>NC_092335.1:492730000-497530000 GCF_046630445.1 Rutidosis leptorrhynchoides
ATATCTGTGCCAGGAAACACTAACAAGTTAAAAGACCTCATTTCTTGCTTCTGAGACTTTTCAATTGCGCTGAAACCGAAAGCATTAGTCCATGTATTCATGTGTTCTTCAACTGCAGGAATAATCAATTTCTCCACTTCAAGAGAAGAAAGAGCCTAAAAAGGAAACATCACAAAATAATTTACGTCAACTACACTAAAGAGACAAATAAAATAAGGCAGAAAAATACGCAACACGGGTGACGAGATTAAAGTCGGTTATGTTTCTTAGTACTAGTCTTAAATTAAATGTGGCCAGGTTGGAAAAATCTTTACAACACACTGTTTTCTCACTTCCTACAAAGAATTTACAATAGCAAACGAGTAGATTATAATTACATAAGCAATATTATCATAACTATAAACCATTATTTAGTAAACTTGATTTAAAATATTGTATGCATTAGAAACAGAGTTTGGGCGAGTTCAATCCTCTCAACACCTTGATCTATTGACCCGTGCCTCTTTTTTAACTTTTTAATATTTTTTTTTTTTTTTTTGCAGAATCGGAGAGTACTCGGCATATGCAACTCGGGATTACTCGGAAAATTGATCGAAAATCGGTCAAAGTCAAATTTGGTCAACATCTGAGTATTCCCTAAAAGGTCCCAACCCCGAGTAGCGATTTTTGCAACCTAAGTGGTAAAATACAACCCATTCATAAATATGGGTAGAAATTGTCATTTCTAAACACAAGCAACACAATACATAATATCCTTACTGATTCAATAGCCTGGAATAACCGTTTGCACATCCCTTGGCGTCTATACAAATTGCGGGTTCCAATAAACGGCATCTCTGCTAGTTGGGCCCCATGGATCCTGCACTTCTTATAATATTTATAAGGTCGGATATTTCAATAATTTCAATAACACCAAACATCATTCACTGTTCACAAACACAAAGCAAACATCCAAAAACAATACCTTATAGATGCAGCACAGATCATTTCATCTCCCCTTTCCAAAATTGCTGTGAAGAAGCCACTATAATTCAACCGGCTAAAGTTTGATCTACAGGGAAAGTACAAAATATCAGCTAATATCCAGTTATTTTGTTACGTACCATAAATACAACAAAAAGAAATATTAAACACGCATCAGGCAAATATGTTCACTTTATCATGAATAGTAAGGTAGCAATTTGAACCCATTCACTCATGAAAGACAATTCTGGGTACAATTTATAAACAGTACTACTTACCCACAATTGTACACAACATTATGAATTACAGTGATCCCACTTCTTCTGTCAATGATAGGCAAAAAACATTCATCCATGACTGATTGTGCAACAGCCAGTTTCGAATTGCATTCGACTCTTTGAGGATAATATACAGAAGAAGCGTCGGGTAATGGGTCGGATCGATGGATAAGAGACCATGAGAATCCTGAATCCAACTCATGCTTGATCCAGAGAAGCTTCTGCAAGCGGATATACAGCTGCAAAAGTAGGTCATTATTAGCTTTTTATGTAATCTTTCAAGACTTAAGTTTTAAGCATATATAGCCAGACGCATCGAAAAATTTCTACTATTGCACTTCTACTAAGATTTATTATCCATATTATAAAAATATTAATATTAATACCTCTTGACACTTCTGCCCACAAAAAGTAAAGTTCAGATCATTCAAATCAATAGGCTCGTCATTTATCTCTGGGCTGCATGTTTTATGATCTACAAGAGAAGTAAGTTATAGATCAGTTATATATAAAACAGTAAATAAAATAAATTAAAAACCAAATAAGCACAAATAATACTGAGATTCTTCTAAATTATCATTACATTTTTTCTCACAGAGGTGGCATGTTGAAAGTGAACTTTTAGTTCTACTACCATAAGCCTTAGTGCGATGTCCACCAACCTTATGACAATATTTACAGGCGCAATTTGGACAGTGCCAATCACCTTGGGGCAGCATCTGAAACACAAAAGAAAAAGACCGGAAATATCGGTCAAAACTCGGGAAATTAGTCAAAATCAGTCGAAACCGGTCAAAGTCAAACTTAGTCAACATCCGAGTACTCCCCGTGTTTTCAAATACGAGCTAAAAAGTCTCAACCGAGTACTCCCCGAGTAGCGATTTTTTCAAAGTCCATCTTAGAGATGAATAGAAAGTTCAAATTATATATAATCAACAAATAATGTGCATAAACAAATAAAAGTGAAAATAGTAGAGTTCTATTAGAGACCAATGCATTTCATAACAGCGGAAAAAAAGTTAAGCAACGACCTGTAAAATTTATCTGCCATCGTACCTTCATATCTAAGCAGCTCAAGTGAAAAGTTGACGGGCAACCATCACAGCAAATTAAATCCCCACCATCACCACATAAACCACACGTATCATCATTAGGATCATCACCATTAACATCAACATCATAAAAACCTTTTCTTTCAGACTCTTTTTGCTTATTCCAACCATCAATCAGACACTGCAACAATGTCTTACCAGACTGTACAAATAAGTTTTGAAACGGCTGACCAAGTTTACTTCCTGCATGTAGCTCAAACCTGGAAACAGTTATAACTTTACTGCAACAATCACAATGCAACCCGTCTTCAGTTATCCACCCGTTTTGCATAACCCGTGTCCTCCTAAGGTTCATATATTCCACCTTTTCGCCTACAGAAACCACTCCCGAGTCAATTAACCACGAGAGTAAAGTTCGTTTTCCCGAATAAGTAACAACTCCAGAATTTTCCAAAATTTTCCCCTCGTTAGAACCACGACCCATCAAAGTAAGTCTACCAATTTTTCCACTTTTAGTAGAATTAGTATCAACCCTTGATCTTGATCGTCTCAAATCATCTTTACGGGGCGTTTTCTTGCCCAAATCATCACTTGCATAGTGATCACTATCTTCACTTACTTCCTTAAATCTTCCATCTGATAACTTATGCTTATGACTCTTAGAAAACTCAAGTTTCTCCACATGTCGTAAAGACTTTTTCTTTTTCACCTTTTTAATAATCCCACTGTTCCCTACACGTAGTTTACTTTTTTCAACCTTTTCAGCTTTTTTTCGTGTTTGCCTCGTTAACTTATTAAGAATCTCAGTAGGCAAAGGAGTAAAGTCAGTACCAGCTTTTGAACTATTCTTTTCTTCCTTTCGAAGTGCATCATAAGCCTTTGTTATAGACCAATACGCACTTCCACCAGGACTAATATAAACAGAATCCAAATAGTCTCGATTTCGTCTTGGTCTATAATCAATCGTCCAACCAGCACCAAAAAGCATCTTCTTAATCTTTTCCCTTAATAGTTGCTTTTCACTGTAACTAGCACCCTTAATCTTACCTTCCTTTCGTTTTTCATTCCCATTTTTCACCACTTTCACTTTATTACTCAATCGTACATTAGTCCTCTTTGATTCTTTCCCATTATCAACTTCTTCATGATCAATATCATTTCTATGTAACACACCAACCGATTTATGTTTATTTGCCTTATCTAACATACATCCTTCATGACCATTATCATCTCTATGTAACACACCGACCGATTTATGTTTATTTAACTTACCATCTAACATTAATCTTTTCTTTTTTCGGAAATCGACATCCTCAACTACATCTGAACCGAGTTTATAAACTTTCTGAGGAGTCGCATTTCGTTCTCCTAACTCATCACCTGACTCAGAATCACTTAAAATAAGTCTAGGTCTTTTTTTCTCGTTACTCGAATTAGATAATTTCTTCGAAGGCGAATTACTAAACCCTAATCCTAAATTATAAGCTGCTGATTTCATTTTTTCAGCAACTGATTTTACAGCAGCTCCTGATTGCACGTCAGATACGCCAATCTCTTTCATCTCAAATCAATCAAATCTTACGGAGCATCAACACGCAAATTGTAATAACATTATAGACCTAGGGTTTATAAATTTGAGATATCCAAATATACATCTAATACAAAAGAATTGATAATCGGAAGCGATTTAAACCTGAAATTGATTTGATGTATTCGATTTGAAGCGGAAAATTAAGGGCAATTGTCGATCGAAAGATTTTGGGGAATACCTGTTTCTGTTTGTATCTTAGGGATTCAGATGTATATGTATATAAAAGCGAAACTGCGTATTGATTTAATTTGAGGATTGTGTATATAATAATATTTTGCTTATAAATACACATTCATTTTCCCTCCAATTAAATCCCGTTAAAAAAAAAAAAAAAAAATTAAATCCCGTTAAAAGTAACGAAAATGCTAACATCAATTACAGTAATTAATTATTAATTATGATATACCATTATCAAAAGGTTTCGAAAATGGATAATTACATTTAGTATAGTAGTTAAATTTAATGATATATTATACGGTTAGAATGGTAGTTCGTACAAAAATAAAAAAAAAAAAAAAAAAAAAATCAAAGACAAGAGTTGTTTGTTGCAACGGTTAGTTTGAAGGGTTAATTTATTGGGTGTTTGGTGGTTCGGGTCTCAGCTATACATATGCATATCTTCCTATCGGGTGGTGTTTCTTTATTTTGTTCGTTGTGCAAGTGTTTGTGTAAGTGTTTTAGTGGGATAAGATTTGTTATAGATCTAGAGTTAATTCTATTTGCATCATAATGTGACAAATGCATGCCGAAGATATACTTATTGATGAGTTCTTAAGTTTATATTGTGCAAAAAGTCTAACACAAGAGTTGTTTGCTACATTTGTTTGTTTCAATAGTACGTTGGTGTTTGTTTGACAATTCCTCAATGTAGTGAGCGTCAAAATTAAGGGGTTCAAATAGATAGTTATAATTTAGTCAATCAGGTGTTATATGGTCTAATCAATATGTATTTCAAGTAGATCGTGGGACTCATTATTACAATATAACATTTGTTTTTCGTCAAAAATAATATAAATGATACTACAAAAAAAATATTATTACAAACTTCTTTCGAGAGGTTTGGAGACCGGCCACGTCGATCATGTGTCCGGTCTATATGCTATTTTAAAGTTATAGCAATCAGATAATTGGACATTTGAATGATTTGAAGACTCTGATTTACTGATTATTAAGAAAATCGACAGATTATAACCAAAATGAACAATTTTTTTTTTTTTTTAAAAAGGTAGAGAGATTTACATTATATAAAATACATAAAATCCAAGAGTATCTATGGAGTAAACCATTTTAGTTTGAAGTCAACAGAAGAATACGGACTAAGGGGGTCAATAAAGGTTTTACAAGAAGCAAGTGTTAGATCTTCCCATCTTCCGTTACGAGGATTTTGTAGTTACACTTTTGTTAGGTCGCCCAACACTTTAATATTTTTCATGATTCCCTTTACCATTCGCATAGAGAAGAGCTTGTTATTGCTGTCGGCTACATACGCGAGTAGTTTTGCCTTCAATTGACTAGGATGACAATTAAAAAAAAACAAATCATAGTATAGTTTGTGTTTCCACACGCCTTCAAATGTTTGAATATGGAGTTGTTGCACGTTTGTTGCAGGAAACAAGACCCTTGTTCTCAAATCTTCAACTCCTCGAGAAAAACAAATTTTGACTTGATCATGTTGAAAAATCAGCAATAGAGGCTTTTCCCAAACTATGTATATGTAGTTTTGTCAGGCTTACTATTTGGTCCATGTTGAACGGTACAAGCTTCTCCAAAGCCCATTTTCTCACAGGTTGCCAATAATTAAAAAAAAAAAAAAAGACTTGGGACATTATCGATTTCCAAAAAACAATCTTCTCTAAGCGACTTTTCCATGAGACAAGGAAGATCCTTAACCTTAAGGGTCTTAAAGCCGTTGCAAATTCGGAATTGAATCTTTTCAAGCAAAATACAAGTAGAAACTAAATTATTAAATACCTCTTCACTTATATTCACATTTTGCAACACGAGTACGCGGAGGCACACACACTTTATCTTGTCAATGTGAACGAAGCCATAATGATATCGAAAGTAAGGGAAAGCTCCTTCACGCAACTTCTAGAAGCTATTTGTGGAATCCAACGTGTTAGGGTAGCCGTATCCTGCTTCCTAACTTCGAACAACCGAATATCTAAAGTTTGTATCGGTAAGTTGTGACGGTGATACCTTTCAAAAGTATTGTTATGAGAACTAATTAAATTCTGATTTTAGTTTTAAAGTGAGTTTAACATAAAATAAAATCAACAAAGAAAACCTTGATTCATGATTAATAACACAATTAAAATGCATGTTGTGTGATGATTGTAGTGACTCTCATTCGCATCTTTTTTTTTAGTGTAATTATCCTCTCGAGTTTGGCCAAAGATATTGCGGATGATCCGTATTCCTATGGTTTCTGATGAGTGAAAGGTTTGTAGAGATATGCTAATTCCGGTGGCAGGCAGTGGTGAAGTCAGGAATTTTTTTTACCGGGTGCGAATATTTTTTTTTAAAACATAGGGATTTTCTTGGCAAAATATGGAGGTATTTGGGCAAAATATAGAGTTTTTTGAGCAAAATTGGAGGTTTTTGGACAAAATACGAAGGTTTTAGGACAAAATATGGAGGTTTTTGGGGTAAAATATGAAGGGTTTGAGGCAAAAAAAATTTCAATGGGGGCAAAATCGAAAAACCAAAAAATTGCATTAAAAATTGCAAATCCACTGAGGCCCGACGCCCACCCTGCCCCTTCATAGGTCCGCCCCTGGTGGCAGGGAGTAACTCGTGTAGAGTTATGGTAGCTAAACTATGCTATGGGGCAGCGGTTTACTTCATTTGTGTGACGATCGCTCCAAATACATATGGACGAACACGTCATTCATCGATTTCATTGCGAGGTATTTGACCTCTATATGATACGTTTTGTAAATATTGCATTCTTTTGAAAAGGCACACCATAAATGAATATTTAAATCAAAGGTTTTCGACATCTGATGATTTCTACATATAGACAATCACCGTAATATAATAGTTTACAATAGTACTTCCGTTGACAATTCAGTCAAAATAAGATACATGGTGATGATTTGGTGAATGCAACGTTTCCTTGAAAAATATGCCATGTAAGACTCCATGCACATAGCTTGTCTAACATATAAGCAAACAGCGGAAGACTTCTAGGAAACCTGAGAATAAACATGCTAACAAGTGTCAACACAAAGGTAGGTGAATTCATAGTTTTAATGTATCGTATAATCTGTATATAAAGGTGGATCACAAGATTTCAGTTGTTTCATCCAGAAACGTTTATCAAAATATTCTACAAGATTGAGCACCCCGGTAACTAAGCTTTAACGTCTATATAATAAGTACCCCTGTTTTAACATACATGCAACCAACATGTACAATACACGCAAACTAACGTGTACTAACCTCAAATAGCATACGTCTGTTTTATAGTTCAGGCTAGGGTTTCTATACCTGGAACAGACGGGGATGTCAAGCCCTATGGATCCATATACAACTACTCACGACCACCAGTTCTTATAACTGGCAGTTACTAGTTACCAAAGCTAAGGGATTTTCGGTTCAAACTCAGTGTAGAATTTAGTATGTACTTGTATCCATTGCGTTTAAAATAAAGTGCATTGTAACAACCCAACTTCGATTTACAAAAAACACGCAAAAAAAAAAATTCTGCTGTAGCACAACTGGACGGCGTCCAGATTTCTGGACGGCGTCCAGCACTTAAGACCGGGACGGCGTCCAGCATATCTGGACGGCGTCCAGATTGCCTGGAAGCTGCTGTCCCCCGGGTCCAACTCACGTGAGCGGAAATCCCGCTTCCCGACACTTTTAAACGAAAACCTTTTTTACAACATATCACAATACAATAAAATAAGAGGTTTCCATCATCAAAACAAGTTTTACAACATCGGGCCCACATTGACCCGTTTTACGCGTTTCATTCAAAAATACAAGTTTCGACCAATACAAGTTTAATTTCCAAACGACACTAGAGCATGGTGTTTGGGGTTAAACTACCCAAATCTTGACTGAACTTCCAAAAGCTTAACCAAAAAGCATCCCCTATCAAAATAAGCGGGAGACCACTAATCCAATCGAATACCTTTTCCTTTGTCCACGCCGGAGCCTAAAAAGGTAAACAACGAGAGGGTAAGCTAACGCTTAGTGAATGCAATAGTTATACACGTACATATATAAAATACCTACTTGCACACTTACACAATACCGCATACATGCTAGCAACACAAAAGGGCTTAACATCTCAAGTACAAGGCTATCAACCTCCTATATCACAAGCTAGCATAACAAGGCATATATATATGTATATAACTCGAACCATATAAAATGCTTACAACTCAACATAAATAACCATGGTTAACCAATCGTACAAGGGAATGGCGCCCGCGAAAGGCCATCGGAGTTCACAACATCCATTAGTATACTTAGCACCTCGTATCACTAACCCCCGGGTGGCATTTTAACACCTCGATACTTCACCCTCGGGTGGCGTCTTAACACCTCGACACTTCACCCTTTATTATGGAGTGACGTCTTAACACCTCGACACTTCACCCCTAGGTGGCATCTTAACACCTCGATGCTTCACCTCGAGTGGCATCTTAACACCTCGATGCTTCACTCGTCACGTGAAACGTGGTGTCTTAACACCTCGACACTTCACATCTCACGCTACAACAAATAAATACATTATATACCTACGCATATAATTATTACACTCACCTTAGAGTCTTTTGCGAAAGATAACCGAGCTCGCAACTTCAATGTAACGTACCTATTACATTTAGCACATAATCAATCACAACTCAAGTTGGTCAACCAACTTACTCCCCATTCTAGTGCCATTTTGACCCAAGATGCAATTCCGACCCATTTGCACCCCTAACCCTAATGTTTGGGTCAACACCAACAAAACCCTAATACTAGCCAAAATATGGTCTTAAACACTTTATAATCACAAGTTTAGTGTGTTCTCATACACATTTAATAACCTAGGTCGCCCGAGACCCATTTGACCCATTTTGAGGTCAACACTCCCATTTGGGTCACCCACAACCCAAATGACACCCACTAACATTAATTACAAAAGTGCTAGCGATTTACTAAGCCTTTAAGACCCGTTTACACACTTTAACTTTTCAAAACCCTAGGTTAGTCATCTTTTGGGTCTTCATGACCCAAACTTACCCAAAACCCCCAAATCACTAACAAATGGGTTTTAAGTGCAACCCTAACCCAAACCCTTAAACTAATCAAAGTAAAGAAATCAAGGTTAAGAATTACCAACACAATCACCACGTAGCTAGCGGCTAGATGAACGACTTTAATGCTCGAGCTCTAACCCGAAACAAGCTTCTTCCTCTTCTATTTGAGCTTTCTCACTCTTGAAACACACTCTCTCACTAGAATTGAAGTGGATGAAGTTTGGTGGTTGTAAATGGAGTAAATGAAGCTCCAAAAACTGATCTAGGGCTTTCAATTCGGCCCCCATGTGAAATTACCAAAATACCCACCTTAAATATCTAAAAACAAGGTAGCTGGCCTGCCAGCCAATCTGGACGGAGTCCAGATTTCTGGACGGCGTCCAGTCCTTTACAACGGGACGGTGTCTGTGACGACCCGGAAATTTTCGACTAAATTTAAACCTAACCTTTATATGTTTCCAACACGATAAGCAGAATTTGTAATGTTGAATCTCAAAAAGTTTGGAACTACATTCATGTAATCAATTACCCTTTGATCGTGTTCGACGATTCACGAACAATTATGTGTATATAGATATGTATATATAATATATAATATTAACTGAAAACATTAACAAAGTATTAGATATATGATACTTTACATGAACGTATTTGTTTTGATATATTTATCGACAGAATTAAGAGATAATATCAAATGATTGAATTATCAGATACATTATGATATGATTACGGGCCAATGTTATGAGGTCCACTGTGATTTAAGAAATCTATTCTTTTTGACAATATTCGGAAAATGGTAAAGTGATTTATAAGTAAGAACGTGGAATGTAAATAACTTAGATATTGGATATCAACAAGTTAAGTAACTCGACATTTTTCATTAAGATGATTTCATACGTTTATTAAATCTTTGGACTTTATCCCATGCTTCACCAACAGACTGTAATTTAAAAACTTAAAACCTATTATGAATATATATAATTCTACTTTTCTAAAATGTTTTATGATATAACGATTTAAATTAATATTAAATATATTTATACGCGTATTATACGTACATAGTTTTATACTTTTACTATACTTTAACTTTACCTTTACTTTACTTTTACTTTACTTTAACTTTAATAATTCACTTTAATAATTCACTTTAATAATTCATACTTTAATAATTCACTTTAATAATTCATACTTTAATAATTCATACTTTAATAATTCACTTTAATAATTCATACTTTAATAATTCACTTTAATAATTCATACTTTAATAATTCACTTTAATAATTCATACTTTAATAATTCACTTTAATAATTCAAAAATCTATTATAAATAGAATTCAATAGGTTTCATTATTTCATAGAAACTTGAAAATATATTTCTCTAAACTCTCTCAATCGATTTATATATATATATATATATATATATATATATATATATATATATATATATATATATATTAATATATTTGCTCTGTATTATTTCGAGATATTATTAGTATACATAAAATATTACGACGGAGTGCTGTCCGAGTGATTTTAAAATAGTTTTTTTGAATGAGTCGAAGCTAAGGAAATTATGGGTTATAGCTATGGAGGTGATGGGTATGGTTCATGGGTATGCTCGTGAGGTCAATCTAGTGTTTATCATCTCCGTTGCGTCTACGTACTTTCCTGCAATATTGAATCTCAATATTGATACGTTCATGAATCCGAGGCCAACCTTGCACTTGTTAAATGACGTTATATGTATTTTTACTACAAAATACAGTATTGTGAGTTTCATTTGCTCCCTTTTATATATATTTTTGGGACTGAGAATACATGCGCTGTTTTTATAAATGTTTTACGAAATAGGCACAAGTACTAAAACTAATTCTACGTGGGTTTAAATCAGAAATATACCCTTAGCTTGGTAACATTAAACTACTTGTCTATGTACGGTAGGCACGAATCCTAAAGATAGATCTATTGGGCCTGACAAACCCCATCCTGACTATGGGATGCTTTAGTACTTCGAGGTTATTTTAAACACACCTGATCTGGTGTACTTCAGAGGGTAAAACATGAACGTTAAGGCTTGTTACCGGGTGCCTACAACTTATAGAATACTTTTATACACTTGCGAGTGTACATATATTTATAAACGGAAATCTTGTGGTCTATTAATATATTGAAATGATTGTTATGATAAACCTATGAACTCACCAACCTTTTGGTTGACACTTTAAAGCATGTTTATTCTCAGGTATTAAAGAAATCTTCCGCTGTGCATTAGCTCATTTTAAGGATATTACTTGGAGTCATTCATGGCATATTTTGAAAGACGTTGCATTCGAGTCATTGAGTTCATCAAGATTATTATTAAGCCAATTATAGTTGGATGTATTATGAAATGGTGTGCATGCCGTCAACTTTCGTTGTAAAGAAAGTTTGTCTTTTAAAAACGAATGCAATGTTTGTAAAATGTATCATATAGAGGTCAAATACCTCGCGATGTAATCAACTATTGTGAATCGTTTATAATGTATATGAACGGGTCCTTTCAGTTGGTATCAGAGCGGTGGTCTTAGCGAACCAGGTCTGCATTAGTGTGTCTAACTGATAGTCGTTAGGATGCATTAGTGAGCCTGGACTTCGACCGTGTCTGCATGTCAAAAGTTTTGCTTATCATTTTTGTCGAAAATTGCCTGCTTATCATTCTTAGTCTAGACACGTCTTACTGCATTGATTGCATGAATAGTGTATAGATAAAATTCATATCTTAGCGTATCTGCTAATTCATATCTTAGCGTATCTGTTACTGTAAACTTTGCCTGACATATTTCGTAAATTCCTCAGTAATCTACGAAACCTTTTGCTCTATATAATTAGAATACCACCCGATAGCCGGAAAATCATTTCATATCGAAAACTTCTTTATTCAATCGTACGAAATGGAATTCGTCATTAGTTCAAGTCTTTCGGATTCCGAAATGGAATCCCACTCAAGTTCCGAAAGCAGTGTGACCGGAATGGATCAACCAATTAGTCATCATCTATTCTGAATGAATTGGGGATGGGTTCGTAGCCTCCTTAATCATTGGAGACAAGAAGAAGGTGATCCCTTCCATCTACCACATTGCCCTCTTGACGAAGAACCTGAAGCACTTACCGGCGAACCTATCTGAAACACCATTTTCTCTCTTATTTCTAGAGTATCTCGTCACGATTACATACTACACCAAATTCAAGATTTTATTTATCCACTCGTCTGAACCGACAATTACCCCGGTGTAATAGAAGAAGTCAACAAGCTTCACGCTCGAGTAGTGGCTTTAGAGAATATGGTGCAAGGGTTACAAACACCAACAGCAGCACCAGCAGCATAACCAGTACCACCATCAGCAACACCAACAGTACCATCACCACCAAATACAACAATATCCACATCCCACACCGCAACATCACAATCTGTATCTCAAACATCAAGGTCATACGCCCTGTAAATATCCAGGAATATCAACAACAACAAACGATGAAGTATTAATTCATAAACTTCATTGAAGAGATATCTCTGTGGCAGTTATGTAATCTCCAAAATCTTAGAGATTATTTAATTCTGACCGTAAATCGGATGAGTGAACGGAGATGGTAGAGTAGAAACTTTGATCAAAAATGGTGTACGATTTACAAGCTAGAATTGTTTTACCTACATCATCAACAGGACCGTAGCATCATCAACACAGTCAGTGCCGTCAGCATCGTCAGAATCAACAGCACCTGTAAGATTACAAACTCTGTCAGTTCAAGAATCATTGTGGACATCATTACAAATCAACAACAAATATATTGTATCAACGAGTTATGAAGTATTAACTCATTTCCAATCGAAAGATTTATATGTATATTTTATATGTATAAATTTTTAAACCATAATAAATCTTCCTGTACTAAGCTATTATGTGTGAATCTTAACTACTCGGTTAATTCATATTATAAATATGCAATGATGTACGTCCTTCGTCCGCAACTTAACCATCGTTAATTACAATCTCTGTCGCAATTCAATAAAAATCCAATTCATAATAAATCAAGTGTATTATTCGAATATATGTTTGATTTTACACTTTCATCATCGATGTACTCGAAACTTTTCAAATAACATCATTCGTACCTTGCGAAGTTCACAAGAATTTCACGAAAACCAACAAATAACAAAGTAATGATTCATAATTTCAATATTATTGAAGAAATACTTATGCAATTTATAAAGTTTTAGGGATTACTCAATTCTAGTTCCAACCATAAAACAAATGAGTTTAATTTAATATTAACTCATTAAATCTATATTACATCTAAAGAAAATATACACATATATTTTCATAAAGACTGTAATAAACTTCTTTTGTACAAAATATTAATTGTGAAATTTTTTTTAACGGGTAGGTAATACCCGAGAGATATATAAATTCACAATTAATATATTTCAATTTTCGAAACTGATTCAGCAATCATCAACTATACTCCCTACTTTCACAACAATATCCATTCTTTCATATAAATCAAAACAATCATACTCATTCAAATTCAATTACATATTCTGATTTTGAAATCGCATAATTCAATTCGAAATATAACCAGTATCATCACTCTTAGATTCCTATATCTTTCAAAGCTATACTTTGACTTCAAAACTGTGTTAGAACATCATATGTATTAACGATTACAATATGTGCTCAAACCCTTCGAAATTCCTGAAACTTCAACTAAGGAACAATCGAGATGATGATCCAACCACATGTTACCCACAGTTATACACCTGAAAAACTCTCAAAACTCAAGTCATAGTTCGACACGTATCCGTGTTAGACCCTTTGGCATTTACTAGCTAAAATAACTTTTCAATTCCGTTTCAATATAAACAGTTTGTCACAGCTCCAGCAAGTCAACTTCGACTTCTCAATCAAAACAGTCTTATTATAACCTCGATAGATACGTTGTCCTTTCGCCAACGTTACCGGGGAATCGTTTATATTCACCACATTAGCAATACACTTACCAACAACTTCACTGATCTTTGACTTTCTAAAAAAAAAAAAAATCATTATAATTATCCAAAACCCTATCATATACTCATTCGTACCTTATAACAAGAATTGACATACCAATTATTGAGAATCAGCAATCAGTATTTTGAAACCTCGCAGCATGTCTACATCAACAATTACATATACACACAACGTCTACCTCCAAGACTTACATTCTTTGAATGAGAAATTTATGAAAAACACCCTAAACTGCGAATCAGTTCTCGAAATTTTGAAAAATGCTGATGAAGCAGCAAAAACTGTAAACGACCTTAACAGTAAAAAGTTGGATGATAAAGGATAGTATATTGGCAAAGCTCGGAAAAAGAGAAGCTTTGGAACTGAAAAACGGATTGAGCAAAGTATGAAGGAGGCTGTGGAAAAATCACAAAGGCTGAACCTACCTTCAAAGAATCCAAATGATTCAGTACTTGCTGAAGTCATTAACGAATACCTTGCTCCTGACTCTAAACCCCTGCGGACAATATCCTTCATCATCCTCTGATATTAGACATTCTAAGATATCATCGTGTCTTTCATTATAAATATCATCCATACTTCTGAAGATATTCTTATCTGAAATCATTTACCTCTTCGCGCTATCTGTATTATATCATAAAAGAAACTATTTTAGTTTCTAAATTCTGAAACATTCGAGTTTAAAATAGGAATATTCTTGAAGAAGTGTTGGGAGCTGAAGCATGAGTTAGTATAATATAATGACACTTGATCAACGTGATTATATTACAGTAATTCATGATGAGTTTCTAAATGGAACATGATGATTCACAGATCATAACGTCATTATGTGCTATGTTACACGACTCTTGTATTCTCTTTGATCTCTAAATATCAAGAAAATATTTCTTGATGATTCGGCCTTTTCCGAGGTATTCTGGTAATTTGACAAGTCAAGATCGTGCCATTACAATTTCCTTCCTAGAACATTAACAATGTTCATTCAGAAAATTTATATCTGCGAATTCTGGACCATTACAAGCGGTACTTAATCGCAAGAAGAAGAAACGAAAGGATAAAGCTCCGAACTAGAAATGGGAGTATAAATCATAGCAAATAGAAGATAGCATTAACTGTGGATGACAATGATTATAGAAGAAGCAAGGACTTTGAAATATAAGGGAATATATAAAACCCAACAACAACCCAGAAATCACAAACCGTATATATCAATGCATATAGCAATATAAAGACACGGGAGAACTAAAAACACTATAAAACCAAGAGTATAGTAGAAGTAAATAGATTCTTCCGGAGGCAGATGAAAAATAAGAGCGACAGATATGAAAGTGAGGAGTATATCCAGAATCAGCACTGGATGAAGCATATTGACAAAAACTTTAAAATATGAGTTGAGAAGGTGTGACTTGTAAGAAAACAAATGAGGTGGATTTATAGTGAAATATCCGACAGAGAAATCAAAATGGATTATCGCATTAATTCGAAGAGGATCATAATTTCCTTAATCGCCGAATAATCAAATCCAATATAGATTACAAAGATTTTCTTTTCGGAGATCAATCGTAATGACGTCAAAAGATACGACGAATCACTATTATCTTATTTCAGTCATTTATGATAACTTCACTCACACGCTTCGAGTAATCGAATTATTTTATCCATTCTTCTTGAACATGATAAAACTCTATAATCGTTATAATAACATTCTCATTGTTGGTCATGACGACCTCTATCAAATTTCGGGGACGAAATTTCTTTAACGGGTAGGTACTGTGACGACCCGGAAATTTTCGACTAAATTTAAACCTAACCTTTATATGTTTCCAACACGATAAGCTGAATTTGTAATGTTGAATCTCAAAAAGTTTGGAACTACATTCATGTAATCAATTACCCTTTGATCGTGTTCGACGATTCACGAACAATTATGTGTATATAGATATGTATATATAATATATAATATTAACTGAAAACATTAACAAAGTATTAGATATATGATACTTTACATGAACGTATTTGTTTTGATATATTTATCGACAGAATTAAGAGATAATATCAAATGATTGAATTATCAGATACATTATGATATGATTACGGGTCAATGTTATGAGGTCCACTGTGATTTAAGAAATCTATTCTTTTTGACAATATTCGGAAAATGGTAAAGTGATTTATAAGTAAGAACGTGGAATGTAAATAACTTAGATTTTGGATATCAACAAGTTAAGTAACTCGACATTTTTCATTAAGATGATTTCATACGTTTATTAAATCTTTGGACTTTATCCCATGCTTCACCAACAGACTGTAATTTAAAAACTTAAAACCTATTATGAATATATATAATTCTACTTTTCTAAAATGTTTTATGATATAACTATTTAAATTAATATTAAATATATTTATACGCGTATTATACGTACATAGTTTTATACTTTTACTATACTTTAACTTTACCTTTACTTTACTTTTACTTTACTTTTACTTTACTTTAACTTTAATAATTCACTTTAATAATTCACTTTAATAATTCATACTTTAATAATTCACTTTAATAATTCATACTTTAATAATTCATACTTTAATAATTCACTTTAATAATTCATACTTTAATAATTCACTTTAATAATTCATACTTTAATAATTCACTTTAATAATTCATACTTTAATAATTCAAAAATCTATTATAAATAGAATTCAATAGGTTTCATTATTTCATAGAAACTTGAAAATATATTTCTCTAAACTCTCTCAATCGATTTATATATATATATATATATATATATATATATATATATATATATATATATATATATATATTAATATATTTGCTCTGTATTATTTCGAGATATTATTAGTATACATAAAATATTACGACGGAGTGCTGTCCGAGTGATTTTAAAATAGTTTTTTTGAATGAGTCGAAGCTAAGGAAATTATGGGTTATAGCTATGGAGGTGATGGGTATGGTTCATGGGTATGCTCGTGAGGTCAATCTAGTGTTTATCATCTCCGTTGCGTCTACGTACTTTCCTGCAATATTGAATCTCAATATTGATACGTTCATGAATCCGAGGCCAACCTTGCACTTGTTAAATGACGTTATATGTATTTTTACTACAAAATACAGTATTGTGAGTTTCATTTGCTCCCTTTTATATATATTTTTGGAACTGAGAATACATGCGCTGTTTTTATAAATGTTTTACGAAATAGGCACAAGTACTAAAACTAATTCTACGTGGGTTTAAATCAGAAATATACCCTTAGCTTGGTAACATTAAACTACTTGTCTATGTACGGTAGGCGCGAATCCTAAAGATAGATCTATTGGGCCTGACAAACCCCATCCTGACTATGGGATGCTTTAGTACTTCGAGGTTATTTTAAACACACCTGATCTGGTGTACTTCAGAGGGTAAAACATGAACGTTAAGGCTTGTTACCGGGTGCCTACAACTTATAGAATACTTTTATACACTTGCGAGTGTACATATATTTATAAACGGAAATCTTGTGGTCTATTAATATATTGAAATGATTGTTATGATAAACCTATGAACTCACCAACCTTTTGGTTGACACTTTAAAGCATGTTTATTCTCAGGTATTAAAGAAATCTTTCGCTGTGCATTAGCTCATTTTAAGGATATTACTTGGAGTCATTCATGGCATATTTTGAAAGACGTTGCATTCGAGTCATTGAGTTCATCAAGATTATTATTAAGCCAATTATAGTTGGATGTATTATGAAATGGTGTGCATGCCGTCAACTTTCGTTGTAAAGAAAGTTTGTCTTTTAAAAACGAATGCAATGTTTGTAAAATGTATCATATAGAGGTCAAATACCTCGCGATGTAATCAACTATTGTGAATCGTTTATAATGTATATGAACGGGTCCTTTCAGTGTCCCACCAATTTGGACGGCGTCCAATATAACTTGGAAAAACTGGTTCTTACAACTCCCCCCACTTGAACCGGATTGCGACCTCGCAATCCAAGCCGCATGACAAGCCGAAAGATACACAAAAACAAACTTTTCGGGCTCCCAAGTAAACTCGGAACCTTTACTACGACGCCATTGAACTTTAAAAGTCTGAACCACTTTATTTCTCAATCTTTTGACCTTCTCGTCGAGTATAGCAATCGGCTCCTCAACATATTCCAACTTATTATTTAGCTCAATCTCGTCCAATGGTACCCATGATGAATCATCCGCAAGACACTTACGGAGATGGGATACATGGAATGTATTATGGATCCCCGCAAGTTCTTCGGGTAATTTCAAACGATACGCAACTTCGCCAACCCGAGCCAAAACTTTAAATGGGCCAATAAACCGAGGAGCTAACTTTCCCCGTTTTCGAAACCGAATAATACCTTTCCATGGCGAAACCTTAAGCATCACCATGTCACCCTCTTGGAATTCGATCATTCGCCTACGTCTATCGGCATACGACTTTTGTCTATCTTGCGCCTTTTTCAAATGATCCCGAATCACATCAATCTTGCTATTCGTCTCTAAAACCAAATCGGTACTCCCGATTTCCTTTTGTCCCACTTCACCCCAACAAATTGGAGTTCGACATCTTCGCCCATAAAGCATCTCATACGGTGGCATCCCGATACTAGTATGATAACTATTATTGTACGAGAATTCCACCAAAGGTAAGTGCTCGTCCCAACTACCTCCGAAATCAATAATACACGCCCGTAACATATCCTCTAATGTTTGATTCGTACGTTCGGTTTGACCGTCCGTTTGAGGATGATACGCCGTGCTCAATTTTAATTGTGTACCCATATCGTCATGAAACTTTTCCCAAAACCGAGATGTAAAACGGGTATCTCGATCCAAAATAATAGATATAGGAACCCCATGTCGAGCGACTACCTCTTTGATAAACAATTTAGCCAAGGTCTCCGATGATATCGCTTTCCGAATGGGAAGAAACAAAGCACTTTTCGTCAATCGGTCAACTATCACCCAAATTGAATCAAATTGGGTTCTAGCCGTTTTAGGTAACTTTGTGATGAAATTCATGGTAATGTGCTCCCATTTCCACTTCGGGATTTCTAACGGTTGCAACTTACCATACGGCTTTTGGTGCTCGGCTTTAACTTGCAAACACGTGACGCATTGCTCAACATACTTTACAACATCACGTTTCATGCGCGGCCACCAATACTCTTTTCTTAAATCAAGATACATTTTCGTCGCGCCCGGATGAATGGAATACTTTGACTTATGTGCTTCATCAAGTAGCACTTGTCGATAATCACCCATTTTAGGCACCCACACCCTTCCTTGAAAAGACAACAAACCACGCGATCCCATAGTAATGAATTCCGATTGTCCCACAATTCGTTCCGCATGCTTGTTGTGAACGTAAGCCTCTATTTGGATCACACCAAGTTTTTAAAGGAAATCGTTAGTAATAATCATACGTAACAATCCCAATCGTAACGCCGAGTGATGACTCTTTCGACTTAACGCATCCGCGACCACATTCGCCTTGCCCGGATGATAAAGTATCTCACAATCATAGTCTTTTATCACATCCATCCACCTACGTTGACGATAATTCAAATCTCGTTGATTAAAGAGATGTTTCAAACTCTTATGATCCGAATAAATCGTACTCTTAACACCATACAAGTAATGGCGCCAAATTTTTAACGCATGCACAACCGCCGCCAACTCAAGATCATGAGTCGGATATCTCGTTTCGTGCTCCTTTAATTGTCGAGAGGCGTAAGCAATGACTTTACCTCTTTGCATTAGAACACACCCGAGCCCATTTAGAGAGGCATCACAATACACCGTCATGTCTTCCACACCATCCGGCAACACTAACACCGGAGCTTGACACAACTTTTCTTTTAATAATTGAAAAGAAATTTCTTGCTCGTTCTCCCAAATAAACCTCGCGTTCTTCCTCGTCAATTTCGTCAACGAAGAAGCGATCTTAGAAAAGTCTTGGATAAACCGACGATAATAACCGGCCAATCCGAGAAAACTTCAGATTTTCGTAGGCGTAGTCGGTCGTCTCCAACTCTTCACCTTCTCTATCTTCCCCGGATCTACTTGAATACCATTTTCGTTCACAATATGGCCAAGGAATTGAACTTCCCTTAGCCAAAATTCACATTTGGAGAATTTAGCATACAACTTCTCTTTCTGCAACGTCTTTAACACACACCGCAAATGAAGTTCATGTTCTTTCATACTCTTTGAATAGACAAGTATGTCTTCAATGAACACAATTACCGACTTGTCCAACATAGGTTGGCATACTCGGTTCATAAGATCCATTAATGCCACCGGTGCATTCGTAAGACCAAAAGGCATAACTACGAATTCAAAATGCCCATAACGAGTTTGAAAAGCCGTTTTCTCAATATCTTCCTCGCGGACCCGCATTTGGTGATAGCCGGACCGTAGGTCGATTTTAGAGAAATACGTTGCACCTTGGAGTTGGTTAAACAAATCATCAATCCTAGGCAATGGATAACGATTCTTGATCGTCACTTTGTTCAACTCCAGATAATCGATGCACATCCGCATACTACCATCCTTCTTTTTCACAAATAAAACCGGAGCGGCCCAAGGCGAAGCACTCGGTCGGATAAAACCCTTTTCAAGTAGCTCTTGGGTTTGATTTAACAACTCTTGCATTTCCGTCGGCGCTAAACGATAAGGAGTTTTAGCAATGGGAGTAGCTCCCGGAACCAACTCAATGCGAAATTCAACTTGTCTTTCTGCCGGAACACCCGGTAACTCATCCGGAAAAATGTCTTCAAACTCATTTACCACCGGAATTTCACGAATGGGTGGTGGCTCATCACGAGTATCAACAACATGGGCAAGAAAGGCCATGCCACCACTAACAATGAAACGACGTGCCCGTGCAAAAGTGCATAGCGGCACAAGTCTTCTCCGTTTATCACCGTGAATAATTAATTCTCCCCCACTTGGGGTCTTCACACGAATAAATTTCTCATGGCATGCAATATCGGCTCTATTATGATCGAGCCAATCCATACCAACAACGATATCAAAATCGCCCAAAGTCATCGGGATGAGGTCGATTTTAAAGTTTTCGGCACCAAACACAACATAACAATTCTTACACACATCAAACACTAGCACCGTCTTGCCATCCGCTATTTCGACTTCAACCGGACAACTTAACTTAGCTAACGGTCTACTAAGTTTAGGCACGAATTTTGGAGATACAAACGACAAATTGGCACCACTATCAAAAAGTATCTATGCCGGATTAGAGTTAACCATAAAAGTACCTGAAACAACTTCGTTGGATTGCTTGGCTTCATCATTCGTCATCATATAGTTGCGACCCCTAGCCGTACTCGCCGCCTTTTCTAGACGCTTAACATTATCGTTTCGCAAATCGGGACACTCCGACTTCTTATGCCCTTCTTTACCGCAATTAAAACAAGTGAGCTTTTGTCCGGAAGATGGTTTCGGACAATCACGAGCCATATGACCCACTTGCCCACAATTGTAGCACGAAAAAGAAAATCACTGGAAGCGCCCTTCTTCATGCTATTGACACTTTCGGAACCCTTCTTATTCTTGTTCTTCTTGTTTGAAAAGTTAGAATAACTAGAACCTTCAAACTTTCTCTTAGAAAAAGTGAAATCACTTCTCCTTGGAACCTCCGGCTCAAAACCCCGAGCCAATTCAAATAACTCTTCGAAAGGCTTAGCCGCTCCTCGACTAATCTTACCCTTATACTCATCATTCATGGTACGATAGAAATCTTTCATTAGCTTGTGATCGTCACCAACATATTCCAGACAAAAACGAGTCTTTGCCAAGAAGGTAGACTTGAGAGTAACCAAGTCCATTGAACCTTGTTGCAAATTGTGCAACTCGTCCCGGATTCTATCAAGATCGGAAGAAGTTCGGTATTCTTTGAAAAATTCCTTCTTAAAATCTTCCCACGTCAAACTCATACATTGCTCTTCACCATATAAGTTGATTTTATCATCCCACCACAACTTAGCTTCTTCCCGCAACATACTAGAACCATACCTCGCCTTTTTCTTGGGAGGACATTCCGCGGTACAGAAATCTCCCTCGATATCGGAGATTCAACATGTACTTTTTAACGGATCTCGCACCCCATTAAACATCGGGGGTTAAGCATCCTTGAAATTCTTGTAATGGAAGTCCCGCCTTCCATTCCCACCGTCACCATCACCCCCTTCACCACGAGGATGAATGTTTCTAGCTTCTAATGCCTCCTCGATCGCGGCATTCATTCGCTCGTTTATCATTTTGGTTACTTGCCCATCAACCGACTCTTGAAAAACCTTTCGAACATCATCGAGAAAATCCTTTTTTAGCCTTTTAAAGATGGCCTCAACCTTGGCCGTGAGTTCAACGTCTTCACTCGTACTTCCGTCATTGGTGTCGTGTCCATTTCTCATCTTCATTCTATAAAACGAAGTAAATTAATCAACGAAACGAAAAGACTTAACACATATGTATATACATATACACCACACTACCCCATCTTGCTCAACAATCGTCGTACATCGCTTGTTTGACACGATTTGAACCCGTAACAATGGTAGCTAATCATTGTTACACGATCAGGTCGCATTAATTCGCTAGTACAACGTCTATCTCGCTTGATGATTGCTAAAACAACACAAAACAACTAGCGCAAGGTTAGTTCACACAAACACTAGCACTAGCAATTCCCGTTCCGACCCAAAGTCCTACAAGTCCCGCATAAAGTGCACACACATTAAAGTCTAAGTCTAGGCACCTATCTCAAGTCGCCTAAATCCCTTAGACCATACTCTGATACCACTTGTAACAACCCAACTTCGATTTACCAAAAACACGCTAAAAAAAAAAATTTCTGCTGTAGCACAACCGAATACCTTTACCTTTGTCCACGCCGGAGCTTAAAAAGGTAAACAACGAGAGGGTAAGCTAACGCTTAGTGAATGCAATAGTTATACACGTACATATATAAAATACCTACTTGCACACTTACACAATACCGCATACATGCTAGCAACACAAAAGGGCTTAACATCTCAAGTACAAGGCTATCAACCTCCTATATCACAAGCTAGCATAACAAGGAATATATATATGTATATAACTCGAACCGTATAAAATGCTTGCAACTCAACACAAATAACCATGGTTAACCAATCGTACAAGGGAATGGCGCCCGCGAAAGGCCATCGGAGTTCACAACATCCATTAGTATACTTAGCACCTCGTATCACTAACCCCCGGGTGGCATCTTAACACCTCGATACTTCACCCTCAGGTGGCATCTTAACACCTCGACACTTCACCCTTTATTATGGAGTGGCGTCTTAACACCTCGACACTTCACCCCTAGGTGGCATCTTAACACCTCGATGCTTCACCTCGAGTGGCATCTTAACACCTCGATGCTTCACTCGTCATGTGAAACGTGGTGTCTTAACACCTCGACACTTCACATCTCACGCTACAACAAATAAATACATTATATACATACGCATATAATTATTCCACTCACCTTAGAGTCTTTTGCGAAAGATAACCGAGCTCGCAACTTCAATGTAACATACCTATTACATTTAGCACATAATCAATCACAACTCAAGTTGGTCAACCAACTTACTCCCCATTCTCGTGCCATTTTGACCTAAGATGCAATTCCGACCCATTTGCACCCCTAACCCTAATGTTTGGGTCAACACCAACAAAACCTTAATACTAGCCAAAATATGGTCTTAAACACTTTATAATCACAAGTTTAGTGTGTTCTCATACACATTTAATAACCTAGGTCGCCCGAGACCTATTTGACCCATTTTGAGGTCAACACTTCCATTTGGGTCACCCACAACCCAAATGACACCACTAACATTAACTACAAAAGTGCTAGCGATTTACTAAGCCTTTAGGACCCGTTTACACACTTCAACTTTTCAAAGCCCTAGTTAGTCATCTTTTGGGTCTTCATGACCCAAACTTACCCAAAACCCCCAAATCACTAACAAATGGGTTTTAAGTGCAACCCTAACCCAAACCCTTCAACTAATCAAAGTAAAGAAATCAAGGTTAAGAATTACTAACACAATCACCACGTAGCTAGCGGCTAGATGAACGACTTTAATGCTCGAGCTCTAACCCGAAACAAGCTTCTTCCTCTTCTATTTAAGCTTTCTCACTCTTGAAACACACTCTCTCACTAGAATTGACGTGGATGAAGTTTGGTGGTTGTAAATGGAGTAAATGAAGCTCCAAAAACTGATCTAGGGCTTTCAATTTGGCCCCCATATGAAATTACCAAAATACCCACCTTAAATATCTAAAAACAAGGTAGCTGGCCTGCCAGCCAATCTGGACGGCGTCCAGCCCTTTACAACGGGACGGCGTCCCACCAATTTGGACGGCGTCCAATATAACTTAGAAAAACTGGTTCTTACATGCATGTATTCTCAGCCCAAAAATATAGATTGCAAAAGCAATTAAAAAGGGAGCAAATGAAACTCACCTGACAACTTCGGAAATAAATCACAGAGATGTGACCGAATATCGGAATGCAAGTAACCGTAGATCTCAACCTAGAGAACATATGTTGGTCAATAAATGTCTATCAAGCTAGGTCTGTTCATAGTGTATCACAATCCTAATGCTCGAGATCGACATACAAAAGTTATCCAAAGTTGTTTCAAAAAGTCAATTTTGACAATAGTTCAACAAAACGAGACGTACCTTATATAAGGATTCATTTACTCGGTTGGTAATATTTAAAAATTCAATTTATCAATCTTACAAACAAGTTGTTTAAATATTAATTGCAGATTCAAAAGCAATTCCAATTAACGTCAATCATAATTCAGTTGACCATATCTTTTGATTCGTTCATCGAAATTACGTGATTTCTAAATGAAAAGTTATTGATTTTTCGCCAGCTTTCCAAAAACATGCATATCATATACCTTTTATCAGTAACATTTGTATTTAATTCGTGATTCATCATAAACTGTTTAACGACGAAATTTAGCATACAAGCATGCATAAATATATATACTCGAGCACTAGACATGGATACACAATTAATATATAAAAGATAAGATATGAATGCTCACGTATCAATATTGTGATTCAATATTGCAGGGAAGTACGTAGACGCAACAGAGATGATAAACACTAGGTTTGAATTGCCAATAATACCCACGTACATTACCCATAACCTCCATAGCTATAACCCATAGTTTCCTTAGCTCTACTTGCTTGAAAACCCATTTTGAAAGTGACACGCTCATAACCTCGTCGTAGTATTTTATGTATAATACTAATAATAAGAATAATACTAATAATAATAAGATTAATATTAAAGGCAAATAGCCCAAAAAGGTAACGTAAGCTACCAAATTTTTCAATAAAGGTAATATTGATAATTTCGTGCTCAAAAAGGACTATAAACTCAAAATCAATGCAAATTAGGGGAATGTTAACCTAGAAACCTGAATTGTTGATGAGTTAAAACCTATGTGGTAATAAATGAAATTATCCACCTATTTTTTGTTATTTTAGTATCTTCTTTTTTCATAATCTGTTCTTTGTAAGAATCAGAAAATCAATATAGTCATATATTCAGTTCATTAAAAATACAATATTTCCATGAGCCAATTATTTCCGATGGAATTAAGTCATAAATCGTCGGCCGACATATGCAGATAAGCAGCTGCTTTGCTATCATTTTTTAATTTTTATTTTATAATTTAGAGAAATTATTGTGATTTGTCTATGAAGCTACTCCGTAATATATTAACATAAAGTTTTCCTTTTCTTAAAACATCTTTGAACGATTTGATTTTACAATTTATATATTTACCACCACAAAATATTTTAATTCGAAGATTATGAGATCCAGGAGCATAACATCAAATTAAAAACCTAATTCATCAATCAAACAACTTCATCATGTAACTACTGGTCGGAGAAACCTGAAATTCGTCGGAATCTTTGATTTCAAGATATGTTCTTCATCAAATGTAAACCACGGCAATGATGATTGAGATGGCAAATCGAAGCTTGAAGATCGATCGGAAGAAAGGGGTGTTCTTGATTTTGATATGTTTGTTTCATCACTCCTGTATGAAAACGAATTTGCATTTTCCTTTAATTTCGATATGTTTATCTCTTTTTTATATTAGTGATGGTGGATTGCCTGTTGATTGTTAATATACAGATATGATTTTTAGGGTTCTTTCTTGTTTAGTGATGAAGATGAATGTGCCAAATAAAAATAAATTATATTATTTTTATTATAATAAATGCCACCTAATCAGCTAACTAAGCATTATAACTTGCTACCTTCTTAAAAGGTAATCCACTCCCCTTATTGCATCGATTTTAAGTATATAATCCTTTTTGAGCACGAAATTATCAATGTTATCTTTATTGGAAAATTTAGTAACTTATATTACCTTTTTGGGCTATTTGCCCTAATATTAATAATAATCTTAATAATAATAATAATAATAATAATAATAATAATAATAATAATAATAATAATAATAATAATAATAATAATAATAATAATAAAATAAATAAATACTTACGGAGTAATGAAATGAAATCAGAAGCAGAAATGATCAAGCTTTTATAGAGTTGGCCTGTACAGGGATGCCATGCGATCGCATGGCTTCCAAGCCCTTTTCCCATGCGATCGCATGGGTGGGTTTTACAGCTCACAATGCTTTTGTATTTTAGTTTGTCGACATATTTAAATATAATATGTATATTATATTTAATTTATATAATTAATTATATATTATATTATATTCACGTGCATAGTTGACTTGTAATTTTTGGTCCGTTGACTCGTATGTTGTCACTCGACTTATGTCCTGGTTCCGGTTTCTCGAATGCATTTTCGTACGCTTAGAAAACTAGTACTTTTCATTACGCGACGTGTACCTTTATCAAAAATTAAACTTAATCATTGATAAACTATGTCACTTGAAGTGTAGCTTCAATCAATTAAGTGTTTTGGTTATTTTCTTCTATAAATCATCGTCTCGTAGTATATACATATACATATATACATTTTCATTTTATAATAATGTTTACATGTTGCAAAGTTACTGTAGCAAAGTTTTTTTATTGTAGCAAATAGTGATTTTTGAAAACACTGTAGCTTTTCGGGTACTGTAGAAATTCAAAAATACTGTAGCAAATTAGTGTTTTACTGGTTCATCTTAAACGTTTTAGTTAACTTATCTAAATATCAATCGAATCAATAATCGAATGTTACTATCGTTTACTAAATAACTTGAAATCATATATATATATATATATATGCACATTAAGTTATATATATATTGTTCGTGAATCTTCGAGAACAGTCAAAGAATAATTGATTACATGAATATAGTTCCAAAACTTGAGACTCAACATTACAGACTTTGCTTATCGTGTCGAAAACATTAAATCATTTTAAAGATAAAATTTAAATTTGGTCAGAAATTTCTGGGTCGTCACAGTACCTACCCGTTAAAGAAATTTCGTCCCGAAATTTGAGTGAGGTCGTCATGGCTAACAATAAAAATGTTTTCATGACGAATATAAGTTGGTAAATAGAGTTTTATCACCATTGGATAATATGGATAAAACAATCTGATTATTTGAAGCGTATGAGGGAAGTTATCGTAATAGAGTGAAGACGAGTAAATACATGTTCACCTTAACTGGTGAAGTAGTCACGATTGATTTCCGGAATTCAAGAAATTTAAAGAAAATCTTCGTAATAAGATTCGATTCTTCGGTAATTAAGGAAATTAGGATCTTCTTTGATTAAATGCGATAACCTGTCACGATTGCTCTGTCAGATTTTTCGCTAAAAATCCACTCCTTTCGTTTCTTTATTTTCCACAGCTCATACCTTTTATTCTTTCTCCCTCAATTCTTATTTTAAAGCATTTGTCAATATGCTTCATCCAGTTCTGATTCTTGATATACTTCTAACCTTCATATCCGTCATTCTTCTTTTCCATCTGCCGCCAGAAGAATCTATTCACTTCTACTATACTCTTGGTTTTATAGTGGTTTTAGTCCTCCCTTGTCTTTATATTGCTATATTCATCGATATATATGGTTTATAATTTCTGGGTGGTTATTGGGTTTTATATCTTCTCTTATATTTCGATGTCTCTGCTTCTGTCTTTCCATAATCATTGACATCCACAGTTAATACTCTCTCCAATTTACTGTGATTTATATATACTCCCATTGATATTTTGAAGCTTCATGCTTTTGTTTTATCTTTCCGACTTTAAATCAAGCGAATAATGGTCCAGAATTCGTAGGTATGAATTTCGGAATGAACATAATTAATGTTCTAAGAAAGAAACGGTAATAGCACAATCTGACTTGTCAAATTACCAGAATACCTCGAAAAAAGACCGAATGATTAAGAAAATATTTTCTTGATAGTTTAGAGGTTAAATAGAATGAAAGAGTTATGTAACATGGTTCATGACGAGGGTATGATCTGTGAACCTTTATCACGTTCTATTAGAAACTCAGCATGACTTACTGTAATATAATAACGTTGATCAAGTGTCATTATATTATACTAACTCATGCTTCAGTTCCCAACACTACTAACATCCATTTTTCAAGATTTTCAGAATTTAGAAACTAAAATAGTTTCTTTTATAATGTAACACAGATAGCGCGAAGAGATAAATAATTTCGGATAATAATAGTTATGAAGATATCTTCAGAAATATCGAAGATATTTATAATGAAAGATATAATGATATCTTAGAATTTCTAATATCGAAGGATGATGAAGAAGATTTGTTCGTAACGGTTTTGAGTCAGGAGCAAGGTATTCGTTAATGACTTCAGCAGATACTGAATCATTTGTATTCTTTAAAGGCAGGTTTAGTCTTTGTGATTTTTCCACAACCTTCTTCATGGTTTGTTCAATCCGTTTTCCAGTTCCAAACCTTCTCTTTTTCTGTGCTTTTTCAACACACTACTCTTTATCATCAAACTTTTGACTGTTAAGGTTGTTTACAGTTTTTGCTGCTTCATCAGCATTTTTCCAAAATTCGAAGAACTAGTTTCGCAGTTTGGGGTGTTTTTCAGAAACTTCACATTCGAAGTAAGTAAGTCTAGGAGATAGACATTATATGTATATATATAACTGTTAGAGTAGAATTTCTGCGAAATTCGAAATACTGATTGCTAATTCCCGGTAGTTGGTATGGCAATTATTGTTACAAGATTTAGATGAGTACATGATAGGGTTTCAATGAGTATTATGATTTTTCGGAATGTCAAGGATCAATGAAGTTGTTGGTAAATTTACTGCTAATGTGGTGGGACATGAAAGGTTCCCCTGTAACAAGAACGTATATGTCCAGCTTACAATAAGGCTAATCTGAAAAGTCGAAGTTGACTTGGTTGGAAGTGTGATAAAATTGGATACTTTGAAAAGGATTTGCAAGATTATTTTTGGTAATAACAATGCTAAAGGATCTTGCACAGTTTTGAAGTCAAAGTATAGTTTTGAAAGATGTAGAGATCTAAGAATGATGTCACTGGTTTAGAGTTATGACTTGGATTCTGATCCGTCAATATCAGAATATGTAATTGAATTTGTATGAAAACGATTGTATATCGTTGTGAGCTTTGTTAAAAAATTTTGAATCAAAGTTGAAGAATGTACAGTGTAGCATATTAATTGCGAACTTATATATTTCCCGAGTATTACCTACCCGTTAAATATTTCACAATTAATACTTTGTACAATAGAATTTTTATTACCGTCTTTATGAAAATATATGTATTTATATTTTCTTCAGATGTAACACAGATTTAATGAGTTAATATCATATTAAGCTCATTTGATTTTCGGCTTGACTTAGAAATGATTAATCTCTAAAAAATTAAAGATTACATAATATTTGTGAAGTATTTCGCTAATGTAATCGATACTTCATTATTTATTCTTATTCCTCGGTGAAGGATGTTGATGCTCGTGGAATTTTTGTGAACCTTACAAGGCACAGATGATGTTTTCTGGAAAGTTTCGAGTACATCGAAAATAAAAATGTAAAATCAATTATGTAATTGAATAATACACTTGGTTTATTATGAAATGGAATTCATTAAGTTGAAACAGAGATTGTAGTTAACAATGGTTAAGTTGTTAAGGAAGGATGTACATCATTGCATATTAGTAATATGAACTAACCGAGTAGTACCTACCAGTTAAGATTCACACGTAATAGCTTAGTACGAAAAGATTTATTTTGATTTCAATTCATATATATTAAATATACATAAAATTTCTTCAGGGGAAATGAGTTAATACTTCATCGGTTATTGTTGCTGGTATTTCTTGGTAACTATGGTGCGTATGACGTTGATGCTCGTGGAACAGATTGTGAAGTTCAGGTTTGCGATGCGGTTGTTGTTGGTGGTGGCAATGGTACTGTTGGTGTTGTTGTTGGTGGTACTGTTGATGCCGGTGATGCTGCTGGTGCTTGTAACCTTTACACCATATTCTTCAAAACCACAACCCGAGCGTGAAGCTCGTTGACTTCTTCTATTACACCGGGATGATTGTTGGTTCGCACGAGCGGATGAATAAGATTCAGAATTTGAGATAGTATATTATCGTGACGAGATACTCTGGAAATGAGAGAGAAAATGGTGTCTCGAACAGGTTAGCCGGTAAGTGCTTCATGTTCTTCGCCAAGAGGGGAATGTGGTGGATGGAAGGGATCACCTTCTTCTTGTCTCCAATGATTAAGTAGGCTACGAACCCATCACCAATTCATCCAGAATAGGTGATGGCTGATTGGTTGATCCATTCCGGTTACACTGTCTTCGGAGTTCAGGTGAATATCCATATCGGAATAGCTGTCGGAGTTTAAGGAATTTGAAGTAGATACGGGATCCATCTTGTATAATTAGAGAGATGATTTTTGATATGAAATAGCTTATAGAATTTAGATTGGTACTCTTCAATACATAATTTACATATGTATATATAATACCAAAATTCCATAAATCACGGAGGAATTTTCGGAAGATGTCAGGAAATGTTTACAGTAACAGATACGCTAAGATATGAATTTTGTCTATGCACTATTCATGCAATAACTGCAGGCAAATGTGTCTAGACTTAAGAATGATAAACATGTAATTTCTAACAAGAAATGATAAGCAAAACTCGGTAAAAACAGATACGGTCGTAGTCCAGACTCACTAATGCATCCTAAAAATTACCAGTTAAACACTAATGCAAATTCTGGTTCCCTATGACCTCAAGCTCTGATACCAACTGTGACGATCGCTCCAAATCCATATGGACGAACACGTCATTCATCGATTTCATTGCAAGGTATTTGACCTCTATATGATACGTTTTGTAAATATTGCATTCTTTTGAAAAGGCACACCATAAATGAATATTTAAATCAAAGATTTTCGACATCTGATGATTTCTACATATAGACAATCACCGTAATATAATAGTTTACAATAGTACTTCCGTTGACAATGCAGTCAAAATAAGATACATGGTGATGATTTGGTAAATGCAATGTTTCCTTGAAAAATATGCCATGTAAGACTCCATGCACATAGCTTGTCTAACATATAAGCAAACAGCGGAAGACTTCTAGGAAACCTGAGAATAAACATGCTAACAAGTGTCAACACAAAGGTTGGTGAGTTCATAGTTTTAATGTATCGTATAATCTGTATATAAAGGTGGATCACAAGATTTCAGTTGTTTCATCCAGAAACGTTTATCAAAATATTCTACAAGATTGAGCACCCTGGTAACTAAGCTTTAACGTCTATATAATAAGTACCTCTGTTTTAACATACATGCAACCAACATGTACAATACACACAAACCAACGTGTACTAACCTCAAATAGTATACGTCTATTTTATAGTTCAGGCTAGGGTTTCTATACCTGGAAAAGACGGGGATGTCAAGCCCTATGGATCCATATACAACTACTCGCGCCCACCAGTTCTTATAACTGGCAATTACTAGTTACCAAAGCTAAGGGATTTTCGGTTCAAACTCAGTGTAGAATTTAGTATGTACTTGTATCCATTACGTTTAAAATAAAGTGCATGTATTCTCAGCCCAAAAATATAGATTGCAAAAGTAATTAAAAAGGGAGCAAATGAAACTCACCTGACAACTTCAGAAATAAATCACAGAGATGTGACCGAATATCAGAATGCAAGTAATCGTAGATCTCAACCTAGAGAACATATGTTGGTCAATAAATGTCTATTAAGCTAGGTCTGGTCATAGTGTATCACAATCCTAATGCTCGAGATCGACATACAAAAGTTATCCAAAGTCGTTTCAAAAAGTCAATTTTGACAATAGTTCAACAAAACGAGACGTACCTTATATAAGGATTCATTTACTCGGTTGGTAATATTCAAAAATTCAATTTATCAATCTTACAAACAAGTTGTTTAAATATTAATTGCAGATTCAAAAGCAATTCCAATTAACGTCAATCATAATTCAGTTGACCATATCTTTTGATTCGTTCATCGAAATTACGTGATTTCTAAATGAAAAGTTATTGATTTTTCGCCAGCTTTTCAAAAACATGCATATCATATACCTTTTATCAATAACATATGTATTTAATTCGTGATTCATCATAAACTATTTAACGACGAAATTTAGCATACAAGCATGCATAAATATATATACTCGAGCACTAGACATGGATACACAATTAATATATAAAAGATAAGATATGAATGCTCACGTATCAATATTGTGATTCAATATTGCAGGGAAGTACGTAGACGCAACAGAGATGATAAACACTAGGTTTAAATTGCCAATAATACCCACGTACATTACCCATAACCTCCATAGCTATAACCCATAGTTTCCTTAGCTCTATCTTGCTTGAAAACCTATTTTGAAAGTGACACGCTCATAACCTCGTCGTAGTATTTTATGTATAATACTAATAATAAGAATAATACTAATAATAATAAGATTAATATTAATAATAATCTTAATAATAATAATAATAATAATAATAATAATAATAATAATAATAATAATAATAATAATAATAATAGTAATAAAATAAAATAAATAAATACTTACGGAGTAATGAAATGAAATCAGAAGCTGAAATAATCGAGCTTTTATAGAGTTGGCCTGTACAGGGCTGCCATGCGATCGCATGGCTTTCAAGCCCTTTTCCCATGCGATCGCATGGGTGGATTTTACAGCTCACAATGCTTTTGTATTTTAGTTTGTCGACATATTTAAATATAATATATATATTATATTTAATTTATATAATTAATTATATATTATATTATATTCACGTGCATAGTTGACTTGTAATTTTTGGTCCGTTGACTCGTACGTTGTCACTCGACTTATGTCCCAGTTCCGGTTTCTCGAATACATTTTCGTACGCTTAGAAAACTAGTACTTTTTGTTACGCGACGTGTACCTTTATCAAAAATTAAACTTAATCATTGATAAACTATGTCACTCGAAGTGTAGCTTCAATCAATTAAGTGTTTTGGTTATTTGCTTCTATAAATCATCGTCTCGTAGTATATACATATACATATATACATTTTCATTTTAAAATAGTGTTTTACTGTAGCAAAGTTTTTTTTACTGTAGCAAATAGTGATTTTTGAAAACACTGTAGCTTTTCGGGTACTGTAGAAATTCGAAAATACTGTAGCAAATTAGTGTTTTACTGGTTCATCTTAAACGTTTTAGTTAACTTATTTAAATATCAATCGAATCAATAATCGAATGTTACTATCGTTTACTAAATAACTTGAAATCATATATATATATATATATATATATATATATATATATATATATATATATATATATATATATATATATATGCACATTAAGTTATATATATATTGTTCGTGAATCTTCGAGAATAGTCAAAGAATAATTGATTACATGAATATAGTTCCAAAACTTGAGACTCAACATTACAGACTTTGCTTATCGTGTCGAAAACATTAAATCATTTTAAAGATAAAGTTTAAATTTGGTCAGAAATTTCCGGGTCGTCACAATTTGGAACGAGAGAAATAATCGGGTGTTCAATGGTGTGCTTAAAATGATTGATCAATTATTTGAGATGGTTCGTTCGAATGTGCGGTTAAAGTTTAAGACTATTCATTTTAAGCAGACTCGCATTGTTGATCAGCTAAAAACCGATTGGCACATTTGATTTGTGGTCGTCAGGGGAGGGGTTGTATCTAGTTTTCTTTTCGTTTTGTCTAGATAACTAGTTGGTAGTTTGATGAGCTTCTAGGTTCGCTAGTAGCAGCAGTCATTCATTGTATCATTCTTTGTATTATTCTTAATAATATTTGCGGGTAAATCCTTTACCAAAAAAAAAATGTCAATACAAATATATTATTTTTCGTAATTAACTCAACATTAGATGTAAAGCTAATGAAAAAAGCAATAAGATTGTACAATTTTGATAATTTGACCTTAGAAGCATTCAAAAGTTTGTTTTTTAGTTTATGTTATACTAGTTTTATGAGCCCGTGCGTTGCACGACATTTGTATAAATTATTAGTCGATAACGTTAGTACTTTATACTTATTAAATGTATAATACAATTATAATAAAAAAATCTTTTATCAATTGATAAAACACCAAACATGAGACCCTAAAAAGTTGTTTAAAATCGATCGTTAAGAGTATATTCTATGTACATATTTAATTTTATATGTTTTTCGGTACAAACTCACTACACTGCGATATTGATCATTGAGCTCCCGATTCACGAGCCTTTATATATTTATATATATATAAATATTATCAATATTTATATCAAATCAATGTATTATTAAAATAATATTATTTATGACCATTTAAAATAATTTTATAATATTAATATAATATATAATAATATACAATATAATATATAATATTATTAATATAATTATAACATCTATGGTTATGGTTATGGTTATTGTTATTGTTATTATTATTAATTTGTAATTTGTAATAGTAATATTATTACCAGTATCATTGTTATTCTTATTCTTATTCTTATTCTTATTCTTATTCTTATTCTTATTATTATTATTATTATTATTATTATTATTATTATTATTATTATTATTATTATTATTATTATTATTATTATTAATTTAATTAATTTAATACTTCTACTATTATAGTTCCGTTATTATTATTACATTTTACTATTATTATCACCAGTTACTATTATTAGCATATTATTATGTGTATCATTGTATGTATGTATGTATGTATGTATGTATGTATGTATGTATGTATGTATGTATGTATGTATGTATGTTTTTGCTTGTTTGTAGGTGTGTATATATGTATATGTATTTTAAGTAGGTATGTTTTTGTTATTACGTTTATGTATGACTTAGTATGTATCAACGTATACGGATGTAGGTATGTATATCTTGTGCATGTATGTATGCCTATGTAGGTATGTATGTATGGATGTATGTAAGTATTTATGTATATATGTAATATGTATGTACGTATGTATGTATGTATGCTTATGTATGTGTGTATGTTATGTATGTATGGTTACATGTATGTATGTATGTAGGTATGTACAAAGGTATGTTTCATGTATGTATGTATGTATGTTTGTGTACGAATTTATGTAGGTATGTATATAGGTTTATGTATGGGCGTATGTAACGACCCTACTTTTTCCGTTATCTTTTTCCGTTAATTAATTAACATCCGTTATTTGTTATTTGTGTCACGTCATTTCTATGACCTATATTATTATTTTAATAATAACATATCAATTATTATGTGTTAAATGAATAATTGTATTCATATTTCAATTTGTACGTTTATACGAATCGCGGATTTCTAACCGGCGAATCTTTTCGGTTTTCAGACCAACGGTCGAGCTTTTGGGATTTTCAAGTCCCATTTATTTTAAATATGATATTTTAATGTAATATATTTGTATATGGTATTTATATATATTTTACGTCGCGTAGTTAATATCTTTCCGAATAATTAATCGCGTAATCGTGTTTTCGCGTTTCGGGTTTCGTTCGAGCGTTCAAGCCACAAGGATTTTAACAACAAGCAAAATTTGGGCCATAGGACCCACCCCACAACCCCATTCGGCCGAAACCAAGGGGAGGGGGTATCCCCCTTTGTTTCCTTTTTCATATTTATTTACATTCCATATATATACCACTTTTGATTTCCTAAAAACCTAGTTTCTATTTTTTTTGCTCTCTCCTCCCTTCCTTGCTCCTTTGGCCGTCGCCAACCATCACACCATCATCATCATCTTCATCAAAAATTAAAGCTTGGATCATTCTATTGTTTGCATAAACGCGTTGCTCTCGTTCTCCTCTACAGGTTCATACTCTTTGATTATCGATTAGGGTATATGAAATGTCCCGTTCTTATTGATTAAAAACGTTCCATATTAATTGATTTCGTTGCGAGGTTTTGACCTCTATATGAGACGTTTTTCAAAGACTGCATTCATTTTAAAACAAACCATAACCTGTATTTCATCAATAAAGGTTTAAAAAGCTTTATGTAGATTATCAAATAATGATAATCTAAAATATCCTGTTTACACACGACTATTACATAATGGTTTACAATACAAATATGTTATAACGAAATAAGTTTCTTGAATGCAGTTTTTACACAATATCATACAAGCATGGACTCCAAATCTTATCCTTATTTAAGTATGCGACAGCGGAAGCTCTTAATAATCACCTGAGAATAAACATGCTTAAAACGTCAACAAAAATGTTGGTGAGTTATAGGTTTAACCTATATATATCAAATCGTAACAATAAACCACAAGATTTCATATTTCAATATACATCCCATACATAGAGATAAAAATCATTCATATGGTGAACACCTGGTAACCGACATTAACAAGATGCATATATAAGAATATCCCCATCATTCCGGGACACCCTTCGGATATGATATAAATTTTGAAGTACTAAAGCATCCGGTACTATGGATGGGGTTTGTTAGGCCCAATAGATCTATCTTTAGGATTCGCGTCAATTAGGGTGTCTGTTCCCTAATTATTAGATTACCAGACTTAATAAAAAGGGGCATATTCGATTTCGATAATTCAACCATAGAATGTAATTTCACGTACTTGTGTCTATTTTGTAAATCATTTATAAAACCTGCATGTATTCTCATCCCAAAAATATTAGATTTTAAAAGTGGGACTATAACTCACTTTCACAGATTTTTACTTCGTCGGGAAGTAAGACTTGGCCACTGGTCGATTCACGAACCTATAACAAATATGTACATATATATCAAAGTATGTTCAAAATATATTTACAACACTTTTAATACATTTTGATGTTTTAAGTTTATTAAGTCAGCTGTCCTCGTTAGTAACCTACAACTAGTTGTCCACAGCTAGATGTACAGAAATAAATGGATATATATTATCTTGAATTAATCCACGACCCAGTGTATACACGTCTCAGGCTAGATCACAACTCAAAGTATATATATTTTTGGAATCAACCTCAACCGTGTATAGCTAACTCCAACATTTCTGCATATAGAGTGTCTATGGTTGTTCCAAATAATATATATATATATGGGTCGATATGATATGTCAAAACATTTGCATACGTGTCTATGGTATCCCAAGATTACATAATATATTAGAATACATGTATAATACAATATAAGTTAGCTATGATATGATTTGTATAGAATTGTTAATATTTCCCGTAGCTACAAAAATAAAAAAAAATATCCAATCTTGTTTTACCCATAACTTCTTCATTTTAAATCCGTTTTGAGTGAATCAAATTGCTGTGGTTTCATATTGAACTCTATTTTATGAATCTAAACAGAAAAAGTATAGGTTTATAGTCGGAAATATAAGTTACAAGTCATTTTTGTAAGAGGTAGTCATTTCAGTCGAAAGAACGACGTCTTGATGACCATTTTGAAAAACATACTTCCACTTTGAGTTTAACCATGATTTTTTGATATAGTTTCATATTCATAAGAAAAATCATTTTCCCAGAAGAACAACTTTTAAATCAAAGTTTATCATAGTTTTTAATTATCAAACCCAAAACAGCCCGCGGTGTTACTACGACGGCGTATGTCCAGTTTTACGGTGTTTTTTGTGTTTCCAAGTTTTAAATCATTAAGTTAGCATATCATATAGATATAGAACATGTGTTTAGTTGATTTTAAAAGTCAAATTAGAAGGATTAACTTTTGTTTGCGAACAAGTTTATGATTAACTAAACTATGTTCTAGTGATTTCAAGTTTAAACCTTCGAATAAGATAGCTTTATATGTATGAACTGAATGATGTTATGAACATCATTACTACCTCAAGTTTTGTGGATAAACTTACTGGAAAAGAGACAAATGGATCTAGCTTCAAAGGATCTTGGATGGCTTGAAAGTTCTTGAAGTAGAATCATGACACGAAAACAAGTTCAAGTAAGATTTCCACTCGAAATAAGATTGTTATAGTTATAGAAATTGAATCAAAGTTTGAATATGAGTATTACCTTATATTAGAAAGATATCTTACTGTAAATAAGAAAGATTTCTTGAGGTTGGATGATCACTCTACAAGATTGGAAGTAAGCTAGCAAACTTGGAAGTATTCTTGATTTTATGAAACTAGAACTTGTAGAATTTATGAAGAACACTTAGAACTTGAAGATAGAACTTGAGAGAGATCAATTAGATGAAGAAAATTGAAGAATGAAAGTGTTTGTAGGTATTTTTGGTCGTTGGTGTATGGATTAGATATAAAGGATATGTAATTTTGTTTTCATGTAAATAAGTCATGAATGATTACTCATATTTTTGTAATTTTATGAGATATTTCATGCTAGTTGCCAAATGATGGTTCCCACATGTGTTAGATGACTCACATGGGCGGCTAAGAGCTGATCATTGGAGTGTATATACCAATAGTACATACATCTAAAAGCTGTGTATTGTACGAGTACGAATACGGGTGCATACGAGTAGAATTGTTGATGAAACTGAACGAGGATGTAATTGTAAGCATTTTTGTTAATTAGAAGTATTTTGATAAGTGTCTTGAAGTCTTTCAAAAGTGTATGAATACATATTAAAACACTACATGTATATACATTTTAACTGAGTCGTTAAGTCATCGTTAGTCGTTACATGTAAGTGTTGTTTTGTAACCTTTAGGTTAACGATCTTGTTAAATGTTGTTAACCCAATGTTTATAATATCAAATGAGATTTTAAATTATTATATTATCATGATATTATGATGTACGAATATCTCTTAATATGATATATATACATTAAATGTCGTTACAACGATAATCGTTACATATATGTCTCGTTTCAAAATCATTAAGTTAGTAGTCTTGTTTTTACATATGTAGTTCATTGTTAATATACTTAATGATATGTTTACTTATCATAATATCATGTTAACTATATATATAACCATATATATGTGACGACCCGGAAATTTTCGACCAAATTTAAACTTAATCTTTATATGATTTCTACACGACAAGAAAAATCTTTAATGTTGAGTTCCAAAATGTTGAACTATTTTAATATGATCATTTGACCTTTGACTATCCCGGACGATTCACGAACCAGTGTGTGTAAATAAAAAAAAAATGTAAATATATATAATTATTATCAATAAAATTAATATTATTAGTACCATTAATAATATTAACATTTTTATTATCATTACTAAAATCAGTGTTAAATACATTATTATAATTAATAGATTATATATAAAAATGAAAGTTGATATATATAAATTGATATATTATTATTATTATTATTATTATTATTATTATTAATATTATTATTATTAAACTTACTATTATCATTATCAATTATCAAATATATATACAAATTAATTACATAAAGTTATAATTATTCGATTACGAGTATATGTTTTAATATATATACGAATGATATAGGTTCGTGAATCGAAGGCCAACCCTTACATTTGTTCAATGTCGTTATATGTATTTTTACTACAAAATACAGTATGGTGAGTTTCATTTACCTTTTTACCCTTTATATTTTTGGGCTGAGAATACATGCGCAATTTTTATAAATGTTTTACGAAATAGACACAAGTAATCAAAACTACATTATATGGTTGAATGATCAAAATCGAATATGCCCCTTTTATTAAGTCTGGTAATCTAAGAATTAGGGAACAGACACCCTAATTGACGCGAACTCTAAAGATAGATCTATTGGGCCCAACAAGCCCCATCCAAAGTACCGGATGCTTTAGTACTTCAAAATTTATATCATATCCGAAGGGTGTCCCGGAATGATAGGGGATATTCTTATATGCATCTTGTTAATGTCGATTACCAGGTGTTCACCATATGAATGCATTTTATCTCTATGAATGGGATGTATATTGAAATATGAAATCTTGTGGTCTATTAAAATGATGGAAATGATTATTTATGTAAACTAATGAACTCACCAACCTTTTGGTTGACACTTGAAAGCATGTTTATTCTCAGGTACGAAAGAAATCTTCCGCTGTGCATTTGCTCATGTTATAGATATTACTTGGAGTAATTCATGGCATATTTCAAAAGACATTGCATTCGAGTCGTCGAGTTCATCAAGATTATTATTAAGTCAATTATAGTTGGATATATTATGAAATGGTATGCATGTCTGTCAACTTTCGATGTAATGAAAGATTGTCTTTTCAAAAACGAATGCAATGTTTGTAAAATGTATCATATAGAGGTCAAGTACCTCGCGATGTAATCAATTGTTGTGAATCGTTTATAATCGATATGGACTTCGTCCGGATGGATTAGGACGGGTCTTGACAGTTGGTATCAGAGCGGTGGTCTTAGCGAACCAGGTCTATATTAGTGTGTCTAACTGATAAGTCGTTAGAATGCATTAGTGAGTCTGGACTTCGACCGTGTCTGCATGTCAAAAGTTCTGCTTATCATTTCGTGTCAAAAATTACCTGCTTATCATCCTTAGGAAGTCACTTTCTTATCATTCTTAGTCTAGACACATCTTACTGCAATGATTGCATGAATAGTGTATAGACAAAATTTGTATCTTAGCGAATATGCTAATTCATATCTTAGCATATCTGTTACTGTAGACCTTGCCTGACAACTTCCGTAGATTCCTCCATAACTTATGGGATTTTAGTATTATATATGCATATGTAAACTATGTATTGCAGGGTACTAATCTACATCCTATAATCTATTTCTTATCGAAAATCCTTCATCTGATCGTATGAGATGAATCCCTAAACCAGTTCGAGTCCCTTAGATTACGATAACTATTCCAATAGTTATTCCGACAGGTATTCCGATATAGATTTCCACTCGAACTTCTAAAGCAGTGTAACCGGAATGGAGCAACCAATCAACCATTCCCAATTCATCTGATGGGTTCGTAGTCGACTTAATCAATGGAGACGCGAAGAAAGCGATCTTTTCCATCAACCAAATTCACCTCTTGATGAATAACCCGAAGCACTTATCGGTGAATCAATCCGAAACATCATCTTCACCCTCATTTCTAGAGTAGCTCGACATGATTATATTCTATCCACAATTTAAAACCTTATTCATCTGCTCGTTTTGATCGACAATTATCCCGAAGTAATACAAAAAGTCAACGAACTTCGCGCTTGAGTAATCAATTTGGAGATTATGGTGCAAAATTTACCAGCTTCAGCAACATCACCGGCACCAACAGTACCATCAGTAACAGCACCATTACTATCAACAATCCATGCCTCAACATCTCATTCTGTACCTCGAGTATAATTATCGTTCCACGAATCGTTCTATATCATTTATCTTCGTTCGACATGGCGATTATATAATCTCTAATGTTTTATAGATTATATATTCTTATTCTAAACGGTAAATCAAATGAGTCTACTATCATATTGACTCATTAAATCCATGATTACATCTGAAGAAAATATATATGTATATATGTTTTCACAAAGATTGTAATTAAAAATCCTTTTGTACAAACTGTTAATGATAAAAATATTTTAACGGGTAGGTAATACCCGAGGAATATTTAAGATTCACATTAATAAGTTACACTGTACATTCTTCAAAGCTGATTCAACAGTCGTTTACTATCCTACTTACATCCACCGATATGCAAATCCGTTCACCACAGAATAACCATCTTCATTCAATTTCATATTTAGATTTTAACCTATCAGAATCCAACAAGTGGCATAATGAAGAAAACATTTGACAAAATAAAATTTGTTAGAAACAGACAAATTAACTACGGAGAATTTTGTTAAGAATCCACGCTAACTGTTCCTAGCTAATTGTTCCTAGCTAACTGATTACATTTTATTTATCGCAATTTAATTATCGCAATTTACATTCTCGCAATTTTATTTATCATCATTTAATTTCTGTTATTTACTTTACGCACTTTATTTATTGTCATTTAATTTCTGTTATTTATTTTACGCTCTTTAAATATCGGGACACGTATACAAGGTTTTGACATATCATATCGACGCATATATATATATATATATATATATATATATATATATATATATATATATATATATATATATATATATATATATATATATATATATTATTTGGAATTACCATAGACACTCTATATGCAGTAATGGTCGAGTTCTCTATACAGGGTTGAGGTTGATTCTATAATAATATATATACATTGAGTTGTGATCGAGTCTGAGACGAATACGGGTCACGATACGTATTAATATATTCAAATATTATATATTAAACTGTATATGAACTATTGAATTGCTAACTGTAGACTATCAACTGTGGACTACCAACATTGGACAATTAAAATGAATTAAAATATTGACTATAACATATGAAACTAAACAATTATTCAAGTTTGCCACTTGATTTCATCTTAAACCTCGTATGTATCTTGACGATTATACTCTGCGTTCAAATCCTTCATAAATTATTGAAAACACCTCAATCTAGAGGATGAACCAACCACAAATCATCTACGGAAGAAAAGATTAATGCATATAGCTATGCACCTGAGAAACTCTCGGCAACTGAGTAAACGTTTAAAACGTAGCTATGCTAATTTCTTAGTGTTATTATTACCCAAAATAACTTTACAATCCCTTTCCAAATTAGCCAATTTTGTCACAGGTTCAGCAAGTTAACTTCAACTTTTCATTCGAAACAACCTTATTATAGCCTTGATATATATGCGTGCTCTTTTATTGTTACCGGGGAACCTTTTATATTTCACCATATTACCAGCAGATGTACCAGCAACCTCGTCGCTCCTTGGTTTAATCTCTCCGACAAATCGCTATATTTATCTATTGAAGTCTCATCATGTACTCATTCGCATCTTGTAACAAGAATTGCCATACCAATTATCGGGAATCAGCAAATCTGTATTGTGAGCCTCGCAACGTTTTCACATCAACAGTTATAGGTATCCATATAACATTTATCTCTTAGAACTATGATCTTCCATTCTGAAAAGCACCCGGTCTGCGAATTAATACTCTGAATTTTGAAAAGCTGAATACAGCAGCAAAAACTGTACATGACCTTAACCGTCGAAAGTTTGATGATAAAGAATGGAGTATTGGAAACACTCAATAGAAAATTTAGTACCGAAAAGCGGATTATGCGAAACTTTGAAGGAAACCGTGGACAAATCACAAAGAATAAGTTTGACTTCAAAGAATCCAAAAGAGTCAATGCCTGCTGAAGTCTTTAGCGAATATCTTGCTCTTTACTCTAAACCCTTGCGGACAATAGTCTCCATCATTCTCTAATCTTAGATATTCAAAGATATTATCGTATCTTTCATTATAAATATCTTCGATATTTCTGAATATATTTTCATAACTAATCTTATCTGAAATCATTAATCTCTTAGTGTTATCAGTGTTACATCATATAGAAACTGTTAGTTTCTATATTCTGTAAACTTTCAAGCTTGAAATATGAATGTTTTTGAAGTAGTGTTGGGAACTGATGCATGATTTAGTATAATATAATGACTCTTGATCAACATGATTATATTACAGTAATTCATGCTGAGTTCCTAATGGAATGTGATGATTCACAGAACATACCGTCATCGTGTGCCATTTACACGACTCTTACATTCTACACAATCTCTAAACATATTAAGAACATATCTCATGGATAGTTCCATCTTTTCAAAGATTCTGGTAATTTACCAAATCAAGATCGTGCCATTACGATTTCTTTCTGAGTACGTTAACTATGTTCATTTCAAAATCCATACGAATTCTGGACCATTATTCGCTTGACTGGAAGTCGGGAAGAGGAGACAAAAGTATGGAACCCTTGAATATAAAAGAAAATATAAAGCTCGACAATGACACATAAATTACAAACCGTGCATATCAATATGTATTGTCATGTAAAGGCACGAGAAAATTTAAAACAATATAACCCCAAGGTAATAGTAGAAGTGAATAGATTCTTCTGGCGGCAGATGAAAGAGAAGAATGACAGATATGAAAGTTAGGAGTATATCAAGAATCAAAACTGGATGAAGCATATTAACGAATGCTTTAAAGTATGAATTAAGGAGAAAGAATAGAAGATGTGAGATATGGAAATAAGGAAACGATGGGGGTGGATTTATAGTGAAATATCCGACAGAGCAATCGAAACAGATTATGGCATTTAATTAAAGAAGATCCTGATTTCCTTAATCGCCAAAGAACCAAATCTTATTACAAAGATTTTCTTTAAATTCCATGAATTTCGGAAATCAATCGTAACTACGTCATCGGTTAAAACGAATATACGTTTATTCATTTCACTCTTTTGCAATAGCTTCACTTATACTCTTCGCGTAATCAAATTGTTTTATCTATATTATTTAATGATGATAAAATTCTATTTTATCAACTCATATCCATCATGAAAACATATTTATCGTTAACCATGACTACCACACTCAAATTTCGAGACGAAATTTCTTTAACGGGTAGGTCCTGTGACGATCCGGAAATTTTCGACCAAATTTAAACTTAATCTTTATATGATTTCTGCACGACAAGAAAAATCTTTAATGTTGAGTTCCAAAATGTTGAACTATTTTAATATGATCATTTGACCTTTGACTATCCCCGACGATTCACGAACCAGTGTGTGTAAATAAAAAAAAAATGTAAATATATATAATTATTATCAATAAAATTAATATTATTAGTACCATTAATAATATTAACATTTTTATTATCATTACTAAAATCAGTGTTAAATACATTATTATAATTAATAGATTATATATAAAAATGAAAGTTGATATATATAAATTGATATATTATTATTATTATTATTATTATTATTATTATTATTATTATTATTATTATTAATATTATTATTATTAAACTTACTATTATCATTATCAATTATCAAATATATATACAAATTAATTACATAAAGTTATAATTATTCGATTACGAGTATATGTTTTAATATATATACGAATGATATAGGTTCGTGAATTGAAGGCCAACCCTTACATTTGTTCAATGTCGTTATATGTATTTTTACTACAAAATACAGTATGGTGAGTTTCATTTACCTTTTTACCCTTTATATTTTTGGGCTGAGAATACATGCGCAATTTTTATAAATGTTTTACGAAATAGACACAAGTAATCAAAACTACATTATATGGTTGAATGATCAAAATCGAATATGCCCCTTTTTATTAAGTCTGGTAATCTAAGAATTAGGGAACAGACACCCTAATTGACGCGAACTCTAAAGATAGATCTATCGGGCCCAACAAGCCCCATCCAAAGTACCGGATGCTTTAGTACTTCAAAATTTATATCATATCCGAAGGGTGTCCCGGAATGATAGGGGATATTATTATATGCATCTTGTTAATGTCGATTACCAGGTGTTCACCATATGAATGAATTTTATCTCTATGAATGGGATGTATATTGAAATATGAAATCTTGTGGTCTATTAAAATGATGGAAATGATTATTTATGTAAACTAATGAACTCACCAACCTTTTGGTTGACACTTGAAAGCATGTTTATTCTCAGGTACGAAAGAAATCTTCCGCTGTGCATTTGCTCATGTTATAGATATTACTTGGAGTCATTCATGGCATATTTCAAAAGACGTTGCATTCGAGTCGTCGAGTTCATCAAGATTATTATTAAGTCAATTATAGTTGGATATATTATGAAATGGTATGCATGTCTGTCAACTTTCGATGTAATGAAAGATTGTCTTTTCAAAAACGAATGCAATGTTTGTAAAATGTATCATATAGAGGTCAAGTACCTCGCGATGTAATCAATTGTTGTGAATCTTTTATAATCGATATGGACTTCGTCCGGATGGATTAGGACGGGTCTTGACAGTTGGTATCAGAGCGGTGGTCTTAGCGAACCAGGTCTATATTAGTGTGTCTAACTGATAAGTCGTTAGAATGCATTAGTGAGTCTGGACTTCGACCGTGTCTGCATGTCAAAAGTTCTGCTTATCAATTGGTATCTGGACTCTACGAGCATTCCATCGAACCTTAACAATTGGTATCTTGTTTTACTTAAGTCTTTTAACCTCACGATCCATTATTTCGACGGGTTCTTCGATGAATTGAAGTTTTTCGTTGATTTGGATTTCATCTAACGGAATAGTGAGATCTTCTTTAGCAAAACATTTCTTCAAATCCGATACGTGGAAAGAGTTATGTACAGCAACGAGTTGTTGAGGTAACTCAAGTCGGTAAGCTACTGGTCCACACGATCAATAATCTTGAATGGTCCGATATACCTTGGATTTAATTTCCCTCGTTTACCAAATCGAACAACGCCTTTCCAAGGTGCAACTTTAAGCATGACCATCTCTCTAATTTCAAATTCTATATCTTTTCTTTTAATGTCAGCGTAGCTCTTTTGTCGACTTTGGGCGGTTTTCAACCGTTGTTGAATTTGGATGATCTTCTCGGTAGTTTCTTGTATTATCTCCGGACCCTTAATCAGTCTATCCCCCACTTCACTCCAACAAATCGGAGACCTGCACTTTCTACCATAAAGTGCTTCAAATGGCGCCATCTCAATGCTTGAATGGTAGCTGTTGTTGTAGGAAAATTCTGCTAACGGTACATGTCGATCCCAACTGTTTCCGAAATCAATAACACATGCTCGTAGCATGTCTTCAAGCGTTTGTATCGTCCTTTCGCTCTGCCCATCAGTTTGTGGATGATAGGCAGTACTCATGTCTAGACGAGTTCCTAATGCTTGCTGTAATGTCTGCCAGAATCTTGAAATAAATCTGCCATCCCTATCAGAGATAATAGAGATTGGTATTCCATGTCTGGAGACGACTTCCTTCAAATACAGTCGTGCTAACTTCTCCATCTTGTCATCTTCTCTTATTGGCAGGAAGTGTGCTGATTTGGTGAGACGATCAACTATTACCCAAATAGTATCAAAACCACTTGCAGTCCTTGGCAATTTAGTGATGAAATCCATGGTAATGTTTTCCCATTTCCATTCTGGAATTTTGGGTTGTTGAAGTAGACCTGATGGTTTCTGATGCTCAGCCTTGATCTTAGAACACGTCAAACATTCTCCTACGTATTTAGCAACATCGGCTTTCATACCCGGCCACCAAAAATGTTTCTTGAGATCCTTGTACATCTTCCCCGTTCTAGGATGTATTGAGTATCTGGTTTTATGAGCTTCTCTAAGTACCATTTCTCTCATATCTCTAAATTTTGGTACCCAAATCCTTTCAGCCCTATACCGGGTTCCGTCTTCCCGAATATTAAGATGCTTCTCCGATCCTTTGGGTATTTCATCCTTTAAATTTCCCTCTTTTAAAACTCCTTGTTGCGCCTCCTTTATTTGAGTAGTAAGGTTATTGTGAATTATTATATTCATAGATTTTACTCGAATGGGTTCTCTGTCCTTCCTGCTCAAGGCGTCGGCTACCACATTTGCCTTCCCCGGGTGGTAACGAATCTCAAAGTCATAATCATTCAACAATTCAATCCACCTACGCTGCCTCATATTCAGTTGTTTCTGATTAAATATGTGTTGAAGACTTTTGTGGTCGGTATATATAATACTTTTGACCCCATATAAGTAGTGCCTCCAAGTCTTTAATGCAAAAACAACCGCGCCTAATTCTAAATCATGCGTCGTATAATTTTGTTCGTGAATCTTCAATTGTCTAGACGCATAAGCAATCACCTTCATTCGTTGCATTAATACACAACCGAGACCTTGCTTTGATGCGTCACAATAAATCACAAAATCATCATTCCCTTCAAGCAATGACAATATAGGTGCCGTAGTTAGCTTTTTCTTCAATAACTGAAACGCTTTCTCTTGTTCATCCTTCCATTCAAATTTCTTCCCTTTATGCGTTAATGCAGTCAAGGGTTTTGCTATTCTGGAAAAGTCTTGGATGAACCTTCTGTAGTAACCAGCTAGTCCTAAAAACTGGCGTATGTGTTTCGGAGTTTTCGGGGTTTTCCACTTTTCAACAGTTTCTATCTTTGCCGAATCCACCTTAATACCTTCTTTGTTCACTATGTGACCGAGGAATTGACCTTCTTCCAACCAAAATGCACACTTTGAAAACTTAGCGTACAATTCTTCCTTCCTCAATACTTCTAACACCTTTCTCAAATGTTCACCGTGTTCTTGGTCATTCTTTGAGTAAATAAGTATGTCATCAATGAAAACAATAACAAACTTGTCAAGGTATGGTCCATACACTCGGTTCATAAGGTCCATGAACACAGCTGGTGCATTAGTTAAACTAAACGGCATGACCATAAACTCGTAATGACCGTAACGTGTTCTGAAAGCAGTCTTTGAAATATCATCTTCTTTCACCCGCATTTGATGATACCCGGAACGTAAGTCAATCTTTGAATAAACAGATGAGCCTTGTAGTTGATCAAATAAGTCGTCGATTCTCGATAGTGGATAGCGGTTCTTGATGGTAAGTTTGTTCAACTCTCGGTAGTCGATACACAACCTGAATGTACCATCTTTCTTCTTGACAAACAAAAAAGGAGCTCCCCACAGTGATGTGCTTGGTCGAATGAAACCACGCTCTAAAAGTTCTTGTAATTAGCTTTGTAGTTCTTTCATCTCGCTGGGTGCGAGTCTGTAAGGAGCACGAGCTATTGGTGCAGCTCCTAGTACAAGATCTATTTGAAATTCAACGGATCGATGTAGGGGTAATCCCGATAATTCTTTCGGTAATACATCGAGAAATTATTTTGCGACGGGAACATCATTGATGCTCTTTTCTTCAGTTTGTACTTTCTTGACGTGTGCTAAAACAGCATAGCAACCTTTTCTTATTAGTTTTTGTGCCTTCAAATTACTAATAAGATGTAGCTTCGTGTTGCCCTTTTCTCCGTACACCATTAAGGGTTTTCCTTTTTCTAGTATAATGCGAATTGCATTTTTGTAACAAACGATCTCTGCTTTCACTTCTTTCAACCAGTCCATACCGATTATCACATCAAAACTCCCTAACTGTACTGGTATCAAGTCAATCTTAAATGTTTCGCTAACCAGTTTAATTTCTCGATTCTGACATATATTATCTGCTGAAATTAATTTACCATTTGCTAATTCGAGTAAAAATTTACTATCCAAAGGCGTCAATGGACAACTTAATTTAGCACAAAAATCTCTACTCATATAGCTTCTATCCACACCCGAATCAAATAAAACGTAAGCAGATTTATTGTCAATAAGAAACGTACCCGTAACAAGCTCCGGGTCTTCCTGTGCCTCTGCCGCATTAATATTGAAAACTCTTCCGCGGCCTTGTCCATTCGTGTTCTCCTGGTTCGGGCAATTTCTAATAATGTGGCCCGGTTTTTCACATTTATAACAAACTACATTGGCATAACTTGCTTCGACACTACTTGCTCAGCCATTACTCATTCCGACACCATTTGTTCCTTTCGTTCTGTTAATCCCTGGTCTGTAGACCTCACACTTCGCCGCGCTATGACCATTTCTTTTACACTTGTTGCAAAATTTGGTGCAGAACCCCGAGTGATACTTTTCACACCTTTGGCATAGCTGCTTCTGATTGTTGTTGTTATTGCGGTTGTTATTGTTGTTGGAATGATTGTTGTAGTTGTTGTTGTTGTTGTTGTTTTGCCGTTTGTTGTAGTTGCGATTGATGTTGTGATTGTTGGGATAGTTGTTGTTGTTTTGGTGACTCTTATCACCGTTTTCCTCCCACTTTCTTTTGACTAGCTTCACGTTGGCCTCTTCGGCCGTCTGTTCTTTAATTCTTCCCTCAATCTGGTTCACTAGTTTGTGAGCCATTCTACATGCCTTTTGTATGGAGGCAGGCTCGTGTGAACTTATATCTTCTTGGATTCTCTCCGGTAACCCTTTCACAAATGCGTCGATCTTCTCTTCCTCTTCTTCGAACGCTCTCGGACACAATAGGCACAATTCTGTGAATCGTCTTTCGTACGAAGTAATATCAAATCCCTGTGTTCGTAACCCTCTAAGTTCTGACTTGAGCTTATTGACCTCGGTTCTAGGACGGTACTTCTCGTTCATCAAGTGCTTGAATGCTGACCACGGTAGCGCGTAAGTAGCATCTTGTCCTACTTGCTCTAGATAGGTATTCCACCATGTTAACGCAATACCTGTGAAGGTATGCGTAGCATACTTCACTTTGTCTCCTTCAGCACACTTACTTATGGCAAAGACCGATTCAACTTTCTCGGTCCATCGTTTCAATCCGATTGGTCCTTCTGTCTCATCAAATTCTGAAGGTTTGCAGGTAGTGAATTCCTTGTAAGAGCATCCTACACGATTTCTTGTGCCGTTAGCTGTATTGCTAGATTCAGAATTATTTTTAGTATGTAGCGCGGCCTGTACTGCGGCTATGTTTGAAGCAAGAAAGGCACGAAATTCCTCTTCGCTCATATTCAAGGTGTGTCGAGTAGTCGGTGCCATTTCCTTCAAAATAGTCAAATGAAACGAGTTAATCATATAGAATATCAAGAGTAGTCAATAGTATTTCGTAGCGTAATATGAACTTATTTATAAAAGCTCTTTCTTCATATTAGCATTTTATACTCTTTAATTCGGGTAGTACCTACCCGTTAAGTTCATACTTAGTAGCTAACATACCATTTCAACTACTACAATTCTATATGAAAAACTAATCACAAAAAAAAATATCATATTCAAACCTTTATACAATAACTTGCAAACTTACAATACCGCTATTTTACATATAGCATGAAATATTGTACATAAAACTTTGATACAAAGTAGTTGCGAAGATAATTCTAGTTAATAAATAAGGCATTCAGCAAAGGCAATAAAGACACGTAATTCATACGTCCAGAAACAAGTCATGCATTTTGGTTTTACTAATACCACTTCCCATCCTTGGTTTTGTGGAACATAACCGTTGTGACCGATAGTAAGACAATGTGTTGTAATGTTGTCAAAAGGATGAAGGTTACGTAATGACCAACAATCTCGTAATAACCTAAAAACCTCATTCCTTACCCCAATTACCGACTCCGTCACTTGTGGGAACTTTTTGTTTAATAGTTGTAGCTCGATGTTCTTGTTCTCACTTTGGTGAGAAGCGAACATTACTAACCCGTAAGCATAACATGCTTCTTTATGTTGCATTTTAGCCACTTTTTCTAAATCACGAAGTCCTATATTCGGATATATTGAGTCAAAATAATTTCTTAACCCGTTGCGTAAAATAGCATTTGGGTTCCCCGCAATATATGCGTCAAAGTAAACACATCGTAACTTATGGATTTCCCAATGTGATATCCCCCATCTTTCGAACGAAAGCCTTTTATAAACCAAGGCATTCTTGGAACGTTCTTCGAATGTCTTACAAACTGATCTCGCCTTAAATAGTTGTGTCGAGGAATTCTGACCGACTCTAGACAAGATTTCATCAATCATGTCTCCGGGTAGGTCTCTTAAAATATTGGGTTGTCTATCCATTTTGTGTTTTTATACTGTAAAATAGACAAGAGTTAGATTCATAAAAAAAATACTTATTAATACAAGCAATTTTTACATATATCATAAAGCATAAGCACACTATATTACATATATATTAAACCACACGAATACAACTATCTTATTCCGACTCGCTCATTTCTTCTTCTTCAGTTTTGGTTCATTTTGCCAAGTTTCTAGGGATATATGATGTTCCCCTAATACGAGCCGTTCCACATTGGTTTAGAAAAACCTCGTGGTTTAGATGTTCCCGGGTTATTGTCACAACTTAAGAAATACGGGTGTTGACGATACATATAAAGTTCATCGGGTTTGGAATCAAATTTCTCTATTTTTATGCCCTTTCCCTTATTGTTCTCTTTTGCCTTATTAAATTGTGTTGGGGTAATTTCTATAACATCATCGGATTCCTTGTCGGGATCCGATTCATCGGAGAATTGGTAATCCTCCCAATACTTTGCTTCCTTGGCGGAAACACCATTGACCATAATTAACTTTGGTCGGTTGGTTGAGGATTTTCTTCTACTTAACTGTTTTATTATTTCCCCCACTGGTTCTATTTCTTCTTCCGGTTCCGATTCTTCTTCCGGTTCCTCTTCGGGAACTTGTGAATCAGTCCACGAATCATTCCAATTTACATTTGACTCTTCATTATTATTAGGTGAGTCAACGGGACTTGTTCTAGAGGTAGACATCTATCACATAATATCAAACACTTTAAGAGATTAATATATCACATAATATTCACATGTTAAAAATATATAGTTTCCAACAAAATTTGTTAAGCAATCATTTTTCAAGTAAACACAGTCGAAGTCCAGACTCACTAATGCATCCTAACAAACTCGATAAGACACACTAATGCAAAATTATGGTTCTCTAAGACAAACGCTCGGATACCAACTGAAATGTCCCGTTCTTATTGATTAAAAACGTTCCATATTAATTGATTTCGTTGCTAGGTTTTGACCTCTATATGAGACGTTTTTCAAAGACTGCATTCATTTTAAAACAAACCATAACCTTTATTTCGTCAATAAAGGTTTAAAAAGCTTTATGTAGATTATCAAATAATGATAATCTAAAATATCCTGTTTACATACGACTATTACATAATGGTTTACAATACAAATATGTTATAACGAAATAAGTTTCTTGAATGCAGTTTTTACACAATATCATACAAGCATGGATTCCAAATCTTGTCCTTATTTAAGTATGCGACAGCGGAAGCTCTTAATAATCACCTGAGAATAAACATGCTTAAAACGTCAACAAAAATGTTGGTGAGTTATAGGTTTAACCTATATATATCAAATCGTAACAATAGACCACAAGATTTCATATTTCAATATACATCCCATACATAGAGATAAAAATCATTCATATGGTGAACACCTGGTAATCGGCATTAACAAGATGCATATATAAGAATATCCCCATCATTCCGGGACACCCTTCGGATATGATATAAATTTCGAAGTACTAAAGCATCTGGTACTTTGGATGGGGTTTGTTAGGCCCAATAGATCTATCTTTAGGATTTGCGTCAATTAGGGTGTCTGTTCCCTAATTCTTAGATTACCAGACTTAATAAAAAGGGGCATATTCGATTTCGATAATTCAACCATAGAATGTAGTTTCACGTACTTGTGTCTATTTTGTAAATCATTTATAAAACCTGCATGTATTCTCATCCCAAAAATATTAGATTTTAAAAGTGGGACTATAACTTACTTTCACAGATTTTTACTTCGTCGGGAAGTAAGACTTGGCCACTGGTCGATTCACGAACCTATAACAAATATGTACATATATATCAAAGTATGTTCAAAATATATTTACAACACTTTTAATACATTTTGATGTTTTAAGTTTATTAAGTCAGCTGTCCTCGTTAGTAACCTACAACTAGTTGTCCACAGTTAGATGTACAGAAATAAATCGATATATATTATCTTGAATCAATCCACGACCCAGTGTATACACATCTCAGGCTAGATCACAACTCAAAGTATATATATTTTTGGAATCAACCTCAACCCTGTATAGCTAACTCCAACTTTACTGCATATAGAGTGTCTATGGTTGTTCCAAATAATATATATACATGGGTCGATATGATATGTTAAAACATTTGCATACGTGTCTATGGTATCCCAAGATTACATAATATATTAGAATACATGTATAATACAATATAAGTTAGCTAGGATATGATTTGTATAGAATTGTTAATATTTCCCGTAGCTACAAAAATAAAAAAAAAATATCCAATCTTGTTTTACCCATAACTTCTTCATTTTAAATCCGTTTTAAGTGAATAAAATTGCTATGGTTTCATATTGAACTCTATTTTATAAATCTAAACAGAAAAAGTATAGGTTTATAGTCGGAAATATAAGTTACAAGTCGTTTTTATAAGAGGTAGTCATTTCAGTCGAAAGAACGACGTCTTGATGACCATTTTGAAAAACATACTTCTACTTTGAGTTTAACCATGATTTTTGGATATAGTTTCATGTTCATAAGAAAAATAATTTTCCCAGAAGAACAAATTTTAAATCAAAGTTTATCATAGTTTTTAATTATCAAACCCAAAACAGCCCGCGGTGTTACTACGAAGGCGTATGTCCAGTTTTACGGTGTTTTTCGTGTTTCCAGGTTTTAAATCATTAAGTTATCATATCATATAGATATAGAAAATGTGTTTAGTTGATTTTAAAAGTTAAGTTAGAAGGATTAACTTTTGTTTGCGAACAAGTTTAGAATTAACTAAACTATGTTCTAGTAATTTCAAGTTTAAACCTTCGAATAAGATAGCTTTATATGTATGAACCGAATGATGTTATGAACATAATTACTATCTCAAGTTTTGTGGATAAACCTACTGGAAAAGAGACAAATGGATCTAGCTTCAAAGGATCTTGGATGGCTTGAAAGTTCTTGAAGTAGAATCATGACACGAAAACAAGGTCAAGTAAGATTTCCACTCGAAATAAGATTGTTATAGTTATAGAAATTGAATCAAAGTTTGAATATGAGTATTACCTTATATTAGAAAGATATCTTACTATAAATAAGAAAGATTTCTTGAGGTTGGATGATCACTCTACAAGATTGGAAGTAAGCTAGCAAACTTGGAAATATTCTTGATTTTATGAAACTAGAACTTGTAGAATTTATGAAGACCACTTAGAACTTGAAGATAGAACGTGAGAGAGATCAATTAGATGAAGAAAATTGAAGAATGAAAGTGTTTGTAGGTGTTTTTGGTCGTTGGTGTATGGATTAGATATAAAGGATATGTAATTTTGTTTTCATGTAAATAAGTCATGAATGATTACTCATATTTTTGTAATTTTATGAGATATTTCATGCTAGTTGCCAAATGATGGTTCCCACATGTGTTAGGTGACTCACATGGTCTGCTAAGAGCTGATCATTGGAGTGTATATACCAATAGTACATACATCTAAAAGCTGTGTATTGTACGAGTACGAATACGGGTGCATACGAGTAGAATTGTTGATGAAACTGAACGAGGATGTAATTGTAAGTATTTTTGTTAAGTATAAGTATTTTGATAAGTGTCTTGAAGTCTTTCAAAAGTGTATGAATACATATTAAAACACTACATGTATATACATTTTAATTGAGTCGTTAAGTCATCGTTAGTCGTTACATGTAAGTGTGGTTTTGAAACCTTTAGGTTAACGATCTTGTTAAATATTGTTAACCCAATGTTTATAATATCAAATGAGATTTTAAATTATTATATTATCATGATATTATGATGTACAAATATCTCTTAATATGATATGTATACATTAAATGTCGTTACAACGATAATCGTTACATATATGTCTCATTTCAAAATCATTAAGTTAGTAGTCTTGTTTTTACATATGTAGTTCATTGTTAATATACTTAATGATATGTTTACTTATCATAATATCATGTTAACTATATATATAACCATATATATGTCATCATATAGTTTTTACAAGTTTTAACGTTCGTGAATCACCGGTCAACTTGGGTGGTCAATTGTCTATATGAAACCTATTTCAATTAATCAAGTCTTAACAAGTTTGATTGCTTAAAATGTTGGAAACACTTAATCATGTAAATAACAATTTCATTTAATATATATATATAAACATGGAAAAGTTCGGGTCACTACAGTATAAGCCCTAACCCTAGCTTTTCTATTTTTCGTTTATTTTACTGATTTATATGTTATTCTAGTAGTATGATGATTATATGTTATTGTATTGTTGATTATATGCATAGAATTGCTCGTTAATTCATGTTTTCGATTTGATTGTTTTGGGACAGCGGTTTGTTTGTTATTTTCTATGAATGTAACTAATATAAAAGTGAAATTAAAGTGTTTAGATGAGTTCCTCTCATCAAGACATTAATTTTAGACTCCGGATTCATGTCGTTTCGATTCCCGGAGCCCTAGTTATGATTAAAGTGGTGATTAATTGGAATTAAAATATGAAAACGTATTGAACCAGGTTTGGTCCGACTTTGTGACCACTTTTAGAGTCTTTTGTAGTGACCCGAACTTTTCCATGTTTATATATATTAAATGAAATTGTTATTTACATGATTAAGTATTTCCAACATGTTAAGCAATCAAACTTGTTAAGACTTGATTAATTTAAATAGGTTTCATATAGACAATTGACCACCCAAGTTGACTGGTGATTCACGAACGTTAAAACTTGTAATAACTATATGATGACATATATATGATTATATATATAGTTAACATGATATTATGATAAGTAAGTATCTCATTAGGTATTTTAACAATGAGTTATATAAAATTAAGTTTATTGAATTAAGAAACTCGAAACGATATGTATAACGATTATCGTTATAACAACGTCTTACTAAATACATATGAATCATATTAAAATATTGATACACTATGTTTAATCATGATAAATGATAAGTAAACATGTCATTAAGTGTATTAACAATGAACTACATATGTAAAAATAAGACTACTAGCTTAATGATTTCGAAACAAGACATATATGTAACGATTATCGTTGTAACAACATTTAACTGTATATATATCATACTAAGATATATTAATATATCATAATATCATGATAATGTAATAATTTAACATCTCTTTAGATATAATAAACAATGGGTTAACAACATTTAACAAGATCGTTAACCTAAAGGTTTCAAAACAACATTTACATATAACGACTAACGATGACTTAACGACTCAGTTAAAATGTATATACATGTAGTGTTTTAATATATATATTCATACACTTTTTAAAAACTTCAATACACTTATCAAAATACTTCTACTTAACAAAAATGCTTACAATTACATCCTCGTTCAGTTTCATCAACAATTCTACTCGTATGCACCCGTATTCGTACTAGTACAATACACAGCTTTTAGATGTATGTACTATTTGTATATACACTCCAATGATCAGCTCTTAGTAGCCCATGTGAGTCACCTAACACATGTGGGAACCATTATTTGGCAACTAGCATGAAATATCTCATAAAATTACAAAAATATTAGTAATCATTCATGACTTATTTACATGTAAACAAAATTATACATCCTTTATATCTAATCCATATACCAATGACTAAAAACACCTAAAAACACTTTCATTCTTCAATTTTCTTCATCTAATTGATCTCTCTCAAGTTCTATCTTCAAGTTCTAAGTGTTCTTCATAAATTCTATAAGTTCTAGTTTCATAAAATCAAGAATACTTCCAAGTTTGCTAGCTTACTTCCAATCTTGTAAAGTGATCATCCAACCTTAAGAAATCTTTCTTATTTACAGTAAGATATCTTTCTAATACAAGGTAATACTCATATTCAAACTTTGATTCAATTTCTATAACTATAACAATCTTATTTCAAGTGGAAATCTTACTTGAACTTGTTTTCGTGTCATGATTCTGCTTCAAGAACTTTCAAGCCATCCAAGGATCCTTTGAAGCTAGATCTATTTTTCTCATTTCCAGTAGGTTTATCTACAAAACCTGAGGTAGTAATGATGTTCATAACATCATTTGATTCATATATATAAAACTACCTTATTCGAAGGTTTAAACTTGAAATTACAAAAACATAGTTTAGTTAATTCTAAACTTGTTCGCAAACAAAAGTTAATCCTTCTAACTTGACTTTTAAAATCAACTAAACACATGTTCTATATCTATATGATATACTAACTTAATGATTTAAAACCTGGAAACACGAAAAACACCGTAAAACCGGACATACGCCGTCGTAGTAACACCGCGGGTTGTTTTGGTTTGATAATTAAAAACTATGATAAACTTTGATTTAAAAGTTGTTCTTCTGGGAAATTAATTTTTCTTATGAACATGAAACTATATCCAAAAATCATGGTTAAACTCAAAATGGAATTATGTTTTTTAAAATGGTCATCAAGACGTCGTTCTTTCGACTGAAATGACTACCTCTTACAAAAATGACTTGTAACTTATATTTCCGACTATAAACCTATACTTTTTATGTTTAGATTCATAAAATAGAGTTCAATATGAAACCATAGCAATTTGATTCACTCAAAACGGATTTAAAACGAAGAAGTTATGGGTAAAACAAGATTGGATATTTTTTGATTGTTGTAGCTACAGGAAATATTGTAACAAATCTATATTAATCATATCCTAGCTAACTTATATTGTATTATACATGTATTTTAATATATTATGTAATCTTGGGATACCATAGACACGTATGCAAATGTTTTGACATATCATATCGACCCATGTATATATATTATTTGGAACAACCATAGACACTCTATATGCAGTAATGTTGGAGTTAGCTATACAGGGTTGAGGTTGATTCCAAAAATATATATACTTTGAGTTGTGATCTAGCCCAATACGTGTATACACTGGGTCGTGGATTGATTCAAGATAATATATATCAATTTATTTCTATACATCAAACTTTGGACAACTAGTTGTAGGTTACTAACGAGTACAGCTGACTTAATAAACTTAAAACATCAAAAATGTATTAAAAGTGTTGTAAATATATTTTGAACATACTTTGATATATATGTACATATTTGTTATAGGTTCGTGAATCGACCAGTGGCCAAGTCTTACTTTCCGACGAAGTAAAAATCTGTGAAAGTGAGTTATAGTCCCACTTTTAAAATCTAATATTTTTGGGATGAGAATACATGAAGCTTTTATAAATGTTTTACAAAATAGACACAAGTACATGAAACTACTTTCTATGGTTGAATGATCGAAGCCGAATATGCCCCTTTTTGCTTGGTAGCCTAAGAATTAGGGAACATCACTAATTTTGAGAATTAGTGCACGCCTAATTGACGCGAATCCTAAAGATAGATATATTGGGCCTAACAAACCCCATCAAAGTACCGGATGCTTTAGTACTTCGAGTTTTATATCATGTCCGATGGATGTCCAGGAATGATGGGGATATTCTTATATGCATCTTGTTAATGTCGGTTACCAGGTATTCACCATATGAATGATTTTTATCTCTATGTATGGGATGTATATTGAAATATGAAATCTTGTGGTCTATTATTATGATTTGATAATATATAGGTTAAACCTATAACTCACCAACATTTTTGTTGACGTTTTAAGCATGTTTATTCTCAGGTGATTATTAAGAGCTTCCGCTGTTGCATACTAAAATAAGGACAAGATTTGGAGTCCATGCTTGTATGATATTATGTAAAAACTGCATTCAAGAAACTTATTTTTGATGTAATATATTCTTATTGTAAACCATTATGTAATGGTCGTGTGTAAAAGGCATATTTTAGATTATCATTATTTTATAATCTACGTAATGCTTTTTAAACCTTTATAGATAAAATAAAGGTTATGGTAGTTTTAAAAATGAATGCAGTCTTTGAAAAACGTCTCATATAAAGGTCAAAACCTCGTGATTAAATCAATTAATATGGAACACTTATAATCAATATGAATGGAACATTTCATCTTTAGGGTGTACTAGTGTGTTAGGATTGATGATGGGATGAACATTCATGTCCGGGTCATCGAAATCCGAGCCACGGATCACCCGGTATGACTAAAACACGTTTTTGAGCGGATTAAAGATCCAAATTGAGTAAGGGCTGTAAGTCACGACTTGCATGCTGTTCTTGGGGTGTTCATGAGTACACTAATGTGTCGGGTGGGTTGGTTAGGCGAAGATATATATAAGGCTCGCCGAAAACCGACACCCGGGGCTCAAGATATGACCCGAAGAACTTTTGATTTAGAACTTATGGTTAATTATTAAAACTTATGATATAAATAATAATTTTCATTATTATTAAATTACTTATGATATAAAAATTAATTATTATAATTTAAGACTTATGATATATATTCATTATATCATTTAATTATTACTTATGATTTAATTAACATTTTAATTAAACTTATGATTAATAATACTTTTATTATTAATGGAAAATACTTATGATAAGTATTAAACTTATATTATAAGATTATTATTATAAGACTTATAATAAGGATTAATTAATTATTTAATTATTATAAGGCTTAGTTATTATTTAATTATAATTTAATTATTAAATACTTATGATTTAATGATTATAATTAGAAACTTATGATATGACTAATAATTCATTATTAATTAATAATACTTATGATATGATTTAAAATTTATTATTAATTAATAATACTTATATTATGACTAATATTTAATTAATTAATTAAATAATTATGTTATATTAATTATATCATTTAAACTTATATTAACTTTCATAATTCATTTTAATTTAATTAAACTTATATTATGACATAATTATACATATTTAACTTTAATAAACATTATAACTTATATTATTATTATACCTTACACTTTTAAAATTAACGTTGACTATGTTTGACCAATGTTGACTTTTAAGTTGACTTTCGGTTGACTTTGTCTTTCAATTGACTTTTGTTGACTTTCTAATTAAGGAAACTTTCCTAACTTATAAACTTTTCAAAAATAGAAACTTTCCAAAAATAGAAACCTGCTAAAAATAGAAAGTGTGTGTCCGTACGCTGTTCCGATCAAACCGATGCATGCTGAGTATTGTTCTATGTCTACTTGCAACATGTACAATAGCTATCATACTAAGACTTGACCTAAGTTAGTTATTTATATCGACCTGCTTTATTTATAGGTCGGCGTTGTGATCATTCCTGATCACTGTACTCATTTGCTGTTCGCTTATTTGTGTTGGTTACTTCATTACTATTAAGGTGAGTTATAGTCCCGTTTTTACATACTTTTCAAGGTATATTTTTGGGATGTGATTACATGCATTTTGTTTCACATTTAGACACAAGTGACAATTAAATATAAATTATTCATTGTGAGTTGGACAAAAATATTCCCTAGTCTGGTAACTGTAATCACAGGTTTCTACTGGTGAACGCGAATCCTACGGATAGATCTATCGGGTTTGACAACCCCGTTTCGAGCTAGTCGCGCTAGCAATTTATAATCGGAATGTTTAGTACTTCGTATTTTGTTGTAGATACACTGTCCGGTGTATATCATTTATTGTGTTTGGCAAGGGTAAATAAAGGGTTAATTGGTTACCAGGTGGCTCATTGATAATGGAGTAATGTTTAATGTTTTCTAACATTTTTAAATCTTGTGGTCTAAAGTTTATTCAATTATTTAAACCTATAATTCACTCAACCTTTGTGTTGACAGTTTACTCGCATGTTTTCACAGGTACTTGAGTTATGTGATGCTTTCGCTATGTTTAGAAGAGTCTGCATGCATTTGGGCAGATTTTATGAAACTATTATGAAACTTAAGCTTTCATTCTGTTTTTGGATAATTTAAATTTGTAAGTTTGTTGGCAATGCTTTGTGTCAACTTTGATTAATTAATATGTTGGGTTATTTTAAAACTACATATTTTGGTATGCTTTCCTTTTTGGGAAACTTTTGAAATAAAAGAATGCAATTTCGTTTGTTAAATTTATTTAAGTTCGATCAAGCTGTGGGACCAAGTGACGGAGCCGTTAAGTGTTTTGACGGGGCCATCACAGTTGGTATCAGAGCTCTGGTTGCATGGAACTTGGCGGTTTTAATGTAGTCAACCCGTGGTTCTTAGGGTGCATTAGAGTCTAGTCTACAGCCCGACCCTTTTACTATAGCATTATTATGCATTTCATTTCGTATGAGATATATCATAAGCATTTATTTCTATTTGGTATATAGTTTATGGTTTTACTATTTGCAGATGTCGACTTAGAGCAACAACTCCATTCCTGCTCCTGCTCCTTCGGCTGCTGAAAGACGCCGTGTTGATCAACCTTTGATCGATGATCCTTTTCACTACTACTTTTCCACCCTCACTCACATGAACAGAGCTTACACCAACAAGACGCGTATTAATGCTCTTAGTGATTGTATGCGTACCTTGCCGCATAACGAGGTGATGGACGAGATTCGAGCTAGTATGGATTCGTTCGTCAGTTTCAAGCATAATGTTGGGATCGAGAATCGTAAGTGTAACCGTGAGGTAGACGCTAAGTTCGAGGCTCTCGAGAGCACAGTTCGTGGTTTGAAGGCAGAGTTGGATGAAGTGAAAGGAAAGTTGCGGAAATATGAGACTCCTGCTGAGACTCCTGCCGAGACTCATGCCGGCCCAGCTTATCACACCCGCTCTAAGCAGATGTGATATAATGATTCATGATTGATTATTTATTTCATAAGACTTAATGTCCTTTTATACATGCATTTTTGGGTTATGTACAGCGTTTTACCGAGGATTTTATTATGGTTTTGTTATGGGATGTTTTTCATTATGTATGGATGGTTATTTTTATGACATCTATTATCATCATCACATTTTATTTCTGATGTTGTGACTCTTGGCATGTTATATTATGCGTAATGTAGATCATGTATGTTAGGTGCTATGTATGTTGTATGATGTTATCATAAAATATGTATGCATGTGGTGGCTATTTCTATAACTATCATAACTGTCATGTTATTACTCATAGTGTTTACTGACTATTATTTTAATGGTTAATCTTTTCGTGTTCGATCTATTCCTTTATAACACGGGTATTATTCTTAGTACTAACGGTTGTGTTATTCTGTTTTGAAGATCATGCCTCCTAGAGAGTCCAACGAAGCCCGTATGCAACGACTTATCACCGAAGAAATAGCAGCTACTATGGTAGCAAATGCTAATGCTAATGCGAATAACAACAATCAGGTGAGATGCTCCCACAAAACGTTCATGGCAAGTCTTCCACAGGAATTCAGTGGTACGAAAGGACCCATAGGACTTACCCGCTGGTTCGAGAAAATCGAGTCTATTTTCAGGGTTAGTCGAGTCCGAGAGGAGGACAAGGTTAGTTTTGCTAGCTGCACTCTTAAGGATAGTGCATTGACTTGGTGGAACAACTTGGTTAGTAGTTTGGGAAATGATGTGGCTTATGGTTTAACTTGGAATAATTTCAAAGAAAGAATGATCACCCGTTATCGCCCCCGGGGTGAGCTTAAGAAGTTAGAGGTTGAACTTAAGAACTTGAAAATGAAGGGCACCGAGTTAGATGCCTATGAGCAGAGATTCTTTGAGTTGACTTTGTTGTGTCCTAATGTCTATGCTGACGAGAACTTTAAGATTGAAGCTTACATTGATGGGTTATCTAAGAAAATTGAGCATGGGGTTGAGTCTAGTGAGCCCCAGACTATCGAAGCTGCTATGTCTATGGCTCATAAGCTTAATGATAAGATTTTAAGGAGGAGTAAGGCTGCTGTGACCGATGCCAGTGAAGAGGTTGTTAAGAAGCTGATAATGGGAAAAAGAAGTGGGATAATAACCGCAACCAAAACCAAGGTCAGCAAAAGAAACAAGATACTTCCGATGCTAGTAACCGAAATCAGCGTGTGTGTCCTCGATGTTATAAGACTCATGATGGATATTGCACAGTTACTTGTAAGAGGTGTTCTAAACAGGGACACATTGCTAAAGATTGTACGGTGCTTCTGCCGGGTTCTGCTACTCCTGCTGCAGGTGGTAATAATGGTAATAATGCTGGTAATAGAGGTGGGAATGGTAATGGTAATGGTAATGGGAAGACGAATAATGGTGGTAATCAGAGAGTTTGTTACGAGTGTGGGAAGCCGGGGCATTTATGTGATGCCTGTCCTAACAAGAAGACTACTGAGAATGCACGTGGAAGAACATTCAACATTAACGCCAGGGATGCTGAGGAAGATCCTAAACTTGTTACGGGTACGTTCTCGGTCAACGATTTATCAGCTTATGTACTATTTAATTCAGGGGCTGATTTGAGTTTTGTGTCGAGTAAATTAAGTCTAAAAATCAAAACACCGTTAACTCCTTTAGACAATACTTATGTTGTTGAGATAGCTAATGGTAAAGTGCTTACTGCTAAGACTGTGTATCATAAATGTAACATTAATCTGGCTGGTAGAGATTTTGAGATAGATTTGGTACCGATTGACCTAGGCAGTTTTGACATTGTTATTGGGATGGATTGGTTGTCTGCGAATCGTGCTGAGATTTTGTGTTATGATAAAGCTATTCGTATTACTAATGTGGTTGGAGAGCCGCTGATGGTTTTTGGAGATAAGAAATGCAGACCGTTAAATCTTATTAGCTGTTTGAAAGTTCATAAGCATCTTTGCAAAGGCTGTCATGCTATTCTAGCCCATGTTGTTGATCCCAATAAAGAAACGAAGAGCATTGGTGATGTTTATATTGTTAGAGATTTTCTCGAGGTAACAGATACGCTAAGATATGAATTATCAGATACGCTAAGATATGAATTTTTGTCTATACACTATCGATACACTAAATGCAGTAAGACGTGTCTAGACTAAGAATGATAAGCAAGTGATTCTCTAAGAATGATAAGCAGGTAATTTTCGACACGAAATGATAAGCAAAACTTTTGACATGCAGACACGGTCGAAGTCCAGACTCACTAATGCATCCTAACGACTTATCAGTTAGACACAATAATGCAGACCTGATTCGCTAAGACCACCGCTCTGATACCAACTGAAGCGACCCGTCCTAATCCATCTGGACGAAGTCCATATCGATTACAAACGATTCACAATAGTTGATTACATTGCGAGGTACTTGACCTCTATAAGATACATTTTACAAACATTGCATTCGTTTTTAAAAGACAAACTTTCATTACATCGAAAGTTGATGGCATGCATACCATTTCATAATATATCCAACTATAATTGACTTAATAATAATCTTGATGAACTCAACGACTCGAATGCAACGTCTTTTGAAATATGTCATGAATGACTCCAAGTAATATCTTTAAAATGAGCAAATGCACAGCGGAAAATTTCATTCGTACATGAGAATAAACATGCTTTAAAGTGTTAACCAAAAGGTTGGTGAGTTCATTAGTTTATCATAAATATTCATTTTCATCATTTTAATAGACCACAAGAATTTCATTTCCAGTTCTCATAAATATACGTCCCATGCATAGAGACAAAAATATCAATCATATGGTTTGAACACCTGGTAACCGACATTAACAAGATGCATATAAGAATATCCCCTATCATTCCAGGAAATCCTTCGGACATGATAAAACAACATCGAAGTACTAAAGCATCCGATACTTTGGATGGGGTTCGTTAGGCCCAATAGATTTATCTTTAGGATTCGCGTCAATTAGTAGACTGGTTTACTAATTCTTAGGTTACCAAGTAAAAAGGGGCATATTCGGCTTCGATCATTCAACCATATAATGTAGTTTCAATTACTTGTGTCTATTTCGTAAAACATTTATAAAAGCGCATGTATTCTCAGTCCCAAAAATATATATATTGCAAAAGCATTTAAAAAGGGAGCAAATGAAACTCATGTTAGAATATTTTGTAGTAAAATATCCATACGACGAAACTGAACAATGCAGGGTTGGCCTCAGATTCACGAACCTATATCAATTGTATATCTATTAAAACATATAATGGAAATCACATAAGTTCCTTTATTAATTATATATTATTTATGTGTTTGTACTTTATATAAATTTTATACTAAATTCTATTAAAAACATATACTTCATTTATATTTATTATATCTTAACTTATATGTTATATATATATACTACTTTAAATGTAAGACCCTGTTTCCATTTCAGTTGATCAGGATGCCATCCAGGATTTGGGACGCCGTCCAGCAAAGAAAAGCTGGATGCCGTCCAATATTTGGGACACCGTCCAGTTGGTCTGTCGGGCCAGCTGTGATATTTTTTAGTTTTTAATAAGGGGTATGTTGGTCTTTTCACTTGGTGGCTGATTTTAAGCCACAAATGGGCAAAGGTTGAGCTCATTCAACCTTATCTTCACTAACACAAACACTCTCATCCATATCTAGTGAGAGAGGAGAGTTTTAGAGAGAGAGAACTTGATTTGGAGAAGAAAGAGTCGGATTCTCACCAATGCTCGGGTTTTAAAGTTGTTCATCTCGCTCCTAGCTACGTTGTGGTGGTATTGGTAAGCTCAAACTCCGAATTTCATTGGTTAGATTTGATATTCAAGATTAGGGTTTTGAGCTAGTTTGTTGTAAAACCCTTTTAGATGATGAAGTGGGTTCATGGTGACTAGTTATTCTTGTCATTTGGCGGGTTTTGGGTTGGTTGATGATTTGGCCTTGATTAGGCTTTGATCTTGAGTTTAATCACTAGGTTTAGTGATTATGGAAGTGTTGGAACACTTATGGGTGTGTTTGGTTAACTAATTTTGAAATGGGTCAAAATTAGGGTTTTGGTGTCAAATCGGGTATGACACGTGTTTAACACTTGTGTTCGGGATTAATCGGTGTGTTAGGACCATTTTCACTTGTGTTAGTAATTATTGGTTAGTTTGGGCGCGTTTTGTGCTTGGATGTGCATTTGGGTCAAAATTGCACTAAGTGTCATTTGGGTTGGTTTGTAAGTTAACCTTAATTGTGTTGTTGTGTTGTGATAATGAAATAGGTACATTCCATCGGCGAGTTGCGGATTATTCGATTGCATTCATCAAAGCGACAAGGTGAGTGTTAATATTCTATATGCATATGTATGTGTAGGATGGGTGAGGGTAGGGTGAAGTGGTTCTCGGTTATAGAGCTCACTTCACATATAGGTGGATTTGAGGGACTTGCATTTAGGTCCAATTGGCACGGTTGTGCGTTTTGGTTGACCACCTTTGGCGAGGTACATGTTTTGTGTGTACGTTATCACACGTGTTTGTGATGTGGAGTATATAACCCCAATGGCGAAGGGTTGATATTGTTGTGATGTGGATAACCCCGATGTGTTGGATTTTATAATCCCGTGACCGTGGGTTTTGAGTTGGAGAAGTTGATCACGTATGGATGCGGATTCATGATGACGCGTGTAGTTCGATCATCTTATCAGAAGTGAGTCTCGTGTAGTTCGGATTCACGGTGACGCGTGTAGTTCGGTCATCTTATTGAGGTAGTGATCTCGTGTAGTTCGGATTCACTAAGGCTCGTGTAGTTCAGCCAACCTCGATGTTATTGTGATAGTGAAGATAATAGTCTCGTGTGGATGCGGATTTACTAAGGCTCGTGTAGTTCGGCCAATCTTCATTGTGGTATTTGGTTTTCAGTATTGGGTTAAGGGGTTAACCTTGGATGTTTATATATATATCGTTGTATATATATTGTTGTATTGTTGTGATGTAGCTAACCCTCCGAGTGTAGCTCATTTGGCATTGTTCACATCGTCGTTGGTGAACTAACTTTATTTTGTTGATGATGTTAGCTTGTTGCTTAGTGAACGTACGGTATGCTTAGTTTAGCTTGCCCTATACTTGGATGCTCCGGTATGCGCTATTTGATGATTTGTGTGGCGTGTCCATTTTATGCATATATATGTATGTAGTATATTTTCACTCACTAAGCGTTAGCTTACCCTCTCGTTCTTTACATTTTTATAGATTGCATGGATGCGATGGCTCGAGTAAGCGCGGGAACTAGTGGACTTGCGTAGTTTTCTTTAGAAGACTTGCTTTTGGTTCGATTAGGATTGGGTAGCGTATCCCCAATTCCATGCTCGGTCTATGTTTTGTATAAACTAAATTGGGTCGAAATGGTCACTTTGTGGTAATTTGGGTCGATGTGGGCCAGGTGTTGTAAAACTCGGTTTTATTGTGGAAAACTCTTAGGTTTAACTATTATAACATATTGTGAAAGTGTTGTGGTTTAAAAGTATCGGGAAGCGGGTTTTCCGCTCGCGTGTGTTTGAAAAACTGGTCAGAACTTTTTAGTACAACTGGACGCCGTCCCAGACGGCTGGACGCCGTCCTGGTCTTCACAACTGGACACCGTCCAGATGAGCTGTTCCAGAAATTTTTTTTAGCACGTTTTTTGATGGATAACAGGTTGGGTCGTTACATTAAAATAATTATTATCTATTCATTTAGTTATTTTAAAATATCTATATATATACATATATGTTTAGTGTTATATCTAAAATCAATAGTTTGTTATATGTAAGTATAATGTTAATGGGTTTGATATATATAGTTATGTGAAATATTAATATAATAATTATAGTATATGTAATAAGTATATTCTATGTACCAAATATTTATTTGTTTAAAATGATAGTCCTGATAATAATGATTTACTAATAATAATAATTATTATTATAATCCTAGTCATAATTATAATCATAATAATAATAAATGATAGACTTTATAATAATACTTTGTATTAGTAAAGTGTTCTAAATATAACCATAATAATAATAATAACAATACTAATAATAATATTAATTTTAAAAATGAAAACTACCTTCAAAAAGGGTTTCTAAAAAGAAAAGCTTCAGACGGGGCTCGAACTCGAGACCTCCCGGTTACACACCAACACCACTAACCAGCCCTCCATCGCTTGTTTTTCTGATTTATATTACTTCTAAAATGTATTTAACCCATTATTCATGTTCATCATCTTCTTCATCTTCTTCCTTACATCAATTCATCCATGGGACTTCCTAACTCTAAATAACGAATTTGGGATTTCATTTAGGACTTTTAAACAAACATAAAACAAGAAAAAATAAAATGTTCTTGTAATTAAAAAAATTCAAAAAAAATTGGAAAAAACTTACTGCTTTAGCTCGTAACTCTTTTAAAAAAAAAATGTTTTCAATTTTGAGTTCGTTTTGGACAATCTTTACAACATGAAATATGTTTCAAATCATTCATAAAAACTTTGTGAATCATCAATTTCAACAGAAACATCAATTAGAACTCGAATTTGATTGTCGAATAATAGTTGACTTTTTAAAATTGAAACTTTGACTCGCAAATTCGAATTCGTTAGTAAGAATTGGAACTTGAGATTTAACAGGAAGTTAAAGTAAATGATTCCTAACAACTCTGCATTTTTAGTTTTTGAAATTTGTTTCAATCTCAAGTTGGTGTATATCACTGTCAAGAACTCATGAACTCAAAAATTGATTTTGAGATTAAGAATGTTATAGGTTATGATTACAACATAAATTGTGTTGCAAATCATTCCTATAATCTTTATGGATCATCAAATTAACTAGATACATCAAAACAAACTCGAATTTGATTCAAGAACACTTAGTTGACTTTGAAAACTAAAACTTTGACTCTTAAATTAGAGATTAATAGAAAGAATTGGATGTTGAAAACTTACAGATAGTTTGAGTGAATGAATCCTGACAAAACTACATTTTTAGATTTTGATAATTGGTTCGATTTTGAATTTTGGCCAAAAAGAAACAAGAACAGAGGTTTAAGCTGGGTTCTTTCTATTTTCTATTTTTAATTCCTTTGTTAATTACAGAGCATGATATATATAATGTAAAATTGCTGTTGTTAATCTTGATTGAATGAGATGGATAACAAATCGATAGTAACAAAAGAATTACACAGTGATGATAGGCATTTCTAACAAACTTGTACCTTTTTCTTCATTTTTTTATAATTTAATAATTATTATTAATAAATAAATAAATATACTTGTAATATAAATACTGATTAATAATTTTATAAAATTACTAAGTAATAATACTAGAGATACTAATAATACTAATTGAAACATTAATATTAATAATGATAATATAAATAATAATAACAATATTTATTTTAATAATAAATATACTAACACTAATAATAAATAAAAATATAATAATTATAACAATGATAATAATAATATTTTTTTAATAATAATACTAATGATTTTTAAATGTTCAAGGTAATAATATTATCTAATAATAATACAAGTAACATAAAAGATATAACAAATTACATGTATTCAATTTCATATATATATATATATATATATATATATATATATATATATATATATATATATATATATATATATATATATATATATATTCGTTTTTAATAGCAACAATTATTCTGTATTTTATTTTACATATTCAATTCCAATTGATTAAAGTGTATTTTATAAATTCAAAATATTATATATATATATATATATATATATATATATATATATATATACTTATCTTTTTTTATATTTATACTTATATATTTATTTACAAACAATTGTTCGTGAATCGTCGAAAATAGTCAAAGGTCAATTGAATATATGAAACAGTTCAAACTTTTTGAGACTCAACATTACATATTTTGCTTATCGTGTCAGAATCATATAAAGATTAAGTTTAAATTTGGTCGGAAATTTCCGGGTCGTCACAGTACCTACCCGTTAAAGAAATTTCGTCCCGAAATTTGATTGAGATCATCATGGCTAACAATAAGAATGTTTTTCAGACGAATATGAGCTGATAAATAGAGTTTTATTACTGTTGAGTAATATGGATAAGATAATTCGACTACTCGAAGAGTACGAGTGAAGCTATCACAAAAGATTGCGATAAAGATTTAACTTATGACGTAGTCACGGTTGCTTTTCGAAATTCAAGGGATTTAAAAGAAATTCTTCGTAATAAGATTTGGTACTAAGAATCCTCTTTGGTTAAACGCGATGATTTGTCTCGATTGCTCTGTCTGACATTTCACTATAAATCCATTTCCTTTGTTTCCTTTATATTTTGGAGTTCCATCTTTTTGTTTTCTCTTCCCGACTTTATATCAAGCAAATAATGGTCCAGAATTCATAGGCATGGGGTTTCGAATGAACATGGCTAATGTTCTAAGAGAGAGATTGTAATAGAACGATCTTGATTGGTTAAATTACCAGAATTTAAGAGAAAAGATAGAACTATCAAGAAATTATGTTCTTGATATGTTTATATATCAGATAGAATGTAAGAGTCGTGTAACATGGCACATGATCACGTTATGGTGTGTGAATCATCACGTTCCATTAGAAACTCAGCATGACTTACTGTAATATAATCACGTTGATCAAGTGTCATTATATTATACTAACTCATGCTTCAGTTCCCAACACTTTTTCAAAAACATTCATATTTAAATTCAAATTTTTCAGAATTTAGAAACTAAAACAGTTTCTTTTATGATGTAATAAAGATAGCGCGGAGAGATAATTAATATCGGACAAGAATATTTATGAAGATATCTTCAGAAATATTGAGGATATTTATAATGAAAGATACAATAATATCTGATAATTCCACAATCAAAATGTGATGAAGAAATTCATTCACAACGATTTAGAACAATTACGGAACGAGGCATTCGCTAAAGGTTTCATCAGAAATAGATTCATCAGGATTCTTTGAAAGCAGGTTTAGTCTTTGTGATTTGTCCATAGCCTCCTTCATGGTTTGCTCAATCCGTATTCCAGTTCCAACTTTACTGAACTTTGCCAACATACTATTCTTTATCATCAAACTTCCGACTGTTAAAGTCGTTTACAGTTTTTGTTACTTCATTCGGCTTTTTCAATATTCAGAGTATTGATCCGTAGACTGGGTGCTTTTTAGAATTTCAGAATGGAAGATCATAATTCTAAGAGATAAATGTTATATATACATATAACTGTTGATGTAGTCATGTTGCGAGTTTTCAAAGTACTGATTGCTGATTCTCGGTAATTGGTATGGTAATTCTCGTTACAAGATGCGGATGAGTATACGATAGGGTTTTAATGAACAATTAATATGGTTTTTCGGAGACACTTAAGCCAATAAGTGATGAAGTTGCTGGTAAGTTTGCAGCTAATGTGATGGGGTATAAAAGGTTCTCTGGTAACGATGATGAAGGGCAAACTTATATATCAAGGTTATAATAAGGCTAATTCGAATGAAAAGTCGAAGTTGACTTGCTGAAGCTGTGACAAAATTGGCTATTTTGGAAAGGGATTGCAAAATTATTTTCAATAATCACAGCGCCAAAGAAGCTAGCACATATACGTATTAAACGTTTACACAGTTTCTGAGAGTTTTTCAGGTGTATAACTATATGCATCAATCTTTTCTTCTATAGATAAAGTGCGGTTGGTTCATCCTCTCGATTGAGGTGTTTTCAAGAATCATGAAAGGTTTGAACACAGATTGTAATCATCGAGATACAAATGATGTTTAAGATGAGATCAAGTGGCAAACTTGAAGAATTGTTTAGTTTCATATGTTATAATCAATATTTTAATTCATTTTAATTGTCCAATGTTATTAGTCCACAGTCGATAGTCTATAATTAACAGTTCAATAATTCATATATAGTTTAATATATAATATTTGAATTAATTAATACATATCGTGACCCGTGTACATGTCACAGACTCGATCACAACTCAAATTATATATATTATTATAGAATCAACCTCAACCCTGTATAGCTAACTCTCGCATTACTGCATATAGAGTGTCTATGGTTCTTTCAAATAATATATATAGATGCGTCGATATGATATGTCAAAACCTTGTATACGTGTCCCGATATTTAAAGTGTGTAAAATAAATAACAGAAATTAATTGACGATAAATAAAATTGCGATAATTAATTTGCGATAAATAAATTGCGATTATTAAAATGTAATCAGTTAGCTAGGAACAGTTAGCTAGGATTTTTGTTAGCGTGGATTCTTAATAGAATTTCTCATAGTTAATTCGTTTGTTTCTAACAAATTTTTATTTTGTCCAATGTTTTCTTCATTATGCCACTTGTTGGATTCTGATAGGTCAAAATCCAAATATGAAATTGAATGAAAAATGGTTATTCTGTGGTGAACGGATTCGTATATTTGTGGATGTAAGTAGGATAGTAAATGACTGTTGAATCAGATTCGAAGAATGTACAGTGTAACTTATTAATGTGAAATCTAAATATTCCTCGGGTATTACCTACCCGTTAAAATATTTTCACCATTAACAGTTTGTACGAAAGAATTTTTAATTACAATCTTTATGAAAATATATATACATATATATTTTCTTCAGAGGTAATTATGGATTTAATGAGTCAATATGATATTAAACTCATTTGATTTTCGGTTTGAGCTAGAATAAATAATCTCTAAAACTTTTAGAAACCACATATTCTTCGCAGAATATTTCTTCAATGAAGTTATGAATTAATACTTCATCGTTCATTGTTGTTGGTACTCCTTGGTATCTATGGTGCGTATGACGTTGATGTTCGTGTGATAGATTGTGAATTCGAGGTTTGCGATGCGTTTGTTGTTGGTGGTGGTAATGGTACTGTTGGCGTTGATGATGGTGGTACTGGTTATGCTGCTGGTGCTGCTGCTGGTGTTTGTAACCTTTGCACCATGTTCTCCAAAGCCACTACCCGAGCACGAAGCTTGTTGACTTCTTCTATTACACCGGGGTGATTGTCGGTTCGGACGAGCGAATAAATATGATCTAGAATTTGGTATAATATATAATCGTGACGAGATACTCTGGAAACGAGAGAGAAAATGGTGTTTTGGACAGGTTCACCGGTAAGTGCTTCAGGTTCTTAGCCAAGAGAGGAATTTGGTTGATGAAAAGGGTCACCTTCTTTTTGTCTCCAATGATTAAGTAGACTATGAACCCATCAGATGAATTGGTTAATTCATTATGGTGACACTGTATTTCGGAGCTTAGGTGAAACTCCATATCGGAATAGTTGTCGGAATAACTATCGAAATAGCTATCGAAATCTGAGGGACTCGAACTGGTTGAGGGATTCATCTCGTACAGTCATATGAAGTATATTCGATAAGAAATAGATTATAGGATGTAGATTAGTACCCTGCAATACATAATTTACATATGCATATATAATACTAAAATCCCATAAGTTACGGAGGAATTCTACGGAAGCTGTCAGACAAAGTCTACAGTAACAGATACGCTAAGATATGAATTATCAGATACGCTAAGATATGAATTTTTGTCTATACACTATCGATGCACTAAATGCAGTAAGACGTGTCTAGACTAAGAATGATAAGCAAGTGATTCTCTAAGAATGATAAGCAGGTAATTTTCGACACGAAATGATAAGCAAAACTTTTGACATGCAGACACGATCGAAGTCCAGACTCACTAATGCATCCTAACGACTTATCAGTTAGACACACTAATGCAGACCTGATTCGCTAAGACCACCGCTCTGATACCAACTGAAGCGAACCATCCTAATCCATCTGGACGAAGTCCATATCGATTACAAACGATTCACAATAGTTGATTACATTGCGAGGTACTTGACCTCTATATGATACATTTTACAAACATTGCATTCATTTTTAAAAGACAAACTTTCATTACATCGAAAGTTGATGGCATACATACCATTTCATAATATATCCAACTATAATTGACTTAATAATAATCTTGATGAACTCAACGACTCGAATGCAACGTCTTTTGAAATATGTCATGAATGACTCCAAGTAATATCTTTAAAATGAGCAAATGCACAGAAGAAGATTTCATTCGTACCTGAGAATAAACATGCTTTAAAGTATCAACCAAAAGGTTGGTGAGTTCATTAGTTTATCATAAATATTCATTTTCATCATTTTAATAGACCACAAGAATTTCATTTCCAGTTCTCATAAATATACGTCCCATGCATAGAGATAAAAATATCATTCATATGGTTTGAACACCTGGTAACCGACATTAACAAGATGCATATAAGAATATCCCCTATCATTCCGAAAAATCCTTCAGACATGATAAAACAACATCGAAGTACTAAAGCATCTGGTACTTTGGATGGGGTTCGTTAGGCCCATTAGATCTATCTTTAGGATTCGCGTCAATTAGTAGACTGGTTTACTAATTCTTAGGTTACCAAGTAAAAAGGGGCATATTCGGCTTCGATCATTCAACCATATAATGTAGTTTCGATTACTTGTGTCTATTTCGTAAAACATTTATAAAAGCGCATGTATTCTCAGTCCCAAAAATATATATATTGCAAAAGCATTTAAAAAGGGAGCAAATGAAACTCACGATAGAATATTTTGTAGTAAAATATCCATACGACGAAACTGAACAATGCAGGGTTGGCCTCAGATTCACGAACCTATATCAATTGTATATCTATTAAAACATATAAAGGAAATCACATAATTTCCTTTATTAATTATATATTATTTATGTGTTTGTACTTTATATTAATTTTATACTAAATTCTATTAAAAACATATACTTCATTTATATTTATTATATCTTAACTTATATGTTATATATATACTACTTTAAAATAATTATTATCTATTCATTTAGTTATTTTAAAATATCTATATATATACATATATGTTTAGTGTTATATCTAAAATCAATAGTTTATTATATGTAAGTATAATGTTAATGGGTTTGATAAATATAGTTATGTGAAATATTAATATAATTATAGTATATGTAATAAGTATATTCTATGTACCAAATATTTATTTGTTTAAAATGATAGTCCTGATAATAATGATTTACTAATAATAATAATAATAATAATAATAATAATAATAATAATAATAATAATAATAATAATAATAATAATAATAATTATAATCCTAGTCATAATTATAATCATAATAATAATAAATGATAGACTTTATAATAATACTTTGTATTAGTAATAATAAGTGTTCTAAAAATAACAACAATACTAATAATAACAATACTAATAATAATATTAATTTTAAAAATGAAAACTACCTTCAAAAAGGGTTTCTAAAAAGAAAAGCTTCAGACGGGGCTCGAACCCGAGACCTCCCGGTTACACACCAACACCACTCACCAGCCCTCCATTGCTTGTTTTTTTTGATTTATATTACTTCTAAAATGTATTTAACCCATTATTCATGTTCATCATCTTCTTCATCTTCTTCCTTACATCAATTCATCCATGGGACTTCCTAACTCTAAATAACGAATTTGGGATTTCATTTAGGACTTTTAAAGAAACATGAAACAAGAAAAAATAAAATGTTCTTGTAATTAAAAAAATTCAAAAAATTGGAAAAACCTTACTGCTTTAGCTCGTAACTCTTTAAAAAAAAATGTTTTCAATTTTGAGTTCGTTTTGGATAATCTTTACAACATGAAATATGTTTCAAATCATTCCTAAAAACTTTGTGAATCATCAATTTCAACAGAAACATCAATTAGAACTCGAATTTGATTGTAGAACAATAGTTGACTTTTTAAAATTGAAACTTTGACTCGCAAATTCGAATTCGTTAGTAAGAATTGGAACTTGAGATTTAACAGGAAGTTTAAGTAAATGATTCCTAACAACTCTGCATTTTTAGTTTTTGAAATTTGTTTCGATCTCAAGTTAGTGTATATCACTGTCAAGAACTCATGAACTCAAAAATTGATTTTGAGATTAAGAATGTTATAGGTTATGATTACAACATGAATTGTGTTGCAAATCATTCCTATAATCTTTATGGATCATCAAATTAACTGGAGACATCAAAACAAACTCGAATTTGATTCAAGAACACTTACTTGACTTTGAAAACTAAAACTTTGACTCTTAAATTAGAGATTAATAGAAAGAATTGGATGTTGAAAACTTACAGATAGTTTGAGTGAATGAATTCTGACAAAACTACATTTTTGGATTTTGATAATTGGTTCGTTTTTGAATTTTGGCCAAAAAGAAACAAGAACAAAGGTTTAAGCTGGGTTCTTTCTATTTTCTGTTTTTAATTCCTTTGTTAATTACAGAGCATGATATATATAATGTAAAATTGTTGTTGTTAATCTTGATTGAATGAGATGGATAACAAATCGACAGAAACAAAAGAATTACACAGTGATGATAGGCATTTGTAACAAACTTGTACCTTTTTCTTCATTTTTTTATAATTTTATAATTATTATTAATAAATAAATAAATATACTTGTAATATAAATACTGATTAATAATTTTATTAAAATTACTAAGTAATAATACTAGAGATACTAATAATACTAATTGAAACACTAATATTAATAATGATAATATAAATAATAATAACAATATTTATTTTAATAATAAATATACTAACACTAATAATAAATAAAAATATAATAATTATAACAATGATAATAATAATATTTTTTAATAATAATACTAATGATTTTTAAATGTCCAAGGTAATAATATTATCTAATAATAATACAAGTAACATAAAAGATATAACAAATTACATGTATTCAATTTCATATATATATATATATATATATATATATATATATATATATATATATATATATATATATATATATATATATATATATATATATATATATATATATATATATATATATATATATATATATATATATATATATTGTTTTTAATAGCAACAATTATTCTGTATTTTATTTTACATATTCAATTCCGATTGATTAAAGTGTATTTTATAAATTCAAAATATTATATATATATACTTATTTTTTTATATTTATACTTATATATTTATTTACAAACAATTGTTCGTGAATCGTCAGAAATAGTCAAAGATCAATTGAATATATGAAACAGTTCAAACTTTTTGAGACTCAACATTACATACTTCGCTTATCGTGTCAGAATCATATAAAGATTAAGTTTAAATTTGGTCGGAAATTTCTGGGTCGTCACAATTATGGCTTAAGACGACCTTCTTTGCTCTTGAGCTTGGTTGGTTTCTTTTAGTTGTGTGACTTCGGGGATGTCTACCGTAAAGGTGCATGAGTGGTGTTTGGTTTGTTAAGGGTGGTTGGCTATTTGCTTGCGCAATAACTTCCACTTGGCATGCCTTTCGAGTTGCTATCCACAAGGTCTTTTGGCTCTATTATTTGAGGCAACAACAAGCGTCATTTTTAGTGGCGTCTTGACTGTCACTTAGAGCCTAAATTGATTTTTAGGGAGGCTTTAAAACCCATGTAAATTTAATTCTACCATTTTCATGGCGTCTCATTTTTATTTATTTATTTTTATTTTCATTATTCTTCTTTTCTATTTAGTTATTAAAAAAAAAATTTTGTCGGAGGTCCTTACGGAAGCAATCTCTCTACCCTATAGTAGAGAGGGTGATGACTTTCTCTCCCTTGTGGGTGGAGAATTTTTTCTCGACTCGTGGTTAGAGAAATGACTTCTCTTTTATTTCTAGGGTAGAGGAAGTATTGTCTACATCTCACCTCCCCCGTACCTCGCAGGTGCGGGATTCCGTATTGTTGTTGTTGTATATGATAATATAATATAATATTTTAGGTAATGAAATTTGTCTATTAAATTAAATTAAGAAATCTAATGATTCAATTAATATATGGAAATAATTTATAGACTGACACGTGGTAGGAATAAATGAGGAGTTGACACGTGGCAGAAATTAATCAAGAGTTGACACATAGGATAATAATAAAATGTATAATACAACTACAATAAAAAAATCTTTTATTAATCGATAAAACACCAAACATGAGCCCCAAAAAAATTGTTTAAAACCGATCGTTAAGAACATATTTTATGTACATCTTTAATTTTATATGTTTTTCAGTACAAACTCACTACACTGCGATATTGATCATTGAGCTCCCGATTCATGAGCCTTTATATATTTATATATATAAATATTATCAATATTTATATTAAATCAATGTATTGTTTAAATAATATTATTTATGACCATTTACAACAATTTCATAGTAATAATAATATAATATATAATATTATTAATATAATTATAACATCTATACTTATTATTAATGTATTAATATATTAATATATGATAATATAATATAATATTATAGGGTATGAAATTTGTCTATTAAATTAAATTAAGAAATCTAATGATTCAATTAAAATATGGAAATAACTGATAGACTGACACGTGGTAGGAGTAACGGAGGAGTTAACACGTGGCAGAAATTAACTAGGAGTTGACACATAGGATAATCATCACGCACTTTATATAATAATATATAGAATATAGATATAGAAGATAGATAGATACATAGATATTTGCATTATTAAATTTCAATCTTCGTTATTCTGGAAAATTTTCTTATAATTACTGTATAATTTATTATCTGTTATAATCCTAAATCCCAATGTTTTCGCAAGTTATAAAAATGATGATTAGTAATGATCGAATGGTCGAAGTTCAATATTTGTAGAATGAATTTGAAAGAAGAAATGCAATATAAACTAGTTTGTGTGCAACTAATCACACACCAACATCTAATCTAACTATTACTTTCAAGTCTCAAGACTAAAGTTGTAAAAGTCGCGAGTCAGGACGCATCGATCGAGACTTAGGATGGACGCGTCGACCGAGTCGGGGACGAGTCAGACGTTGACCGACGTTGACTTTATTCATAATTTCTTAAATATATATTTATATATATTAAAAAAATAGTTGATTGTGTACCATAAATTTCTTAAATAAGAACCTGAATTTATAACAATCAAACTTAAAACTCAATTAATGTTACGGAGTACTTAATCAACAAGGACATAGAGAAATGAGCCGCCTAAAAATGAAAACAAACCCTAATTTTAAAACATATAAGATTTGACGAAACTTTGACTGATTTTGACCGGCTTTGACCAACTTTAACCCTCTATGACATACTTTAACTGACTTTTGAGCTTTCACCGTCTATTGAGTCGTTTTAAAAAAAACAGGACGGAGAACCCAAGAAAATGCCGCATCGGCCGACGCGTCGGCCAAGTTGGCCGACTTTTACAAAACTAGTCAAGATTATTGTAAGTAACTAGAGGGGGTGAATAGTTACTTAATACGGTTTTTAAAACTTTTTCGATGATCAACAAGATTTGAACAATCCTTGATCACTTTAATCAACTTAAACCAATGTGTGGTGTGTTTATGTTTGTAATAATGCGGAATGTAAAGTAAAAAATATAAACACAAGGATTTATATTGATTCGGGAGGATGTTAACTAATCCACCTTAATCCACTCCCTGATTCACTAATCGAGAATTTTGCGTCACTAAGCACCTTTCTCCAAATCCGGTGGAGATCCGATTTACAAGTCTTGTACTTCTCCTTAGACAACAAACCTAATCCTTCTATCCCTTTTTGAAAGATTACCTCCAACTTAGATCAACTTGTCTTCACCTTGGACAAGTATTAATCTCCATGAGATTAATCAACTCCCTAGTTCCCTTTAAGGAAGATGATAGCTAAGCTAGCATATGCTTCTAATTACAAAGTATAAAGACCCACCCTTTTCTAGTGATGACAATCCTAAGACAATTCTAAGAATTATTACAATACTATGTAAACTCACAAAGATAATAATTTGAAAGTAAGTTTACAAAACCCCTTCTATAATCTATGAGATTATAGAACTTCTCTTCCTAATCACAAACATAGTTATAGATGTTATGTTCTTGTGATTCTCTGATGATTTTGAGTTGTAGCATGCAAGAGGTCTAAGTCTTCAAAGTTCTCCAAGCCTTGCTATTTATATGGAGAGATAATCAAGGCAGCCGTTTCTGCGGCTTGGACCACGGTCGGCCGTGGGTCGACCGCACGCGGTCCAGTCCAAAATACTTATCCGTTGTATAGCCGTTTGAATCAGTTTTGGACATCAATCTTTGGACTCTTTACTTCATTTAACATCTGCAAAAGATACCCAACATCATATACAAGTACTATATGCATTAAATGTTCATTTACCTTGGATGTATTGCCATGATAGTGACTTGTCATGCTCAAAGTGAAAAGTCTAACATTCTTGGATACAAGTCAAGATAATCATTTGAAGCAATCTCAGTTTTGTCATAATCCTTTATATGTAATTAACACGTTTGCTAAATCCCTATTGGTTGGTCAACATGTCATTGATGACAACAACCCACTTTAATCACAAAGCATGCTAGTATTCAAATTTGAACTTGTTTGTAATTAATTAAGTGTGTTAATGATATCTTGACAATTTAAGCAAGTAATAACAATTAAGCATGTTGCAAGTTAAATCAAGTTTAAAATTTAACATAAATTTAATTTTAGACTTAAGCAAACCTATGTATGTTAATGATTCATTGTATTTTAAGATTAATAGATTATGACATTTTAAGTATTATCCAAGTAGCACAAACATATATTGAAGTAGTTCAAATACTAGTTGGTAAAATCCCAACTTGTAACACATAGCAAGACAAGGTTAATACATATATATTAAGTAACTACTTATCATTTAGCACTTAGCACATTGTCAAATAATACTCATGTATTAATATCAAGTAGTCAAGTAATATTCATGTAATGACTAGCAAGAGATCACTAATTAATCTAGAATTAAACATATAGTGATAACATAGCATTAAACTAAGGCTATGTAAGTTTATTTAGAAAGTGGCATTTGCAAGATTAATGTATAAGTATACATTAATGTCCAACACATGTACAAGGAAGGAGCAACTCTTGGTTGAGACTTGGTGACCATCCTAAGTATGTCTAGATACATTTTAGATGTACATGTTTTCCTATAACACTTATATGTTATCCTTAATCAAGGTTTAATCGTCATTAAGGTGTCATTAGGCGTGATTAACCAAGATTAGTGTTCTAGTGACCAAAACTCCTTTGGGTATGAAGAAGACAACTATTCTAAGCATGTTTGAACAGATTTCATAAATTATAGATGCCTCGAAGTGGTCAAACATTTTTCGATCAAAATTCGGGCAGTGAGAAATCAGGGTGCAAGGCTCCACGATCTGACCTGCGGTCGACCGTGGACCCAACCATGTAGCTTACGTTTTCATTTTAAGCTTTATTTGGTTTTGGTCTTTTGCTAGAGTAAGTGTGAATTAGTGAACTTGTATATTTATGTCAAGACGTCTACAATCACCTTTAGTTATGTGCATATGTCATCATCAAAACACTTATTGTTATGAGTTAAGATTAGTATATTCATTAAGCATAATCCTACATTAACCCACATTCTCCCCCAACAACTATAAACCCAAATTAGACAGAACAAAATTCCAACAAAAAGATACACTCGTTGCATGTTTAATTATGACATGAACCCTCTTAACTATCAAACCATAATATACCATATGTCCTACAATCAAACCATGTCCTACCCCTCTATTCAAAATCAATTCAACCCCGTACATAAGAGCAGAAACTAACTGCATATAATACTATGATACATGAACAGTGGTGATTCTAGGATGCAAACTCAATGGGGTCCTATATAATTTGAGTGATACATTGTAAATTTTTTTTTTCTAAAGATTGACTATTGACTTTCATAATAATCACTAATTTTAAAAATATATGAGGTCCTATCTATAAATTTAGTGGTGTCCTATAATATTTTATTAGTATTTTATACATATGTAAAAAAATTTAATGGGGTCCTTTGACCCCACTTGCTTCTATATAGAGTCGCCATTGTACATGAAACAAAGGAAAGTAATTATCTGTAAAATGACCTTTTTAAGCGATGGTGTAAGGGACTGTTTTTATCTTGGTTGGTCGCCACATAGTTTTTTGCACACAGAGCAATCCTTCTTTGAGTTTGAGTAAGTTAACCGCACCTCCCAATTCATAGATCTAACCATGTTCTCTACTTCATTTATGATGTCTGATGTGTCACGAATAATAAGTTTCCCTTCTGGTCTCAATATCCTATCAGCCTCTGCAACCAAAGCAGTCATCTTACATCTGCAAATATTATTGACATTATATTAAAGGTCAGAATTTACCAGTTACTTAAAAATGAGTTGATTAGGATTATATTTTATCAAGACGTAAACAGGCCTATGATATGAGTGGATTTATCAAAATAATGAATGGAAATATCATTAGCCTTTTTTCAAATAACTCAAGCAATGATGATGATCAAGTAATTACCATAATCACATGCATAATCTAAATACTCAAGAACACGATCTAAAAGGTATTGAACACTTAACAAATAGTTTGAGTGATTATCTACCATTTAACCCGCTTCCTATTTAGCATACCAAACCCGCCCTATCTGCCCATAATAGTTGCAAGGTATTGAGAACAAAGATTATATCATATGCATTAATGCACGTATATATTGAATAGAAATGCTCACTTGCGTTTTATCTTCGAGAATAAATGGTCAACTTGGAGAAGATCGTAAGATCTTGGGTACGTGCTAAATGATTCACACCAGTCACGGTACATCCCGAATAGGCCTCGCTCATATATTATGGGTAATGTATCAGGAGCATCAACCGATACCACATTCATCACCCAAATATTCATGTCTCTTATTACTGCTGCAAATCTGCAATATAACATATTAACAGAAGCTCAGAAAAAGAAAACAAACTATCATTTGATGTCAGTCCAGTTTGGATGTGTTTTCTGAACTTCTTATAGTGATTTCATATAATCATATATGAATTATCAAAATCAGAAAATAAACAGTACGAATTTAGACGATTTTTTATAACTATTTATGATATATGATATTTACAGTTATGGACTTATAGTTATTAGATAATTGGACATTTGAGTGTTCTGGAAATTCTGGTTTGGTGATTATTTAAGATATTAACAGAAATTTTAACCTTAATGGACATTTACGTAATAAAAATAAAATAAAAAGGAGAAAAAGAAAGGGTCTTCTTACCCTCCATATATAGCTCTCATGTCCATGACATTTTGTTAGAATTAGTTGTAGTGTTTTGATTAATTAGAAGTGTTAATTAGTTTTAGTTTGAATGTTTTAATGTTTGTATGAGGGGTGTTTTAGAAAGTAGAATTGATGGAGAAGAGTTTTTAGAAACTTGATTTTTATTACTCAAATGTGTTTATGTTTTTTGGGTTACATCAAATGCATTACATGTTAGGCTATTTATAGGCTCAAATGTAGGATAAATATCTGTTAGGCTATTTATAGGCTCAAATGTAGGATAAATATCTAGATATTTTGTTAGAAATATCTAGATTTTTTTGTTAATAATATCTAGATATTTTTATTAGATATATCTAGATTTTTTTGTTAAAAATATCTGTTACTTAAATATTTAACCCTAATTAATTCTAGATTATTCTAGAAATACATTAATGTTTAACACTCCACCTTAATGTATTTCGATGTTACTCCGAGCATGTTGCGTAAGAACTCGAACTTTGGTCTTGGTAGTGCTTTGGTGAATATGTATGTAATCTGCTCTTCGGTCTTGCAGTATTTTAATTCAATATCTTTCTTGGCGGAGACTTCTCGTAAAAAGTGACATTTTATGTCAATATGTTTTGTTCTGCCGTGAAACACAGGATTCTTTACCATTGCAATTGCAGACTTGTTGTCGCAGAATATTTTTGTAGCTTCATCTTGTTTTTCGCCCATGTCTTCTAGAATTCTCTTTAGCCATATAGCTTGATTAGCGAAGTTTGCAGCTGCTACGTACTCGGCTTCGGCTGATGATTGTGCCACTGTTTCTTGTTTCTTTGATGTCCATGAGAATATACCAAATCCAAGTGTGAATGCATATCCAGAAGTACTTCTGTGATGACCCAGAAATTTCTGACCAAATTTAAACTTAATCTTTGTATGATTAACATTTCCGACACGATAAGCAAAGTCTGTAAAACTGAATCTCAAAATTTTTAAACTACTTTCATATATTCAAATACCTTTCGGTTGTTCTTGACGATTCGCGAACAATTATATGTATATAGATACATATATATATACTATAACTTGAAAACGTAACAATGTATTAATTGTTTGATACCGTACATTAAACTTATTGGTTTAAATATTTATTTGAATATATATAATAAGTTAGAATATTAATTATATGAATAACTTGCGACGTATATTTAAAACGTGTTTATGAATGTTGAAAATATATATTAACTTGGTTATAAAACGATTTGTTATTATATATATATTAACAAATAGCGAGACAATGATTTATAGAAGTAAATGACCAAAACACTCGAAAGTTTAAGATACACTTTGAATGATATAGTTTATTGATAATTTAAGACTATATTTTGACAAAGGTATGAGTCACAAAACGTAAATTGCGAGTTTTCTAAGCGTATGAAAATGCGTTCGAGAAACCGGAATCGGGACATAAGTCGAGTGACAACGTATGAGTCATCGGAACGAAAATTACAAGTCAACTATGCACATGAATTTAATATAATATATAATTAATTATTTAAATTATATATATTATATATATTATATAATAATATGTCGACAAACAAGAAAAAAAACATTTTGAGCTGGATCAGGCGGCCATGCGATCGCATGGAAAATACACTAAAAACCCATGCGATCGCATGGGCATCAGATTCCAAAAAGTTGCCTATAAAAGGCCAGTTTCTGCTCGAGTTTATTTACACATATATTACTCTAAAAGTTATTTATTTATTTAAATTATTATTATTATTATTATTATTATTATTATTATTATTATTATTATTATTATTATTATTATTATTATTATTATTATTATTATTATTATTATTATTATTAATTATATCACTTAAAATACTACGACGAGGTCATGAGCGTGTCACTTTCAAAATGGGTTTTCAAGCGGGATAGAGCTAAGGAAACTATGGGTTACTACTAAGGAGGTTATGGGTATTGTTCGAGGGTATTGCTCGTAAGTCAAACTAGTGTTAATCATCTTCGTTGCATCTACGTACTTTTCTGAAATATTGAATCACAATATTGATACGTAAGCATTTATATTTTATCTTTTATAAATTAATAGTGTATCCATGTCTAGTGCTCGAGTATATATATTTATACATGCTTGTATGCTAAATTTCTTCGTTAAACAGTTTATAATGAATCACTAATTAAATACATATACTACTGGTAAAAGGTATATGATATACATGTTTTGGGAAAGCTGGCAAAAAATCAATAACTTTTCATTTAGATATCGAATAGTTTCGATGAGCGGATTAAAAGATATGATCAACTGAATTATGATTGACGTTAATTGAAATTGCTTTTGAATCTGCAATTAAGATTTAAACAACTTATTTACGAGATTGATAAAGTGAACTTTTAACTATTACCAACCGAGTAAATGAATCCTTATATAAGGTACGTCTCGTTTGTTGAACTATTGTCAAAATTGACTTTTTGAAACGATTTTGGATAACTTTTGTATGTCGATCTCGAGCATTAGGATTGTAATACACTATGACCTAACCTAGCTTGATAGACATTTATTGACCAACATATGTTCTCTAGGTTGAGATCTAGGATTATTTGATATTCTGAGTTTCGGTCACATTACGATGAACAACTTTATGTGCTGCTAAGGTGAGTTTTATTGCTCCCTTTCTAATTGCTTTTGCAATATATATTTTTGGGCTGAGAATACATGCAATTTATTTTAAACGCAATGGATACAAGTACATACTTAATTCTACACTGAGTTTGAACCGAAAATCCCTTAGCTTTGGTAACTAGTAGCTGCCAGTACATAGGATATGGACTGGTGGGCGCGAATAACAGTATATGGATCCATAGGGCTTGACATCCCCGTCCGAGCTAGAGCGCTAGCCTTTTAACGGAAGTGTGTTATTTGAGTTTAGGACACGTTGGTTTGCGTGTATTAAAACGAATGGGGTATTTATCATTATAACGTTAAAGCTTAGTTACCAGGGTGCTCTGTTACGTAGAATCTATTGACAAACTTTTGATAAACGTTTCTGGATGAAACAACTGAAATCTTGTGATCCACTTTTATATACAGATTATACGAAACAATAAAACTATGAACTCACCAACCTTTGTGTTGACACTTGTTAGCATGTTTATTCTCAGGTTTCCTAGAAGTTGTAGTGACCCGAACTTTTCCATGTTTATATATATTAATTGAGATTGATATTTACATGATTAAATGTTTCCAACATGTTAAGCAATCAAACTTGTTAAGACTTGATTAATTGAAATATGTTTCATATAGACAATTGACCACCCAAGTTGACCGGCGATTCACGAACGTTAAAACTTGTAAAAATGACATGACGATATATATATGGATATACATATGGTTAACATGAGATTATGATAAGTAAGTATCTCCATAAGTATATTAACAATGAGTTATATACATATAAACAAGACTACTAACTTAAGGATTTCGAAACGAGACATATATGTAACGATTATCGTTGTAACGACATTTAAATATTATATATCATATTAAGATATATTAATATATCATAATATCATGATAATATAATAATTTAACATCTCATTAGATATAATAAATAATGGGTTAACAACATTAATTGAGATCGTTAACTTAAAGGTTTCAAAACAACACTTACATGTAACGACTAACGATGACTTAACGACTCAGTTAAAATGTATATACATGTAGTGTATTTAGATGTATTAAAATACTTTTGGAAGACTTCAAGACATATATCAAAACACTCATACTTAACGAAAATGGTTACAGTTACTTTCCCATTCTTTTCTTTCATCAAGAATTCTAGTCGTATTCTTACCCGTATTATACACAGCTTCAAAACGTACTTACTATGGGTATATACCAATAGGAACTAGCATGGGATTCCACTCTTGATTATGTCATATATGACTAATCAATTTTAACTTCTACCATGAGCTAGTCAACTAACTAGAACTCCTTTTAACCCCACTCACCACTCACCAATTACCACTCATCATTCACTCCATTTCATATCCAATTCTCTTTCTAATTCTCTCTCAACACACACACACTATTATGAACGTATTTTTCCAGTAGTTAATCATCATCTTCATCAAAAATCACTTCAAGAATCAAGCTATAATCATCATAGGAAGAACACTTCAAGAACACTTCAAAAATCCCTTCAAGTTTACTAATTTACTTCCAAGCTTTCTAATCCATTCCAAGTAATCATCTAAGATCAAGAAACCTTTGTTATATATAGTAGGTTATCTTTCTTATTCAAGGTAATATTCATATTCAAACTTTGATTCAATTTCTATAACTATAAACTATCTTAATTCGAGTAAAAATCTTACTTGAACTTGTTTTTGTGTCATGATCCTACTTCAAGAACTTTCAAGCCATCCAAGATCCTTTGAAGCTAGATCATTTCTTGTCACTTCCAGTAGGTTTACCTACTAAACTTGAGGTAGTAATGATGTTCATAACATCATTCGATTCATATATATAAAACTATCTTATTCGAAGGTTTAAACTCGTAATCACTAGGACATAGTTTAGTTAATTCTAAACTTGTTCGCAAACAAAAGTTAATCCTTCTAACTTGACTTTTAAAATTAACTAAACACATGTTCTATATCTATATGATATGCTAACTTAATGATTTAAAACCTGTAAACACGAAAAACACCGTAAAACCGGATTTACGCCGTCGTAGTAACACCGCGGGCTGTTTTGGGTTAGTTAATTAAAAACTATGATAAACTTTGATTTAAAAGTTGTTATTCTGAGAAAATGATTTTTATTATGAACATGAAACTATATCCAAAAATTATGGTTAAACTCAAAGTGGAAGTATGTTTTCTAAAATGGTCATCTAGACGTCGTTCTTTCGACTGAAATGACTACCTTTACAAAAACGACTTGTAACTTATTTTTACAACTATAAACCTATACTGTTTCTGTTTAGATTCATAAAATAGAGTTCAATATGAAACCATAGCAATTTGATTCACTCAAAACGGATTTAAAATGAAGAAGTTATGGGTAAAACAAGATTGGATAATTTTTCTCATTTTAGCTACGTGAAAATTGGTAACAAATATATTCCAACCATAACTTAATCAACTTGTATTGTATATTATGTAATCTTGAGATACCATAGACAAGTATACAATGTTTCGACCTATCATGTCGACACATCTATATATATTTCGGAACAACCATAGACACTCTATATGTGAATGTTGGAGTTAGCTATACAGGGTTGAGGTTGATTCCAAAATATATATAGTTTGAGTTGTGATCAATACTGAGATACGTATACACTGGGTCGTGGATTGATTCAAGATAATATTTATCGATTTATTTCTGTACATCTAACTGTGGACAACTAGTTGTAGGTTACTAACGAGGACAGCTGACTTAATAAACTTAAAACATCAAAATATATTGAAAGTGTTGTAAATATATTTTGAACATACTTTAATATATATGTATATATTATTATAGGTTCGTGAATCAACAGTGGCCAATTCTTACTTCTCGACGAAGTAAAAATCTGTGAAAGTGAGTTATAGTCCCACTTTTAAAATCTAATATTTTTGGGATGAGAATACATGCAGGTTTTATAAATGATTTACAAAATAGATACAAGTACGTGAAACTACATTCTATGGTTGAATTATCGAAATCGAATATGCCCCTTTTTATTAAGTCTGGTAATCTAAGAATTAGGGAACAGACACCCTAATTGACGCGAATCCTAAAGATAGATCTATTGGGCCTAACAAACCCCATCCAAAGTACCGGATGCTTTAGTACTTCGAAATTTATATCATATCCGAAGGGTGTCCCGGAATGATGGGGATATTCTTATATATGCATCTTGTTAATGTCGGTTACCAGGTGTTCACCATATGAATGATTTTTATCTCTATGTATGGGATGTGTATTGAAATATGAAATCTTGTGGTCTATTATTACGATTTGATATATATAGGTTAAACCTATAACTCACCAACACTTTTGTTGACGTTTAAAGCATGTTTATTCTCAGGTGAATATTAAGAGCTTCCGCTGTTGCATACTAAAATAAGGACAAGATTTGGAGTCCATGTTTGTATGATATTGTGTAAAAACTGCATTCAAGAAACTGATTTCGATGTAACATATTTGTATTGTAAACCATTATGTAATGGTCGTGTGTAAACATGATATTTTAGATTATCATTATTTGATAATCTACATAAAGCTTTTTAAACCTTCATTTATAAAATAAAGGTTATGGTTTGTTTTAAAAATGAATGCAGTCTTTGAAAAACGTCTCATATAGAGGTCAAAACCTCGCAACGAAATCAATTAATATGGAACGTTTTTAATCAATAAGAACGGGACATTTCAGTTGGTATCCGAGCGTTGGTCTTAGAAAACCAGAATTTTGCATTAGTGTGTCTTATCGAGTTTGTTAGGATGCATTAGTGAGTCTGGACTTCGACCGTGTTTACTTGAAAAATGATTGCTTAACAAATTTTGTTGGAAACTATATATTTTTAACATGTGAATATTATGTGATATATTAATCTCTTAACGCGTTTGATATTATGTGATAGATGTCTACCTCTAGAACAAGTCCCATTGACTCACCTAATAATAATAAAGAGTCAAATGTAAATTGGAATGATTCGTGGACTGATTCACAAGTTCCCGAAGAGGAACCGGAAGAAGAGTCGGAACCGGAAGAAGAATCGGAACCGGAAGAAGAATCGGAACCGGGTGGGGGAAATAATAAAACGGTTAAGTAAAAGAAAATCCTCAACCAACCGACCAAGGTTAATTATGGTCAATGGTGTTTCCGCCAAGGAAGCAAAATATTGGGAGGATTACCAATTCTCCGATGAATCGGATTCCGACGAGAATTCCGATGATGTTATAGAAATTACCCCAACTGAATTTAAAAAGGCAAAAGAAAATAATAAGGGAAAGGGCATAAAAATAGAGAAATCTAATTCCAACCCCGATGAACTTTATATGTATCGTCAACCCCCGAAGTCCTTAAGTTGTAATAATGACCCGGGAACCTCTAAACCACCAGGTTTTTCTAAACCAATGTGGATAACGACGGCTCGTATTAGGGGAACATCATATATCCCTAGAAACTTGGCAAAACGAACCAAAACCGAAGAAGAAGAAACAAGCGAGTCGGAATAAGATAGTTGTATTCGTGTGGTGTAATATATGTAATATAGTGTGCTTATGCTTTATGATATATGTAAAAATTGCTTGTATTAATAAGTATTTTTTTTATGAATCTAACTCTTGTCTATTTTACAGTATAAAAACACAAAATGGATAGACAACCCAATATTTTAAGAGACCTACCCGGAGACATGATTGATGAAATCTTGTCTAGAGTCGGTCAGAATTCTTCGGCATAACTATTTAAGGCGAGATCAGTTTGTAAGACATTCGAAGAACGTTCCAAGAATGCCTTAGTTTATAAAAGGCTTTCGTTCGAAAGATGGGGGATATCACATTGGGAAATCCATAAGTTACGATGTGTTTACTTTGACGCATATATTGCGGGGAACCCAAATGCTATTTTACGCAATGGGTTAAGAAATTATTTTGACTCAATATATCCGAATATTGGACTTCGTGATTTAGAAAAAGCGGCTAACATGCAACATAAAGAAGCATGTTATGCTTACGGATTAGTAATGTTCGCTTCTCACCAAAGTGAGAACAAGAACATCGGCCTACAACTATTAAACAAAATGTTCCCACAAGTGACGGAGTCGGTAATTGGGGTAAGAAATGAGGTTTTTAGATTGTTACGGGACTGTTGGACATTACGTAACCCTCGTCCCTTTGACGACGTTACAACACGCTGTCTTATCAACGACCATAACGGTTATGTTCCACAAGACCAAGGATGGGAAGTAGTCCTAGTAAAACCAGCATGCATGACTTGTTTCTGGACGTATGAATTACGTGTCTTTATTGCCTTTGCTGAACGACTTGTGTACTAGCTAGAATTATCTTCACAACTATCTTGTATCAAAGTTATTGTGTGCTATATTTCATGCTTTATGTAAAATAAGCGGTATTGTAAGTTTGTAAAATATTGTATAAAAGTTTGAACGCGAAATATTATTATAATCAGTTTTTCATATAGAATTGTAGTAGTTGAATTGTATATTAGCTACTAAGTATGAACTTAACGGGTAGGTACTACCCGAATTTAAACTTATAAAATGCTAATATGAAGAAAAAGCTTTTATAAGTGAGTTCAAATTATGCTACGAAATACTATTAACTACTCTTAATATTCTGTATGATTAACTTGTTCCATTTGACTATTTTGAAGAAAATGGCACCGACTACTCGACACACCGTGAATATGAATGAAGAGGAATTCCGTACTTTTCTAGCTTCAAACATAGCCGCAGTACAGGCTGTGCTACATACCAACAATAACCTTGGATCTAGCAGTACAGGAAATCGTGTAGGATGCACCTACAAAGAATTCACTGCCTGCAAACCTTTGGAATTTGATGGAACCGAAGGACCGATCGGATTGAAACGGTGGACCGAGAAGGTCGAATCGGTGTTTGCCATAAGTAAGTGTACTGAAGAGGACAAAGTGAAGTACGCTACGCATACCTTCACAGGTTCTGTGTTAACATGGTGGAATACCTATCTAGAGCAAGTGGGACAAGACGATGCGTACGCACTACCGTGGTCAGCATTCAAGCACTTGATGAACGAGAAGTACCGTCCCAGGACCGAGGTTGTAGTGACCCGAACTTTTCCATGTTTATATATATTAATTGAGATTGATATTTACATGATTAAATTTTTCCAACATGTTAAGCAATCAAACTTGTTAAGACTTGATTAATTGAAATATGTTTCATATAGACAATTGACCACCCAAGTTGACCGGTGATTCACGAACGTTAAAACTTGTAAAAACTATATGATGGCATATATATGGATATATATATATATTTAACATGATACTATGATAATTAAACATATCATTAAGTATATTAACAATGAACTACATATGTAAAAACAAGACTACTAACTTAATGATTTTTAAACTAGACATATATGTAACGATTATCGTTGTAAAGAGATTTAATGTATATATATCATATTAAGAGATATTCATACATGATAATATCATGATAATATAATAATTTAAAATCTCATTTGATATTATAAACATTGGGTTAACAACATTTAACAAGATCGTTAACCTAAAGGTTTCAAAACAACACTTACATGTAACGACTAACGATGACTTAACGACTCAGTTAAAATGTATATACATGTAGTGTTTTAATATGTATTTATACACTTTTGAAAGACTTCAATACACTTATCAAAATACTTCTACTTAACAAAAATGCTTACAATTACATCCTCGTTCAGTTTCATCAACAATTCTACTCGTATGCACCCGTATTCGTACTCGTACAATACACAGCTTTTAGATGTATGTACTATTGGTATATACACTCCAATGATCAGCTCTTAGCAGCCCATGTGAGTCACCTAACACATGTGGGAACCATCATTTGGCAACTAGCATGAAATATCTCATAAAATTACAAAAATATGAGTAATCATTCATGACTTATTTACATGAAAACAAAATAACATATCCTTTATATCTAATCCATACACCAACGACCAAAAACACCTAAAAACACTTTCATTCTTCAATTTTCTTCATCTAATTGATCTCTCTCAAGTTCTATCTTCAAGTTCTAAGTGTTCTTCATAAATTCCAAAAGTTCTAGTTTCATAAAATCAAGAATACTTTCAAGTTTGCTAGCTCACTTCCAATCTTGTAAGGTGATCATCCAACCTCAAGAAATCTTTGTTTCTTACAGTAGGTTATCATTCTAATACAAGGTAATAATCATATTCAAACTTTGGTTCAATTTCTATAACTATAACAATCTTATTTCAAGTGATGATCTTACTTGAACTTGTTTTCGTGTCATGATTCTGCTTCAAGAACTTCGAGCCATCCAAGGATCCATTGAAGCTAGATCCATTTTTCTCTTTTCCAGTAGGTTTATCCAAGGAACTTAAGGTAGTAATGATGTTCATAACATCATTCGATTCATACATATAAAGCTATCTTATTCGAAAGTTTAAACTTGTAATCACTAGAACATAGTTTAGTTAATTCTAAACTTGTTCGCAAACAAAAGTTAATCCTTCTAACTTGACTTTTAAAATAAACTAAACACATGTTCTATATCTATATGATATGCTAACTTAATGATTTAAAACCTGGAAACACGAAAAACACCGTAAAACCGGATTTACGCCGTCGTAGTAACACCGCGGGCTGTTTTGGGTTAGTTAATTAAAAACTATGATAAACTTTGATTTAAAAGTTGTTATTCTGAGAAAATGATTTTTATTATGAACATGAAACTATATCCAAAAATTATGGTTAAACTCAAAGTGGAAGTATGTTTTCTAAAATGGTCATCTAGACGTCGTTCTTTCGACTGAAATGACTACCTTTACAAAAACGACTTGTAACTTATTTTTCCGACTATAAACCTATACTTTTTCTGTTTAGATTCATAAAATAGGGTTCAATATGAAACCATAGCAATTTGATTCACTCAAAACGGATTTAAAATGAAGAAGTTATGGGTAAAACAAGATTGGATAATTTTTCTCATTTTAGCTACGTGAAAATTGGTAACAAATCTATTCCAACCATAACTTAATCAACTTGTATTGTATATTATGTAATCTTGAGATACCATAGACACGTATACAATGTTTCGACCTATCATGTCGACACATCTATATATATTTCGGAACAACCATAGACACTCTATATGTGAATGTTGGAGTTAGCTATACAGGGTTGAGGTTGATTCCAAAATATATATAGTTTGAGTTGTGATCAATACTGAGATACGTATACACTGGGTCATGGATTGATTCAAGATAATATTTATCGATTTATTTCTGTACATCTAACTGTGGACAACTAGTTGTAGGTTACTAACGAGGACAGCTGACTTAATAAACTTAAAACATCAAAATATATTAAAAGTGTTGTAAATATATTTTGAACATACTTTGATATATATGTATATATTGTTATAGGTTCGTGAATCAACCAGTGGCCAAGTCTTACTTCCCGACGAAGTAAAAATCTGTGAAAGTGAGTTATAGTCCCACTTTTAAAATATAATATTTTTGGGATGAGAATACATGCAGGTTTTATAAATGATTTACAAAATAGACACAAGTACATGAAACTACATTCTATGGTTGAATTATCGAAATCGAATATGCCCCTTTTTTTATTAAGTCTGGTAATCTAAGAATTAGGGAACAGACACCCTAATTGACGCGAATCCTAAAGATAGATCTATCGGGCCCAACAAGCCCCATCCAAAGTACCGGATGCTTTAGTACTTCGAAATTTATATCATATCCGAAGGGTGTCCCGGAATGATGGGGATATTCTTATATATGCATCTTGTTAATGTCGGTTACCAGGTGTTCACCATATGAATGATTTTTATCTCTATGTATGGGATGTGTATTGAAATATGAAATCTTGTGGTCTATTATTATGATTTGATATATATAGGTTAAACCTATAACTCACCAACATTTTTGTTGACGTTTTAAGCATGTTTATTCTCAGGTGATTATTAAGAGCTTCCGCTGTCGCATACTTAAATAAGGACGAGATTTGGAGTCCATGCTTGTATGATATTGTGTAAAAACTGCATTCAAGAAACTTATTTTGTTGTAACATATTTGTATTGTAAACCATTATGTAATGGTCGTGTGTAAACATGATATTTTAGATTATCATTATTTGATAATCTACGTAAAGCTTTTTAAACCTTTATTGATGAAATAAAGGTTATGGTTTGTTTTAAAATGAATGCAGTCTTTGAAAAACGTCTCATATAGAGGTCAAAACCTCGCAACGAAATCAATTAATATGGAACGTTTTTAATCAATAAGAACGGGACATTTCAGTTGGTATCCGAGCGTTGGTCTTAGAGAACCAGAATTTTGCATTAGTGTGTCTTATCGAGTTTGTTAGGATGCATTAGTGAGTCTGGACTTCGACCGTGTTTACTTGAAAAATGATTGCTTAACAAATTTTGTTGGAAACTATATAATTTTAACATGTGAATATTATGTGATATATTAATCTCTTAACGCGTTTGATATTATGTGATAGATGTCTACCTCTAGCACAAGTCCCATTGACTCACCTAATAATAATGAAGAGTCAAATGTAAATTGGAATGATTCGTGGACTGATTCACAAGTTCCCGAAGAGGAACCGGAAGAAGAGTCGGAACCGGAAGAAGAATCGGAACCGGAAGAAGAATCGGAACCGGATAAAGAAATAGAACCGGTGGGGGAAATAATAAAACGGTTAAGTAAAAGAAAATCCTCAACCAACCGACCAAGGTTAATTATGGTCAATGGTGTTTCCGCCAGGGAAGCAAAATATTGGGAGGATTACCAATTCTCCGATGAATCGGATTCCGACGAGAATTCCGATGATGTTATAGAAATTACCCCAACTGAATTTAAAAAGGCAAAAGAAAATAATAAGGGAAAGGGCATAAAAATAGAGAAATCTAATTCCAACCCCGATGAACTTTATATGTATCGTCAACCCCCGAAGTCCTTAAGTTGTAATAATGACCCGGGAACCTCTAAACCACCAGGTTTTTCTAAACCAATGTGGATAACGACGGCTCGTATTAGGGGAACATCATATATCCCTAGAAACTTGGCAAAACGAACCAAAACCGAAGAAGAAGAAACAAGCGAGTCGGAATAAGATAGTTGTATTCGTGTGGTGTAATATATGTAATATAGTGTGCTTATGCTTTATGATATATGTAAAAATTGCTTGTATTAATAAGTATTTTTTTTATGAATCTAACTCTTGTCTATTTTACAGTATAAAAACACAAAATGGATAGACAACCCAATATTTTAAGAGACCTACCCGGAGACATGATTGATGAAATCTTGTCTAGAGTCGGTCAGAATTCTTCGGCACAACTATTTAAGGCGAGATCAGTTTGTAAGACATTCGAAGAACGTTCCAAGAATGCCTTGGTTTATAAAAGGCTTTCGTTCGAAAGATGGGGGATATCACATTGGGAAATCCATAAGTTACGATGTGTTTACTTTGACGCATATATTGCGGGGAACCCAAATGCTATTTTACGCAATGGGTTAAGAAATTATTTTGACTCAATATATCCGAATATTGGACTTCGTGATTTAGAAAAAGCGGCTAACATGCAACATAAAGAAGCATGTTATGCTTACGGATTAGTAATGTTCGCTTCTCACCAAAGTGAGAACAAGAACATCGGGCTACAACTATTAAACAAAACGTTCCCACAAGTGACGGAGTCGGTAATTGGGGTAAGAAATGAGGTTTTTAGATTGTTACGGGACTGTTGGACATTACGTAACCCTCGCCCCTTTGACGACGTTACAACACGCTGTCTTATCAACGGCCATAACGGTTATGTTCCACAAGACCAAGGATGGGAAGTAATCCTAGTAAAACCAGAATGCATGACTTGTTTCTGGACGTATGAATTACGTGTCTTTATTGCCTTTGCTGAACGACTTGTGTACTAGCTAGAATTATCTTCACAACCATCTTGTATCAAATTTATTATGTGCTATATTTCATGCTATATGTAAAATAAGCGGTATTGTAAGTTTGTAAAATATTGTGTAAAAGTTTGAACGCGAAATATTATTATAATCAGTTTTTCATATAGAATTGTAGTAGTTGAATTGTATATTAGCTACTAAGTATGAACTTAACGGGTAGGTACTACCCGAATTTAAACTTATAAAACGCTAATATGAAGAAAAAGCTTTTATAAATGAGTTCATATTATGCTACGAAATACTATTAACTACTCTTAATATTCTGTATGATTAACTTGTTCCATTTGACTATTTTGAAGGAAATGGCACCGACTACTCGACACACCGTGAATATGAATGAAGAGGAATTCCGTACTTTTCTAGCTTCAAACATAGCCGCAGTGCAGGCTGCGCTACATACCAACAATAACCTTGGATCTAGCAGTACAGGAAATCGTGTAGGATGCACCTACAAAGAATTTACTGCCTGCAAACCTTTGGAATTTGATGGAACCGAAGGACCGATCGGATTGAAACGGTGGACCGAGAAGGTCGAATCGGTGTTTGCCATAAGTAAGTGTACTGAAGAGGACAAAGTGAAGTACGCTACGCATACCTTCACAGGTTCTGCGTTAACATGGTGGAATACCTATCTAGAGCAAGTGGGACAAGACGATGCGTACGCACTACCGTGGTCAGCATTCAAGCACTTGATGAACGAGAAGTACCGTCCCAGAACCGAGGTCAATAAGCTCAAGACAGAACTTAGAGGGTTACGAACCCAACGATTTGATATTACCACGTACGAAAGACGATTCACAGAATTGTGCCTATTGTGTCCGGGAGCATTCGAAGATGAGGAAGAGAAGATCGACGCGTTTGTGAAAGGATTACCGGAAAGAATCCAAGAAGATATAAGTTCACACGAGCCCGCCTCCATACAACAGGCATGTAGAATGGCTCACAAACTAGTGAACCAGATTGAAGAAAGAATTAAAGAACAGACTGCTGAAGAGGCCAATGTGAAGCAAGTCAAAAGAAAGTGGGAGGAAAACGGTGATAAGAATCACCAATACAACAACAACAGCAATTACAACAATAATGGCAACAATTATCCCAACAATCGCAACATCAATCGCAACTACAACAAACGGCCCAACAACAACAACAACAACAACAACAGCAACTACAACAATCATCCCAACAACAATAATAACTGCAATAACAACAACAATCAGAAGCAGCTATGCCAAAGGTGTGAAAAGTATCACTCGGGGTTCTGCACCAAATTTTGCAACAAGTGTAAAAGAAATGGTCATTGCGCGGCGAAGTGTGAGGTCTACGGACCAGGGGTTAATAGAACGAATGGAACAAATGGTGTCGGAACGAGTAATGGCGGAGCAAGTAGTGTCGGAGAAAGTTATGCCAATGTAGTTTGTTTTAAATGTGGAAAACCGGGCCACATTATTAGAAATTGCCCGAACCAAGAGAACACGAATGGACAAGGCCGCGGAAGAGTTTTCAATATTAATGCGGCAGAGGCACAAGAAGACCCGGAGCTTGTTACGGGTACGTTTCTTATTGACAATAAATCTGCTTACATTTTATTTGATTCGTGTGCGGATAGAAGCTATATGAGTAGAGATTTTTGTGCTAAATTAAGTTGTCCATTGACGCCTTTGGATAGTAAATTTTTACTCGAATTAGCAAATGGTAAATTAATTTCAGCAGATAATATATGTCGGAATCGAGAAATTAAACTGGTTAGCGAAACATTTAAGATTGATTTGATACCAGTAGAGTTAGGGAGTTTTGATGTGATAATCGGTATGGACTGGTTGAAAGAAGTGAAAGCAGAGATCGTTTGTTACAAAAATGCAATTCGCATTATACGAGAAAAAGGAAAACCCTTAATGGTGTACGGAGAAAAGGGCAACACGAAGCTACATCTTATTAGTAATTTGAAGGCACAAAAACTAATAAGAAAAGGTTGTTATGCTGTTCTAGCAGACGTCGAGAAAGTACAAACTGAAGAAAAGAGCATCAATGATGTTCCCATTGCAAAAGAATTTCCCGATGTATTTCTGAAAGAATTACCGGGATTACCCCCACATCGATCCGTTGAATTTCAAATAGATCTTGTACCAGGAGCTGCACCAATAGCTCGTGCTCCTTACAGACTTGCACCCAGCGAGATGAAAGAACTGCAAAGCCAATTACAAGAACTTTTAGAGCGTGGTTTCATTCGACCAAGCACATCACCGTGGGGAGCTCCTGTTTTGTTTGTCAAGAAGAAAGATGGTACATTCAGGTTGTGTATCGACTACCGAGAATTGAACAAACTTACCATCAAGAACCGCTACCCACTACCGAGAATCGACGACTTATTTGATCAACTACAAGGCTCGTCTGTTTATTCAAAGATTGACTTACGTTCCGGGTATCATCAAATGCGGGTGAAAGAAGATGATATTCCAAAGACTGCTTTCAGAACATGTTACGGTCATTACGAGTTTATGGTCATGCCATTTGGTTTAACTAATGCACCAGCTGTATTCATGGACCTTATGAACCGAGTGTGTGGACCATACCTTGACAAGTTTGTCATTGTTTTCATTGATGACATACTTATTTACTCAAAGAATGACCAAGAACACGGTGAACATTTGAGAAAGATGTTAGAAGTATTGAGGAAGGAAGAATTGTACGCTAAGTTTTCAAAGTGTGCATTTTGTTTGGAAGAAGTTCAATTCCTCGGTCACATAGTGAACAAAGAAGGTATTAAGGTGGATCCGGAAAAAATAGAAACTGTTGAAAAGTGGGAAACCCCGAAAACTCCTAAACACATACGCCAGTTTTTAGGACTAGCTGGTTACTACAGAAGGTTCATCCAAGACTTTTCCAGAATAGCAAAACCCTTGACTGCATTAACGCATAAAGGGAAGAAATTTGAATGGAATAATGAACAAGAGAAAGCGTTTCAGTTATTGAAGAAAAAGCTAACTACAGCACCTATATTGTCATTGCCTGAAGGGAATGATGATTTTGTGATTTATTGTGACGCATCAAAGCAAGGTCTCGGTTGTGTATTAATGCAACGAACAAAGGTGATTGCTTATGCGTCTAGACAATTGAAGATTCACGAACAAAATTATACGACGCATGATTTGGAATTAGGCGCAGTTGTTTTTGCATTAAAGACTTGGAGGCACTACTTATATGGGGCAAAAGAACTGAATATGAGGCAGCGTAGGTGGATTGAATTATTGAATGATTACGACTTTGAGATTCGTTACCACCCGGGGAAGGCAAATGTGGTAGCCGATGCCTTGAGCAGGAAGGACAGAGAACCCATTCGAGTAAAATCTATGAATATAATGATTCATAATAACCTTACTACTCAAATAAAAGAGGCGCAACAAGGAGTTTTAAAAGAGGGAAATTTAAAGGATGAAATACCCAAAGGATCGGAGAAGCATCTTAATATTCGGGAAGACGGAACCCGGTATAGGGCTGAAAGGATTTGGGTACCAAAATTTGGAGATATGAGAGAAATGGTACTTAGAGAAGCTCATAAAACCAGATACTCAATACATCCTGGAACGGGGAAGATGTACAAGGATCTCAAGAAACATTTTTGGTGGCCGGGTATGAAAGCCGATGTTGCTAAATACGTAGGAGAATGTTTGACGTGTTCTAAGGTCAAAGCTGAGCATCAGAAACCATCAGGTCTACTTCAACAACCCGAAATCCCGGAATGGAAATGGGAAAACATTACCATGGATTTCATCACTAAATTGCCAAGGACTGCAAGTGGTTTTGATACTATTTGGGTAATAGTTGATCGTCTCACCAAATCAGCACACTTCCTGCCAATAAGAGAAGATGACAAGATGGAGAAGTTAGCACGACTGTATTTGAAGGAAGTCATCTCCAGACATGGAATACCAATCTCTATTATCTCTGATAGGGATGGCAGATTTATTTCAAGATTCTGGCAGACATTACAGCAAGCATTAGGAACTCGTCTAGACATGAGTACTGCCTATCATCCACAAACTGATGGACAGAGCGAAAGGACGATACAAACGCTTGAAGACATGCTACGATCATGTGTTATTGATTTCGGAAACAGTTGGGATCGACATCTACCGTTAGCAGAATTTTCCTACAACAACAGCTACCATTCAAGCATTGAGATGGCGCCGTTTGAAGCACTTTATGGTAGAAAGTGCAGGTCTCCGATTTGTTGGAGTGAAGTGGGGGATAGACAGATTACGGGTCCGGAGATTATACAAGAAACTACCGAGAAGATCATCCAAATTCAACAACGGTTGAAAACCGCCCAAAGTCGACAAAAGAGCTACGCTGACATTAAAAGAAAAGATATAGAATTTGAAATTGGAGAGATGGTCATGCTTAAAGTTGCACCTTGGAAAGGCGTTGTTCGATTTGGTAAACGAGGGAAATTAAATCCAAGGTATATTGGACCATTCAAGATTATTGATCGTGTCGGACCAGTAGCTTACCGACTTGAGTTACCTCAACAACTCGCGGCTGTACATAACACTTTCCACGTCTCGAATTTGAAGAAATGTTTTGCTAAAGAAGATCTCACTATTTCATTAGATGAAATCCAAATCAACGAAAAACTTCAATTCATCGAAGAACCCGTCGAAATAATGGATCGTGAGGTTAAAAGACTTGAGCAAAACAAGATACCAATTGTTAAGGTTCGATGGAATGCTCGTAGAGGACCCGAGTTCACCTGGGAGCATGAAGATCAGATGAAGAAGAAATACCCGCATCTATTTCCAGAAGATTCGTCAACACCTTCAACAGCTTAAAATTTCGGGACGAAATTTATTTAACGGGTAGGTACTGTAGTGACCCTAACTTTTCCATGTTTATATATATTAATTGAGATTGATATTTACATGATTAAATGTTTCCAACATGTTAAGCAATCAAACTTGTTAAGACTTGATTAATTGAAATATGTTTCATATAGACAATTGACCACCCAAGTTGACCGGTGATTCACGAACGTTAAAACTTGTAAAAACTATATGATGACATATATATGGATATATATATAGTTAACATGATACTATGATAAGTAAACATATCATTAAGTATATTAACAATGAACTACATATGTAAAAACAAGACTACTAACTTAATGATTTTTAAACTAGACATATATGTAACGATTATCGTTGTAAAGAGATTTAATGTATATATATCATATTAAGAGATATTCATACATGATAATATCATGATAATATAATAATTTAAAATCTCATTTGATATTATAAAAATTGGGTTAACAACATTTAACAAGATCGTTAACCTAAAGGTTTCAAAACAACACTTACATGTAACGACTAACGATGACTTAACGACTCAGTTAAAATGTATATACATGTAGTGTTTTAATATGTATTTATACACTTTTGAAAGACTTCAATACACTTATCAAAATACTTCTACTTAACAAAAATGCTTACAATTACATCCTAGTTCAGTTTCATCAACAATTCTACTCGTATGCACCCGTATTCGTACTCGTACAATACACAGCTTTTAGATGTATGTACTATTGGTATATACACTCCAATGATCAGCTCTTAGCAGCCCATGTGAGTCACCTAACACATGTGGGAACCATCATTTGGCAACTAGCATGAAATATCTCATAAAATTACAAAAATATGAGTAATCATTCATGACTTATTTACATGAAAACAAAATAACATATCCTTTATATCTAATCCATACACCAACGACCAAAAACACCTACAAACACTTTCATTCTTCAATTTTCTTCATCTAATTGATCTCTCTCAAGTTCTATCTTCAAGTTCTAAGTGTTCTTCATAAATTCCAAAAGTTCTAGTTTCATAAAATCAAGAATACTTTCAAGTTTGCTAGCTCACTTCCAATCTTGTAAGGTGATCATCCAACCTCAAGAAATCTTTGTTTCTTACAGTAGGTTATCATTCTAATACAAGGTAATAATCATATTCAAACTTTGATTCAATTTCTATAACTATAACAATCTTATTTCAAGTGATGATCTTACTTGAACTTGTTTTCGTGTCATGATTCTGCTTCAAGAACTTCGAGCCATCCAAGGATCCATTGAAGCTAGATCCATTTTTCTCTTTTCCAGTAGGTTTATCCAAGGAACTTAAGGTAGTAATGATGTTCATAACATCATTCGATTCATACATATAAAGCTATCTTATTCGAAAGTTTAAACTTGTAATCACTAGAACATAGTTTAGTTAATTCTAAACTTGTTCGCAAACAAAAGTTAATCCTTCTAACTTGACTTTTAAAATAAACTAAACACATGTTCTATATCTATATGATATGCTAACTTAATGATTTAAAACCTGGAAACACGAAAAACACCGTAAAACCGGATTTACGCCGTCGTAGTAACACCGCGGGCTGTTTTGGGTTAGTTAATTAAAAACTATGATAAACTTTGATTTAAAAGTTGTTATTCTAAGAAAATGATTTTTATTATGAACATGAAACTATATCCAAAAATTATGGTTAAACTCAAAGTGGAAGTATGTTTTCTAAAATGGTCATCTAGACGTCGTTCTTTCGACTGAAATGACTACCTTTACAAAAACGACTTGTAACTTATTTTTCCGACTATAAACCTATACTTTTTCTGTTTAGATTCATAAAATAGGGTTCAATATGAAACCATAGCAATTTGATTCACTCAAAACGGATTTAAAATGAAGAAGTTATGGGTAAAACAAGATTGGATAATTTTTCTCATTTTAGCTACGTGAAAATTGGTAACAAATCTATTCCAACCATAACTTAATCAACTTGTATTGTATATTATGTAATCTTGAGATACCATAGACACGTATACAATATTTCGACCTATCATGTCGACACATCTATATATATTTCGGAACAACCATAGACACTCTATATGTGAATGTTGGAGTTAGCTATACAGGGTTGAGGTTGATTCCAAAATATATATAGTTTGAGTTGTGATCAATACTGAGATACGTATACACTGGGTCGTGGATTGATTCAAGATAATATTTATCGATTTATTTCTGTACATCTAACTGTGGACAACTAGTTGTAGGTTACTAACGAGGACAGCTGACTTAATAAACTTAAAACATCAAAATATATTAAAAGTGTTGTAAATATATTTTGAACATACTTTGATATATATGTATATATTGTTATAGGTTCGTGAATCAACCAGTGGCCAAGTCTTACTTCCCGACGAAGTAAAAATCTGCGAGAGTTATAGTCCCACTTTTAAAATCTAATATTTTTGGGATGAGAATACATGCAGGTTTTATAAATGATTTACAAAATAGACACAAGTACATGAAACTACATTCTATGGTTGAATTATCGAAATCGAATATGCCCCTTTTTTTATTAAGTCTGGTAATCTAAGAATTAGGGAACAGACACCCTAATTGACGCGAATCCTAAAGATAGATCTATCGGGCCCAACAAGCCCCATCCAAAGTACCGGATGCTTTAGTACTTCGAAATTTATATCATATCCGAAGGGTGTCCCGGAATGATGGGGATATTCTTATATATGCATCTTGTTAATGTCGGTTACCAGGTGTTCACCATATGAATGATTTTTATCTCTATGTATGGGATGTGTATTGAAATATGAAATCTTGTGGTCTATTATTATGATTTGATATATATAGGTTAAACCTATAACTCACCAACATTTTTGTTGACGTTTTAAGCATGTTTATTCTCAGGTGATTATTAAGAGCTTCCGCTGTCGCATACTTAAATAAGGACGAGATTTGGAGTCCATGCTTGTATGATATTGTGTAAAAACTGCATTCAAGAAACTTATTTTGTTGTAACATATTTGTATTGTAAACCATTATGTAATGGTCGTGTGTAAACAGGATATTTTAGATTATCATTATTTGATAATCTACGTAAAGCTTTTTAAACCTTTATTGATGAAATAAAGGTTATGGTTTGTTTTAAAATGAATGCAGTCTTTGAAAAACGTCTCATATAGAGGTCAAAACCTCGCAACGAAATCAATTAATATGGAACGTTTTTAATCAATAAGAACGGGACATTTCAGAGGTCAATAAGCTCAAGACAGAACTTAGAGGGTTACGAACCCAAGGATTTGATATTACCACGTACGAAAGACGATTCACAGAATTGTGCCTATTGTGTCCGGGAGCATTCGAAGATGAGGAAGAGAAGATCGACGCGTTTGTGAAAGGATTACCAGAAAGAATCCAAGAAGATATAAGTTCACACGAGCCCGCCTCCATACAACAGGCATGTAGAATGGCTCACAAACTAGTGAACCAGATTGAAGAAAGAATTAAAGAACAGACTGCTGAAGAGGCCAATGTGAAGCAAGTCAAAAGAAAGTGGGAGGAAAACGGTGATAAGAATCACCAATACAACAACAACAGCAATTACAACAATAATCGCAACAATTATCCCAACAATCGCAACATCAATCGCAACTACAACAAACGGCCCAACAACAACAACAACAACAACAACAGCAACTACAACAATCATCCCAACAACAATAATAACCGCAACAACAACAACAATCAGAAGCAGCTATGCCAAAGGTGTGAAAAGTATCACTCGGGGTTCTGCACCAAATTTTACAACAAGTGTAAAAGAAATGGTCATAGCGCAGCGAAGTGTGAGGTCTACGAACCAGGGGTTAATAGAACGAAAGGAACAAATGGTGTCGGAACGAGTAATGGCGGAGCAAGTAGTGTCGGAGCAAGTTATGCCAATGTAGTTTGTTATAAATGTGGAAAACCGGGCCACATTATTAGAAATTGCCCGAACCAGGAGAACACGAATGGACAAGGCCGCGGAAGAGTTTTCAATATTAATGCGGCAGAGGCACAGGAAGACCCAGAGCTTGTTACTGGTACGTTTATTATTGACAATAAATCTGCTTACGTTTTATTTGATTCGGGTGCGGATAGAAGCTATATGAGTAGAGATTTTTGTGCTAAATTAAGTTGTCCATTGACGCCTTTGGATAGTAAATTTTTACTCGAATTAGCAAATGGTAAATTAATTTCAGCAGATAATATATGTCGGAATCGAGAAATTAAACTGGTTAGCGAAACATTTAAGATTGACTTGATACCAGTAGAGTTAGGGAGTTTTGATGTGATAATCAGTATGGACTGGTTGAAAGAAGTGAAAGCAGAGATCGTTTGTTACAAAAATGCAATTCGCATTATACGAGAAAAAGGAAAACCCTTAATGGTGTACGGAGAAAAGGGCAACACGAAGCTACATCTTATTAGTAATTTGAAGGCACAAAAACTAATAAGAAAAGGTTGCTATGCTGTTCTAGCACACGTCGAGAAAGTACAAACTGAAGAAAAGAGCATCAATGATGTTCCCGTCGCAAAAGAATTTCCCGATGTATTTCCGAAAGAATTACCGGGATTACCCCCACATCGATCCGTTGAATTTCAAATAGATCTTGTACCAGGAGCTACACCAATAGCTCATGCTCCTTACAGACTCGCACCCAGCGAGATGAAAGAACTGCAAAGCCAATTATAAGAACTTTTAGAGCATGGTTTCATTCGACCAAGCACATCACCGTGGGGAGCTCCTGTTTTGTTTGTCAAGAAGAAAGATGGTACATTCAGGTTGTGTATCGACTACCAAGAGTTGAACAAACTTACCATCAAGAACCGCTACCCACTACCGAGAATCGACGACTTATTTGATCAACTACAAGGCTCGTCTGTTTATTCAAAGATTGACTTACGTTCCGGGTATCATCAAATGCGGGTGAAAGAAGATGATATTCCAAAGACTACTTTCAGAACACGTTACGGTCATTACGAGTTTATGGTCATGCCATTTGGTTTAACTAATGCACCAGCTGTGTTCATGGACCTTATGAACCGAGTGTGTGGACCATACCTTGACAAGTTTGTCATTGTTTTCATTGATGACATACTTATTTACTAAAAGAATGACCAAGAACACGGTGAACATTTGAGAAAGGTGTTAGAAGTATTGAGGAAGGAAGAATTGTACGCTAAATTTTCAAAGTGTGCATTTTGGTTGGAAGAAGTTCAATTCCTCGGTCACATAGTGAACAAAAAAGGTATTAAGGTGGATCCGGCAAAGATAGAAACTGTTGAAAAGTGGGAAACCCCGAAAACTCCGAAATACATACGCCAGTTTTTAGGACTAGCTGGTTACTACAGAAGGTTCATCTAAGACTTTTCCAGAATAGCAAAACCCTTGACTGCATTAACGCATAAAGGGAAGAAATTTGAATGGAAGGATGAACAAGAGAAAGCGTTTCAGTTATTGAAGAAAAAGCTAACTACGGCACCTATATTGTCATTGCCTGAAGGGAATGATGATTTTGTGATTTATTGTGACGCATCAAAGCAAGGTCTCGGTTGTGTATTAATGCAACGAACGAAGGTGATTGCTTATGCGTCTAGACAATTGAAGATTCACGAGCAAAATTATACGACACATGATTTGGAATTAGGCGCGGTTGTTTTTGCATTAAAGACTTGGAGGCACTACTTATATGGGGTCAAAAGTATTATATATACCGACCACAAAAGTCTTCAACACATATTTAATCAGAAACAACTGAATATGAGGCAGCGTAGGTGGATTGAATTGTTAAATGATTACGACTTTGAGATTCGTTACCACCCGGGGAAGGCAAATGTGGTAGCCGATGCCTTGAGCAGGAAGGACAGAGAACCCATTCGAGTAAAATCTATGAATATAATGATTCATAATAACCTTACTACTCAAATAAAGGAGGCGCAACAAGGAGTTTTAAAAGAAGGAAATTTAAAGGATGAAATACCCAAAGGATCGGAGCAGCATCTTAATATTCGGGAAGACGGAATCCGGTATAGGGCTGAAAGGATTTGGGTACCAAAATTTGGAGATATAAGAGAAATGGTACTTAGAGAAGCTCATAAAACCAGATACTCAATACATCCTGGAACGGGGAAGATGTACAAGGATCTCAAGAAACAATTTTGGTGGCCGGGTATGAAAGCCGATGTTGCTAAATACGTAGGAGAATGTTTGACGTGTTCTAAGGTCAAAGCTGAGCATCAGAAACCATCAGGTCTACTTCAACAACTCGAAATCCCAGAATGGAAATGGGAAAACATTACCATGGATTTCATCACTAAATTGCCAAGGACTGCAAGTGGTTTTGATACTATTTGGGTAATAGTTGATCGTCTCACCAAATCAGCACACTTCCTGCCAATAAGAGAAGATGACAAGATGGAGAAGTTAGCACGACTGTATTTGAAGGAAGTCGTCTCCATACATGGGATACCAATCTCTATTATCTCTGATAGGGATGGCAGATTTATTTCAAGATTCTGGCAGACATTACAGCAAGCATTAGGAACTCGTCTAGACATGAGTACTGCCTATCATCCACAAACTGATGGACAGAGCGAAAGGACGATACAAACGCTTGAAGACATGCTACGAGCATGTGTTATTGATTTCGGAAACAGTTGGGATCGACATCTACCGTTAGCAGAATTTTCCTACAACAACAGCTACCATTCAAGCATTGAGATGGCGCCGTTTGAAGCACTTTATGGTAGAAAGTGCAGGTCTCCGATTTGTTGGAGTGAAGTGGGGGATAGACAGATTACGGGTCCGGAGATTATACAAGAAACTACCGAGAAGATCATCCAAATTCAACAACGGTTGAAAACCGCCCAAAGTCGACAAAAGAGCTACGCTGACATTAAAAGAAAAGATATAGAATTTGAAATTGGAGAGATGGTCATGCTTAAAGTTGCACCTTGGAAAGGCGTTGTTCGATTTGGTAAACGAGGGAAATTAAATCCAAGGTATATTGGACCATTCAAGATTATTGATCGTGTCGGACCAGTAGTTTACCGACTTGAGTTACCTCAACAACTCGCGGCTGTACATAACACTTTCCACGTCTCGAATTTGAAGAAATGTTTTGCTAAAGAAGATCTCACTATTCCGTTAGATGAAATCCAAATCAACGAAAAACTCCAATTCATCGAAGAACCCGTCGAAATAATGGATCGTGAGGTTAAAAGACTTAAGCAAAACAAGATACCAATTGTTAAGGTTCAATGAAATGCTCGTAGAGGACCCGAGTTCACCTGGGAGCATGAAGATCAGATGAAGAAGAAATACCCACATCTATTTCCAGAAGATTCGTCAACACCTTCAACAGCTTAAAATTTCGGGACGAAATTTATTTAACGGGTAGGTACTGTAGTGACCCGAACTTTTCCATGTTTATATATATTAATTGAGATTGATATTTACATGATTAAATGTTTCCAACATGTTAAGCAATCAAACTTGTTAAGACTTGATTAATTGAAATATGTTTCATATAGACAATTGACCACCCAAGTTGACCGGCGATTCACGAACGTTAAAACTTATAAAAATGACATGACGATATATATATGGATATACATATGGTTAACATGAGATTATGATAAGTAAGTATCTCCATAAGTATATTAACAATGAGTTATATACATATAAACAAGACTACTAACTTAAGGATTTCGAAACGAGACATATATGTAACGATTATCGTTGTAACGACATTTAAATGTATATATATCATATTAAGATATATTAATATATCATAATATCATGATAATATAATAATTTAACATCTCATTAGATATAATAAACAATGGGTTAACAACATTAATTGAGATCGTTAACTTAAAGGTTTCAAAACAACACTTACATGTAACGACTAACGATGACTTAACGACTCAGTTAAAATGTATATACATGTAGTGTATTTAGATGTATTAAAATACTTTTGGAAGACTTCAAGACATATATCAAAACACTCATACTTAACGAAAATGGTTACAGTTACTTTCCCATTCTTTTCTTTCATCAAGAATTCTAGTCGTATTCTTACCTGTATTATACACAGCTTCAAAACGTACTTACTATGGGTATATACCAATAGGAACTAGCATGGGATTCCACTCTTGATTATGTCATGTATGACTAATCAATTTTAACTTCTACCATGAGCTAGTCAACTAACTAGAACTCCTTTTAACCCCACTCACCACTCACCAATTACCACTCATCATTCACTCCATTTCATATCCAATTCTCTTTCTAATTCTCTCTCAACACACACACACTATTATGAATGTATTTTTCCAGTAGTTAATCATCATCTTCATCAAAAATCACTTCAAGAATCACGCTATAATCATCATAGGAAGAACACTTCAAGAACACTTCAAAAATCCCTTCAAGTTTACTAATTTACTTCCAAGCTTTCTAATCCATTCCAAGTAATCATCTAAGATCAAGAAACCTTTGTTATATACAGTAGGTTATCTTTCTTATTCAAGGTAATATTCATATTCAAACTTTGATTCAATTTCTATAACTATAAACTATCTTAATTCGAGTAAAAATCTTACTTGAACTTGTTTTTGTGTCATGATCCTACTTCAAGAACTTTCATGCCATCCAAGATCCTTTGAAGCTAGATCATTTCTTGTCACTTCCAGTAGGTTTACCTACTAAACTTGAGGTAGTAATGATGTTCATAACATCATTCGATTCATATATATAAAACTATCTTATTCGAAGGTTTAAACTCGTAATCACTAGGACATAGTTTAGTTAATTCTAAACTTGTTCGCAAACAAAAGTTAATCCTTCTAACTTGACTTTTAAAATTAACTAAACACATGTTCTATATCTATATGATATGCTAACTTAATGATTTAAAACCTGTAAACACGAAAAACACCGTAAAACCGGATTTACGCCGTCGTAGTAACACCGCGGGCTGTTTTGGGTTAGTTAATTAAAAACTATGATAAACTTTGATTTAAAAGTTGTTATTCTGAGAAAATGATTTTTATTATGAACATGAAACTATATCCAAAAATTATGGTTAAGCTCAAAGTGGAAGTATGTTTTCTAAAATGGTCATCTAGACGTCGTTCTTTCGACTGAAATGACTACCTTTACAAAAATGACTTGTAACTTATTTTTCCGACTATAAACCTATACTTTTTCTATTTATATTCATAAAATAGAGTTCAATATGAAACCATAGCAATTTGATTCACTCAAAACGGATTTAAAATGAAGAAGTTATGGGTAAAACAAGATTGGATAATTTTTCTCATTTTAGCTACGTGAAAATTGGTAACAAATCTATTCCAACCATAACTTAATCAACTTGTATTGTATATTATGTAATCTTGAGATACCATAGACACGTATACAATGTTTCGACCTATCATGTCGACACATCTATATATATTTCAGAACAACCATAGACACTCTATATGTGAATGTTGGAGTTAGCAATACAGGGTTGAGGTTGATTCCAAAATATATATAGTTTGAGTTATGATCAATACTGAGATACGTATACACTGGGTCATGGATTGATTCAAGATAATATTTATTGATTTATTTCTGTACATCTAACTGTGGACAACTAGTTGTAGGTTACTAACGAGGACAGCTGACTTAATAAACTTAAAATATCAAAATATATTAAAAGTGTTGTAAATATATTTTGAACATACTTTAATATATATGTATATATTGTTATAGGTTCGTGAATCAACAGTGGCCAAGTCTTACTTCTCGACGAAGTAAAAATCTGTGAAAGTGAGTTATAGTCCCACTTTTAAAATCTAATATTTTTGGGATGAGAATACATGCAGGTTTTATAAATGATTTACAAAATAGACACAAGTACGTGAAACTACATTCTATGGTTGAATTATCGAAATCGAATATGCCCCTTTTTATTAAGTCTGGTAATCTAAGAATTAGGGAACAGACACCCTAATTGACGCGAATCCTAAAGATAGATCTATTGGGCCTAACAAACCCCATCCAAAGTACCGGATGCTTTAGTACTTCGAAATTTATATCATATCCGAAGGGTGTCCCGGAATGATGAGGATATTCTTATATATGCATCTTGTTAATGTCGGTTACCAGGTGTTCACCATATGAATGATTTTTATCTCTATGTATGGGATGTGTATTGAAATATGAAATCTTGTGGTCTATTGTTACGATTTGATAATATAGGTTAAACCTATAACTCACCAACATTTTTGTTGACGTTTAAAGCATGTTTATTCTCAGGTGAATATTAAGAGCTTCCGCTGTTGCATACTAAAATAAGGACAAGATTTGGAGTCCATGTTTGTATGATATTGTGTAAAAACTGCATTCAAGAAACTGATTTCGATGTAACATATTTGTATTGTAAACCATTATGTAATGGTCGTGTGTAAATAGGATATTTTAGATTATCATTATTTGATAATCTACGTAAAGCTTTTTAAACCTTCATTTATAAAATAAAGGTTATGGTTTGTTTTAAAAATGAATGCAGTCTTTGAAAAACGTCTCATATAGAGGTCAAAACCTCGCAACGAAATCAATTAATATGGAACGTTTTTAATCAATAAGAATGGGACATTTCAGAAGTCTTCCGCTATTTGCTTATATGTTAGACAAGCTATGTCCATGGAGTCTTACATGACATACTTTTCAAGAAAACGTTGCATTCACCAAATCATCACCATGTATCTTATTATGACTGCATTATCAACGGAAGTATCATTGTAAACTATTATATTACGATGATTGTCTATATGTAGAAATCATCAGATGTCGAAAACCTTTGATTTAAATATTCATTTATGGTGTGCCTTTTTAAAAGAATGCAATATTTACAAAACGTATCATATAGAGGTCAAATACCTCGCAATGAAATTGATGAATGACGTATTGTCCTAGCGAACCAGGTCTTGCATGAGTGTGTCTAACTGATAGTTGTTAGGATGCATTAGTAAGTCTGGACTTCGACTGTGTCTGCATGTTAAAAGTTTTGCTTATCATTTCTTGTCGAAAATTACATGTTTATCATTCTTAAGTCTAGACACATTTTCCTGTATTTATTGCATAAATAGTGTATAGACAAAAATTCATATCTTAGCGTATCTGTTACTGTAAGCTTTTCCTGACATCTTCCGAAAATTTCTCCGTGATTTATGGAATTTGGTATTATATATACATATGTAAATTATGTATTGAAGAATACCAAACTAAATTCTATAATCTAATTCATATCAAAAATCATCTCACTAATTATACAAGATGGATCCCGTATCTAGTTCAAATTCCTTAAACTCCGGCAGCTATTCCGATATGGATATTCACCTGAACTCTGAAGACAGTGTAACCGAAATGAATCAGCCATCACCTATTCTGAATGAATTGGGGATGGATTAGTAGCTTACTTAATCGTTGGAGACAAGAAGAAGGCAATCCCTTCCATCCACCACATTGCCCTCTTGACGAAGAACCTAAAGCACTTACCGGCAAACCTGTTCGAGACACCATTTTCTCTCTCATCTCCAGAGTATCTCATCATGATCATATACTCTCTTAAATTCTGGATCTTATTCATCCACTCATCCGAACTGCCAATCATCCCGGTGTAGTAGAAGAAGTCAACGAGCTTCGCGCTCGGGTAGTGGCTTTGGAGAATATGGTGCAAAGATTACAAGCACCAGCAGAATCACTGGCATCAACAGTACCACCTACAACAACACCAATAGTACCATTACCACCACCAACAACATCCGCACCGCAAGCCTCAATATCACAACATGTACCTCGAACATCAATGTCATACGCACCATAGATACCAAGGAGTACCAACAACAATAACCGATGAAGTATTGATTCATAACTTCATTGGAGAAATATTCTGCGGCGATTATGTAATCTCTAAAGTCTTAGAGATAATCTATGCCAGCTGTAACCGTAAATCAGATGAGTGGACCGAAATGATAGAAGGAAGAGTAGAAATCCTGACCGGAATGGTGCACGATTTACAAGCTAGACTTGTTTTACCAGCAGCATCAACAGTATCATCAGTATCACCAACCCCGGCAAAACCTGTAGCACTACAAGTTCCGCCAATTTCATAATCACCAACATCATCACAAATCAACAACGCGTATATTGTATCAACGAGTTATGAAGTATTAACTCATTTTCCCTGAAGAAATTATATGTATATTTTATATATATATATATATATATATATATATATATATATATATATATATATATATATATATATATATATATATATATATGAAATTTGAAAACAAAATAAATCTTTTCGTACTAAGCTATTACATGTGAATCATAACTGGTAGGTACTACTCGGTTAGTTCATGTTACTAATATGCTATACATCCTTCGTTAATGACTTAACAATCGTTAACTACAATCTCTGTTTCAACTAAATGAATTCAATTTCCTAATAAACCAGGTGTATTATTCAATTACATAATTGATTTTACATTTTCATTTTCGATGTACTCGAAACTTTCCAGAAAACATCATCTGTGCCTTGTAAGGTTCACAAAAATTCCACGAGCATCAACAACCTTCACCGAGGAATATCAATAAGAATAAATAATGAAGTATTGATTTCATTAGTGAAATACTCCGCAAAGATTAGGTAATCTCTAATGTTTTAGAGATTATTCATTTCTAATTCAAGCCAAAAATCAAATGAGCTTAATATGATATTAACTCATTAAATCTGTATTACATCTGAAGAAAATATACATACAGATATTTTCATAAAGACTGTAACGAAAATTCTTTGTACAAAGTACTAATTGTGAATTTTTTTTACGGGTAGGTAATACCCGGGATATATTTAAGTTTGCAATTAATATGTTACACTGTATATTCTTCAACTTTGATTCAAAAATTATTAACAATTCTCACAACGATATACAATCATTTTCATACAAATTCAATTACATATTTTGATATTGACGGATCAGAATCCAAGTCATAACTCTGAACCGGTGACATCATTCTTAGATCTATACATCTTTCAAAGCTATACTTTGACTTCAAAACTGTGCAAGATCCTTTAATGTTGTTAATACCGAAAATAATCTTGCAATTCTTTTCAAGATATCAATTTTTATCACACTTCCAACCAGTCAACTTCGACTTTTCAGATTAACTTTATTGTAACCTTGACATATATGTTATTGTTACTAGGTAACCTTTCATGTTCCACCACATTAGCAGTAAATTTACCAGCAACTTCATTAATCTGTGACTTAAGTTTCTTCGAAAAGTCACTATAATTTTTCATTGAAACCCTATCATGTACTCATCCACATCTTGTAACAATAGTTGCCGTTCCAACTACCGGGAATTAGCAATCAGTATTTCGAATTTCGCAGCAATTCTACGCCAACAGTTATATATATACATATAATGTCTATCTCCTAGACTTAATTACTTCGAATGTGAAGTTTCTGAAAAACAACCCAAACTGTGAAACTAGTCCTCCGAATTTTGGAAAAATGCTGATGAAGCAGCAAAAACTATAAACGACCTTAACAGTCGAAAGTTGGATGATAAAGAGTAGTGTGTTGGAAAAGCACAGAAAAAGAGAAGGTTTGGAACTGAAAAATGGATTGAGCAAACTATGAAGAAGGCTATGGACAAATCACAAAGACTAAACGTGCCTTCAAAGAATCCAAATAATTCAGTGTCTGCTGAAGTCATTAACGAATACCTTGCTCCTGACTCTAAACCTTCACAGACAAATCTTCTTCACCATTCGTTGATATTAGAAATTCTAAGATATTATCATATCTTTTATTATAAATATCTTCGATATTTCTGAAGATATCTTCATAACTATTCTTATCTGAAATCATTCATCTTTTCGCGCTATCTGTGTTACATCATAAAAGAAACTATTTTAGTTTCAAAAATCTGAAAATTCGTAAAAGGGATGTTTGAAGTAATGTTGGGAATTGAAGCATGAGTTAGTATAATATAATGACACTTGATCAACGTGATTATATTACAGTAAGTTATGCTGAGTTTCTAATGGAACGTGATAAAGATTCACAGATTACACCCTCATCATGAACTATGTTACATAACTCTTTTATTCTATTTAACCTCTAAACATATCAAGAAAATATTTTTCTTGATGATTCAGTCTTTTTCGGATATTCTGGTAATTTGACAAATCAAGATCGTGCCATTACGGTTTCCTTCTCAGAACATTAACTATGTTCATCCAAAACTCCATACCTACGAATTCTGGACCATTATTCGCTTGACTTAAGGTCGGGAAGAGAAAATGAAAGCATGAAGCTCCGAAATATAATGGAGAATATAAAGCCCGATAACAACCCCGAAATTACAAACCTTGTATATCAATGCGTATAGCAATATAAAGACACGGGAGAATGAAAAACACTATAACCCCAAGGTAATGGTAGAAGAAAATAACTTCCTCTGGTGGTAGATGAAAAAGAAGAATGACAGATATAAAAGTTAGGAGTATATCAAAAATCAGAACTGGATGAAGCATTTCACAATCTTTTGGAAATATGAAATAAGGAAGAAGATGTAGGAGTGGTGAAAATAATGAAACGGAAGTGGTTAATTTATAGCGAAATATCAAGCATAGCAATCAAGGCAAATTACGTATTTAATCAAAAGAAATCTTAATTTCCTTAAATTCCGAAGAATCAAATCTTATTTAGATTATGAAGATTTTCTATTCCTTAAATTACGGAAATCAATCGTTAATATGTCAAGAGTTAAGACGAATCTCTATTCTTCATTTCACTCTTTTATGATAACTTCTCTCATACGCTTCGAATAATCGGATTGTTTTATCCATATTATTCAACCCTGATAAAACTCTATTTATCAACACATATACGTCATGAAAACATTTTTATTGTTAGTCATGACGACCTCACTCAAGTTTCGGGACGAAATTTCTTTAACGGGTAGGTACTGTGATGACCCAGAAATTTCTGACCAAATTTAAACTTAATCTTTGTATGATTAACATTTCCGACACGATAATCAAGGTCTATAAAACTGAATCTCAAAATTTTTGAACTACTTTCATATATTCAAATACCTTTCGGTTGTTCTTGACGATTCGCGAACAATTATATGTATATAGATACATATATATATACTATAACTTGAAAACGTAACAATGTATTAATTGTTTGATACCGTACATTAAACTTATTGGTTTAAATATTTATTTGAATATATATGATAAGTTGGAATATTAATTATATGAATAACTTGCGACGTATATTTAAAACGTGTTTATGAATGTTGAAAATATATATTAACTTGGTTATAAAACGATTTGTTATTATATATATATTAACAAATAGCGAGACACTGATTTATAGAAGTAAATGACCAAAACACTCGAAAGTTTAAGATACACTTTGAATGATATAGTTTATTGATAATTTAAGACTATATTTTGACAAAGGTACTTGTCACAAAATGTAAATTGCGAGTTTTCTAAGCGTATGAAAATGCGTTCGAGAAACCGGAACCGGGACATAAGTCGAGTGACAACGTACGAGTCATCGGAACGAAAATTCAAGTCAACTATGCACATGAATTTAATATAATATATAATTAATTATTTAAATTATATATATTATATATATTATATAATAATATGTCGACAAACAAGAAAACAAAAACATTTTGAGCTGGATTAGGCGGCCATGCGATCGCATGGAAAATACACTAAAAACCCATGCGATCGCATGGGCATCAGATTCCAAAAAGTTGACGATAAAAGGCCAGTTTCTGCTCGAGTTTATTTACACATATATTACTCCATAAGTTATTTATTTATTTAAATTATTATTATTATTATTATTATTATTATTATTATTATTATTATTATTATTATTATTAATAGTATTATTATTATTATTATTTATATCACTTAAAATACTACGACGAGGTCATGAGCGTGTCACTTTCAAAATGGGTTTTCAAGCGGGATAGAGCTAAGGAAACTATGGGTTACTACTAAGGAGGTTATGGGTATTGTTCGAGGGTATTGCTCGTAAGTCAAACTAGTGTTAATCATCTTCGTTGAGTCTACGTACTTTTCTGAAATATTGAATCACAATATTGATACGTAAGCATTTATATTTTATCTTTTATAAATTAATAGTGTATCCATGTCTAGTGCTCGAGTATATATATTTATACATGCTTGTATGCTAAATTTCTTCGTTAAACAGTTTATAATGAATCACTAATTAAATACATATACTACTGGTAAAAGGTATATGATATACATGTTTTTGAAAAGCTGGCAAAAAATCAATAACTTTTCATTTAGATATCGAATAGTTTCGATGAACGGATTAAAAGATATGATCAACTGAATTATGATTGACGTTAATTGAAATTGCTTTTGAATCTGCAATTAAGATTTAAACAATTTATTTACGAGATTGATAAAGTGAACTTTTAACTATTACCAACCGAGTAAATGAATCCTTATATAAGGTACGTCTCGTTTGTTGAACTATTGTCAAAATTAACTTTTTGAAACGACTTTGGATAACTTTTGTATGTCGATCTCGAGTATTAGGATTGTGATACACTATGACCTAACCTAGCTTGATAGACATTTATTGACCAACATATGTTCTCTAGGTTGAGATCTAGGATTATTTGATATTCCGAGTTTCGGTCACATTACGACGAACAACTTTATGTGCTGCTAAGATGAGTTTTATTGCTCCCTTTCTAATTGCTTTTGCAATATATATTTTTAGGCTGAGAATACATGCAATTTATTTTAAACGCAATGGATACAAGTACATACTTAATTCTACACTGAGTTTAAACCGAAAATCCCTTAGCTTTGGTAACTAGTAGCTGCCAGTACATAGGATATGGACTGGTGGGCGCGAATAACAGTATATGGATCCATAGGGCTTGACATCCCCGTCCGAGCTAGAGCGCTAGCCTTTTAACGGACGTGTGTTATTTGAGTTTAGGACACGTTGGTTTGCGTGTATTAAAACGAATGGGGTATTTATCATTATAACGTTAAAGCTTAGTTACCAGGGTGCTCTGTTACGTAGAATCTATTGACAAACTTTTGATAAACGTTTCTGGATGAAACAACTGAAATCTTGTGATCCACTTTTATATACAAATTATACGAAACAATAAAACTATGAACTCACCAACCTTTGTGTTGACACTTGTTAGCATGTTTATTCTCAGGTTTCCTAGAAGTCTTTCGCTGTTTGCTTATATGTTAGACAAGCTATGTCCATGGAGTCTTACATGACATACTTTTCAAGGAAACGTTGCATTCACCAAATCATCACCATGTATCTTATTTTGACTGCATTGTCAACGGAAGTATCATTGTAAACTATTATATTACGATGATTGTCTATATGTAGAAATCATCAGATGTCGAAAACCTTTGATTTAAATATTCATTTATGGTGTGCCTTTTCAAAAGAATACAATGTTTACAAAACGTATCATATAGAGGTCAAATACCTAGCAATGAAATTGATGAATGACGTATTGTCCATATGGATTTGGAGCGATCGTCACAACTTCTCATGTTATCCACCGATCCGGCCCAATCACTATCAGTGTATCCATGAAGCTTCGAGTCTATAGTGGGCTTGTACCATATTCCATAGTCCATGGTACCTTGCAAGTATCTTAATATTCTTTTAGAAGCTCCATAATGTATTTGAGTAAGGTTTTGCATGTACCTGGATAGTAGACTTGTTGCGTACATGATGTCGGGTCTTGTTGCTGTTAGATATAGTAGACTTCCAATGAGACTTCTGAATCTTAAAGCGTCTGCTTTCTCTGACCCATCTTCTTGTCTCATCTTCTCATTGGCAACTAGCGACGTCGCGACGGTTTTACAACCGTATAGTTTAAACTTTTTCAGGAGATTTTCTGTGTATTTCCTTTGGCATATGAAGATGCCTTCCTTTTCTTGACTGATTTCGATGCCAAGAAAATAGCGCATCAAACCAAGGTAGCTCATCTCAAACGTTTTCATCATGTCTTCTTTAAACTCTTATATCATTCTCTCGTTGTTTCCAGTATATATTAGATCATCGACATACAAGGAAATAATGAGAGTGTCAGAGTTACCTTGGGTTTTGATGTAGAGTGTAGGCTCACTTTGACTCCTCCTGAATCCTGAACTTGTGAAGTAGTTGTCTATGCGACTGTACCATGCGCGTGGCGCTTGTTTAAGTCCATATAAGGCTTTCTTTAGTTTTAGGACTTGATTTTTTTTCCTTTCTGAATGAACCCTTGTGGTTGCTCTACGTATATTTCTTCTTCGAGATACCCATTTAGAAAGGCTGATTTCACATCTAGTTGATGAATCTTCCACCTTCGTTGAGCTGCTAATGCCACAAGTGCTCTTATAGTATCCAGTCGTGCTACGGGTGTGAAAGTTTCATTGTAGTCGACTCCGAGCTGTTGTGAATAGCCTTTAGCTACTAGCCTTACTTTGTGTTTTTGTATAGAACCATCAGGGTTGAGCTTTGTTTTGTAAACCCACTTAACTCCAATGATTTCTTTATTTTCTGGAGGATCAACTAACTCCCATGTGTTGTTTTTCTCTATCATTCTGATTTCTTCGTTCATAGCAGTCACCCATTTTTTTTTATCTTTGGATGCAACTTCATAGCTTTCAGGTTCTATGGTTGTAAAGTTACATGCCTCGTATACCTCTGCTAATGCTTTAACTCTTCCAGGTGTGGACTCTGGGCTTGACTCATCTTGCGCCAAAGGTAATCTTGTCGATGGAGAAGTTGGTGTAGCAGGGCTTATTTCACCGATACTTTCTTGTTGTTCAGAATGCTCAACTTGTAGTGGTTGTTGAGCTGGAGTTTCTATAGATATCCGTGGCAGATATGTTTGTTTTTCAACTTTATCCTTCTCCCAGTTCCAAGAAGCGTCTTCATCAAACTCCACGTCTCGGCTAATCACGATGTTATTAGTCTTCAAGTTGTAGACTCGGTAACCTTTTGATTGTGTACTATAGCCCAAGAATATTCCCTTCTCTGATTTTTCTTGGAGCTTGTGATGTTTCTCCTTAGGAACATGGATGTAGCAGATAGATCCAAATACTCGTAGATGTTTTGCTGACGGTTTCCTTCCACTCCATGCCTTTATCGGAGTCTTGTTTTCTACAACTTTCGTGGGACATCGATTTAGTATATATACAGCCATGTATACAGCTTCAGCCCAGAAACTGTTTGGAAGGCCTTTTTCATGTATCATTGTTTTGGCCATTTCCATTACATTTCTATTTTTGTGTTCAGAGACGCCATTTTGTTTTGGGGCGTAACCAACAGTGAGTTGGCGTTTAACTCCTTCGTCTTCACAGAATTTGTTAAACTGTGTAGAGGTGTATTCTTTTCCTCTATCACTCCTTAGTGTTTTTATATGATGGCCACTACTCTTTTCTACAAAATTCTTGAACTTCTTGAATATCGTAAATACTTCAGATTTTTCACGCATGAAATAAACCCACGTCATTCTAGAATAGTCATCGATGAAGAGGATAAAGTACCTGTTTTGGTTAAGTGACGGGGTCCTCATTGGTCCACAAACGTCGGTGTGCACCAGCTCTAGTATACCTTTCGCTCTCCAGGCTTTGTCACGAGGGAAAGGTTTTCGATGTTGCTTGCCCATCATACAGCTTTCACAATTGTCGGTGATCTCTTCTATGTTAGGTAAGTCTCTCATCATATTTTTTTGTTGAAGGATTTTAAGTGCGTGAAAGTTAAAGTGGCCAAATCTTCGATGCCATAGCCATGATTCATCAACTTGAACTTTCATGGCTGTGTCTCTGATATACTGCCAGCGAAGCGGAAAATTGCAATTCTCCATTGGCACTTCGGCTATTAATTTATAGTTGTTTTTCTTGTCACGAATAACACATGATTTATCTTCGAAGTGTAAAGAGTATCCATGCTCCATCATTTGACCAACACTTAGCAAGTTACTCGCTAAGCTTGGTACTAAAAGAACGTCATTAACAGATCGAGTGACGTTATTAGTTTGAACAGTTATCGTACCTTTGCCTTTAGTGTCAATAAGCGCTCTATTCCCTAGTTTGACGCGGGACTTTACGGAGGTGTTGATACTATCAAATAACTTTTCATCTCCTGTCATGTGGTTGCTGCACCCACTGTCGATCAACCAAATATCGTCCCTCTGTTTATTTGCGACATGACAGGCATTGAATAGCCGATTTTTGTTCTCTGGTATATCTTCACTTTCTTCCGTGAAGTTAGCTCGATGATTTTGTTTTAAACGGCAATCTTTTTCTAGATGTCCAAATCTTTTACAGTTATTGTATTGTGGCTTCCCTTTGTGAAAACAATCTTTCTCCAAGTGGTTTGTCCTTTTGCAAATACCACATGGAGGATAGGTTTTTCTTCTCGGATCGAACCCGGTTCTGGGTTTTGCTCCTCGTCTCGAATTTTCTTCAAAATTTCTTTTCCCCCCATTATTATATTTTTGAGACCGTAATTTGAGTTTAGACCAGTGTTGTAAATCTCCTTATTTCTCCCCGAGATCTCCCCGGGATCTCGTTTTTGGAAAGTCGCCGAGACGAGATGCCCATCTCCCGAGATTCCTCGGTCAGCGGGATTAAACTTGGTCAAAGTCACGATTTCTCGAATTTTCTCGCTCATTTCTCGAATTTTCTCCTAAAATCTAGTATTTTTTCGTATTTTCTAGCTCATTTCTTCATTTTACTTGTAAAATCTCGTAAAAATGTATATAAATGTACATATTTTTACTATTTATTCATATTTATATTAAAAAAATTAAAAAGTCAACGTAAGTCAACGCCCGAGATCTCCCCGAGATTTTTCCGAGATGCCGAGATCTCCCCAAAAATGTCCAAACGAGATCTCCCCGAGATCCGAGATCTCCAACCTTGGTTTAGACTGAAAGGCACTTCCAAGTGAGTTTTCACTACACCGAATCAGTCTAGCCTCATATGCTTCAAGAGAGCCAATTAATTTCGTTACTGATAGAGTCTCGATGTCTTTTGACTCTTCAATAGCGGTAATGACATGATCGTATTTTTCAGTCATGCTGATAAGTATTTTTTCTACGATCCTCTTATCATTTATGTTATCTCCATAGGCTCTCATTTGATTTACTATTTCTTTAATTCTAGAATAGTAATCTTTTACGGTCTCAGTCTCTTTCATATTTAAATTTTCAAAATCTCTTCTGAGAGTTAGAAGTTTGACAGATCTCACCTTGACATTTCCTTGAAATTCTTCCTGAAGGATCTTCCACGCCTCCTTGGCTGTCGTAGCTCCCATGATTCGTGGAAAGATAGACGGTGTCAAGGCTTGTTGAATGTAGCCTAGAGCAGCAGCATTTCTGACTACATTTTTGTTGTATTTTTCTTGATCTTCTGCGGACAGAGTTTCGTCATCTTTTGGAGTTGTAAACCCGACTTCGACAATATCGCACAAGCTTTGTGCTTGAAAATATGTCTTCATTCGGATACTCCAAAAATCATAGTTGTCGCCATCAAAGATGGGGACGGGAATATTTTATGCACCAACAGTAGTCATGGTGTACTCGAACAACGCCCAAACAGCTCTGATACCACTTGTTAGAATTAGTTGTAGTGTTTTGATTAATTAGAAGTGTTAATTAGTTTTAGTTTGAATGTTTTAATGTTTGTATGAGGGGTGTTTTAGAAAGTAGAATTGATGGAGAAGAGTTTTTAGAAACTTGATTTTTATTACTCAAATGTGTTTATGTTTTTTTAGTTACATCAAATGCATTACATGTTAGCCTATTTATAGGTTCAAATGTATGATAAATATCTAGATATTTTGTTAGAAATATCTAGATTTTTTTGTTAATAATATCTAAATATTTTTATTAGAAATATCTAGATTTTTTTGTTAAAAATATCTATTACTTAAATATCTAACCCTAATTAATTCTAGATTATTCTAGAAATACATTAATGTTTAACACATTTCTCATAGTTGACCAGTCAATGCCTAAGCCATTCAAATACGACTTGTTAACCACACGTTTCCAGTGTTCAAAATCTGCAGAGAAATCCTCGGGTGCTGGTTTTCCATAAACGCCAGTTTGTGACGTCAGCAACCAGTAAGGTGGTTTTTCAGCTCTTGATGGCCATTGTTTAGGCCATTTGGACCCGCGTACCTCTGCGGAAACCGGGACCTTGTACATGCATGTTTGTAGAGGTACTTTCCTAAGAACATCAAAGACACAATATTACTGATATAGAATTGAATAAATAACTCGAAACATAGATGCATACGCAGCAGCAATCTTGATAGTTTAAATAATTAGTGGAGTCAATATTACCCATTTAGCCAATTAGGTTAAGATTAATATCTAATGGGTCAAACAAGTAAAACAAGAGGATTAAGTTTAGAAGTAATTATATGTTTAAAAAAATGATATTTAATAAAGGACAGTACCAGGCAGCATTTGGATCATCAGATTCATTGCAAAGTGGAGGCTCATTTTGTTGCCTTCCCTCATAGCATTCATTAGACATAGGCTTCTGATATACAGCTACGCCCACTTCATTTATTTTATCCTTACTAACGGACTTGACTTCCCAGCACATTGACTTTATTAACTTTGTCATTGCTGCGATAAATTGTAAACAAGTAAAGGGGTGGTTGAGTGGTAGGGTGCTTGGGAATTTTCAAAGGGAACTCGGGTTCAATACTCACCAACTCCACTTTGAGGACTTGCTTTCAAAAAAAAAAAAAAAAAAATCTGTAATTAGACTTTCTTGTCACCAAAAGTTTAATTAATACTAAAATAATATAACTTCTTATTATTTTCCTACTGATTATGGGTTAATTACAATGGCTTATGCATTTGTGATTGTTTCTCTTTTTAAAATTTGACTTCCTGCTTTATAGTTTTGCGATATTATTGATAGACATTATGTCAGGTAAGAAAACCCAGAAAAAGACTGGCTATAGTGAATGTTCATTAAGGCTTTTAGTGTGGCTACTGTTGGCCTTGAGCATTCATGTGTTCGTGTAAAGAAGACGCTACGAGAAGTACGTGTTTTGTGAATTACAACGACCTAGTACTTCCAATTTACATGCACCTTTCGTGTAAAGAAGACGCCACTGTTGCTTCCAGTCACGATTAACTCCATCCTTTCCCATCTAATAGGTGACTATTTCTTTGTTTTTCACAGATTATTAGGGTTTTTAGCATGTTGCAGGTCCAAGGGTTTAAGGAAGCTGAAAGATTACATGTTTGTAGCATGTTGCGGCCCATCTGCTTTTTCTGTTCGTTTATGTGGGTTATCACTTCGCGAGAATCAACATTCAACAGCTGGTATTAACTTTTAATTCATTTAAATTGAGGGAGCGTTTGGTACGTTGGTGTCTTTTAAGATCAATCTCATCCATCATTAGCTTCTTCATCATGTTATGCTAATGTTAGCATGTTTTGATATATATCTGACATTTGTTACGAACTCTTTTACATGTATGAAAAAGCATCCGTCACAACGCGCGGGCCTCCACTCACTCGTATATTACAATAGTGATTTAATCAAGGGGAAAACAAATTTTGGAGAAAGAGGCAGAGGCGGAGCCAAGATTTGATGAAAGGGGACACTTACTCGACAATTAAAGGAAACAAACTAAATAAAATTAAAAGATACCAACTTTCTATGCATAACCTATTTTATTTGTTTGATACATATATAGATAAATACTTTACGAAACTTTAGTAACTATTATGCAATAAAAAGCACTACTATAGAAAGTTCGGTATAAAAACGAATATGACCCATCTAAATAGTTGATAAGAAACTTGTACGATATGTTTCAGGGAATATTACTCCGTATTCAAGTTTAGAAGATAAGTAACCCAAAATATGGGGTTAGATAAATATTTGAGGGAGGCTTAGTTAAAATAATTAAATATTGGCTATTAAGATTTCATTTCAATTAGGTCTTTCGGGCGAGGTTGAGCACCCCTCTTGTGACGACCTGTAAATTTCCGACCAAATTTAAACTTCATTCTTATATGGTTTCGACATGATAAGCAAAGTCTATTTAATTGAGTCTCAAATTGTGGAACAGTTTACATGAATTCATTTGACTTTGACTATTCCCGATGATTCACGAACAACTATTTGTAAATAGATATGTGTGTATGTATATATAAATAATAAGTCAAAATATAATTTGAAGTATTATATGTTGTGGTTATTAAAAATTAATAAAATAAAATAGGATATTATAATAATTATTATTTAAAATATATCTCTATATATAAATAAAGTATATTAAAAATAAATATTAAATGATTGTAATACTCGTTGGACGTTTCGATTATTATTTAGAGAAGTATTAATTCAAACATATATGATTTTAAAATAAACGATGATTCGAAAATGTGTTCTATAAATTTTAGGCTTAATAAAAATGTATTTAGGATCTAGTTATTAAATTTTAGCACTTTTATATTTTACCAAAAAATCGAGCGGGACAGTTGATGTAATTTTATTTAATAAGTTAATGATCAAATTTTATGCCATATTGACTAAATTAAATAAAGACAATTAATTTAAAAATATGGGATTTTTCAGAGGATTTTTGTTTTATATATCCACCACAGATTAATCAACGGAGCATGAAATAATATCCCTATATACATTAGATGTCGACTAGAAAACTACAAGATTAACGACAGCTTAACTATTGCGAATACTATTTGCTTTTTAATTTCTTATATGATTATGATATAATATATCATACTCACATGCAATTAGAATGATGCCTTTCACTATCTACTGTTTTTAATTGAATATATATATGCCCTACATATATTCATGTCGAGATATATATCTGGACATCCATGGAAACATGAGTAAAAACCAAACACTTTTATTTTTTTTTATTTTTTTCTTTCTTTTTCTCTTACCAATCAAACCCCACTTGCTTTTGATTAATTCACTGAATTGGTTATGATTACCTCACACACTATTCTCTATTTCATATATATATATACATTTGAGTATTATTGTATGAAGAAACCCCATATCTCTTGTCACCTTCAACCCTCATCCGGTGACACTCTCATCCACCTACAACCGCCGGCCAACTCCTCTATTGATCCACCATGTTTTCCTTGTTCTTTGTGAACTACACATAACCACCTTACATCACCTTCTACAACTCTCTTTTTCTGTTTCTGACTTCCATTGTAAACGAACCAAGAAATCACCAAATCATCACCTTGCTCGCTGTTATGTTCCTTCTTATGCTACAGCGTTTGTTTTTCTATTTCATTTGATGAAACCTACAATCAACCATCAAAATATTAATGTTGCAGCTTACCTTAATTTCGGTTTCAGTAGATAATAGAAGATGAAGAGGTGATGATAAAGATTCGAAGATGATGAGTGATGGTGGTCTACTGCTGTTTCTGTTGAGTTCTAACACACGAGAAAGACAAGAATGCTACCATGATTGTTTCCTGTTGCTCGAACAAACACTAAACCCACACAGTCACAACCACCAATGAACACCCACCATCTTTGAGATGTTCATTTCCTGGTTCTATTTTCGCTACAGATCAATGAAACACACGGTCCTGCAATCACGTTAACTGATACTTGTTACTAATTCTTGCAGCTGTTGTTTCATAATTTTTTTATATTTTTTTTCTCTTTTTCTTTCCTGTCGAAACCCAACAAGACTCCATAACAAAATTACTCTCGAATACACCTGCTACTATTCTGCTTTTCAGTCCGATAAACAAACCGAAATCGCCAACACCTTCAACCATGGTTGCCACTGCTATTCCTCTTCTACGATTTGAACGAAACCAAGAGTATTTCATCAACGTCTGTTCATTTGTAAAAATATATTGGAGTGGGCTATTGTTAAACAAAATTGAAGTGGGCTGTGACTACAGCCCAATAACAAACAGATTTATTTAATTTTTGGGGCCATCGGTATGTATTATTATTATTATTATTAAGTTTAGTATTGATTATTATTATTATTATTATTAATATTATTATGATTATGATTAGATTATGATAATGATAATGATTACGTGATGATGGACATTATAGTGATGAGGTTATGAAGGATCGATGATGAGTGAGGATGATGCATGATGATGTCTAGCGAAAATGGTAAGGAAGAAGAAAGATGATGAGGACGAATTGCAGCCTTATTTTTTCTGTTTTAATCGTTAGTTCACGAGACCCATATTTTGCCTTAGTGAACACTAAAGTTTACAAGATTCATATGAAGGCTTATAGAGGGATTAGAGATAACGATATGTTAAGGATGAAGGCGACCAGAAAGATGATGATGCACGTTTAGATATTATGATGATGATGAAGTAATTTAGTTTTGATGAGGATGAATAATTATGGGTTGGTTGTAGAAGAAGAAGAAGAAAATAAAACAAAACGGGTTATAAATATTTAGTTAGGAAATGAAACAGAAATGAAGGGAACGGATGAGTGGGTAGGGGAGTGGTATTTGAACATGTGACGATCGCTCTAAATCCATATGGACAATACGTCATTCATTGATTTCATTGCGAGGTATTTGACCTCTATATGATACGTTTTATAAACATTGCATTCTTTTGAAAAGGCACACCATAAATGAATATTTAAATGTGACGACCCGGAAATTTTCGACCAAATTTAAAATTAACCTTTATATGTGTCCGACACGATAAGCAAAATTTGTAATGTTGAATCTCAAAAAGTTTGGAACTACATTCATGTAATCAATTACCCTTTGACCGTGTTCGACGATTCACGAATAATTATGAGTATATAGATATGTATATATAATATATAATATTAACTGAAAACATTAATAAAGTATTAGATATATGATACTTTACATGAACGTATTTGTTTCAATATGATTTTTGACGAAATTAAAAAAAATATATTAAATGATTGAATTATCAGAAACATTGAATTATGATTACAAGTCTCTGTTGAGAGGTCCACTATGATTTGAGAAAATCTATTCCTCTTAACGATATTCAGAATAATTTGTAAAGCTATTTATAAATAAAAACAAAAAGTGTCATTTACGAAAGTTAGACAAAAGTTAGTGGAGAATTGGTTTCCATAATATTCTATTAATCTATTTTCAAACGTACAAAGACGTTTTCAGTTTAAAAAGAACTTTATTATTAAAACGTATATAACTTTTATAAATATCTAGAATCACTTTTGACAACTCATTACTTAACCAGTATAATAAATATAACGCTATTTATATTTTATTTCATTAAATATATATAACGATTTAAATTAATATTATATATATTTATACGCGTATTATACATACATAGTTTTTATACTTTTACTATACTTTAACTTTACCTTTACTTTACTTTTACTTTACTTTAACTTTAATAATTCACTTTAATAATTCATACTTTAATAATTCACTTTAATAATTCATACTTTAATAATTCACTTTAATAATTCATACTTTAATAATTCACTTTAATAATTCATACTTTAATAATTCACTTTAATAATTCATACTTTAATAATTCACTTTAATAATTCAAAAATCTATTATAAATAGAATTCAATAGGTTTCATTATTTCATAGAAACTTGAAAATATATTTCTCTAAACTCTCTCAATCGATTTATATATATATATATTTGCTCTGTATTATTTCAAGATATTATTAGTATACATAAAATATTACGACAGAGTGCTCTCCGAGTGATTTCAAAATAGTTTTCTTGAATGAGTCGAAGCTAAGGAAATTATGGGTTATAGCTATGGAGGTGATGGGTATGGTTCATGGGTATGCTCGTGAGGTCAATCTAGTGTTTATCATCTCCGTTGTGTCTACGTACTTTCCTGCAATATTGAATCTCAATATTGATACGTTCGTGAATCCGAGGCCAACCTTGCACTTGTTAAATGACGTTATATGTATTTTTACTACGAAATACAGTATTGTGAGTTTCATTTGCTCCCTTTTTAATTGCTTTTGCAATATATATTTTTGGGCTGAGAATACATGCGCTGTTTTATAAATGTTTTACGAAGTAGGCACAAGTACTAAAACTAATTCTATGTGGGTTTAAACCAGAAATATACCCTTAGCTTGGTAACATTAAACTACTTGTCTATGTACGGTAGGCGCGAATCCTAAAGATAGATCTATTGGGCCTGACAAACCCCATCCCGACTATGGTATGCTTTAGTACTTCGAGGTTATTTTAAACACACCTGATCTGGTGTACTTCAGAGGGTAAAACATGAACGTTAAGGCTTGTTACCGGGTGCCTACAACTTATAGAATACTTTTAAACACTTGCGAGTGTACGGATATTTATGGAAACTGAAATCTTGTGGTCTATTACTATTACAGAAATTATTGATTATGATAAACTAATGAACTCACCAACCTTTTGGTTGACACTTTAAAGCATGTTTATTCTTAGGTATTAAAGAAATCTTCCGCTGTGCATTAGCTCATTTTAAGGACATTACCTGGAGTCATTCATGACATACTTTGAAAGACGTTGCATTCGAGTCGTTGAGTTCATCAAGATTAATATTAAGCCAATTATAGTTGGATGTATTATGAAATGGTGTGCATGCCGTCAACTTTCATTGTAAAGAAAGTTTGTCTTTTAAAAATGAATGCAATGTTTGTAAAATGTATCATATAGAGGTCAAATACCTCGCGATGTAATCAACTATTGTGAATCGTTTATAATGTATATGAACCAGTCCTTTCAGTTGGTATCAGAGCTGGTTTAATGTCGTTTATTAGCGGGTTAATCGTAGAGGGGGTTCTCACAGTGTTACCTGTGATGAAGCATTGGCTCTTACTCCTCGCGGTCTCTATTAGGGTTGGCTGTACTGCCGAGAGGCGGGCCGTAAAATCAGTGTCTGAGGTACGCTCAGTGGTCACAGGCGGTTAGCTGAGAAGGCACTGAGTGGGATGCGTCCCCAACTTTCAGTTGGTATCAGAGCAGTGGTCTTAGCGAACCAGGTCTTGCATTAGTGTGTCTAACTGATAGTTGTTAAGATGCATTAGTGAGTCTGGACTTCGACCGTGTCTGCATGTCAAAAGTTTTGTTTATCATTTTTAGTCGGAAATCATCTACTTACCATCCTTAGGAAATTACCTGCTTATCATTCTTAGTCTAGACACGTCTTGCTGCATTGATTGCATGAATAGTGTATAGACAAAATTCATATCTTAGCGTATCTGCTAAATCATATATTATCGTATCTATTACCGTAAACTTTGCCTGACATATTCCGTAAATTCCTCCGTAATCTACGAAACCTTTTGCTCTATATAATTAGAATACCACCCGATAGCCGAAAAATCATTTCATATCAAAAAATTCTTTATTCAATCGTACGAAATGGAATTCGTCATTAGTTCAAGTCCCTCGGATTCCGAAATGGGATCCCACTCAAGTTCCGAAAGCAGTGTGACCGGAATGGATCAACCAATTAGTCATCATCTATTCTGGATGAATTGGGGATGGGTTCGTAGCCTCCTTAATCATTGGAGATAAGAAGAAGGTGATCCCTTCCATCCACCACATTGCCCTCTTGGCGAAGAACCTGAAGCACTTACCGGCGAACCTATCCGAAACACCATTTTCTCTCTTATTTCTAGAATATCTCGTCACGATTATATACTACACCAAATTCTAGATTTTATTTATCCGCTCGTCCGAACCGACAATCACCCCGGTGTAATAGAAGAAGTCAACGAGCTTCGCGCTCGGGTAGTGGCTTTGGAGAATATGGTGCAAAGGTTACAAACACCAGCAGCAGCACCAGCAGCATAAACAGTACCACCATCAGCAACACCAACAGTACCATCACCACCACCAACAACAACATCCACATCCCACACCGCAACATCACAATCTGTATCTCAAACATCAACGTCATACGCCCTGTAAATATCCAGGAATATCAACAACAACAAACAATGAAGTATTAATTCATAAACTTTATTGAAGAGATATCTCTGCGGCAGTTATGTAATCTCCAAAATCTTAGAGATTATTTAATTCTGACCGTAAATCAGATGAGTGAACGGAGAGGGTAGAGTAGAAACTTTGATCGAAAATGGTGTACGATTTACAAGCTAGAATTGTTTTACCAACAGCATCAACAGGACTGTAGCATCATCAACACAGTCAGTGCCGTCAGTATCGTCAGAATCAACAGCACCTGTAACATCACAAACTCTGTTAGTTCAAGAATCATTGTGGACATCATTACGAATCAACAACAAATATATTGTATCAACGAGTTATGAAGTATTAACTCATTTCCAATCGAAAGATTTATATGTATATTTTATATGTATAAATTTTTAAACCATGATAAATCTTCCCGTACTAAGCTATTATGTGTGAATCTTAACTACTCAGTTAATTCATATTACAAATATGCAATGATGTACGTCCTTCGTCTGCAACTTAACCATCGTTAATTACAATCTCTATCTCAATTCAATAAAAATCCAATTCATAATAAATCAAGTGTATTATTCGAATATATGTTTGATTTTACACTTTCATCATCGATGTACTCGAAACTTTTCAAATAACATCATTCGTACCTTGCAAAGTTCACAAGAATTTTACGAAAACCAACAAATAACAAAGTAATGATTCATAATTTCAATATTATTGAAGAAATACTTATGCAATTTATAAAGTTTTAGGGATTACTCAATTCTAGTTCCAACCATAAAACAAATGAGTCTAATTTAATATTAACTCATTAAATCTATATTACATCTAAAGAAAATATACACATATATTTTCATAAAGACTGTAATAAACTTCTTTTGTACAAAATATTAATTGTGAAATTTTTTTTAACGGGTAGGTAATACCCGAGAGATATATAAATTCACAATTAATATATTACATTTTTCGAAACTGATTCAGCAATCATCAACTATACTCCCTACTTTCACAACAATATCCATTCTTTCATATAAATCAAAACAATCATACTCATTCAAATTCAATTACATATTCTGATTTTGAAATCGCATAATCCAATTCGAAATATAACCAGTATCATCACTCTTAGATTCCTATATCTTTCAAAGCTATACTTTAACTTCAAAACTGTGTTAGAACATCGTATGTATATTAACGATTATAATCTGTATTCAAGCCCTTCGAAATACCTGAAGACACTTCAAATAATGAACAATCGAGATGATGATCCAACCACATGTTATCCACAGTTACGTACCTGAAAAACTCTTGAAACCAAAGTCATAATTTAACATGTATCCATGTCAGACCTTTTGGCATTTACTAGCTAAAATAACTTTTCAATCCCTTCTAAAAATAGACGGTTTTGTCACAGCTCCAGCAAACCAACTTCAATTGTTCAATCGAATATGCCTTATTATAATGATTACCCTTTCATCATTATTTCCGGGGAACCTTTCATATCTCGCCACATTAGCAGTAAACTTATTAACAACTTCATTGATCTTTGACTTTCCGAAAAATCTTTATATTTATCAAAACCCCATCATTTACTCATCTGTATCTTGTAACGAGAATTGCCATACGAATCATTGGAAATTAGCAATCAGTATTTTGAAATCTCGCAGCATGTCTACGCCAACAATTATATGTGTCTATCTTCTGGACTTATATACTTTTAATGAGAAATTTCTGAAAAACACCCTAAACTGCGAACCAGTTCTCGAAATTTTGAAAAATATTGATGAAGCAGCAAAAACTGTAAACGACCTTAATAGTAAAAAGTTGGATGATAAAGGATAGTATATTGGTAAAGCTCAGAAAAAGTGAAGCTTTGGAACTGGAAAATGGATTGAGCAAAGTATGAAGGAGGCTGTGGACAAATCACAAAGGCTGAACCTGCCTTCAAAGAATCCAAATGATTCAGTACTTGTTGAAGTCATTAACGAATACCTTGCTCCTGACTCTAAACCCTTACGGACAATATTCTTCATCATCCTCTGATATTAGACATTCTAAGATATCATCGTATCTTTCATTATAAATATCCTCCATATTTCTGAAGATATTTCCATAATTATTCTTATCTGAAATCATTTACCTCTTCGTGCTGTCTGTATTACATCATAAAAGAAACTATTTTAGTTTCCAAATTCTGAAACTTTCGAATTTAAAATAGGAATATTTTTGAAGTAGTGTTGGGAACTGAAGCATGAACTAGTATAATATAATGACACTTGATCAACGTGGTTATATTACAGTAAGTCATGCTGAGTTTCTAAATGGAACGTGATGATTCACAGATCATAACATCATCATGTGCTATGTTACACGACTCTTGTATTCTCTTTAACCTCTAAAATATCAAGAAAATATTTCTTGATGATTCGGCCTTTTCCGAGGTATTCTAGTAATTTGACAAGTCAAGATCGTGCCATTACAATTTCCTTCTTAGAACATTAACAATGTTCATTCCGAAATTCATATATGCAAATTCTGGACCATCACAAGCGGTGCTTAATCGCAAGAAGAAGAAACGAAAGGACAAAACTCCGAAATAGAAATTGGGGTATAAATCGCAGCAAATAAAAGAAAGCATTAATTGGGGATGACAATGATTATAGAAGACAGAAGCAGGGATATCGAAATATAAGGGAAGATATGAAACCAACAACAACCCAGAAACTATAAACCGTATATATCGATGCATATAGCAATATAAAGACACGGGAGAACTAAAAACACTATAAAACCAAGAGTATAGTAGAAGTAAATAGATTCTTCCAGAGGCAGATGAAAAAGAAGAGCGACAGATATGAAAGTGAGGAGTATATCAAGAATCAACACTGGATGAAGCATATTGACAAAATACTTTAAAATATGAGTTGAGAAGGTGTGAGTTGTAAGAAAACAAATGAGGTGAATTTATAGTGAAATATCCGACAGAGAAATCAAAATGGATTATCGCATTAATTCGAAGAGGATCATAATTTCCTTAATCGCCGAATAATCAAATCCAATATAGATTACAAAGATTTTCTTTTCGGAGATCAATCGTGATGATGTCAAAAGATACGACGAATCACTATTATCTTATTTCATTCATTTACGATAACTTCACTCACACGTTTCGAGAAATCGAATTATTTTATCCATTCTTCTTGAACATGATAAAACTCTATAATCGTTATAATAACATTCTCATTGTTAGTCATGACGACCTCTATCAAATTTCGGGGACGAAATTTCTTTAACGGGTAGGTACTGTGACGACCCGGAAATTTTCGACCAAATTTAAAATTAACCTTTATATGTTTCCGACACGATAAGCAAAATTTGTAATGTTGAATCTCAAAAAGTTTGGAACTACATTCATGTAATCAATTACTCTTTGACCGTGTTCGACGATTCACGAATAATTATGAGTATATAGATATGTATATATAATATATAATATTAACTGAAAACATTAATAAAGTATTAGATATATGATACTTTACATGAACGTATTTGTTTCAATATGATTTTTGACGAAATTAAAAAAAAAATATATTAAATGATTGAATTATCAGAAACATTGAATTATGATTACAAGTCTCTGTTGAGAGGTCCACTATGATTTGAGAAAATCTATTCCTCTTAACGATATTTAGAATAATTTGTAAAGCTATTTATAAATAAAAACAAAAAGTGTCATTTACGAAAGTTAGACAAAAGTTAGTGTAGAATTGGTTTCCATAATATTCTATTAATCTATTTTCAAACGTACAAAGACGTTTTCAGTTTAAAAAGAACTTTATTATTAAAACGTATATAACTTTTATAAATATCTAGAATCACTTTTGACAACTCATTACTTAACCAGTATAATAAATATAACGCTATTTATATTTTATTTCATTAAATATATATAACGATTTAAATTAATATTATATATATTTATACGCGTATTATACATACATAGTTTTTATACTTTTACTATACTTTAACTTTACCTTTACTTTACTTTTACTTTACTTTAACTTTAATAATTCACTTTAATAATTCATACTTTAATAATTCACTTTAATAATTCATACTTTAATAATTCACTTCAATAATTCATACTTTAATAATTCACTTTAATAATTCATACTTTAATAATTCACTTTAATAATTCAAAAATCTATTATAAATAGAATTCAATAGGTTTCATTATTTCATAGAAACTTGAAAATATATTTCTCTAAACTCTCTCAATCGATTTATATATATATATATTTGCTCTGTATTATTTCAAGATATTATTAGTATACATAAAATATTACGACGGAGTGCTCTTCGAGTGATTTCAAAATAGTTTTCTTGAATGAGTCGAAGCTAAGGAAATTATGGGTTATAGCTATGGAGGTGATGGGTATGGTTCATGGGTATGCTCGTGAGGTCAATCTAGTGTTTATCATCTCCGTTGTGTCTACGTACTTTCTTGCAATATTGAATCTCAATATTGATACGTTCGTGAATCCGAGGCCAACCTTGCACTTGTTAAATGACGTTATATGTATTTTTACTACGAAATACAGTATTGTGAGTTTCATTTGCTCCCTTTTTAATTGCTTTTGCAATATATATTTTTGGGCTGAGAATACATGCGCTGTTTTATAAATGTTTTACGAAGTAGGCACAAGTACTAAAACTAATTCTATGTGGGTTTAAACCAGAAATATACCCTTAGCTTGGTAACATTAAACTACTTGTCTATGTACGGTAGGCGCGAATCCTAAAGATAGATCTATTGGGCCTGACAAACCCCATCCCGACTATGGGATGCTTTAGTACTTCAAGGTTATTTTAAACACACCTGATCTGGTGTACTTCAGAGGGTAAAACATGAACGTTAAGGCTTGTTACCGGGTGCCTACAACTTATAGAATACTTTTAAACACTTACGAGTGTACGGATATTTATGGAAACTGAAATCTTGTGGTCTATTACTATTACGGAAATTATTGATTATGATAAACTAATGAACTCACCAACCTTTTGGTTGACACTTTAAAGCATGTTTATTCTTAGGTATTAAAGAAATCTTCCGCTGTGCATTAGCTCATTTTAAGGACATTACCTGGAGTCATTCATGACATACTTTGAAAGACGTTGCATTCGAGTCGTTGAGTTCGTCAAGATTAATATTAAGCCAATTATAGTTGGATGTATTATGAAATGGTGTGCATGCCGTCAACTTTCATTGTAAAGAAAGTTTGTCTTTTAAAAATGAATGCAATGTTTGTAAAATGTATCATATAGAGGTCAAATACCTCGCGATGTAATCAACTATTGTGAATCGTTTATAATGTATATGAACGGGTCCTTTCATTAAATCAAAGGTTTTCGACATCTGATGATTTCTACATATAGACAATCACCGTAAATAATAGTTTACAATAGTACTTCCGTTGACAATGCAGTCAAAATAAGATACATGGTGATAATTTGGTGAATGCAACGTTTCCTTGAAAAGTATGTCATGTAAGACTCCATGCACATAGCTTGTCTAACATATAAGCAACAGCGGAAGACTTCTAGTAAACCTGAGAATAAACATGCTAACAAGTGTCAACACAAAGGTTGGTGAGTTCATAGTTTTATTGTTTCGTATAATCTGTATGTAAAGGTGAATCACAAGATTTTAGTTGTTTCATCCAGAAATGTTTATCAATAGATTATATAAAAATGGATCACAAGATTTCAGTTGTTTCATCCAGAAACGTTTATCAATAGATTCTACATAACAGAGCACCCTGGTAACTAAACTTTAACGTTATAATGATAAATACCCCATTAGTTTTAATACACGCAAACCAACGTGTCCTAAACTCAAATAACACACGTTCGTTAAAAGGCTAGCGCTCTAGCTCGGACGGGGATGTCAAGCCCTATGGATCCATATACTATTATTCGCGCCCACCAGTCCACATCCTATGTACTGGCAGTTACTAGTTACTAAAGCTAAGGGATTTTCGGTTTAAACTCAGTGTAGAATTAAGTATGTACTTGTATCCATTGCGTTTAAAATAAATTGCATGTATTCTCAGCTCAAAAATGTATATTGCAAAAGCAATTAAAAAGGGAGCAAATGAAACTCACGCATATAAATATTGTATATCGGTTAACAAAGCATTTGCATGTATTCTCAGCCCAAAAATGTAGAGAGTAAAAGGGATCTTATGAAACTCACCTTAGCAGCATATAAAGTCGTTCACCAAAATGTGATCGAAACTCGGATTACCAAATAATCGTAGATCTCAACGTATCAGTATTGAGATTTAATATTGTAGAAAAGTACGTAGACGTAACGGAGATGATAAACACTAGGTTTGATTCATAAATATACCCCCCCGAACATTACCCATAACCTCCTTGGCAATAACCCATAATTTCCTTAGCTCTAGCTTGCTTGTAAATTTATTTTAAAAGTGACACGCTCATAACCTCGTCGTAGTATTTTATATATAATACTAATAATATTACTAATAATAATTAGATTAATAATAATATTAATCTTAATAATAATAATAATAATAATAATAATATTAAATAAAATAAATAAATATCTACGGAGTATTTAAAATAAGATCAGAAACAGAAATGATCGGGTATTTATAGTTGTGGCCTGTCCTTGGTGTCCATGCGATCGCATGGCTGGGAAGGCTATATCCCATGCGATCGCATGGGCCGGCTGTCCAGCACACAATCCTTTTGTTTTCTTGCTTGTCGACATATTTAAATATTAATATAATTTATATAATTTATATAATTAATTATATATTATATTAAATTCATGTGCATAGTTGATTTGTAATTTTTGTCCCAAAAAGTCATACGTCGTTACTCGACTTATGTCCCGGTTCCGGTTTCTCAAACGCATTTTCGTACGCTTAGAAAAACTAGCACTTTACGTTTCGTGAATCGTACCTTTGTCAAAATATAGTCTTAAATCATCCATAAACTATACCACTCGAGGTATAACTTATACATTTTGAAATAGTGTTTTGGTGTAACAAAGTCACTGTAGCAAAGTCAATTTTTACTGTAGCAATTCACTGTAGCAAATAGTGATTTTCGAAAATACTGTAGCATTTTGGGTACTGTAGCAATTTGAAAATACTGTAGCAAATTAGTGTTTTACTGGTTCATCTTAAACGCTTTAGTTAACTTATCTAAATATCAATCAAATCAATAAACGAATATTACTATCGTTTACTAAATAACTTGAAATTATATATAAGTATATATCTTTATACATAAATCAGTTTTTAAATACACATTGGAAGTTATTTATAATTAATTTTAATAATAAATATTTCAACTTATCATATATATTCAAATAGATATTTAAACCAATAAGTTTAATGTACGATATCAAACAATTAATACATTGTTACTTTTTCAAGTTATAGTATATATGTATCTATTTACATATAATTGTTCGTGAATCGTCGAAAACAACCGAAGGGTATTTAAATATATAAAAGTAGTTCAAAAATTTTGAGATTCAGTTTACAGACTTTGCTTATCGTGTCGAAAATGTTAATCATACAAAGATTAAGTTTAAATTTGGTCATAAATTTCCGGGTCATCACAGTACCTACCCGTTAAAGAAATTTCGTCCCGAAATTTGAGTGAGGTCGTCATGGCTAACAATAAAAATGTTTTCATGACAGATATGAGTTGATAAATAGAATTTTATCACCGTTGAATTATATGGATAAAACAATCCGATTTCTCGAAGCGTATGAGAGAAGTTATCGTAAAAGAGTGAAATGAAAGAATAGAGATTCATCTTAACTTTTGACGTAGTTACGATTGATTTCCGGAATTTAAGGAATAGAAAATCTTCATAATCTAAATAAAAATTGATTCTTCGGAATTTGCGAAAATTAGGATTTTCTTTTATTAAATGCGTAATCTGCCTCGATTGCTATGCCTGATATTTCGCTATAAATTGACCTCTTCCGTTTCATTTATTTTCACCACTCCTATAATCTTCTTTCTTATTTCATACATCCCAATAGATTGTGAAAATGCTTAATCCAGTTCTGATTCTTGATATTTTCTTGGCTATCATATCATTCATTCTTCTTTTTCATCTGCCACCAGAGGAAGTTATTTTCTTCTACTATTACCTTGGGATTATAGTGTTTTTCATTCTCCCGTGTCTTTATATTGCTATACGCATTGATATTCACGGTTTGTAATTTCGGGGTTATTATTGGGTTTTATGTTCTCCATTATATTTCGGAGCTTCATGCTTTCGTTTTCTCTTCCCGACCTTAAGTCAAGCGAATAATGGTCCAGAATTCGTAGGTATGAATTTCAGAATAAACATAATTAATGTTCTAAGAAAGAAACGGTAATGGCACAATCTGACTTGTCAAATTACCAGAATATCCGAAAAAGACCGAATCATCAAGAAAAATATTTTCTTGATATGTTTAGAGGTTAAATAGAATGAAAGAGTTATGTAACATGGTTCATGATGAGGGTATGATCTGAGAACCTTTATCACGTTTCATTAGAAACTCAGCATGACTTACTGTGATATAATCACGTTGATCAAGTGTCATTATATTATACTATCTCATGCTTCAGCTCCCAACACCACTTCCAAAATATTCATATTTTAAACTTGAACGTTTCAGAATTTAGAAACTAAAATAGTTTCTTTTATGATGTAACACAGATATCGCAAGGAGAAAATTGATTTTTGATACGAATGATTATTAAATTATCTCCAGAAATATGGAGGATATTTATAATGATAGATACGATGATATCTTAGAATTTCTAATATCAGAGGATGATGAAGAATATTGTCCGCAAGGGTTTAGATTCGGAAGCAAGGTATTCATTAATGGCTTCAGCAGATACTGAATCATTTGGATTCTTTAAAGACAGGTTTCGTCCTTGTGATTTATCCACAGCCTCTTTCATACTTTGCTCAATCCGTTTTCCAGTTCCAAACTTTCTCTTTTTCTCAGCTTTTCCACCATACTATTCTTTATCATCAAACTTTTTACTGTTAAGGTCGTTTACAGTTTTTGCTGCTTCATCAACATTTTTCCAAAATTCGGAGAACTAGTTTCGTAGTTTGGGGTGTTTTTCGGAAACTTAACATTCGAAGTATGTAAGTCCAGGAGGTAGTTGTTATATGTACACATATAACTATTGGCGTAGACGTGCTACAAGATTTCAAAATACTGATTGCTAATTCCCGATAGTTGGTATGGCAATTGCCGTTACAAGATGTGGATGAGTACATGATACGGTTTCAATGAGTATAAGGATTTTTCGGAAGGTCAAAGATCAATGAAGTTGTTAGTAAATTTACTGCTAATGTGGTGGAACATGAAAGGTTCCCCAGTAACAAAAACGTATATGCCAAAATTACAAGTCTGAAAGGTCGTCGTTGACTGGTTGAATGGTTGATAATACCGGATACTTTGAAAAGAAATTGCAAGGTTATTTTCAGTAATAACAATGCTAAAGGATCTTTCACATTTTTGAAGTCAAAGTATAGCTTTGAAAGATGTAGAGATCTAAGAATGATATCACCCGTTAAATCTTGACTTGGATTCTGATCCGTCAATATCAGAATATGTAATTGAATTTGTATGGAAACGATTGTATATTGCTGTGAGCATAGTTAATAATTTTTGAATCAAAGTTGAAGAATGTACAGTATAACATATTAATTGTGAACTTATTTATTTCCCGAGTATTACCTACCCGTTAAAGATTTCACAATTAATACTTTGTACAAAAGAATTTTTTATTACCTTCTTTATGAAAATATATGTATGTATATATTTATTTTTTAAATCTAATACAGATTTAATGAGTTAATATCATATTAAGCTCATTTGATTTTCGACTTGACTTAGAAATGATTAATCTCTAAAACATTAAAGATTACATAATCTTTGCGGAGTATTTTGCTAATATACATTATTTATTCTTATTTCTCGGTGAAGAATGTTGATGCTTGTGGAATCTTTGTGAACCTTTCAAGGCACAGATAATGTTTTCTGGAAAGTTTCGAGTATATCGAAATTGAAAATGTAAAATCAATTATGTAATTGATTAATACACTTGGTTTACTATGAAATGGAATTCATTGGGTTGAAACAGAAATTGTAGTTAACAATGGTTAAGTCATTAACGAAGGATGTACATCATAGCATATTAGTAATATGAATTAACCGAGTAGTACCTACCAGTTAAGATTCACACGTAATAACTTGGTACGAAAAGATTTATTTTGATTTCAAAATTCATATATATTAAATATACATAAAATTTCTTCAGGGGAAATGAGTTAATACTTCATCGGTTATTGTTGCTGGTATTTCTTGGTAACTACGGTGCGTATGATGTTGATGTTCAAGGTACATATTGTGATGTTGAGGCTTGCGGTGCGGATGTTGTTGGTGGTGGTAATGGTACTGTTGGTGTTGTTGTCGGTGGTACTGTTGATGCCGGAGATTCTGCTGGTGCTTGTAACCTTTGCACCATATTCTCCAAAGCCACTACCCGAGCGCGAAGCTCGTTGACTTCTTCTACTACACCAAGATGATTGGCAGTTCGGACGAGCGGATGAATAAAATCCAGAATTTGAGAGAGTATATGATCATGACGAGATATTCTGGAGATGAGAGAGAAAATTGTGTCTCGAACAGGTTCACCGGTAAGTGCTTCAGGTTCTTCGCCAAGAGGGCAATGTGGTGGATGGAAAGGATCACCTTCTTCTTGTCTCCAATAATTAAGTAGGTGTGATGACCCAGAAATTTCGACTAAATTTAAACTTAATCTTTGTATGATTAACATTTCCGACACGATAAACAAAGTCTGTAAAACTGAATCTCAAAATTTTTGAATTACTTTTGTATATTTAAATACCCTTCGGTTGTTTTCGACGATTCGCGAACAATTATATGTAAATAGATACATATATACTATAACATGAAAAGGTAACAATGTATTAATTGTTTGATACCGTACATTAAACTTATTGGTTTAAATATCTATTTGAATGTATATGATAAGTTGAAATATTTATTATTAAAATTTATTTATAAATAACTTCCAATGTGTATTTAAAAACTGATTTATGTATATTAAAAAGATATATACATATATATAATAAACGATAGTAACATTCGTTTATTGATTCAATTGATATTTAGATAAGTTAACTAAAGCGTTTAAGATGAACTAGTTAAACACTAATTTGCTACAGTGTTTTCAAATTGCCACATTACTCAAAATGCTACAGTGTTTTTAAAAATCACTATTTGCTACAGTGAAATTGACTTTGTTACAGTGAATTGCTACGGTAAAATTTGACTTTGCTACAGTAAAACACTATTTCAAAATGAAAATGTATATATTATATATATATTAACAAATAGCGAGACGATGATTTATAGAAGTAAATGACCAAAACATTTGAAAGTTTAAGTTATACTATGAGTGGTATAGTTTATGAATAATTTAAGGCTATATTTTGACAAAGGTACATGACACGAAACGTAAAATGCAAGTGTTCTAAAGGTACGAAAGGACATTCGAAAAACCGGAACCGAGACATAAGTCGAGTGATGACGTACGACTTATCGAAATAAAAATTACAAGTCAACTATGCACGTGAATTTAATATAATATATAATTAATTATATAAATTATATATATTATATTTATATTAATTTAATATTATGTCGACAAACAAGAAAACAAAAATTTGTGAGCTGGAATCTGAGGCCATGCAATCGCATGGCCACAAGCCTATAAATCCATGCGATCGCATGGAGGCAAAAGTCTGGCCTGATGCTATAAAATGGCATTTTGCTCGACATATTACTCCGTATTTATTTTATTATTATTATTATTATTATTATTATTATTATTATTAAGATTAATATTATTAATAATCTTATTATTATTAGTAATTAGTATTATACATAAAATACTACGACGAGGTTATGAGCTTGTCACTTTCAAAATGGTTTCCAAGCGAGCTAGAGCTAAGGAAATTATGGGTTATTGCCAAGGAAATTATGGGTAATGTTCGGGGGTATTTTTGTAAATCAAACCTCGTGTTTATCATCTCCGATGCGTCTACGTGCTTTCCTACAATATTGTATATCAATATTAAACAGTGAGTTTCATATGATCCCTTTTGCTCCCTACATTTTTGGGCTGAGAATACATGCAAATGCTTTATTAACCGATATACAATATTTATATGCGTGAGTTTCATTTGCTCCCTTTTTAAATGCTTTTGTAATATATATTTTTGGGCTGAGAATACATGTACTTTATTTTAAACACAATGGATACAAGTACATACTAAATTCTACACTGAGTTTGAACCAAAAATCTCTTAGCTTTGGTAACTAGTAACTGCCAGTTATAAGAACTGGTGGGCGCGAGTAGTAGTATATGGATCCATAGGGCTTGATATCCCTGTCCGAGCTAGAGCACTAGCCTTTTAACGGACGTATGCTATTTGAGAAGCGTACACGTTGGTTTGCGTGTATTATTAAGATGATTATACAAAGGGTACAAATTATATAAACGTTAAAGTTTAGTTACCAGGGTGCTCAATTTTGTAGAACCTATTGATAAACGTTTCGGATGAAACAACTGAAATCTTGTGATCCACCTTTTATGTAAAACCTATTGATAAACGTTTTGAATAAAACAACTGAACTTTTGTAATCCACATTGATATACGGATTATGTGTAATATTAAACTATGAACTCACCAACCTTTGTGTTGACACTTGAAGCATGTTTATTCTCAGGATTCTAGAAGTCTTCCGCTGTTTGCTTATACGTGATACAAGATATGTGCTTGGAGTCATACATGCTATATACAAGAAACTTGCATTCACCAAACCATTACCATGTATCTTATTTTGACTGTATTGTCAACAGATGTATTATTGTAAACCATTTAAATGGTGATTGTCTATACGTAGGAATCATCAGATGTTAAAAACCTAGAATTTATATATTCATTTATGAAATACCTTTTCAAACGAATACAATGTTACAAAATGTATCACATAGAGGTCAAATACCTCGCAATGAAATCAATGAATGACGTGTTCGTCCATATGGATTTGGAGCGATCGTCACAGTAGGCTACGAACCCATCCCCAATTCATCCAGAATAGATGATGGCTAATTGGTTGATCCATTCCGGTTACACTGTCTTCAGAATTCAGGTGAATATCCATATCAGAATAGCTGTCGGATTTTAAGAAATTTGAACTAGATACGGGATCCATCTTGTATAATTATAGAGATGATTTTTGATATGAAATAGATTATAAAATTTGATTGGTACTCTTCAATACATAATTTACATATGTATATATAACACCAAAATCCCGTAAATTACGGAGAAATTTTCGAAAGATGGCAGTCAAAGTTTAATGTAATAGATATGCCAAGATATGAATTTTGTCTATACACTATCTATGCAATCAATGCAATAAGACGCGTTTAGACTTAAGATGATAGACATGTAATTTCTGACAAGAAATGATAAGCAAAACATTTGACATGCAGACACAGTCGAAGTCCAGACTTACTAATGCATCCTAACAACTATCAGTTAGACACACTTATGTAAGACCTGGTTCACTAGGACCAACGCTCTGATACCAACTGTGACGATCGCTCTAAATCCATATGGACAATACGTCATTCATTGATTTCATTGCGAGGTATTTGACCTCTATATGATACGTTTTATAAACATTGCATTCTTTTGAAAAGGCACACCATAAATGAATATTTAAATCAAAGGTTTTCGACATCTGATGATTTCTACATATAGACAATCACCGTAAATAATAGTTTACAATAGTACTTCCGTTGACAATGCAGTCAAAATAAGATACATGGTGATGATTTGGTGAATGCAACGTTTCCTTGAAAAGTATGTCATGTAAGACTTCATGCACATAGCTTGTCTAACATATAAGCAACAGCGGAAGACTTCTAGTAAACCTGAGAATAAACATGCTAACAAGTGTCAACACAAAGGTTGGTGAGTTCATAGTTTTATTGTTTCGTATAATCTGTATGTAAAGGTGAATCACAAGATTTTAGTTGTTTCATCCAGAAATGTTTATCAATAGATTATATAAAAATGGATCACAAGATTTCAGTTGTTTCATCCAGAAACGTTTATCAATAGATTCTACATAACAGAGCACCCTGGTAACTAAACTTTAACGTTATAATGATAAATACCCCATTCGTTTTAATACACGCAAACCAACGTGTCCTAAACTCAAATAACACACGTCCGTTAAAAGGCTAGCGCTCTAGCTCGGACGGGGATGTCAAGCCCTATGGATCCATATACTATTATTCGCGCCCACCAGTCCACATCCTATGTACTGGCAGTTACTAGTTACCAAAGCTAAGGGATTTTCGGTTTAAACTCAGTGTAGAATTAAGTATGTACTTGTATCCATTGCGTTTAAAATAAATTTCATGTATTCTCAGCTCAAAAATGTATATTGCAAAAGCAATTAAAAAGGGAGCAAATGAAACTCACGCATATAAATATTGTATATCGGTTAACAAAGCATTTGCATGTATTCTCAGCCCAAAAATGTAGAGAGTAAAAGGGATCTTATGAAACTCACCTTAGCAGCATATAAAGTCGTTCACCAAAATGTGATCGAAACTCGGATTACCAAATAATCGTAGATCTCAACGTATCAGTATTGAGATTTAATATTGTAGAAAAGTACGTAGACATAACGGAGATGATAAACACTAGGTTTGATTCATAAATATACCCCCCCCCCCCCGAACATTACCCATAACCTCCTAGGCAATAACCCATAATTTCCTTAGCTCTAGCTTGCTTGTAAATTTGTTTTAAAAGTGACACGCTCATAATCTCGTCGTAGTATTTTATGTATAATACTAATAATATTACTAATAATAATTAGATTAATAATAATATTAATCTTAATAATAATAATAATAATAATAATAATAATAATAATAATAATAATAATAATAATAATAATAATAATAATAATAATAATAATAATAATAATATTAAATAAAATAAATAAATATCTACGGAGTATTTAAAATAAGATCAGAAACAGAAATGATCGGGTATTTATAGTTGTGGTCTATCCTTGGTGTCCATGCGATCGCATGGCTGGGAAGGCTATATCCCATGCGATCGCATGGGCCGGCTGTCCAGCACATAATCCTTTTGTTTTCTTGCTTGTCGACATATTTAAATATTAATATAATATATATAATTTATATAATTAATTATATATTATATTAAATTCATGTGCATAGTTGATTTGTAATTTTTGTCCCAAAGAGTCATACGTCGTTACTCGACTTATGTCCCGGTTCCGGTTTCTCAAACGCATTTTCGTACGCTTAGAAAAACTAGCACTTTACGTTTCGTGAATCGTACCTTTGTCAAAATATAGTCTTAAATCATCCATAAACTATACCACTCGAGGTATAACTTATACGTTTTGAAATAGTGTTTTACTGTAGCAATTCACTGTAGCAAATAGTGATTTTCGAAAATACTGTAGCATTTTGGGTACTGTAGCAATTTGAAAATACTGTAGCAAATTAGTGTTTTACTGGTTCATCTTAAACGCTTTAGTTAACTTATCTAAATATCAATCAAATCAATAAACGAATATTACTATCGTTTACTAAATAACTTGAAATTATATATAAGTATATATCTTTATACATAAATCAGTTTTTAAATACACATTGGAAGTTATTTATAATTAATTTTAATAATAAATATTTCAACTTATCATATATATTCAAATAGATATTTAAACCAATAAGTTTAATGTACGATATCAAACAATTAATACATTGTTACTTTTTCAAGTTATAGTATATATGTATCTATTTACATATAATTGTTCGTGAATCGTCGAAAACAACCGAAGGGTATTTAAATATATAAAAGTAGTTCAAAAATTTTGAGATTCAGTTTACAGACTTTGCTTATCGTGTCGAAAATGTTAATCATACAAAGATTAAGTTTAAATTTGGTCAGAAATTTCCGGGTCATCACAGAACAAGAGGTACCGAGTTCGAACCTAGGCAACTTCATATATTTTTATCAAAATTTAAAAATCGGAATGGGCTTTAAATTGGGCTTCTGTTGGGCTATTAGCAGGCTAGAATCTGGAAGAAAGAGTTATATAGATTTAGTTAAGAAATAATTCAGAAAAATTGGATAGTGTACGTGGTTTGCTTGTTGTCGGGTTAGCGTGTGGTCTCGGGTTCGAATCCCAGATGAAACAGAAAAATGGTAGATGGTCTAAACGGCCAAAAGTTTGATGATAAAGAAAGGAGTGTTAGGAACGCTCGATAGAAAATTGAATATTGAAAAACAGATTGAGCTACCCATGAAGGAGACCAAGGACAAATACAAGGACCAAACCCTATATTCAAGGGATTCAGGTAATTCTGGATCCGTTGAAATCTTTAGAGAATATCTTGCTCCGAAGTCATGTTAAAATCTTACGGAAAGTCTTTCTCCATCAACCATCGAACTTAGAAATTCCAAAATATCATCATCAATATCTTCGATATTTCTGAGGATATTTTCATAAATATTCTCGTCCGAAATTATATACCTCTTCGTGCTTCCTGTGTATCATTATATTGGAAATATTCAATAGAAAATTTAGTACCGAAAAGCAGATTATGCGAAACTATGAAAAAAAAAAGCCGTGGACAAATCACAAAGAATAAGTTTGACTTCAAAGAATCCAAATGATTCAATGTCTACTAAGGTATTTAGTGAATATCTTGCTCCTTACTCTAAACCTTTGCAGACAATAGTTTCTATCATCCTCTGATCTTAGATATTCCAAGATATCATCGTATCTTTCATTATAAATATCCTCCATATTTCTGAAGATAGTTTCATAACTATTCTTATCTGAAATCATTAATCTCTTAGTGCTATCAATGTTACATCCTATAGAAACTGTTAGTTTCTATATTCTGTAAAATTTCGAGCTTAAAAATATGAATGCTATTGAAGTAATGTTGGGAACTGATGCATGAGTTAGTATAATATAATGACACTTGATCAATGTGATTATATTACAGTAAGTCATGCTGAGTTTCCAAATGGAATGTGATGATTCACTGATCATAACGTCATTATGTGCCATGTTACATAACTCTTTCATTCTAATTAACTCCTGAACAAATCAAGAAAATGTATTCTTGATGGTTCTATCTTCCGTGATGTTGATTAATTTGAAAAATCAAATTGTGCTATTACGTTCTCTCTTGCTTAGAACGTTATAATCATTCGAAACTCGATATCTACGAAATTCTGGACCATTATTCGCTTGACATAAAGTCGGGAAGAGAAAATGTGAGCATGGAGCTCCAAAATATAAGAGAAAATATAGAGCCCAACAACAACAACAACACCGAAATCACAAACCATGTATATCAATGTGTATAGCAACATGAATATACAGAAGAATGAAAAATATTATAACCCCAAGGTAATAGTAGAAGTAAACAGATTTTTCTGGTGGAAGATTGAAAAGAAGGATGACAGAAATGATAATTAGGAAAATATCACGGATTAGAATGGGATTAAGTATTTTCACAATCTTTTGGATGTATGAACTAAGAAAGAAAGTATAGGAATGGTGAGAATAATGGAACGGAAGAGTTTAATTTATAATGAAAATATCAGACAGAGTTAGCGAGGCAGATCACCGTATTTAATTACAGAGATCTTAATTTCCTTACTCGCCGAAGAATCAAATCTTTTAGATTTCGAAGATTTTCTTTAATCCCTTGAATTCCAGAAAATCCACCACGACTACGTCAAAAGTTAAATCTCTATCTCAAATGTTTTGTGGTAGCTTCACTCGTACTCTTCACAAAATTAAATTGTTTTGTCTATATTACTCGATGATGATAAAACTCTAATTTTCAGCTCGTATGCGTCATGAAAACATACTTATTGTCAGTTATGACTATCCCAATCAAATTTCGGGACGAAATTTCTTTAACGGGTAGGTACTGTGACGACCCGTAAATTTCCGACCAAATTTAAACTTCATTCTTATATGGTTTCGACATGATAAGCAAAGTCTATTTAATTGAGTCTCAAATTGTGGAACAGTTTACATGAATTCATTTGACTTTGACTATTCCCGACGATTCACGAACAACTATTTGTAAATAGATATGTGTGTATGTAAATATAAATAATAATTCAAAATATAATTTGAAGTATTATATGTTGTGGTTATTAAAAATTAATAAAATAAAAATAGGATATTATAATAATTATTATTTAAAACATATCTCTATATATAAATAAAGTATATTAAAAATAAATATTAAATGATTGTAATACTCGTTGGACGTTTCGATTATTATTTAGAGAAGTATTAATTCAAACATATATGATTTTAAAATAAACGATGATTCGAAAATGTGTTCTATAAATTTTAGGCTTACTAAAAATGTATTTAAGATCTAGTTATTAAATTTTAGCACTTTTATATTTTACCCAAAAATCGAGCGGGACAGTTGATGTAATTTTATTTAATAAGTTAATGATCGAATTTTATGCCATATTAACTAAATTAAATAAAGACAATTAATTTAAAAATATGGGATTTTTCAGAGGATTTTTGTTTTATATATCCACCACAGATTAATCAACGGAGCATGAAATAATATCCCTATATACATTAGATGTCGACTAGAAAACTACAAGATTAACGACAGCTTAACTATTGCGAATACTATTTGCTTTTTAATTTCTTATATGATTATGATATAATATATCATACTCACATGCAATTAGAATGATGCCTTTCACTATCTACTGTTTTTAATTGAATATATATATACCCTACATATATTCATGCCGAGATATATATCTGGACATCCATGGAAACATGAGTAAAAACCAAACACTTTTATTTTTTTTTATTTTTTTCTTTCTTTTTCTCTTACCAATCAAACCCCACTTGCTTTTGATTAATTCACTGAATTGGTTATGATTACCTCACACACTATTCTCTATTTCATATATATATACATTTGAGTATTATTGTATGAAGAAAACCCATATCTCTTGTCACCTTCAACCCTCATCCGGTGACACTCTCATCCACCTACAACCGCCGGCCAACTCCTCTATTGATCCACCATGTTTTCCTTGTTCTTTGTGAACTACACATAACCACCTTACATCACCTTCTACAACTCTCTTTTTCTGTTTCTGACTTCCATTGTAAACGAACCAAGAAATCACCAAATCATCACCTTGCTCGCTGTTATGTTCCTTCTTATGCTACAGCGTTTGTTTTTCTATTTCATTTGATGAAACCTACAATCAACCATCAAAATATTAATGTTGCAGCTTACCTTAATTTCGGTTTCAGTAGATAATAGAAGATGAAGAGGTGATGATAAAGATTCGAAGATGATGAGTGATGGTGGTCTACTGCTGTTTCTGTTGAGTTCTAACACACGAGAAAGACAAGAATGCTACCATGATTGTTTCCTGTTGCTCTAACAAACACTAAACCCACACAGTCACAACCACCAACGAACACCCACCATCTTTGAGATGTTCATTTCCTGGTTCTATTTTCGCTACAGATCAATGAAACACACGGTCCTGCAATCACGTTAACTGATACTTGTTACTAATTCTTGCAGCTGTTGTTTCATAATTTTTTTATATTTTTTTTCTCTTTTTCTTTCCTGTCGAAACCCAACAAGACTCCATAACAAAATTACTCTCGAATACACCTGCTACTATTCTGCTTTTCAGTCCGATAAACAAACCGAAATCGCCAACACCTTCAACCATGGTTGCCACTGCTATTCCTCTTCTACGATTTGAACGAAACCAAGAGTATTTCATCAACGTCTGTTCATTTGTAAAAATATAATGGAGTGGGCTATTGTTAAACAAAATTGAAGTGGGCTGTGACTACAGCCCAATAACAAACAGATTTATTTAATTTTTGGGGCCATCGGTATGTATTATTATTATTATTATTAAGTTTAGTATTGATTATTATTATTATTATTAATATTATTATGATTATGATTAGATTATGATAATGATAATGATTAGGTGATGATGGACATTATAGTGATGAGGTTATGAAGGATCGATGATGAGTGAGGATGATGCATGATGATGTCTAGCGAAAATGGTAAGGAAGAAGAAAGATGATGAGGACGAATTGCAGCCTTATTTTTTCTGTTTTAATCGTTAGTTCACGAGACCCATATTTTGCCTTAGTGAACACTAAAGTTTACAAGATTCATATGAAGGCTTATAGAGGGATTAGAGATAACGATATGTTAAGGATGAAGGCGACCAGAAAGATGATGATGCACGTTTAGATATTATGATGATGATGAAGTAATTTAGTTTTGATGAGGGTGAATAATTATGGGTTGGTTGTAGAAGAAGAAGAAGAAAATAAAACAAAACGGGTTATAAATATTTAGTTAGGAAATGAAACAGAAATGAAGGGAACGGATGAGTGGGTAGGGGAGTGGTATTTGAACAAGAGGTACCGAGTTCGAACCTAGGCAACTTCATATATTTTTATCAAAATTTAAAAATCGGAATGGGCTTTAAATTGGGCTTCTGTTGGGCTATTAGCAGGCTAGAATCAGGAAGAAAGAGTTATATAGATTTAGTTAAGAAATAATTCAGAAAAATTGGATAGAGTACGTGGTTTGCTTGTTGTCGGGTTAGCGTGTGGTCTCGGGTTCGAATCCCAGATGAAACAACATTTTTTTTTTAGGCTCCATTCCTTGAAGGTAGTTCACTTTTTATTTAGTTTATTATTATTATTGATTATTAGTATTGTTATTATTAAACTTATTATCATTATTATCATTCGTAATAAAAATAATTATTTTGTTATCACTAAACTATCAATAATATTGCAAATAGATATTTTTATAAACAAATACATTACGCTACATTTATTATTAAAAAGATAATAATTAAACTATATATATAAAAGATATCAATTAATATATAAAAATATATTTTTAGCATATATAAACCCTAATATAAATTATTATTATTAATATGTTATAATGAAAGATAAACACTAGTTAAATAAAATGTATAAATTAAATATATCTATATCTATATAACAAATAATTTAACAAGTATATTATTAAAAATAATAAATATATTTATTCGATTACGATTATGTGTGTTAATATATATACAAATGATATAGGTTTGTGAATTCGAGGCCAACCTTGCAATTGTTCAATATAGTCATATGTATTTTTACTACAAAATACATTAGGTGAGTTTCATTTGCTCCCTTTTTAAATGCTTTTGCAATATATATTTTTGGGACTGAGAATACATGCGCTGCTTTTATAACTGTTTTACGAAATAGACACAAGTAATCGAAACTACATTCTATGGTTGAATTATTAAACCGAATATGCCCCTTTTTATTAAGTCTGGTAATCTAAGAATTAGGGAACAGACACCCTAATTGACGCGAATTCTAAAGATAGATCTATCGGGCCCAACAAGCCCCATCCAAAGTACCGGATGCTTTAGTACTTCGAAATTTATATCATATCCGAAGGAGGATCCCGGAATGATGGGGATATTCTTATATGCATATTGTGAATGTTGGTTACCAGGTGTTCAATCCATATGAATGATATTTTTGTCTCTATGCATGGGACGTATGTTTATGAGAAATGGAAATATGAAATCTTGTGGTCTATTAAAAATTATGAAATGATTATTTATGTTAAACTAATGAACTCACCAACCTTTTGGTTGACATTTGAAAGCATGTTTATTCTTAGGTATTAAAGAAATCTTCCGCTGTGCATTTGCTCATATTACATGGAGTCGTTCATGGCATATAGAAGTCAGTTCATCGTGATGGTACCATATGTTATTGTATTCGTTCGAAAGATTTTGGACGGGGTATGACATGTGGTATCAGAGCGGTGGTCTTAGCGAACCAGGTCTTTCATTAGTGTGTCTAACTGATAGTTGCTTTGATGCATTAATGAGTCTGGACTTCGACCGTGTCTGCATGTCAAAAGTTTTGCTTATCATTGCGTGTCGAAAATTATCTACTTATCATCCTTAGGAAATTACCTGCTTATAATTCCTAGTCTAGACACATCTTACTGCATTGATTGCATGAATAGTGTATAGAAAAAAATTTATATCTTAACATATCTGAAAATTCATATCTTAGCGTATCTGTTACTGTAGACTTTTCCTGACAGTTTCCGTATATTCCTCCGTAACTTATGGGATTTTAGTATTATATATGCATATGTAAATTATGTATTGCAAGGTACTAATCTACATCCTATAATCTATTTCTTATCAAAAATCCTTCACCTGATCGTACGAGATGAATCCCTCAACCAGCTCGAGTCCCTCAGATTCCGATAGCTATTCCCATAGTTATTCTGACAGCTATTCCGATATGGATATTCACCTAAGCTCCGAAAGCAGTGTCCTAGAATGAATCAACCAATTCATTTGATGGATTCGTAGCCTATTAAATCAATGGATACGAAAAGAAGGCGAACCTTTCCATCAACCAAATTCATGTTTTGGCGAAAAACTTGAAACACTTACCGACGAACCAATCCGAAACATCATTTTCTCTCTCATTTCTAGAGTATCTCACCTTGACTATATCATAAAACAGATTCTAAACCTTATTCATCCGCCCATTCCAACCGACAATCATCCCGGAATAATAAAAGAAGTCAACGAACTTCGCGCTCGAGTAATCAATTTGGAAAACGTAGTGCAAAACTTACCAGCTTCAGTAACATCACCGACACCAACAGTACCACCAACAACTCAAGTTTCAACATCACATGCCTCAACATCGCAATCTATACCTCGAGCATAATCTTCGTTCTACATCTTGTTCTACATCGGATATCTTCTTTCTTCATGATGAGTGTGTAATCTCTAATGTTTTAGAGATTATATATTCTTGTTCTAACGATAAAATCAAATGAGTTTAATATCATATTGACTCGTTAAATCCATGATTACATCTGAAGAAAATATATATGTATATATGTTTTTATAAAGATTGTAATTAAAAATTCTTTTGTACAAACTATTAATGGTGAAAATATTTTAACGGGTAGGTAATACCCGAGGAATATTTAGATTTCACATTAATAAGTTATACTGTACATTCTTCGAATCTGATTCAACGGTCATTTACTATTCTATTTACAACTACCGATATACGTATCCGTTCACCACAGAATAACCATATTCATCCAATTTCATATTTGGATTTTGATTTATCAGAATCCAACAAGTGGCATAATGAAGAAAATATATGACAAAATAAAATTTGTTAGAAACAGACTGATTAACTATAAGAAATTGTGTTAAGAATCCACGCTAACTGTTCCTAGCTAATTGTTCCTAGCTAACTGATTACATTTTAATTATCGCAATTTATTTTATAGCAATTTTAATTCTCGCAATTTTATTTATCGTCATTTAATTTCTGTATTTATTTTACGCACTTTAAATATCGGGACACGTATACAAGGTTTTGACATATCATATCGACGCCTCTATATATATTATTTGGAATAACCATAGACACTCTATATGCAGTAATGCGGGAGTTAGCTATACAGGGTTGAGGTTGATTCTACAATAATATATATAGTTTGAGTTGTGATCGAGTCTGAGACGTATACGGGTCACGATACGTATTAATTAATTAGAATATTATATATTAATCTATATATGAATTATCGGACTGTTAATTGTGGACTATCGACTATGGACTAATAAAATTGGACAATCAAAATGAATTAAAATATTGATTAAAATATATGAAACTAAACATTTCTTCAAATTTGCCACTTGATTTCATCTTAAACCCCAATTGTATCTTGACGATTACAATCTGCGTTCAAACTTTCATAATTCTTGAAAACACCTCAAATGATAGGATGAATCAACCGCACTTCATCTACGGAAGGAAAGATTTGTGCATATAGTTATGCACCTGAGAAACTCTCGGCAACTGAGTAAAAATTTAACACGTAGCCGCGTCAGATCCTTTGGCATTTATTAGCAAAAATAACTTTACGATCCCTTTTCAAAGTAGCAAATTTTGTCACAGCTTCAGCAAATCAACTTCGACTTTTCGTTCGAAACAACCTTATTATCACCTTGACTTATATTTATGTTCTTTTATTGTTACCGGGGAACCTTTTATATTCCACCATATTACCGTCAGCGTTTAATCATCTAAAAACACAATTCTCCTGAAACCACCTTGGATTAATAACAGATGATTCAGATATCATAGCATTAAATGCAGAGGAAACAGAAAAATGGTAGATGGTCTAAACGGCCAAAAGTTTGATGATAAAGAAAGGAGTGTTAGGAACGCTCGATAGAAAATTGAATATTGAAAAACAGATTGAGCTACCCATGAAGGAGACCAAGGACAAATACAAGGACCAAACCCTATATTCAAGGGATTCAGGTAATTCTGGATCCGTTGAAATCTTTAGAGAATATCTTGCTCCAAAGTCATGTTAAAATCTTACGGAAAATCTTTTTCCATCAACCATCGAACTTAGAAATTCCAAAATATCATCATCAATATCTTCGATATTTCTGAGGATATTTTCATAAATATTCTCGTCCGAAATTATATACCTCTTCGTGCTTCCTGTGTATCATTATATTGGAAATATTCAATAGAAAATTTAGTACCGAAAAGCAGATTATGCGAAACTATGGAAAAAAAAAGCCGTGGATAAATCACAAAGAATAAGTTTGACTTCAAAGAATCCAAATGATTCAATGTCTACTAAGGTATTTAGTGAATATCTTGCTCCTTACTCTAAACCTTTGCAGACAATAGTTTCTATCATCCTCTGATCTTAGATATTCCAAGATATCATCGTATATTTCATTATAAGTATCCTCCATATTTCTGAAGATAGTTTCATAACTATTCTTATCTGAAATCATTAATCTCTTAGTGCTATCAATGTTACATCCTATAGAAACTGTTAGTTTCTATATTCTGTAAAATTTCGAGCTTAAAAATATGAATGCTATTGAAGTAATGTTGGGAACTGATGCATGAGTTAGTATAATATAATGACACTTGATCAACGTGATTATATTACAGTAAGTCATGCTGAGTTTCCAAATGGAATGTGATGATTCACTGATCATAACGTCATTATGTGCCATGTTACATAACTCTTTCATTCTAATTAACTCCTGAACAAATCAAAAAAATATATTCTTGATGGTTCTATCTTCCGTGATGTTGATTAATTTGAAAAATCAAATTGTGCTATTACGTTCTCTCTTGCTTAGAACGTTATAATCATTCGAAACTCGATATCTACGAAATTCTGGACCATTATTCGCTTGACATAAAGTCGGGAAGAGAAAACGTGAGCATGGAGCTCCAAAATATAAGAGAAAATATAGAGCCCAACAACAACAACAACACCGAAATCACAAACCGTGTATATCAATGTGTATAGCAACATAAATACATGGAAGAATGAAAAATATTATAACCCCAAGGTAATAGTAGAAGTAAACAGATTTTTCTGGTGGAAGATTGAAAAGAATGATGACAGAAATGATAATTAGGAAAATATCACGGATTAGAATGGGATTAAGTATTTTCACAATCTTTTGGATGTATGAACTAAGAAAGAAAGTATAGGAATGGTGAGAATAATGGAACGGAAGAGTTTAATTTATAATGAAAATATCAGACAGAGTTAGCGAGGCAGATCACCGTATTTAATTACAGAGATCTTAATTTCCTTACTCGCCGAAGAATCAAATCTTTTAGATTTCGAAGATTTTCTTTAATCCCTTGAATTCCAGAAAATCCACCACGACTACGTCAAAAGTTAAATCTCTATCTCAAATGTTTTGTGGTAGCTTCACTCGTACTCTTCACAAAATTAAATTGTTTTGTCTATATTACTCGATGATGATAAAACTCTAATTTTCAGCTCGTATGCGTCATGAAAACATACTTATTGTCAGTTATGACTATCCCAATCAAATTTCGGGACGAAATTTCTTTAACGGGTAGGTACTGTGACGACCCGTAAATTTCCGACCAAATTTAAACTTCATTCTTATATGGTTTCGACATGATAAGCAAAGTCTGTTTAATTGAGTCTCAAATTGTGGAACAGTTTACATGAATTCATTTGACTTTGACTATTCTCGACGATTCACGAACAACTATTTGTAAATAGATATGTGTGTATGTATATATAAATAATAATTCGAAATATAATTTGAAGTATTATATGTTGTGGTTATTAAAAATTAATAAAATAAAAATAGGATATTATAATAATTATTATTTAAAATATATCTCTATATATAAATAAAGTATATTAAAAATAAATATTAAATGATTGTAATACTCGTTGGACGTTTCGATTATTATTTAGAGAAGTATTAATTCAAACATATATGATTTTAAAATAAACGATGATTCGAAAATGTGTTCTATAAATTTTAGGCTTACTAAAAATGTATTTAGGATCTAGTTATTAAATTTTAGCACTTTTATATTTTACCCAAAAATCGAGTGGGACAGTTGATGTAATTTTATTTAATAAGTTAATGATCGAATTTTATGCCATATTGACTAAATTAAATAAAGACAATTAATTTAAAAATATGGGATTTTTCAGAGGATTTTTGTTTTATATATCCACCACAGATTAATCAACGGAGCATGAAATAATATCCCTATATACATTAGATGTCGACTAGAAAACTACAAGATTAACGACAGCTTAACTATTGCGAATACTATTTGCTTTTTAATTTCTTATATGATTATGATATAATATATCATACTCACATGCAATTAGAATGATGCCTTTCACTATCTACTGTTTTTAATTGAATATATATATACCCTACATATATTCATGTCGAGATATATATCTGGACATCCATGGAAACATGAGTAAAAACCAAACACTTTTATTTTTTTTTATTTTTTTCTTTCTTTTTCTCTTACCAATCAAACCCCACTTGCTTTTGATTAATTCACTGAATTGGTTATGATTACCTCACACACTATTCTCTATTTCATATATATATACATTTGAGTATTATTGTATGAAGAAAACCCATATCTCTTGTCACCTTCAACCCTCATCCGGTGACACTCTCATCCACCTACAACCGCCGGCCAACTCCTCTATTGATCCACCATGTTTTCCTTGTTCTTTGTGAACTACACATAACCACCTTACATCACCTTCTACAACTCTCTTTTTCTGTTTCTGACTTCCATTGTAAACGAACCAAGAAATCACCAAATCATCACCTTGCTCGCTGTTATGTTCCTTCTTATGCTACAGCGTTTGTTTTTCTATTTCATTTGATGAAACCTACAATCAACCATCAAAATATTAATGTTGCAGCTTACCTTAATTTCGGTTTCAGTAGATAATAGAAGATGAAGAGGTGATGATAAAGATTCGAAGATGATGAGTGATGGTGGTCTACTGCTATTTCTGTTGAGTTCTAACACACGAGAAAGACAAGAATGCTACCATGATTGTTTCCTGTTGCTCGAACAAACACTAAACCCACACAGTCACAACCACCAACGAACACCCACCATCTTTGAGATGTTCATTTCCTGGTTCTATTTTCGCTACAGATCAATGAAACACACGGTCCTGCAATCACGTTAACTGATACTTGTTACTAATTCTTGTAGCTGTTGTTTCATAATTTTTTTATATTTTTTTTCTCTTTTTCTTTCCTGTCGAAACCCAACAAGACTCCATAACAAAATTACTCTCGAATACACCTGCTACTATTCTGCTTTTCAGTCCGATAAACAAACCGAAATCTCCAACACCTTCAACCATGGTTGCCACTGCTATTCCTCTTCTACGATTTGAACGAACCAAGAGTATTTCATCAACGTCTGTTCATTTGTAAAAATATAATGGAGTGGGCTATTGTTAAACAAAATTGAAGTGGGCTGTGACTACAGCCCAATAACAAACAGATTTATTTAATTTTTGGGGCCATCGGTATGTATTATTATTATTATTATTAAGTTTAGTATTGATTATTATTATTATTATTAATATTATTATGATTATGATTAGATTATGATAATGATAATGATTAGGTGATGATGGACATTATAGTGATGAGGTTATGAAGGATCGATGATGAGTGAGGATGATGCATGATGATGTCTAGCGAAAATGGTAAGGAAGAAGAAAGATGATGAGGACGAATTGCAGCCTTATTTTTTCTGTTTTAATCGTTAGTTCACGAGACCCATATTTTGCCTTAGTGAACACTAAAGTTTACAAGATTCATATGAAGGCTTATAGAGGGATTAGAGATAACGATATGTTAAGGATGAAGGCGACCAGAAAGATGATGATGCACGTTTAGATATTATGATGATGATGAAGTAATTTAGTTTTGATGAGGATGAATAATTATGGGTTGGTTGTAGAAGAAGAAGAAGAAAATAAAACAAAACGGGTTATAAATATTTAGTTAGGAAATGAAACAGAAATGAAGGGAACGGATGAGTGGGTAGGGGAGTGGTATTTGAACAAGAGGTACCGAGTTCGAACCTAGGCAACTTCATATATTTTTATCAAAATTTAAAAATCGGAATGGGCTTTAAATTGGGCTTCTTTTAGGCTATTAGCAGGCTAGAATCAGGAAGAAAGAGTTATGTAGATTTAGTTAAGAAATAATTCAGAAAAATTGGATAGAGTACGTGGTTTGCTTGTTGTCGGGTTAGCGTGTGGTCTCGGGTTCGAATCCCAGATGAAACGGCATTTTTTTTTTAGGCTCCATTCCTTGAAGGTAGTTCACTTTTTATTTAGTTTATTATTATTATTGATTATTAGTATTGTTATTATTAAACTTATTATCATTATTATCATTCGTAATAAAAATAATTATTTTGTTATCACTAAACTATCAATAATATTGCAAATAGATATTTTTATAAACAAATACATTACGCTACATTTATTATTAAAAAGATAATAATTAAACTATATATATAAAAGATATCAATTAATATATAAAAATATATTTTTAGCATATATAAACCCTAATATAAATTATTATTATTAATATGTTATAATGAAAGATAAACACTAGTTAAATAAAATGTATAAATTAAATATATCTATATCTATATAACAAATAATTTAACAAGTATATTATTAAAAATAATAAATATATTTATTCGATTACGATTATGTGTGTTAATATATATACAAATGATATAGGTTCGTGAATTCGAGGCCAACCTTGCAATTGTTCAATATAGTCATATGTATTTTTACTACAAAATACATTAGGTGAGTTTCATTTGCTCCCTTTTTAAATGCTTTTGCAATATATATTTTTGGGACTGATAATACATGCGCTGCTTTTATAACTGTTTTACGAAATAGACACAAGTAATCGAAACTACATTCTATGGTTGAATTATTAAACCGAATATGCCCCTTTTTATTAAGTCTGGTAATCTAAGAATTAGGGAACAGACACCCTAATTGACGCGAACTCTAAAGATAGATCTATCGGGCCCAACAAGCCCCATCCAAAGTACCGGATGCTTTAGTACTTCGAAATTTATATCATGTCTGAAGGAGGATCCCGGAATGATGGGGATATTCTTATATGCATATTGTGAATGTTGGTTACCAGGTGTTCAATCCATATGAATGATATTTTTGTCTCTATGCATGGGACGTATGTTTATGAGAAATGGAAATATGAAATCTTGTGGTCTATTAAAAATTATGAAATGATTATTTATGTTAAACTAATGAACTCACCAACCTTTTGGTTGACATTTGAAAGAATGTTTATTCTCAGGTATTAAAGAAATCTTCCGCTGTGCATTTGCTCATATTACATGGAGTCGTTCATGGCATATAGAAGTCAGTTCATCGTGATGGTTCCATATGTTATTGTATTCGTTCGAAAGATTTTGGACGGGGTATGACACCTCAGTCCCATCTGTAGTGACCCGAACTTTTCCATGTTTATATATATTAATTGAGATTGATATTTACATGATTAAATGTTTCCAACATGTTAAGCAATCAAACTTGTTAAGACTTGATTAATTGAAATAGGTTTCATATAGACAATTGACCACCCAAGTTGACCGGTGATTCACGAACGTTAAAACTTGTAAAAACTATATGATGACATATATATGGTTATATATATAGTTAACATGATATTATGATAAGTAAACATATCATTAAGTATATTAACAATGAACTACATATGTAAAAACAAGACTACTAATTTAATGATTTTGAAACGAGACATATATGTAACGATTATCGTTGTAACGACATTTAATGTGTATATATCATATTAAGAGATATTCGTACATCATAATATCATGATAATATAATAATTTAAAATCTCTTTTGATATTATAAACATTGGGTTAACAACATTTAACAAGATCGTTAACCTAAAGGTTTCAAAACAACATTTACATGTAACGACTAACGATGACTTAACGACTCAGTTAAAATGTATATACATGTAGTGTTTTAATATGTATTCATACACTTTTGAAAGACTTCAAGACACTTATCAAAATACTTCTACTTAACAAAAATGCTTACAATTACATCCTCGTTCAGTTTCATCAACAATTCTACTCGTATGCACCCGTATTCGTACTCGTACAATACACAGCTTTTAGATGTATGTACTATTGGTATATACACTCTAATGATCAGCTCTTAGCAGCCCATGTGAGTCACCTAACACATGTGGGAACCATCATTTGGCAACTAGCATGAAATATCTCATAAAATTACAAAAATATGAGTAATCATTCATGACTTATTTACATGAAAACAAAATTACATATCCTTTATATCTAATCCATACACCAACGACCAAAAACACCTACAAACACTTTCATTCTTCAATTTTCTTCATCTAATTGATCTCTCTCAAGTTCTATCTTCAAGCTCTAAGTGTTCTTCATAAATTCCAAAAGTTCTAGTTTCATAAAATCAAGAATACTTTCAAGTTTGCTAGCTCACTTCCAATCTTGTAAGGTGATCATCCAACCTCAAGAAATCTTTGTTTCTTACAGTAGGTTATCATTCTAATACAAGTTAATAATCATATTCAAACTTTGGTTCAATTTCTATAACTATAACAATCTTATTTCAAGTGATGATCTTACTTGAACTTGTTTTCGTGTCATGATTTTGCTTCAAGAACTTCGAGCCATCCAAGGATCCATTGAAGCTAGATACATTTTTCTCTTTTCCAGTAGGTTTATACAAGGAACTTAAGGTAGTAATGATGTTCATAACATCATTCGATTCATACATATAAAGCTATCTTATTCGAAGGTTTAAACTTGTAATCACTAGAACATAGTTTAGTTAATTCTAAACTTGTTCGCAAACAAAAGTTAATCCTTCTAACTTGACTTTTAAAATCAACTAAACACATGTTCTATATCTATATGATATGCTAACTTAATGATTTAAAACCTGGAAACACGAAAAACACCGTAAAACCGGATTTACGCCGTCGTAGTAACACCGCTGGCTGTTTTGGATTAGTTAATTAAAAACTATGATAAACTTTGATTTAAAAGTTGTTATTCTGAGAAAATGATTTTTATTATGAACATGAAACTATATCCAAAAATTATGGTTAAACTCAAAGTGGAAGTATGTTTTCTAAAATGGTCATCTAGACGTCGTTCTTTCGACTGAAATGACTACCTTTACAAAAACGACTTGTAACTTATTTTTCCGACTATAAACCTATACTTTTCTGTTTAGATTCATAAAATAGAGTTCAATATGAAACCATAGCAATTTGATTCACTCAAAACGGATTTAAAATGAAGAAGTTATGGGTAAAACAAGATTGGATAATTTTTCTCATTTTAGCTACGTGAAAATTGGTAACAAATCTATTCCAACCATAACTTAATCAACTTGTATTGTATATTATGTAATCTTGAGATACCATAGACACGTATACAATGTTTCGACCTATCATGTCGACACATCTATATATATTTCGGAACAACCATAGACACTCTATATGTGAATGTTGGAGTTAGCTATACAGGGTTGAGGTTGATTCCAAAATATATATAGTTTGAGTTGTGATCAATACTGAGATACGTATACACTGGGTCGTGGATTGATTCAAGATAATATTTATCGATTTATTTCTGTACATCTAACTGTGGACAACTAGTTGTAGGTTACTAACGAGGACAGCTGACTTAATAAACTTAAAACATCAAAATATATTAAAAGTGTTGTAAATATATTTTGAACATACTTTGATATATATGTATATATTGTTATAGGTTCGTGAATCAACCAGTGGCCAAGTCTTACTTCCCGACGAAGTAAAAATCTGTGAAAGTGAGTTATAGTCCCACTTTTAAAATCTAATATTTTTGGGATGAGAATACATGCAGGTTTTATAAATGATTTACAAAATAGACACAAGTACGTGAAACTACATTCTATGGTTGAATTATCGAAATCGAATATGCCCCTTTTTATTAAGTCTGGTAATCTAAGAATTAGGGAACAGACACCCTAATTGACGCGAATCCTAAAGATAGATCTATTGGGCTTAACAAACCCCATCCAAAGTACCGGATGCTTTAGTACTTCGAAATTTATATCATATCCGAAGGGTGTCCCGGAATGATGGGGATATTCTTATATATGCATCTCGTTAATGTCGGTTACCAGGTGTTCACCATATGAATGATTTTTATCTCTAAGTATGGGATGTGTATTGAAATATGAAATCTTGTGGTCTATTATTATGATTTGATATATATAGGTTAAACCTATAACTCACCAACATTTTTGTTGACGTTTTAAGCATGTTTATTCTCAGGTGATTATTAAGAGCTTCCGCTGTCACATACTTAAATAAGGACGAGATTTGGAGTCCATGCTTGTATGATATTGTGTAAAAACTGCATTCAAGAAACTTATTTTGTTGTAACATATTTGTATTGTAAACCATTATGTAATGGTCGTGTGTAAACAGGATATTTTAGATTATCATTATTTGATAATCTACGTAAAGCTTTTTAAACCTTTATTGATGAAATAAAGGTTATGGTTTGTTTTAAAATGAATGCAGTCTTTGAAAAACGTCTCATATAGAGGTCAAAACCTCGCAACGAAATCAATTAATATGGAACGTTTTTAATCAATAAGAACGGGACATTTCACCATCTCTGTCTCCGCTACTCAGAAGGGGGAAGTAAATTTTTTCTTTTTCTTTTTGATTTTTTTAAAAACATTAAGATTACGCGAAAATATGAACATTTAAAAAGGACACTTTGTGATAAATGTTATTATGTTGACTGGAAAACGCTCAAAAAATAACATTCATCGATAAATGTTATTCCTGATAACATTCATCGTGATGCATGTTATTCTTCAAGCGTTATTTTTAGGTTTTAGAAATTAGGAGTTGGGGTTTAGAAACTATGGTTTAGAAATTAAATTTAGGGTTTAAATTGAGTTTTTAACACAAACAGTTTAGAGTTTAGGTCCAAAAGGTGTATATTTGGCAGGGACACCCCGACCCTGTGTTTCCTTTGGAAACCCACCAGACCCACTCCGAAAGAGTCAGATGCCGGATAATTACCTCCACCGGGTCCCCACACATGTGACAGGAGCAATCATCATCCCATTGGCCATAAAAGTTGTAAATTCTTGCCGCAAGTGAGGATTGAACCTACGCCTGTTTTAGGTCCAAGTTTTCACATGGCGGATCCCAGCTTCAAAGGTACCCGGTAGAGTTTAGGGTTTAGGGACCAAACCCAAAACACTAAACCCTAGACTCTAAATCGGACTAAATTTTTAAAAAGAACTCCACTCGAAGAAAAACATGCATCACGATGAATGTTATCAGAAATAACATTTATCGATGAGATGAATGTTATTTTTTCGAGCGTTTTCTGGTCAAAATAATAACATTTATCACAAAGTGCCTTTTTTAAATATTCATATTTTCACATAATCTTAATATTTGTGGGGAAAAAAATTAATACAAAAAATAAATATACTTGTCCCCTTCCAAAAAAAGTGCTTACAATATACTGTATAAAACTCGGATAATACATAAAACCCGAGGATCTATGGATTAAACCATTCTAGTTTGAAGTCAACATAAGAATACGGACTAAGGGGGTCAATAAAGGTTTTCCAAGAAGTAAGTGTTAGATCTTCCCATCTTCCGTTACAAGGATTTTGTAGTTGCACTTTTGTTAGGTCGCCCAACACTTCAACATTTTTATTCATGATTCCCTTTTCTGTTAGTACAGAGAAGAGCCTGTTATTGTTGTCTTTAATAGCACCTACTTTTGCCTTAAAGTGACTGGGATGGCAAATCAAAAAAAAATAGTCATAACATTGTGTGTGTTTCCGCACATCTTCAAATGTTTGAATATGTAATTTTTGCACGTTTGTTGCAGGAAACAAGCCCCTTTTTCTCAGATCATTATAGTCAGTGTTTGATAGCACTGCTAATGCATCACCCATGGATCCGGTTATATATATGTCAAACGTGCTTGATAAATTGAGTACTTCCCTCATCCTAAGAAAGAATGAGAGATCAACGAGTGTCTGCAACTTGAAATTAAGCTCAATCTTCTTTGGAGTAACGAATGGAAACGAGAGAGTAGGTATGAAGTGACTCTCATAACAAAAATAAAGTAATTTTGGAGCATCAATTTGTATGTCATTAGGCATGTTATTACTAACATTTAGAGTCAGCCTTTTGAGACTAGTGCTGGCGATAACGAAGCTAGTGATGTCCAAGCTTTGATACACAAATTCAACGTTCAACTCCTCCAGAAAAATTAATTTCGACTTGATCATGTTGAAAAATTCAGCAATAGAGTCTTTTCCCAAATTATATATATGTAGTTGTCTCACGCTTACTATTTGGTGCATGTTGAACGATACAGGCTTCTCCAAAGCCGATTCCCCAATATATTTCCAGTAATGAAAAAAAACAAGACTTGGGACATTATCGATTTCCAAAATTAAATCTTCTTTCCACGTCTCTATCTCCAATTCCATGAGACAAGGAAGATCTTTAACCTTAAGGGTCTTAAAGCCATTGCAACACCAAAGTTGAATCTTCTCAAGCAACATACAAGTAGACACTAAGCTATTAAATACCTCTTCAGTTATACTCACTCTTTGTAACACAAGTACTCGGAGGGACACACACTTTATCATCGTGTTGATGCGTCTGAGGTTGAAGGTATCTGAAAAACCACGCTCTTCCTTGGTTACACTGATCCTGGTGAGGTTTTCACATGAAAATATCGAATCTATAACTGTGGACCAATCCATATAAATATTAGTATTGAAACTAAGAGAAAGCTCCTTAAGGAAACTTTTAGAAGCTACTTGTGGAATCCAACGTTTTAGGAGGCGAGCCGTATTCTTGTTTTCATCGTCAAACCGAATATCTAAAGTTTGTATTGGTAAGTTGTGACGGTGATACCTTTCAAAAGTATTGTTGATCAGCTTGTTTTTGTGAAACCTCAGATGTGGGATTGTATACCAAGCATGTAGCCATGACTTAGACAAGATGCACGTGCCACCAGCGTGTTTCTCGGACATACACATTTGTATTCGGTGAATCAACTCTGTAGGTAATTCGATTTCCATCTCCTTCACAAATGAAACAAAACTAGTAAATTACTCCCAATCAATATAACTGAACTAATGGGCCGAACAAGATAAAGAAATAAAAGCCCAACATGCCCACTATGTTTGAAATTATGTTTGGCAATTGGGTCGGGTCGGGTCTGGTCAAATTGAGTTAGGGTCAAAACGCGTCAGATTTTGCTAAATGGGTTGCTAAGCCCGGTCAAATCCAGGTCAGATTGGGTTGTGTTGAGACTTGAGACTCATTTTTCTCTTGACTTTTTTTTTTTTTTTTTTTTCCTTTTTCGAAGAGACCAATAGGAGAGTGTGATATACCATATCAACAATTCCATAACAAGGGTAAACAAATATGAGTCCCCCTTGTGGAATTACATGAACACGCTTTAGGAGTTTACTACTTGTCACTTTATGAATTGATCATCAATAAAACCTTATTGATTTTATCTATTTGAAATATTCGCCAACCTGATTAATACATCATGTAACCATGATTATCTTCACAGGACCTTATCCACACACTACGAATTTTGACATATCTGAATGAAATTTAAGGTAGTGGCCTAGTGAAAAACATTATTGATTTAGGGTAGAATCTCGATCATGTTAGATGATAAATTAGTGGCCCAATTGCCCAAATCAGTCTATGTCTATTTGGTGCAACAAATAAGAAAACAAAAAAAGTTTCTTTTATATCTTTATTTAATGTTTATGGTCCGAACTTTCACGATTACGCCGTTCGAACTACAGGAGAGTGTTAGATGATAAATTAGTGGTCCGACCTGATTGTGGGCTTGGGTCCGTTAAAGTTATTATGTAGCTTTTAGGGTTATGTACCCTATATATCGAATTCTAATATAATAATATTTACGGGGTTCATACTGTTTAACAAGTCAGACTTTATACCATGTCTCATGCCCAATCACACATATGCATTAACACTGAGAAGTGACCCAAGTATATACATACGAAGATAACAACCACCAAAAGTTTTTAGTTAACCATATGATCACTAAAAAGCTTATGCATTAGCTCCTAATACATGAAAAAAATTAAAAAAAAAATATAGAGTCCGTTCCCTTGCAGATCCAGTGATTACATAATATATAAATAAAATATTATGGGTACTATACTAATTTAATTCTGATTTTAGTTTTAAAGTGAGTTTAACATAATTACATAAAATAAAATCAACAAAGAAAACTTAGATTCATAATTAATCGCCGTTGATCAAACGAAGAATGTTGCTAGCTAACTAAAAACCCTACAGTCATAACCAATCACACATAATCAGTGCCATAATCAACAAAAAAAAAACCTCAAATTCGAACCTTAAGCGCCGGTACCGGAAGTGGCAATGCAGACGCCAGGTAGTCGAGAAGCGCGCGTGTATCCTTTGACGGCACAACTCCAAAAAAAAAAAAAAAACCTAGTTTTCTGCTTGATCGACACGTTAAATTAAACAAAAATAATTGGTTTCGACTTTCGACATACTCTTGTTGAAGCTTTTTGTTCACGCAATAGAGCCCAGCTAAAACCGGCCCAACCCATCTACTCTTTTACCTCTACTCTCTACTCTTATATACGCATTATATATTTATATATATATATACTAGCATTTTAGGCTTTTAGCTCGTGCTAGGCATGAATGCTAGAATATATAACTATTAAAAGAGTAGTTGTGATTTGCTTTTTAATGCATACTTAGCTTTGTGTTGCACAAAGATGATAGTTGGCTGTTGCAAATGTTTGTTTCAATAGGTTGTTTCAGTTCTATGTAGGTGTTTGGTTTGTAGAATTAATGCGTAAGGTAAAACATATAATTATATGACTGAATTTTTGTGAATCTTCGGCGTCACACATATACATCTAGACGTCAATTAATAATATATACGTGATATGTATTATTCAAGTAATAAATAAAAGTATCTGAGTTTCTGACTAAAGCACCATCTATGTTTGACCCTCAGCCTTTCGTATAACACCATCTATGTTTGAACCTCACCCTTTCGAATAAACAAATCAGTATGAATAAAAGCATTTCCCCATCTATGTTTAATCGCCACTAATTTCCATTATCTCTATTCAATTGCACCACGATTGGCAGCTGAATTTGACTCTTTGGAGACCGGAATCTGGTTCATGTGCACACAAGGTATTTGTAATAATGTCTATGAGAAACTTCACATTTTTGGGCTTATTCCAGAATGATTACATATCTTAAAAGTGCAGATTGCTTCTAAAGTACCTAGAAAAGCTGTTTGAATCATCATTTTAGTTTTTAATTTCATTCTAGAACTAGATCAAGTTTTGAGTTCATAGTTTGGAGAGCTAACTGTTAATCGCCAATTGTTACATTGTCATACACCTCTTCATTTTTTAGTGTACATGTTCATTGCTCTTAGTTTCTAGTCATGTATCCCCTCACTCCGGCATCACCGCCGGAAGAACCATCGGAAATCGTCAGGGGCGACTCCACATTATGGATTATAGTGTCCATTGACCCCACTAAATTTTAATTTCTTTTTATAATTTACTAATAAAAATTAATAGGACACCACTAAATTTATCGATAGGACCCCATATATTTTTAAAATCTACAGGCTTTTTAAGGTAAACAGTAATATTTTGGAATTTTTTTTTACAAAGTAGCACTCAAATTATATAGGACCCCATTGCTTTTTAATCCTAGATTCGCCACTGGAAATCGTTAATAAAATACTACACATCGCAACATTCCAACATACCCTAACAACATACCCCTCCATAACAGATTTCAAAACGTACACATTCAACCACAATATGAACTTAACAAGCAAAGGAAAGAAGCAATAAGAGAACTTATCCTGAATTTTGGCAAAGCACCTGTGGGACCCCAAGAGTCATGAACATACTCCACCAGAACATACACATCGGAACACAGGTTTGAATATCGATAATAATAAGTCAGAATCTAAAAAGATCACATCATTTATGTTCTTTAACTTCTCCGATAATTGGAATACGGTTGATCTTTGGCGTCTATTGAAAAATATGTTGATATCAAAGAGGTTTACATTCCAAAAAAGACACTAAAAATGGAAAATGCTTCGGCTTTGTCAGATTCTCCGGCATACCTGATCATGAAACCGAATCATTTGCAAAGAAATTAAGCATGATTGAGGCTGGTAACTTGCTCCTTAGGGTCCAAAGTTCGGCCTACTATTAAAAGTCATATTGACGACGTTACACTTTGAAGAAGGTAGTCTTCCGGTGCGGTACCTTGGAGTTCTGTTTATTTCATCACATTAATTGTATCAGGACTGTAAGGTACTCGTTGATCGTGTTCGGAATAAAATAAATGACTGGAAGAATAAATTCTTGTCATTTGCGGGAAGGGTTCAACTTATAATTTCGGTTCTTACAACTATGCAACTTTATTGGTGTTCGGTTTCTATATTGCCGGAACGTATTGTTAAAGATATCGAGAAGCTCATGTGTGGTTTCTTATGGTGCCAAGGTGATCTTAAGAGAGGTAAGGCAAAAGTTCGGTGGGATGATGTGTGTCTTCCGAAGGATGAAGTGAGGTTTGGTATTAAAAGGTTGAAGCTATGGAATTCGGCTCTTATGACAACACATATATGGAGGATTATGACATGTAAACAATCTTCTATGGGTACAATGAATCCATGTGTATAAGCTTGAAAATTCTAACATATGGGATGTACCTATAGCTACTGGAGCCTCATGGAGTTGGCGTAAATTACTTCAAATAAGACAGGTGGTTCATCCTTATTTTGTATATCAGGTAGGTAATGGCAAAAGTGTTCGTGCATGATATGATATTATGGAGCAACTTGGACTCCCCTGGTGGATATTATTTCTTTACAAGATATCGAGCAAGCTGGGTTCAACAAGCGGACTACTTTATGTGATGTTATTGGGATGAATGATGCTAATTGGCCCAGTAACTGGAATCACAAATACCCTTCCTTGCAGACTATGGGAATGCCAATACTTAATTCTAATGATGATCAGTTGGCTTGGAAGAGCGTGGATGGTACTCTTTATAAGTGTTCTGTATCGCAAGTATGCGATACAATTCTCCCCCAGTCTCCTACTGTAAATTGGTTTAGGGTGGTTTGGTTCTCACATTGTATTCCCAAACATGCTTTTATTGTGTGGTGGTTGATGGGAGAGCGTCTTAAAACGCAAAATTTCACACCAACATCTAATCTAACCATATTACTTTCAAGTCTCAAGACTATAAACCCAAATTAGACGGAACAAAATTCCAACAAAAAGATACTCATTGCATGTTTAATTATGACACGAACCCCTCTTAACTATCAAAACCATAATATAACATGCCCTACAATCAAACCATGCCCTACCCCTCTATTTAAAAACAATTCAACCTCGTACATAAGAGCAGAAACTAACTGCATATAATACTATGATACACGAAACAAAGGAAAGTAATTATCCGTAAAATGACCTTTTTAAGCAATGGCGTAAGGGACTGTTTCTATCTCGGTTGGTCGCCACATAGTTTTTTGCACACAGAGCAATCCTTCTTTGTCTTTTGAGTAAGTTAACCGCACCTCCCAATTCATGGATCGCACCATGTTCTCTACTTCGTTTATGATGTCTAATGTGTCTCGAATAATAAGTTTCCCTTCTGGTCTCAATATCCTATCAGCCTCCGCAACCAAAGCCGTCATATTACATCTGTAAAGATTTGACAATATATCAAAATTCAGAATTTATGAGTTACTCAAGACCGAGTTGATTAGGATTATATTTTATCAAGACGTAGACAGGCCCGGTGGGATGGGTTTGGGTTGAAACGGGTCATACAGTACAAATTAAATTCATCTTTTGATAATTAGTTTTCTCAAAGATGATGATATTTCCACTCATTATTTTGATAGATCACTCATCATGTACAACTATTTATGCACATGGTACAAGTAGTTATTGCATGATATGAGTGGATTTATCAAAATAGTGAGTCTTTTTTTCAAATAACGCAAGCTATGATGATGATCACGTAATCAATATAATTACATTTATAATCTAAATACTCAAGAACACAATCTAAAAGGTATTGTGCACTTAGCAAAGAGTTTGAGTGATTATCTACCATTTGACCCGCTCCCTATTTAGCAAACCCGTTACCAAACCCGCCTGATCCGCCCATACTTTTTGCAAGGTAATGAGAACAAAGATTATAACATACACATTCATGCATGAAAATAATGAATAGAAATGCTCACTTTCGTTTTATCTTCGAGAATAAATGGTCAGCGTGAAGAAGATCGTAAGATCTTGGGTAAGTGCTAAATGATTCACACCAGTCATGGTACATCCCGAATAGGCCTCGCTCATATATTATGGGTAATGTATCAGGAGCATCAACCGATACCACATTCATCACCCAAATATTCATGTCTCTTATTGCTGCTGCAAATCTGCAATGTAACAAATTAACAGAAGCTCAGAAAAAGAAAACAAACTATCATTTGATGTCAGTCCAGTTTGGATGTGTTTTCTGAACTTCTTATAGTGATTTCATATAATCATATATGAATTATCAAAATCAGAAAATAAACAGTACGAATTTAGACGATTTTTTATAACTACTTATGCTATTTACAGTTATGGACTTATAGTTATTAGATAATTGGACATTTGAGTGTTCTGGAAATTCTGGTTTGGTGATTATTTAAGATATTGACAGACATTTTAACCTTAATTAATGGACATTTATGTAATAAAAATAAAATAAAAAAGAGAAAAAGAAAGGGTCTTCTTACCCTCCATATATAGCTCTCATGTCCATGACATTTCTCACAGTTGACCAGTCAATGCCTAAGCCATTCAAATACGACTTGTTAACCACACGTTTCCAGTGTTCAAAATCTGCAGAGAAATCCTCGGGTGCTGGTTTTCCATAAACGCCAGTTTGTGACGTCAGCAACCAGTAAGGTGGTTTTTCAGCTCTTGATGGCCATTGTTCAGGCCATTTGGACCCGCGTACCTCTGCGGAAACCGGGACCTTGTGCATGCATGTCTGTAGAGGTACTTTCCTAAGAACATCAAAGACACAATATTACTGATATAGAATTGAATAAATAACTCGAAACATAGATGCATACGCAGCAGCTTTCTTGATAGTTTAAATAATTAGTGGAGTCGATGTTACCCATTTAGCCAATTAGGTTAAGATTAATATCTAATGGGTCAAACAAGTAAAACAAGAGGATTTAGTTTAGAAGTAATTATATGTTTAAAAAAATGATATTTAATAAAGAACAGTACCAGGCAGCATTTGGATCATCAGATTCATTGCAAAGTGGAGGCTCATTTTGTTGCCTTCCCTCATAGCATTCATTAGACATAGGCTTCTGATATACAGCTACGCCCACTTCATTTATTTTATCCTTACTAACGGACTTGACTTCCCAGCACATTGACTCTATTAACTTTGTCATTGCTGCGATAAATTGTAAATAAGAATTATTTACTGGGTTCTGCAAGCAACAAATTTAAAAAATATATATAATATAGTTGCCACGACAAAACATACCATCCCAAATTCCAACATCTTCCAGACCTTTCCGATAGACAGGAGTAGCAGACCAAACAAAGTAGCCACCAGGTCGTAATAGCCGGTTGAGCTCTAACAGAAGTTTACCACCTAAAGATCATAACAACAAACTGAAAACATGTTTGGAAGAAAACAATATACGTGCAAAAATACAGGAAGACAATCTGAAGTCATTGTACAAGTCAGTCAGGGTTATGTTTGATCACCAATAAGTCATCTACTTATGATTGCAAAAAACGGCCGTGTCAGCTGACTAGTCAGCTTGGTGATTAGCCCGAACCATAACGAAGAAAAACGCTGAAAAAGTAGGTCAACAGTCAAAAGTTGGGACTGCGTCGGTCTGAAATGGGGACCAGTCGGTCTGAGGTAGGAAATTTTTTTTAATAAGTTTTATGTTAAAACCTTGTACCCTGTATTTATGTTTGAAATATGTAATGTAATGGTAATGTATGTGTGTGTATTTAATATATTTATGTTTAAAAGTCAACATTGGTCAGCGCCCAACAAGTCTCTGACTCGACCGACTAGGCCCTCCAAGGTCCCCACCGACTAGTCCCCAACTTCTAGAACCTTGAATCCACTCATCTGGGTAAATATAATAAAAAAAATCAGTTACAATGAAAACATGTCTAACGAGATGAAAGTTGTCCAAAGTGCATTCAAAAGCATAAAACCCTCCTAGAGGCCAAATTCATATAGCTACTAAGAAATCATATCTAACTAGATGAAAGCTATCCAAAGTTCCACATCAACCCAACCCATCCGCTCATTTTGCCACCTCCAAACAATAAAGGCTTTTTACGTATCATTTTTTGCTTGGCCAATATGTGTGCCTTGTGTGGGATGATTTATGCTAGTAAATTCCCCAACGAAAAGATAGAAAAATAAAAAGTAATACCTTCAATATGCCATGGAACTCTACAACGTGCACAGTGCACAATATCAAAGACTCTAGCAGGAAATGGTAGTCTTTGTGTTCCCATAACAGCAGATAGGGCGGGTATTCCCCTTTCAAGTGCAAACTGGGTCTGAGCTTCATGTTCATCTTTTGGAGCAAGTGACATAGTCAAAACATCTCTATCAAACAGATATCCTCCAAAGCTAGCGACCCCACATCCAACATCTAATACTACACGTGACCGTTTCCCCCAAGCAATATCAGGCACATTCTGTAATAATAATTGAAAATTACAGAATATTTATATATTTATATAAGTTCTAGAAGAACAGATTAATAAACTCTTATGAAAGTAGGGGTATACTTTAGGATCATTTTTGTAACTACGCTGATGTTTCAAAGAACAGGTGTCATTCAAACACTCTGGCCAGGGATGAGCAAAACCAACCAAATTAATCGCTAGCCGAATCAACCGACCCAAAGAGATAACCGGCAATTCAGTTATTAACCGGGTAATTTGGCTCGGTTAAAGTTAACCAACCAAAACCAACCCATATTAACTGAAACTAACTGCCAACCAATCATATATTTATTACTCTTTATATCTTTAATTACACTTTAATTTTTAACTCTCTTATTAGAGTTATTTGATAATTATATTTCATTTGGTGTGGCTGCTATGTTATTTGTCCTTTAACATATGAGTGAATTATAAGCACATCAAAATGTTTGGAGTTGTTATGATCACTTCAACATTGGTGTTAAGTGCTTCCAGATATTATTTATATATTCAAGCAATTGATGAACCACTGGTTTGATTGGATCAGTTGATCATAAGCATACGACTCCTTTTTCCTTTTATTTACATATAAATAAATACACATAAGTTTATTATCCAATGCAATTTAAAAAAAGATATATGAAGGCACGAGATATTGTTCATAAAAAAATTAAGATGTGTCTCTCTTTCTCTTAAAGACTAGTTCTTGAATTCTACCTATTTTGATTAACCGGTAGGGAGTTAACCGGCCCATAACCGCCCAAGTAACCAATTAACCGATAGGGGGTTAACCGAAAATCAATGGATTTGATTTCTCATTAACCAACATGTCGGTTATGGTTAACTTTTCTCTTTACTGGCCCATACTCACCCCTACTCTGTGCTATGTATCTCAAATTCAACATTTTTACTATATTACTTCCGGCGCTCAATAAATAAAGTTAAATAAATCTAATATGATTGTAATAAAACAAGCTTACAATATCAGCTTACATATTAGCATAACTATGAGCATGCATGAAAGTGAGAAGGGAAATTTTGTGAGATGCAGATGCTTTTACTTTTGTGTAGGGGTGTTCATCGGTTCGGTTTTTGGTTTTCCGGTTTATTCAGTTCGTTTTTTTCGGTTTTGAAACTTATAAAATCAAAACCGAAATCCAAACCGAAACCAAATTTAAATATCAAAACCATAACCAAAACCGAACCGAAAACCGAATTTGATTTCGGTTTGGTTTCGGTTAAAACCGAAAATCACTAAAAATAAAAATCCTAACTAGCATAAACTTACATATAAATTAAGAATAACGGTTGTGGAATTAATTTAAGTATGCAGGGCAGTGTTGTAAAAACCCCGATTACTCGCCGATTAATCTCCGATTAGTCATTTTTAAGAGTAATCCGTTCCGATTTTCAAAAATCCGTTTAATTAAATGGTCAACGTCAATTGATAGGTCAAAACCGAATTTGGTAACCAAAATCGGCCAAATTCAAAAATGGTTAACATTTTAACATGAATTTAAACTAAAACTTTATAGTTTTGGAGCAAAATGAACAATTTTAGACAATTATGTTAAAGTTTATTTTTATATTTATGGTTTTTTTTCTACATTTACACATATAATTTTTAAAATTTAAAATTTAAATGTATACAGTACAATTCGATTAATCCCCGATTAATCTCCGAATTTTCGATTAATCTTTTCAAAGTCCCGATCGATTAATCTCCGAATAGCGAATTTTGCAACCTTGATGCAGGGTATATAATATGTTTATTGTTTAATAAAAATGTAATAATACATCAAATATGATATAAATATATAGATATTATAATTATAAAAATGTTTTAATATGCTATTAATTTGAATTCGGTTTTTAATTCGGTTTTCGGTTAACCAAATTTAAAATTTTCAAAACCATAAACCAAACCAAAAACCGAATTACGAATTCGGTTTCGATCGATCCGAAAACCGTTTAAAAAATTCGATTTGGTTTGTTTTGGTTTGGATTCGATTCGATATTCGGGTTTGAAACCAAATGGTGCACACCCCTACTTGTGTGTATAATGGACAAGATAGTCAATCTCGACATATTCACATATTCCATTTGGTCAAATCTCATGCAAATATAATTCTATTAGTGTCATGAAAATCAAGATCCCAACGTATTAAGCCATTTTGATGATACTATAGAGAAAGTAATAAACCATTGCAAATAGAATAAAATGTCATGAAGATAGTAGAATTATTACTTCTTGTATGAAATCAATGTAATGGAGAGCACCATGCTTAAACTGAGTTCCACCGCCAGGGAATGTAAGGAATTCACCAGAAACTTTCACCCAATTTTGGTGTCCCTTAAGTTCTGCCAGCTTAGTGTGAGGAACGTTATGGTACCATATCTGCAACAAAAAAACATCACATTTGTCAATTGTCATACATGAAACACCTAATAATCAGCTGAACTTCTAATACTATATAGGGTAGATATAGTAGATATATGTTGATACATACAATCATGTATAATTCTTGAACAAAGGATATGTGGGACCCAATAGCATAAATCGGTGAATATACTTGCAAGAAACTATTGTACCTTTTCCCTGCTAGTAGGCCACTCTATTGGGTGCTTGTATCCTTCAGGCACGGGAACAAGGCAAGTAGGAGGGTTTTCTGGACAGTGCCTTTCCCTATGTTCATAATGCTTAGTCGATCGAAGGCTCTTAATTGCTTGCAAGTTATCAAGGCATGGAATGAAATCTGGCCCCGCAGTAACGTTACAAAGTTTCCAGTGGTAAATATTATTATTGTTATTATTATTCTCATGTTCTGGTGAATTGTGCCCTGCCTTTTCATTAATTGACTCTGTTGCCTGAGTTGTAAATGATCCATTTTGAACAGTTGTTTCGCTCAAAATCTCTGACTGGGCCCCAGAAGGTAATACCTCAGTTGAGGAAGAATCAATCTTTGCCTCTTTGCTTCCTTTTTCTTGCTTTTCTGATGGTGAGTTATCTCCATCTTTAGATTCCTTACCTTCTTCAGAGTTTTCTTGTTCACCTTTTTGTTCACTTTCATCTGAAGTTTTAGTAAATCTCTCTTCTTGGTTTATCTCCTTGTCATTATCTGATGCCGTTTCATGACCTTGATCCTCTTTAGAATTGTCACCGGGGCTGTTTTTGTCTTGTTGTGGACTTGTAATGCTATCTCCTTTTGTTGCATCCTCTGGTAAATCCCCATTATTATCCTCAAACTCTTTTGAGTTGCTGTTAGCAGAAGTTTCAGTCTCTTCACTGTTATCACCGGTATCATAATTCTTAGTTATAACGGTCTTAACTGGATTCACGTTCTTAGTGTCTAAATTTTGAAGAGGAACAACAGAAGACGAAGTCATCATCCATACACCAACCAAGCAGAGGGCCACAAAAGCCACCAATGTGACTGTAGAGCAGTAACTGTTTGTTGATTTTCTGCCATCAACCTTAGAGTGTTTCGGTAGTGCCATTATATTGATATATGTAAAAACCTACAATTAAAGGCATTATCAGTGTTGTCAAACTTTTTGATTGATATTCGATAGATCTCAATGGTAGTTGGAAAAGAGAATCACTAATAAGAGCTTAATTAACACAAGTTGATAAATGTTGGTTTAAAATATAACACTAACAAGAAGATACACATTCAGTCAAAACCAAGCCGAAACCGAACCGAATTCAAATTCGGTTTTCGGTTCGGTTTTTGATTTTGCTTTTAGAAGTTCAAAAACCGAACAAACCAAACCGATTAAACCGAACAAACCGAAAACTAAACCGATGAACATCCCTAAACCAATTACCACACTGCTAGATCTAAATGTAACAACAAATACATAACAACATTGCATTTTGCATATAAACAATAACAATCCAGCTGATATCCTTAACTGATAACACAAATTCAACAAGTAACGATCCAGCTATTTACTATTTCATCATAAACACTACAGTACTTAACTTGCAACACTCTGTTTAGCTTACATTGATTAGTATCCAGCCCTAACTTTCTAGGGTTAATGAAGCTCTTAATAGGCTAATTTTCACACAACTACTCAAGCGCAGCAGATCATTGACAAAAATTGAATATCAACACTCAGATTCAAACAGTAATACTAATATACCGTAGCAGCTCTTATTCACATGTAACGATTTCACAATTATTAAATCATCATATCTTTAGTACAACAACTGACAAGCTTAAATCAGTATATCTACCTAAAATAGTTACACAAGTTAGCTAAATAGAATTAATCTACATGACAGTAAGTAATTTTGAAAAAAATACGCATATATTGATAGATCTGAATAGATACCTTGATCGGAAGCAAACAGAGGATCTAAAAGACGAAGCTGATCATCGGTAAAAGGTGATGTGTGGTGGTGGTGGTGGTGGTGGTGGTGGTGGTGGTGGTGGTGAATCCAGTACAACGGTATCAATTGATGATTTGAGATTGGAACGTGTAAGTGACGACTGAGATTTAGTACAAGCTAATTTGTTTTATTTTGTACGGTATTATTAATATTAATATTAATATTAATATTAATATTAATAATTAATATTAATTAATATTAAATATTACTCCCTCCGTCTCATTCCAATAGTCCACAGACAAAAAACACGCAGTTTTAGGAAATCTCACTAACTTCATTTCTCCACCAATGAAATATCTTCTCTCTCCAGATCCACCAATGAAATATCTTCTTTTATTTCTATTTATGGAAGTGGACTATCAGAATGGAACAGCCCAAAATAGAATAATGGCCTATTGGAATGAGACGGAGATAGTAATAATTAATAATTAATTATTGTTATTATTATTATTATTATATTATTATTATATTACTATGGATTATTATTATTATTATTATTATTATTATTATTATTATTATTATTATTATTATTATTATTATTATTATTATAATAAACTTAAAAGTTTTAAAACTTACAAAAATTTAGTGGAAAGCCTAGAGACAATCTGGGCCCCCACACCTTTAGCAATAGCAAAACCTATCATATTATTATTATTATTATTATTATTATTATTATTATTATTATTATTATTATTATTAATTATTATATATAATAAATTAAATTTTAAAATATACTTCGTAATAATTACTCCGTATATTAATATAATATTAATTATCAATTATTAATATTAATATATTCTATGTAAAATATTAATATTAATATATATTAAATATTAATAGTAATATTAATACTCTTATTGATCCAAATCTATAATACATTATGCTTTTTATATGACCTTACATTCGCAAAAAAGAGTTTATGCGTTTATCCAGGAAAAAAATATCTTCATTATGACGGGAGAAAAGGGGGCTTCCTTGTGCTATGATCTTCATTATGGTCGAGTAATCTTTGTCTACTGTTAGGGGAGTTAGAAGGGCTCCTAAGAGGTTGATAATGCCTGAGTGAGAGTTTTTATTCAAGTTTTTTGACCCCTAAGAAAGATCGAGGCCTTTATGAATGAAGTATAAGTTCTTGAGACATACAAAATAGATCGAGTCTCTGTGAATAAGCTAGGCGGAACTAATGTAAAAAAATCAGCATATTGAATAACTAAAAGAAGTATTAAGATCCACATTTTGCACAGACAAAGCACCAGCACTCCATTTAGGCATGCTAAAGTTGGTGTTACAAGCACCTACCACCCAATGAGAGTTGCCCAAAATAGTACTAACATGAGAGAACATTTCTCCAGACATGAGAGCAACAATTAGAAAAAATAAGCTTAGACATCACATCCAATCAGGTAACCTCACCCGTGAACCACGAGCTACACTTACAAACAACCTAAGAAGAAACGGAGTATCACCCAATTTTTCATAAGCATTAGAAGCAAAAACTAGAAGAATAAACAAGAGATAACGCGCATACAGTGAGGATTCTTAACCGTTCGCGAAGAGAAGATAGTTGTTTTAGGCAAGGAAAAAAGCCAACCATAGCATAACGCAATCAAAGATTTCGCCCTTGGCCGCTCCTTCAACTGATTTCATTCATTCACGAACTCGCTTGAACGTGCCATCAAGAGCTCCAGCTGCAAGAGGATAGGATCTTTATGTTAAGTACGAAAGCTGCATTGATTTGACTTATTTGCTTCTGCTATTGAAGCGAAAAACCTCAAGAAACTTTATCAGTTCTCATTCTTCTTTCGCGACAAGCAAGGCTATCCCTGTGTAAAAGTACTAATCCGTCTATCTACTTACTACCTAACCAAGAGAATAGTATTTACTGAGAGAAGTCGTACGAGGAGCTAGATTGTTGTTGTCTTTTTTTTTTTTTTTCAGTGGGATAGGGAAACTATATGTATTCTCAAAAGATGATTGGATTGTCTTGTCCGTTGGCCTATATACTTGACGCGGGGAAGCTTTTCCTCCTTGACCTTATGAAGATTTTTTCCTATAGGCATTATAGTTAGGAGTTGACGGCTGCTGGTTGGACTTCTCTTTATTGGCTGCATCAATTGTACTTGACTATTTCGAACGAAGTTTGAAGTTTTAATTTTAATAACCTTGTTTGGAAAAAGACGTGAGTCAGGTCAAAAGAGTCTCGCACTACGAGGTAAGAAGCAAGGAAGGAGTGCCACTTTAAAAATAATTCTTTTTTAGTTTAATCGCTGGAGCCTTAGATCTAATGACCCGTCCTAATCCATCAGGACGAATACATTACATTTGGTTACATCGCGAGGTATTTGACCTCTATATGATACATTTTACAAACATTGCATTCGTTTTTAAAAGATAAACTTTCATTTCATCGAAAGTTGACGGCATGCATACCATTTCATAATATATCCAACTATAATTGACTTAATAATAATCTTGATAAACTCAACGACTCGAATGCAACGTCTTTTGAAATATGACATGTGTGACAACCCGGAAATTTTCAACCAAATTTAAACTTTAATCTTTATATGTTTCCGACACCGGAAATTTCCAACCAAATTTAAACTTTAATCTTTATATGTTTCCGACACGATAAGCAATATTTGTTAAGTTAAATTTCAAGAATTTTAAACTATGTTCATACATTCATTCAACCTCGACCAAGTTCCAACGATTCACGAACCATTAAACGAATATGATTATATATGTATATGTGTATATATATTATAACTTGAAACGTAAACAAAATATTAGATTAAATACTTTATATGATTGTATCTGTTTCAACATGTTTATCAATGGAATTAGAAGATAAGATCAAATGATTGAATTATCAGATATATTGAATTATGATTACAAGTCTCTGTTGAAAGGCCCACGTTGATTTGAGAAATCTTTCCATTTTAACAATATTCGGAAAATGGTAAAGTGATTTATAAATAAGAACAAATTGTCAATCATTGAGAACTAGACAAAGGATAGTGGAAGATTGAATCTCATAAAGACTCGATTGATCTATTTAGTTTCAAACGTACAAAAACGTTTTCAGTTTAAAAAGAACTTTATTATTAAAACGTATATAACTTTTATAAATATCTAGAACCACTTTTGACAACTCATTACTTAACTAGTATGATAAAGATAACGATATTTATATTTTATTTTATTAAATATATATAACGATTTAAATTAATATTATATATATTTATACGCGTATTATACGTACATAGTTTTATACTTTTACTATATTTAAACTTTACCTTTACTTTATTTTTACTTTACTTTAACTTTAATAATTCACTTTAATAATTCATACTTTAATAATTCACTTTAATAATTCATACTTTAATAATTCACTTTAATAATTCATACTTTAATAATTCACTTTAATAATTCATACTTTAATAATTCACTTTAATAATTCAAAAATCTATTATAAATAGAATTCAATAGGTTTTATTATTTCATAGAAACTTAAAAATCTTTTTCTCTAAACTCTCTCAATCGATTTACATATATATATTTACTCTGTATTATTTCAAGATATTATTAGTATACATAAAATATTACGACGGAGTGCTGTCCGAGTGATTTCGAAATTGTTTTTCGAGTAGGATAGGATTAAGGAAATTATGGGTTATAGCTATGGAGGTGATTGAGTATGGTTCATGGGTATGCTCGTAAGGTCAATATAGTGTTTATCATTTCCGTTGCGTCTACGTACCTTTCCTGCAATATTGAATCTCAATATTGATACGTGAGTACTCATAATTTAACTTTTACATACTAATAGTGTATCCCTGACTAGTACTCGAGTATTTAAGATTATGCATGCTTGTACTTTTGATATTGCCCTTAGACAGGTTAGGTTGAATCTTGAATTAGTTACACTTGCGGTTGAGATAAGGTATAAGATATGCATGTCCTTGGAAAGCTAGCAAAAAATTAAGAACTTTTCCTTTAGATATCGAATGGTTTCGATGAACGGATTAGAAGTTATAATCAATTGAATTTTCGATATTTTTATTAAAAATGATTATTATTATTATTGTCGTTTTTATCGTCGTTCTAGTTTTATCTTATTATTATCATTATTATTATCTTTATCAATAAAAGGGATTTATCATTAAAAATTGTTAATTTTTTTTATTATTACTATCGTTATTATCGTTAAAGTTATAATTAGTATTATTATTATTATCCAATTATTATTATTACTATTAGTATTATTATTAGTATTATTATTATTATTATCATTATTAATATATATATCATTATTTAAAAATGGTTATTGTTATTGTTATTATTATTATTACTATATTATCATTAAGATAATTATTAGTATTATCGTTAATAATGTTATAGTAACTATCATTATTAATATTAGTGTAATTAAAACAAATATTTGTAACACCTAATTATTTTGATTACTATTATTATCATTATTATGAACACGATATAAAATACGATTAAAAGCTATTAAACGAAACGATTAGGAAATAATGAGTAAGAGTATCATGATGAAATTAAAATATTATAAGATATTGATTTAGATAAAATTATCGTAAATATTAAAGTTATCATAATTAGAATTATCGTTTTATCATAATGTCATCTTAGTAATTATAAATATTGATATTTTTATAATAATAATTATTATTACAAAATAATACAACTTTTACTTACTATCATTATAGATATTATTTTATCAAATAAATATGTGATACAAACATATTTTACTACGTGTAATAACTAACTTTAATAATACCTATCATATTATCTTTATGATATTAAATGAACCCTATAAATTTTATTACTTAATATATATAAAAGTATATTTTATTATATAAATTTAATATAAAATTTTATTTATTAATAAATAAATTATATTATTTACTCTAATAAATCTTTTAAAAATATTTAAAAATATAAAATGACGATATTTAAACTATATATTAATCATGTATAGATTTTTGGAAATTATTTTGAGTCAAATTTACTTTTATTGACTTTTGCATATTAGTCTCGAGCATTAGGATTGTGGTACACTATGACTTGACCTAATTTGTTAGACAAATATTGACCAACACATAAATATATATAATTAATGTAGGTTCGTGAATCCGAGGCCAACCTTGCACTTGTTCAATGACGTTATATGTATTTTTACTACGAAATACAGTATGGTGAGTTTCATTTGCCTTTTTACCCTTTATATTTTTGGACTGAGAATACATGCGCTTTTATAAATGTTTGACGAAATAGACACAAGTAATTGAAACTACATTCTATGGTTGAATTATCGAAATCGAATATGCCCCTTTTTATTAAAGTCTGGTAATCTAAGAATTAGGGAACATACACCCTAATTGACGCGAATCCTAAAGATAGATCTATTGGGCCTAACAAACCCCATCCAAAGTACCGGATGCTTTAGTACTTCGAAATTTATATCATGTCCGAAGGAGGATCCCGGAATGATAGGGGATATTCTTATATGTATCTAGTTAATGTCGATTACCAGGTGTTCACCATATGAATGATTATTTTTGTCTCTATGCATGGGACGTATATTTATGAGAACTGGAAATGAAATTCTTGTGGTCTATTAAAATGATTGAAATAAATGATTATGATAAACTAATGAACTCACCAACCTTTTGGTTGACACTTTAAAGCATGTTTATTCTCAGGTGTTAAAGAAATCTTTCGCTGTGCATTTGCTCATTTTAAAGATATTACTTGGAGTCTTTCATAGCATATTTCGAAGAACGTTGCATTCGAGTCATTGAGTTCATCAAAGATTATTATTAAATCAATTTATAGTTGAATAGTGGATATTATGAAATGGTATGCATGCCTGTCAATTTTCAATGTAAAGAAAGTTTGTCTTTTAAAAACGAATGCAATGTTTGTAAAATGTATCATATAGAGGTCAAATACCTCGAAATGTAATCAACTATTGTGAATCGTTTATAATGTATATGAACGGGTCCTTTCAGTTGGTATCAGAGCGGTGGTCTTAGCGAACCAGGTCTGCATTAGTGTGTCTAACTGATAAGTCGATAGGATGCATTAGTGACTCTGGACTTCGACCGTGTCTGCATGTCAAAAGTTTTGCTTATCATTTTGTGTCGAAAATTAACTACTTATCATCCTCAGGAAATTACCTGCTTATCATTTTTAGTCTAAGACACGTCTTGCTGCATTGATTGCATGAATAGTGTATAGACAAAAATTCATATCTTAGCATATCTGCTAAATCATATCTTATCGTATCTGTTACTTTAAACTTTGCCTGATATATCCCGCAAAGTCCTCCGTAATCTACGAAATCTTTTGATCTATATATATATATATATATATATATATATATATATATATATATATATATATATATATATATATATATATATATATATATATATTCTATGTAATTAGAATACCATCCGTTAGCTAAAATCATTTCATATCAAAAAAAAAAAAATCCTTTATCCAATCCCGAAATGGAATTCGTCATCAGTTCAAGTCACTCAGATTCCGAAATGGAATCCCATTCAAGCTCCGAAAGCAGTGTGACCGGAATAGATCAACCAATCAGTCATCACCTATTCTGGATAAATTGGGGATGGGTTCATAGCCTCCTCAATCATTGGAGACAAGAATAAGGTGATCCCTTCCATCCACCACATTGCCCTCTTGACGAAGAACCTGAAGCACTTACCGGCGAACCTGTCCGAAACACCATTTTCTCGCTCATTTCCAGAGTATCTCGTCACGATTATATATTACATCAAATTTTTGATTTTATTTATCCGCTCGTCTGAACCGACAATCACCCCGGTGTATTAGAAGAAGTCAACGAGCTTCGCGCTCGGGTAGTGGCTTTAGAGAATATGGTGCAGAGATTACAAACACCAGCAGCAGCATCAGCAGCATAACCAGTACCACCATCATCAACGCCAACAGTACCATTACCACCTCCAACCACAACCGCGTCGTAAACCTCAACTTCACAATCTGTCCCACGAGCATCAACGTCATACGCACCATAGATACCAAGGAGTACCAACAACAATAACTGACGAAGTATTAATTCATAACTTCATTGGAGAAACATTACGCGGCGATTATGTAATCTCTAAAGTCTTAGAGATTATCTAATCTAGCCCTAACCATAAATCAGTTATGCATACCAAAATGATAGAAGGAAGAGTAGAAACCCTGACAAAAATGGTGTGTGATTAACAAGCTAAACTTGCTTTACCAACAGCATCAACAATACCGTCAGCGTTACCAGCATCGTCAGTACAGTCAACATCCGAATCAACAACACCGATAACATCACAAACTCTGTCAGTTCAAGAATCATTGTGGACATCATTACGAATCAATAACGTGTATATTGTATCAACGAGTTATGAAGAATTAACTCATTCCCTCTAAAGAAACTATATGTATATTATATATATATATATTTTGAAATAAATCTTTCCGTGCTAAGCTATTGTATGTGAATCTTAACTACTCGGTTAATTCATATTACAAATATGCAATAATGTACGTCCTTCGGCCGCAACTTAACCAGCGTTAACTACAATCTCTGTCTCAATTCAACAAATTCCAATTCATAATAAATCAAGTATATATTTGATTTTACACTTTCATCATCGATGTACCCGAAACTTTTCAGATAACATCATTCGTACTTTGCGAAATTCACAAGAATTCCACGAACCGAACATCATACATCAACAAATAACGAAGTATTGATTCATAATTTCAATGTCATTAAAGAAATACTGCGTAAAAGTTATGTACTTTTTAAAGCCTTTAGGGATTATTCAATTCTAGTTTCAACCATAAATCAAATGAGTTTAATTTAACATTAACTCATTAAATCTATGTTACATCTGAAGAAAATATACATATATATATTTTCATAAAGACTAATAAAATTCTTTTGTACAAAATATTAATTGTGAATTTTTTTTAACGGGTAGGTAATACCCGAGAGATATATAAATTCACAATTAATATGTTACATTCTTCGAATCTGATTCAGCAAATCATCCATTATACTCCCTACTTTCACAACAATATACATTCTTTTATAGAAATCAAAACAACCATACTCATTCAAAATTTAATTACATATTCTGATTTTGAAATCTCAAAATTCAACTTGAGATATGACCAAAATCATCACTCTTAGATCCTTACATCTTTCACAAGCTATATTTTAACTTCAAAACTGTGTTAGAATATCAAATGTATGTTAACGATTACAATCTGTGTTCAAACCCTTCAAAAATTTCTGAAGACACTTCGAATGATGAGCAATCGAGATGATGATCCAACCACATGTTACCCACAGTTATGTACCCGAAAAACTCTTGAAACCAAAGTAAAAGTTTAAACAACGTATCCGCGTCAGATTCTTTGGCATTTATTAGTAAAAATAACTTTGCGACTCCTATTCAAATTAGCCAGTTTTGTCACAGCTCCAGCAAGTCAACTTCGACTTTTTAGTCAGACTAACCTTATTATAACCTTGAGATATACACCATCGTTACCAGGGAACCTTTTACATTCCACCACATTATTAGCAGATGTACCAACAACTTCATTACCCTTTGACTTTAGCCTCTCCAAAAAGTCATTATAATTATTCATTGAAACCCCATCATTTACTCATTCGCATCTTGTAATGAGAATTGCCATACGAATCATTGAGAATTAGCGATCAGTATTTTGAAATCTCGCAGCATGTCTACGCCAACAGTTATATGTGTATATATAACGTCTATCTTCTGGACTTAATTTGAATGTGAAGTTTCTGAAAAACACTCCGAACTACGAATTGGTTCTCCGAAAATGGAAAAAAAATGCTGATGAAGCAGCAAACGACTTTAAACGGTAAAAGCTGAATGATAATGATGAAGTGTGCTGGCAAAGCGCAGAAAAAGAGAAGTTTTGGAACTGGAAAATGGATTGAGCAAAGTAGGAAGGAGGCTGTAGACAAATTACAAAGACTGAACCTGACTTCAAAGGATCCAAATGATTCAGTACCTGCTGAAGTCATTAACGAATACCTTGCTCCTGACTCTAAACCCCTGCGGACAATATTCATTATCATCCTCTGATATTAGAAATTCTAAAATATCATCATATCTTTCATTATAAATATCCTTCATATTTCTGAAGATATTTTCTTAATTTTTCTTATTTGAAATCATTTACCTCTTTGCGCTATCTGTATTACATCATAAATGAAACTATTTTAGTTTCTAAATTCTGAAACATTCAAGTTTAAAATAGGAATATTTTGAAGTAGTGTTGGGAACTGAAGCATGAATTAGTATAATATAATGACACTTGATCAATGTGATTATATTACATTATGTCATACTGCGTTTCTAAATGGAACGTGATGATTCACAGATCATAACATCATCATGTGCCATGTTATACGACTCTTGTATTCTATTTAACCTCTAAAATATCAAGAAAATATTTCTTGATGATTCGGCCTTTTCCAAGGTATTCTAGTAATTTGACAAGTCAAGATCGTGCCATCACAATTTCCTTCCTAGAACATTAACAATGTTCATTCTGAAATTCATATCTGTGAATTCTGGACCATTACAAGCGGTGCTTAATTGCAAGAAGAAGAAACGAAAGGACAAAACTCCGAAATAGAAATTGGGGTATAAATTGCAGCAAATAAAAGAGAGCATTAACTGTGAATGATAATGATTATAGAAGACAGAAGCAGAGACTTTGAAATATAAGGGAACATAAAAAGCCCAACGACAAACCAGAAATTATAAACCATATATATCGATGCATATAGCAATATAAAGACACGGGAAAACTAGAAACACTATAAACCCAAGAGTATAGTAGAAGTAAATAGATTCTTCCGGCGGTAGATGAAAAAGAAGAATGACCGATATGAAAGTTAGAAGTATATCGAGAATCAGAACTGGATGGAGCATATTGATGAATACTTTAAAATATGAGTTGAGGGGGAAAGAATAGAAGGTGATGAAACATGACTAGGAACTTAGAAATCAATAGATTTAACTCACACAATGACGGAATAAGTGAATCAAACCCTCTAGTGAATAGGTTAAGTTTTTTTTGATTAATTTAGTCGAACCATAACTAAATCAAGTGTGATTAGATCAACACCTAGAGCTATTATTCACCACCTGGGTGATTTGGACTGAGAGAGAATCGGAGGAGCTCACTAAATCTGAGTGTGTGTAACAAATGAGAGGCTTAACCTAAAATGAAGAACATAAGACTTTATATACCCCTGCTGTTGACTCACCCATACGATTCATTCATCACACGTACGAGTTGGCTTCATCAGCCGTACGGGTGATCACTCACTCGTGTCTTCTCATTTAGGTTGTAATTATGACTTAACTTAGCATCAACCGTGCGTATGAGCCTGTCAGCCGTACTAGTGAGGCTTCACTCCTACGTATGACTAAGTCTAACATAGTCAAACATCTAAATCTCGTTCATGCAGTTCCTGTAACCACATACAAACACGGATAGGATAATAACGAGCAATCATGGTGGCCTGTAAACTGTTGTACCTGCAATGGACGTGGGTAGATGTCTAGGGACTTGCATAAAATGCATCAACAGAAGGTGTGAGTTGTAAGGAAATGAAGGAGGTGAATTTATAAGAAAATCTCCTACAGAATAATTAAAATGGATGATCGCATTTAAAGCGGATCCTAATTCCCTTGATTACCGGAAAGTCAAATCTTATTAAGAAGATTTTCTTCAAATCCCTTGAAATCTGGGAATTAATCATATCTACGTCAAATGATAAGATGAATCTACACTTACTCATTTCACTCTTCGATGTTAGCTTCATTCGTACTCTTCATATAAATGGATTGTTTATCCAAATTATTCGCTAATGATAAAACTCTAATTTTCAGCCCGTATGCATCATGAAAACATACTTATTATCATTCACGACCTTTCCACTTAAATTTCGGGACGAAATTTCTTTAACGAGTAGGTACTGTGACAACCCGGAAATTTCCAACCAAATTTAAACTTTAATCTTTATATGTTTCCGACACCGGAAATTTCCAACCAAATTTAAACTTTAATCTTTATATGTTTCCGACACGATAAGCAATATTTGTTAAGTTAAATTTCAAGAATTTTAAACTATGTTCATACATTCATTCAACCTCGACCAAGTTCCAACGATTCACGAACCATTAAACGAATATGATTATATATGTATATGTGTATATATATTATAACTTGAAACGTAAACAAAATATTAGATTAAATACTTTATATGATTGTATCTGTTTCAAAATGTTTATCAATGGAATTAGAAGATAAGATTAAATGATTGAATTATCATATATATTGAATTATGATTACAAGTCTCTGTTGAAAGGCCCACGTTGATTTGAGAAATCTTTCCATTTTAACAATATTTGAAAAATGGTAAAGTGATTTATAAATAAGAACAAATTGTCAATCATTGAGAACTAGACAAAGGATAGTGGAAGATTGAATCTCATAAAGACTCGATTGATCTATTTAGTTTCAAACGTACAAAAACATTTTCAGTTTAAAAAGAACTTTATTATTAAAACGTATATAACTTTTATAAATATCTAGAACCACTTTTGACAACTCATTACTTAACTAGTATGATAAAGATAACGATATTTATATTTTATTTTATTAAATATATATAACGATTTAAATTAATATTATATATATTTATACGCGTATTATACGTACATAGTTTTATATTTTTACTATACTTAAACTTTACCTTTACTTTATTTTTACTTTACTTTAACTTTAATAATTCACTTTAATAATTCATACTTTAATAATTCACTTTAATAATTCATACTTTAATAATTCACTTTAATAATTTATACTTTAATAATTCACTTTAATAATTCATATTTTAATAATTCACTTTAATAATTCAAAAATCTATTATAAATAAAATTTAATAGGTTTCATTATTTCATAGAAACTTGAAAATCTTTTTCTCTAAACTCTCTCAATCGATTTACATATATATATTTACTCCGTATTATTTCAAGATATTATTAGTATACATAAAATATTACGACGGAGTGCTGTCCGAGTGATTTCGAAATTGTTTTTCGAGTAGGATAGGATTAAGGAAATTATGGGTTATAGCTATGGAGGTGATTGAGTATGGTTCATGGGTATGCTCGTGAGGTCAATATAGTGTTTATCATTTCCGTTGCGTCTACGTACCTTTCCTGCAATATTGAATCTCAATATTGATACGTGAGTACTCATAATTTAACTTTTACATACTAATAGTGTATCCCTGACTAGTGCTCGAGTATTTAGGATTATGCATGCTTATACTTTTGATATTGCCCTTAGACATGTTAGGTTGAATCTTGAATTAGTTACAATTGCGGTTGAGATAAGGTATAAGATATGCATGTCCTTGGAAAGCTAGCAAAAAATTAAGAACTTTTCCGTTAGATATCGAATGGTTTCGATGAACGGATTAGAAGTTATAATCAATTGAATTTTCGATATTTTTATTAAAAATGATTATTATTATCGTCGTTTTTATCGTCATTCTAGTTTTATCTTATTATTATCATTATTATTATATTTATCAATAAAAGGGATTTATCATTAAAAATTGTTATTTTTTTTTATTATTACTATCGTTATTATTGTTAAAGTTATAATTAGTATTATTATTATTATCCAATTATTATTATTATTATTAGTATTATTATTATTATTATCATTATTAATATATATATCATTATTTAAAAATGGTTATTGTTATTGTTATTATTATTATTATTATATTACTATATTATCATTAAGATAATTATTAGTATTATCGTTAATAATGTTATAGTAACTATCATTATTAATATTAGTGTAATTAAAACAAATATTTGTAACACCTAATTATTTTGATTACTATTATTATCATTATTATGAACACGATATAAAATACGATTAAAAGCTATTAAACGAAACGATTAGGAAATAATGAGTAAGAGTATCATGATGAAATTAAAATATTATAAGATATTGATTTAGATAAAATTATCGTAAATATTAAAGTTATCATAATTGGAATTATCGTTTTATCATAATGTCATCTTAGTAATTATAAATATTGATATTTTTATAATAATAATTATTATTACAAAATAATACAACTTTTACTTACTATCATTATAGATATTATTTTATCAAATAAATATGTGATACAAACATATTTTACTACGTGTAATAACTTACTTTAATAATACCTATTATATTATCTTTATGATATTAAATGAACCCTATAAATTTTATTACTTAATATATATAAAAGTATATTTTATTATATAAATTTAATATAAAATTTTATTTATTAATAAATAAATTATATTATTTACTCTAATAAATCTTTTAAAAATATTTAAAAATATAAAACGACGATATTTAAACTATATATTAATCATGTATAGATTTTTGGAAATTATTTTGAGTCAAATTTACTTTTGTTAACTTTTGCATATTAGTCTCGAGCATTAGGATTGTGGTACACTATGACTTGACCTAATTTGTTAGACAAATATTGACCAACACATAAATATATATATAATTAATTTAGGTTCGTGAATCCGAGGCCAACCTTGCACTTGTTCAATGACGTTATATGTATTTTTACTACGAAATACAGTATGGTGAGTTTCATTTGCCTTTTTACCCTTTATATTTTTGGACTGAGAATACATGCGCTTTTATAAATGTTTGATGAAATAGACACAAGTAATTGAAACTACATTCTATGGTTGAATTATCGAAATCGAATATGCCCCTTTTTATTAAAGTCTGGTAATCTAAGAATTAGGGAACAGACACCCTAATTGACGCGAATCCTAAAGATAGATCTATTGGGCCTAACAAACCCCATCCAAAGTACCGGATGCTTTAGTACTTCGAAATTTATATCATGTCCGAAGGAGGATCCCGGAATGATAGGGGATATTCTTATATGTATCTAGTTAATGTCGGTTACCAGGTGTTCACCATATGAATGATTATTTTTGTCTCTATGCATAGGACGTATATTTATGAGAACTGGAAATGAAATTCTTGTGGTCTATTAAAATGATGGAAATAAATGATTATGATAAACTAATGAACTCACCAACCTTTTGGTTGACACTTTAAAGCATGTTTATTCTCAGGTGTTAAAGAAATCTTCCGCTGTGCATTTGCTCATTTTAAAGATATTACTTGGAGTCTTTCATAGCATATTTCGAAGAACGTTGCATTCGAGTCATTGAGTTCATCAAAGATTATTATTAAATCAATTTATAGTTGGATAGTGGATATTATGAAATGGTATGCATGCCTGTCAATTTTCGATGTAAAGAAAGTTTGTCTTTTAAAAACGAATGCAATGTTTGTAAAATGTATCATATAGAGGTCAAGTACCTCGCAATGTAATCAACTATTATGAATCGTTTATAATGTATATGAACGGGTCCTTTCAACATGAATGACTCCAAGTAATATCTCTAAAATGAGCAAATGCACAGCGGAAGATTTCTTTCATACCTGAGAATAAACATGCTTTCAAGTGTCAACCAAAAGGTTGGTGAGTTCACTAGTTTATCATAAATAATCATTTTTCAATAATATAATAGACCACAAGATACTCATAATTAGAAAACAATCTGTGCAGGTCTGCTCACTGCTGGAAAATAATTCGAATGAAGAACACCGGAACCTTTCAAACAACTCACCAACGGTAGCTAATGCGTAGTGCAATGACAAAATCATCTCACCGTGGTAGTTAATACAATATAATTCTTACAACGGGGGCTAATGCGTACGCAATGCAAAATCATCCCTCCGAGGGTAGCTGAAACGGGGGCTAATGCGTACACAATGCAAAATCATCCCTCCGTTACCAACTACAAAGTCGACTATAATACAATACAATACAATACATCGGTAGTTAACGCGTAGTGCAATGACGAAATCATCTCACCGATGGTAGTTAAAACGGTAGCTAACGCGTAGTGCAATGACGAAATCATCTCACCGTTACTAACTACTAAATCGAACCTCTGAATCCAAATAATTCTATCATAGAATGTAGTTTTGAATATTTGTGTCTATTTCGTCAATCATTTATAAAAGCAGTTCATGTATTCTCAGTTCAAAAATATATCTCAAAAACATTTAGGAAACATTTATAAAAACATCGCATGTATTCTCAGTCCCAAAAATGTAAAGAGTAAAAGGGAATCAAAATGTAACAACCCCGTCCCACATCGGCTTAAGTAAGAAAGTGTGAGTCCCTTATAAGGTAACTCTTGTCCTTACCAGACACAACGCGTTTTGGGGCTACAACCACAACAGATCTCATCAGAACTCTGCAGTTAAGCGTGCTCGAGCGAGAGTAGTACTAGGATGGGTGACCTCCTGGGAAGGCCTCGTGTGGTCACCAAGAAAAAGCCGTGTACCTACGGGAAAAGCGGACAATATTGTGGTCGTGGTAAGGCGGGATGTTACAAATGGTATCAGAGCACTAGCCTCTCGGGGTGTGACGGGCACTCGGCTCGTGCATCTCCTGAGGTATAGATCCTGGCTATCAATTTATTTCGGCCTGACGAGGACGTCAGGATTCTAAGTGGGGGAGTTTGTAACAACCCCGTCCCACATCGGCTTAAGTAAGAAAGTGTGAGTCCCTTATAAGATAACTCTTGTCCTTACCAGACACAACGCGTTTTGGGGCTACAAGCACAACAGATCTCATCAGAACTCTGCAGTTAAGCGTGCTCGAGTGGGAGTAGTACTATGATGGGTGACCTCCTGGGAAGGCCTCGTGTGGTCATCAAGAAAAATCCGTGTGCCTACGGGCAAAGCGGACAATATTGTGGTCGTGGTAAGGCGGGATGTTACATAAATGAACTCACCATACTGCATTTTGTAGTAAAAATACATATGACTATATTGAACAAGTGTATAATGCAGGGTTGGCCTTGGATTCACGAACCTATATAATTTGTATATTCATTAAAACATATACTCGTAATCAAATAAATTTATATATTTATATTATTAATATGCTTCTTATATTAAAAATCTATTACCTATATTCATCTGTATATATTAAAACGTATAATCGCGATCGAACAAATTTATATATTATATCTTAAATTTTTATTTTATACTTATTTAGTTTGCGTATATATTCAAAATGTTTAATATATATGTAGTTATATTTATCTCATATTAGTATTATTTTGATAATACCTAACTTGTCATTTATGAATATTTATATAAAATTTGTTATATGATTAATACATACTTATGATCTTAATAATATCCTTAACTTTTATTTTCAATAGAATCTTAATGTTAATATCATTGATAGTAGTAAAAATAATAATACTTAAATGATACAGTTTATAATAATCTTAATAATACTAATGTTAATAACATGTCTAATACTTATAAATTTAAATATGTTTTTATTAATAATAACTATAATACTAACAATATCAACAATAATAACAATTAATCATAATATTAATAACGATACTTAAAATGATAAAATTAGCAGTAATAATTATATAAATCATACTTTTACTAATACTAATATTAATGATGATACTAATAATATTTATTGTTAATCTAGTACTGATAATGATAATAATATTAATAATAATACTAATTATATTATTAATCTTAGTATGTATAATAATAATTGTAATTAATAATAGCAATAGCAATAACAATATGAGAATAATCATAATAACAATAATCATAATAATTAATAATAACAAAAAAAATTTTTGTATACCCTTTAAAGCTTGTGTAAAAAGAATTGCCCACCACGAGGCTCGAACCCGCGACCTCAAAAAACCTGTGACCTCTCGTTCCACCACACAACACCTTAACCATCCCTTCTGTCACGCTTCATCTGTCTAAACCCAAACCAGTAAATACTAAAACCTCGTTTTCTGTTTTCCTATGTTCTTCATCTTCCTCTCAATTCAATCTCATCTAAAATCGAATTAACCAAAACAATCACCCTTTGTTTCTATCATTGGACATAAAACGATTTAATATCGTAAATATAAATTAATAGATTCAACAAAAACAAAACAAAACAAAAAAAAAATTAAATCAGCAAGAATGCTGATGTTCATCGTCGTAGGTAAAAAAAAATTGATTTTGGAATTTATAAAGTTTTAGTCACAGATTACAACACCAATCTTATTTCAATTTGCTCCTATAATCTTTCTATATCATCAATTTAACTCAAATCATAAAAACGAATTCCAATTTTTCTCAAGAACAATTTAGTTGACTTTTGTAATTAACACTTTGACTTTAAATTTCGCGATTAATCTGAGGAATTGGATACTCAAACTTTGCAGATAGTTTAAGTATAGGATTCCTAACAGAATAGTAATTTTAGTTTTTAATATTTGATTCTAAATGGAGTTTTGAATTAAAACCTATCGTGGCAGAGGAACCGAAATTGTTTTTCCCAGTTTCTGATTAATTTACGAATAGCAGTAGATATTTATAATGTGAAAGTGAAAGAATGATTCAGCAATCAAGAACTGATATACGTTGTTTTGTGGTGAAGGTGGACCTCGACAAGAAATCACAAGTAAGCAGGAAAATAGAAGAAAAGAATAAAGCTAAAAAAAACTGATGGAAAGATACGAGTTTATATATCTGCTTTTGATATATTAAAATGATTAATTTATAGTAATGATTAATTAATATATCAATAAATATAATTCTATTAATAATAATAATAATAATAATAATAATAATAATAATAATATTAATAATAATATTAATATTTAGAACAACGATAATAATTTTTAATAATGATAATGTTAATATTAACATTAATAATAATAATAATATTGATGGTAGAAATAATAATACTAATTTTTAAGAATAACGATAATAATAATAATATGATAATATTAGTAATAATGATAATAATTATAATAAAGATAACCCTAATAATGTTGATATAACAAGTTATGCTTAACAAATCTTATATCTATATATATATTAAGTTAATAATATAAATACTGATATCAATATTTATAATACTAATACTTAATAATAACAATAATAGCACCTGATAATAATTATATTACAATTGTAATATATTCATAAAAATAATTTTTGATATTGATATTAATATTAATAATGAAAGTAATAATAAGGTTATTATGACAACTATATTCTTAACTTGTCTTTACAATTAATATATGCAAATTATTAATTATGTAATATCTAATAAAATATATATAGTAAAGTATTAAATTCTTTTATATATTACAATATACATATTATAATAATTATCTATAGAAATCATATATTTATGTATAAATTCTTTTTAAGTACAACACAATTATTTTATATCTTATTTACATAATTGATCTTATTATATTACATTACTTTCCATTACTATTTATATATTTACATTTATTTTTATACATATAATTATTTTTATTTACAAAAATGGTTCGTGAATCGTCGGGAATGGTCAAAGGGCAAATGCATTCATGTAAACTGTTCCAAAGTTTTCGAGACTTAATATTACAGACTTTGCTGATCGTGTAGAGATCATATAAAGATTAAGTTTAAATTTGGTCGGAAATTTCCGGGTCGTCACAGTACCTACCCGTTAAAGAAATTTCGTCTCGAAATTTGAGTGAGGTGGTAATGGCTAACAATATAAATGTTTTCATAACGAATATGAGTTGATAAACAGAGTTTTATCATTATTGATTAATATAGATAAAATGATTCGATTAAGTGAAACGTACGAGTGAAGCTGTCACAAAAGAGTGAAGTGATTAAAACAAAGTTCGTCTTAACTTTTGACGTAGTAACGATTGAATTTAGAAAATAAGGTGCATCTTAATTTTTGATGTTGTCTTGGTTGAATTCCGGAATTCAAGGGATTTAAAAAAAAATCTTCGAAATCTAAAAGATTTGATTCTTCGGGATTTATGGAGATTAAGATCTCTTTAATTAAATGCGATCATCTGTCTCGATTGCTTTGTCTGATATCTCCTTTATAAATGAACTTCTTCCGTTCCATTACTTCCCAACACTCCCATTTTCTATACTTTAATTCATTCTTCCAAATCATCAATCAATATGCTTCATCCAGTTTTAATTCTGGATACATTCTTGACTTTCATATTGATCATTCTCCTTTTTCATCTACCACCGAAGGAATCTGTTTGCTTCTACTATGCTCTGGATATTATAGTGTTTTTCATACTCCCGTGTCTTTACATTGCTATTCGTATTAATGTACACGGTTTGTGATTTCTGTGTTGTTATTGGGCTTTATATTTTCTCTTATATCTTGGAGCTCATTGCCTTTCTATTCTCCTCTCGACCTTTAGTACAGCGAGTAATGGTCCAGAATTCGTAAATATGGAATTTCGGATGAACATCATGTTCTAAAAAAAAAAAACGTAATCGCACGATTTGATTTATCAGATTACCAGAATTACTGAGAATAGAACTATCAAGAATTTACTTTCTTGATATGTTCAGAAGTTAAGCAGAATGAAAGAGTTATGTAACATGGCACATGATGACGTTATGATCTGTGAATCATCATGTTCCATTAGAAATTCAGCATGACTTACTGTAATATAATCACGTTGATCAAGTGTCATTATATTATATTAACTCATGCATCAATTTCCAACACTACTTCAAAATCATTCATAATTCAAACTCAAATTTTAAGGAAATTTAGAAACTAAAGTAGTTTCCTTTATGATGTAATATAGATAGCACGAAGAGATAAATAATTTCGGACGAGAATATTTATGAAAATATCTTCAGAAATATCGAAAATATTTATGATGATATTTTGGAATTTCTAAGTTCGATGGTTGATGAAGAAAGATTTTCCGCAAGATTTTAACATGACTTCAGAGCAAGATATTCTCTAAAGATTTCAACGGATCCAGAATTACCGGGATTCTTTGAATATAGGGTATGGTCCTTGTATTTGTCCTTGGTCTCCTTCGTGGTTAGCTCAATCCATTTTCCCGTTCCAATTTTTCTGAGCTTTTTCAACATACTATTATTTATCATCAAACTTTTGGCCGTTTAGACCATCTACAATTTTTCTGTTTCCTCTGCATTTAATGCTACCATACCTGAATCATTGGTTATCAATCCGAGGTGGTTTCAAGAGAATTGTGTTTTTAGATGATTAAACACTAATGGTAATATGGTGGAATATAAAAGGTTCCCCGGTATCAATAAAAGAGCACACATATATATCAAGGTTATATTAAGGTTGTTTCGAACGAAAAGTCGAAGTTAACTTGCTGGAGCTGTGACAAATTTGGCTAATTTGGAAAGAGATTGCAAAGTTATTTTCGGTAATAGTAACGCTAAAGGAATTAGCACAGCTACGCGTTAAACGTTTACTCAGTTTCCGAGAGTTTTTTTTCCAGGTGTAATACTATATGTATAAATCTTTCCTTCCGTTGATGAAGTGCGGTTGGTTCATCCTCTCGATTGAGGTGTTTTCAAGAATCATGAAAGGTTTGAATGGAGATTGTAATCGTCAAGATACAAACGAGGTTTAAGATGAAATCAAATGGCAAACTTGAAGAATTGTTTAGTTTCATATGTTATAATCAATATTTTAATTCATTTTAATTGTCCAATATTGGTAGTTCACAGTTAGCAGTCCACAGTTACTAATTCAATAATTCATATATAGTTTATAATATTCGAATTAATTAATACGTATCGTGACCCGTGTACATGTCTCAGACTCGATCACAACTCAAAGTATATATATTATTATAGAATAAACCTCAAACCTGTATAGCTAACTCCAGCATTACTGCATATAGAGTGTCTATGGTTATTCCAAATAATATATATAGATGCGTCGATATGATATGTCAAAACCTTGTATACGTGTCCCGATATTTAAAGTGCGTAAAATAAATAATAGAAATTAAATGACGATAAATAAAATTGCGAGAATTTAAATTGCGATAAATAAATTACGATAATTAAATTGCGATAAATAAATTGCGATACATAAAATGTAATATGGAATTAATCAGTTAGTGAAACAACCCAACCCGTACTCCGTATGATAATTTTTTTTTAATGATACACATTTACGCGCCAATTAAATATGTAAACCATTCCACACGTTTCGTTAAATCATACTACGATTTTAATGTTTACAAAAAGGCACAAAGGCCATTAACGAATGTGATACAAGTTTGACCAACTACAAATGATAGTTTATAATCCAAACGACCCCTTGAGCATGGTTTGGGACTAAACTACCCAAAACGTAGGCCAACTTCCAAAAGCTTCAACATAACGTCAACAAGGGACACCTAGTGCCCAACAACCCCTTGCCCTTATCCGCACCTGCATCTAAAAATATAAACAACAAGAGGGGTAAGCTAACGCTTAGTGAGTGCAATAATTATATGTTTACATATACAACCTACTTACTTGCAATCACTTACACATTTCCACATACATGCTAGCAATATAAATAATCATACCATCGCAAGTATAATACTAAACCTCCAACAACATAAGCTAGCATAACAATAGCATATAATTTAAACAATATAATATGCTACAAACCACACACCACCATGGTTAACCAATCGAACAAGGGAATGGTGTTTAAGGACCGTCGGAGTTCGTAACAACCATTAGTGCACTTAACACCTCGTACACTAACCCCACGGGTGGCATCTTAACACTTCGATACTTCACCCCGAGTGGCATCTTAACACCTCGATGCTTCACCCATCTATTCTACGGAGTGGTGGCTTAACACCTCGACACTTCACCCCTAGGTGGCATCTTAACACCTCGATGCTTCACCCATCACATGAGAAGTGGTGTCTTAACACCTCGACACTTCACAACTCATACTACACAAATAAATACATCATATATGCACGCACATAATTATCCCACTCACCTTAACACTTCAGTGATGATTATGCACTTCCGAGCTTCAAAGCAAAGTACCTAATACATTAAGTACAATTTCAATACACAACTAGTGGAATTAACCACATTACACCTACTTGAGCATTTAATGACCCAACCCGCATTAAATGACTCAAACACACCACAACCGCCCCTTTAATGGCCAAGACTCGACTTTAATCACTAAATCTAGTGAATTAAAGTCTAGTAACTTCAACTAGCACCGACTTAGGGTAATTCATACCCAATTCACCCAAACTAGGTCAACATTACTCTTTTTGACCCCTTTTAACTCTTACACTACCAAACTTGTCAAACATGACCTATTTACCATTTCAACAACATTTTAACAAGTGTTTAATGCTTAACAACACCATTAACACTTACAAATCCTATTTTCATTAGACTAAACCCTATCTTGTGGCTATCAGGGTTTCATTACAACAAAGTAACCCAAATTCGCCCATTTTACCCTTAAATGGGTCAAACAAGTCTCTAGTAACCAAAACCCTAGCCATTAACCAATTAAAACTCAAAACTTAGAGTTAGAACTTACCGAGACTATCAACGCGTAGCTAGAGACACAAGGAACAACTTTAACTCTTGCTCCAAAGATCAACCCTCAATCCTTCACTCTCAAATCCCACTTTTAATCTAAATGGGTTTTAAGTTTTGGGAGAGAAAATGAAAGAAAATAGAAAAAGGAAATGAATTAAATGAACTAGTGGATGAGATTTAATGCTCCCATCAGATCCACATGTCAATTTACCATTTTGCCCCTTAAAATCCCTTAAAAAGATCTAAGTCCGACACCAGTCTGGCAGTAATGCCGCGGCGCGGCTCAAATCGTCGCGGCGCGACGAACAACATAAAAATCGACCACTCTTAACTCAACTTCTGTTCCTGGTTTGCTTGCTATGCCGCGGCGCGGACCAGTTGGTCGCGGCGCGGCCTAAGGCTGGAACTGGACACTTCGACCACACTCAAACCAAAAATTGTTTTACACAACTATCAATTAGTTCAAGCTTCCAATACACGTCTAAACATTGTATCTAAGCCTTACAAGACTTAATGCTAACCAAAACTCATTTATAGACTTGCTTATGCACACATTATCAAGTGTACACATACATATATATATATCTATACATATATTCATACATTTACGCATAAGCTAACGAGTTATAAACGTACAAATGATTAAGTATGTACCTTTCGATACGTACGAGAAAAACGGGATGTTACAACTCTCCCCTACTTGAATCGGAGCGCGTCCTCGCGATCCAAGCCGCATGACAAGCCGGGAGATAAACCAAAACAAACTCTTCAGATTCCTACGTAAACTCGGAACCCTTTCGATGTCGCCATTGCACCTTGAAAGTTCTAATTTCCTTGTTTCGCAACATCTTAACCTTCTCATCAAGGATTGCAACCGGTTCTTCCGTATACTCTAGCTTGTTATTCAACGTAATCTCATCTAAAGGCACCCAAGTCGAGTCATCTGCAAGACACTTACGAAGATGGGAAACATGAAATGTGTTATGAATTCCCGCAAGTTCTTCGGGTAACTCTAGTCGATAAGCAACCTCACCAACACGTGCCAAAACCTTAAAAGGACCAATAAACCGAGGAGCCAACTTTCCTCGTTTTCGAAACCGGATAACACCCTTCCATGGAGAAACCTTAAGCATCACCATGTCACCTTCTTGAAACTCAATCGTTCTCCTAACCTTATCGACATAAGACTTTTGTCGATCTTGTGCCGCTTTAAGTCGAGCCCGAATCATCTCAATTTTACAATTTGTCTCCAAAACCAAATCGGAACTTCCGATTTCTCGTTGACCCACTTCTCCCCAATAAATGGGAGTTCGACACCTATGCCCTTAGAGCATCTCATAAGGTGGCATTCCAATACTAGTGTGGTAACTATTGTTGTATGAGAATTCCACCAATGGCAAGTGCTCATCCCAACTTCCACCAAAATCAATAATACACGCCCTTAACATATCCTCCAACGTTTGGTTCGTACGCTCGGTTTGACCGTCCGTTTGAGGATGATACGCCGTGCTCATTTTCAATTGAGTACCCATATCTTCATGAAACTTGTTCCAAAACCGGGACGTAAAACGAGTATCTCGATCCGAAACAATAGATATAGGAACCCCATGTCTGGATATCACCTCCTTGATAAACAACTTGGATAAAGTCTCCGATGATATCGTTTCCCGAATGGAAAGAAACAAAGCACTTTTCATCAATCGATCAACTATCACCCAAATCGTATCATATTGGGTTCTCGCCGTCTTCGGTAACTTAGTAATGAAGTCCATGGTAATGTGCTCCCATTTCTATTTCGGGACTTCCAAGGGTTGTAACTTACCGTACGGCTTTTGGTGTTCGGCTTTAACTTGCAAACACGTGACGCATTGTTCAATATACTTAACCACATCACGTTTCATACCGGGCCACCAATAATCTTTCTTCAAGTCATAGTACATCTTTGTTGCACCCGGATGAATGGAATACTTTGACTTATGTGCTTCATCTAGTAGCACTTGTCGGTTACCACCCATCTTAGGTACCCACACTCTTCCTTGAAATGACAATAAACCACGCGAGCCCATAGTAATGAACTCCTTTTGCCCCACAATCCGCTCTTCATGCTTGTGGTGAACATACGCTTCTATTTGAATCTCACCAAGCTTTACAAGGAAATCGTTAGTAATAATCATGTGTAACGATCCTACTCGTATCGCCGGATGTTGACTCTTTCGACTCAACGCATCCGCGACCACGTTCGCCTTTCCCGGATGGTAAAGTATCTCACAATCATAATCCTTTACCACATCCATCTACCTACGTTGACGATAATTCAAATCTGGTTGAGTAAAGAGATGTTTCAAACTCTTATGGTCCGAATAAATCGTACACTTGACACCATACAAGTAGTGGCGCCAAATTTTCAACGCATGAACCACCGCCGCCAATTCAAGATCGTGAGTCGGGTATCTCTTTTCGTGTTCCTTTAATTATCGAGAGGCGTAAGCGATGACTTTACCTCTTTGCATCAAAACACACCCGAGCCCATTTAAAGAAGCATCACAATAAACCGTCATGTCTTCTACCCCTTCCGGCAACACTAATACCGGAGCTTGACACAATTTCTCTTTTAACAATTGAAAAGCGATTTCTTGCTCGTTCTCCCAATTGAATCTTACGTTCTTCCTCGTCAATTTAGTCAAAGGAGAAGCAATCTTAGAAAAGTCTTGGATGAACCGACGATAATAACCAGCCAATCCAAGAAAGCTTCGGATTTTCGTAGGCGTAGTCGGTTGTCCCCAACTCTTCACCATTTCTATCTTCCCCTGGTCTACTTGAATTCCTTCTTGATTCACAATATGGCCAAGGAATTGAACTTCCCTTAGCCAAAATTCACATTTGGAGAATTTTGCATACAACTTCTCCTTCCGCAATGTCTTCAACACTTCACGCAAATGGTGCTCATGTTCCTTCATACTCTTAGAATAAACAAGTATGTCGTCGATGAACACAATTACCGACTTGTCCAACATAGGTTGGTACACCCGGTTCATAAGATCCATGAATGCCACCGGTGCATTCGTAAGACCAAAAGGCATAACTACAAACTCATAATGCCCGTAACGCGTTCGAAAAGCCGTTTTCTCTATGTCTTCCTCACGGACCCGCACTTGATGATAGCCGGACCGTAATTCAATCTTAGAAAAATACGTTGCACCTTGGAGTTGGTCAAACAAATGGTCAATCCTAGGTAATGGATAGTGATTCTTGATCGTCACTTTGTTCAACTCCCGATAATCGATGCACATCCGCATACTTCCATCTTTCTTTGTCACAAACAAGACCAGAGCACCCCATAGCGAGGAGCTCGGTCGAATGAAACCCTTTTCAAGTAACTCTTGGGTTTGATTTAACAACTCTTGCATTTCCATCGGTGCTAAACGATAAGGAGTTTTAGCAATGGGAGTAGCTCCCGGAACCAACTCAATGCGAAATTCTACTTGTCTTTCCGCCGGAACACCCGGTAACTCATCCGGAAAAATGTCTTCAAATTCATTAACCACCAGAATTTCACGAATGGGTGGTGGCTCATCACGAGTATTAACTACATGAGCAAGATAACATATACCACCACTCTTGAGAAAACGTCGCGCCCGTGCATAAGTGCATAATGGTACGAGCCTTCTTCGTTTGTCGCCATGAATAATCAACTCTCCCCCACTTGGGGTCTTGACACGAATGAACTTATCATGGCATGCAATATCGGCTCTATAACGATCGAGCCAATCCATACCAACAACAATATCAAACTCACCCAAAGTCATCGGAATGAGATCGATTTTAAACGTTTCGGTACCAAACACAACATTACAATCTTTACACACATCAACCCCTAGCACCGTCTTACCATCCGCTATTTCAACTTCTACCGGATGACTTAACTTAGCTAGCGGTTTGTTAATCTTAGACACAAATTGGGGTGACACAAAAGACAAATTAGCACCGCTATCAAATAATATCTTTGCCGGATTAGAGTTAACCATGAAAGTACCTGAGACAACCTCATTGGAATGCTTGGCCTCATCATTGGTCATCAAATAATTTCACCCCTTAGTCGTGCCCGCCGCCTTCTCTAACCTCCTAACATGATCACCCCGCAAGTCGGGACACTCCAGCTTCTTATGCCCTTCTTTACCGCAATTAAAACAAGTGAGCTTGGTTGTGGATGATTGTTTTGGGCACTCACGAGCCATGTGCCCCCTTTGCCCACAATTGTAGCAAGCATAAGTAAAATCACTGGAAGCACCCTTCTTAACACTACCAACACTCTCGGAGCTCTTCTTGTGCTTCTTGTTAGAAAAGTTCGAATGACTAATAGTTTCAAACTTCTTTTTGCCGAAGGTAAAGCCACTCTTTCTCAAGATGAGCGACTCAAACCCTTTGGCCATATCAAACAACTCATCAAAACTCTTCACCACGTTCACACTAATCTTTTCTTGATAATTGTCATTCAAGATTCGGTAAAAGTCTTCCTTCAACATCTTATCATTCCCGACATACTCCGGGCAAAATTGAGTTTTTGACAAGTAAACGGATTTAAGAGTATTCAAATCCATCGACCCTTGTGAAAGGATCCGTTCATATACATTATAAACGATTCACAATAGTTGATTACATCGCGAGGTATTTGACCTCTATATGATACGTTTTACAAACATTGCATTCGTTTTTAAAAAACAAACTTTCTTTACATCAAAAATTGACGGCATGCATACCATTTCATATTACATCCAACTATAATTGACTTAATATTAATCTTGATGAACTCAATGACTCGAATGCAACGTCTTTCAAAGTATGTCATGAATGACTCCAAGTAATATCCTTAAAATGAGCTAATGCACAGCGGAAGATTTCTTTAATACCTGAGAATAAACATGCTTTAAAGTGTCAACCAAAAGGTTGGTGAGTTCATTAGTTTATCATAATCAATCATTTCCGTAATAGTAATAGACCACAAGATTTCAGTTTCTATAAATATCCGTACACTCGCAAGTGTATAAAAGTATTCTATAAGTTGTAGGCAGCCGGTAACAAGCCTTAACGTTCATGTTTTACCCTCTGAAGTACACCAGATCAGGTGTGTTTAAAATAACCTCGAAGTACTAAAGCATCCCATAGTCAGGATGGGGTTTGTCAGGCCCAATAGATCTATCTTTAGGATTCGCGCCTACCGTACATAGACAAGTAGTTTAATGTTACCAAGCTAAGGGTATATTTCTGGTTTAAACCCACATAGAATTAGTTTTAGTACTTGTGCCTATTTCGTAAAACATTTATAAAACAGCGCATGTATTCTCAGCCCAAAAATATATATAAAAAGGGAGTAATGAAACTCACCATACTGTATTTCGTAGTAAAAATACATATAACGTCATTTAACAAGTGCAAGGTTGGCCTCGGATTCACGAACCTATATTAATTATATATATTTATATGTTGGTCAATATTTGTCTAACAATTTTTGGTCAAGTCATAGTGTACCACAATCCTAATGCTCGAGACTAATATGTAAAAGTCAACAAAAGTCAACTTAACCCAAAATGACTTCTAAAATTTATACGTGTTTATTATATAACTTAACTATAGTCATTTTATATATTTAAATATATTTATTAGATTTTATAATAATAAAAGTCATTTATTAATAAAAATTTATATTAACGTTTATATATGATAAAATATACTTTTATATATCTTAAGTAGTAAAATTTATAAAGTTCACTTAATATCATAAAACTATAGTGGTAAGTATTATTAATGTAATTATATTACGCGTGGTGAAAAATATCTTTGTATCCCCTATTTATTTGATAAAATAATATTGATCATAATAATAATAAGTAAAAGTTGTATTAATTTGTAATAATAATTATTATTATTCTATAAAAAATAACAATATTTATATTTACTAAAAATGTTATTATGATAAAATGATAATACTAACATAATAGTAATACTGATATTTTATAATAACAATGATATTTCTATTAAAATAATAACGACGATAGTAATAATAATCATTTTAACAATAATACTAAAATTCAGTTGACTATAACTTCTAATCCGTTCATCGAAACCATTCGATATCTAAGTGAAAAGTTCTTAATTTTTCGCTAGCTTTCCAATGACATGCATATCATATACCCTATTTCAGTAGCATATGTATCTAATTCAGGATTCAACAAACCTATCTAAGGACAATATCGAATGTACAAGCATGCATAATCCTATATACTCGAGCACTAGTCAGGGATACACTATTGAAATATAAAAGTTAAGTTATGAGTGCTCACGTATCAATATTGAGATTCAATATTGCAGGAAAGTACGTAGACGAAACGAAAATGATAAACGTTAGGTTGACCTCACGAGCAATACCCTCGATCAATACCCATAACCTCCATAGCTATAACCCATAATTTCCTTAGCTCTATTCCGTTTGAAAACTTATTTTAAAATCGTCTGAATATAACTCCGTCGTAGTATTTTATGTATACTATTAATATCTTGAAATAATACAAAGAAAATATATATGTGTAATTCGATTGAGAGAGTTTAGAGACATATATTTTCAAGTTTCTATGAAATAATAAAACCTATTGAATTCTATTTATAATAGATTTTTGAATTATTAAAGTGAATTATTAAAGTATGAATTATTAAAGTGAATTATTAAAGTATGAATTATTAAAGTGAATTATTAAAGTATGAATTATTAAAGTGAATTATTAAAGTATGAATTATTAAAGTGAATTATTAAAGTGAATTATTAAAGTATGAATTATTAAAGTGAATTATTAAAGTATGAATTATTAAAGTGAATTATTAAAGTATGAATTATTAAAGTTAAAGTAAAGTAAAAGTAAAGTAAAGGTAAAGTTAAAGTATAGTAAAAGTATAAAACTATGTACGTATAATACGCGTATAAATATATATAATATTAATTTAAATCGTTATATATATTTGATAAAATAAAATATAAATATCGTTATTTTATCATACTAGTTAAGTAATGAGTGGTCAAAAAGAATAGATTTCTTAAATCACAGTGGACCTCATAACATAGGCCCGTAATCATATCATAATGTATCTGATAATTCAATCATTTGATATTATCTCTTAATTCTGTCAATAAATATATCTAAACAAATACGTTCATGTAAAGTATCATATATCTAATACTTTGTTAATGTTTTCAGTTAATATTATATATTATATATACATATCTATATACACATAATTGTTCGTGAATCGTCGAACACGGTCAAAGGATAATTGATTACATGAATGTAGTTCCAAACTTTTTGAGATTCAACATTACAAATTCTGCTTATCATGTCGGAAACATATAAAGGTTAAGTTTAAATTTGGTCGGAAATTTTCGGGTCGTCACAGTACCTACCCGTTAAAGAAATTTCGTCCCGAAATTTGATCGAGGTCGTCATGGCTAACTATAAAAATGTTTTCATGACGAATATGAGTTGATAAATAGAGTTTTATCATCATTGAGTAATATAGATAAAATAATTTGATTACGCGAAGAGTATAAGTGAAGCTATCGCAAGAGAGTGAAATGAGTAAACGTATATTTATTTTAACCGATGACATAGTTATGATTGATTTCCAGAATTCATTGGATTTAAAGAAAATCTTTGCAATAAGATTTGGTTCTTCGGCGATTAAGAAAATCATGACCTTCTTTGATTAAATGCGATAATCTGTCTCGATTTCTCTGTCTGATATTTTACTATAAATCCACCCCCTTCGTTTCTTTATTTCCACAACTCACACCTTCTAATCTTTCTCCCCAATTCATACTTTAAAGCATTCGTTAATATGCTTAATCCAGTATTGATTCTTGATATACTCTTAACTTTCATATCCGTCATTCTTCTTTTTCATCTACCACCGGAGGAAGTTATTTTCTTCTACCATTACCTTGGGGTTATTGTGTTTTTCATTCTCCCGTGTCTTTATATTGCTATACGCATTGATATACACGGTTTGTAATTTCGAGGTTGTTATCGGGCTTTATATTCTCCATTATATTTCGGAGCTTCATGCTTTCATTTTCTCTTCCCAGCCTTAAGTTAAGCAGATAATGGTCCAGAATTCGTAGATATGAATTTTTGGATGAACATAGTTAATGTTCCAAGAAGAAAATCGTAATGGTACGATCTTAATTTGGCAACTTACCAGAATATCTGAAAATATAGAGCTATCAAGATGATATGTTCTTAATATGTTTGGAAATTGGGTAGAATGTAAGAGTCGTGTAAATAGTACATGATGACGGTATGTTCTATGAATCATCACGTTCCATTAGAAACTCAGCATGACTTACTGTAATATAATCACGTTGATCAAGTGTCATTATATTATACTAACTCATGTTTCAGTTCCCAACACTGCTTTAAAAACATTCCTATTTTAAATTCAAATTTTTTTTCTTCAGAATTTAGAAACTAACACAGTTTCTTTTTATGTTGTAACGCAGATATTGCGAAGAGATAAAAGATTTCGGATAAGAATAGTTGTGAAAATATCTTCAGGAATATCGAAGATATTTATAATAAAAGATACGATAATATCTTAGAATTCTTAACATAGATGGATGATGAAGAAGATTTGTCTGTGAAGGTTTAGAATAAGAAGTAAGGTGTTTGCTAACGATTTCAGTAGATACTGAAACATTTGGATCCTTTGAAGGTAGGTTTAGTCTTTGTGATTTGTCCACAGCCTCCTTCATGGTCTGCTCAATCCATTTTCCAGTTTCAAACCTTCTCTTTTTCTCAGCTTTACCACCATACTATTCTTTATCATCAAACTTTTGACTGTTAAAGTCGTTTACAGTTTTTGCTGCTTCATCAGCATTTTTCCAATTTTGGAGAACTAGTTCATAGTTTGGGATGTTTTTCAGAAAATTCACATTCGAAGTATGTAAGTCTAGGAGATAGACGTTATATGTATACATATAACTTTTAACGTAAAATTGTCGCGAAATTCAAAATACTGATTGCTAATTCCCAGTAGTTGGTGTGACAATTATTGTTACAGGATGTAGGTGAGTACATGATGGGGTTTAATGAATAAGTATAGTGGATTTTCGGAGAGGCTTAAGTCGAAGGTTAATGAAGTTGTTGATAAGTTTACTGCTAATGTGACGAGATATGAAAGGTTCCCCGATAACCATGATGAAGGGTTTATTCGTATAAACAAATGAAGGTGATTTGCTGGAGCTGTGACAAGACTGTCTATTTTGGAAAGAGATTGAAAAATTATATTTGGTAATAAATATCAAAGGATCTGACATGGATACGTGTTAAACTATAACTTTGGTTTCGAGAGCTTTTCAGGTGCATGACAGTGGGTAATGTGTGGTTGGATCATCATCTTGCATGTCTTTAGGAATTTCGAAGTGTTTGAACACATATTGTAATTGTTAATATACATATGATGTTCTAAGATTTTGAATGATACAAATATTTTTGTGAGTTCCATGAATAGAAATGAGGTTCTAGGACAGTTTTGAAGTCAAAGTATAGTTTTGAAAGATGTAGGAATCTAAGAGCGATGATTTCGGTGATATCTTGAATCGAATTCTGAGATTTTAAAATCAGAATATGTAATTAGATTTTGAATGAGTATGGTTGTTTTGATTTCTATAAAAGAATGTATATTGTTGTGAAAGTAGGGAGTATAATGGATGACTTGCTGAATCAGATTCGAAAAATGTAACATATTAATTGTGAATTTATATATCTCTCGGGTATTACCTACCTGTTAAAAAAAAAATTCACAATTAATATTTTGTACAAAAGAATTTTATTACAGTCTTTATGGAAATATATATGTGTATATTTCTTCAGATGTAATATAGATTTAATGAGTTAATATTAAATTAAACTCATTTGATTTATGGTTAAGGCTAGGATAGATAATTTCTAAACTTTAGAAATTACATAATCGCCGTAGAATGTTTCCCCAATGAAGTTATGAATCAATACTTAATCGTTGTGGTATTCCTTGGTATCTACATGGCGTATGACGTCGATGCTCGTGGGACAGATTGTGAAGTTGAGGTTTGCGATGCGGTTGTTGTTGGTGGTGGTAATGGTACTGTTGATGTTGTTGATGGTGGTACTGGTTATGCTGTCGGTGCTGCTGCTGGTATTTGTAACCTTTGCACCATATTCTCCAAAGCCACTACCCGAGCGCGAAGCTCGTTGACTTCTTCTATTACACCGGGGTGATTGTCGGTTCGGACGAGCGGATAAATAAGATCTAGAATTTGGTGTAGTATATAATCATGACGAGATACTCTGGAAATGAGAGAGAAAATGGTGTTTCGGACAGGTTCGCCAGAAAGTGCTTCAGGTTCATTGCCAAGAGGGCAATGTGGTGGATGAAAGGGACCACCTTCTTCTTGTCTCCAATGGTTAAGTAGATTACGAACCCATCCCCAATTCATCCAGAATAGATGATGGCTAATTGGTTGATCCATTCCGGTCACGCTGCTTTCGGAGCTCATGTGAAAATCCATATCGGCATAGCTGTCGGAATCCGAGGAACTCAAACTGGTTGAGGGATCCATCTTGTATGATCAGGGAAAGAATTTTTTTGTATGAAATAGATTGTAGAATTTAGATTTGATTTTCTTCAATACATAATTTACATATGTATATATAATACCAAAATCCCATAAATTACGGAGGAATCTTTGAAAGATGTCAGTCAAAGTTCACATTAACAGATATGCTAAGATAAGAATTCGTCTATACACTATTATGCAATAAATGTAGGAAAACGCGTCTAGACTTAAGAATGATAAGCAGGTAATTTCCTAAGGGTGGTAAGTAGATGATTTCAGACTAAAAATGATAAGCAATACTTTTGACATGCAGACACGGTCGAAGTCCAGACTCACTGATGCATCTTAACAACTATCAGTTAGACACACTAATGCAAGACCTGGTTCGCTAAGACCACCGCTCTGATACCAACTGAAAGGATCCGTTCATATACATTATAAACGATTCACAATAGTTGATTACATCGCGAGGTATTTGACCTCTATATGATACGTTTTACAAACATTGCATTCGTTTTTAAAAAACAAACTTTCTTTACATCAAAAATTGACGGCATGCATACCATTTCATATTACATCCAACTATAATTGACTTAATATTAATCTTGATGAACTCAATGACTCGAATGCAACGTCTTTCAAAGTATGTCATGAATGACTCCAAGTAATATCCTTAAAATGAGCTAATGCACAGCGGAAGATTTCTTTAATACCTGAGAATAAACATGCTTTAAAGTGTCAACCAAAAGGTTGGTGAGTTTGTTAGTTTATCATAATCAATCATTTCCGTAATAGTAATAGACCACAAGATTTCAGTTTCTATAAATATCCGTACACTCGCAAGTGTATAAAAGTATTCTATAAGTTGTAGGCACCCGGTAACAAGCCTTAACGTTCATGTTTTACCCTCTGAAGTACACCAGATCAGGTGTGTTTAAAATAACCTCGAAGTACTAAAGCATCCCATAGTCAGGATGGGGTTTGTCAGGCCCAATAGATATATCTTTAGGATTCGCGCCTACCGTACATAGACAAGTAGTTTAATGTTACCAAGCTAAGGGTATATTTCTGGTTTAAACCCACATAGAATTAGTTTTAGTACTTGTGCCTATTTCGTAAAACATTTATAAAACAGCGCATGTATTCTCAGCCCAAAAATATATATAAAAAGGGAGTAATGAAACTCACCATACTGTATTTCGTAGTAAAAATACATATAATGTCATTTAACAAGTGCAAAGTTGGCCTCGGATTCACGAACCTATATTAATTATATATATTTATATGTTGGTCAATATTTGTCTAACAATTTTTGGTCAAGTCATAGTGTACCACAATCCTAATGCTCGAGACTAATATGCAAAAGTCAACAAAAGTCAACAAAAGTCAACTTAATCCAAAATGACTTCTAAAATTTATACGTGTTTATTATATAACTTAACTATAGTCATTTTATATATTTAAATATATTTATTAGATTTTATAATAATAAAAGTCATTTATTAATAAAAATTTATATTAACGTTTATATATGATAAAATATACTTTTATATATCTTAAGTAGTAAAATTTATAAAGTTCACTTAATATCATAAAACTATAGTGGTAAGTATTATTAATGTAATTATATTACGCGTGGTGAAAAATATCTTTGTATCCCCTATTTATTTGATAAAATAATATTGATCATAATAATAATAAGTAAAAGTTGTATTAATTTGTAATAATAATTATTATTATTCTATAAAAAATAACAATATTTATATTTACTAAAAATGTTATTATGATAAAATGATAATACTAACATAATAGTAATAATGATATTTTATAATAACAATGATATTTCTATTAAAATAATAACGACGATAGTAATAATAATCATTTTAACAATAATACTAAAATTCAGTTGACTATAACTTCTAATCCGTTCATCGAAACCATTCGATATCTAAGTGAAAAGTTCTTAATTTTTCGCTAGCTTTCCAATGACATGCATATCATATACCCTATCTCAGTAGCATATGTATCTAATTCAGGATTCAACAAACCTATCTAAGGACAATATCGAATGTACAAGCATGCATAATCCTATATACTCGAGCACTAGTCAGGGATACACTATTGAAATATAAAAGTTAAGTTATGAGTGCTCACGTATCAATATTGAGATTCAATATTGCAGGAAAGTACGTAGACGAAACGAAAATGATAAACATTAGGTTGACCTCACGAGCAATACCCTCGATCAATACCCATAACCTCCATAGCTATAACCCATAATTTCCTTAGCTCTATTCCGTTTGAAAACTTATTTTAAAATCGTCTGAATATAACTCCGTCGTAGTATTTTATGTATACTAATAATATCTTGAAATAATACAAAGAAAATATATATGTGTAATTCGATTAAGAGAGTTTAGAGACATATATTTTCAAGTTTCTATGAAATAATAAAACCTATTGAATTCTATTTATAATAGATTTTTGAATTATTAAAGTGAATTATTAAAGTATGAATTATTAAAGTGAATTATTAAAGTATGAATTATTAAAGTGAATTATTAAAGTATGAATTATTAAAGTGAATTATTAAAGTATGAATTATTAAAGTGAATTATTAAAGTGAATTATTAAAGTATGAATTATTAAAGTGAATTATTAAAGTATGAATTATTAAAGTGAATTATTAAAGTATGAATTATTAAAGTTAAAGTAAAGTAAAAGTAAAGTAAAGGTAAATTTAAAGTATAGTAAAAGTATAAAACTATGTACGTATAATACGCGTATAAATATATATAATATTAATTTAAATCGTTATATATATTTGATAAAATAAAATATAAATATCGTTATTTTATCATACTAGTTAAGTAATGAGTGGTCAAAAAGAATAGATTTCTTAAATCACAGTGGACCTCATAACATAGGCCCGTAATCATATCATAATGTATCTGATAATTCAATCATTTGATATTATCTCTTAATTCTGTCAATAAATATATCTAAACAAATACGTTCATGTAAAGTATCATATATCTAATACTTTGTTAATGTTTTCAGTTAATATTATATATTATATATACATATCTATATACACATAATTGTTCGTGAATCGTCGAACACGGTCAAAGGATAATTGATTACATGAATGTAGTTCCAAACTTTTTGAGATTCAACATTACAAATTCTGCTTATCGTGTCGGAAACATATAAAGGTTAAGTTTAAATTTGGTCGGAAATTTTCGGGTCGTCACACCTTGCCTCAAGGAACGCAACTCGTCCTTAAGCCTAGTAAGATCGGCCGAAGTTCGGTACTCTTGGAAGAACTCCGTTTTGAACTCATCCCAAGTAAAATCCATGCATTGTTCTTCGCCATAAACTTGGATTTTTGCATCCCACCATAGCTTCGCATCACCTCTTAGCATGCTACAACCATACCTTATCTTTTTATCAATTGGGCATTCACAAGTTCGAAAGGCCCCCTCCATATCGGAGATCCACCAGGCACTCTTTAACGGGTCTCTTTCGCCCTCAAAAATAGGTGGTTGAGCATCTTTGAAATTCTTAAAGAAAAAGTCGCGTCTTCCCATATGATCTTCATGTAGGACGGCCTTAACTTGTTCCCTTACTACATTGACTAATTGCTCGTCAATGGAATCTAGGAACATCTTCTTGATATCCACAAGGTATTCCGCCTTTTGCCATTGAAAAATGGCCTCAACCTTGGCCGTGAATTCGGGGTCCTCCCTAGTGCCCCCATTTTCGGTGTCGTGTCCATTTCTCATCTTCATTCTATAAAACGGAAAAGATTAAACAACAAACGAAACAAAGGACATAACACGTATGCATATACGTATACCCCACACTACTCCATCTTACTCAACAATCGTCGTACATTACTTGTTTGACACGATTTGCACTCGTAACAATGGTAGCTAATCATTATTACGCGAGCACGTTGCATTAACTTGCTAGTACAACGTCCATCTCGCTTGATGATTGCTAAACACAACACAAATCAATTAGCACGAGGTTAGTTCACGTAACCAAAGCACTAACAATTCCCGATTAGACCCAAAGTCCTACAAGTCCCGCATAAAAGCGCATGCACAATAAAGTCTAAGTCTTGGCACCTATCTCAAGTCGCCTAAATCCCTTAGACCATGCTCTGATACCACTTGAAACAACCCAACCCGTACTCCGTACGATAAATTTTTTTTTTAATGATACACATTTACGCGCCAATTAAATATGTAAACCATTCCACACGTTTCGTTAAATCATACTACGAGTTTAATGTTTACAAAAAGGCACAAAGGCCATTAACGAATGTGATACAAGTTTGACCACCTACAAATGATAGTTTATAATCCAAACGACCCCTTGAGCATGGTTTGGGACTAAACTACCCAAAACGTAGGCCAACTTCCAAAAGCTTCAACATAACGTCAACAAGGGACACCTAGTGCCCAACAACCCCCTTGCCCTTATCCGCACCTGCATCTAAAAATATAAACAACGAGAGGGGTAAGATAACGCTTAGTGAGTGCAATAATTATATGTTTACATATACAACCTACTTACTTGCAATCACTTACACATTTCCACATACATGCTAGCAATATAAATAATCATACCATCGCAAGTATAATACTAAACCTCCAACAACATAAGCTAGCATAACAATAGCATATAATTTAAACAATATAATATGCTACAAACCACACACCACCATGGTTAACCAATCGAACAAGGGAACGGTGTTTAAGGACCGTCAGAGTTCGTAACAACCATTAGTGCACTTAACACCTCGTACACTAACCCCACGGGTGGCATCTTAACACTTCGATACTTCACCCCGAGTGACATCTTAACACCTCGATGCTTCACCCATCTATTCTACGGAGTGGTGTCTTAACACCTCGACACTTCACCCCTAGGTGGCATCTTAACACCTCGATGCTTCACCCATCACATGAGAAGTGGTGTCTTAACACCTCGACACTTCACAACTCATACTACACAAATAAATACATCATATATGCACGCACATAATTATCCCACTCACCTTAGCACTTCGGTGATGATTATGTACTTCCGAGCTTCAAAGCAAAGTACCTAATACATTAAGTACAATTTTAATACACAACTAGTGGAATTAACCACATTACACCTACTTGAGCATTTAATGACCCAACCCGCATTAAATGACTCAAACACACCACAACCGCCCCTTTAATGGCCAAGACTCGACTTTAATCACTAAAGCTAGTGAATTAAAGTCTAGTAACTTCAACTAGCACCGACTTAGGGTAATTTATACCCAATTCACCCAAACTAGGTCAACATTACTCTTTTTGACCCCTTTTAACTCTTATACTACCAAACTTGTCAAACATGACCTATTAACCATTTCAACAACATTTTAACAAGTGTTTAATGCTTAACAACACCATTAACACTTACAAATCCTATTTTCATTAGACTAAACCCTATCTCGTGGCTATCAGGGTTTCATTACAACAACGTAACCCAAATTCGCCCTTTTTACCCTCAAATGGGTCAAACAAGTCTCTAGTAACCAAAACCCTAGCCATTAACTAATTAAAACTCAAAACTTAGAGTTAGAACTTACCGAGACTATCAACGCGTAGCTAGAGACACAAGGAACAACTTTAACTCTTGCTCCAAAGATCAACCCTCAATCCTTCACTCTCAAATCTCACTTTTAATCTAAATGGGTTTTAAGTTTTGGGAGAGAAAATGAAAGAAAATAGAAAAAGGAAATGAATTAAATGAACTAGTGGATGAGATTTAATGCTCCCATCAGATCCACATGTCAATTTACCATTTTACCCCTTAAAATCCCTTAAAAAGATCTAAGTCCGACACCAGTCTGGTAGTAATGCTGCGGCGTGGCTCAAATCGTCGCGGCGCGACGAACAACATAAAAATCGACCACTCTTAACTCAACTTCTGTTCCTGGTTTGCTTGCTATGCCGCGGCGCGGACCAGTTGGTCGCGGTGCGGCCTAAGGCTGGAACTGGACACTTCGACCACACTCAAACCAAAAATCGTTTTACACAACTATCAATTCATTCAAGCTTCCAATACACGTCTAAACATTGTATCTAAGCCTCACAAGACTTAACGCTAACCAAAACTCATTTATAGACTTGCTTATGCACACATTATCAAGTGTACACATACATATATATATATATATATATATATATATATATATATATATATATATATATATATATATATATATATATACATACATACATATATTCATACATTTACGCGTAAGCTAACGATTTATAAACGTACAAATGATTAAGTATGTACCTTTCGATACGTACGAGAAAAACGGGATGTTACAGTTAGCTAGGAACAGTTAACGTGGGTTCTTATCAAAATTCTTCTCATAATTAAATTGTTTGTTTCTAACAAGTTTTATTTTTGTCCAATGTTTTCTTCATTATACTACTTGTTGGATTTTGATAGGTCAAAATACAAATATGAAATTGAATGAAAATGGTTATTCTGTGGTGAACGGATACGTATATCTGTGGGTGTAAGTAGGATAGTAAATGACTGTTGAATCAGATTCGAAGAATGTACAGTGTAACTTATTAATGTGAAATCTAAATATTTCTCGGGTATTACCTACCCGTTAAAATATTTCACCATTAATCGTTTGTACAAAAGAATTTTTAATTACAATCTTTATGAAAATATACTTACATATATATTCTCTTCAGATGTAATCATGGATTTAATGAGTCAATATGATATTAAACTCATTTAATTTACTGTTAGAACAAGAATATATAATCTTTAGAACATTAGAGATTACATAATAGTCATGTTGTACGAAGATAAATGATGTAGAATGTCATGTAGAACGATGATTATGCTCGAGGTATAGATTGCGATGTTGAGGCGTGGATTGTTGATGGTACTGGTGCTGTTATTGATGGTACTGTTAGTGCTGGTGATGTTGTTGAAGCTGGTAAATTTTGCAGCATATTCTCCAGATTGATTACTCGAGCGCGAAGTTCGTTGACTTCTTCTATTATTCCAGGATGATTGTCGGTCGGAACGAGCGGATGAATAAGGTTTAGAATTTTAGATAGAATATAATTGTGACGAGTTATTCTGGAAATGAGAGAGAAAATGGTATTTCGGACAGGTTCGCCGGTAAGCGCTTCAGGTTCATTGTTGAGAGGTGAATTCGGTTGATGGAAAGGTTCACCTTCTTCTTGTCTCCATTGATTAAGTCGACTACGAACCCATCAGATGAATTGAGGATGGCTGATTGATTGATTCATTCTGGTGACACCACTTTCAGAGCTTAGGTGAATATTCATGTCAGAATAGCTATCGGAATAACTATCGGAATAGCTATCGAAATCTGAGGGGCTCGAACTGGTTGAGGGATTCATCTCGTACGATTAGATGAAGGATTTTCGATAAGAAATAGATTATAGGATGTAGATTAGTACCCTGCAATACATAATTTACATATGCATATATAATACTAAAATCCCATAAGTTACGGAGGAATCTACGGAAGCTGTCAGGCAAAGGTAACAATAACAGATACGTTAAGATATGAATTTATCTATACACTGTCTATGCAATAGAGGCAGTAAGACATGTCTAGACTAAGAATGATAAGCAGGTAATTTTCGACACTAAATGATAAGCAAAACTTTTGACATGCAGACACGGTCGAAGTCCAGACTCACTAATGCATCTAAACAACTATCAGTTAGACACACTAATGCAAGACCTGATTCGCTAAGACCACCGCTCTGATACCAACTCTAATGACCCGTCCTAATCCATCAGGATGAATACATTACATTTGGTTACATCGCGAGGTACTTGACCTCTATATGATACTGATAATGCTAAAAATGAACATATATTTAATAGCATTATCCCTCAAGAAAGACAAGCTTTTAGTTGCAATTGTTCTATTTACAAGTGATATTCGTTTAAATAATAAAAGGTGAAGACAAAAGACAGATTCGACGAATTGAAGACGCAAACGACTAAAAAGCTCAAAAGTACAAAATACAATCAAAGTGGTTCAAATTATTGATAAGAAACGTCTAAAAATTACAAGAGTACAAGACGCGAAACGCAAAATACAAGATATTAAATTGTACGCAAGGACGTTCGAAAATCCGGAACCGGGACCAAAGTCAACTCTCAACGCTCGACGCAACGGACTAAAAATTACAAGTCAACTATGCACACGAATATAATATAATATTTAAATAATTCTTAAAATTATTTATATATTATATATATTATTATAAACCGTCGGCAAGCAAAGAAACAAAGTCTTGTGAGCTGGAAAAAGGGGCCATGCGATCGCATGGCCTGGAAGGCAAAAATCCATGCGATCGCATGGCAGTAGGTAGCAAGCCACATGCTATAAATTCGCGTGTTTTGGCTCAGTTTAAAACATATATCTTTTATCCATCTCTCTATCTATCACGTATATATATACATATATATATATATATATATATATATATTAATTTTAATTTTAAATTCTAATAATAAGGGTATGTTAGCGAATGTTGTAAGGGTGTAAGTCGAAATTCTGTCCGTGTAACGCTATGCTATTTTTAATCACTGTAAGTTATGGTTATTGTTATTTTTAAATTAAATGTCTCGTAGCTAAGTTATTATTATGCTTATTTAATGCTGAAGTAATCGTGATGTTGGGCTAAATATTAAAATTGGGTAATTGGGCTTTGGACCATAATTGGGGTTTGAACAAAAGAACGACACTTGTGAAAAGTAGACTATGGGCTATTAATGGGTTTTATATTAACTAAATGATACCTCGTTAATTTAATATATAGACTTATAATTTGACGTATTTATATATAACCACATACGCTTGACTGGGCACGGTGGGCGGGATATCTATAAATACCAATAATTGTTCATTTTACCGGACACAGAACTGGATTAATAGTTAATAGACTTGTTGAAACAGGGGTGGATTACATTCAAGGGTAATTGGTGTAATTGTTAACAAAGTAGTAAAACCTTGGTTTACACGCAGTCGATAACCTGGTGTATTCATTAAACAAAGTATTAAGACCTCGTTACAATTCGAATCCCCAATTAGTTGGAATATTTGACTTCGGGAATAAGAATAATTTGACGAAGACTTTCGCACTTTATGATTATGACTGATGGACTATTATGGACAAATCCGTATGGACATATTGAATAATCCAGGACAAAGGACAATTAACCCATGGGAATAAACTAAAAATCAACACGTCAAACATCATGATTACAGAAGTTTAAATAAGCATAATTTATATATTTCATATTTAATTGCACTTTTAATTATCGCACTTTTATTTATTGTCATCGTATTTAATTGCACTTTTAATTATCGTACTTTTTAATTATCGTAATTTTATTTTATTGCACTTTTATTTATCGCAATTTCATTTTCGTTATTTACTTTACGCTTTAAATTAAGTTATATTTATTTTTTAGATTTTACATTAAGTTTTAACTGCGACTAAAGTTTTAAAATCGACAAACCGGTCATTAAACGGTAAAAACCCCCCCTTTTATAATAATAATATTACTTATATATATATTTGTATTTTTATAAGATTAAAACTAATATAGCGTTAAGCTTGTTTAATTTTCCCTGTGGAACGAACCGGACTTACTAAAAACTACACTACTGTATGATTATGTACACTGCCTATAAGTGTTGTAGCAAGGTTTAGGTATATCCATTCTATAAATAAATAAATATCTTGTGTAAAATTGTATCATATTTAATAGTATTTCCTTGTAAAAATTAATACTATTTCATATACCCCTCGCATAACATCAAGTATTTTTGGCGCCGCTGCCGGGGAACATTCTTGCTTAAACGCCGGAAGCGCAACGCTATAAAAAAAGAGATTTTTATTAATTTTTAGTTCACTTCTTTTATAAAAATACGCTTTTGTAAAAATACGTTTTAAATATTCAAAAATATAAAAAGAAAAAAATATATATATATATTTAAGAGTTTGTTAAATATATAAGTTTTATAAAGTTTCTTTATTTTTATTTTGTAAAAATATAAGTTTTATATAAATATTTTTATATAAACAGAAAAAAGTAAAAAAAATCTCGGTATGGTACTGTAGCAGCCCAATATCAGGCCCGAAACCCTACACCATGCGATCGCATGGATTATAACGTGAGGACCATGCGATCGCATGGCCCTGTCTGACACACCACAGTAAACCCTAAATCGCATTAATTACGGAGTATATTATAATTATTATTATTATAACCCTAATTAGGTTTAGATTATTTAATTATTTAAGTATTAGTTTTAATTAATTTGTTTTATTTAGTGTAATTAGTTTTATAAATATATAAAATTAATAGTTTTATAAAATAAATAATATAAAAATAAAATTTTTATAAAAATTGTACTTTTTACAACTTTAAGTTTATTTTTATATTTTGTTTCTTTTTATTCATTTTAGCGTAATATTTGTATTTTTCGCTCGTATTTTGTTTTAAGACATAGTTTTTGCCATAGTTATTTTTATTTCTAGATTTTTAGGCTTTGCCGTAAAATCCCTTAAGTGCTTTTTCTTTAGACTAAGATTTAGGTGCTTTAGAATTTTGCAATGTCGTTTTATATATTTTAGTACCTTTTTAAGTTATTGCCATTTGGGATATAGAATTTCTTTTAAGCTTTAATATTTTTTAGACGCAACTTTTAATTCTTAGTTTTTAGTTCCTTTTTAAGTTTCGACGCACTACTTTCTTATTTTTATTTTTCGACGCCTATTATTTTTCGACCTTTTATTTTTTTGACGTTTTTCGACGCGCTCTTTTTCTTTCTTATTTCTCGTCGTTCTAGTTTTTAGGACTTAGATTTTTTCTATTTCTTCTCTAAAATTTCTTTAAATTTCAACGAAAAATTATTTTAAGCGGTTAAATTGATAGACATCGAAATTTTTTGCTTCGTAGTAATAGTTGGATTTGTTAGTGGCTGAGTTATGAGCTTTCAATTTAAAGGGTTCTGGCTCCCTGCTGCATCTATTGGCTATTCGAAACGTGGGCAAAAGCAGAAAAGCCTATTAAATTGATAACTTATATAATTTTTATCTTTTATAACTAATAGGATATTCAGTAAATGCACCGAGCAAAACGTTCACCACCTTTTGTACGTTCTCCACCTGTAACTCGATCAAGACATCTAGCAAATATTATCGCCGTTTATTTTTCTTTAGAATCGTCATCTAGTCGACCAAGTTCTCCAATTCAAATTTCCGATAATCCATTTTTTGAACCCGACCTCACAATTGAGAATTCGGAGGATCTTCAGGGACAATTCAGAGATCCTGAACCATTAATATTTCCTCCGGAACCACCAATTATTCAAACGGAGATTGTCGAGGAACCAACCATTAAATCAGAATCCTCTAGTGATTCAGATTCAACAAATTCAATTATGGAGAATCTGGAACCTCTAAATATGGAAGACCGAATGCGAGCTAAACACACTGGCCAAGGTCACACAATTACTCAACCAAACATTAATGCGCCAGATTATGAAATCAAAGGACAAATTCTACACATGGTGACTAATCAATGCCAATTTAGTGGTGCGCCGAAGGAAGATCCAAATGAACATCTTCGTACCTTTAATAGGATCTGCACTCTATTTAAAATAAGAGAAGTGGAGGATGAATAGATATATCTCATGTTATTTCCCTGGACTTTAAAGGGAGAAGCCAAAGATTGGTTAGAATCGTTACCTGAAGGGGCGATTGATACATGGGACGTTTTAGTTGAAACATTTCTTAAACAATTCTTTCCGGCATCTAAAGCCGTAAGACTTCAAGGAGAAATTGTTACGTTCACGCAAAAGCCAAACGAAACTCTATATGAGGCGTGGACAAGATTTGGAAAGTTGTTAAGAGGATGTCCGCAATATGATTTAGACACTTGTCAAATAGTACAAATATTCTACCAAGGATGCGACATCACTACACGAAAAGACATCGATATAGCAGCTGGTGGTTCCATTATGAAGAAAACAGCAACTGATGCTTACAAAATTATTGATAACACTGCTTCCCACTCACATGAGTGGCACCAAGAAAAAGATATCGTTAGATCATCTAAAGCAGCTAGAGCCGATTCTAGCCATGACTTTGATTCCATTTCAGCAAAGATAGATGCTGTCGAGAGACGAATTGAAAAGATGACTAAGGATATTCACTCAATACGAATTAGTTGTGAGCAGTGTGGAGGACCACATTTAACAAAAGATTGTCTCAGTATTGAACAAACAATGGAACAAAGAGAGAATGTTTCATACATAAACCAAAGGCCTGGAAATAATTATCAGAATAATTATCAACCGCCAAAACCGATCTACAATCAAAATCAAAATTATAACCGAAATGTTCCATACAACAACCAACAAGTTCCAAGTAATCAACAAGTATCCAATAATACTTACAATCAGCAAAGACCTAATTTTCAAAACAAACCACCACAAACCGATGATAAAAAGCCAAATTTAGAAGATATGATGTCAAAGCTAGTTGAATCTCAAACACAGTTTTTCACATCTCAGAAACAAACCAATGAACAAAATGCTCAAGCATTTAGAAATCAACAAGCTTCTATTCAAAATTTGGAACAAGAAGTAAGTAACCTAGCAAGATTGATAGGTGAAAGAAAACCGGGAAGTCTACCTAGCGATACTAATGCTAACCCCTAGAATGAAACAGCTAAAGCCATTACCACAAGAAGTGGTATTACACTTAAACCACCTGAAATGCCTGTAATTTCTGATGAAGCTACTCGTACTTCACAAGAACCACATCTGAACAAGATAAGGAAACAGAACCGGTAGTTGAAAAGGTTAATGAAGATAACACAGTTAAGACTAAACCTTATGTTAAACCATACCAACCACCACTTCCTTACCCTAGTAAAATGAGAAAAGAGAGACTTGAAGCCGAGCAATCCAAATTCTTGGATATGTTTAAGCAAATAAATGTAAATCTTCCTTTCATTGATGTGATTTCAGGATTGCCTAGATATGCTAAATTCTTGAAAGATCTAATCACAAATAGAAAGAAAATGGAAGAACTCTCGGCTGCTACTATGAATGATAATTGTTCTGCAGTGCTGTTGAATAAGATACCAGAAAAATTATCAGATCCAGGAAGTTTCACAATTCCATGTTTTCTGGGTAGTCTTAGTTCAATAGAAGCATTGGCAGATTTGGGTGCTAGTATAAATTTAATGCCGTATTCACTATACGCTAAACTAGACCTTGGAGAATTGAAACCAACACGAATAAGCATACAACTAGCAGATCGATCAGTAAAATATCCTAGAGGGATAATGGAAAACATGCTAGTTAAAGTTGATACTTTAGTATTTCCAGTAGATTTTGTTATTCTGGATATGGAAGAAGATTCTCGAGTTCCTCTCATATTAGGAAGACCATTCTTAAACATGGCCAAAGCAATAATAGACGTGTTTGGTAAGAAATTGACCCTAAGTATAGAGGACGAGAGTGTTACCTTTTCAGTTGATAGAGCAATGCAACAACCGCAATCTGCAGATGATACATGTTATTATATTCAAACTATAGAATCACATGCAGAATTGTTAGAAGAATTTCCAGAATTACAAGGAACAGGAGAATGTTCTTTAGGAGAAGGAACTGAACCAATTGAAGAAGCTGAAATGTTAGCTACACTTATGGCTAATGGATATGAACCAACAACAGAAGAAATTCAAATGCTAAAAGAAGAAGACAGATATCGATATAAATCATCGATAGAAGAACCACCGACATTAGAGTTAAAGCCACTTCCAAACCATTTGGAATATGCTTATTTACATGGTGAATCTGAATTACCTGTAATAATATCGTCTTCTCTTACTAAAAATGAAAAATCATAACTCATTTCTGTGCTAAAAGCTCATAAACCAGCCATTGCATGGAAGATTCATGATATTAAAGGAATAAGTCCTTCGTATTGCACACATAAAATCCTTATGGAAGAAGGTCATAAAACGTATGTGCAACGCCAAAGAAGACAAAATCCTAATATGCAAGATGTTGTTAAGAAAGAAATTATTAAACTACTTGATGCAGGTTTAATTTATTCAATCTCTGATAGTCCATGGGAAAGCCCAGTTCAATGCGTGCCTAAGAAGGGTGGCATGACTGTCATCACAAATGAGAAAAATGAGCTTATTCCTACTAGGACTGTAATAGGATGGCGTGTTTGTATTGATTATAGAAAATTAAATGACGCCACCAGAAAAGATCATTTTCCCTTACCTTTCATTGATCAAATGTTGGAAAGATTAGCCGGAAATAGTTACTATTGTTTTCTTGATGGTTTTTCCGGATACTTTCAAATTCCAATAGCACCCGAGGACCAAGAGAAAACCACGTTCACGTGCCCTTATGGTACTTTTGCTTACAAACGCATGCCATTTGGACTTTGCAACGCCCCTGAAACCTTTCAAAGGTGCATGATGGCGATTTTTCACGACATGATAGAAGAATGCATGGAAGTTTTCATGGATGACTTTTCAGTTTTCGGTGATACATTTGAATCATGTCTAGTTAATCTTGAACGAATGCTTATTAGATGCGAACAATCAAATCTAGTTCTTAATTGGGAGAAATGCCATTTCATGGTTAAAGAAGGCATCGTTCTTGGTCATAAAATTTCAAAGGAAGGAATTGAAGTGGATAGAGCTAAAGTAGATGTAATTGCTAAACTTCCACATTCCACCAATGTTAGAGGAGTTAGGAGTTTTCTAGGGCATGCCGGTTTTTACCGACGTTTCATAAAATATTTTTCTAAAATTGCCACTCCTATGAATAAACTCCTAGAAAAGGATGCTCCATTCATCTTTTCAGATGAATGTATCAAATCTTTTAATATTCTTAAAGAAAAACTCACTAATGCGCCGATCATGATAACTCCAAATTGGAATTTACCGTTTGAACTAATGTGCGATGCAAGTGATTTTGCAATGGGAGCCGTTTTAGGACAAAGGATTGAAAAACGATTTCAACCTATTTATTATGCTAGTAAGATGTTACAAGGAGCATAAACGAATTACACAACTACTGAAAAAGAACTCCTTGCTATTGTCTTTGCTTTTGACAAATTTCGTTCATATCTCGTTCTAGCAAAAACGGTGGTCTATACCGACCATTCTGCTCTTAGATACCTATTTTCGAAACAAGATGCCAAACCAAGATTAATCCGTTGGATCTTACTCTTACAAGAGTTCGATATTGAAATTCGAGACAAAAAGGGAGCAGAAAATCTCGCCGCTGATCATCTTTCTCGTCTTGAAAATCCCGAATTAGAAGTTCTAAATGAATCGGCCATACAAGACAACTTTTCTGATGAATATCTATTGAAGATAGATTATAATGAAATTCCATGGTTTGCAGATTATGCAAACTACTTAGTATGTAGATTCCTTGAAAAAGGATTGTCGTACCAAAAACGAAATAAATTCTTTAGTGATATAAAAAACTATTTCTGGGAAGATCCACATTTGTTTAAAAGTTATCCCGATGGAATAATACGCCAATGTGTATTCGGAGATGAAGTGAAATGTCCCGTTCTTATTGATTAGAAACGTTCCATATTAATTGATTTCGTTGCGAGGTTTTGACCTCTATATGAGACGTTTTTCAAAGACTGCATTCATTTTTAAAACAAACCATAACCTTTATTTCATAAATAAAGGTTTAAAAAGCTTTACGTAGATTATCAAATAATGATAATCTAAAATATCCTGTTTACACACGACCATTACATAATGGTTTACAATACAAATATGTTACATCGAAATCAGTTTCTTGAATGCAGTTTTTACACAATATCATACAAACATGGACTCCAAATCTTGTCCTTATTTTAGTATGCAACAGCGGAAGCTCTTAATATTCACCTGAGAATAAACATGCTTTAAACGTCAACAAAAATATTGGTGAGTTATAGGTTTAACCTATATATATCAAATCGTAACAATAGACCAGAAGATTTCATATTTCAATACACATCCCATACATAGAGATAAAAATCATTCATATGGTGAACACCTGGTAACCGACATTAACAAGATGCATATATAAGAATATCCCCATCATTCCGGGACACCCTTCGGATATGATATAAATTTCGAAGTACTAAAGCATCCGGTACTTTGGATGGGGTTTGTTAGGCCCAATAGATCTATCTTTAGGATTCGCGTCAATTAGGGTGTCTGTTCCCTAATTCTTAGATTACCAGACTTAATAAAAAGGGGCATATTCGATTTCGATAATTCAACCATAGAATGTAGTTTCACGTACTTGTGTCTATTTTGTAAATCATTTATAAAACCTGCATGTATTCTCATCCCAAAATATTAGATTTTAAAAGTGGGACTATAACTCACTTTCACAGATTTTTACTTCGTCGAGAAGTAAGACTTGGCCACTACTGATTCACGAACCTATAACAATATATACATATATATTAAAGTATGTTCAAAATATATTTACAACACTTTTAATATATTTTGATGTTTTAAGTTTATTAAGTCAGCTGTCCTCGTTAGTAACCTACAACTAGTTGTCCACAGTTAGATGTACAGAAATAAATCGATAAATATTATCTTGAATCAATCCACGACCCAGTGTATACGTATCTCAGTATTGATCACAACTCAAACTATATATATTTTGGAATCAACCTCAACCCTGTATAGCTAACTCCAACATTCACATATAGAGTGTCTATGGTTGTTCCGAAATATATATAGATGTGTCGACATGATAGGTCGAAATATTGTATACGTGTCTATGGTATCTCAAGATTACATAATATACAATACAAGTTGATTAAGTTATGGTTGGAATAGATTTGTTACCAATTTTCACGTAGCTAAAATGAGAAAAATTATCCAATCTTGTTTTACCCATAACTTCTTCATTTTAAATCCGTTTTGAGTGAATCAAATTGCTATGGTTTCATATTGAACTCTATTTCATGAATCTAAATAGAAAAAGTATAGGTTTATAGTCGGAAAAATAAGTTACAAGTCGTTTTTGTAAAGGTAGTCATTTCAGTCGAAAGAACGACGTCTAGATGACCATTTTAGAAAACATACTTCCACTTTGAGTTTAACCATAATTTTTGGATATAGTTTCATGTTCATAATAAAAATTATTTTCTCAGAATAACAACTTTTAAATCAAAGTTTATCATAGTTTTTAATTAACTAACCCAAAACAGCCCGCGGTGTTACTACGACGGCGTAAATCCGGTTTTACGGTGTTTTTCGTGTTTCCAGGTTTTAAATCATTAAGTTAGCATATCATATAGATATAGAACATGTGTTTAGTTAATTTTAAAAGTCAAGTTAGAAGGATTAACTTTTGTTTGCGAACAAGTTTAGAATTAACTAAACTATGTTCTAGTGATTACGAGTTTAAACCTTCGAATAAGATAGTTTTATATATATGAATCGAATGATGTTACGAACATCATTACTACCTCAAGTTTAGTAGGTAAACCTACTGGAAGTGACAAGAAATGATCTAGCTTCAAAGGATCTTGGATGGCTTGAAAGTTCTTGAAGTAGGATCATGACACAAAAACAAGTTCAAGTAAGATTTTTACTCGAATTAAGATAGTTTATAGTTATAGAAATTGAATCAAAGTTTGAATATGAATATTACCTTGAATAAGAAAGATAACCTACTATATATAACAAAGGTTTCTTGATCTTAGATGATTACTTGGAATGGATTAGAAAGCATGGAAGTAAATTAGTAAACTTGAAGGGATTTTTGAAGTGTTCTTGAAGTGTTCTTCCTATGATGATTATAGCTTGATTCTTGAAGTGATTTTTGATGAAGATGATGATTAACTACTGGAAAAATACGTTCATAATAGTGTGTGTGTGTGTTGAGAGAGAATTAGAAAGAGAATTGGAAGTGAAATGGAGTGAATGATGAGTGGTAATTGGTGAGTGGTGAGTGGGGTTAAAAGGAGTTCTAGTTAGTTGACTAGCTCATGGTAGAAGTTAAAATTGATTAGTCATACATGACATAATCAAGAGTGGAATCCCATGCTAGTTCCTATTGGTATATACCCATAGTAAGTATGTTTTGAAGCTGTGTATAATACGGGTAAGAATACGACTAGAATTCTTGATGAAAGAAAAGAATGGGAAAGTAACTGTAACCATTTTTGTTAAGTATGAGTGTTTTGATATATGTCTTGAAGTCTTCCAAAAGTATTTTAATACATCTAAATACACTACATGTATATACATTTTAACTGAGTCGTTAAGTCATCGTTAGTCGTTACATGTAAGTGTTGTTTTGAAACCTTTAAGTTAACGATCTCAATTAATGTTGTTAACCCATTGTTTATTATATCTAATGAGATGTTAAATTATTATATTATCATGATATTATGATATATTAATTTATCTTAATATGATATATATACATTTAAATGTCGTTACAACTATAATCGTTACATATATGTCTCGTTTCGAAATCCTTAAGTTAGTAGTCTTGTTTATATGTATATAACTCATTGTTAATATACTTATGGAGATACTTACTTATCATAATCTCATGTTAACCATATGTATATCCATATATATATATCGTCATGTCGTTTTTACAAGTTTTAACGTTCGTGAATCGCCGGTCAACTTGGGTGGTCAATTGTCTATATGAAACATATTTCCATTAATCAAGTCTTAACAAGTTTGATTGCTTAACATGTTGGAAACATTTAATCATGTAAATATCAATCTCAATTAATATATATAAACATGGAAAAGTTCGGGTCACTACAGTACCTACCCGTTAAATAAATTTCGTCCCGAAATTTTAAGCTGTTGAAGGTGTTGACGAATCTTCTGGAAATAGATGTGGGTATTTCTTCTTCATCTGATCTTCATGCTCCCAGGTGAACTCGGGTCCTCTACGAGCATTCCATCGAACCTTAACAATTGGTATCTTGTTTTGCTTAAGTCTTTTAACCTCACGATCCATTATTTCGACGGGTTCTTCGATGAATTGGAGTTTTTCGTTGATTTGGATTTCATCTAACGAAATAGTGAGATCTTCTTTAGCAAAACATTTCTTCAAATTCGAGACGTGGAAAGTGTTATGTACAGCCGCGAGTTGTTGAGGTAACTCAAGTCGGTAAGCTACTGGTCCGACACGATCAATAATCTTGAATGGTCCAATATACCTTGGATTTAATTTCCCTCGTTTACCAAATCGAACAATGCCTTTCCAAGGTGCAACTTTAAGCATGACCATCTCTCCAATTTCAAATTCTATATCTTTTCTTTTAATGTCAGCGTAGCTCTTTTGTCGACTTTGGGCGGTTTTCAACCGTTGTTGAATTTGGATGATCTTCTCGGTAGTTTCTTGTATAATCTCCGGACCCGTAATCTGTCTATCCCCCACTTCACTCCAACAAATCGGAGACCTGCACTTTCTACCATAAAGTGCTTCAAACAGCGCCATCTCAATGCTTAAATGGTAGCTGTTATTGTAGGAAAATTCTGCTAACGGTAGATGTCGATCCCAACTGTTTCCGAAATCAATAACACATGCTCGTAGCATGTCTTCAAGCGTTTGTATCGTCCTTTTGCTCTGCCCATCAGTTTGTGGATGATAGGCAGTACTCATGTCTAGACGAGTTCCTAATGCTTGCTGTAATGTCTGCCAGAATCTTGAAATAAATCTGCCATCCCTATCAGAGATAATAGAGATTGGTATTCCATGTCTTGAGACGACTTCCTTCAAATACAGTCGTGCTAACTTCTCCATCTTGTCATCTTCTCTTATTGGCAGGAAGTGTGCTGATTTGGTGAGACGATCAACTATTACCCAAATAGTATCAAAACCACTTGCAGTCCTTGGCAATTTAGTGATGAAATCCATGGTAATGTTTTCCCATTTCCATTCTGGGATTTTGGGTTGTTGAAGTAGACCTGATGGTTTCTGATGCTCAGATTTGACCTTAGAACACGTCAAACATTCTTCTACGTATTTAGCAACATCGGCTTTCATACCCGGCCACCAAAAATGTTTCTTGAGATCCTTGTACATCTTCCCCGTTCCAGGATGTATTGAGTATCTGGTTTTATGAGATTCTCTAAGTACCATTTCTCTCATATCTCCAAATTTTGGTACCCAAATCCTTTCAGCCCTATACCGGGTTCCGTCTTCCCGAATATTAAGATGCTGCTCCGATCCTTTGGGTATTTCATCCTTTAAACTTCTTTTAAAACTCCTTGTTGCGCCTCCTTTATTTGAGTAGTAAGGTTATTATGAATCATTATATTCATAGATTTTACTCGAATGGGTTCTCTGTCCTTCCTGCTCAAGGCATCGGCTACTACATTTGCCTTCCCCGGGTGGTAACGAATCTTAAAGTCGTAATCATTCAACAATTCAATCCACCTACGCTGCCTCATATTCAGTTGTTTCTGATTAAATATGTGTTGAAGACTTTTGTGGTCGGTATATATAATACTTTTGACCCCATATAAGTAGTGCCTCCAAGTCTTTAATGCAAAAACAACCGCGCCTAATTCCAAATCATGCGTCGTATAATTTTGCTCGTGAATCTTCAATTGTCTAGACGCATAAGCAATCACCTTCATCCGTTGCATTAATACACAACCGAGACCTTGCTTTGATGCGTCAAAATAAATCACAAAATCATCATTCCCTTCAGGTAATGACAATATAGGTGCCGTAGTTAGCTTTTTCTTCAATAACTGAAACGCTTTCTCTTGTTCATCCTTCCATTCAAATTTCTTCCCTTTATGCGTTAATGCAGTCAAGGGTTTTGCTATTCTGGAAAAGTCTTGGATGAACCTTCTGTAGTAACCAGGTAGTCCTAAAAACTGGCGTATGTGTTTCGGAGTTTTCGGGGTTTCCCACTTTTCAACAGTTTCTATCTTTGCCGGATCCACCTTAATACCTTTTTTGTTCACTATGTGACCGAGGAATTGAACTTCTTCCAACCAAAATGCACACTTTGAAAATTTAGCGTACAATTCTTCCTTCCTCAATACTTCTAACACCTTTCTCAAATGTTCACCGTGTTCTTGGTCATTCTTTGAGTAAATAAGTATGTCATCAATGAAAACAATGACAAACTTGTCAAGGTATGGTCCACACACTCGGTTCATAAGGTCCATGAACATATCTGGTGCATTAGTTAAACCAAATGGCATGACCATAAACTCGTAATGACCGTAACGTGTTCTGAAAGCAGTCTTTGGAATATCATCTTCTTTCACCCGCATTTGATGATACCCGGAACGTAAGTCAATCTTTGAATAAACAGACGAGCCTTGTAGTTGATCAAATAAGTTGTCGATTCTCAGTAGTGGGTAGCGGTTCTTGATGGTAAGTTTGTTCAACTCTCGGTAGTCGATACACAACCTGAATGTACCATCTTTCTTCTTGACAAACAAAACAGGAGCTCCCCACGGTGATGTGCTTGGTCGAATGAAACCATGCTCTAAAAGTTCTTGTAATTGGCTTTGCAGTTCTTTCATCTCGCTGGGTGCGAGTCTGTAAGGAGCACGAGCTATTGGTGCAGCTCCTGGTACAAGATCTATTTGAAATTCAACGGATCGATGTGGGGGTAATCCCGGTAATTCTTTCGGAAATACATCGGGAAATTCTTTTGCGACTGGAACATCATTGATGCTCTTTTCTTCAGTTTGTACTTTCTCGACGTGTGCTAGAACAGCATAGTAACCTTTTCTTATTAGTTTTTGTGCCTTCAAATTACTAATAAGATTTAGCTTCGTGTTGCCCTTTTCTCCGTACACCATTAAGGGTTTTCCTTTTTCTCGTATAATGCGAATTGCATTTTTGTAACAAACGATCTCTGCTTTCACTTCTTTCAACCAGTCCATACCGATTATCACATCAAAACTCCCTAACTCTACTGGTATCAAGTCAATCTTAAATGTTTCGCTAACCAGTTTAATTTCTCGATTCCGACATATATTATCTGCTGAAATTAATTTACCATTTGCTAATTCGAGTAAAAATTTACTATCCAAAGGCGTCAATGGACAACTTAATTTAGCACAAAATCTCTACTCGTATAGCTTCTATCCGCACCCGAATCAAATAAAACGTAAGCAGATTTATTGTCAATAAGAAACGTACCCGTAACAAGCTCCGGGTCTTCCTGTGCCTCTGCCGCATTAATATTGAAAACTCTTCCGCGGCCTTGTCCATTCGTGTTCTCCTGGTTCGGGAAATTTCTAATAATGTGGCCCGGTTTTCCACATTTATAACAAACTACATTGGCATAACTTGCTCCGACACTACTTGCTCCGCCATTACTCGTTCCAACACCATTTGTTTCTTTCGTTCTATTAACCCCTGGTGCGTAGACCTCACACTTCGCCGCGCTATGACCATTTCTTTTACACTTGTTGCAAAATTTGGTGCAGAACCCCGAGTGATACTTTTCATACCTTTGGCATAGCTGCTTCTGATTGTTGTTGTTGTTGCGGTTATTATTGTTGTTGGGATGATTGTTGTAGTTGCTGTTGTTGTTGTTGTTGTTGTTGTTGTTGTTGTTGTTGTTGTTGTTGTTGTTGTTGTTGTTGGGCCGTTTGTTGTAGTTGCGATTGATGTTGCGATTGTTGGGATAATTGTTGCGATTATTGTTGTAATTGCTGTTGTTGTTGTATTGGTGATTCTTATCACCGTTTTCTTCCCACTTTCTTTTGACTTACTTCACATTGGCCTCTTCAGCAGTCTGTTCTTTAATTCTTTCTTCAATCTGGTTCACTTGTTTGTGAGCCATTCTACATGCCTGTTGTATGGAGGCGGGCTCGTGTGAACTTATATCTTCTTGGATTCTTTCCGGTAATCCTTTCACAAACGCGTCGATCTTCTCTTCCTCATCTTCGAATGCTCCCGGACACAATAGGCACAATTCTGTGAATCGTCTTTCGTATGTGGTAATATCAAATCCTTGGGTTCGTAACCCTCTAAGTTCTGTCTTGAGCTTATTGACCTCGGTTCTGGGACGGTACTTCTCGTTCATCAAGTGCTTGAATGCTGACCACGGTAGTGCGTACGCATCGTCTTGTCCCACTTGCTCTAGATAGGTATTCCACCATGGTAACGCAGAACCTGTGAAGGTATGCGTAGCGTACTTTACTTTGTCCTCTTCAGTACACTTACTTATGGCAAACACCGATTCGACCTTCTCGGTCCACCGTTTCAATCCGATCGGTCCTTCGGTTCCATCAAATTCCAAAGGTTTGCAGGCAGTGAATTCTTTGTAGGTGCATCCTACACGATTTCCTGTACTGCTAGATCCAAGGTTATTGTTGGTATGTAGCGCAGCCTGTACTGCGGCTATGTTTGAAGCTAGAAAAGTACGGAATTCCTCTTCATTCATATTCACGGTGTGTCGAGTAGTCGGTGCCATTTCCTTCAAAATAGTCAAATGGAACAAGTTAATCATACAGAATATTAAGAGTAGTTAATAGTATTTCGTAGCATAATATGAACTCATTTATAAAAGCTTTTTCTTCATATTAGCGTTTTATAAGTTTAAATTCGGGTAGTACCTACCCGTTAAGTTCATACTTAGTAGCTAATATACAATTCAACTACTACAATTCTATATGAAAAACTGATTATAATAATATTTCGCGTTCAAACTTTTATACAATATTTTACAAACTTACAATACCGCTTATTTTACATAAAGCATGAAATATAGCACACAATAACTTTGATACAAGATAGTTGTGAAGATAATTCTAGCTAGTACACAAGTCGTTCAGCAAAGGCAATAAAGACACGTAATTCATACGTCCAGAAACAAGTCATGCATTCTGGTTTTACTAGGACTACTTCCCATCCTTGGTCTTGTGGAACATAACCGTTATGGCCGTTGATAAGACAGCGTGTTGTAACGTCGTCAAAGGGACGAGGGTTACGTAATGTCCAACAGTCCCGTAACAATCTAAAAACCTCATTTCTTACCCCAATTACCGACTCCGTCACTTGTGGGAACGTTTTGTTTAATAGTTGTAGGCCGATGTTCTTGTTCTCACTTTGGTGAGAAGCGAACATTACTAATCCGTAAGCATAACATGCTTCTTTATGTTGCATGTTAGCCGCTTTTTCTAAATCACGAAGTCCAATATTCGGATATATTGAGTCAAAATAATTTCTTAACCCATTGCGTAAAATAGCATTTGGGTTCCCCGCAATATATGCGTCAAAGTAAACACATCGTAACTTATGGATTTCCCAATGTGATATCCCCCATCTTTCGAACGAAAGCCTTTTATAAACTAAGGCATTCTTGGAACGTTCTTCGAATGTCTTACAAACTGATCTCGCCTTAAATAGTTGTGCCGAAGAATTCTGACCGACTCTAGACAAGATTTCATCAATCATGTCTCCGGGTAGGTCTCTTAAAATATTGGGTTGTCTATCCATTTTGTGTTTTTATACTGTAAAATAGACAAGAGTTAGATTCATAAAAAAAAATACTTATTAATACAAGCATTTTTTACATATATCATAAAGCATAAGCACACTATATTACATATATTACACCACACGAATACAACTATCTTATTCCGACTCGCTTGTTTCTTCTTCTTCGGTTTTGGTTCGTTTTGCCAAGTTTCTAGGGATATATGATGTTCCCCTAATACGAGTGATGTTTCGCGAGGTGTATATAAAATAGTTTATAATTTTACCAGGAAATACTATTAAATACGATACAATTTTACACAAGATATTTATTTATTTATAGAATGGATATACTTAAACCTTGCTACAACACTTATAGGCAGTGTACCTAATCGTACAGTAGTGTAGTTTTTAGTAAGTCCGGTTCGTTCCACAGGGAGATCTTTAAGCAAAGCTCAACGCTATATTAGTTTACTTTTATTAAAATTACAAATATATATATAAGTAATATTATTATTATAAAGGGGGGTTTTTACCGTTTAATGACCGGTTTGTCGATTTTAAAACTTTAGTCGCAGTTAAAACCTAATGTAAAATATAAAATAAATACAAGACTTTAAATTAAATCGTAAAGTAAATAACGATAATGAAATTGCGAATAATAAAAATGCGATAAAATTAAATTGCGATAATTAAAAGTACGATAATTAAAAGTGCGATAAAATAAAATAACAATAAATAAAAGTGCGATAATTAGAAGTGCAATTAAATATAAAATAAAGGAAATAAAATATGAAATAAAAGAATTATGCTTATTTAAACTTCCGTAATCATGATGTTTGACGTGTTGATTTTAGTTTTATGCCCATGGGTTAATTGTCCTTTGTCCTGGATTATTCAATATGTCCGTCTGGTTTTTGTCCATAACAGTCCATCAGTCATAAATATAAATTGCAAGTGTCCTTGTCAAATTATTATTATACCCGAAGATAAATATTCCAACTAATTGGGGATTCGAATTGTAACAAGGTTTTAATACTTTGTTTAATGAATACACCAGGTTATCGACTGCGTGTAAACCAAGGTTTTACTACTTTGTTAACAATTACACCAATTACCCTTGAATGTAATTTCACCCCTGTTTTGATTATTCTAGTGGCTATTAATCCATTCCCGTGTCCGGTTAAATGAACGATTATTCGTACAAATAAATACCCCGCCCATCGTGTCCGATCGAGTGTATATGGTAATTTATAGGGACGCCCAATTGTAAATCTTTATATTAACATTAACAAACTTTCATTTAGTTAAACAAATATAAAGCCCATTAATAGCCCATAGTCTAGTTTCCACAAGTGTCGTTCTTTTGTCCAAACCCCAATTATGGTACAAAGCCCAATTACCCAATTTTAGTAATTAGCCCAACATCATGATTACTTCGTTTTAAACAAGCATAATAATAACTTAGCTACGAGACATTAATATAAAAAGGTTGAACATAACTTACAATGATTAAAAATAGCGTAGCGTTACACGGACAGAATTTCGACTTACACCCTTACAACATTCGCTAACATACCCTTATTATTAGAATTATAATTAAAATTAAAATATAAATTATAAATATAAATATATTACTTCGTATGAAGAGAAGAAAAAATATGATATAAATTCGATCAGAATTCGGTTGGTTTTATAGCCAGATTTGATTTTTGGGGCTCCGCGACTCGCGGCAAAATGGCCTTCAAACTCCGCGAGTCGCGGAGAGGTATTTTCAATTTACTCCCTTGGAGTTTCCTGCTGCCGACGGTTTTAAATATATATATATAATATATATATAATTAATATAATTAATTATATATTATATTATATTTATATATATATAGTTAACTTGTAATTTTTAGTCCGTTGCGTCGAGCGTTAAGAGTTGACTCTGGTCCTGGTTCCGGATTTTCGAACGTCCTCGCGTACAATTTAATATCTTGTACTTTGCGTTTTGAATCTTGTACTTTTGTGGTTTTGAGACGTTTCTTATCAATAATTGGAACCTTTTTGATTGTCTTTTGTACTTTTGAGCTTTTTGGTCGTTTGCGTCTTCAAATCGTCGAATCTGTCTTTTGTCTTCACCTTTTATTATTTAAACGAATATCTCTTGTAAATAGAACAATTGCAACTAAAAGCTTGTCTTTCTTGAGGAATAATGCTATGAAATATATGTTCGTTTTTAGCATTATCAAATATTCCCACACTTGAGCGTTGCTTGTCCTCAAGCAATATCGTCTTGAAATACTAGAATCACTTTTTTATTCTTCACACTTTGTACATCAGTGATTTCTATACGGCGGTATAAACAATGGTAGTAACGATATGGTTTACAGTCCCACATGACTATAAAAATTTAGATCCATTAAGGAAATTGGATCTTTATGAAAACATTTGATCTTTTGAAAATTAAATCTAGTTTTTACCCTAGATAAATTTTCCGGAATAACCCTTTACCGGTGTTTGCAAAATATTTTTGTGGGTTTGGTGGGTTTCAGATTTGAAAATTTTAGCTCAAAACTTGCGGTTTTGTGTCACCCACTTGCTAACCTTGTATTTGGAAAGCAACACGTCCAGTTTACTTGTTCCGTATATTACCTTTCGGCAAACTACCGTCCGGTTGTAAAGGAAAGCGTTGAACAAGCAACTGTTAAGGCAATGTCCCGTGACATGCTTTTGATTATGGTCTATAACGTGTCGGACGCAATTACTATCCTTGGTAGGAGCAATAGTAAAGCTCACCCTTATAATTTGTCGGTCTGGCACAAGGTTCTGTCTTTGACCATGTTATGCAACCACCGTTCTTACGGTTGACACCCGATTTAGTTCAGGTGACCTAATGAATTCTAGGTGAATTCCTAGGATTTTACGTTCAATGGTAATGAACGCATTGAAAAATAGGGTTTTCAGAAAACAAATCGGTTTGTATTTTTGATCAAAATATTTTCTCGTTCAAGCTCGAGTTTAGATATCATTGAATTCCATGAGTTTGTAATTCTCAATCTTTAAGGTCAATCTCAAGGATTGAGTAATATCAGGCTTAAAAGCTGATTTTTAATCTTTAAGGAGATTATCCTTTCTGGGGATCTGATTCATTAGTCTTATCCAGCTAATTTGCACGGTGCCCCCCCATTGTACGAGATAAATCCTTCTCATGGTTAGGATAAATCTGACCACTTGGCGACCCTGTTTAATGCTGAGGTCCGTGGATTTCCTGCTGATTTTAGTGATGACTTTTCTAGATTTTTCGTCAACCTACAGCTGGTCTGAACGACAACTTCATGACCTAAATCAAGAAGCGCGTGTCTTTTTCGGAAGACTTTACTTCCTTTTAATGATGGAATTGATTCATCGTGTAGATCCATCTCTTCTTTTCTTTCATTGGGTAAAACAGTTTAGTTTAGTCCAAAGCAAAAGTATTTTCAGTTATTTGTTACAAATATATGTGACTTATGTTAAAAATAACTTGGTAAATTTTCCCACACTTGGCTTTTTATTTTTCTTTTTATCGTCCTCTATTCCATTTTAAATGAATTTTAACATTTTAGTTTGTTTCTCAATTTATGTCCTTTCCGAGGTAACAATAATTTCGGTGTTTAAAACCTAGTTTTATCGTTCATAAATATGTATAAACATGATTTTAATTCATTTAATTGAAAATTTTGAAAAATTTTACTAGAATTGGGTAGTCAGTATATAAGACTAGGGCTGTTCTTTTTTATCAGAGAGCACTAGATTCTAATACAACTACTGCTTTACTAGTATTTTTAATGGTAACCAAGTGTTTAATATAAAAATTTTAAAATCCGAAAGAATTTAACCCCTTCCCACACTTAAGATCTTGCAATGCCCTCATTTGCAAGAAATCAGTAACAATTTAAATTATTGAGGGTGATTTGTGTGAAAATGATTAAATTTTTACCAAAGTTTCCAAATATATTGGCGTTAGTTTGCTGAATGATAAATGGTGCACGTCATTTGTTCATTCCGTCTTGTTGTTATTTCACATGTATTTTGCATCATTGTCGTCAAAATTACTTGCTTTTGCTGAACTTAATGCCAGTCTTTGAAAATGCGTTGTTTTACCCTGTTGTGTACATAAGATAAACTGCAAACATATATACATATTTTTGAAGTTTGGTATATTACCCCACATTCAAAAATTATTAAAATCTAAGAATAAAAGTTAGATAAATATAAAAATGATTACAATATTAACAAAAAATATTAAACATATCAATAATTACAAATTACAAAATAAAAATAAAAATAAGTAAACTAAGGATGATATTGGTACCAATAGGGGTTCCACGCATAACCATAAGTGCTATAGAATGCCTCGGCAGGGTCATACGTAGGATATGGTGGCTGCATCTCTATCGACCAAGGAGGGAAGACGGGTTTCGGTGTAGGAATATAGTTTCTACCTATGTGTTGGCAATGCGCTATGATCTGGTTCTGATGAACTTGCCAATCTTCAAATGCTCTCTGTCTAGCATTTTCGTATTCCTGAGAAGCTATAAACCTTTGCATTTCTTGCATCTGGTTCCCCCCTCCTACATTACCTTGTTCCTGGTTTCTCTCTACCTGTGGATGTCTACCATTGTATCGTACTGCGGCGTTATTTCGCCGCTTCAACACTTTCGCACCATGGTATACATTTAAACCTATAGTGTCGCGGGGTTCCGGCTCTTCTACTAATAATCCCCCCCGACTTATATCCACACCGAGATATTCACCAATCAAAGTAATAAAAATACCACCTCCTATTATGCTATGTGGACGCATCCCTCGAACCATAGCTGATAAATAATAACCCACACAATATGGTATACTTACAGCACTGTGTGGGTCTCGAATACACATATGGTAAAACAAATCTTGTTCATTTACCTTTTCTTTGTTTTTACCCCTTTGTGTAATCGAGTTAGCTAAAAACCTATGTATTACTCTTAATTCGGCTCTATCTATATCCAAATAAGAGTAGTTTCCCCCTTTAAAACGGTGGTGGCTTGTCATTTGACTCCACACACCGTGTGTATCAAAATTCTCATCTATTTTCCTACCGTTTAGTATCAATCCTCTACAATCGGCAGACGCTAATTCCTCAGGCGTATATATACGTAAAGCCTGAGCCATGTCCAGTAAAGACATGTGGCGCATCGAACCGCCTAACAAAAATCTAATAAAAGAACGATCGGTTAAACTAGCTACCCGATCATTCAACTCTATACTACATAACAACTCTTCACACCATACTTTATATACAGGTCTGCGTATGGTGAATAAACATATCCAGTCATTAAAAGAAGAATTACCATACCTCTGTACCAGTAATTCCCTAATTGGCCCGGCCAATTCTACAGCTTCCAAGGGTCCCCATTCTATGACCCTTGGTACCTCAACAACCTTAGAGTGAAGAGTATGCAAACCCCGTTGATATTTTGGATAATCTATCCAAAGTCTGTCAAATCGCAGGTTCGGGTGCAACTGTTCCAAGTGCATATCTGAAAAGGTCATGACTGGATGAGGTACATCCTGCTTGTAGTAGTTATCTACCTCCTGTTGTTCCAAGTTCTCAGCAGGAGCATGGCGGGCTTGGGATGAAGATTCACCCCTTTCAGTCTGCAAAACACATCAAACACAAATTTTGTGCATCCAAATATGCATTAGTGTCAGCAAAATCATCAATCAAAATAATTACAATGACATTATCAATTTATATCAAACTTAAGCTTATTTTCACATTTTTATCAAATCTACACTTTTTCAAATAAGCATATACGAAAATTTTCACCAAGTTCATAAGCATTCAACTCAAATAACATGTCAAAATAATCATTACTAGCAAATAAACAAGTCTCAAATGGCATTATCTTTCAAAAATCAAGTTCATGAATTTTGGACTTGAAAAAGTCCACTTTAATTCTCAAAATCATGTTTAGGCTCAAAGTTTGGATCTTTTAACTACCTAGACATGTTACACTACTCAATTTAGCAATAATTCATGACAAAAATCGGCCATAACCTGTTTATATCAAAAAGCCCCAAATTGCTCAAGAACACAAACCCTAGATTCTAAAGATATTGAAGTTTTTGGCTTCAAATCATGTTAACAAGCATCAATCTAGGTTATACATGCATAATATACTAACAATTTAACACTAATTACACTAAAAATTAACAAAATTCAAATTATGAAAATATGCTCAAGAACACACTAAAATTCGGATTTAAAGGTGATTTGGGGTGTAATTGTACCTGTTTTCTTGAGTAGTTCCTAGATATCATCCTTCTCAACATGATTGTAGTGAAAAATTTGAAGATTAACGGTGAAAAATTGAGTTTTTGGGATGATTTTTGTGGGTTTTTTCGGGTTTTTTCGAAGTGCAGTATGTGTGTGTGTGTTATTCTGTTCGTGCAGCTGGTTATATTTTTTTTTCTGGAATTTGGTCCCTCCGCGAGTCGCGGAGGTTTGTACTTAAAACTCCGCGAGTCGCGGAGTTTACCCTTTTTTTTTTTTTTTTTTTTTTTTATATAATCTTTAACTTATAAAACAATTAAGAAATTAATTTTAAAATTTTGTTTCCCTTGTTATTTAGGACGAGGTCGTTTCGGATTGATGTCCTAGTCCGTCCCTCGACAAAATTTTAAAATTTGTCTTTTTGTAGCGATTGTTTTAAAAGCTAAGATTTTTGGGTTTTTTTTTTTTTAATGTTTTTGGCATACTTTAAATCAATAAGATTGAAAATAATGATAATAAAAGTTCTCGTCCCTCCCTCGGGTAAAGCAATTTCGGTTCAAAGACCTAGTCTTCAACTTACGACGAATTTTAAAAATCATATTTTTAACTTAATGAGATAAAGTAAATTTTTGTTTTTAAATTCACACAACATAAATATAAAATTCAAAATTAATATTAAAAATTCACACCAAACTCAAAATTTAAAATGCATAAAATTAAAAATTAATATTATAAATTCACACCAAACTTATATTAATTTTTCAAATATTTACAATTTTAAAAATATTGTTTATATAAAGTTTACAATATTAATTTAAGGTTTAAATATTAATTTTAAAAACATGGTAAAAATAAAATTAAAAATCTTTTTGTCTTTTTATCCCACTTTAATCAATCAAATATTATCAAAAATATGCGCCCCTCTTTTCGGTAAAGTAATTTCGGTTCCAAGACCTAATTTAACTCATGACGAATTTTTAAAATATTTTGGGTTGATTGATTAAAGATATTTATACCTTAAGAATAAACGTTAAATTTCGCAGTGATGTAATAAATTTTTGAAGGATATCAATAATTTCGGTCGCCAAACCTAATTTTATTTAATACCAATTTAATATTTTTTAGCGAACAAATTAGCGTTTATTATCAAAAGGTTAAAAAAATAAAAATAAAAATAAAAACTGTACAGACATACCTGTGAAATAGATTTCTTAGTTATATGATCTATTATATTCATAAGATAGTCGGTTTAATTGGTTTTCCATGGCTGCATAGGCGTAACCTCGAGCATTCATTGTCTTTTCTTCTAAACATATGAACGGTCCGTCTCTGCATAAAGTAACAAATTCGGTATTTGAATAGGTTTGATTATTTGAACATTTACCTCCATGTGACCATTTTCCGCATTTGTGACATTTTTCTAGGTGTCGTGCTCTTCTTTTCGCTGCGGATTTTGATTTTCCTTTACCAAATTGTAATTTATTATCTTCGCATCTGGATCCTTTTCTAACTCCGTCCATTCTTTCTCTGATTACTGATACTAATTCACTCGGGAGTATGTCATTATTACGTTTAGTGATCAAAGCGTGTAGCATTAGACCATGGTTTAGTTCACAGGCAGTCTTCATTTTGTAAAAACCTAAAAAAAATAAAAATTCAGAATGGGGGGAGAAGACTAGTTCTTTAGGGTCTGCTAGGGAAAGACCATACGTGTTCCATTTTCGAGAACTACACGAAAACAGACAATCTAACTCTAACAGAAATTCATATTATCCTTTAAAGACTTGATTCTCCCCACACTTAGTTAGCTGTGGTGTCGAAATTGTGATTAACTTCGTTGTCGACTTCCATCGGACCCTGTATGTAATGTTTAACTCTGTGACCATTAACTTTAAATTCAATCCCATTTGAATTTATCAATTCTATCGTTCCGTATGGGAAAACTCTTTTGACTATGAATGGTCCAGACCATCTTGATTTCAATTTTCCAGGAAATAGCTTGAATCGTGAATTGAAAAGAAGAACTCTGTCTCCTTCTTTAAATTCTTTTGAAATCCTGATTCTTTTATCATGCCATTTCTTCGTTCTTTCTTTATAGATTAACGAATTTTCGTATGCTTCATGTCTTAATTCTTCTAATTCGTTTAGTTGACTTAATCGTAGACGTCCGGCTTCATGTAAATCAAGATTACATGTCTTCAAAGCCCAAAATGCTTTGTGTTCAATTTCTACTGGAAGATGACATGCTTTTCCATAAACAAGTCTAAAAGGTGTGGTTCCAATTGGAGTTTTGTAGGCTGTTCTAAAAGCCCAGAGTGCATCCTCCAATTTAATGGACCATTCCTTCGGATTTGATCCTACGGTTTTCTCTAGAATACGTTTTAAAGCTCGGTTGGTATTTTCAACTTGTCCACTTGTTTGTGGATGATATGCGGTGGAGATTTTATGAGTTACTCCATATCTTTTAAGAACTTTCTCAAGTTGATTATTACAGAAATGAGTACCCCGATCACTTATTAAAGCTTTCGGTGTTCCAAACCTTGCAAAAAGACGTTTTAAAAAGTTAACTACAACTCGTGCATCGTTAGTTGGGAGAGCTTGTGCTTCCGCCCATTTAGATACATAATCAATGGCTACGAGTATATATAGATTATTATGAGATTTTGGAAATGGACCCATAAAGTCAATACCCCAAATGTCAAATACTTCACATACTTGGATGACATTTTGTGGCATTTCATCACGTTGACTTATTCTTCCGGCCCTTTGACATGCATCACAGGATTTGCAAAGAAGGTGTGAGTCTTTGTAAATTGTAGGCCAATAGAATCCAGCTTCATAAACTTTTCTTGCTGTTAGTTGAGGCCCATAATGCCCTCCTGTTGGTCCTGTGTGACAATGGTTTAAAATTTTACTAGCTTCATCTCCAAATACACATCGGCGTATTATTCCATCGGGACAACTTTTAAACAGATGTGGATCTTCCCAGAAATAGTGTTTTATATCACTGAAGAATTTCTTTCGTCTTTGGTACGATAATCCTTTTTCAAGGAATCCACAAACTAAGTAGTTTGCATAGTCTGCAAACCATGGGATTTCTTTATAATCTATCTTCAATAGATATTCATCAGGAAAGTTGTCTTGTATGGCCGATTCATTCAGAACTTCTAATTCGGGATTTTCAAGACGAGAAAGATGATCAGCGGCGAGATTTTCTGCTCCTTTTTTATCTCGGATTTCAATATCAAACTCTTGTAAGAGTAAGATCCAACGGATTAATCTTGGTTTAGCATCTTGTTTTGAAAATAGGTATCTAAGAGCAGAATGGTCGGTATAGACCACCGTTTTTGCTAGAACTAGATATGATCGAAATTTGTCAAAAGCAAAGACAATAGCAAGGAGTTCTTTTTCAGTAGTTGTATAGTTCGTTTGTGCTCCTTGTAATGTCTTACTAGCATAATATATAGGTTGAAATCGTTTTTTAATCCTTTGTCCTAAAACGGCTCCCATTGCAAAATCACTTGCATCGCACATTAGTTCAAATGGTAGATTCCAATTTGGTGTTATCATGATCGGTGCATTAGTGAGTTTTTCTTTAAGAATATTAAAAGATTTGATACATTCATCTGTAAAGATGAATGGCGCATCCTTTTCTAGGAGTTTATTCATCGGAGTGGCAATTTTAGAAAAATCTTTTATGAAACGTCGGTAAAAACCGGCATGCCCTAGAAAACTCCTAACTCCTCTAACATTGGTGGGATGTGGAAGTTTAGCAATTACATCTACTTTAGCTCTATCCACTTCAATTCCTTCTTTTGAAATTTTATGTCCAAGAACGATGCCTTCTTTAACCATGAAATGGCATTTCTCCCAATTAAGTACTAGATTTGATTTTTCGCATCTAATTAGCATTCGTTCCAGATTAACTAGACATGATTTAAATGTATCACCGAAGACTGAAAAGTCATCCATGAATACTTCCATGCATTCTTCTATCATGTCATGAAAAATCGCCATCATACACCTTTGAAAGGTTGCAGGGGCGTTGCAAAGTCCAAATGGCATGCGTTTGTAAGCAAAAGTACCATAAGGGCACGTGAATGTGGTTTTCTCTTGATCTTCGGGTGCTATTGGAATTTGAAAATATCCGGAAAATCCATCTAGAAAACAATAGTAACTATTTCCGGCTAATCTTTCCAACATTTGATCTATGAAAGGTAAGGGAAAGTGATCTTTTCTGGTGGCGTCATTTAATTTTCTATAATCAATACATACACGCCATCCTGTTACAGTCCTAGTAGGAATAAGCTCATTTTTCTCATTTGTGATGACAGTCATGCCACCCTTCTTAGGCACGCATTGAACTGGGCTTACCCATGGACTATCAGAGATTGGATATATCAAACCTGCATCTAGCAGTTTAATAATCTCTTTCTTAACTACATCTTGCATATTAGGATTTAGTCTTCGTTGACGTTGCACATACGTTTTATGACCTTCTTCCATAAGAATTTTATGTGTGCAATACGAAGGACTTATTCCTTTAATATCATGAATCTTCCATGCAATGGCTGGTTTATGAGCTTTCAACACAGAAATGAGTTGTGATTTCTCATTTTCAGTAAGAGAAGACGATATTATTACAGGTAATTCAGATTCACCATGTAAATAAGCGTATTCCAAATGGTTTGGAAGTGGCTTTAACTCTAATTTCGGAGGTTCTTCTATCGATGATTTATATCGATATCTGTCTTCTTCTTTTAGCATTTGAATTTCTTCTGTTGTTGGTTCATATCCATTAGCTATAAGTGTAGCTAACATTTCAGCTTCATCAATTGGTTCATTACCTTCTCCTAAAGAACATTCTCCTGTTCCTTGTAGTTCTGGAAATTCTTCTAATAATTCTGCATGTGCATCTATAGTTTGAATATAATAACATGTATCATCTGCAGATTGTGGTTGTTGCATTGCTCTATCAACTGAAAAGGTAACACTCTCATCCTCTATACTTAGGGTCAGTTTCTTACCGAACACGTCTATCATTGCTTTAGCCGTGTTTAAGAATGGTCTTCCTAATATGAGAGGAACTTGAGAATCTTCTTCCATGTCTAAAACAACAAAATCTACTGGAAATACTAAAGTACCAACTTTAACTAGCATATTCTCCATTATCCCTCTAGGATATTTTATTGATCTATCGGCTAGTTGTATGCTTATTCTGGTTGGTTTCAATTCTCCAAGGTCTAGTTTAGCGTATAGTGAATACGGCATTAGATTTATACTAGCACCTAAATCAGCCAATGCTTCTATTGAACTAAGACTACCCAGAAAACATGGAATTGTGAAACTTCCTGGATCAGATAGTTTTTCTGGTATCTTATTCAACAGCACTGCTGAACAATTAGCATTCATAGTGACAGCCGAGAGTTCTTCCATTTTCTTTCTATTCGTGATTAGATCTTTCAAGAATTTAGCATACCTTGGCATTCCTGAAATTACATCAATGAAAGGAAGATTTACATTTATCTGTTTAAACATATCCAAGAATTTGGATTGCTCGGCTTCAAGTTTTTCTTTCTTCATTTTACTCGGATAAGGAAGTGGTGGTTGGTATGGTTTAACATAAGGTTTAGCCTCAACTGTGTTATCTTCATTAACCTTTTCAACTACCGGTTCTTTTTCCTTATCTTGATCAGGTTGTGGTTCTTGTGAAGTAGGAATAGTTTCATCAGAAGTTACAGGTATTTCAGGTGTTTTAAGTGTTGTACCACTTCTTGTGGTAATAGCTTTAGCTGTTTCATTCCGGGGGTTAGTATTTGTATCGCTAGGTAAACTTCCCGGTTTTCTTTCACCTATTAACCTTGCTAGGTTACTTACTTCTTGTTCCAGATTTTGAATAGAAGCTTGTTGATTTCTAAATGCTTGAGCATTTTGTTCATTGGTTTGTTTTTGAGATGTGAAAAACTGCGTTTGAGTTTCAACTAGCTTCGTCATCATATCTTCTAAATTCGGCTTTTTATCATCGGTTTGTTGTGGTGGTTTGTTTTGAAAATTCGGTCTTTGCTGATTGTAAGCATTGTTGGATAATTGTTGATTGCTAGGACCTTGTTGGTTATTGTATGGAATATTTCGGTTATAATTCTGGTTTTGATTGTAAATCGGTCTTGGCGGTTGATAATTATTCTGATAATTATTTCCAGGCCTTTGGTTTATGTATGAAATATTCTCTCTTTGTTCCATTGTTAATTCAATATTTAGACAATCTTTTGTCAAATGTGGTCCTCCACACTGCTCACAACTAATTCGTATTGAGTGAATATCCTTAGTCATCTTTTCCATTCGTCTCTCGAAAGCATCTATCTTTGCGGAAATGGAATCTAAGTCATGGCTAGAATCGGCTCTAGCTGCTTTAGATGATCTAATGATGTCTTTTTCTTGATGCCACTCATGTGAGTGGGAAGCAGTGTTATCAATAATTTTGTAAGCATCAGTTTCGGTTTTCTTCATAATAGAACCACCAGCTGCTATGTCTATGTCTTTCCTTGTAGTGATGTCGCATCCTTGGTAAAATATTTGTACTATTTGACAAGTGTCTAAACCATGTTGCGGACATCCTCTTAACAACTTTCCATATCTTGTCCACGCCTCATATAGAGTTTCATTTGGCTTTTGTGTGAACGTAACAATTTCTGCTTGAAGTCTTACGGCTTTAGATGCAGGAAAGAATTGTTTAAGAAATTTATCAATTAAAACGTCCCATGTATCAATCGCCCCTTCGGGTAACGATTCCAACCAATCTTTGGCTTCTCCCTTTAAAGTCCAGGGAAATAACATGAGATATATCTGTTCATCCTCCACTTCTCGGATTTTAAATAGTGTGCAGATCCTATTAAAGGTACGTAGATGTTCATTTGGATCTTCCTTCGGCGCACCACTAAATTGGCATTGATTAGTCACCATGTGTAGAATTTGTCCTTTGATTTCATAATCTGGCGCATTAATGTCTGGATGAGTGATTGCGTGACCTTGGCCAGTGCGTTTAGCTCTCATTCGGTCTTCCATACTTAAAGGTTCCAGATTCTCCATAATTGAATTTGTTGAATCGGTATCACTAGATGGTTCTGATTTAATAGTTCGTTCCTCAACAATCTCTGTTTGAATGATTGGTGGTTCCGGAGGAAAGTTTAATGGTTCAGGATCTATGAACCGTTCCTGAATATTTTCTGGATTCTCAATTGTGAGGTTTGTTTCAAAAACTGGATTATCGGAAATTTGAACTGAAGTACTTGGTCGACTGGATGACGATTCTAAAGAAAAATCAACGGCGGTTATATTTGTTAAACGATGTCTTGATCTAGTTACAGGTGGTGAACGTACAAAAGGTGATGAACGTCTTGCTCGGTGCATTCACAGAATATCCTATTAGTTTTTAAAAGGAAAGAAAAATTATAATAAGTTATCCAATCAATAGACTTTTCTGATTTTGCCCACGTTTCGAATAGCCAAAAGATGCAGCAGAGGGGCAGGATTCGTTTGGTCTCAATATAATTGAGGACTGTTTGGCTCCAATAACCCGGTCCACGTACAAATCCAACTATTACTACGAACCAGAAAATTTTGATGTCTATCAATTTAACCACTTAAAATAAATTTTCGTAATTTTAAGAAATTTAGATAAGAAGTAGAATAAAATTCTAAGTCCTAAAAACTAGAATGGCGAGAAATAAGAAAGAAAAAGAGTTCGTCGCAAAAGGTCGAAAAAGAAAAATGGTTGAAAAATAAAAGGTGACGGAAAAATAAAAGAAACTTAAAAAAAAACTTAAAAATACTTAACTAATTTAACCTTATTACTACAACTAACTTAAAATTATAATCGCAAATTGAAATTACTAATTGGAATGATAATTGATACATAGTAAAAGGTCTAAAAATATTAAAGCTTACAGGAAAAACTAAATCCCAAATGGAAATAACTTAAAAAGAAACTAAAACTTAAAAAGGCGTCGCAAAATTCTAAAGCACCTATATCTTAGTCTAAAGAAAAGGCACTTAAGGAATTCTACGGCAAAGCCTAAAAATCTAGGAGTAAAAATAACTATAGTAAAAACTAATTTTAAAATTAAATATGAGCTAAAAAATACAAAAGTTACGCTACAACGATTAAAAAGGTACAAAATATAAAAATATACAAAAAGTTGTAAAAAGTACAATTTTTATAAAAATATTATTTTTATATTATTTATTTAATAAAAACTACTAATTTTACAATTTTAATAAAACTAATTAAACAAAATACATAAATATAAAGTAAAAAGTAAAAATAAAACTAAAATCAATAATAATAATAATAATTAAGTAATTAATAATAATAATAATAAATTAAAACCCGTGATTAGGGTTTTGTCCGTGTGTCAGAATACCTCCGCGAGTCGCGGCAAATAAAGAGGAAAACCCCGCGAGTCGCGGGGTTCAGGAATTCAGTTGACAGGTTTTGTTTTTTACGCGTTTTTCTTTATTTATTTTTTTTTTTTTTTATTTTGTTTTCTGTTTTTAATTTAAATAAACGATTTTTAATAAAATTTATATTTTTATAAATTAAAATAAAGATAAAGAAACTTATAAAACTTAAATATTTAACAAAATCCTAAAAATACTTATATTTTTGTTTTTCTTTTTATATTTTTGAATGATTAAAACGTAATTTTTACAAAAACGACTTTTAATAAAAATCTTTTTTTTTTTTTTTTTTTATTAGCGTTGCGCTTCCGGCTTTTAAGAGTGTCCCCGGCAGCGGCGCCAAAAATACTTGATGTCAAAGCAGGGGGGTATAAAATAGCTTATATTTTACGCAGAAAATACTATTAAATACGATACAATTTTACACAAGATATTTATTTATTTATAGAATGGATATACTTAAACCTTGCTACAACACTTATAGGCAGTGTACCTAATCGTACAGTAGTGTAGTTTTTAGTAAGTCCGGTTCGTTCCACAGGGAGATCTTTAAGCAAAGCTCAACGCTATATTAGTTTACTTTTATTAAAATTACAAATATATATATAAGTAATATTATTATTATAAAGGGGGGTTTTTACCGTTTAATGACCGGTTTGTCGATTTTAAAACTTTAGTCGCAGTTAAAACCTAATGTAAAATATAAAATAAATACAAGACTTTAAATTAAATCGTAAAGTAAATAACGATAATGAAATTGCGAATAATAAAAATGCGATAAAATTAAATTGCGATAATTAAAAGTACGATAATTAAAAGTGCGATAAAATAAAATAACAATAAATAAAAGTGCGATAATTAGAAGTGCAATTAAATATAAAATAAAGGAAATAAAATATGAAATAAAAGAATTATGCTTATTTAAACTTCCGTAATCATGATGTTTGACGTGTTGATTTTAGTTTTATGCCCATGGGTTAATTGTCCTTTGTCCTGGATTATTCAATATGTCCGTCTGGTTTTTGTCCATAACAGTCCATCAGTCATAAATATAAATTGCAAGTGTCCTTGTCAAATTATTATTATACCCGAAGATAAATATTCCAACTAATTGGGGATTCGAATTGTAACAAGGTTTTAATACTTTGTTTAATGAATACACCAGGTTATCGACTGCGTGTAAACCAAGGTTTTACTACTTTGTTAACAATTACACCAATTACCCTTGAATGTAATTTCACCCCTGTTTTGATTATTCTAGTGGCTATTAATCCATTCCCGTGTCCGGTTAAATGAACGATTATTCGTACAAATAAATACCCCGCCCATCGTGTCCGATCGAGTGTATATGGTAATTTATAGGGACGCCCAATTGTAAATCTTTATATTAACATTAACAAACTTTCATTTAGTTAAACAAATATAAAGCCCATTAATAGCCCATAGTCTAGTTTCCACAAGTGTCGTTCTTTTGTCCAAACCCCAATTATGGTACAAAGCCCAATTACCCAATTTTAGTAATTAGCCCAACATCATGATTACTTCGTTTTAAACAAGCATAATAATAACTTAGCTACGAGACATTAATATAAAAAGGTTGAACATAACTTACAATGATTAAAAATAGCGTAGCGTTACACGGACAGAATTTCGACTTACACCCTTACAACATTCGCTAACATACCCTTATTATTAGAATTATAATTAAAATTAAAATATAAATTATAAATATAAATATATTACTTCGTATGAAGAGAAGAAAAAATATGATATAAATTCGATCAGAATTCGGTTGGTTTTATAGCCAGATTTGATTTTTGGGGCTCCGCGACTCGCGGCAAAATGGCCTTCAAACTCCGCGAGTCGCGGAGAGGTATTTTCAATTTACTCCCTTGGAGTTTCCTGCTGCCGACGGTTTTAAATATATATATATAATATATATATAATTAATATAATTAATTATATATTATATTATATTTATATATATAGTTAACTTGTAATTTTTAGTCCGTTGCGTCGAGCGTTAAGAGTTGACTCTGGTCCTGGTTCCGGATTTTCGAACGTCCTCGCGTACAATTTAATATCTTGTACTTTGCGTTTTGAATCTTGTACTTTTGTGGTTTTGAGACGTTTCTTATCAATAATTGGAACCTTTTTGATTGTCTTTTGTACTTTTGAGCTTTTTGGTCGTTTGCGTCTTCAAATCGTCGAATCTGTCTTTTGTCTTCACCTTTTATTATTTAAACGAATATCTCTTGTAAATAGAACAATTGCAACTAAAAGCTTGTCTTTCTTGAGGAATAATGCTATGAAATATATGTTCGTTTTTAGCATTATCAACGAGCAGTCGTTTTCCACATTGGTTTAGAAAAACCTGGTGGTTTAGAGGTTCCCGGGTCATTGTTACAACTTAAGGACTTCGGGGGTTGACGATACATATAAAGTTCATCGAGGTTGGAATTAGATTTCTCTATTTTTATGCCCTTTCCCTTATTATTTTCTTTTGCCTTTTTAAATTCAGTTGGGGTAATTTCTATAACATCATCGGAATTCTCGTCAGAATCCGATTCATCGGAGAATTGGTAATCCTCCCAATATTTTGCTTCCTTAGCGGAAACACCATTGACCATAATTAACCTTGGTCGGTTGGTTGAGGATTTTCTTTTACTTAACCGTTTTATTATTTCCCCCACCGGTTCTATTTCTTCATCCGGTTCCGATTCTTCTTCCGGTTCCGATTCTTCTTCTGGTTCCGACTCTTCTTTCGGTTCCTCTTCGGGAACTTGTGAATCAGTCCACGAATCATTCCAATTTACATTTGACTCTTCATTATTATTAGGTGAGTCAATGGGACTTGTTCTAGAGGTAGACATCTATCACATAATATTAAACGCGTTAAGAGATTAATATATCACATAATATTCACATGTTAAAAATATATAGTTTCCAACAAAATTTGTTAAGCAATCATTTTTCAAGTAAACACGGTCGAAGTCCAGACTCACTAATGCATCCTAACAAACTCGATAAGACACACTAATGCAAAATTTTGGTTCTCTAAGACCAACGCTCAGATACCAACTGAAATGTCCCGTTCTTATTGATTAGAAACGTTCCATATTAATTGATTTCGTTGCGAGGTTTTGACCTCTATATGAGACGTTTTTCAAAGACTGCATTCATTTTTAAAACAAACCATAACCTTTATTTCATAAATAAAGGTTTAAAAAGCTTTACGTAGATTATCAAATAATGATAATCTAAAATATCCTGTTTACACACGACCATTACATAATGGTTTACAATACAAATATGTTACATCGAAATCGGTTTCTTGAATGCAGTTTTTACACAATATCATACAAACATGGACTCCAAATCTTGTCCTTATTTTAGTATGCAACAGCGGAAGCTCTTAATATTCACCTGAGAATAAACATGCTTTAAACGTCAACAAAAATGTTGGTGAGTTATAGGTTTAACCTATATATATCAAATCGTAACAATAGACCACAAGATTTCATATTTCAATACACATCCCATACATAGAGATAAAAATCATTCATATGGTGAACACCTGGTAACCGACATTAACAAGATGCATATATAAGAATATCCCCATCATTCCGGGACACCCTTCGGATATGATATAAATTTCGAAATACTAAAGCATCCGGTACTTTGGATGGGGTTTGTTAGGCCCAATAGATCTATCTTTAGGATTCGCGTCAATTAGGGTGTCTGTTCCCTAATTCTTAGATTACCAGACTTAATAAAAAGGGGCATATTCGATTTCGATAATTCAACCATAGAATGTAGTTTCACGTACTTGTGTCTATTTTGTAAATCATTTATAAAACCTGCATGTATTCTCATCCCAAAATATTAGATTTTAAAAGTGGGACTATAACTCACTTTCACAGATTTTTACTTCGTCGAGAAGTAAGACTTGGCCACTGCTGATTCACGAACCTATAACAATATATACATATATATTAAAGTATGTTCAAAATATATTTACAACACTTTTAATATATTTTGATGTTTTAAGTTTATTAAGTCAGCTGTCCTCGTTAGTAACCTACAACTAGTTGTCCACAGTTAGATGTACAGAAATAAATCGATAAATATTATCTTGAATCAATCCACGACCCGGTGTATACGTATCTCAGTATTGATCACAACTCAAACTATATATATTTTGGAATCAACCTCAACCCTGTATAGCTAACTCCAACATTCACATATAGAGTGTCTATGGTTGTTCCGAAATATATATAGATGTGTCGACATGATAGGTCGAAACATTGTATACGTGTCTATGGTATCTCAAGATTACATAATATACAATACAAGTTGATTAAGTTATGGTTGGAATAGATTTGTTACCAATTTTCACGTAGCTAAAATGAGAAAAATTATCCAATCTTGTTTTACCCATAACTTCTTCATTTTAAATCCGTTTTGAGTGAATCAAATTGCTATGGTTTCATATTGAACTCTATTTCATGAATCTAAATAGAAAAAGTATAGGTTTATAGTCGGAAAAATAAGTTACAAGTCGTTTTTGTAAAGGTAGTCATTTCAGTCGAAAGAACGACGTCTAGATGACCATTTTAGAAAACATACTTCCACTTTGAGTTTAACCATAATTTTTGGATATAGTTTCATGTTCATAATAAAAATTATTTTCTCAGAATAACAACTTTTAAATCAAAGTTTATCATAGTTTTTAATTAACTAACCCAAAACAGCCCGCGGTGTTACTACGACGGCGTAAATCCGGTTTTACGGTGTTTTTCGTGTTTCCAGGTTTTAAATCATTAAGTTAGCATATCATATAGATATAGAACATGTGTTTAGTTAATTTTAAAAGTCAAGTTAGAAGGATTAACTTTTGTTTGCGAACAAGTTTAGAATTAACTAAACTATGTTCTAGTGATTACGAGTTTAAACCTTCGAATAAGATAGTTTTATATATATGAATCGAATGATGTTACGAACATCATTACTACCTCAATTTTAGTAGGTAAACCTACTGGAAGTGACAAGAAATGATCTAGCTTCAAAGGATCTTGGATGGCTTGAAAGTTCTTGAAGTAGGATCATGACACAAAAACAAGTTCAAGTAAGATTTTTACTCGAATTAAGATAGTTTATAGTTATAGAAATTGAATCAAAGTTTGAATATGAATATTACCTTGAATAAGAAAGATAACCTACTGTATATAACAAAGGTTTCTTGATCTTAGATGATTACTTGGAATGGATTAGAAAGCTTGGAAGTAAATTAGTAAACTAGAAGGGATTTTTGAAGTGTTCTTCCTATGATGATTATAGCTTGATTCTTGAAGTGATTTTTGATGAAGATGATGATTAACTACTGGAAAAATACGTTCATAATAGTGTGTGTGTGTGTTGAGAGAGAATTAGAAAGAGAATTGGAAGTGAAATGGAGTGAATGATGAGTGGTAATTGGTGAGTGGTGAGTGGGGTTAAAAGGAGTTCTAGTTAGTTGACTAGCTCATGGTAGAAGTTAAAATTGATTAGTCATACATGACATAATCAAGAGTGGAATCCCATGCTAGTTCCTATTGGTATATGCCCATAGTAAGTACGTTTTGAAGCTGTGTATAATACGGGTAAGAATACGACTAGAATTCTTGATGAAAGAAAAGAATGGGAGGTAACTGTAACCATTTTTGTTAAGTATGAGTGTTTTGATATATGTCTTGAAGTCTTCCAAAAGTATTTTAATACATCTAAATACACTACATGTATATACATTTTAACTGAGTCGTCAAGTCATCGTTAGTCGTTACATGTAAGTGTTGTTTTGAAACCTTTAAGTTAACGATCTCAATTAATATTGTTAACCCATTGTTTATTATATCTAATGAGATGTTAAATTATTATATTATCATGATATTATGATATATTAATATATCTTAATATGATATATATACATTTAAATGTCGTTACAACTATAATCGTTACATATATGTCTCGTTTCGAAATCCTTAAGTTAGTAGTCTTGTTTATATGTATATAACTCATTTTTAATATACTTATGGAGATACTTACTTATCATAATCTCATGTTAACCATATGTATATCCATATATATATCGTCATGTCGTTTTTACAAGTTTTAACGTTCGTGAATCGCCGGTCAACTTGGGTGGTCAATTGTCTATATGAAACATATTTCAATTAATCAAGTCTTAACAAGTTTGATTGCTTAACATGTTGGAAACATTTAATCATGTAAATATCAATCTCAATTAATATATATAAACATGGAAAAGTTTGGGTCACTACATGGAGCTAGTCAAATCTTAAACCATTGTCACACAGGACTAACAGGAGGGCATTATGGGCCTCAACTCACAGCAAGAAAAGTTTATGATGCTGGATTCTATTGGCCTACAATTTTCAAATACGCACACCTTCTTTGCAAATCCTGTGATGCTTGTCAAAGGGCTGAAAAAATAAGTCAACGTGATGAAATGCCACAAAATGTCATTCAAGTATGTGAAGTATTTGACATTTGGGGTATTGACTTTATGGGTCCATTTCTAAAATCTCATAATAATCTCTACATTCTCATTGCCATTGATTATGTATCTAAATGGGCGGAAGCACAAGCTCTCCCAACTAACGATGCACGAGTTGTAGTCAACTTTTTAAAACGTCTTTTTGCAAGGTTTGGAACACCGAAAGCTTTAATAAATGATCGGGGTACTCATTTTTGTAATAATCAACTTGAGAAAGTTCTCAAAAGATATGGAGTAACTCATAAAATCTCCACTGCATATCATCCACAAACAAGTGGACAAGTTGAAAATACCAACCGAGCTTTAAAACGTATTCTAGAGAAAATCGTAGGATCAAATCCGAAGGAATGGTCCATGAAATTGGAGGATGCACTCTGGGCTTTTAGAACAGCCTACAAAACTCCAATTGGAACCACACCTTTTAAAATCGTTTACGGAAAAGCATGTCATCTTCCAGTAGAAATTGAACACAAAGCATTTTGGGCTTTGAAGACATGTAATCTTGATTTACATGAAGCTGGACGTCTACGGTTAAGTCAATTAAACGAATTTGAAGAATTGAGACATGAAGCATACAAAAATTCGTTAATCTATAAAGAAAGAACGAAGAAATGGCATGATAGAAGAATCAGAAGTTCAAAAGAATTCAAAGAAGGAGACAGAGTTCTTATTTTCAATTCACGATTCAAGCTATTTCCTGGAAAATTGAAATCAAGATGGTCTGGACCATTTATAGTTAAAAGAGTTTTCCCGTACGGAATGGTAGAATTAATAAATTCAAATGGGATTGAATTTAAAGTTAATGGTCACAGAGTTAAATATTACATACATGGTCCGATGGAAGTTGACAACGAAGTTAATCACAATTTCAACACCACATCTAAATAAGTGTGGGGAGGTTCGAATCTTTTTAGGGTAATTTATATTTCTGTTAGAGTTAGATTTTCTGTTTTCGTGTAGTTCTCTAGAATGGAATCCGAATGGTCTTTCCCTAGCAGACCCTAAAGAACTAGTCTTCTCCCCCCATTCTAAATTTTTATTTTTTTTAGGTTTTACGAGATGAAGACTTCCTGTGAACTAAACCATGGTCTAATGCTACACGCTTTAATCACTAAACGGAATAATGACACCCTTCCAAGTGAAATAGTATCATTAATCAGAGGTAAATTGAACGGAGTAAGAAAAGAATCCAGGAACGATCATAATAAGTTACAATTTGGTAAAGGAAAATCAAAATTCGCAGCGAAAAGAAGAGCACGACACCTTGAAAGATGTCACAAATGCAGAAAATGGTCACACGAAGGAAAATGCTCGACGAATCAGTCATATTCCAATACCGAATTCGTTACTTTATGCAGAGATGGACCGTTCATATGTTTCGAAGAAAAAACATTGAATGCTCGAGGTTACGCCTATGTAGCTATGGAAAACCAATTAGTCCGACTATCTTATGAGTGGGCGAAAGCAGGTCACTAAGAATTCTATTTCACAGGTAAGTATGTACAGTTTTTATTTTTATTTTTATTATTTTTAACCTTTTGATAATAAACGCTAAATCGTTCACTATAAAGTATTAAATTGGTATTCAATAAAATTAGGTTTTGTGACCGAAATTATTGATATCATACAAAAATTTATTACATCACTGCGAAATTTACCGTTTATTCTTAAGGTATAAATATCTTTAATCAATCAACCCAAAATATTTCAAAAATTCATCATGAGTTAAACTAGGTTATAAAACCGAAATTACTTTACCGAAAAGAGGGGCGTATATTTTTGATAATATTTGATTGATTAAAGTGGGATAAAAGACCAAAAAGATTTTCAATTTTATTTTTTACTTTATTTTTAAAATAAATATTAAATCAATATTGTAAACTTTTTAAAATCAATATAATTAAGTTTGTAAATATTTGAAAAATTAATATTTTAATATAAGTTTGTATGTATAAAAACAAAAATATAATATAAATTTGGTGTGAATTTTTAATATTTAATTAGTATGAATTTTTAAATTTATGTATTTTAAATTTAAGTTTGGTGTGAATTTAAAAACAAAAATTTACTTTATTTAGCTAATTTAAAAATTGATTTCTAAAAATTCGTCGTGAGTTGAAGACTAGGTCGTTGAACCGAAATTGCTTTACTCGAGGGAGGGACGAGAACTTTTATTATCATTATTTTTAATCTTATTGAATTAAAGTATACCAAAAACATTTAAAAAACCCAAAAATCTTTGCTTTTAAAACTTCGCTTAAAAATGACAAATTCTAAATTTTGTCGAAGGACGGACTAGGACAACGATCCGAAACGCCCTCATCCTAAAAACAAATAAAATTTTAATTTTTATTTAATTATATGTTTTATTAAGTATAAGGTTTTTATAAAAAAAAGGGAAAAAGTACTGTACCCTGTGACGACCCGGAAATTTCCGACCAAATTTAAACTTAATCTTTATATGAAATAGATACTATAAGCAAGGTTTGTAATGTTGAGTCCCGAAAATTTTTGAACTGTTTAATATATTCAATTACCTTCAACCAGTTTCGACGATTCACTAATAATTAATTAGAAATAGATATGTGTGTGTGTGTGTGTATATATATATATATATATATATATATATATATATATATATATATATATATATATATATATATATATATATATATATATATATATATATATATATATATATATATATATATATATATGAAAATGATAAAATTATGGGATTTGTTTTACATGCTTATTATATTGTCTTCCTGCTTGTTAAAAGTAACTGAATCGAATACTTCACCACTATAAGACAATCGATTATTGACAAAATCAGTTAGAGATTATTATCAACTTTATTTTCTATTTCTTCTTCCTACCCGTGAAATAATGTCGACGAATCCTTACAAAATAGATGGTGGCTATATGCATTTCACATGTTTCTCTTTAACTTATTTAATTATTACTTTACTTATACTATGTGCATATATGCGTGCAAGTTGGGAGAAAATGTTTTAACTCTTTCTCTGCTGCCATTCAAAACAATCCACAAAAGTCTTTGAACTTAGGCTTATCATGGCTGTTTCCACTATCAATTGCTATGGCCTTTCGCTTGTTCACTACTCAACTCAAAATACCCTTTTCAATTAGAACAATAATCGGAACTCTAAGTTGTTTTATGTTCCCCACGAGAACCACCATTCCACAATCACCTTAAACCGCCACCATCACAACCTCAGCACCATTACTTCACCAACGAAACCCACGAAAACTGCTTCTTCATTCCTGTCTGCTAACCTGCTGCTACTATACCTGCTGCAGTGCATAATTGATCGACCAACAATAAGAACCGAACCTAAATCATGTACGTACTGATACTGCTCGAGCGATTCATAATTTTTTTAGTGAATGTTGTCAAACATCAAACATCCTCACCACTTTTATTGTTAACTTTCTATTTGAGAACCACCTCAAAACCAACAAATAACCTAATCATCAAATGATCAACCATCATCATCAACACCTTCCACCGTAGTACCAACACCATGAAATCTCCATCATCCACGACTATCCACAAACCACCAACTAGCTACCGGTTCTTTCTGTTTTCTGTTTACTATCCCAACGACAAACAATCACCATCACAGTATGACTACTGCTACTCGCTTTTCCTACTTCTATTATTAAATTTATTTTTTTTTTTGTGAACTACCACACCACCAAAAACCCAACCGAACCCCCATTTTATTTTTCGAACCACCTGTAAACTAACACCATTGCTATTAAAATTTTTCCTTTTTCTCTTCCTGTTTCGTTCATCACTACCACGCTGCTATTATGTGTATGTTTATCCGAACCCAAACAAATCCCAAACCCAGCTGCTACTTACGTGTTTCGAATTCTGGTTTGTTTCTTAAAACCACCATTACCTTTCAAAACAAGCACAACCTGTTGTACCTGCTACTGTCTTCGTTATATATTTCTGTTCGACGAACAAGGCACCCATTAATCACCATCAACCTCCATTCAAAGTCTCAGCCACTACTATTTTTTTTTCTGTTCGAAGCCAAACTAAACTCACGTTATATTTTTTTGTTTTTCTTTTGATGATGATGAAAAGATAAAGAAGGATGATGGATAGTAGTTATATATATTGAAATTGCTTTGCAAAGTGAGTGGTACTAGTTACAACATTTTGTGGCCGACACTTTCAATCACAAATGAATTTTTATTATTTCTTTTACCTACTCGGATGTCCCACTATTTTGTCTTAAAAGACTTTATAGATGATATTAGTGTAACAAAGATTATAATAAGAGGTGATGAGCATGATGAAGACCGATTAGGTGATGAGTAGGATGAAATCGTGATTTTGATATTGAAAAATGATAAACGTAAACAAATGATGATGATGATAGCTTATGATGGTGCGTATTTCTTTATATTTATTTATGCTCTTGTCCCTTACAATTCGCATTACAGATCAAAAATAAAAGCCCCGAATTTGTATGGTGGGCCACAGAATACTAGAGTTTCTGATGTGCCGATTTGTTTTGAGATTTTGAAGTACCTGTTGGGTCAGATAAATGATGGGTCGATCTAACAATGATGGTGATGTCATAGTGGAATGAAGATACATAGAGGATAGATTATGAAGTCCATAGGATAAGTTAATGATGATGGATGTGAGGATATGAAAGACGGGGATAACGATTGAGGATATTATATGATGTTAGTAAAAGCGATTAGATGATGATTGATGTTAATGATGACAACGATGATGATAATATTATGAACATAAAATGGAGATGACGATTTCATGTGATCTATAAAGAAGAAGGAAACATATTCATTTAAGTTTAAATGATTTAGGATAGTAGTTAAAATAGAAATGAAATGGCGATAGGATGTTTAGGATGTTGTTGGGTTAGTGGGACGTTGCGGGATTCAAACCCGGACTTGGGCATTTTTCTAGACTACTTCTTTGAGGTAGTTATTTATTTATTTATTTATTTATTTATCATTATTATTATTCTTATCATTAATATTATTATAGTTATTAAAATAAATATTAGTAATATTATTATTAGTAAAATCATTATTTGGTTAGTTATTATCATTAGTATTATCATTATTATTTTCATTTTCATTATTATTATTATTATTATTATTATTATTATTATTATTATTATTATTATTATTATTATTATTATTATTATTATTATTATTATTATTATTATTATATTATTATTATTATTATATTATTATTATTATTACTATTATTATTATTATTATTATTATTATTATTATTATTATTATTATTATTATTATTATTATTATTATTATTATTATTATTACTATTATTACTATTATTATTATGATTACTACTTTTACATTAACAATATTATTATAAAAAAATGAATATTTTCTATATAAGTGAATATATATTCCAACTACCATAATATTATATATAATTTATATATATAAAGATTAATTATATAAATATTTACAAATAACAAATTATTGATTTTTAATATAATATTAAACTATATAAATATTAACTATTTTAAATATGTACAAATTAAATATATAAGATATATAATTTAAGATATAATATATAAACTTATTTGATTACGATTATGTGTGTTAATATATACATAATTGAATATAGGTTCGTGAATCCGAAGCAAACCCTGCATTGTTCAGTTCGTCATATGTATTTTTACTACAAAATACAGTATCGTGAGTTCATTTGCTCCCTTTTTACTCATTACATTTTTGGGCTGAGAATACATGCAAATGCTTTATTAACTGTTTTACAATATTTATATGCGTGAGTTCATTTGATTCCCTTTTACTCTTTACATTTTTAGGACTGAGAATACATGCGCTGTTTTTATAACTGCTTTATTAAATGCTTTTGAAATATCTTTTGAACTGAGAATACATGAGATGCTTTTATAAATGTTTGACAAGATAGACACAAGCAAAACATTCCTCGAATGAATTATTATGCAGACAGAAGTTCTGCGGATTATTATTGAATTATGTGGACATGATAATTGCCACCATTGAATTATGTGGACATGATAATTGCCACCATTGAATTATGTAGACATGATAATTGCGACCATTGAATTATGTGGACATGATAATTGCCACCAATTGATATGAATGTTATGTATCGAGAGAATGCTTTTTATACACAGGTTATGTGTATTATATTTTGTACACGAGATATGTGTACGGTTACTAAGATTTATGAAAATGGTTGCGTACACGAGAAAGGTGTACTGTATTTAAAAGATATCGCATGGACATTACAGGTGGGTATAGGATTCGGGCCCATTTGTACCATGCAGGATTTAAATTTTGTGGTCTATCAAAATGATGAATTTTATTGTGTTATGATAAACTTATGAACTCACCAACCTTTGGTTGACACTTTAAAGCATGTTTATTTCCAGGTATGAAAGAAATCTTCCGCTGTGCATTTGCTCATATTACATGGAGTCGTTCTTGGCATATAGAGGTCAGAACCTTGCAATGGGACCAACTGTTGAAGACTTCGTCCAAATGGATTAGGACGGGTCACTACAGGTGGTATCAGAGCGATGGTCGTAGCGAACCAGGTCTTGCATTAGTGTGTCTAACTAGTAGTTGTTTGGATGCATTAATAAGTCTGGACTTCGACCTAGTAGTTGTTAGGTTACATTAATAAGTCTGGACTTGAACCTGGTCTGCATGTTAGAAACTTTGCATATCATTCCTTGTCGAAAAAAATATCTACTTATCATTTTCAGTCTCGGCATGTCTTATTACAATTATTGTATAGATGATGTACAGAAAAATTCATATCCCATCACATTAAACCTTGTCTGACACGTTTCCTCGATTCCCTCCGTAATCTACGGGATCTTCTGTACTATATTTAAGTATTCTATATAGTTAGAATATCATCCGATATCTGAAAATCATTTCATATCAAAAACCCTTTATCTAATCATACAAGATGAATTCTGCAACCAGTTCCGACAGTTATTCCGATATGGATTCCCACTCAAGCTCCGAAAGCAGTGTAACCGGAATGGATCAACCAATCAGTCATCATCAAATCTGGATGAATTAGGGAAAGGTTCATAGCTTACTTAATCATGGGAGACAAGAAGAAGGAAATCCCTTCCATCCACCTTATTGCCCTTTCGGTGAAGAACCTGAAGTACTTACCTGTGAACCTGCCCGAAACACTATTTTCTCTCTCATCTCCAGGATATCTCGTCACGATTATATACTATCTCAAATTCTAAATCGTATTCATCCGCTCGTTCTGACCGACAATCATCCCGGTGTAGTAGAAGAAGTTAACGAACTTCGCTCTCGAGTAATCAATTTGGAAAAATATGGTGCAATACGTACCAGCTTCAGCAACGTCACCAACATCAACAGTGCCATTACCACCAACAACAACATCCGGATCCCACGTCTCAACATCACAATCTATACCTCGAACATCAATATCATACGCACCATAGATACCAAGGAGTACCAACAACAATGAACGATGAAGTATTGATCCATAACTTCATTGAAGAAATATTCTGCGAAGAATATGTGGTTCCTAATAGTTAACGATGAAGTATTGATCCATAACTTCATTGAAGAAATATTCTGTGAAGAATATGTGATTTATAAAAGTTTTAAAGATTACTTATTCTAGCTCAGACCGAAAAGAAAATGAGATTAATATCATATTAACTCATTAAATCCATGGTTACATCTGAAGAAAATATATATTTATATATGTTTTCATAAGGATTGTAATTAAAAATTCTTTCATACAAACTGTTAATGGTGAAAATATTTTAACGGGTAGGTAATACCCGAGGAATATTTAGATTTCACGTTAATAAGTTACACTGTACATTCTTCAAATCCGATTCAACAAGCCATTTACTATCCTACTTACATCCGCACATATACGTATTCGTTCACCACAGAATAACCATTTTCATTCAATTTCATATTTGGATTTTGACAAATCAGAGTCCCATTCAAGATTTGACAAGTGGCATAATGAAGAGAATATTGAACAAAATAAAAATTATAAGAAACAAACTAATTATGTATGTAAAATTTTGTTAAGAATCAACGCTAACAATATTCTAGCTAACTGTTCCTATATCCATTATGACAATTTCCTTATAATATACTAGATTTGGTTAAACTATTGGACTACTAACAATGGATAATTAAAATATATTAAAATATTGATTATAACATATGAAATTAAACAATTCTTCAAGTCTGCCACTTGATTTCATCTTAAACCTCATTTGTATCTTGACGATTCCAATCTGCGTTCAAACATTTCATAATTCTTGAAAACACTTCAATCGAGAGGATGAACCAACCGTACTTCATCTACGGAAGAAAAGATTGATGCATATAGTTATGCACCTGAAAACACTCGAAACCTGAGTAAATGTTTAAAACGTATTTGTGCTAACCCTTTGGGAGTTGTTATTACCAATTATAACTTTGCAGTTCTTTTTCAAAATAGCCAATTTTGTCACAGCTCCAGCAAGACAACTTCGACTTTTCATTCAAAACAATCTTATTATAACCTTGATATATATGCGAGCTCATTTATTGTTACCAGAAAACCCTTTATATGCCACCATATTACCGTCATCGTTTAATCATCTAAAAACACAATTCTCCCAAAACCACCACGGATTCATAACTGACGATTCAGATATGGCTGCATTAAATGCAGAGGAAACAGTAAAATTGTAGATGGCCTAAATGGCCAAGAGTTTGATGATAAAAGTATGGAGTGTTGGGAACGCTCGATAGAAAATTTGGTACTGAAAAACGGATTGAGCTAACCATGAAGGAGACCAAGGACAAATATAAGGACCAAAATCTATATTCAAAGAATCCAGGTAATTCTGGATCCGCCGAAATCTTTAAAGAATATCTTGTTCCGAAGTCATGTTAAAATCTTGCGAAAAATTTTTCTTCATCAACCTTCGAACTTAGAAATTTCAAAATATCATCATAAATATCTTCGATATCTCTGAGGATATTTTCATAAATATTCTTGTCCGAAATTATCTACCTTTTCGTGTTTTATGTATTTCATTATAATGGAAACTTCTGTAAAATCTAAGTATAAATTATGAAAGAATTGTGGAGAAGTGTTGGGAATTGAAGCATGAGTTAGTATAATATAATGGCGCTTGGCCAACGTGATTATATTACAGTAAGTCATGCTGAGTATCTAATGGAACATGATGATTCACAGATTATAACGTCATCATGTGTCATGTTACATAACTCTTTCATTCTGCTTAACTTCTGAACATATCAAGAAACTATATTCTTGATAGTTCTGTTCTCAGTGATTCTGGTAATTTGACAAATCATATCATGCTATTTCGTTCTTTCCTGTTTAGAACATTAAGTTCATTCAAAACTCCATACTTACGAATTCTAGACCGTTATTCGCTTTACTAGAGGTCGAGAAGAGAATAAAAAGGCAAAGAGCTCCGAAACATGAGGGAAGATATAAAACCCAACAACAACACATAAATCACAAGCCGTGTACATTAATACGAATAGCAATATAAAGACACGTGAGTATAATAAACACAATAACCCCAAGGTAATAGTAGAAGTGAGTAGATTCCTCCAGCAGTAAATGGAAAAGAAGAATGACAGATACGATAGTTAGGAAAATATCAAGAATCAGAACTGGATGGAGCATTTCCATAATATTTTGGAAGTAGGAATAGAGGAAGAAAGTATAAGAATGGTGAAAATAATGGAAAAAAGAGTTTAATTTATAATGGAAATATCAGACATAGCAATCGAGGCAAATCATCGCATTTAATTAAAGGGATCATAATTTCCTCAATTACCGAAGAATCAGATCTTATAAATTTCCAAAGATTTTCTTTTAAATTCCTTAAATTCCGAAAATCCATCGTTACTACATCAAAAGTTAAATCTCTATCTCAATCTTTTGTGACAGCTTCACTCGTACGCTTCACATAATTAAATTGTTTTATCTATATTAGTCAATATTGATAAAACTCTATTTATCGACTCATATTAGCCATGAAAACATTTTTATTGTTATCCATGACAACCTCACTCAAATTTCGGGACGAAATTTCTTTAACGGGTAGGTACTGTGACGACCCGGAAATTTCCGACCAAATTTAAACTTAATCTTTATATGAAATAGACACTATAAGCAAGGTTTGTAATGTTGAGTCCCGAAAATTTTTGAACTGTTTAATATATTCAATTACCTTTGACCAGTTTCGACGATTCACTAATAATTAATTAGAAATATATATGTGTGTGTGTGTATATATATATATATATATAACTTCTATTCATAATTATTATTATATTGTAATGTGTATGTATCAAATATTTAATGAATGTTATCATATAATGAATGATATAATTTTTAAATATTTCAAAATTAATAAATTGTAATATTAATATATAAAATGTGATTACAAGTTAAAAATATAATTGTTATACTAATATTATTATTACTTCTATTACTATTGTTATTACTATTAAGTTTATTATTATTATTATTATCATTATTAGTATTAGTATTTTTATTATTAAAAACATTACCAATATTATTATTAATATATTTATTAACTATTAGTTGTAATTATATATATATATATATATATATATATATATATATATATATATATATATATATATATATATATATATATATATATATATATATATATGAAAATGATAAAATTATGGGATTTGTTTTACATGCTTATTATATTGTCTTCCTGCTTGTTAAAAGTAACTGAATCGAATACTTCACCACTATAAGACAATCGATTATTGACAAAATCAGTTAGAGATTATTATCAACTTTATTTTCTATTTCTTCTTCCTACCCGTGAAATAATGTCGACGAATCCTTACAAAATAGATGGTGGCTATATGCATTTCACATGTTTCTCTTTAACTTATTTAATTATTACTTTACTTATACTATGTGCATATATGCGTGCAAGTTGGGAGAAAATGTTTTAACTCTTTCTCTGCTGCCATTCAAAATAATCCACAAAAGTCTTTGAACTTAGGCTTATCATGGCTGTTTCCACTATCAATTGCTATGGCCTTTCGCTTGTTCACTACTCAACTCAAAATACCCTTTTCAATTAGAACCATAACCGAAACTCTAAGTTGTTTTATGTTCCCCACGAGAACCACCATTCCACAATCACCTTAAACCGCCACCATCACAACCTCAGCCCCATTACTTCACCAACGAAACCCACGAAAACTGCTTCTTCATTCCTGTCTGCTAACCTGCTACTACTATACCTGCTGTAGTGCACAATTGATTGACCAACAACAAGAACCGAACCTAAATCATGTACGTACTGATACTGCTCGAGCGATTCATAATTTTTTTTAGTGAATGTTGTCAAACATCAAACATCCTCACCACTTTTATTGTTAACTTTCTATTTGAGAACCACCTCAAAACCAACAAATAACCTAATCATCAAATGATCAACCATCATCATCAACACCTTCCACCGTAGTACCAACACCATGAAATCTCCATCATCCACGACTATCCACAAACCACCAACTAGCTACCGGTTCTTTCTGTTTTCTGTTTACTATCCCAACGACAAACAATCACCATCACAGTATGACTACTGCTACTCGCTTTTCCTACTTCTATTATTAAATTTATTTTTTTTGTTAACTACCACACCACAAAAAACCCAACCGAACCCCCATTTTATTTTTCGAACCACCTGTAAACTAACACCATTGCTATTAAAATTTTTCCTTTTTCTCTTCATGTTTCGTTCATCACTACCACGCTGCTATTATGTGTATGTTTGTCCGAACCCAAACAAATCCCAAACCCAGCTGCTACTTACGTGTTTCGAATTCTGGTTTGTTTCTTAAAACCACCATTACCTTTCAAAACAAGCACAACCTGTTGTACCTGCTACTGTCTTCGTTTTATATTTCTGTCCGATGAACAAGGCACCCATTAATCGCCATCAACCTCCATTCGAAGTCTCAGCCACTACTATTTTTTTTTCTGTTCGAAGCCAAACTAAACTCACATTATATTTTTTTGTTTTTCTTTTGATGATGATGAAAAGATAAAGAAGGATGATGGATAGTAGTTATATATATTGAAATTGCTTTGCAAAGTGAGTGGTACTAGTTACAACATTTTGTGGCCGACACTTTCAATCACAAATGAATTTTTATTATTTCTTTTACCTACTCGGATGTCCCACTATTTTGTCTTAAAAGACTTTATAGATGATATTAGTGTAACAAAGATTATAATAAGAGGTGATGAGCATGATGAAGACCGATTAGGTGATGAGTAGGATGAAATCGTGATTTTGATATTGAAAAATGATAAACGTAAACAAATGATGATGATGATAGCTTATGATGGTGCGTATTTCTTTATATTTATTTATGCTCTTGTCCCTTACAATTCGCGTTACAGATCAAAAATAAAAGCCCCGAATTTGTATGTGGGCCACAGAATACTAGAGTTTCTGATGTGCCGATTTGTTTTGAGATTTTGAAGTACCTGTTGGGTCAGATAAATGATGGGTCGATCTAACAATGATGGTGATGTCATAGTGGAATGAAGATACATAGAGGATAGATTATGAAGTCCATAGGATAAGTTAATGATGATGGATGTGAGGATATGAAAGACGGGGATAACGATTGAGGATATTATATGATGTTAGTAAAAGCGATTAGATGATGAGTGATGTTAATTGAAATGTCCCGTTCTTATTGATTAAAAACGTTCCATATTAATTGATTTCGTTGCGAGGTTTTGACCTCTATATGAGACGTTTTTCAAAGACTGCATTCATTTTAAAACAAACCATAACCTTTATTTCATAAATAAAGGTTTAAAAAGCTTTACGTAGATTATCAAATAATGATAATCTAAAATATCCTGTTTACACACGACCATTACATAATGGTTTACAATACAAATATGTTACATCGAAATCAGTTTCTTGAATGCAGTTTTTACACAATATCATACAAACATGGACTCCAAATCTTGTCCTTATTTTAGTATGCAACAGCGGAAGCTCTTAATATTCACCTGAGAATAAACATGCTTTAAACGTCAACAAAAATGTTGGTGAGTTATAGGTTTAACCTATATATATCAAATCGTAACAATAGACCACAAGATTTCATATTTCAATACACATCCCATACATAGAGATAAAAATCATTCATATGGTGAACACCTGGTAACCGACAATAACAAGATGCATATATAAGAATATCCCCATCATTCCGGGACACCCTTCGGATATGATATAAATTTCGAAGTACTAAAGCATCCGGTACTTTGGATGGGGTTTGTTAGGCCCAATAGATCTATCTTTAGGATTCGCGTCAATTAGGGTGTCTGTTCCCTAATTCTTAGATTACCAGACTTAATAAAAAGGGGCATATTCGATTTTGATAATTCAACCATAGAATGTAATTTCACGTACTTGTGTCTATTTTGTAAATCATTTATAAAACCTGCATGTATTCTCATCCCAAAAATATTAGATTTTAAAAGTGGGACTATAACTCACTTTCACAGATTTTTACTTCGTCGGGAAGTAAGACTTGGCCACTGTTGATTCACGAACCTATAACAATATATACATATATATTAAAGTATGTTCAAAATATATTTACAACACTTTTAATATATTTTGATGTTTTAAGTTTATTAAGTCAGCTGTCCTCGTTAGTAACCTATAACTAGTTGTCCACAGTTAGATGTACAGAAATAAATCGATAAATATTATCTTGAATCAATCCACGACCCAGTGTATACGTATCTCAGTATTGATCACAACTCAAACTATATATATTTTGGAATCAACCTCAACCCTGTATAGCTAACTCCAACATTCACATATAGAGTGTCTATGGTTGTTCCGAAATATATATAGATGTGTCGACATGATAGGTCGAAACATTGTATACGTGTCTATGGTATCTCAAGATTACATAATATACAATACAAGTTGATTAAGTTATGGTTGGAATAGATTTGTTACCAATTTTCACGTAGCTAAAATGAGAAAAATTATCCAATCTTGTTTTACCCATAACTTCTTCATTTTAAATCCGTTTTGAGTGAATCAAATTGCTATGGTTTCATATTGAACTCTATTTTATGAATATAAACAGAAAAAGTATAGGTTTATAGTCGGAAAAATAAGTTACAAGTCATTTTTGTAAAGGTAGTCATTTCAGTCGAAAGAACGACATCTAGATGACCATTTTAGAAAACATACTTCCACTTTGAGTTTAACCATAATTTTTGGATATAGTTTCATGTTCATAATAAAAATTATTTTCTCAGAATAACAACTTTTAAATCAAAGTTTATCATAGTTTTTAATTAACTAACCCAAAACAGCCCGTGGTGTTACTACGACGGCGTAAATCCGGTTTTACGGTGTTTTTCGTGTTTCCAGGTTTTAAATCATTAAGTTAGCATATCATATAGATATAGAACATGTGTTTAGTTGATTTTAAAAGTCAAGTTAGAAGGATTAACTTTTGTTTGCGAACAAGTTTAGAATTAACTAAACTATGTTCTAGTGATTACAAGTTTAAACCTTCGAATAAGATAGCTTTATATGTATGAATCGAATGATGTTATGAACATCATTACTACCTTAATTTCCTTGGATAAACCTACTGGAAAAGAGAAAAATGGATCTAGCTTCAATGGATCCTTGGATGGCTCGAAGTTCTTGAAGCAGAATCATGACACGAAAACAAGTTCAAGTAAGATCATCACTTGAAATAAGATTGTTATAGTTATAGAAATTGAACCAAAGTTTGAATATGATTATTACCTTGTATTAGAATGATAACCTACTGTAAGAAACAAAGATTTCTTGAGGTTGGATGATCACCTTACAAGATTGGAAGTGAGCTAGCAAACTTGAAAGTATTCTTGATTTTATGTAACTAGAACTTGTAAAATATATGAAGAACACTTAGAACTTGAAGATAGAACTTGAGAGAGATCAATTAGATGAAGAAAATTGAAGAATGAAAGTGTTTGTAGGTGTTTTTGGTCGTTGGTGTATGGATTAGATATAAAGGATATGTAATTTTGTTTTCATGTAAATAAGTCATGAATGATTACTCATATTTTTGTAATTTTATGAGATATTTCATGCTAGTTGCCAAATGATGGTTCCCACATGTGTTAGGTGACTCACATGGGCTGCTAAGAGCTGATCATTGGAGTGTATATACCAATAGTACATACATCTAAAAGCTGTGTATTGTACGAGTACGAATACGGGTGCATACGAGTAGAATTGTTGATGAAACTGAACGAGGATGTAATTGTAAGCATTTTTGTTAAGTAGAAGTATTTTGATAAGTGTATTGAAGTCTTTCAAAAGTGTATAAATACATATTAAAACACTACATGTATATACATTTTAACTGAGTCGTTAAGTCATCGTTAGTCGTTACATGTAAGTGTTGTTTTGAAACCTTTAGGTTAACGATCTTGTTAAATGTTGTTAACTCAATGTTTATAATATCAAATGAGATTTTAAATTATTATATTATCATGATATTATCATGTATGAATATCTCTTAATATGATATATATATACATTAAATGTCTTTACAACGATAATCGTTACATATATGTCTCGTTTAAAAATCATTAAGTTAGTAGTCTTGTTTTTACATATGTAGTTCATTGTTAATATACTTTATGATATGTTTTCTTATCATAGTATCATGTTAACTATATATATATATCCATATATATGTCATCATATAGTTTTTACAAGTTTTAACGTTCGTGAATCACCGATCAACTTGGGTGGTCAATTGTCTATATGAAACATATTTCAATTAATCAAGTCTTAACAAGTTTGATTGCTTAACATGTTGGAAACATTTAATCATGTAAATATCAATCTCAATTAATATATATAAACATGGAAAAGTTCGGGTCACTACAGTACCTACCCGTTAAATAAATTTCGTCCCGAAATTTTAAGCTGTTGAAGGTGTTGACGAATCTTCTGGAAATAGATGCGGGTATTTCTTCTTCATCTGATCTTCACGCTCCCAGGTGAACTCGGGTCCTCTACGAGCATTCCATCGAACCTTAATAATTGGTATCTTGTTTTGCTTAAGTCTTTTAACCTCACGATCCATTATTTCGACGGGTTCTTCGATGAATTGAAGTTTTTCGTTGATTTGGATTTCATCTAATGGAATAGTGAGATCTTCTTTAGCAAAACATTTCTTTAAATTCGAGACGTGGAAAGTGTTATGTACAGCCGCGAGTTGTTGAGGTAACTCTAGTCGGTAAGCTACTGGTCCGACACGATCAATAATCTTGAATGGTCCAATATACCTTGGATTTAATTTCCCTCGTTTACCAAATCGAACAACGCCTTTCCAAGGTGCAACTTTAAGCATGACCATCTCTCCAATTTCAAATTCTATATCTTTTCTTTTAATGTCAGCGTAGCTCTTTTGTCGACTTTGGGCGGTTTTCAACCGTTGTTGAATTTGGATGATCTTCTCGGTAGTTTCTTGTATAATCTCCGGACCCGTAATCTGTCTATCCCCCACTTCACTCCAACAAATCGGAGACCTGCACTTTCTACCATAAAGTGCTTCAAACGGCGCCATCTCAATGCTTGAATGGTAGCTGTTGTTGTAGGAAAATTCTGCTAACGGTAGATGTCGATCCCAACTGTTTCCGAAATCAATAACACATGCTCGTAGCATGTCTTCAAGCGTTTGTATCGTCCTTTCGCTCTGCCCATCAGTTTGTGGATGATAGGCAGTACTCATGTCTAGACGAGTTCCTAATGCTTGCTGTAATGTCTGCCAGAATCTTGAAATAAATCTGCCATCCCTATCAGAGATAATAGAGATTGGTATTCCATGTCTGGAGACGACTTCCTTCAAATACAGTCGTGCTAACTTCTCCATCTTGTCATCTTCTCTTATTGGTAGGAAGTGTGCTGATTTGGTGAGACGATCAACTATTACCCAAATAGTATCAAAACCACTTGCAGTCCTTGGCAATTTAGTGATGAAATCCATGGTAATGTTTTCCCATTTCCATTCCGGGATTTCGGGTTGTTGAAGTAGACCTGATGGTTTCTGATGCTCAGCTTTGACCTTAGAACACGTCAAACATTCTCCTACGTATTTAGCAACATCGGCTTTCATACCCGGCCACCAAAAATGTTTCTTGAGATCCTTGTACATCTTCCCCGTTCCAGGATGTATTGAGTATCTGGTTTTATGAGCTTCTCTAAGTACCATTTCTCTCATATCTCCAAATTTTGGTACCCAAATCCTTTCAGCCCTATACCGGGTTTCGTCTTTCCAAATATTAAGATTCTTCTCCGATCCTTTGGGTATTTCATCCTTTAAATTTCCCTCTTTTAAAACTCCTTGTTGCGCCTCCTTTATTTGAGTAGTAAGGTTATTATGAATCATTATATTCATAGATTTTACTCGAATGGGTTCTCTGTCCTTCCTGCTCAAGGCATCGGCTACCACATTTGCCTTCCCCGGGTGGTAACGAATCTCAAAGTCGTAATCATTCAATAATTCAATCCACCTACGCTGCCTCATATTCAGTTGTTTCTGATTAAATATGTGTTGAAGACTTTTGTGGTCGGTATATATAATACTTTTGACCCCATATAAGTAGTGCCTCCAAGTCTTTAATGCAAAAACAACCGCGCCTAATTCCAAATCATGTGTCGTATAATTTTGTTCGTGAATCTTCAATTGTCTAGACGCATAAGCAATCACCTTCGTTCATTGCATTAATACACAACCGAGACCTTGCTTTGATGCGTCACAATAAATCACAAAATCATCATTCCCTTCAGGCAATGACAATATAGGTGCCGTAGTTAGCTTTTTCTTCAATAACTGAAACGCTTTCTCTTGTTCAACATTCCATTCAAATTTCTTCCCTTTATGCGTTAATGCAGTCAAGGGTTTTGCTATTCTGGAAAAGTCTTGGATGAACCTTCTGTAGTAACCAGCTAGTCCTAAAAACTGGCGTATGTGTTTCGGAGTTTTCGGGGTTTCCCACTTTTCAACAGTTTCTATCTTTGCCGGATCCACCTTAATACCTTCTTTGTTCACTATGTGACCGAGGAATTGAACTTCTTCCAACCAAAATGCACACTTTGAAAACTTAGCGTACAATTCTTCCTTCCTCAATACTTCTAACACCTTTCTCAAATGTTCACCGTGTTCTTGGTCATTCTTTGAGTAAATAAGTATGTCATCAATGAAAACAATGACAAACTTGTCAAGGTATGGTCCACACACTCGGTTCATAAGGTCCATGAACACAGCTGGTGCATTAGTTAAACCAAACGGCATGACCATAAACTCGTAATGACCGTAACGTGTTCTGAAAGCAGTCTTTGGAATATCATCTTCTTTCACCCGCATTTGATGATACCCGGAACGTAAGTCAATCTTTGAATAAACAGACGAGCCTTGTAGTTGATCAAATAAGTCGTCGATTCTTGGTAGTGGGTAGCGATTCTTGATGGTAAGTTTGTTCAACTCTCGGTAGTCGATACACAACCTGAATGTACCATCTTTCTTCTTGACAAACAAAACAGGAGCTCCCCACGGTGATGTGCTTGGTCGAATGAAACCACGCTCTAAAAGTTCTTGTAATTGGCTTTGCAGTTCTTTCATTTCGCTGGGTGCGAGTCTGTAAGGAGCACGAGCTATTGGTGCAGCTCCTGGTACAAGATCTATTTGAAATTCAATGGATCGATGTGGGGGTAATCCCGGTAATTCTTTCGGAAATACATCGGGAAATTCTTTTGCAATGGGAACATCATTGATGCTCTTTTCTTCAGTTTGTACTTTCTCGACGTGTGCTAGAACAGCATAGCAACCTTTTCTTATTAGTTTTTGTGCCTTCAAATTACTAATAAGATGAAGCTTCGTGTTGCCCTTTTCTCCGTACACCATTAAGGGTTTTCCTTTTTCTCGTATAATGCGAATTGCATTTTTGTAACAAACGATCTCTGCTTTCACTTCTTTCAACCAGTCTATACCGATTATCACATCAAAACTCCCTAACTCTACTGGTATCAAATCAATCTTAAATGTTTCGCTAACCAGTTTAATTTCTCGATTCCGACATATATTATCTGCTGAAATTAATTTACCATTTGCTAATTCGAGTAAAAATTTACTATCCAAAGGCGTCAATGGACAACTTAATTTAGCACAAAAATCTCTACTCATATAGCTTCTATCCGCACCCGAATCAAATAAAACGTAAGCAGATTTATTGTCAATAAGAAACGTACCCGTAACAAGCTCCGGGTCTTCCTGTGCCTCTATCGCATTAATATTGAAAACTCTTCCACGGCCTTGTCCATTCGTGTTCTCCTGGTTCGGGCAATTTCTAATAATGTGGCCTGGTTTTCCACATTTATAACAAATTACATTGGCATAACTTGCTCCGACACTACTTGCTCCGCCATTACTCGTTCCGACACCATTTGTTCCTTTCGTTCTATTAGCCCCTGGTCCGTAGACCTCACACTTCGCCGCGCTATGACCATTTCTTTTACACTTGTTGCAAAATTTGGTGCAGAACCCCGAGTGATTCTTTTCACACCTTTGGCATAGCTGCTTCTGATTGTTGTTGTTGTTGCGGTTATTATTGTTGTTGGGATGATTGTTGTAGTTGCTGTTGTTGTTGTTGTTGTTGTTGTTGTTGGGCCGTTTGTTGTAGTTGCGATTGATGTTGCGATTGTTGGGATAATTGTTGCGATTATTGTTGTAATTACTGTTGTTGTTGTATTGGTGATTCTTATCACCGTTTTCCTCCCACTTTCTTTTGACTTGCTTCACATTGGCCTCTTCAGCAGTCTGTTCTTTAATTCTTTCTTCAATCTGGTTCACTAGTTTGTGAGCCATTCTACATGCCTGTTGTATGGAGGCGGGCTCGTGTGAACTTATATCTTCTTGGATTCTTTCCGGTAATCCTTTCACAAACGCGTCGATCTTCTCTTCCTCATCTTCGAATGCTCCCGGACACAATAGGCACAATTCTGTGAATCGTCTTTCGTACGTGGTAATATCAAATCCTTGGGTTCTTAACCCTCTAAGTTCTGTCTTGAGCTTATTGACCCTGGTTCTGGGACGGTACTTCTCGTTCATCAAGTGCTTGAATGCTGACCACGGTAGTGCGTACGCATCATCTTGTCCCACTTGCTCTAGATAGGTATTCCACCATGTTAACGCAGAACCTGTGAAGGTATGCGTAGCGTACTTCACTTTGTCCTCTTCAGTACACTTACTTATGGCAAACACCGATTCAACCTTCTCGGTCCACCGTTTCAATCCGATCGGTCCTTCGGTTCCATCAAATTCCAAAGGTTTGCAGGCAGTGAATTCTTTGTAGGTGCATCCTACACGATTTCCTGTACTGCTAGATCCAAGGTTATTGTTGGTATGTAGCGCAGCCTGTACTGCGGCTATGTTTGAAGCTAGAAAAGTACGGAATTCCTCTTCATTCATATTCACGGTGTGTCGAGTAGTCGGTGCCATTTCCTTCAAAATAGTTAAATGGAACAAGTTAATCATACAGAATATTAAGAGTAGTTAATAGTATTTCGTAGCATAATATGAACTCATTTATAAAAGCTTTTTCTTCATATTAGCGTTTTATAAGTTTAAATTCGGGTAGTACCTACCCGTTAAGTTCATACTTAGTAGCTAATATACAATTCAACTACTACAATTCTATATGAAAAACTGATTGTAATAATATTTCGCGTTCAAACTTTTATACAATATTTTACGAACTTACAATACCGCTTATTTTACATAAAGCATGAAATATAGCACACAATAACTTTGATACAATATAGTTGTGAAGACAATTCTAGCTAGTACACAAGTCGTTCGGCAAAGGCAATAAAGACACGTAATTCATACGTCCAGAAACAAGTCATGCATTCTGGTTTTACTAGGACTACTTCCCATCCTTGGTCTTGTGCAACATAACCGTTATGGCCGTTGATAAGACAGCGTGTTGTAACGTCATCAAAGGGACGAGGGTTACGTAATGTCCAACAGTCCCGTAATAATCTAAAAACCTCATTTCTTACCCCAATTACCGACTCCGTCACTTGTGGAAACGTTTTGTTTAATAGTTGTAGCCCGATGTTCTTGTTCTCACTTTGGTGAGAAGCGAACATTACTAATCCGTAAGCATAACATGCTTCTTTATGTTGCATGTTAGCCGCTTTTTCTAAATCACGAAGTCCAATATTCGGATATATTGAGTCAAAATAATTTCTTAACCCGTTGCGTAAAATAGCATTTGGGTTCCCCGCAATATATGCGTCAAAGTAAACACATCGTAACTTATGGGTTTCCCAATGTGATATCCCCCATCTTTCAAACGAAAGTCTCTTATAAACCAAGACATTCTTGGAACGTTCTTCGAATGTCTTACAAACTGATCTCGCCTTAAATAGTTGTGCCGAAGAATTCTGGCCGACTCTAGACAAGATTTCATCAATCATGTCTCCGGGTAGGTCTCTTAAAATATTGGGTTGTCTATCCATTTTGTGTTTTTAAACTGTAAAATAGACAAGAGTTAGTTTCATAAAAAAATACTTATTAATACAAGCAATTTTTACATATATCATAAAGCATAAGAACACTATATTACATATATTACACCACACGAATACAACTATCTTATTCCGACTCGCTCGTTTCTTCTTCTTCGGTTTTGGTTCGTTTTGCCAAGTTTCTAGGGATATATGATGTTCCCCTAATACGAGCCGTCGTTGTCCACATTGGTTTAGAAAAACCTGGTGGTTTAGAGGTTCCCGGGTCATTGTTACAACTTAAGGACTTCGGGGGTTGACGATACATATAAAGTTCATCGGGGTTGGAATTAGATTTCTCTATTTTTATGCCCTTTCCCTTATTATTTTCTTTTGCCTTTTTAAATTCAGTTGGGGTAATTTCTATAACATCATTGGAATTCTCGTCGGAATCCGATTCATCGGAGAATTGGTAATCCTCCCAATATTTTGCTTCGTTGGCGGAAACACCATTGACCATAATTAACTTTGGTCGGTTGGTTGAGGATTTTCTTTTACTTAACCGTTTTATTATTTCCCCCACCGGTTCTATTTCTTCATCCGGTTCCGATTCTTCTTCCGGTTCCGATTCTTCTTCCGGTTCCGACTCTTCTTCCGGTTCCTCTTCGGGAACTTGTGAATCAGTCCACAAATCATTCCAATTTACATTTGACTCTTCATTATTATTAGGTGAGTCAATGGGACTTGTTCTAGAGGTAGACATCTATCACATAATATCAAACACGTTAAGAGATTAATATATCACATAATATTCATATGTTAAAAATATATAGTTTCCAACAAAAATGTTAAGCAATCATTTTTAAAGAAAACACGGTCGAAGTCCAGACTCACTAATGCATCCTAACAAACTCGATAAGACACACTAATGCAAATTTTCTGGTTCTCTAAGACCAACGCTCTGATACCAACTGAAATGTCCCGTTCTTATTGATTAAAAACGTTCCATATTAATTGATTTCGTTGCGAGGTTTTGACCTCTATATGAGACGTTTTTCAAAGACTGCATTCATTTTAAAACAAACCATAACCTTTATTTCATAAATAAAGGTTTAAAAAGCTTTACGTAGATTATCAAATAATGATAATCTAAAATATCCTGTTTACACACGACCATTACATAATGGTTTACAATACAAATATGTTACATCGAAATCAGTTTCTTGAATGCAGTTTTTACACAATATCATACAAACATGGACTCCAAATCTTGTCCTTATTTTAGTATGCAACAGCGGAAGCTCTTAATATTCACCTGAGAATAAACATGCTTTAAACGTCAACAAAAATGTTGGTGAGTTATAGGTTTAACCTATATATATCAAATCGTAACAATAGACCACAAGATTTCATATTTCAATACACATCCCATACATAGAGATAAAAATCATTCATATGGTGAACACCTGGTAACCGACAATAACAAGATGCATATATAAGAATATCCCCATCATTCCGGGACACCCTTCGGATATGATATAAATTTCGAAGTACTAAAGCATCCGGTACTTTGGATGGGGTTTGTTAGGCCCAATAGATCTATCTTTAGGATTCGCGTCAATTAGGGTGTCTGTTCCCTAATTCTTAGATTACCAGACTTAATAAAAAGGGGCATATTCGATTTTGATAATTCAACCATAGAATGTAATTTCACGTACTTGTGTCTATTTTGTAAATCATTTATAAAACCTGCATGTATTCTCATCCCAAAAATATTAGATTTTAAAAGTGGGACTATAACTCACTTTCACAGATTTTTACTTCGTCGGGAAGTAAGACTTGGCCACTGTTGATTCACGAACCTATAACAATATATACATATATATTAAAGTATGTTCAAAATATATTTACAACACTTTTAATATATTTTGATGTTTTAAGTTTATTAAGTCAGCTGTCCTCGTTAGTAACCTATAACTAGTTGTCCACAGTTAGATGTACAGAAATAAATCGATAAATATTATCTTGAATCAATCCACGACCCAGTGTATACGTATCTCAGTATTGATCACAACTCAAACTATATATATTTTGGAATCAACCTCAACCCTGTATAGCTAACTCCAACATTCACATATAGAGTGTCTATGGTTGTTCCGAAATATATATAGATGTGTCGACATGATAGGTCGAAACATTGTATACGTGTCTATGGTATCTCAAGATTACATAATATACAATACAAGTTGATTAAGTTATGGTTGGAATAGATTTGTTACCAATTTTCACGTAGCTAAAATGAGAAAAATTATCCAATCTTGTTTTACCCATAACTTCTTCATTTTAAATCCGTTTTGAGTGAATCAAATTGCTATAGTTTCATATTGAACTCTATTTTATGAATCTAAACAGAAAAAGTATAGGTTTATAGTCAGAAAAATAAGTTACAAGTCATTTTTGTAAAGGTAGTCATTTCAGTCGAAAGAACGACATCTAGATGACCATTTTAGAAAACATACTTCCACTTTGAGTTTAACCATAATTTTTGGATATAGTTTCATGTTCATAATAAAAATTATTTTCTCAGAATAACAACTTTTAAATCAAAGTTTATCATAGTTTTTAATTAACTAACCCAAAACAGCCCGTGGTGTTACTACGACGGCGTAAATCCGGTTTTACGGTGTTTTTCGTGTTTCCAGGTTTTAAATCATTAAGTTAGCATATCATATAGATATAGAACATGTGTTTAGTTGATTTTAAAAGTCAAGTTAGAAGGATTAACTTTTGTTTGCGAACAAGTTTAGAATTAACTAAACTATGTTCTAGTGATTACAAGTTTAAACCTTCGAATAAGATAGCTTTATATGTATGAATCGAATGATGTTATGAACATCATTACTACCTTAATTTCCTTGGATAAACCTACTGGAAAAGAGAAAAATGGATCTAGCTTCAATGGATCCTTGGATGGCTCGAAGTTCTTGAAGCAGAATCATGACACGAAAACAAGTTCAAGTAAGATCATCACTTGAAATAAGATTGTTATAGTTATAGAAATTGAACCAAAGTTTGAATATGATTATTACCTTGTATTAGAATGATAACCTACTGTAAGAAACAAAGATTTCTTGAGGTTGGATGATCACCTTACAAGATTGGAAGTGAGCTAGCAAACTTGAAAGTATTCTTGATTTTATGTAACTAGAACTTGTAAAATATATGAAGAACACTTAGAACTTGAAGATAGAACTTGAGAGAGATCAATTAGATGAAGAAAATTGAAGAATGAAAGTGTTTGTAGGTGTTTTTGGTCGTTGGTGTATGGATTAGATATAAAGGATATGTAATTTTGTTTTCATGTAAATAAGTCATGAATGATTACTCATATTTTTGTAATTTTATGAGATATTTCATGCTAGTTGCCAAATGATGGTTCCCACATGTGTTAGGTGACTCACATGGGCTGCTAAGAGCTGATCATTGGAGTGTATATACCAATAGTACATACATCTAAAAGCTGTGTATTGTACGAGTACGAATACGGGTGCATACGAGTAGAATTGTTGATGAAACTGAACGAGGATGTAATTGTAAGCATTTTTGTTAAGTAGAAGTATTTTGATAAGTGTATTGAAGTCTTTCAAAAGTGTATAAATACATATTAAAACACTACATGTATATACATTTTAACTGAGTCGTTAAGTCATCGTTAGTCGTTACATGTAAGTGTTGTTTTGAAACCTTTAGGTTAACGATCTTGTTAAATGTTGTTAACTCAATGTTTATAATATCAAATGAGATTTTAAATTATTATATTATCATGATATTATCATGTATGAATATCTCTTAATATGATATATATATACATTAAATGTCTTTACAACGATAATCGTTACATATATGTCTCGTTTAAAAATCATTAAGTTAGTAGTCTTGTTTTTACATATGTAGTTCATTGTTAATATACTTTATGATATGTTTTCTTATCATAGTATCATGTTAACTATATATATATATATCCATATATATGTCATCATATAGTTTTTACAAGTTTTAACGTTCGTGAATCACCGATCAACTTGGGTGGTCAATTGTCTATATGAAACATATTTCAATTAATCAAGTCTTAACAAGTTTGATTGCTTAACATGTTGGAAACATTTAATCATGTAAATATCAATCTCAATTAATATATATAAACATGGAAAAGTTCGGGTCACTACATTAATGATGACAACGATGATGATAATATTATGAACATAAAATGGAGATGACGATTTCATGTGATCTATAAAGAAGAAGGAAACAGATTCATTTAAGTTTAAATGATTTAGGATAGTAGTTAAAATAGAAATGAAATGGCGATAGGATGTTTAGGATGTTGTTGGGTTAGTGGGACGTCGCGGGATTCAAACCCGGACTTGGGCATTTTTCTAGACTACTTCTTTGAGGTAGTTATTTATTTATTTATTTATTTATTTATCATTATTATTATTCTTATCATTAATATTATTATAGTTATTAAAATAAATATTAGTAATATTATTATTAGTAAAATCATTATTTGGTTAGTTATTATCATTAGTATTATCATTATTATTTTCATTATTATTATTATTATTATTATTATTATTATTATTATTATTATTATTATTATTATTATTGTTATTATTATTATTATTATTATTTTTATTATTATTACTATTATTATTATTATTATTATTATTATTATTATTATTATTATTATTATTATTATTATTACTATTATTACTATTATTACTATTATTATTATGATTACTACTTTTACATTAACAATATTATTATAAAAAAATGAATATTTTCTATATAAGTGAATATATATTCCAACTACCATAATATTATATATAATTTATATATAAAGATTAATTATATAAATATTTACAAATAACAAATTATTGATTTTTAATATAATATTAAACTATATAAATATTAACTATTTTAAATATGTACAAATTAAATATATAAGATATATAATTTAAGATATAATATATAAACTTATTTGATTACGATTATGTGTGTTAATATATACATAATTGAATATAGGTTCGTGAATCCGAAGTAAACCCTGCATTGTTCAGTTCGTCATATGTATTTTTACTACAAAATACAGTATCGTGAGTTCATTTGCTCCCTTTTTACTCATTACATTTTTGGGCTGACAATACATGCAAATGCTTTATTAACTGTTTTACAATATTTATATGCGTGAGTTCATTTGATTCCCTTTTACTCTTTACATTTTTGGGACTGAGAATACATGCGCTGTTTTTATAACTGCTTTATTAAATGTTTTTGAAATTATTTTTTGAACTGAGAATACATGAGATGCTTTTATAAATGTTTGACGAGATAGACACAAGCAAAACATTCCTCGAATGAATTATTATGCAGACTGAAGTTCTGCGGATTATTATTGAATTATGTGGACATGATAATTGTCACCATTGAATTATGTGGACATGATAATTGCCACCATTGAATTATGTGGTCATGATAATTGCCACCAATTGATATGAATGTTATGTATCGAGAGAATGCTTTTTATACACAGGTTATGTGTATATTTTGTACACGAGATATGTGTACGGTTACTAAGATTTATGAAAATGGTTGCGTACACGAGAAAGGTGTACTGTATTTAAAAGATATCGCATGTACATTACAGGTGGGTATAGGATTCGGGCCCATTTGTACCATGCAGGATTTAAATTTTGTGGTCTATCAAAATGATGAATTTTATTGTGTTATGATAAACTTATGAACTCACCAACCTTTGGTTGACACTTTAAAGCATGTTTATTTCCAGGTATGAAAGAAATCTTCCGCTGTGCATTTGCTCATATTACATGGAGTCGTTCTTGGCATATAGAGGTCAGAACCTCGCAATGGGACCAACTGTTGAAGACTTCGTCCAAATAGATTAGGACGGGTCACTACATACCCAGACTCCATGCGATCGCATGGGGTTTGCACTGCAACTCCATGCGATCGCATGGAGCTGGATTCCAGGCCAGATACAAGAGCTCAGCGAGCAGTCTGTCTCCACAAACAATACACACACATACACGAAAATCTCTCAAATTCTCACCAAATTTCACCATTTTTTCACCGTAATTCGTCAAATTTCTTGCTCTAATCATGCCTAGGTTTGGATTCTTCAACAAAAAGGTAAAAATTACACCCCTAAACTCTAAAAATTTCTAGTTTTTGTGATAATTACCAATATTTTAACTAATTTGATTTTGTTAATTTCTAGTGTAATTAGTGTTAAATTGTTAGTATTTTATGCATGTATAACCTAGATTAATGCTATTTAACATGATTTGAAGCCAAAAACTTCAAAAATTTTAGGAATCTAGGGTTTGTGTTCTTGAGCAATTTGGGGCTTTTTGATATAAACAGGTTATGGTCGATTTTTGTCATGAATTATTGCTAAATTAAGTAGTGTAACATATTTAGGTAGCTAAATGATCCAAACATTGATCCTAAACATGATTTTTGGAGATTAAAGTAGACTTTTTAAGTCTAAAATTCATGAACTTGATTAATTTGATATAATTGTCATTTGAGACTTGTTTAATTGATAGTAATGACTATTTTGACATGTTATTTGAGTTAAATGCTTATGAACTTTGTATACATTTTCATATGTGCTTATTTGAAAAAGTGTAGAATTGTAAAAAATGTGAAAATGTGTATAAGTTTAATTTTGATTGAACATGTTATTGTGGTTAATTTAAGTTGTTATTTTGCTAACACTAATGCATATTTGGATGCACAAATTTTGTGTTTAATGTGTTTTGCAGAAAACCGATACTGCTGGTGCTTCATCATCATCTAGACAACCACAGCAGGAACCTGAACCAGAATATGAGCCGCAATACGAGTCAGAACCCGAACAAGAACCACAACAGGAACAACAACATCAGCCTGATGAACATGTACCTTATTATGATCCGCTACAGTTTGCTAATGAATTCATAGTAGTTCCGATGCATCCTCCAGTAGAATACCCAACGATTCCTGAACACACGTTGCATCCTAATCTGAGATTCGATAGAAGCTGGAGAGATTACCCGGCATATCAAAGTAATAAATTCAAATTAGTAACGAAAGATGTAGAGGTGCCTAGGGTAATTGATTGGGATCCTTTAGAAAGGGTCCAACTAGCTGACCGTGTTAGACTGCTACTGATTCAAAGGTATGGCAGTTCTTCTTTTACCGATTAGGAACGTCTATTCACCATTCGTAGACCTGTATATAAGGAATGGTGTGTTGAGCTGATGAGTACTATAGCGTTAAATGTAGATGTAGATAGATTAGATGATAGAAGTTTTCTTAGATTTATACTTGGCCGTAGGATGTACAGGATGTCCATCCTGAACATGGCCAGGGCTTTGCAGATATATACGCCCGCTGAATTACTACTACCCGATTGTATTAATTTGATTTATCGTGGTGAAAGGGTAGATAGGAATTTTGATGCAAACGCCATCTGGAGGCGTATGTTAGATTATAATATTTTTAGGCGAGCAGGAACACATACCTACTTACATATTAACAGAGCCGAGCTTCGTATAATTCATAGATTTTTGGCTAACTCGATTACACAGAGAGGTCACAACAAGGAAAAATTGACCTTACATGATTTATTTTACCTAAAGTGTATTCGAGACCCAAGAGGCTTTGTTAATATTCCTTAATGTGTTGGTTTTTATTTGTCTAAGATGGTGGAAGGAATACAGGAAGGGGGGATAATTGGAGGACGTATTTTTGTTACTCTCATTGGAGAGTATTTAGGTGTAGATAAGGACCAAGGGGGTCCACTTTTGAAATGTAGGGAACAGGTTGAGCTTTTAGGATTGAGGGTTTATGCGGGTGCTAAGGTATTGAAGAGTAGACGCAACCAGGCAATAACCTATGAAGGTAGTCATCCACAGGTAGAGAGAGGCTCAGACGAGGAAATGGAGGAAGCGGATGACATTAGGGATGTCATTCGGGAGGCTATGACTGATGTCTACCAGCGTGTAGAGGAGGTAGATATGACAAACGCGGAGAGATTTCGTCGGATGGAGCAGTGGCAAGCCCGGAATGATTACGAGCATTCCAGGCAACGACATCATGATAGATGGGACTATCATCAGCGTCAGATTATGAGCCGGCTGTCACCTTAGGATCACTACATTCCAACCCAACCCGCTTACTATCCTCCACATCAGCCCGAGATGAGACCACCATATACTCTCTACAACCCTAACCAGGCCTACCAGTACACCTATCACCAACCATGGAGCCCGGACGACGACATGAACTGGAACCCCTATCCAGATTGACATAGTTCTCGTTGGTATTTTTATGATTGTTATCTTTTAATTATTTTTATTTAATTATGTTTAAACATATGATATTGTGTTACATTAATGTATTGTTTAATATTTTTATTATTTGGTACTAATATTTCATATTTGATTTGAAATTGGGATTTTAAGTCCCATTTCAAATTACCATGCATGTTTATATTTGTATTGTATGTATTTTATTTCATGTATACAACAGGGTAAAACAGCGCATTTTCAAAGACTGGCATTAAGTTCAGCAAGAGCTAATACTTTTGACGACAAAACGAAAAACAAATGTGATGTAACAACAAGATGGAATGAACAAATGATGTGCACCATTTATCATTCAGCAAACAAAAGCCAATATGTTTGGAAACTTTGGTAACATTTAATCATTTTTCTACGCTAATCACCCTCAATAATTTAAATTGTTACTGATTTCTTGCAAATGAGGGCATTGCAAGATCTTAAGTGTGGGAAGGGGTTAAATTCTTTCGGATTTTTAAAATTTTTAATTTAAACACTTGGTTACCATTAGAAATACTAGTAACGCAGTAGTTGTATTAGAATCTAGTGCTCTCTGATAATAAAGAACAGCCCTAGTCTTACATCGAAATCAGTTTCTTGAATGCAGTTTTTACACAATATCATACAAACATGGACTCCAAATCTTGTCCTTATTTTAGTATGCAACAGCGGAAGCTCTTAGTATTCACCTGAGAATAAACATGCTTTAAACGTCAACAAAAATGTTGGTGAGTTATAGGTTTAACCTATATATATCAAATCGTAACAATAGACCACAAGATTTCATATTTCAATACACATCCCATACATAGAGATAAAAATCATTCATATGGTGAACACCTGGTAACCGACATTAACAAGATGCATATATAAGAATATCCCCATCATTCCGGGACACCCTTTGGATATGATATAAATTTCGAAGTACTAAAGCATCCGGTACTTTGGATGGGGTTTGTTAGGCCCAATAGATCTATCTTTAGGATTCTCGTCAATTAGGGTGTCTGTTCCCTAATTCTTAGATTACCAGACTTAATAAAAAGGGGCATATTCGATTTCGATAATTCAACCATAGAATGTAGTTTCACGTACTTGTGTCTATTTTGTAAATCATTTATAAAACCTGCATGTATTCTCATCCCAAAAATATTAGATTTTAAAAGTGGGACTATAACTCACTTTCACAGATTTTTACTTCGTCGGGAAGTAAGACTTGGCCACTGGTTGATTCACGAACCTATAACAATATATACATATATATCAAAGTATGTTCAAAATATATTTACAACACTTTTAATATATTTTGATGTTTTAAGTTTATTAAGTCAGCTGTCCTCGTTAGTAACCTACAACTAGTTGTCCACAGTTAGATGTACAGAAATAAATCGATAAATATTATCTTGAATCAATCCACGACCCAGTGTATACGTATCTCAGTATTGATCACAACTCAAACTATATATATTTTGGAATCAACCTCAACCCTGTATAGCTAACTCCAACATTCACATATAGAGTGTCTATGGTTGTTCCGAAATATATATAGATGTGTCGACATGATAGGTCGAAACATTGTATACGTGTCTATGGTATCTCAAGATTACATAATATACAATACAAGTTGATTAAGTTATGGTTGGAATAGATTTGTTACCAATTTTCACGTAGCTAAAATGAGAAAAATTATCCAATCTTGTTTTACCCATAACTTCTTCATTTTAAATCTGTTTTGAGTGAATCAAATTGCTATGGTTTCATATTGAACTCTATTTTGTGAATCTAAACAGAAAAAGTATAGGTTTATAGTCGGAAAAATAAGTTACAAGTCGTTTTTGTAAAGGTAGTCATTTCAGTCGAAAGAACGACGTCTAGATGACCATTTTAGAAAACATACTTCTACTTTGAGTTTAACCATATTTTTTGGATATAGTTTCATGTTCATAATAAAAATCATTTTCTCAGAATAACAACTTTTAAATCAAAGTTTATCATAGTTTTTAATTAACTAACCCAAAACAGCCCGCGGTGTTACTACGACGGCGTAAATCCGGTTTTACGGTGTTTTTCGTGTTTCCAGGTTTTAAATCATTAAGTTAGCATATCATATAGATATAGAACATGTGTTTAGTTGATTTTAAAAGTCAAGTTAAAAGGATTAACTTTTGTTTGCGAACAAGTTTAGAATTAACTAAACTATGTTCTAGTGATTACAAGTTTAAACCTTCGAATAAGAGAGCTTTATATGTATGAATCGAATGATGTTATGAACATCATTACTACCTTAAGTTCCTTGGATAAACCTACTGGAAAAGAGAAAAATTGATCTAGCTTCAACGGATCCTTGGATGGCGCGAAGTTCTTGAAGCAGAATCATGACACGAAAACAAGTTCAAGTAAGATCATCACTTGAAATAAGATTGTTATAGTTATAGAAATTGAACCAAAGTTTGAATATGATTATTACCTTGTATTAGGATGATAACCTACTGTAAGAAACAAAGATTTCTTGAGGTTGGATGATCACCTTACAAGATTGGAAGTGAGCTAGCAAACTTGAAAGTATTCTTGATTTTATGTAACTAGAACTTGTAGAATATATGAAGAACACTTAGAACTTGAAGATAGAACTTGAGAGAGATCAATTAGATGAAGAAAATTGAAGAATGAAAGTGTTTGTAGGTGTTTTTGGTCGTTGGTGTATGGATTAGATATAAAGGATATGTAATTTTGTTTTCATGTAAATAAGTCATGAATGATTACTCATATTTTTGTAATTTTATGAGATATTTCATGCTAGTTGCCAAATGATGGTTCCCACATGTGTTAGGTGACTCACATGGGCTGCTAAGAGCTGATCATTGGAGTGTATATACCAATAGTACATACATCTAAAAGCTGTGTATTGTACGAGTACGAATACGGGTGCATACGAGTAGAATTGTTGATGAAACTGAACGAGGATGTAATTGTAAGCATTTTTGTTAAGTAGAAGTATTTTGATAAGTGTATTGAAGTCTTTCAAAAGTGTATAAATACATATTAAAACACTACATGTATATACATTTTAACTGAGTCGTTAAGTCATCGTTAGTCGTTACATGTAAGTGTTGTTTTGAAACCTTTAGGTTAACGATCTTGTTAAATGTTGTTAACCCAATGTTTATAATATCAAATGAGATTTTAAATTATTATATTATCATGATATTATCATGTATGAATATCTCTTAATATGATATATATACATTAAATGTCTTTACAACGATAATCGTTACATATATGTCTCGTTTAAAAATCATTAAGTTAGTAGTCTTGTTTTTACATATGTAGTTCATTGTTAATATACTTAATGATATGTTTACTTATCATAGTATCATGTTAACTATATATATATATATCCATATATATGTCATCATATAGTTTTTACAAGTTTTAACATTCGTGAATCACCGGTCAACTTGGGTGGTCAATTGTCTATATGAAACATATTTCAATTAATCAAGTCTTAACAAGTTTGATTAATTAACATGTTGGAAACATTTAATCATGTAAATATCAATCTCAATTAATATATATAAACATGGAAAAGTTCGGGTCACTACAGTACCTACCCGTTAAATAAATTTCGTCCCGAAATTTTAAGCTGTTGAAGGTGTTGACGAATCTTCTGGAAATAGATGCGGGTATTTCTTCTTCATCTGATCTTCACACTCCCAGGTGAACTCGGGTCCTCTACGAGCATTCCATCGAACCTTAACAATTGGTATCTTGTTTTGCTTAAGTCTTTTAACCTCACGATCCATTATTTCGACGGGTTCTTCGATGAATTGAAGTTTTTCGTTGATTTGGATTTCATCTAACGGAATAGTGAGATCTTCTTTAGCAAAATATTTCTTCAAATTCGAGACGTGGAAAGTGTTATGTACAGCCGCGAGTTGTTGAGGTAACTCAAGTCGGTAAGCTACTGGTCCGACACGATCAATAATCTTGAATGGTCCAATATACCTTGGATTTAATTTCCCTCGTTTACCAAATCGAACAACGCCTTTCTAAGGTGCAACTTTAAGCATGACCATCTCTCCAATTTCAAATTCTATATCTTTTCTTTTAATGTCAGCGTAGCTCTTTTGTCGACTTTGGGCGGTTTTCAACCGTTGTTGAATTTGGATGATCTTCTCGGTAGTTTCTTGTATAATCTCCGGACCCGTAATTTGTCTATCCCCCACTTCACTCCAACAAATCGGAGACCTGCACTTTCTACCATAAAGTGCTTCAAATGGCGCCATCTCAATGCTTGAATGGTAGCTGTTGTTGTAGGAAAATTCTGCTAACGGTAGATGTCGATCCCAACTGTTTCCAAAATCAATAACACATGCTCGTAGCATGTCTTCAAGCGTTTGTATCGTCCTTTCACTCTGCCCATCAGTTTGTGGATGATAGGCAGTACTCATGTCTAGACGAGTTCCTAATGCTTGCTGTAATGTCTGCCAAAATCTTGAAATAAATCTGCCATCCCTATCAGAGATAATAGAGATTGGTATTCCATGTCTGGAGACAACTTCCTTCAAATACAGTCGTGCTAACTTCTCCATTTTGTCATCTTCTCTTATTGGCAGGAAGTGTGCTGATTTGGTGAGATGATCAACTATTACCCAAATAGTATCAAAACCACTTGCAGTCCTTGGTAATTTAGTGATGAAATCCATGGTAATGTTTTCCCATTTCCATTCCGGGATTTCGGGTTGTTGAAGTAGACCTGATGGTTTCTGATGCTCAGCTTTGACCTTAGAACACGTCAAACATTCTCCTACGTATTTAACAACATCGGCTTTCATACCCGTCCACCAAAAATGTTTCTTGAGATCCTTGTACATCTTCCCCGTTCCAGGATGTATTGAGTATCTGGTTTTATGAGCTTCTCTAAGTACCATTTCTCTCATATCTCCAAATTTTGGTACCCAAATCCTTTCAGCCCTATACCGGGTTCCGTCTTCCCGAATATTAAGATGCTTCTCCGATCCTTTGGGTATTTCATCCTTTAAATTTCCCTCTTTTAAAACTCCTTGTTGCGCCTCCTTTATTTGAGTAGTAAGGTTATTATGAATCATTATATTCATAGATTTTACTCGAATGGGTTCTCTGTCCTTCCTGCTCAAGGCATCGGCTACCACATTTGCCTTCCCCGGGTGGTAACGAATCTCAAAGTCGTAATCATTCAACAATTCAATCCACCTACGCTGCCTCATATTCAGTTGTTTCTGATTAAATATGTGTTGAAGACTTTTGTGGTCGGTATATATAATACTTTTGACCCCATATAAGTAGTGCCTCCAAGTCTTTAATGCAAAAACAACCGCGCCTAATTCCAAATCATGCGTCGTATAATTTTGTTCGTGAATCTTCAATTGTCTAGACGCATAAGCAATCACCTTCGTTCGTTGCATTAATGCACAACCGAGACCTTGCTTTGATGCGTCACAATAAATCACAAAATCATCATTCCCTTCAGGCAATGACAATATAGGTGCCGTAGTTAGCTTTTTCTTCAATAACTGAAACGCTTTCTCTTATTCATCATTCCATTCAAATTTCTTCCCTTTATGCGTTAATGCAGTCAAGGGTTTTGCTATTCTGGAAAAGTCTTGGATGAACCTTCTGTAGTAACCAGCTAGTCCTAAAAACTGGCGTATGTGTTTCGGAGTTTTTGGGGTTTCCCACTTTTCAACAGTTTCTATCTTTGCCGGATCCACCTTAATACCTTCTTTGTTCACTATGTGACCGAGGAATTGAACTTCTTCCAACCAAAATGCACACTTTGAAAACTTAGCGTACAATTCTTCCTTCCTCAATACTTCTAACACCTTTCTCAAATGTTCACCGTGTTCTTGGTCATTCTTTGAGTAAATAAGTATGTCATCAATGAAAACAATGACAAACTTGTCAAGGTATGGTCCACACACTCGGTTCATAAGGTCCATGAACACAGCTGGTGCATTAGTTAAACCAAACGGCATGACCATAAACTCGTAATGACCGTAACGTGTTCTGAAAGCAGTCTTTGGAATATCATCTTCTTTCACCCGCATTTGATGATACCCGGAACGTAAGTCAATCTTTGAATAAACAGACGAGCCTTGTAGTTGATCAAATAAGTCGTCGATTCTCGGTAGTGGGTAGCGGTTCTTGATGGTAAGTTTGTTCAACTCTCGGTAGTCGATACACAACCTGAATGTACCATCTTTCTTCTTGACAAACAAAACAGGAGCTCCCCACGGTGATGTGCTTGGTCGAATGAAACCACGCTCTAAAAGTTCTTGTAATTGGCTTTGCAGTTCTTTCATCTCGATGGGTTCGAGTCTGTAAGGAGCACGAGCTATTGGTGCAGCTCCTGGTACAAGATCTATTTGAAATTCAACGGATCGATGTGGGGGTAATCCCGGTAATTCTTTCGGAAATACATCGGGAAATTCTTTTGCAATGAGAACATCATTGATGCTCTTTTCTTCAGTTTGTACTTTCTCGACGTGTGCTAGAACAGCATAGCAACCTTTTCTTATTAGTTTTTGTGCCTTCAAATTACTAATAAGATGTAGCTTCGTGTTGCCCTTTTCTCCGTACACCATTAAGGGTTTTCCTTTTTCTCGTATAATGCGAATTGCATTTTTGTAACAGACGATCTCTGCTTTCACTTCTTTCAACCAGTCCATACCGATTATCACATCAAAACTCCCTAACTCTACTGGTATCAAATCAATCTTAAATGTTTCGCTAACCAGTTTAATATCTCGATTCCGACATATATTATCTGCTGAAATTAATTTACCATTTGCTAATTCGAGTAAAAATTTACTATCCAAAGGCGTCAATGGACAACTTAATTTAGCACAAAAATCTCTACTCATATAGCTTCTATCCGCACCCGAATCAAATAAAACGTAAGCAGATTTATTGTCAATAAGAAACGTACCCGTAACAAGCTCCGGGTCTTCCTGTGCCTCTGCCGCATTAATATTGAAAACTCTTCCGCGGCCTTGTCCATTCGTGTTCTCCTGGTTCGGGCAATTTCTAATAATGTGGCCAGGTTTTCCACATTTATAACAAACTACATTGGCATAACTTGCTCCGACACTACTTGCTCCGCCATTACTCGTTCCGACACCATTTGTTCCTTTCGTTCTATTAACCCCTGGTCCGTAGACCTCACACTTCGCCGCGCTATGACCATTTCTTTTACACTTGTTGCAAAATTTGGTGCAGAACCCCGAGTGATACTTTTCACACCTTTGGCATAGCTGCTTCTGATTGTTGTTGTTGTTGCGGTTATTATTGTTGTTGGGATGATTGTTGTAGTTGCTGTTGTTGTTGTTGTTGTTGTTGTTGGGCCGTTTGTTGTAATTGCGATTGATGTTGCGATTGTTGGGATAATTGTTGCGATTATTGTTGTAATTGCTGTTGTTGTTGTATTGATGATTCTTATCACCGTTTTCCTCCCACTTTCTTTTGACTTGCTTCACATTGGCCTCTTCAGCAGTCTGTTCTTTAATTCTTTCTTCAATCTGGTTCACTAGTTTGTGAGCCATTCTACATGCCTGTTGTATGGAGGCGGGCTCGTGTGAACTTATATCTTCTTGGATTCTTTCCGGTAATCCTTTCACAAACGCGTCGATCTTCTCTTCCTCATCTTCGAACGCTCCCGGACACAATAGGCACAATTCTGTGAATCGTCTTTCGTATGTGGCAATATCAAATCCTTGGGTTCGTAACCCTCTAAGTTCTGTCTTGAGCTTATTGACCTCGATTCTGGGACGGTACTTCTCGTTCATCAAGTGCTTGAATGCTGACCACGGTAGTGCGTACGCATCGTCTTGTCCCACTTGCTCTAGATAGGTATTCCACCATGTTAACGCAGAACCTGTGAAGGTATGCGTAGCGTACTTCACTTTGTCCTCTTCAGTACACTTACTTATGGCAAACACCGATTCGACCTTCTCAGTCTACCGTTTCAATCCAATCGGTCCTTCGGTTCCATCAAATTCCGAAGGTTTGCAGGCAGTGAATTCTTTGTAGGTGCATCCTACACGATTTCCTGTACTGCTAGATCCAAGGTTATTGTTGGTATGTAGCGCAGCCTGTACTGCGGCTATGTTTGAAGCTAGAAAAGTACGGAATTCCTCTTCATTCATATTCACGGTGTGTCGAGTAGTCGGTGCCATTTCCTTCAAAATAGTCAAATGGAACAAGTTAATCATACAGAATATTAAGAGTAGTTAATAGTATTTCGTAGCATAATATGAACTCATTTATAAAAGCTTTTTCTTCATATTAGCGTTTTATAAGTTTAAATTCGGGTAGTACCTACCCGTTAAGTTCATACTTAGTAGCTAATATACAATTCAACTACTACAATTCTATATGAAAAACTGATTATAATAATATTTCGCGTTCAAACTTTTACACAATATTTTACAAACTTATAATACCGCTTATTTTACATATAGCATGAAATATAGCACACAATAAATTTGATACAAGATGGTTGTGAAGATAATTCTAGCTAGTACACAAGCCGTTCAGCAAAGGCAATAAAGACACGTAATTCATACGTCCAGAAACAACTCATGCATTCTGGTTTTACTAGGATTACTTCCCATCCTTGGTCTTGTGGAACATAACCGTTATGGCCGTTGATAAGACAGCGTGTTGTAACGTCGTCAAAGGGACAAGGGTTACGTAATGTCCACCAGTCCCGTAACAATCTAAAAACCTCATTTCTTACCCCAATTACCGACTCCGTCACTTGTGGGAACGTTTTATTTAATAGTTGTAGCCCGATGTTCTTGTTCTCACTTTGGTGAGAAGCGAACATTACTAATCCGTAAGCATAACATGCTTCTTTATGTTGCATGTTAGCCGCTTTTTCTAAATCACGAAGTCCAATATTCGGATATATTGAGTCAAAATAATTTCTTAACCCATTGCGTAAAATAGCATTTGGGTTCCCCGCAATATATGCGTCAAAGTAAACACATCGTAACTTATGGATTTCCCAATGTGATATCCCCCATCTTTCGACGAAAGCCTTTTATAAACCAAGGCATTCTTGGAACGTTCTTCGAATGTCTTACAAACTGATCTCGCCTTAAATAGTTGTGCCGAAGAATTCTGACCGACTCTAGACAAGATTTCATCAATCATGTCTCCGGGTAGGTCTCTTAAAATATTGGGTTGTCTATCCATTTTGTGTTTTTATACTATAAAATAGAACAAGAGTTAGATTCATAAAAAAAAATACTTATTAATACAAGCAATTTTTACATATATCATAAAGCATAAGCACACTATATTACATATATTACACCACACGAATACAACTATCTTATTCTGACTCGCTTGTTTCTTCTTCTTCAGTTTTGGTTTGTTTTGCCAAGTTTCTAGGGATATATGATGTTCCCCTAATACGAGCCGTCGTTTTCCACATTGGTTTAGAAAAACCTGGTGGTTTAGAGGTTCCTGGGTCATTGTTACAACTTAAGGACTTCGGGGGTTGACGATACATATAAAGTTCATCGGGGTTGGAATTAGATTTCTCTATTTTTATGCCCTTTCCCTTATTATTTTCTTTTGCCTTTTTAAATTCAGTTGGGGTAATTTTTATAACATCATCGGAATTCTCGTCGGAATCCGATTCATCGGAGAATTGGTAATCCTCCCAATATTTTGCTTCCTTGGCGGAAACACCATTGACCATAATTAACCTTGGTCGGTTGGTTGAGGATTTTCTTTTACTTAACCGTTTTATTATTTCCCCCACTGGTTCTATTTCTTCATCCGGTTCCGATTCTTCTTCCGGTTCCGATTCTTCTTCCGGTTCCGATTCTTCTTCCGATTCCTCTTCAGGAACTTGTGAATCAGTCCACGAATCATTCCAATTTACATTTGACTCTTCATTATTATTAGGTGAGTCAATGGGACTTGTTCTAGAGGTAGACATCTATCACATAATATCAAACGCGTTAAGAGATTAATATATCACATAATATTCACATGTTAAAAATATATAGTTTCCAACAAAATTTGTTAAGCAATCATTTTTCAAGTAAACACGGTCGAAGTCCAGACTCACTAATGCATCCTAACAAACTCGATAAGACACACTAATGCAAAATTCTGGTTCTCTAAGACCAACGCTCGGATACCAACTGAAATGTCCCGTTCTTATTGATTTAAAACGTTCCATATTAATTGATTTCGTTGCGAGGTTTTGACCTCTATATGAGATGTTTTTCAAAGACTGCATTCATTTTAAAACAAACCATAACCTTTATTTCATAAATAAAGGTTTAAAAAGCTTTATGTAGATTATCAAATAATGATAATCTAAAATATCCTGTTTACACACGACCATTACATAATGGTTTACAATACAAATATGTTACATCAAAATCAATTTCTTGAATGCAGTTTTTACACAATATCATACAAACATGGACTCCAAATCTTGTCCTTATTTTAGTATGCAACAGCGGAAGCTCTTAGTATTCACCTGAGAATAAACATGCTTTAAACGTCAACAAAAATGTTGGTGAGTTATAGGTTTAACCTATATATATCAAATCGTAACAATAGACCACAAGATTTCATATTTCAATACACATCCCATACATAGAGATAAAAATCATTCATATGGTGAACACCTAGTAACCGACATTAACAAGATGCATATATAAGAATATCCCCATCAATCCGGGACACCCTTCGGATATGATATAAATTTCGAAGTACTAAAGCATCCGGTACTTTGGATGGGGTTTGTTAGGCCCAATAGATCTATCTTTAGGATTCGCGTCAATTAGGGTGTCTGTTCCCTAATTCTTAGATTACCAGACTTAATAAAAAGGGGCATATTCGATTTCGATAATTCAACCATAGAATGTAGTTTCACGTACTTGTGTCTATTTTGTAAATCATTTATAAAACCTGCATGTATTCTCATCCCAAAAATATTAGATTTTAAAAGTGGGACTATAACTCACTTTCACAGATTTTTACTTCGTCGGGAAGTAAGACTTGGCCACTGGTTGATTCACGAACCTATAACAATATATACATATATATCAAAGTATGTTCAAAATATATTTACAACACTTTTAATATATTTTGATGTTTTAAGTTTATTAAGTCAGCTGTCCTCGTTAGTAACCTACAACTAGTTGTCCACAGTTAGATGTACAGAAATAAATCGATAAATATTATCTTGAATCAATCCACGACCCAGTGTATACGTATCTCAGTATTGATCACAACTCAAACTATATATATTTTGGAATCAACCTCAACCCTGTATAGCTAACTCCAACATTCACATATAGAGTGTCTATGGTTGTTCCGAAATATATATAGATGTGTCGACATGATAGGTCGAAACATTGTATACGTGTCTATGGTATCTCAAGATTACATAATATACAATACAAGTTGATTAAGTTATGGTTGGAATAGATTTGTTACCAATTTTCACGTAGCTAAAATGAGAAAAATTATCCAATCTTGTTTTACCCATAACTTCTTCATTTTAAATCCGTTTTGAGTGAATCAAATTGCTATGGTTTCATATTGAACTCTATTTTATGAATCTAAATGGAAAAAGTATAGGTTTATAGTCGGAAAAATAAGTTACAAGTCGTTTTTGTAAAGGTAGTCATTTCAGTCGAAAGAACGACGTCTAGATGACCATTTTAGAAAACATACTTCCACTTTGAGTTTAACCATATTTTTTGGATATAGTTTCATGTTCATAATAAAAATCATTTTCTCAGAATAACAACTTTTAAATCAAAGTTTATCATAGTTTTTAATTAACTAACCCAAAACAGCCCGCGGTGTTACTACGACGGCGTAAATCCGGTTTTACGGTATTTTTCGTGTTTCCAGGTTTTAAATCATTAAGTTAGCATATCATATAGATATAGAACAAGTGTTTATTTGATTTTAAAAGTCAAGTTAAAAGGATTAACTTTTGTTTGCGAACAAGTTTAGAATTAACTAAACTATGTTCTATTGATTACAAGTTTAAACCTTCGAATAAGAGAGCTTTATATGTATGAATCGAATGATGTTATGAACATCATTACTACCTTAAGTTCCTTGGATAAACCTACTGGAAAAGAGAAAAATTGATCTAGCTTCAACGGATCCTTGGATGGCGCGAAGTTCTTGAAGCAGAATCATGACACGAAAACAAGTTCAAGTAAGATCATCACTTGAAATAAGATTGTTATAGTTATAGAAATTGAACCAAAGTTTGAATATGATTATTACCTTGTATTAGGATGATAACCTACTGTAAGAAACAAAGATTTCTTGAGGTTGGATGATCACCTTACAAGATTGGAAGTGAGCTAGCAAACTTGAATGTATTCTTGATTTTATGTAACTAGAACTTGTAGAATATATGAAGAACACTTAGAACTTGAAGATAGAACTTGAGAGAGATCAATTAGATGAAGAAAATTGAAGAATGAAAGTGTTTGTAGGTGTTTTTGGTCGTTGGTGTATGGATTAGATATAAAGGATATGTAATTTTGTTTTCATGTAAATAAGTCATGAATGATTACTCATATTTTTGTAATTTTATGAGATATTTCATGCTAGTTGCCAAATGATGGTTCCCACATGTGTTAGGTGACTCACATGGGCTGCTAAGAGCTGATCATTGGAGTGTATATACCAATAGTACATACATCTAAAAGCTGTGTATTGTACGAGTACGAATACGGGTGCATACGAGTAGAATTGTTGATGAAACTGAACGAGGATGTAATTGTAAGCATTTTTGTTAAGTAGAAGTATTTTGATAAGTGTATTGAAGTCTTTCAAAAGTGTATAAATACATATTAAAACACTACATGTATATACATTTTAACTGAGTCGTTAAGTCATCGTTAGTCGTTACATGTAAGTGTTGTTTTGAAACCTTTAGGTTAACGATCTTGTTAAATGTTGTTAACCCAATGTTTATAATATCAAATGAGATTTTAAATTATTATATTATCATGATATTATCATGTATGAATATCTCTTAATATGATATATATACATTAAATGTCTTTACAACGATAATCGTTACATATATGTCTCGTTTAAAAATCATTAAGTTAGTAGTCTTGTTTTTACATATGTAGTTCATTGTTAATATACTTAATGATATGTTTACTTATCATAGTATCATGTTAACTATATATATATATCCATATATATGTCATCATATAGTTTTTACAAGTTTTAACGTTCGTGAATCACCGGTCAACTTGGGTGGTCAATTGTCTATATGAAACATATTTCAATTAATCAAGTCTTAACAAGTTTGATTAATTAACATGTTGGAAACATTTAATCATGTAAATATCAATCTCAATTAATATATATAAACATGGAAAAGTTCGGGTCACTACAGTAGTGACCCGAACTTTTCCATGTTTATATATATTAAATGAAATTGTTATTTACATGATTAAGTGTTTCCAACATGTTAAGCAATCAAACTTGTTAAGACTTGATTAATTGAAATAGGTTTCATATAGACAATTGACCACCCAAGTTGACCGGTGATTCACGAACGTTAAAACTTATAAAAACTATATGATGACATATATATGGATATATATAAAGTTAACATGATATTATGATAAGTAAACATATCATTAAGTATATTAACAATGAACTACATATGTAAAAGCAAGACTACTAACTTAATGATTTTGAAACGAGACATATATGTAACGATTATCGTTGTAACGACATTTAATGTATATATATCATATTAAGAGATATTCATACATCATATTATCATGATAATATAATAATTTGAAATCTCATTTGATATTATAAACATTGGGTTAACAACATTTAACAAGATCGTTAACCTAAAGGTTTCAAAACAACACTTACATGTAACGACTAACGATAACTTAACGACTCAGTTAAAATGTATATACATGTAGTGTTTTAATATGTATTCATACACTTTTTAAAGACTTCAAGACACTTATCAAAATACTTCTACTTAACAAAAATGCTTACAATTACATCCTCGTTCAGTTTCATCAACAATTCTACTCGTATGCACCCGTATTCATACTCGTATAATACACAGCTTTTAGATGTACGTACTATTGGTATATACACTCCAATGATCAGCTCTTAGCAGCCCATGTGAGTCACCTAACACATGTGGGAACCATTATTTGGAAACTAGCATGAAATATCTCATAAAATTACAAAAATATGAGTAATCATTCATGACTTAATTACATGAAAACAAAATTACATATCCTTTATATCTAATCCATACACCAACGACCAAAAACACCTACAAACACTTTCATTCTTCAATTTTCTTCATCTAATTGATCTCTCTCAAGTTCTATCTTCAAGTTCTAAGTGTTCTTCATAAATTCTACAAGTTCTAGTTTCATAAAATCAAGAATACTTCCAAGTTTGCTAGCTTACTTCCAATCTTGTAGAGTGATCATCCAACCTCAAGAAATCTTTCTTATTTACAGTAAGATATCTTTCTACTACAAGGTAATACTCATATTCAAACTTTGATTTAATTTCTATAACTATAACAATCTTATTTCGAGTGGAAATCTTACTTGAACTTGTTTTCGTGTCATGATTCTGCTTCAAGAACTTTCAAGCCATCCAAGGATCCTTTGAAGCTAGATCCATTTTCTCATTTCCAGTAGCTTTATCCAGAAAACTTGAGGTAGTAATGATGTTCATAACATCATTCGATTCATACATATAAAGCTATCTTATTCGAAGGTTTAAACTTGTAATCACTAGAACATAGTTTAGTTAATTCTAAACTTGTTTGCAAACAAAAATTAATCCTTCTAACTTGACTTTTAAAATAAACTAAGCACATGTTCTATATCTATATGATATGCTAACTTAATGATTTAACACCTGGAAACACGAAGAACACTGTAAAACCGGACATACGCCGTCGTAGTAACACCGCGGGCTGTTTTGGGTTAGTTAATTAAAAACTATGATAAACTTTGATTTAAAAGTTGTTCTTCTGAAAAAATGATTTTTCTTATGAACATGAAACTATATGAAAAAATAATGGTTAAAATCAAAGTGGAAGTATGTTTTCTAAAATGGTCATCTAGAAGTCGTTCTTTCGACTGAAATGACTACCTTTACAAAAATGACTTGTAACTTATATTTCCGACTATAAACCTATACTTTTTCTGTTTAGATTCATAAAATAGAGTTCAATATGAAACCATAGCAATTTGATTTACTCAAAACGGATTTAAAATGAAGAAATTATGGGTAAAACAAGATTGGATAATTTTTCTTGTTGTAGCAACGTGAAAATTGGTAACAAATCTATATTAATCATATCCTAGCTAACTTATATTGTATTATACATGTATTCTAATATATTATGTAATCTTGGGATACCATAGACACGTATGCAAATGTTTTGACATATCATATCGACCCATGTGTATATATTATTTGGAACAACCATAGACACTCTATATGCAGTAATGTGGGAGTTAGCTATACAGGGTTGAGGTTGATTCCAAAAATATATATACTTTGAGTTGTGATCTAGCCTGAGACGTGTATACACTGGGTAGTGGATTGATTCAAGATAATATATATCAATTTTTTTTCTGTACATCTAACGTTGGACAACTAGTTATAGGTTACTAACGAGGACAGCTGACTTAATAAACTTAAAACATCAAAATGTATTAAAAGTGTTGTAAATATATTTTGAATATACTTTGATATATATGTACATATTTGTTATAGGTTCGTGAATCGACCAGTGGCCAAGTCTTACTTCCCGACGAAATAAAAATCTGTGAAAGTGAGTTATAGTCCCACTTTTAAAATCTAATATTTTTGGGATGAGAATACATGCAGGTTTTATAAATGATTTACAAAATAGACACAAGTACGTGAAACTACATTCTATGGTTGAATTATCGAAATCGAATATGCCCCTTTTTATTAAGTCTGGTAATCTAAGAATTAGGGAACAGACACCCTAATTGACGCGAATCCTAAAGATAGATCTATTGGGCCTAACAAACCCCATCCAAAGTACCGGATGCTTTAGTACTTCAAAATTTATATCATATCTGAAGGGTGTCCCGGAATGATGGGGATATTCTTATATATGCATCTTGTTAATGTCGGTTACCAGGTGTTCACCATATGAATGATTTTTATCTCTATGTATGGGATATGTATTGAAATATGAAATCTTGTGGTCTATTGTTACGATTTGATATATATATAGGTTAAACCTATAACTCACCAATATTTTTGTTGACGTTTAAAGCATGTTTATTCTCAGGTGAATACTAAGAGCTTCCGCTGTTGCATACTAAAATAAGGACAATATTTGGAGTCCATGTTTGTATGATATTGTGTAAAAACTGCATTCAAGAAACATATGTCGATGTAATATATTTCTATTGTAAACCATTATGTAATGGTCGTGTGTAAACAGTATATTTTAGATTATCATTATTTGATAATCTACGTAATGCTTTTGAAACCTTTATTGATAAAATAAAGGTTATGGTTGTTTTAAAAATGAATGTAGTCTTTGAAAAACGTCTCATATAGAGGTCAAAACCTCGCAACAAAATCAATTAATATGGAACGTTTATAATTAATATGAACGGGACATTTCAGTTGGTATCCGAGCGTTGGTCTTAGAGAACCAGAATTTTGCATTAGTGTGTCTTATCGAGTTTGTTAGGATGCATTAGTGAGTCTGGACTTCGACCGTGTTTACTTGAAAAATGATTGCTTAACAAATTTTGTTGGAAACTATATATTTTTAACATGTGAATATTATGTCATATATTAATCTCGTAACGTGTTTGATATTATGTGATAGATGTCTACCTCTAGAACAAGTCCCATTGACTCACCTAATAATAATGAAGAGTCAAATGTAAATTGGAATGATTCGTGGACTGATTCACAAGTTCCCGAAGAGGAACCAGAAGAAGAGTTGGAACCGGAAGAAGAATCGGAACCGGAAGAAGAATCGGAACCAGAAGAAGAAATAGAACCAGTGGGGGAAATAATAAAACGGTTAAGTAGAAGAAAATCCTCAACCAACCGATCAAAGTTAATTATGGTCAATGGTGTTTCCGCCACGGAAGCAAAGTATTGGGAGGATTACCAATTCTCCGATGAATCGGATCCCGACAAGGATTCCGACGATGTTATAGAAATTACCCCAATACAATTTAATAAGGCAAAAGAGAACAATAAGAGAAAGGGCATAAAAATAGAGAAATTTGATTCCAAACCCGATGAACTTTATATGTATCGTCAACACCCGTATTTCTTAAGTTGTGACAATAACCCGGGAACCTCTAAACCACCAGGTTTTTCTAAACCAATGTGGAAAATGACGGCTCGTATTAGGGGAACATCATATATCCCTAGAAACTTGGCAAAACGAAACAAAACCGAAGAAGAAGAAACGAGCGAGTCGGAATAAGATAGTTGTATTCGTGTGGTGTGATATATATAATATAGTGTGCTTATGCTTTATGATATATGTAAAAATTGCTTGTATTAATAAGTATTTTTTTTATGAATCTAACTCTTGTCTATTTTACAGTATAAAAACACAAAATGGATAGACAACCCAATATTTTAAGAGACCTACCCGGAGACATGATTGATGAAATCTTGTCTAGAGTCGGTCAGAATTCCTCGGCACAGCTATTTAAGGCGAGATCAGTTTGTAAGACATTCAAAGAACGTTCCAAGAATGCCTTGGTTTATAAAAGGCTTTCGTTCGAAAGATGGGGGATATCACATTGGGAAATCCATAAGTTACGATGTGTTTACTTTGACGCATATATTGCGGGGAACCCAAATGCTATTTTACGCAACGGGTTAAGAAATTATTTTGACTCAATATATCCAAATATAGGACTCCGTGATTTAGAAAAAATGGCTAACATGCAACATAAAGAAGTATGTTATGCTTACAGGTTAGTAATGTTCGCTTCTCACCAAAGTGAGAACAAGAACATCGGGCTACAACTATTAAACAAAACGTTCCCACAAGTGACGGACTCAGTAGTTGGGGTGAGAAACAAGGTTTTTAGATTGTTACGAGACTGTTGAACATTACGTAACCCTCGTCCCTTTGATGACATTACAACACGCTGTCTTATCAATGGCCATAACGGTTATGTTTCACAAGACCAAGGATGGGAAGTAGTCCTAGTAAAACCAGAATGCATGACTTGTTTCTGGACGTATGAATTACGTGTCTTTATTGCCTTTGCTGAACGACTTGTGTACTAGCTAGAATTATCTTCACAACTATCTTGTATCAAAGTTATTGTGTGCTATATTTCATGTTATATGTAAAATAAGCGGTATTGTAAGTTTGTAAAATATTGTGAAAAAGTTTGAACGCGAAATATTATTATAATCAGTTTTTCATATAGAATTGTAGTAGTTGAATTGTATATTAGCTACTAAGTAAGCTACTAAGTATGAACTTAACGGGTAGGTACTACCCGAATTTAAACTTATAAAATGCTAATATGAAGAAAAGGCTTTTATAAATGAGTTCATATTATGCTACGAGATACTATTGACTACTCTTAATATTCTGTATGATTAACTTGTTTCATTTGATTATTTGAAGGAAATGGCACCGACTACTCGACAAACCATGAATATGAGCGAAGAGGAATTTCGTACCTTTCTTGCTGCAAACATAGCCGCAGTACAGGCTGCGCTACATACCAACAATAACTCTGAATCTAGCAATGCAGCTAACGGCACAAGAAATCGTGTAGGATGCACCTACAAAGAATTCACTGCCTGCAAACCTTTGGAATTTGATGGAACCGAAGGACCAATTGGATTGAAACGGTGGACCGAGAAGGTCGAATCGGTGTTTGCCATAAGTAAGTGTACTGAAGAGGACAAAGTGAAGTACGCTACGCATACCTTCACAGGTACTGCGTTAACATGGTGGAATACCTATCTAGAGCAAGTGGGACAAGATGATGCTTACGCACTACCGTGGTCAGCATTCAAGCACTTGATGAACGAGAAGTACCGTCCCAGAACCGAGGTCAATAAGCTCAAGACAGAACTTAGAGGGTTACGAACCCAAGGATTTGATATTACCACGTACGAAAGACGATTCACAGAATTGTGCCTATTGTGTCCAAGAGCGTTCGAAGATGAGGAAGAGAAATTCGACGCGTTTGTGAAAGGATTACCGGAAAAAATCCAAGAAGATATAAGTTCACACGAGCCCGCCTCCATACAACATGCATGTAGAATGGCTCACAAACTAGTGAACCAGATTGAGGAAAGAATTAAAGAACATGCGGCTGAAGAGGCCAATGTGAAGCAAGTCAAAAGAAAGTGGGAGGAAAACGGTGATAAGAATCACCAATACAACAACAACAGCAATTACAACAATAATCGCAACAACTATCCCAACAATCGCAACATCAATCGCAACTACAACAAATGGCCCAACAACAACAACAACAACAACAACAACAACAACAACAACAACAACAACAACAACAACAACAACTACAACAATCATCCCAACAACAATAACAACCGCAACAACAACAACAATCAGAAGCAGCTATGCCAAAGGTGTAAAAAGTATCACTCGGGGTTCTGCACCAAATTTTGCAACAAGTTTAAAAGAAATGGTCATAGCGCAGCGAAGTGTGAGGTCTATGGACCAGGGGTTAATAGAACGAAAGGAACAAATGGTGTCGGAATGAGTAATGGCGGAGCAAGTAGTGTCGGAGCAAGTTATGCCAATGTAGTTTGTTATAAATGTGGAAAACCGGGCCACATTATTAGAAATTTCCCGAACCAGGAGAACACGAATGGACAAGACCGCGGAAGAGTTTTCAATATTAATGCGGCAGAGGCACAGGAAGACCCGGAGCTTGTTACGGGTACGTTTCTTATTGACGATAAATCTGCTTATGTTTTATTTGATTCGAGTGCGGATAGAAGCTATATGAGTAGAGAATTTTGTGCTAAATTAAGTTGCCCATTGGCGCCTTTGGATAGTAAATTTTTACTCAAATTAGCAAATGGTAAATTAATTTCAGCAGATAATATATGTCGGAATCGAGAAATTAAACTGGTTAGCGAAACATTTAAGATTGACTTAATACCAGTAGAGTTAGGCAGTTTTGATGTGATAATCGGTATGGACTGGTTGAGAGAAGTGAAAGCAGAGATCGTTTGTTACAAAAATGCAATTCTTATTATACGAGAAAAAGAAAACCCTTAATGGTGTACGGAGAAAAGAGCAACGCGAAGAAATCTTATTATTAACCTGAAGGCACAAAAACTAATAAGAAAAGGTTGCTATGCTGTACTAGCACATGTCGAGAAAGTCAATTTCGAAGAAAAGAACATCAATGATATTCCCATTGCAAAAGAATTTCCCGATGTATTTTCGAAAGAATTACCGGGACTACCTCCACACCGATCCGTTGAATTTCAAATAGACCTTGTACCGGGAGCTGCACCAATAGCTTGTGCTCCATACAGACTCGCACCTAGCGAAATGAAGGAACTTCAGAGCCAATTACAAGAACTTTTAGAGCGTGGTTTCATTCGACCAAGCACATCACCGTGGGGAGCTCCTGTTTTGTTTGCCAAGAAGAAAGATGGTACATTCAGGTTGTGTATCGACTACCGAGAGTTGAACAAACTTACCATCAAGAACCGCTACCCACTATCGAGAATCGAAGACTTATTTGATCAACTACAAGGCTCGTCTGTTTATTCGAAGATCGATTTACGTTCTGGATATCATCAAATGCGGGTGAAGGAGGATGATATTCCAAAGACTGCTTTTAGGAAGCGTTACGGTCATTACGAGTTTATGGTTATGCCGTTAGGATTGACTAACGCACCAGCTGTGTTCATGGACCTCATGAACCGAGTGTGTGGGCCATATCTTGACAAGTTTGTCATTGTTTTCATCGATGACATACTTATTTACTCGAAGAATGATCAAGAGCACGAAGAACATTTGAGAAAAGTGCTAGAGTTGCTGAGAAAAGAAAAACTGTACACTAAGTTTTCAAAGTGTGCATTTTGGTTGGAAGAAGTTCAATTCCTCGGTCACATAGTGAACAAAGAAGGTATTCAGGTGGATCCAGCAAAGATCGAAACCGTTGAAAAGTGGGAAACCCCGAAAACTCCAAAACACATACGCCAGTTTTTAGGACTAGCTGGTTACTACAGAAGGTTCATCCAAGGCTTTTCCAGAATAGCAAAACCCTTGATTGCATTAATGCATAAAGGGAAGAAATTTGAATGGAAGGATGAACAAGAGAAAGCGTTTTAGTTATTGAAGAAAAAGTTAACTACGGAACCTATATTGTCATTACCTGAAGGGAATGATGATTTTGTGATATATTGTGACGCCTCAAAGCAAGGTCTCGGTTGTGTATTAATGCAACGAACGAAAGTAATTGCTTATGCGTCTAGACAATTGAAGATTCACGAACAAAATTATACGACGCATGATTTGGAATTAGGCACGGTTGTTTTTGCATTAAAGACTTGGAGGCACTACTTATATGGGGTCAAAAGTATTATATATACCGACCACAAAAGTCTTCAACACATATTTAATCAGAAACAACTGAATATGAGGCAGCGTAGGTGGATTGAATTGTTGAATGATTACGACTTTGAGATTCGTTACCTCCCGGGGAAAGCAAATGTGGTAGCCGACGCCTTGAGCAGGAAGGACAGAGAACCCATTCGAGTAAAATCTATGAATATAATGATTCACAATAACCTTACTACTCAAATAAAGGAGGCACAACAAGGAGTTTTAAAAGAGGGAAATTTAAAGGATGAAATACCCAAAGGATCGGAGAAGCATCTTAATATTCGGGAAGACGGAACCCGGTATAGGGCTGAAAGGATTTGGGTACCAAAATTTGGAAATATGAGAGAAATGGTATTTAGAGAAGCTCATAAAACCAGATACTCAATACATCCTGGAACGGGGAAGATGTACAAGGATCTCAAGAAACATTTTTGGTGGTCGGGTATGAAAGCCGATGTTGCTAAATACGTAGGAGAATGTTTGACGTGTTCTAAGGTCAAATCTGAGCATCAGAAACCATCAGGTCTACTTCAACAACCCAAAATCCCGGAATGGAAATGGGAAAACATTACCATGGATTTCATCACTAAATTGCCAAGGACTGCAAGTGGTTTTGATACTATTTGGGTAATAGTTGATCGTCTCACCAAATCAGCACACTTCCTGCCTATAAGAGAAGATGACAAGATGGAGAAGTTAGCACGAATGTATTTGAAGGAAGTCATCTCCAGACATGGAATACCAATCTCTATTATCTCTGATAGGGATCGCAGATTTATTTCAAGATTCTGGCAGACATTACAGCAAGCATTAGGAACTTGTCTAGACATGAGTACTGCCTATCATCTACAAACTGATGGGCAGAGCGAAAGGATGATACAAACGCTTGAATACATGCTACGAGCATGTGTTATTGATTTCGGAAACAGTTGGGATCGACATCTACCGTTAGCAGAATTTTCCTACAACAACAGCTACCATTCAAGCATTGAGATGGCGCCATTTGAAGCACTTTATGGTAGAAAGTGCAGGTCTCCGATTTGTTGAAGTGAAGTGGGGGATAGACAGATTACGGGTCCGGAGATAATAGAAGAAACTACCGAGAAGATCATCCAAATTCAACAACGGTTGAAAACCGCCCAAAGTCGACAAAAGAGCTACGCTGACATTAAAAGAAAAGATATAGAATTTGAAATTGGAGAGATGGTCATGCTTAAAGTTGCACCTTGGAAAGGCGTTGCTCGATTTGGTAAACGAGAGAAATTAAATCCAAGGTATATTGGACCATTCAAGATTATTGATCGTGTCGGACCAGTAGCTTACCGACTTGAGTTACCTCAACAACTCGCGGCTGTACATAACACTTTCTACGTCTCGAATTTGAAGAAATGTTTTGCTAAAGAAGATCTCACTATTTCGTTAGATGAAATCCAAATCAACAAAAAACTTCAATTCATCGAAGAACCCGTCGAAATAATGGATCGTGAGGTTAAAAGACTTAGGCAAAACAAGATACCAATTGTTAAGGTTCGATGGAATGCTCGTAGAGGACCCAAGTTTACCTACTAATGAGAAGATCAGATGAAGAAGAAATACCCGCATTTATTTCCAGAAGATACGTCAACACCTCCAACTGCTTAAAATTTCGGGACAAAATTTATTTAACGGGTAGGTACTGTAGTGACCCGAACTTTTCCATGTTTATATATATTAAATGAAATTGTTATTTACATGATTAAGTATTTCCAACATGTTAAGCAATCAAACTTGTTAAGACTTGATTAATTGAAATAGGTTTCATATAGACAATTGACCACCCAAGTTGACCGGTGATTCACGAACGTTAAAACTTGTAAAAACTATATGATGACATATATATGGATATATATATAGTTAACATGATATTATGATAAATAAACATATCATTAAGTATATTAATAATGAACTACATTTGTAAAAGCAAGACTACTAACTTAATGATTTTGAAACGAGACATATATGTAACGATTATCGTTGTAACGACATTTAATGTATATATATCATATTAAGAGATATTCATACATCATATTATCATGATAATATAATAATTTAAAATCTCATTTGATATTATAAACATTGGGTTAACAACATTTAACAAGATCGTTAACCTAAAGGTTTCAAAACAACACTTACATGTAACAACTAACGATGACTTAACGACTCAGTTAAAATGTATATACATGTAGTGTTTTAATATGTATTCATACACTTTTGAAAGACTTCAAGACACTTATCAAAATACTTCTACTTAACAAAAATGCTTACAATTAATCCTCGTTCAGTTTCATCAACAATTCTACTCGTATGCACCCGTATTTGTACTCGTACAATACACAGCTTTTAGATGTATGTACTATTGGTATATACACTCCAATGATCAGCTCTTAGCAGCCCATGTGAGTCACCTAACACATGTGGGAATCATCATTTGGAAACTAGCATGAAATATCTCATAAAATTACAAAAATATGAGTAATCATTCATGACATATTTACATGAAAACAAAATTACATATCCTTTATATCTAATCCATACACCAATGACCAAAAACACCTACAAACACTTTCATTCTTCAATTTTCATCATCTAATTGATCTCTCTCAAGTTTTATCTTCAAGTTTTAAGTGTTCTTCATAAATTCTACAAGTTCTAGTTTCATAAAATCAAGAATACTTCCAAGTTTGCTAGCTTACTTCCAATCTTGTAGAGTGATCATCCAACCTCAAGAAATCTTTCTTATTTACAGTAAGATATCTTTCTAATACAAGGTAATACTCATATTTAAACTTTGATTCAATTTCTATAACTATAACAATCTTATTTCGAGTGGAAATCTTACTTGAACTTGTTTTCGTGTCATGATTCTGCTTCAAGAACTTTCAAGCCATCCAAGGATCCTTTGAAGCTAGATCCATTTTTCTCATTTCCAGTAGCTTTATCCAGAAAACTTGAGGTAGTAATGATGTTCATAACATCATTCAATTCATACATATAAAGCTATCTTATTTGAAGGTTTAAACTTGTAATCACTAGAACATAGTTTAGTTAATTCTAAACTTGTTCGCAAACAAAAATTAATCCTTCTAACTTGACTTTTAAAATCAACTAAACACATGTTCTATATCTATATGATATGCTGACTTAATGATTTAAAACCTGGAAACACGAAGAACACTGTAAAACCGGACATACGCCGTCGTAGTAACACCGCGGGCTGTTTTGGGTTAGTTAATTAAAAACTATGATAAACTTTGATTTAAAAGTTGTTCTTCTGGAAAAATGATTTTTCTTATGAACATGAAACTATATCCAAAAATCATGGTTAAACTCAAAGTGGAAGTATGTTTTCTAAAATGGTCATCTAGACGTCGTTCTTTCGACTGAAATGACTACCTTTACAAAAATGACTTGTAACTTATATTTCCGACTATAAACCTATACTTTTTCTGTTTAGATTCATAAAATAGAGTTCAATATGAAACCATAGCAATTTGATTTACTCAAAACGGATTTAAAATGAAGAAATTATGGGTAAAACAAGATTGGATAATTTTTCTTGTTGTAGCAACGTGAAAATTGGTAACAAATCTATATTAATCATATCCTAGCTAACTTATATTGTATTATACATGTATTCTAATATATTATGTAATCTTGGGATACCATAGACACGTATGCAAATGTTTTGACATATCATATCGACCCATGTGTATATATTATTTGGAACAACCATAGACACTCTATATGCAGTAATGTGGGAGTTAGCTATACAGGGTTGAGGTTGATTCCAAAAATATATATACTTTGAGTTGTGATCTAGCCTGAGACGTGTATACACTGGGTAGTGGATTGATTCAAGATAATATATATCAATTTTTTTTCTGTACATCTAACGTTGGACAACTAGTTATAGGTTACTAACGAGGACAGCTGACTTAATAAACTTAAAACATCAAAATGTATTAAAAGTGTTGTAAATATATTTTGAATATACTTTGATATATATGTACATATTTGTTATAGGTTCGTGAATCGACCAGTGGCCAAGTCTTACTTCCCGACGAAGTAAAAATCTGTGAAAGTGAGTTATAGTCCCACTTTTAAAATCTAATATTTTTAGGATGAGAATACATACAGGTTTTATAAATGATTTACAAAATAGACATAAGTACGTGAAACTACATTATATGGTTGAATTATCGAAATCGAATATGCCCCTTTTTATTAAGTCTGGTAATCTAAGAATTAGGGAACAGACACCCTAATTGACGCGAATCCTAAAGATACATCTATTGGGCCTAACAAACCCCATCCAAAGTACCGAATGCTTTAGTACTTCGAAATTTATATCATATCCGAAGGGTGTCCCGGAATGATGGGGATATTCTTATATATGCATCTTGTTAATGTCGGTTACCAGGTGTTCACCATATGAATGATTTTTATCTCTATGTATGGGATGTGTATTGAAATATGAAATCTTGTGGTCTATTGTTACGATTTGATATATATATAGGTTAAACCTATAACTCACTAACATTTTTGTTGACGTTTAAAGCATGTTTATTCTCAGGTGAATACTAAGAGCTTCCGCTGTTGCATACTAAAATAAGGACAAGATTTGGAGTCCATGTTTGTATAATATTATGTAAAAACTGCATTCAAGAAACATATGTCGATGTAATATATTTCTATTGTAAACCATTATGTAATGGTCGTGTGTAAACAGTATATTATAGATTATTATTATTTGATAATCTACGTAACGCTTTTGAAACTTTTATTGATAAAATAAAGGTTATGGTTGTTTTAAAAATGAATGCAGTCTTTGAAAAACGTCTCATATAGAGGTCAAAACCTCGCAACGAAATCAATTAATATGGAACGTTTATAATCAATATGAACGGGACATTTCACATGTCAGGGGACATTGCCTTAACAGTTGCTTGTTCAACGCTTTTCTTTACAACCGGACGATAGTTTATCGAAAGGTAATATACGGAGCTAGTATACTGGACGTGTTACTTTCCCAATACAAGGTTAGCAAGTGGGTGACACAAAACCGCAAGTTTTGAGCTAAAATTTTCAAATCTGAAACCCACAAAACCCACAAAAATAATTTGCAAACACTGGTGAAGGGTTATTCCGGAAAACTTATCTAGGGTAAAAGCTAGATTTAATTTTCAAAAGATCAAATATTTTCATAAAGATCCAATTTACCTAAGGATCTAAATTTTCATAGTCATGTGGGACTGTAAACCACATCGTTACTACCATTGTTTATACCGCCGTATAGAAATCACTGATGTACAAAGTGTGAATAATAAAGAAGTGATTCTAGTATGTATTTTTATTTCAAGACTATATTGCTTGAGGACAAGCAACGCTCAATTGTGGGAATATTTGATAATGCTAAAAACGAACATATATTTAATAGCATTATCCCTCAAGAAAGACAAGCTTTTAGTTGCAATTGTTCTATTTACAAGTGATATTCGTTTAAATAATAAAAGGTGAAGACAAAAGACAGATTCGACGAATTGAAGACGCAAACGACCAAAAAGCTCAAAAGTACAAAATACAATCAAAGTGGTTCAAATTATTGATAAGAAACGTCTCAAAATTACAAGAGTACAAGACGCAAAACGCAAAATACAAGATATTAAATTGTACGCAAGGACGTTCAAAAATCCGGAACCGGGAACAAAGTCAACTCTCAACGCTCGACGCAACGGACTAAAAATTACAAGTCAACTATGCACACGAATATAATATAATATTTAAATAATTCTTAAAATTATTTATATATTATATATATTATTATAAACCGTCGGCAAGCAAAGAAACAAAGTCTTGTGAGATGGAAAAAGGGGCCATGCGATCGCATGGCCTGGAAGGCAAAAATCCATGCGATCGCATGGCAGTAGGTAGCAGGCCACATGCTATAAATTCGCGTGTTTTGGCTCAGTTTTAAAACATATATCTTTTATCCATCTCTCTATCTATCACGTATATATATATATATATATATATATATATATATATATATATATATATATATATATATATATATATTTTAATTTTATTTTAATTTTATTTTAATTTTAAATTCTAATAATAAGGGTATGTTAGCGAATGTTGTAAGGGTGTAAGTCGAAATTCTGTCCGTGTAACGCTACGCTATTTTTAATCACTGTAAGTTATGGTTATTGTTATTTTTAAATTAAATGTCTCATAGCTAAGTTATTATTATGCTTATTTAATGCCGAAGTAATCGTGATGTTGGGCTAAATATTAAAATTGGGTAATTGGGCTTTGGACCATAATTGGGGTTTGAACAAAAGAACGACACTTGTGGAAATTAGACTATGGGCTATTAATGGGTTTTATATTAACTAAATGATACCTCATTAATTTAATATATAAACTTATAATTTGACGTATTTATATATAACCACATACGCTTGACTGGGCACGGTGGGCGGGATATCTATAAATACCAATAATTGTTCATTTTACCGGACACGGAACTGGATTAATAGTTAATAGACTTGTTGAAATAGGGGTAGATTACATTCAAGGGTAATTGGTGTAATTGTTAACAAAGTAGTAAAACCTTGGTTTACACGCAGTCGATAACCTGGTGCATTCATTAAACAAAGTATTAAGACCTTGTTACAATTCGAATCCCCAATTAGTTGGAATATTTGACTTCGGGAATAAGAATATTTGACGAAGACTTTCACACTTTATGATTATGACTGATGGACTATTATGGACAAATTCGTATGGACATATTGAATAATCCAGGACAAAGGACAATTAACCCATGGGAATAAACTAAAAATCAACACGTCAAACATCATGATTACGGAAGTTTAAATAAGCATAATTTATATATTTCATATTTAATTGCACTTTTAATTATCGCACTTTTATTTATTGTCATCGTATTTAATTGCACTTTTAATTATCGTACTTTTTAATTATCGTAATTTTATTTTATTGCACTTTTATTTGTCGCAATTTCATTATCGTTATTTACTTTACACTTTAAATTAAGTTATATTTATTTTTTATATTTTACATTAGGTTTTAACTGCGACTAAAGTTTTAAAATCGACAAACCGGTCATTAAACGGTAAAAACCCCCCTTTTATAATAATAATATTACTTATATAGATATTTGTATTTTTATAAGATTAAAACTAATATAGCGTTAAGCTTGTTTAATTTTCCCTGTGGAACAAACCGGACTTACTAAAAACTACACTACTGTACGATTAGGTACACTGCCTATAAGTGTTGTAGCAAGGTTTAGGTATATCCATTCTATAAATAAATAAATATCTTGTGTAAAATTGTATCGTATCTAATAGTATTTCCTTGTAAAAATTAATACTATTTCATATACTCCTCGCATAACATCAGATACATTTTACAACATTGCATTTAAAAGACAAACTTTCATTTCATCGAAAGTTGACGGCATGCATACCATTTCATAATATATCCAACTATAATTGACTTAATAATAATCTTGATGAACTCAACGACTCGAATGCAACGTCTTTTGAAATATGACATGAATGACTCCAAGTAATATCTCTAAAATGAGCAAATGCACAGTGGAAGATTTCTTTCATACCTGAGAATAAACATGCTTTCAAGTGTCAACCAAAAGGTTGGTGAGTTCATTAGTTTATCATAAATAATCATTTTTTAATAATATAATAGACCACAAGATACTCATAATTAGAAAACAATCTGTGCAGGTCTGCTCACTGCTGGAAAATCATTCATATGAAGAACACCGGAACCTTTCAAACAACTCACCAACGGTAGCTAATGCGTAGTGCAGTGACAAAATCATCTCACCGTGGTAGTTAATACAATATAATTCTTACAACGGGGGCTAATGCGTACACAATGCAAAATCATCCCTCCGTTACCAACTACAAAGTCGACTATAATACAATACAATACAATACAATACATCGGTAGCTAACGCGTAGTGTAATGACGAAATCATCTCACCGATGGTAGTTAAAACGGTAGCTAACGCGTAGTGCAATGACGAAATCATCTCACCGTTACTAACTACTAAATCGAACCTCTGAATCCAAATAATTCTATCATAGAATGTAGTTTTGAATATTTGTGTCTATTTCGTCAATCATTTATAAAAGCAGTTCATGTATTCTCAGTTCAAAAATATATCTAAAAAATATTTAGGAAACATTTATAAAAACAGCGCATGTATTCTCAGTCCTAAAAATGTAAAGAGTAAAAGGGAATCAAATGAACTCACCATACTGCATTTTGTAATAAAAATACATATGACTATATTGAACAAGTGTATAATGCAGGGTTGGCCTTGGATTCACGAACCTATATCATTTGTATATTCATTAAAACATATACTCGTAATCAAATAAATTTATATATTTATATTATTAATATGCTTCTTATATTAAAAATCTATTAACTATATTCATTTGTATATATTAAAACGTATAATCGCGATCGAACAAATTTATATATTATATCTTAAATTTTTATTTTATACTTATTTAGTTTGCGTATATATTCAAAATGTTTAATATATATGTAGTTATATTTATCTCATATTAGTATTATTTTGATAATACCTAACTTGTCATTTATGAATATTTATATAAAATTTGTTATATGATTAATACATACTTATGATCTTAATAATATCCTTAACTTTTATTTTCAATAGAATCTTAATGTTAATATCATTTATAGTACTAAAAATAATAATACTTAAATGATACAGTTTATAATAATCTTAATAATACTAATGTTAATAACATGTCTAATACTTATAAATTTAAATATGTTTTTATTAATAATAACTATAATACTAACAATATCAACAATAATAATAATTAATCATAATATTAATAACGATACTTAAAATGATAAAATTAATAGTAATAATTATATGAATCATACTTTTACTAATACTAATATTAATGATGATACTAATAATATTTATTGTTAATCTAGTACTGATAATGATAATAATATTAATAATAATACTAATTATATTATTAATCTTAGTATGTATAATAATAATTGTAATTAATAAAAGAAATAACAATAACAATATGATAATAATCATAATAACAATAATAATAATGATAATAATAATCATAATAATTAATAATAACAAAAAAAAAATTTGTATATCCTTTAAAGCTTGTGTAAAAAGAATTGCCCACCACGAGGCTCAAACCCGCGACCTCAAGAAACCCGTGACCTTTCGTTCCACCACACAACACCTTAACCATCCCTTCTGTCACGCTTCATCTGTCTAAACCCAAACCAGTAAATATTAAAACCTCCTTTTCTGTTTTCCTATGTTCTTCATCTTCCTCTCAATTCAATCTCATCTAAAATCGAATTAACCAAAACAATCACCCTTTGTTTCTATCATTGGACATAAAATGATTTAATATCGTAAATATAAATTAATAGATTCAACAAAAACAAAACAAAAAAAATTAAATCAGCAAGAATGCTGCTGTTCATCGTCGTAGGTAAAAAAAAAATTGATTTTGAAATTTATAAAGTTTTAGTCACAGATTACAACACCAATCTTGTTTCAAATTGCTCCTATAATCTTTCTATATCATCAATTTAACTCAAATCATAAAAATGAATTCCAATTTTTCTCAAGAATAATTTAGTTGACTTTTGTAATTAACACTTTGACTCTAAAATTCGCGATTAATCTAAGGAATTGGATACTCAAACTTTGCAGATAGTTTAAGTATAGGATTCCTAACAGAATAGTAATTTTAGTTTTTAATATTTGACTCTAAATGGAGTTTTGAATTAAAACCTGTCGTGGCAGAGGAACCGAAATTGTTTTTCCCAGTTTCTGATTAATTTACGAATAGCAGTAGATAATTATAATGTGAAAGTGAAAGAATGATTCAGCAATCAAGAACTGATATACGTTGTTTTGTAGTGAAGGTGGACCTCGACAAGAAATCACAAGTAAGCAGGAAAATAGAAGAAAAGAATAAAGCTAAAAAAAACAGATGGAAAGATACGCGTTTATATACTTGCTTTTGATATATTAAAATGATTAATTTATAGTAATGATTAATTAATATATCAATAAATGTAATTCTATTAATAATAATAATAATAATAATAATAATAATAATAATAATAATAATAATAATAATAATAATAATAATAATAATAATATCAATAATAATAATAATAATAATAATAATATTAATAATAATATTAATATTTAGAACAACGATAATAATTTTTAATAATGATAATGTTAATATTAACATTAATAATAATAATAAGATTGATGGTAGAAATAATAATACTAATTTTTAAGAATATCGATAATAATAATAATATGATAATATTAGTAATAATGATAATGATAATAATAATTATAATAAAGATAACCCTAATAATGTTGATATAACAAGTTATGCTTAACAAATCTTATATCTATATATATATATTAAGTTAATAATATAAATACCGATATCAATATTTATAATACTAATACTTAATAATAACAATAATAGCACCTGATAATAATTATATTACAATTGTAATATATTCATAAAACTAATTTTTGATATTGATATTAATATTAATAATGAAAGTAATAATAAGGTTATTATAACAACTATATTCTTAACTTGTCTTTACAATTAATATATGCAAATTATTAATTATGTAATATCTAATAAAATATATATAGTAAAGTATTAAATTCTTTTATATATTACAATATACATATTATAATAATTATCTATAGAAATCATATATTTATTTATAAATTCTTTTTAAGTACAACACAATTATTTTATATCTTATTTACATAATTGATCTTATTATATTACATTACTTTCCATTACTATTTATATATTTACATTTATTTTTATACATATAATTATTTTTATTTACAAAAATGGTTCGTGAATCGTCGGGAATGGTCAAAGGGCAAATGCATTAATGTAAAATGTTCCAAAGTTTTCGAGACTTAACATTACAGACTTTGCTGATCATGTCGAGATCATATAAAGATTAAGTTTAAATTTGGTCAGAAATTTTTGGGTCGTCACATTAGATGCCTTGTCAAAGAAAAGTGAAGGTTATGCCAAGCTAGCCCCAGCAACATATAGCACCAAGACCAACTGCTGCATTTGACTGAGTTGAAGTAGCAGATCCAAGCAATCCTGGGTTCCGTTGACCAAGTGAAGTGGGCAAGGAACTTTGTAGTGTTGTCACATAAGATAAGAACATCGCCTGCCAACTGGCCCAACGAATCTAAGTTCTCTTTAGGTAAACTGTCCACCCAGTCAAGTGCAAAAAAAAAACACAGTAGAATCATGCAACGCACGCTATTGTTGTGCTTCCCGATCCTCTAATTTTATAGTTCACTTTCAGAATTTGATAAAAATAAAGACGTAAAGTTCTTTTATACTCTTAGTAAATATACAATTAGATAATATTACCTCATTTCAGCTTCCAATTCATGTTCAGTTGTTGATTGATACTTAGAACTAGAGAGAGAAAGTTGTGAGATCTGGAGATAGAAAGTGAATACGAGAATGTAAGTGAAATTTACTAGAAACTTCCACTAGCTCTCTTCAACATGGTTAGGAGCATCAATTACTAACTATGAGGGTCAGTGACTATTTATAGGCCAATAACAACACCTTTTACAATTAAGTCCTAACACTAATCTATACATTTCACGACAATATAATAGAGTCCTAACATTTAACACAAAGGATGTGTAAAACTTAATAAATTAAACAGCAAAATAAATATAAAGTACATTATGATAAGTGTAATAATGACATTTATTAGGCTGTGTATTTATTGTCAGAAGACAATATAACAAAGTTTTATATAGATTCGTATGAATCCATTATATGTATTAACTCTAGTCAAATCACTTGCTTCATTACTAACATCTTGCAAATTAGATTATTATCTTTTCCTTAAAAATCTAATACTATTAAGATAGAGCAGCAAATTATTGGTCCCTATCAATATAAAATGTAACTCAATATCTTTTTATAAAGATAGATAGATATGTGTAAATGTAGAGATCAAGAACATTTAAAATATAAATAGTTAGAACAATCGTAAAACAAACTTTACAGCCTTACAAAATATAAAGTCTAAAATTATTACCATTTTATCTTTTCGAAATATATAAACATCAAATATTTTCGCTAACTTGTTCATGAAGATAAAATGCAACATAAAGGAAAGCATGTCAATTATGATATTCATTTATTCTAAAATCTCAAGTGATAATCTCTTGAAAAAGTGATTATCAATTTGAACAAAGTTTTTCATTAATAATTTAATACTGACTAAAAGGTAACAATGTAATTGTTAGCTTCAAAGCTTCAATCTATCTTCTTTATTTAAATATTGAATCTTAACCATATAAATAGCTTATATAATATTGATTATTTTGTACATATTTTTATAGGCAATATCTGAATTATTTTATGTCATTTGAGTCAATTTCGTGAATTTCTATATTTAATTATGTTGGAGTTGGTTTCATGTATTTTGTAGAAAAGATGGGATTTTGGAGCTAAAATGAGAATTTTTAAATCATATGTGTGACGACCCGAAAATTTCCGACCAAATTTAAAATTAATCTTTATATGATTTTGACAAGATAAGCAAAGTCTGTAATGTTGAGTCTCAAAAATTTTGAAATGTTTTCATACATTCATTTAACTTCGACGGTTCCCGGCAATTCACGAACAATTATTTGTAAATAAACATGTATATAAATATATGGATATATATGTACAATAAGTCAGAATATTAATTGTTAATATAAATAATTTGCATTAAAATAAAACGCGTATTTAAAATGTGTTTATGTATATTATATATATATATATATATATATATATATATATATATATATATATATATATATATATATATATATATATATATATATATATATATATATATATATATATATATATATATATATATATATATATATATATCATAAGATGTACAAATTAATATATTTCTAAATGAAAATATATGTATATTTTACAATGTTATAAAATATAATATTAACTTAGATATAAAACGTCTTGATTTAAAAATATTATTAATTATATTGTAGTAAATAACTAGAAGATGATCTAATGAAGTAAATGGCCAAAACACTCAAACGTACAAGTTACACTTTGAGTGATATAGTTTATTGATAATTTAAGTCTATATTTTGACAAAGGTACGAGTCGTGAAACGTAAAGTGCTAGTTTTCTAAGCGTACGAAACGTCATTCGAAAAACCGGAATAGGGACATAAGTCGGACGTCAACGTACAACTCAACGGAACTAAGATTACAAGTCAACTAGGCACGAGAATATAATATAATATATAATTAATTAATATAAATTAAATATATTATATATAAATATGTCGACGAGCTAGATTACAAAGCATGCATGAGCCGGAAAAGGAGGTGCCGCGATCGCGGAGGTACAAGGAAGAGAGTGCCGCGATCGCGGAGCAGCTAACTCAGATTTTTGCCTATAAAACCCATGCTTCCTACTCGACTAAAACCCAGCTACCACCACTGTTAAAGCTGCATCTATTTTCTGCTTCCTCCACGACTGTAAACAGCTGAAGCTCCACCACCATAACCCATCGCCACCCTCCACCACCTTTGATCACCCCACCACTTCACCACCTCTTATATATATATATATATATATATATATATATATATATATATATATATATATATATATATATATATATATATATACGTACACCTACATCACCACCACCGAAACACCACCATAAACAACCACCGCTGCCATCTCCTCTTTTGCTTATTGTTACAGTAACGAGCATGATGGCGAGTGATCATAAAGATGATACATAAGTGATGATGATCATAGAAGACGATGATCATGGAGGTTATTGGTGTTGTGTAAAATAATAAAGATGATGATGATGACGTATGTATTGTGCATGATGGCGATAATGATACCTAGGGTTATGATGATGATGATGATAATGATAATTATAATGGTGAGGATGATAACCGAGAACAATGATGATTTCTTTAAGTCGATGATGATGATGTCGATAATGATACATGAATCCATGGTGATTAGGATGGTATAACCCCTATTATTATTATTATTATTATTATTATTATTATTATTATTATTATTATTATTATTATTATTATTATTATTATTATTATTATTATTATTATTATTATTATTATTATTATTTATTAACATTATTAGTAAAATCATTATTATTATTATTAAAAATATCATTATTAGTAAAATTATCATTATTTTTAAAGTTATCATCACTGTTATTATTATAATTATTATTACTATTATTAACATTAATATTATTATTATTATCAAGTGTTTTATGTATTATTAATATTATAATAAAAAGATGCAACTTTTTATTATTATTAATATTATTTTACCAAATAAAGATTTTTTTTATAAAATATATATTTAATGCACATAACTTAACTATATTAATATTTTTATATATAAATTGAAAATATCTAATTAAACAATGAAACCTATAAATTATTAAATATAACAATTATATCACTAATAATAATATATAAATTTGTTCGATTACGATTATATGTTTTAATATATATAATTGAATATAGGTTCATGAATCCGAGATCAACCCTGCAATTATTCAGTTTTGTCGTATGCATATTTTACTACAAAATATCGTATCGTGAGTTTCATTTGTTCCCTTTTTAATTGATTTTGCAATCTATATTTTTGGGCTGAGAATACATGCACTTTATTTTAAAAACAATGGACACAAGTACATACTTAATTCTACACTGAGTTTGAACTGAAAATCCCTTAGCTTTGGTAACTAGTAACTGCCGGTTATAAGAACTGGTAGGCGCGAGTAGTTATATATGGATCCATAGGGCTTGACATCCCCGTCCGTTCCAGGTATAGAGACCCTAGCCTGAACTATAAAGTGGACGTATGCTATTTGAGTTTAGTACACATTGGTTTGTGTGTATTGTACATGTTGGTTGCATGTATGTTAAAAAAAAGGGTACTTATTATATATACTTTAAGTTTAATTACCAGGGTGCTCAATTTCGTAGAATATTTTGATAAACGTTTTGGATGAAACAACTGAAATCTTGTGGTCCACCTTTATATACAGATCATGCGCAATATTAAAACTATGAACTCATCAACCTTTGTGTTGACATTTTTAAGCATGTTTATTCTCAGGTTACTAGAAGTCTTCCGCTGTTTGCTTATACGTTATACAAGCTATGTGCATGGAGTCATACATGCTTTATTCGAGAAAACTTTGCATTCACAAAAACATCACCATGTATCTTATTTTGACTACATTGTCAACAGATGTATTATTGTAAACTATTATTTACGGTGATTGTATATTTGTAGAAATCATCAGATGTCAAAAACCTTGGAATTAGATATTCATTTGTGGTGTGCCTTTTCAAAAGAATGCAATATTTACAAAACGTATCATGTAGAGGTCAAAACCTCACTATGAAATCAATGAATAACGTATCGCGTCAATAGCGATTTTGATGGGTTGTTACAGTTGGTATCAGAGCTTGAGTTCATAGGGAACCAGAATTTGCATTAGTGTGTTTAACTGGTAATTGTTAGGATGCATTAGTGAGTCTGGACTATGACCGTATCTGTTTTTACCGATTTTTGCTTATCATTCCTTGCCGAAAATTAATTTCTTATCATTCTTAAGTATAGACACGTTTTCCTGCATTTATTGCATAGATAGTGTACAGACGAATTCATATCTTAACATATCTGTTACTGTAAACTTTACCTGACATCTTCCAAAGATTCCTCCGTAATTTATGGAATTTTGGTATTATATATACATATGTAAATTATGTATTGAAGAATACCAATCTAAATCCTATAATCAATTTCATATCAAAAATCATTTCCCTGATTATACAAGATGGATCCTGTATCTAGTTTAAATTCCTTAGATTCCGACAGCTATTCCGATATGGATTTCCGCTCGAGCTCCGAAAGCAGTGTGACCGGAATGGATCAACCAATTAGCCATCATCTATTCTGGATGAATTGGGGATGGGTTCGTAATCTACTTAATCATTGGAGACAAGAAGAAGGTGATCCCTTCCATCCACCACATTTCCCTCTGGGCGAAGAACCTGAAGCACTTACCGGTGAACCAATCCGTAACACCATCTTCACCCTCATTTCTAGAACAGCTCGCAACGATTACGTAATATCTACTATTCTAAATCTTATTCATCCACTCGTTCGAAATTCCAATCATCCCGGTGTAATAGAAGAAGTCAACGAGCTTTGCGCTCGAGTAGTGGCTTTGGAAAATATGGTGCAAAGATTAAAAGCACCAGCAACAACACCAGTACCACCAACAACATCCGTATCGCAAGCCTCAATACCACAAGCACCAGCAACATCACTGGCATCAACAGTACCATTCCCACCACCATCAACAACATCCGTATCTCACACCTCAACATCATAATCTGTACCTCGAGCATCAACGTCATACGCACCATAGATACCAAGGAGTACCAATAACAATAAACGATGAAGTAATGATTCATAACTTCATTGGAGAAATATTCTACAGCGATTATGTAATATCTAAAGTTTTAGAGATTACTTATTCTAGTTCTAACCGTAAATCAGATGAGTGAATGGATAGAGATGATAGAAGGGAAAGTAGAAACCTTGATAAGAATGGTGCAAGCTAGACTTATTATACAAACGCCACCAGCAGTACCACTAGCATCACCATCAGTATCACCAACACCAGCAACACCTGTAGCACCACAAGCTCCATCAGCTCTATAACCAACGGCGATATCGACAACACAATCACCAATGGGTATATTGAAATAACGAGTTATGAAGTATTAACTCATTATTTCCAAAGAAATTATATATTATATATATAAATTCTGGAAACCATAATATATCTTTTCGTATTAAGCTATTATGTATGAATTGAAAAAGGGTAGATACTACTCGGTAATTCATATTACAAACGTGCTATGATGTACATTCTTCGTTGAAGACTTAACAACCGTTAACTATAATCTCTGCTTCAGCTCAATGAATTCTATTTCATAATAAACCAAGTGTATTATTCAATTATATACTTGATTGTACATTTTCATCTTCGTTGTACTCGAAACTTTCTAGAAAACATCATTCGTACCTTGTGAAGTTCGCAAGAATTCCACGAACATCAACATCCTTCAGCAAGGAATATCAATAAGAACAAATAATGAAGTATTGATTTCATTAGTAAAATAATCCGCAAGGATTATATAATCTCTAAATGTTTCAGAGATTATTCATTTCTAATTCCAGCCAAAAATCAAATGAGCTTAATATGATATTAACTAATTAAATCTGTATTACATCTGAAGAAAATATACATACATATATTTTCATAAAGACTGTAATGAAAATTCTTTTATACAAAGTATTACTTGTGAAATCTTTAACGGGTAGGTAATACCCGTGAAATATTTAAGTTCACAATTAATATGTTACACTGTACATTCCTCAATTTTGATTCAAAAATCATTAACTATACCCACTAATCTCACAACGATATACATTTATTCATAGAAACCTGAGCAACCATTCTCACTCAAATTCAATTACATATTCTGATTCTAACAGATCAGAATCCAAGTCGAGATATAACCAATATCATCACTCTTAGATCCCTATATCTTTCAAAACTATACTTTGACTTCAAAACTGTACAAAACATCACTTTTATTCATTAAACCTAGAAAAATATTCGTATCATTCAAAATCCTAGAAAATCATATATATCTTGACAATTACAATCTTCATTCAAACCCTTCAAACTCTTGAAAACACCTCGGATTGATAACCGACAATTCAGTTATGATAACTTTGAATGCTGATGAAGCAGCAAAACTGTAAATGGTTTTAATGGCCAAAAGTTTGATAATAAAGAATGGTGTGTTGAAAAAGCCCAGTTTTGATACTGAAAAACGAATAGACCAAACCATGAAGGAGGCTGTGGACAAATCACAAAGACTAAATCTACCTTCAAAGAATCCAAATGATTCAGTGTCTGCTGAAGTCTTTAGCGAACACCTTGCTCCTTATTCTAAACCTTTGCAGACAAATTTTCTGCATCATTCTTTGATTCTAGATATTTTAAAATTATAAAATATCATCGTATCTTTCGGTATAAAATTCCTCGAGATGTTCTGAAGATATCTTCATATCTATCATTGCACGAGATTATTTATCTCTTTGGGCTATCTGTGTTACATCATAAAGGAAACTATTCTAGTTTCTAAACTTCTGAAACCTTCGAGTTTTAATTATGAATGTTTTTGAAGAAGTGTTGGGAATTGAAGCATGAGTTAGTATAATATAATGACGTCGAGCCAACGTGGTTATATTACAGTAAGTCATGCTGTGTTTCTAATGGAACGTGATAAAGGTTCACAGATCATACCCTCATCATGAACCATGTTACATAACTCTTTCATTTTATTTAACCTCTAAACATATCAAGAAAATATTGTTCTTGATGATTCAGTCTTTTCCGGATATTCTGGTAATTTGGCAAATCAAATCGTGCTATTACCTTTCCTTTCTGCTTTGTATATTATGATCATTCGAAACTCCATACCTACGAATTCTGGACCATTATTCGCTTGACTTGAAGTCGGGAAGGAAAAACAAAAGCATGGAGCTCCTAAATATAAGGGAAAATATAAAGCCTGACAACAACACATAAATTACAAACCGTGTATATCAATACGTATTGCAACGTAAAGACACGGGAGAATTAAAAACATTATAACCCCAAGGTAATAGTAGAACAAAATAACTTCCTCTGGTGGCAGATGAAAAAGAAGAATGAAGGATACGATAGCCAGAAAAATATCAAGAATCAGGACTGGATTTAACATTTTCACAATATATTGGAAAGTATGAAATGAGGAAGAAGATTATAGGAGTGGTGAGAATAATGAAACGGAAGAGGTTAATTTATTGCGAAATATCAGGCATAGCAAGCAAGACGGCTTACGTATTAAACCAGAGAAAATTCTAATTTCCTTAATTACCGAAAAATCAAATCTTATTTAGATTTCGAAGATTTTATTTAATTTTCGTGAATTTCGGAAATCAACCATGACCACGTCAAGAATTAAGATGAATCTTTATTTCTCATTTCACTCTTTTGTGATAGCTTCATTCGTACTCTTCGCATGATTGAATTGTTTTATCTATATTACTCAATGGTGTTAAAACTCTACTTTTCAACTCGTCTTCGTCATGAAAACATTCTTATTGTCAACTATGACAATCTCTGTCAAATTTCAGGACGAAATTTCTTTAACGGGTGGGTACTTTGACGACCCGGAAATTTCCGACCAATTTTAAACTTAATCTATATATGATTTCGACACGATAAGCAAATTATGTAATGTTGAGTCTCGAAAATTTTGAAATGTTTTCGTACATTCATTTAACTTCTACTGTTCCCGACGATTCACGAACAATTATTTGTAAATAAACATGTATATAAATATATGGATATATATGTACAATAAGTCAGAATATTAATTGTTAATATAAATAATTTGCATTAAAATAAAACGTGTATTTAAAACGTGTTTATGTATATTATATATATATATATATATATATATATATATATATATATATATATATATATATATATATATATGTACAAATTAATATATTTATAAACAAAAATATATGTATATTTTACAATGTTATAAAATATAATATTAACTTAGATATAAAACGTCTTGATTTAAAAATACTATTAATTATATTCTAGTAAATAATGAGAAGATGATCTAATGAAGTAAATGGCCAAAACACTCAAACGTACAAGTTACTCTTTGAGTGATATAGTTTATTGATAATTTAAATCTATATTTTGACAAAGGTACGAGTCGCGAAACGTAAAGTGCTAGTTTTCTAAGCGTACGAAACGTCATTCAAAAAACCAGAATATGGACATAAGTCTGACGTCAACGTACAACTCAACGGAACTAATATTACAAGTCAACTAGGCACAAGAATATAATATAATATATAATTAATTAATATAAATTAAGTGTATTATATATATTATATATAAATATGTCGACGAGCTAGATTACAAAGCATGCATGAGCTGGAAAAGGAGGTGCCGTGATCGCGGAGGTACAAGGAAGAGAGTGCCGCGATCGCGGAGCAGCTTACTCGAATTTTTGCGTATAAAACTCGTGCTTCCTGCTAGTCTGAAACCCAGCTACCACCACTGTTAAAGCTGCATCTGTTTTCTGCTTCCTCCACGACTGTAAATAGCCGAAGCTCCACACCATAACCCATCGCCACCCTCCACCACCTTTGATCACCCCACCACTTCACCACCACTTTATATATATATATATATATATATATATATATATATATATATATATATATATATATATATATATATATATATATATATATATATATATATATATATATATATACGTACACCTACATCACCATCACCGAAACACCACCATAAACAACCGCCGCGGCCATCTCCTCTTTTGCTTATTGTTACAGTAACGAGCATGATGGCGAGTGATCATAAAGATGATACATAAGTGATGATGATCATAGAAGACGATGATCATGGAGGTTATTGGTGTTGTGCAAAATAATAAAGATGATGATGATGATGTATGTATTGTGCATGATGGCGATAATGATACCTAGGGTTATGATGATGATGATGATGATGATTATAATGGTGAGGATGATAACCGAGAACAATGATGATTTTGTTAAGTCGATGATGATGATGTCGATAATGATACATGAATCCATGGTGATTAGGATGGTATAACCCCTACTACTACTATTATTATTATTATTATTATTATTATTATTATTATTATTATTATTATTATTATTATTATTATTATTATTATTATTATTATTATTATTATTATCATTAAAATAAGTATTATTATTATTAACATTATTAGTAAAATCATTATTATTAAAAAATATCATTATTAGTAAAATTATCATTATTATTAAAGTTATCATCACTGTTATTATTATAATTATTATTAATATTATTAACATTAATATTATTATTATTATCAAGTGTTTTATGTATTATTAACGTTATTATAAAAAGATACAACGTTTTATTATTATTAATATTATTTTACCAAATAAAGATTTTTTTATAAAAATATATATTTTACTACAAATATCGTATCGTGAGTTTCATTTGCTCCCTTTTTAATTGCTTTTGCAATCTATATTTTTGGGCTGAGAATACATGCACTTTATTTTAAAAACAATGGACACAAGTACATACTTAATTCTATACTAAGTTTGAACCAAAAATTTCTTAGCTTTGGTAACTAGTAACTGCCGGTTATAAGAACTGGTTGCCGCGAGTAGTTATATATGGATCCATAGGGCTTGACATCCCCGTCCGTTCCAGGTATAGAGACCCTAGCCTTAACTATAAAGCGGATGTATGCTATTTAAGTTTAGTACACATTGGTTTGTGTGTATTGTACCTGTTGATTGCATGTATATTAAAAAAGGAGTACTTATTATATATATGTTAAGTTTAGTTACCAGTGTGCTCAATTTCGTAGAATATTTTGATAAACGTTTTGGATGAAACAACTGAAATCTTGTGGTCCACCTTTATATACGAATCATGCGCAATATTAAAACTATGAACTCACCAACCTTTATGTTGACACTTTTAAGCATGTTTATTCTTAGGTTACTAGAAGTATTCCGCTGTTTGCTTATATGTTATACAAGCTATGTGTGATGACCCAGAAATTTCCGATCAAATTTAAACTTTAATCTTTATATGTTTCCGACACGATAAGCAAAGTCTATAATATTGAGTCTCGAAAACTTTGAACTATGTTCATGTATACATTTGACCTTGACTAACCCCGACGATTCACGAACAATTGTATGTAAGTAAAAATGTAAATAAATAGAAGTATATAAAATAAATTGAAATAATAAGATATAATTTAATCATTTAAAATTGATTATGTAAAATAAAATACAAAGTAGTAAAGAGATTGTTACAATGAAACAAAATATAAATATATATGATGATATGTACATTAGAATATATATATATATATATATATATATATATATATATATATATATATATATATATATATATATATATATATATATATATATATATATATATATATAAAGTTTAACTATTACATGCTATATATAATTAATAAATTATACATAATCAATATTATGTAATATTAATATATTATATGCAAATTGGAAATATAGTTTTTATAGCAATATTTTTATTATTATTACTAATATCAATGTTTGTATTAGTAATATTATTAATTCTAATGAGAAATATATATATATATATATATATATATATATATATATATATATATATATATATATATATATATTGTTATATTATTCATATTATTATTATTATTATTATTATTATTATTATTATTATTATTATCATTAATCATTTATAATATTAATATTAATATTAATATAACTAACATTATTAATAATAGTATTATTATTATTATTGTAATTATTGTTAAAAGTATTAAAATCTTTATCATTGTTATCATTATATTCTTATTATTACTCTTATTAATATTAATATAATATTAGTAAATTTGATTAATATAATTATAATTATAATTATTAATTAATAGTATTATTTTTTTTTAAATTATAGATAAACGAATTAGGGTCCCAGGATCAATTTGAAGTTGTTATCGCACTGTATTTGGTTTCCAAAAATCGTACAAATCAAGTGTAATCACTACAGCAGAATCCAAAATCTGTTGTAGGTCATTATCTCCTTTTTATTTTATTTTTTTATTTTATTTTCCGGATGATTTAACGATGTCGATCGTTTATAACCACTGATTAATACGTGTAATGGAAAAGGATTCAATAACTCTCTATCACCATCTTGGTGAATTTCTTGCAACTACCATCGACAACCACAACTAACCACCACTCACCTCTCCTTTCACCATGAACAACCAAATGATCTATCATGTTTAGTTGCAACCCCAACAACGAAACCCACTTGTTTTCTTCAATCATCACCACAATCCCTATGATCTCCACAACATCACCATCTTCTTCATTTATCACCGAGAAAACCATTGAAACACCATGATAGGTCAGATCATGTTGAGATTGAGAGAAATGATAAGATAAAGAGAGATTCGGTATGTAAGAATGAGACTCAGTATTAGAGAGAATCGGTAAAATTACATTTCATAGCTTCTAGAACTCGGTTACAATGCAATGGCTATCTAATTAGGACTACTTAGGTTCCTTATATAGCCCTCTTCTAAGGAATCTTCATTTAAGCTTATTTCACATTAACACTATACAACTTCGGGGTCCTAACAATCTCCCCCTTAGTGTTAAATGTGAACTTTACAACATAATCCTATTTTGTAATCTTGAGAGGTCCAAACGTTAGTTTCCATCGTGTGGCATCTGGTTTTGAAACTTCTACTTGATTTTCTGAAATTTGCTTAGAAGGTTTCCAGACACCCCACGCTTTTCTTACATCTCCCTCATGTAATGGATATTCATCCATTTCCTTGAAATATCTTCTCTTTCTCTGTCCACGAAGTATCTCAAACTGTCTTGTACGAACTTAGAGTTTCAGACTATCTCTTATATGCTTTATGAATTCTCCAAGACCCATTATCATATCAATGTCATGGAACTTGCTTTGATGAATCTTAAGATACTTCAGTGCAGCCTTAAGTGTTCCATCTGAATATTTGTTCAGCTCTTCAGTACGAATGACACCTTTTCTTTTTGAGAATTTACAAAAACAAACCCTTCGGGTTCGAATTGCATTTGAAACATCCTCATATCCTTCAGTCCCTCTGTAAATTGATTCAGACACGTAATTCGAATCTTTTTCCTTTTTGCTTCGAGACCTATTTGAAAATCTTCACGTCTCATCAGTTCAATTGTCTCCATCATGTATCTTTTCACAGCTTCCAAAGCTTGAGCCTTAGCAAAAGGTCGTATGGTGATGATACTGAGGTAGTTGTAGATGTGAATGATGTCAAGCATATCTAGATTATGAAAATCTGTTTCAGTGAACTTGTACTCTTTCTCATCTTCTCTGATAACGTGGAACTGACTGATGACGTCTTTCTTTTCGCTTATCTCTACTCCGACTCGAGTAATATTCAACACTTCTGAAATACGATATTTTCTTTGAAGCCACAGATCATCTTCATCTTTGTTGATATGTTTCCTCCACATAAACTCATACCAATTCCTTTCACTTGCTGGAAGCAATCGTGAACCTATATAAGTAAACCTTTTACTCCTTGGTAATTCATTGATGCGGAAGATCTTGTAAGCATTTTCCTCGATGAATGTGTTTCGTAATGTTATAAAATCATGTTCTACTCCCAACAATAATCTTTGCTCCTGATTCTTAAAGAATATTCCATGGTTGTATTTGAATCTGGAATCCACTGTTTCACTTGATGTAGATGTACCAGAAGTTGAACTTTTATTACCATTTGTTGGATTTGAACTCGATGAGGGTGTAGAATTTGATGAATGACCAGTAGGATTTGTTGCATCATCATTAGGAACATCATCATCTTCAATATGATCAAAGATCTCATCTTCATTTGGATTAACATAAATATTATCTTCATCGTCATCAGAAGAATCCATTTCATCATCACTTTCTATTACTGGTTCAGGACTCTCTTCATCTACAATCTCTACATCTTCCGAAATTGAAGATACTGATGATAACTTGCTTAGAATGACAAATCCATCGTCATCCATCTCTTCAAGATAGAAATCACTCAAGTTCAAATCCTTATCTACCAGTCCACTATCAGCCTCATTATGAACAATTGGAATTATAACTTGCTCAGGCTCCTTATCATCAATTTCATCATGTGTAGTAACCATTTCTGATTCCATCTGAACTTGTTGAGCTTGTGAAGCTGATGAAGACCTTACACCACCACCCTTAGTTGAAATGTTTACCGTTAGATATTCTCCATCTACTCCTATCTCCCCCTCATGGCTATTCTGAGGATCAGAATCGTCATGTTCATCATCACGGTGAGGACTCAACGGAGAAGAGCAGGAATTAAATGGATATCGAACACGAGCACGAAACAATGCTTGAAGCGAAGTGCATCGAAGAACATCTAGATTGACTCTAGAAAACATACGACTGAAATATTCTTTCTCCAAAGCATCATAGAAATGTGGTAAACGAGAGGGTGAAGGTGGAAAAGTAACAATATGAACACCAGCAGCAGCAACTGTTGAAGGCGATGTCAGTGGAAGTGTTTGAGTTGCCGTGAAGGTAGGTAAGGATGATTGTGTGGTATTATTCTTATATGTAGGGCTATACATACTACTAGTCAGATTCGTGATATCCCCTTCTGATGGAGGTTGGGTAACAACCGGAGTTGTCACCGGCAAAGTTTCTTTCGAAGCATCCGCCTCCATGACTTTGGTCTCATGGGACTCTGACAGAGTAGTAGAACTACCCGTCTATTTAGTTCTCGCAGAGATATTGCTATCCCCGACTCCTGAAATCATTGATATACCATGAGGTGGCACATCTCTTACAGTTAAAGACTCTTCCTCCAGACCCTGAGATTCAGAATCCGGAAGAGAAGTGGTTTGAACCAATGGATCACTTTCATGAACCAAGGGAACAGTCTGCTGGAAGTCTGATAAATATCCCGAAGGATTGTCATGTTGACTCATTTCCATGGGACGCGGCAGATCTTCCTCATCAAGATAAGCCGGACCTCGAGACCCGGTTGTACGTTGAGGCACAGGAGGATTTCCAGCCGATACGCAGGGTGCCTTTTCAAGATTTTTCGGCTCCCCTTCGGCCGTTCTGGACTTCAATGATTGAGTGTCCTCAATCGAGTGAGTCAACGCAGACTTTACTGCAGAGGAAGACTTTACTTCCTTAGATGCCGAAGCATCTTGCTTTGTAGGATTTATTCTCAAGTCCTGTTTAGATTGGATGGGCTTAGTGGTCTTTTTACCAACCGTGCGTGTAGATCTCTTGCCTACCGAAGCTTGCGCTTCATTTAGTGTAGGGCTTACTGTTATTCTTGGATGTGATACGGAGATGGGTGAAGGTGACCTAATTGGCTCTAGGTCTTGGTCTGTATCACCAATGGTTGGAGTAACTGTTTGGTAGACGATGGGTGTCGAAGTCCTAGATCTAGTTACTCGTTGGGTTGGCGGAGTCTGAATCATCTCATCAGGCATGTATCGAGTTCTCTTAGGAGAATGTTCAGGAGATGATTCAGATGCTGTTCCTGAAGTGTCACTGCTTACTTCGGGTGTTGTGGAAAGGGTTGGTTCAATCCTAGTTGAACTAGGTTCCCTGATCCTCATGGGTTGAGCTTAGTGTGCTACCCTAGATCGTTTGAGGTTCACCCTAAGTGGAGGATTAGCTGGCCTGGGTGGTTGAACTACAGGTTCCTCTACAACCTCTGGGGCTGGAACCACGGCAGGTTCAACTTGTTCTTGTTGTACCGGGTTCGGAAGAGGTATTCCTACAACCTGAAAATAAGAACGCATACGAGCGTCTTGGGGTTCAGATAGCCTCACTAGCCAATTTGGAATTGGCGCAGTGAATTGATTATCAGACACCATAGGGGTGTTCATCTTCAGCTCTCCAAACCTTTTCATCTGTAATCCATGTGTACCTGGTACAAATATATTTGCATTTCTGCAAGCTTTTATAGCATCATGGATAAAGATACAGAAAAACCTTTCACAAGGGATATAAGCACCCCTTGGCTTTTCAACCTGTGCCTGAACCAAATCCCATATAAGTTCTGCATAATCAGGATTCTCTACTCTTGTGAATGAGTAGAAAAGTTTGAGCATCGGCACAGTTAAGCTATCAGATCCACTTCTTGTCATCAACAAGCATCTGTTGATGATTGAGAATATCACATACCACCTGGAGTGCAGATACTTCTTTTGAAACTTAGCAGGTGGAACATTAGTTGCTCCAACATATCCAAGAGAAAAGATTGAAGACATCATCTGCTGTGTGGCAGGAAAATCAGGAGCATTCTGTACAAGAGGAAGTCTGAATATCCTCCTGAAGTCTACTTTTGTGATACTCCTGAATCCTTGTACTCCCCTCAGCTTAAATTCAAATCTGGCTGGTTCACCCTGTGGATTAGTAGCATTTGGTTGTGTGGCCTCCACAAATCTGATTGATCTGTTAAGAATATCCAAGTCTGTTTCTGGCACACTAACTGTGGAGCTCAGAGCAGGCCATAAAGTATGCCTCTCTAGAATTGCAGTCCAATAATTGCAGGGAATATTGGTTTCAGAATTGATAAAGTGATTATTCACCATTTAGCTGTATACATAAGAAATAGAAGACCACAAAATGTTATCATAAAGCACATTTCTCTATTCTTATTTCCTTTGAAATCCTTTTTATATTTTTCAAATTTTATAATTTTTATGACTTTTCTAAGATATAAAAATCATTTATTCCAAATATGAACAAATAATTGACAACCATGACATTCATATGATATTCATCTTAGTACAAAATCATCATGCAAAGTCAATTATATAACACAAGGAATCAGAACAATACTTAGTCAATTTTCAGCATAATTCAAGCAGATTCGGTATTTATGAAAACTTTAGATTCTGTAACCAAATAAGCTTGAGTTTTCATATCAGAAAGATATAGAATAAACATGTTAAGTGTTTGAAGATAAAAATCAGAAAATTTCAAGGTACCAAATTTCAGACTCGGTATCAAGAAAGAAAACCAGATTCGGTATCTTCAACAATTAACAAAAAGTCACTCAAACATGCATATTCTATCACATATCATGTAATTTCACAACCATGATCAATTAACCATTCAATTACAAGCATATTAACATGTTAATTGTATGAACAAACTCGGTATCAGGATAAGAACACATTCGGTAGATACAGAATTCATCAAATAAGCAATTAAACATGTAATCAGGCTCGGTCAAATGATAGATCAGTCAATTTAACTCAGATTAGACAACATTTCATGTTGATTTTCCAAATCAATTGAGTTTAATCAAAGATTAATTGAAATCGACTCAGACTCGGTATAATCAACAAGTTTTCAAAAATTAAAGGTCATAATCCAGTTATTTTTTATCTTTTCTGGTTGATAAAAACTTAATTATCTCAGATCTACAATTATATATCTTAAACATTGATTAAAATGAACAATTGCCAAGAATTTGAAGAAACAGAATAACGGACTCGGTAGAATTAGGCAGATTCGGTATAATCAACAGACTCGGTAGGTAATTAATAACAGTAAGAGAGTAATGTTTGACTTTGACTCTCCTTTTATAGATACCGAAGGTAAAATACCGAATGGGCTTTACAGAATGGGCCTAATATACCGAATACAGTCCAATTTTTTAAAACTTTAACAATTTAACTCCAAATCTTGACAAATTGATTTTTCCTCTTGAAATCCATTTCAATCTTTCCATGAAAAACAATTCTGAGACAATTTTTGAAAACTTTGAACTTACCGAATCTGTACTGTTGGTTGTCAGACTCGGTAAAATGCTAAAAATAGCATTTATTCAGTAGAATTTAAATATTTTTTGGATTTTATCTTTTCCAATTTTTATGAATTTTTCAAAATAAGATTTGTACTTAAAAGAACTTTGAATTTTATACAAAGTACAAATCTTCAGTGATACCAATTGTTGACACGGGTTGCATACTGAAATGTATACAAGCCATAGTGAATTATTTCAGATAAAAACAAAGAAATTTTGAGTTCACTTTTGAAAAACAATATTTTTGAATAATTTTCTCATTTTCTCCCTTTTTCTCCCCCTCAAAATGTGATATACAAGAAAGTAAATCAGCATTTTGATTATGTTCCCAAGAAAATGAATTAACTCCCCCTTGAAATAGGATATCAATGAGTTACCTCCCCCTTGTGTAACCATTGAACAAATATATCTAGGAAGTTATCATTAATCTAAAGGCAGTCCCTTAAAGAAAAATTATCTAAAACACTAAAACTTAATTGCTCCCCCTAGAAAGTATCTACTCCCCCTAAACACAAGATCCCAAAAATAAGTCCCAACAGATCTAAGGAATATCAAGCACTATACTCTACCATGCCAATCTCTTTCATCAAGAATTTTAGCTAAGTTCATCTAAAGGTTTAGTGAACATGTCAGCTAATTGCACTTTAGTAGGCACAAAGTATAACTCTACATCCCCTTTCTCTACATGGTCCTTAATGAAATGATAACGAATATCTATGTGTTTAGTTTTAGAATGCTGAACCAGGTTGCTTGTTATTGCAATAGCACTTTGTGAATCACAATAGATCGGGGTCTTAGAAATCTTAAAGCCATAGTCCAAGAGTTGAGTTTGCATCCACAAAACTTGTGAACAACAGTGAGCTGCAGCAATGTACTCAGACTCAGCTGTTGATAAAGACACACAGTTCTACTTTTTGGATGACCAACCAACTAGCCTATTCCCCAACATCTGAATTGATCCAGATGTGCTCTTTCTATCAACATGGCAACCACCATGATCCGCATCAGTATAAGCAGTGAGATAAGTCCTCATTGGGGTTGTCATTGGTTTTAAAGCAGTCATTTTAAAACGTTTTAGCATATCATTGATATACTTTGTTTGACTGATAAAAATCCCATTTGGTAATTGTTTTACTTGTAACCCCAAGAAGAAAGTTAACTGGTCAAGCATGCTCATTTCGAATTTGCTGGCCATAAGGTCACCAAATTCTTTGCATAAGGCCGGGGACGTGGAACCAAAAATAATATCATCAACGTAAATTTGAACCAAGAGAATGTGACCGTGGTTTTTACGGATGAATAGCGTTGTATCAATCGTTCCACGAGAGAAGTCATTGTCCAGCAAATACTTTGTTAAGGTCTCGTACCATGCACGCGGTGCTTGCTCCAGACCGTATAAAGCTTTCTCCAAGTAGTAAACGTGGTTTGGATGAATGGGATCGACAAAGCCTTCTGGTTGATCAACATAGATTTCCTCTTGAAGATAACCATTTAGAAAAGCAGTTTTGACATCCATTTGAAACACCATGAACTTCATATGAGAAGCAAATGCAAGGAAAAGACGAATTGCCTCAATCCTAGCAACCGGAGCAAATGTTTCGTCATAATCAATGCCCTCTTGTTGTCGATATCCTTTGGCCATAAGACGTGCCTTATTTTGAACCACAATTCCATCAGAATCCTTCTTGTTCTTAAAAATCCACTTAACCCCTATTGGTCGTTGACCTATTGGTCTTGGAACTAATCGCCATACTTTCAATCGTTTAAATTGATTGATCTCGTCTTGCATTGCAACTACCCAGTATGGATCTAATAAAGCTTAAGCAACCGTTGTTGGTTCAATCTTACTAAGAAAGGCTGTGAATAGACACATTTTCTGAGTAGCCCTTCGAGTTGAAACTGGAGCAGATGCGTCACCAATAATAAGATCTATTGGATAACTTTTAGTCCATCGGGTGTGGGGAAGAGGTTGAACATCAATTGTATCCATCGGAACATCAACCGTTGTTGACGTTGAGCCTTGATATGCTTGATCTGATGTAACATTATCTAATGGATTCAATAGAGTATCTGGAGAAACAGCTGGAGTTGTATCAAATGATGAATCTTGATCTTGTTCAAGATTATCAGTAACAGGAGGTTGGAGGGAGGATGAAGAAGCAACAGGTGAATCAGTTGGTGTTGAATCTTCATCAAAAAGACTTTGAAGAGTCTCCACAGTAGTTGACTGTGATGGTGTAATCGGTATGGCTTGAACATTTGAATCCCGTTGAGGAGTATAAAGACTATCAAACAAGATATCCAGTTCCTCTGATGTAACCGTAGGAACACCCTTCTTCGAGAAAATTGAGTTTTGCGTGGAAGAAGTAGTAGCCAGGTTAGGATCGGGTTTTGAACTGAGTTGTTCAAAAGCCATTCCCGAAAATTCATCGAACTTGACGTTAATGCTCTCTTTAATCATCTTTGTCCGCTTATGATAAACATGATAAGCAACTTTGTTCGAGGAATAACCAAGAAATATGACCTGATCGCCATGAGGATCAAACTTTCCGAGGCTGTCAAAATCGTTAAGCACATAGCATATACAACCAAAAACACGGAAATATTTGACATTCGGGCGTCTACCATATAATAACTCCTATGGAGTTTTATCAAAACGTTTGTTTACAATACAACGATTTTGGGTATAGCATGCAGTTGAAATGGCCTCCCCCCACATTTTTGGAGGTAAATTGGAGTAGGCAAGCATCGTTCGTGCTGCTTCGCACAACGTACGATTACGTCGTTCGACTACTCCATTTTGTTGGGGGGTCCGAGCAGCAGAGAACTGATGTTCAATGCCTTGGTCTTTCAAATAACTATCAAGCGGGTCATTCTTAAATTCCATCCCATTATCAGTTCTGATGCTCTTAACATGTTTGTTAAAAGAGCGTTGAATCTTTTTAATGAACTCAATGATAATGGCGGGGGTTTCTGACTTAGTTCGCAAAAGAAAAATCCATGTAAACCGGGTATAGTCATCAACAATGACAAGCACATGTTTCTTGCCACCGAGGCTAGAAATACGCATTGGTCCACATAAATCCATATGCAATAATTGCAAAGATGATGAAGTACTGGGGTTTTGCTTAAGCGGATGATTGGTCCATTTCAGCTTACCCATCGCACATGATGGACACACATGATGCTTATCATATTGAAAGGTTGGAATACCATCAACTAAATCTTTAGAGACTAGTCGATTGATACCCTTGTAATTCAGGTGTGACATCCGATGATGCCATAGCCATGAATTTTCTTTGGTAGAACGAGTGGCCAAACACATGGTTGCATGTGATGGTGCATCATTGAGGTCAATAGTATATAGTGAAGTACAACGTTTACCAACAAGAAGATCATTCCCTTCGATGGATTGCACCGAGCATTATCGACGTTCAAACAAAACTTTGAGATCTCCATCGCAGAATTGGCTCACACTAAATAAACTACACCCCAAACCCTCAACATATGAAACCCGTTTGATTGTTATGCCATTTTGCACAAAATATCCGTAACCCGTTATTGCTGCAATCTCATCGTTTCCGAATGTAACCGTTCCTAGGAATTTGTCAATGAAGTTGACAAGCAAGGATTTATCGCCTGTCATGTGTCGAGAACAACCGGAATCGATATACCAAACATAGACGTCGAAACCCTGTAAATGTGAATTTCCTAGAGTTTAGGTACCCAAAGTTTCTTGGGTCCTTTTTGGTTAGTACCAGCAATAAACTTTGGATTAACAACAAACTTTGGATCAATGATGAAATAATCACGTAAAGCATCATGCAGTTTAGACAATAAAGCATCATTTAAAACCACATTACATGAAGCATCATACGCAATATCAATCTTTACATCGTTATCAGAAGTCTTAACACACAATTTATTCCAAGTAGATGTTTTGTTCACAGACGAAAATTGAAAAACATGAGATGATTTCCTAGGCCGACTAGCAGATTGCTTTGGTTTGGTTGCTACTTTCTTAGTCGTGGACTTAGGAACCCATACAGATTTGTAATTCAAGTTTGGATTATGACCTGTGATACGAAAAACACCTTTGTTAGTTAGACGTCCAAACTTTTCAGTTGACACATGAGATGACTGATTTTGCAGAATTTCCAATTTGATTGTATGTTCTTTTGCATCATACTCACTTAAATCAGGTTTAGAACTTATGTGTGATGTGGACTTAACTGATTTCTTTAAAAGACTCGCTTTTGAAGTTTTTGTCATAGGAATCTTTTCAGTTAACACAGAACCATTTGGAGAATGAACCTTTTTAACAATATACTGAGTTGTAGAAACAACTTTCGAACCATGATTGCCAAATTGAGAACGTAGAGGATTTTTAAGAATAGTAATGGGTTTTACATCCTTAGATGTTGTTGTTCCCTTCCCCTTCTTAGTAATCCCACCAGTACATTCAAGCACATTGGTTGCAACATTAGACGTTTGCTTAAGTGTGTTAGCCTGTTTCAGTTGAATTATCTTTTGTTTTAAGCTTTTAATCTCAAGACATAATTCTTCAGCAGAAACTATCACTTCACCCTCCTTAAAAGCATAAGTACATTCTTTCTTAGGCAGTGAAGGCAATTTATCACACAAAGCAAGCATTTGTTCTAATGATTGGCACTTAAGTTGCAAGTCAATATTCTCCTGTTCAAGTTGAGCTACTATATGATTCAAATCACGTACAGCAGGCAAATGCAAGTAATAATCATGCAAAGGATCAAGTTGACTTTCAAAATCTATCAAAGGTTTAATGTTCGGTTCATTCTGAGGTTCTACTTTTTCATCTAAAGAATTTTGACCTAGAGAATCTGTCTCAAAGAAGACAGTTAGTTCATGTGCTAGGTCTTCACGGAAAACATCACCTGAACATGCAGGTAAAGTTGGTAGAATTGGTTTCCATCAAAAATTGGTTCATCAAACACCTCATCTATTGCAGTAATGCTAGAACTAGGTTTGTTAAACACTTCATTCTCAAGTATTAAAATGTATTTCTCTAGCATGAGTGTTGGGATATAAACCAGTCTACGCTTAGGCACATAATCTTCACATTGCATGTTCTTTTCAGTTTCAACAAGATTTTTCAAGAAATCAGGATTCGATTTACCTATCTTATCATTGATTTTTTCATACATTAAGCTAATTTGATGGTATTTCCTAGATTTACAATTCACAATAATATCATCAAAATCAGCATCAGAAGCATGTACAAAATGCGATGGTAAACCGGCTTGAAAATAATCATAATGATATAATCCTGGAATCTTTTTGGAAGCATCTTCCAAAATTTTCGGATCTTCATAACCCAACCCCCACTTTTCACCATGAATCGTTTTTGGTCTATTCATGAAAATCGTTTGTTTTGAAAGTTCCATATCCATGATAGCTTTGGATTGCTCTGTTCGATAGAGTTTTTCCTCATATCGAGCAAGTTGTGCTTTCATTTGAAAAGATTCTTTTGACAATAAAGAAATTTCAGTGTTCTTTTCAATTATGGTGTTTTCCAATTGAACGATTTTCTTGTTTAGTTTTGAAAGTGTGGGTTCATGTTGGTTTTTCAAATCAGAAAGATCTTTTTCTAAAAAATGAACTTTTTCTGCAAGTCGTTCCGATTTTAAACGATAATCAGTTCTTTCAACTTTAATCGGATAAATTATCTTTTTCAGATCTTCCAACTCAGTTTCCGTAGAGTTGAGTTGGAGAGTCAATCGTTGCATATCCGTTTGCAATTTGGATGAGGAAGGTCTGGTCTCATTCATTTTAATTTTATCTTTTAAAACCTTGTTTTCAGATTTTAAGCCTTTGACTTCTTTTGACATTGAGACCAGATTCTTCATCAAGTCATTTTGCATTTTTATAAAATCAGGTGAGAATTCAGTTGATTGTACCTCATCATCATCGGATGTTGAGTCAGAATTCTCCATTGCTTCCTTAGCTTTGATGAGCTTTGTCACCTTGCAAACATTTGCATGTTCCACCTCTGAATCTGAATCGTCAGTCCAGTTAAACCAAGTATCATCAACTGGTTTTAGCTCTCTCCCAGTTTCCACAATCTTAGCCATCAACATTTTCTTCTTGTAGTAAGCTGCGTTCTTCTTCTTAGGCATCTTGCACTCACGAGAGTAATGACCAGCTTTGCCACAATTGAAACAAATTGAATCTTCCTTCTTGGAATCATCAGCACGTTGTTGTTTAGATTGATCAGCTTTCTTGTAGTACGAGGAAGATGACGAGTTTTTGCGTTGATTGCTTGATTTGCCTTTAAACTTGTGTTTGTTCAAGGCTTTTGTGAACATGGCTGCCATCTTGACTAATTCAAGGTGAGAATCATCAACATCAGAAAGATTCAAATCTTCTGAATCAGTTGATTCTTCTACAAGCACTTTCTTGGACAAGCTTTTGGAAGACGTCAACGATTTGCTCTTCTTTTTGGCAATTAGGGCAAGTGGATCGCCCAGAGAAGACTCTTTCCTTCCTTCTTGAAGTTTAGACACTTCAGGTTGGTAATGCATAAGAACTCCAACAAGCTCATGAATAGTCAACTTGTCAATCTCTTTAGTTGATCGAACAATGGTTCCATAAGGAAGCCAATCAGCATTGACCTTTTTGAGAAACTTCATGTTGACTTCAGCATTTACTTTTATGATCTTGCACCTTTTCAACTCATTGAGAACACCATTGAAACGATGATATGTATCCTTGAGTGGTTCATCAGTTTCCTGCTTGAAATCTTCATAGAATCCCAGAGCCTTATTCAATTTAGTAACGTCTGACATGTCATAACCTTCTTGCTGTCGTTTGATCTCATCCCATATATCTTTTGCTGTTGTGTTGCTATCAACATTTTCAAACAATTCATACGGGATAGCTTGCATAACAATATTCTATGCCTCTATGTCACCCTGAGCTCTCTCACGCTTATCACCATAAAGTTCATAGACTGGAATTGGCATACCAGTATCCGGATGATAATCAACAACTGGACCATCTCTCAGAGAAGCCCAAATGTACTTTGCTTTCTCACCCTTATAGTCTATGTACTGAGTGATACGGTGAAGCCACTGAGTGTACTTGCCATCAAACAACACTGGAGGACGGGAATCTAATCCAATGATCAAAGTATCTTGAGTAGACATCTTGAAAATGAGGTAGATTCGGTAAAGATTCTGTATTACACAAATCTAAGATGAAAAATCACAACAATCTGATCAGAATGTCAGATTCTGTATTAGATTCGGTACTGTAGCAGATTCGGTAAAGATTCTGTATATCAGATTATGTATAAGAAACTGATCAGAAATACAAGTGACATACCCAGATTTAGTATAGATTCGGTAATCACAAGAATTGTAGCCTGTAACCACTTAAAACAATGGATTAAGTGATACAGAAACTCAGATTCTGTATCTGACTCGGTAGTCAGATTCTGTATGAATTTGAAGTTCAAACTCAATTCAATCCTTTTGAATTAGATTCTGTAACCTTGCTGCACAAGGAAACAAGTTAGTATCACACAAAATATCAAAGATACCGAAAGTATAGGATACCGAATGTCAACTGTAGCAGTTGACAATACCGAGTCTAAGTTTAAAACTTAGAAATATGACAGAATCCTTTCTCAAACCACACCAATTAGCTATGTATAATTAAACCGAATGTGATAGAATTACGATCACACCACAATCTGCAACACTTAAGATGAATTTAAGTAATGAAGCAGACTCGGTATGACAGTTACGATACCGAGTGTTGATCAAATCTTCAAAACTTGATGAATTGAAGAAATTGAACAGTCAGAAATATGATTTAACACCTCACGAACACAACTGAATCCTTAAATCTTCACAAAAATCCAGAATCAAGCTTGAATTAAGCAATACCGAGAGTTTTAGCCACAAACTCTAAAAATCAACTTGATTCTCCATAATTGAAGTTAAAAAGCTGTAATGATGATCGAAACTCTTTCTAAAAGACCTAATGCACCTTCGCTGAACTTATCACAAGAATCTGAACGTCAGATTATCAAATTCGATAATACCGAATGTGATTCAAAATACCGAGAGTATTCAGATTCTGTAATCTACAATCTCTGGATCGATATAGTGATGTAGAATCACTTCCTGGAAGCTCTGATACCAAATGATAGGTCAGATCATGTTGAGATTGAGAGAAATGATAAGATAAAGAGAGATTTGGTATGTAAGAATGAGACTCGGTATTAGAGAGAATCGGTTGTAGGTCAAGTGTAATCACTACAGCAGAATCCAAAATCTGTTGTAGGTCATTATCTCCTTTTTATTTTATTTTTTTATTTTATTTCCCGGATGATTCAATGATGTCGATCGTTTATAACCACTGATTAATACGTGTAATGGAAAAGGATTCAATAACTCTCTATCACCATCTTGGTGAATTTCTTCCAACTACCATCGACAACCACAACTAACCACCACTCACCTCTCCTTCCACCATGAACAACCAAATGATCTATCATGTTTAGTTGCAACCCCAATAACGAAACCCACTTGTTTTCTTCAATCATCACCACAATCCCTATGATCTCCACAACATCACCATCTTCTTCATTTATCACCGAGAAAACCATTGAAACACCATCACCATGTTTGCTTATGTTACGCTATTCTCTGTTTCTATCTAAATCGTAAAACACAAACAAATATAGAAGGTTACTGCACCTGTTACGTTTGTTTCTTGCTTCTGTTGGGGACGGAGCACCACCACAACAATCACACTCTTGAACACTTCATCACCGACACCTTTAATGCTTCCTGTTTCAATCAAGCTTTTCAAAAACTATTGCTTCCACAATTGTGTGCTCCACTATAATTTTTATTTTAGAACCGAAACATGAGTTGGTTACTTGCGTGATATACTTATACTGGCCAACAATTTCAATATACCTAAACCCTACATCCATTCATAATGTGTCAGTTCTTAATAGTATTAATCTCACGTACCCCACTTGTTGATTTATAATTATTAAAGATGATTCATTGTTGTCGCTGTATCCCACATGTTTTTAAATCCCCACCATAAAATGAAATGATAATCTATACTGTTTTTAAATCCCCACATGTCATGATTCATTAAAATATTTATATATTGGGTTCTCCTTTCTGTTAATAAATCTAGACGCAAACATGAGCCGTATATTTATGGGTCGTTTTTTTTAAATTTTCGGATTCTGTTGGGCCGATACTTTCAGACGGGCTGCCATACTCTTTGGGCTGCATATGTACCAAGATGTTGGGCCGAGAAGATTAAATGCAGAGATGATGAAGTCGTTAACTATCCTGGTGATGCGTGTAATTATATTTCCACACAATCACAGCAGTATAATTAATTATATGATGCTCATAATAACAAGATGATTAAGAGAAAAATGATGACGGTTTAAAGATGATGATGATTGCGGTTATGATCATGAAGATTATGATGATCGTGAGATGATTATAATGACTTGAGTTGGTGATGATGTTATGATGAGTATGATGATCATGATACGAATGATCATTGTGGTGATACGTGAAGATGATGAAAAACCACGAATTGATTAGGAACAAGAGATGAGTGATGACGTTAGATGAAGCGTAAAGAATGTTATAGAGATGATATAATAACCGTGATATGATTATGATTATGATAATCACGATGGTAATTGGATGGTAGTTACGGTTTGATTTTGATTTTTGATTTTGATGATGATGATTCTGTGAAAATTTTGATCACGATGATGATAGTTTAGGATAATTATGATGATGATGGTTATATTAAGATCATATTAGAGATTCCTTGTTAATGGATTAGGAGGATTAAATGGGTTTCAAAAGAAAACAGATAAATAATGGGTAAAAGAATTTTAAGGGACGAATTATAACAGATAATAATCAACGGATCAGTGGTTGGGCTTGTGTGTGATAAATGAGAGGTCTCGAGTTCGAGTCCCGGCGGTGACGTATTCTTTTTAAACAAGTCTTCAAAGGTTGTATTCATTATTATTATTATTATTATCATTATCATTATTATCATTATCATTATTATTACTATTATTATTAATACTAATTATTATTATTATTGTTATTGTTATTGCCATGATAAGTGTTATTATTATTAATATTATTACTATTATGATATTATTGTTAAAATTATTAAATTATGATAATTATTATTACTTCTAATATTTAGAAATATCATTGTTTTTAAATCAAATAAAGAGTATTATCAAATTCGTTAACCTTAGTATATGTATCATAATTACAATTAGGATTATTGTTATTATTATTATTATTGATATTATTAGTATTACAAATATTATTGTTACAAATATTATAATTTTCTTTATAAGTATTAGAAACATAAATTTTCATTAATACTATTATAAGTAAGATTATTATAAATCTTGTCATTTTAGGGTTATTATTATTAATACGAGTATGATTAATATTAATATTAGTATCACTTTTGTAACTATTAGTATTATTAATCTTATAATTAGATAAAGTATCATTATTAACAATATCATTACCATTATTAAAATTATCATTTTTAATGAAGTGTAGAATAAATTCTAAATAACTACAAAGATATATAAAAAGGATATAACTAATAAATTTATATATATATATATATATATATATATATATATATATATATATATATATATATATATATATATATATATATATATATATATATATATATATATATGTTCGATTACAACTATGTATATTAATAAATATACAAATGATATAGGTTCGTGAATCCGAGGTCAACCCTATACTTGTTCAATGTCGTTCTATGTATTTTTACTACAAAATACATTAGGTGAGTTTCATTTGCCTTTTACCCTTTATATTTTTGGGCTGAGAATACATGCGCAACTTTTATAACTGTATTACGAAATAGACACAAGTACCTTAACTGCATTCTATGATAGAATTATCTGAGATTGGGGTTGATTATTATGACACGCATTAACCCCGGTTTCCGTTAGAGCGTATGAGCTTCCGAGCCGGGTGGATGGTTTATTATTTACGACATTTTGGCACCGGTTGTCCTATATTTTATAAACATGTGTTCAGCTGTGGGGTGTAAAGACCGGCACAGAGGTTCTATATTTTGAAGGCACATGTATTCAGCCGTGGGGTGAAAGACCGGCACAGATGGTTACTATTATATTTTGAATCCTCATCAGGTGTTCTTCTTATGAAAGATATTTTTTTTGTGAAGTTGGAATGGGACTTCTGTACATTTTATAATATTTAAAATCTTGTGGTCTATTAAAATGATGAAAATAAAATGATTACTATAAACTAATGAACTCACCAACCTTTTGGTTGACACTTGAAAACATGTTTATTCTCAGGTTTGAAAGAAATCTTCCGTTGTGCATTAGCTCATTTTAAGGATATTACTTGGAGTCATTCATGACATATTTCAAAAGACGTTGCATTCGAGTCGTTGAAGTTCATTAGAGATTGTTATTAAGTAGATGACAGATTAGGTCATTTATAGTTTGGATATTATGAAATGGTATGCATACCTGTCAACTTTCGATGAAATGAAAGTTTGTCTTTTAAAAACGAATGCAATGTTTGTAAAATGTATCATTTAGAGGTCAAGTACCTCGCGATGTAATCAACTATTATGAATCGTTTATAATCGATATGGACTTCGTCCGGATGGATTAGGATGGGGCATTTCACTATGTGCATGGAGTCATACATGCTTTATTCGAGAAAACTTTGCATTCACAAAATCATCACCATGTATCTTATTTTGACTGCATTGTCAACGGATGTATTATTGTAACCTATTATTTACGGTGATTGTCTATATGTAGAAACCATCAAATGTCAAAAACCTTGGAATTAGATATTCATTTATGGTGTGCCTTTTCAAAAGAATGCAATATTTACAAAACGTATCATGTAGAGGTCAAAACCTCACTATGAAATCAATGAATAACGTACCGCGTCAATACCGATTTTGACGGGTCATTACAGTTGGTATCAGAGCTTGAGGTCATAGGGAACCAGAATTTGCATTAGTGTGTTTAACTGGTAATTGTTAGGATGCATTAGTGAGTCTGTATTATGACCGTATCTGTTTTTACCGATTTTGGCTTATCATTCCTTGCCGGAAATTAATTGCTTATCATTCTTAAGTCTAGACACGTTTTCCTGCATTTATTGCATAGATAGTGTACAGACGAATTCATATCTTAGCATATCTGTTACTGTAAACTTACCTGACATCTTCCGAAGATTCCTCCGTAATTTATGGAATTTTGGTATTATATATACATATGTAAATTATGTATTGAAGAATACCAATCTAAATCCTATAATCTATTTCATATCAAAAATCATTTCCCTGATTATACAAGATGGATCCCGTATCTAGTTCAAATTCCTTAGATTTCGACAGCTATTCCGATATGGATTTCCACTCGAGCTCCGAAAGCAGTGTGACAGGAATGGATCAACCAATTAGCCATCATCTATTCTGGATGAATTGGGGATGGGTTCGTAATCTACATAATCATTGGAGACAAGAAGAAGGTGATCCCTTCCATCCACCACATTTCCCTCTGGGCGAAGAACCTGAAGCACTTACCGCCGAACCAATCCGTAACACCATCTTCACCCTCATTTCCAGAACAGCTCGCAACGATTACGTAATATCTACTATTCTAAATCTTATTCATCCGCTCGTCCGAAATTCCAATCATCCTGGTGTAATAGAAGAAGTCAACGAGCTTTGCGCTCGAATAGTGGCTTTGGAAAATATGGTGCAAAGATTACAAGCACCAGCGACAACACCAGTACCACCAACAACATCCACATCGCAAGCCTCAATTGAAGGTATTTCATATGCCCGAGAGACATATTAAATTAATGTGGCTAATGTGTTATGTTCCAAGTCGGGTCATACCCAATAACAAGCTTACCGACACCTTATACGTATCTAATTTTAACGATTGGATCATTAAATAAATACTTGACACTTGGATTTTAGAAAATCGGTTTTCTAAAATATCATCACTTGGGATAAAATTATTTGGATAATTTGCATTTAATTATTTATAGGTTTAAATAATTAAATTGTGTTATATTTTATAAGTTGGTTTATAAAATAATTACAAGTAACTAAATAATTGAAAGGCATTTTATATAACAAGTTTAAATTTTAAATCCGTGTTATTATTACTTGGGGTGGCATTTTTTTGGCTCCCAAGACCACCACCCATGCTTGATTACTTGTTACTTTTAATAACACATCCTCCTAAGTGCATGCCTATTCCATATACCAAGCAATTATCTCATTTTCTCTCAACACAAGTAAAAAAAACTCTCTCATCTTCATCCTTGGGGCTGCTGGCCAAATTTTTTTGAGGAGAAAAGAAGTGGGTTCTTGCTTGGTAACTAACTAATTTAAGTGTCAAATAAATCCTAACTAATCCTTGGTGGTGTTGGTTCAAAAGCTTTGGGTATTAAACACTTGAGGCTTCAAGTTAGAAGCTCCATTTCTTCATCATCTTGCTCACTTGATAACAACCCTCAACTAGCTTGAGGAGGTATGAATCTTCCCTTCTTGTTCTTATATGTAAGTATATATTCATGACTTGATATCTTCATGGGATTCAAATAAAATGGTTTAACATATACACTTGGTTTCTTAATATTATGCTTCCGCTTGCTTTAATATTCATAAAATTGGTTTTGTGATTATGTAAACTTAAAGAACATGTTGTTATGTTAAATCCCATCAATGGTATCTAGAGCCGAAGTCTATGAAATATGCTTCTTATATATGGTCTTTAAAACTCACCAACTTTGCATTCTATTAACATGCATGAAAGTAGAATGTAAAAATGTTTGGATTTGGGTGGGTATATAATTTTGGCCGAATTTGAGAGGTTCCAAAAGTGGTTTTGGGTTTGCCATTTGGTTAATATATTGATGTTCACAATCATAGCCATGACCTTGTGTTTGAATGAATGTTTGTTTGGTTGATTTGTTAATCTTTCAATATGGTTGTAATATTCATTCAAATTGGTTTGTAATATTAATTATTTATTTGGTATGTAATATTAATTTTGGTTATGTAATTTATTTTATATTTGACATGTAAAATAGATTAGGTTGTATTTTCATTTTTTAGAGAAAAATGTATTAGGATATATTTTTTTTATAAAAGATGAAGATGCAAGATGAAGACAAGGAAGATGCAAGATTAAGTGGGAGATTTTGAAATTTCCTACTTTGTGTTATAACCCCTTAACCGGTGGCATTTGTTTTCGGCTAAACAAATATCTACCAAAATGGCTTGATTGTGAACATATTTATTTTGCATGCATGGTTGTTTATTGTGTTTATATGTTTGGTTGCTACAAGTAAATCACAAATTAATAACAAGCTAAATGACAATTTAATTGGTTAAATTAGACATTATTAATGACATGCAAAACGACAATTTAATTAGTTAAATTAAAAGTGGCAAAAGGACATTAATAAATGGTTATTAAGAACATGAAAAGGATAACACATATAAAATGGTTTATATCAATGTAATGAAATTGGCTTTATTACATAACATGAAAAATGGATTTTCAAATAAACCATACACTAAATGCATGTTGGTGTATGGTACAAAAGTTTTCTTAAACTAGAAATTATGAAAACTTAAAATCCCTTAATCAATAAGGAAAACAAGTTAAACGCCATCCTTTTGTGTGACACTTAAAAATATTAGGGAACTCATAATGGGATAAAGGTCACCTAACCGTTATGAGCAAACTAATATGATTAAGGTGAATTTCGCACACTTGTGGGATAAAGGTCACCTAACCACTTGTATGTTAAATTTACACATTTACACAAGTAGGACGACTTGATTTGGAAATCATGAACTTAGGGTCACCGAAGCATGAGGAACAAATAGGCGTTGATGGGATAAATGTGCCATGCAAAAGGATTGCATGATCCCATAACTTAGAAGTTGCAAAAGGATTGCAATTGTCATATAATGACTACCTAGCTAAATCAAATGACGGGATAAAGGTCACTTAACCGAAATTTGGTTTACCATTGGATTCTAAAATTTAATAAATATCAATTGAATTTAAAGGGTATTGATTGTTAAATTAAAATTGATACTTAAAAAACTTTGTTAAATTTTGTAGATGGCCGCCAATAACAACAACATTCCAAACGCACCAATCAACTTTAACAACCTATCGTTGAGGTCAATCCTCAAAAAGGAAAAACTCAACCATACGAACTTCATGGATTGGTTTCGCAACCTAAGAATTGTCCTCAAACTAGAGGATAGGGCGTATGTGTTGGAAGACCCCATTCCCGATCAACCGGACGAGGATGATACGGAAGGCATGGCTTATTGGGATAAGTATTGCACCGATTCGGTGCAAGTCTCTTGCCTTATGCTTGGGACTTTGATACCCGAACTCCAAAAGGACTTTGAGCATCATAGTGCATATGACATGATCACACAATTGAAGGAGATTTTCCTTCAACAAGCTCATGTCGAGTGCTTCGAAATGGTTCGAGCGCTTCATGCATGTCAGATGGACGACTCCCAATCCGTTTCATCTTATGTCCTTAAGATGAAAAGCCTAATTGATCGAGCGAACCGTCTAAATTGCAACATGTCTAATGAATTAGCCATGGACCTTATTCTCAACTCATTGTCAAAAAGGTTTGACACATTCGTAATGAATTACAACATGAATGGTTGGGATAAGAGCATTGGCGAATTACATGCCATGCTAAAGACGGCCGAAGCAAGCATGGGTAAAAGGGCTTCACCCGTGTTTACGATCAATGAAGGCGGGTCTAAAAACAATAATACTTCTAAGCCAAAGGTGGCTAAGAGGAAAGGACCCGCCTACCAAGGCAAGGGTAAGGGAAAGGGGAAGATGGTTACCCCAACCAATAATAACAAGAAGCAAAAGGTTGCTGGTAAAGCAAACCCCAAAGAAGATCCGTGCTTTGGTTGCGGTGAAATGGGTCACTGGAAACGCAACTACCCGATCTACCTTAAGGAGTTGAAAGAAAAGAGGGATGCAGGGCAAACCTCAGGTAATGTATATATGGTATACATTGAGCTTAGTATTACTTCTTCTAATACATGGGTATTAGACACAGGATGTGGAACTCATATTTGCAATTCTTTGCAGGGGTTCAAAAGAAGTAAACAAGGAGCGGGAACTACAAGCCTCTTCATGGGAAATGGTGCAAAGGTGCACGTAGAAACTGAAGGAGACTTTGTTTTAAAGCTACAAACTGGGTTGGAGCTTGTTTTGAAAAATGTTTTGTATGCTCCTGATTTGACTCGAAACATTATTTCTATTTCCCGTTTAAGACAATGTGGTTTTGATTTCAATTTTATTGATGATGATATCCATGTTTCTTTAGATAATGTGTTCTATTTTAAGGCTTCGCCTTCGAATGGTATTTATGAATTGGTTTATGATGACACGTCATACAATAGCTCAATATACCATGCAAACACCAAGAAACTCAAAAGGGATTTGAGTGATTCCTACTTATGGCATTGTCGCCTTGGTCACATAAACAAGAACCGAATGCATACACTTCAAAAGAATGGACTTTTGAAATCAAATGAACTAGACTCATTTGATGTATATGAATCTTGTTTACAAGGCAAAATGACTAAAGCATCTTTCAAAGGGACTTATGAAAGGGCTAAAGACTTATTGGGATTAATATATTCGAATGTATGTGGACCCTTTAAGCCCATGACTAGGAAAGGTGAAAGATACTTCATTACTTTCATTGATGACTTCAGTCGTTTTAGATATGTCTACCTGTTAAGACATAAGGACGAAACTTTTGAAGCATTCAAGGAATATCAAAACAAAGTACAAAATCAACTTAATAAAATAATCAAGGTACTTCGTACCGATAGAGGAGGTGAATACCTAAGCGATGCTTTCCAAGAACATCTTAAAAGTTGTGGGATTATCTCGCAACTCACTCCTCCTGGAACACCCCAACTTAATGGAGTTTCCGAAAGGAGGAACCGAACCCTAATGGATATGGTTCGATCTATGATGGCTAGAATCTCGTTACCTCTATCATTTTGGGGTTATTGTCTAAGCTCCGCGGCTCGTATTTTAAATATGGCCCCAACCAAGAAAGTGAAACGAACTCCTCATGAGATGTGGTTTGGAAAACCTCCATCTCTGTCACACTTAAAGGTATGGGGATGTGAAGCTTATCCTAAGCGTTACGTCCCTAATAAGTTGAATGCTCGATCCACGAAGTGTATCTTCATAGGATATCCCAAGGATGATATGGGATATTATTTCTATGATCCATCCGAGCAGAATGTATTTGTTGCTCGAAAAGCTAAATTCCATGAAACTAAGTTCCTAATGGAAGGTAATTGTGAAAGGAAGATAGATCTTGAAGAGGTTCAAGATCAAGTAGATGATACACAATTGGTTGACACTAGCACTCAACATGAAAATGTTGAGAATGATCAACTGGATGATCAAAGTATACAAGACGTTCACAGATCTGGTAGGATTAGTAATCCTCCTGAGTGATATGAGTTTCTCATGGATGGTTGCTATGTGGTTGATTTGGATGAACCAGCAAACTACCAAGATGCTTTATCAAGGATTGATAAAGATAAATGGCAGGAAGCCATGAACGCTGAGATGCAATCCATGTATGACAACCAAGTTTGGGAACTTGTTGCACAACCTACTGGCTCAAAGCTAGTTGATTGTAAATGGCTTTTCAAAATGAAAACCAACATACATGGAAACTTGGATACATATAAAGCTAGACTTGTAGTAAAAGGTTTCACTCAAACTCAAGGGGTTGACTATGATGAAACTTTTTTGCCTGTGGCAATGCTAAAGTCTATTAGGATATTACTTGCCATTGCTGCTCATTATGATTATGAAATATGGCAAATGGATGTCAAGACCGCTTTCCTAAATGGACATCTTGAGGAAGATGTCTATATGGTTCAGCCTGAAGGTTTTGTTGATCCGAAATATCCTAAAAAGGTATGCAAGTTAAAGAAGTCAATCTACGGATTGAAACAAGCATCTAGAATGTGGAATCATCGTTTTAATGAGGAGGCCAAGAAATTTGGCTTCATTAAAAATGGTGATGAAGCTTGTGTATACAAGAAAGCTAGTGGGAGCACTATCATGTTCCTTGTACTATATGTGGATGATATATTGTTATTTGGAAATGATATTCCGGCAATGCAAAGTGTTAAAACTTGGTTAAGTAAATGCTTCTCCATTAAGGATCTTGGAGAAGCGCAATACGTTTTGGGGATTGGGATCTACATGGATAGATCCAAGAAACTGATAGGTTTGAATCAAAGTACATACATTGAAAAGATCTTGAAAAGGTTCAAGATGGAGAACTCTAAGAAAGGTTTGGTACCTATTCAAAGAGGAACGCTTCTCAGTTCATCTCAGTGCCCTACTACGAAAGATGAACAAGAGAGAATGAAGAAAGTCCCGTACGCATCTGCTATTGGGTCAATCATGTATGAAATGATATGTACTAGGCCGGATGTGTCATGCGCTCTTAGCTTGACAAGTAGATACCAGAATAACCCAGGAAACAGTCATTGGATTGCTGTCAAAAGTATATTGAAATACCTTAGGAGGACTAAGGACATGTTTCTAATATATGGGTCTGGTGAGGAGGAACTCGGTGTAAAAGGTTACGTAGACTCGAGTTTCCAAACTGATCGAGATGATTCTCGATCACAATCCGATTATGTCTTCACGTTAAATGGAGGTGCGGTCTCTTGGAAGAGTTCAAAATAGGATGTTGTTGCTTTATCCACTACAGAGTCAGAGTACATTGCCGCCTCATTAGCAGCTCAGGAAGCTGCATGGATGAAGAAATTCATTGACGACTTAGGAGTAGTTCCTTCCATTCAGGACCCTCTTGAGATCTTTTGTGACAACGAGGGTGCGATTGCTCAAATCAAGGACCTCGTTCTCACTAAAAGACCCGTCACATTGAGCGAAGATTCAAATACATAAGGGATGAAGTTGAAAAGGGAAAGTTATGTATTCGCAAAGTTCACACAGGTCTTAATATAGCGGATCCTCTCACGAAGCTCTTACATGGAGCAAAACATGCAGGGCATGTTTATGTATTAGGGCTTCGATATTCCAGTGATTGGTTGTGATCTGTTTTATGTATTGTAACGGAATGAAGTGGTTCAAACTCATTAATATAATTATGGTGTTAATTTATTAATCTTGAGTCAGGTTCCTATTTTGCATATTTTATCCATGAATAAGTAATTATTCTAAATTCCGTAGTCGATCACATTTGTGGGAGCAAATGTGAGGTTTAGACTATTATGAACTTGGATTGGTATACATTCACGGGATGAATGTGGGGCAAGGTTTCAACCAAGGTTCATAGATATTTGTGGGATACAAATATTGGAAGACCCGCCCTCAAGATTTACTAAATGGAGCCTTTGTGGTTGATCACATGTAATCTTGAGTAAAGGCGAATATCATTGTATCCTCTGACCTGAGATACATATTGGGTTCGGATATTTACCAAGTATTGTGCCTTGATTCTTTCCTTCGCTATTCTGAAATATGGTAGTTCATAAGGAAGAGCTCAGGTATAATGCAAGGTACATATTTAGAATGTATGTAATCAAGACGGAATTTGTCCCTCTTATTCGTTGAGAGTCAGATGTCTAACGCCTTGAATTGATCCCTTCCATCCACCACATTTCCCTCTGGGCGAAGAACCTGAAGCACTTACCGGCGAACCAATCCGTAACACCATCTTCACCCTCATTTCCAGAACAGCTCGCAATGATTACGTAATATCTACTATTCTAAATCTTATTCATCCGCTCGTCCGAAATGCCAATCATCCCAGTGTAATAGAAGAAGTCAACGAGCTTTGCGCTTGAGTAGTGGCTTTGGAAAATATGGTGCAAAGATTACAAGCACCAGCAACAACACCAGTACCACCAACAACATCCACATCGCAAGCCTCAATTGAAGGTATTTCATATGCCCGAGAGACATATTAAATTAATGTGGCTAATGTGTTATGATCCAAGTCGGGTCATACCCAATAACAAGCTTGCCGACACCTTATACGTATCTAATTTTAACGATTGGATCATTAAATAAATACTTGACACTTGGATTTTAGAAAATCGGTTTTCTAAAATATCATCACTTGGGATAAAATTATTTGGATAATTTGTATTTAATTATTTATAGGTTTAAATAATTAAATTGTGTTATATTTTATAAGTTGGTTTATAAAATAATTGCAAGTAACTAAATAATTGAAAGGCATTTTATATAACAAGTTTAAATTTTAAATCCTTGTTATTATTACTTGGGGTGGCATTTTTTTGGCTCCCAAGACCACCACACATGCTTGATTACTTGTTACTTTTAATAACACATCCTCCTAAGTGCATGCCTATTCCATATGCCAAGTAATTAGCTCATTTTCTCTCAACACAAGTAAAAAAAAACTCTCTCATCTTCATCCTTGGGGCTGCTGGCCGAATTTTTTTGAGGAGAAAAGAAGTGGGTTCTTGCTTGGTAACTAGCTAATTTAAGTGTCAAATAAATCCTAACTAATCCTTGCTGGTGTTGGTTCAAAAGCTTTGGGTATTACACACTTGAGGCTTCAAGTTAGAAGCTCTATTTCTTCATTATCTTTTTATCATCTTGCTCACTTGATAACAACCCTCAACTAGCTTGAGGAGGTATGAATCTTCTCTTCTTGTTCTTATATGTAAGTATATATTCATGACTTGATATCTTCATAGGATTCAAATAAAATGGTTTAACATATACACTTGGTTTCTTAATATTATGCTTCCGCTTGCTTTAATATTCATAAAATTGGTTTTGTGATTATGTAAACTTAAAGAACATGTTGTTATGTTAAATCCCATCATCAATACCACAAGCACCAGCAGCATCACTGGCATCAACAGTACCATTCCCACCACCATCAACAATATCCGTATCCCACACCTCAACATCACAATCTGTACCTCGAGCATCAATGTCATATGCACCGTAGATACCAAGGAGTACCAACAACAATAAACGATGAAGTAATGATTCATAACTTCATTAGAGAAATATTCTACGACGATTATGTAATATCTAAAGTTTTAGAGATTACTTATTCTAGTTCTAACCGTAAATCAGATGAGTGAATGGATAGAGATGATAGAAGGGAAAATAGAAACCTTGACAAGAATGGTGCAAGCTAGACTTATTATACAAACGCCACCAGCAGTACCACCAGCATCACCATCAGTATCACCAACACCAGCAACACCTGTAGCACCACAAGCTCCATCAGCTCTATAACCAACGGCGATATCGACAACACAATCACCAATGGGTATATTGAAATAACGAGTTATGAAGTATTAACTCATTATTTCTAAAGAAATTATATATTATATATATAAATTCTGAAAACCATAATATATCTTTTCGTATTAAGCTATTATGTATGAATTGAAAAAGCGTAGATACTACTCGGTAATTCATATTACAAATGTGCTATGATGTACATTCTTCGTTGACGACTTAACAACCATTAACTATAATCTCTGCTTCAACTCAATGAATTCCATTTCATAATAAACCAAGTGTATTATTCATTATATGCTTGATTGTACATTTTCATCTTCGTTGTATTCAAAACTTTCTGGAAAACATCATTCGTACCTTGCGAAATTCGCAAGAATTCCACGAACATCAACATCCTTCACCAAGAAATATCAATAAGAACAAATAATGAAGTATTGATTACATTAGTAAAATAATCCGCAAGGATTATGTAATCTCTAAATGTTTCAGAGATTATTCATTTCTAATTCCAGCCGAAAATCAAATGAGCTTAATTTGATATTAATTCATTAAATCTGTATTACATCTGAAGAAACTATACATACATATATTTTCATAAAGACTGCAATGAAAATTCTTTTATACAAAGTATTACTTGTGAAATCTTTAACGGGTAGGTAATACCCGTGAAATATTTAAGTTCACAATTAATATGTTACACTGTACATTCTTCAATTTTGATTCAAAAATCATTAACAATACCCACTAATCTCACAACGATATACATTTATTCATAGAAACCTGAGCAACCATTCTCACTCAAATTCAATTACATATTCTGATTCTAACAAATCAGAATCCAAGTCGAGATATAACCAATATCATCACTCTTAGATCCCTATATCTTTCAAAACTATACTTTGTAACATCCCGCGTTTTTCTGTTAAATTTATTTTAACACCGTATTTTTTTTAGATAACATCTTCCGTTATCTAAATTCGTACCTTTCGTTGACTAACGTTCTAACTATTTCCGTTATTTGGTTATAACATCTCCCTGTTACTCTAGCATTTTTAAAATATTCGTTCGGTTAATTCACGCACCCGCTTTCAAACTCGAGGGACCGAAGTTGTCAAGGGGCCAAACTAGTTGACTAGGTCAACTAGTCAACCCATCTCATCCATTCATTCATACTTCCACCTCCCTCCTTCTTTTTACTCTCTAGCTCAAGAACCCATTTTTAACATCTTCAAAGAATTATCATCTAAATCAATTCAAGCAAGCAAACATAAAAACAAATTACATATTTGTGATCCTCTCATCATCCTCTTCATTTTGGTACCAATTTCACTACTTGGGGTGAGATTTCTAAAAACTCTAGATTTTTCAAATTCGTTTTATGAACCTGAAATGGTGTTAGTTAGTGTCTATGGCTCAAGTATAACACGAATATGTGTTTGGTTTGCTCAATTTGTTGTTTTAAGTAACTAGCATGAACACTTGAAATGAGTGTGCTTAATATTGTGTTTTGGATGATTAAATATTGTTTAAATGCTAAAGTTGATGTATTAAATGTGTTACTAGCATCATTAGCTTCAATTTGATGTGTAGGTTGATTTGGAAAACATCACTAACATGATTATTGATTTTGTGATTCTTGGTTAGGGTTTGATAGCTTTTAAAATGAACTTTTGATGCTTTGAATGCCATGAAATATTATTAGTAAGTGTTTAGTTGTATTGTATGTTTAATTACCTTCGAAACGGCATATCGTATGTGTAGATTGGATTCTCGAGTCAAGAAATGCATATTATGAACTTGAAACTTTGATTTTGAACGTTTAACGATCATTCGACGAGGTTTTTGTTTTTGTAAATGATGAACTTTATTGATGAAAAGTGTTTAGTTGTATTCCTCGTCAAAATACCTTTCTAACGATATAAGATACTTGTTTTGAATGTTTACGGTTCATAAGTTATGGTTGTTTGAAGTTGGATTCGTCTAAGTGTTAAACTGCCCCAGAATTGCTGAACCAGACACGGATGCGGCGCATCTGCCTTGGATGCGGCGCATCTGAGGCAGACTGCCCAAAAATGTCCGTTTTCGTTTAATTCTAGCTATGCTACGCACCCCCGATTGACATGAAACTTGGCCAACACGCTCATATATGATTTCTAAGCTTAGGAAAATAGTTCGGGACCAGACCCGAACATGTTGACTTTTTCGTTGACTTTGACCAAGTTTGACTTTTAGTCAAACTTAATCAAACACTTATGCAATCATTCTAACGTGCCTTTATACTTGATTCTTGCATGAAACTTGACAACGTGATTCACATGCTATACTATTCGAGTCGTAACGAGCCATAGGAGTAATTGAACACATTTTGCCCGACCTTGTGTTGTAACCGGTTAATTGATACAACTTACTTGTTTAGGTCAAGGCTAAACAACTTTCATGCACACGTTTACTTTGTGAAGTACCTTTATACTCGTGCACTCGAGGTGAGATCATAGTCCCACCTTTTCAACAACTTTTATTCTTTTAAATCGTGGGCTGAGAAACATATACTTTGTTATATCTTGTACTACTTACTTTTATGCTTTGAACACAAGTACGAAGAAACAAACATTCCACAGCGAGTTTGAACAAAAATCCTCAATTCGATTATCATTAGTTACACTTGCCGGATGTAAGCGAGAACTTATGTTGTATGACCATACGGGTTTGACAAACACTCATTCGGATGGTTCGCTACCGTTATGTGGATGAAATATATTTTCGAGAAACAGTGTATGTTCTAACACTATTGTGATGAGGTTCCATGAAAGGAAAGTTAAGTCTTGATAATTGGGTGCTCGCGAACATACTTTTGGAATGCAAACGATTTAGGTAATCAACGTTATGGAAATACTAAATCTTGTGGTTCAAAATATAACGTTTACAAATACACCTATGATTTCACCAACGTTTTTCATTGACAGTTTTCTATATGTTTCTCAGGTTCATACTTGGCTACTTGATACATGCTTTCGCACACTTTGATTACTTTCTTGGGGTCAAGCATACATGCATACGCTAGTGATAGCACCTTTGGATTCAAACTTATAGCATACATACTTATGCTATTTATAGCAACCGTGATTTTCAACTTATTATGTCGCAAGTTATTTCATTTATACTTTACAACTCTTGTAAACTTAAACTTGTTGTCAAACCTTTTGGTAAACTAAACATTGTAAGTCTTGTACGTTTCAAATGAATGCGACATAATTTTGGTTAAACGCGTCTCATATTGGGACTATGACCACGCAACGGGACCTAAGTTAACGGCGCCGTCAATGGCGATTTTTTCGGGTCGCTAAAGATGGTATCAGAGCGTTGGTTGTAGTGAACTAGGATATGCATTAGTGTGTCTGATAGAGTCGTTAGGACGCATTAGTGAATCTAGACTACAACTGGATAGTTAGCCATTGCAATCTGACATACATTTGCTATAGATAACACTTACTTGACTACTTGTGCATTATACTTGAATCTCTCTTAAGCAAACTTCTTAATGGTACCAAACTTTCATCATACGAACTCGTATTCTGCAACTTTCGGGTAACACACGTAAACTTAAGATTCATACGCGTAAGGACGACGACGACTTCATTAGTCATACTTGTTCGGGAACTCTGTCTCCCAGATTTTTATTCGCCACCGTTTCAACTTACTATCGGTGTCACACCAGTGTTCCTTACTATCTACCACTTCTTGTTACTACCATCACTACTCCAGGTGAGTATCGTCATCACTATTTATCACTACGGTTGCGTACTATTCGTTATCATGATTTGTTACACTTCTCGTACCGGAATACATTATTGTTTGACTTGAACCGCATTGACGTGAACAATCATTTATACACTTCCCTCGGGGAACGCTTCTTTAGAGTTGCACTAATTCTTTCGATTCAATACGAGTCACGTTAGAGACGTCGTTACATTTTGTTCATTTTAAAACTTCACGATCACACGAACTTGATTCTATGGAGTGATGTGGGAATGGAGGTATGAGTTAGCGTAATATAATGACACTCGATCAACGTGGTTATATTACGGTAATTCATACCAAAGTTCTAATGACTTATGATGGTGATTGGACTCGATCAACCTAATCACCACCATGTGCCATGTACATGACTTCATTTTTGTTGTTTGAACATCCGAAAACTCCGAGAATACTGATAACAACCATACCCGGGACACATCTTCGATTATTGTCGAACCATATTTATGCTTCCAAATGAATGGCAAATTCTTTCAACTCCAAACGTATGTTACACGTGTATACTATCTCGTTTTTGCACAGTTTTATCGACGAACTACAACATGCTTGATATGCTCACATCGAGGCGGAAACTTCTCTCGCATTACACTCGTACTTCCGTATAAGGAAATCTTTTATCTAAATTCTCAATGGAGAGAGAGACTCTTCACATTATACTAGTATTCACCACGAGGGAGAATAGTCCTAACGAACGTTTTCAAAAACCGATAAATCTTCTGCAGGGCGAAATTCTTGAGAAATAGAAACTTGTTCCAACAAACGTTTTTAGGTCCTAACAAGCTTGTTCAAATGTATCTTAAAAGAACTGTACCTCGTTTCGGATAGAGATCCTCGTTCACTTCTAAATTTCGGGGTGCTTTACAAAAAGCCTCGGGACCACGTTTAAATATGAGTACAACACATCAACCACATCTCGAAGGACCAAACAAACATACGATTCAAACCTTGGAAACCATAATACGAGTTCGTGTTATCGACTTCAAAATTTCTTGAGAAAAGTCTTTGCCTTTAACCAAATTCTCTTATAACGATAGTTATCACACGAGTATTGACACCACACCTTTCGAAAACTCATATAGCCGCAATTGTCATTTTCTTAATCGTTGAGCCGAAGTAGGTGACAAGAAAACCACCGAACCCGAACTCATTCATGAAACAACCGAGAAATTGTTCAAATCTAAAAAGACTCAAAACGACCGTAGTCGCCAAAGGAGCTATGCCGATGTTAGACGTGAACCTCTCAAATTCTAAATGGGTGACCGTGTAATGTTAAAAGTCGCACCTTGAGGAGGTGTAATCCATTTCGGGAAACGTAGGAAGCTAAATCCGCGATACATTAATCCTTTTGAAATCTTGGGGCGTATTGGACCCGTTACTTACCATTTCGAATTCCCAACTCAAACAAATTCCGTTCACCCTACATTCTGTGTATCAAACTTAAAGACGTGTCTTGTGAATAAGAACTTGTTATCCTTTTTGATGAGCTTACTATCGATGACAAACTTCACTTCAGATGAGAAACGGTTGACATTATGAATAATGAAACCAAACTCTAAAACAACGTAAAAATCCCGACTGTCGAAGTTCGTTGAAATACCCAAGGAAGTACCCTCATTTATTCGTAGATTTGGCAACGCAAGATTTCAAGGAAGAAACGACAACTACTACTTCCAACTAAATTTCGGGACGAAATTTCTTTTAAGGTGTAGGTAATGTAACATCCCGCGTTTTTCCATTAAATTTATTTTAACACCGTCTTTTTTTAGATAATATCTTTCGTTATCTAAATTTGTACCTTTCGTTGACTAACGTTCTAAATATTTCTGTTATTTGGTTATAACATCTCCCGGTTACTCTAGCGTTTTTAAAATATTCGTTCGGTTAATTCACGCACCCGCTTTCAAACTCGAGGGACCGAAGTTGCCAAGGGGCCAAACTAGTTGACTAGGTCAACTAGTCAACCCCATCTCATCCATTCATTCATACTTCCACCTCCCTCCTTCTTTTTCCTCTCTAGCTCAAGAACCCATTTTTAACATCTTCAAAGAATCATCATCTAAATCAATTCAAGCAAGCAAACATAAAAACAAATTACATATTCGTGATCCTCTCATCATCCTCTTCATTTTGGTACCAATTTCACTACTTGGAATAAGGTTTCTAAAAACTCTAGATTTCTCAAATTTGTTTTATGAACTTGAAATGGTGTTAGTTAGTGTCTATGGCTCAAGTATAACATGAATATGTGTTTGGTTTGCTCGATTTGTTGTTTTGAGTAACTAGCATGAACACTTAAAATGGGCGTGCTTAATCTTGTGTTTTGGATGATTAAATGTTGTTTAAATGCTAAAGTTCATGTATTAAATGTGTTACTAGCATCATTAGCTTCAATTTGATGTGTAGGTTGATTTGGAAAACATCACTAACATGATTATTGATTTTGTGATTCTTGTTTAGGGTTTGATAGCTTTTAAAATGAACTTTTGATGCTTTGAATACCATGAAATATTATTAGTAAGTGTTTAGTTGTATTGTATGTTTAATTACCTTCGAAACGGCATATCGTATGTGTAGATTGGATTCCCGAGTCAAGAAATGCATATTATGAACTTGAAACTTTGATTTTGAACGTTTAATGATCATTCGACGAGGTTTTTGTTTTTGTAAATGATGAACTTTATTGATGAAAAGTATTTAGTTGTATTCCTTGTCAAAATACCTTTCCAACGATATAAGATACGTGTTTTGAATATTTACGGTTCATAAGTTATGGTTGTTTGAAGTTGGATTCATCTAAGTGTTAAACTGCCCCAGAATTGCTGAACCAGACACAGATGCGGCGCATCTGAGGCAGACTGCCCAAAAATATCCGTTTTCGTTTAATTCTAGCTATGCTACGCACCCCCGATTGACATGAAACTTGGACAACATGCTCATATATGATTTCTAAGCTTAGGAAAATAGTTCGGGACCCGACCCAAACGTGTTGACTTTTTCGTTGACTTTGACTTTGACCAAGTTTGACTTTTAGTCAAACTTAATCAAACACTTATGCAATCGTTCTAACGTGCCTTTATACTTAATTCTTGCATGAACTTATGTTGTATGTCCATACGGGTTTGACAAATCCTCACTCGGACGGTTCGCTACCGTTATGCGGATGAAATATATTTTCGAGAAACAGTGTATGTTCTAACACTATTGTGATGGGGTTCTATGGAAGGAAAGTTAAGTCTTGATAATTGGGTGCTCGCGAACATACTTATGAAATTCAAACGATTTAGATAATCAACGTTATGGAAATACTAAATCTTGTGGTTCAAAATATAACGTTTACAAATACACCTATGATTTCACCAACGTTTTTCGTTGACAGTTTTCTATATGTTTCTCAGGTTCATACTTGGCTACTTGATACATGCTTCCGCACACTTTGATTATTTGCTTGGGGTAAAGCATACATGCATACGCTAGTGATAGCACATTTGGATTCAAACTTATAGCATACATACTTACGCTATTTATAGCAACCGTGATTTTCAATTTATTATGTCGCAAGTTATTTCATTTGTACTTTACAACTCTTGTAAACTTAAACTTGTTGTCGAACCGTTTGGTAAACTAAACTTTGTAAGTCTTGTACGTTTCAAATGAATGCGACATAATTTTGGTCAAACGCGTCTCATATAGGGACTATGACCACGCAATGGGACCTAAGTTAACGGCGCCGTCAATGGCGATTTTGTAGGGTCGCTACATACTTTGACTTCAAAACTGTACTAGAACATCATTTTTATTCATAAAACCTAGAAAAATATTTGTATCATTCAAAATTCTAGAACATCATATATATCTTGACAATTACAATCTTCATTCAAACCCTTCAAACTATTGAAAACACCTCGGATTGATAATCGACGATTCGGTTATGATAACTTTGAATGCTGATGAAGCAGCAAAACTGTAAATGGTCTTAATGGCCAAAAGTTTGATAGTAAAGAATGGTGTGTTGAAAAAGCCTAGTTTTGATACTGAAAAACGGATAGACCAAACCATGAAGGAGGCTGTGGACAAATCACAAAGACTAAATCTACCTTCAAAGAATTCAAATGATTTAGTGTCTGCTGAAGTCTTTAGCGAACACCTTGCTCCTTTTTCTAAACCTTTGCAGACAAACTTTCTGCAACATTCTTTGATTCTAGATATTTTAAAATTATAAAATATCATCGTATCTTTCGGTATAAAATTTCTCGAGATGTTCTGAAGATATCTTCATAGCTATCATTGCCCGAGATTATTTATCTCTTTGCGCTATCTGTGTTACATCATAAAGGAAACTATTCTAGTTTCTAAACTTCTGAAACCTTCGAGTTTTAATTATGAATGTTTTTGGAGAAGTGTTGGGAATTGAAGCATGAGTTAGTATAATATAATGACGTCGGACCAACGTGGTTATATTACAGTAAGTCATGCTGAGTTTCTAATGGAACGTGATAAAGGTTCACAGATCATACCCTCATCATGAACCATGTTACATAACTCTTTCATTTTATTTAAGCTCTAAACATATCAAGAAAATATTTTTCTTGATAATTTGGTCTTTTCCGTATATTCTGGTAATTTGGAAAATCAAATAGTGCTATTACCTTTCCTTTCTGATTTGTATATTATGATCATTCGAAACTCCATACCTACGAATTCTGGACCATTATTCGCTTGATTTGAAGTCGGGAAGGAAAAACAAAAGCATGGAGCTCCTAAATATCAGGGAAAATATAAAGCCTGACAACAACACATAAATTACAAACCTTGTATATCAATACGTATTGCAACGTAAAGACACGAGATAATTAAAAACATTATAACCCCAAGGTAATAGTAGAAGAAAATAACTTCCTCTGGTGGCAGATGAAAAAGAAGAATGAAGGATACGATAGCCAGAAAAATATCAAGAATCAGGACTGGATTTAACATTTTCACAATCTATTGCAAAGTATGAAATGAGGAAGAAGATTATAGGAGTGGTGAGAATAATGAAACGGAAGAGGTTAATTTATAGCGAAATATCAGACATAGCAAGCAAGACGGCTTACGCATTGAACCAGAGAAAATTCTAATTTCCTTAATTACCGAAAAATTAAATCTTATTTAGATTTCGAAGATTTTCTTTAATTTTCGTGAATTTCGGAAATCAACCATGACCACGTTAAGAGTTAAGACGAATCTTTATTTCTCATTTCACTCTTTTGTGATAGCTTCATTCGTACTCTTCGCATGATTGAATTGTTTTATCTATATTACTCAATGGTGATAAAACTCTACTTTTCAACTCGTATTCGTCATGAAAACATTCTTATTGTCAACTATGACGATCTCTGTCAAATTTCGGGACGAAATTTCTTTAACGGGTGGGTACTGTGACGACCCGAAAATTTCCGACCAAATTTAAACTTAATCTTTATATGATTTCGACACGATAAGCGAAGTCTGTAATGTTGAGTCTCAAAATTTTTGAAATGTTTTCATACATTCATTTAACTTCGATTGTTCGCGACGATTCACGAACAATTATTTGTAAATAAACATGTATATAAATAGATGGATATATATGTACAATAAGTCAGAATATTAATTGTCAATATAAATAATTTGAATTAAAATAAAACGTGATTTAAAACGTGTTTATGTATATATATATATATATATATATATATATATATATATATATATATATATATATATATATATATATATATATCATAAGATGTACAAATTAATATATTTATAAACGAAAATATATGTATATTTTACAATGTTATAAAATATAATATTAACTTAGATATAAAACGTCTTGATTTAAAAATACTATTAATTATATTGTAGTAAATAACGAGAAGATGATCTAATGAAGTAAATGGCCAAAACACTCAAACGTACAAGTTACACTTTGAGTGATATAGTTTATTGATAATTTAAGTCTATATTTTGACAAAGGTACGAGTCGCGAAACATATAGTGCTAGTTTTCTAAGCGTACGAAACGTCATTCGAAAAATCGGAATATGGACATAAGTCGGACGTCAACGTACAACTCAACGGAACTAAGATTACAAGTCAACTAGGCACGAGAATATAATATAATATATAATTAATTAATATAAATTAAATATATTATATATATTATATATAAATATGTCGACGAGCTAGATTACAAAGCATGCATGAGCTGGAAAAGGAGGTGCCGCGATCGCGAAGGTACAAGGAAGAGAGTGTCGCGATCGCGGAGCAGCTAACTCGAATTTTTGCCTATAAAACCCGTGCTTCCTGCTCGAGTGAAACCCAGCTACCACCACTGTTAAAGCTGCATCAATTTTCTGCTTCCTCCACAACTGTAAATGGTCGAAGCTCCACCACCATAACCCGTCACCACCCTCCACCACCTTTGATCACCCCACCACTTCACCACCTCTTTATATATATATATATATATATATATATATATATATATATACATACGTATATCTACATCACCACCACCGAAACACCACCATAAACAACTGCCGCTGCCATCTCCTCTTTTGCTTATTGTTACAGTAACGAGCATAATGGCGAGTGATCATAAAGATGATACATAAGTGATGATCATAGAAGACGATGATCATGGAGGTTATTGGTGTTGTGTAAAATAATAAAGATGATGATGATGACGTATGTATTGTGCATGATGACGATAATGATACATAGGGTTATGATAATGATGATGATGATGATAATGATAATTATAATGGTGAGGATGATAACCGAGAACAATGATGATTTCGTTAAGTCGATGATGATGATGTCGATAATGATACCTGAATCCATGGTGATTAGGATGGTATAACCCCTATTATTATAATAATAATAATAATAATAATAATAATAATTATTATTATTATTATTATTATTATTATTATTATTATTATTATTATTATTATTATTATTATTATTATTATTATTATAAGTATTATTATTATTATTATTAACATTATTAGTAAAATCATTATTATTATTAAAAATATCATTATTAGTAAAATTATCATTATTTTTAAAGTTATCATCACTGTTATTATTATAATTATTATTACTATTATTAACATTAATATTATTATTATTATCAAGTGTTTTATGTATTAGTAATATTATTATAAAAAGATACAACTTTTTATTATTATTAATATTATTTTACCAAATAAAGATTTTTTTTATAAAAATATATATTTAATGCACATAACTTAACTATATTAATATTTTTATATATAAAATGAAAATATTTAATTAAACAATGAAACCTATAAATTATTAAATATAACAATTATATCACTAATAATAATATATAAATTTGTTCGATTACGATTATATGTTTTAATATATATAATTGAATATAGGTTCGTGAATCTGAGGTCAACCCTGCAAATGTTCAGTTCTGTCGTATGCATATTTTACTACAAAATATCGTATCGTGAGTTTCATTTGCTCCCTTTTTAATTGCTTTTGCAATCTATATTTTTGGGCTGAGAATACATGCACTTTATTTTAAAAACAATGGACACAAATACATACTTAATTCTACACTGAGTTTGAACCGAAAATCCCTTAGCTTTGGTAACTAGTAACTGCCGGTTATAAGAACTTGTGGCCGCGAGTAGTTATATATGGATCCATAGGGCTTGACATCCCCGTCCGTTCCAAGTATAGAGACCCTAGCCTGAACTATAAAGCGGACGTATGCTATTTGAGTTTAGTACACCTTGGTTTGTGTGTATTGTACATGTTGGTTGCATGTATGTTAAAAAAAGGGGTACTTATTATATATACGTTAAGTTTAGTTACCAGGGTGCTCAATTTTATAGAATATTTTGATAAACGTTTTGGATTAAACAACTGAAATCTTGTGGTCCACCTTTATATACAGATCATGCGTAATATTAAAACTCTGAACTCACCAACTTTGTGTTGACACTTTTAAGCATGTTTATTCTCAGGTTACTAGAAGTCTTTCGCTGTTTGCTTATAAGTTATACAAGCTATGTGCATGGAGTCATACATGCTTTATTAGAGAAAACTTTGCATTCACAAAATTATCACCATGTATCTTATTTTGACTGCATTGTCAACGGATGTATTATTGTAAACTATTATTTACGGTGATTGTCTATATGTAGAAATCATCAGATGTCAAAAACCTTGGAATTAGATATTCATTTATGGTGTGTCTTTTCAAAAGAATGCAATATTTACAAAACGTATCATGTAGAGGTCAAAACCTCACTATGAAATCAATGAATAACGTACCGAGTCAATAACGATTTTGACGGGTCGTTACAATATGTGTTCATTGTGTTCACTGTTTTGACCATAACTCACTCATATCGACTCGAATCAAGTGATTCAGAAGTACTCGTGTAACGCATAGCTCTACAACTTTCATTTTCGAAGTTTGGTGAGATTCAGCGTAAAAGCGCCGCATAGGGAGAGAAAGTGTTGCTTTGAAAATCATGTTTAAACCTAGTTTTCAACCCTAATTCATAATTCAACAACCCTGGCCGTTTGGTGCTGTTTTGTGCCGTTTTGGTGGTATTTTGAGAGCTTTTTTAGATTTTTTCGAGGTCGTTAACATTATTCTAACATCACGAATTGAAGAATTAAAGAAGGGTCATTCAAGATTACATCTTTTAAGTTAATTCTTGTAATATTCATATGAATTCTTGTTCCATTCCATGATTATTTTCATTGTTTTGATTTATGGCTAGGTTTAATATGTTGATCTAGGCTGGATACTAAGGATGTTGGATTGATTTATTATTTTGATTTTTAATTGTTTATGAGATAATTTAATGTCTAAATAAAAAATGATTCTCACGTTAATGTTATTTACTCAATTTAACTAGTTACTATGTTGTGAAGATCAAATTAACAACTTGAGGCTTCAAATATAGTGATTTTTAATTGTTTAGGCTAGTACTAGAGATTGTGTGTCGACTGCTCTAGCAAAGAGGACAAGTTATTAAAGAGTTTAGGCAGGGTAAATTATGTATGATGACCAATCAACATAACTAGTTGTGACTGCGACCGTACGACATCATGTTGTAGGTCATTAAGTTAGTTAATGAAATTGTCCTATTGCAAATAGATAGTTTTTTTTGTAGTTTCGTATATTGGTACAAGAGTTTAGGATCTGAAATTTGTAGAGAGTATGTGAATTCATGTATGATAAATTATTAACATATTTTTTATTTTAATTATTCAACGTCTAAAATGAATAATGCTATAAGCATATCTTCTTAATTATGATAATTTCTGATTTTTATTTACTTGCTTAATATTTTAAGTCATCTAATTATTAGAACACTTTTCTAGACATTTCAATTTCAATATCTAAAAAAATCCACATATTTTATTCAACTTTTCCAAAAGCGCTTCTTCTAGCTTAATCTTAAGTCTTATACAGAGTACATTATTAAGCAATTAGTTAAACCTTGAGTTGCATACGTTACTTGATTTGACACATCAATTTATAAATTTCAAATTTCAATAATTGATTTAGTAATTATATTTACTTGATTTGACACATCAATTATAAATTTCAAATTTCAATAATTGATTCAGTAATTATATCATAATTATCTATCTTCTCACATCAATTATCAATTATCGATTTATTTATTTGAAATTCAACCAATCTTTTTAAACAAACTCAATTACTTCTCCACCATCACCCACCACCTAACTCGATTTCAGAACACAACTTACGATGATTTGAGATCATCGAACAACATCTGATGACTTAGAACACAACTTACGATGACTCGATATCATCAAACAACATCCTATGACTTGATAGTTGCCGGTGGTGGTGATTGATGATTATCATCCGAAACGAAGTGTAGTAGTTATAATTTTCATGACTAGAGTTTCTAGAAATTTCTCTCAAAAATCACAACTTGAACATTCATTTACTCCTGTAATTTACTCCCTCCGTCCCAATTCTATTGTCCATTATTCCATTTTGAAATGTCCCAAATTAATTGTCCAGATTCTTTTTCAACCAATCAAAACAGGTTAATCTGGAGAGAGAAGATATATTACTGGTGGAGAATGAAGTTAGTAGGATTTTCTAAAACTGCGTGTTTTTTGTCTGGGGACAATAGATTTGGGACGAAGGGAGTACATATTAACTAATAGACAAAAGTTATGAATAGTACAAGGGGCATTTTCGACTTTTCACCTTCTTTTTTTACCTTTAACTAAATTTCATTTTACCAACAAAGGCCCCCACATTTTTTTGAAAAATTCAAATCGACCCCCCAAACAGGGGGTAAAGTATCAAATAACCATTTTCATAAAAAATCTTAAATAAACTCCACCCAAATAATTAACGGGTCATATCTTCTCGCTCGCAACGAGTTAAATTTTTCCGACACCATCGTTAAACTCGAAATTATTTTAGGAACACAATGTCACTAGCTATACGCAAAACGGACGCTTTTTAAAAAACGCTAAATATTTGGGGTACTTTTCATACACGTTGATTTTGCGTTAAATTTTTAAAAGTCGACAATTCCATAGCGAAACGCGGAGATGCACATATATTGTTAATTTAAAATAACATTTAAATCTCTCACTGTTATACCTTTTAGTTCGACTCGAGTTGCGCTTCAACGACATCATCGTTAGCCACAAAATAATTTTACTAAACACAATAAAATACATTAAAAATCGAACTCCAGGCGCGAAGCGAGGGTTCAATAACTAGTTTACACAAATAATTCCAAAATGTAGGGTAATTTTTTTTAACTAATTGATCCTTAATTTTCCTATTTACACGGTAACTTACCACAGTTTGAGTATTTTCATATAGTTGTTTCCTAAAAGTAGAACTTTACAACGGCAACACATAATACATATATGATAATAGTGAAATGACCCGTAAAATTACGGGTTCGTTTAAATGAAACAGTTTAATGATATGTTTTAGGTATCAAGTGAATGTAAATGTTAAACTCATTTAGTTTAATGACCCGTGGAACCACAGATTCTGATTAAGAAACTTGGTCAGAATAAATGATTACATTTATTCTCCCACCACCTTGGTCCAATTTTCATCACAATTTATTATTATTTTTTGTCATAAAAGCTACATTACAACATTTTATTGAGACATGTATTTCGCATACATATGTAACGTAATTAATATCGTAAAGATGACTCAGTTTTGAATAATAATAATAAAGTTTCCTCTAAAATTAAGTATTTATATTTTTAATAATTATTATTAGTAATAACAAATGTCTCTTTAATTTTATTTTTTTAAAAACTAAAATACAATTATTATATGAAGACTGTACAATATGCTTCAAAGTTTGTATATGTGTTCATCAGTGTTTTATCATAAAGTTGTATATAATATTTCAAATATTGTACATATAGTCATGGGAGTGTTTTACTATAAGGTTGTACATATTACTTTAAATATTGTACATATGATCATGATAGTATTTTATCATAAGGTTGTACATAATGGTTCATACATTATACAATTAACATGTTAATAATTTTATTTAAAATAATTAATTATTTTAATAATATTATCAAGTTAGTTACTATAAGTACAATACTTTTTAATTATAAAATATTTAAGATTAATGACATCATCTAAGTGACTTAGATTTTTTTCTTTTTCTTTTTGATTTTTTCTTAATAAAGGAATTAGCCTAATAATGACATTATCATTTTAACATTTTAATAGAAACTATAGATATCTACACCAAAAACACCCAAAGTTTATTTCCCCACAATAACAATCGTTTATACGATAACGGGATGGGATCCATACAGTAAGTTATACATTTGGAAAATTATACTGAGTAACAATTTTAAGAACGAACATAAGAGCATCAGGTGCCCGGAGTCAACTTCAGCGTCGACCAAATTGACGGTATAAAACACCGCCCCGCCCCACACCGTCGATTCCACCGTCCCCTCCCATCGTCCGATGGTGGTTGCTTTTGTTTTTTTTCTTCTTTTTAAATTACTCTATTTTCTTATTGGTCCACACCTTGAAATAGACACCGAACGACACCCCACTTTAATCAATTTCAAGGTCCATTTTCGACCTTGAAATGGACACCGAAAATGGACTACGAACACCTTGTGCTATAAGGTGTTCTTAATCAATCCATATGTGTACAGAGTATAGACACGCCTATAAAGTACTATTCAAAGCTTCAAAGCCAGTAGCGGAACTTGACCCCGACTCGAGAGGGGGCGAAACTAATTGAAGGGAGTAAGAAACTAATCGAAGGGGGGTAAACACTAAAAAAACCTTATTTTTTCGTAAATTTTTTTTTTAGTGTAAATTTTTTTTTCCTTCCCGAAATCGAGTGGGGGCGGATACCCCCTTTTGTCCCTTAAATGTTCCGCCCCTGTTCAAAGCTAAACGCTGTGATGGATCTAATGCATGCCACACTATTTAAGGTTTTTGGTGTGTCGAGTAACATAGTTCTGCAAAACCTAGAGTACATATTAAAAGTTAGGGAAACAGTAATTTTGTTGAACCTACATAATGAGACCGACCAATTAGACAATGAAATGCAAAGTCAAGCCTAGATATGCTCTAAAACATGGATCTCTTTTTTACTAGCTTTTGCATTTTGCAAAGAAAGGTGGCACACTTGCACAACAAAAACTAGTTTTAGGGTTATGCAAATCAACTAACCACTAACTGATTTACACAACCAATGCTAAACAGTTCAAGGTCTAATCGTATTCGTGGGCCATTTTTTAACCCATTTTTTAAATAAACAAACATCTAGCACAATAACCAAATATATCATAGAAACAACAAGTAAATGCCTCACCTGCAAAAGGAATTGACCTCTTCAAGTAATGCAGATCCCATTCTTCAAACCCTAAAGTATCAACCTATTCTTCAATCTTCATAAATTCATGTATTTAAAGTTTATATCCACTATCACCTCATAAGTATCTTTCAAATCTAAGCTCTAACTAAAAAATCAACAAATCGAAAGCCTACATTGGCAATACACCCCTACCTTAGCAATCACAGCGAACACATTAGGAATTAATATCCAAATCTGAAGTAGCATTCATGAAATAAACATGAACAAAGTTGAAAACCATACGAAAAGGATCAAAATAAATTCTTCGCTACCAAATGTACAACTAGATTGATGACATTGAATCTTTCCTGAATAAAGCTAGCACTCATTACAAAAGCAGGTTTATAAACAGTTTATAATCAGCATTAACCTTTCAGCAAGAACACTCTTTTCACCAAAACGAGCATCTAACTCATACAAACAGTCCATTCCTTCCATAACCCAATCTCACCAACCATCAGCTAACTTGCATACCTACAATCATCCAAACAAACGACAATTCAAATCATCAAAACCATCAAAAATAAAAACTATTTTACCAAAACAACTCACCAGCTTCAAAGATTCGGGTTTGTAACACCGTTTTCCTCCACAACATTAGCCTTTTCCAAAGCCTGTTCCTGACCACTGCATACCGAAGCATCCGTCTGTACACATCCATTTTCCACAACCGAATTCACTCCTTCATCTTTACCATTAACACGACCATTAACTACCATTCCCAAAACACCATTACCCTGTCCTTCATTAACACCACCTTCAACCACAGCCCCATTCTCCTTCAACTCCACAGCATTCAACGCTTCCAAAACCTTATTCGAACCATCGATTTTATCATTCACAACGTTAGCCACATTAGCAACATTACTATCCCCAATTACGACACCGCTATTGTTCGCATTACTAACTTTATTATACCTATTATTACTCTCAACAACACCAACATTTCTCTTTTCTTTCACCATCAGCTTCACAACATGATCCAACGCTTCCCGAGCTCGTTTCTTTGTATACGCCGCTTCTTTACACCTCCGTTCTGCCTCCATCGCCGCAGCCACCTCAGCTTTACTCATCGAAATTGCAGCAATTTTGGCCGCCGCAAGCAACAACCTTGCTGCACCAAGGTCAATCGCCCTACGAGCACTATCAATTCTATTCAAATTCAAAACAAGAGAGTTAGGGTTTATACAAGCCGAACAAGGAGATGGACCGCGAGACGACATCGTTCCCGGAGGCGGTGAGATAACGCAACTAGAGTGAGATGATGAGTAACATTTGTAACAGACGACGGCGTCTTCTGGTGGTGCTCGTTCGTAAACGCCGAGACACGCCGGACAAAAACATTGAGGGTGTAAACGGAGAACGCAATTGGTACAAAGACGACGGAAGTTGCCGCGGAGACGGACGTTATGGAGGAATTTTCGTTCTTCGATGCCGCACTGGCCGCAGATAGTGGATGTGGCTGGATTTGGATTTGAATTTGGAATCGAGTCTTGGTTCATCATTTTCTTTTATCAATCATGAAATTTAGGGGAAATATTTTGAGTTAGGGTTTATGTGTGTTTAACAGTTTTATGTGTGGTTTGGTGCCTGGTTTGTTGTTTTATGCATAGTAAGTGATAAATTAATACTTGGTGACTTGAGTTATATTTTCAAACATCACCTTAATGACACAATTTATTGAATGGACATTATCGGAAAGTATCAAACAAATGTATGTATCAATCAAAAACATTTTTGAAAATATCATCAATATTAATATTGTTATAATTCAGTAGGCTTATAACTACCTTTAATGGTTATAAGAACAAAGAGAGAAAAAGAGAGAAGAAGGAGAGAAGAAATATTGATATTGATATTTCAAGAGAAATGGTGCACCTTAAATGGTTACCATACATGTCTATTTATAGTATAAAATATTACTATGCAAGAAATATAATAATAATAAAATTAACATCCAATCTAGATATTTTATAACACAATCTAGATATTTTATAACACTCCCCCTTGGATGACAATTTTATTAGAGAATAACTATTACTGCCTCGTTAAAAACCTTGCTAAAGAAAACCCATTGGGATAAAACTTTAGCTAAGGGAAAAAGAGTGCAGCATAGAGTTGACTCCCCCTCAAATAGGCAACGCCTGAGTTGTTACATCTTCTGAACATGTCTCATGCCAATATTATGAACGTGTGTTCTGAAAATAGCAGTTGACAGTGCTTTGGTATAAAGATCAGCAGAGTTGTTGATTGAACGTATCTCATTTTAATCTGGTTGTCTTTTACGAGATCTTGAGTATATGAGAAGAATCTGAGGTTTTCATCTGAAACTGTATCATCTAAATCTTTTATGTACAAGTTTAGCCCTTGTGATTTGTCTACAGTCTCCTTCATGGTTTGCTCAAACCCTTGTTTCAATTCCTATTCCTTTGTAGTCTTTTCTGAGCCTTACCAACATACCATTCTTTTCCATCAAACTTATGACCGTTAAGACCGTCTATGACTTTGGCGCCTCGTCAGTATTTATATTTTGTTCAGTCACTTTTGATACTCTTCTTTCATTTGTATTATGCAAGCTGCATTATCTTCATATATAGTTGTTGGTGAAGATAGTTGTTAGTCTTTTATAGCGTTCTAGTCCACAAGAATCAATAATGATTTGTGTCATTGATCTCAACCAAACACATTTTCGAGTAGTTTCATATAATGCAATCACTTCGTCATGATTTGATGATGATGTTGCAACAAGTGTTTGTTTTAAGAACGCCATGATTTTGTGGTATCTCCATTTAGGAATACATATCGAGTTTGAGATTTATCTTTATGAGGATTTGATGAATGACCTGCATATATATAATCAACCAAATCTTGTTTTGAAACGTTATAATAAAATAATTTTAAATCAGCAGTTTCTCAAGGGTATCAAAATATGTGTTTGATCCCGCTCCATTGTCATTTGAGTTGAATCTTGCCAACAAATTAACTGCAAGAGAAATGTCAGGTCTTGTACAATCTATAAGATACATAAGAACCTCAATTGCACTAAAATATGGAACTTCCGATCTGTTAAGATTTTCATGATCTTTCATTTCAAAATAATTCTTTAGAAGTTGAATGATTTCATAGATCTCTTTATTCATTCATATGATGTTAAGAACATTGACATAAACAACTACGGTCACATATCCGAACATTGTTTTTATAAAACATACGTGCAAAATAAGTTTATATTTATACCCTTTTTTTTATCAAGTAGTCATTTAATCGGTTATACCACATACGTCCCGTTTGTATAAACCCACTTAGAAATCTTTGTGATTTAATGGAATATATTCCCTTGGGTTTTACATTAGATGCTTATGATACCTTAACCCTTTAGGTATATTCATATATATCACTATTAAGTGATCCATACAGATAAGTAGTAACAACATTCATGAGATGCATTTAAATAACTACCAGGTTGATTAAGTATCTAATAAGTAATTGTATCCATTACAGGAGGATAATTTTTCCTCCTAATTCATTTCTGGTCTTTGTGGAAAATATTGAGTTACAAGTCTAGTTTTGCCTTGTAACTTCATTTGCACATTTCTTTTCGGATAAAAATTCATTTGTATCCCATACGTTTCACATCTTTAAAAGTGATAACGATTGATCCGAAAACTTTTCTTTTATCGAGCGATTCTAATTCAGCTCTTATTGCTCCTTTCCATTGAGCTCAATCATGTCCATTTTGTATATTCAATGACAGATTTTAGTTCCAGATCATCATCTTTATTCATGATGTCATTGTAACATTATATGAAAATATCTCATAGAGATTTTAGTTTCATTTCGGTTCCATAATATTGCATAATTTATCGCAATTTTAGTATTTACATTTATCAATATCCTCTGCAGAAGGAATATTGATTTGTGGTTCTTCTTGAACACTTTCTCTTACCTCATTATCAGCTGATTTTCTTTTTCGAGGATTTTTATCTTCGGAACCAATTGATCTTCCACGTTTGATGCGTGGCAAAGACTCAACAGTGACATTATTGCCAGCTTTTGGAATTTCAGTTCGAGCTGGAGCATTTATCGCTGGTATATATGATTTAGTCACTTTTTTATATCTGTAAATGCATAAAGTAATTAATTTGCAAGTTCTTGCATATGCATTATTTTTTTGAACTTTCTTTTCGCATTCTTTTGTGCGATGATCAATATTCCTTAATTGATGTTCACACCATGAAACATCATTTTATTTATATTTCATTTCTCCCCCTAATCTAGGGAACAATGTTTTATTAAAATGACAATCAGCAAAACGTGCTGTAAAAACATCACCCATCATGGGTTCAATATATCTTATGATTGAAGATGTTTTATATCCAAAATATATTATCATCTTTCTTTGAAGAACCATTTTATTGTGTTGTGGTGATACAATTGGAACATACACTGCACAACCAATGTTTTAAGGTAGAAAATATTTGGCTCTTGGCCAAAATCAAGTATTAAGTGAAAATATTTACGACTTCCACATGGTATAATGCGAATTAATGTCGCAGCATGTAAATTTACATGTCCACATATAAATATTGAGAGATTTGTACTCATTATCAATTGTCTAGTTATTAGCTGTAAGCGTTTATCTATTGATTCAGCTAAACCAATTTTGTGTATGCACATGAGCAACTGGATGTTCAACAACAATCCCTGTAGATATATAATGATCATTAAATGCTTGAGATGTTAACTCACCAGCATTATCAAGTCTCATCCTTTTAATGGTGTAATCAGAATAATGTGTTCTCAATTTAATAATTTGTGCAAGAAACTTTGCAAATGCCATATTACGGCTTGATAACATACAAATATGAGACCATCCGCTAGATGCGTCTATTAGAACCATGAAATATCAAAATGGTTCACATGATGGATGAATTGGTTCATATATCTTACCTTGAATTCTTTCAAGAAACATTTGTGATTCTTTTTCACAATATACTTTTCATTAATCACCATATGTGCTTTCCATTAATCACCATATGTGTTTTTTTTTTTTTTTATAAATCACCATATGTGTTTTTTTTTTATCATATATCCTTTTCACCATATACGCTTTTAATCATATGCGCTGTGTTTTTCACCATATGCGCTTTTAATCATATGCGATTTTCATCATATGCGTTGTGCTTTTCATCATATTCGCTTTTTATCATATGCGCTTATCATATGCGATGCGTTTTTTATCATATGCGCTTTTTTATGTGAATAGTAAATTAATTAATTTCGTTTTACTATTCATATGAATTAATTTAGATTTACTATTTTGTTAATTGAGTAATATATATATACATCATATACTTGTGACTCCGAAGGCTCAAATGAATTTGACCATATAGTTATACGTTGTACCTTGCACATTAATTTTCAGTAGAAGCTTTAGATGCATATTATTTTCAGTAGAAGCTTTAGATGCACTTTTTTTTTAATCACCAAATACCACAAACACTTTGTTTGCGTTTGTTCATAGTCATCAATGAAAACTATTTTCTTTAATTTTATTTTATACAATAAAATTAACGCATCATTATTCTTTTCAAAAACAATAATCTATTGTTATTGTTCACTTGTGCCATGTTTAACAACAAAAGTCAACAACCTCTGTCTTGTTTGTTGTGGTAACCAAAAACAACCTTTGCTTTTGTTACCGAGAATCCAAGACCAAAAAACAATTAATTTTTAATTAATCTTTTATCAAAACCATAAATGATTTTATTGATCTACGTTGATATGGCCATAAAGAATTGACGGCTGACCTACTTTTGTAAGTGTATTTCGGCTATCATCCCGAAAACGCACAACGACCCTTTTTTTTTTTTTATGAACTATTTGTTTCATATCTAGCTTAGGCAATTATTGTGAACATTTGGTCCCTATAAGAGCATTTATTTTTTAGACTTTTAGTTGATTTGTACTTGTCACAATTAGGGATAGCACCCGCGGGTCGTGGATGCGGATCCATTGGATCCATCACCCGTACCCGCGGATTTTTTTTTAAGAGACATCCAATTGAACCCTTGTTCGTTGAAACAATTTGACTATATTTTTACTCCCCATTATTAAACGGGCCATTTTGATGCACACTCTTAAAAAAATAATTTGTTTTTTAAGTTTTATTATTCAACCTCCTTTTTTCAACGGTCACGTTTTTAACAAAACATTTGACAAGTTTGGAAAAAAGTTTTTTATTGATTATCATCAAAAGTTTTCTATTGTCACTCTACTGGATGGAATTATGGCATACAACCAAAATTGCAACCCAACACTACATAAGAACAAAAAGGTTGTTTTTAATTAATATATGTATATGTGTTAAACTCGGAATAATAATAACTTATTTTAGAAAATTAACATAAGACATGTTGAAACATTTTTGTCACATTTATCTCATCAAGTCTAATACTTATCATTGATAGATTTTATCACGTCTAGGAGATGTTTACTTTTTTCTTGTATTAAGTCCTACTTTCATTTACCTTTGTTTGGAAAAAAGTTTTTTTTTTTTACTTTGCTTTCCCCCTTTCTGTAAAACTCATTTAAACACTTTCTTTGTTTTTTTTTTTTTAAAAAAAACTTCCTTTTTTTTACGTTACCCGTAAATTATAAATATATAAAAAAAACTTTTTGTTTAAATTTTTTTTCTAGTTTTTAAAAGGCCACTTGACCAATTTTTTAATTCTTTCACAACACCTGATATCGTGATCGTGACCTTTCACCAAAGCAAGAGATATTCTTGATAAACTAAACACGGACTCGTGTTTGAAATTGTCGGCCACAAAAAAAATTCATTTGATAAAAGTATATATATTTTTTTTAGTTATAGAAGGAGACCACTTCATTTTCAATACTTCATTTTTGACAAAAAACTATTCCATTTTACCATCCCCTTTTTTTTTCTTACTTTAACTTTTAAGATATACTTTTAATAAAAATACAAACTACTTTTTCTTATTTTAACTTTTAAGATTTACTTTTAATAAAAATACAAACTACTTTTTGTATTTTAACTTTTAAGATTTACTTTTAATAAAAGTACAAACTACTTTTTCTTATTTTAACTTTTAAGATTTACTTTTAATAAAAATACAAACTATTTTTTTATTTTAACTTTTAAAATTATAAATTGAAGAATAAACATTAGTATGCATGAAATAAATAATGATTAATTGCATAAGTAATCATAAATGTTAGATAACATATAAAGACCCCGTCGTATTCGTATTGATCGGAATTAATCTCGACCCATGGTACCGTGTTGTCAAATGACGTGTTGCGTACATAAAGTACCGTGTTGTCAAATGATGTGTTGCGTACAATCATGAGGTCTTATTAACATAAATATAAATGTTAGTGAAGTTAATAAGAGTTAGATTACAGAAAATATAATTCAGGTGGTATAACCGACCATATATAACTTAAATAACATAAATATAAATGTTAGTGAAGTTAGTAAAAGTTAGATTACAGAAATATAATTCAGGTGGTATAACCGACCATATATAACTTAAATAACATAAATATAAATGTTAGTGAAGTTAGTAAAAGTTAGATTACAGAAATATAATTCAGGTGGTATAACCGACCATATATAACTTAAATAACATAAATATAAATGTTAGTAGTCCAAAATTTGATATATTCGAGTCTGAAAATTATTAATAATTTCATACCTTGATTAGTGATTCGTGATCGTTTGAGATATCTTTTAATTACACTAAGCTTTTCGTGCTGATAACGTGTTATAATTCAGTAGGCTTATAACTACCTTTAATGGTTATAAGAACAAAGAGAGAAAAAGAGAGAAGAAGGAGAGAAGAAATATTGATATTGATATTTCAAGAGAAATGGTGCACCTTAAATGGTTACCATACATGTCTATTTATAGTATAAAATATTACTATGCAAGAAATATAATAATAATAAAATTAACATCCAATCTAGATATTTTATAACACAATCTAGATATTTTATAACAAATATTAATAAGTTGGACTACGTCCAATAAATAGTTTATTTTTTTTTTTAAGGCCAGAATTTTATTAAAAAACAAAGATAGCGTACAAGGGGTTCCTCAAGGGCACTCAAGAGGATAAACACAATTACAGACTCGACAATATATAATACTAAAAACTATACAATGCTATCTAAAATCGAGGAATAAAATTGAAAGGAAAATACTCTTGCACTCTGAGGCCACATGGATAGAAAGCAACTTGAAAACGTCAAGCCGGGTAAGAAAAGGCGCTACAGTGCCGATTAAACGACTACAAAGCAGGCCAATCCGACCCACTTAGTTTCTTAGCCAAATGACCAAAAGAGAGAAGAGCCAAAAACCTCCAAGTTAGCCGATTCCTTCTTTGTTTTGAGAGACGCGAATGGATGCCAAATGATCGGTAATCCAAGACAACCACTCAAGATTAACATTCTTTCCACGACAATTGATCCACTCATAGCATTTGGGTTGAATTTCGGAAAGCAATTTTGGAGGGATAGTTGGATTATTGTCGAACACATGGTCGTTACGGTTTTTTCAAATAAAATAACTAGAAACTCAAACGACCGCTTGCCATATTAATGCAACATGAGGTTGCTTGAGACTTGTGTTTAAAGCTTTGGATAAGTCCGAAAGGTTATCAAGCATTAGGTGGTCAATGCTCCACCATTTACGAATCATTTCCCATACATCCGAAGCTATTTTGCACTTTAAGAGGGTGTGATGGAGTGTAAGACCCAAATATTTATGGTACATAGAGTATAAATGATGTACGTATAGTGGGTGAAGCGGGGTATAAATTTAAAAGCTGACAGACTGATTTGAGCATCGTGCGCGCCGCGCACACCACCTGGGACAGATTTCTGTCTTTTTCTATTTTGAGTTAAATGAAGGGCATTTTGGTCATTTCACTTGAGGACGGATCTGTGGACATATTGGCAGTTTTGGATCCAACTTTGGATCATTTTCACATCCACAAACACTCTCATCTATCTTAGAGAGAGAGGGAGATTTCTAGAGAGAGATTTGGGGTTTTGTAGAAGAAGAAGCTTGAATCGATCAAAGACTCGAGTGTTAAAGTTGTTCACCTCGTTCCTAGCTACGTTTTGGTTATTGTGGTAAGTTCTAACTCCGAATTTCATTGTTTGATTTGATATTCAGAGTTAGGGTTTGAACTTGATTTGTAGAGAAACTCATTTAAACTCTTGAAGTGAGTTCATTGATGCTAGTAATCGGGTTTATTGTTGTTGTTGGTGGTTTTGGGTTGGAAACCGACTTAACCATGATTAGGACTTGTAAATTGGGTATAATCACTAGTGTTAGCGATTATGGAAGTGTTGGAATCCATTTGGGGGTATTTGGTGACTAATTTTGTAATGGATCAAAATTAGGGTTTATGTGTCAAATCGGGTAAGATAAGTGTTTAACACTTATGATTGGGTTTAATTGGCGTATTAGGACCATTTTCACTTGTGTTAGTGATTATTGGTTAGTTTGGGCGCGGTTTGTGCTTGGAAGTGCATTTGGGTCAAATTGCACTAAGTGTAAATTGGGTTGGTTTGTAAGTCCACCCTAACTGTGTTGCTTGAATTGTGATAATGGAATAGGTACTTTCCATTGACGTGTTGCGGATTTGTTCGGTTGCATTCATCAAGACGACAAGGTGAGTGTTAATATCCTATGTGCATATGTATGTGTAGGATGGGTGCGGGTCGGGTGAAGTGGTTCTCGGTTATAGAGCTCACTTCACATATAGGTGGATTTGATGGGCTTGTGTAATAGGTACAATTGGCACGGTTGTGCGTTTTGGTTGACCACCTTTGGCGAGGTGCACACTTTGTGTGTACGTTATCACATGTGCTTGTGATATGGAGTATATAACCCCAATGGCGAAGGATTGATATTGAGTTGTGAATTGTATAACCCCGATGATGTGGATTTTTATAAATCCCGGGACCGTGGGTTTTGATTTGGGAAGTGAATCACGTGTGGATGCGGATTCACGATGACGCGTGTAGTTCAGTCATCTTATTGAGGTAGTGGTCTCGTGTGGTGCGAATTCACTAAGGCTCGTGTAGTTCGGCCAACATCGATGTTGTTGTGATATTGAAGATAGTAGTCTCGTGTGGATGCGGATTTACTAAGGCTCGTGTAGTTCGGCCAATCTTCATTGTGATATTTGGCTTTCGGTATTGGGTTAAGGGGTTAACCTTGGGTGTTTTACGCGTTGTTATATATATATATATATATATATATATATATATATATATATATATATATATATATATATATATATAGACATATATATTGTTGTATCATTGTGATGTAGCTAACCCTCCGGGTGTAGCTTGTTGGAGTTGTTCATATCGTCGTTGGTGAACTTACTTTGTTGACTTCATAGCTTGTTGTATAGCGCTCGTACGGTATGCTTAGTTATTTTGCCTTATACTTGGATGCTCCGGTATGTGTTATTTGATTATTTATGTGGCGTGTCCATTTTATGCATATATATGTATGTAGTATATTCTCACTCACTAAGCGTTAGCTTACCCTCTCGTTGTTTACATTTTTTATAGATTTGCATGGAAGCGGTGGCTCGGGTAAGCGTGGGAACTAGTGGACTCGCGTAGGTTGCTTTAGAAGACGTGCTTTTGGATTGATTAGGATTGGGTAGCGTATTCCCCAATCACCATGCTCGGTCTTTATTTTGTGTGTAAATCACGTGGTCGAAACTTGTATTTTGTACTTAAAGGGTAATTTGGGCATATGTGGGCCCGGTGTCGTAAAACTTGTTTTATTATTGAAACGTGTTAGTTTTAATTACTATAATGTGTTGTGAAAACCGTTTTGTCTAAAAGTGTCGGGAAGTGGGAGATCTTTAAAGCAAAATTTGAAAATTTGGACAGCGGGCTGTCAGGCCTTGTGCGCGCCGCGCACACAAGGGGGTGCGCGCCGCGCACCCTTCTGTTATAAAAAAAATTTATTCCGTGTATTCGGTTGGATAACGGGTTGGGTCGTTACAAGTGGTATCAGAGCATGGTCTAAGGGATTTAGGTGACTTGAGATAGGTGCCTAGACTTAGACTTTTGTGTGTGCTTATTTGTTGCGGGACTTGTAGGATTACGGGTCAGAATGGAATTTTGGTTAGTGCCTTAATTTGTAGGTGGACTAACGGTTATATTAATATGTGGGTATTATTAATATATTATTGCGTTGTGTTTTGTTTATGTTTGCGTTTGCAAATACCATCGAGCAAAATGGTCGTTGTACTAATGAGTTGGTACGAAGTGCATGCGTAATAAGGACTTGCAAACCTTATTACGGGTACAGATCGTGTCTACAAGTGATGTATGACGAGTGTCGAGCAAGATGGGGCGGTGTTGTGCGTGTGGTTTTATACGTTCATAATCTAATCGCTTTGCATTCCTTAGAATGGCAACGAGAAACGGGATCGAGACGAACGACGTTGAGTTTAACGCTAGAGTTGCGGCCGCCGTTGCGGAGCAAATGGGTGCGTTTCGAGAAGAAATGGATAGGAAGTACTCCGAAGTTCAAAGTAGTGGTGAAATGGAGCGTTGTCATAAGAGCTTCATGAGGACTAAACCTCCGATGTATGATGGGAAACCAGATCCTTTGGTTAGCACAGCATGGATCTCGGATGTCGAAGGGTGTTTTCGCACTATTGCATGCCCTCCCGAGAAGAGGACAAGACTCGCTACTAGTTTGTTGCGGGGTAGGGCGAAGGATTGGTTGGACGGTGAAATTGATATTGTTGGTGGTGAAGCATTTATGGGGTTACCATGGGACGACTTTAAGAAGGAATTCTTCGAGGAGTTCCGGACTCAAGCCGATTTTCGGATTTGCGTGATGAGTTGCGAAATTTGCAACAAGGTTCTATGGATTTGAATACTCTCAAGACGACCTTTATGGCAAAGGCTCGTTTTTGCCCGGAGTATAAAGGACGAGATAGTTTGTTGATGGGAGATTTCTATCGAACTTTGAATGATGATTTGCAGAGCAAGATTAGTCTTGGTCAAGTGCACTCGTTTGCGGAGTTATTCGCCATGGCTAGGGGTTTCGAATCGTATTCGCAATCGAAGGTTAGTGAACCTTCAAGTAAGAGAAGAGTTGTTTCGTATGGTGCTCCAAGTAAGAGGACTAAGGGTGCAAGTGTGAGCACGGGTGGTATACGGACGAGTATATCGGATTCTAGTGCGTCTAGGTGTTACAATTGTGGCGTGAGGGGTCACAAGTCTTGGGAATGTTCGGTGCCAAAAGGTGATGGCACGGTGTGCTTCAATTGCCAAGAAGAAGGACATCGTAAGTCAGAGTGTCCCGAGTTAGCGGGGACGGGTGTGGCGAGAAGACGTTAAGGTACTTTTCATTTTAATAAATATGTCCTTTGATTATCTATTATGTGCCGATGAGTTCGGGTTTGTTAAATGCTTTGTGTTGTGCATAATATTGTTATGGGTGACGTTCCTAATGGAATTACCCTACGGTGACGTTTTGGATTGATGGATGAAGGGCGTGAGACTTGGTGCAACCAAGCATTCCTTAGTGTTGGGAAATGTTTCTACCAAGCCAGGGGTATGGACTTTGGTGTTCGGTCGTTAAGCGCGTGTTTGCTTTCGTGTTGAAGTTAATGGACCATGAGGTTTGACGGGTGGATAAAACCCAAAAGATCGAGTGTTTGATCTCGATGTATGTTGGTAATAGAGTCTATGTGACGCGATGTTAGGTGCCTTTTTCATACCTACTAGCGTGGTATTCGACTCCGATGATGTTGCGGTTACATTGTACTTAGGGTACCAGAGAGAAACCCTTAGGTACATGAGTGACTAGGTGGAAATTTGACAAGCTAGAGCAATCGGAGGATTGCAAGATTAAAGTTTGGGTAAATTGTGGTAAACTCTTCGTTCGAAGTGTTTAAGGATAGGTTAAAATCCTTCGAGTGCTCAAGGTTGGAGCAAAGTTTTGTGATGTGGTTACGGAACGGAGTTCTAAGTGGGGGAGTTTGAACTCTCGCACGAAGATGTTCTAGTGTATTGATATTGGACGATGCTCGTATGGATTCGGAGCTAGCGTTAAGACCTACGTTTTTCAATTGTGGTAAAAGTACAACGTGGAATAAATTGTACTTATGGTTTTGGATTTAAATTATCACCGAGGTGGTAATGTGGTGAAATCTCATTTAGAGATAATGGACGTGTTTGACGAGCAAAGTGAGATCCCTCGGTTAAGGGATGTGCATGTCGGATTCTCTTCTAGAGAATTATTGCTTTGTGCCTATGTGCAATATAGGTGGTTTTGCTCGATTTTGGTGGCGTTGTGTACACGTACGTGTGATGCGTGTGCAAGGATTTCCAAGTGAGTGGAATGTTCCTAAGTATGAGTATATACTTGTTGTTTAGGGTGCATGGTTAGTGAATTCCGTTAGGATTTACTATAGTGTAGCAGTGCGCGATGTTACACTACTCGTTGTGATCGAGGCCAAAAGAGCGTGTGTTGATGGTTAGTGTATTCCGTTAGGATTCACTATGGTGTAGCAGTGAGCGATGTTACACTACTCGTTGTACGAGGTCAAAAGAGCGTGTGTGATTGGTGGGTTATGGCCGTTGAAGTGGTCCGCTAACTTCACCATGGGAGTGGTGTTATATCAGTATGGTATAACGTTAACGGGAAATGCGAGTACCGATAGGGAATGGGAGTACCATTCCTGTGTTAAGATTTGGGAGGTGAATCACATGTGGATGCGGATTCACGATGACACGTGTAGTTCGGTCATCTTATTGAGGAAGTGAGTCTCGTGTAGTTCGGATTCACAATGACACATGTGGATGCGGTCATTCTATTTGGAAAGTGAGTCTCGTGTAGTTCGGATTCACAATGACATGTGTGGATGCGGTCATTCCATTGGGATAGTGACTCTCGTGTAGTTCGGATTCACTAGGGCGCGTGTAGTTCGGCCAATCCCGATTGTTGTGCGGTGGAGGTAGGGAGTCGCGTGTGGTGCGGATTCACTAAGGCGCGTGTAGTTCGGCCAGCCTTCAAGTTGTTGGATTGAGAACTATTGGTTGTTTTATACACCGATGGTGGGGTCGTGAGGACCATGTTGTGTGATTAGTGATGCGATAGCCGTGTTTCGCTCACATGTTGTTACGGGTGTGACAATAGTCGATTTTGTACACCTTGGGATTAGCGTTTCCATAGTCGTTTTGGGCGCTATCGGTTTTAGCCTTTTTCTTATGATGTTACGATAGTTGCGTATTGGTCGTATTGCGCACTACAAGGGATGTTTAGTGATAAGTGTTATCCGTAAGGATTCGTTTTTGTTCGGTCTTCATCGTTCGGGTTGTTGACCTTAGGTTGAGACTTGGTTACTATTAGCATTGTACTTGGTAAGGGTACGTGAAATGCCCCGTTCATATCAATTATAAACGTTTCATATTAATTGGTTTCATTGCGAGGTTTTGACCTCTATATGAGACGTTTTTCAAAGCCTGCATTCTTTTTAAAAACAAACTATAACCTTTATTTTATCGATAAAGGTTTAAAAGACATAACATAGATTATCAATCATCGATAATCTAAAAATACCAAGTTTTTACACAACCATTACAATATATTACAATCTTAGACATCCGAATGCAGTTTTTAAACATTATCATACAAGCATGCTGACTCCAAATCTCTTCTTTAAATAGCATGCAACAGCGGAAGCCTTTCAATAATCACCTGAGAATAAACATGCTTAAAATGTCAACAAAAATGTTGGTGAGTTATAGGTTTAACCTATATTGTAAATCGTAATAATAGACCACAAGATTTCATTTTCATAAACATTATACAGGCATTTCGCAATCTGCATAAAAATCATTCATATGGTGAACACCTGGTAACCGAACTAACAATATTCATATAGAATATCCCCTACATACAGGCATTTCGCAATCTGCATGCTATATACCGGCCTTCGCAATCAGTATATATCAATCGAAGTACTAAAGCATTCGTAACCCGAATGGGACGTGTCAAGGTCCATAGATCTATCTTTAGGATTCGCGTCAATTAGGGGCCATTTCCCTAATTCTTAGGCTACCAAGCTAACAAGGGGCGATATTCGGTATTCGTAATCCAACCATAGAATATAGTTTCAAGTACTTGTGTCTATTTTGTAAAACATTTACAAAGCTGCATGTATTCTCATCCCAAAAATATTAGATAGTAAAAATGGGACTATAACTCACTTGCACAGATTTTCAATTCGTTGAAAATCAGACTTGGCCACGGATCGATTCACGAACCTATAACAAATATATACATATATATCAAAGTATGATAAATATATTCAAATCATATTTTTATTTACGTGTTGATGATTTAAGTTGTCAAGTTAGCAGTCCAACGTTAGTAGTCCAATGTTAGCAGTCCAACGTTAGTAGTCCAATGTTAGCAGTCCAACGTTAGTAGTCCATATATATAGTTCAATACATCACCCTGGAATAATCAATACGTATTGTAAATATAATGTCTAAGACTCAATCACAACCCATTGTACAACTATTGTCTTTGAAGTTATCTCGACGTGTTGTGTACATGTGTCTTACGATTTATCTGACGTATTGTAAATATATTGTCTAAGACTCAATCACAACCCATTGTACAACTATTGTCTTTGAAGTTATCTCGACGTGTTGTGTACATGTGTCTTACTATTTATCTGACGTATTGTATATATATTGTCTAAGGTTTAATCACGACCCACTGTACAAACTGTTGTCTTTGAAGTTATCTCGACGTATTGTGTACATGTGTCTTACGATTAACCAAGACTAGTATAGTACAAGGAAATATGTATAAATACATGTATAATACAAGAAAAGTTAGCTAGGACATGGTTAGTATAGATTTTTGCAAAATAATCCCGTAGCTATTTTGGTGATTTCTAACCAATCTTGTTTTGCCCATATCTTCTTCGTTATAAATCGGTTTTGAGTGATTCAAATTGCTATGGTTTCGTAACGAACTGTAGTATTTAGAAATAAACTTAAAAAGTAGTGGTTTATAGTCGGAGTTACAGGTTACAAGTCCATATTTGAAAGAGGTAGTCATTTCCGTCGAAAGAACGACATCTTGATGACCATTTTGAAAAACATACTTCTACTTTGAGTTTAACCATAATTTTTGGATATGTTATCATGTTTATATGAAATATTATTTTTCCAAAATACTAAGCTTTAAATCAAAGTCTAAGATAGTTTTTTTTTTATTATTATCCAACCCGAAACAGCCCCCGGTTTTACTACGACGGCGTATATCCAGTTTTACGGTGTTCTTCGTGTTTCCAAGTTTTAACTCATTAAATTAGCATATCATATAGATATAAAATATGTGTTAAGTTATTTTTAAAAGTCAAGTTAGAAGGATTAACTTTGTTTGCGAACAAGTTTAGAATTAACTAAACTACGTTCTAGTGATTACAAGTTATTTTCTTCAAATAAGATGATTATATAAGTATGAATCGAACGATGTTATGAACATTATTACTACCTCAATTTTAGTAGGTAAACCTACTGGAAGTTACAAGAAATGATCTTGCTTCAAAGGATCTTGGATGACTTGAAAGTTCTTGAAGTAGAATCATGACACGAAAACAAGTTCAAGTAAGATTATCACTCGAATTAAGATAGTTATAGTTATAGGAATTGAATCAAAGTTTGTATATGTGTATTACCTTGATTTAGAATGATATCTTACTGTAAACAACAAGGATTTCTTGAGGTTATATGATCACTTTACAAGATTGGAAGTGAGCTAGTAAACTTGGAAGTATTCTTGATTTTATGAAACTAGAACTTGTAGAATTTATGAAGAACACTTAGAACTTGAAGATGGAACTTGAGAGAGATCAATTAGATGAAGGAAATTGAAGAATTAAAGTGTTTATAGGTGTTTTTGGTTATTGGTATATGGATTAGATATAAAGGATGTGTAATTTTGTTTTCATGTAAATAATTCATGAATGATTTATAATATTTTTGTAATTTTGTGTAATCATTCATGCTAGTTGCCAAATGATGGTTCCCACATATTTAATGACTCACATGGGCTGCTAAGGAGCTGATGATTGAGTGTATATACCAATAGTATATACATCTAGAAGCTGTGTATTGTACGAGTACGAATACGGGTGCATACGAGTAAAATTATTGATGAAAATGAACGAGAATGTAATTGTAAGCATTTTTGTTAAGTATAAGTATTTTGATATATGTTCTTAAGGCTTTCAAAAGTGTATTAATACAATACATATATATACATTTTAATTAAGTCGTTATTTCGTCGTTAATCGTTACATGTATATATTGTTTCGAAACCCTTAAGTTAGTAGTCTCGTTTTATGTATATAGTTCATTATTAATACCCTTAATGATATACTTAATTATCATTATATCATGTTAAACATAATGTATTAATATATCTTAATACAATACATATGTATTTATTTTAATTAAGACGTTATTACGTCGATAACCGTTACATATATATCTTGTTTCAAATTCCCTAATTTAGTAGTCTCATTTTATGTATATAACCCATTGTTAATATACTTAATGAGATACTTACTTACCATAATACCATGTTAAATATATATATATATATATATATATATATATATATATATATATATATATATATATATATATATATATATATATATATATATATCATCATGTCGTTTTTACAAGATTTAACGTTCGTGAATTGTCGGACAAACTGGGTGGTCAAACGTTTATGTAAAATCCGTTTCAATTAATCAAGTCTTAACAAGTTTGATTGCTTAACATGTTGGAAACATTTATATATGTAAATATCATTCTCAAATATATATAATCATGGAAAAATACGGGTCGTTACAGTACGCTAAGGGATTGATATCTCGGTAAGAGATTGGTTGAGTTTTTCCCGATGTGAGGGATTGATCAAGTTCTTGTGCTCGGGTTTGTGGGTTTTAATAAATCGCGGGTGACGATTTAGTTGTTAAAGCTGACTCTTTGAGGAGAATTGCCTAGAGGAGTTGGAAGAGTACGTGGCGATTTCGCGTATTCTAAGTGATCGTTATAGACTTCGAAGGTTTTGTGCATTGCACGTCTGGGAATGCGTGCAAGTGCGTTTTTAGTTAATGGATTAATCTTCGGGCTAATGAGTAATGTGTTGGAAGTCGGATTTGGAACGATTGTTTGAGAACCATAGCGTGTAGGTTCGGATTGGTTAAGTGACTAAGATCACGAGGACGTGATCGAAATAAGTGAGGGAGAGTTGTAAGACCCAAATATTTATGGTACATAGAGTATAAATGATGTACGTATAGTGGGTGAAGCGGGGTATAAATTTAAAAGCTGACAGACTGATTTGAGCATCATGCGCGCCGCGCACAGTTATGGGCGCGCGCCGCGCACACCACCTGGGACAGATTTCTGTCTTTTTCTATTTTGAGTTAAATGAAGGGCATTTTGGTCATTTCACTTGAGGACAGATCTGTGGACATATTGGCAGTTTTGGATCCAACTTTGGATCATTTTCACATCCACAAACACTCTCATCTATCTTAGAGAGAGAGGGAAATTTCTAGAGAGAGATTTGGGGTTTTGGAGAAGAAGAAGCTTGAATCGATCAAAGACTCGAGTGTTAAAGTTGTTCACCTCGTTCGTAGCTACGTTTTGGTTATTGTGGTAAGTTCTAACTCCGAATTTCATTGTTTGATTTGATATTCAAAGTTAGGGTTTGAACTTGATTTGTAGAGAAACTCATTTAAACTCTTGAAGTGAGTTCATTGATGCTAGTAATCGGGTTTATTGTTGTTGTTGGTGGTTTTGGGTTGGAAACCGACTTGACCATGATTAGGACTTGTAAATTGGGTCTAATCACTAGTGTTAGTGAATATGGAAGTGTTGGAACCCATTTGGGGGTATTTGGTTGACTAATTTTGTAATGGGTCAAAATTAGGGTTTATGTGTCAAATCGGGTAAGATAAGTGTTTAACACTTATGATTGGGTTTAATTGGCGTATTAGGACCATTTTCACTAGTGTTAGTGATTATTGGTTAGTTTGGACGCGGTTTGTGCTTGGAAGTGCATTTGGGTCGAAATTGCACTAAGTGTAAATTGGGTTGGTTTGTAAGTCCACCCTAATTGTGTTTCTTGAATTGTGATAATGGAATAGGTACTTTCCATTGACGTGTTGCGGATTTGTTCGGTTACATTCATCAAGACGACAAGGTGAGTGTTAATATCCTATGTGCATATGTATGTGTAGGATGGGTGCGGGTCGGGTGAAGTGGTTCTCGATTATAGAGCTCACTTCACATATAGGTGGATTTGATGGACTTGTGTAATAGGTCCAATTGGCACGGTTGTGCGTTTTGGTTGACCACCTTTGGCGAGGTGCACACTTTGTGTGTACGTTATCACATGTGCTTGTGATATGGAGTATATTACCCCAATGGTGAAGGATTGATATTAAGTTGTGAATTGTATAACCCCGATGATGTGGATTTTTATAAATCCCGGGACCGTGGGTTTTGATTTGGAAAGTGAATCACGTGTGGATGCGGATTCACGATGACGCGTGTAGTTCGGTCATCTTATTGAGGTAGTGGTCTCGTGTGGTGCGGATTCACTAAGGCTCGTGTAGTTCGGCCAACCTCGATGTTGTTGTGATATTGAAGATAGTAGTCTCGTGTGGATGCGGATTTACTAAGGCTCGTGTAGTTCGGCCAATCTTCATTGTGATATTTGGCTTTCGGTATTGGGTTAAGGGGTTAACCTTTGGTGTTTTACGCGTTGTTATATATATATAGACATATATATTGTTGTATCGTTGTGATGTAGCTAACCCTCCGGGTGTAGCTTGTTGGAGTTGTTCATATCGTCGTTGGTGAACTTACTTTGTCGACTTCATAGCTTGTTGTCTAGCGCTCGTACGGTATGCTTAGTTAGTTTGCCTTATACTTGGATGCTCCGGTATGTGTTATTCGATTATTTGTATGGCGTGTCCATTTTATGCATATATATGTATGTAGTATATTTTCACTCACTAAGCGTTAGCTTACCCTCTCGTTGTTTACATTTTTTATAGATTTGCAAGGAAGCGGTGGCTCGGGTAAGCGTGGGAACTAGTGGACTCACGTAGGTTGCTTTAGAAGACGTGCTTTTGGATTGATTAGGATTGGGTAGCGTATTCCCCAATCACCATGCTCGGTCTTTATTTTGTGTTTAAATCACGTGGTCGAAACTTGTATTTTGTACTTAAAGGGTAATTTGGGCATATGTGGGTCCGGTGTCGTAAAACTTGTTTTATTATTGAAACGTGTTAGTTTTAATTACTATAATGTGTTGTGAAAACCGTTTTGTCTAAAAGTGTCGGGAAGTGGGAGATCTTTAAAGCAAAATTTGAAAATTTGGACAACGGGCTGTCAGGCCTTGTGCGCGCCGCGCACACAAGGGGGTGCGCGGCTTCTGTTATAAAAAAAATTATTCCGTGTATTCGGTTGGATAACGGGTTGGGTCGTTACATGGAGTGTTTCGATATCATCGTGAAGGTTATTTAAAAAAATAATTTTATACATGAAATATTGTACATTAAGCTGATTTAGAGTGGTTATTTGTTGAGGGTGGGTAATTATTGATACTGTATATGTAAATTTGCTGTGTATTCATTTCTTAAGCATACTTATTAGAGTTGTGTTTAGAAAAATTTCATAAATTGATAATAATATGAATATACGATGGATGATAAAGATGCGATTGTGTAACGTGTAACATACAGCAATGGATCAATCGAGTTTTCCGCTTCTTAGGAATCTATCTCGTATTTTGTTATCACTTCATATGAAGAAAAATAGAAAATTAAATCTTCTCAAACAAGCTCATAAACATCACCTAATACAAAATAAATGTAAACAACTCCGTGTTACGTTTACGTAGTATTATTTATAACATTATCACCTCAAATTCGAGTTCGATTTTGGTCAAAATCAAATAGCACAGAAAATCATAACAAATTAATCATAACAAATCGATTTTAATTCGTCATTTGATTTTAAAATTGTTTTTCGTCTATATATTAATAATTAACTAAAATATTAGTTGGATTTGGTTTTTGCTTAAACCGAATTCAAAAAATTAAAACCGAAACTAGATTCAAAATTGAAAATCGAACCGAACATTTGAATTAAAATTCGATTTAAATTTTTTTAAGTTTTTTTTTTTCAGTTCGATTTTTGATATTTAACACCATGTATCCATGTATGATATGTATAAAGAGCACTTTTCTTTTCTAGTTCATCCACTGTCTCTTGTTAAACTCTTGCTTACGTTTTGACTCCTCCACCGTGAAACTTTTCCGGCCACCGGCACCTCGCCGGTGGTCCGATGGGTTTCCTTTTCTGCTTTTTTTTCCTTTTCCCTTCTCCTCTCTTTGGATCCGGTTACCCTCTTGGTTCTCTCGAGTTTTTTCCGGCGACTTTGCTTCCGGCAGTGGTGGACACAGGCGACGAAGACTTCGGTCTTCTGTGTTCCGGCATGGCTTGGGTTTGTTGAGGTTGTCCAGATCAGCTTTGGTGACTGGGCTCGGTACTTGTAGAGCTTTTTCGGCGGTGGTCGCCACTTTTCAGGCGAGTTCTTGGCGCAGGCTGCGAGCCTTTCGGGGCTCTGTGCTGGGTTCTTGTTGGTAAGTGGTTGTTTTTGTTTTTGTACTTGCTCATCGTGTATTTTCCGATCTGTTGGAGGTGCGAGTTCTTTTATCCGGCGGCTTCGCTGGAACTTTTCTTTAACCTTTTTCAAAATGGCGAATTTTTTCTCATCGTCCCCGTTGCCTCTTAGGGCTAGCTGCTTTTATTTGGGTGGTCAGACTTGGTTGTTTTGGTCGGGTCACTTGGTGGGCTTGTTTTGGGCTCATTGGTTTGTGGGTTCTAGGTCCGTGACTCCGTTGCGATGTTTGTTTGTTCCTGCCCCGCTGGTTCCATCTTCCTCGTCACCAGATTCGGATCGGTATGGTACGGTGTAGTTGCCGCCTTAACGACTCTAGGGTTATTAAGCGCCAAAAGAATGGTTTTTTGGAGTATTGTTCTCGGCTGTCTCCCGACCTTCCGATGGGTAGGTGCTCGACAGGTTAGGGTTTCTGAGTTGACTCATGTTTGGGGGTTTGCTTGGATGTTGTGACGACCCGAAAAATTTCGACTTATTTTTTTTTAACTCAAATCTCTATTTAATTTAATATTTCTGACACGATAAGCAAAGTCTGTAAAGTTGAGTCTCAAAATTTTTGAACTGTTTTCAAACATTCATTTAACTTCGTCTGTTTCCGACGATTCACGAACAATTAATTGTAAATAAATATGTATATATATAAATAAATGTATATATAATAACTTGAAATAATAATATACGATTTAATCGTTAGAATTAAAAATATAAAAATATATATGAAGTAATGAAAACTATTATTTTATATATATATATATATATATATATATATGAATATTACTTGAATATATATAATATTATATTTAATATATTTATCTTCGTAATAAAACTTGTTGTTATAATGTATATATATATATATATATATATATATATATATATATATATATATATATATATATATATATATATATATATATATAGAGTATATTGAAAATATTTGATTTCGAGTCTATTTTGTAAATGTTTGAAATTCTATGTTATCATTATATTAGTGTTAATATAAATCTAATACAAATTTAAGAAGGTTTAAAATAAAAGTTGGTCCGTAAATAGACTACGGAGATTTTAGGTTTGTTAAAAATATTTTTACTTCCTTATGTTTAAATTTTAATACTCCGTACAGATTACTTGGAATTTAAAATAAATAATGGACGAACCTTTTTGATCACGTTTCACACAATTAATGACTGAAATAAATAAATATATTTAATCTAAAAATTTGGGGATTTTTCGAAGACTTTTATACGCCACTGATTAACAACGGAGCACGATATAGCACTCCGTGTTAACTGTCGGCACAATGAATCATTTGAGATGGCTTACTGTTTCTCTACAACTCACATGTTTAAAATTTATTATTATTATATTCTAATTATATTATTATTATTAATTATTATTAGAATTATATTATTAAAGTTATATATATATATATATATATATATATATATATATATATATATATATATATATATATATGTAGTTATAGATATAGATCATTCACACACCTCTACTTGTCATGTTTCTGCTTCTTTTGTGACCCGATACCACACCACGATCTTCAACCCTTGGACAACCGCCCATCGCCACCACCACCATCAAGTTCCATTACGTGAACCACCACCTATTGTGCCTTGTTTTCGGTTCATCTTCTACAAGAACCATCATCCACCTTACATCACCACTTCACCACCCTTGAAAACACCACCACCGGGTTATTCTCCATCATCAACCCGTCACCATTACCAAACAACCACGACCACCCTCACTGAACCACGAACAACCACCAACACCACTTCACCTCCGATCAACCATATTTCATTTCTTCTTCGTGGATTGCTGCTGCTATCCTGTTCAAGTTAACACACAATCCATCACCAAAACTATTGATTTATTCGCTGTTGATATATGCTCATGTCAACTGCTACTGCTGCAGTAATTTCTGTGCGAAAAAAACTCCTGCTGCTGCTATTAGTTGTGTTCTTGCTCGATTACCATAGACCCACACACCATCAAAACATCATCACTGATGTACCTGCTTATTGTTCAGGTTATGTTTATGTTTACGCAGCTATTGATACATTATTACTGTTTCTTCTGTTTTCTAATGATGAAAGGATGAAGATGATGATTAAGATGGTGACCGATGTACAGTAATGATGGACGTTAGACGAAAGTGACGATGAACAGTAGTTATTGATGATGATGATGATACCTTTCGCTAAAACTTGCTATCTATTTTTTTTTTCTTTTCTTTTCGATCCATACATGAAGAAGACAAATTAAAAGTAAGCTTCTGAGGAAATATTCATGATATGGTGATGATAAACACGAGTTGTTAATGACTGAGAAACGAAAGATATTAAGATGATAATTATGATGATGATTGATAGACGATAGGGATGATGATGATGTATGATGTTATGATGAATGATGATGCTTATGATCACGAAGGAGATGATTGATGATGAATTAAGTTGAAAATAATGGCGATGATTATGATAATAATGGAGATGTATGATTGTGTTTATGATGATCATGAAAATGATGGCATGATAATGAAGATAATGATCATGATAAAACCGTGATTTTATGTTGATAATGATAAACGTATGTAGATGATGGTGCAATTATGATATTGATGTTAAGATGGTTATGATGGAGATGAAGATGATGTTATGTATGATTGATGATCAAATTGATGATGATGATCGATACCGTATGATGATGATAATGAAAATGATGATGGTATATATATTTTTAACATTATTATCATTTTTATTATTACTATTAGTATTAAATTTATTAAGATTATTACTATTATTATTATCATTAGAATTGTTATTATTATTATTATTATTATTATTATTATTATTATTATTATTATTATTATTATTATTATTATTATATTATTATTATTATTATTATTATTATTATATTATTATTATTATTATTTTTATTAAGGTATTATTAAAATTATCATTTATTATTAAAGTTAGTATTATTATTAAAATTATCATTATTATTAAAATTATCATTATTATTAAAATTATCATTATTATTAAAATTATTATTATTATTAAAATTATCATTATAATTAAAAATTATCATTATTGAGAGTTGTCTTTAAAATTTATATTTATTTAATAAATATATTAATAATAATAATACTTTTAATATTATTAATAATAATAAAAATAATTATAATAATATTAATAACAAGGATAATGATAATTGTTAATAATAATGTTAATAATGATATTTATAATAATAATATTAATGATAATAATAATAAGTTGTATTATATTAGTAATAACAAGAATTATAATAATTTTAATGATTTTAGTAATAATGATATTACTAATAATATTAATAATAATATTAGTAATAATATTAATGTTAATAATAATTAATAATAATGATAATAATATTAATGAAGCAAATTAATATTAACACATAATTATTTACATGTAATGAAATATTATAAATTTCTATATTTATAAATTACTTGTATTACAATATTTATATAAATAATTATGTATAGAAATAATATATATTACATATCTTAATTTAGAATTGTTAATATATATATTCATTATTAACTTCGTTCAGAAAAAATAAAAAAATAAAAAAATAAAACGGGTATTTCTAAATAATGTATTCAAAGTTTTTAATATATATATTTTAAAATTCTATATATATATATTTATTACTTAACAAGTTTTGTTGTACATCATAAACTATTTTACATCTTTAATTTTAACAACTTAATCGCATAATATTTTATCAATGTATTTCAAGTTATAATACACACACACACACACACACACAGATATATATATATATATATATATATATATATATATATATATATATATATATATATATATATATATATATATATATATATATATATATTTACATATCTATTTACCAATAGTTGTTCGTGAATCATCGAGAATAGTCGAAGAGTAATTGAAACAGTTTTAAAAAAAAATTTGAGACTCAATATTACAGACTTTGCTTATCGTGTCATAAATATCAAATCATATATATAGATTTGGTTCAAAATAAGGCAAAAATTTTCGGGTCGTTACAGTACCTACCCGTTAAAGAAATTTCATCCCGAAATTTGAGTGAGGTCGTCATGGCTAACAATAAGAATGTTTCATGACGAATATGAGTTGATAATTAGAGTTTTATTACTATTGAGTAATATGGATAAAACAATTCGATTACTCGAAGAGTACGAATGAAGCTATCGCAAAAGAGTGAAATGAATGAAATAAAGTTTCGTCTTAACTTTTGACGTAGTCACGGTTGATATCCAGAATTTAAGGGATTTAATGAAAATCTTCGTAATCTATATACGATTTGATTCTTCGGAAATTAAGGAAATTAGGATCCTCTTTAATTAAATGCGGTAATCTGCCTCGATTTCTATGTCTGATTTTTCGCTATAAATTCATCTATTTCATTCCATTATATTCACCACTCTTTCTTCCATAATTCTTTTTCCAACGATTTTGAAAATGCTTAATCCAGTTCTTATCCTTGATATTTTCCTGACTATCGTATCTGTCATTCTTCTTTTTCATTTATCACCAGAGGAATCTGTTTACTTCTACTACTACCTTAGGGTTATAGTGTTCTTAATTCTCCCGTGTCTTTATATTGCTATATGCATTGATATACACGGTTTGTAATTTCTGTGTTGTTGTCGGGCTTTATACTTTCCCATATATTTCGGAGCTCCATGCTTTTGTTTTCTCTTCTCGACTTTAAGTAAAGCAAGTAATGGTCCAGAATTCGTAGGTATGGAGTTTCGAATGATCATAATACACTAAGCAGAAAGGAAAGGTAATAGCACGATTTGATTTGTTAAATTACCAGAAATCACGGAAAGATAGAAATATCAAGAAAATATTTTCTTGATATGTTTAGGGTTTAAGTATAATGAAAGAGTTACGTACCATGGCACATGATGATGGTATTGTCTGTGAATCATCACATTCCACTAGAAATTTCAGCATGACTTACTGTAATATAACCACGTTGGCCAGGCGTCATTATATTATACTAACTCATGCTTTTCATTTCCTACACTTCTCCCGAAATCATTCATAATTTAAACTCGATGGTTATAGAAATATAGAAACTAAAATAGTTTCCTTTGTGATGAAATACATATAGCACGAAGATATAAATAATTTCGGATAAGAATAGTCATGAAGATACCTTGAGAAATATCGAGGATATTTATAATGAAAGATACGATGATATCTTAGAATTTTTAAGGTCAAATGATAATGAAGAAAATTTCTCCGCAAGAATTTAGATTAAATAAGGAGTAAGGTATTCTCTAAAGATTTCAGCAGATATTGAATCATCTGGATTCTGTAAATATAGGTTTAGTCTTTGTGATTTATCCACAGTCTCCTTCACAGTTTGCTCAATTCATTTTTCAGTACCAAATTTTCTATTAAGCGTTCCCAACACTCCATTCAAATCTTTTGGTCATTAAGACCATCTATAGCTTTTGCTGCTTCATCAGCATTCTCATATCTGAATCATTGGTTATCAATCCGAGGTATTTTCGAGAATTTTGAAAGGTTTGAATGCAGATTGTAATCGTCAAGATACAATTGATGTTTAAGATGAAATCAAGTGGCAGACTTGAAGAAATGTTTAGTCTGATATATTACCTTTCATAATTTTAATACTTTTTAATTGTCCATCGTTAGTAGTCCAATGTTAGTAGTCCAAATATAGTCCAACAGTCCAATAGTCCAATAGTTCAATAGTTCAATATATAATCTTAGAATTAATCAAGACGTATTGTATACGTATTGTGCAAGACTCAATCTCGACCCATTGTACGCGTATTGTCTTAGAATTAACCCAGACGTATTGTGTATATGTGACTTACGATTTATCCGATGTATTGCATAACTATTGTCTTAACTAATCAAGATTATATTATATTGTCTCAGGTTTAACCAAGACTAGTATATTATAAGAAAATAGTCATAACGGATATAGGAATAGTTAGCTAGGATATTGTTAGCGTGGATTCTTAACAAAATTTACATACATAATTAGTTTGTTTCTAATCAATTTTATTTTGTCCACGATTTTCTTCATTATGCCACCTGTTAAATTTTGACTTGGATTATGATCTGTCAAAATCAGAATATGGAATTGAATTTGAATGAAAATGGTTGCTCTTTGGTGAACAGATACGTATATCTGTGGATGTAGGTAGGATAGTTAACGACTGCTGAATCAGAATTGAAGAATGTACAGTGTAACGTATTAATGTGAAATCTAAATATTTCTCGAGTATTATCTACCCGTTAAAATATTCTCATCATTAATAGTTTGTACAAAAGAATCTTTGATGTAGAACGATACGAAGAACGAAGATAAATGATGTAGAACGATATGTAGAACGAAAATAATCGATGTAGAACGATATGTAGAACGATGATTATGCTCGAGGTATAGATTGTGATTTTAAGAGATATGATGTGCGGATGTTGTTGTTGGTGGTACTGGTGCTGTTAGTGCTGACGTAAGTCTATCTTCCAAATTACGTACTGCACTTTTCAGAGACTCCATTCTTTCTTCAAGCCTAGCACTAAGCTCCCTGACTTCTTCCACTAATCCTACTTGATTAGTAGTCGAGAGTAGAGGTTGAATCACCAACATAATTCTATGAATGCGTTCTTCGAGGCAGAATATTCTGGCAAAGAGTGTGAAAACGGTGTTTCGAACAGGTTGACCGGTGAGTGCATCAAGTTCTCCGATGTCGGGAGGTAAATTTGGTTCGCGGTAGGGTTCGCCTTCTTCATTCCTCCATCGAGTGAGTAAGTCTCGGACCCACCCCCATCTCCTCCAAAAAGAAAAATTGTTAAACGGTTGAGGCACTTCTGGCTCATTGACTTCGGAGTCTACTTCGATATTTATCTCGAAATCGCTTCCGGAACTAATGGAATCCAAGCTAGGTGTAGGATCCATCTTACACGATCAGATAGAGGATTTTTCGATATTAAACGATTATCGGATATCGGATGATATTCTATTTACATAGAATACCTATATATAGTACAGAAGATCCCGTAGATTACGGAGGAACTTTCGGAAGCTGTCAGGCAGAGTTTACTGTAACAGATACGCTAAGATACGAATTTATCTATACACTACCTATGTAATAAATGCAGTAAGACGTGTCTAGACTCGGAATGATAAGCAAGTAATTTTTGACAAAAATGATAAGCAAAACTTTTTGACATGCAGACACGGTCGAATTCCAGACTCACTAATGCATCTTAACAACTATCAGTTAGACACACTAATGCAATTTCTGGTTCGCTAAGACCAACGCTCTGATACCAACTATAACGACCCGTCCAAATCCATATGGACGAATACATCAATATTTGGTCCCATTGCGAGGTATTGACATATATATGATACATTTTGTAAACATTGCATTCATTTTAAAAAGACAAACTTTCATTACAACGAAAGTTAACAGGTATGCATACCATTTCAAAATACATCCATTCTATACCAATGATATAGTTACGTTTTGTAACAGACTGAAACCCAGGCTAGTTGTAAGTTGTCTATTTTGCTCTTAGGGTTGTGTTTAGTCTTAAGTGCTTTTATTTTAATTATTTTATTAGTGTTTTATTATAATTGTGTTGTGACCAGTTTGTGACAAGGGTCCCAGAACAGGTTGGTTTATTTAATTTGGACTCCGTTAGGACCGCCTAAGGAGATACGAAAGGTTATCAGATAAGATAACTGGTAAATACCCGTATGTTATGGGGTATGGGTTTTAATAACCCATTTAGAGTGCAGATTGCTTGTTTCTTCTCATTTCTTGAACATTCTAAAACAAGTACGTACCTACACTTCATACCCTTCACAAACCCTAATTGATCTAAGTAAGAAATTGAATCAAGAAGCTTTAGGAACTGAATCATATCATCCTTGTGATCATTTATTCAGGTTTGATTGATTGAATTCGTGCTTTAATTCTTAGAAATTGGGTTTTGGGTGTAAATGGGTTTTTAGGCATTTTTGAGCTTGAATCTTCATGTTATGTGTTTGTGATGCTCAATTGATGTTAGAAATAGGTTGTATATATGTTTAGTAACTTTATTGTGCTTAAAATTTGATCAAAATCGCTCAAAAATCGAGTTTTGGGCGAAAAATGCACGAAATCAGCGATTATGTTCGAAACCCAGTTGCTACAGTATGTTGCTACAGTATTTTGCTACAGTACCCGACTTGCTACAGTGTCACTATTTGCTACAGTGTCACTATTTGCTACAGTGTCACTATTTGCTACAGTGTTACTATTTGCTACAGTGTCGATATTGCTACAGTGTCACTATCACTATTTGCTACAGTGTTCGGAAACCACTATTTGCTACAGTACCTTTTATGAAATTGAAACGGGCGTAACTTTCAAAACGTAACTCCGTTTTTGATGTATAAACTATCGTTAGAATCGTAATAAAGAATACTTTTCAATGGTGAACTTTTAAGAAACTAGATCAAACTGTTTTTGGGTTGAAAAAGGAGTTTTAGTGTGTATGTCGTGTTTTGCACGTACCTGTATGCCATTATTGAATGGAGTCATGATGTAGACTCATAAAATTATGAATATATGGTGTTATAACCTAGTTAATCGTATGAAATGATTATATTATTTATTGGATATGTATATTTACTTTGTTTGTGTTGTTCTCAGGTTATAAGGACAAGGAGGAAGCTCATAAATAATAACTGAGCAGTTGCTGGTAATTGGTGAGTGGGTCTATCTCCGGATAGAGTTTAAGTAGCATATCATGCTACTGTGGTTGACTCCTTTACCATGCATAGTGTAGAAATTTCCATGTTAGAATAATATAGTATGCCTGATGTTGTATGTGATTTATGTGTACACTGTGTGAATGGCACCAGTCGGGCCTAGGGAGACTGGGGACTCGAGACCGTGCCTAGGAGAGGTTAGAGTCCGTATGAGGTCAACCGTGCCTAGGGGAGGTTGGGTCCATAGGCTACTGATTGTAGAGTATAGTGTGAACGATGCATCCCTTGCATCTGGATAACTATACTGTGAATTGAGTAGCAGGGACTATCGGTAGACTCAAGTCCGATCAGCTGGGAGTCGTGTGCTCGTACAAGCCGCCGATCCTCGTATTGTCTTATTGTATGCTAGTTGGTAGTTAGCAAGTGTTGTTGTTAGTATATAGCTTGTGTGTGACTTAAGCTACAACTGTTAGATAGATTTCATTCACTTAGCGGTGCGCTAATCCCCCACATAATTATCCCTTGCAGGTTTAGGTACTGCTAGTCGGGATGGGTGCTTGATGTGCAGCGGGGTAGTATATAAAATAGTTATTAATTTTAGCAGAAAACACTATTAAATACGATACAATTTTACACAAGATATTTATTTATTTATAGAATGGATATACTTAAACCTTGCTACAACACTTATAGGCAGTGTACCTAATCGTACAGTAGTGTAGTTTTTAGTAAGTCCGGTTCGTTCCACAGGGAAATCTTTAAACAAAGCTCAACGCTATATTAGTTTACTTTTATAAAAATACAAACATATATATATAAGTAATATTATTATTATAAAGGGGGGTTTTTACCGTTTAATGACCGGTTTGTCGATTTTAAAACTTTAGTCGCAGTTAAAACCTAATGTAAAATATAGAATAAATACAAGACTTAAATTAAAGCGTAAAGTAAATAACGATAATGAAATTGCGAATAATAAAAATGCGATAAAATAAAATTGCGATAATTAAAAAGTACGATAATTAAAAGTGCGATTAAATAACAATAAATAAAAGTGCGATAATTAGAAGTGCAATTAAATATAAAATAAAGGAAATTAAATATGAAATAAAAGAATTATGCTTATTTAAACTTCCGTAATCATGATGTTTGACGTGTTGATTTTAGTTTTATGCCCATGGGTTAATTGTCCTTTGTCTTGGATTATTCAATATGTCCGTCTGGTTTTTGTCCATAACAGTCCATCAGTCATAAATATAAAGTGCGAGAATCCTCGTCAAATTATCCTTATACCCGAAGTTAAATATTCCAACTAATTGGGGATTCGAATTGTAACAAGGTTTTAATACTTTGTTTAATGAATACACCAGGTTATCGACTGCGTGTAAACCAAGGTTTTACTACTTTGTTAACAATTACACCAATTACCCTTGAATGTAATTTCACCCCTGTTTTAATTATTCTAGTGGCTATTAATCCATTCCCGTGTCCGGTTAAATGAACGATTATTCGTACATATAAATACCCCGCCCATCGTGTCCGATCGAGTGTATATGGTAATTTATAGGGACGCCCAATTGTAAATCTTTATATTAACATTAACAAACTTTCATTTAGTTAAACAAATATAAAGCCCATTAATAGCCCATAGTCTAATTTCCACAAGTGTCGTTCTTTTGTCCAAACCCCAATTATGGTACAAAGCCCAATTACCCAATTTTAGTAATTAGCCCAACATCATGATTACTTCGTTTTAAATAAGCATAATAATAACTTAGCTACGAGACATTAATATAAAAAGGTTGAACATAACTTACAATGATTAAAAATAGCGTAGCGTTACACGGACAGAATTTCGACTTACACCCTTACAACATTCGCTAACTTACCCTTATTATTAGAATTATAATTAAAATTAAAATATAAATTATAAATATAAATATAAATTTTACGTATGAATGAGGAAGAAAAGATGATGATTTTTGATCAGAATTCGGTTGGCTTTATAGCCAGAGTTGATTTTTGGGGCTCCGCGACTCGCGGCAAAAACCCCTTCAATCTCCGCGAGTCGCGGAGATAGTATTTACAGCTCAGTCCTTGGAGTTTTCTCTGCCGACGGTTTTTTATATATAAATATAATATATATATATAATTAATATAATTAATTATATATTATATTATATTTATATACATAGTTAACTTGTAATTTTTAGTCCGTTGCGTCGAGCGTTAAGAGTTGACTCTGGTCCCGGTTCCGGATTTTCGAACGTCCTTGCGTACAATTTTATATTTTGTACTTTGCGTTTTGAATCTTGTACTCTTGTAATTTTGAGACGTTTCTTATCAATAATTGGAACCTTTTTGATTGTCTTTTGTACTTTTGAGCTTTTTGGTCGTTTGCGTCTTCAATTCGTTGAATCTGTCTTTTGTCTTCACCTTTTATTATTTAAACGAATATCACTTGTAAATAGAACAATTGCAACTAAAAGCTTGTCTTTCTTGAGGAATAATGCTATGAAATATATGTTCGTTTTTAGCATTATCAAATATTCCCACACTTGAGCGTTGCTTGTCCTCAAGCAATATCGTCTTGAAATACTAGAATCACTTCTTTATTCTTCACACTTTGTACATCAGTGATTTCTATACGGCGGTATAAACAATGGTAGTAACTATATGGTTTACAGTCCCACATGACTATAAAAATTTAGATCCATTAAGGAAATTGGATCTTTATGAAAACATTTGATCTTTTGAAATCTAGTTTTTACCCTAGATAAGTTTTCCGGAATAACCCTTTACCGGTGTTTGCAAAATATTTTTGTGGGTTTGGTGGGTTTCAGATTTGAAAATTTTAGCTCAAAACTTGCGGTTTTGTGTCACCCACTTGCTAACCTTGTATTTGGAAAGCAACACGTCCAGTTTACTTGTCCCGTATATTACCTTTCGGTAAACTACCGTCCGGTTGAAAGGAAAGCGTTGAACAAGCAACTGTTAAGGCAATGTCCCGTGACATGCTTTTAATTATGGTCTATAACGTTTCGGACGCAATTACTATCCTTGGTAGGAGCAATAGTAAAGCTCACCCTTATAATTTTTCGGTCTGGCACAAGGTCCTGTCTCCGACCATGCTATGCAACCACCGTTCTTACGGTTGACACCCGATTTGGTTCAGGTGACCTAATGAATTCCAGGTGAATTCCTAGGATTTTACGTTCAATGGTAATGAACGCATTGAAAATAGGGTTTTCAGAAAACAAATCGGTTTATAATTTTGATCAAAATATTTTCTCGTTCAAGCTCGAGTTTAGATATCATTGAATTCCATGAGTTTGTAATTCTCAATCTTTAAGGTCAATCTCTAGGATTGAGTAATATCAGTCTTAAAAGCTGATTTTTAATCTTTAAGGAGATTATCCTTTCTGGGGATCTGATTCATTAGTCTTATCCAGCTAATTTGCATGGTGCCTCCCCATTGTACGAGATAAATCCTTCTCATGGTTAGGATAAATCTGACCACTTGGCGACCCTGTTTAATGCTGAGGTCCGTGGATTTCCTGCTGATTTTAGTGATGACTTTTCTAGATTTTTCTTCAACCTACAGCTGGTCTGGACGACAACTTCATGACCTAAATCAAGAAGCGCGTGTCTTTTTCGGAAGACTTTACTTCCTGTTAATGATGGAATTGATTCATCGTGTAGATCCATCTCTTCTTTTCTTTCATCGGGTAAAACAGTTTAGTTTAGTCCAAAGCAAAAGTATTTTCAGTTATTTGTTATAGATATATGTGACATATGTTTAAGATAACTTGGTAAATTTTCCCACACTTGGCTTTTATTTTCCTTTTTATCGTCCTTTATTCCATTTTAAATGAATTTTAACATTTTAGTTTGTTTCTCAATTTATGTCCTTTCCGAGGTAACAATAATTTCGGTGTTAAAACCTAGTTTTATTGTTCATAAATATGTATAAACATGATTTTGAATTCATTTAATTGAAAATTTTGAAAAATTTTACTAGAATTGGGTAGTCAGTATATAAGACTAGGGCTGTTCTTTTTTATCAGAGAGCACTAGATTCTAATACAACTACTGCTTTACTAGTATTTTTAATGGTAACTAAGTGTTTTAATATAAAAATTTTAAAATCCGAAAGAATTTAACCCCTTCCCACACTTAAGATCTTGCAATGCCCTCATTTGCAAGAAATCAGTAACAATTTAAATTATTGAGGGTGATTAGTGTGAAAATGATTAAATTTTTACCAAAGTTTCCAAATATATTGGCGTTTGTTTGCTGAATGATAAATGGTGCACATCATTTGTTCATTCCGTCTTGTTGTTATTTCACATATATTTTGCATCTTGTCGTCAAAATTAGTTGCTTTTGCTGAACTTAATGCCAGTCTTTGAAAATGCGTTGTTTTACCCTGTTGTGTACATAAGATAAACTGCAAACATATATACATATTTTTGAAGTTTGGTATATTACCCCACATTCAAAAATTATTAAAATCTAAGAATAAAAGTTAGATAATTATAAAAATGATTACAATATTAACAAAAATATTAAACATATCAATAATTACAAATTACAAAATAAAAAAAATAATAAGTAAACTAAGGATGATATTGGTACCAATAGGGGTTCCAGGCATACCCATAAGTGCTATAGAATGCTTCGGCAGGATCATACGTAGGATATGGTGGCTGCATCTCTATCGACCAAGGAGGGAAGACGGGTTTCGGTGTAGGAATATAGTTTCTACCTATATGTTGGCAATGAGCTATGATCTGGTTCTGATGAACTTGCCAATCTTCAAATGCTCTCTGTCTAGCATTTTCGTATTCCTGAGAAGCTATAAACCTATGCATTTCTTGCATCTCATTCCCCCCTCCTACATTACCTTGCTCCTGGTTTCTCTCCACCTGTGGATGTCTACCATGGTATCGTACTGCGGCGTTATTTCGCCTCTTCAAAACTTTCGCACCATGGTATACATTTAAACCTATAGTATCGCGGGGTTCCGGCTCTTCTAGTAATAATCCCCCCCGACTTATATCCACACCGAGATATTCACCAATCAAAGTAATAAAAATACCACCTCCTATTATGCTATGTGGACGCATCCCCCGAACCATAGCTGATAAATAATAACCCACACAATATGGTATACTTACAGCGCTCTGTGGGTCTCGAATACACATATGGTAAAACAAATCCTGTTCATTTACTTTTTCCTTGTTTTTACCCCTTTGTGTAATCGAATTAGCTAAAAACCTATGTATCACTCTTAATTCGGCTCTATCTATATCCAAATAAGAGTAGTTTCCCCCTTTGAAACGGTGATGGCTTGTCATTTGACTCCACACACCGTGTGTATCAAAATTCCCATCTATCTTTCTACCGTTTAGTATCAATCCTCTACAATCGGCAGACGCTAATTCCTCAGGCGTATATATACGTAAAGCCTGAGCCATGTCCAGTAAAGACATGTGGCGCATCGATCCGCCTAACAAAAATCTAATAAAAGAACGATCGGTTAAACTAGCTACCCGATCATTCAACTCTATACTACATAACAACTCTTCACACCATACTTTATATACAGGTCTGCGTATGGTGAATAAACATATCCAGTCATTAAAAGAAGAATTACCATACCTCTGTACAAGTAATTCCCTAATTGGCCCGGCCAATTCTACAGCTTCTAAGGGTCCCCATTCTATGACCCTTGGTACCTCAACAACCTTAGAGTGAAGAGTATGCAAACCCCGTTGATATTTTGGATAATCTATCCAAAGTCTGTCAAATCTCAGGTTCGGGTGCAACTCTTCCAAATGCATATCGGAAAAGGTCATGACTGGATGAGGTACATCCTGCTTGTAGTAGTTATCCACCTCCTGTTGTTCCAAATTCTCAGCAGGAGCATTGCGGGCTTGGGATGAAGATTCACCCCTTTCATTCTGCAAAACACATCAAACACAAATTTTGTGCATCCAAATATGCATTAGTGTCAGCAAAATCATCAATCAAAATAATTACAATGACATTATCAATTTATATCAAACTTAAGCTCATTTTCACATTTTTATCAAATCTACACTTTTTCAAATAAGCATATACGAAAATGTTCGCCAAGTTCATAAGCATTCAACTCAAATAACATGTCAAAATAATCATTACTAGCAATTAAACAAGTCTCAAATGGCATTATCTTTCAAAAATCAATTTCATGAATTTTAGACTTGAAAAAGTCCACTTTAATTCTCAAAATCATGTTTAGGCTCAAAGTTTGGATCATTTAACTACCTAGACATGTTACACTACTCAATTTAGCAACAATTCATGACAAAAATCGGCCATAACCTGTTTATATCAAAAAGCCCCAAATTTGCTCAAGAACACAAACCCTAGATTATTCAAAATTTGAAGTTTAAGGCTTCTAATCATGTTAAACAGCATCAATCTAGGTTATACAAGCATAATACATAAACAATTTAAGTCTAATTACACTAAAAAGCATCAAAATCAAATTGGGGAAAAAATAGCTCAAGAACATCAAATTTCGGATTAAATGGTGTTTAGGTGTAGAAATTTACCGTTTTTCTTGAGTAATTCTTAGATAGCATCCTTCTCAACATGATTTTAGCAAAAAATTTGGTGATTAACGGTTAAAAATTGGGATTTTTGGGGGTGATTTTCGGGTTTTTCGGGTCTGTTTTCGCAGTATTTTTGCTGTGTTTTTGAGTTGTGGAGTATACTGATCGTTCAGCTATTTTTATTTTTTTTTTGGGTTTTGGTCCCTCCGCGAGTCGCGGCAAAATACCCTCCAAACTCCGCGACTCGCGGAGTTTGGTATTTTTTTTTTTTTTTTTTTTATAATCATTAACTTTTGAAAACAATTAAGAAATTAATTTTAAAATTTTGTTTCCCTTGTTATTTAGGACGAGGTCGTTTCGGATCGATGTCCTAGTCCGTCCTTCGACAAAATTTTAAAATTTGTCTTTTTGTAGCGATTGTTTTAAAAGCTAAGATTTTTGGGTTTTTTCAATGTTTTTGGCATACTCTAATTCAATAAGATTAAAAATAATGATAATAAAAGTTCTCGTCCCTCCCTCGGGTAAAGCAATTTCGGTTCAAAGACCTAGTCTTCAACTTACGACGAATTTTAAAAATCATATTCTTAACTTAATGAGATAAAGTAAATTTTTGTTTTTAAATTCACACAACTTAAATATAAAATTCAAAATTAAAAATTAAAAATTAAAAATTCACACCAAACTTAAAATTTGAAATGCATAAAATTAAAATTTTATATTTTAAAAATTAAAAATTTACACCAAACTTAATTTAAAAATTTATAAATTCATATCAAACTTATATTAATTTTTCAAATATTTACAATTTTAAATATATTGTTTTTACAAAATTTACAATATTAATTTAAGATTTAAATATTAAGATTAAAAACATGGTAAAAATAAAATTAAAAATCTTTTTGTCTTTTTATCCCACTTTAATCAATCAAATATTATCAAAAATATGCGCCCCTCTTTTCGGTAAAGTAATTTCGGTTTCAAGACCTAATTTAACTCATGACGAATTTTTGAAATATTTTGGGTTGATTGTTTAAAGATATTTATACCTTAAGAATAAACGTTAAATTTCGCAGTGATGTAATAAATTTTTGAATGATATCAATAATTTCGGTCGCCAAACCTAATTTTATTTAATACCAATTTAATACTTTTTAGCGAACAAATTAGCGTTTATTATCAAAAGGTTAAAAATAAAAATAAAAATAAAAACTGTACAGACATACCTGTGAAATAGATTTCTTAGTTATATGATCTATTCCATTCATAAGATAGTCGGTTTAATTGATTTTCCATGGCTGCATAGGCGTAACCTCGAGCATTCAGTGTCTTTTCTTCTAAACATATGAACGGTCCGTCTCTGCATAAAGTAACAAATTCGGTATTTGAATAGGTTTGATTATTTGAACATTTACCTCCATGTGACCATTTTCCGCATTTGTGACATCGTTCTAGGTTTCGTGCTCTTCTTTTCGCTGCGGATTTTGATTTTCCTTTACCAAATTGTAACTTATTATCTTCGCATCTGGATTCTTTTCTAACTCCGTCCATTCTTTCTCTGATTACTGATACTAATTCACTCGGTAGTATGTCATTATTACGTTTAGTGATCAAAGCGTGTAGCATTAGACCATGGTTTAGTTCACAGGCAGTCTTCATTTTGTAAAAACCTAAAAAAAATAAAAATTCAGAATGGGGGGAGAAGACTAGTTCTTTAGGGTCTGCTAGGGAAAGACCATACGTGTTCCATTTTCGAGAACTACACGAAAACAGACAATCTAACTCTAACAGAAATACATATTATCCTTTAAAGACTTGATTCTCCCCACACTTAGTTAGCTATGGTGTCGAAATTGTGATTAACTTCGTTGTCGACTTCCATCGGACCATGTATGTAATGTTTAACTCTGTGACCATTAACTTTAAATTCAATCCCATTTGAATTTATTAATTCTATCGTTCCGTATGGGAAAACTCTTTTGACTATGAATGGTCCAGACCATCTTGATTTCAATTTTCCAGGAAATAGCTTGAATCGTGAATTGAAAAGAAGAACTCTGTCTCCTTCTTTAAATTCTTTTGAACTTCTGATTCTTTTATCATGCCATTTCTTCGTTCTTTCTTTATAGATTAACGAATTTTCGTATGCTTCATGTCTTAATTCTTTTAATTCATTTAGTTGACTTAATCGTAGACGTCCGGCTTCATGTAAATCAAGATTACATGTCTTCAAAGCCCAAAATGCTTTGTGTTCAATTTCTACTGGAAGATGACATGCTTTTCCATAAACAAGTCTAAAAGGTGTGGTTCCAATTGGAGTTTTGTAGGCTGTTCTAAAAGCCCAGAGTGCATCCTCCAATTTAATGGACCATTCCTTCGGATTTGATCCTACGGTTTTTTCTAGAATACGTTTTAAAGTTCGGTTGGTATTTTCAACTTGTCCACTTGTTTGTGGATGATATGCGGTGGAGATTTTATGAGTTACTCCATATCTTTTAAGAACTTTCTCAAGTTGATTATTACAGAAATGAGTACCCCGATCACTTATTAAAGCTTTCGGTGTTCCAAACCTTGCAAAAAGACGTTTTAAAAAGTTGACTACAACTCGTGCATCGTTAGTTGGGAGAGCTTGTGCTTCCGCCCATTTAGATACATAATCAATGGCTACGAGTATATATAGATTATTATGAGATTTTGGAAATGGACCCATAAAGTCAATACCCCAAATGTCAAATACTTCACATACTTGGATGACATTTTGTGGCATTTCATCACGTTGACTTATTTTTCCGGCCCTTTGACATGCATCACAGGATTTGCAAAGAAGGTGTGCGTCTTTGTAAATTGTAGGCCAATAGAATCCAGCTTCATAAACTTTTCTTGCTGTTAGTTGAGGCCCATAATGCCCTCCTGTTGGTCCTGTGTGATAATGGTTTAAAATTTTACTAGCTTCATCTCCAAATACACATCGGCGTATTATTCCATCGGGACAACTTTTAAACAGATGTGGATCTTCCCAGAAATAGTGTTTTATATCACTGAAGAATTTCTTTCGTCTTTGGTACGATAATCCTTTTTCAAGGAATCCACAAACTAAGTAGTTTGCATAGTCTGCAAACCATGGGATTTCTTTATAATCTATCTTCAATAGATATTCATCAGGAAAGTTGTCTTGTATGGCCGATTCATTTAGAACTTCTAATTCGGGATTTTCAAGACGAGAAAGATGATCAGCGGCGAGATTTTCTGCTCCTCTTTTATCTCGGATTTCAATATCAAACTCTTGTAAGAGTAAGATCCAACGGATTAATCTTGGTTTAGCATCTTGTTTTGAAAATAGGTATCTAAGAGCAGAATGGTCGGTATAGACCACCGTTTTTGCTAGAACGAGATATGATCGAAATTTGTCAAAAGCAAAGACAATAGCAAGGAGTTCTTTTTCAGTAGTTGTATAGTTTGTTTGTGCTCCTTGTAATGTCTTACTAGCATAATATATAGGTTGAAATCGTTTTTCAATCCTTTGTCCTAAAACGGCTCCCATTGCAAAATCACTTGCATCGCACATTAGTTCAAATGGTAGATTCCAATTTGGTGTTATCATGATCGGCGCATTAGTGAGTTTTTCTTTAAGAATATTAAAAGATTTGATACATTCATCTGAAAAGATGAATGGCGCATCCTTTTCTAGGAGTTTATTCATAGGAGTGGCAATTTTAGAAAAATCTTTTATGAAACGTCGGTAAAAACCGGCATGCCCTAGAAAACTCCTAACTCCTCTAACATTGGTGGGATGTGGAAGTTTAGCAATTACATCTACTTTAGCTCTATCCACTTCAATTCCTTCTTTTGAAATTTTATGTCCAAGAACGATGCCTTCTTTAACCATGAAATGGCATTTCTCCCAATTAAGTACTAGATTTGATTTTTCGCATCTAATTAGCATTCGTTCCAGATTAACTAGACATGATTTAAATGTATCACCGAAGACTTAAAAGTCATCCATGAATACTTCCATGCATTCTTCTATCATGTCATGAAAAATCGCCATCATACACCTTTGAAAGGTTGCAGGGGCGTTGCAAAGTCCAAATGGCATTCTTTTGTAAGCAAAAGTACCATAAGGGCACGTGAATGTGGTTTTCTCTTGATCTTCGGGTGCTATTGGAATTTGAAAATATCCGGAAAATCCATCTAGAAAACAATAGTAACTATTTCCGGCTAATCTTTCCAACATTTGATCTATGAAAGGTAAGGGAAAGTGATCTTTTCTGGTGGCGTCATTTAATTTTCTATAATCAATACATACACGCCATCCTGTTACAGTCCTAGTAGGAATAAGCTCATTTTTCTCATTTGTAATGACAGTCATGCCACCCTTCTTAGGCACGCATTGAACTGGGCTTACCCATAGACTATCAGAAATTGGATATATTAAACCTGCATCTAGCAGTTTAATAATCTCTTTCTTAACTACATCTTGCATATTAGGATTTAGTCTTCGTTGGCGTTGCACATGCATTTTATGACCTTCTTCCATAAGGATTTTATGTGTGCAATACGAAGGACTTATTCCTTTAATATCATATCTTCCATGCAATGGCTGGTTTATGAGCTTTCAACACAGAAATGAGTTGTGATTTCTCATTTTCAGTAAGAGAAGACGATATTATTACAGGTAATTCAGATTCACCATGTAAATAAGCGTATTCCAAATGGTTTGGAAGTGGCTTTAACTCTAATTTCGGAGGTTCTTCTATCGATGATTTATATCGATATCTGTCTTCTTCTTTTAGCATTTGAATTTCTTCTGTTGTTGGTTCATATCCATTAGCTATAAGTGTAGCTAACATTTCAGCTTCATCAATTGGTTCATTACCTTCTCCTAAAGAACATTCTCCTGTTCCTTGTAATTCTGGAAATTCTTCTAATAATTCTGCATGTGCATCTATAGTTTGAATATAATAACATGTATCATCTGCAGATTGTGGTTGTTGCATTGCTCTATCAACTGAAAAGGTAACACTCTCATCCTCTATACTTAGGGTCAGTTTCTTACCGAACACGTCTATCATTGCTTTAGCCGTGTTTAAGAATGGTCTTCCTAATATGAGAGGAACTTGAGAATCTTCTTCCATGTCCAAAACAACAAAATCTACTGGAAATACTAAAGTACCAACTTTAACTAGCATGTTCTCCATTATCCCTCTAGGATATTTTATTGATCTATCGGCTAGTTGTATACTTATTCTTGTTGGTTTCAATTCTCCAAGGTCTAGTTTAGCGTATAGTGAATACGGCATTAGATTTATACTAGCACCTAAGTCTGCCAATGCTTCTATTGAACTAAGACTACCCAGAAAACATGGAATTGTGAAACTTCCTGGATCAGATAATTTTTCTGGTATCTTATTCAACAGCACTGCTGAACAATTAGCATTCATAGTGACAGCCGAGAGTTCTTCCATTTTCTTTCTATTTGAGATTAGATCTTTCAAGAATTTAGCATATCTAGGCATTCCTGAAATCACATCAATGAAAGGAAGATTTACATTTATCTGTTTAAACATATCCAAGAATTTGGATTGCTCGGCTTCAAGTTTTTCTTTCTTCATTTTACTCGGGTAAGGAAGTGGTGGTTGGTATGGTTTAACATAAGGTTTATCCTTAACTGTGTTATCTTCATTAACCTTTTCAACTACCGGTTCTTTTTCCTTATCTTGATCAGGTTGTGGTTCTTGTGGAGTAGGAATAGTTTCATCAGAAGTTACAGGTTTTTCAGGTGGTTTAAGTGTTGTACCACTTCTTGTGGTAATAGCTTTAGCTGTTTCATTCCGGGGGTTTGCGTTTGTATCACTAGGTAGACTTCCCGGTTTTCTTTCACCTATTAACCTTGCTAGGTTACTTACTTCTTGTTCCAGATTTTGAATAGAAGCTTGTTGATTTCTAAATGCTTGAGCATTTTGTTCATTGGTTTGTTTTTGAGATGTGAAAAACTGCGTTTGAGTCTCAACTAGCTTCGTCATCATATCTTCTAAATTCGGCTTTTTATCATCGATTTATTGTGGTGGTTTGTTTTGAAAATTTGGTCTTTGCTGATTATAAGTATTATTGGATACTTGTTGATTGCTAGGACCTTGTTGGTTGTTGTATGGAATATTTCGGTTATAATTCTGGTTTTGATTGTAAATCGGTCTTGGCGGTTGATAATTATTCTGATAATTATTTCCAGGCCTTTGGTTTATGTATGAAATATTCTCTCTTTGTTCCATTGTTAATTCAATACTGAGACAATCTTTTGTCAAATGTGGTCCTCCACACTGCTCACAACTAATTCGTATTGAGTGAATATCCTTAGTCATCTTTTCCATTCGTCTCTCCACAGCATCTATCTTTGCAGAAATGGAATCTAAGTCATGGCTAGAATCGGCTCTAGCTGCTTTAGATGATCTAATGATATCTTTTTCTTGGTGCCACTCATGTGAGTGGGAAGCAGTGTTATCAATAATTTTGTAAGCATCAGTTTCGGTTTTCTTCATAATAGAACCACCAGCTGCTATATCTATGTCTTTTCTTGTAGTGATGTCGCATCCTTGGTAGAATATTTGTACTATTTGACAGGTGTCTAAACCATGTTGCGGACATCCTCTTAATAACTTTCCATATCTTGTCCACGCCTCATATAGAGTTTCATTTGGTTTCTGTGTGAACGTAACAATTTCTGCTTGAAGTCTTACGGCTTTAGATGCAGGAAAGAATTGTTTAAGAAATTTGTCAACTAAAACGTCCCATGTATCGATCGCCCCTTCAGGTAATGATTCCAACCAATCTTTGGCTTCTCCCTTTAAAGTCCAGGGAAATAACATGAGATATATCTGTTCATCCTCCACTTCTCGGATTTTAAATAGTGTGCAGATCCTATTAAAGGTACGTAGATGTTCATTTGGATCTTCCTTCGGCGCACCACTAAATTGGCATTGATTAGTCACCATGTGTAAAATTTGTCCTTTGATTTCATAATCTGGCGCATTAATGTCTGGATGAGTAATTGCGTGACCTTGGCCAGTGCGTTTAGCTCTCATTCGGTCTTCCATACTTAAAGGTTCCAGATTCTCCATAATTGAATTTGTTGAATCGGTATCACTAGATGATTCTGATTTAATGGTTCGTTCCTCAACAATCTCTGTTTGAATGATTGGTGGCTCCGGAGGAAAGTTTAATGGTTCAGGATCTATGAACCGTTCCTGAATATTCTCTGGATTCTCAATTGTGAGGTTGGGTTCAAAAAATGGATTATCGGAAATTTGAACTGAAGTACTTGGTCGACTGGATGACGATTCTAAAGAAAAATCAACGGCGGTTATATTTGCTAAATGTCTTGATCTAGTTACAGGTGGTGAACGTACAAAAGGTGATGAACGTCTTGCTCGGTGCATTCACTGAATATCTTATTAGTTTTAAAAAGGAAAGAAAAATTATAATAAGTTATCCAATCAATAGACTTTTCTGATTTTGCCCACGTTTCGAATAGCCAAAAGATGCAGCAGAGGGGCAGGATTCGTTTGGTCTCAATATAATTGAGGACTGTTTGGCTCCAATAACCCGGTCCACGTACAAATCCAACTATTACTACGAACCAGAAAATTTTGATGTCTATCAATTTAACCACTTAAAATAAATTTTCGTAATTTTAAGAAATTTAGAGAAGAAGTAGAAAAAATTCTAAGTCCTAAAACTAGAATAGCGAGAAATAAGAGAGAAAAAGAGTTCGTCGAAAAAAAATCGAAAAAGAAAAAATGGTTGAAAAATAAAAGGTGACGGAAAAATAAAAGAAACTTATAAAAACTTAAAAATACTAACCTAATTTAACCTTATTACTACAACTAACTTAAAATTATAATCGCAAATTGATATTACTAATTGGAATGATAATTGGTACATAGTAAAAGGTCTAAAAATATTAAAGCTTACAGGAAAAACTAAATCCCAAATGGAAATAACTTAAAAAGAAACTAAAACTTAAAAAGGCGTCGCAAAATTCTAAAGCACCTAAATCTTAGTCTAAAGAAAAAGCACTTAAGGAATTCTACGGCAAAGCCTAAAAATCTAGGAGTAAAAATAACTATAGCAAAAACTAAGTTTAAAATTAAATATGAGCTAAAAAATACAAATATTACGCTACAACGATTAAAAATGGACAAAATATAAAAATATACAAAAAGTTGTAAAAAGTACAATTTTTATAAAAATATTATTTTTATATTATTTATTTAATAAAACTACTAATTTTACAATTTAATTAAAACTAATTAATACTAAATACATAATAAAAAGTAAAAGTAAAAATAAAACTAATAATAATAATAATAATAATAATAATAAGGGTTAAATAATAATAATAATTAATTAAATCCCGTAATTAATGCAGGATTAGGGTTTCTGTTCGCGTGTCAGAGAAGCTCCGCGACTTGCGGTATTCAAGGCTTCAAACCCCGCGACTCGCGGGGTTCAGAAATTCAGTTGACAGCTTAGAATTTTTACGCGTTTTTCTATTTTTTTTTTTTTATTTTATTTTCTGTTTTCTGTTTTTTTAATTAAATAAAAGATATTTAATAAAACTTATATTTTTATAAACTAAAATAAAAATAAAGAAACTTATAAAACTTAAATATTTAACAAAATCTTAAAAATACTTATATTTTTTTGTTTTTCTTTTTATATTTTTGAATAATTAAAACATATTTTTACAAAAACGAATTTTAATAAAAGTTAACTAAAAAAAATCTTTTTTTTTTATATTAGCGTTGCGCTTCCGGCATTTAAGATAGTTCCCCGGCAGCGGCGCCAAAAATACTTGATGTGCAGCGGGGTAGTATATAAAATAGTTATTAATTTTAGCAGAAAACACTATTAAATACGATACAATTTTACACAAGATATTTATTTATTTATAGAATGGATATACTTAAACCTTGCTACAACACTTATAGGCAGTGTACCTAATCGTACAGTAGTGTAGTTTTTAGTAGGTCCGGTTCGTTCCACAGGGAAATCTTTAAACAAAGCTCAACGCTATATTAGTTTACTTTTATAAAAATACAAACATATATATATATAAGTAATATTATTATTATAAAGGGGGGTTTTTACCGTTTAATGACCGGTTTGTCGATTTTAAAACTTTAGTCGCAGTTAAAACCTAATGTAAAATATAGAATAAATACAAGACTTAAATTAAAGCGTAAAGTAAATAATGATAATGAAATTGCGAATAATAAAAATGCGATAAAATAAAATTGCGATAATTAAAAAGTACGATAATTAAAAGTGCGATTAAATAACAATAAATAAAAGTGCGATAATTAGAAGTGCAATTAAATATAAAATAAAGGAAATTAAATATGAAATAAAAGAATTATGCTTATTTAAACTTCCGTAATCATGATGTTTGACGTGTTGATTTTAGTTTTATGTCCATGGGTTAATTGTCCTTTATCTTGGATTATTCAATATGTCCGTCTGGTTTTTGTCCATAACAGTCCATCAGTCATAAATATAAAGTGCGAGTGTCCTCGTCAAATTATCCTTATACCCGAAGTTAAATATTCCAACTAATTGGGGATTCGAATTGTAACAAGGTTTTAATACTTTGTTTAATGAATACACCAGGTTATCGACTGCGTGTAAACCAAGGTTTTACTACTTTGTTAACAATTACACCAATTACCCTTGAATGTAATTTCACCCCTGTTTTAATTATTCTAGTGGCTATTAATCCATTCCCGTGTCCGGTTAAATGAACGATTATTCGTACATATAAATACCCCGCCCATCGTGTCCGATCGAGTGTATATGGTAATTTATAGGGACGCCCAATTGTAAATCTTTATATTAACATTAACAAACTTTCATTTAGTTAAACAAATATAAAGCCCATTAATAGCCCATAGTCTAATTTCCACAAGTGTCGTTCTTTTGTCCAAACCCCAATTATGGTACAAAGCCCAATTACCCAATTTTAGTAATTAGCCCAACATCATGATTACTTCGTTTTAAATAAGCATAATAATAACTTAGCTACGAGACATTAATATAAAAAGGTTGAACATAACTTACAATGATTAAAAATAGCGTAGCGTTACACGGACAGAATTTCGACTTACACCCTTACAACATTCGCTAACTTACCCTTATTATTAGAATTATAATTAAAATTAAAATATAAATTATAAATATAAATATAAATTTTACGTATGAATGAGGAAGAAAAGATGATGATTTTTGATCAGAATTCGGTTGGCTTTATAGCCAGAGTTGATTTTTGGGGCTCCGCGACTCGCGGCAAAAACCCCTTCAATCTCCGCGAGTCGCGGAGATAGTATTTACAGCTCAGTCCTTGGAGTTTTCTCTGCCGACGGTTTTTTATATATAAATATAATATATATATATAATTAATATAATTAATTATATATTATATTATATTTATATACATAGTTAACTTGTAATTTTTAGTCCGTTGCGTCGAGCGTTAAGAGTTGACTCTGGTCCCGGTTCCGGATTTTCGAACGTCCTTGCGTACAATTTTATATTTTGTACTTTGCGTTTTGAATCTTGTACTCTTGTAATTTCGAGACGTTTCTTATCAATAATTGGAACCTTTTTGATTGTCTTTTGTACTTTTGAGCTTTTTGGTCGTTTGCGTCTTCAATTCGTCGAATCTGTCTTTTGTCTTCACCTTTTACTATTTAAACGAATATCACTTGTAAATAGAACAATTGCAACTAAAAGCTTGTCTTTCTTGAGGAATAATGCTATGAAATATATGTTCGTTTTTAGCATTATCAGTGCTGATGCAGAAGACATGTTTGACAACCCTACTCTGATGTGGACTTTTGTTTAAATCATGTTTCGTAATAACGTAACACCATTGTGTAAACCTAAACTTAATTACTCAGATTAATGTAATGACGCGACTTATAGTGTGTTTGTTAATAAAGTCTTCCGCTGTGTTTTAAAAAAAAAAAATTTGCCGGTGTTACAAGTTGGTATCAGAGCATGGTTTGGCAGCAAATACGTGCGCGTATTTTGTTCCCGAACCCTGAGGCAAGTCAAACATGTCTGTGGGAGTGGGGGCTAAGTGGAAATAGGATATACGTGTGTTAGTTGTGATTGAACTAACTGTTATCCACTAAGCTTTTGTGTGAGATGTTTTGTAGCACAGGTATGGCTGATAGAAACGCAACTGGCCCATCCAACCCCGGAACATTTAGAGCACCAGAAGAGGGTGTTGAGTCGGATGATGATCAGAGTAGTTACATCCTTCAGTTAGAAAGCAAGCTAAAAGAGGCTGAGGACAAAATTAATGAGCTTGAATTGGCGAGGCATTCTAGAAATGATGATACACCACCTGGATTCCCAACCGTGCAATCTCAAACGGTACCTAATGTGCACAAGAACCAGTTTCAGAATCAAATACCTAACCAATATTATATGCCACCACAAAACACCTTTACTTACCAAAATCCCATGATGATGAATCCATACCAAATGCAAATGTTCCAACAACCTTACATGCAACCATCCAAAAGGTGTACTTATAAAAATTTTCGTGATTGCAAACCCTCCGAGTTCTCTGGAAGTATTGATCCGACTGTAACTCTTAATTGGTTGCGAGAAGTTGAAAGGGTATTTGAAGCATGTCAGTGTGAACCCGAGCTGAAGGTAACATATGCTAGTAGACTGTTGAAAGGTAGGGCTATGATTTGGTGGGATTCTTTGATTTCCAGTATACCAAAAGAGCAAGTGAGTATGATCAAATGGGAGCAATTTTATGGGAAGGTGTGTGAACAGTATTGTAATCCGTTTGATATGAACCGAATCAAGACTGAGTTTCTTGAAATGAAGATGACACCTCAAATGACGATCGATGAAATAGTAGAGAAGTATATGGATAAATTGAGGTTTGTACAACAATGGGTGCCAGACAAAGCGTCTCGTATCCAGCATTTTGTTAATATTATTCTGCCTGAGTACCGAACATTTGTTAGAATAGCTACGTCGTTGTCTCAAGCTGTTGTGATGGCTAAGATGGTAGAAAGTGATGTTCAGGCTGCCAGAAACAGAATGTTTGGTAATGTGCTACAACAAGGTGGGCAAGTATCTGGTCAATCAGGATCTAAATCCAAGAAGTCTAGTGGGTTTAAATCGAGGGGTAAAAGTGGTCAGAGTAGTACTGGATCTGGATCAGGTAAAGGGAATTGGTGTCACACGTGTCGATCTTCTCACAGTGGTCAGTGTTCTGAGGCTACAAGAAGATGCTTAAAGTGTGGTGTTATTGGGCATGAGTCTTCAGCATGTCCGTATCCGAATAGTGTGTGTTGGACTTGTCATAAACCAGGGCATCGTGCAATTAGTTGTCCGTCGAAGAGTGGTAGTTCCGGGGCAGGGTCAGGGGCGCGTTCGGCATCAGCCGGAGGGTCAACTGCCTCGAGTGGGTAGAAGAGGAAGAACCCTCCAACAGCAGAGGGTAGAGCTTTTCAGATGTCGGTGGAGAATGTTGTGGCAACCGACGAAGTGATCACCGGTATGTTTCTAATCAACTCAATACCTGCTCGCGTATTGTTTGATTGTGGTGCCAATAGGTGTTTTATGTCCCTGGATTTCTGTGCTAAGTTGAATTTACCAGCTACTGTGTTACCCAAGCCAGTTAGTGTAGAAGTAGCCGATGGTAAGACCACACCCGTCACAACATATGTGTCTGGGGTTTGTATAGAGATCGAAGGGAAGTCTTTCCTGGTGACTTGTTTAGTGTTACCTATTCCTAGCTTTGATGTAGTATTAGGAATGGATTGGTTGAGGTCGCTTAGGGCTAATATTAAGTGTGATAGGAAAATGATTACCTTTCGTTCGACTGATGGAACCCGTGTTGTAGCCCGAGGGGAGCGGGGCGGGTATAATTTTCCGTTGATAACCATGATGAAAGCGAAAAAGTCGATGTCAAAGGGTTGTGAATCATTTCTTGCATATGTGATTGATGCGAAGAAAGAAAAGAAAACAGTGGCTGATATTCCAGTAGTATCAAAATTTTCCGAAGTGTTCCCAGATGAGTTACCAGGTCTGCCGCCGGTAAGGGAAGTCGAATACAAGATTGAGTTGGTTCCTGGAACAACTCCAGTTGCAAAAGCTCCATACCGATTAGCGCCGTCTGAAATCTGTGAAATGATGTCACAGATTCAAGAGTTATTAGATCGTGGTTTTATCCGACCGAGTTCTTCGCCGTGGGGTGCTCCGGTATTGTTTGTTAAAAAGAAAGATGGGTCAATGCGTATGTGTATTGATTATCGTGAATTGAACAAAAGAACAGTGAAGAATAAGTATCCGTTACCTCGAATAGATGATTTGTTCGATCAGTTACAGGGTGCTTCATTCTTTTCTAAGATAGACTTACGATCCGGATATCATCAGGTTCGTGTTGCTGAATCAGATATACCGAAAACAACGTTTAGAACAAGGTATGGTCATTATGAATTTCTTGTCATGCCGTTTGGGTTGATGAATGCGCCAGCAATCTTCATGAATCTAATGAATAGAGTGTGTCGTCCGTTCTTAGATAAGTTTGTGATTGTGTTTATAGACGATATACTAGTGTATTCAAAGACCGAAAGTGAACATGCTGAACATCTGAGACGGGTTTTGAACATGTTGAAACGTGAACAACTATTTGCAAAATTTTCAAAGTGTGAATTTTGGTTACGTGAAGTGCAGTTTTTGGGTCATGTGATTTGTGCCGAGGGTATAAAAGTTGATCCGACAAAGATAGAAGCAGTAATGAATTGGAATTCTCCGAAGACTCCGACTGAGATTAAGAGTTTTCTGGGATTAGCCGGTTATTATCGCAGATTTATCAAGGATCTCTCGAAAATAGCGGGTCCGTTGACTAAGTTGACTCGTAAAGATGTAGCCTTTCGATGGACTGATGAACAGGAAAAGGCTTTTCAGATTTTGAAACAGCTACTGTGTCAGGCACCAGTATTAGCTTTACCAGAAGGTTCAGACGACTTCGTGGTATAGTGTGATGCGTCATTTGCTGGGTTGGGTTGTGTATTAATGCAAAGAGATAAAGTAATCGCTTACGCCTCGCGACAGTTGAAAGTTCATGAGAAGAATTATCCAGTGCATGATCTTGAAATGGCTGCAGTAGTGTTTGCTTTGAAACTGTGGAGATACTATTTGTATGGAACCCATTGTGTTATATGTACAGATCACAAGAGTTTGCAGTATATCTTCTCACAGAAAGAATTGAATATGCGTTAGAGACGATGGCAAGAGTTGATCAAAGATTACGATTGTGAAATTAAATACCATCCGGGTAAGGCAAATGTGATTGCAGATGCGTTAAGTCGTAAAAAGTCAAGTGAAAATGTGAAATTTCTTCGTTTGAATATAACTTCAGATTTGATTAACAGCTTAAGAACCATTCAGGCCTGTGCTTTAGAGGACGAACATATTAAATCTGAACAAATGACCAAACGAAAAGTGGACTTAATTGATGACTCACGTGGACTAAAGACCTTAAACAATCGTGTTTGGGTGCCTAAGCTTGGAGATTTGAGGGATTTAATCATGACGGCACAAATCCAGATTGACAGTACATCCGGGTAGTAATAAGATGTATCATGATTTGAAAACAGTGTATTGGTGGCCAACAATGAAAACAGATATCGCTCGATATGTCAAAAAGTGTCATATATGTGCTCAAGTAAAGGCAGAACATCAGAAACCTTATGGTTCGTTACGTCAGTTACAGATTCCAGAGTGGAAATGGGAACATATAACGATGGATTTTGTGACCAAATTACCTCGAACTCAGAAAAGACATGATATGATTTGGGTAATAGTGGATCGTCTAACTAAAAGTGCTCATTTTCTTGCTACTCGTGAGACAGCTTCGTTAAGTGAGTTAGCCAAATTGTATGTGAAAGAAATAGTTAGTCGTCATGGTGTGCCGTTATCGATCGTTTCAGACAGAGATTCCAGATTTGTGTCAAATTTTTGGAATAGTCTTCAACAGAATCTGGGTACACGTGTGAATTTAAGTACAACTTATCATCCTCAGATAGACGGACAGAGTGAAAGAACGATACAGACTTTGGAGGATATGTTAAGGGCTTGTGTGTTAGAATATGGTGGTTCGTGGGATACACATTTGCCGTTGGTCGAATTCGTGTATAATAATTCATATCATTCGAGTATAGGGATGTCGCCCTATGAAATGTTATACGATCGTCGTTGCAGAACTCCGACTTGTTGGTTAGAAGCTGGGGAGAAACAGTTTGCAGGTCCCGAAATTGTTCAAATGACAGCCGAAAAAGTTGCAATTGCTCGAGAAAAGTTGAAAGCCGCTAGAGACAGGCAGAAAATGTATGCTGATCCGCGTAGACATCCGGTAACCTTTAAGGTGGGTGAACGAGTGTATCTAAAAGTTTCGCCGTGGAAAGGGGTTATCAGATTCGGTAAACATGGTAAGTTAGCACCGAGATTTATTGGTCCGTTTCCGATCAGTCAAGTGTTGAATGATCAGACTGTGGTGTTAGATCTTCCGCCAGAGTTAGCTGGTATTCATAATACATTCAACGTATGTTATCTTCGTAAGTGTAAAGTCGACGATGAAACACAACTTCTTCCTTTAGAAGATTTAAGGGTCGATTTGAATAAGAAATTGGTGGAAGAGCTGGTCCGTGTGGTTGACCAAAAGGTGACTAAGCTGAGAAAGAAAGAGATTCCGATGGTGTTGATTGAGTGGAAACACAGTTTGGGTTCTAACTTTACGTGGGAGACAGAAGAGTTGATGAGAAATCGCTACCCTCGTTTGTTTGACCAAGACCAGATTCCGAGGACGGAATCTTCTTAAGGGGGGTGGATTTGTAACAGACTGAAACCCGGGCTAGTTGTAAGTTGTTTATTTTGCTCTTAGGGTTGTGCTTAGTCTTAAGTGTTTTTATTTTAATTATTTTATTAGTGATTTATTATAATTGTGTTGTGACCAGTTTGTGACAAGGGTCCCAGAACAGGTTGGTCTATTTAATTTGGACTCTGTTAGGACCGCCTAAGGAGATACGAAAGGTTATCAGATAAGATAACTGGTAAATACCTGTGTGTTGTGGGGTATAGGTTTTAATAACCCATTTAGAGTGCAGATTGCTTGTTTCTTCTCATTTCTTGAACATTCTAAAACAAGTACGTACCTACACTTCATACCCTTCACAAACCCTAATTGATCTAAGTAAGAAATTGAATCAAGAAGCTTTAGGAACTGAATCATATCATCCTTGTGATCATTTATTCAGGTTTGATTGATTGAATTCGTGCTTTAATTCTTAGAAATTGGGTTTTGGGTGTAAATGGGGTTTTAGGCATTTTTGAGCTTGAATCTTCATGTTATGTGTTTGTGATGCTCAATTGATGTTAGAAATAGGTTGTATATATGTTTAGTAACTTTCTTGTGCTTAAAATTTGATCAAAATCGCTCAAAAATCGAGTCTTGGGCGAAAAATGCACGAAATCAGCGATTATGTTCGAAACCCAGTTGCTACAGTATGTTGCTACAGTATTTTGCTACAGTACCCGGCTTGCTACAGTGTCACTATTTACTATAGTGTTACTATTTGCTACAGTGTCGCTATTTGCTACAGTGTCACTATTTGCTACAGTATCACTATTTGCTACAGTGTTCGGAAACCACTATTTGCTACAGTACCTTTTATGAAATTGAAACGGGCGTAACTTTCAAAACGTAACTCCATTTTTGATGTATAAACTATCGTTAGAATCGTAATAAAGAATACTTTTCAATGGTGAACTTTTAAGAAACTAGATCAAACTGTTTTTGGGTCGGAAAAGGAGTTTTAGTGTGTATGTCGTGTTTTGCACGTACCTGTATGCCATTATTGAATGGAGTCATGATGTAGACTCATAAAATTATGAATATATGGTGTTATAACCTAGTTAATTGTATGAAATGATTATATTATTTATTGGATATGTATATTAACTTTGTTTGTGTTGTTCTCAGGTTATAAGGACAAGGAGGAAGCTCAGAAATAATAACTGAGCAGTTGCTGGTAATTGGTGAGTGGGTCTATCTCCGGATAGAGTTTAAGTAGCATATCATGCTACTGTGGTTGACTCCTTTACCATGCATAGTGTAGAAATTGCCATGTTAGAATAATATAGTATGCCTGATGTTGTATGTGATTTATGTGTACACTGTGTGAATGGCACCAGTCGGGCCTAGGGAGACTGGGGACTCGAGACCGTGCCTAGGAGAGGTTAGAGTCCATATGAGGTCAACCGTGCCTAGGGGAGGTTGGGTCCATAGGCTACTGATTGTAGAGTATAGTGTGAACGATGCATCCCCTGCATCTGGATAACTATACTGTGAATTGAGTAGCAGGGACTATCGGTAGACTCAAGTCCGATCAGCTGGGAGTCGTGTGCTCGTACAAGCCGCCGATCCTCGTATTGTCTTATTGTATGCTAGTTGGTAGTTAGCAAGTGTTGTTGTTAGTATATAGCTTGTGTGTGACTTAAGCTATATCTGTTAGATAGATTCCATTCACTTAGCGGTGCGCTAATCCCCCACATAATTATCCCTTGCAGGTTTAGGTACTGCTAGTCGGGATGGGTGCTGATGCAGAAGACATGTTTGACAACCCTACTCTGATGTGGACTTTTGTTTAAATCATGTTTTGTAATAACGTAACACCGTTGTGTAAACCTAAACTTAATTACTCAGATTAATGTAATGACGCGACTTATAGTGTGTTTGTTAATAAAGTCTTCCGCTGTGTTTTTAAAAAAAAATTTACCGGTGTTACACGTTTCCCAAAATATAAATGACTAATCTGTCATTTACTTAATAACAGTCTTTTGAACTCAATTGACTTGAATGCAATGTCTTTTGAAATATGCCATGAACGACTCCAAGTAATATCTTTAAATGAGCAAATGCACAACGGAAGATTTCTTTCATACCTGAAAATAAACATGCTAAAAAGTGTCAACCAAAAGGTTAGTGAGTTCATAGGTTTATCATAAACATTCGTTTCAATAATTTTAATAGACCATAAGATTTCATTTTCGTAATAATGTGCAGGTATGATCACTGCAAAAATTTATTTCATATGGTGAACACCTGGTAACCGACATTAACAAAATGCATATAGAATATCCCCCATCATACAGGAACTCTCATCTGTATAATATAATAATCGAAATACCAAAGCAGTTCATATCACTGACTGGGGCGTGTTAGTGCCCATAGATCTATCTTTAGGATTCGCGTCAATTAGTGGACTGGTTCACTAATTCTTAGGTTACCAAGCAAAAAGGGGTGATATTCGGTATTCGTAATCCGACCATAGAATGTAGTTTCATGTACTTGTGTCTATTTTGTAAAACAGTTATAAAAGCAGCGCATGTATTCTCAGCCCAAAAATGTAAATTGCAAAGCAATTAAAATGAGAGCAAATGAAACTCGCGATACGATATTTTGTAGTAAAATATGCATACGACGGAAATGAACAATGCAGGGTTGGCCTTGGATTCACGAACCTATATCAGTTGTATATACCAAATAATATTATAAACATATAATAGCAATAAATCAAGTACTATATAATATATATATATATATATATATATATATATATATATATATATATATATATATATATATATATATATATATATATATATATATATATATATATATATTAATAGTTTTAGTTATAAAATAGTTATAGAAATCTTATACTTGCTATATATTTATTAATATCATTTATTAAATTTTTAAAAGCAGGTTTTAATATTAATACTTATTAATGTATTTTAACTATTATATTTTATAATTTATCTTTTATTATAATATATTACAATTTTATTTATTATTATATATAATTGTTTTATATTTAATATAAAGTATTAAATTTATATCTATATAATTATTTTGATATTCTTGGTATATATTATTATACATATTATATTAGTATGTATATGTAATATATAGATAATTATATAGATAATATTATAAATATAATTAATGTTTGTGATAATATATTAAAATTATAATAATATGTATTTTTAAGAAAATTATGATATATGTAATAGATATATTTCTTTATATAAATATTATATGATCTAGTAATTCTAATAATAATAACCATAATAATGATATTACTAATAATAATGATAATAATAATAATAATGATAAAAATAATAATAATAATAATAATAATAATAATAAAAATATTAATGATAATAAAAATGATAATTTTAATATTAATGATAGTTTTAATAATAGTGATAATTTTAATAATAATGATAGTTTTAATAATAATAATAATAATAATAATAATAATAATAATATTAATAATAATAATAATAATAATAATAATAATAATAATAATAATAATAATAATAATAATAATAATAATAATAATTTGAAATATTTATGATGATAGAAATTATACCATCATGATCACTATGCCTTCATTATCATCATCACACCATCATCATCATCATCATAATCTTATCATCATCATCATGATCACCATATCATACACCATAATCGATTATCATCATCATGTTATTTCATGTACTATCATTATCATCATATTACCATCCTTGAATCATTATTATTGCTATCCTAACATCATCAGCTTAACATCATAACCATTCGTCATCTAAATCATAATCATAATTATAATCATAATTCATAATTCATAATTCATAATTCATAATCATAAATCATAATTCATAAATCATAAATCATAATCACAAATTATAATCACAAATCATAATTCATAATCATAAATCATAAATCATAAATCACAATTCATAATCATAAATCATAAATCATAATCAAGAATCATAATCATACCCGGTTACCATTATCACGATATCAAATATCATCTAATTTCATCATCATCGTATATATCACTATCATCATCAAATAATCTAAGCATCATCATCATTATCACAATAACATTATCATCTTCATTATATTCAATAGAATTAGAAAACTCCAACAGCAGTAGCAGCGAGAAACTAAGGAAGAAAACAACAGCAGTGAATTACTATTGTAGTAGCAGCAGTTGCAGACAGCAGTTATTGATTGGGTTTTGTTGGGTGGTTTCACGAAAGAACAAGAGCAGAAAAACTTCGATTCTGCAGGCCATTAAACCGAAAGCTTCGATTGATAATAGTCAGCGAATCAGAAGACCTGTGATATATATAAATATATATATTTTTGATCCAAACATTACAATTCTAATAAGAATCACTCATAAACAGAGGGGTTTTTGCAATATGAACATCAATTATTGAAATTGAAATTCGATGTGTTTCAGGTTTTAATTCCTTCATGTAAACTTCATAAAATCAAATTTATAATACTCAAAAGGCATTATTTCAACCTGAATCAATAACATACGTTCGAATTTGATGATTTCAAATCCGTTTGACTTTTTATTCTAAAGCTTTGACTCAAAAATTCGAATTCAAATCATTGAATTAATACCTGAAACTTTATATGTAGATTCATAAAATGAATCTAATGGACTCTGTATTATTAATTTTTGATAATTGATTTGAAACTTAACTCTTGGCTAAACAGATCGTGAACAGCAAAACCAAATGTATTTTCCTTTTCTCTGGTTGATTCTTCGAATAATAACAGAGATTTTATAGAGTGAAATTGAATGATAGATATAACAAAAAGAATGGATTGAGAGTTGTTTTGTAGTGAATGATTTAGGATCGACAATAAAACACGGGTAGGAGGAAGAAACGAATCAGGAGAGGAAAAAGTAAAAAAAAAAAAAAAAGATGATGGTGATAGGGAGCAGATTATACTCGTAATTATATGTCTTTAAAATTTATATTTATTTAATAAATATATTAATAATAATAGTACTTTTAATATTATTAATAATAATAAAAATAATAATAATAATATTAATAACAAGGATAATGATAATTATTAATGATAATGTTAATAATGATATTTATAATAATAATATTAATGATAATAATAATAAGTTGTATTATATTAGCAATAACAAGAATTATAATAATTTTAATGATTTTAGTAATAATGATATTACTAATAATATTAGTAATAATATTAATGTTAATAATAATTAATAATAATGATAATAATATTAATAAAGCAAATTAATATTAACACATAACTATTTACATGTAATGAAATATTATAAATTTCTATATTTATAAATTACCTGTATAATATTTATATAAATAATTATGTATAGAAATTACATATTTTAATTTAGAATTGTTAATATATATCAATATATATATATATATATATATATATATATATATATATATATATATATATATATATATATATATATATATATATATATATATATATATTCTTTATTAACTTCGTTCAGAAAATAAAAAATAAAATGAGTATTTCTAAATAATGTATTCAAAGTTTTTAATATATATTTTTTAAAATTCTATATATATATTTATTACTTAACAAGTTTTGTTGTACATCATAAACTATTTTACATCTTTAATTTTAACAACTTAATCGCATAATATTTTATCAATGTATTTCAAGTTATAATATATATATATATATATATATATATATATATATATATATATATATATATATATATATATATATATATATATATATATATTTATATTTACATATCTATTTACCAATAGTTGTTTGTGAATCGTCGAGAATAGTAGAAAGGTAATTGAAATAGTTTTAAAAATAAATTTGAGACTCAACATTACAGACTTTGCTTATCGTGTCAGAAATATCAAATCATATATATAGATTTGGTTCAAAATAAGTCGAAATTTTCCTGGTCGTTACAACCCTCACTGCACCACGAACAACCACCAACACCACTTCACCTTCGATCAACCATATTTCATTTCTTCTTCGTGGATTGCTGCTGCTATCCCGTTCAAGTTAACACACAAACCATCACCAAAACTATTGATTTATTCGCTGTTGATATATGCTCCTGTCAACTGCTACTGCTGTAGTAATTTCTATGCGAAAAACAACTCCTGCTGCTATTAGTTGTGTTCTTGCTCGATTACCACAGACCCAAACACCATCAAAACATCATCGCTACTGTACCTACTTACTGTTCAGGTTATGTTTCTGTTTACGCAGCTAGTGATACACTATTACTGCTACTTCTGTTTTCTAATGATGAAAGGATGAAGATGATTATTAAGATGGTGACCGATGTACAGTAATGATGGACGTTAGACGAAAGTGACGATGAACGGTACTTATTGATGATGATGATACCTTTCGCTGAAACTTGCTATCTATTTTTTTTCTTTTCTTTTCGATCCATACATGAAGAAGACAAAGTAACAGTAGGCTTCTGAGGAAATATTCATGATATGGTGATGATAAACACGAGTTGTTAATGACTGAGAAATGAAAGATATTAAGATGATAATTATGATGATGATTGATAGACGATACGGATGATGATGATGTATGATGTTATGATGAATGATGATGATTATGATCACGAATGAGATGGTTGATGATGAATTAAGTTGAAAATAATGGCGATGATTATGATAATAATGGAGATGTATGATTGTGTTTATGATGATCACGAAAATGATAGCATGATAATGAAGATAATGATCATGATAAAATCATGATTTTATGTTGATAATGATAAACATATGTAGATGATGGTGCAATTATGATATTGATGTTAAGATGGTTATGATGGAGATGAAGATGATGTTATGTATGAAAGATGATGAAATTGATGATGATGATCGATACCGTATGATGATGATAATGAAAATGATGATGGTATATATATTTTTAACATTATTATCATTTTTATTATTACTATTAGTATTAAATTTATTAAGATTATTATTATTATTATTATTATTATTATTATCATTTGAATTATTATTATTATTATTATTATTATTATTATTATTATTATTATTATTATTATTATTATTATTATTATTATTATTATTATTATCATTATCATTTTTATTAAAAGTATCATTATTATTAAAATTATCATTTATTATTAAACTTATTATTATTATTAAAATTATCATTATTATTAAAATTATCATTATTATTAAAATTATTATTATTATTAAAATTATCATTATTATTAAAAATTATCATTACTGTTATTATAATTATTAATATTAAGTATTATTATTATTACTATTATTTTTATCACTTTTATTATTATTATTAACATTATTATTATTATTATTATTATTATTATTATTATTATTATTATTATTATCATTATTATTATTATTATTATTATGAATATTAAGATTTTAATAATTTTAAGGTTATGATTACAAAAACAATGATTTTAAATACCAATATTATTATGAGAATGATTAAAATTATAATTAAGTTATGATTTAAATGAATTATTAATTATTATTATTAATATTAATAATATTAATAGTATTATCATTATTATTATTATTATTATCACTGTTAATATTATTATTACAAATAAATATTACAATTTTGGTAATATTAATTTTAATACATTATATAATATTTTTAAACATTAATATATAATATTTATAATAAAGGACATATTATATATATATATATATATATATATATATATATATATATATATATATATATATATATATATATATATATATTCTAATTAAAAACACTTTAATAAGAATTTGATATATAAACATTAATTAATTATTTGAAAAATATAAAATAGTTATAATTAATTTAGTTATTAATATAACACATAAATTATAAATATAACAAGTATATTAGTAATATTAATATATAAACTTGTTTAATTGTTATTATATGTCTTAATATATATAACTGATATGGGTTCGTGAATCCGAGGCAAACCATGCATTGTTCAGTTCCGTCGTATGCATATTTTACTACAAAATATCGTATCGTGAGTTTCATTTGCTCCCTTTTTAAATGCTTTTGCAATATATATTTTTGGGCTGAGAATACATGTGCTTTTTTAAATGTTTGACGAAATAGACACAAGTACTTAAAAACATTCTACGACTGAATTATTATACCGGATATCACCCTTTTTGCTTGATAACCTAAGAATTAGTGAACTGGCCACTAATTGACGCAAATCCTAAAGATAGATCTATGGGCACTAACAAGCCCCAGTCAAAGAATTTGAACTGCTTTAGTACTTCGATTTTTATACAGACGAGAGGTTCTGTGCATACTGATTGCGAAATGCCTATATGCTGGGGATATTCTAGATGCATTTTGTTAATGTCGGTTATCAGCTGTTTATTCGTATGAATAATTTTTGCAGATGGGTATTCCTGCAGGTTATTTATGAAAATGAAATCTTGTGGTCTATTAAAATTATTGAAATGATTGTTTATGATAAACCTATGAACTCACCAACCTTTTGGTTGACAATTTTAAGCATGTTTATTCTCAGGTATGAAATAAATCTTCCGCTGTGCATTTGTTCATTTTAAAGATATTACTTGGAGTCGTTCATGGCATATTTCAAAAGACGTTGTGACGACCCGGAAAATTTCAACTTATTTTAAACCAATTCTCTATATGATTTAATAATTTCGTCATGATAAGCAATGAATTTTGACAAGTTTTAGAACTTTTGAAAATGAGTTTTTATATAACGATTGACCACCCTGTTTGTCCGACGATTCACGAGCGTCATAACTTGTGATAATTATATATATATATATATATATATATATATATATATATATATATATATATATACACGGAAACATGCGAATAATATTTATATACGAAATGATAAAAATTTACTATTGAATGATGCAATTTCAAATTAAAATTTTTACGTATTTAACCGTTTTATTTTTATGATGTAATTTTTCTTAATTTATAAGAAAAACGCAATTAAATTAAAGATGTACAAGCTGTAAAGCACATGTACAACAATGTAACTTAAATAGTTGAATCGAAATTAATTCATTTACTATTCATATAAATAGTAAATTAAACGAAATTAATTAATTTACTATTCACATAAAAACGACATGATAGAAATTATTAATTATAAGTTACATAATATACCCCTAAAGTATTTGAGAAATACAACTTTTTAAAAATTTACGATTCAAATTTGATTCTAAATTTATTATTATATTATTATATTTTATTTCAATATTATTATATTATTATATTTAAATTAATATTATATTATATATATTTGTTCAGTCAAAAACTAGGAAAACACATATTACGCTTATAAACTTTATAAACGAACCTTTTTACAACTAATTTTATAAAGCTTAAGACCAAAACAGATATATATGTATTCAAATATAAAAAGTGGAATTTTTACTCATACTTTTACCCGTCAATTATTAGCAACAAAAGTACGAAATACCGGTCCGTGAAAACTGTCGGTATAAAATGACAAAGGCGGCTAATTTTTAAATTCACACGTTTTCAAATTTTAATTTTTTTATTATTATATTGAATTATTGATTATTATTATATTATTATATTTTATTTTAATATTATTATATTATTATATTTATACTATATATATATAGGATTCGATTTCAAGTTTGATCGATAAAATTTACACACACACAAATATATTTTCATATTTACTCCGTATAATTTTGAGTTAAATTCAATACTTATCGTAATATGCTACAAATAAATGATACACGAGTGTTTTTAATTCGGGTTCCAAATCGTTTTAAACTAAAAGAATTATGGGTAATGTTCGGGGGTATTGTTCGTGAATCAAAGGCTAACCTTTCATTTGTCATCTCCGTTGCGTCTGCATACTTTTCCTACAATATTGAACCACAATATTGATATGTGAGTATATAGTCCCATTTTTAAACTCTAATTTTTGGGTTTTCATGTTTTTGTTACATTTTAGGGTAGATATAGTGTCTAGTGCTCAAGTCCTTGTATGTATGCATGATAGTATTCGAAAATCTGATCGTTTGATGACTTTTTGATGAATCACGAATTTGTTTTGTGTGAGGTCAGAAACTTGAACTTGTTGAATGTATAATATTATGAGATAATCAGAATCCTCTTGAAAAACTAATAAGTTTGGGCTTTGGAATTTCGAATTTTCGTTATGTATAGCTCAAGTTATGATCAATTGAATTACCGTTGTGTTTTTATGCTTGATCAGAAAACTGGTATTGATGAGTCACGAATTGGCTTATTTGTTGATTACCATTGGGTAGATAATTCAAAAACACTCAGGTTACACTAGGATATCATGTCATTTGCTTGAGTAAAACTCGTGTTACGCCTAATCGAATGAAAATGTAGATTTTTCCAGCACATGCATGAAAACGGACTTGTATGCTAAAATGTATTGACTTCTGAGATGAGAGATTTTCATATCTGAAATATACACAGAAATTAATTCACTTTTCATGTAGATATCATGGTCTAATTGTACCTAGATCTTCGGATAATTGCATGAGAAAGTGAAGCTAAACTAGGATCGAATCTGCCACTTGTTTTCAGATTTGTACTATGTGGTTTGTGTTTTGTGAATTAACATGAATGCTTCTGGAATATGAATCTTTACATGATATGTGATATATTCTTAGTTTGTTGCAACCTCTGAAAACTTATGCATTGTGCACACTAGGGCCATAGTTTTGGTAATTTTTTTTAATGAGCTGAAACAGGACATCCAACTTTATTGAATAAACTGTACCAATTGGCTAAACCAAAGTTTCTTATTTTCGGATATGTTATAGTTTCACTTGTCCTTGAACCATGGCCACTGACCTTGTATTAATTTCATGTACCTAGCTCCGGTTATATCCATTACGAGATCAGTGCGCGGTCAGAAACTGATTTAGTAAACGATAAATGTACCCCTTTTGATTCCTGACTTGTAGACATAGTATGAGACCCTGGCCGGACTTTTTGGAATCTATTTTGAGTCTATTTTTGATCTGGAGTTTTCCATGTTACTATGAATTTTGTGCAATGAGATATTATGCGAAGTTTGCTACATGTACATGAACGTTATGCATGACAATAAACTATGATCGTGTAATTGACCATTTATGAACTAAAACGTGTTGTTTGACCTATGTTTGACTATTTAACCAACTTGAGTAATATTATGAGATTGTTGACTTGTGTTAACCATGTTGACTGTGTTTGACTTGCGTTTGACTTACATTTGACTTACATTTGACTTACTTTGACTTGCGTTGACTTTTGTTGACTTTTGCTAAATTTTGTTAAATTTATGAGTCGGACTTGAGCAATAGGACTATACTTACCCTATGGACCGACCTAGCTTATTAGACACTTATTGACCAATATATGTTCTCTAGGTTGAGGTCTACGGTTACTTGCATTCCGATATTCGGTCACATCTCTGTGATTTATTTCTGAAGTTGTCAGGTGAGTTTATGGATCCCTTTTTATTTGCTTTTGCAATATATATTTTTGGGCTGAGAATACATGCACTATATTTTATACGCAATGGACACAAGTACATACTAAATTCTACACTGAGTTTGAGCCGAAAATCCCTTAGCTTTGGTAACTAGTAACTGCCGGTTATAAGAACTGGTGGGCACGAGTAGTTGTATATGGATCCATAGGTCTTGACATCCCCGTCCGTTCCAGGTATAGAGATCCTAGCCTGAACTATAAAGCGGACGTATGCTATTTGAGTTTAGTACACGTTGGTTTGCGTGTATTGTACATGTTGGTTGCATGTATATTAAAACAGGGGTACTTATTATATATATGTTAAGTTTAGTTACCAAGGTGCTCAATTTCGTATAATATTTTGATAAATATTTTGGATGAAACAACTGAAATCTTGTGGTCCACCTTTATATACATATTATGCGCAACATTAAAACTATGAACTCACCAACCTTTGTGTTGACACTTTTAGCATATTTATTCTTAGGTTCCTAGAAGTCTTACGCTGTTTGCTTATATGTTATACAAGCTATGTGCATGGAGTCATACATGCTGTATTCGAGAAAACTTTGCATTCACAAAATCATCATCATGTATCTTATTTTGACTGCATTTTCAACGGATGTATTATTGTAAACTATTATTTACGGTGATTGTCTATATGTAGACATCATCAAATGTCAAAAACCTTAGATTTAGATATTCATTTATGGTGTGCCTTTTGAAAAGAATGCAATGTTTGTAAAACGTATCATATAGAGGTCAAATACCTCGCAATGAAATCGATGAAAGATGTACTTCGTCTAAAGGGATTTGGACGGGTCATCACAGTTGGTATCAGAGCGTTGGTCTTAGCGAACCAGGTCTTGCATTAGTGTGTCTAACTGATAGTTGTTAAGATGCATTAATGAGTCTGGACTTCGACCGTGTCTGCATGTCAAAAGTTTTGCTTATCATTCCTTGTCGGAAATAACCTGCTCATCATTTAGTCTAGACAAGTCTTAGTGCAATTATTGCATAGATAGCGTATAGACAAATTCATATCTTAGCGTATACGTTACTGTAAATTTTGCCTGATAGCTTCCGAAAATTCCTCCGTAATCTATGGGATCTTTTGTACTATATATAGGTATTCTATGTAATTAGAATATCATCCAATATCCGAAAATCATTTCTCTGCTCTGTACGAGATGAATCCTGCAACTAGTTCGAGTTCCTCGAATTCCGACAGCTATTCCGACATGGATTTCTACCTAAGCTCCGAAAGCAGTGTAACCGGAATGAATCAACCAATTAGCCATCATCAATTCTGGATGAATTGGGGATGGGTTCGTAGTTGACTCAATCAATGGAGACAAGAAGAAGGCGATCCTTTCCACCAATCAAATTCACCACTAGGCGAAGAACCTGAAGCACTTACCGGCGAACCAGTCCGAAACACCATTTTCACCCTCATTGCCAGAATAGCTCGCAACGATTACATATTATCTACTATTCTAAACCTTATCCATCCGCTCGTTCCCACCGCTCATCATTCCAGTGTAATAGAAGAAGTTAACGAGCTTCGCGCTCGAGTAGTGGCTCTGAAAAGTATGATGCACAACTTGCAGGCATCACAAGCACCACCAGGATCAGTGTAGTGACCCGAACTTTTCCATGTTTATATATATTAATTGAGATTGATATTTACATGATTAAATGTTTCCAACATGTTAAGCAATCAAACTTGTTAAGACTTGATTAATTGAAATATTTTTCATATAGACAATTGACCACCCAAGTTGACCGGTGATTCACGAACGTTAAAACTTGTAAAAACTATACGATGACATATATATGGTTATATATATAGTTAACATGTTTTTATTATAAGTATGTATCTCATTAGGTATTTTAACAATGAGTTATATACATAAAAATGAGACTATTAATTTAAGAAACTCGAAAACGATATATATAACGATTATCGTTATAACAACGTCTTACTAGGTACATATGAATCATATTAAGATATTGATACACTTGGTTAATTATGTTATATTATAAGTAAATATATTATTAAGTGTATTAACAATGAAATACATATGTAAAAATAAGACTACTAACTTAATGATTTCGAAACGAGACATATATGTAACGATTATCGTTGTAACGACATTTAACTGTATATACATCATACTAAGATATATTATATATCATAATATCATGATAATATAATAATTTAACATCTCATTTGTTATAATAAACAATAGGTTAACAACATTCAACAAGATCGTTAACCTAAAGGTTTCAAAACAACATTTACATGTAACGACTAACGATGACTTAACGACTCAGTTAAAATGTATATACATGTAGTGTTTTAATATGTATTCATACACTTTTGAAAGACTTCAAGACACTTATCAAAATACTTCTACTTAACAAAAATGCTTACAATTACATCCTCGTTCAGTTTCATCAACAATTCTACTCGTATGCACCCGTATTCGTACTCGTACAATACACAGCTTTTAGATGTATGTACTATTGGTATATACACTCCAATGATCAGCTCTTATCAGCCCATGTGAGTCACCTAACACATGTGGGAACCATCATTTGGCAACTAGCATGAAATATCTCATAAAATTACAAAAATATGAGTAATCATTCATGACTTATTTACATGAAAACAAAATTACATATCCTTTATATCTAATCCATACACCAACGACCAAAAACACCTACAAACACTTTAATTCTTAAATTTTCTTCATCTAATTGATCTCTCTCAAGTTCTATCTTCAAGTTCTAAGTGTTCTTCATATATTTTACAAGTTCTAGTTACATAAAATCAAGAATACTTTCAAGTTTGCTAGCTCACTTTCAATCTTGTAAGGTGATCATCCAACCTCAAGAAATCTTTGTTTCTTACAGTAGGTTATCATTCTAATACAAGGTAATAATCATATTCAAACTTTGGTTCAATTTCTATAACTATAACAATCTTATTTCAAGTGATGATCTTACTTGAACTTGTTTTCGTGTCATGATTCTGCTTCAAGAACTTCGAGCCATCCAAGGATCCGTTGAAGCTAGATCCATTTTTCTCTTTTCCAGTAGGTTTATCCAAGGAACTTAAGGTAGTAATGATGTTCATAACATCATTCGATTCATACATATAAAGCTATCTTATTCGAAGGTTTAAACTTGTAATCACTAGAACATAGTTTAGTTAATTCTAAACTTGTTCACAAACAAAAGTTAATCCTTCTAACTTGACTTTTAAAATCAACTAAACACATGTTCTATATCTATATGATATGCTAACTTAATGATTTAAAACCTGGAAACACGAAAAACACCGTAAAACCGGATTTACGCCGTCGTAGTAACACCGCGGGCTGTTTTGGGTTAGTTAATTAAAAACTATGATAAACTTTGATTTAAAAGTTGTTATTCTGAGAAAATGATTTTTATTATAAACATGAAACTATATCCAAAAATTAGGGTTAAACTCAAAGTGGAAGTATGTTTTCTAAAATGGTCATCTAGACGTCGTTCTTTCGACTGAAATGACTACCTTTACAAAAACGACTTGTAACTTATTTTTCCGACTATAAACCTATACTTTTTCTGTTTATATTCATAAAATAGAGTTCAATATGAAACCATAGCAATTTGATTCACTCAAAACGGATTTAAAATGAAGAAGTTATGGGTAAAACAAGATTGGATAATTTTTCTCATTTTAGCTACGTGAAAATTGGTAACAAATCTATTCCAACCATAACTTAATCAACTTGTATTGTATATTATGTAATCTTGAGATACCATAGACACGTATACAATGTTTCGACCTATCATGTCGACACATCTATATATATTTCGGAACAACCATAGACACTCTATATGTGAATGTTGGAGTTAGCTATACAGGGTTGAGGTTGATTCCAAAATATATATAGTTTGAGTTGTGATCAATACTGAGATACGTATACACTGGGTCGTGGATTGATTCAAGATAATATTTATCGATTTATTTCTGTACATCTAATTGTGGACAACTAGTTGTAGGTTACTAACGAGGACAGCTGACTTAATAAACTTAAAACATCAAAATATATTAAAAGTGTTGTAAATATATTTTGAACATACTTTGATATATATGTATATATTGTTATAGGTTTGTGAATCAACCAGTGGCCAAGTCTTACTTCCCGACGAAGTAAAAATCTGTGAAAATGAGTTATAGTCCCACTTTTAAAATCTAATATTTTTGGGATGAGAATACATGCAGGTTTTATAAATGATTTACAAAATAGACACAAGTATGTGAAACTACATTCTATGGTTGAATTATCGAAATCGAATATGCCCCTTTTTATTAAGTCTGGTAATCTAAGAATTAGGGAACAGACACCCTAATTGACGCGAATCCTAAAGATAGATCTATCAGGCCCAACAAGCCCCATCCAAAGTACCGGATGCTTTAGTACTTCGAAATTTATATCATATCCGAAGGGTGTCCCGGAATGATGGGGATATTCTTATATATGCATCTTGTTAATGTCGGTTACCAGGTATTCACCATATGAATGATTTTTATCTCTATGTATGGGATGTGTATTGAAATATGAAATCTTGTGGTCTATTATTATGATTTGATATATATAGGTTAAACCTATAACTCACCAACATTTTTGTTGACGTTTTAAGCATGTTTATTCTTAGGTGATTATTAAGAGCTTCCGCTGTCGCATACTTAAATAAGGACGAGATTTGGAGTCCATGTTTGTATGATATTGTGTAAAAACTGCATTCAAGAAACTTATTTTGTTGTAACATATTTGTATTGTAAACCATTATGTAATGGTCGTGTGTAAACAGGATATTTTAGATTATCATTATTTGATAATCTACGTAAAGCTTTTTAAACCTTTATTGATGAAATAAAGGTTATGGTTTGTTTTAAAATGAATGCAGTCTTTGAAAAACGTCTCATATAGAGGTCAAAACCTCGCAACGAAATCAATTAATATGGAACGTTTTTAATCAATAAGAACGGGACATTTCAGTTGGTATCCGAGCGTTGGTCTTAGAGAACCAGAAAATTTGCATTAGTGTGTCTTATCGAGTTTGTTAGGATGCATTAGTGAGTCTGGACTTCGACCGTGTTTTCTTTAAAAATGATTGCTTAACATTTTTGTTGGAAACTATATATTTTTAACATATGAATATTATGTGATATATTAATCTCTTAACGTGTTTGATATTATGTGATAGATGTCTACCTCTAGAACAAGTCCCATTGACTCACCTAATAATAATGAAGAGTCAAATGTAAATTGGAATGATTCGTGGACTGATTCACAAGTTCCCGAAGAGGAACCGGAAGAAGAGTCGGAACCGGAAGAAGAATTGGAACCGGAAGAAGAATCGGAACCGGAAGAAGAAATAGAACCGGTGGGGGAAATAATAAAACGGTTAAGTAAAAGAGAATCCTCAACCAACCAACCAAGGTTAATTATGGTCAATGGTGTTTCCGCCAAGGAAGCAAAATATTGGGAGGATTACCAATTCTCCGATGAATCGGATTCCGACGAGAATTCCGATGATGTTATAGAAATTACCCCAACTGAATTTAAAAAGGCAAAAGAAAATAATAAGGGAAAGGGCATAAAAATAGAGAAATCTAATTCCAACCCCGATGAACTTTATATGTATCGTCAACCCCCGAAGTCCTTAAGTTGTAACAATGACCCGGGAACCTCTAAACCACCAGGTTTTTCTAAACCAATGTGGACAACGACGGCTCGTATTAGGGGAACATCATATATCCCTAGAAACTTGGCAAAACGAACCAAAACCGAACAAGAAGAAACGAGCTAGTCGGAATAAGATAGTTGTATTCGTGTGGTGTAATATATGTAATATAGTGTGCTTATGCTTTATGATATATGTAAAAATTGCTTGTATTAATAAGTATTTTTTTATTAATCTAACTCTTGTCTATTTTACAGTATAAAAACACAAAATGGATAGACAACCCAATATTTTAAGAGACCTACCCGGAGACATGATTGATGAAATCTTGTCTAGAGTCGGTCAGAATTCCTCGGCACAACTATTTAAGGCGAGATCAGTTTGTAAGACATTCGAAGAACGTTCCAAGAATGTCTTGGTTTATAAGAGACTTTCGTTTGAAAGATGGGGGATATCACATTGGGAAACCCATAAGTTACGATGTGTTTACTTTGATGCATATATTGCGGGGAACCCAAATGCTATTTTACGCAACGGGTTAAGAAATTATTTTGACTCAATATATCCGAATATTGGACTTCGTGATTTAGAAAAAGCGGCTAACATGCAACATAAAGAAGCATGTTATGCTTACGGATTAGTAATGTTCGCTTCTCACCAAAGTGAGAACAAGAACATCGGGCTACAACTATTAAACAAAACGTTTCCACAAGTGACGGAGTCGGTAATTGGGGTAAGAAATGAGGTTTTTAGATTGTTACGGGACTGTTGGACATTACGTAACCCTCGTCCCATTGACGACGTTACAACACGCTGTCTTATCAACGGCCATAACGGTTATGTTCCACAAGACCAAGGATGGGAAGTAATCCTAGTAAAACCAGAATGCATGACTTGTTTCTGGACGTATGAATTACGTGTCTTTATTGCCTTTGCTGAACGACTTGTGTACTAGCTAGAATTATCTTCACAACTATCTTGTATCAAAGTTATTGTGTGCTATATTTCATGCTTTATGTAAAATAAGCGGTATTGTAAGTTTGTAAAATATTGTATAAAAGTTTGAACGCGAAATATTATTATAATCAGTTTTTCATATAGAATTGTAGTAGTTGAATTGTATATTAGCTACTAAGTATGAACTTAACGGGTAGGTACTACCCGAATTTAAACTTATAAAATGCTAATATGAAGAAAAAGCTTTTATAAATGAGTTCATATTATGCTACGAAATACTATTAACTACTCTTAATATTCTGTATGATTAACTTGTTCCATTTAACTATTTTGAAGGAAATGGCACCGACTACTCGACACACCGTGAATATGAATGAAGAGGAATTCCGTACTTTTTTAGCTTCAAACATAGCCGCAGTACAGGCTGTGCTACATACCAACAATAACCTTGGATCTAGCAGTACAGGAAATCGTGTAGGATGCACCTATAAAGAATTCACTGCCTGCAAACCTTTGGAATTTGATGGAACCGAAGGACCGATCGGATTGAAATGGTGGACCGAGAAGGTCGAATCGGTGTTTGCCATAAGTAAGTGTACTGAAGAGGAAAAAGTGAAGTACGCTACGCATACCTTCACAGGTTCTGCGTTAACATGGTGGAATACCTATCTAGAGCAAGTGGGACAAGACGATGCGTACGCACTACCGTGGTCAGCATTCAAGCACTTGATGAACGAGAAGTACCGTCCCAGAACCGAGGTCAATAAGCTCAAGACAGAACTTAGAGGGTTACGAACCCAAGGATTTGATATTACCACGTACGAAAGATGATTCACAGAATTGTGCCTATTGTGTCCGGGAGCATTCGAAGATGAGGAAGAGAAGATCGACGCGTTTGTGAAAGGATTACCGGAAAGAATCCAAGAAGATATAAGTTCACACGAGCCCGCCTCCATACAACAGGCATGTAGAATGGCTCACAAACTAGTGAACCAAATTGAAGAAAGAATTAAAGAACAGACTGCTGAAGAGGCCAATGTGAAGCAAGTCAAAAGAAAGTGGGAGGAAAACGGTGATAAGAATCACCAATACAACAACAACAGCAATTACAATAATAATCGCAACAATTATCCCAACAATCGCAACATCAATCGCAACTACAACAAACGGCCCAACAACAACAACAACAACAACAACAACAACAACAACTACAACAATCATCCCAACAACAATAATAACCGCAACAACAACAACAATCAGAAGCAGCTATGCCAAAGGTGTGAAAAGTATCACTCGGGGTTCTGCACCAAATTTTGCAACAAGGGTAAAAGAAATGGTCATAGCGCGGCGAAGTGTGAGGTCTACGGACCAGGGGTTAATAGAACGAAAGGAACAAATGGTGTCGGAACGAGTAATGGGGGAGCAAGTAGTGTCGGAGCAAGTTATGCCAATGTAGTTTGTTATAAATGTGGAAAACCGGGCCACATTATTAGAAATTGCCCGAACCAGGAGAACACGAATGGACAAGGCCGCGGAAGAGTTTTCAAAATTAATGCGGCAGAGGCACAGGAAGACCCGGAGCTTGTTACGGGTACGTTTCTTATTGACAATAAATCTGCTTACGTTTTATTTGATTCGGGTGCGGATAGAAGCTATATGAGTAGAGATTTTTGTGCTAAATTAAGTTGTTCATTGACGCCTTTGGATAGTAAATTTTTACTCGAATTAGCAAAATGGTAAATTAATTTCAGCAGATAATATATGTCGGAATCGAGAAATTAAACTGGTTAGCGAAACATTTAAGATTGATTTGATACCAGTAGAGTTAGGGAGTTTTGATGTGATAATCGGTATGGACTGGTTGAAAGAAGTGAAAGCAGAGATCGTCTGTTACAAAAATGCAATTCGCATTATACGAGAAAAAGGAAAACCCTTAATGGTGTACGGAGAAAAGGGCAACACGAAGCTACATCTTATTAGTAATTTGAAGGCACAAAAACTAATAAGAAAAGGTTGCTATGCTGTTCTAGCACACGTCGAGAAAGTACAAACTGAAGAAAAGAGCATCAATGATGTTCCCATTGCAAAAGAACTTCCCGATGTATTTCCGAAAGAATTACCGGGATTACCCCCACATCGATCTGTTGAATTTCAAATAGATCTTGTACCAGGAGCTGCATCAATAGCTCGTGCTCCTTACAGACTCGCACCCATCGAGATGAAAGAACTGCAAAGCCAATTACAAGAACTTTTAGAGCGTGGTTTCATTCGACCAAGCACATCACCGTGGGGAGCTCTTGTTTTGTTTGTCAAGAAGAAAGATGGTACATTCAGGTTGTGTATCGACTACCGAGAGTTGAACAAACTTACCATCAAGAACCGCTACCCACTACCGAGAATCAACGACTTATTTGATCAACTACAAGGCTCGTCTATTTATTCAAAGATTGACTTACATTCCGGGTATCATCAAATGCGGGTGAAAGAAGATGATATTCCAAAGACTGCTTTCAGAACACGTTACGGTCATTACGAGTTTATGGTCATGCCGTTTAGTTTAACTAATGGACCAGCTGTGTTCATGGACCTTATGAACCGAGTGTGTGGACCATACCTTGACAAGTTTGTCATTGTTTTCATTGATGACATACTTATTTACTCAAAGAATGACCAAGAACACGGTGAACATTTGAGAAAGGTGTTAGAAGTATTGAGGAAGGAAGAATTGTACGCTAAGTTTTCAAAGTGTGCATTTTGGTTGGAAGAAGTTCAATTCCTCGGTCACATAGTGAACAAAGAAGGTATTAAGGTGGATCCGGCAAAGATAGAAACTGTTGAAAAGTGGGAAACCCCGAAAACTCCAAAACACATACGCCAGTTTTTAGGACTAGCTGGTTACTACAGAAGGTTCATCCAAGACTTTTCCAGAATAGCAAAACCCTTGACTGCATTAACGCATAAAGGGAAGAAATTTGAATGGAATGATGAACAAGAGAAAGCGTTTCAGTTATTGAAGAAAAAGCTAACTACGGCACCTATATTGTCATTGCCTGAAGGGAATGATGATTTTGTGATTTATTGTGACGCATCAAAGCAAGGTCTCGGTTGTGTATTAATGCAACGAACGAAGGTGATTGCTTATGCGTCTAGACAATTGAAGATTCACGAACAAAATTATACGACGCATGATTTGGAATTAGGCGCAGTTGTTTTTGCATTAAAGACTTGGAGGCACTAATTATATGGGGTCAAAAGTATTATATATACCGACCACAAAAGTCTTCAACACATATTTAATCAGAAACAACTGAATATGAGGCAGCGTAGGTGGATTGAATTGTTGAATGATTACGACTTTGAGATTCGTTACCACCCGGGGAAGGCAAATGTGGTAGCCGATGCCTTGAGCAGGAAGGACAGAGAACCCATTCGAGTAAAATCTATGAATATAATGATTCATAATAACCTTACTACTCAAATAAAGGAGGCGCAACAAGGAGTTTTAAAAGAGGGAAATTTAAAGGATGAAATACCCAAAGGATCGGAGAAGCATCTTAATATTCGGGAAGACGGAACCCGGTATAGGGCTGAAAGGATTTGGGTACCAAAATTTGGAGATATGAGAGAAATGGTACTTAGAGAAGCTCATAAAACCAGATACTCAATACATCCTGGAACGGGGAAGATGTACAAGGATCTCAAGAAACATTTTTGGTGGCCGGGTATGAAAGCCGATGTTGCTAAATACGTAGGAGAATGTTTGACGTGTTCTAAGGTCAAAGCTGAGCATCAGAAACCATCAGGTCTACTTCAACAACCCAAAATCCCGGAATGGAAATGGGAAAACATTACCATGGATTTCATCACTAAATTGCCAAGGACTGCAAGTGGTTTTGATACTATTTGGGTAATAGTTGATCGTCTCACCAAATCAGCACACTTCCTGCCAATAAGAGAAGATGACAAGATGGAGAAGTTAGCACGACTGTATTTGAAGGAAGTCGTCTCCAGACATGGAATACCAATCTCTATTATCTCTGATAGGGATGGCAGATTTATTTCAAGATTCTGGCAGACATTACAGCAAGCATTAGGAACTCGTCTAGACATGAGTACTGCCTATCATCCACAAACTGATGGGCAGAGCGAAAGGACGATACAAACGCTAGAAGACATGTTACGAGCATGTGTTATTGATTTCGGAAACAGTTGGTATCGACATCTACCGTTAGCAGAATTTTCCTACAACAACAGCTACCATTCAAGCATTGAGATGGCGCCGTTTGAAGCACTTTATGGTAGAAAGTGCAGGTCTCCGATTTGTTGGAGTGAAGTGGGGGATAGACAGATTACGGGTCCGGAGATTATACAAGAAACTACCGAGAAGATCATCCAAATTCAACAACGGTTGAAAACCGCCCAAAGTCGACAAAAGTGCTACGCTGACATTAAAAGAAAAGATATAGAATTTGAAATTGGAGAGATGGTCATGCTTAAAGTTGCACCTTGGAAAGGCGTTGTTCGATTTGGTAAACGAGGGAAATTAAATCCAAGGTATATTGGACCATTCAAGATTATTGATCGTGTCGGACCAGTAGCTTACCGACTTGAGTTACCTCAACAACTCGCGGCTGTACATAACACTTTCCACGTCTCGAATTTGAAGAAATGTTTTGCTAAAGAAGATCTCACTATTCCGTTAGATGAAATCCAAATCAACGAAAAACTTCAATTCATCGAAGAACCCGTCGAAATAATGGATCGTGAGGTTAAAAGACTTAAGCAAAACAAGATACCAATTGTTAAGGTTCGATGGAATGCTCGTAGAGGACCCGAGTTCACCTGGGAGCGTGAAGATCAGATGAAGAAGAAATACCCGCATCTATTTCCAGAAGATTCGTCAACACCTTCAACAGCTTAAAATTTCGGGACGAAATTTATTTAACGGGTAGGTACTGTAGTGACCCGAACTTTTCCATGTTTATATATATTAATTGAGATTGATATTTACATGATTAAATGTTTCCAACATGTTAAGCAATCAAACTTGTTAAGACTTGATTAATTGAAATATGTTTCATATAGACAATTGACCACCCAAGTTGACCGGTGATTCAGGAACGTTAAAACTTGTAAAAACTATACGATGACATATATATGGTTATATATATAGTTAACACGTTTTTATTATAAGTATGTATCTCATTAGGTATTTTAACAATGAGTTATATACATAAAAATGAGACTATTAATTTAAGAAACTCGAAAACGATATATATAACGATTATCGTTATAACAACGTCTTACTAGGTACATATGAATCATATTAAGATATTGATACACTTGGTTAATTATGTTATATGATAAGTAAATATATTATTAAGTGTATTAACAATGAAATACATATGTAAAAATAAGACTACTAACTTAATGATTTCGAAACGAGACATATATGTAACGATTATCGTTGTAACGACATTTAACTGTATATACATCATACTAAGATATATTATATATCATAATATCATGATAATATAATAATTTAACATCTCATTTGTTATAATAAACAATAGGTTAACAACATTCAACAAGATCGTTAACCTAAAGGTTTCAAAACAACATTTACATGTAACGACTAACGATGACTTAACGACTCAGTTAAAATGTATATACATGTAGTGTTTTAATATGTATTCATACACTTTTGAAAGACTTCAATACACTTATCAAAATACTTCTACTTAACAAAAATGCTTACAATTACATCCTCGTTCAGTTTCATCAACAATTCTACTCGTATGCACCCGTATTCGTACTCGTACAATACACAGCTTTTAGATGTATGTACTATTGGTATATACACTCCAATGATCAGCTCTTAGCAGCCCATGTGAGTCACTTAACACATGTAGGAACCATCATTTGGCAACTAGCATGAAATATCTCATAAAATTACAAAAATATGAGTAATCATTCATGACTTATTTACATGAAAACAAAATTACATATCCTTTATATCTAATCCATACACCAACGACCAAAAACACCTACAAACACTTTCATTCTTCAATTTTCTTCATCTAATTGATCTCTCTCAAGTTCTATCTTCAAGTTCTAAGTGTTCTTCATATATTTTACAAGTTCTAGTTACATAAAATCAAGAATACTTTCAAGTTTGCTAGCTCACTTCCAATCTTGTAAGGTGATCATCCAACCTCAAGAAATCTTTGTTTCTTACAGTAGGTTATCATTCTAATACAAGGTAATAATCATATTCAAATTTTGGTTCAATTTCTATAACTATAACAATCTTATTTCAAGTGATGATCTTACTTGAACTTGTTTTCGTGTCATGATTCTGCTTCAAGAACTTCGAGCCATCCAAGGATCCGTTGAAGCTAGATCCATTTTTCTATTTTCCAGTAGGTTTATCCAAGGAACTTAAGGTAGTAATGATGTTCATAACATCATTCGATTCATACATATAAAACTATCTTATTCGAAGGTTTAAACTTGTAATCACTAGAACATAGTTTAGTTAATTCTAAACTTGTTCACAAACAAAAGTTAATCCTTATAACTTGACTTTTAAAATCAACTAAGCACATGTTCTATATCTATATGATATTCTAACTTAATGATTTAAAACCTGGAAACACGAAAAACACCGTAAAACCGGATTTACGCCGTCGTAGTAACACCGCGGGCTGTTTTGGGTTAGTTAATTAAAAACTATGATAAACTTTGATTTAAAAGTTGTTATTCTGAGAAAATGATTTTTATTATGAACATGAAACTATATCCAAAAATTAGGGTTAAACTCAAAGTGGAAGTATGTTTTCTAAAATGGTCATCTAGACGTCGTTCTTTCGACTGAAATGACTACCTTTACAAAAACGACTTGTAACTTATTTTTCCGACTATAAACCTATACTTTTTCTGTTTAGATTCATAAAATAGAGTTCAATATGAAACCATAGCAATTTGATTCACTCAAAACGGATTTAAAATGAAGAAGTTATGGGTAAAACAAGATTGGATAATTTTTCTTATTTTAGCTACGTGAAAATTGGTAACAAATCTATTCCAACCATAACTTAATCAACTTGTATTGTATATTATGTAATCTTGAGATACCATAGACACGTATACAATGTTTCGACCTATCATGTCGACACATCTATATATATTTCGGAACAACCATAGACACTCTATATGTGAATGTTGGAGTTAGCTATACAGGGTTGAGGTTGATTCCAAAATATATATAGTTTGAGTTGTGATCAATACTGAGATACGTATACACTGGGTCGTGGATTGATTCAAGATAATATTTATCGATTTATTTCTGTACATCTAATTGTGGACAACTAGTTGTAGGTTACTAACGAGGACAGCTGACTTAATAAACTTAAAACATCAAAATATATTAAAAGTGTTGTAAATATATTTTGAACATACTTTGATATATATGTATATATTGTTATAGGTTTGTGAATCAACCAGTGGCCAAGTCTTACTTCCCGACGAAGTAAAAATCTGTGAAAGTGAGTTATAGTCCCACTTTTAAAATCTAATATTTTTGGGATGAGAATACATGCAGGTTTTATAAATGATTTACAAAATAGACACAAGTACGTGAAACTACATTCTATGGTTGAATTATCGAAATCGAATATGCCCCTTTTTATTAAGTCTGGTAATCTAAGAATTAGGGAACAGACACCCTAATTGACGCGAATCCTAAAGATAGATCTATCGGGCCCAACAAGCCCCATCCAAAGTACCGGATGCTTTAGTACTTCGAAATTTATATCATATCCGAAGGGTGTCCCGGAATGATGGGGATATTCTTATATATGCATCTTGTTAATGTCGGTTACCAGGTATTCACCATATGAATGATTTTTATCTCTATGTATGGGATGTGTATTGAAATATGAAATCTTGTGGTCTATTATTATGATTTGATATATATAGGTTAAACCTATAACTCACCAACATTTTTGTTGACGTTTTAAGCATGTTTTTCTTCTCAGGTGATTATTAAGAGCTTCCGCTGTCGCATACTTAAATAAGGACGAGATTTGGAGTCCATGTTTGTATGATATTGTGTAAAAACTGCATTCAAGAAACTTATTTTGTTGTAACATATTTGTATTGTAAACCATTATGTAATGGTCGTGTGTAAACAGGATATTTTAGATTATCATTATTTGATAATCTACGTAAAGCTTTTTAAACCTTTATTGATGAAATAAAGGTTATGGTTTGTTTTAAAATGAATGCAGTCTTTGAAAAACGTCTCATATAGAGGTCAAAACCTCGCAACGAAATCAATTAATATGGAACGTTTTTAATCAATAAGAACGGGACATTTCAATCAGCACCAACAGTACCACCAACATCGGCACCAACAGTACCTGTACCACCAACAACACAAGCCTCAACATCACATGCCTCAACATTACAATCTGTACCTCGAGCATAATTATCATTCTACATCGATTATATTCATTCTACATATCATTCTATATCATTTATATTCGTTCTACGTATCGTTATACATCAACATACTTTTGTACAAACTATTAATGATGAGAATATTTTAACGGGTAGGTAATACTCGATAAATATTTAGATTTCACATTAATATGTTACATTATACATTCCTTGTTTCCGGTTCAACATTCATTAACTATATTATCTATAAGATATATGTATCCGTTTATCATGGAGCAATTATTTTTCATAAGAATTCAATTACATATTCTGATTTTGACCGATCAGAATCCAAGTTAAAAACTGCAACCAGTGACATAACTCTTAGAGTCCTACATCTTTCAAAAACTATACTTTGAATTCAAAACTGTACTAGAACATCACTCTTATTCATAAAACCCAGAAATATTTTCATTTCATTCAAAATCTTAAATAATTTCATCTTGAACATCATACGTTTATTAAACGATTACAACCTGCGTTCAAACCCTTCATGATTCTTGAAAATACCTCAATCGAGAAGATGAACCAACCACACTTTATCGACAGAAGGAAAGAGTTATACTTATAGTCATACACCTGAAAAGCTCTCAAAACCTAAGTAAAACTTTAACACTTATCCGTGATAAATCCTTCGGCATTATTATTACTGAAAGTAATTTTGCAATTTCTTTTCAAGCATTCAGTTTTATCACACTTCCAACAAATCAACTTCGACTTTTCATAAGCCTTGATATAACCTTGACATATACGATTACCCTTCCTGACGTTGTTATCGGGAAACCTTTTATATCCCACCATATTAATAGAAAATGTACCAGCAACTCCGTTACTCTTTGACTTAAGTCTCTCTATATTTATTTATTGAAACCCCATCATATACTCATCTGCATCTTGTAACAATAATTTCCATACCAATACCAGGAAGCATCAATCATTATTTTCGAATTTCGTGGCATTTCTAAAACAACAGTTATATATACATATAACGTCTATCTCCTGGACATACGTACTTCAATTCTGGAATCCTGAAAAATACCCCAACCTACGAATCAGTTCTCTGAGTTTTGAAAATATTGACAAAGCAGCAAAAACTGTAAACGACCTTAACAGTCAAGAATTTAATAAGGAATGGAGAGTTGGAAATGCTCAATAGAAAATTTTGGTACTGAAAAACAGATTGAGCAAACCATGAAGGAGACTGTGGACAAATCACAAGGACTAAACTTGTGCATCAAGAATCCAGATAATTCTGTATCCGATGAAATCTTTAGCGAATATCTTACTCCTTACTTAGTTGGAATCCTTGCAGAGGAATTTTCTTCATCAACCTTCGATCTTAGAAATTCCAAAATATCATCATAAATATCTTCGATATTTCTGAGAATATTTTCATAAATATTCTTGTCCGAAATTATTTATCTCTTCGTGCTATCCGTATTACATCATAAAGGAAACTGTTTTAGTTTCTAAAATTCTATAACATTCGAGTTTAAATTATGAATGATTTCCGGAGAAGTGTTGGGAATTAAAGCATGAGTTAGTATAATATAATGACGCCTGGCCAACGTGGTTATATTACAGTAAGTCATGCTAAATTTCTAATGGAACATGATGATGGTTCACAGACTTTACCCTCACCATGTGTCATGTTACACGACTCTTTTATTTTACTTAAGATCCAAACTTACCAAGAACATATTTCTTGATAATTCTATCTTTTCTGTGATTTCTGGTAATTTAACAAATCAGATGGTGCTATTACTATTTCTTTCTTAGAACGTTAGCCACGATCATTCGAAATTCAAAGATTTAATCTACGAATCCGAGACGTCTTAATCGCTTTACTTAAGGTCGAGAAGAGAAAACAGAAGCATAGAGCTTCGAAACATAAAGAGGAGTATAAATCACAGCAAATAGAAAAATTACAAACCGTGTATATCAATGCGTATAGCAATATAGAGACACGGTAGGATTAAGAATAATATCACACCTAGAGCGAAGTAGAAGTAAACAGATTCCTCCTGTGGGAGTTGGAAAAGAAAAATGATTGTTGCGATAGTCAGGATAAGGACAAGGATCATAAATGGATTAAGCATTTTTCACAATCTTTGGAAGTGTGAATTGAAGAAGAAAATATAGGAGTGGTAGAAATAATGGAACGGAGGAGGTTAATTTATAGTTAAAAATTAGACAAAGCAATCGAGGCAGATGACCGCATTAATTAAAGAGGATCATAATTTCCTAAATCAGATCTTATATAGATTACGAAGACTTTCTTTAAGATCCCTTAAATCCCGGAAATCAACCGTGACTACGTCCAAAGTTAAGACGAATCTTTATTTTCTTCATTTCACTCTTTTACGATAGCTTCACTCATACTCTTCGCATAATCGAATTGTTCTATCCATATTTTTCACAATGGTGAAAAACTCTATAATTATTGAATTCATAAAACGGAACTCGACTCATTCAAGGTATTCAAAATACTCCATTAATGTATTTTATTATATTCTTTTGATAATGATTTTATGAACAATCGAATTCATGATGGGAATTCAAGTTATATCATATTTCTTGATACAAGAATATTCTGGTTTTCGTTACCAACTTTCCTTAACCAAATTTCGGGACGAAATTTCTTTAACGGGTAGGTACTGTGACGACCCGGAAAATTTCAACTTATTTTAAACCAATTCTCTATATGATTTAATAATTTCGTCATGATAAGCAATGAATTTTGACAAGTTTTAGAACTTTTGAAAATGAGTTTTTATATAACGATTGACCACCATGTTTGTCCGACGATTCACGAACGTCATAACTTGTGATATATATATATATATATATATATATATATATATATATATATATATATATATATATATATACGGAAATATGCGAATAATATTTATATACGAAATGATAAAAATTTACTATTGAATGATGCAATTTCAAATTAAAATTTTTACGTATTTAATCATTTTATTTTTATGATGTAATTTTTTTTAATTTATAAGAAAAACGCAATTAAATTAAAGATGTACAAGCTGTAAAGCACAATGTACAACAATGTAACTTAAATAGTTGAATCGAAATTAATTCATTTACTATTCATATGAATAGTAAATGAAACGAAATTAATTAATTTACTATTCACATGAAAACGACATGATAGAAATTATTAATTATAAGTTACATAATATACCCCTAAAGTATTTGAGAAATACGACTTTTTAAAAATTTACGATTCAAATTTGATTCTAAATTTATTATTATATTATTATATTTTATTTCAATATTATTATATTATTATATTTAAATTAATATTATATTATATATCTTTGTCCAGTCAAAAACTAGGAAAACACATATTACGCTTATAAACTTTATAAACGAACCTTTTTACAACTAATTTTATAAAACTTAAGACCAAAACATATATATATGTATTCAAATATAAAAAGTAGAATTTTTACTCATACTTTTACCCGTCAATTATTAGCAACAAAAGTACGAAATACCGGTCCGTGAAAACTGTCGGTATAAAATGACAAAGGCGGCTACTTTTTAAATTCACACATTTTCAAATTTTAATTTTTTTATTATTATATTGAATTATTGATTATTATTATATTATTATATTTTATTTCAATATTATTATATTATTATATTTATACTATATATATAGGATTCGATTTCAAGTTTGATCGATAAAATTTACACACGCACAAATATATTTTCATATTTACTCCGTATAATTTTGAGTTAAATTCAATACTTATTGTAATATGCTACAAATAAATGATACACGGGTGTTTTTAATTCGGGTTCCAAATCATTTTAAACTAAAAGAATTATGGGTAATGTTCGGGGGTATTGTTCGTGAATCAAAGGCTAACCTTTCATTTGTCATCTCCGTTGCGTCTGCATACTTTTCCTACAATATTGAACCACAATATTGATATGTGAGTATATAGTCCCATTTTTAAACTCTAATTTTTGGGTTTTCATGTTTTTATTACATTTTAGGGTAGATATAGTGTCTAGTGCTCAAGTCCTTGTATGTATGCATGATAGTATTCGTTAATCTGATCGTTTGATGACTTTTTGATGAATCACGAATTTGTTTTGTGTGAGGTCAGAAACTTGAACTTGTTGAATGTATAATATTATGAGATAATCAGAATCCTCTTGAAAAACTAATAAGTTTGGGCTTTGGAATTTTGAATTTTCGTTATGTATAGCTCAAGTTATGATCAATTGAATTACCGTTGTGTTTTTATACTTGATCAGAAAACTGGTATTGATGAGTCACGAATTGACTTATGTGTTGATTACCATTGGGTAGATAATTCAAAAACACTCAGGTTACACTAGGATATCATGTCATTTGCTTGAGTAAAACTTGTGTTACGCCTAATCGAATGAAAATGTAGATTTTTCCAGCACATGCATGAAAACGGACTTGTATGCTAAAATGTATTGACTTCTGAGATGAGAGATTTTCATATCTGAAATATACACAGAAAGTAATTCACTTTTCATGTAGATATCATGGTCTAATTGTACCTAGATCTTCGGGTAATTGCATGAGAAAGTGAAGCTAAACTAGGATCGAATCTGCCACTTGTTTTCAGATTTGTACTCTGTGGTTTGTGTTTTGTGAATTAACATGAATGCTTCTGGAATATGAATCTTTACATGATATGTGATATATTCTTAGTTTGTTGCAACCTCTGAAAACTTATGCATTGTGCACACTAGGGCCATAGTTTTGGTAATTTTTTTTAATGAGCTGAAACAGGACATCCAACTTTATTGAATAAACTGTACCAATTGGCTAAACCAAAGTTTCTTATTTTCGGATATGTTATAGTTTCACTTGTCCTTGAACCATGGCCACTGATCTTGTATTAATTTCATGTACCTAGCTCCGGTTATATCCATTACGAGATCAGTGCGCGGTCAGAAACTGATTTAGTAAACGATAAATGTACCCCTTTTGATTCCCGACTTGTAGACATAGTATGAGACCCTGGCTGGACTTTTTGGAATCTATTTTGAGTCTATTTTTGATCTGGAGTTTTCCATGTTACCATGAATTTTGTGCAATGAGATATTATGCGAAGTTTGCTACATGTACATGAACGTTATGCATGACAATAAACTATGATCGTGTAATTGACCATTTATGAACTAAAACGTGTTGTTTGACCTATGTTTGACTATTTAACCAACTTGAGTAATATTATGAGATTGTTGACTTGTGTTAACCATGTTGACTGTGTTTGACTTGCGTTTGACTTACATTTGACTTACTTTAACTTGCATTGACTTTTGTTGACTTTTGCTAAATTTTGTTAAATTTATGAGTCGGAATTGAGCAATAGGACTATACTTACCCTATGGACCGACCTAGCTTATTAGACACTTATTGACCAATATATGTTCTCTAGGTTGAGGTCTACGGTTACTTGCATTCCGATATTCGGTCACATCTCCGTGATTTATTTCTGAAGTTGTCAGGTGAGTTTATGGATCCCTTTTTAATTGCTTTTGCAATATATATTTTTGGGCTGAGAATACATGCACTATATTTTATACGCAATGGACACAAGTACATACTAAATTCTACACTGAGTTTGAGCCGAAAATCCCTTAGCTTTGGTAACTAGTAACTGCCGGTTATAAGAACTGGTGGGCACGAGTAGTTATATATGGATCCATAGGTCTTGACATCCCCGTCCGTTCCAGGTATAGAGATCCTAGCCTGAACTATAAAGCGGACGTATGCTATTTGAGTTTAGTACACGTTGGTTTGCGTGTATTGTACATGTTGGTTGCAAGTATATTAAAACAGGGGTACTTATTATATATATGTTAAGTTTAGTTACCAAGGTGCTTAATTTCGTAGAATATTTTGATAAATATTTTGGATGAAACAACTGAAATCTTGTGGTCCACCTTTATATACATATTATGGCAACATTAAAACTATGAACTCACCAACCTTTGTGTTGACACTTTTAGCATGTTTATTCTCAGGTTCCTAGAAGTCTTCCGCTGTTTGCTTATATGTTATACAAGCTATGTGCATGGAGTCATACATGCTTTATTCGAGAAAACTTTGCATTCACAAAATCATCACCATGTATCTTATTTTGACTGCATTGTCAACGGATGTATTATTGTAAACTATTATTTACGGTGATTGTCTATATGTAGACATCATCAGATGTCGAAAACCTTGGATTTAGATATTCATTTATGGTGTGCCTTTTCAAAAGAATGCAATATTTGTAAAACGTATCATATAGAGGTCAAATACCTCGCAATGAAATCGATGAAAGATGTACTTCGTCTAAAGGAATTTGGACGGGTCATCACAATGTTGCATTCAAAATTATCATCGAGTATCAGATTTGGAAATCATTACAGTGGTTATGTTGTAAAATGTTATTTATGATGATTGTCTATACGTAGAAGTCATCAGATGTCAAAAGTCTTGCGTTTATAGATGATGTGTCTTTTAAAAGAATGCAATGTTTGTAAAACGTATCATATAGAGATCAGTACCTCGCAATGAAACCAATTAATATGAAATGTTTATAATCGATATGAACGGGCCATTTCAGATGTGCTAGCTAACGGGGGTTTTATTCTGGGTTTCTGATTGATGCGGTCTCGAGGCGGGTGTTCTTGGGTTGCCCGACGAGTGGATGGGTTACAGATTAACGGGTTTGGGGATGATACGGTTGGCTATGAGGGCTTGTAGATTGAGGTACGCTGCTGCAGACTTCGGTTCAGGTGAGGACTTTTTTAGGATTCGGTGGTCTTGGTGACGGTTACTTCTCACGGAAGTAGTAGCTTCTCGGTATCGGTTTGTGGTTATTTCGGGGTTCTTCGCCCCCGATTATTGTTGGTGCTTCATCAATGTTATAGTTTTATTTCAATCAAGTTCATGTTGAACATTAGATTTACTTTCAAACAGATTTGATATCTGTATCTGTAACACTTCATGTAACGCCTTAGATCACCGGATCTCCGTTTTTTATTTATTTATAATAATATGTTTTTTCGCCAAAAAAAAATGTATAAAGAGCATGATCAAGGAGGACGCTATTGCTTAATAGTGCCTATAACCATGAAGATGGCACCCAATATTTTCTTTATTTTTTTTTTTTGGTTAAAATAACGAATGCAATATAACTAGATGCATTCATCGAAAGATGAACATTCCATGAAACGATACAAACGACAAAACAAAAAGGCTCGTAAAACTTACCTAAACCAAAACGCTATCTAGAGCCGAGCATAACCGGGGCTACGAGACAAACTCAAAACTACCTATGATCAAACTAAACAAAGAACCAAACAAGCGAACTAACGAAACAAGACATCAAAGAAATATATTTAATTGACAGATTAAAAAAAACGATCAATCTAACAAACAAACAACATAACCAAATTTCGGGCTAAAAAATCACAAAAGCCAATGACAAACGGAATAACAAAAGCATTTGAGAGTGGTGTTCATTAATTGTAAACCTTATCAATGTGTTTTTATAGAGTTACTTTTAGGGTTGTCTAAAAAAGGTTATCATATATTGCTTAAATTTTAGAATTTGAATTACAATATTGAAAAAAAAATATTAATTTAATTATTTAAACCTCTAGATATATACTCCGTCTATTCTGGATTAAGCATACACCAACAAAAATTCTTCAATTTATGATCTTCACTTTACCATTCATTTAAAACGTTATTGTAATTAATTAACTTTTTTAAAATAAAGTAAGAGATGAAATTAGTACTGAAAGTTATGCTAAATCCCATATATAAACATGTAAAATTGGAATTTAGTGATTTTACGGATTATATTCAGTAAGAGACGTTTATTTTGAAACATATTACATAGTAATATGAACTTTTTTTTTTTTAAATGGGTGGCGTGTTAAAGTTATGAGGAATAAGCGGAGACACGCACTATGTGACGACCCGGAAAATTTCAACTTATTTTAAAGTTAAATCTACATATGAATTAATATTTTCGACACAATAAGCAAAGTCTGTTATGTTGAGTCTCAAAATTTTTGAACTGTTTCATAAATTCAGTTAACCTCGACCATTCCCGACGATTCACGAACTATTACTTGTAAATAAATAGATACATATTTAAATATATATATATATATATATATATATATATAATAATAATAATAATAATAATAATAATAATAATAATAATAATAATAATAATAATAATAATAATAATTTGAAATATAAATTGAAATAATATACGATTTAATTGTTAGAAATGAATATGTAAAATAATATAAGATATAATAAAAATTATTATTTAAAATTAATCTATATATATATATATATATATATATATATATATATATATATAAAGTAAATTGAATGTCATTATTTAATGATTGTAATACTCGTTGAATATTAAATAAGTTAAAAACGAACTTATGATAAAATAAAAATTAACGTTGGTTCATAGTTAGGTTATGTAAAAATTAGGATTATTAAATATATTTTTACTTTGTCAATTTGAGTTTTAACACTCCGTACATATAACTTGGAACTAAAAACAAATATTAGACAAACCTTTTTGATCACGTTTTACACAGTTAATGACTGAAATAAATAAAGGTATTCAATTTAAAAATATGAGATTTTTCTGGAGACTTTTATCCGCCAGTGATTAACAACGGAGCACGAAATTTAATCCGTAAAAGACGACGGGAGATATTTATCATGTTACTATTTAAAATTTGAAATTAGTGCAAAATACTGTGTTTATTTGTTTTTCTTCTTTCTTCAATCTCTTATATATTATATACATATATATCATGCTAAGATATATATATATATATATATATATATATATATATATATATATATATATATATATATATACTCCTGCTCGTCTCTTACATTCACCACCAACCGCCATCCATGATCACCTTCCTCCATCACAACCATTTTACAACCTTCCACCACCTTCTTCCCCACCATCAACCGGACGACCACCTTGGTACACCACCTCCATCACAACCACAACCTCACCATCCACCACCTTTAAACTACCATCACCCTCGACACCACCATAACCCATCACTACCACCATGTTCAAACACCTCCACAACACCACCCATCATCAAACCTTCGAACACCACATACCATCAACGATCACTGTTATTTCTATTTTTCTGCAACTAGTACACAAGCACCCAAACATTCTGTTTCAGTTTTGGATCACGACCAACACCTGCAACTCTTCGTGATGTACTACAACTTCTGCTCGATGTTACTGTTTGCTTCAGTCTTGCTCACCGATCATAACAAACCACCACCTTCATACAAACACTTGATCCATGGCTACTACAAACCTGCTGTTTATGTTTCTGCTGGATATTCGAACCAGATCAAGAAACACCATCAAACTTTCTGCTGTTCTTTTTCTATTTCCTGTTCTTGTTGTAAGAAGACGATAAACAGTAAAAATAGCCAAAACATTACGCGTTTAGCGTAGATACTACGAGGTCCGCGTAGTTTGATCACATGATTACGCGTTTCGCGTAGTTTGCAAGCGTTTCGCGTAATTTGATGATGATTAACTGTCGCTGCTACTGTTTTGTTTCTATTTCGTTCGAAAGCATCTACTGCTGCTTCTGTTTCTCTTCTTGAATAAACACGAAAAACACGATGATGAATGATGGTGATGGTGAAGATAGATGATGATGAATAACGAAGAAGAGTGATGATGATGATGGATACGATTATGAAGATGACGATGATGATACATGTATGTTGTATGATGTTATGATGGTGATGAAATGGTTCTAAAATGATACGTAAATGATTAAGTTGATGATGATGCGTTAGATGATAGATAATGGATGATGATGATGTTATAATGAGGTTATGATGATGATTAGATAATTATGATGATATATGGATGATGATGATCTAATTATGATGATCGTGATGTGATGATGATGATGTTTGATCGATGATGATGATAATTGCATGATGATATATGATCATGGAAGATGATGATGATATAATCCTTTAATATTATTACTAGTATTATTATTATTATTATTATTATTATTATTATTATTATTATTATTATTATTATTATTATTATTATTATTATTATTATTATTATTATTATTATTAATCTTATCATTATTATTATTAATATAAGTATTATTGTTATCATTATGATTATTAATATAATTATTATTATTATTATTATTATTATTATTATTATTATTATTATTATTATTATTATTATTATTATTATTATTATTATTATTATTATTATTATCATTATTAGTATTAATATAAGTATTATTATTATTATTATGATTATGAAGATTTTAATAATGTTATGATTATAAAAATAAAAATTATAAATACAAATATTATTATGAGAATGATTGAAATCATAATTAAGTAATGATTCAAATGGATTGTTAATTATTATTATTATCATTAGTATTATTACTAATATTATCATTAATAATATTATTAGTATTACCATTTACATTATTATTATTATTATTATTATTATTATTATTATTATTATTATTATTATTATTATCATCATCATCATCATCATCATCATCATCATCATCATCATCATCATCATCATCATCATCATCATCATCATCATCATCATCATCATCATCATCATCATCATCATCATCATCATCATCATCATCATCATCATCATCATTATTATTATTATTATTATTATTATTATTATTATTATTATTATTATTATTATTATTATCATTATTATTAAAATTATCATTTTTATTAAAACTATCATTATTATTAAAATTATCATTTTTATTAAAATTATCATTTTTATTATCATTATTATTATTTTTAACATTAATATTATTATTAATATTAATATTAATATTATTATTATTATTATTATTATTATTATTATTATTATTATTATTATTATTATTATTATTATTATTATTTTTAACATTATTAATATTTTTATCATTATTATTATTATTATTATTATTATCATTAACATGATTTTTATATATTTTTATTAACATTATTATCATTATTATTATTATTAACATTATTATTAGGATTATTATAAATATTATGACTTTTATAATTATTATCATTAATATTAATATTATTATCATTAACATTATTATCACTATAATTATTATTAAAATTATTAATACTAATACTATTATCATTATTTTTATGATTATTATTACTATTATTGAAATATTTTAATAAAAATTTAACATATTAACATTAATGATTTACCTTTTAAATTAACATTAATAATATATATCAATTAATTATTTCAAATATTGAAAATAAATATATTTAAGTTAAATATTAATATAACATATAAAGAATACATATAAATAAAGTATATACTACAAATTAAATTAAGACTTTTATAAAAACTTGTTTAATTATTATTATAAGTCTTAATATATAAACTTGATATAGGTTCGTGAAACCGAGGCCAACCCTGCATTGTTCAGTTCCGTCGTATGCATATTTTACTACAAAATATCGTATCGTGAGTTTCATTTGCTCACTTTTTAAATGCTTTTGCAATATATATTTTTGGGCTGAGAATACATGCGCTTTTATAAATGTTTGACGAAATAGACACAAGTACTTAAAAACATTCTACGACTGATATCACCCCTTTTGCTTGGTAACCTAAGAATTAGTGAACTTGTCACTAATTGACGCGGATCCTAAAGATAGATCTATGGGCTTTAACACGCCCCAGTCAGAGAATTTGAACTGCTTTAGTACTTCAATTTTTAGTATACTGATTGCGAGATGCCTGTATGCTGAGGATATTCTATATGTATATTGTTAATGTCGGTTACCAGGTGTTTATTCGTATGAATGATTTTTGCAGATGGGTATTCCTGCAGATTATTTATGAAAATGAAATCTTGTGGTCTATTAAAATTATTGAAATGATTGTTTATGATAAACCTATGAACTCACCAACCTTTTGGTTGACACTTTTAAGCATGTTTATTCTCAGGTATGAAAGAAATCTTCCGCTGTGCATTTGCTCATTTTAAAGATATTACTTGGAGTCGTTCATGACATATTTCAAAAGACGTTGCATTCAAGTCATTGAGTTCAAAAAGACTGTTAATAAGTAAATGACAGATTAGTCATTCATATTATGAAAAACATATATCATTTGTATAGAAATGTTATATTTTGAAATGAGTTTGTCTTTTAAAATGAATGCAATGTTTAACGTATCATATAGAGGTCAGTACCTCGCAATGAGACCAGATGTTGATGTATTCGTCCATATGAATTTAGACGGGTCACAACACACTAAAACCTCCAATTATAAACAAGATGTTCATTTATATATCACATATGCTTATTTCTATCGTACATTTGACAATTGACATAATATACATTTATACTGTCTAATATTCATTTATACCGTAGGGCTGTTCATCAGTTTGATTTCGGTTTCCTCTGTTAATTCGGTTCTGTCTATTTAGTTTTAAAAAATTTGAAGGCAAAAGTGAAAACCGAATTCAATTTCAAAATCGAACCGAAAACTAAATTCAATTTCGTTTCAATTAAACCCGAAAAAATCATAATTTAACCAAAATAATTATAACAAATCGATTTTAAATTTGACTTATGATTTTAAAACCACTTTTCATTTATATATATTAATTAATAATTTAATATATTATTTGCTGAATTTGATTTTCGTTTAAAAAAATTCCAAAATTAAAACCGAACGAATTCAAATTCAGTTTGATTTTTTAAGTTTTCATTCAGTTCAATTTCCGAGTTAATTAGTTTAAAATCAAATATCTTAAACACCCCTAATTTATAGAATGGTATATCTTACATATAAATGTTACACTTATAGACAAAATTTACATAAAAGCTTAGACTATAGAAAAAAGTCACCAACATAGGGTTAAAACAAGAGACACAACAACAACAACAACAACAGTACCCAATACCACTTGAGTGGTGTATGGGGGAGGTGAGATGTAGACAATCCTTCCCTTATCCGAGAATAAAAACAAGTCATTTCTCCACCCAGAAAAGTAGAGAAAGTCATCCCTCTCTTTATTCGGCGGATAAAGAGATTGCTTCCGAGTGGACCTCCGGCCTTTTTTTATTTATTTATAAAAATAGTAAAATAAAATAATAAAAAAAAAAATAAAAAAAAAAAAAAATATATATATATATATATATATATATATATATATATATATATATATATATATATATATATATATATATATATATATATATATATATTGAGACGCCATGAAAATGATAGAATCAAAATTTCATGGGTTTAAAAGTCTCCCTGAAAATCAATTTAGGCTCTAAGCGGCTAAAAAATAAAAATACTAATACTAGTACTAGTGTTAGTAAAAAATAGTTAAAAGCAATAGTAATAATATTAATACCACAAATAATATTAATAATTAATATTAACACACCCATAATACAATAATAGTAATAATAATAATAATAATAATAATAATAATAATAATAATAATAATAATAATAATAATAATAAAAATAATAATAATAAAAGTAATAGTAGTAGTCGTAATAGTACCAGTACTAGTAATACCAAGAGTATTATAGTAGTAGTAACAATAATAAAAATAATACTAATAGTAATAGTAATAATAATAATAATAATAGTAATAATAATAATAATAATAATAATAATAATAATAATAATAATAATAATAATAATAATAATAATAAAAATAATAGTAATAATAAAAATAATAATAATAAAAATAATAATAATAATAAAAACTAACAATAATAATATAGAGATAATAATAATAATAAATAAAGTAATAATAATAATAAAAAAAGTAATAAAAAGCAAAAAAAGCAAAAGTAAGAAACCTAATGAGAAATACTATTAAAAATAAAAAAATAACATAAAAGGACGTAACCCTACTCGACTATTCTAATTCTAGCCCTCCACGCACCCCTATCAGAAGTCATGTCCTCAGTCAGCGAAAGCTCCCTCATGTCGAGCCTAAGTCTATCCATCCACCTACGTGTAGGTCTACCCCTTCTCCTTACGCCATCGACCGTGAGTGCCTCGACTCTCCTTACCGGGGCAATACGAGGTCGCCTCATCACATGCCCAAACCATCGAAGCCGTTCTTCCCTTAGCTTGTCGATGATGCTACAGACTCCAAGGTTTTCCCTAAACACACCATTTGGGATCCTATCTAACATGGTTTTACCACACGTCCACCTAAGCATCCTCATTTCTGCTACTTCCATCCTTCTCTCTTGGGCCTTCGTCATTGGCCAACATTCTGATCCGTACAACATGGCAGGTCTAATAGCTACTTTAAAGAATTTCCCTTTTAATTTGAGTGGGATCTTCTTGTCGCACAAGACCCCTTTCGCCGCTCTCCACTTCAACCAACCTACCTTAATACGATGAGTCACGTCTTCGTCTATCCTCCCCGATTTGTGGAGGACCGAACCTAGATATCTAAACGACTCTTGTGGGTGCAAGATCTGGTCCCCAATGTTGATAATCCCTCCACCATTTAGTTCATCCTCACTCCTACTGAATTCGCACCTAAGATATTCTGTCTTTTGTCTGCTGATCCGTAACCCATTTTGTTCTAAGGCCTCCCTCCATTGTTCTAGTCTTCTGTTAAGCTCCTCATTTGATTCTGATACAAGCACGATATCATCGGCAAAAATCAGACACCAAGGGATGTTCTCTTGTATTCCTCGAGACAGCTCGTCTAGAATCAAAGCGAAAAGGAAAGGACTAAGGGCCGATCCCTGGTGCAAGCCTACTTCTATCGGGAAATACTCTGTGTTTCCCACAGGCGTCCTGACACAGGACTTCGCCCCATCATACATATCCATAATAGCTCTAATATATCTACTTGGGATACCCCTAACATTAAGTGTCTTCCAAATCAGCTTTCGCGGTACGCTATCATAGGCCTTTTCTAAGTCTAAGAAGACCATCTCTAGGCCCTTTTGTTTCTCCCTATACTTCTCCATAACGCTTCTTAAAATATGAATTGCCTCCATCGAAGAGCGCCCTGGCATGAAACCAAATTGGTTTTCTGAAACCGTAGTCTCGCGTCGAAGTCTAGTCTCAATCACTCTCTCCCAAAGCTTCATAGTATGACTAAGTAATTTTATGCCTCTATAATTACCGCAGATTTGGGCATCCCCTTTATTTTTGTAAATAGGGATAATCTCGCTGAGTCTCCATTCCGTAGGCATTTTATAACTTCTAAGCGTCTTATTGAAAAGACACGTCAACCACCTGACACCATCCTCGCCCAGGCACCGCCACGCCTCTATTGGGATCTGGTCAGGTCCTACAGCTTTGTTTCTACCCATCTTTCGTAGTGCCGAACTTACTTCTTCCTTCCTGATTCTCCTACAGAAACTGTTGTTCCGGAATTGTCCTATTCCCAAGTCCTGCGGAACTTCTTGGCGCCCAGGTCCTTCACCCACGAAAAGAGTTGAGAAATACCCTTCCCATCTTTTCCTAATTTCTTCTTCCTTCACTAAGGTTTGACCGGCTTCATCCTTGATAAACTTGATGTTATCTATATCCCTCCTCCTACGCTCCCTAGCTTTTGCAATCCTGTAAATATCATTTGCTCCTTCTTTGGAGTCTAGTTTCCTATACAAGTCTTCATACGCTTTATCTTTTGCACGGGCAACGGCCTTCTTAGCTTCTCTGTTGGCTTCTTTATACCTCTCTTCTGCCCTAGTTCTATCTTCACGTGTCCCGTCCCGGCATGTAATGAGCTCCTTAAACCTCTGTTGCTTAAGTGCGACTTTGGTTTGAACCTCATCACTAATCCACCATGATTCTCTATTAGACTTATGTCCTCTCGATGTCCCTACTGCCACACCTAAGGTTTCCTTGGCAACATCCCTAATAGCAGATGCCATCCTATTCCACATCTGATCTGCGTCCATTTGAGTAACGGTATCCATTCCTGCCTCTACTCTTTCCAACACTGAAGTTTTAAAAGTTTCGGCTTTCCCTTCAATCAGATTCTTCCAAAGGATCCTAGGTTGGACGGGTCTCACTCTTTTAGTAACCCGCCTCTGCAGAACCAAGTCCATGACCAATAATCTGTGTTGGGTGGAACAAGTCCAGGTAGTCAGGGCTCTACAGTCTCTGCAAGCTCTAAGGTCCCCTTTGCGAAGCAGCAAATAGTCAATCTGGGTACTATGTCCCCCACTGTGGAAAGTAGCTAGTTGTGCTTCCGTCTTCCTAAAGAAGGAGTTTGCAACAACCAGTTCGTGGGCAACAGCGAATTCGAGAATAGATCGTCCTTCTTCATTCCGAACTCCGTACCCAAAGCCCCCATGGACACCCGTATATCCGTCCGAGATCGTTCCTATATGACCATTAAGGTCTCCCCCAATAACCAATCGATGGTCGGCGGGGCAACTCCTCACAACTTCATCTAACGCTTCCCAAAAGCGAACTTTTTCATCATCTCCTAAACCAGCATGGGGTGCGTAAGCGCAAATGACCATGTAAGTCTCCTCCTGGATAACTACCCTAACCGACATAATCCTATCGCTACACCTATCCACACCCACAATATTATCCTTATAAAGGGGTCCTATAAGGATCCCTACCCCGTTTCTAGCTACTCTAGAACCCGAGAACCACAACCTGTAGTCGTCCACGTCAACCGCCTCTTCACCCCTCCATCTGGTCTCTTGAACACACAATATGTCCACTTTACTCTTACGTAGCGTATTTACAAGTTCATGGGCTTTGCTAGTCAAAGTTCCTACATTCCAACTACCTACTCTAATCCTAACGCGAGTATCTCTACTCCCTCTAGACCTACCCGCCCCTAAACTAATAGGACATGACCTCAAGTAACCATGCGTATGTGACGAGTTAATCTTACCCTATAAACAGCGCACTAAGTAGAAAAGAGTTGCTAAAGACACAGTAGAAACAACAAGCAAAAACGCTAACGATAGCAAGAGTGCAAAAAAAAAAAAAAAAAAAAAAAACAAATACCGTAATAAGTAGTAACAGGAATAACAGGATTCCTACAGGTTGAAAATCAAAGCTACAGGTTGAAAAACAGTAGGTATATGGGAAAAAAATGTAACTAAAAATAATAAGTAGTTATATGTAATGAAGAATCAAATAGAAGTGTAAACAGCACCGTTAGGTGCAAAAAAGGTAGTAGAACAGAAAAGTTAAGGGTCAGAGAAAACAAACACGGCCTTGTAAGAACAAGGGAGTTCCGGCAACCGGCGGCTACCGGCGGCACAGAGGTAGCAGAGCAGATAGCAAATTAGCGAGGTTTCTGGTTCGCAAGGACTTTTGCTCCAAGCTCGGTAATATTCCCTGCAAAAAAAAAAAAAAAAAAAAAAAAAAAAAAAGTGACCGGAGTACTATTCCGGCGACCTGACAGGCAGCGCGTGGCGGCGCGTGGAGAGAGGTTTGTCGGCGAAAGTTGTACTCTCAGGTTCGGAAAATTGCTGCGAGTATAATGATGACGATTTCGACTTCCAATTCGATCGGATCTAAGAGCAAAATGTGTTCAAATGTATGAGGTGGTTGTTTGCTTTTTTGGGGTGGAGCAAGTCAGAGAGAGAGAAAAAGACGTTAACTGAATGATTAACAAAAAAAAAAAAAAAAAAAAAAAAAAAAAGAATTAAAATTAAAAACTAGCTATGGTTCCTGGCTTCCTACTTATTTATATTTGCAAGTGGTTATCATGTCTGCAAGCAAAACTGTACAATGATCCTTAGCTAAGATATGCTACATCTATTCAACTGCAATTTATTCTCAATCTATAACACTAGCGTGGATTTAAAACATAAACAATTCAACTTAAAAAAAAAAAAAAAAAAGAAAAAAAAAAACAATTTTAACACAGGTAACAGGCGGGCCGAAACTCAAAGAATTTCTCCTGTAAAAAAGAATACCATCACAAATGCATTAGATTTTTCATATCTCCATAATCATACATGTACACCAAACTTGGCACTTTCAAAACTGTACAATGATCCTTGCTAACATATGCTACAGCTATTCTACTACGATTTTTCTCAATTCAAACACTAGTACAGATTTAAAACAGAAACTAATCTAACACATCCTAAATCAATTTATTCAAAAAGCTCAAAATCACAAATTTGAAGGGAAAAAATGTACTTTTTGGACAAAAAGTGAGTGAGGCATTCAGGCCAACCAAAACTATACAAAAAACTAGGTTTCGAGAAGTTACCCATTTTGCCACCTCTAATGTGTAAAATGACACTGGTGACTAAACGGTTACTATACTATTCAGTAACAGCAGTACCATGTCAGAATAGGGAACAGTTAAACAATAGCACACAAGATTTTGCATAAATATAGCAACAATACTTAATTAGTTACCAAACACCCTATTAAAACCATCAAGCATTCAAATGACTACTTAATTAGTGCCAAAAATTCAATTTAATTAAAAGCTTTAGAAGTTTATGTACTTACTCATTCCACATATTCAAATGATCTCTTTGCAAGTCGACTTATTGTGTCCCGTACACTTGCATCTGCTACATTGAAGTTGACGTCTATTACCATCCACCATTCCAACCTTCTTACTCGGGGGCCTCCCTGGCGGCCGCCGTGTCGGTGGCGGCGTTACCGTCACAATCGCCTGACAATCTTCCTTCCGCACAGCCACCGCCTTATCCTCGCTCGAAATTGCTTTCACCGACTCCGAATACGTTAACCTATAACTCTCACTTGTAAAATATCTGGCACAATAATCATGCGGGTCCCGTCCAAGACAACCAATCACAGCAATCGCGTGACAACAAGGCATACCAGTAAGCTGCCATTCTTTACAACTACAATCGTAATTAGTAATATCGACAACTTCAATCGAATCCCCATGAACCTCGTATTTGTTCCCAATAGGATCGGAATTAAAGATTTGAAGCGCGCATACTTTAATGCTTTCTTTGTCTAATCTTTCTTCTCTAAAAGGTGTTAACTTTGTTAACCAAAGATTAGAAGCTTCCCTTCTTGTGTAAATCAACTCCATTATCTTACCTCTAACGGTATCCACCATTTGCGTTATCGGTAAATCGTGCGCTTCGGACACCCAACTATAAAACATCTCACCAAAATTCGACGTTATATGATTATATCTCGCACCCGGAAAAAACGCGTTCGCCCAATGCACGGGTTCACTATTTATAACCCAATTGTAAGCTTCAATTGATATACTTTTAATACTTTCAATACATTTTTGAAAACCTTCAGTTCTCGGTGCACAAGCAGCTGCATAAAGATCGTCAACAATAAGACGTTTAACTTCATGTGAAAACTGTCCTTTTAAATCCCGAATAAGCTGTTCGGATAAAAACCGTAAACAGAATGCATGGTACACATTTTGATCTCGAAAAACGTTAGAAATCGACTCTTTCAACCCGTTTTCTCGGTCCGCAACAAAAGTTAAACCATGACAATTGGTCAACGCAGCTTTTAACTGTTGTAAAAACCAAAGCCAATTATCATCTGTTATAGTATCCACAACTGCAAACGCAACTGGAAACACGTCATCATCACCATCGGGTGCAGTTGCAGCCAATAATGTTCCTTGATATTTCGACTTTAACGGTACGCTACCTAAAAACAACAAAGGCCTACAACCCCGTTTAAAACCACAAATCGAAGCGTTAAACGATACAAACAAACGATGAAAGCTCGAGTCATCTTTGGTAGTAAAAGTAGCAAGACTACCTGGATTCGTCTCCATTATTTGATCACAAAAAAACGGTAATTGACCGTATGCATCTTTATATGAACCTTGAAGTTGTTCTTTTGCGATTTCTTTACCACGCCACGCTTGAAAATAATTTAACTCGACCCCGTATTGTTCTTTAATATCAATAACGATATCTTTCGGTTTGTAATTTGGAGATACTTTTAGCTTCTCTTTGATAACACCCGCGACCCAACTTCGAGTTGCTTGATGACCCGTTGTTAAAACGGATCCTTCACATGTGTGGTTCGGATTCATCTTTTTAATACAGATTAATTGTGTTGTTGAAAGACGGGATGCGTGAATTCTCCATGGACAACCTTCGGTTTTGCATTTAACGGTCACACGATGACTATCGTTTTTCTTGTATTTAAAAGCGAATCGATTAGCGATTGCGTATTTTCGTAAAGCGTCACGAAAATCGGTTACACTGTTGAATCTCTGTCCGACACCTGTAATGTTGTTCTGCCATTGTTCTGTTGCTTTCGAGTGTTTTTCATCCGAAAAATTGTGAAGAGGAAGTGGAGTTAAATCAATATGTTCGTCAACATTCACGATGTGTTCGTCAACATTAACGATGTGTTCGTCAACAATCGTGATATCATTCGACACATCAAAAGTTGAATCGAGAAGAACACGTTGACTTATTTCATCCATGTCGTTATCTAATACACAAGGAGTGGCATCGGCAAGAATTCCAACTTCGGATAATGTTGTTCTACTTGATCTGCAACATCAGATGTACATAAATAAACATGTAACTTAAACCGTCCTCAAAATCAAATATTAAAAATTTTCTTCGATAAAACGATCTAAGATCTTGTGATACGTCATTACGCAATGGCAGCTATAATTTTCTACTTTTTACTATTTTAGCCATCATAAAATATACTTAATACGAGATGTATACCAACTTCGTGTAGAAATTGATTTCACCGTAGGGTCAAATTGCCAAGAAAGGTAATACAATTATAAAACTCTATCAATGCGGGGTGTATACTAACTTCTCTCCGCTAGAAGGTAAAATTAATTGATATTTTTTGCCAAAAAGTGTGCAAGTTCAACACAAAAAATATAAAAAATACAAATAAATACAGGCTTTTATTGGAAAAAATGAAATCTGTTTAAGTCCCCTCGAATTGTACAAATTTGAACATTCACTTAGATAGATTTACGCTCCTTATCTTGGCAAAAGTTGATCTCAATCTCCCAACACTATTTAAGAGAAACATATTTGTATATACCCCACATTTAAAAAAAAAAAAGATTTTGCTAACGTCAGCCCTTATATACTGCAGTTGTTTGGTTATCAACTTATGGTGGCGGTTACCTAATATTACAAGTGTTTTAAGCATGTTAACAATAGCCCTACAGGTTGTCGTTAGCAAAATCCTAAAAAAGTGTATGGATTTTATGTTACATTCTTAGACATATGTCATTTAAATAAATATATAGTACGAGTGAAGAAAACTACCTACTAACAGGCATATTCGAAACATCAGGAGCAACACCTTCTTCGATTATGATATAAACATCAATGCTGCTGCAATTTCCATGAAACTTTATCATACGCTGAAGGTCTTTATCATTAGAGATCGTGATTAACGTTTTCCTGTTTCCCGGAAGAAAATACTTGATAGACACATTACTATAAATGCAATTAAACATCTCCGATACCTCCATTTTGAAATCATTGTACGTTGAGTTTTCATCGATATCGATAGCGTGCGCATCGCCACCATAATATGACAACGAACCATCACTAAGAGTCTTGAATGTGCCGCCTAATTGGCATATCGCAATAACTTTCTTCATTGCCTAGTTCGTGGAATTGGGTATTATTGTTGTTGTTGTATGACCTAATTTGTAGCCTAAATTAAACGAATGAATCAAAGTTTAAAATTTCAATCCACATACGGAAAAATGATTTACACACAAAAGGGAGTTTCGAATTAGCCATTTGGAACAAAGTATTAGTTATCATCACAACTAACATAAGCATACGCAGATCTAAAGTTATCTAATACTACGAGAACTATCAGTTTAATAACTGCCACATAAGATCATATAACCGTTTTTGAAACGCGATTCGGAACACACTGTATTAACAAAAAATGCACAATTACCTGCATCGAAAAACGCCACATACTGGACCACAATCAGTATTCAAAATCTAAAAACCAAGGGGATAAGATTTAGCATCTTTAAAGTGAACTAAAAGAAGCACATTGAAACAAATAGCAATTTAGGGCACAAATTTAACAACTTTCTATCATATCAGAATCAACATTATGTCAGCCAAAATGAAACCCTACCCAAAAATGACTATGTGAAACCCTAACGGAGGAATAGAATAAACCCTAATCCAATGTTCAAAGGAGGAACAGAATATGTACAAAATTACAAACTTGATAATGAATACAAATTCAAAGAAGAATTGAAAGATTAGGAGTACCTTTGCGTGTGAATTTTAGGAAATTGGTACCGATTTTTTTTAGAAATAGGATTCTTATTCTTATTTTTTTTTTTTTTTTACATAATACAGTAATTTAATTAATTAATTAATTTATTTATGTTTAAAATTTATTTTTATTTGAGGAGGTGGGTCGACGACAGGTGTCTTTGGTCATTCATTTTTTCAATTTTCATATATCATGCAGAATTAAAATTAATAAATTAAATTTACATTTATTTACATATTAACTAATAGATAAAAGTTATGAATACTATCAGGGGCATTTTCGACTTTTCACTTTTTTTTAATTTTAACTAAATTTCATTTTACCAACAAAGGCCCCCACACTTTTTTGAAAAATTCAAATCGACCCCCAAACAGGGGGTAAAGTGTCAAATAACCATTTTCATAAAAAATCTTAAATAAACTCCACCCAAATATTCAACGGGTCATATCTTCTCGCTCGCAACGAGTTAAATTTTTCCGACACTATCGTTAAACTCGAAATAATTTTAGGAACACAATGTCACTAGCTATACGCAAAACGGACGCTTTTTAAAAAACGCTAAATATTTGGGGTACTTTTCATACACGTTGATTTTGCGTTAAATTTTTAAAAGTCGACAATTCCATAGCGAAACGCGAAGATGCACATATATTGTTAATTTAAAATAACATTTAAATCTCTCACGGGTTATACCTTTTAGTTCGACTCAAGTTGCGCTTCAACGACATCATCGTTAGCCACAAAATAATTTTACTAAACGCAATAAAATACATTTAAAATCGAACCCCCGGCGCGAAGCGAGGGTTCAATAACTAGTTTGTACTAATAAACGGAAGAAGAAAAAAATTCGAAAAGAAAATTTAGCTACATGTTCATGTAGATGTAGATATGTTTTTTTAAAAGCGATAAAATACTCTTATAAACGGTACATTGGCTCTCCCATACAAAATAAAACTTTAGATAAACAAGCCCTCCAAGTACGAGACCTAGTACCAGATGAATTGTGCATTATGCGCACCCTCTAGTCACACTACCTTTTTAAATAATTTAAAATAATCCAAAAATTGAGCTCAGATGGTGTGCTTCATTGGTTAACTCGATGACCACTTAGTCAAGTCTACGTGATTTAGATGCAGCTATCTTAGTTACGTAAACAACCGTAAATCACACATTTCGATAAAAAAAACAATACAATTTATATTCAATGTATATTCTTAAATGTGTTTTTATGTGGTACTTTGTACTACATATAAAAACGTGAACCATATTTATAAATATACTAATTCACGTAAAAACATTGCACTCCTATTGGGTACATCATCTACAGTATAACATTAACCATCAACAGTATAACAATAACGTTTTTTTTCCATCTCCAGAGTCTTAAGGGAGTTTCTTCACCAAATTACCCAAACCAAAAACCTAAAGCACCATCGCCATCAAACCCCTCGCTTCCACCAGCGTGGTCCAGCGCAACCACGGCCTCCACCGCCACCGACACCGCCGCCACCGCCGCCATCACCTCTGCTACCACAAACATCGACAACGACCACCTCCGCCGCAACAAATCCGATTTCAACCCTCAATAGTCGGAATCAATTGCGTTTTCCATAGGTATCCGGAATCAATTAGGTTTTAGGTGATTCGCTGGCTCCATCGATTGCTGCTGCTGGTCGGAATCAGATGTTAATGGTGTATCCTAGGAGATACACGCATAAAAACGCAATTTGTGTACAGAAATATGGATCAAGCAACACAAAACATGACAAAATTTGGTAGTTTTCAGAGTCTGCCGCCCAGCGTACAGCAGGCCGCCCAGCGTCAAGCGTAAGCCCTGCAGGCAGCTTCTATGCATAAGCCCTTTAACTCAGCACGTGAATGGCACGCAGCCACGTCAGCACACGCCACCGACATTCCGGATACTTCACATAACAGAACCATTCAGTGATTGACACGTGTATCCCGAGAATTTCGGACATTCTGTGCCTATAAATAGACCCCCTGGGTCACCACATTTCACATCATTCTGATCTGAACTTCAGTCAGAGAGAAGTACACTTTCTCTCTCACACAGTTCTTTCTCACTCTAAAATAACATTAGCCGCTTAGCAGCAGTACGCTAGACGGATCATTACAGATTGATCCACATATTGATTGAGGCCACCCCACAGATCTTACATCTGTGTTTCGGGTCTGCAGAGATTATTTCTCAAGTGCAAATAATAATCAACAGTATACGCCACACGCTGAGCATCTATTGTCTTGTACTGGTACCTTACAGCCGCTACACGGAAAATCGTACCAACAAATGGCGCCACCCGTTCTAAAGAATCACTCAACTTTCAAGAGCACCAAAAGGCGTAATTATCAGATAGCACCTATTCAGTGATTGACATGTGTATCACGTGAATTTCGGACATTCTGTGCCTATAAATAGACCCCCCGGGTCACCACATTTCACATCATTCTGATCTGAACTTCAGTTAGAGAGAAGTACACTTTCTCTCACACACAGTTCTTTCTCACTCTAAAATAACATTAGCCGCTTAGCAGCAGTACGCTAGACGGATCATTACAGATTGATCCACAGATTGATTGAGGCCACCCCACAGATCTTACATCTGTGTTTTGGGTCTGCAGAGAAGCTATTGTCTTGTACTGGTACCTTACAGCCGCTACACAGAAAATCGTACCAACAGATGTGAAGAACTATGGCCATATCCAGAGTCAAAATCACCATATTGGAAGCTGAGAATTGAGCAACAATGAGGTAATGCTCCTGATTTTGTTCGATGCTCTTGCCTATTTTGATATTAAATGTAGCAAATTCTGTTATGTTTGACTTCTACAATTCCTAAGAGGTTATTTGGGCCTGTTCAAATATGAATCGTGATGCGTAATTCAACCAGCACATGTGGTGGTGTTTTGAGTATCGATGGCTTAACACTCACTGGCAACATTTGTTCAGGTACTGAATCTTTATATTCATCAAATCGTTTATGTAAAGTGGGTAACAGATGACGTAGACTCTTGATTTAAACAAAAAGGTAAAAAAAAATAACCAAACGATGAAATGGTTTTGAGATTTAGTGTAGTCCTTTTATTAAACAAAATTGATAGTTCTAATATTAAATGGGTAATCAGAGGTTATAAATTTTCTGAAGTATAATTATGTGAATTTAATTTGGTATATGGACATTGTGACTGTCATTGTGATAGGTGTTGCTAACACATTCCCAAATGACCCATTGTCAACAATATAATGCTTCAAAACCATTGTCAATGCCGTATTTGACTACTATGTATGTTTACCTATGACAGCTGTTATTTAAGTGGTAGGTTAATATGTATGATTCCTGCTTATATATAAATGATGAACAGTCATTGTTTTGACTATTTGGATAGTTCACCCGTTTGGGTCAAATGGGGGTCAATACTGTAACATCCCGCATTTTTCCGTTAAAATATTTTAACGCCCGTCTTTTTATTTTAATAATATCTTCCGTATATAGATTCGTATCCTTCGTTAGCTAACGTTCTTAATAATTTCGTTATTTAATTATAACAACTCCTGTTTACTCTCGTATATTTAAAATATTCGTTCGGTTAAATCACATACCTGCTTTTAAACTCGAGGGACTAAAATTTACACGGGGCAAACTAGTTGACTAGGTCAACTAGTCCACCCCAATCACCACCATTCAATCATCTCCATCTCTCTCTCTTTCTCTCTAGCAAGAACACACACACATTTACCAAATTCATTCAATCATCATCTAAATTCGATCTAGGAGGCTTACAACAAAACAAATTACATATTTAGAATCCTCTCTTCATCCTCTACGTTTTGATACTAATTTCATCTCGATTGGGTAACTTTCTAAAAACTCTAAATTTCATAATCTTAGTGTTCTTGACTTAAAAGTGTGTTAATTAGTGTCTATGGCTCATTGTGATGTCGTATATGTAATTTGTATGCTCGATCTTGTGATTTGACATAACTAGCATGAACTTGAAAAAGTGTTTGTTAAATCTTTGATTTTGGATGATGAAATGTGTTTAGATGTTAATGTTTGTATGTTTAAAGTGTTAGTTACTTCATTAGCTTCGTTTTGGTGTGTTGATTGACATGAAAACCTTACATTAACATGATTATTGGTTTTGAGATTTTGGTTAGGGTTTGATAGGCTTAATATGAACTTTTGATGCATCAAATGCTATGAAATGTTGTTGATAAGTGTTTGGTTGCAATGTGTGTTTGATTACCTTCAAAACGGCATATCATATGTGTGAATTGGTTTCCCGAAACTTAAAATGCATTTGATGAACTTGAAACATTGATTCTGAACGTTTAAGGATCATTCGACGAGGTTTTTGTTGTCTTAAATGATGAACTTGATTTAGGAAATGTATATAGTTGTGTTCCTTGTCAAAAGAGCTTTCCGATGATATAAGATACATGTCTTGATTGTTTGCGGATCATAAACTAGGATTGATTGAAGTTTGGTTCGTGCACTTGTGTTTTCTGCAAACAGGGTCTGAGTACCAATTGGGACGCCGTCCAAAACTTAATTCTGGACTCCTTCCAAAACTTAATTTTGGACGCCGTCCAGATACACTATCAGATTCTGTTTTGCTTGGTCGTCTCACGAAAAATGTTTGCTATGCTACGCACCTCCGATTGACATGAAACTTGACCAACATGCTCATACATGATTATAAAACTTAGAAAAATTGTCGGGTACCCGACCCGACCCCGTTGACTTTGACTTTGACCAAGTTTGACTTTTAGTCAAACTTAACCAAACGTTTATGCAATCGTTTTAACATGCCTTTATACTTGATTCTTGTATGAAACTTGACAACGTGATTCACATGCTATACTATTCGAGTCGTATTGAGCCATAGGACTAATTGAACATCTTTGACCAATCGTGACTATCGTTATTGATACAACCTATTTGTTTAGGTCAAGACTAGCATTGTTCTTTGCACACGTTACTTGTCGAAGTACTTATTTGCCCTTGCGCTCAAGGTGAGATCATATGTGATGACCCGGGAATTTCCGACTAAATTTAAACTTAATCTTTATATGATTTCGATATGATAAGCAAAGTCTGTAAGTTTGAATCTCAAAAATTTTGAACTGTTTACATGAATACATTTGCCCTTCGACTACTTTCGACGATTCACGAACATTGGGTTGTAAATAAATATGTATATATATTTTTTTTATGACTTGAAACCATAATATACAAGTTAGTTGTTAGAATTAATAATGTAAAATAATTTATATTATAAAAATAAAAATCTTATAATTTAAAATGTAATCCTAGATATAGTATGTTGAAAAATATAAACTTTGATTACTTTATTTAGAAATACACGATTTCATTTTTCCTAGTTAATAATGAATACTTATACATACAATTGTGGGTTGATATATATAAAAATTTTAATACATGATTATTAAAGGTATAATGTAATGTATATATATAAGTTATTAATCAAATTATAAATATTATATAAATTTATAATATTTCATTCTATATGAGTATTTATATAATAATAATAATAATTTGTTATATTAATATTATTACTACTTGCACTATTAATATCAATATTAGTATTATTAATCTAATTATTTCGAATATATAACGAATTGATATAGAATTTGTTATACATAAATTATTAGATTATTATTAGTACTAATAGTGTTTATATTAATATCACTAATAATATTAATATTATTATAATTATAATTAGTATTATTATTATTATCATTAATAATGTTATTATTAACATTTTTATTATTATTATGATAATTATTATATTATTATTACTTATTAATATTATTTATTAATTTATTGAATTAACTGATTATGGATTAATCAATATTATTTAAAAACATTTTTATTAGTAATATTAACATATTATTATATTTAATATATTTATTAATTATTAATATTAAGATATAATTTATATAATATAGATATAGATATACACGCGTGCAGTTGGATACGTGTGTCTAACCATTATTTTTTTTCTCTTCTTTCTGTTGCCTCGTGAACCAGTGTTGGGATTATTTTCCTCTTCAAAACTATTAATCATCTCATATTATTGATAAAAAAAAGCAATCGATTTCCATCATCAAAAATCAATTACACATCTGTAACTGTTATTAGTTGTTGAGCTGTAATCAGGAAAAAAATTCAAGAACTTGTTCAAAGTGCACACGTTATTTTTTTTCTTCTCAAAAGCCGATTTCGTTTGAATTTTCAAAATCGTTAAATGTAGTTGTCTTAGGATCTTTTTTCTCAAACTATATGCAAAGACTCAGGTTCTAAATCTTGTTATCGATTATCAATTTCGCGAGTCAAACTTGATTTTAAAAAGTCAACTGTTTCGATTCTTCAAGAAATTTGAAGTGGTGTTGATGTCTTAGGATCAATTGAGGTTACCGATAGTTTATATGAACAAATTAAAACCTATTTTGTGTTATAAATTTTGTCCAAAACCTTCTCAATTGCAAAATCATATTATTATTTTTTTAATGTCGCGACTGCAGCAGCATCACTTGTTGATTTTTTTTCTTTCTTTGTTTTGTTAATCTAATTACTTTTAATTAAGTATTTACGTTTTGGATTTGAAGTTATAAACTAGTTGGTAAACAAAAATCGAATTGTTGTTGATTGATCTTGGGCGTATGTTCAAGTGAAGAAGAAGGGGGAGAATACAAAATAATACGGGGTTAATATTTATGTTTCTGTAATATTTCGGATAAAGGGCCACAGCCCAACTGGTTTCATGTGACGATGGATATACGAGAGGTCTTGGTTTCGAGTCTCGTTCGCGACAGTTTTCTTTTTTAAGATTTCTTTTTGAGGTAGTTCCATTTTCTATTATTATTATTATTATTATTATTATTATTATTATTATTATTATTATTATTATTATTATTGCTATTATTTTTATTATTAATTGTTGTTATTATTACTAGTATTAATATTATTGTTATTGTTATTGTTATATGTACTAATTATTATTTATTAATACTATCATGATTATAATTACAATTATTATTATCATTATTGTTATTACTAATATTATTATCACTATCAAATGTTATTACTAGTATTATTATTATTGATTGGTATTACGGTATTATTAATTAGTATCAATATTATCAACAATAACATAATGAATAAGATTATTAACCTTAATATAGTTATATTATCATCATCTGTAGTATTATTATTAAGTAACATTATTCATAATACTATCAAGTAGCATTAGTAGAAATAATGTTAATACTATATCATTAAGTTTATTATTTTAAGAACTATTATCATTATTATGATTATCAAATATCACTTTATAAATATTAGAACCCTTATTATTAACATAAGTATATTATTAGTATTAATATTATTTTAGAGTTATTATTATTTGTATCATTAACATTTATCATTTTCATTTTTGCTATTAGTATTATCATTATTAATAAAAGTATTATTATTATTATTAGTAAATCATTATTATCTAAATTATTATTTAACAAATAAATCTTTTGTACACTATATATATACTTAAGGTATATACTAGGATTGTATTAATAATTCACATAACAAACTAATAAAATTTCATAAATAAAATACTAATCACAAATATATGTATATAGATATATTAATATTACTAATTATATAAACATTAATCCTTATAAATATATATATATATATATATATACATAAAATTGATATATATAGAATATAATTTAAGATATAATATAAGTATACGTTTTAAATTGGAATTTAGAATAAATTCTACAAAACTATAAATATATAAATAATACATATTAATAAATGAAATTTTGTGATTTACATTATACGTATTAATAAATACACAATTGATATAGGTTCGTGAATCTGAGGCCAACCCTGCATTGTTAGATGTCGTCTTATGTATTTTTACTACAAAATACATTAGGTGAGTTTCATTTGCCTTTTTACCCTTTATATTTTTGGGCTGAGAATACATGCGCAATTTTTATAACTGTTTTACGAAATAGACACAAGTAATTGAAACTACATTATATGGTTGAATGATCGAAATCGAATATGCCCCTTTATAGTCTGGTAATCTAAGAATTAGGGAACAGACACCCTAATTGACGCGAATCATAAAGATAGATCTATCGGGCCCAACAAGCCCCATCCAAAGTACCGGATGCTTTAGTACTTCGAAATTTTATATCATGTCCGAAGGAGGATCCCGGAATGATGGGGATATTCTTATATGCTTATTGTGAATGTCGGTTACCAGGTGTTCAATCCATATGAATGATATTTTTGTCTCTATGCATAGGACGTATGTTTATGAGAAATGGAAATATGAAATCTTGTGGTCTATTAGAATTATGAAATGATTATTTTTATTAAACTAATGAACTCACCAACCTTTTGGTTGACACTTTAAAGCATGTTTATTCTCAGGTACGAAAGAAATCTTCCGCTGTGTAATTGCTCATTTTAAAGATATTACTTGGAGTCATTCATGACATATTTCAAAAGACGTTGCATTCGAGTCGTTGAGATCATCAAGATTATTATTAAATCAGTTATAGTTAGATATATTATAAAATGGTATGCATGCCGTCAACTTTCGTTGTAATGAAAGATTGTCTTTTCAAAAACGAATGCAATGTTTGTAAAATGTATCATATAGAGGTCAAATACCTCGCGATGTAATCAACTGTTGTGAATCGTTTATAAACGATATGGACTTCATCCGAATGGATTAGGACGGGTCCTTTCAGTTGGTATCAGAGCGGTGGTCTTAGCGAACCAGGTCTGCATTAGTGTGTATAACTGATAAGTCGTTAGGATGCATTAGTGAGTCTGGACTTCGACCGTGTCTGCATGTTAAAAGTGTTGCTTATCATTTCTAGTCGGAAATCATCTGCTTATCGTCCTTAGAAATTTACCTGCTTATCATTCTTAGTCTAGACACATCTTACTGCAATGATTGCATGAATAGTGTATAGACAAAATTCGTATCTTAGAGTATCTGCTAATTCATATCTTAGCATATCTGTTACTGTAGACTTTGCCTGACAGCTTCCGTAGATTCCTCCGTAACTTATGGGATTTTAGTATTATATATGCATATGTAAATTATGTATTGCAGGGTACTAATCTACATCCTATAATCTATTTCTTATTGAAAATCCTTCATCTGATCGTACGAGATGAATCCTGCAACCAGTTCGAGTCCCTCAGATTCCGATAGCTATGCCGATAGTTATTCCGACAGCTATTCCGACATAGATGTTCACCTAAACTCCGAAAACAGCGCCATCGGCATGAATCAACCAATCAGCCATTATCAATTCATTTGATGGGTTCGTAGTCGACTTAATTAATGGAAACGCGCAGAAGGCAATCCCTTCCACCAACCGAATTCACCTCACAATGAACCTGAAGCGTTTACCGGCGAACCTGTTCGAGACACCAGTTTTAGTCTCATTTCTAGGTAACTCGACAAGATTATATTCTATCCACAATTCTGAACCTTATTCATCCGCTCGTTCCGATCGACAATCATCCTGGAGTAATAAGTCAACGAACTTCGCGCTCGAATAATCAATTCGGAGAATATGGTGCAAAATGTACCAGCTTCAGCAACATCACCGGCACCAACAGTACCATCAATAACAGCACCAGTACCATCAACAATCCATGCTTCAATATCATCATATGTACTTTGAGTATGATCTTAGTTCTACGTATCGTTCTACCTCATTTATCTTCGTTCGACATGGCGAATATGTAATCTCTAAAGTTTTAGAGATTATTTATTCTAGTTCCAACCGAAAAGCAAATGAGTTTAATATCATATTAACTCATTAAATCCATGAATACATCTGAAGAAAATATATATGTATATATGTTTTCATAAAGATTGTAATTAAAAATTCTCCTGTACAAACTGTTAATGGTGAAAATATTTTAACGGGTAGGTAATACCCGAGGAATATTTAAATTTCACATTAATAAGTTACATTGTACGTTCTTCGAATCTGTTTCAACAGTCATATACTATCCTACTTACATCCACCGATGTACGTATCCGTTCACCAAAGAATAACTATTTTCATTCAAATTCAATTTCATATTAGGATTTTGACCTATCAGAATCCAACAAGTGGCATAATGAAGAAAAAAATGGACACAATAAAAATTGATTAGAAACAGACTAATTAACAATATGAAATTTTGTTAAGAATCCTAGCTAACTGTTCCTAGCTAACTGTTAATTCCGTATTACATTTTATTTATCGCAATTTAATTATCGCAATTTATTTTATCGCAATTTAATTCTCGCAATTTTATTTATTGTTATTTAATTTCTGTTATTTACTTTACGCACTTTATTTATCGTTATTTAATTTCTGTTATTTATTTTACGCACTTTAAATATCGGGAAACGTATACAAGATTTTGACATATCATATCGACGCATCTATATATATTATTTGGAATCACCATAGACACTCTATATGTAGTAATTATCGAGTTCTCTATACAGGGTTGAGGTTGATTCTACAATAATATATATAGTTTGAGTTGTGATCGAGTCTGAGACGTATACGGGTCACGACACGTATTAATTAATTCGAATATTATATATTAAACTATATATATGAATTATTGAACTGTCAACTGTGGACTATCGACTGTGGACTAATAACATTAGACAATTAAAATGAATTAAAATATTGATTATAATATATGAAACTAAACAATTCTTCAAGTTTGCCACTTGATTTCATCTTAAACGCCATTTATATCTTGACAATTCTAATTTACGTTCAAACCTTTCATGATTCTTGAAAACACCTCAATTGAAAGGATGAACCAACCGCACTTCATCTACGGAAGGAAAGATTTATGCATATAGTATTGCACCTGAAAAACTCTCGGAACCTGGACAAAAGTTTGACACGTATCTGTGCTAACTCCTTTGGCATTGTTATTATCGAAAATAACTTTTCAATCCCTTTTCAAATTAGACAATTTTGTCACAGCTCCAACAAATCAACATGGACCTTTCATTCAAACAAACCTTGTTGTAACTTTGATATATAAGAGTGCCCATTTATTGTTACCGGAGAACATTTATATTCTACCATATAACCATTAGCGTTTAATCATCTAAAAACATAATTCTCCTGAAACCACCTCGGATTGATAACCGATGATTCAGATATCGTAGCTTTAAATGCAGAGGAAACAGAAAAATTGTAGATGGTCTAAACAGCCAAAAGTTTGACGATAAAGAAGGGAGTGTTAGGAACGCTCGATAGAAAATTTGGTACTGAAAAACAGATTGAGCAAACCATGAAGGAGATCAAGGTCAAATACAAGGACCATACCATATATTCAAAGAACCCAGGTAATTCTGGATCAGATGAAACCTTCAACGAATATCTTGCTCCGTACTCATGTTAAAATCTTACGGAAAATCTTTCTTCATCAACCATCGAACTTAGAAATTCCAAAATATCATCATCAATATCTTCGATATTTCTGAGGATATTTTCATAAATATTCTCATCCGAAATTATATACCTCTTCGTACTTCCTGTGTATCATTATATTGGAAATGTTCAAGAGAAAATTTAGTACCGAAAAGCAGATTATGCGAAACTATGAAGAAAGCCTTGGACAAATCACAAAGAATAAGTTTGACTTCAAAGAATCCAAATGATTCAATGTGTGCTAAAGTCTTTAGTGAATATCTTACTCCTTACTCTAAACCCTTGCGGACAATAGTTTCTATCATCCTCTGATCATAGATATTCCGGGATATTATCGTATCTTTCATTATAAATATCCTCGATATTTCTGAATATATTTTCATGACTAATCTTATCTGAAATCATTAATCTCTTCGTGCTATCAGTATTACATCATATAGAAACTGTTAGTTTCTATATTCTGTAAACTTTCGAGTTTAAAATATGAATGATTTTGAAGTAGTGTTGGGAACTGAAGTATGAGTTAGTATAATATAATGACACTTGATCAACGTGATTATATTACAGTAAGTCATGCTGAGTTTCTAAAAGTATGTGATGATTCACAGATCATAACGTCCTCATGTGCCATGTTACATAACTCTTTCATTCTGCTTAACTTCTGAATATATCAAGAAAGTATATTCTTGATAGTTCTATTCTCAGTGATCCTGGTAATTTAACCAATTAAATCGTGCTATTACAATTCTTCTGCTTAGTATAGTGTGATCATTCAAAATTTCATACATATGAATTCTGGACCATTATTCGCTTGACTTGAGGTCGGGAAGAGAAAACAAAAGTATGGAGCTTCGAAGTATAAGGGAAGGTATAAAGCCCGATAACAACACATAAATTACAAACCTTGCATATCAATGTTTATAGCAACATAAAGACACGGGAGGATTAAAAGCACTATAACCCCAAGGGCAAAGTAGAAGTAAGCAGATTCCTCTGGTGAAAGTTGGAAAAGGAGAACGGTGGTTGTGATAGTAAGGATAAGGACAAGGAGCAGAACTGGATTTAGCATTTTCATAAACTTTTGGATATGGGGATTTGATATAAGAATGGTAAAAGTAACGGAACGGAAGAAGTTCATTTATAGTGAAAATACCAGACAGAGCAATCAAGACAGATGATCGCATTTAATTATAGAGATCTTATTTTCCATAAATCCCGAAGAATCAGATCTTATAGATTTCCAAGATCTTCTTTTAAATCAATGTCAAAAGTTAAGACGCGCCTTATTTTCTAAATTCAAACGTGACTACGTCAAAAGTTAAGACAAATATTCATTGCATCATTTCGTTCTTTTATGATAGCTTCAGCCGTACGCTACGAGTATCGAGTTATTTTATCCATGATACTCAATGTTGATAAAATCTTATTTTCATCTTATATTCGTCATGAAAACATTTCTATTGTTTTCCATGACAACCTCACTCAAATTTCGGGACGAAATTTCTTTAACGGGTAGGTACTGTGATGACCCAGGAATTTCCGACTAAATTTTAAACTTAATCTTTATATGATTTTGATATGATAAGCAAAGTCTGTAAGTTTGAATCTCAAAAATTTTGAACTGTTTACATGAATACATTTGCCCTTCGACTACTTCCGACGATTCACGAACATTGGGTTGTAAATAAATATGTATATATATTTTTTTTATGACTTGAAACCATAATATACAAGTTAGTTGTTAGAATTAATAATGTAAAATAATTTATATTATAAAAATAAAAATCTTATAATTTAAAATGTAATCCTAGATATAGTATGTTGAAAAATATAAACTTTGATTACTTTATTTAGAAATACACGATTTCATTTTTCCTAGTTAATAATGAATACTTATACATACAATTGTGGGTTGATATATATAAAATTTTAATACATGATTATTAAAGGTATAATGTAATGTATATATATAAGTTATTAATCAAATTATAAATATTATATAAATTTATAATATTTCATTCTATATGAGTATTTATATAATAATAATAATAATTTGTTATATTAATATTATTACTACTTGCACTATTAATATCAATATTAGTATTATTAATCTAATTATTTCGAATATATAACGAATTGATATAGAATTTGTTATACATAAATTATTAGATTATTATTAGTACTAATAGTATTTATATTAATATCACTAATAATATTAATATTATTATAATTATAATTAGTATTATTATTATTATTATCATTAATAATGTTATTATTAACATTTTTATTATTATTATGATAATTATTATATTATTATTACTTATTAATATTATTTATTAATTTATTGAATTAACTGATTATGGATTAATCAATATTATTTAAAAACATTTTTATTAGTAATATTAACATATTATTATATTTAATATATTTATTAATTATTAATATTAAGATATAATTTATATAATATAGATATAGATATACACGCGTGCAGTTGGATACGTGTGTCTAACCATTATTTTTTTTCTCTTCTTTCTGTTGCCTCGTGAACCAGTGTTGGGATTATTTTCCTCTTCAAAACTATTAATCATCTCATATTATTGATAAAAAAAAGCAATCGATTTCCATCATCAAAAATCAATTACACATCTGTAACTGTTATTAGTTGTTGAGCTGTAATCAGGAAAAAAATTCAAGAACTTGTTCAAAGTGCACACGTTATTTTTTTTTTCTCAAAAGCCGATTTCGTTTGAATTTTCAAAATCGTTAAATGTAGTTGTCTTAGGATCTTTTTTCTCAAACTATATGCAAAGACTCAGGTTCTAAATCTTGTTATCGATTATCAATTTCGCGAGTCAAACTTGATTTTAAAAAGTCAACTGTTTCGATTCTTCAAGAAATTTGAAGTGGTGTTGATGTCTTAGGATCAATTGAGGTTACCGACAGTTTATATGAACAAATTAAAACCTATTTTGTGTTATAAATTTTGTCCAAAACCTTCTCAATTGCAAAATCATATTATTATTTTTTTAATGTCGCGACTGCAGCAGCATCACTTGTTGATTTTTTTTTTCTTTCTTTGTTTTGTTAATCTAATTACTTTTAATTAAGTATTTACGTTTTGGATTTGAAGTTATAAACTAGTTGGTAAACAAAAATCGAATTGTTGTTGATTGATCTTGGGCGTATGTTCAAGTGAAGAAGAAGGGGGAGAATACAAAATAATACGGGGTTAATATTTATGTTTCTGTAATATTTCGGATAAAGGGCCACAGCCCAACTGGTTTCATGTGACGATGGCTATACGAGAGGTCTTGGGTTCGAGTCTCGTTCGCGACAGTTTTCTTTTTAAGATTTCTTTTTGAGGTAGTTCCATTTTCTATTATTATTATTATTATTATTATTATTATTATTATTATTATTATTATTATTATTATTATTATTATTATTATTATTATTATTATTATTATTATTGCTATTATTGTTATTATTAATTGTTGTTATTATTACTAGTATTAATATTATTGTTATTGTTATTGTTATATGTACTAATTATTATTTATTAATACTATCATGATTATAATTACAATTATTATTATCATTATTGTTATTACTAATATTATTATCACTATCAAATGTTATTACTAGTATTATTATTATTGATTGGTATTACGGTATTATTAACTAGTATCAATATTATCAACAATAACATAATGAATAAGATTATTAACCTTAATATAGTTATATTATCATCATCTGTAGTATTATTATTAAGTAACATTATTCATAATACTATCAAGTAGCATTAGTAGAAATAATGTTAATACTATATCATTAAGTTTATTATTTTAAGAACTATTATCATTATTATGATTATCAAATATCAATTTATAAATATTAGAACCCTTATTATTAACATAAGTATATTATTAGTATTAATATTATTTTAGAGTTATTATTATTTGTATCATTAACATTTATCATTTTCATTTTTGCTATTAGTATTATCATTATTAATAAAAGTATTATTATTATTATTAGTAAATCATTATTATCTAAATTATTATTTAACAAATAAATCTTTTGTACACTATATATATACTTAAGGTATATACTAGGATTGTATTAATAATTCACATAACAAACTAATAAAATTTCATAAATAAAATACTAATCACAAATATATGTATATAGATATATTAATATTACTAATTATATAAACATTAATCCTTATAAATATATATATATATATATACATAAAATTGATATATATAGAATATAATTTAAGATATAATATAAGTATACGTTTTAAATTGGAATTTAGAATAAATTCTACAAAACTATAAATATATAAATAATACATATTAATAAATGAAATTTTGTGATTTACATTATACGTATTAATAAATACACAATTGATATAGGTTCGTGAATCTGAGGCCAACCCTGCATTGTTAGATGTCGTCTTATGTATTTTTACTACAAAATACATTAGGTGAGTTTCATTTGCCTTTTTACCCTTTATATTTTTGGGCTGAGAATACATGCGCAATTTTTATAACTGTTTTACGAAATAGACACAAGTAATTGAAACTACATTATATGGTTGAATGATCGAAATCGAATATGCCCCTTTATAGTCTGGTAATCTAAGAATTAGGGAACAGACACCCTAATTGACGAGAATCATAAAGATAGATCTATCGGGCCCAACAAGCCCCATCCAAAGTACCGGATGCTTTAGTACTTCGAAATTTTATATCATGTCCGAAGGAGGATCTCGGAATGATGGGGATATTCTTATATGCTTATTGTGAATGTCGGTTACCAGGTGTTCAATCCATATGAATGATATTTTTGTCTCTATGCATGGGACGTATGTTTATGAGAAATGGAAATATGAAATCTTGTGGTCTATTAGAATTATGAAATGATTATTTTTGTTAAACTAATGAACTCACCAACCTTTTGGTTGACACTTTAAAGCATGTTTATTCTCAGGTACGAAAGAAATCTTCCGCTGTGTAATTGCTCATTTTAAAGATATTACTTGAAGTCATTCATGACATATTTTAAAAGACGTTGCATTCGAGTCATTGAGATCATCAAGATTATTATTAAATCAGTTATAGTTAGATATATTATAAAATGGTATGCATGCCGTCAACTTTTGTTGTAATGAAAGATTGTCTTTTCAAAAACGAATGCAATGTTTGTAAAATGTATCATATAGAGGTCAAATACCTCGCGATGTAATCAACTGTTGTGAATCATTTATAAATGATATGGACTTCATCCGAATGGATTAGGACGGGTCCTTTCATCATAGTCCCACTTTTACTCTTTTTTTGAACTTACATTTGGGATGAGAAAACATAAACGTTCTTTTTACTAAGTGAACACAAGTACAGGAAAACAAACATTCTACGTACGAGTTTGAACAAAAATCCTCAATTCGATTATCATTAGTTACACTTGCCGGGTGTAAGCGAGAACTTATGTTATATGGCCATATGGGTTTGACAAACCCTCATTCAAACGGTTCGCTACCGTTTACGAATGAAATGTATTTTCGAGAAACAATGTATGTTCTAACACTATTGTGATGGGGTTCTATGGAAGGAATGTTAAGCATTGATAATTGGGTGCTCGTGAAACAAACTTTTGGAATGTATTACTATTATATCATTGTTGCAAATCTTGTAGTTCACTTGTACTTACTTACTCAAACCTATGATTTCACCAACGTTTTCGTTGACAGATTTATATGTTTTTCTCAGGTCCTTGAACATTTGTGTGATACATGCTTCCGCTCATTACTTTTGATACTTGCTTGGATGTCGAGTAAACATGCATACGTGGAGCGTCTTTTGGCTACTTTCATTTGTGTCGCATATATTTAAATTGTACTTTAAACTTTGTTATGTAACTAGTTGTCGAACTACCTTGTAAACCTTGAAACATCTTTACTTTTGAAATGAATGCGACATACTTTTGGTCAAACGTTGTTTTAAAGACTTATGACCACGTAACGGGACCTAAGTAGATGGCGCCGTCAATGACGATTTTGTCGGGTCGCTACAAGTGGTATCAGAGCGTTGGTTGTAGGGATTTAGAGTTCATTGGTGTCAACCTCGAGTCATAGGGTACATTAGTGAGTCTAGACTACAACCGGCATATAGACTTGAAGTAGGCATTACTTGAATACTTGTGCATTATACTCGAACGTTTCTACTCATATCTACTTTTATTTCATCTTAATCTCACGTTGTTTAATTTGATTGACCCGCCATCTTGACTTAGTAAAGTAATGTCGGATGCACATATGAATTAGGGTAATATAATTTCCGGGATTATATTACGGTGACTCATATGAACGTTCCGACATTATGACACAAAGAATTTAAGGCGAGTCAAGGAAAATTTTCTCCCTATCCTTATTTCCATATCACGGTTAGTATTGTTGAGAATACTAATCAACGATATTCTTGTGTTATGAAGGAACAATGGCTCACAAAGGTCAACACAATACTCCTTCCGAAACTCTAGAACAAGCTCTTCAATGAATGATAGCCACCGCCATGGGTGTGGCCGTGGCCGATCACTTTTCCAACAATAACAATCATGGAGCCGGTAATTCAAGCGAAGGTTGCTCCTACAAAAACTTCATGAAGTACAATCCTCCCACTTTCGATGGAACCGGGGGACCGGTTATTCTCACCCGATGGTTCTAACAAACGGAAGCCGTTTTTAACATAAGCGGTTGTCAGGACCAAGATAAGGTCAAGTTTTCCACCCCCACCCTTACCGGTATTGCTCTCTCATGGTGGAACACGTATGTACAATCAGTGGGTATCGATGAAGCCCTTACACTCTCTTGGACTGAATTAAGAGAAAGAATGATCACCGAATACTTTCCGTGCGAAGATACTCGAAGGCTTGAACAGGGGCTAAACAATTTAAAAATAGCCCGAAATGACCTCGAGGCTTATAATCAACGGTTTGCCGAACTAACCTCAATTTGTCCAAACCTCAGGGCTCCCGGGCCCCGAGGAGTTGAGTTTTACATGGATGGCCTCCCTAAGAGCATTCCACACGTGGTAATGCCATCAAGACCCGCCGACCTACAAGAAGCTGTGATGATAGCCCGTCGCTTTATAAAAACGGTGGACGAAATTGAAGCGCCGGCACCAACGGTCGAGGACCAACCGGGTAAGAACAAAAGAAAATGGGGAGCCTCTCCATCAAGTAACCACAACAATAGCAACATCTCCAAGAAGACTTTCACCCCCAGTGGCAAGAAGGGGTATGCCGGAAACCTACCATATTGTAACAAGTGTCGCAAACATCATTTGGGTGAATGTGGCAAACCATTTTGCATCAAGTGTCAAAGAAGTGGCCATGTGGCCCTTGTTTGTAAGAGTACCGTTACCGTCACCCGAAAGGTGCCCAACGCGCACAGGACGGGTGCTTGTTTCGAATGTGGCCAACTGGATCATTTTAGGAATGTGTGTCCAACGAAGAAATCAACCCCAACGCACGCGATTGAACTTTCAACATCGACACCTAGGATGCCCGAGATGACGATGGACTAGTCACGGGTACGTTCCTTCACAACAACCCGTATATTTCATATTTATTCGATTCGGTTACCGTTAGACGTTTTATAACCAAGGCTTTGACTCGTGCTCTTTGCACTCCACCTTTTCCCCTAGATACTACTTAGGCCATTCAAGTGACCAACGGAATAATATTGTGTATCTATAAATTTTATCGGAGGATGTACGTTAAACTTATTGGGTGGATAATTTGAATTTTGACTTGACACCTATAGAACTAAGGAGCTAAAAACCTATTCGTAAAGGAGAAATGTTTCCCTATCATCTTGTATAGATTATTGTGAACTAAATAATTTCTGGTTGAGAACCGATATTCTTTTTCCCCGTATCAATGACCTCTTGATCAAGTACGAGGATCTCGTGTGTATACCCAACCAATCTCCATCCTTGTTATCATCAATTGCGGGTTGAGGGAGACGATGTCTCCTAAACCATTTTCCGAACTCGCTACGATAGTTGTAAATCTCTCTTAGTACCGTTTAGTTAATCTGAGGCTCCGTCTGTAATCATAGATCTCCTAAACCGCGTATGCAAACTTATCTAGACAATCCATCATCGTATTTACAAATGATGTCTAAACCTATTCAGGTAAAGAAGAAAACGAACAACATCACCATCTTACGCTCGAACTTTTGAGAAAAGAGCAACTCTATACCAAATTCTCCGAGTGAGAGTTTTTGTTGAACGAAGTCCAATTTTCTAGACCATGTTGTTGATGGTCAAGATATTACAATAAAATCTCGCAATCGAAGCCACACATAATCGAGAAACCCTCACGACTCTGACTTGTACTCGTAAAATCTTAGACCTCACCGGTTATTGCCGAAGATTCATTTTCGACTTTTTCTCGTGATGCTCGTTCTTTAACCTCATTAACTCATTAAGGGAGAAATTTAAAACCTCTCCGTGTCCGAACTTTGAACGTGATTATTCACACCAACCTCACTAGCTAAATTGGTGTAGCACAAAATGAAACTCAAATACGAAAATATTTCTACTTGAACGCCTGAAAGGCATACCTTCTCAACTCGAAATCAAGGAAACTGAAATTCGTTATTTTTGCACGAAAAATGTGAATACTTAATCATGGACCCGATCGACCTTCTCGTCATCACTCGCCACGTTACATAACTCAGTTACTTTGCCGTTATTGCTGGAACTTAAGGTAACACACAATCCAAGGATACCCCTTTCTTCCTTGACTTATCGTCCTTATGCTTATGATATACGGCCAGCTACTACATAACTCGGAACTATACAACTACGTGTACTAACTCGTTTCCCACCAAGTCTTAACTTTTGGCCACTAGATGCGCGATATGGCTACCTCAAGGTATAAACTCATCCTATTCTAAGTTCTCATTTTACTCCTATCTTTTCGCTCTCACTTCCGTATAAAACCTTTGTATATTTGCTCAATGGAGAGTGAGACTCTTCACGTATTACTAGTATTCGCCACGAGGGTGACTAGCCCTGACGAACGTTTTTCGGTAGCCGATAAGAAACGTGTACCAACAAACGCTTTCGAGCCCTAACTAACCTGTTCAAGCACATCTTAAGAAATTCTATTCCAACACTGTGTACCATTGTCAATTATCCCGGATCGAAATACTCATTACACATCTTGTTTACAAGAAGCCTTAGGAACACGTTTAGACACGAGTACCGCGTATCTTCCACAAATAGACGAGCCAAGTAAACGAACGATTTACATCTTGGAAAGACATGTTACAAACTTGTATTGTCATCTTTAGTTGATCCCTCTTACAACAGTAGTTACCACTCACGTGTTAACGCGCACTTTTCGAAACTTTATATAACCGCAAATGTTGTTCTCCTATTCGTTGGACCGAAGTAGGTGACAAGAAAATCATCAGACCCGAAATCATTCAAGAAATAACCGTTGAGATAGTTCAAGTCCGGGAAGGGCTCAAGACGACCCGTCGTCGCCAAAGAATTTATACCAATGATAGATGAAAATCTCTCAAATTCAAAGTCAGTAACCATGTAATATTGAAAAATCTCACCTTGGAAAGGTGTAATCCGTTTCGGGAAATCGAGGAAAGTTATATCCGCAATATTGATCCTTTTAAGATCTTGGGGCGTATTAGAACCGCTTCCTACCGTTTAGGTCTCATGACTCAATTAAGTTTCCGTTTACCTTACGTTCCATGTAACAAACTTAGAGACGTGTCCTGCGGAACAGGAACGTGCTATTCTTCGAGATAAAATTTCTATTGATGATAAACTCCCCTTCATAGGAAAATCGGTTGAAATTGTGGATCGTAAAACCAAGTCTTAATACAACGTAAAATCCCGAATGTTAAAGTTCATGAGAATGCCCAAGGACGTATCTTCACTTATTCATAGCATTGATAACGCAAAGTCTCGAGGGAGAGACATCGACTATTACTTCCAACTAAATTTCGGGACGAAATTTCTTTTAAGGTGTGGGTAATGTAACATCCCGCATTTTTTCGTTAAAATATTTTAACGCCCGTCTTTTTATTTTAATAATATCTTTCGTATATAGATTTGTATCCTTCGTTAGCTAACGTTCTTAATAATTTCGTTATTTAATTATAACAACTCCTGTTTACTCTCACATATTTAAAATATTCGTTCGGTTAAATCACATACCCGCTTTTAAACTCGAGGGACTAAAATTTACACGGGGCAAACTAGTTGACTAGGTCAACTAGTCCACCCCAATCACCACCATTCAATCATCTCCATCTCTCTCTCTTTCTCTCTAGCAAGAACACACACACATTTACCAAATTCATTCAATCATCATCTAAATTCGATCTAGGAGGCTTACAACAAAACAAATTACATATTTAGAATCCTCTCTTCATCCTCTACGTTTTGATACTAATTTCATCTCGATTGGGTAACTTTCTAAAAACTCAAAATTTCATAATCTTAGTGTTCTTGACTTAAAAGTGTGTTAATTAGTGTCTATGGCTCATTGTGATGTCGTATATGTAATTTGTATGCTCGATCTTGTGATTTGACATAACTAGCATGAACTTGAAAAAGTGTTTGTTAAATCTTTGATTTTGGATGATGAAATGTGTTTAGATGTTAATGTTTGTATGTTTAAAGTGTTAGTTACTTCATTAGCTTCGTTTTGGTGTGTTGATTGACATGAAAACCTTACATTAACATGATTATTGGTTTTGAGATTTTGGTTAGGGATTGATAGGCTTAATATGAACTTTTGATGCATCAAATGCTATGAAATGTTGTTGATAAGTGTTTGGTTGCAATGTGTGTTTGATTACCTTCAAAATGGCATATCATATGTGTGAATTGGTTTCCCGAAACTTAAAATGCATTTGATGAACTTGAAACATTGATTCTGAACGTTTAACGATCATTCGATGAGGTTTTTGTTGTCTTAAATGATGAACTTGATTTAGGAAATGTATATAGTTGTGTTCCTTGTCAAAAGAGCTTTCCGATGATATAAGATACATGTCTTGATTGTTTGCGGATCATAAACTAGGATTGATTGAAGTTTGGTTCGTGCACTTGTGTTTTCTGCAAACAGGGACTGAGTACCAATTGGGACGCCGTCCAAAACTTAATTCTGGACTACTTCCAAAATTTAATTCTGGACTCCTTCCAAAACTTAATTCTGGACGCCGTCCAGATACACTATCAGATTCTGTTTTGCTTGGTCGTCTCACGAAAAATGTTTGCTATGCTACGCACCTCCGATTGACATGAAACTTGACCAACATGCTCATACATGATTATAAAACTTAGAAAAATTGTCGTTTACCCGACCCGACCCCGTTGACTTTGACTTTGACCAATTTTGACTTTTAGTCAAACTTAACCAAACATTTATGCAATCGTTTTAACATGCCTTTATACTTGATTCTTGTATGAAACTTGACAACATGATTCACATGCTATACTATTCGAGTCGTATTGAGCCATAGGACTAATTGAACATCTTTGACCAATCGTGACTATCGTTATTGATACAACCTATTTGTTTAGGTCAAGACTAGCATTGTTCTTTGCACACGTTACTTGTCGAAGTACTTATTTGCCCTTGCGCTCAAGGTGAGATCATAGTCCCACTTTTACTCTTTTTTTGAACTTACATTTGGGATGAGAAAACATAAACGTTCTTTTTACTAAGTGAACACAAGTACAGGAAAACAAAAATTCTACATACGAGTTTGAACAAAAATCCTCAATTCGATTATCATTAGTTACACTTGCCGGGTGTAAGCGAGAACTTATGTTATATGGCCATATGGGTTTGACAAACCCTCATTCAAACGGTTCGCTACCGTTTACGAATGAAATGTATTTTTGAGAAACAGTGTATGTTCTAACACTATTGTGATGGGGTTCTATGGAAGGAATGTTAAGCATTGATAATTGGGTGCTCGTGAAACAAACTTTTGGAATGTATTACTATTATATCATTGTTGCAAATATTGTGGTTCACTTGTACTTACTTACTCAAACCTATGATTTCACCAACGTTTTCGTTGACAGATTTATATGTTTTTCTCAGGTCCTTGAACATTTGTGTGATACATGCTTCCGCTCATTACTTTTGATACTTGCTTGGATGTCGAGTAAACATGCATACGTGGAGCGTCTTTTGGCTACTTTCATTTGTGTCGCATATATTTAAATTGTACTTTAAACTTTGTTATGTAACTAGTTGTCGAACTACCTTGTAAACCTTGAAACATCTTTACTTTTGAAATGAATGCGACATACTTTTGGTCAAACGTTGTTTTAAAGACTTATGACCACGTAACGGGACCTAAGTAGAGGGCGCCGTCAATGACGATTTTGTCGGGTCGCTACAAATACGGCCACGATAAATGTAGACACATCCCATATGTCGAGTTAAGCGACTTGAAAGTTTTGTTGTCATGAAAAAGAGTTTTGAGTATATTCTGGTCGAAAAGGAAATTTATAACCCATTTGGGTCATACTCGCCTATTTTGACCCATATGCGTAATATTGAGAAACGGAAGCCATCAACACGTCTAAAATATCATTATAGGCTCATCGTATATATTGGGTCAGTCCAGATCGGCTACTTTAAATTTTGAGTCAACAAGAAAGTTTTACCATTTTCGTAAAAGTGTCATTTGAAATGTTTGGCATGTAGCAGTTGTGTGTAGTAATGCTCAACCATTTTAAGTAACTTTTAAGGATGGCATGCTACCTATGAACTAATACATACCTAAAAAACAAAATGAATGAATGTAGATGATGCTGTGTCATTTTCTTCAATCTAGAACTTATTACAAAGATTTGCCATGTTAAACCAGTTTTATGACAATTTGAAGTATATGCACGATTGACAATGATCGTACATAAAGAATGTCCTGTTGGCTATTGGATTTAATATATATATATATATATATATATATATATATATATATATATATATATATTCATGACATTTATTGACAGATGTAGCATGACATGCTTAAGTACTTTCGTCACCTCTTTTTTTCTTTATGTTTGCAGGTTTTTGTTTGCTCCGAAGTCTCTTTCGCTGTTAGATGTGCGACCCGACAATGCTTTTTGATGTATTCGACCAAAATCGGACAACAAATTTTGAGTAGCTAATGGTTCAAACCCATTCAGGTACCACTAAAAAAGCCACCATTATGCAATATTATCAGCATACGAAAGCAATATGAAAGAACACATATAGAAGTTACTAAAACACATAAAGTTAATATATGTCATTTTGTATTGTTTTAGGGTTGTACTAGACTAAGTGGAGGTGCCATTATAAGTCATGTGGCGGCGCATCTGAAATCTCTATTTTGTTGATCTCCGCGTATCCTTCTTCACATGCATTAGGAAAAAATAAGAAAAAAAGGCAAATGAAAGTACTTGACTTTACAGGCCTAATATCGATTTCGATTCTATCAATATAGATGAACTTCATATAGTATTTTTTTTATTATTGTTTTGTTTTTTGTTCTTTTAATTTTTTAATGGCTAAAAAAAGTCGAGAAGAAGTTGCTATTAAGTTGATATAGTAAACCTTTAATTCTAATGATTTTGAAGTTTTGTATTTGCTTGATGAATCAAATATTGGATCCAAAAGCAACCCATAATGTTGATGTTTCATAAGCATGTTTTGTTGCAGCAGAGTGATGGGCTCATACATTGTGATTACAATACTTCACATCCTTTTCTGATCTCAGGTTTTGTTTTTGTGTGTGTTTGGCTATAGTAGGTATGTTTTATTGTATGTTGTTTTTATATTGAATCATTGGCTGAATCTTTATGGTTTGTGAATGTTGTTTGATGTGGTATTGGTCCACTATTTTTATATTGATTTGTATTGTATGTTTGTTTACCCTGTCTACAACAAATGTAACTGAGAACATCTTAAACTATGTTTGACTTTATATAGGATGGAACATGGAGCACAACCAGTACCAATTTCTGAGCTTAAGTCATCAGATGGATTCAAAACAATAGTGGCATCTGTTTACCGACATTGGGTAGCCAATTTTCCTCACAATCCAACACCTACTGCATACTGCTGTCACCTAATTGATATACACAAAGGTTGAAATGTCTCGTTCATATTGATTATAAACGTTCCATTTTAATTGATTTAGTTGCGAGGTTTTGACCTCTATATGAGACGTTTTTCAAAGACTGCATTCATTTTTAAAACAACCATAACCTTTATTTTATCTATAAAGGTTTAAAAAGCATTACGTAGATTATCAAATAATGATAATCTAAAATATACCGTTTACACACGACCATTACATAATGGTTTACAATAAGAATATATTACATCAAAAATAAGTTTCTTGAATACAGTTTTTACATAATATCATACAAGCATGGACTCCAAATCTTGTCCTTATTTTAGTATGCAACAGCGGAAGCTCTTAATAATCACCTGAGAATAAACATGCTTAAAACGTCAACAAAAATGTTGGTGAGTTATAGGTTTAACCTATATATTATCAGATCATAATAATAGACCACAAGATTTCATATTTCAATATACATCCCATACATAAAGATAAAAATCATTCATATGGTGAACACCTGGTAACCAACATTAACAAGATGCATATAAGAATATCCCCTATCATTTCGGAAAATCCTTCAGACATGATAAAAACGAATTCGAAGTACTAAAGCATCCGGTACTTTGGATGGGGTTCCTTAGGCCCAATAGATCTATCTTTAGGATTCGCGTCAATTAGTAGATCGGTTTACTAATTCTTAGGTTACCAAGCAAAAGAGGCATATTCGGATTCGATCATTCACCCATATAACGTAGTTTCAATTACTTGTGTCTATTTCGTAAAAAATTTATAAAACTGCATGTATTCTCATCCCAAAATATTAGATTTTTAAAAGTGGGACTATAACTCACTTTCACAGATTTTTACTTCGTCGGGAAGTAAGACTTGGCCACTGGTCGATTCATGAACCTATAACAAATATGTACATATATATATATATATATATATATATCAAAGTATGTTCAAAATATATTTACAACACTTTTAATACATTTTGATGTTTTAAGTTTATTAAGTCAGCTGTCCTCGTCAGTAACCTACAACTAGTTGTCCATAGTTAGATGTACAGAAATAAATCGATATATATTATCTTGAATCAATCCACGACCCAGTGTATACACGTCTCAGGCTAGATCACAACTCAAAGTATATATATTTTTGGAATCAACCTCAACCCTGTATAGCTAACTCCAACATTACTGCATATAGAGTGTCTATGGTTGTTCCAAATAATATATATAGATGGGTCGATATGATATGTCAAAACATTTGCATACGTGTCTATGTTATCCCAAGATTACATAATATATTAGAATACATGTATAATACAATATAAGTTAGCTAGGATATGATTTGTATAGAATTGTTACAATATTTCCCGTAGCTACAACAATCAAAAAATATCCAATCTTGTTTTACCCATAACTTCTTCGTTTTAAATCCGTTTTGAGTGAATCAAATTGATATGGTTTCATATTTAACTCTATTTTATGAATCTAAACATAAAAAGTATAGATTTATAGTCAGAAATATAAGTTACAAGTCGTTTTTGTAAGAGGTAGTCATTTCAGTCGAAAGAACGACGTCTTGATGACCATTTTGAAAAACATACTTCCACTTTGAGTTTAACCATGATTTTTGGATATAGTTTCATGTTCATAAGAAAAATAATTTTCTCAGAAGAACAACTTTTAAATCAAAGTTTATCATAGTTTTTAATTAACTAACCCAAAACAGCCCGCGGTGTTACTACGACGGCGTATGTCCGGTTTTACGGTGTTTTTCGTGTTTCCAGGTTTTAAATCATTAAGTTAGAATATCATATAGATATAGAACATGTGTTTAGTTGATTTTAAAATTTAAGTTATAAGAATTAACTTTTGTTTGCGAACAAGTTTAGAATTAACTAAACTATGTTCTAGTGATTTCAAGTTTAAACCTTCGAATAAGGTAGTTTTATATATATGAATCGAATGATGTTATGAACATCATTACTACCTCAGGTTTTGTGGATAAACCTACTGGAAATGAGAAAGTTAGATCTAGCTTCAAAGGATCCTTGGATGGCTTGAAAGTTCTTGAAGCAGAATCATGACACGAAAACAAGTTCAAGTAAGATTTCCACTCGAAATAAGATTGTTATAGTTATAGAAATTGAATCAAAGTTTGAATATGAGTATTACCTTATATTAGAAAGATATCTTACTGTAAATAAGAAAGATTTCTTAAGGTTGGATGATCACTTTACAAGATTGGAAGTAAGCTAGCAAACTTGGAAGTATTCTTGATTTTATGAAACTAGAACTTATATAATTTATGAAAAACACTTTGAACTTGAAGATAGAACTTGAGAGAGATCAATTAGATGAAGAAAATTGAAGAATGAAAGTGTTTGTAGGTGTTTTTGGTCGTTGGTATATGGATTAGATACAAAGGATGTGTAATTTTGTTTACATGTAAATAAGTCATAAATGATTACTAATATTTTTGTAATTTTATGAGATATTGCATGCTAGTTGCCAAATGATGGTTCCCACATATGTTAGGTGACTCACATGGGCTGCTAAGAGCTGATCATTGGAGTGTATATACCAATAGTACATACATCTAAAAGCTATGTATTGTATGAGTACGAATACGGGTACATACGAGTAGAATTGTTGATGAAACTGAACGAGGATGTAATTGTAAGCATTTTTGTTAAGTAGAAGTATTTTGATAAGTGTCTTGAAGTCTTTCAAAAGTGTATGAATACATATTAAAACACTACATGTATATACATTTTAACTGAGTCATTAAGTCATCGTTAGTCGTTACATGTAAATGTTGTTTTGAAACCTTTAGGTTAACAATTTTGTTAAATATTGTTAACCCATTATTTATTATATCTAAAGAGATATTAAATTATTACATTATCATGATATTATTATATATTAATATATCTTAGTATGATATATATATACAGGTAAATGTTGTTACAACGATAATCGTTATATATATGTCTCGTTTCGAAATCATTAAGTTAGTAGTCTTGTTTTTACATATGTAGTTCATTGTAAATACACTTAATGACATGTTTACTTATCATTTATCATGATTAAACATAGTGTATCAATTTCTTAATATGATTCATATGTATTTAGTTAGACGTTGTTATAACGATAATCGTTATATATATCGTTTCGAGTTTCTTAATTCAAAAAACTCAATTTTATGTATATAACTCATTGTTAAAATACCTAATGAGATACTTACTTATCATAATATCAAGTTAACTATATATATATATCCATATATATCCATATATATATATATATATATATATATATATCATCATAAAGTTTTTACAAGTTTTAACGTTCGTGAATCACCGGTCAACTTGGGTGGTCAATTGTCTATATAAAACCTATTTCAATTAATCAAGTCTTAACAAGTTTGATTGCTTAACATGTTGGAAACACTTAATCATGTAAATAAAAATTTCATTTAATATATAAAAACATGGAAAAGTTCGGGTCACTACAGTACCTACCCGTTAAATAAATTTCGTCCCGAAATTTTAAGCAGTTGAAGGTGTTGACGTATCTTCTGGAAATAAGTGCTGGTATTTCTTCTTCATCTGATCTTCTCATTCTTAGGTAAACTTGGGTCCTCTACGAGCATTCCATCGAACCTTAACAATTGGTATCTTGTTTTGTTTAAGTCTTTTAACCTCATGATCCATTATTTCGACGGGTTCTTCGATGAATTGAAGTTTTTCGTTGATTTGGATTTCGTCTAACGGAATAGTGAGATCTTCTTTAGCAAAACATTTCTTCAAATTAGAGACGTGGAAAGTGTTATGTACAGCCGCGAGTTGTTGAGGTAATTCAAGTCGGTAAGCTACTGGTCCAACACGATCAATAATCTTGAATGGTCCAATATACCTTGGATTTAATTTCTCTCGTTTACCAAATCGAACAACGCCTTTCCAAGGTGCAACCTTAAGCATGACTATCTCTCCAATTTCAAATTCTATATCTTTTCTTTTAATGTCGGCGTAGCTCTTTTGTCGACTTTGGGCGGTTTTCAACCGTTGTTGAATTTGGATAATCTTCTTGGTAGTTTCTTGTACTATCTCTTTCTACCATAAAGTGCTTCAAACGACGCCATCTCAATGATTGAATGGTAGCTGTTGTTGTAGGAAAATTCTGCTAACGGTAGATGTCGATCCCAACTGTTTCCGAAATCAATAACACTTGCTCGTAGCATGTCTTCAAGCGTTTGTATCGTCCTTTCGCTCTTCCCATCAATTTGTGGATGATAGACAGTACTCATGTCTAGACGAGTTCCTAATGCTTGCTGTAATATCTTCCAGAATCTTGAAATAAATCTGCCATCCCTATCAGAGATAATAGAGATTGGTATTCCATGTCTGAAGACGACTTCCTTCAAATACAGTCGTGCTAACTTCTCCATCTTGTCATCTTCTCTTATTGACAGGAAGTGTGCTGATTTGGTGAGACGATCAACTATTACCCAAATAGTATCAAAACCACTTGCAGTCCTTGACAATTTAGTGATGAAATCCATGGTAATGTTTTCCCATTTCCATTCCGGGATTTCGGGTTGTTGAAGTAGACCTGATGGTTTCTGATGCTCCACTTTGACCTTAGAACACGTCAAACATTCTCCTACATATTTAGAAACATCGGCTTTCATACCCGGCCACCAAAAATGTTTCTTGAGATCCTTGTACATCTTCCCCGTTTCAGGATGTATTGAGTATCTGGTTTTATGAGCTTCTCTAAGTACCATTTCTCTCATATCTCCAAATTTTGGTACCCAAATCCTTTCAGCCCTATACCGGGTTCCATCTTCCCGAATATTAAGATGCTTCTCCGATCCTTTGGGTATTTCATCCTTTAAATTTCCCTCTTTTAAAACTCCTTGTTGCGCCTCCTTTATTTGAGCAGTAAGGTTAGTGTGAATCATTATATTCATAGCTTTTAATCGAATGGGTTCTCGTCCTTTCTGCTCAGGGCGTCGGCTACCACATTTGTCTTCCCCGGGTGATAACGAATCTCAAAGTCCTAATCATTCAACAATTCAATCCATCTGCGCTGCCTCATGTTCTGTTGTTTCTGATTAAATATGTGTTGAAGACTTTTGTGGTCGGTATATATAATACTTTTGACCCCATATAAGTAGTGCCTCCAAGTCTTTAATGCAAAAACAACCGCGCCTAATTCCAAATCATGCGTCGTATAATTCTGCTCGTGAATCTTCAATTGTCTAGACGCATAAGCAATTACTTTCGTTCGTTGCATTAATACACAACCAAGACCTTGCTTTGAGGCGTCACAATATATCACAAAATCATCATTCCCTTCAGGTAATGACAATATAGGTGCCGTAGTTAACTTTTTCTTCAACAATTGAAACGCTTTTTCTTGTTCATCCTTCCATTCAAATTTCCTCCCTTTATGCGTTAATGCAGTCAAGAGTTTTGCTATTTTGGAAAAATCTTGGATGAATCTCCTGTAATAACCAGCTAGCGCTAAAAATTGGCGTACAGTTTTTCTTTTCCAACCAAAATGCACACTTTGAAAACTTAGCGTACAGTTTTTCTTTTCTCAGCAACTCTAGCACGTTTCTCAAATGTTCTTCGTGCTCTTGATCATTCTTCGAGTAAATAAGTATGTCATCGATGAAAACAATAACAAACTTGTCAAGATATGGCCCACACACTCGGTTCATAAGGTCCATGAACACACCTGGTGCGTTAGTCAATCCAAACGGCATAACCATAAACTCGTAATGACCGTAACGCGTCCTAAAAGCAGTCTTCGGAATGTCATCCTCTTTCACCCGCATTTGGTGATATCCAGAACGTAAATCGATTTTCGAATAAACCGACGAGCCATGTAGTTGATCAAATAAGTCGTCGATTCTCGGTAATGGGTAACGGTTCTTGATGGTAAGTTTGTTCAAATCTCGGTAGTCGATACACAACCTGAATGTACCATCTTTCTTCTTGACAAACAGAACAGGAGCTCCCCTTGGTGATGTACTTGGTCGAATGAAACCACGCTCTAAAAGTTCCTGTAACTGACTTTGTAATTCTTTCATTTCGCTGGGTGCGAGTCTGTATGGAGCACGAGCTATTGGTGCAGCTCCTGGTACAAGGTCTATTTGAAATTCAACAGATCGATGTGGGGGTAATCCCGGTAATTCTTTCGGAAATACATCGGAAAATTCTTTTGCGATGGGAACATCACTGATGTTCTTTTCTTCAGGTTTAACTTCCTCGATGTGTGCTAGAATGACGTAACAACCCTTTCTTATTAGTTTTTGCGCCTTTAAACTACTAATAAGATTTAACTTCGCGTTGTTCTTTTCTTCGTACACCATTAAAGGTTTTCCTTTTTCACGCATAATGCGAATCGCATTTTTGTAACAAACGACCTCTGCTCTTACCTTCTTCAAGCAGTCCATGCCAATTATTACATCAAAACTCCCTAACTCGACTGGTATTAAATCAATCTTAAACGTTTCATCACCCAGTTTAATTTCTCTATCCCGACATATATTATCTGCTGAAATTAATTTACCATTTGCTAATTCGAGTAAAAATTTATTATCCAAAGGCATCAATGGGCAACTTAATTTAGCACAAAAATCTCTACTCATAGAGCTTCTATCCGCACCCGAATCAAATAAAACATAAGCAGATTTATCGTCAATCAGAAACGTACCCGTAACAAGCTCCGGGTCTTCCTGTGCTTCTGCCACATTAATATTGAAAACTCTTCCACGGCCCTGCCCATTAGTATTCCCCTGATTCGGGCAATTTCTAATAATGTGGCCCAGTTTTTCACATTTATAACAAACAACGTTGGTATTACTTGCTCCGAAACTATTCATTTCGGCATTACTTGTTCCGACATTATTTGTTCCTTTAGTTCTATTAAACTTTGGTCCGTAGACCTCACACTTTGTCGCGCTATGACCATTTCTTTTACACCTGTTGCAAAATGTCGTACAAAACGCCTGATGATTTTCTTCACACCTATGACATGGCTGTTTTTGGTTTTTGTTGCCGTTGTTGTTATTGAGGTTGTTGTTGGGATTGTTATTATTGTTGAAACGGTTGTTGTTGTTGTTGTTGTTGGGATGTTTGTTGTAGTTATTGTTAGGATTGCGGTTATTGTTGCGATTGTTGTTGCGGTTGTTGGGATAGTTGTTGCGATTGTGGTTGTAATTGTTGTTGTTGTTGTACTGGTGACTCTTGTCACTGTTTTCCTCCCACTTCCTCTTGAGTTGTTTCGTGTTGGCTTCTTCGGTCGCCTGCTCTTTAATTCTTCCCTCAATCTGATTTATGAGTTTATGAGCCATTTGACTCGCCTTCTGTATAGAAGCGGGATCGTGTGAACTCACATCTTCTTGAATCCTTACTAGTAACCCTTTTACAAACACGACGATCTTCTCTTCTTCATCTTAGAACGCTCCCGGACACAATAGGCACAACTCTGTGAATCATCATTCATATGTGGTAACGTCGAACCCTTGTGTTCGTAACTCTCTAAGTTCTGCCTTGAGTTTATTGACTTCATTTCTAGGACGGTACTGCTCGTTCATCAATTGCTTGAATGCCGACCACGGTAGTGCGTAAGCAGCATTTTGTCCTACCTGTTGAAGATAGCTGTTCCACCATGTTAACGCAGTACCTGTGAAGGTATGCGTAGCGTACTTAACTTTGTCCTCTTCAGTACACTTACTTATGGCAAACACCGATTCGACTTTCTAGGTCCACCATTTCAATCCAATTGGTCCTTCAGTTCCATCAAATTCCAAAGGTTTACAGGCAGTGAATTCTTTGTAGGAGCATCCTACATGATTTCTTATGGAATTAGTTCCACTGCTAGATCCAGAGTTATTGTTATTTTGCATCGCAGCCTGTACTGCAGCTATGTTTGCTGCAAGGAAAACATGGAAGTCTTCCTCACTCATGTTCAAATTCCGACGAGTCGCCGGTGCCATTTCCTTCAAAATAGCCAACTGAATCGAGTTAATCATACAGAATATTAAGAGTAGTCAATAGTATTTCGTAGCATAATATGAACTCATTTATAAAAGCTTTTTCTTCATATTAGCGTTTTATAAGTTTAAATTCGGGTACTACCTACCCGTTAAGTTCATACTTAGTAGCTAATATACAATTCAGCTACTACAATTCCATATGAAAAACTGATTATAATAATATATCACATACAAATATTCTTCAAACTTACAACTTCGCTATTGATGTTAAAGCGAAGGGGTACAAAATAGTTATATTTTTACTACAAAATACTATTAAATCCGATACAATTTTACACAAGTTATTTATTTCTTTATAGAGTGGATATACCTAAACCTTGCTACAACACTTATAGGCAGTGTACCTAATCGTACAGTAGTGTAGTTTTTAGTAAGTCCGGTTCGTTCCACAGGGATCTTAGCCAAGTTTAACGCTATATTTTTAAAAACTATATTTGTAAAAATATAAATATATATATAAGTAGTATTATTATTATAAAAAGGGGGTTTTTACCGTTTAATGACCGGTTTGTCGATTTTAAAACTTAAGTCGCAGTTAAAACCTAATGTAAAATATTAAAAATAAATATAACTTAATTTTAAGCGTAAAGTAAATAACGATAATGAATTTGCGATAAATAAAAATGTGATAAATAAAATGACGATAAATAAAATTGCGATAATTAAAAAGTACGATAATTAAAAGTGCATTTAAATTAAATGACAGTAAATAAAAGTGCGATAATTAAAAGTGCAATTAAATATGAAATAAAGGAATTATGCTTATTTAAACTTCCGTAATCATGATGTTTGACGTGTTGATTTTAGTTTATTACCATGGGTTAATTGTACTTTGTCCTGGATTATTCAATATGTCCGTCTGATTTTTGTCCATAACAGTCCATCAGTCATAAATATAAAGTGCGAGTGTCCTCGTCAAATTATCCTTATATTCGAAGTCAAATATTCCAACTAATTGGGGACTTAAACTATAATTACACCAAGTGTCCTTGTATATAATTCACCCCTGTTTTAATAAGTCCATTGACTATTAATCCATTCCCATGTCCGGTTAAATGAACGATTATTAGTACTTATAAATATCCCGCCCATCGTGTCCGATCGAGTGTATATGGTTATTTATAGGTACGTCCAATTGTAAATTTTTATATTAAATTAACAAACTATCATTTAATTAAACAAATATAAAGCCCATTAATAGCCCATAGTCTAATTTCCACAAGTGTCGTTCTTTTGTCCAAACCCCAATTATGGTACAAAGCCCAATAACCCCGTCTTTAATATTTAGCCCAACATCACGATTACTTCGGCTTAAATAAGCATAATAATAACTTAGCTACGAGACATTAATTTAAAAAGGTTGAACATAACTTATAATGATTAATAATAGCGTAGCGTTACACGGACAGAATTTCGACTTACACCCTTACAACATTCGCTAACATACCCTTATTATTATTAAAATTAAAATTAAAATTAATATATATATATATATATATATATATATATATATATATATATATATATATATATATATATGTGTGTATACGTGAGAGATGGAGAAAGAAAAAGATGTAAACATTTGATTAAAAACAGCAAAATTTATAGGATGTCAACTGATTCTGTTCACCATGCGATCGCATGGGTTTATAACTGCCAGGCCATGCGATCGCATGGCCCCCTGGGAAAGCTCACATTTGGTTGTTTTCTTCTTGCTGACGGTTTTATAAATATATACTCCCTCCGTCCCATATTTATTGTCACCAGACAAAAAACACACAGTTTTAGGAAATCCCTCTAACTTTATTTCTCCACCAATGAGATTTCTTCTCTCTCCAGATCCACCAATGAAATATCTTCTTTTCTTTCTATTTATGGAAGTGGACAATTAATTTGGGACATCCCAAAATGGAATAGTGGACAATAATATAGGGACGGAGGGAGTATAATATATATATATATAATTTTTAATAATTATTTATATATTATATTATATTTATGTGCATAGTTAACTTGTAATTTTAGCTCCGTTGCGTCGCGCGTTAAGAGTTGACTTTGGTCCCGGATCCGGATTTTTGAACATCCTTTCGTACTATTTAATATCTTGTACTTTGCGTTTTGCGTCTTGTACTCTTGTAATTTTGAGACGTTTCTCATCAATAATTTGAACCACTTTGATTGTACTTTGTACTTTTGAGCTTTTTGGTCGTTTGCGTCTTCAATTCGTCGAATCTGTCTTTTGTCTGCACCTTTTATTATTTAAACGAATATCACTTGTAAATAGAACAATTGCAACTAAAAGCTTGTCTTTCTTGAGGGATAATGCTATGAAATATATGTTCGTTTTTAGCATTATCAAATATTCCCACACTTGAGCGTTGCTTGTCCTCAAGCAATATAGTCTTGAAATAAAAAATACTAGAATCACTTCTTTATTCTTCACACTTTGTACATCAGTGATTTCAATACGGCGGTATGAACAATGATAGTAACGATGTGGTTTACAGTCCCACATGACTATGAAAATTTAGATCCGTTAGGAAATTGGATCTTTATGAAAATATTGTATCTTTTGAAAATTTAATCTAGCTTTTACCCTAGATAAGTTTTTCGGAATAACCCTTCACCGGTATTTGCAAAAATGTTTTTGTGGGTTTGGTGGGTTTCAGATTTGAAAATTTTAGCTCAAAACTTATGGTTTTGTATCACCCACTTGCTAACCTTGTATTAGGAAAGCACACGTCCAGTATACTTACTCCGTATATTACCTTTCGGTAAACTACCGTCCGGTTGTAAAGGAAAGCGTTGAACAAGCAACTGTTAAGGCATTGTTTAATGACATGCAGATGTTCATGGTCTAAAACGTGTCGGATGCAATTACTATCCTTTGTAGGAGCAATAGTAAAGATCACCCTATAGTTTTTCAATCTGGCATAAGGTCCTGTCTTCGACCATGCTATGCAACCACCGTTCTTACGGTTGACACCCGATTTGGTTCAGGTGACCTAATGAATTCCAGGTGAATTCCTAGGATTTTACGTTCAATGGTAATGAACGCATTAAAAATGGGTTTTCAGAAAACAAATCGGTTTATAATTTTGATCAAAATATTTTCTCGTTCAAGCTTGAGTTTAGATATCATCGAATTCCATGAGTTTGTAATTCTCAATCTTTAAAGTCAATCTCAAGGATTGAGTAATATCAGTCTTAAAAGCTGATTTTTGATATTTAAGGAGATTATCCTTTTCTGGGGGTCTGATTCATTAGTCTTATCAAGCTAATTTGCAGGGCGCCCTCCCCAGTTTACGAGATAGATCCTCTCATGGTTAGGATAAGTCTGACCACTTGGCGACCCTGTTTGATGCCGAGGTCCGTGGATTTCTTGCTGATTTTAGAGATGACTTTTCTAGATTTTTCGTCAACCTACAGCTGGTCTGGACGAAAACTTCTTGACCTAAATCAAGAAGCGTGTGTCTTTTTCGGAAGACTTTACTTCCTTTTAATGATGGAATTGATTCATCGTGTAGATCCATCTTTTCTTTCAAATATATTATAAGAAATTGGGTAAAACTGATAAAATTGTCCAAAACAAAAGTATCTTTAGTTATTTGTACAAAAATATGTGATATATGTTTTAAATAACTTGGTAAATTTTTCCACACTTAGCTTTTATTTTCCTTTCTTTGCCTTTTTATTGTCCTCTATTTCATTTTAAATGAATTCTAATATTTTGGGTTGTTTCTCAATTTATGTCCTTTCCGAGGTAACAATATTTCGGTGTTAACACCTAGTTTTATTGCTCATAAATATGTATAAACATGATTTTGAGTTCATTTAATTGAAAATTTTGAAATTTTTTACTAGAATTGGGTAGTCAGTATATAAGACTAGGGCTGTTCTTTATTATCAGAGAGCACTAGATTCTAATACAACTACTGCGTTACTAGTATTTTTAATGGTAACCAAGTGTATAAGTTAAAATTTTAAAAATCCGAAAGAATTTAACCCCTTCCCACACTTAAGATCTTGCAATGCCCTCATTTGCAAGAAATCAGTAACAATTTAAATTATCGAGGGTGATTAGCGTAGAAAAATGATTAAATTTTATCAAATTTTCCAAACATATTGGCGTTTTTTTTGCTGAATGATAAATGGTGCACATCATTTGTTCATCCGTCTTGTTGTTACATCACATTTTTTTTTGTTTTGTCGTCAAAATTAGTAGCTTTTGCTGAACTTAATGCCAGTCTTTGAAAATGCGCTGTTTTACCCTGTTGTGTACAATTGACAATATACATGCATACAAATAATAACATGCATGGTAATTTAAAATGGGACTTAACATCCCACTTTCAAATCAAATATGAAATATTAGTACAATATAATAAAAATATTAAACATTACAATAAAAGTATCACAATATCATAGGTTTAAACATAAATAAATAGAAATAATAATAAAAATAAAAATCATAGAAATCACCAACGAGAACTATATCAATCTGGATAGGGGTTCCAGTTCATGTCGTCGGTCAGGTTCCATGGTTGGTGATAGGTGTACTGGTAATTTAAAATGGGACTTAACGACCCCCTGTGTAACGACCCGACTTTTTTGACTTGCTTTTGTGCCTTGTATTTTAGCGAAACTGAGTATTTGTGCATACTGTGTTACTTTATTACTTCGTAACCTTGGCACACGTGTTTTATATTCATATTCACCCTAAAACATGCCTTGGTGTATGTGGAATGCTTAACTTGTCCATTGGATGCTTTATAACCGTTAGTGTTACTTGCCGTTACGAATAAACCGCGGACTGCGCGCACGTTTGACTTTTGTCGGAACCGGAACTTTTGGACTGCGAAATATTAATTATTATTTTATAATAATAATTACTTGGGCCTTTGGATGCTTAATTTTATTTATTTAATTGCTAAAGCCCAATAGTTAGTCTTGTTGGACTTTCTACCTTGTTGGGCTCAAGCCCACCCTACTCTAGCTAGTGACCCAATTAATTAGCCCAAGTATTATTACTAGTAGCCCATAATAATAAATAAATAAATAAATAAATAATTAGTGAGTCATACTAGCATAATGGATAAGGATTATCAACTTTGTCACATGGGATTCTAGCATAAGGACACACTTTAGACAACCATTATCCATAAAGCAAATTTGTGTCCCCTCCCTCCCCTCTCAAAAATCACGGCCAAGATGGCCTTTGCCATGTCATCAATCCAAGTGAAATTCCTTGCTTATAAATACTAGCCTTTAGCCTCTCATTCCAACACTTGATCATTTGGTTTTCACACACACTTGTTCTTTCTTTCTTTCCTCTCTAGTTCTTCTTGTAAGCTTTCTTTTCCTTCTTCTTTTCCTTCCAATTTTGTGGTCATCATCATCATAATATGGAGATCAAAGTTCCTTTTAGCTTTGATCTTACTTATATCTTGTTGATTCAAGCATGAATCTTTCAAGAACATGGAAGATTCAAGCTTTCTAGCTTGAATCTTCATATCTTTTGTAGATCTACTTCTTTTATACTTTAATCTTGTTATTTTATGATAAAGATTCAAACTTTTGTTTGTAATCTTCATGCATCTTCAAGATCCAAGCTTTATGCTTCAAGATCTTCAAGAACAATTAAGATGCAAGCTTTCTATCTTGAATCTTCATATCTTTTTGTTAGATCTAAGTTCTTTTTGCTTTGATCATATTGTGTTGTGAAAAAGATTCAAACTTTTGTTTGTAATCTTCATGTATCTTCAAGATCCAAGCTTTATGCTTCAAGATCTTCAAGAACACTTAAAAGTTCAAGCTTTCTAGCTTTGCAACCTTGTAACTTGTGTGAAATGGATCCAAGCTCTCTAGCTTAGGGTTCCATCACCACATTTGACTTGGATTGTGCTTATACTTGTTGAATTGATGTAAAGTTTGTAGCTTTAGTTGTTATTGTGAATTGAAATTGTGTTAAGACTAAGGATATGATGTAACCTTGGTTCATCATCCATCTAAGACTCATGAATGAGTTGTGTTCTTACTTGGTCTTAACATATTGTGTATTAATGGTGAATATTGGTCAAAAGTAATGCTAAACCATCAACGAGTTGTACACTTGAAGCTACAAGCATCAAGGATGAGAACCGTGATGAGCATCAAGCACCAAGAACCCCACCGGAGCACTTACCTACTGTTTTTCGTATCTTATCATACCACCTGGGCTACTGGAAAGCTGATTTTCAGTTAGTTCGGTTCGAGTATATGATTTTCCGTTTAGGCCTCGTCTTAATCCGAGTTACGGTTTAGGATTTATGGCCCTCCGATAGTCACTACACCCTATTAACGTTGTGCTGAAATTTCTGACCTACTCGCACTTAAACCGTCGCCACGGTCAAACGAAGACGAGTTAGGTTCTGAAAATTGGTCAGCTGTTAGGGGACTCATATACCGAGCCATGGCCACTGACTATGAGTCTTTTCGACATACGTAGAGGTCGTAGAAGCTGACCGAAGTCAGCCTATTATTTCGATCTCTATTCTTGTCAAACTTACTTAGCTTTTATGATGATGAATGATGATGATGATGACACTTAAACTTATTTTATGCACTATTTGAACTCATAAAGACAACCTACTGACCTAGTAACTTTTGATTTAGGTTGACGACCTTTCGGACCGACTTACTACTTGCGTACTTTCATTACTGACTTTACCGCTTTTATCACTGTGAGTTATAGCATCCCTTTTTATCATTTCTACTATTTTGGGACTGAGAATACATGCGCTTTTTACGTTTTACATACTAGGCACGAGTACTTAAACTTTATATGTGTGTGGGTTATACAACGGCATAAACATTCCCCTTAGCACGGTAACGTTTAGTCATTGGTTTTTGAACCAGTGAACGCGAATCTTAGATATGGATCTATAGGATTTGACATACCCACTCGGGCTAGTCGCACTAGCATTTAACGGGTGTTTGATACTTCGTGAACATACGCACTCGACAAGTGTACTTTCAGGGGGTTATAAACGTTAAGTCTAGTTACCGGGTGCCCACGGTTATGCATATACTTTTCATACTGTTGATACGCTGTTTGCAGCACTGAAATCTCGTGGCCTATCTTTCGTTACTATTACAACTTAAACTATAGCTCACCAACATTCGTGTTAACTTTTTAAGCATGTATTTCTCAGGTGCCTAAAGGTTTATTGCTTCCGTTGTTAGACTTGATGTCATGCTGTTATTGAATTGCTGTTAAGGACCTGCTGTATTAGTTATCCGCTGCATTACTAGAGATGTCTCATTCATGGAACTTTTCTTTTGCATTCGTATTTTATGTTAATTTCAAACTATGGCTTTGTAATGACCTTAGGGTCAAATAATTATGTTTATGCTCCTATTCATAGGATGCACGCTATCTTTTGTAAAAACGTTATCTTTTATGAATGCAAATCGGTTTTCAAACAGCATATAGTGTTTGACCATGTAATGATCCTGTTGATTGATGATCCGTACACGATGGTTTTGTATGGGGCGTCACACCCTTGGTATCAGAGCATTGGTTGTAGGGAATTAGGTTGCATTAGTGAGTCTAGACCGACCCGAGTAGGATTTACTAATAGGACTAATCTACAACTTGCTAGTTTACTTGTTTCTGCGAGACTTACTGCATGCTACTGCTTACTTTTACTGCTATGTAATCTTACTGCATACTATTGCTTATCTTCACTGCCATGCGAACTTGTTGTATGCTTACTTCCGCTATTGCATGATTACTATCTGCTTTCACATGTTATTTCTGTTTAACACTATTGTTATTGCCATGCTAGGTTGCTATAGTGCCTAATACATGCATGCTTATGACTTACTGATATGGAAAAGTTATTTTCCTTGTTCAGATGTCGGATATTCCACCTGTCATCATTTTGGACAGCGATTCAGACTCGTCAGCCACCTCACCTACTGCTGCTACCGACACACAGATCCCGTTAACCAGTGACCTCGGTGCTTCATCCTCCGGAACTAGCAGCCATACACCTGTACCAGTGGTTACCGCAGTCGGAGCCCAGGACCCTCCGGAGATTCCAGCTCCAGTTGCCCCGGTACCTCAGGAGCCACAGCCCCGCCCCGGTGGTGTTGTGATTCCCGCAGAATTCGGGGACGTTCCGTTCCGTAATGAGCATAACCATTGGTGCCGACGCCTTCCTGATGGACGTGTCATACCGATCCCACCTTTCAGATACCGGATCATGACTACCGGCCGCCGAGCGCCGCCACCTCCAGCTATTTTCGACGATTCATCATCCGACGACTCATCCACAGACGACACTAGTGACGATGACTCCGAAGAGGAGGACCCTGATGATGCACCTGTACAGCCACCCTCCACCCCGCCGAAGAAGCGGTACCGTTTCGACGGCACCGTTATTTCAGGGATCAACGGAGGTCGAGCGTTCACTAACGCACATGGTCAGCGTCGTAGGGTTACCGCCCATAAGCGGGTTGTACCTTACCCTGCTGATCCTTTTGTGCGTAAGCCTTACCGCTTTGCAACCTCCACTTCTGGAGCCGAATCATCTGCACCACCGGCACCACCTGCACCAGCAGCACCTCCTGCTCTGCCAGCCCCTCCCTCTATCGAGGAACTGACGAGGGAGGTGGAGATCCTCTGTGCTCGGGTAACTGAGCTCGAGGAGCAGATGTCCCATGTGCTGGACATCCTTTATCCACCGTTACCATAGAGCTTTGTAGTAGGTTTCATTTTGTAATCTCGTTTGTAGTTCCATGTTTTCATTATGTAATGTGCGAACTTATGCGAATGTATGCAACTCTTTATTAATTAATGGAACTTTGCATTGTTTAATCCTTGCATAGTGTTCTATTTATGTTACTGTATATTGGTTTTGCGGTATTTATACCTGGTTGCGTTACTATATTGGCATGCGTTGTGTTGTTTCCCTGTTTACTATATACTGTATTATTGTATGTTGTATGCTGGATTTTGACTTAGGTCAAATCTTTTGTTTCGAAGGGCAATGGCAAACACACGAACAACACCCACAGCAGCTCAAATCGAAGAAATGATTAATGAATGAGTCGCCGCAGCCTTGGCGGAAATGAACCCTCAAGCTGAACCACCGCCGATTATCCAACCCATTCGAAACGGGTGCACCTACAAGGAATTACAGAGCTGTAAACCACATAACTTCAGCGGAACTGAGGGGCCTGTTGGTCTCATAAGATGGTTTGAAAAGCTTGAATCAGTATTCCGAGTCAGCAACTGTTTCGAGTCTAACAAAACCAAATTTGCTTCCTGCACGCTATCTGATGGCGCCCTCACGTGGTGGAACACCATGGCTCAGGCACAAGGTATTGATGAGGCGTATGCTATGCCATGGGAGGAGTTCAAAGCAGCTATGATTGATGAGTATTGTCCGAGAACCGAGATACAAAAGATGGAAATGGAGTTTATGCAATTGAAAGCTGTTGGCAACGATCTCGATGGTTACAATCGGAGGTTTCTTGAGTTAGCTCTTATGTGTCCTACCATGGTCACCCCGGAATACCATGGTCACCCCGGAATTCAAGCGTATGGAGAGATACTTTTGGGGACTCCCTAAGTCCATCAAGGGTAAGGTCACCTCGTCCAAGCCACCGAATGTTCCCGAAGCAATGCGCATGGCGCATACACTCATGAATCAGATTTTCATCGATGAACCGGAGAAGTCCAAGTCTGAAGCGGGTAGTAGTGACCAGCGAAAGTGGGATAACAGTAAGGGGAGGACCTATGATCAAACCCCCGCTAAGAGACACAACAACGGTGGAAACCCCAACCCCGGCACAAGCTCCAACCCGAACTACAAAGGTACCCTACCGCAATGCAAGAGGTGTTATAAACACCACACTGGGTATTGTAATGTTGTTTGTGAGAAGTGCCAATGGTCTGGGCATATAGGTAAGGATTGCAAAGTCACTACTTTGAATACAAGGGCAAACCCCATCGGGCCGAAGAAGTGCTACGGATGCGGAAAGACGGGCCACTTCAGGAATGAGTGTCCCGACAAGCGAAAAGACGGTGGACCACCACGAGGTAGAGCTTTTAATGTTAATGCAAGGGATGCACGCGAGAACCCCGACTTGGTGACAGGTATATTCACTATCAACAACCTTTTAGCTTCTGTCCTATTTGATACTAGTGCCGATAGAAGTTATGTATGTAGACACTTTTGCGATAAGATAAATTGGTCATTAGTTCCTTTAAAAGAAAGTATGCTAGTTGAGGTAGCCAATGGGAAACTTGAGAAAGTTGACCAAATTGGCTGAGGAGCAATTATTAACATAGCTGGCGTGGATTTTGAAATTGACTTGATACCCATCACATTGGGAAGCTTTGACGTGATTGTCGGCATGGACTGGTTGACTAAAGTAAGGGCCGATGTTATCTGTGGAGATAAAGCTCTTCGTATACCACAAGGAGATGGTGAGCCACTGGTTATATACGGAGAGAGATGTAGTTCGAAACTGAACCTCATTAGTTGTATGAAAGCGCAGAAGATCATGAAGAAAGGACGTCTTGCTGTTTTAGCACACGTGAAGGTTTTAGAAACAGAAGAGAAGAGTATGAATGATGTGCGAATCGTGAATGAATTCCCTGATGTCTTTCCGGAAGAGTTGCCTGGATTACTGCCACCGATAGCCGTGGAGTTCCAGATCGATCTAGTGCCGGGAGCTGCACCCGTAGCTCGTGCGCCTTATCGTCTGGCACCTTTAGAACTGCAAGAATTGCAGAGTCAACTACAGGAATTGCTCGACCGAGGGTTTATCCAACCGAGCTCGTCGCCTTGGGGCGCGCCCGTTTTATTCGTAAAGAAGAAGGATGGATCTTTCCGCATGTGTATCGACTACCGCGAACTCAATAAATTGACGATCAAGAATCGATATCCTCTTCCCCGAATTGATGATCTTTTTGATCAGCTGCAAGGATCAAGCCTTTACTCTAAGATCGATTTGTGATCTGGTTATCACCAGTTGAGAGTGAAAGAGAGTGATGTGATGAAGACTGCGTTTAGAACCCGCTATGGTCATTACGAGTTTCTCGTGATGCCATTCGGATTAACCAACGCACCTGCTGTATTCATGGATCTCATGAATCGTGTCTGCAAGCCTTATCTGGATAAATTCGTTATCGTCTTCATAGATGATATCCTCATCTACTCCAAGAGCGAAGAAGAACATGAGCAACATCTTCGGTTAGTGCTTGAACTCTTGAGACGAGAGCAGCTTTATGCCAAAATCTCCAAGTGTGAATTTTGGCTGAAGGAAGTCCAATTTCTGGGTCATATTGTGAGTGATCAAGGTATCAAAGTTGACCCCACCAAGATTGAAGCTATCAGCAAGTGGGAGACACCCACTACTCCGACTCACATCCGCCAATTTCTAGGTCTTGCCGGTTACTACAGAAGGTGTATTGAAGGTTTTTCGTTGATTTCGCGTCCTTTGACCGCACTGACTCACAAGGGAAAGAAGTTCATTTAGGAAACCGAACAAGAAGCAGCATTTCAAACCCTGAAATAGAAGTTAACCACCGAACCTATCTTATCTCTTCCCGAAGGCAGTGACGACTTTGTTGTGTACTGCGATGCTTCGAAGAACGATTTTGGTTATGTATTGATGCAAAGAATGAAGGTCATTGCTTATGCATCTCGTCAGCTGAAGATTCATGAGCGAAAATACACTACTCACGATCTCGAACTTGGAGCCGTTGTCTTCGTATTGAAGCTGTGGAGACACTATCTCTATGGAACAAAGAGTACCATATTCACCGATCACAAAAGCCTCCAGCACATCTTTGATCAGAAGCAGCTGAACATGAGACAATGACGATGGATTGAGATGCTGAACGACTATAATTGTGAACTTCGTTACCATCCTGGTATGGCCAATGTTGTAGCTGACGCATTAAGTCGAAAGGAGAGGACGGTACCTCTTCGCGTTCGGGCTCTGAACATCACCATCCATTCGAACCTCCATAGCCAGATCCGGGTAGCCCAAGAAGAGGCTCTCAAGGAGGAGAACATATCTCGTGAATACCTGAACATCCTGGTCTCTAAATTCGAGGTTAAGGAGTCTGAACTCCGATGTTATGCCGGAAGAATTTGGGTACCTCGTTATGGGGATTTACGAAGCCTTTTACTTGATGAAGCCCACAAGTCTAGATATTCGATTCATCCAGGAGCCAGAAAAATGTACCACGATCTCAAGGAACAGTATTGGTGGCCAAATCTCAAGAAGGATGTTGCAACTTATGTTGGAAGGTGTTTGACTTGTTCGAAGGTTAAGGCTGAACATCAGAGACCATCTGGATTACTTCAGCAACCAGAAATCCCACAATGGAAATGGGAAGCAATTACAATGGATTTCATCACGAAGCTACCAAAGACGGTGGGCGGATACAATATAATCTGGGTTATTGTTGACCGTCTTACCAAATCTGCTCATTTCCTAGCGATGAAAGAAACAGACACAATAGAGAAACTTGCTCAACTGTACATCAAAGAGGTTGTATCTCATCATGGTGTGCCTCTATCAATTATCTCAGATCGCGATCCCCATTTTGTTTCCAGATTCTGGCGTTCCTTGCAAGAAGCCTTGGGAACCCGTCTCGACATGAGCACCGCGTATCACCCCCAGACCGATGGTCAGAGCGAACGAACGATTCAGACTTTGGAGGACATGTTGCGTGCCTGTGTTATTGACTTCAGAAAGTCTTGGGAAAGGCATCTTCCGCTAGCCGAATTCTCTTACAACAACAGTTATCATTCAAGTATTAAAGCCGCACCTTTTGAATCGTTGTATGGCCGCAAGTGCCATTCTCCTATTTGTTGGGCTGAGTTAGGTGAAGTGCAAATCACCAGACCCGAGATAGTCCATGAAACTACGGAGAAGATTTCTCAGATTCAATCAAGACTTAAGACGGCCCGCGATCGCCAAAAGAGTTATGCTGATCTTAAACGTAAAGACTTCAAATTCAACGTGGGTGACCGACTAATGTTGAAGGTCGTACCTTGGAAGGGTGTAATTCACTTTGGAAAGCGCGGAAATTTAAACCCGCAATACATTGGTCCTTTTAAAATTTTGGAACGTGTTCGGCCCGTTGCTTATCGTCTGGATCTTCCGACTCAGTTGAGTGCTATTCATCCTACCTTCCATGTATCAAATTTGAAGAAATGTCTTGCTCCACCGGAACTTGTTATACCATTGGAAGAACTTACGATTGATGACAAACTCCACTTCGTAGAAGAGCCTGTCGAAATTATGGATCGTGAGGTCAAAACTTTGAAACGCAATAAGATTCCAATTGTCCGAGTTCGATGGAATGCCAATCGTGGACCTGAGTTTACCTGGGAACGAGAGGATCAAATGATGTAGAAGTACCCTCACCTTTTCCCGACTCCAACACCTGCCTCAGCTTAAATTTCGGGACGAAATTTCCAATAACAGGTGGGTAATGTAACGACCCGACTTTTTCGACTTGCTTTTGTGCCTTGTATTTTAGCGAAACTGCGTATTTGTGCATACTGTGTTACTTTATTACTTCGTAACCTTGGCACACGTGTTTTATATTCATATTCACCCTAAAACATGCCTTGGTGTATGTGGAATGCTTAACTTGTCCATTGGATGCTTTATAACCGTTAGTGTTACTTGCCGTTACGAATAAACCGCGGACTGCGCGCACGTTTGACTTTTGTCGGAACCGAAACTTTTGGACTGCGAAATATTAATTATTATTTTATAATAATAATTACTTGGGCCTTTGGATGCTTAATTTTATTTATTTTATTGCTAAAGCCCAATAGTTAGTCTTGTTGGACTTTCTACCTTGTTGGTCTCAAGCCCACCCTACTCTAGCTAGTGACCCAAGTAATTAGCCCAAGTATTATTACTAGTAGCCCATAATAATAAATAAATAAATAAATAAATAATTAGTGAGTCATACTAGCATAATGGATAAGGATTATCAACTTTGTCACATGGGATTCTAGCATAAGGACACACTTTAGACAACCATTATCCATAAAGCAAATTTGTGTCCCCTCCCTCCCCTCTCAAAAATCACGGCCAAGATGGCCATTGCCATGTCATCAATCCAAGTGAAATTCCTTGCTTATAAATACTAGCCTTTAGCCTCTCATTCCAACACTTGATCATTTGGTTTTCACACACACTTGTTCTTTCTTTCTTTCCTCTCTAGTTCTTCTTGTAAGCTTTCTTTTCCTTCTTCTTTTCCTTCCAATTTCGTGGTCATCATCATCATAATATGGAGATCAAAGTTCTTTTTAGCTTTGATCTTACTTATATCTTGTTGATTCAAGCATGAATCTTTCAAGAACATGGAAAATTCAAGCTTTCTAGCTTGAATCTTCATATCTTTTGTAGATCTACTTCTTTTATACTTTAATCTTGTTATTTTATGATAAAGATTCAAACTTTTGTTTGTAATCTTCATGCATCTTCAAGATCCAAGCTTTATGCTTCAAGATCTTCAAGAACAATTAAGATGCAAGCTAGCTTTCTAGCTTGAATCTTCATATCTTTTTGTTAGATCTAAGTTCTTTTTGCTTTGATCATGTTGTGTTATGAAAAAGATTCAAACTTTTGTTTGTAATCTTCATGTATCTTCAAGATCCAAGCTTTATGCTTCAAGATCTTCAAGAACACTTAAAGGTTCAAGCTTTCTAGCTTTGCAACCTTGTAACTTGTGTGAAATGGATCCAAGCTCTCTAGCTTAGGGTTCCATCACCACATTTGACTTGGATTGTGCTTATACTTGTTGAATTGATGTAAAGTTTGTAGCTTTAGTTGTTATTGTGAATTGAAATTGTGTTAAGACTAAGGATATGATGTAATCTTGGTTCATCATCCATCTAAGACTCATGAATGAGTTGTGTTCTTACTTGGTCTTAACATACTGTGTATTGATGGTGAATCTTGTTCAAAAGTAATACTAAACCATCAACAAGTTGTACACTTGAAGCTACAAACATCAAGGATGAGAACCGTGATGAGCATCAAGCACCAAGAACCCCACCGGAGCACTTACCTACTATTTTTCGTATCTGATAAGACCACCTGGGCTACTGGAAAGTTGATTTTCAATTAGTTCGGTTCGATTAGATGATTTTACATTTAGGCCTCTTCTTAATCCGAGTTACGGTTTAGGATTTATGGCCCTCCGATAGTCACTACACCCTATTAACATTGTGCTGAAATTTCTGACCTACTCGCACTTAAACCGTCGCCACGGTCAAACGAAGACGAGTTAGGTTCTGAAAATTGGTCAGCTGTTAGGGGACTCATATACGGAGCCATGGCCACTGACTATGCGTCTTTTTGATTTACGTAGAGGTCGTAGAAGCTGACCGAAATCACCCTATTGTTTCGATCTCTATTCTTGTCAAACTTACTAAGCTTTTATGATGATGAATGATGATGATGATGACACTTAAACTTATTTTATGCACTATTTGAACTCGTAAAGACAACCTACTGACCTAGTAACTTTTGATTTAGGTTGACGACCTTTCGGACCGACTTACTACTTGCGTACTTTCATTACCGACTTTACCGCTTTTATCACTGTGAGTTATAGCATCCCTTTTTATCACTTCTACTATTTTAGGACTGAGAATACATGCTTTTTTTACATTTTACATACTAGGCATGAGTACTTAAACTTTATATGTGTGTGGGTTATACAACGGCATAAACATTCCCCTTAGCACGGTAACGTTTAGTCATTGGTTTTTGAACCAGTGAACGCGAATCTTAGATATGGATCCATAGGATTTGACATCCCCACTAGGGATAGTCGCGCTAGCATTTAATGGGTGTTTGATACTTCGTGAACATGCGAACTCGCCAAGTGTACTTTCAGGGGGTTATAAACGTTAAGTCTAGTTACCGGGTGCCCACGGTTATGCATATACTTTTCATACTGTTGATACGCTGTTTGCAGCACTGAAATCTCGTGGCCTATCTTACGTTACTATTACAACTTAAACTATAGCTCACCAACATTCGTGTTGACTTTTTAAGCGTGTATTTCTCAGGTGCCTAAAGGTTTATTGCTTCCGCTGTTAGACTTGATGTCATGCTGTTATTGAATTGCTGTTAAGGACCTGCTGTATTAGTTATCCGATGTATTACTAGAGATGTCTCATTCATGGAACTTTTCTTTTGCATTCGTAGTTTTTGTTAATTTCAAACTATGGCTTTGTAACGACCTTAGGGTCAAATAATTATGTTTATGCTCCTATTCATAGGATGCACGCTATCTTTTGTAAAAACGTTATCTTTTATGAATGCAAATAAGTTTTCAAACAGCATATAGTGTTTGACCATGTAATGATCCTGTTGATTGATGATCCGTACACGATGGTTTTGTACGGGGCGTCACACCCTTGATCCCTATCTACACCCAAATACTCTCCAATGCGAGTAACAAAAATACCTCCTCCTATTACTCCCCCTTCCTGTATTCCTTCCACCATCTTAGACAAATGAAAACCAACACAGTAAGGGATATTAACAAAGCCTCTTAGGTCTCGAATATACTTAAGGTAAAATAAATCATGTAAGGTCATTTTCTCCTTGTTGTGACCTCTCTGTGTAATCGAGTTAGCCAGAAATCTATGAATTATACGAAGCTCGGCTCTGTTAATATGTAAGTAGGAGTGTGTTCCTGCCCGCCCAAAAACATTATAATCTGACATACACCTCCAGACGGCGTTAGCATCAAAATTCCTATCTACCCTTTCACCATGATAAATCAAGTTTGTACAATTGGGTAATAGTAATTCAGCGGGCGTATATATCTGTAAAGCCCTGGCCATGTCCAACATGGACATCCTATACATCTTACGGCCAAGTATAAATCTAAGAAAACTTATATCATCTAACCTATCTACATCCGCATTTAATGCTATAGTACTCATAAGCTCAATGCACCATTCTTTATATACAGGCCTATGAATGGTGAATAAACGTTCCCAATTGGGAAAAGAAGAGCTGCCATACCTTTAGATCAGTAGCAGTCTAACACGGTTAGCTAGTTGGACTTTTTCCAAAGGCTCCCAATAGATTACCCTTGGCACTTCTACATTTTTCGGTACCAGTTTGAATTTGTTACTTTGATATGTTGGGTAATCTTTCCAGTTTCGATCAAATCTCAGATTAGGATGCAACTGTTCTTCATGAATCGTTGGGTTTTGTACTATTGGATGCATCAGAAATACTACGTAGGCATCAACATATTCTTGTTGCGGATCATAATAAGGTACGTGTTGATCAGGTTGTTGTTGTTGTTGTTGTTCCTATTGTTGCTCCGGTTCATATTGCATTTCTGATTCAGGTTCTGGAGCAGGTTGTCTAGATGATGATGATGCACCATCAGTATCGGTATTTCTCTGCAAAACACATTAAACACAAAATTTGTGCATCCAAATATGCTTTAGTGTTAGAAAAATAACAACTTGAAACAATTACAATAACATGTTTAATCAAAATTAAACTTATACACATTTTCACAATTTTAACAATTCTACACTTTTTCAAATAAGCATATATGAAAATGTTTACAAAGTTCATAAGCATTCAACTCAAATAACATGTTAAAACAACCATTACTAGCAATTAAACAAGTTTCAAATGGAATTTACATCAATTTAATCAAGTTCGTGAATTTTATACCTAAAAAGTCCACTTTAATTCTCAAAAATCATGTTTAGGATCAAAGTTTGGATCATTTAGCTACCTAAACATGTTACACTACTTAATTTAGCAATAATTCATGAAAAAAATCGGCCATAACCTGTTTATATCAAAAAGCCCCAAATTGCTCAAGAACACAAACCCTAGATTTCTAGAAAATTTGAAGTTTTTGGCTTCAAATCATGTTAAATAGCATCAATCTAGGTTATACATGCATAAAATACTAACAATTTAACTCTAATTACACTAGAAATTAACAAAATTAAATTAGGTAAAATATTGATAAATATCACAAAAACTAGGAATTTTAAGAGTTTAAGGGTGTAATTTTTACCTTCTTGCTGAAAAATGTGAACCTAGGCATGATTAGAGCGGATTGTAGGACGAAAATTGGTTGAATTTGGTGAAAAATTGATGAAAATTGAGAGAGTTTGGGAGTAGGTTCGTGTGTTTTGTGTGTGTGTTTATGATGCAGCAGCAGACCCGCTGGAACTTTTGTTCCTGACCTGAAATTGGTCTCCATGCGATCGCATGGAAATGAAGGCCAAACCCCATGCGATCGCATGGGGTATTTTTTTTTTTTTTTTTAAAAAACCTTATACTTTTAAAACATAAATCAATAAATTTAAAAATTTGTTTTTTTTTTAGAATGAGGGCGCTTCGGATCGTTGTCCTAGTCCGTCTCTCAACAAAGTTTTAAAATTTTGTCACTTTTAAGCGCGGTTTTAAAAGCAAAGATTTTTGGGTTTTTTTAAATGTTTTTGGCATACTTTAATTCAATAAGATTAAAAATAATGATAATAAAAGTTCTCGTCCCTCCCTTGGGTAAAGCAATTTCGGTTCAACGACCTAGTTTTCAACTCACGACGAATTTTAAAAATCATATTTTTAACTTAGTGAAATAAAGTAAATTTTTGTTTTTAAATTCACACCAAACTTTAATTTAAAATGCATAAAATTAAAATTTCATATTATTAATATTTTAAAAATTTACACCAAACTTATATTATATTTTTGTTTTTATACATACAAACTTATATTAAAAATATTAATTTTTCAAATAGGTACAAACTTAAATATATTGATTTTAAAAAGTTTACAATAATAATTTAATATTTATATATTAATTTTAAAAACATGGTAAAAATAAAATTAAAAATCTTTTTGGTCTTTTATCCCACTTTAATCAATCAAATATTATCAAAATGTACGCCCCTCTTTTCGGTAAAGTAATTTCGGCTATATTACCTAGTTTTACTCCTGAAGAATTTCTGAAATATTTTGGGTTGATTGATTAAAGATATTTATACCTTAAGAATAAACGGTAAATTTCGCAGTGATGTAATAAATTTTTGTATGATATCAATAATTTTGGTTACGCATACCTAATTTTATTGAATACCAATTTAATACTTTATAGCGAACGATTCAGCGTTTATTATCAAAAGGTTAAAAGCAATAAAAATAAAAATAAAAACTGTACATACTTACCTGTGAGATAGAATTATCAGAGACCTGCTTTAGCCGACTCATAGGAGAGTCGTGTGATTTGGTTCTCCATAGCTACGTAAGCATAACCTCGAATCTTCAATATCTTTTCTTCTAAACATATGAACGGTCCTTCTCTGCATAGAGTAACAAATTCGGTATTTGAATATGTTTGATTACTTGAACATTTACCTTCGTGTGACCTTTTTCCGCATTTATAACATCTTTCAAGGTGTCGTGCTCTTCTTTTTGTTGCGGATTTTGATTTTTCTTTACCAAAATGTATCTTATGATGATCTTTTCTGAATTCTTTTCTTACTTCGTCCATTTTGCCTCTTATGAATGATACCAGTTCACTCGAAAGTGTGTCATTATTATGTTTAGTAATCATAGCGTGTAGCATTAGACCATTGTTCAGATCAAAGGAATTCTTCATCTCGTAAAACCTAAAAAAAATAAAAATTCAGAATGGGGGGAGAAGACTAGTTCTTTAGGGTCTGCTAGGAAAAGACCATTCGGATTCCATTCTCGGAAACTACACGAAAACAGAATATCTAACTCTAACAGAAATATATATTACCCTAAAAGATTCGAACCTTCCCACACTTAGTTAGCTGTGGTGTCGAAATTGTGATTGACTTCATCTTCAACTTCCATTGGATTATCTATGTAATGTTTAACTCTGTGACCATTAACCTTAAATTCAACCCCATTTGAATTTATTAATTCCACTGTTCCGTACGGAAAAACTCTTTTGACTATGAATGGTCCAGACCATCTTGATTTCAATTTTCCAAGAAATAGCTTGAATCGTGAATTGAAAAGAAGAACTCTGTCTCCTTCTTTAAATTCTTTTGAACTTCTGATTCTTTTATCATGCCATTTCTTCATTCTTTCTTTATAGTTTAACGAATTTTCGTATGCTTCATGTCTTAATTCTTCTAATTCATTTAGTTGGCTTAACCGTAGACGTCCAGCTTCATGTAAATCAAGATTACATGTCTTCAAAGCCCAAAATGCTTTGTGTTCAATTTCTACTGGAAGATGACATGCTTTTCCGTAAACGAGTCTAAAAGGTGTGGTTCCAATTGGAGTTTTGTAGGCTGTTCTAAAAGCCCAGAGTCCATCCTCTAATTTCATGGACCATTCCTTCGGATTTGATCCTACGGTTTTCTCTAGAATACGTTTTAACGCTCGGTTGGTATTTTCAACTTGACCACTTGTTTGTGGATGATAAGCGGTTGAGATTTTATGAGTTACTCCATATCTTTTGAGAACTTTCTCAAGTTGATTGTTACAAAAATGAGTACCCCGATCACTTATTAAAGCTTTCGGTGTTCCAAACCTAGCAAAAAGACGTTTTAAAAAGTTGACTACAACTCGTGCATCGTTAGTTGGGAGAGCTTGTGCTTCCGCCCATTTAGATACATAATCAAAGGCAACGAGAATGTAGAAATTATTATGAGATTTTGGAAATGGACCCATAAATTCAATACCCCAAATGTCAAATACTTCACATACTTGAATGACATTTTGTGGCATTTCATCACGTTGACTTATTTTTCCGGCCCTTTGACAAGCATCACAGGATTTGCAAAGAAGGTGTGCATCTTTGAAAATTGTAGGCCAATAGAATCCAGCATCGTAAACTTTTCTTGCTGTGAGTTGAGGCCCATAATGCCCTCCTGTTGGTCCTGTGTGACAATGGTTTAAGATTTGACTAGCTTCATCTCCGAATACACATCGGTGTATTATTCCATCGGGACAACTTTTAAACAAATGTGGATCTTCCCAGAAATAGTGTTTTATATCACTAAAGAATTTCTTTCGTTTTTGGTACGACAACCCTTTTTCAAGGAATCCACATACTAAGTAGTTTGCATAGTCTGCAAAACCATGGAATTTCACTATAATCTATCTTCAATAGATATTCATCAGGAAAGTTATCTTGTATGGCCGATTCATTTAGAACTTCTAATTCAGGATTTTCAAGACGAGAAAGATGATCAGCTGCGAGATTTTCTGCTCCCTTTTTGTCTCGGATCTCAATATCGAACTCTTGTAAGAGTAAGATCCAACGGATTAATCGTGGTTTAGCATCTTGTTTCGAAAATAGGTATCTAAGAGCAGAATGGTCGGTAAAGACCACCGTTTTAGCTAGAACGAGATATGAACGAAATTTGTCAAAAGCAAAGACGATAGCAAGGAGTTCTTTTTCAGTAGTTGTGTAATTCGTTTGTGCTCCTTGTAACGTCTTACTAGCATAATAAATAGGTTGAAATCGTTTTTCAATCCTTTGTCCTAAAACGGCCCCCATTGCAAAGTCACTTGCATCGCACATAAGTTCAAATGGTAGATTCCAATTTGGAGTTATCATGATAGGCGCATTAGTGAGTTTCCTTTTAAGAATATTAAAAGATTTGATGCATTCATCCGAAAAGATGAATGGAGCATCCTTTTGACAAATTTCGTTCATATCTCGTTCTAGCTAAAACGGTGGTCTATACCGACCATTCTGCTCTTAGATACCTATTTTCGAAACAAGATGCTAAACCACGATTAATCTGTTGGATCTTACTCTTACAAGAGTTCGATATTGAAATCCGAGATAAAAAGGGAGCAGAAAATCTCGCCGCTGATCATCTTTCTCGTCTTGAAAATCCTGAATTAGAAGTTTTAAATGAATCGGCCATACAAGACAACTTTCCTGATAAATATCTATTGAAGATAGATTATAATGAAATTCCATGGTTTTGCAGAATATGCAAACTACTTAGTATGTGGATTCCTTGAAAAAGGATTGTCGTACCAAAAACGAAAGAAATTCTTTAGTGATATAAAACACTATTTCTGAGAAGATCCACATTTGTTTAAAAGTTGTCCCGATGGAATAATACGCCGATGTGTATTCGAAAATGAAGCTAGTCAAATCTTAAACCATTGTCACACAGGACCAACAGGAGGGCATTATGGGCCTCAGCTCACAGCAAGAAAAGTTTACAATGCTGGATTCTATTGGCCTACAATTTTCAAAGACGCACACCTTCTTTGCAAATCCTGTGATGCTTGTCAAAGGGCCAGAAAAATAAGTCAACGTGATGAAATGCCACAAAATGTCATTGAAGTATGTGAAGTATTTGATATTTGGGGTATTGACTTTATGGGTCCATTTCCAAAATCTCATAATAATCTCTACATTCTCGTTGCCATTGATTATGTATCTAAATGGGCGGAAGCACAAGCTCTCCCGACTAACGATGCACGAGTTGTAGTCAACTTTTTAAAACGTCTTTTTGCTAGGTTCGGAACACTGAAAGCTTTAATAAGTGATCGGGGTACTCATTTTTGTAATAATCAACTTGAGAAAGTTCTCAAAAGATATGGAATAACTCATAAAATCTCCACTGCATATCATCCACAGACAAGTGGACAAGTTGAAAATACCAACCGAGCTTTAAAATGTATTCTAGAGAAAACCGTAGGATCAAATCCGAAGGAATTGTCCACGAAATTGGAGGATGCACTCTGGGCTTTTAGAACAGCCTACAAAACTCCAATTGGAACCACACCTTTTAAACTCGTTTACGGAAAAGCATGTCATCTTCCAGTAGAAATTGAACACAAAGCATTTTGGGCTTTGAAGACATGTAATCTTGATTTACATGAAGCTGGACGTCTACGATTAAGTCAACTAAACGAATTAGAAGAATTGAGACATGAAGCATACGAAAATTCGTTAATCTATAAAGAAAGAACGAAGAAATGGCACGATAAAAGAATCAGAAGTTCAAAAGAATTTAAAGAAGGAGATAGAGTTCTTCTTTTTAATTCACGATTCAAGTTATTTCCTGGAAAATTGAAATCAAGATGGTCTGGACCATTCATAGTCAAAAGAGTTTTCCCATATGGAACAGTAGAATTGATAAATTCAAATGGGATTGAATTTAAAGTTAATGGTCACAGAATTAAACATTACATACATGGTCCGATGGAAGTTGACAATGAAGTCAATCATAATTTCACCACTCAAGAAAACCCTCAAAATAAAAACATAAATATGTTATCAACAACATATGAAAAATCAAAATTGGTAAATAAGGAGGATTCAAATTGGAGTGATGAAGAAGAATTCCTATATAAACCTTCCATTCCAAGAAATGAAGAAAAAGAAGTTCAAATAGAAGTGAAAGAACCAAGAAAAGAGCATCCGAAAAAGGTTTACAAACTAACTCGACTTAGTAAAGCAGGAGACCCGGGTGAATTTATCATTTCTTGCTTGCTTAATGATGGTGCTATATAATGGACTCGCAGATTTAGGAGCAAGTGCAAATATTATGCCTCTTTCCTTATACAAAAGATTAGGTATGGGTAAATTAAAACCAACCAAAATAGGTGTTCAATCATTTGACCTAACCATTAAACACCCGGTTGGAATAGCAAATAATTTACTTGTTAACGTGGGAAGTTTGACATTTGTTGCAAACTTCATAGTGATTAATATGGAGGAAAACCTTGATATTCCTCTAATTTTAGGTTGCTCATTTTTAGCAACCACCGAGGCATTCATCGATGTAAGAGAAGGTAGAATGACACTTAGGGATAGTGATAAATCGATCACCTTTGTGAACCGAAAGTTTAGATCTCCACCAACCAAAACTGTTAAACCAATAAAAATGCATAAGTGTGGGGAAGATAAAGAAACACTTAATAATGAACCAATCACAAAGAACCCTGTTGATGATACGAAATTAGATGAACCCGTTTTTAACAGTTCAACGAAGAAACTTTATAAACGGATTCACGATGCTAAGATTAAGGGAAACTTTAAGTTATGTAACCGATTAGTATCCAATTTATCGCCAAAAGAAAAGGCAATGTTAGTTGAATTTGTGAAAGTTACGGAGGAAATCAACAAATGGATTGAAGCAAAAGTCAGAGATATACAAGTTGTTGATGATACAATTGAAAATAACGTTAATCACAATTTCAACACCACATCTAACTAAGTGTGGGGAGGTTCGAATCTTTTTAGGATAATATGTATTTCTGTTAGAGTTAGATTTTCTGTTTTCGTGTAGTTCTCGAGAATGGAATCCGAATGGTCTTTCCCTATCAGACCCTAAAGAACTAGTCTTCTCCCCCCATTCTGAATTTTTATTTTTTTAGGTTTTACAAGATGACGACTTCCTGTGAACTAAACCATGGTCTAATGCTACACGCTTTGATCACTAAACGTAATAATGACACCCTTCCAAGTGAATTGGTATCATTAATCAGAGGCAAATTGGACGGAGTAAGAAAAGAATCCAGGAACGAAAATAATAAGTTACATTTTGGTAAAGGAAAATCAAAATCCGCAGTGAAAAGAAGAGCACGACACCTTAAAAGATGTCACAAATGTAGAAAATGGTCACACGAAGGAAAATGCTCGACGAATCAGACATATTCCAATACCGAGTTCGTTACTTTATGCAGAGAAGGAACGTTCATATGTTTCGAAGAAAAATTGTTGAATGCTCGAGGTTACGCCTATGTAGCTATGGAAAACCAATTAGTCCGACTATCTTATGAGTGGGCTAAAGAAGGTCACTGAGAATTCTATCTTACAGGTAAGTATGTACAGTTTTTATTTTTATTTTATTGCTTTTAACCTTTTGATAATAAACGCTAAATCGTTCGCTATAAAGTATTAAATTGGTATTCAATAAAATTAGGTTTTGCGACCGAAATTATTGATATCTTACAAAAATTTATTACATCACTGCGAAATTTACCGTTTATTCTTAAGGTATAAATATCTTTAATCGATCAAACCAAAATATTTCAAAAATTCGTCATGAGTAAAACTAGGTTATGGAACCGAAATTACTTTACCGAAAAGAGGGGCGTATATTTTTGATAATATTTGATTGATTAAGGTGGGATAAAAGACCAAAAAGATTTTTAATTTTATTTTTACTTTGTTTTTTAAATTAATATTAAATTATTATTATAAACTTTTTAAAATTAATATATTTTTAAGTTTGTAAATAATTGAAAAATTAATATTTTTAATATAAGTTTGTATGTATAAAAACAAAAATATAATATGAATTTAGTGTGAATTTTTAATTTTAATATGAATTTTTAATTTTAAGCAATTTAAATTTAAGTTTGGTGTGAATTTAAAAAAAAAATCTACTTTATTTCGCTAAGTTAAAAATATGATTTTTAAAATTCGTCGTGAGTTGAAAACTAAGTCGTTGAACCAAAATTGCTCTACCCAAGGGAGGGACGAGAACTTTTATTATCATTATTTTTAATCTTATTGAATTAAAGTAAGCCAAAAATATTAAAAAACCCAAAAATCTTTGCTTTTAAAACAACCGCGTTTAAAAATGACAAAATTTTAAAATTTTGTTGAGGGACGGACTAGGACAACGATCCGAAACACCCTCACTCCTAAAAATAAACAAAATTTTAATTTTTTTTAATTAATTATATGTTTTATTAGTATAAGGTTTTTTATAAAAAAAAAAAAAAAAAAAAGCCAGACCCATGCGATCGCATGGGATTTATACTACACCTCCATGCGATCGCATGGAGGCAAAAATCAGGTCAGGAACAAAAGAACCAGCGAGCTGGTTCTCTGTCCCATTTCACCATCACACACACATACGAAAACACACACACATATCACCCAAAAATCACCATTTTTCACCCAAATTCAACCAAATTTCTCGCTACAATCCGCTCTAAACATGAATTTGATAAGGAGTTTATCAAAAAGGGTAACAATTTCATCCCTAAACCTCTTTAAATTTAATTTTTAGTGTTCTTTAGCTATATTTTTTCTAATTTGATTTTGTTAATTTCTAGTGTAATTAGAGTTAAATTGTTAGTATTTTATGCATGTATAACCTAGATTGATGCTATTTAACATGATTTGAAGCCAAAAACTTCAAAATTTTTAGAAATCTAGGGTTTGTGTTCTTGAGCAATTTGGGGCTTTTTGATATAAACAGGTTATGTCCGATTTTTGTCATGAATTATTGCTAAATTAAGTAGTGTAACATGTTTAGGTAGCTAAATGATCCAAACATTGATCCTAAACATGATTTTTGGAGATTAAAGTAGACTTTTTAGGTACAAAATTCATGAACTTGATTAATTTGATATAATTGCCATTTGAGACTTGTTTAATTGCTAGTAATGACTATTTTGACATGTTATTTAAGTTAAATGCTTATGAAATTTGTATACATTTTCATATATGCTTATTTGAAAAAGTGTAGAATTGTTAAAATTATGAAAATGTGTATAAGTTTAATTTTGATTTAACATGTTATTGTAATTGTGTTAATTTGTTATTTTGCTAACACTAATGCATATTTGGATGCACAAATTTTGTGTTTAATGTGTTTTGCAGAGATACTAATACTGAAACTAGAGGTTCATCATCATCATCTAGACGACCTGCTCCAGAACCTGAACCAGAAATGCAATACGAGCCTGAACAAGAACAACAACAGGAACCACAACAACAGCCTGATCAACACGTACCTTATTATGATCCGCTACAATTTGTTGATGCCTTCAGAGTATTTCCGATACATCCACCAGTAGAATACCCAACGATTCCTGAACACACGTTGCATCCTAATATGAGATTCTATAGAAGCTGGAGGGATTACCTGGCATATCAAAGTAATAAATTCAAACTAATACCAAAAAATGTAGAAGTGCCAAGAGTAATCGATTGGGATCCTTTGGAGAGGGTCCAACTAGCTAACTCAGTTAGGGAGCATCTGATTCAAAGGTATGGCAGTTCTTCTTTTACCGATTGGGAACGTCTATTCACCATTCGTAGGCCTGTATATAAGGAATGGTGCATTGAGCTTATGAGTACTATAGCGTTAAATGTAGATGTAGATAGATTAGATGATAGAAGTTTTCTTAGATTTATACTTGGCCATAGGATGTACAGGATGTCCATGCTGGACATGGCCAGGGCCTTGCAGATATATACTCCTGGTGAATTACTACTAACCGATTGTATGAATTTGATTTATCGTGGTGAAAGGGTAGATAGGAATTTTTGACGTGAACGCCGTCTGGAGGCGTATGTCAAACTATAATGTTTTTACACTAGGAGGAAAACACTCATACTTACATATTAACAAAGCCGAGCTTCGTATAATTCATAGATTTTTGGCTAACTCGATTATACAGAGAGGTCACAACAAGGAGAAAATGACCTTACATGATTTATTTTACCTAAAGTGTATTCGAGACCCAAGAAGCTTTGTTAATATCCCCTACTGTGTTGGTTTTTATTTGTCTAAGATGGTGGAAGGAATACAGAAAAGTGAATAATAGGAGGAGGTATTTTTGTTACTCTCATTGGAGAGTATTTAGGTGTAGATAGGGACCAAGGGGGTCCACTTTTGGAATGTAGGGAACAGGTTGAGCCTTTAGGATTGAAGGTCTATTAGGGTGCTAAGGTATTAAAGAGCAGACGCAACCAGCCAGTACCCTATGAAGGTAGTCATCCTCAGGTAGAGAGAGTTTCAGATGAGGAAATGGAGGAAGCGGATGACATTAGGGATGTCATTAGGGAGGCTATGACTGACGTCTACCAGCGTGTAGATGAGGTAGATATGACAAACGGGGAGAGATTTAGTCGGATGGAGCAGTGGCAAGCCCGGAATGATTACGAGCATTCCAGGCAACGACAGCATGATAGATGGGACTATCATCAGTGACAGATTATGAGCCGGCTGTCACCTCAGGATCACTACTTTCCGACCTGACCCACTTACTATCCTACACACCAGCCCGAGATGAGACCACCATATACTCTCTACGACCCTAACCAGGCCTACCAGTACACCTATCACCAACCATGGAACCCGGACGACGACATGAACTGGAACCCCTATCCAGATTGATATAGTTCCTGTTGGTGATTTCTATGATTTTAATCTTTTTATGATTTTTATTTATGTTTAAACATATGATATTGTGATACATTAATGTATTGTTTAATATTTTTATTATTTTGTACTAATATTTCATATTTGATTTGAAAGTGAGATTTAAAGTCCCATTTCAAATTACCATGCATGTTTATATTTGTATTGTATGTATTTTATTTCATGTACACAACAGGGTAAAACAGCGCATTTTCAAATACTGGCATTAAGTTCAGCAAAAGCTAGTACTTTTGACGACAAAACGAAAAACAAAAGTGATGTAACAACAAGACAGAATGAACAAATGATGTGCACCATTTATCATTCAACAAACAAACGCCAATATGTTTGTAAACTTTGGTAAAATTTAATCATTTTTCTACGCTAATCACCCTCAATAATTTAAATTGTTACTAATTTCTTGCAAATGAGGGCATTGCAAGATCTTAAGTGTGGGAAGGGGTTAAATTCTTTCGGATTTTTAATTTTAAATTTAAACACTTGGTTACCATTAAAAATACTAGTAAAGTAGTAGTTGTATTAGAATCTAGTGCTCTCTGATAATAAAGAACAACCCTAGTCTTATATACTGACTACCCAATTCTAGTAAAATTTTCAAAATTTTCAATTAAATGAATTCAAAATCATGTTTATACATATTTATGAACGATAAAACTAGGTGTTAACACCGAAATTATTGTTACCTCGGAAAGGACATAAATTGAGAAACAAACCAAAATATTAGAATTCATTTAAAATGGAATAAAGGACAATAAAAAGGCAAAGAAATGAAAATAAAAGCCAAGTGTGGGAAAAATTTACCAAGTTATTTTGAACATATATCACATATTTTTGTACAAATAACTGAAGATGCTTTTGCTTTAGACTAAACTAATCAGTTTTACCCGATTTACTGTAATATATTTGAAAGAAAGATGGATCTACACGATGAATCAATTCCATCATTAAAAGGAAGAAAAGTCTTCTGAAAAAGACACGCACTTCTTGATTTAGGTCATGAAGTTGTCGTCCAGACCAGCTGTAGGTTGACGAAAAATCTAGAAAAGTCATCTCTAAAATCAGCAGGAAATCCACGGACCTCAACATCAAACAGGGTCGCCAAGTGGTCAGACTTATCCTAACCATGAGAGGATCTGTCTCGTAAAATGGGGAGGACGCGGTGCAAATTAGCTTGATAAGACTAATGAATCAGACCCCCAGAAAAGGATAATCTCCTTAAAGATCAAAAATCAGCCTTTAAGCCTGATATTACTCAATCCTAGAGATTGACTTTAAAGATTGAGAATTACAAACTCATGGAATTCGATGATATCTAAACTCGAGCTTGAACGAGAAAATATTTTGATCAAAATTACAAACCGATTTGTTTTCTGAAAACCCATTTTCAATGCGTTCATTACCATTGAACGTAAAATCCTAGGAATTCACCTGGAATTCATTAGGTCACCTGAACCAAATCGGGTGTCAACCGTAAGAACGGTGGTTGCATAGTATGATCGAAGACAGGACCTTGTGCCAGACTGAAAAATTATAAGGGTGAGATTTACTATTGCTCCTACCAAGGATAGTAATTGAATCCGACATGTTATAGACCATAATTAAAACCATGTCAGGGGACATTGCCTTAACAGTTGCTTGTTCAATGCTTTCCTTTACAACCGGACAGTAGTTTACCGAAAGGTAATATACGGAGCAAGTATACTGGACGTGTTGCTTTCCTAATACAAGGTTAGCAAGTGGGTGACACAAAACCGCAAGTTTTAAGCTAAAATTTTCAAATATAAAACCCACCAAACCCACAAAAAGATTTTGCAAACACCGGTGAAGGGTTATTCCGGAAAACTTATCTAGGGTAAAAGCTAGATTTAATTTTCAAAAGATCAAATGTTTTCATAAAGATCCAATTTCCTTAAGGATCTAAATTTTCATAGTTATGTGGGACTGTAAACCACAACGTTACTACCATTGTTCATACCGCCGTATAGAAATCACTGATGTACAAAGTGTAAAGAATAAAGAAGTGATTCTAGTATTTTTTATTTCAAGACTATATTGCTTGAGGACAAGCAACGCTCAAGTGTGGGAATATTTGATAATGCTAAAAATGAACATATACTGAGACAATTTTTTGTCAAATGTGGTCCTCCACACTGCTCACAACTAATTCGTATTGAGTGAATATCTTTAGTCATCTTTTCCATTCGTCTTTCAACAACATCTATCTTTGCGAAAATGGAATCAAAGTCATGGCTAGAATCGGCTCTAGCTGCTTTAGATGATCTAACGATATCTTTTTCTTGGTGCCACTCATGTGAGTGGGAAGCAGTGTTATCAATAATTTTATAAGCGTCAGTTGCGGTTTTCTTCATAATGGAACCACCAGCTGCTATATCGATGTCTTTTCGTGTAGTGATGTCGCATCCTTGGTAGAATATTTGTACTATTTGATAAGTGTCTAAACCATGTTGCGGACATCCTCTCAATAACTTTCCAAATCTTGTCCACGCTTCATATAGAGTTTCATTTGGCTTTTGCGTGAACGTAACAATTTCTCCTTGAAGTCTTACGGCTTTAGATGCCGGAAAGAATTGTTTAAGAAAATTTTCAACTAAGACATCCCATGTATCAATCGCCCCTTCAGGTAACGATTCCAACCAATCTTTGGCTTCTCCCTTTAAAGTCTAGGGAAATAACATGAGATATATCTGTTCATCCTCCACTTCTCTTATTTTAAATAAAGTACAAATCCTATTAAAGGTACGAAGATGTTCATTTAGATCTTCCTTCGGCGCACCACTAAATTGGCATTGATTAGTTACCATGTGTAGAATTTGTCCTTTAATTTCATAATCTGGCGCTCTGGTTGAGTAATTGCATGACCTTGGCCAGTGCGTTTAGCTCTTATTCGGTCTTCCATACTTAGAGGTTCCAGATTCTCCATTATTGAATTTGTTGAATCTGAATCACTAGAGGATTCTGATTTAATGGGTTGTTCCTCGACAATCTCTGTTTGAATGATTGGTGGTTCCGGAGGAAAGATTAATGGTTCAGGATCTCTGAATTGTCCCTGAATATCCTCCGGATTCTCAATTGTGAGGTCGGGTTCAAAAAATGGATTATCGGAAATTTGAATTGGAGTACTTGGTTGACTTGATGACGATTCTAAAGAAAAATCAACGGCAACAATATTGGCTAGATGTCTTGATCGAGTTACAGTTGGTGAACGTATGAAAGGTGGTGAACGTTTTGCTCGGTGTATTCACTGAATATCCTATTAGTTATAAAAGATAAAAATTATATAAGTTATCAAATTAATAGACTTTTCTGATTTTGCCCACGTTTCGAATAGCCAATAGATACAGCAGGTAGCCAGGACCCTTTAAATCGGAAGCCCACAACTCGCCACTAACAAATCCAACTATTACTACGAACCAGAAAATTTTTGATGTCTATCAATTTAACCACTTAAAATAATTTTTCGTCGAAATTTAAAGAAATTTTAGAAAAGAAATAGAAAATTCTATGTCCTAAAAACTAGAGCGTCGATGAAAAAGAAAAAGTGCGTCGAAAAACGTCCAAAAATAAAAGGTCGAAAAATAATAAAAAGAACGTAGCGCGTCGAAACTTAAAAGTCTAAAAACTAAGAATTAAAAGTTGCGTCTAAAGGTATTAAAGCTTAAAGAAATTCTATATCCAAAACGACAATAACTTAAAAAATACTAAAATCTTAAAACGGCATCGCAAAATTCTAAAGCACCTAAATCTTAGTCTAAAGAAAAAGTACTTAAGGGATTTTACGGCAAAGCCTAAAAATCTAAAAATAAAAATAACTATGGCTAAAACTATGACTTAAAATTAAATACGAACGAAAAATACAAATATTACGCTAAAATAAATAAAAAGATACAATATATAAAAATAAACTTAAAGTTGTAAAAAGTACAATTTTTATAAAAATATTATTTTTATATTATTTATTTTATAAAAGTATCAATTTTATAATTTATTAAAACTAATTAAACTAAATAATACAAATTAATTTAAAACTAAAACTAAATAATTAAATAATTAACCCTAATTAGGTTTTTAATTAATAATAATTATAACTATAAACCCTAATTTCGTACAGCTATGGTAACAGACGAGTCAAATCACTCCATGCGATCTCATGGAGTGCTAGTACATTTTTCATGCGGTCGCATGAAGTAGGAAATAGGGCCAGATTGTTTGGGCAGCTACAGTGTAGCCCGATTACTTTTTTCTTTCTTTCTGTTTTCTGTTTTATATTTATACAAAATATATATAAAAATTAAATAAAAACTTAATTTTTTAAATAAAAATAAAAATTTTATAATTTTATATATTTTAAAGAAACTCTTAAAAATATATATATTTTGTTTTTCTTTTTATATTTTTGTATTTTTAATATTTAAAACGTATTTTTACAAAAGCGTATTTTTACAAAAGTAAACTAAGAATTTTTTTTTTATATATATATTGCGTTTCGCTTCCGGCGTTTAAGCATTTCCCCGACAGCGGCGTCAAAAATACTTGATGTTAAAGCGAAGGGGTACAAAATAGTTATATTTTTACTACAAAATACTATTAAATACGATACAATTTTACACAAGTTATTTATTTATTTATAGAGTGGATATACCTAAACCTTGCTACAACACTTATAGACAGTGTACCTAATCGTACAGTAGTGTAGTTTTTAGTAAGTCCGGTTCGTTCCACAGGGATCTTAGCTAAGTTTAACGCTATATTTTTAAAAACTATATTTGTAAAAATATAAATATATATATATATATATATATATAAGTAGTATTATTATTATAAAAAGGGGTTTTTTACCGTTTAATGACCGGTTTGTCGATTTTAAAACTTAAGTCGCAGTTAAAACCTAATGTAAAATATTAAAAATAAATATAACTTAATTTTAAGCGTAAAGTAAATAACGATAATGAAATTGCAATAAATAAAAATGCGATAAATAAAATGACGATAAATAAAATCGTGATAATTAAAAAGTACGATAATTAAAAGTGCATTTAAATAAAATGACAGTAAATAAAAGTGCGATAATTAAAAGTGAAATTAAATATGAAATAAAGGAATTATGCTTATTTAAACTTCCGTAATCATGATGTTTGACGTGTTGATTTTAGTTTATTACCATGGGTTAATTGTCCTTTGTCCTGGATTATTCAATATGTCCGTCTGGTTTTTGTCCATAACAGTCCATCAGTCATAAATATAAAGTGCGAGTGTCCTCATCAAATTATCCTTATATCCGAAGTCAAATATTCCAACTAATTGGGGACTTAAACTATAATTACACCAAGTGTCCTTGTATATAATTTACCCCTGTTTTAATAAGTCCATTGACTATTAATCCATTCCTGTGTCCGGTTAAATGAACGATTATTAGTACTTATAAATATCCCGCCCATCGTGTCCGATCGAGTGTATATGGTTATTTATAGGTACGTCTAATTGTAAATCTTTATATTAAATTAACAAACTATCATTTAATTAAACAAATATAAAGCTCATTAATAGTCCATAGTCTAATTTCCACAAGTGTCGTTCTTTTGCCCAAACCTCAATTATGGTACAAAGCCCAATAACCCCGTCTTTAATATTTAGTCCAACATCACGATTACTTCGGCTTGAATAAGTATAATAATAACTTAGCCATGAGACATTAATTTAAAAAGGTTGAACATAACTTACAATGATTAATAATAGCGTAGCGTTACACGGACAGAATTTTGACTTACACCCTTACAACATTCGCTAACATACCCTTATTATTATTAAAATTAAAATTAAAATTAAAATTAAAATTATAATATATATATATATATATATATATATATATATATATATATATATATATATATATATATATATATATACGTGAGAGATGGAGAAAGAAAAAGATGTAAACATTTGATCAAAAACTGCAAAATTTATAGGATGTCAACTGATTCTGTTCACCATACGATCGCATGGGTTTATAACTGCCAGGCCTTGCGATCGCATGGCCCCCTGGGACAGCTCACATTTGGTTGTTTTCTTCTTACCGACAGTTTTATAAATATATATAATATATATATAATTTTTAATAATTATTTATATATTATATTATATTTATGTGCATAGTTAACTTGTAATTTTAGCTCCGTTGTGTCGCGCGTTAAGAGTTGACTTTGGTCCCGGTTCCGAATTTTCGAACGTCCTTTCGTAATATTTAATATCTTGTACTTTGCGTTTTGCGTCTTGTACTCTTGTAATTTTGAGACGTTTCTCATCAATAATTTGAACCACTTTGATTGTACTTTATACTTTTGAGCTTTTTGGTCATTTGCGTCTTCAATTCGTCGAATCTGTCTTTTGTCTGCACCTTTTATTATTTAAACGAATATCACTTGTAAATAGAACAATTGCAACTAAAAGCTTGTCTTTCTTGAGGGATAATGCTATGAAATATATGTTCATTTTTAGCATTATCAGCTATATTACATATAACATGAAATATAGTACACTTTGATGCAGGACAGTTTTGAAGATAAATCTAGTTAATACGCAAGTTGTTCAACAAAGGAAATAAAGACACGTAATTCATAAGTCCAGAAACAAGTCATGCATTCTGGTTTTACTAAGACGACTTCCCATCCTTGGTCTTGTGGAAAATAACCGTTATGACCATTGGCTAGGCAGCATGTTGTAATGTCATCAAAAGGAAGAGAGTTTCGTAATGTCCAACAGCCCCGTAATAATCTAAAAACCCCGTTTCTCACCCCAACTACTGAATCCGTCACTTGTGGGAAGGTTTTATTTAAAAGCTGCAATCCGATGTTCTTTTTCTCACTTTGGTAAGAAGCGAACATCACTAACCCGTAAGCATAACATGCTTCTTTATGTTGCATGTTAGAAGCTCTTTCTAATTCACGAAATCCTATGTTGAGATATGTTGAGTCAAAATAGGTTCTTAACCCGTAGCGTAAAATTGCATTTGGGTTCCCCGCATTTAACGCTTTAAAGAAAATACAGCGTAACTTACGGTCTCCCCAATGTGATATACCCCACCTATCAAAGAAAAGCCTTTTATAAACTAAGGCATTTCTGGAAAGTGTTTCAAATGTTTGACAAGTTAATTTTGCCATAATTAATTGTGCTGATGAATTCTGACCGACTCTAGACAAGATTTCCTCAATCATATCCTCTGGTAGATCTTCTAAAATATTCGGTTGTCTACCCTTAACGTCCATTTTGTTTTTATACTGTAAAATAGACAAGGATTAGATTAGTAAAAGATAATTAACAAACAATACAAGCAATTTTTACATAGAACATAAATGTACAAGCACACTACAATACATATAATACACAACATCATTACAACCCTATAATCTGAATCACTGGTTTCTTCTTCTTCGAACTTGGTTCGTTTTCCTAATTTTCTAGGAATATATGGTGTTCCTCTAATACGAGCCGTCGTTTTTCACAATGGTTTATAGAAACCTGGTGGTTTAGAGGTTCCCGGGTCATTGTTACATTTTCGGAAATACGGATGTTGCCGATACATATAAAGTTCATCGGGGTTAGAATCGGGTTTCTCTATTTTTATACCTTTTCCCTTATTATTTTCTTCGCTTTATTAAATTGGGTAGAGGTAATTTCTATAACATCATCAGAATCCTCATCGGGATTCGATTCACCGAAAAATTGATAATCTTCCCAATATTTTGCTTCCTCGGCGGAAACACCATTGACCATTATTAACTTTGGTCCGTTGGTTGAGGATTTTTTTTATTTAAATGATTTACTATAGGTATCAATATTTCTTCCTCCGGAACCTCTTCTTCTTCCAGTTCATCCTCTTCCGGTTCCTCTTCTTCCGGTTCCTCCTCTTCCGGTTCCTCTTCTTCCGGTTCCTTTTCTTCCGGTTCCTCTTCGGGAATTTGTGAATTTTCCCAAAATATATTCGACTCTTCATTATTATTAGGTGAATCGATGGGATTTGTACTAGTGGTAGACATCTATCACACAATATCAAACACATTAAGAGGTTAACATATCACATAATATTTACATGTTAATAATATATAGTTTCCAACAAAAGTGTTAAGCAATCGTTTTTTAAAGAAAACACGGTCGAAGTCCAGACTCACTAATGTATCCTAACAAACTCGATAAGACACACTAATGCAAATTTCTGGTTCTCTAAGACCAACGCTCTGATACCAACTGAAATGTCCCGTTCATATTGATTATAAACGTTCCATATTAATTGATTTCGTTGCGAGGTTTTGACCTCTATATGAGACGTTTTTCAAAGACTGCATTCATTTTTAAAACAACCATAACCTTTATTTTATCTATAAAGGTTTAAAAAGCATTACGTAGATTATCAAGTAATGATAATCTAAAATATACCGTTTACACACGACCATTACATAATGGTTTACAATAAGAATATATTACATCAAAAATAAGTTTCTTGAATGCAATTTTTACATAATATCATACAAGCATGGACTCCAAATCTTGTCCTTATTTTAGTATGCAACAGCGGAAGCTCTTAATAATCACCTGAGAATAAACATGCTTAAAACGTCAACAAAAATGTTGGTGAGTTATAGGTTTAACCTATATATTATCAAATCATAATAATAGACCACAAGATTTCATATTTCAATATACATCCCATACATAGAGATAAAAATCATTCATATGGTGAACACCTGGTAACCGACATTAACAAGATGCATATAAGAATATCCCCTATCATTCCGGGAAATCCTTCGGACATGATAAAAACGAATTCGAAGTACTAAAGCATCCGGTACTTTGGATGGGGTTCGTTAGGCCCAATAGATCTATCTTTAGGATTCGCGTCAATTAATAGATCAGTTTACTAATTCTTAGGTTATCAAGCAAAAAGGGCATATTCGGCTTCGATCATTCACCCATATAATGTAGTTTCAATTGCTTGTGTCTATTTCGTAAAACATTTATAAAACTGCATGTATTCTCATCCCAAAATATTAGATTTTTAAAAGTGGGACTATAACTCACTTTCACATATTTTTACTTCGTCGGGAAGTAAGACTTGACCACTGGTCGATTCAGGAACCTATAACAATTATGTACATATATATCAAAGTATGTTCAACATATATTTACAACACTTTTAATACATTTTGATGTTTTAAGTTTATTAAGTCAGCTGTCCTCGTTAGTAACCTACAGCTAGTTGTCCATAGTTAGATGTACAGAAATAAATCGATATATATTATCTTGAATCAATCCACGACCCAGTGTATACACGTCTCAGGCTAAATCACAACTCAAAGTATATATATTTTTGAAATCAACCTCAACCCTGTATAGCTAACTCTAACATTACTGCATATAGAGTGTCTATGGTTGTTCCAAATAATATATATAGATGGGTCGATATGATATGTCAAAACATTTGCATACGTGTCTATGGTATCCCAAGATTACATAATATATTAGAATACATGTATAATACAATATAAGTTAGCTAGGATATGATTTGTATAGAATTGTTACAATATTTCCCGTAGCTACAACAATCAAAAAATATCCAATCTTGTTTTACCCATAACTTCTTCGTTTTAAATCCGTTTTGAGTGAATCAAATTGCTCTGGTTTCATATTGAACTCTATTTTATGAATCTAAACAGAAAAAGTATAGATTTATAGTCGGAAATATAAGTTACAAGTCGTTTTTGTAAGAGGTAATCATTTCAGTCGAAAGAACGACGTCTTGATGACCATTTTGAAAAACATACTTCCACTTTGAGTTTAACCATGATTTTTGGATATAGTTTCATGTTCATAAGAAAAATCATTTTCTCAGAAGAACAACTTTTAAATCAAAGTTTATCATAGTTTTTAATTAACTAACCCAAAACAGCCCGCGGTGTTACTACGACGACGTATGTCCGGTTTTACGGTGTTTTTCGTGTTTCCAGGTTTTAAATCATTAAGTTAGCATATCATATAGATATAGAACATGTGTTTAGTTGATTTTAAAAGTCAAGTTAGAAGGATTAACTTTTGTTTGCGAATAAGTTTAGAATTAACTAAACTATGTTCTAGTGATTTCAAGTTTAAACCTTCGAATAAGGTAGTTTTATATATATGAATCGAATGATGTTATGAACATCATTACTACCTCAGGTTTTGTGGATAAACTTACTAGAAATGAGAAAAATAGATCTAGCTTCAAAGGATCCTTGGATGGCTTGAAAGTTCTTGAAGCAGAATCATGACACGAAAACAAGTTCAAGTAAGATTTTCACTCGAAATAAGATTGTTATAGTTATAGAAATTGAATCAAAGTTTGAATATGAGTATTACCTTGTATTAGAAAGATATCTTACTGTAAATAAGAAAGATTTATTGAAGTTGGATGATCACTTTACAAGATTGAAAGTAAGCTAGCAAACTTGGAAGTATTCTTGATTTTATGAAACTAGAACTTATATAATTTATGAAGAACACTTAGAACTTGAAGATAGAACTTGAGAGAGATCAATTAGATAAAGAAAATTGAAGAATAAAAGTGTTTGTAGGTGTTTTTGGTCATTGGTATATGGATTAGATACAAAGGATGTGTAATTTTGTTTACATGTAAATAAGTCATAAATGATTACTAATATTTTTGTAATTTTATGAGATATTTCATGCTAGTTGCCAAATGATGGTTCCTACATGTGTTAGGTGACTCACATGGGCTGCTAAGAGCTGATCATTGGAGTGTATATACCAATAGTACATACATCTAAAAGTTGTGTATTGTACGAGTACGAATACGGGTGCATACGAGTAGAATTGTTGATGAAACTGAACGAGGATGTAATTGTAAGCATTTTTGTTAAGTAGAAGTATTTTGATAAGTGTCTTGAAGTCTTTAAAAAGTGTATGAATACATATTAAAACACTACATGTATATACATTTTAACTGAGTCGTTAAGTCATCGTTAGTCGTTACATGTAAATGTTGTTTTGAAACCTTTAGGTTAACGATCTTGTTAAATGTTGTTAACCCATTGTTTATTATACCTAAAGAGATGTTAAATTATTACATTATCATGATATTATGATATATTAATATATCTTAGTATGATATATATACAGTTAAATGTTGTTACAACGATAATCGTTACATATATGTCTCGTTTTGAAATCATTAAGTTAGTAGTCTTGTTTTTACATATGTAGTTCATTGTTAATACACTTAATGACATGTTTAATTATCATTTAACATGATTAAACATAGTGTATCAATATCTTAATATGATTCATATGTATTTAGTAAGACGTTGTTATAACGATAATCGTTATATATATCGTTTCGAGTTTCTTAATTAAATAAACTCAATTTTATGTATATAACTCATTGTTAAAATACCTATTGAGATACTTACTTATCATAATATCAAGTTAACTATATATATATATATATATATATATATATATATATATATATATCATCATAATGTTTTTACAAGTTTTAACGTTCGTGAATCACCGGTCAACTTGGGTGGTCAATTGTCTATATAAAACCTATTTCAATTAATCAAGTCTTAACAAGTTTGATTGCTTAACATGTTGGAAATACTTAATCATGTAAATAACAATTTCATTTAATATATATAAACATGAAAAAGTTCGGGTCACTACAAAGGTTGTGATAGCTTCATACAGTTAAATTTCTTATATTACAGTTACGAGTTTTATAAAGTTTCAAAATTTTATATGGCCACTTATTTTCTCTATTTTTGAAAGTTTTGATGGCCTTTAGCATTTCTGCAAACTGAAATTACTAGCCTGGGCCTAAATTGTATGATCGTTTGTATCTACTGATAGTGATCTGTTTTGAAATACGAGTTGGTTAATACGGGTATTGACAACAAAAATGTGGTTCTCTACTGTGGAGAAGAAACCTGCACATAAATGGGTTGGCGGTGATGGAGGTAAGGAGTTAGAGTGGCAGTAAAGCAATGAAGGTTTGTAATGGATGGTACTGATTGATGTGCAAAAATGGTTTGCAATTTCATATTTACGATGTTTGCAAACCTCTTAAAAAAATTACTCACCAATTCTTTCGAATGACCTAATTTATAAACAGAACAAAAAAAGAATATCATATGCAATATCTTTATAATGGGTGTATTGACGCATCCTATAAATAGTACTCTTGCTATATTGAAGTTTATAAAATAAGGTATACGATATTTGCTTTTGTTGTGTCTTGCAAAAGTTGGTTGTCTCATTGAATTTATCTGTGCAATCTTAATAACATTTAGTTAGTTATTGTTAGTAATGGTGAAGTTGTTTGTTTGTTATTGTGCAGTTACAACAACTGATGTTGTTGTTAAGGATCAAATGCAAACATTCTGTGCAACTGGGCAAACTAATGTACATACATTTTCAACTGGTAACTTAATACATTATTTTTTTTTTATTTTTTTTTTGTATTTACCAATTGTGAATGGTTCTCTACATGGTAACACACCATCACAGGATGATAATGCAGGCAACAAATCCTAGAAACATAATGTCAGAACCAAAAAGGACACTCTTTAATGACCCATTAAAAAAAGGTCTCACAAACATATACCTCTACACTCTTAAATTACTACGGAAGTACGGAGTATGTATCTATATGTATGCTACAAATGTGTAATTCTGAATGTTCACCAAAAACCGCAGCAACGCGCGGACCCCTAACCTAGTTATTATGATATACTGTAAATGATAAATGATTTAATTATCGCCTGATAAAATGAAATGAAACAACAGAAAACATTTAGCATATATACCTAAAATTTATTTCACTGGAAGCAATTTTTTTTTTTAAAGTATTCACATCCACTGCAATGTTTTTTTAATCTTTAATGAATATACAACTTTTTTTCTCCTGTAGAATGTAAACTGAGTTTTTTATATTTTATTTTCTTTTTGTTTCCTTCAAAGTAAAGAACCTAACAGTGAAAATGATAAGACTTTTGGGCCATGAATTTTGAGTTGGGAGTAAAATTAAATAATCTAAATTTTTAAGATTAAAATTGGTTGATCCACTAGGAGCAGCCCTCCTCGAGTCTAATCTATTTCTGCCTCGCACATATGTATAGTAGAAATTTGAAATACAAACGAAGTATATTATTATTATTATTATTATTATTATTATTATTATTATTATTATTATTATTATTATTATTATTATTATTATTATTATAATAATAAACTTAAAAGTTTTAAAACTTACAAAAAATTAGTGGGAAGCCTAGAGACAATCTGGGCCCCCACACCTCTAGCAATAGCAAAACCTATCCTAGTAAAAATATGAGCAGCAGCACCGGCACCAATATCTTGCGCCATCGAACTATTCTGAACCCGCTTAAGCAAAGAAACAGCCTCCTTCTCTAATTCCCCAAGGGAAGAAAATGAGAAAGGAATGAAACCATAACCAATCGCCTGACAGCAAGATTCGTACTTGACCCGCTTCCGACGAGCCGCCTCAACCACAGCACGTCCAGGGACAAAGTCAGAAAGCCCATACTGTGTCAAAGGAGAAGACTCTGTCAAGTCAACACAGACATCGCGACCACAATCCCAGGAATAAAGTAACACATCTGCAGGTCTGAGGGCCCTGTCGTTCCCTCCAGACAACCCAATGTCAACCTCCTTTTTTGCAGAAATCCCAGATCGATAACAAACATCAACAAGGGAATCCCGAACAATATTATGTCGATGCTTAATACCCACCATACCAGCACAAGACACCGCGTGATCCCCGAAAATATCCCCAGTAAAAACCCTTGAACAGGCAGAGCATGCCGTCGAGATAGAGAACAATGAAACACCTAACCGGTAGCACAACACACATCGGTAAGTCTTTGCGTTCATCGTCTGACCCAACCCCAAAATAGGGACTGCCCTTAGCCAAGCAGAGGTGTGAACACCCTGCTGTGATTTCCATAAGGCCGATTGTCGGGGAGATAACGAAAAAGTGGATTCTGCAGAAGCGGTAACCTTTGTGAAATAAACATCTGCCAATTTCTTCATGAGTATTGGGGCAGCGACCTCACTCGGATTACCTAAAATATCAAACCCAACCGTATTATTAAACAGACCCAATGCATCTTCAAAAGCATGACCAAGACCAACAATACCCGCATGACGTAGGAGCTTGGTCTGCAACCCAGCAGACTGTAACCGAGAAGCCAGAAAAGCATAATGACGAACATCTCCCGCCGAATAAACACCAAGCCCTCCAAATGCAAATGGCAAGGTGGCAAGCCGCCACTGCCAATCACCAAACCCAGGCCCTGAAGCAGTAACAATACGCTCCAAGGAAGATCGAAGGGCTCCATCGAAAGCGCGTTGAGCTGCCTCTAATATACTAGGAGGACAAGTACGCAAGGTAAAGTAGAGTTTAGAAACTCCCGTACATGCCCTAAGCAACAACAACTCACACTGAGGATCATCAAGCTTAGCAACCTTATCCATAAGCGCAATGGACTTGGTCACCTTTTGCATCACCAGTTCACTACTAAAATCAGGATCGGAACTTGCGGGGGCCCACAGCAACTTAACACCATTTAAAGGTCGAGCAATATTAGGAGGAAAGACACCTACTTGCCTGCTGCGAGGGTCCTCCGTAGGCCAGAAAATTTCTGTTTTTTCAACGTTGAGATGTAGCCCAAAACGAGGCCCATCCTCCATAATCAAATGCAAAACCTTCCCCACCACCAAAGTGTCCCCAATAATAGTGCCATCATCCAAATACCACGCCTGAAGACAAACCTCAAAATTATCTCTGATTTTAGAAACCAAGGGTTGTAAGACCAAAGCAAAAAGCAGCGGACCAAGGGGATCACCCTGTTGCACCCCCTGAAAAGACCATAGTGTGTGGTTCCCATAATACAATCTGGCTGGATTAGAGTAGCAAAATTCAACCCACCGAGAAATGCTCGGACAAAGGCGGCGAACTTCACGTAACATGACCGTACGATCAACTAGATTGAAGGCATTTTGAAAATCAACTAATAACATAGAGAGGCCAACATCAGAGCCACGATCCTCAATCAACCGATTCACAGCATGAAGAATTGCCTCACCACCTGAAGAAACACCAACACCAAATTGAAGACCATCGAAGTAACTTCCCAAAGACTGGCCAACCATAGCCGCGCCAACCTTCGAAACAAGACGTCGCCAAACAGTACCCACAGCTATAGGACGAAGACCACCGCCGGGCTTGACAAGCGGTGTGAGGGGAGCACTAGCTATATACTCTCCTAATTCCATAGGGCACCTTCCAGCTAGAAAGAGATTAACGACCCCGGTAATAGAGCCAACCAACTCATCCGAGACTGCCACAGCAGCACCACTCAAGCAATCCATAAGGTGTTGTGCACGTAAACCATCCCTACCACATGAAGTGCCCCGAGGGAAACTTTTAATCTGGCCCAAAACAACAGCAGAAGTCGTAACGAGGTGAAGATGATCAACCGTCATATCAGGAAAGGATGGAGCTATAGAAGAAGGGTGCTTAGACAGCAAGTCCGCCAGAGTGGCGTCATTATAAGGAGAAACGCCTGATGAAGAAAGAACACGAGCAGCAACGGTGTAATGTCCATCACAAATCTTCCTACTGAAATGTCCCGTTCTTATTGATTAAAAACGTTCCATATTAATTGATTTCGTTGCGAGGTTTTGACCTCTATATGAGACGTTTTTCAAAGACTGCATTCATTTTAAAACAAACCATAACCTTTATTTCATCAATAAAGGTTTAAAAAGCTTTACGTAGATTATCAAATAATGATAATCTAAAATATCCTGTTTACACACGACCATTACATAATGGTTTACAATACAAATATATTACAACAAAATAAGTTTCTTGAATGCAGTTTTTACACAATATCATACAAGCATGGACTCCAAATCTCGTCCTTATTTAAGTATGCGACAGCGGAAGCTCTTAATAATCACCTGAGAATAAACATGCTTAAAACGTCAACAAAAATGTTGGTGAGTTATAGGTTTAACCTATATATATCAAATCGTAACAATAGACCACAAGATTTCATATTTCAATACACATCCCATACATAGAGATAAAAATCATTCATATGGTGAACACCTGGTAACCGACATTAACAAGATGCATATATAAGAATATCCCCATCATTCCGTGACACCCTTCGGATATGATATAAATTTCGAAGTACTAAAGCATCCGGTACTTTAGATGGGGTTTGTTAAGCCCAATAGATCTATCTTTAGGATTCGCGTCAATTAGGGTATCTGTTCCCTAATTCTTAGATTACCAGACTTAATAAAAAGGGGCATATTCGATTTCGATAATTCAACCATAGAATGTAGTTTCACGTACTTGTGTCTATTTTGTAAATCATTTATAAAACCTGCATGTATTCTCATCCCAAAAATATTAGATTTTAAAAGTGGGACTATAACTCACTTTCACAGATTTTTACTTCGTTGAGAAGTAAGACTTGGCCACTGTTGATTCACGAACCTATAACAATATATACATATATATTAAAGTATGTTCAAAATATATTTACAACACTTTTAATATATTTTGATGTTTTAAGTTTATTAAGTCAGCTGTCCTCGTTAGTAACCTACAACTAGTTGTCCACAGTTAGATGTACAGAAATAAATCAATAAATATTATCTTGAATCAATCCACGACCCAGTGTATACGTATCTCAGTATTGATCACAACTCAAACTATATATATTTTGGAATCAACCTCAACCCTGTATAGCTAACTCCAACATTCACATATAGAGTGTCTATGGTTGTTCCGAAATATATATAGATGTGTCGACATGATAGGTCGAAACATTGTATACGTGTCTATGGTATCTCAAGATTACATAATATACAATACAAGTTGATTAAGTTATGGTTGGAATAGATTTGTTACCAATTTTCATGTAGCTAAAATGAGAAAAATTATCCAATCTTGTTTTACCCATAACTTCTTCATTTTAAATTCGTTTTGAGTGAATCAAATTGCTATGGTTTCATATTGAACTCTATTTTATGAATCTAAACATAAAAGTATAGGTTTATAGTCGGAAAAATAAGTTACAAGTCGTTTTTGTAAAGGTAGTCATTTCAGTCGAAAGAACGACGTCTAGATGACCATTTTAGAAAACATACTTCCACTTTGAGTTTAACCATAATTTTTGGATATAGTTTCATGTTCATAATAAAAATCATTTTCTCAGAATAACAACTTTTAAATCAAAGTTTATCATAGTTTTTAATTAACTAACCCAAAACAGCCCGCGGTGTTACTACGACGGCGTAAATCCGGTTTTACGGTGTTTTTCGTGTTTCCAGGTTTTAAATCATTAAGTTAGCATATCATATAGATATAGAACATGTGTTTAGTTAATTTTAAAAGTCAAGTTAGAAGGATTAACTTTTGTTTGCGAACAAGTTTAGAATTAACTAAACTATGTTCTAGTGATTACGAGTTTAAACCTTCGAATAAGATAGTTTTATATATATGAATCGAATGATGTTATGAACATCATTACTACCTCAAGTTTAGTAGGTAAACCTACTGGAAGTGACAAGAAATGATCTAGCTTCAAAGGATCTTGGATGACTTGAAAGTTCTTGAAGTAGGATCATGACACAAAAACAAGTTCAAGTAAGATTTTTACTCGAATTAAGATAGTTTATAGTTATAGAAATTGAATCAAAGTTTGAATATGAATATTACCTTGAATAAGAAAGATAACCTACTGTATATAACAAAGGTTTCTTGATCTTAAATGATTACTTGGAATGGATTAGAAAGCTTGGAAGTAAATTAGTAAACTTGAAGGGATTTTTGAAGTGTTCTTGAAGTGTTCTTCCTATGATGATTATAGCTTATTTCTTGAAGTGATTTTTGATGAAGATGATGATTAACTACTGGAAAAATACGTTCATAATAGTGTGTGTGTGTTGAGAGAGAATTAGAAAGAGAATTAGAAGTGAAATGGAGTGAATGATGAGTGGTATTTGGTGAGTGGTGAATGGGGTTAAAAGGAGTTCTAGTTAGTTGACTAGCTCATAGTAGAAGTTAAAATTGATTAGTCATACATGACATAATCAAGAGTGGAATCCCATGCTAGTTCCTATTGGTATATACCCATAGTAAGTACGTTTTGAAGCTGTGTATAATACGGGTAAGAATACGACTAGAATTCTTGATGAAAGAAAAGAATGGGAAAGTAACTGTAACCATTTTCGTTAAGTATGAGTGTTTTGATATATGTCTTGAAGTCTTCCAAAAGTATTTTAATACATCTAAATACACTACATGTATATACATTTTATCTGAGTCTTTAAGTCATCGTTAGTCGTTACATGTAAGTGTTGTTTTGAAACCTTTAAGTTAACGATCTCAATTAATGTTGTTAACCCATTGTTTATTATATCTAATGAGATGTTAAATTATTATATTATCATGATATTATGATATATTAATATATCTTAATATGATATATATACATTTAAATGTCGTTACAACGATAATCGTTACATATATATCTCGTTTCGAAATCCTTAAGTTAGTAGTCTTGTTTATATGTATATAACTCATTGTTAATATACTTATGGAGATACTTACTTATCATAATCTCATGTTAACCATATGTATATCCATATATATATCGTCATGTCGTTTTTACAAGTTTTAACGTTCGTGAATCGCCGGTCAACTTGGGTGGTCAATTGTCTATATGAAACATATTTCAATTAATCAAGTCTTAACAAGTTTGATTGCTTAACATGTTGGAAACATTTAATCATGTAAATATCAATCTCAATTAATATATATAAACATGGAAAAGTTCGGGTCACTACAGTACCTACCCGTTAAATAAATTTCGTCCCGAAATTTTAAGCTGTTGAAGGTGTTGACGAATCTTCCGGAAATAGATGCGGGTATTTCTTCTTCATCTGATCTTCACGCTCCCAGGTGAACTCGGGTCCTCTACGAGCATTCCATCAAACCTTAACAATTGGTATCTTGTTTTGCTTAAGTCTTTTAACCTCACGATCCATTATTTCGACGGGTTCTTCGATGAATTGGAGTTTTTCGTTGATTTGGATTTCATCTAACGGAATAGTGAGATCTTCTTTAGCAAAACATTTCTTCAAATTCGAGACGTGGAAAGTGTTATGTACAGCTGCGAGTTGTTGAGGTAACTCAAGTCGGTAAGCTACTGGTCCGACACGATCAATAATCTTGAATGGTCCAATATACCTTGGATTTAATTTCCCTCGTTTACCAAATCGAACAACGCCTTTCCAAGGTGCAACTTTAAGCATGACCATCTCTCCAATTTCAAATTCTATATCTTTTCTTTTAATGTCAGCGTAGCTCTTTTGTCAACTTTGGGCGGTTTTCAATCGTTGTTGAATTTGGATGATCTTCTCGGTAGTTTCTTGTATAATCTCCGGACCCGTAATCTGTCCATCCCCCACTTCACTCCAACAAATCGGAGACCTGCACTTTCTACCATAAAGTGCTTCAAACGGCGCCATCTCAATGCTTGAATGGTAGCTGTTGTTGTAGGAAAATTCTGCTAACGGTAGATGTCGATCCCAACTGTTTCCGAAATCAATAACACATGCTCGTAGCATGTCTTCAAGTGTTTGTATCGTCCTTTCGCTCTGCCCATCAGTTTGTAGATGATAGGCAGTACTCATGTCTAGACGAGTTCCTAATGCTTGCTGTAATGTCTGCCAGAATCTTGAAATAAATCTGCCATCCCTATCAGAGATAATAGAGATTGGTATTCCATGTCTGGAGATGACTTCCTTCAAATACAGTCGTGCTAACTTCTCCATCTTGTCATCTTCTCTTATTGGCAGGAAGTGTGCTGATTTGGTGAGACGATCAACTATTACCCAAATAGTATCAAAACCACTTACAGTCCTTGGCAATTTAGTGATGAAATCCATGGTAATGTTTTCCCATTTCCATTCTGGGATTTCGGGTTGTTGAAGTAGACCTGATGATTTCTGATGCTCAGCTTTGACCTTAGAACACGTCAAACATTCTCCTACGTATTTAGCAACATCGGCTTTCATACCCGGCCACCAAAATTGTTTCTTGAGATCCTTGTACATCTTCCCCGTTCCAGGATGTATTGAGTATCTGGTTTTATGAGCTTCTCTAAGTACCATTTCTCTCATATCTCCAAATTTTGGTACCCAAATCCTTTCAGCCCTATACCGGGTTCCGTCTTCCCGAATATTAAGATGCTGCTCCAATCCTTTGGGTATTTCATCCTTTAAATTTCCTTCTTTTAAAACTCCTTGTTGCGCCTCCTTTATTTGAGTAGTAAGGTTATTATGAATCATTATATTCATAGATTTTACTCGAATGGGTTCTCTGTCCTTCCTGCTCAAGGCATCGGCTACCACATTTGCCTTCCCCGGGTGGTAACGAATCTCAAAGTCGTAATCATTCAACAATTCAATCCACCTACGCTGCCTCATATTCAGTTGTTTCTGATTAAATATGTGTTGAAGACTTTTGTGGTCGGTATATATAATACTTTTGACCCCATATAAGTAGTGCCTCCAAGTCTTTAATGCAAAAACAACCGCGCCTAATTCCAAATCATGCGTCGTATAATTTTGTTCGTGAATCTTCAATTGTCTACATGCATAAGCAATCACCTTCGTTCGTTGCATTAATACACAACCGAGACCTTGCTTTGATGCATCACAATAAATCACAAAATCATCATTCCCTTCAGGCAATGACAATATAGGTGCCATAGTTAGCTTTTTCTTCAATAATTGAAACGCTTTCTCTTGTTCATCATTCCATTCAAATTTCTTCCCTTTATGCGTTAATGCAGTCAAGGGTTTTGCTATTCTGGAAAAGTCTTGGATGAACCTTCTGTAGTAACCAGCTAGTCCTAAAAACTGGCGTATGTGTTTCGGATTTTTCGGGGTTTCCCACTTTTCAACAGTTTCTATCTTTGCCGGATCCACCTTAATACCTTTTTTGTTCACTATGTGACCGAGGAATTGAACTTCTTCCAACCAAAATGCACACTTTGAAAATTTAGCGTACAATTCTTCCTTCCTCAATACTTCTAACACCTTTCTCAAATGTTCATCGTGTTCTTGGTCATTCTTTGAGTAAATAAGTATGTCATCAATGAAAATAATGACAAACTTGTCAAGGTATGGTCCACACACTCGGTTCATAAGGTCCATGAACACAGCTGGTGCATTAGTTAAACCAAATGGCATGACCATAAACTCGTAATGACCGTAACGTGTTCTGAAAGCAGTCTTTGGAATATCATCTTCTTTCACCCGCATTTGATGATACCCGGAACGTAAGTCAATCTTTGAATAAACAGACGAGCCTTGTAGTTGATCAAATAAGTCGTCGATTCTCGGTAGTGGGTAGCGGTTCTTGATGGTAAGTTTGTTCAACTCTCGGTAGTCGATACACAACCTGAATGTACCATCTTTCTTCTTGACAAACAAAACAGGAGCTCCCCACGGCGATGTGCTTGGTCGAATGAAACCATGCTCTAAAAGTTCTTGTAATTGGCTTTGCAGTTCTTTCATCTCGCTGGGTGCGAGTCTGTAAGGAGCACGAGCTATTGGTGCAGCTCCTGGTACAAGTTCTATTTGAAATTCAACGGATCGATGTGGGGGTAATCCCGGTAATTCTTTCGGAAATACATCGGGAAATTCTTTTGCGACGGGAACATCATTGATGCTCTTTTCTTCAGTTTGTACTTTCTCGACGTGTGCTAGAACAGCATAGCAACCTTTTCTTATTAGTTTTTGTGCCTTCAAATTACTAATAAGATGTAGCTTCGTGTTGCCCTTTTCTCCATACACCATTAAGGGTTTTCCTTTTTCTCGTATAATGCGAATTGCATTTTTGTAACAAACGATCTCTGCTTTCACTTCTTTCAACCAGTCCATACCGATTATCACATCAAAACTCCCTAACTCTACTGGTATCAAGTCAATCTTAAATGTTTCGCTAACCATTTTAATTTCTCGATTCCGACATATATTATCTGCTGAAATTAATTTACCATTTGCTAATTCGAGTAAAAATTTACTATCCAAAGGCGTCAATGGACAACTTAATTTAGCACAAAAATCTCTACTCATATAGCTTCTATCCGCACCCAAATCAAATAAAACGTAAGCAGATTTATTGTCAATAAGAAACGTACCCGTAACAAGCTCCGGGTCTTCCTGTGTCTCTGCCGCATTAATATTGAGAACTCTTCCGCGGCCTTGTCCATTCGTGTTCTCCTGGTTCGGGCAATTTCTAATAATGTGGCCAGGTTTTCCATATTTATAACAAACTACATTGGCATAACTGGCTCCGACACTACTTGCTCCACCATTACTCGTTCCGACACCATTTGTTCCTTTCGTTCTATTAACCCCTGGTCCGTAGACCTCACACTTCACCGCGCTATGACCATTTATTTTACACTTGTTGCAAAATTTGGTGCAGAACCCCGAGTGATACTTTTCACACCTTTGGCATAGCTGCTTCTGATTGTTGTTGTTGTTGTTGCGGTTATTATTGTTGTTGGGATGATTGTTGTAGTTGTTGTTATTGTTGTTGTTGTTGTTGTTGGGCCGTTTGTTGTAGTTGCGATTGATGTTGCGATTGTTGGGATAATTGTTGCGATTATTGTTGTAATTGCTGTTGTTGTTGTATTGGTGATTCTTATCACCGTTTTCCTCCCACTTTCTTTTGACTTGCTTCACATTGGCCTCTTCAGCAGTCTGTTCTTTAATTCTTTCTTCAATCTGGTTCACTAGTTTGTGAGCCATTCTACATGCCTGTTGTATGGAGGCGGGCTCGTATGAACTTATATCTTCTTGGATTCTTTCCGGTAATCCTTTCACAAACGCGTCGATCTTCTCTTCCTCATCTTCGAATGCTCCCGGACACAATAGGCACAATTCTGTGAATCGTCTTTCGTACGTGGTAATATCAAATCCTTGGGTTCGTAACCCTCTAAGTTCTGTCTTGAGCTTATTGACCTCGGTTCTGGGACGGTACTTCTCGTTCATCAAGTGCTTGAATGCTGACCACGGTAGTGCGTACGCATCGTCTTATCCCACTTGCTCTAGATAGGTATTCCACCATGTTAACGCAGAACCTGTGAAGGTATGCGTAGCGTACTTCACTTTGTCCTCTTCAGTACACTTACTTATGGCAAACACTGATTCGACCTTCTCGGTCCACCGTTTCAATCCGATCGGTCCTTCGGTTCCATCAAATTCCAAAGGTTTGCAGGCAGTGAATTCTTTGTAGGTGCATCCTACACGATTTCCTGTACTGCTAGATCCAAGGTTATTGTTGGTATGTAGCGCAGCCTGTACTGCGGCTATGTTTGAAGCTAGAAAAGTACGGAATTCCTCTTCATTCATATTCATGGTGTGTCGAGTAGTCGGTGCCATTTCCTTCAAAATAGTCAAATGGAACAAGTTAATCATACAGAATATTAAGAGTAGTTAATAGTATTTCATAGCATAATATGAACTCATTTATAAAAGCTTTTTCTTCATATTAGCGTTTTATAAGTTTAAATTCGGGTAGTACCTACCCGTTAAGTTCATACTTAGTAGCTAATATACAATTCAACTACTACAATTTTATATGAAAAACTGATTATAATAACATTTCGCGTTCAAACTTTTATACAATATTTTACAAACTTACAATACCGCTTATTTTACATAAAGCATGAAATATAGCACACAATAACTTTGATACAAGATAGTTGTGAAGATAATTCTAGCTAGTACACAAGTCGTTCAGCAAAGGCAATAAAGAAACGTAATTCATACGTCCAGAAACAAGTCATGCATTCTGGTTTTACTAGGATTACTTCCCATCCTTGGTCTTGTGGAACATAACCGTTATGGCCGTTGATAAGACAGCGTGTTGTAACGTCGTCAAAGGGACGAGGGTTACGTAATGTCCAACAGTCCCGTAACAATCTAAAAACCTCATTTCTTACCCCAATTACCGACTCTGTCACTTGTGGGAACGTTTTGTTTAATAGTTGTAGCCTGATGTTCTTGTTCTCACTTTGGTGAGAAGCGAACATTACTAATCCATAAGCATAACATGCTTCTTTATGTTGCATGTTAGCCGCTTTTTCTAAATCACGAAGTCCAATATTCGGATATATTGAGTCAAAATAATTTCTTAACCCATTGCGTAAAATAGCATTTGGGTTCCCCGCAATATATGCGTCAAAGTAAACACATCGTAACTTATGGATTTCCCAATGTGATATCCCCCATCTTTCGAACGAAAGCCTTTTATAAACCAAGGCATTCTTGGAACGTTCTTCGAATGTCTTACAAACTGATCTCGCCTTAAATAGTTGTGCCGAAGAATTTTTACCGACTCTAGACAAGATTTCATCAATCATGTCTCCGGGTAGGTCTCTTAAAATATTGGGTTGTCTATCCATTTTGTGTTTTTATACTGTAAAATAGACAAGAGTTAGATTCATAAAAAAAAAATACTTATTAATACAAGCAATTTTTACATATATCATAAAGCATAAGCACACTATATTACTTATATTACACCACACGAATACAACTATCTTATTCCGACTCGCTTGTTTCTTCTTCTTCGGTTTTGGTTCGTTTTGCCAAGTTTCTAGGGATATATGATGTTCCCCTAATACGAGCCGTTGTTATCCACATTGATTTAGAAAAACCTGGTGGTTTAGAGGTTCCCGGGTCATTGTTACAACTTAAGGACTTCGGGGGTTGACGATACATATAAAGTTCATCGGGGTTGGAATTAGATTTCTCTATTTTTATGCCCTTTTCCTTATTATTTTCTTTTGCCTTTTTAAATTCAGTTGGGGTAATTTCTATAACATCATCGGAATTCTCGTCGGAATCTGATTCATCGGAGAATTGGTAATCCTCCCAATATTTTGCTTCCTTGGCGGAAACACCATTGACCATAATTAACCTTGGTCGGTTGGTTAAGGATTTTCTTTTACTTAACCGTTTTATTATTTCCCCCACCGGTTCTATTTCTTCATCCGGTTCCGATTCTTCTTCCGGTTCCGATTCTTCTTCCGGTTCCGACTCTTCTTCCGGTTCCTCTTCGGGAACTTGTGAATCAGTCTACGAATCATTCCAATTTACATTTGACTCTTCATTATTATTAGGTGAGTCAATAGGACTTGTTCTAGAGGTAGACATCTATCACATAATATCAAACGCGTTAAGAGATTAATATATCACATAATATTCACATGTTAAAAATATATAGTTTCCAACAAAATTTGTTAAGCAATCATTTTTCAAGTAAACACGGTCGAAGTCCAGACTCACTAATGCATCCTAACAAACTAGATAAGACACATTAATGCAAAATTCTGGTTCTCTAAGACCAACGCTCGGATACTAACTGAAATGTCCCGTTCTTATTGATTAAAAACGTTCCATATTAATTGATTTCGTTGCTAGGTTTTGACCTCTATATGAGACGTTTTTCAAAGACTGCATTCATTTTAAAACAAACCATAACCTTTATTTCATCAATAAAGGTTTAAAAAGCTTTACGTAGATTATCAAATAATGATAATCTAAAATATCCTGTTTACACACGACCATTACATAATGGTTTACAATACAAATATATTACAACAAAATAAGTTTCTTGAATGCAGTTTTTACACAATATCATACAAGCATGGACTCCAAATCTCGTCCTTATTTAAGTATGCGACAGCGGAAGCTCTTAATAATCACCTGAGAATAAACATGCTTAAAACGTCAACAAAAATGTTGGTGAGTTATAGGTTTAACCTATATATATCAAATCGTAACAATAGACCACAAGATTTCATTTTTTCAATACACATCCCATACATAGAGATAAAAATCATTCATATGGTGAACACCTGGTAACCGACATTAACAAGATGCATATATAAGAATATCCCCATCATTCCGGGACACCCTTCGGATATGATATAAATTTCGAAGTACTAAAGCATCCGGTACTTTGGATGGGGTTTGTTAAGCCCAATAGATCTATCTTTAGGATTCGCGTCAATTAGGGTGTCTGTTCCCTAATTCTTAGATTACCAGACTTAATAAAAAGGGGCATATTCGATTTCGATAATTCAACCATAGAATGTAGTTTCACGTACTTGTGTCTATTTTGTAAATCATTTATAAAACCTGCATGTATTCTCATCCCAAAACTATTAGATTTTAAAAGTGGGACTATAACTCACTTTCACAGATTTTTACTTCGTCGAGAAGTAAGACTTGGCCACTGTTGATTCACGAACCTATAAAAATATATACATATATATTAAAGTATGTTCAAAATATATTTACAACACTTTTAATATATTTTGATGTTTTAAGTTTATTAAGTCAGCTGTCCTCGTTAGTAACCTACAACTAGTTGTCCACAGTTAGATGTACAGAAATAAATTAATAAATATTATCTTGAATCAATCCACGACCCAGTGTATACGTATCTCAGTATTGATCACAACTCAAACTATATATATTTTGGAATCAACCTCAACCCTGTATAGCTAACTCCAACATTCACATATAGAGTGTCTATGGTTGTTCCGAAATATATATAGATGTGTCGACATGATAGGTCGAAACATTGTATACGTGTCTATGGTATCTCAAGATTACATAATATACAATACAAGTTGATTAAGTTATGGTTGGAATAGATTTGTTACCAATTTTCACGTAGCTAAAATGAGAAAAATTATCCAATCTTGTTTTACCCATAACTTCTTCATTTTAAATCCGTTTTGAGTGAATCAAATTGCTATGGTTTCATATTGAACTCTATTTTATGAATATAAACAGAAAAGTATAGGTTTATAGTCGGAAAAATAAGTTACAAGTCGTTTTTGTAAAGGTAGTCATTTCAGTCGAAAGAACGACGTCTAGATGACCATTTTAGAAAACATACTTCCACTTTGAGTTTAACCATAATTTTTGGATATAGTTTCATGTTCATAATAAAAATCATTTTCTCATAATAACAATTTTTAAATCAAAGTTTATCATAGTTTTTAGTTAACTAACCCAAAACAGCCCGCGGTGTTACTACGACGGCGTAAATCCGGTTTTACGGTGTTTTTCGTGTTTCCAGGTTTTAAATCATTAAGTTAGCATATCATATAGATATAGAACATGTGTTTAGTTAATTTTAAAAGTCAAGTTAGAAGGATTAACTTTTGTTTGCGAACAAGTTTAGAATTAACTAAACTATGTTCTAGTGATTACGAGTTTAAACCTTCGAATAAGATAGTTTTATATATATGAATCGAATGATGTTATGAACATCATTACTACCTCAAGTTTAGTAGGTAAACCTACTGGAAGTGACAAGAAATGATCTAGCTTCAAAGGATCTTGGATGACTTGAAAGTTCTTGAAGTAGGATCATGACACAAAAACAAGTTCAAGTAAGATTTTTACTCGAATTAAGATAGTTTATAGTTATAGAAATTGAATCAAAGTTTGAATATGAATATTACCTTGAATAAGAAAGATAACCTACTGTATATAACAAAGGTTTCTTGATCTTAGATGATTACTTGGAATGGATTAGAAAGCTTGGAAGTAAATTAGTAAACTTGAAGGGATTTTTGAAATGTTCTTGAAGTGTTCTTCCTATGATGATTATAGCTTAATTTTTGAAGTGATTTTTGATGAAGATGATGATTAACTACTGGAAAAATACGTTCATAATAGTGTGTGTGTGCTGAGAGAGAATTAGAAAGAGAATTGGAAGTGAAATGGAGTGAATGATGAGTGGTATTTGGTGAGTGGTGAATGGGGTTAAAAGGAGTTCTAGTTAGTTGACTAGCTCATGGTAGAAGTTAAAATTGATTAGTCATACATGACATAATCAAGAGTGGAATCCCATGCTAGTTCCTATTGGTATATACCCATAGTAAGTACGTTTTGAAGCTGTGTATAATACGGGTAAGAATACGACTAGAATTCTTGATGAAAGAAAAGAATGGGAAAGTAACTGTAACCATTTTCGTTAAGTATGAGTGTTTTGATATATGTCTTGAAGTCTTCCAAAAGTATTTTAATACATCTAAATACACTACATGTATATACATTTTAACTGAGTCGTTAAGTCATCGTTAGTCGTTACATGTAAGTGTTGTTTTGAAACCTTTAAGTTAACGATCTCAATTAATGTTGTTAACCCATTGTTTATTATATCTAATGAGATGTTAAATTATTATATTATCATAATATTATGATATATTAATATATCTTAATATGATATATATACATTTAAATGTCGTTACAACGATAATCGTTACATATATGTCTCGTTTCGAAATCCTTAAGTTAGTAGTCTTGTTTATATGTATATAACTCATTGTTAATATACTTATGGAGATAATTACTTATCATAATCTCATGTTAACCATATGTATATCCATATATATATCGTCATGTCGTTTTTACAAGTTTTAACGTTCGTGAATCGCCGGTCAACTTGGGTGGTCAATTGTCTATATGAAACATATTTCAATTAATCAAGTCTTAACAAGTTTGATTGCTTAACATGTTGGAAACATTTAATCATGTAAATATCAATCTCAATTAATATATATAAACATGAAAAAGTTCGGGTCACTACACAATGGGGTAACACCAACAAAGAGACCCAACTAGAAATGTCATCAGGCTTAGAGATCACCTTATCAAGAGCACCTTTCAAAACCCGAGAAAACCCCAAACGTCACTTGGGAGGGATAGACTTAACCGTGCGAAACCCCTTAGAGAATGATGATGTAGCGTGGGGGTACGAAATAGTATTATATTTTTGATACGAAAAGCGATACAGATTACACAAGTTTTAATTATTTATTTACGAATGGGATATACCTAAACCTTGCTACAACACTATAGGCAGTGTACCTAATCGTAGAGTAGTATAGTTTTTAGTAAGTCCGGTTCATTCCACAGGGAGCGGGCTTATTGCACACTATATTTTTAAACAACTATATTTGTACAAAATATATATAATTATATATAATAATATATAAAAGGGGGTTTACCGTTTAATGACCGGTTTGTCGATTTATATTTTAAGCGAAGCGTATAGTAAATGATGATATTTAAATAACAATAAAATAAATAACAATAATTAAAATGACGATAAAAAAAAGTACGAGGAAATATGAAATAAAATATATTATGCTTATTTAAACTTCCGTAACCATGATGGTTGACGTGTTGATTTTAGTTTTATGTCCATGGGTTAATTGTCCTTTTTCCTGGATTATTTAATATGTCCGTCTGGTTTTTGTCCATAACAGTCCATCGGTCATAAATATAAAATGCGAGTGTCCTCGTCAAATTATCCTTATACCCGAAGTTAAATATTCCAACTAATTGGGGATTTAAACTGTAACAAGATTTTAATACTTTGTTTAATAATTACACCAGGATGTCGACTGAGTGTAACCCAAGGTTTTAATATTTTGTTATCAATTATACCAAGTGTCCTTTGTACATAATTTCACCCCTGTTTTAATTATTCTAGTGGCTATTAATCCATTCCCGTGTCCGGTTAAATGAACGATTATTCGTACATATAAATACCCCGCCCATCGTGTCCGATCGAGTGTATATGGTAATTTATAGGGACGCCTAATTGTAAATCTTTATATTAACATTAACAAACTATCATTTAGTTAAACAAATATAAAGCCCATTAATAGCCCATAGTCTCATTTCCACAAGTGTCGTTCTTTTGTCCAAACCCCAATTATGGTACAAAGCCCAATTACCCAATTTTAGTAATTAGCCCAACATCATGATTACTTCGTTTTAAATAAGCATAATAATAACTTAGCTACGAGACATTAATTTAAAAAGGAGAACATAGCTTACATTGATTATTTATCGCGTAGTGGTACACGGACAGAGCCCTGACTTTAAAACCCGTAAAAATAACTTTTACATAACCCAAACTAATCTAATATAACACTAATCTATAATATATATATATATATATATATATATATATATATATATATATATATATATATATATATATATATTATATAAATTATATATTTATTTATTTATTATCTTACGGAGTATTATTATTATTATGTTATTAAACTCGGCAGAATTCGCGACCTTTTATAGGGATTCTGAAATTTCTGTGCTCCGCGAGTCGCGGCACTTTGTGCCTGAGAACTCCGCGAGTCGCGGGGATATGGAATACAGCTCACACCCCTTTGGATCTTCTTTGCCGACGTTTTATATATATAAATATAAAATATAAATAATTAATATAATTATTTATATATTATATTATATTCTTGTGCATAGTAGACTTGTAATTTTTAGTCCGTTGCGTCGGGCGTTGATAGTTGACTCATGTCCTGGTTCCGGATTTTCGAACGTCCTTGCGTACAATTTAATATCTTGTACTTTGCGTTTTGTAACTTGTACTCTTATCTTTTTTAGACGTTCTTCATCAATAATTTGAACCACTTGGATTGTATCTTGTACATTTGAGCTTTTTGGTCATTTGCGTCTTCAAATCGTCGTTTTCGCCTTTTGTCTTCGCACTTATTTAATATAAACGATTACAACTTAAAATAGGACAATTACAACTAAATAATTTACATATTGGGAGGATATTGCTACTAAATATATGTTCATTTGGAGCACTATCAAATATCCCCACACTTGAACGTTGCTTGTCCTCAAGCAATACAGAACTTGAAATAAAAACATACATGAATCACTTTTTTATTCATCACACTTTGTACATCAGTGATTTTGATATGGTGGTATAAACAATGATAGTAACGATAGAACCATGGTTAAAGGTGGGTGTGTCATCCACAGTTGCCTCGGGTTTAGGTCAACGACACTTGCAATCAAATAGCCGATTTACTTTCGGTTTCCAAAGCAAAGTGCACATTTGAAAGGCGGTTTACAGTCCCACATGACTATGAAAATTTAGATCCGTTAGGAAATTGGATCTTTATGAAAACATTTGATCTTTTAAAAATTCAATCTAGCTTTTACCCTAGACACGTTTTTCGGAATAACCCTTCACCGGTGTTTGCAAAATATTTTTGTGGGTTGTGTGGGTTTCAGATTTGAAAATTTTAGCTCAACACTTGTGGTTTTGTGTCACCCACTTGCGAACCTTGTATTAGGAAAGCAACACGTTCAGTATACTTGCTCCGTATATTACCTTTCGATAAACTACCGTCCGGTTGTAAAGGAAAGCGTTGAACAAGCAACTGTTAAGGCAATGTCCCCTGACATGCTTTTAATTATGGTCTATAACGTGTCGGACGCAATTACTATCCTTTGTAGGAGCAATAGTAAAGCTCACCCTAGGAATTTTTCGGTCTGGCATAAGGTCCTGTCTTCGACCATGCTATGCAACCACCGTTCTTACGGTTGACACCCGATTTGGTTCAGGTGACCTAATGAATTCCAGGTGAATTCCTAGGATTTTACGTTCAATGGTAATGAACGCATTGAAAATGGGTTTTCAGAAAACAAATCGGTTTATAATTTTGATCAAAATATTTTCTCGTTCAAGCTCGAGTTTAGATATCATTGAATTCCATGAGTTTGTAATTCTCAATCTTTAAGGTCAATCTCAAGGATTGAGTAATATCAGGCTTAAAAGCTGATTTTTGATCTTTAAGGAGATTATCCTTTCTGGGGATCTGATTCATTAGTCTTATCAAGCTAATTTGCACGGTGCCCCCCATTGTACGAGATAAATCCTTCTCATGGTTAGGATAAATCTGACCACCTGGCGACCCTGTTTTATGCTGAGGTCCGTGGATTTCCTGCTGATTTTAGTGTTGACTTTTCTAGATTTTTCGTCAACCTACAGCTGGTCTGAATGACAACTTCTTGACCTAAATCAAGAAGCGCGTTTCTTTTTCGGAAGACTTTACTTCCTTTAAATGATGGAATTGATTCATCGTGTAGATCCATCTTTCATTACAGTAAATCGGGTAAAACAGTTAATTTAGTCCAAAACAAAAGCACTTGCAATAAACTTTACAGAAACATGTGATAGATAGTTTTTAATTGAATAACTTGGTACATTCTCCCCACACTTAGTTTCTTTCTTTGCCTTTTTATTCTCCTTTATTCCATTTTAAATGAATTCAATCGTTTTAAGGTGTTTCTCAATTTATGTCCTTTCCGAGGTAACGATAATTTCGGTATTAACACCTAGTTTTCACCGTTCATAAATATATATAAACATGATTTTAAATTCATTTAGTTGAAAATTTTTCAAATTTTCATAAAATTTGGCAAATAAACCAAGTATAAATCCGAGAGAATTTATAACCCTTCCCCACACTTGAGATCATGCAATGCCCTCATTTGCATGAAATCAGACTATAATTATAAATTCATGAGGGTGATTAGTGTAGAAAAGTGATTGAAAATACCCAGTTTGTAATTACAAAGCTCGTCGAATGATAGATGGCGCGCCTCATCGTTCATTCCTTCTTTTGTTATTTCACACATGTTTTTCTTCAAAAATGGTTGCTTTTCTGAACTGTTTGCTAATATTTGAAAATGCGTCTTTTACCCTAATTTATTATTCATGTTTATTTAACGAGTTTTGCACTAACCCGAACCCCTAATTTAACGTTAAATGGGGTTAGATTTCCCCACACTTAGCTGACGACATGTGAAGTCGGTAGAATAAGTTCCACGAATTAAAATAGTGAGCCAGTTATTTACATCTCGGGTGGTGTATAATATATCAATGGGTTTAAAGTTTAGACTCACCAGATCGTCACTACTTAATTCTTTTTTAAGTATAGCTTTCAGTAAATGGATGTGTCTCTTTTCTAGTTCTTGGTCAAATGGATCGATATACACCGACATACTTATTTCTATAGGGTGGACAATTCCTAATATTTCCTTCCTTTTATTCTCAGGATCAAAATTTTCACCTCTATTACCCAATTGGGTGAAATTTGAGGTGTCATTATCTATTAAAGCTCGTAGTTCATCTTCGGTAGATGACTCGTCTATTGAGAATATTGGGTTGGAAGGTTGTGGAATGGTGAAGTTCGGTTTGGCCTCGGGGGTAAAATTTTCAACGTTATCGTTTTCCCAAGAGTACCAATTTGTCACCCTTACTTCTTCTTCATCATCCATTGATGGATTGATGATTTCGTCGATAGAGGCTAATGTGTCAATATGTTGTGAAATTGGTAAAGCTGAATAAAAAGTATCATCGGGATAGTTGGTGATTTCGGAGCTCTCGAATTCATCAAAATTCGATGATATGAGATTTTCTTGTACAATACTCCTCAGATCAACAGGTGTGTAGTCTGATAGAGTTTCAGCTTGCCGGTTTACAAACTCTCTCATTTGTTCATTTTGAGCATTGAGTTCTTCGAGTTTTATTTTCATATAATCTAAAGAATTTTCAGGCACATAATTTTCCTCGTCTTCTGGTTGTTGAGTTTGGATATATTCTTGGGGATAATCCCAATTTGAATTGTATTCTTCGTAATCGTTCCATTCAGGTTCCGTGGGTGCGTAATTTTTCATAGGAACGTAATAGTAACATTCCCATGTTGAGTGATAATCTCCACAAATTTCACAACCAGTTATTGTTTCGTCGTTCGTGATCCAAGATTGACCGAATGAATTTTTATCAACACTCGTTTGAGAGTATTGATTTAATTGATTTCGGATATCAAAAAGAGTTTCCATAGCCTTGTTTTCAAAATTTTCCATTTTATTGCTATGGCTAAATTTTAGCTACAATGTGGTGCATTTAATAATTATCCTATTAGTTATAAAAATAGAAAAACTTATATAAGTTGTCCAATTAATAGACTTTTCTGCTTTTGCCCACGTTTCGAATAGCCAAAAGATGCAGCAGGGAGCCAGAACCCTTTAAATCGGAAGCTCACAACTCAGCCACTAACAAATCCAACTATTACTACGAAGCAGAAAATTTTCAACGTCCATTAATTTAACCACTTAAATAATTTTTCTTTCCGTTTGAGATATTAGATAAGAAATAGAGAAAATTTCTAAGTCCTAAAAACTAAAGCGTCGAGAAATAAGAAAGAAAAAGAATGCGAGTCGAAAAACGTCGAAAAATAAAAATAAGAAAATAGCGCGTCGTAACTTAAAAGTCTAAAAATTATATCTAAAAAGTTGCGCCTAAAGGTCTAAAGGTAAATGCAATTTTATTCAGAAAACGGCAATTACTTAAAGGCACTAAAATTTATTTAAAACTAAAGCGAAAAACGGCGTCGCAAAATTCTAAAGCACCTAAATCTTAGTCTAAGGAAAAAGCACTTAAGGGATTTTACGGCAAAGCCTAAAAATCTAGAAGTAAAAATAACTATGGCAAAAACTAAGTTTAAAACTAAATATGAGCTAAAAATACAAATATTACGCTAAAACGATTAAAAAGGGACAAAATATAAAAATATACAAAAAGTTGTAAAAAGTACAATTTTTATAAAAATATTATTTTTATATTATTTATTTATTAAAACTATTAATTTTACAAATTAATTAAACTAATTTAACTAAAATATATAAATTAAATAAAAAGTAAAAGTAATTATAATAATAATAATTAGTTAGGGTTATAATAATAATAATTAATAATTATCCGTAATTAATGCTGAATTAGGGTTCTGTGTACCCGTGTCAGAGTGTCTCCGCGAGTCGCGGTAATCGATGCAGCAAACCCCGCGAGTCGCGGGGTTCCAAAATTCAACTCTGGTACAGTTTTTAATTCGACGTGTTTTTTTTTTTTTGGTTTTTTTTTTTTATTTTTTTTTTATTGTTTTTCTAAAAATATATTTATACAAATATATATTAAAAATATAGCGTTTCGCCAAGTCCCCGGCAGCGGCGCCAAAAACTTGATGATGTAGCGTGGGGGTACGAAATAGTATTATATTTTTGATACGAAAAGCGATACAGATTACACAAGTTTTAATTATTTATTTACGAATGGGATATACCTAAACATTGCTACAACACTATAGGCAGTGTACCTAATCGTAGAGTAGTATAGTTTTTAGTAAGTCCGGTTCATTCCACAGGGAGCGGGCTTATTGCACACTATATTTTTAAACAACTATATTTGTACAAAATATATATAATTATATATAATAATATATAAAAGGGGGTTTACCGTTTAATGACCGGTTTGTCGATTTATATTTTAAGCGAAGCGTATAGTAAATGATGATATTTAAATAACAATAAAATAAATAACAATAATTAAAATGACGATAAAAAAAGTACGAGGAAATATGAAATAAAATATATTATGCTTATTTAAACTTCCGTAACCATGATGGTTGACGTGTTGATTTTAGTTTTATGCCCATGGGTTAATTGTCCTTTGTCCTGGATTATTTAATATGTCCGTCTGGTTTTTGTCCATAACAGTCCATCGGTCATAAATATAAAATGCGAGTGTCCTCGTCAAATTATCCTTATACCCGAAGTTAAATATTCCAACTAATTGGGGATTTAAACTGTAACAAGATTTTAATACTTTGTTTAATAATTACACCAGGATGTCGACTGAGTGTAACCCAAGGTTTTAATATTTTGTTATCAATTATACCAAGTGTCCTTTGTACATAATTTCACCCCTGTTTTAATTATTCTAGTGGCTATTAATCCATTCCCGTGTCCGGTTAAATGAACGATTATTCGTACATATAAATACCCCGCCCATCGTGTCCGATCGAGTGTATATGGTAATTTATAGGGACGCCTAATTGTAAATCTTTATATTAACATTAACAAACTATCATTTAGTTAAACAAATATAAAGCCCATTAATAGCCCATAGTCTCATTTCCACAAGTGTCGTTCTTTTGTCCAAACCCCAATTATGGTACAAAGCCCAATTACCCAATTTTAGTAATTAGCCCAACATCATGATTACTTCGTTTTAAATAAGCATAATAATAACTTAGCTACGAGACATTAATTTAAAAAGGAGAACATAGCTTACATTGATTATTTATCGCGTAGTGGTACACGGACAGAGCCCTGACTTTAAAACCCGTAAAAATAACTTTTACATAACCCAAACTAATCTAATATAACACTAATCTATAATATATATATATATATATATATATATATATATATATATATATATATATATATATATATATTATATAAATTATATATTTATTTATTTATTTATTATCTTACGGAGTATTATTATTATTATGTTATTAAACTCGGCAGAATTCGCGACCTTTTATAGGGATTCTGAAATTTCTGTGCTCCGCGAGTCGCGGCACTTTGTGCCTGAGAACTCCGCGAGTCGCGGGGATATGGAATACAGCTCACACCCCTTTGGATCTTCTTTGCCGACGTTTTATATATATAAATATAAAATATAAATAATTAATATAATTATTTATATATTATATTATATTCTTGTGCATAGTAGACTTATAATTTTTAGTCCGTTGCGTCGGGCGTTGATAGTTGACTCATGTCCTGGTTCCGGATTTTCGAACGTCCTTGCGTACAATTTAATATCTTGTACTTTGCGTTTTGTAACTTGTACTCTTATCTTTTTTAGACGTTCTTCATCAATAATTTGAACCACTTGGATTGTATCTTGTACATTTGAGCTTTTTGGTCATTTGCGTCTTCAAATCGTCGTTTTCGCCTTTTGTCTTCGCACTTATTTAATATAAACGATTACAACTTAAAATAGGACAATTACAACTAAATAATTTACATATTGGGAGGATATTGCTACTAAATATATGTTCATTTGGAGCACTATCAGAGAACAACCGATTAAGGAGAGCCACGTCAAAACCATCGTAATGATCACGTACCGAACCATCCTTAATACAAAGTCGAGCAGGAGAAGAGGGAGCTAGTGGCATGGAAAAATTATGAAGCACAAAACGAACAACACCATTTCCCTCATCGGGGGGCGACACATCCGGGCCCCTACCATGACGGCACTTAGCACGTACCGTGTGTGTTTTGTAGCAAACACCACATAACCAAATCCCCATACGCCTAAAAGTAACATCAGCCTCAGTATAAACACCCAAATTAGAAGTAAGCGAATGTCGAGTGATATCCCGCGCATCGATACCACAATGACGATCACTAAGATGCTTGATAAGAGAACTTCTAACTAGCCCATTTCCACTCCCATTTTGACAGCCACTAAGACCCACGAAGGGACAATGAAACTTCACAGCGGCATGCGACATAGCCGCACACAACCTTTAGTTGTAGTGCATAGCTAAAATGACAGATGCAAAATTCCCATACACCAATATAATTATAACCATGAAGCCAAGTTAAAAGTCACAGGGGACTTTTAACAAACACCTGGTGGGCACAGACTCAATTGTATAATGATACAGATCCTATTGTAGCTGTCGTCCGATTGCTGAAAGGAAGGAGATGTAAGAGAGCTGTAACATGCGTTGTCAAACAAGTAGTATACAGAGTACTACACCTAATCTGCACTCCATCTTAATATTATCCCAAATCTCAAAACAAAAACAGGTCTCTTTAGTTAAGAAAAGAACCTCTTTGTATAGAAAAAGAGGTTTCAAATGACATAACGAGTATGATTATTGGATCACTTTTTATAGAGCATATAGGAATTTCTATTAAAAACACATAACGAGTATGATTATTTTATTATTATTATTATTATTTTATTATTATTATTATTATTATTATTATTATTATTATTTTATTATTATTATTATTATTATTATTATTATTATTATTATTAAACATACTAAATCGCGCAAGCCGGAGCCCAAACACAGCCCGCCACAACATAAAAAACCTGTTACACTGTAGCAGCTACTGTTATACTGTAGCAGCTACTGTTACACTGTAGCACTTTTACTATAGCCTTTTTCCTCTCTCTTTCTCCTTACCAAGGAGCTTTCTTCACCCAACCCTTTCATCATCTCTCTCCCTCTCCGATTATGAACGCCGTTGTGCCCAGGCGCCGGTGCGGAACAGCTTTGGGGATGGTGCAAGAGGCGACCGAAGATAGATGCTTTTAAACGCTAAAACGGCCACTCGGTGCCCAATCACAGTCCGCCACAACATAAAAACACTGTTACACTGTAGCAGCTACTGTTACACTGTAGCATTTTTACTATAGCCTTTTTTCTCTCTCTTTCTCCGTACCAATCTGGGAGCTTTCTTCACCCAACCCTTTCATCATCTCTCTACCTCTCCGATTATGAACGCCGTTGTGGCCAGGCGCCGGTAATCGGCGGCACGGCTTTGGTGATGGTGCAAGAGGCGACCGAAGATAGATGCTTTTAAACGCTAAAACGGCCACTGTTGAAAGACAACGTAACATGAACAAGAAAGGAAGGACGATCGGCGGTCAAGAAAGAAGATCCGACAATATTCCGGCAAAAAAATCCGTCGCTGGTAGAAGCTCCAAAAATTTAGAACCGCCGGTCAGAATACGCATAATAACGGGAACCAACATAAGGGAGGAGAAACGACGGTTAAGAAACGAGATCCGACTACATTTCGGCGAAAAAACCCGTCGTCAGTAGAAGCTCCGACAATAACGGAACCAGCCAGGGTCCGACCGTTGATCTATTTTTTCTTCAAATAATTTTTATGGTTTTAGTATGAGAATGGTAATGAAAAATGGGTAAGAAGACTGTGGAGAGGATAATCAGTTAAAAAAGAAAAAGGTACTCCGTAATGTTAATAAAGATAGGGCAGGTGGTGGGTCTATGGATGATGTTGATCATGTGTACTTTATTTCTTACTCAACCCCTCATTTTAAGTAAAACTAACAAACTGCACCTCAAAAATTCTAAAAGTTCCTACTTTAAACTCTATTTTACTACTCCCTGTCTTATACTCCCTCCGTTCCGAATCTATCGTTCTCAGACAAAAAAAAAAAAAACACAGTTTAAAAAAATTCCTATCACAAATGTATTTTTTTAGTTTTTTAGATTTATCCTTACTTTTTATCTATCTTTTTGTTTTACATGAATAAAGTAAGGAAATAAAAGATTTTTATCACATTTTTCTTTCATTTATAGAAGTGAACAATTAATTTGTGACTTTCTAAAATAAAATAGTGGATAATAAAATTAGGACGTATGGAGTATTACAAACAAAGGATGTCTTAAACACATGCTTTTTTCATTTACGGAGGAAAATGTACAAATTTCTTTATAATAGTTTTTTATCCACTTTATCACTTCGCTTAATTAACAATTACACAATTTCGCAGCGTAGCGCGGACCCTTCTACTAGTTGCATCTAAAATTTGTGAATTATGAGTGTTTATGTGGCTACGATAGCTATAAAAACGTAAACATGTAGCTAATATTTCTTCATAAACAAAATAAAATAAAAAAATTAATAACTAACAACACCAACCCAACTCTTTTTTTGAAATGCTCAATAAAATTATAATTAGCCAAAGACTCAAACTTTTTTGAACGGCGATTTTTTGGCATTAGTCGATCATTTATTTATCGACCCTCATCATTTGCACGTAACACACACGTTCGGGCGGAAACCTGAACCCGATCGACGGTACCCGGGAACACATCCATTCGGGTCGTGTTCTGGGTAGAGGTCCATGAACGAATCCGGTAAAACCTCTCTATAAGGTCAATATATACCACCATTATTGGAGTTCAATTGGTTTAAAGAAAATCATGTCATCCCTAAGGATCGAACCCATGACCTCTCCCTATCCCATGATACAAAGTACATTGGGAGAACCGTTGAGCTATGCCCACAAGTTCAAATACTCAAACTATTACATCAGGCTCACAAGAAATGAATAAAACTGATTTACGAACCCTCGCTTCGCGCCAGGGGGTTCGGTTTTCAATGTATTTTAGTGCGTTTAGTTTGTAAAATTATTTCTTGGCTAACGATGATGTCGTTGAAGCGCAACTCGAGTCGAACTAAAAGGTATAATTCGTGAAAGATTTAAATGTTATTTTAAATTAACAATATATGTGCTATGTGCATCTCCGCATTTCGCTATGGAATTGTCGACTTTTAAAAATTTAACGCAAAATCAACGTGTATGAAAAGTACCTCAAATATTTAGCGTTTTTTAAAAAGATTCCATTTTGCGTATAGTTAGTGACATTGTGTTCCTAAAATTATTTCGAGTTTAACGATGGTGTCGGAAAAATTTAACTCGTTGCGAGCGAGAAGATATGACCCGTTGAATATTTGGGTGGAGTTTAGTTAAGATTTTTTATGAAAATGGTTATTTGACACTTTACTCCCCTGTTTGGGGGCGGTTTTAATTTTTAAACAAAGTTTGGGGGTTTTTTGGAAAAAGAAAAAAAAGGTGGAAAAAAAAGTGAAAGGACGAAATATATTATATAATATTATTATAGTTATAATAACGGGGAGGCGAGTCGGGTCGGGTCGGGGTAGGGTTGGGGGGTGTTTTGTATTTTCTCGAGGGTGTGAGGTTTTTTTAGGAAAATTGGGGAGGGGCCGATTCGTACTTTGGATAAAGTTTGGGGTCCTTAGTGTGAGATTGAGATAGTCCAAAATAGTAGTATTGAGGAGGCGGGCCGATTCATACGTTGGATAAAGTTTGGGGGGGCCTTAGTGTGAGATTGAGATAATCCAAATAGTACTATTCATTTGGACTATCTCAATTAGATATAAGGTATATTTAGAAAAATTGGGGAGGGGCCGATTCGTACTTTGGATAAAGTTTGGGGTCCTTAGTGTGAGATTGAGATAGTCCAAAATAGTAGTATTGGGGAGGGGGGCCGATTCGTACGTTGGATAAAGTTTGGGAGCTTTAGTGTGAGATTGAGATAGTCCAAATAGTACTATTCATTTGAACTATCTCAATTAGATATTTAGTGTGAGATTGTATTTGGACTATCTCAGTTAGATATTTAGTGTGAGATTGAGATAGTCCAAATAGTACTATTTATTTGGACTATCTCAATTAGATATAAGGTATAATAGATTACATGAAGAATAGACTCCTATTACATACAATCTCCCATTACATCATAACTCTTAATTAGCAAGAAGATTGCCTATCCTGTATCCAACTCTCCGGTTGGATCCAATCTCCATTTTTCAAACTCTTGAATAGTCACGTTGCTACGATTAGAGATTCATAAGTGTGAATTTTTTTGTATGTGCCAAAACATCTTCCTTTAGAATATCATGTCATTTATCATCTCCGGAGTGTAATGGATCATCTCTCCAATGCCATATTAACCATAATAATGTGTATCTTGTGGCCAAGTTCACCATATTAGCTACATTATCCTCAACATGAAAATTTCCGAGCTAATCACATTTGACACACCGTTTGGAACAAAGTCGTAAATCTTTCACCGTGATATTAAGTTATGTTAGTGTGCAAACTAAAGTCCCACATAGGTCATGGAACAAAACAAATGTATGTATATAAGTCTAAGGGAAAGTCCCTCTATTACCAATTGGTTTTAGAAAATGATGGACTCTTGGACTTATATTGTGGGACATTGTGTTTGGGATATACGATCCTTACAACTGGTATCAGAGCTAGGATATAGCCCCAATGTGGTGGACGGAGCAATGGGCGCACCCCGAGCGTACGCAGCGATGTGGCGCACCCCTGGCACGATGAGTTGATCTTGGAGCCTTGTACCAAAATCTCCCCTGCTACACATCCAAGGTTGAGAGTTTCGAGGTTGCGGCGGAAAAGGTTGGACCGGACTATCGTTGGATGGGAGGCCCTATGGACTTCGGTTTGAGGGGAGGTTTGTTAGGGTGCAAATCAAAGTCCCACATAGGTAATGGAACAAAACAAATGTATGTATATAAGTCTAAGGGAAAGTCCCTCTATCACCAATAGGATGGACTCTTGGGCTTATATTGCGGGACATTGTGTTTGGGCTATACGATCCTTACAAGTTACGCCATAAAAGAGTAATGTAACGATACGTAGTAAAAAGATGGTTGATGGTTTCCTTATTACTGTAGCATAAGGGCAATCTCCATTTGGTCTAATGATACCTCGCTCAATCAAATTTGCTCTCTTTATAAGTTTATTTTTATTGAATCTCCAAATGAAAACGTTTACCTTTTTCGACACCTAAGCTAACCATTTACTTGCCTTGTATTAGTCACAACTCCAAGCATTTTGTCGATAATAGTATACAGTTTTTTTACCGCGAAAACTCCATTCGTACTAAGCTTCCATCTCCATCTGTCACATTCGTCAGTCATATTTGGAGCATTTTTTAACGATGCTTCCAGCTTGTCAAGTTCGCCTTCTGTTCTTCCTCTTATCATCGATGAGAATCTCCACAACCCTGTTAGACAATCTCATAGGTTTGAAACACGATCTACAACAGTGGCCATTTTGCTTTCTTCAACTACAAATAAGCGAGGTACAGTGATTTCAGATTGCTTTTTGAATCATCCTTACATGTATACTTTCAAAACAAAGTTTCATTACCCATGCCAATTTTTCAAACTATTGACGAAGTGAAGGATATATCTGTTTTAATATCAAAGTTACTTGAGGCCGATTTGTGGGTCATTTTAATATCCATTTTATCCAATTCCTTGCCGCAATTCCATATGCTTTTCCAGGGTCTAACCTTTAGTATGTTTGCCATCCTCATAGCTTAATACCCCGTTTTCTCCATATAAGGAAACAAATTTTTTTTACCACAACGCCTCTTTTTCTTTTTTAAAACGTCACCACCATTTACTTAAAAGACATAAGCTTTTTGCTTTAAACTACCGATACTTAACCCTCCACTATCATTAGCCGTCGTTTTTTTCCAGCTTATCAACGAGTTTGAGTTTTTATCAAAGGTATTCCACAAAAATTTCCTTCTTATCGATTCAATCATACTCAACACTCCTTTTAGCACCTTATACAATGACATGTAGTAAATAGGCAGATTGCTAAGGACTGCCTTTGTAAGTGTAAGTCTGCTCCCACCAATAAGAGTTTAGCCTTCCACGATGAAAGTCTTGACATGAATTTGTTGATTACTTCATCCTAAGCTTTTATCGAATCGATATGCAACCCAACCTTTAAACCAAGGTAAGTAAAATTGAAATTACCGTATGCACAGTCAAGGTTCCTTTTTATTTGAGCTATCTCTGATTCTTTGATGTTTATCCCGTACAACTAGCTTTTATGGAAATTGACTTTTTAATCGGATGCGTATTCGAAGCTATTAACTATTCGGATTAGATTTGAAGCATTAGATAAAGAAGCATCTTCAAAGAAAATTGCATCATCTGCAAATTGAAAATGTGTAAGACTAACATTATTCCAACCGATATTAACACCTGTATAGAACCCTCTGGATGAATCTTCGATCATAGCTACATTTAAAGCCTCAACAGCTATTAAAAAGAGAACCGGTGAGAGAGGGTCACCTTGTCGTAATCCATTTTCCAACAAAAATGCCCTCGTTGGACTCACGTTCTCGAATACTGGTGTTCTCCCGAAATAAAGACAGCCACTGATCCATTCCCTCTATTTATCGACAAAGTTCATTTGTTTCATGGTATCGTCAAAAAAGTTTCAATCAACATAATCGAAAGCCTTTCTGAATTCCACTTTGAATAGGATCATCTTCTTTTTATTCTTTTTGCGGGCCATACCACCTTGTTTGTTATAAGAGTACCATCTAATATGTTTTTGCTATTGATGTAGCCAGATTGGGTGGGGCCACCTTATGTATCACCTTCTTTAATCTGTTTGCGAGGAGCTTAGAGATAACTTTATACAAACTGCCCACTAAACTGATTGGTCAAAAGTTTTTAAAAGTAATCGGGCCAGGAACCTTAGGAATCAGGGATATAAAAGAAGAGTTGCACCCCTTTGAAAATCCCTGACGAACAACAAAATCATTTACGCAACTAATAATGTCCAGTTTCAATAAATTCCAGTACTGTCTAATGATACTGAAATTAAATACATTTGGGCCAAGGGCTTTTGAAGCGAAACAATTACATATTGCATTTTTAATTTCCACCTCATCGAAATTGACTTCAAGAAAGGCATTATCATCACAATTCAAACGCATAGAGTTATTACTAAAAAAATAAGCATGCGGTATGTTGGAAATTATGGATTAGTGGGTAAAGAATCAACAACCGGATTGATACTAGAATTGTGTGAACACTTTCTTAATAGTGTATTTCGACCCACTTGGTCACGGGTTACATGAAATCACTATTAGGATAAGACTAGTATGAACAATCGTCTTGACCAAAAGATAATTGTTCCTTGCAATTGTAGATTGCATAAATCTAAGTTGTGTGTTGAAAGTGTGTTAGACATGTTCAAAATCTGGAACATTGTATAAAAAGTCTAACCCTTCATATGGAAATGAATCCATATATTTATAATGGGTCAAAAGGTGTCTTTGAAGAGTCACACCTTTTCGTATAAACCCATACAATGCTTGGAATGTCACACCCATGTATTTGTGCTTAAACAAGTCCAAATACATGAAAAAACCATTCATAAATGTCCTGGAACAACCCCATAAACGTTTGGGGTTCAAATGTGCCTTTTGAGTTGAAAAGACACCTTTTCAGCGAGTTCAGTGTTAAGCCGCGCTACGGGTCCAGGAGCCGCGCCGCGGGATAAAAAAGCAAAAAACTTCCAAACATGCAAAAACTCTCGACCTTGAAATCATGCCTTAAGCCGCGCCGCGGGCCCAGGAGCCGCGCCGCGGCTTAAAGCTAGTTCACACCAAAATTAAGTTTAAGCTTATTTTCAAGTGTGTTTAGCCTTTCTAGTCGCGTTTCGCATTCTTTCAAGTCGCGTTTCGCATTCCTTAAGTTCCAAATGTTATTTCCAAGCTCACTAACATAATCTCAAACCATTTTACACTTCACGAACGTGTACTCCACACTCCCCAAATCCGTGTAGCGTTTCAATGGTTCGATCACTTTCATCTTAGCAATCCAATCAACTAAAATGACGTTGGATCATGCTAAAATCACCAACATGGTACACGACCTGCTTTGAATCGCTCACTTGCAGCTACTTCTATAATGATGTTCGGATCACACACCCAATTTCCATTTATACTTATCCCTGCAATGCCATTGCTTCTCATCCTTGACTTCATCATAAAATGAAGGTAGCGAGTATTCTCATATCCATCTGCCCACTTCAATCTACTTTTTTGCTTTAGCGAGTATACTATTGTACAAAAAAAAAACACTTGAATCAACCAAAGAGCGCTAAGATCCAAACACTATATTACCTCACTGTTGGGTTGTATCGTACCTTTCAAATGCGAAGAACCAACAGAATCCCCCCGTCCATCCAAAAGGTCACAGTTGGAATGAACCAACCCAAAGCTCCCGCGACCTTGTCTTTTAAAGAATGCATTTCCCACGAAGATTCGATTCAGGTTAAGCATCTCACCCTTCATAGATTTAACTTTTTTTAAGGTCCGCGCTTCGCCGATGATCACAATAATTTTTGTTTTTAATTTCAAATTGTTTCTACACTTTAAAATAGTGTATACAATTTTAAATCATGACAATACAATTTCAATATGCAATTTTCTATAATGACTATGCAATTTCATATTAGACTTTTTTGCTCCATTGGTCCTTCGTTTATACACAAAATTGCAATCCGAGTCCTTCAAGTTTTAATTGGATTTTCGAATCCTTATAATTGCATAATTTGGCAATCCGCGTCCCTCCATCTACCTGCCATCTCAATTGGACATTAAGTGTCGTCATGTGATTAACACATGATGGACATTTTCATCTTATTATTCCATTTCAATCTTTTTTACTCTTTTGGTCCCTCGTTTTTAAAATATTTAGGTATAATGATCCTTTCTTATTATTACACTTATAATTATAATATAATATAAGTTTAGATAAATTAGTTTAAAGATAGATTAATAATATACAGTGATACCTTCTTATGAACACCAACATCTAATGAGCTGAGCTCAAAACTAACAATGAGAACTATAAAGTTCTGAACACCATATGTTAAAAAAAGTTAAGTTCTCGTTGCTACATTGATATCGCTCAAATTAGACATATATTATATCGCGATATCGGATCTTTATTGTTTTTTATTTGCTAAGACTTGAAGACTTTTGTGGTTATTTGAGTGAAATTGATGATTTGAGCTCGCAAAGTCGTTGGTTTAATGTTTTGGTTGTTTCCGGCAAAGTATTAGCTTCATATAAGCTCAAAGTAAGATTAAACGCGAAAAAATAAAGTATTATTGAGTCTGGAGCCAATCGCGGCCGCAACTATGGGGATCCCGGCCGTGATACATCAACAGAACTTGGAGAAATCGAAAACAGGCGAATCCCGACCGTAATGGAAGGATCACGCTCGCGATTAAGGAGCATCATCGCGGTCGCGATCCACTGATCACGGTCGCGATGAGGGGTCGGTCTGGTCACTTTTTGTTCTACAATAAATAGACGAGGTTTTTACCCTGTTGGTTAATGATCCAATGATAATATTCAAAAGTTAATCACTTTGTTTTGATGATGACACAAAAGAGATAAGTGCGTAATCATATGTAAGACGACATGAGTTCATAAGCCTACACTATCTCTAGCAAAAGACCAATACATAAATAATTAACTTGGTAAAATTGCTATGCGGCTGCACCACGGTCGACCGTGAGTCTGACCGTGGATGTCATGTACCAACGATTGCACCATTTTCTAAAAATGTCAATCTACGGCTAACCTCACGGACGACCGCAGCTCGACCGTAGTTTTCTCTGTTACCAAAATCATCCACTTTAAGTTAGACCACTTTGAGGCATCTATAATTTACAAAACCTTTTTAAACGTACTTATAATAGTTGCCTTCTTTGATTTCAAAAGAGTTTTGAACCAAAAGATGTTAATCTTGATTAATCACACCTAATGACACATTAATGATGATTTAACTTGAAATAAGATTAAACACACAAGTGTTATATCTTTTTATCTTATTACATAGTGTCATTTAAACATACTAATAATGGTCATTAAAGTCCCAATTAAAGAAGTGCTCTCCCATTACTTTTAAGTACCATTAATATGTATGTAACTTTTAATTATATTCAAGCTAGTCAAGGTTGTAACAAGGTTCATTTAAGCTCCAACTAGAATCAAACTAGTTCAATCAAGATGGAAGTATGTTATAAAGAGCAAGACACTTCCATTAAGAAGATGACAAGCTATTAGGGCTAGTGAAGTTTTGGAGGCTTGTGGTTTGTCAAAGGATGATTAAAGCAACTAGTCAAAGGATTCTTCATTATAATCAAACTAGTCAAAATTAACTTGTTGCAAGCAACCAATGAAGTATGATACTTCCATCCAAGTATTGACAAAGTGTAAGATTCATGGGTTATTGTGTTTGGAGCTTTGTGGGTTGTCAAGGGATAAGATTTCAGCATTTACCTTTTTAGGAAATCAATGACAATGGTCAAGGGCATTGGACTTTCCTCTTTAGCTAGCACATGTCAACCTCCATGCATGTGTCCAAGATCAAAGGGGTAATGGAGTTAACTTCTAGGTGTATTAAGCATACTTTGAAGGCTCTATATTAGGTAAAGAAGCCAAAAATTCAAAGAAAAAGGAGCTCCAACGGATATGTTGAAATGCTGACAGAAGTTGTACGGCTGCCTGCAAGGTCGACCGTGGTTCGACCGCAGTTTTGTCTGTCAATATTTTCTTGGAATATAAATACACCACTTTGCCAAACTAGAAGACTACCTCTTTTCAACATTCTTTCAAAGTCATATCTACTGATCTCCCAAGCCTCAAGCACATATCAATGGAGAGATTATAAGAGAGAAAGAGAGATTCTACTTACACTAAGTAGAATTGAAATGTAAACTTTGTACTTATCATTTGTATCTTCAAGTTTACTTTGTAAGACACTTCCTTAGGGGGTTAAGGAAGTTAGATAGTTCTTATGATAGGAAACACCATCTTGCTTAATGATTCAACTTCCTTAAAGGGATCTAGGAAGTTGATCAAATTGGGAATTAAGTTGGTGTGACCTATTGAAGAACTATGAGTGATTGTAAGCTTAGCTATAAGTTTACTTGTAAGCTATCTTCTTAAAGGGATCTAGAAGGTAGTTGTGATTTCACTAGGCTAGAGCATTAGGATCTTTTGGTAAGAGCATTTGGTGTTTGTGAATTCTTCAAAGGGACGTAAGGGTTCATAAGTAGCGGCTTATCGAGGAGCTAGTGTTTTATCCGGACACTCCACCGGGTTTGGGGTATCATAGTGAAGAAAACTCTCAATTTGTAGAATTGGGGAGTAGATTAAGGTGGATTAGTTAACATCCACCCGAACCACTATAAATCCTTGTGTTTGTGCACTTACATTCTTTACATACTTGCATTAACAAACACAAACGCTTCCACGCTTAAAACTTATCTTTTATTAGTTAAAGATTTCGAAAAATTTTTAAGAAATCACTAAGTAACTATTCACCCCCTCTAGTTACTTACAATTGGTATCAGGGCTGTTGCTCTAATCTTTGCTCAAAAAATGTTTTTGTCACGTCGAAAAACTATTTTGTGCAAAAACCCAAGTCAAAGATCTTGGAACTAAGCTCTACTTGTTTGGAGATTGCAAAAGAGTTTTTGGATAAGTTAGTCTTGAATCGTGAAGAAAATTTTCATATGAGAAGAAACTTTAAGACACTCGTGTGATGTGGAGTCAAGGATCGAACCCGAATGCTCAAACTTACATCCATTACTTTGAGAAAAAAATACCACCATTCACATGGTGAGGTAAGTTTGCTTGTATTTAGTCTTTTTAATATTTGTATACTTTAAATGTTCTGATAATTAACAAAACTATGACTGATAAAAAAAAGCTTGAACAAAGAAACATTTTTTTTAAACAAATTGAAAATTAAAGTATGTAAAGAAAAATGTGGGGTTGAGTTAAAATCACAACTATAGTGTACACGATAGAAGTACGTTAAAACTTGCCATGAAACTTAGGTCTATGCAATGTATGTGATAATTGAAATTACTTGTGCCTTGAATCCTTGCATGAAAAAATGACATGAGTTATTGCTTAATGTGTGCTTGATAAATTGATCTTACATGATAGAATACGTAGGTTGTCACACATCTTAGAGCCTTAAAGTGATAGATATAATATCTAAGATTAGACTCTAAGCATCTAAATAAGTGTTCTCGAACAAAAAGTTACTTAGGGGTAATTATAACTTGAAACCAAAAATCATTAACTTGTGACTATTTTTGAAAAAGAAAAAGAATTACCTTTCTTCGAAAATGATAAAAAGTGGTTATATAGTAAAAGTTATTTTTAAAGATACCAAATGAAAGACACCCCGAGTAAATCTATCACAAGTTTTTGAAAAATACACTTTATAAAACTCAACATAGTGCCAAACTTGTAGGTGGTCGAACGTACGGTCGACCGTGAGATCAACCACATAGGCTCTGATCAAAATGTGCTTTTGCAATTTTAAGATCGGTCGTGGTTTGATACTTTTAGATGTTGATTCTTTGTAAATTAGTTATAACATTAGTTTTACATTGTTTATTGGAACGATCTAAACATTTGCTATATGTAAAGCTATTTATTGTCATCAAATGACACTTGTTTATAAAAGTGATAGTGATTCTCAAACAACTATAAGTGTACACGATAAATTATTCTCACTCAAGACATGAACTTGGTTTATCAAATATTATAATATAAACATGTCTAAAAGGATAAACTCTAGTGTTTGAGAAAGGTGCTAAAATGGATTAGGGCAAGAGTATTTAATGCTAACAACCCCGGACCCAACAAACATTGGGTACCACGTTTCGTGTTTCTAACAAGTTGTAGGTTTGTTAACAAGTGTGGTGGAAGACGATGTAATCACAAGTACTCAAAACACATGTCCATGATAAATATGTCACCCCGAGTACAAAGAACGTGATGACGTGATGGACATATTTGAAGTACCATTATCGGTAGAGGTAACATTTCTTGCAAGTAAATGTGCTACTTGAGTTCTAGCTTGCTATGTGCATATATCTTAACATGTTAGTTAGGTCACAACTTATTTAAAAGTAGAAACATGTTATGCATACAATTAGGTAGAATGTCTTATATGATTTCAAGTGAAATTGGTGAAAAGATAAGAACATGTCAATATGTGCGTTGCATCAATACATTTTTTTTTAATTTGATGGCATATAAGACTAGATCACACAACCATGAAAATAATCATTAGAGATCTACCTAAAAGTAATATATGATGATCACTAAGTGAGCTCAAGTGTTAAAAAGATCATTCTCATTAGTTTGCTTCAACAAAGTAAATACTTGGTAAACAATGATAAGCAAAGAGAATCATGTTAAACAAACCTTAGGAGACATCAATAGGGGTCAATTAGATTTTAAGTCTGTAGTCTAAGTTCTCCGTTTTCTAGGTATAGTATAGATTTCCAAAGTTCAACTTTGTAGTCTTACTAAAGGGGTTGTATATGATTTCCATTATCTATGCTTAAGGAGATATATTCATGATGATAGAACTCATTCTAGGCTCATACCTAAATTACAAAAAGAAAATAATATTATTCTCGTCTAAGTTGCTAGAGTAGTAGTCATTAATAAAAATTGCTAGTTAAACGCATAAGCGTTTGTTGAGTTGTAAAATGTCTAAAACACACTTAGACATATTAGGACGGATAATTCTAAATCTTTGAGGTCAGAAAGCTTTAAGAATAATTCATACTCTTAATCTCTAAATTATGATTAGGTTTGCGTCAAACGAACACCTAGAACAAACGAGTAAAATGAAAAGTTTCACTAACCTTTTAGATAAGTGCTAAGGCATTAGACACACCTATGGAAATCAATGATAGATTATCACTCAAAGGTGTAGGTGTGACTCTAAAGGTAGGTACGTCTCTAGGATACTCTTTAGAAATTAAAACCTTACAAGGTCCAAATAGACATCCTAGCATGCTAAAGAAATAATCAAACGAAAAGTCCAATACAATGTGATTAATAGTTAAAAATGTCCTTGAACTAGAAACTAGAACTAAACCATTTCAGTTATCTAGTTTAACAATCACATCGAAAAGAAAAGAGAAGTTGCTAAAACCAATCATAATGAAAGAACACACAAGGATTTTAATTGATTATGTGTGTATAATAAGAATGAATGCCAAGAATGCATATGGAAATGACTGTTGATAGACTTAGGATATTCTTACTTGGTCATGAATGAGAAATGGTAAAAAGTTCACAATATATTTTTTGCTAAAAAGTATTAGAATGAAATCTTAATTGTGCAAATAGATGTTCATGACTTGGTTATTGATCCAATTAACCATTTTTCTTGTGAAAAGTTCTCTGAACTCATGGATGATAAGGTTAAAATATACTTGATAGAGAAACTTGAATGCTTTATGGTACAATTTACACTCTAGGCTTAAATCTAGGCTTCCGCTCATTATACACTAGGTGTAAATTGCATAATCCTTGTTTATCTCTCGCATATACCATATATGTTCTCATTGCTTGTATGCAAATCTACATGTCATACTTGTATGCTCATAATATTATCATGCTTGACAACTTGAGTTCTCTCTTTGTAACCAATGTTAGTTGAAATCACCCTGTTAAATGTTATACTACACACGTAAGGATCATTAACTTGCCGATTGAACTTTGTTTGTGAGGGTATTGTGCTTAATATTTGCTACATCTAACATGCCATATATTTTTCACCATGCTTATGTGCTTACATGCTTATGATTCATTAACATGTTGAAAAATTATGCTCGTGATCTAATTGAACACTCCAAATTGTTAAATGGAAATTTTTAACTAGTTAACATTATTCATAGTCAAGTTAACATATGTTGACATGATGATAATTGTCTTAGATCATAATTGTTGAATGCCTGGAAAGTAATTTGATATTAGCTTACTTGCCATGAACTCTGTGATTGCTTGTTATATTATATCATTTAAGTGCACTCTGGGGCTATATTTGCAAAGATAACTAAATAAGTAGTGATTTAACGTATATCGTATTTTGATATGAATTGCGAGTTAAATGCCTTCCCGATCTAGTTATTTGGGTTATGAATATGCTCATCAAAATTCATGCTATGGAACATGCCTCTATTTGATTATCATGATTACTTGCTTGTTATGCATGATTGTTACTTGTAGTGTGAATTCTAATTGAGCTTATTATGCATGATTGCTTGTTTTGATGTGATATATGCTTACTATAATTATTCTTAAGTTCTATGCATATATTTCTAACAATGCTTGTGAGACTTCAAACGCACTGTTATGCTCATCACCCAAGCAAAGGAAAGTCTAAGTATGTCACACTTTCAAGCCATTAAAAGGATCTTTAGAGAAATCTAAAGGGTTCTATGCATCATGAATATCATGTGCCTTGGAGATTCGGATAATTATGGATAGCTACTATTTAGAAGAGTAGTGTATGTGCATTAGTTGGTTTATGCATAACCTCTTGGCTTTCAAAGGAACAAACACTTGTAGCTCTCTCTCAACTATCAAAGTTGAGTATATAGCAATTGAAAGATCATGTGCTTAAGGCTTATGGATGAAACAAACTTTTCTCGATTAAGGTACCACTTCTTCCGAAACTCATATATGTGTACATTCTCGTGCTAAAATTGGACTAGTCAACCTAATAAGTGATTATTTGAACACCATTTAGCTTTGATCATTACATGATAAGTGAAATATTAACATGGTCTATATGTTTAGGTTATACATATGTTCATCACTAGTATACAAAGAGATATGCTCTTAGTTGAATAACCTGAAACTTGGTGTATGATTTTTTTTTCATGTGGATAACGTTTCGACTTATCATATCGGCCTTATTGATCACTATTACTTGACATAAACTAGTATGCTCATAATGTTAAATAGATGTACCTTATGCATGTTTTAAGCTTATTAGATCATTATGCATGATTACGTATATTAGCTTCAGCATGCTACTCTTACTTGTGTTCTTACAATAAGTATTCAACATGTTATGCTTATATTATGTGCAATATGTTTGACATGCTATGCTTATGATATGTGCCATATGTATGCCATGCTTGTGTCCTTACATGCTTGTTTGAAACTACCATGATAGTATTTATAGTGTTGCATGATATGATTACATGTGCTACTCTTACTTGTTTGCCATGCTATGTTGTCCTTGTATTTTAACATGCTTGTTTGAACCTACTTTCTTTCATACATGCTCTAGCATCTAAGCTTATGAATATGATTGTTATACATGATTATTTGCTTGAAAATTGATCTCATGTATATTAAATTTGCATGCTACTTTCACTTATGTCTCCACATTGCGCTATGTGCAATATGTATACCATGCTACGCTATATGGTTCTACATGCTTGTTTAAACCTACTTGTATCTATACATGCATGAAATTGGTAGAACTAGTAGAGTAATGTTGGTACTTAATGATAATGTTGCATGATATACTAAGGCTTCTGCTCACTACATGTTATATCACACATTCATGCTATACTATTCATTAACTCTGATATGTGGTGGTTCATACGCACTTTTGATCTTACATGCTCTCTAACGATTACATATATTGGTCAAAGTGCTCACTCCACTATCTTTGTTATCTATGACACACAATGATTCTTATGCTTGCTATATATTATTATGTGTGTGCACTAACCCTTGATTGAATATATTATTATGTGTGTGCACTAACCCTTGATTGAAGATTTATCCAGCTCATTGAGTTCATATCACTCTTTACTTGATATTATGTCTTATGTGTGGACTAATCCTCTTTTCTATGAGTCTTATATTGCACATTTCAAGGGGGAGCTATATCATCTACTGCTATGTAAGATTCAAAGGGGAGCATTTCTCTAGGGGGCGCTTAGTTCCAGGGGGAGCTAATTGATGTGCGTAGAGGTGTAGTACGAAACAGTTATATTTTTATTGCGAAATACTATTAAATACGATACAATTTTACACAAGTGATTTATTTATTTATAGAGTGGATTATACCTGGCAAACGGGTCGAGATGGGTCTGGTTGGGTCAAAGATCAAATGGGTTTGGGTCGAAACGGGTCATAGGTCGAAATGGGTCAAAATTAAAATGGGTCGAACGGGTTAGGTCGAGAACCGGGTCGGGTTGGGTTAAGACCCGGGTCGGTTGGGTCGGGCTAGTAAAAATTGTTCTTAATTGTTTTTTTTGATGTGTCTATTCCGAACACGCGCCTTTTTAAGACCCCGTTTTGATGTATTTTTTAAACCCCGTGTTTGCAACGAAAAGACGCGTCGAAAACGCGCCTCGAAAAAGGAGCATCGAAAACACACGTAAAGAACGGGCGTTGAAAAACGCGCGACGAAATCGCAGGCCGGAAACGCGCCTCGAAACTGGGTGTCGAAAACGCACGTCAAAAACGCGCCTCGAAAACGGGCCTCGAAAACGGGCGTCGAAAACGCGAGTCGAAAACGGGCGTACAAAACGCGCGTACAAAATGCGCGTCGAAAACGCGCCTCCAAAACGCAGTTCAAACCCGGCGAGCCGAAACGGAGCGTCAAAAACGGGCGCCGAAAAAGTGGTTCGAAACCGGCGTGCCGAAATGGGCGCAAACTGGGCGATGCAAACGGGGTCCGAAACCGGGGGCCGAAAATCGGAGGATGAAAATGCGCTTAAAACAGGCGCGGAAAAACGGGGTGCTGAAATCGGGTGCCGAAAATGGGGGCCGAAACCGGGCGCCGAAACCGCAAGCTGAAAATGGTCGCCGAAAACGGGCGCCGAAACAGGGTGTCGAAACCGGGTTTCGAAACCGCACTTCGAAAACGCGCGCCGAAATCGGGCGTCAAAAACGGGGTCCAAAAACGGAGGCCGAAAACGGGGTCTAAAAACGGGGGCCGAAACCGGGCGCCAAAAACAGGCTCCGAAACAGGGTGTTGAAATGGGGGCGGAAAACCGAGGGCTGAAAAAGGGGTCCCAAAACGGGTGCCGAAAACGGGGTGCCGAAACTGGACGCCGAAACTAGGGGCCAAAAATTCGCGCCGAAAACGGGCGCCGAAAATGGGGTGCCAAAATTGGGCGCCGAAAACGGTGGCCGAACCGGGCGTCGAACACGAGGTCAAAAAAGGGGGCCGAAATCGGGCGCCGAAAACAGGTGCCGAAACAGGGTGCTGAAACGGGGGCTTAAAACCGGGAGCGGAAAACGGGGTCCTAAAACAGGCGCCGAAACGGGGTGCTGAAACTGGGGGCCGAAACCGGGGGCCGAAAACCGGGGCCGAAAATGCGCGAAATCGCGCGCTGAAAACGTGCGCCGAAATCGGGGTGCCGAAATCGGGAGCCGAAACCGGGGCCGAAACCAGGCGCCGAAAACAGGGGCCGAAACCGGGCGCTTAAAACGGGGGCCGAAACCGGGCGCCGAAACCGTGCGCCGAAAACGGGCGCCGAAACCGGGGGTCGAAAACCGGGCGCTAAAAACGCGTGTCGAAAATCGGGCGTCGATAACGCGCCTCGAGCTCGCGTTCTAAAATCGAATCTTTTGAATTAAACCCATTTGGACCCATTTGGGTCCTCAAGTAATTTTCTATAATGTGATTGGACCCATTTGGGTCTTGGAGTAAATTTTGATATTATGTGGACCCATTTGGGTCTTCAAGTAAACCCAATCAACCCATTTTTTAAGCTTTGGGTCTTGTTTGCCAGCTCTAGAGTGGATATACCTAAACCTTGCTACAACACTTATATGCAGTGTACCTAATCGTACAGTAGTGTAGTTTTTAGTAAGTCCGGTTCGTTCCACAGGGAGCTAGCCAAGTTTAACGCTATATTTTTAAAACTATATTTGTAAAAATATAAAAATATATATAAGTAGTATTATTATTATTATAAAAGGGGGTTTTTACCGTTTAATGACCGGTTTGTCGATTTTAAAACTTTAGTCGCAATTAAAACCTAATGTAAAATATTAAAAATAAATATAACTTAATTTAAAGCGTAAAGTAAATAACAATAATTAAAGTGCGATAAAATAAAATGACGATAAATAAAATTGCGATAATTAAAAAGTACGATAATTAAAAATGCGATAAATAAAATGACAGTAAATAAAAGTACGATAAAATATGAAATAAAAGAATTATGCTTATTTAAACTTCCGTAATCATGATGTTTGACGTGTTGATTTTAATTTATTACCATGGGTTAATTATCCTTCGTCCTGGATTATTCGATATGTCCATACGTTTTTGTCCATAATAGTCCATCAGTCATAAATATAAAGTGCGAGAGTCTTCGTCAAATTATCCTTATACCCGAAGATAAATATTCCAACTAATTGGGGATTCGAATTGTAACAAGGTCTTAATACTTTGTTTAATGAATACACCAGGTTATCAACTGCGTGTATGTAATGACCCGAACTTTTCCATGTTTATATATATTAAATGAAATTGTTATTTAAATGATTAAGTGTTTCCAACATGTTAAGCAATCAAACTTGTTAAGACTTGATTAATTGAAATAGGTTTCATATAGACAATTGACCACCCAAGTTGACCGGTGATTCACGAATGTTAAAACTTGTAAAAACTATATGATGACATATATATGGATATATATATATATATATATATATATAGTTAACATGTTATTAAGATAGGTATGTATCTCATTAAGTATTTTAACAATGAGTTATATACATAAAAATGAGACTATTGAATTAAGAAACTCGAAAACGATATATATAACGATTATCGTTATAACAACGTCTTACTAAGTACATATGAATCATATTAAGATATTGATACACTTTGTTAAGCATGTTAAATGATAAGTAAATATATCATAAAGTGTATTAACAATGAACTACATATGTAAAAACAAGACTACTAACTTAAGGATTTCGAAACGAGACATATATGTAACGATTATCGTTGTAACAACATTTAACTGTATATATATCATACTAAGATATATTAATATATCATAATATCATGATAATGTAATAATTTAACATCTCTTTAGATTTAATAAACAATGGGTTAACAACATTTAACAAGATCGTTAACCTAAAGGTTTCAAAACAACATTTACATGTAACGACTAACGATGACTTAACGACTCAGTTAAAATGTATATACATGTCGTGTTTTAATATGTATTCATACACTTTTGAAAGACTTCAAGACACTTATCAAAATACTTCTACTTAACAAAAATGCTTACAATTACATCCTCGTTCAGTTTCATCAACAATTCTACTCGTACGCACCCGTATTCGTACTCGTACACTACACAGCTTTTAGATGTATGTACTATTGGTATATACACTCCAATGATCAGCTCTTAGCAGCCCATGAGTCACCTAATACATGTGGGAACCATCATTTGGCAACTAGCATGAAATATCTCATAAAATTACAAAAATATTAGTAATCATTCATGACTTATTTACATGTAAACAAAATTACACATCCTTTATATCTAATCCATATACCAACGACCAAAAACACCTACAAACACTCTCATTCTTCAATTTTCTTCATCAAATTGATCTCTCTCAAGTTCTATCTTCAAGTTCTAAGTGTTCTTCATAAATTCTATAAGTTCTAGTTTCATAAAATCAAGAATACTTCCAAGTTTGCTAGCTTACTTCCAATCTTGTAAAGTGATCATCCAACCTCAAGAAATCTTTCTTATTTACAGTAAGATATCTTTCTAATACAAGGTAATACTCATATTCAAACTTTGATTCAATTTCTATAACTATAACAATCTTATTTCGAGTGGAAATCTTACTTGAACTTGTTTTCGTGTCATGATTCTGCTTCAAGAACTTTCAAGCCATCTAAGGATCCTTTGAAGCTAGATCTATTTTTTTCATTTCCAGTAGGTTTATCCACAAAACCTGAGGTAGTAATGATGTTCATAACATCATTCGATTCATATATATAAAACTACCTTATTCGAAAGTTTAAACTTGAAATCACTAGAACATAGTTTAGTTAATTCTAAACTTGTTCGCAAACAAAAGTTAATCCTTCTAACTTGACTTTTAAAATCAACTAGACACATGTTCTATATCTATATGATATGCTAACTTAATGATTTAAAATCTGAAAACACGAAAAACACCGTAAAACTGGATATACGCAGTCGTAGTAACACCGCGGGCTGTTTTGGGTTAGTTAATTAAAAACTATGATAAACTTTGATTTAAAAGTTGTTCTTCTGGGAAAATGATTTTTCTTATGAACATGAAACTTTATCCAAAAATCATGATTAAACTCAAAGTGGAAGTATGTTTTCCAAAATGGTCATCTAGACGTCGTTCTTTCAACTGAAATGACTACCTTTACAAAAATGATTTGTAACCTGTATTTCCAACTATAAACTTATACTTTTTCTGTATAGATTCATAAACTTAAGTTCAATATGAAACCATAGCATTTGGATTCACTCAAAACGGATTTAAAACGAAGAAGTTATGGGTAAAACAAGATTGGATATTTTTACTTGTTGTAGCTACGTGAAAATTGGTAACAAATCTATATTAATCATATCCTAGCTAACTTATATTGTATAATACATATATTCTAATATATTATGTAATCTTGGGATACCATAGACACGTATGCAAATGTTTTGACATATCATATCGACCCATCTATATATATTATTTGGAACAACCATAGACACTCTATATGCAGTAATGTTGGAGTTAGCTATACAGGGTTGAGGTTGATTCCAAAAATATATATACTTTGTGTTGTGATCTAGCCTAAGACGTGTATACAATGGGTCGTGGATTGGGTCAAGATAATATATATCAATTTATTTCTGTAAATCCAACTGTGGACAACTAGTTGTAGGTTACTAACGAGGACAGCTGACTTAATAAACTTAAAACATTAAAATGTATTAAAAATGTTGTAAATATATTTTGAACATACTTTGATATATATGTATATATTTTTTATAGGTTCGTGAATCGACCAGTGGCCAAGTCTTACTTCCCGACGAAGTAAAAATCTGTGAAAGTGAGTTATAGTCCCACTTTTAAAATCTAATATTTTTGGGATGAGAATACATGCAGCTTTATAAATGTTTTACAAAATAGACACAAGTACATGAAACTACTTTCTATGGTTGAACGATCGAAGCCGAATATGCCCCTTTTACTTGGTAACCTAAGAATTAGTAAACCAGTCTACTAATTGACGCGAATCCTAAAGATAGATCTATTAGGCCTAACAAACCCCATCCGTTGTAGTGGATGCTTTAGTACTTCGAGTTTTTATATCATGTCCGATGGATGTCCCGAAATAATGGGGATATTCTTATATGCATCTTGTTAATGTCGGTTACCAGGTGTTCACCGTATGAATGATTTTTATCTCTATGTATCGGATGTATTGAAATATGAAATCTTGTGGTCTATTATTATAATTTGATAATATATAGGTTAAACCTATAACTCACCAACATTTTTGTTGACGTTTTAAGCATGTTTATTCTCAGGTGATTATTAAGAGCTTCCGCTATTGCATACTAAAATAAGGACAAGATTTGGAGTCTATACTTGTTGTGACGCCCCGTACTAAATCATTATGTACGGATCATCAACAACAGGATCATTACAAGGTCAAACACTATATGCGTTTTCAAAACAAGTTTGCATTCATATCAAAAGGTGATGTCATAACTAACGCCAATTGTTTTACATCAAAAGTATGCTTCAATGAACAGAAGCAAAGGTAATAGTACGTGACCCTTAGGTCGTTACAATTCATAGTTCAAAAGTAATTAAGTTTGAATGCAAGATAAAGTAATTCATGCGGAGATAACTCTAGAGCAGCGGGTGTCTACAGCAAGACTAGTTCACAGCGGAAGCAAGCAAACCTTAAGCACCTGAGAAAAACATGCTTAAAAACGTCAACATGAATGTTGGTGAGCTATAGTTTAAGTATAACAGTAATGTAAGGTAGGCCATGAGATTTCAGTGCTACAAAGAGCGTTTCAAAAGTAATCCAAATCAGTATGTTTAAGTATATACTCAACCGTGGGCACTCGGTAACTAACTTAACGTTTATACTCCCTGAAAGTACACTTGGCAAGTGCGTATGTTTACGAAGTATTAACACTCATTAAATACTAGCGCGACTAGCCAGAGTGGGGATGTCAAACCCTATGGATCCATATCTAAGATTCGCGTTCACGGTTCAAAAACCAATGATTAAACGTTACCGAGCTAAAGGGAATGTTTATGCCGTTGTATAGCCCACACATATATAAGTTTAAGTACTCGTGCCTAGTATGTAAAACATAAAATGCGCATGTATTCTCAGTTCCCAAAATAGTTTAAGTAAAAAGGGAATGCTATAACTCACAATGATAAGTAGCGGTAAAGTATGACCCGGAAAGTAAGCAAGTAATGAAGGTTGTCCAAACGGGTCCTCAACCTAAGTCAAATAGTACTAAGTCAGTAAATCATCCCAATAGGTTTATAAGTATGTAAATAAGGTCTTAAAGGTCATCATCATTCATCATCAAACAAAAAGTATAAAGTAAGTTTTGTTCAAGGAAAGAGTTTTAAAACAAGGGCTGACTTCGGTCAGTCACCACGGCCTCTACACAAACTGAACAGAGGTGAGACCAGTGGCCATGGCTCTGTCTAAGAGTCCTTTAAGTGTGATAAAATGTACAGAGGCAAACTCGTCATCGTTTAACCGTGGTGACGGTTTAAGTGCGAGTAGGTCAGAAATTTCTGCACAACGTTAAAAGGACATAGTGACGATCGGAGGGCCATAAATCCTAAACCGTAACTCGGATGAAGATGAGTATTAAATGAAAAGTTATCTACACGAACTGAGCTAACAGAAAATCAAGGTTACAGTAGCCCAGGTGTATTGGTCTGTTACAGAAACAGCAAAACAGTAAGCAGAGGACAGGAAACAGAAAAATAGTGGGTTCTGGTGGGTTTGGTGCTTGATGTTCATCATGGTTCTCATCCTTGATGCCTATAGCTTCAAGTGTACAACTCATTGATGTGTTTACATCATCTTTACCAAGGTTTGACCATCATAACCCAAGTGTAAGTCTAATACAAGTAGCACAACTCATTTAAGTGTTGCAAGTATTTTGATGAACCAAAGTTACATCAAAGTCTTAGGTTTAACACATACATGAAATATAAAAGTAACATTGAACTAAAAACTTCAAAGTAAACTAGCTAATCAAGATCTTAAGTAGTAAAACATAGTTCTTAGTTTGATCTTGAAGATCCAAGACTCAAAAGTCTAGATCAAGCATAAGTATACAAAGTTATTTTTAAAGAAAACTTTCTTACATGTTCTTGAACTTTTAAGTTAACTTTTAGTTCCAAGAGGTATGAGATCAAGACTAACTTGTAGTACTTGACCATTTAACAACAAACATGAATTTAAATGTACAAGAAATGAAGTAATAAGCTAACTAAACAAGTAAAAGGTTTATGGTTGTTCATACTTTAAAGATTCAAGCCTAAGTCTTGATCTTTAGAAAGTAAACTTTAAGTTTACTTCATGAACACAAGTATGCTTTCAACACATGAACTTTGATCTTTAAACAAGTATTATGTGTAGATCATAAACTAGAAAGTTTATGTCTTGTATGTCTTGTAAGAACAAGATGATATGAAGAATCAAACTAAAGAGTTTGATTCTTACAACACAACAACAAACTAACAAAGTAAGTGATTAAACAACAACAAGTAATCAAACACAAACAAAGAATGATGATGATGGAGTGTTTTAGGTTCGGTCTTGTTAAAGAAAAGAAGAGAAGAAAAGCTTTAAGTCACTTACAAGGAAGAAGAGAAAATGGGAGAAAAGTTGAGAGGAATTTCAAGTATTTTGTGTGTGTAAATGGGAAATGAGGTTACAAGTGAATATGTTAATCAAATTTGAAAGCAAAAAAATCCATTCCCAAGGCCATATGGCCGACGGCCAACAAGGGAAACAAGGGGAGGGTTTAATCCACTAGATTATGCATGTAAAAGTTTTATAAAGTTGGTTATTAGATGGTTGTTCATGGGGAAGATGTCTAACTAGATTCCAAGTGGCTTAAACTAACTAGTTATGTTCTAAATAATACTTACAAGTGTTAGTGGGCTAACTAGTCCACTAAGGAAGTAGGGTGGGCTTATAAGCCCAAGTATGTATGTAAGTAACAAGTTAAATGAATAAGCCCAAGTCCAAAAATAATAATCCAATAAAAGCCCAAGTAATTAACTAGTAACTTTAGTTAATTAAAATGATTAATAAAACTTAATCATGAATGTAAATAATATCTGAAAATATTACTCGTATAATGTACGTGTGTCACAAAGACGTTTCGAGCATTCAAAAGTTAATCGCGGTAACAAGTAAATGTAATAACATACATTCGTTTAATCACAAGTATTAATAATAACCATTATTAATTAAAGATGGAAAAGTCAGGGTCGTTACATTACCCACATGTTAAAGAAAATTTCGTCCCGAAATTTTAAGGAGTGACCAATCAATGGTACCGTATTCGAATAAGAAGGGCGTATCAGAGTTCCGTGAGACCCGTGGGCTCAGAAGTGAGTTATTTACCTTGAAAGGTACTTCGGCGTATGAAAGTTGTAGTGACCCGAACTTTTCCATGTTTATATATATTAATTGAGATTGATATTTACATGATTAAATATTTCCAATATGTTAAGCAATCAAACTTGTTAAGACTTGATTAATTGAAATAGGTTTCATATAGACAATTGACCACCCAAGTTGACCGGTGATTCACGAACGTTAAAACTTGTAAAAACTATATGATGACATATATATGGTTATATATATAGTTAACATGATATTATGATAAGTAAACATATCATTAAGTATATTAACAATGAACTACATATGTAAAAACAAGACTACTAACTTAATGATTTTGAAACGAGACATATATGTAACGATTATCGTTGTAACGACATTTAATGTATATATATATATATCATATTAAGAGATATTCGTACATCATAATATCATGATAATATAATAATTTAAAATCTCTTTTGATATTATAAACATTGGGTTAACAACATTTAACAAGATCGTTAACCTAAAGGTTTCAAAACAACATTTACATGTAACGACTAACGATGACTTAACGACTCAGTTAAAATGTATATACATGTAGTGTTTTAATATGTATTCATACACTTTTGAAAGACTTCAAGACACTTATCAAAATACTTCTACTTAACAAAAATGCTTACAATTACATCCTCGTTCAGTTTCATCAACAATTCTACTCGTATGCACCCGTATTCGTACTCGTACAATACACAGCTTTTAGATGTATGTACTATTAGTATATACACTCCAATGATCAGCTCTTAGCAGCCCATGTGAGTCACCTAACACATTTGGGAACCATCATTTGGCAACTAGCATGAAATATCTCATAAAATTATAAAAATATGAGTAATCATTCATGACTTATTTACATGAAAACAAAATTACATATCCTTTATATCTAATCGATACACCAACGACCAAAAACACCTAAAAACACTTTCATTCTTCAATTTTCTTCATCTAATTGATCTCTCTCAAGTTCTATCTTCAAGTTCTAAGTGTTCTTCATATATTCTACAAGTTCTAGTTACATAAATTCAAGAATACTTTCAAGTTTGCTAGCTCACTTCCAATCTTGTAAGATGATCATCCAACCTCAAGAAATCTTTGTTTCTTACAGTAGGTTATCATTCTAATATAAGGTAATAATCATATTCAAACTTTGGTTCAATTTCTATAACTATAACAATCTTATTTCAAGTGATGATCTTACTTGAACTTGTTTTCGTGTCATGATTCTGCTTCAAGAACTTCGAGCCATCCAAGGATCCGTTGAAGCTAGATCCATTTTTCACTTTTACAGTAGGTTTATCCAAGGAACTTAAGGTAGTAATGATGTTCATAACATCATTCGATTCATACATATAAAGCTATCTTATTCGAAGGTTTAAACTTGTAATCACTAGAACATAGTTTAGTTAATTCTAAACTTGTTCGCAAACAAAAGTTAATCCTTCTAACTTGACTTTTAAAATCAACTAAACACATGTTATATATCTATATGATATGCTAACTTAATGATTTAAAACCTGGAAACACGAAAAACACCGTAAAACCGGATTTACGCCGTCGTAGTAACACAGCGGGCTGTTTTGGGTTAGTTAATTAAAAACTATGATAAACTTTGATTTAAAAGTTGTTATTATGAGAAAATGATTGTTATTATGAACATGAAACTATATCCAAAAATTATGGTTAAACTCAAAGTGGAGGTATGTTTTCTAAAATGGTCATCTAGACGTCGTTCTTTCGACTGAAATGACTACCTTTACAAAAATGACTTGTAACTTATTTTTCCGACTATAAAACTATACTTTTCTGTTTATATTCATAAAATAGAGTTCAATATGAAACCATAGCAATTTGATTCACTCAAAACGGATTTAAAATGAAGAAGTTATGGGTAAAACAAGATTGGATAATTTTTCTCATTTTAGCTACGTGAAAATTGGTAACAAATCTATTCCAACCATAACTTAATCAACTTGTATTGTATATTATGTAATCTTGAGATACCATAGACACGTATACAATGTTTTGACCTATCATGTCGACACATCTATATATATTTCGGAACAACCATAGACACTCTATATGTGAATGTTGGAGTTAGCTATACAGGGTTGAGGTTGATTCCAAAATATATATAGTTTGAGTTGTGATCAATACTGAGATACGTATACACTGGGTCGTGGATTGATTCAAGATAATATTTATCGATTTATTTCTGTATATCTAACTGTGGACAACTAGTTGTAGGTTACTAACGAGGACAGCTGACTTAATAAACTTAAAACATCAAAATATATTAAAAGTGTTGTAAATATATTTTGAACATACTTTGATATATATGTATATATTGTTATAGGTTCGTGAATCAACCAGTGGCCAAGTCTTACTTCCCGACGAAGTAAAAATCTATGAAAGTGAGTTCCTTTGATCCCCCTTTACTCTTTACATTTTTGGGACTGAGAATACATGCGCAATTTTTATAACTGTTTTACGAAATAGACACAAGTAATCAAAATGACATTATATGGTTGAATTATCGAAATCGAATATTCCCCTTTTTATTAAGTCTGGTAATCTAAGAATTAGGGAACAGACACCCTAATTGACGCGAATCCTAAAGATAGATCTATTGGGCCCAACAAGCCCCATCCAAAGTACCGGATGCTTTAGTACTTCGAAATTTATATCATATCCGAAGGGTGTCCCGGAATGATGGGGATATTCTTATATATATGCATCTTGTTAATGTCGGTTACCAGGTGTTCACCATATGAATGATTTTTATCTCTATGTATGGGATGTGTATTGAAATATGAAATCTTGTGGTCTATTATTATGATTTGATATATATAGGTTAAACCTATAACTCACCAACATTTTTGTTGACGTTTTAAGCATGTTTATTCTCAGGTGATTATTAAGAGCTTCCGCTGTCGCATACTTAAATAAGGACGAGATTTGGAGTCCATGCTTGTATGATATTGTGTAAAAACTGCATTCAAGAAACTTATTTTGTTGTAACATATTTGTATTGTAAACCATTATGTAATGGTCGTGTGTAAACAGGATATTTTAGATTATCATTATTTGATAATCTACGTAAAGCTTTTTAAACCTTTATTGATGAAATAAAGGTTATGGTTTGTTTTAAAATGAATGCAGTCTTTGAAAAACGTCTCATATAGAGGTCAAAACCTCGCAACGAAATCAATTAATATGGAACGTTTTTAATCAATAACAACGGGACATTTCAGTTGGTATCCGAGCGTTGGTCTTAGAGAACCAGAATTTTGCATTAGTGTGTCTTATCGAGTTTGTTAGGATGCATTAGTGAGTCTGGACTTCGACCGTGTTTACTTGAAAAATGATTGCTTAACAAATTTTGTTGGAAACTATATATTTTTAACATGTGAATATTATGTGATATATTAATCTCTTAACGCGTTTGATATTATGTGATAGATGTCTACCTCTAGAACAAGTCCCATTGACTCACCTAATAATAATGAAGAGTCAAATGTAAATTGGAATGATTCGTGGACTGATTCACAAGTTCTCGAAGAGGAACCGGAAGAAGAATCAGAACCGGAAGAAGAATCCGAATCGGATGAAGAAATAGAACCGGTGGGGAAAATAATAAAACGGTTAAGTAAAAGAAAATCCTCAACCAACCGACCAAGGTTAATTATGGTCAATGGTGTTTCCGCCAAGGAAGCAAAATATTGGGAGGATTACCAATTCTCCGATGAATCGGATTCCGACGAGAATTCCGATGATATTATAGAAATTACCCCAACTGAATTTAAAAAGGCAAAAGAAAATAATAAGGGAAAGGGCATAAAAATAGAGAAATCTAATTCCAACCCCGATGAACTTTATATGTATCGTCAACCCCTGAAGTCCTTAAGTTGTAACAATGACCCGGGAACCTCTAAACCACCAGGTTTTTCTAAACCAATGTGGAAAACGACGGTTCATATTAGGGGAACATCATATATCCCTAGAAACTTGGCAAAACGAACCAAAACCTAAGAAGAAGAAACAAGCGAGTCAGAATAAGATAGCTGTACTCGTGTGGTGTAATATATGTAATATAGTGTGCTTATGCTTTATGATATATGTAAAAATAGCTTGTATTAATAAGTATTTTTTTTATGAATCTAACTCTTGTCTATTTTACAGTATAAAAACACGAAATGGATAGACAACCCAATATTTTAAGAGACCTACCCGGAGACATGATTGATGAAATCTTGTCTAGAGTCGGTCAGAATTCTTCGACACAACTATTTAAGGCGAGATCAGTTTGTAAGACATTCGAAGAACGTTCTAAGAATGCCTTGGTTTATAAAAGGCTTTCGTTCGAAAGATGGGGGATATCACATTGGGAAATCCATAAGTTACGATGTGTTTACTTTGACGCATATATTGCGGGGAACCCAAATGCTATTTTACGCAATGGGTTAAGAAATTATTTTGACTCAATATATCCGAATATTGGACTTCGTGATTTAGAAAAAGCGGCTAACATGCAACATAAAGAAGCTTGTTATGCTTACAGATTAGTAATGTTCGCTTCTCACCAAAGTGAGAACAAGAACATCGGGCTACAACTATTAAACAAAACGTTCCCACAAGTGACGGAGTCGGTAATTGGGGTAAGAAATGAGGTTTTTAGATTGTTACGGGACTGTTGGACATTACGTAACCCTCGTCCCTTTGACGACATTACAACACACTGTCTTATCAACGGCCATAACGGTTATGTTCCACAAGACCAAGGATGGGAAGTAATCCTAGTAAAACCAGAATGCATGACTTGTTTCTGGACGTATGAATTACGTGTCTTTATTGCCTTTGCTGAACGACTTGTGTACTAGCTAGAATTATCTTCACAACCATCTTGTATCAAATTTATTGTGTGCTATATTTCATGCTATATGTAAAATAAGCGGTATTGTAAGTTTGTAAAATATTGTGTAAAAGTTTGAACGCGAAATATTATTATAATCAGTTTTTCATATAGAATTGTAGTAGTTGAATTGTATATTAGCTACTAAGTATGAACTTAACGGGTAGGTACTACCCGAATATAAACTTATAAAACGCTAATATGAAGAAAAAGCTTTTATAAATGAGTTCATATTATGCTACGAGATACTATTGACTACTCTTAATATTCTGTATGATTAACTTGTTCCATTTGACTATTTTGAAGGAAATGGCACCGACTACTCGACACACCGTGAATATGAATGAAGAGGAATTCCGTACTTTTCTAGCTTCAAACATAGCCGCAGTACAGGCTGCGCTACATACCAATAATAACCTTGGATCTAGCAGTACAGGAAATCGTGTAGGATGCACCTACAAAGAATTCACTGCCTGCAAACCTTTGGAATTTGATGGAACCGAAGGACCGATCGGATTGAAACGGTGGACCGAGAAGGTCGAATCGGTGTTTGCCATAAGTAAGTGTACTGAAGAGGACAAAGTGAAGTACGCTACGCATACCTTCACAGGTTCTGCGTTAACATGGTGGAATACCTATCTAGAGCAAGTGGGACAAGACGATGCGTACGCACTACCGTGGTCAGCATTCAAGCACTTGATGAACGAGAAGTACCGTCCCAGAACCGAGGTCAATAAGCTCAAGACAGAACTTAGAGGGTTGCGAACCCAAGGATTTGATATTACCACGTACGAAAGACGATTCACAGAATTGTGCCTATTGTGTCCGGGAGCATTCGAAGATGAGGAAGAGAAGATCGACGCGTTTGTGAAAGGATTACCGGAAAGAATCCAAGAAGATATAAGTTCACACGAGCCCGCCTCCATACAACAGGCATGTAGAATGGCTCACAAACTAGTGAACCAGATTGAGGAAAGAATTAAAGAACAGACGGCTGAAGAGGCCAATGTGAAGCAAGTCAAAAGAAAGTGGGAGGAAAACGGTGATAAGAATCACCAATACAACAACAACAGCAATTACAATAATAATCGCAATAATTATCCTAACAATCGCAACATCAATCGCAACTACAACAAACGGCCCAACAACAACAACAACAACAACAACAACAGCAACTACAACAATCATCCCAACAACAATAACAACCGCAACAACAACAACAATCAGAAGCAGCTATGCCAAAGGTGTGAAAAGTATCACTCGGGGTTCTGCACCAAATTTTGCAACAAGTGTAAAAGAAATGGTCATAGCGCGGCGAAGTGTGAGGTCTACGGACCAGGGGTTAACAGAACGAAAGGAACAAATGGTGTCGGAACGAGTAATGGCAGAGCAAGTAGTGTCGGAGCAAGTTATGCCAATGTAGTTTGTTATAAATGTGGAAAACCGGGCCACATTATTAGAAATTGCCCGAACCAGGAGAACACGAATGGACAAGGCCGCGGAAGAGTTTTTAATATTAATGCGGCAGAGGCACAGGAAGACCCGGAGCTTGTTACGGGTACGTTTCTTATTGACAATAAATCTGCTTACGTTTTATTTGATTCGGGTGCGGATAGAAGCTATATGAGTAGAGATTTTTGTGCTAAATTAAGTTGTCCATTGACGCCTTTGGATAGTAAATTTTTACTCGAATTAGCAAATGGTAAATTAATTTCAGCAGATAATATATGTCGGAATCGAGAAATTAAACTGGTTAGCGAAACATTTAAGATTGATTTGATACCAGTAGAGTTAGGGAGTTTTGATGTGATAATCGGTATGGACTGGTTGAAAGAAGTGAAAGCAGAGATCGTTTGTTACAAAAATGTAATTCGCATTATACGAGAAAAAGGAAAACCCTTAATGGTGTACGGAGAAAAGGGCAACACGAAGCTACATATTATTAGTAATTTGAAGGCACAAAAACTAATAAGAAAAGGTTGCTATGCTGTTCTAGCACACGTCGAGAAAGTACAAACTGAAGAAAAGAGCATCAATGATGTTCCCGTCGCAAAAGAATTTCCCGATGTATTTCCGAAAGAATTACCGGGACTACCTCCACATCGATCTGTTGAATTTCAAATAGATCTTGTACCAGGAGCTGCACCAATAGCTCGTGCTCCTTATAGACTCGCACCCAGCGAGATGAAAGAACTGCAAAGCCAACTGCAAGAACTATTAGAACGTGGTTTCATTCAACCAAGCACATCACCGTGGGGACCTCCTGTTTTGTTTGTCAAGAAGAAAGATGGTACATTCAGGTTGTGTATCGACTACCGAGAGTTGAACAAACTTACCATCAAGAACCGCTACCCACTACCGAGAATCGACGACTTATTTGATCAACTACAAGGCTCGTCTGTTTATTCAAAGATTGACTTACATTCCGGGTATCATCAAATGCGGGTGAAAGAAGATGATATTCCAAAGACTGCTTTCAGAACACGTTACGGTCATTACGAGTTTATGGTCATGCCGTTTGGTTTAACTAATGCACCAGCTGTGTTCATGGACCTTATGAACCGAGTGTGTGGGCCATATCTTGACAAGTTTGTCATTGTTTTCATCGATGACATACTTATTTACTCAAAGAATGATCAAGAGCACGAAGAACATTTGAGAAAAGTGCTAGAAGTATTGAGGAAAGAAAAACTGTACGCTAAGTTTTCAAAGTGTGCATTTTGGTTGGAAGAAGTTCAATTCCTCGGTCACATAGTGAACAAAGAAGGTATCCAGGTGGACCCGGCAAAGATCGAAACCGTTGAAAAGTGGGAAACCCCAAAAACTCCGAAGCATATACGTCAATTTTTAGGATTGGCTGGTTACTACAGAAGATTCATCCAAGATTTCTCCAAAATAGCAAAACCCTTGACTGCATTAACGCATAAAGGGAAGAAATTTGAATGGAAGGATGAACAAGAGAAGGCGTTTCAATTATTAAAGAAAAAGCTAACTACGGCACCTATATTGTCATTGCCTGAAGGGAATGATGATTTTGTGATTTATTGTGACGCATCAAAGCAAGGTCTCGGTTGTGTATTAATGCAACGAACGAAGGTGATTGCTTATGCGTCTAGACAATTGAAGATTCACGAGCAAAATTATACGACGCATGATTTGGAATTAGGCGCGGTTGTTTTTGCATTAAAGACTTAGAGGCACTACTTATATGGGGTCAAAAGTATTATATATACCGACCACAAAAGTCTTCAACACATATTTAATCAGAAACAACTGAATATGAGGCAGCGTAGGTGGATTGAATTATTGAATGATTACGACTTTGAGATTCGTTACCACCCGGGGAAGGCAAATGTGGTAGCTGATGCCTTGAGCAGGAAGGATAGAGAACCCATTCGAGTAAAATCTATGAATATAATGATTCATAATAACCTTACTAATCAAATAAAGGAGGCTCAACAAGGAGTTTTAAAAGAGGGAAATTTAAAGGATGAAATACCCAAAGGATCGAAGAAGCATATTAATATTCGGGAAGACGGAACCCGGTATAGGGCTGAAAGGATTTGGGTACCAAAATTTGGAGATATGAGAGAAATGGTACTTAGAGAAGCTCATAAAACCAGATACTCAATACATCCTGGAACGGGGAAGATGTACAAGGATCTCAAGAAACATTTTTGGTGGCCGGGTATGAAAGTCGATGTTGCTAAATACGTAGGAGAATGTTTGACGTGTTCTAAGGTCAAAGCTGAGCATCAGAAACCATCAGGTCTACTTCAACAACCCGAAATCCCGGAATGGAAATGGGAAAACATTACCATGGATTTCATCACTAAATTGCCAAGGACTGCAAGTGGTTTTGATACTATTTGGGTAATAGTTGATCGTCTCACCAAATCCGCACACTTCCTACCAATAAGAGAAGATGACAAGATGGAGAAGTTAGCACGACTGTATTTGAAGGAAGTCGTCTCCAGACATGGAATACCAACCTCTATTATCTCTGATAGGGATGGCAGATTTATTTCAAGATTCTGGCAGACATTACAGCAAGCATTAGGAACTCGTCTAGACATGAGTACTGCCTATCATCCACAAACTGATGGGCAGAGCGAAAGGACGATACAAACGCTTGAAGACATGCTACGAGCATGTGTTATTGATTTCGGAAACAGTTGGGATCGACATCTACCGTTAGCAGAATTTTCCTGCAACAACAGCTACCATTCAAGCATTGAGATGGCGCCGTTTGAAGCACTTTATGGTAGAAAGTGCAGGTCTCCGATTTGTTGGAGTGAAGTGGGGGATAGACAGATTACGGGTCCGGAGATTATACAAGAAACTACCGAGAAGATCATCTAAATTCAACAACGGTTGAAAACCGCCCAAAGTCGACAAAAGAGCTACGCTGACATTAAAAGAAAAGATATAGAATTCGAAATTGGAGAGATGGTCATGCTTAAAGTTGCACCTTGGAAAGGCGTTGTTCGATTTGGTAAACGAGGGAAATTAAATCCAAGGTATATTGGACCATTCAAGATTATTGATCGTGTCGGACCAGTAGCTTACCGACTTGAGTTACCTCAACAACTCGCGGCTGTACATAACACTTTCCACGTCTCGAATTTGAAGAAATGTTTTGCTAAAGAAGATCTCACTATTCCGTTAGATGAAATCCAAATCAACGAAAAACTTCAATTCATCGAAGAACCCGTCGAAATAATGGATCGTGAGGTTAAAAGACTTAAGCAAAACAAGATACCAATTGTTAAGGTTCGATGGAATGCTCGTACAGGACCTGAGTTCACCTGGGAGTGTGAAGATCAGATGAAGAAGAAATACCCGCATCTATTTCCAGAAGATTCGTCAACACCTTCAACAGTTTAAAATTTCGGGACGAAATTTATTTAACGGGTAGGTACTGTAGTGACCCGAACTTTTCCATGTTTATATATATTAATTGAGATTGATATTTACATGATTAAATGTTTCCAATATGTTAAGCAATCAAACTTGTTAAGACTTGATTAATTGAAATAGGTTTCATATAGACAATTGACCACCCAAGTTGACCGGTGATTCACGAACGTTAAAACTTGTAAAAACTATATGATGACATATATATGGTTATATATATAGTTAACATGATATTATGATAAGTAAACATATCATTAAGTATATTAACAATGAACTACATATGTAAAAACAAGACTACTAACTTAATGATTTTGAAACGAGACATATATGTAACGATTATAGTTGTAACGACATTTAATGTATATATATATATCATATTAAGAGATATTCGTACATCATAATATCATGATAATATAATAATTTAAAATCTCTTTTGATATTATAAACATTGGGTTAACAACATTTAACAAGATCGTTAACCTAAAGGTTTCAAAACAACATTTACATGTAACGACTAACGATGACTTAACGACTCAGTTAAAATGTATATACATGTAGTGTTTTAATATGTATTCATACACTTTTCAAAGACTTCAAGACACTTATCAAAATACTTCTACTTAACAAAAATGCTTACAATTACATCCTCGTTCAGTTTCATCAACAATTCTACTCGTATGCACCCGTATTTGTACTCGTACAATACACAGCTTTTAGATGTATGTACTATTGGTATATACACTCCAATGATCAGCTCTTAGCAGCCCATGTGAGTCACCTAACACATGTGGGAACCATCATTTGGCAACTAGCATGAAATATCTCATAAAATTACAAAAATATGAGTAATCATTCATGACTTATTTACATGAAAACAAAATTACATATCCTTTATATCTAATCCATACACCAACGACCAAAAACACCTACAAACACTTTCATTCTTCAATTTTCTTCATCTAATTGATCTCTCTCAAGTTCTATCTTCAAGTTCTAAGTGTTCTTCATATATTCTACAAGTTCTAGTTACATAAAATCAAGAATACTTTCAAGTTTGCTAGCTCACTTCCAATCTTGTAAGGTGATCATCCAACCTCAAGAAATCTTTGTTTCTTACAGTAGGTTATCATTCTAATACAAGGTAATAATCATATTCAAACTTTGGTTCAATTTCTATAACTATAACAATCTTATTTCAAGTGATGATCTTACTTGAACTTGTTTTCGTGTCATGATTCTGCTTCAAGAACTTCGAGCCATCCAAGGATCCGTTGAAGCTAAAACCATTTTTCACTTTTCCAGTAGGTTTATCCAAGGAACTTAAGGTAGTAATGATGTTCATAACATCATTCGATTCATACATATAAAGCTATCTTATTCGAAGGTTTAAACTTGTAATCACTAGAACATAGTTTAGTTTATTCTAAACTTGTTCGCAAACAAAAGTTAATCCTTCTAATTTGACTTTTAAAATCAACTAAACACATGTTCTATATCTATATGATATGCTAACTTAATGATTTAAAACCTGGAAACACAAAAAACACCGTAAAACCGGATTTACGCCGTCGTAGTAACACAGCGGGCTGTTTTGGGTTAGTTAATTAAAAACTATGATAAACTTTGATTTAAAAGTTGTTATTCTGAGAAAATTATTGTTATTATGAACATGAAACTATATCCAAAAATTATGGTTAAACTCAAAGTGGAGGTATGTTTTCTAAAATGGTCATCTTGACGTCGTTCTTTCGACTGAAATGACTACCTTTACAAAAACGACTTGTAACTTATTTTTCCGACTATAAACCTATACTTTTCTGTTTAGATTCATAAAATAGAGTTCAATATGAAACCATAGCAATTTGATTCACTCAAAACGGATTTAAAATGAAGAAGTTATGGGTAAAACAAGATTGAATAATTTTTCTCATATTAGCTACGTGAAAATTGGTAACAAATCTATTCCAACCATAACTTAATCAACTTGTATTGTATATTATGTAATCTTGAGATACCATAGACACGTATACAATGTTTCGACCTATCATGTCGACACATCTATATATATTTCGGAACAACCATAGACACTCTATATGTGAATGTTGGAGTTAGCTATACAGGGTTGAGGTTGATTCCAAAATATATATAGTTTGAGTTGTGATCAATACTGAGATACGTATACACTGGGTCGTGGATTGATTCAAGATAATATTTATCGATTTATTTCTGTATATCTAACTGTGGACAACTAGTTGTAGGTTACTAACGAGGACAGCTGACTTAATAAACTTAAAACATCAAAATATATTAAAAGTGTTGTAAATATATTTTGAACATACTTTGATATATATGTATATATTGTTATAGGTTCGTGAATCAACCAGTGGCCAAGTCTTACTTCCCGACGAAGTAAAAATCTGTGAAAGTGAGTTCCTTTGATCCCCTTTTACTCTTTACATTTTTGGGACTGAGAATACATGCACAATTTTTATAACTGTTTTACGAAATAGACACAAGTAATCAAAATGACATTATATGGTTGAATTATCGAAATCGAATATTCCCCTTTTTATTAAGTCTGGTAATCTAAGAATTAGGGAACAGACACCCTAATTGACGCGAATCCTAAAGATAGATGTATTGGGCCCAACAAGCCCCATTCAAAGTACCGGATGCTTTAGTACTTCGAAATTTATATCATATCCGAAGGGTGTCCCGGAATGATGGGGATATTCTTATATATATGCATCTTGTTAATGTCGGTTACCAGGTGTTCACCATATGAATGATTTTTATCTCTATGTATGGGATGTGTATTGAAATATGAAATCTTGTGGTCTATTATTATGATTTGATATATATAGGTTAAACCTATAACTCACCAACATTTTTATTGACGTTTTAAGCATGTTTATTCTCAGGTGATTATTAAGAGCTTCCGCTGTCGCATACTTAAATAAGGACGAGATTTGGAGTCCATGCTTGTATGATATTGTGTAAAAACTGTATTCAAGAAACTTATTTTGTTGTAACATATTTGTATTGTAAACCATTATGTAATGGTCGTGTGTAAACAGGATATTTTAGATTATCATTATTTGATAATCTACGTAAAGCTTTTTAAACCTTTATTGATGAAATAAAGGTTATGGTTTGTTTTAAAATGAATGCAGTCTTTGAAAAACGTCTCATATAGAGGTCAAAACCTCGCAACGAAATCAATTAATATGGAACGTTTTTAATCAATAACAACGGGACATTTCAAAAGTGAGAATAGGTATATGCCGTTAATTAAGTCTCTTGTCTGAAGAGATCAACAAATTGATTTCGTTTCTGATTGACATGAGTATGTCATCTGAATGTATATCCACAAAAGGAAAGATGGTGTGTTTAGCCTTACAGGCATCTTCAGTGAGCTGGATGCGTGAAATTCATCATGAATGTTTCTAAACTCATTCAAAACATTGAGCGTTTATGTCGTAATAATAATCTGACAGGTAGGATGGAAAACATGGTGATCACAACCATGTGTTTTGAAGTCTGGATAGTGTTAGCCACGGATTGTACTAATCCCTTGATTTTGAAAGGAGGCCAGAGGCATAAAGAACTCGATATTTAAGAACATTTCATTTGAATAAGTGAATCGAAATTTTAGCTGAAAGTGACCAATCGGACTTGCAAGCCATAATTATTCATAGTGTCTTCAGGACGGTCTGAACGAGCAATGAAAGACATCACCTAATTTACCATACCACAGGTGAACTTACCCTTAGATGAAATGAAAGCACAGTTCTGTAATGTAACTTCATCCTTTCAGTTACATGTTGAAGTTAGGGTTATCATTAACTAGAGCAACATACAGTTGCAACCACTGAACGAAGAAATATATAGAGTATCCACCTAAGTGTTGTAGATGTTTTAAGCTGTCCCTTCCCAAGGGATAACAAGATTCATAGGTTCTCAGAATATCTTATATTACATTTCCGAAAGAAAGTCGCACGAAAAGTGTGGTCTTTGAACGAGAGTGAACTCTTGGTCCTAGAGAATGGTTTACTCCGAGTGAAAAGAATCTCCAAAATAACTCTTGTATCTCAACATACTGATTCATAGAGATGATGTTTACGAGGTGTTGCGTTTAGCCGTGAAATTTTGAGAGTAGAAACTCACTTAGTGCCTTTCCTACAATATGGTGACCACTGAGTGTACCTCAGAAAACTGATTTATTGGCTCGCGTTTTTATCATGTCTAACTTTAAAAGAACCTTTTATGGGTGCAAAGATTTTCTAACAAATTTTATAAAACCGCCAACCAAAGTGGCTCAAGAGTTTTTAACGAAGATCTTAACAGTAAGTTTCATCTCTAACAGAGGGCGAGAAAAAGTGTGATCCATACATGGTGTAGTCTAATATGAAAACCTTTAATAAAATCAACTAAGGGAGTTTTGAAAAACAAAACCTTTAATCATTTGTTGTGACAATGTAAACGGAACGAAGTTCCTAGTAATTTAGAAGCAGGTACAACGTGTACCATTTTTGCACAAAACTATTTGACTTAAGTTGAATAATTCGGTAAAGGAGCGGTCTTTAAGTAAATTGAAGGTATAACTTAGTATCAAAATAAGTAAGTATAAATCTATACATACATGATGTTATAAATCGTATAAGTGACAGAAAAGTTTTTAGTACTTTCATTGTCTGTAAATCTTGTGAGGACTGCGCAAATAAACAACGTGTAATAATTTTTTTTTTTTTTTTGATAAATATAGTTTTTCGTATTTCAAAGGTTACGAGTTGAAAACGATTGAGTGAAAAAGCTTGGAATCCTTGGGTGACCAGTTACTAGGTAGTGAAAACTAATGACATAAATGCAGTTTTGGTAATTATCAGGACACAAGTCTTTGGGCTAAAAATATTTACGTGCGAAGCAGTTGCTAAAAGTGGGGTACGAAGGATAAAGCACGAGGATGAGAAGTTAATGGCTTCTTGAATTTGCAAAATGCCAAACAGGTTATGACTAGTATTAAAGCTGGAATAATGATGGTATTAATACCACTAAATGAGGATCCCTTGGAATGAGTCAGGACTTAGAGCCATGTAAGAAGGAGCATTGTTCCAACAGGTGTGGTGAAATAAATCCATGGGGTAACGCAATAGTTTTGAATGGTTTGAGTGTTAGCGGATGCCCGAAGGCCTTGCATGACGTGGTGGTCAGTGCCTTTATCACATACACACGAACCTCTCGATTTTGACGGTCATAAAGCCTTTATGATGACTTGGATACGAATAACACGAAAAGTTTTATATAATAAGCAACGAAAGTTTTATAGAAATTGTTTATGGTGATAATGTAAGAGAAGAAACGAAGTTCTTAGTAAATTAGGGTTATGTACAACACGTACCGTCAAATTAAAATATATCTTGAACAAAAGGTTTGATTTGTAAGAGTGAAAGTAAAATTCTACATGTATTTGTCAAAAATAAGGAATCGTTTACTTTATTTTATATAACGTATAGGATTTAAAAAAATTTTTTGCGCGACTGACGAACAAAATAAATTTATTTTTATAAAGCTTTGAGAGGATAGCATAGTAAAATAATGTGTGTAAAATTTTGGCAAACAAAATTTTTATATTGCGGAGTTTACAAGTTGGAAAAGACTGATGAGAATAGAGTAAAAGACTTTTGAAAATTTCGAGTGATATTTGAGGTAGTAAAAACCATTGAATTTATATGTGATTGATGACTATTAGTAAGGCATAAGTCCTTTGACCAAAAACGCTTAAGTGTGAAGTTGTTGCTAATAGTGAGATACGAATGGAAGAGTATGAGGATGAGAATGAACCACTCATTGATTTTTGGAAAATTTCGAACTGTTATGACTAATATCGAAGTAAAAAGGATGGTGGTGTGGTTATCATCGAATGAGAAATTCCTCGTAACAAGTTAGGATTTAGAGTTGCGTAAGAATGAGTATCAAATGAGATTCTTGAGTAACCCTCAATATAGAATTTGAATTGCTGAAGTGACGGGATACAATTTCCTTTAAGTATCGTTGTGAAAGTTTGTCCATTGTATCGGTTTCTTTCATGGCTAGAAAGTGAACAGTTTTGGCGAGATGGTCAATAATAACCCAGATGATGTCCTAACCGCATACCGTCTCTGGTAGTTAATGATGAATTTCTTCCCATTTCCATTGTGGGATTTCGGGTTGTTGTCATGTAACTAATAAGGTCCAGTTTTCGGGCTACATCCCTCCCCATAATAGTTTCACCATTCTTGCAAGGTATACAAATAAATTTTTCCCCTTATAAATAAATTCCGCTTTCATCCTTGAAAGTCAGTTCGTTCCAACTATTTCATCAAAGCTTCCTAGCTCGATGAGTATTAGGTTAATCTTAAAGTTCATCCCAAATCAAATCTTACTGTACTACTGTGAAAAATTCTATCAATCTTCTCAAATAACATATGTCTGTACGTAGATAACTAATCCTTTTCAACTACTACATTAAAACTCCCAAGTTTGGTTAATATGAGGTCATCTCCAAATGACCCACCTGTTAATCTTAAAGTACTACCTTAAATTATTCCTCTATCTTCCTCAGTTTACCATTTGCTTGTGTCCTATAGAATACTTAATTCCCATGGTTGTTGATGGTTTATTATTCATGATAATGCGAAGGTTCTTAGATGTAAGGTTTCTATCATTCTAGCATTAAACAACTCCGAAACAATAAAACGTTGTGCCGAAACATACCCTAACAAGAATTAGGATCCATACAAGTATCCATAATGATTTCTTTACCGCAGGTAAGTTTAAAGTTTTTCCTATATGAGAACTTTCTCCTTAAATGCCCAGGGTGTCGATATTTATAACAAATTTTTGGGTTATCAGTTCTGCAATCAAGCCCTTCTTGTATTGTATCTGGGCTACGTGGTTATTCCTTCCCTACTTTTAACAGACTATATAACGTATACTCAAATGATCCCTGCCAAAATTTTCCCTGGATCACCCCATATTCCTCATGTAGTAACATTGGAACTTCTGCATGATTTACTTCAATATAATCACGCTGGCCTGGCGTCATTATATTGTACTAAATCGTACGTTCATTCCAATATCATTTCATATGGTCAATGTAACGTGATCACTTCCAATTATACACAATTTCATCTAACGGTGCATTATCTATGCCATCTCAAAACGAAATTGACATAACTAATCTCACAGTTTCTCGATGTGGGTGCGTAGGTTCCGTAGATCATGTATTAATGCCTAAGTGTCCCGAAGTTTCTTCAAAGGTTCGGATTCAGGTAACGTTGTTAGGTTCCTTCTAGATATTCATTCCGGGTCTCGCGTCGGGTTGTACGTGTAGCAAGTAGTGATACGATATGTCTCGAGGCTACTCACAAGTCTTTGGGTATGGCTGAGTATTAGTAGAAGACACTACGACCATGTTAAAGGGAATGCCTCCCCGACTTCTCCAATGTCTAGGAGTTTTAGGGACCTAAGTCCAGATGTGTCGTTAGATCGTCGAGCAGTGGTGAAGAATGAAAGAGTTAAGTGACGGTCATGAAAGCGTACAGGATATGTGTCAACTGAACAATCTTCTAGATTGCGTGAAGTAATGTTTCGATCTCTGGAACGGTGGAGCAGTAGTAACAGGTGGATTACACTACTAGTTCTTAGGGTTAGACGAGCAGGAAAAGTAGTTCAGGTAAGCATCTGAACTGGGAAGGATAAGTTCTCCACGTCGGTATAGCGAATAATAGACATGTAGCAAGTGCGTAATCAGGCATAACAACTACAGCAGCCTAGATCATTTACAACAGCACGTAGCATGGCAATAGTAACACTATCATACCGAAGTAACATGCTAAAAGCAGATAGCAGCATGCAGTGGCGAGAGTAAACAAAAGCATACAACGAGTTTACATAGTAGTAAAAGGAAATGGTAGCATGCAGTAAGTTCATACAGCAGTAGAAGTAAGCAGTGGCATACAGTAGTATAACAGTAGCATGCAGCAGGTTCCACAGAAACAAGTAAACTAGCAAGTTGTAGATTAGTCCTATTAGTGAATCCTACTCGGGTCGGTCTTAGACTCACTAATGCATCCTAATTCCCTACAACCAATGCTTTGATACCAAATGTGATGCCCCATACTAAATCATCATGTACGGACCATCAACAACATGATCATTACAAGGTCAAACATTATATGCGTTTTCAAAACAAGTTTGCATTCATATCAAAAGGTGATGTCATAACTAACGTCAATTGTTTTACATCAAAAGTATGCTTCAATGAACAGAAGCAAAGGTAATAGTACGTGACCCTTAGGTCGTTACAATTCATAGTTCAAAAGTAATTAAGTTTGAATGCAAGATAAAGTAATTCATGCGGAGATAACTCTAGAGCAGCGGGTGTCTACAGCAAGACTAGTTCACAGCAGAAGCAAGCAAACCTTAAGCACCTGAGAAAAACATGCTTAAAAACGTCAACACGAATGTTGGTGAGCTATAGTTTAAGTATAACAGTAATGTAAGGTAGGCTACGAGATTTCAGTGCTACAAAGAGCATTTCAAAAGTAATCCAAATCAGTATGTTTAAGTATATGCTCAACCGTGGGCACTCGGTAACTAACTTAACGTTTATACCCCCTGAAAGTACACTTGGAAAGTGCGTATGTTTATGAAGTATTAAACACTCATTAAATGCTAGCGCGACTAGCCCGAGTAGGGATGTCAAACCCTATGGATCCATATCTAAGATTCGCGTTCACGGTTCAAAAACCAATGATTAAACGTTACCGAGCTAAAGGGAATGTTTATGCCGTTGTATAACCCACACATATATAAGTTTAAGTACTCGTACCTAGTATGTAAAACATAAAATGCGCATGTATTCTCAGTTCCCAAAATAGTTAAAGTAAAAAGGGAATGCTATAACTCACAACGATAAGTAGCTGTAAAGTATGACCCTGAAAGTAAGCAAGTAATGAAGGTTGTCCAAACGGGTCCTCAACCTAAGTCAAATAGTACTAAGTCAGTAAATCATCCCAATAGGTTTATAAGTATGTAAATAAGGTCTTAAAGGTCATCATCATTCATCATCAAACAAAAAGTATAAAGTAAGTTTTGTTCAAGGAAAGAGTTTTAAAACAAGGGCTGACTTCGGTCAGTCACCACGGCCTCTACACAAACTGAACAGAGGTGAGACTAGTTACCATGGCTCCGTCTAAGAGTCCTTTAAGTGTGGTAAAATTTACAGAGGCAAAATCGTCATCGTTTAACCGTGGTGACGGTTTAAGTGCGAGTAGGTCAGAAATTTCTGCACAACGTTAAAAGGACATAGTGACGATCGGAGGACCATAAATCCTAAACCGTAACTCGGATGAAGACGAGTCTTAATTGAAAAGTTATCTAAACGAACTGACCTAACTGAAAATCAAGGTTACAGTAGTCCAGGTGTATTGGTCTGTTACAGAAACAGCAAAACAGTAAGCAGAGGACAGGAAACAGAAAAATAGTGGGTTCTGGTGGGTTTGGTGCTTGATGTTCATCATGGTTCTCATCCTTGATGCCTATAGCTTCAAGTGTACAACTCATTGATGTGTTTACATCATCTTTACCAAGGTTTGACCATCATAACCCAAGTGTAAGTCTAAGACAAGTAGCACAACTCATTTAAGTGTTGCAAGTATTTTGATGAACCAAAGTTACATCAAAGTCTTAGGTTTAACACATACATGAAATATAAAAGTAACATTGAACTAAAAACTTGAAAGTAAACTAGCTAATCAAGATCTTAAGTAGTAGAACATAGTTCTTAGTTTGATCTTGAAGATCCAAGACTCAAAAGTCTAGATCAAGCATAAGTATACAAAGTTATTTTTAAAGAAAACTTTCTTACATGTTCTTGAACTTTTAAGTTAACTTTTAGTTCCAAGAGGTATGAGATCAAGACTAACTTGTAGTACTTGACCATTTAACAACAAACATGAATTTAAATGTACAAGAAATGAAGTAATTAGCTAACTAAACAAGTAAAAGGTTTATGGTTGTTCATACTTTAAAGATTCAAGCCTAAGTCTTGATCTTTAGAAAGTAAACTTTAAGTTTACTTCATGAACACAAGTATGCTTTCAACACATGAACTTTGATCTTTAAACAAGTATTATGTGTAGATCATAAACTAGAAAGTTTATGTCTTGTATGTCTTGTAAGAACAAGATGATATGAAGAATCAAACTAAAGAGTTTGATTCTTACAACACAACAACAAACTAACAAAGTAAGTGATTAAACAACAACAAGTAATCAAACACAAACAAAGAATGATGATGATGGAGTGTTTTAGGTTCGGTCTTGTTAAAGAAAAGAAGAGAAGAAAAGCTTTAAGTCACTTACAAGGAAGAAGAGAAAATGGGAGAAAAGTTGAGAGGAATTTCAAGTATTTTGTGTGTGTAAATGGGAAATGAGGTTACAAGTGAATATGTTAATCAAATTTGAAAGCAAAAAAATCCATTCCCAAGGCCATATGGCCGACGGCCAACAAGGGAAACAAGGGGAGGGTTTAATCCACTAGATTATGCATGTAAAAGTTTTATAAAGTTGGTTATTAGAAGGTTGTTCATGGGGAAGATGTCTAACTAGATTCCAAGTGGCTTAAACTAACTAGTTATGTTCTAAATAATACTTACAAGTGTTAGTGGTCTAACTAGTCCACTAAGGAAGTAGGGTGGGCTTATAAGCCCAAGTATGTATGTAAGTAACAAGTTAAATGAATAAGCCCAAGTCCAAAAATAATAATTCAATAAAAGCCCAAGTAATTAACTAGTAACTTTAGTTAATTAAAATGATTAATAAAACTTAATCATGAATGTAAATAATATCTGAAAATATTATTCGTATAATGTACGTGTGTCACAAAGACGTTTCGGGCATTCAAAAGTTAATCGCGGTAACAAGTAAATGTAATAACATACATTCGTTTAATCACAAGTATTAATAATAACCATTATTAATTAAAGATGGAAAAGTCAGGGTCGTTACACTTGTATGATATTATGTAAAACTGCATTCAAGAAACTTATTTTTGATATAATATATTCATATTGTAAACCATTATGTAATGGTCGTGTGTAAACGGTATATTTTAGATTATCATTATTTGATAATCTACGTAATGCTTTTTAAACCTTTATCAATAAAATAAAGGTTATGGTTGTTTTAAAAATGAATGCAGTCTTTGAAAAACGTCTTATATAGAGGTCAAAACCTCGCGACAAAATCAATTAATATGGAATGTTTATAATCAATATGAACCGGACATTTCAGTGTAATCCAAGGTTTTATTACTTTGTTAACAATTACACCAAGTACCCTTGTATGTAATTCACCCCTGTTTCAACAAGTCTATTGATTATTAATCCATCCCCGTGTCCGGTCAAGTGAATAATTATTGGTATTTATAGATATCCCGCCCACCGTACCCAGTCAAACGTATGTGGTTATATATAAATACGTCAAATTATAAGTCTATATATTAAATTAACGAGATATCATTTAGTTAATATAAAGCCCATTAATAGCCCATAGTCTAATTTCCACAAGTGTCGTTCTTTTGTCCAAACCCCAATTATGGTACAAAACCCAATTACCCCGTCTTTAAAATTTAGCCCAACATCACGATTACTTCGGTTTAAATAAGCATAATAATAACTTAGCTACGAGACATTAATTTAAAAAGGTTGAACATAACTTACAATGATTAATAATAGCGTAGCGTTACACAGACAGAATTTCGACTTACACACTTACAACATTCGCCACTATAACCTTATTATTAAACTTTTAATATTAAAATTATAATTAAAATTAAAATATAAATATATTTGAGAGTAAGAGAGATTGAAATATTATGAGTAAAAATTCGGCTAGAATTCGTTGTATTTAAAGAATGTGGCCTGCTACAGTAACTCATGCGGTCGCATGAGTTTTGTGCCTTCTGGCCATGCGATCGCATGGCCGTCATTTCCTGGTCATATACTTTTTGGCTCCTAGCTTGTCGACATATTTATTTAATATATATAATATATATATAATTTTATATAATTATATATTATATTATATTATATTCATGTGCATAGTTGATTTGTAATTTTAGCTCCGTTGCGTCGCGCGTTGATAGTTGGTTCATGTCCCGGTTCTGGATTTTCGAACGTCCTTTCGTACTATTTAATATCTTGTACTTTGCGTTTTGCGGCTCGTACTCTTGTAATTTTTAGACGTTTCTCATCAATAATTTGAACCATTTTGATTGTACTTTGTACTTTTTAGCTTTTTGGTCGTTTGCGTCTTCAATTCGTCCAATCTGTCTTTTATCTTCACCTTTTATTATTTAAACAAATATCACTTGTAAATAGAACAATTGCAACTAAAATCTTGTCTTTCTTGAAGGATAATGCTATGAAATATATGTTCGTTTTTAGCATTATCAAATATTCCCACACTTGAGCGTTACTTGTCCTCAAGCAATATAGAACTTGAATATAACTTTACTAGAATCACTTCTTTATTCTTCACACTTTGTACATCAGTGATTTTAATACGGCGGTATGAATAATGGTAGTAACGATGTGGTATACAGTCCCACATGACTATAAAAATTTAGATCATTTAGGAAATTGGATCTTTATGAAAACATTTGATCTTTTTGAAAATTCAATCTAGCTTTTACCCTAGATAAGTTTTCCGGAATAACCCTTCACCGGTGTTTGCAAATTATTTTTGTGGGTTTTGTGGGTTTCAGATTTGAAAATTTTAGCTCAAAACTTATGATTTTGTGTCACCCACTTGCTAACCTTGTATTGGGAAAGCAACACGTCCAATATACTTGCTCCGTATATTACCTTTCGGTAAACTACTGTTCGGTTGTAAAGGAAAGCGTTGAACAAGCAACTATTAAGGCAATGTCCCGTGACATGCTTTTGATTATGGTCTATAACGTGTCGGATGCAATTACTATCCTTTGTAGGAGCAATAGTAAAGATCACCCTAAAGATCACCCTATATATATAGATTTATTTCTGTACATCTAACTGTGGACAACTAGTTGTAGGTTACTAACGAGGACAGCTGACTTAATAAACTTAAAACAGTAAAACATATTAAAAATGTTGTAAATATATTTTGAACATACTTTGATATATATGTACATATTTGTTATAGGTTCGTGAATCGACCAGTGGCCAAGTCTTACTTCCCGACGAAGTAAAAATACGTGAAAGTGAGTTATAGTCCCACTTTTAAAATCTAATATTTTTGAGATGAGAATACATGCAGCTTTATAAATGTTTTACAAAATAGACACAAGTACATGAAACTACTTTCTATGGTTGAAGGATCGAAGCCGAATATGCCCCTTTTTGCTTGGTAGCCTAAGAATTAGGGAACATCACTAATTTTGAGAATTAATGCATGCCTAATTGACGTGAATCTTAAAGATAGATCTATTGGGCCTAACGAACCCCATCCAAAGTACCGGATGCTTTAGTACTTCGAATTCATTTTTATCATGTCCGAAGGATATCCCGGAATGATAGGGGATATTCTTATATGCATCTTGTTAATGTCGGTTACCAGGTGTTCACCATATGAATGATTTTTATCTCTATGTATGAGATGTATATTGAAATATGAAATCTTGTGGTCTATTATTATGATTTGATAATATATAGGTTAAACCTGTAACTCACCAACATTTTTGTTGACGTTTTAAGCATGTTTATTCTCAGGCGATTATTAAGAGCTTCCGCTGTTGCATATTAAAATAAGGACAAGATTTGGAGTCCATGCTTGTATGATATTATGTAAAAACTGCATTCAAGAAACTTATTTTTGATGTAATATATTCTTATTGTAAACCATTATGTAATGGTCGTGTGTAAAAGGTATATTTTAGATTATCATTATTTGATAATCTATGTAATGCTTTTTAAACCTTTATAGATAAAATAAAGGTTATGGTTGTTTTAAAAATGAATGCAGTCTTTGAAAAACGTCTCATATGGAGGTCAAAATCTCGCGACGAAATCAATTAATATGGAACGTTTATAATCAATATGAACGGGACATTTCAGTTGGTATCCGAGCGTTGGTCTTAGAGAACCAAAAATTTGCATTAGTGTGTCTTATCGAGTTTGTTAGGATACATTAGTGAGTCTGGACTTCGACCGTGTTTTATTTAAAAACGATTGCTTAACACTTTTGTTGGAAACTATATATTATTAACATGTAAATATTATGTGATATATTAACCTCTTAATGTGTTTGATATTGTGTGATAGATGTCTACCACTAGTACAAATCCCATCGATTCACCTAATAATAATGAAGAGTCGAATATATTTTGGGAAGATTCACAAATTCTCGAAGAGGAACCAGAAGAAGAGGAACCGGAAGAGGAGGAACTGGAAGAGGAGGAACCTCCGGAAGAGGAGGAACCGGAAGAGGAGGAACCAGAAGAAGAAGAGGTTCCAGAGGAAGAAATATTGATACCTATTGTAAATCGATTAAATAAAAGAAAATCCTCAACCAACGGACCAAAGTTAATAATGGTCAATGGTGTTTCCGCCGAGGAAGCAAAATATTGGGAAGATTATCAATTTTTCGATGAATCGGATCCCGATGAGGATTCCGATGATGTTATAGAAATTACCTCGACCCAATTTAATAAAGCGAAAGAAAATAATAAGGGAAAAGGTATAAAAATAGAGAAACCCGATTCCAACCCCGATGATCTTTATATGTATCGGCAACATCCGTATTTCCTAAATTGTAACAATAACCCGGGAACCTCTAAACCACCAGGTTTTTCTAAACCATTGTGGAAAACGACGGCTCGTATTAGAGGAACACCATATATTCCTAGAAAATTAGGAAAACGAACCAAGTCCGAAGAAGAAGAAACCAGTGATTCAGATTAGAGGGTTGTAATCATGTTGTGTATTATATGTATTGTAGTGTGCTTGTACTTTTATGTTCTATGTAAAAATTGCTTGTATTGTTTGTTAATTATCTTTTATGAATCTAATCCTTGTCTATTTTATAGTATAAAAACAAAATGGATGTTAAGGGTAGACAACAGAATATTTTAGAAGACCTACCAGAGGTTATGATTGAGGAAATCTTGTCTAGAGTCGGTCAGAATTCATCAGCACATTTAGTTATGGCAAAATTAACTTGTCAAACATTTGGAACACTTTCCAGAAATACCTTAGTTTATAAAAGGCTTTCCTTTGATAGGTGGGGTATATCACATTGGGGAGACCGTAATTTACGCCGTGTTTCTTTAAAGCGTTAAATGCGGGAAACCCAAATGCAATTTTACGCTACGCGTTAAGAATCTATTTTGACTCAACATATCCCAACATAGGATTTCGTGTATTAGAAAGAGCTTCTAACATGCAACATAAAGAAACATGTTATGCTTACGGGTTAGTGATGTTCGCTTCTTACCAAAGTGAGAAAAAGAACATCGGATTGCAGCTTTTAAATAAAACCTTCCCACAAGTGACGGATTCAGTAGTTGGGGTGAGAAACAAGGTTTTTAGATTATTACGCGGCTGTTGGACATTACGAAACCCTCGTCCGTTTGACGACATTACAACATGATGCCTAGCCAATGGTCATAACGGTTATTTTCCACAAGATCAAGGATGGGAAGTCGTCTTAGTAAAACCTGAATGCATCACTTGTTTCTGGACTTATGAATTACGTGTCTTTATTTCTTTTGCTGAACAACTTGCGTATTAACTAGAACTGCCTTCATAGCTGCCGAGTAGCAAAGTTATTATGTGCTATATTTCATCCTATATGTATTATATCGGTATTGTAAGTTTGTAAAATATTGTATAAAGTTTGAACGCGAAATATTATTGTAATAAGTTTTTCATATAGAATCGTAGTAGTTGAATTGTATAATAGCTGCTAAGTATGAACTTAACGGGTAGGTACTACCCGAATTAAAACTATAAAATGCTAATATGAAGAAAAAGCTTTTATAAATAAGTTCATATTATGCTATGAAATACTATTGACTACTCTTAAATTCTATATGATTAACTCAATTCTTTTGGCTATTTTGAAGGAAATGGCACCGGCGACTCGTCAGAACTTGAACATGAGTTAGGAAGACTTCCGTGTTTTTCTTGCTGCGAACATAGCCACAGTGTAGGCTGCAATGCAAAATAACAATAACTCTGGATCTAGCAGTGGAACTAATTCCACATGAAAATCGTGTAGGATGCTCCTACAAAGAATTCACTGCCTCCAAACCTTTGAAATTTGATGGAACCGAAGGACCAATTGGATTGAAACGGTGGACCGAGAAAGTTGAATCAGTGTTTGCCATAAGTAACTGTATTGAAGAGGACAAAGTTAAGTACGCTACGCATACCTTCATAGGTACGGCGTTAACGTGGTGGAATACCTATCTCGAGCAGGTTAGACAAGATGCTGCTTACGCACTACTATGGTCAGCATTCAAGCAATTGATGAACGAGCAGTATCGTCCCAGGAACGATGTCAATAAGCTCAAGGTAGAGCCTAGAGGATTATGAACGCAAGGTTTCGATATCACCACTGTGACGATCGCTCCAAATCTATATGGACGAACACGTCATTCATCGATTTCATTGCGAGGTATTTGACCTCTATATGATACGTTTTGTAAACATTGCATTCTTTTGAAAAGGCACACCATAAATGAATATTTAAATCAAAGGTTTTTGACATCTGATGATTTTTACATATAGACAATCACCGTAAATAATAGTTTACAATAGTAATTCCGTTGACAATACAGTCAAAATAAGATACATGGTGATGATTTGGTGAATGCAACGTTTCCTTGATAAATATGCCATGTAAGACTCCATGCACATAGCTTGTCTAACATATAAATAAACAGCTGAAGACTTCTAGGGAACCTGAGAATAAACATGCTAACAAGTGTCAACACAAAGGTTGATGAGTTCATAGTTTTAGTGTTTCGCATAATCTGTATATAAAGGTGGATCACAAGATTTCAGTTGTTTCATCTGAAACGTTTATCAAAATATTCTACGAAATTGAGCACCCTGGTAACTAAACTTAACGTATATATAATTTATACCCTTTGTATAATCATCTTAATAATACACGCAAACCAACGTGTACGCTTCTCAAATAGCATACGTCCGTTAAAAGGCTAGTGCTCTAGCTCAGACGGGGATATCAAGCCCTATGGATCCATATACTACTACTCGCGCCCACCAGTTCTTATAACCGGCAGTTACTAGTTACCAAATCTAAGGGATTTTCGGTTCAAACTCGGTGTAGAATTTAGTATGTACTTGTATCCATTGCGTTTAAAATAAAGTGCATGTATTCTCAGCCTAAAAATATAGATTGCAAAAGCAATTAAAAAGGGAGCAAATGAAACTCACCTTAGCAGCACATAAGGTCATTCATCAAAAAGTGACCGTAACTCGGAATGCAAGATTAACCGTAGATCTCAACCTAGAGAACATATGTTGGTCAATACATATCTAATAAACTAGGTTGGGTTATAGTGTATCACAATCCTAATGCTCGAGATCGATATACAAAAGTTATCAAAAGTCATTTCAAAAAGTCAATTTTGATAATTGTTCAACAAAACGAGACGTGCCTTATATAAGGATTCATTTACTTGGCTAGTAGTATTTTATCAATCTCATAAACAGGTTGTTTAAATATTAATTGCAGATTCAAAAGCAATTCCAATTAACGTCAATTATAATTCAGTTGACCATATCTTTTGATTCGTTCATCGAAATTACGCGATTTGTAAATGAAAAGTTATTGATTTTTCGCCAGCTTTCCGAAAACATGTATATCATATACCTTTTACCAGTAATATATGTATTTAATTTGTGATTCATTATAAACTGTTTAAACAAAATTTAGCATACAAGCATGTTTAAATATATACTCGAGCACTAGACATGTATACACTATTAATATATAAAAGATAAGATATGAATGCTCACGTATCAATATTGAGATTCAATATTGCAGGAAAGTACGTAGACGCAACAGAGATGATAAATACTAGGTTTGACTTGCGAACAATACCCATGAACATTACCCATAACCTCCATAGCTATAACCCATAATTTCCTTAGTTCTATCCCGTTTGAAGCTTGTTTTGAAAGTAACACGCTCATGACCTCGTCGTAATATTTTATGTATAATATTACTAAAAATATTAAGATTAATAATAATAATAATCTTAATAATATAATAATAATAATAAATAAATAAATAAATAAATAAATAAATAAATAAATACTTACGGAGTAATATGTGTAAAAAAACATGCGCAAGAAACCTGGTATTTATAGCCATAATTCCTGATTCTAATGCCCATGCAATCGCATGGGTTTTATGCCTATTTCTCATGCGATCGCATGGCCGTCAGATCTAGCTCACATATTTTTTATTTTCTTGTTTGTCGACATAATTAAATATAATATATATAATATATATAATTTAAATAATTAATTATATATTATATTAAATTCATGTGCATAGTTGACTTGTAATTTTCGTTCCGATGACTCGTACGTCGTCACTCGACTTATGTCCCGGTTCCGATTTCTCGAACGCATTTTCGTACGCTTAGAAAACTCGCAATTTACGTTTTGTGACTCATACTTTTGTCAAAATATAGTCTTAAATTATCAATAAACTATATCATTCAAAGTGTATCTTAAACTTTCGAGTGTTTTGGTCATTTACTTCTATAAATCATTGTCTCGCTATTTGTTAATATATATATATATATATATATATATATATATATATAATAACAAATCGTTTTATGACCAAGTTAATATATATTTTCAATATTCATAAACACGTTTTAAATATACGTCGTAAGTTATACATACAATTAATATTCCAACTTACCATATATATTCAAATAAATATTTAAATCAATAAGTTTAATGTACGGTATCAAAAAAATTAATACATTGTTACGTTTTCAAGTTATAGTATATATATATGTATCTATATACATATAATTGTTCGCGAATCGTCGAGAACAACCGAAAGGTATTTGAATATATGAAAATAGTTCAAAAATTTTGAGATTCAGTTTTACAGACTTTGTTTATCGTGTCGAAAATGTTACTCATACAAAGATTAAGTTTAAATTTGGTCAGAAATTTCCGGGTCATCACAGTACCTACTCGTTAAAGAAATTTCGTCCTGAAATTTGAGTGAGATCGTCATGACTAACAATAAAAATGTTTTCATGCCGTATATGTGTTGATAAATAGTGTTTTATCACCGTTGAATAATATGGATAAAACAATTCGATTATTCGAAGCGTATAAGAGAAGTTATTGTAAAAGAGTGAAATGGAGAATATAGATTCGTCTTAACTCTTGACGTATTAACGATTGATTTCCGTAATTTAAGGAATAGAAAATCTTCATAATCTAAATAAGATTTAATTCTTCGGAATTTAAGGAAATTAAGATTTCTTTTGATTAAATGCGTAATTTGCCTCGATTGCTATGTTTGATATTTCGCTATAAATTGACCTCTTCCGTTTCATTATTTTCATCACTCTTACATCTTCTTCCTTATTTCCTATTTTCAAAAGATTGTAAAAATGCTTCATCCAGTTCTGATTCTTTATATACTCCTAACTTTCATATATGTCATTCTTCTTTTTCATCTACCACCGGAGGAAGTTATTTTCTTCTACCATTACCTTGGGGTTATAGTGTTTTTCATTCTCCCGTGTCTTTATATTGCTATACGCATTGATATAAACGGTTTGTAGTTTCTGGGTGGTTGATGGGTTTTATATTTTCCCTTATATTTCGATGTCTCTGCTTCTGTCTTTCCATAATCATTGACATCCACAGTTAATACTCTCTCCAATTTACTGTGATTTATATATACTCCCATTGATATTTTGAAGCTTCATGCTTTTGTTTTATCTTACCGACTTTAAATCAAGCGAATAATGGTCCAGAATTCGTAGGCATGAATTTCAGAATGAGCATAATTAATGTTAAAAAAAAAAACGGTAATAGCACAATCTGACTTGTCAAATTACCAGAATACCTCGAAAAAGACCGAATCATTAAGAATATATTTTCTTGATAGTTTAGAGGTTAAATAGAATGAAAGAGTTATGTAACATGGTTTATAATGAGGGTATGATCTGTGAACCTTTATCACGTTTCATTAGAAACTCAGCATGACTTACTGTAATATAATCACGTTGATCAAGTGTCATTATATTATACTAACTCATGCTTCAGTTCCCAACACCACTTCAAAATATTCATATTTTAAACTCGAAGGTTTCAGAATTTAGAAACTAAAATAGTTTCTTTTATGATGTTACACAGATATCGCAAGGAGAATATTGATTTCCGATGAGAATGATTATGGAATTATCTCCAGAAAAATGGAGGATATTTATAATGAAATATACGATGATATCTTAGAATTTCTAATATCAGAGGATGATGAAGAATATTGTCCGCAAGGGTTTAGATTCGGAAGCAAGGTATTCGTTAATGGCTTCAGCAGATACTGAATAATTTGGATTCTTTGAAGGCAGGTTTAGTCTTTGTGATTTATCCACAACCTCCTTCATACTTTGCTCAATCCGTTTTCCAGTTCCAAACCTTCTCTTTTTCTGAGCTTTGCCAACACACTATTCTTTATCATCAAACTTTTGGCTGCTAAGGTCATTTATAGTTTTTGCTGCTTCATCACCATTCAAAGTTATCATAACCGAATCGTTGGTTATCAATCCGAGGTGTTTTCAAAAGTTTGAAGGGTTTACATGAAGATTGTAATTGTCAAGATACATATGATGTTCTAGAATTTTGAACGATACAATTTTTTTTTTCTTTTTTTTTCTGGGTTTATGAATAGAAGTGATGTTCTAGCACAGTTTTGAAGTCAAAGTATAGCATTTGAAAGATGTAAGAATCTAAGAGTGATGTTTTCTGTTAAATCTTGGCTTGAATTCTGATTTTTCAAAATCAGAATATGTAATTGAATTTGTATGGAGACGATTGTATATCGCTGTGAGCATAGTTAATAATTTTTGAATCAAAGTTGAAGAATGTACAGTATAACATATTAATTGTGAACTTATATATTTCCCGAGTATTACCTACCCGTTAAAGATTTCACAATTAATACTTTGTACAAAAGAATTTTTTTATTACCGTCTTTATGAAAATATATGTATGTATATTTTCTTCAGATGTAATACAGATTTGATGAGTTAATATCATATTAAGATCATTTGATTTTTGAATTGAATGAATAATCTCTAAAACATTAAGGATTACATAATCTTCGCGGAGTATTTCACTAATGAAATCAATACTTCATTATTTATTCTTATTCCTCGGTGAAGGATGTTGATGCTCGTGGAATTCTTATGAACTTCATAAGATATAAATGATGTTTTCTAGAAAGTTTCGAGTACATCGAAGATAAAAGTGTAAAATCAAACATGTAATTGATTAATACACTAAGTTCATTATGAAATGGAATTCATTGAGTTGAAATAGATATTTGTAGTTAACGATGGTTAAGTTGTTAACGAAGGATGTACATCATATCATATTAGTAATATGAATTAACCGAGTAGTATCTACCCCTTATAATTCACACGTAATAGCTTAGTACAAAAAGATTCATGATGGTTTTAAAATTTATATATATAAGATATACATATAAATACTTTAGATGAATTGAGTTATTACTTCATAACTCATTGATACAATATACTCATTGTTGACTCGTAATGATGTCCACGGTGCTTTCTTGAACTGACAGAGCTTGTGATGTTAGAGGTGCTGCTGATTCTGACGATGTTGACAGCACTGACTGTGCTGGTGAGGCTAAGGGTACTGTTGATGCTGTTGGTAAAACAAGTCTAGCTTGTATCTTACAACATTCGGATAAGGGTTTCTACTCTATCTGATTTAGGGTTAAGGCTAGAATAGATAATCTCTAAACTTTAGAAATTACATAATCGCCGTAGAATGTTTCTCCGATGAAGTTATGAATCCATACTTCATCGTTTGTCGTTGCTGGTACTTCTTGGTACCTATGGTACGTATGATGTTGATATCCGAGGTACAAATTGTGATGTTGAGGCGTGTGATGCGGATGTGGTTGTTGGTGGTGGTAATGATCCTGTTGGTGTGGATGATGGTGGTACCGGTTATGCTGCGGGTGCTGCTGCTGGTGTTCGTAACCCTTGCACCATATTCTCCAAAGCCACTACCCGAGCACGAAGCTCGTTGACTTCTTCTATTATACCGGGATGATCGGTGGTTTGGACGATCGGATAAATAAGATTTATAATATGGGATAGTATATAATCATGATGAGATACTCTGGAAATGAGACAGAAAATAGTATTACGAATAGGTTCGCCGGTAAGTGCTTCAGGTTCTTCGCCAAGAGTTGAATGTGGTGGATGGAAGGGATCACCTTCTTCTTGTCTCCAATAATTAAGTAGGCTACGAACCCATCCCCAATTCATCCAGAATAGGTGATGGCTAATTGGTTGATCCATTCGGGTTACACTTTCTTCAGAGTTCAGGTGAATATCCATATCGGAATAGCTGTCAGAATTTAAGGAATTTGAACTAGATACGGGATCCATCTTGTATAATTAGAGAGATAATTTTTGATATGAAATAGATTATAGAATTTGATTGGTACTCTTCAATACATAATTTACATATGTATATATAATACCAAAATCCCGTAAATTACGGAGAAATTTTCGGAAGATGGCAGTAAAAGTTTACTGTAATAGATATGCCAAGATATGAATTTTGTCTATACACTATCTATGCAATCAATGCAATAAGACGCGTTTAGACTTAAGATGATAGACAGGTAATTTCTGACAAGAAATGATAAGCAAAACTTTTGACATGCAGACACAGTCGAAGTCCAGACTTACTAATGCATCCTAACAACTATCAGTTAGAGACACTTATGCAAGACCTGGTTCACTAGGATCAACGCTCTGATACCAACTGTGACGATCGCTCCAAATGCATATGGACGAACACAGAATTCATCGATTTCATTGCGAGGTATTTGACCTCTATATGATACGTTTTGTAAACATTGCATTCTTTTGAAAAGGCACACCATAAATGAATATTTAAATCAAAGGTTTTCGACATCTGATGATTTCTACATATAGACAATCACCGTAAATAATAGTTTACAATAGTAATTCCGTTAACAATGCAGTCAAAATAAGATACATGGTGATGATTTGGTGAATGCAATGTTTCCTTGATAAATATGCCATGTAAGACTCCATGCACATAACTTGTCTAACATATAAGTAAACAGCGGAAGACTTCTAGGGAACCTGAGAATAAACATGCTAACAAGTGTCAACACAAAGGTTGGTGAGTTCATAGTTTTAGTGTTTCGCATAATCTGTATATAAAGGTGGATCACAAGATTTCAGTTGTTTCATCCGAAACGTTTATCAAAATATTCTACGAAATTGAGCACCCTGGTAACTAAACTTAACGTATATATAATTTATACCCTTTGTATAATCATCTTAATAATACACGCAAACCAACGTGTACGCTTCTCAAATAGCATACGTCTGTTAAAAGGCTAGTGCTCTAGCTCAGACGGGGATATCAAACCCTATGGATCCATATACTACTACTCGCGCCCACCAGTTCTTATAACCGGCAGTTACTAGTTACCAAAGCTAAGGGATTTGGTTCAAACTCGGTGTAGAATTTAGTATGTACTTGTATCCATTGCGTTTAAAATAAAGTGCATGTATTCTCAGCCTAAAAATATAGATTGCAAAAGCAATTAAAAATGGAGCAAATGAAACTCACCTTAGCAGCACATAAGGTCATTCATCAAAAAGTGACCGTAACTCGGAATGCAAGATTAACCGTAGATCTCAACCTAGAGAACATATGTTGGTCAATACATGTCTAATAAACTAGGTTGGGTTATAGTGTATCACAATCCTAATGCTCGAGATCGACATACAAAAGTTATCAAAAGTCATTTCAAAAAGACAATTTTGACAATTGTTCAACAAAACGAGACGTGCCTTATATAAGGATTCATTTACTTGGCTAGTAGTATTTTATCAATCTCATAAACAGGTTGTTTAAATATTAATTGCAGATTCAAAAGCAATTCCAATTAACGTCAATTATAATTCACTTGACCATATCTTTTGATTCGTTCATCAAAATTACGCGATTTCTAAATGAAAAGTTATTGATTTTTCGCCAGCTTTCCGAAAACATGTATATCATATACCTTTTACCAGTAATATATGTATTTAATTCGTGATTCATTATAAACTGTTTAACGACGAAATTTAGCATACAAGCATGTATAAATATATACTAGAGCACTAGACATGTATACACTATTAATATATAAAAGATAAGATATGAATGCTCACGTATCAATATTGAGATTCAATATTGCAGGAAAGTACGTAGACGCAACAGAGATGATAAATACTAGGTTTGACTTGCGAACAATACCCATGAACATTACCCATAACCTCCATAGCTATAACCCATAATTTTCTTAGTTCTATCCCGTTTGAAGCTTGTTTTGAAAGTGACACGCTCATGACCTCGTCGTAATATTTTATGTATAATATTACTAAAAATATTAAGATTAATAATAATAATAATCTTAATAATATAATAATAATAATAATAATAATAATAATAATAATAATAATAATAATAACAATAATAATAATAATAACAATAATAATAATAATAATAATAATAATAATAATAATAATAATAATAATAATAATAATAAATAAATACTTACGGAGTAATATGTGTAAAAAACATGCGCAAGAAACCTGGTATTTATAGCCATAATTCCTGATTCTGATGCTCATGCGATCGCATGGGTTTTATGCCTATTTCTCATGCGATCGCATGGCCGTCAGATCCAGCTCACATATTTTTTGTTTTCTTGTTTGTCGACATAATTAAATATAATATATATAATATATATAATTTAAATAATTAATTATATATTATATTAAATTCATGTGCATAGTTGACTTGTAATTTTCGTTCCGATGACTCGTACGTTGTCACTCGACTTATGTCCCAGTTCCGATTTCTCGAACGCATTTTCGTACGCTTAGAAAACTCGCAATTTACGTTTTGTGACTCGTACTTTTGTCAAAATATAGTCTTAAATTATCAATAAACTATATCATTCAAAGTGTATCTTAAACTTTCGAGTGTTTTGGTCATTTACTTCTATAAATCATTGTCTCGCTATTTGTTAATATATATATATATATATATATATATATATATATATATATATATATATATATATATATATATATATATATATATAATAACAAATCGTTTTATGACCAAGTTAATATATATTTTCAGCATTCGTAAACACGTTTTAAATATACGTCGTAAGTTATTCATACAATTAATATTCCAACTTATCATATATATTCAAATAAATATTTAAACCAATAAGTTTAATGTACGGTATCAAAAAAATTAATACATTGTTACGTTTTCAAGTTATAGTATATATATATGTATCTATATACATATAATTGTTCGCGAATCGTCGAGAACAACCGAAAGGTATTTGAATATATGAAAATAGTTCAAAAATTTTGAGATTCAGTTTTACAAACTTTGTTTATCGTGTCGAAAATGTTACTCATACAAAGATTAAGTTTAAATTTGGTCAGAAATTTTTGGGTCATCACAACCACGTACGAACAACGATTCACAGAATTGTGCCTATTGTGTCCCAGAATGTTTGAAGACGAAGAAGAGAAGATCGACGCATTTGTAAAAGGTTTACCGGAAAGATTTCAAGAAGATGTGAGTTCACACGAGCCCGCCTCCATACAAAAACCAAGTCGAATGGCTCACAAATTAGTGAACCAGATCGAAGGAAGGATTAAAGAGCAGGCGACCGAAGAGGCTAACATGAAACAAGTCAAGATAAAGTGGGAAAAAACCAATGACAAGAGTCACCAATACAACAACAACAATCACAACCAAAATCGCAACAACTATTCCAATAACCGCAACATCAATCGCAACAACAACTTCAACAAACGTCCCAACAATAACTACAATAACCAGCTCAATAACAATAACAACAACAACAACAACAGCAACAATAACAATCCCAACAACAATCTCAATAACAACAATGGCAACAAAAACCAAAAACAGCCATGCCAAAGATGTGAAGAGCATCACCGGGGGTTTTGCACGACATTTTGCAACAGGTGTAAAAGAAATTGTCATAGCGCGAAGAAGTGCGAAATCTACGGACCAATGCATAACAGAACTAAAGGAACAAATAATGTCGGAACAAATTAAACCGCCATAGTTTGTTTTGGATGTGGAAAACCGGGCCACTTTAGTAGAAATTGCCCGAATCAGGGGAATACTAATGGGAATCAGGGGAATACTAATGGGCAGGGCCACGGAAGAGTTTTCAATATTAATACGGCAGAAGCGCAGGAAGACTCGGAGCTTGTTACGGGTACGTTTCTCATTGACAATAAATCTGCTTATGTTTTATTTAAGATTGACTTGATACCAGTAGAGTTAGGGAGTTTTGATGTGATAATCGGTATGGACTGGTTGAAAGAAGTAAAAGCAGAGATCATTTGTTACAAAAATGCAATTCGCATTATACGAGAAAAAGGAAAACCCTTAATGGTGTACGGTGAAAAGAGTAACGCGAAGTTAAATCTTATTAGTAACCTGAAGGCATAAAAACTAATAAGAAAAGGTTGCTATGCTGTGCTAGCACACGTCGAGAAAGTCAATTCCGAAGAAAAGAACATCAATGATGTTCCAGTCGCAAAAGAATTTCCCGATATATTTCCAAAAGAATTACCGGGACTACCTCCACACCGATCCGTTGAATTTCAAATAGACCTTGTACCAGGAGCTGCACCAATAGCTCGTGCTCCATACAGACTCACACCTAGCGAAATTAAGGAACAACTTTTAGAGCGTGGTTTCATTCGACCAAGCACATCACCGTGGGGAGCTCCTATTTTGTTTGTAAAGAAGAAGGATGGTACATTTAGGTTGTGTATCGACTACTGAGAGTTGAACAAACTTACCATCAAGAACCGCTACCCACTACCGAGAATCGACGACTTATTTGATCAACTACAAGGCTCGTCGGTTTATTCGAAGATTGATTTACGTTCTGGGTATCATCAAATGCGGGTGAAGGAGGATGATATTCCAATGACTGCTTTTAGGATGCGTTATGGTCATTACGAGTTTATGGTTATGCCGTTTGGATTGACGAACGCACCAGCTGTGTTCATGGACCTCATGAACCGAGTGTGTGGGCCATATCTTGACAAGTTTGTCATTGTTTTCATTGATGACATACTTATTTACTCAAAGAATGATCAAGAGCATGAAGAACATTTAAGAAAAGTGCTAGAGTTGCTGAGAAAAGAAAAACTGTACGGTAAGTTTTCAAAGTGTGCATTTTGGTTGGAAGAAGTTCAATTCCTTGGTCACATAGTGAACAAAGAAGGTATTCAGGTGGATCCAGCAAAGATTGAAACCGTTGAAAAATGGGAAACCCCAAAAACTCCGAAGCATATACGCCAATTTTTAGGACTAGCTGGTTACTACAGAAGGTTCATCCAAGATTTTTCCAGAATAGCAAAACCCTTGACTGCATTAACGCATAAAGGGAGGAAATTTGAATGGAAGGATGAACAAGAGAAAGCGTTTCAATTGTTAAAAAAAGTTAACTACGGCATCTATATTGTCATTACTTGAAGGGAATGATGATTTTGTGATATATTGTGACGTTTCAAAGCAAGGTCTCGGTTGTGTATTAATGCAACGAACGAAGGTAATTGCTTATGCGTCTAGACAATTGAAGATTCACGAGCAGAATTATATGACGCATGATTTGGAATTAGGCGCGGTTATTTTTGCATTAAAGACTTGGAGGCACTACTTATATGAGGTCAAAAGTATTATATATACCGACCACAAAAGTCTTCAACATATATTTAATCAGAAACAACTGAACATGAGGCAGCGCAGGTGGATTGAATTGTTGAATGATTACAACTTTGAGATTCGTTACCACCTGGGGAAGGCGAATGTGGTAACCGACGCTTTGAGTAGAAAGGACAGAGAACCCATTCGAGTAAAAGCAATGAATATAATGATTCACAATAACCTTACTACTCAAATAAAAGAGGCGTAACAAGGAGTTTTAAAAGAGGGAAATTTAAAGGATGAAATACCCAAAGGATCGGAGAAGCATCTTAATATTCGAGAAGACGGAACCCGGTATAAGGCTGAAAGAATTTGGCTACCAAAATTTGGAGATATGAGAGAAATGGTACTTAGAGAAGCTCATAAAACCAGATACTCAATACATCCTGGAACGGGGAAGATGTACAAAGATCTCAAGAAACATTTTTGGTGGCCAGGTATAAAAGCCAATGTTGCTAAATACGTAGGGGAATGTTTGTCGTGTTCTAAGGTCAAAGCTAAACATCAGAAATCATTAGGTCTACTTCAACAACCCGAAATCCCAGAATGGAAATGGGAAAACATTACTATGGATTTCATCACTAAATTACCAAGGACTGCAAGTGGTTTTGATACTATTTGGGTAATAGTTGATCGTCTCACCAAATCAGCACACTTCCTACCAATAAGAGAAGACGACAAGATAGAGAAGTTAGCACGACTGTATTTGAAGGAAGTCGTCTCCAGACATAGAATACCAATCTCTATTATCTCTGATAGGGATGGCAGATTTATTTCAAGATTCTGGCAGACATTACAGCAAGCATTAGGAACTCGTCTAGACATGAGTACTGCCTATCATCCATAAACTGATGGGAAGAGCGAAAGGACGATACAAACGCTTGAAGACATGCTACGAGCAAGTGTTATTGATTTCGGAAACAGTTAGGATCGACATCTACCGTTAGCAGAATTTTCCTACAACAACAGCTACCATTCAAGCATTGAGATGGCGCCGTTTGAAGTACTTTATGGTAGAAAGTGTAGGTCTCCGATTTGTTGGAGTGAAGTGGGGGATAGACAGATTACGGGTCCAGAGATAATACAAGAAAGTACCGAGAAGATCATCCAAATTCAACAACGGTTGAAAACCGCCCAAATTCGACAAAAGAGCTACGCCTGTGATGACCCGGGAATTTCCGACTAAATTTAAACTAAGTCTTTATATAATCTCGACACGATAAGCAAAGTTTTCTAAAGTTGAGTCTCAAAACTTGTGAGCTACTTTTATGAATTCAATTTGACTTTCGACTATTCCCATCGATTCACGAACAATTATATTTAACTTGAGGTGCATATATAATTTTATATATATATATATATATATATATATATATATATATATATATATACTAACTGAAATAATAAAATACAATTCAATCATTAGGTTTAGATATGTAAAATAATTTAGAAAAGTTGTGATTTAAAAGAATCTATATATAAATATATATATGACTTCTATGCATGATTGTTAATATGTGTATATTGTAATATATATAAAAAGTATAAATATTATATGTTGAATTATATAATATCTATTTTCATTAAGAAATAACATAACATATTAAATAGATATATATACACACACACATATATATATATATATATATATATATATATATATATATATATATATATATATATATATATATATATATATATATATATATATATATATATATATATATATATATAAAACATTATTAATATATTAATATATATATATATAAAACTAATATGCAAACACATGTTATAATATATATATATATATATATATATATATATATATATATATATATATATATATATATATATATATATATGTAATGTACAAATACTAAGTAGTCAGTATATGTTATTATATAATATATTATATTATATAATTAATAATACGTAATATTAACATATTAAATATAATTACAAATTTAAATATAACTGTTATATTAATAATATTATTTACAATATATAATATATTTATATGAAAAATTTGATATATATGATTTGTTATATTATTATTATTATTAATTAATATTAAACTTAGTATTTTTATTAAAGTTTTCATTTTTGTTATTATCAATATTATCATAATATTATTATCATTATTATTATTGTTATAAAAATAATATAATTTATTATTTTAATATTAGTATCACTTTTATAGTTAATATCATTATTTTTTTTATAATTATTATTAATATAATTATTATTAGTATTATTATTAACATTAATATATTTATTATTAATATCGATGAAATGTAAACACAGATAACTACAAATATAGATGCAAATTGTTATCCATATTTTTTTTATCATTTTCATTATCATTATTGTTACTTATTATTATTATTATTAATTAGTATTATTATTATTATTAATTATTAATATTAATTAATTTCAAGAACAATGACATCTAACAGAAATCGATTGTATCCCTTTCAACTTTATTCTTTTATTGTTTTAAATTGATTATTCAGTATTTGGATTAGTACAAATCATGAAATTAAAATCAAGTTAAAATCCAAAATCGGTTTAGGGTCGTCATCATTTTAATGTTTACTTGTTTCTACTTTCTTTTGATGCTAATTCGATCTATACCAACACCACTTTGCAAGCAACAACTTGAACAAACCACTTCTATTTATTTCTTGTTATTGAACAAAACATCACACGCACAACATCTAGTTATCTTGTTCTCTAATTGCCACAAGCACCAACTACAGCAAGTAATACCATCGAACCACAATCCTCACCTCCATCACCATGTTCCTTTGAACCCAATTGTTATACTCGCTATCTCGTTCGAACAACCTATAAAACCTACAGCTAATACCACCGATCATTAACCAAATCGAAACCCACTTCAATTATTTCTATTGCATGTTAGTTGAACAAACACCTTAACCAAAAATCGCTATCTTGCTATTGCTATGACTTCACCACCATAACCATCCATCCCGTCAAGATCACCATGATCAACCACCCTTCGAACATCACCAACCATAGCATTTTTTTCCTCTTCTTTGTCGAGCTATACAACCTTGATCACCCTCTACCACTCGCCATTCTACCACCAAGAAAACCACCACCACTTCCACCAATTTACTTTCGCTGCTGCAGTAATACTATTTCTGTTTTGGGTCGAGCAAAACACTAACAAAAAAAAAACCCACTTGTTTTGAACCGCCAATGTAACATCCGTGTTACATCCGTCCCACATCGGTTGGAGAGGGGAACGAAGCATGCCTTATAAGGGTGTGGAGACCTTTCCTAGCATGACGCGTTTTGGGACCACAAGCGCATCAGATCTCATAAGAACTCTGCAGTTAAGCGTGCTCAGGCGAGAGCACTACCAGGATGGGTGACCTCCTGGGAAAGTGCTCATCATGTTTGGTCGCCAAGAAAAATCCGTGCGCCTACGGGAAAAGCGGACAATATCATGCTACGAGGAACGTGTTACCTGGGATGTCAAAGATGGTATCAGAGCCAGGCCTCGGACCAAACGTGCACAGCGAGGACGCTGTGTCCCATTAGGGGGGAGGATTGTAACATCCGTGTTACATCCGTCCCACATCGGTTGGAGAGGGGAACGAAGCATGCCTTATAAGGGTGTGGAGACCTTTCCTAGCATGACGCGTTTTGGGACCACAAGCGCATCAGATCTCATAAGAACTCTGCAGTTAAGCGTGCTCAGGCGAGAGCACTACCAGGATGGGTGACCTCCTGGGAAAGTGCTCATCGTGTTTGGTCGCCAAGAAAAATCCGTGCGCCTACGGGCAAAGCGGACAATATCATGCTACGGGGAACGTGTTACCTGGGATTTCACAGCCAACCCCCATCGTCATCTTCATGAACGTCCTCACCACTTCCTGGCACCATCCTTATGCACCACGATCACCTCCACCACCCTGATGACCAACAGAAACCACCCTTGAACGTCATCAGTTAACAGCTGCTACTACTACGTTGCCATTATTTTTTTATTTATTCCTTCCGGTAAACACTATTGTAGCTGCGTTTCATTTCTGTTTCAAACTGTAACGAACGAATATGTTGATGAGGTGAGGTCACGATGATAAATAGTAGAAGTTAATGAGACGAGTTGATATTGATATTGATGATGGTTGTGGCATTAAAATGATGATATATGTATAAGATATACAAAAACGTAGCCTTTTCTTTTGTTATTGTCTGCCACAAGCATCCCATCAAATCTTTATTAAAAGGAAAAGGGAATTGAATTTTTAATTGTTGATTTATGATAATTGGCCAATTAATCTAGTTGAGTTGGGCCATTTACGATTTATGATTGGGCCGAGGTTCCATTTATGTTTGGTGATTGGGTCTGCAAAATTGAAGTAGGAGAGACAGAAACATAAATACAATCGGGACAAATATGTTTGGGTCGGATATATTTCACAAACGTAGAAATGGCTGAGTGGTTTAGAGTGTTATGGGTGTTTGAGAGGTTATGGGTTCAAGCCTTGTCCGGAGCATTTCTTTTTACAAAAAGCTTTTCAAGGGGTATACACTCTCATTTTAATTCTATCATTATTATTAGTTATTATTATTATTATTATTATTATTATTATTATTATTATTATTATTATTATTATTATTATTATTATTATTATTATTATTATTATTATTGTTATTATTCCTAATAGTTAGAAGTATTAGTTTTATTATCATTAATCTAATTAAAAACGTTATCATTATTGTTATTTACTAGTATTATCATTATTATAATTATTAGTATTATTACTAAAATAAGTATTAGTTATCATTTATTTACTAGTATAGGTATTATTATTATCATGACTATGATTACTATCATTACGAAAATAATAAAAATATATAAATATTAGCATTATTTTATAAGTATTATTATTATTATTATTATTATTATTATTATTATTATTATCATTATTATTATTATTATTATTATTATTATTATTATTATTATTATTATTATTATTATTATTATTATTATTATTATTATTATTATTATTATTATTATTATTATTATTATTATTATTATTATTATTAATGTTACTATAAATAATATTACTATTATTATCATTATTATTACTTTTACCATCATTAGTATTATTACAACTATATTATTATTACTATCACTACATTTATTATTGTTATTATTACAAATATAAAACTTTATATAAAAACACATTACCATTACATTAATATTACTTAACACTATATTTTATCAATAAAATGTTAATAATTAAACTATATTAAAATTTAATATGATAAGTATTAACTATATACAATGTATAAATTAAACATATTAAATTTATCTATATAACATAATATAACAAATATATTATTAATAATAATATATAAAGTTGTTTGATTACGATTATATGTTTTAATAAATATATAATTAATATAGGTTTGTGAATCCGAGACCAATCCTTCATTTGTTTAATGTCGACATATGTATTTTTACTACAAAATACATTAGGTGAGTTTCATTTGATTCCCTTTTTACTCTTTACATTTTTGGGACTGAGAATACATGCGCTTTTATAAATGTTTGACGCAATAGACACAAGTACCTTAACTGCATTCTATGATAGAATTATCTGGGATTGGGGTTGATTATTATGACATGCATTAGCTCCCGGTTTCCGTTAGAGCGTATGAGCTCCCGAACCGGGTGGATGGTTTATTATTTATGACATTTTGGCACCGGTTGTCCTATATTTTATAAACATGTGTTCAGCCGTGGGGTGTAAATACCGGCACAGAGGTTCTATATTTTGAAGGCACATGTATTCAGCCGTGGGGTGAAAGACCGGCACAGATGGTTACTATTATATTTTGAATCCTCACCAGGTGTTCTTCATATGAAAGATATTTTTTGTGCAGTTGGAATGGGACTTCTGCACGTTTTATAACCTCTAAAAATCTTGTGGTCTATTAAAATGATGAAAATGAAATGATTACTATAAACTAATGAACTCACCAACCTTTTGGTTGACACTTGAAAGCATGTTTATTCTCAGGTTTGAAAGGAATCTTCCGCTGTGCATTAGCTCATTTTAAGGATATTACTTGGAGTCATTCATGACATATTTCAAAAGACGTTGCATTCGAGTCGTTGAAGTTCATTAGAGATTATTATTAAGTAAATGACAGATTAGGTCATTTATAGTTTGGATATTATGAAATAGTATGCATGCCTGTCAACTTTCGATGTAATGAAAGTTTGTCTTTTAAAAACGAATGCAATATTTGTAAAATGTATCATTTAGAGGTCAAGTACCTCGCGATGTAATCAAATGTAATGTTCTCGTCCATATGGATTTGGTCGGGGAACTACAGGTGGTATCAGAGCGGTGGTCGTAGCGAACCAGGTCGACATTAGTGTGTCTAACTAGGAGTTGTTAGGATGCATTATTGAAGTCTGGACTTCGACCTAGTAGTTGTTAGGTTATATTAATGAGTCTGGACTTCAACCTGGTCCACATGTCAAAAGTTTTGCTTATCATTTCTTGTCGAAAATTATCTGCTTACCATCTTTAGTCTAGACACATCTTACGGCATTGATTGTATGAATAGTGTATAGACAAAAATTCATATCTTAGCATATCTGCTAATTCATATCTTAGCGTATCTGCTAATTCGTATCTTAGTGTATCTGTTACTGTAGACTTTATCTGACACATTTCCTTAATTCCCTCCGTAATTTATGGGATCTTCTGTACTATGTATAGGTATTCTATGTAATTAGAATATCATCCGATATCCGAAAATTATTTCTTATCGAAAAATTCCTTACTCAATCATACGAAATGGAACTCACCACTAGTTCAAGTCCCTCGGATTCCGACATGGAGTCCTACTTCAGCTCTGAAAGTAGCGTCACCAGAATGAATCAATCAATCAGCCATCCCCAACTCATCTGATGGGTTCGTAGCCTCCTCAATCATTGGAGACAAGAAGAAGATGATCCCTTTCACCAACCGAATTCACCTCTTGGTGAAGAACTTGATGCACTTTCCGATGAATCTGTCTGAAACACCATATTCACCCTCATTCCTAGGATATCTCGCAATGATTATATGATATCCTAAATTCTAAACCTTATTCATCCGCTCGTTCCGACAAACAATCATCCCGGTGTGATAGAAGAAGTCAACGAGCTTTGCACTAGGGAATGAGCATTGAAAAATATGGTGCAAAATGTACCAGCTTCAGCAACATCACTGGCACCAACAGTACCATCAACAGCAACATCCGCATCTCACACCTCAATTTCACAATCTGTCCCATGAACACCAACATCATACGTACCATAGATACCAAGGAGTACCAACAGCAATGAACAATGAAGTATTGATCCATAACTTCATTAATATTCTGCGAAGAATATGTGGATCCTAATAGTTTTAGGGATTACTTATTCTAGCTCAATTAGAAAAATCAAATGAGTCTAATATTATATTGACTCATTAAATGCATAATTACATCTGAAGAAAATATATATGTATATATATTTTCATAAAGATTGTGATTAAAAATTCTTTCGTACAAACTGTTAATGGTGAAAATATTTTAACGGGTAGGTAATACCCGAGGAATATTTAGATTTCACAATAACCAGTTACACGATACATTCTTCAAATCTGATTCAACAGTCATTTCCTATCCTACTTGCATCCACAGATATATGAATCCGTTCACCACAGAATAATCATTTCCATTCAAATTTCATATTTGGATGTTGATCTATCAGAATCCAACAAGTGGCATAATGAAGGAAACATTTGACGGGATAAAATTTGTTAGAAACAAAAAAATTAACTATGAAAAATTTTGTTAAGAATCCACGCTAACAAAATCCTAGCTAACTGTTCCTTACTAACTGTGGACTAATGAACGGAGGACTACCAATAGTGGACAATTAAAATGAATTAAAATATTGATTATAACATATGAAACTAAACAAATCTTCAAGTTTGCCACTTGATTTTCATCTTAAACCTCATCTGTATCTCGACGATTACAATCTGCATTCAAATCTTTCATGATTCTTGAAAACACCTCAATCGAGAGGATGAATTAACCGCACTTCATCTACAGAAGAAAAGATTGATACATATAGTGATACACCTGAAAACTCTCAGAAACTGAGTAAACGTTTAACATGTATCTGTGCTAGCTACTTTGGCGTTGTTATTACCAAAAATAACCTTGCAATCCCATTCCAAAGTAGCCAATTTTGTAACAGCTCCATCAAGTCAACTTCAATTCTCCATTCGAATAAACCTTATTAAAAAGATTACCCCTTCATCATCATTACCGGGGAACCACTTACACCCCATCACATTATCAGAAAACTTAGCAGCAACTTCATTACTCATTGATTTAAGTCTCTCCGAAGAACCATTATAATTGTTCATTAAAACCGTATCATATATACATCCGCATTTTGTAACGAGAATTGACATACCAGTTACCGAGAATTAGCAATCAGTATTTTGAAAACTCGCAGCATGTCTACATCAACAATTATATGTATACATATAACCTTTAGAATTATGATCTTCCATTCAGAAATTCTGAAAAGCACTCTAGCCTACGAATCAGATTTCTGAGTTCTGAAAAATGAATCGAGCAAACATGAAGGAGACCAAGGACAAATTCAAGGACCAAACCCTGCATTTAAAGAATCCTGATGATTCTGTTTCTGATGAAATCTTTAGCGAATACCTTACTCCTTCACCGCTCTAAATCATCGTGAATGAATTTCTTCATCACAATTTGGTTCTAACATTTCAAGATATTATCGTATCTTTCAATGTAAATATCCTCAATATTTCTGAAGATATCTTCATAAATATTCTCGTTCGATATTAATTATCTCTCTGCGCTATACATATTATATCATAAAAGGAAACTGTTTTAGTTTCTATATTCTGAAATCTTCGAGTTTAAATTATGAATGTTTTGAAGAAGTGTTGGGAACTGATGCATAGTTAGTATAATATAATGACACTTGATCAACGTGATTATATTACAGTAATTCATACTGAGTTTCTAATGGAATGTGATGATTCACAGTACCATCATCATGTGCCATTTACACGACTCTTACATTCTACCCAATCTTCAAGCATATTAAGAACATATATTATTAATAGTTCTATCTTTCTGGATATTCTGGTAATTTGACAAATCAAGATCGTGCCATTACGATTTTCTTTCTTGGAACATTAACTATGTTCATTTCAAAATTCATACTTACAAATTCTGGACCATTATTCGCTTGACTTGAAGTCGGGAAGAGGAGACAAAAGTATGGAAACAACATGTAAATTACAAACTGTGCATATCAATACGTATTGCCACGTAAAGGCATGAGAGAATTAAAATTACCATAACCCCAAGGTAATAGTAAAAATAAATAAAATCCTCTGGTGGTAAATGAAAAAGAAGAATGACAGATATGAAAGTTAGGAGAATATCAAGAATCAGTATTGGATGGAGCATATTGATGAATACTTTAAAGTATGAGTTGAGGGAGAAAGAATAGAAGGTGTGAGTTGTAAGGAAACGACGGGGGTGGACTTATAGTAAAATATCCGACAGAGCAATCAAAACAGATGATCGCATTTAAAGCGGATCATAATTTCCTTGATTACCGAAGAATCAAATCTTATTACGAAGATTTTCTCCAAATCTCTTGAACTTGGAAATCAATCCTATCTACGTCAAAAGATATGACGAATCTATACCTACTCCTTTCACTCTTTGGAGATAATTCACTCGTACTCTTCACCAAATCAAATGGTTTTATCCATATTACCCAATGATGATAAAACTCTATTATCAACTTATATTCGTCATGAAAACATTTTTATAGTTAGCCATGACGACCACGATCAAATTTCGAGACGAAATTTCTTTAACGGGTCAGTACTGTGATGACCCGGGAATTTCCGACTAAATTTAAACTAAGTCTTTATATAATCTCGACACGATAAGCAAAGTTTTCTAAAGTTGAGTCTCAAAACTTGTGAGCTACTTTTATGAATTCAATTTGACTTTCGACTATTCCCATCGATTCACGAACAATTATATTTAACTTGAGGTGCATATATATATATATATATATATATATATATATATATATATATATATATATATATATACTAACTGAAATAATAAAATACAATTCAATCATTAGGTTTAGATATGTAAAATAATTTAGAAAAGTTGTGATTTAAAAGAATCTATATATAAATATATATATGACTTCTATGCATGATTGTTAATATGTGTATATTGTAATATATATAAAAAGTATAAATATTATATGTTGAATTATATAATATCTATTTTCATTAAGAAATAACATAACATATTAAATAGATATATATATATATATATATATATATATATATATATATATATATATATATATATATATAAAACATTATTAATATATTCATATATATATAAAACTAATATGCAAACACATGTTATAATATATATATATATATATATATATATATATATATATATATATATATATATATATATATATATAATGTACAAATACTAAGTAGTCAGTATATGTTATTATATAATATATTATATTATATAATTAATAATACCTAATATTAACATATTAAATATAATTACAAGTTTAAATATAAGTGTTATATTAATATTATTATTTAAAATATATAATATATTTATATGAAAAATTTGATATATATGATTTGTTATATTATTATTATTAATTAATATTAAACTTAGTATTTTTATTAAAGTTTTCATTTTTGTTATTATCAATATTATCATAATATTATTATCATTATTTTTATTATTGTTATAAAAATAATATAATTTATTATTTTAATATTAGTATCACTTTTATAGTTAATATCATTATTTTTTTATAATTATTATTAATATAATTATTATTAGTATTATTATTAACATTAATATATTTATTATTAATATCTATGAAATGTAAACACAGATAACTACAAATATAGATGCAAATTGTTATCCATATTTTTTTTATCATTTTCATTATCATTATTGTTACTTATTATTATTATTATTAATTAGTATTATTATTATTATTAATTATTAATATTAATTAATTTCAAGAACAATGACATCTAACAGAAATCGATTGTATCCCTTTCAACTTTATTCTTTTATTGTTTTAAATTGATTATTCAGTATTTGGATTAGTACAAATCATGAAATTAAAATCAAGTTAAAATCCAAAATCGGTTTAGGGTCGTCATCATTTTAATGTTTACTTGTTTCTACTTTCTTTTGATGCTAATTCGATCTATACCAACACCACTTTGCAAGCAACAACTTGAACAAACCACTTCTATTTATTTCTTGTTATTGAACAAAACATCACACGCACAACATCTAGTTATCTTGTTCTCTAATTGCCACAAGCACCAACTACAGCAAGTAATACCATCGAACCACAATCCTCACCTCCATCACCATGTTCCTTTGAACCCAATTGTTATACTCGCTATCTCGTTCTAACAACCTATAAAACCTACAGCTAATACCACCGATCATTAACCAAATCGAAACCCACTTCAATTATTTCTATTGCATGTTAGTTGAACAAACACCTTAACCAAAAATCGCTATCTTGCTATTGCTATGACTTCACCACCATAACCATCCATCCCGTCAAGATCACCATGATCAACCACCCTTCGAACATCACCAACCATAGCATTTTTTTCCTCTTCTTTGTCGAGCTATACAACCTTGATCACCCTCTACCACTCGCCATTCTACCACCAAGAAAACCACCACCACTTCCACCAATTTACTTTCGCTGCTGCAGTAATACTATTTCTGTTTTGGGTCGAGCAAAACACCAACCAAAAAAAAACCACTTGTTTTGAACCGCCAACCCCCATCGTCATCTTCATGAACGTCCTCACCACTTCCTGGCACCATCCTTAAACACCACGATCACCTCCATCACCCTGATGACCAACAGAAACCACCCTTGAACGTCATCAGTTAACAGCTGCTACTACTACGTTGCCATTATTTTTTTATTTATTCCTTCCGGTACAACACTATTGTAGCTGCGTTTCATTTCTGTTTCAAACTGTAACGAACGAATATGTTGATGAGGTGAGGTCACGATGATAAATAGTAGAAGTTAATGAGACAAGTTGATATTGATATTAATGATGGTTGTGGCATTAAAATGATGATATATGTATAAGATATACAAAAACGTAGCCTTTTCTTTTGTTATTGTCTACCACAAGCATCCCATCAAATCTTTACTAAAAGGAAAAGGGAATCGAATTTTTAATTGTTGATTTATGATAACTGGCCAATTAATCTAGTTGAGTTGGGCCATTTATGATTTATGATTGGGCCGAGGTTCCATTTATGTTTGGTGATTGGGTCTGCAAAATTGAAGTAGGAGAGACAGAAACAGAAATACAATCGGGATAAATATGTTTGGGTCGGATATATTTAACAAACGTAGAAATGGCTGAGTGGTTTAGAGTGTTATGGGTGTTTGAGAGGTTATGGGTTCAAGCCTTGTCCGGAGCATTTCTTTTTACAAAAAGCTTTTCAAGGGGTGTACACTCTCATTTTAATTCTATCATTATTATTAGTTATTATTATTATTATTGTTATTATTCCTAATAGTTAGAAGTATTAGTTTTATTATCATTAATCTAATTAAAAACGTTATCATTATTGTTATTTACTAGTATTATCATTATTATAATTATTAGTATTATTACTAAAATAAGTATTAGTTATCATTTATTTACTAGTATAGGTATTATTATTATCATGACTATGATTACTATCATTATTATTATTATTACGAAAATAATAAAAATATATAAATATTAGCATTATTTTATAAGTATTATTATTATTATTATTATTATTATTATTATTATTATTATTATTATTATTATTATTATTATTATTATCATTATTATTATTATTATTAATGTTACTATAAATAATATTACTATTATTATCATTATTATTACTTTTACCATCATTAGTATTATTACAACCATATTATTATTACTATCACTACATTTATTATTGTTATTATTACAAATATAAAACTTTATATAAAAACACATTACCATTACATTAATATTACTTAACACTATATTTTATCAATAAAATGTTAATAATTAAACTATATTAAAATTTCATATGATAAGTATTAACTATATACAATGTATAAATTAAACATATTAAATTTATCTATATAACATAATATAACAAATATATTATTAATAATAATATATAAAGTTGTTTGATTACGATTATATGTTTTAATAAATATATAATTAATATAGGTTTGTGAATCCGAGACCAATCCTTCATTTGTTTAATGTCGACATATGTATTTTTACTACAAAATACATTAGGTGAGTTTCATTTGATTCCCTTTTTACTCTTTACATTTTTGGGACTGAGAATACATGCGCTTTTATAAATGTTTGACGCAATAGACACAAGTACCTTAACTGCATTCTATGATAGAATTATCTGGGATTGGGGTTGATTATCATGACATGCATTAGCTCCCGGTTTCTGTTAGAGCGTATGAGCTCCCGAACCGGGTGGATGGTTTATTATTTATGACATTTTGGCACCGGTTGTCCTATATTTTATAAACATGTGTTTAGCCGTGGGGTGTAAAGACTGGCACAGAGGTTCTATATTTTGAAGGCACATGTATTCAGCCGTGGGGTGAAAGACCGGCACAGATGGTTACTATTATATTTTGAATCCTCACCAGGTGTTCTTCATATGAAAGATATTTTTTTGTGCAGTTGGAATGGGACTTCTGCACGTTTTATAACCTCTAAAAATCTTGTGGTCTATTAAAATGATGAAAATGAAATGATTACTATAAACTAATGAACTCACCAACCTTTTGGTTGACACTTGAAAGCATGTTTATTCTCAGGTTTGAAAGAAATCTTCCGCTGTGCATTAGCTCATTTTAAGGATATTACTTGGAGTCATTCATGACATATTTCAAAAGACGTTGCATTCGAGTCGTTGAAGTTCATTAGAGATTATTATTAAGTAAATGACAGATTAGGTCATTTATAGTTTGGATATTATGAAATGGTATGCATGCCTGTCAACTTTCGATGTAATGAAAGTTTGTCTTTTAAAAACGAATGCAATATTTGTAAAATGTATCATTTAGAGGTCAAGTACCTCGCGATGTAATCAAATGTAATGTTCTCGTCCATATGGATTTGGTCGGGGCACTACAACGCTGACATTAAAAGAAAAGATATAGAATTTGAAATTGGAGAGATGGTCATGCTTAAGGTTGCACCTTGGAAAGGCGTTGTTCGATTTGGTAAACGAGGGAAATTAAATCCAAGGTATATAGGACCATTCAAGATTATTGATCGTGTCGGACCAGTAGTTTACCGACTTGAATTACCATAACAACTTGCGGCTGTACATAACACTTTCCACGTCTCAAATTTAAAGAAATGTTTTGCTAAAGAAGATCTCACCATTCCGTTAGACGAAATCCAAATCAACAAAAAACTTCAATTCGTCGAAGAACCCGTCGAAATAATGGATCGAGAGGTTAAAAGACTTAAGTAAAACAAGATACCAATTATTAAAGTTCGATGAAATGCTCGTAGAGGACCCAAGTTCACCTGGAAACGAGAAGATCAGATGAAGAAGAAATACCCGCACTTATTTCTAGAAGATACGTCAACACCTCCAACTGCTTAAAATTTCGGGACAAAATTTATTTAACTGGTAGGTACTGTAGTGACCCGAACTTTTCCATGTTTATATATATTAAATGAAATTGTTATTTACATGATTAAGTGTTTCCAACATGTTAAGCAATCAAACTTGTTATGACTTGATTAATTGAAATAGGTTTCATATAGACAATTGACCACCCAAGTTGACCGGTGATTCACGAACGTTAAAACTTGTAAAAACTATATGATGACATATATATATATATATATATATATATATATATATATAGTTAACATGTTATTATGATAGTTATGTATCTCATTAAGTATTTTAACAATGAGTTATATACATAAAAATGAGACTATTGAATTAAGAAACTCGAAAACGATATATATAACGATTATCGTTATAACAACGTCTTACTAAGTACATATGAATCATATTAAGATATTGATACACTTTGTTAAACGTGTTAAATGATAAGTAAATATATCATTAAGTGTATTAACATGAACTACATATGTAAAAACAAGACTAATAACTTAAGGATTTCGTAACGAGACATATATGTAACGATTATCGTTGTAATAACATTTAACTGTATATATATCATACTAAGGTATATTAATATATCACAGTAAAACAAGATACCAATTATTAAAGTTCGATGAAATGCTCGTAGAGGACCCAAGTTCACCTGGAAACGAGAAGATCAGATGAAGAAGAAATACCCGCACTTATTTCCAGAAGATACGTCAACACCTCCAACTGCTTAAAATTTCGGGACAAAATTTATTTAACTGGTAGGTACTGTAGTGACCCGAACTTTTCCATGTTTATATATATTAAATGAAATTGTTATTTACATGATTAAGTGTTTCCAACATGTTAAGCAATCAAACTTGTTAAGACTTGATTAATTGAAATAGGTTTCATATAGACAATTGACCACCCAAGTTGACCGGTGATTCACGAACGTTAAAACTTGTAAAAACTATATGATGACATATATATATATATATATATATATATATATATATATATATATATATATATATATATATATATATATATATATATAGTTAACATGTTATTATGATAGTTATGTATCTCATTAAGTATTTTAACAATGAGTTATATACATAAAAATGAGACTATTGAATTAAGAAACTCGAAAACGATATATATAACGATTATCGTTATAACAACGTCTTACTAAGTACATATGAATCATATTAAGATATTGATACACTTTGTTAAACATGTTAAATGATAAGTAAATATATCATTAAGTGTATTAACATGAACTACATATGTAAAAACAAGACTAATAACTTAAGGATTTCGTAACGAGACATATATGTAACGATTATCGTTGTAATAACATTTAACTGTATATATATCATACTAAGATATATTAATATATCATAATATCATGATAATATAATAATTTAACATCTCTTTAGATATAATAAACAATGGGTTAACAATATTTAACAAGATCGTTAACCTAAAGGTTTCAAAATAACATTTACATGTAACGACTAACGATGACTTAACGACTCAGTTAAAATGTATATACATGTAGTGTTTTAATATGTATTCATACACTTTTTAAAGACTTTAAGACACTTATCAAAATACTTCTACTTAACAAAAATGCTTACAATTACATCCTCGTTCAGTTTCATCAACAATTCTACTCGTATGCACCCGTATTCGTACTCGTACAATACACAGCTTTTAGATGTATGTACTATTGGTATATACACTCCAATGGTCAGCTCTTAGCAGCCCATGTGAGTCACCTAACATATGTAGGAACCATCATTTGGAAACTAGCATAAAATATCTCATAAAATTACAAAAATATTCGTAATCATTCATGACTTATTTACATGTAAACAAAATTACACATCCTTTATATCTAATCCATATACCAACGACCAAAAACACCTATAAACACTTTCATTCTTCAATTTTATTCATCAAATTGATCTCTCTCAAGTTCTATCTTCAAGTTCTAAGTGTTCTTCATAAATTCTATAAGTTCTAGTTTCATAAAATCAAGAATACTTCCAAGTTTGCTAGCTTACTTCCAATCTTGTAGAGTGATCATCCAACCTCAAGAAATCTTTCTTATTTACAGTAAGATATCTTTCTAATACAAGGTAATACTCATATTCAAAATTTGATTCAATTTCTATAACTATAACAATCTTATTTCGAGTGGAAATCTTACTTGAACTTGTTTTCGTGTCATGATTCTGCTTCAAGAACTTTCAGGCCATCCAAGGATCCTTTGAAGCTAGATCTATTTTTCTCATTTCCAGTAGGTTTATCCACAAAACCTGAGGTAGTAATGATGTTCATAACATCATTCGATTCATATATATAAAACTACCTTATTCGAAAGTTTAAACTTGAAATCACTAGAACATATAGTTAATTCTAAACTTGTTCGCAAACAAAAGTTTTGTTAATTCTTCTAACTTGACTTTTAAAATCAACTAGACACATGTTATATATCTATATTATATTCTAACTTAATGATTTAAAACCTGAAAACACGAAAAACACCGTAAAACTGGATATACGCCGTTGTAGTAACACCGCGGGCTGTTTTGGGTTAGTTAATTAAAAACTATGATAAACTTTGATTTAAAAGTTGTTCTTCTGGGAAAATAATTTTTCTTATGAACATGAAACTATATCCAAAAATCATGATTAAACTCAAAGTGGAAGTATGTTTTCCAAAATGGTCATCTAGACGTCGTTCTTTCGACTGAAATGACTACCTTTAAAAAAATGACTTGTAACCTGTATTTCCGACTATAAACTTATACTTTTTCTGTATATATTCATAAACTTAAGTTCAATATGAAACCATAGCAATTGGATTCACTCAAAACGGATTTGAAACGAAGAAGTTATGGGTAAAACAAGATTGGATATTTTTACTTGTTGTAGCTACGTGAAAATTGGTAACAAATCTATATTAATCATATCCTAGCTAACTTATATTGTAATTGTTAACAAAGGTAATTGGTGTAATTGTTAACAAATCTATATTAATCATATCCTAGCTAACTTCATTCAAGAAACTTATTTTTGATGTAATATATTCATATTGTAAACCATTATGTAATGATCTTGTGTAAACGGTATATTTTAGATTATCATTATTTGATAATCAACGTAATGCTTTTTAAACCTTTATCAATAAAATAAAGGTTATGGTTGTTTTAAAAATGAATGCAGTCTTTGAAAAATATCTCATATAGAGGTCAAAACCTCGCGACGAAATCAATTAATATGGAACGTTTATAATCAATATGAACGGGACATTTCAGTGTAATCCAAGGTTTTATTACTTTGTTAACAATTACACTAATTACCTTTGTATGTAATTCACCCCTGTTTCAACAAGTCTATTGATTATTAATCCATCCCCGTGTCCGGTCAAATGAATAATTATTGGTATTTATAGATATCCCGCCCACCGTACTCAGTCAAGCGTATGTGGTTATATATAAATACGTCAAATTATAAGTCTATATAGTAAATTAACGAGATATCATTTAGTTAATATAAAGCCCATTAATAGCCCATAGTCTAATTTCCACAAGTGTCGTTCTTTTGTCCAAACCCCAATTATGGTACAAAGCCCAATAACCTCGTCTTTAATATTTAGCCCAACATCACGATTTCTTCGGTTTAAATAAGCATAATAATAACTTAGCTACGAGACATTAATTTAAAAAGGCTGAACATAACTTACAATGATTAATAATAGCGTAGCGTTACACGGACAGAATTTTGACTTACACACTTACAACATTCGCCACTATAACCTTATTATTAAACTTTTAATATTAAAATTATAATTAAAATTAAAATTAAAATATAAATATATTTGAGAGTAAGAGAGATTGAAATATTATGAGTAAAAATTCGGCCAGAATTCGTTGTATTTAAAGAATGTGGCCTGCTACAGTAACTCATGCGGTCGCATGAGTTTTGTGCCTTCTGGCCATGCGATCGCATGGCCGTCATTTCCTGGTCACATACTTTTTGGCTCCTAGCTTGTCGACATATTTATTTAATATATATAATATATATATATATAATTTTATATAATTATATATTATATTATATTATATTATATTCATGTGCATAGTTGATTTGTAATTTTAGCTCCGTTGCGTCGCACGTTGATAGTTGGTTCATGTCCCGGTTCCGGATTTTCGAACGTCCTTTCGTACTATTTAATATCTTGTACTTTGCGTTTTGCGGCTCGTACTCTTGTAATTTTTAGATGTTTCTCATCAGTAATTTGAACCATTTTGATTGTACTTTGTACTTTTTAGCTTTTTGGTCGTTTGCGTCTTCAATTCGTCGAATATGTCTTTTGTCTTCACCTTTTATTATTTAAACGAATCACTTGTAAATAGAACAATTGCAACTAAAAGCTTGTCTTTCTTGAAAGATAATGCTATGAAATATATGTTCGTTTTTAGCATTATCAAATATTCTCACACTTGAGCATTATTTGTCCTCAAGCAATATAGAACTTGAATATAAATTTACTAGAATCACTTCTTTATTCTTCACACTTTGTACATCAGTGATTTTAATACGGCGGTATGAACAATGGTAGTAACGATGTGGTTTGCAGTCCCACATGACTATAAAAATTTAGATCCTTTAGGAAATTGGATCTTTATGAAAACATTTGATCTTTTTGAAAATTCAATCTAGCTTTTATCCTAGATAAGTTTTCCGGAATAACCCTTCACCGGTGTTTGCAAATTATTTTTGTGGGTTTTGTGGGTTTCAGATTTGAAAATTTTAGCTCAAAACTTATGGTTTTGTGTCACCCACTTGCTAACCTTGTATTGGGAAAGCAACACATCTGGTATACTTGCTCTGTATATTACCTTTCAGTAAACTACCGTCCGGTTGTAAAGGAAAGCGTTGAACAAGCAACTGTTAAGGCAATGTCCCGTGACATGCTTTTGATTATGGTCTATAACGTGTAGGATGCAATTACTATCCTTTGTAGGAGCAATAGTAAAGATCACCCTAAAGATTGTTGGAATTCATCATATTAACAAGTTTCATAATCATTCATGTTACAAGATTAAAGCGGAAGCAATTTATCATGAAAAACTTTTAATATGTTTAACCATTTAATATGAATTCCAAAATAGATCAAGTCTAGAAAATATGCTTAAATGTAAAAGAGCTAGTTTAAAGGGATGTACCTACTCCAAGTTAGGAGGTTAGGAGGTTAATAGATGAAGAGGAAGATTAGTAAGTGTGTAAAACTCCAAGCTTTTGATGCACCAACACCACCCTTAAGTTTTGTTAGGATTATCACACTTAAAGACTTATAAAACCAAGCTAGAGACTTCTTATATTTGCTGGAAAATTCAGCCAGCAGCAACCTTGAAATGATGATGAATGCAAGCCTCAAAATGATGAAACCTCAAGGGATTATACCCCAAACTTATCACCAACACCCTAGCCTTTAGTTAGGATTTAATTACACTTGAAAACAAGCTTTCAAAATCAGAATTGAACCCCTTATTGCTGCTGTAAAATCACGACAGAAGGAGGCAGCAGGAAACTCTTTTTGTGCTTGTTTTTCTTTTTCTTGAGAGAATATGTATGCATGTGTCTTATTGTCTCAAGTCAAGAGCATGCATCTAAGTAATTGTGCTATGTTGGAACCATCAAAAGTGAGCATGGGAGGGCTCTCTTGGAGACCCAAATCTGCACTCTTGTTGTGTTTATATAAAATGTAGCAATATTTATAAAACTTGTAAAAGAAACCAAATAAATATTTACTACTTTCATATTTATATAAACCACTTAAAAAAACATAACACAATATAGTTATTTAAACCTATAAATAACTAAATCCATATAATTTATAAATTATCCAAATAATTTATCTCAAGTGATGATATTTTAGAAACCCGATTTTCTAAAATCCAAGTGTCGCATATTTGTTTAATGATCCAATCGTTAAGATCAAATACGTATAAGTGTCGGTAAGTTTGTTATTGGGTATGACCCGACTTGGATCATAACATATTAGCCACATTAATTTAATATGTCTCTCGGGCATATGAAATACCTTCAATCTCCCACTTGCACGAGAAACATAAGAAATTAATGCAAGTGATGGATACCACCTAACGACCGTCCATCACCCCCAATATGTTATGACTTTGTGCCATTCAATAACATCATCCCTTTCGAGTTCCCATCTCGAATATGAATAGGTGAATCTTTCATTTATCCTTTCATCCTAGATGTCATGTTAAATCCAAGGGATACAGAGTGATCACTCCCTTTTAGATTTAACTTTATCAGGCCTTAGACATCTGACTCTCAACGAATAAGAGGGACAAATTCCATCTTGACTACATACGTCCTAAATATACACCTTGTATTATACCTGAACTCTTCCTTATGAACTACCATATTTCAGAATAGCGAAGGAAAGAATCAAGGCACAATACTTGGTAAATATCAGAACCCAATATGTATCTCAGGTCAGAGGATACAATGATATTCGCCTTTACTCAAGATTACATGTGATCAACCACAAAGGCTCCATTTAGTAAATCTTGAGGGCGGGTCTTCCAATATTTGCATCCCACAAATATCTATGAACCTTGGTAGCAACCTTGCCCCACATTCAGTCCGTGAATGTATACCAATCCAAGTTCATAATAGTCTAAACCTCACACTTGTTCCCACGAATGTGATCGACTACGGAATTTAGAATAATTACTTATTCATGGATAAAATTATGCAAAATAGGAACATGACTCAAAATAAATTAATACCATAACTATATTAATGAGTTTGAACAAATTTCGTTCCGTTACAATACTTAAAACAGATCATGACCAATCACTAGAATATCGAAGTCCTAATGCACAAACATGTCCTGTATGTTTTGATCCATGTAAGAGCTTCGTGAGAGGATCCGCTATATTAAGATCTGTGTGAACTTTGCGAATACATATCTTTCCCTTTTCAACTTTATCCCTTATGTAGTTGAATCTCCGCTCAATGTGACGGGTCATTTGGTGAGCACGAGGTTCTTTGATTTGAGCAATCGCACCCTCGTTGTCACAAAAGATCTCAAGAGGGTCCTGAATGGAAGGGACTACTCCTAAGTCGTCGATGAATTTCTTCATCCATGCAGCTTCCTGAGCTGCCAATGAGGCGAAAATGTACTCTGACTCTGTAGTGGATAATGCAACAACATCCTGTTTTGAACTCTTCCAAGAGACCGCACCTCCATTTAATGTGAAGACATAACCGGATTGTGATCGAGAATCATCACGATCAGTTTAGAAACTCGCGTCCACGTAACCCTTTACAGCAAGTTCCTCCTCACCAGATCCATATATTAGAAACATATCCTTAGTCCTCCTAAGGTATTTCAATATACTTTTAACCGCAATCCAATGACTGTTTCCTGGGTTATTCTGGTATCTACTTGTCAAGCTTAGGGCGCATGACACATCCGGTCTAGTGCATATCATTGCATACATGATTGGCCCAATGGCAGACGCATATGGGACTTTCTTCATTCTCTCATGTTTATCTTTCGTGGTGGGGCACTGAGATGAACTGAGAAGTGTTCCCTTTTGAATAGGTACCAAACCTTTCTTAGAGTTCTCCATCTTGAACCTTTTCAAGATCTTTTCAATGTATGCACTTTGATTCAAACCAATCAGTTTCTTGGATCTATCCCTGTAGATCCCAATCCCCAAAACGTATTGTGCTTCTCCAAGATCCTTAATGGAGAAGCATTCACTTAACCAAGTTTTAACACCTTGCATTGCCGGAATATCATTTCCAAATAACAATATATCATCCACATATAGTACAAGGAACATGATTGTGCTCCCACTAGCCTTCTTGTATACACAAGCTTCATCACCATTTTTGATGAAGCCAAATTTCTCGGCTTCCTCATTAAAACGATGATTCCACATTCTCGATGCTTGTTTCAATCCGTAGATTGACTTCTTTAACTTGCATACCTTTTTAGGATATTTCGGATCAACAAAACCTTCAGGCAGAACCATATAGACATCTTCCTCAAGATGCCCATTTAGGAAACCGGTCTTGACATCCATTTTCCATATTTCATAATCATAATGAGCAGCAATGGCAAGTAATATCCTAATAGACTTTAGCATTGCCACAGGCGAAAAAGTTTCATCATAGTCAACCCCTTGAGTTTGAGTGAAACCTTTTGCTACAAGTCTAGCTTTATATGTATCCAAGTTTCCATGTATGTCGGTTTTCATTTTGAAAAGCCATTTACAATCAACCAGCCTAGAGCCAGGAGGTTGCGCAACAAGTTCCCAAACTTGGTTATCATACATGGATTGCATCTCAGCGTTCATGGCTTCCTGCCATTTATCTTTATCAATCCTTGATAAAGCATCTTGGTAGTTAGTTGGTTCATCCAAATCAACCACATAGCATCCATCCATGAGAAACCCATATCTCTCAGGTGGATTACTAATCCTACCAGATCTGCGAACGTGTTGTGTATTTTGATCATCCATTTGATCACTCTCAACATTTTCATGTTGAGTGCTAGTGTCAACCAATTGTGTATCATCTACTTGATCTTGAATCTCTTCAAGATTTATTTTCCTTTCACTTTCGCCTTCCATTAAGAACTTAGTTTCAAGGAATTCTACCTTCCGAGCAACAAATACATTTTGCTCGGTCGGATCATAGAAATAGTATCCCATATCATCCTTGGTATATCCTATGAAGATACACTTAGTGGATCGAGCATGCAACTTATTAGCATCATAGCGCTTAGGATAAGCTTCACATCCCCACACTTTTAAGTAAGATAGAGAAGGAGGTTTTCCAAACCACATCTCGTGAGGAGTTCGTTCCACTTTCTTGGTTGGGGCCATATTTAAAATACGAGTCGCGGAGCTTAGACAATAACCCCAAAATGATAGAGGTAACGAGCTTCTTGCCATCATAGATCGAACCATATCCATTAGGGTTCGGTTCCTTCTTTCGGAAACTCCATTAAGTTGGGGTGTTCCAGGTGGAGTAAGTTGTGAGATAATCCCACAACTCCTAAGATGATCTTGGAAAGCATCGCTTAGGTATTCACCTCCTCTATCGGTACATAGTACCTTGATTGTCTTATTGAGTTGATTTTGTACTTCGTTTTGATATTCCTTGAATGCTTCAAAAGTTTCGTCCTTATGTCTTAATAAGTAGACATATCCGAAACGACTGAAGTCATCAATGAAAGTAACGAAGTATCTTTCACCATTCCTAGTTATGGGCTTAAAGGGTCCACATACATCCGAATGTATTAATCCCAATAAGTCTTTAGCCCTTTCATAGGTCCCTTTGAAAGGTGCTTTAGTCATTTTACCTTGTAAACAAGATTCACATACATCAAACGAGTTCATCTCATTCGATTTCAAAAGTCCATTCTTTTGAAGTGTATGCATTCGGTTCTTGTTTATGTGACCAAGGCGACAATGCCATAAGTAGGAATCATTCAAATCCCTTTTGAGTTTCTTGGTGCTAGTATGGTATATTGAGCTACTAGATGATGTGTCATCATGAACTAATTCATAAATTCCATTTGAAGGCGAGGCCTTAAAATAGAATACATTATCTAAATAAACATGGATATCATCATTAACAAAATTAAGATAAAAACCACATTGTTTTAAACGGGAAACTGAAATAATGTTTCGACATAATTCCGGTGCATACAAAACATTGTTCAAAATAAGTTCCAAACCACTTGGAAGTTTTAACACAAAGTCTCCTTGAGCCTTCACTTGCACTTTGGCTCCATTACCCATAAAGAGACTTGATGTTCCCGCTTGCTTGCTACTTCTTTTGAACCCCTGCAAAGAATTGCAAATGTGAGTTTCACATCCAGTGTCTAATACCCATGTATTAGAAGAAGTAATACTAAACTCTATATATACCATATATATATTACCTGAGGATTGCCCCGCATCCCTCTTTTCCTTCAACTCCTTAAGGTAGACCGGGCAGTTGCCTTTCCAGTGACCCATTTCACCGCAACCGAAGCACGGGTCTTCCTTGGGGTTTGCTTGTCCGGCAACCTTTTGCTCCTTGTTCTTGTTTTTGGTTGGGGTAACCATCTTCCCCTTTCCCTTGCCTTGATAGGCGGGTCCTTTTCTCTTAGCCACCTTTGGCTTAGAGGTGTTATTACCTTTGGACCCACCATCATTGATCATTAGCACGGGTGAAGCCCTTTTACCCATGCTAGTTTCCGCCGTCCTTAGCATGCCATGAAGTTCGCCAATGGTCTTATCCATCCCATTCATATTGTAATTAATTACAAATTGGTCAAACCTCTTTGACAAGGAGTTAAGGATAAGATCCGTGGCTAGCTCATTAGATATGTTAAGATTAAGATGGTTTGCGCGATCAATGAGGCTTTTCATCTTAAGGACATAAGATGAAACGGATTGAGAGTCGTCCATACGACATGCGTGAAGTGCTCGAACGGTAACGAAGCGCTCGACACGTGCTTGTTGAAGGAACATCTCCTTCAATTGCGTTATCATGTCGTATGCATTATGATGCTCGAAATCTTTTTGGAGTTCGGGTATCATAGTCCCAAGCATTAGGCATGAGACTTGCACCGAATCGGTGACATACTTGTCCCATATAGCCATGTTTTCCGTATCATCCTCGTCGGGTTGATCGGGAATGGGGTCCTCCAACACATACGCCTTATCCTCGAGTTTGAGGACAATCCTAAGATTGCGGAACCAATCCATAAAGTTCGTATGGTTGAGTTTGTCTTTCTCGAGGAGAGACCTTAATGATAGGTTGTGTAAGTTAATTGGTGCATTTTGCGTGTTGTTGTTGTTATTGGCGGCCATCTACAAAATTTAACAAAGTTCATTTAAGTATTGATTTTAAATTTAATAAACAATACCCTTTTATATTTTAATTGACTTATTAAATATTAGAATCCAACGGTAAATCAAATTTCGGTTAGGTGACCTTTATCCCGTTATTTGATTTAGCTAGGTAGTCATAATGACAATTGCAATCCTTTTGCAACTTCTAAATTATGGGATCATGCAATCCTTTTGCATGGCATATTTATCCCATCAATGCCTATTTGTTCCTCATGCTTCGGTGACCCTAAGTTCATGATTCCCAAATCAAGTCGTCCTACTTGTGTAAACTTGTAAATTTAACAAACAAGCGGTTAGGTGACCTTTATCCCACTTGTATGCGAAATTTACCTTAATCATATTAGTTTGCTCATAATGGTTAGGTGACCTTTATCCCATCATGAGTTTCCTAATATGCCTAAGTGTCACACAAAAGGATGGCGTTTAACTTGTTTGCCTTATTTTAGTATTAAAGGGATTTTTAAGTTTTCTTTATTCTAGTATAAGAAAACACAATTTCCATACACTAACATGCATTTAGTGTGTGGTCCATTTGAAAATCCATTTTTCATGTCAAGTTTTATATCCAATAAACTTGTATAAACCATTTTATATGTTATCCTTTTGTTGTTCTTAATAACCATTTATTAAGTCTTTATGTTGTTTCTAATATAACCAATTATAATGTCATTTTGCAAGTTGTTAACATGTGATTTTACTTGTATCATCCAAACATACAAACACAATAATCATACAAGCATGCATAACAACAATGTTCACAATCAAGCCAAGGTGGTGGACACTTGTTTAGCCGAAAACAAGTGTCACCTAAAGGGTTAGATCACAAAGTAAGAGATTTTTCAAAATCTCCCACTTAATCTTGCATCCATATGCTCCATCTTGTGTTCTTCCTTCATCATCTTGAATCTTCATTTCTTTTTACAAAAAATACATAACCTAATACATTTTTTTTTCTAGGAAAAAGAAATTACAACATAATCTATTTTACATACCAAAATAGAATAAATTACATCACCAAAATAATAAAATTATTACAAACTTTACAAACCAAATGAATGAATAATTATTACAAACCATAAGAATGAATAATACAACCACAACATACAACCATTCAAACACAAGGTCTAGGCTTGATTGTAAACAATAACAAACAACAAAACATGACCAAATTTGAAGTTCCAAACTCCTTTTGGAACCCCAAAATTTCGGCCAAAAAAAAATACCCCCATCCAAAACCCAAAATTTTTACATTCTAATTTCATGCATGTTACTAGAATGTAATCAAAATGGGTTTTAAAGCCAAATACAAGAAGCATATTTCTATGACCTCGGCTCTGATACCATTGTTGGAATTCATCATATTAACAAGTTTCATAATCATTCATGTTACAAGATTAAAGCGGAAGCAATTTATCATGAAAAACTTTTAATATGTTTAACCATTTAATATGAATTCCAAAATAGATCAAGTCTAGAAAATATGCTTAAATGTAAAAGAGCTAGTTTAAAGGGATGTACCTACTCCAAGTTAGGAGGTTAGGAGGTTAATAGATGAAGAGGAAGATTAGTAAGTGTGTAAAACTCCAAGCTTTTGATGCACCAACACCACCATTAAGTTTTGTTAGGATTATCACACTTAAAGACTTATAAAACCAAGCTAGAGACTTCTTATATTTGCTGGAAAATTCAGCCAGCAGCAACCTTGAAATGATGATGAATGCAAGCCTCAAAATGATGAAACCTCAAGGGATTATACCCCAAACTTATCACCAACACCCTAGCCTTTAGTTAGGATTTAATTACACTTGAAAACAAGCTTTCAAAATCAGAATTGAACCCCTTATTGCTGCTGTAAAATCACGACAGAAGGAGGCAGCAGGAAACTCTTTTTGTGCTTGTTTTTCTTTTTCTTGAGAGAATATGTATGCATGTGTCTTATTGTCTCAAGTCAAGAGCATGCATCTAAGTAATTGTGCTATGTTGGAACCATCAAAAGTGAGCATGGGAGGGCTCTCTTGGAGACCCAAATCTGCACTCTTGTTGTGTTTATATAAAATGTAGCAATATTTATAAAACTTGTAAAAGAAACCAAATAAATATTTACTACTTTCATATTTATATAAACCACTTAAAAAAAACATAACACAATATAGTTATTTAAACCTATAAATAACTAAATCCATATCATATATAAATTATCCAAATAATTTATCTCAAGTGATGATATTTTAGAAACCCGATTTTCTAAAATCCAAGTGTCGCATATTTGTTTAATGATCCAATCGTTAAGATCAAATACGTATAAGGTGTCGGTAAGTTTGTTATTGGGTATGACCCGACTTGGATCATAACATATTAGCCACATTAATTTAATATGTCTCTCGGGCATATGAAATACCTTCAAAGATCACCCTATATATATCGATTTATTTCTGTACATCTAACTGTGGACAACTAGTTGTAGGTTACTAACGAGGACAGCTGACTTAATAAACTTAAAACAGTAAAACATATTAAAAATGTTGTAAATATATTTTGAACATACTTTGATATATATGTACATATTTGTTATAGGTTCGTGAATCGACCAGTGGCCAAGTCTTACTTCCCGACGAAGTAAAAATCTGTGAAAGTGAGTTATAGTCCCACTTTTAAAATATAATATTTTTGGGATGAGAATACATGCAGCTTTATAAATGATTTACAAAATAGACATAAGTACATGAAACTACTTTCTATGGTTGAATGATCGAAGCCGAATATGCCCCTTTTTGCTTGGTAGCCTAAGAATTAGGGAACATCATTAATTTTGAGAATTAGTGCACGCCTAATTGACACGAATCCTAAAGATAGATCTATTGGGCCTAACAAATCCCATCCAAAGTACCGGATGGTTTAGTACTTCGAATTCATTTTTATCATGTTCGAAGGATTTTCTGGAATGATAGGAGATATTCTTATATGCATCTTGTTAATGTCGGTTACCAGGTGTTCACCATATGAATGATTTTTATCTCTATGTATGGGATGTATATTGAAATATGAAATCTTGTGGTCTATTATTATGATTTGATAATATATATAGGTTAAACCTGTAACTCACCAACATTTTTGTTGACGTTTTAAGCATGTTTATTCTCAGGAGATTATTAAGAGCTTCCGCTGTTGCATACTAAAATAAGGACAAGATTTGGAGTCCATGCTTGTATGATATTATGTAAAAACTGCATTCAAGAAATTTATTTTTGATGTAATATATTCTTATTGTAAACAATTATGTAATGGTCGTGTGTAAACGGTATATTTTAGATTATCATTATTTGATAATCTACGTAATGCTTTTTAAACCTTTATAGATAAAATAAAGGTTATGGTTGTTTTAAAAATGAATGCAGTCTTTGAAAAACGTCTCATATAGAGGTCAAAACTTCGCGACGAAATCAATTAATATGGAACATTTATAATCAATATGAACGGGACATTTCAGTTGGTATCCGAGCGTTGGTCTTAGAGAACCAGAAATTTGCATTAGTATATCTTCTCGAGTTTGTTAGGATACATTAGTGAGTCTGGACTTCGACCGTATTTTCTTTAAAAACGATTGCTTAACACTTTTGTTGGAAACTATATATTATTAACATGTAAATATTATGTGATATATTAACCTCTTAATGTGTTTGATATTGTGTGATAGATGTCTATCACTAGTACAAATCCCATCGATTCACCTAATAATAATGAAGAGTCGAATATATTTTGGGAAGATTCACAAATTCCCGAAGAGGAACCGGAAGAGGAGGAACTGGAAGAGGAGGAAGCGGAAGAAGAGGAACCGGAAGAGGAGGAACCGAAAGAGGAGGAACCGAAAGAGGAGGAACCGGAAGAAGAAGAGGTTCCGGAGGAAGAAATATTGATACCTATTGTAAATCAATTAAATAAAAGAAAATCCTCAACCAACGGACCAAAGTTAATAATGGTCAATGGTGTTTCCGCCGAGGAAGTAAAATATTGGGAAGATTATCAATTTTTCGATGAATCGGATCCCGATGAGGATTCCGATGATGTTATAGAAATTACCTCGACCCAATTTAATAAAACGAAAGAAAATAATAAGGGAAAAGGTATAAAAATAGAGAAACCCGATTCCAACTCCGATGATCTTTATATGTATCGGCAACATCCGTATTTCCTAAATTGTAACAATAACCCGGGAACCTCTAAACCACCAGGTTTTTCTAAACCATTGTGGAAAACGACGGCTCGTATTAGAGGAACACCATATATTCCTAGAAAATTAGGAAAATGAACCAAGTCCGAAGAAGAAGAAACCAGTGATTCAGATTAGAGGGTTGTAATCATGTTGTGTATTATATGTATTGTAGTGTGCTTGTACTTTTATGTTCTATGTAAAAATTGCTTGTATTGTTTGTTAATTATCTTTTACGAATCTAATCCTTGTCTATTTTACAGCATAAAAACAAAATGGACGTTAAGGGTAGACAACCGAATATTTTAGAAGACCTACCAGAGGATATGATTGAGGAAATCTTGTCTAGAGTCGGTCAGAATTCATCAGCACATTTAGTTATGACGAAATTAACTTGTCAAACATTTGAAAGACTTTCCAGAAATGCCTTAGTTTATAAAAGGCTTTCCTTTGATAGGTGGGGTATATCACATTGGGGAGACCATAAGTTACGCCGTGTTTTCTTTAAAGCGTTAAATGCGGGGAACCCAAACGCATTGTACGAGACAGATCCTCTCATGGTTAGGATAAGTCTGACCACTTGGCGACCCTGTTTGATGCTGAGGTCCGTGGATTTCCAGCTGATTTTCGAGAAAACTTTTCAAGGTTTTTCGTAGACTCTCCAACTGGTCTGGACGACAACTTCCTGACCTAAATCAAGAAGCGCGTGTCTTTTTCGGAAGACTTTACTTCCTTTTAATGATGGAATTGATTCATCGTGTAGATCCATCTTTCTTTCAAATATATTATAAGAAATTGGGTAAAACTGATAAAATTGTCCAAAACAAAAGTATCTTCAATTATTTGTACAAAAATATGTGATATATGTTCTAAATAATTTGGTAAATTTTTCCCGCACTTGGCTTTTATTTTCCTTTCTTTGCCTTTTTATTTTCCTCTATTCCATTTTAAATGAATTCTAACATTTTAGGTTGTTTCTCAATTTACGTCCTTTCCGAGGTAACAATAATTTCGGTGTTAACACCTAGTTTTATCGTTCATAAATATGTATAAACATGATTTTGAATTCATTTATTTGAAAATTTTGAAAAATTTTACTAGAATTGGGTAGTCAGTATATAAGACTATGGCTGTTCTTTATTATCAGAGAGCACTAGATTCTAATACAACTACTGCGTTACTAGTATTTTTAATGGTAACCAAGTGTTTAAATTAAAATTTTTAAAAATCCGAAAGAATTTAACCCCTTCCCACACTTAAGATCTTGCAATGCCCTCATTTGCAAGAAATCAGTAGCAATTTAAATTATTGAGGGTGTGTAGCGTAGAAAAATGATTAAATTTTACCAAAGTTTCCAAACATATTGGCCTTTTTTTTTAATATTTTTGGCATACTTTAGATCAATAAGATTAAAAATAATGATGATAAAATTTCTCGTCCCGCCCTCGGGTAAAGCAATTTCGGTTCAATGACCTAGTCTTCAACTCACGACGAATTTTAAAAATCATATTTTTAGCTTAGTGAAATAAAGAAAATTTTTGTTTTTAAATTCACACCAAACTTAAATTTAAAATGCATAAAATTAAAAATTCATTTAAATATAATTAATATTTTTAATTTTACAAACTTATATTAAAAATAGTAGTTTAAAATATTTACAAACTTAAATATATTGATTTTAAAAATTTATAATATTAATTTTAAAAACATGGTAAAGATAAAATTAAAAATCTTTTTGGTCTTTTATCCCACTTTAATCAATCAAATATTATCAAAAATATACGCCCCTCTTTTCGGTAAAGTAATTTCTGCTATATTACCTAGTTTTACTCATGACGAATTTTTAAAATATTTTAGATTGATTGATTAACGATATTTATACCTTAAGAATAAATGGTAAATTTCGCAGTGATGTAATAAATTTTTGTATGATATCAATAATTTTGGTTTTGCATACCTAATTTTATTGAATATCAATTTAATACTTTATAGCAAATGATTCAGCGTTTATTATCAAAAGGTTAAAAGCAATAAAATAAATTAAAAACTATACAAACTTACCTATGAGAAAGAATTCTCAGAGACCTGCTTTAGCTGTCTCATAAGAGAGTCGTGTGATTTGATTTTCCATAGCTACATAATCGTAACCTCGATTCTTCAATAACTTATCTTCTAAATATATGAACGGTCCTTCTCTGCATAGAGTAACAAATTCGGTATTTGAATATGTTTGATTGTTTGAACATTTACCTTCGTGTGACCATTTCCCGCATTTATGACATCTTTCAAGGTGTCGTGCTCTTCTTTTTGTTGCGGATTTTTATTTTTCTTTACCAAAATGTGTCTTATGATGATCTTTCCTTAGTTCTTTCCTTACTTCGTCACATCTGCCTCTTATTATTGACACCAGGTCACTCGGGAGTGTGTCATTATTACGTTTAGTAATCAAAGCGTGTAGCATTAGACCATGGTTCAAATCAAAGGAATTCTTCATCTCGTAAAACCTAAAAAAATAAAAATTCAGAATGGGGGGAGAAGACTAGTTCTTTAGGGTCTGCTAGGGAAATACCATTCGGATTGCATTTTCAGAAACTACACTAAAACAGAATATCTAACTCTAACAGACTTAAATATTATCCTTAAAAGACTTGATTCTCCCCACACTTAGTTAGCTGTGGTGTTGAAATTGTGATTAACTTCGTTTTCAATTGGACTATCAACAACTTGTATATCTCTGACTTTTGCTTCAAGCCAATTGTTGATTTCCTCTGTAACTTTCACAAATTCAACTAACGTTTCATTTTCTTTAGGCGACAAATTGGATACTAATCGGTTACATAACTTAAAGTTCCCCTTAATCCTAACATCTTGAATCCGTTTATAAAGTTTCTTCGTTGAACAGTTGAAAATGGGTTCATCTAATTTCGTATCAATAACGGGGTTCTTTGTTATCAGGTCATCATTGGTTGTTGCTTCATCTTCCCTACACTTAGGCGTTTTTATTGGTTCAACAGTTTTGGTTGGTGGAGATCAAAACTTTCGGTTCACAAAGGTGACCGATTTGTCACCATCCCTAAGTGTCATTCTACCTTCTCTTACATCAATGAATGCCTCGGTGGTTGCTAAAAATGGGCGACCTAAAATTAGAGGAATATCAAGGTCTTCCTCCATATTAATAACTATGAAATTTGCAACAAAGGTCAAACTTCCCACTTTAACGAGTAAATTGTTTGCTTTTCCAACCGGGTGTTTAATGGTTTGATCAAATAATTGAACACCTATTCTGGTTGGTCTTAATTTACCCACACCTAATCTTTTGTGTAAGGAAAGAGGCATAACATTTGCACTTGCTCCTAAATCTACGAGTCCATTATACATAGCACCATCGTTAAGCAAGCAAGAAATGATAAATTCACCTGGGTCTCCTACTTTAGTAAGTAGAGTTGGGTTGTTAACCTTTTCCGGGTGATCTTTTCTTGGTTCTTTCACTTCTACTTGAACTTCTTGTTCACATTTTTCTTCGTTTCTTGGAATGGGAGGTCTGTATAGGAATTCTTCTTCATCACTCCAATTTGAAGCTTTCCCGTCTTCTAATTTTGGTTTTTCATATGTTGTTGATAACATATTTATGTTTTCATTCTGAGGGTTTTCTTGGGTTGTGAAATTATTGAAATGTCCCGTTCTTATTGATTAAAAACGTTCCATATTAATTGATTTCGTTGCGAGGTTTTGACCTCTATATGAGACGTTTTTCAAAGACTGCATTCATTTTAAAACAAACCATAACCTTTATTTCATCAATAAAGGTTTAAAAAGCTTTACGTAGATTATCAAATAATGATAATCTAAAATATCCTGTTTACACACGACCATTACATAATGGTTTACAATACAAATATGTTACAACAAAATAAGTTTCTTGAATGCAGTTTTTACACAATATCATACAAGCATGGACTCCAAATCTCGTCCTTATTTAAGTATGCGACAGCGGAAGCTCTTAATAATCACCTGAGAATAAACATGCTTAAAACGTCAACAAAAATGTTGGTGAGTTATAGGTTTAACCTATATATATCAAATCATAATAATAGACCACAAGATTTCATATTTCAATACACATCCCATACATAGAGATAAAAATCATTCATATGGTGAACACCTGGTAACCGACATTAACAAGATGCATATATAAGAATATCCCCATCATTCCGGGACACCCTTCGGATATGATATAAATTTCAAAGTACTAAAGCATCCGGTTCTTTGGATGGGGTTTGTTAGGCCCAATAGATCTATCTTTAGGATTCGCGTCAATTAGGGTGTCTGTTCCCTAATTCTTAGATTACCAGACTTAATAAAAAGGGGCATATTCGATTTCGATAATTCAACCATAGAATATAGTTTCACGTACTTGTGTCTATTTTGTAAATCATTTATAAAACCTGCATGTATTCTCATCCCAAAAATATTAGATTTTAAAAGTGGGACTATAACTCACTTTCACAGATTTTTACTTCGTCGGGAAGTAAGACTTGGCCACTGGTTGATTCACGAACCTATAACAATATATACATATATATCAAAGTATGTTCAAAATATATTTACAACACTTTTAATATATTTTGATGTTTTAAGTTTATTAAGTCAGCTGTCCTCGTTAGTAACCTACAACTAGTTGTCCACAGTTAGATGTACATAAATAAATCGATAAATATTATCTTGAATCAATCCACGACCCAGTGTATACGTATCTCAGTATTGATCACAACTCAAACTATATATATTTTAGAATCAACCTCAACCCTGTATAGCTAACTCCAACATTCACATATAGAGTGTCTATGGTTGTTCCGAAATATATATAGATGTGTCGACATGATAGGTCGAAACATTGTATACGTGTCTATGGTATCTCAAGATTACATAATATACAATACAAGTTGATTAAGTTATGGTTGGAATAGATTTGTTACCAATTTTCACGTAGCTAAAATGAGAAAAATTTTCCAATCTTGTTTTACCCATAACTTCTTCATTTTAAATCCGTTTTGAGTGAATCAAATTGCTATGGTTTCATATTGAACTCTATTTTATGAATCTAAACAGAAAAGTATAGGTTTATAGTCGGAAAAATAAGTTACAAGTCGTTTTTGTAAAGGTAGTCATTTCAGTCGAAAGAACGACGTCTAGATGACCATTTTAGAAAACATACTTCCACTTTGAGTTTAACCATAATTTTTGGATATAGTTTCATGTTCATAATAAAAATCATTTTCTCAGAATAACAACTTTTAAATCAAAGTTTATCATAGTTTTTAATTAACTAACCCAAAACAGCCCGCGGTGTTACTACGACGGCGTAAATCTGGTTTTACGGTGTTTTTCGTGTTTCCAGGTTTTAAATCATTAAGTTAGCATATCATATAGATATAGAACATGTGTTTAGTTGATTTTAAAAGTCAAGTTAGAAGGATTAACTTTTGTTTGCGAACAAGTTTAGAATTAACTAAACTATGTTCTAGTGATTACAAGTTTAAACCTTCGAATAAGATAGCTTTATATGTATGAATCGAATGATGTTATGAACATCATTACTACCTTAAGTTCCTTGGATAAACCTACTGTAAAAGAGAAAAATGGATCTAGCTTCAACGGATCCTTGGATGGCTCGAAGTTCTTGAAGCAGAATCATGACACGAAAACAAGTTCAAGTAAGATCATCACTTGAAATAAGATTGTTATAGTTATAGAAATTGAACCAAAGTTTGAATATGATTATTACCTTGTATTAGAATGATAACCTACTGTAAGAAACAAAGATTTCTTGAGGTTGGATGATCACCTTACAAGATTGGAAGTGAGCTAGCAAACTTGAAAGTATTCTTGATTTTATGTAACTAGAACTTGTAAAATATATGAAGAACACTTAGAACTTGAAGATAGAACTTGAGAGAGATCAATTAGATGAAGAAAATTGAAGAATGAAAGTGTTTGTAGGTGTTTTTGGTCGTTGGTGTATGGATTAGATATAAAGGATATGTAATTTTGTTTTCATGTAAATAAGTCATGAATGATTACTCATATTTTTGTAATTTTATGAGATATTTCATGCTAGTTGCCAAATGATGGTTCCTACATGTGTTAGGTGACTCACATGGGCTGCTAAGAGCTGATCATTGGAGTGTATATACCAATAGTACATACATCTAAAAGTTGTGTATTGTACGAGTACGAATACGGGTGCATACGAGTAGAATTGTTGATGAAACTGAACGAGGATGTAATTGTAAGCATTTTTGTTAAGTAGAAGTATTTTGATAAGTGTCTTGAAGTCTTTCAAAAGTGTATGAATACATATTAAAACACTACATGCATATACATTTTAACTGAGTCGTTAAGTCATCGTTAGTCGTTACATGTAAATGTTGTTTTGAAACCTTTAGGTTAACGATCTTGTTGAATGTTGTTAACCCATTGTTTATTATAACAAATGAGATGTTAAATTGTTATATTATCATGATATTATGATATATAATATATCTTAGTATGATGTATATACAGTTAAATGTCGCTACAACGATAATCGTTACATATATGCTTGTTTCGAAATCATTAAGTTAGTAGTCTTATTTTTACATATGTATTTCATTGTTAATACACTTAATAATATATTTACTTATCATTTAACATAATTAACCAAGTGTATCAATATCTTAATATGATTCATATGTACCTAGTAAGACGTTGTTATAACGATAATCGTTATATATATCGTTTTCGAGTTTCTTAAATTAATAGTCTCATTTTTATGTATATAACTCATTGTTAAAATACCTAATGAGATACATACTTATAATAAAAACATGTTAACTATATATATAACCATATATATGTCATCGTATAGTTTTTACAAGTTTTAACGTTCGTGAATCACCGGTCAACTTGGGTGGTCAATTGTCTATATGAAACATATTTCAATTAATCAAGTCTTAACAAGTTTGATTGCTTAACATGTTGGAAACATTTAATCATGTAAATATCAATCTCAATTAATATATATAAACATGGAAAAGTTCGGGTCACTACAGTACCTACCCGTTAAATAAATTTCGTCCCGAAATTTTAAGCTGTTGAAGGTGTTGAAGAATCTTCTGGAAATAGATGCGGGTATTTCTTCTTCATCTGATCTTCACGCTCCCAGGTGAACTCAGGTCCCCTACGAGCATTCCATCTAACCTTAACAATTGGTATCGTGTTTTGCTTAAGTATTTTAACCTCACGATCCATTATTTCGACGGGTTCTTCGATGAATTGAAGTTTTTCGTTGATTTGGATTTCATCTAATGGAATAGTGAGATCTTCTTTAGCAAAACATTTCTTCAAATTCGAGACGTGAAAAGTGTTATGTACAGCCGCGAGTTGTTGAGGTAACTCAAGTCGGTAAGCTACTGGTCCGACACGATCAATAATCTTGAATGGTCCAATATACCTTGGATTTAATTTCCCTCGTTTACCAAATCGAACAACGCCTTTCCAAGGTGCAACTTTAAGCATGGCCATCTCTCCAATTTCAAATTCTATATCTTTTCTTTTAATGTCAGCGTAGCTCTTTTGTCGACTTTGGGAGGTTTTCAACCGTTGTTGAATTTGGATGATCTTCTCGGTAGTTTCTTGTATAATCTCCGGACCCGTAATCTGTCTATCCCCCACTTCACTCCAACAAATCGGAGACCTGCACTTTCTACCATAAAGTGCTTCAAACGGCGCCATCTCAATGCTTGAATGGTAGCTGTTGTTGTAGGAAAATTCTGCTAACGGTAGATGTCGATCCCAACTGTTTCCGAAATCAATAACACATGCTCGTAGCATGTCTTCAAACGTTTGTATCGTCCTTTCACTCTGCCCATCAGTTTGTGGATGATAGGCAGTACTCATGTCTAGACGAGTTCCTAATGCTTGCTGTAATGTCTGCCAGAATCTTGAAATAAATCTGCCATCCCTATCAGAGATAATAGAGATTGGTATTCCATGTCTGGAGACGACTTCCTTCAAATTCAGTCGTGCTAACTTCTCCATCTTGTCATCTTCTCTTATTGGCAGGAAGTGTGCTGATTTGGTTAGACGATCAACTATTACCCAAATAGTATCAAAACCACTTGCAGTCCTTGGCAATTTAGTGATAAAATCCATGGTAATGTTTTCCCATTTCCATTCTGGGATTTCGGGTTGTTGAAGTAGACCTGATGGTTTCTGATGCTCAGCTTTGACCTTAGAACACGTCAAACATTCTCCTACGTATTTAGCAATATCGGCTTTCATACCCGGCCACCAAAAATGTTTCTTGAGATCCTTGTACATCTTCCCCGTTCCAGGATGTATTGAGTATCTGGTTTTATGAGCTTCTCTAAGTACCATTTCTCTCATATCTCCAAATTTTGGTACCCAAATCCTTTCAGCCCTATACCGGGTTCCGTCTTCCCGAAAATTAAGATGTTTCTCCGATCCTTTGGGTATTTCATCCTTTAAATTTCCCTCTTTTAAAACTCCTTGTTGCGCCTCCTTTATTTGAGTAGTAAGGTTATTATGAATCATTATATTCATAGATTTTACTCGAATGGGTTCTCTGTCCTTCCTGCTCAAGGCATCGGCTACGACATTTGCCTTCCCCGGGTGGTAACGAATCTCAAAGTCGTAATCATTCAATAATTCAATCCACCTACGCTGCCTCATATTCAGTTGTTTCTGATTAAATATGTGTTGAAGACTTTTGTGGTCGGTATATATAATACTTTTGACCCCATATAAGTAGTGCCTCCAAGTCTTTAATGCAAAAACAACCGCACCTAATTCCAAATCATGCGTCGTATAATTTTGTTCGTGAATCTTCAATTGTCTAGACACATAAGCAATCACCTTCGTTCGTTGCATTAATACACAACCGAGACCTTGCTTTGATGCGTCACAATAAATCACAAAATCATCATTCCCTTCAGGCAATGACAATATAGGTGCCGTAGTTAGCTTTTTCTTCAATAACTGAAACGCTTTCTCTTGTTCATCATTCCATTCAAATTTCTTCCCTTTATGCGTTAATGCAGTCAAGGGTTTTGCTATTCTGGAAAAGTCTTGGATGAACCTTCTGTAGTAACCAGCTAGTCCTAAAAACTGGCGTATGTGTTTCGGAGTTTTCGGGGTTTCCCACTTTTCAACAGTTTCTATCTTTACCGGATCCACCTTAATACCTTCTTTGTTCACTATGTGACCGAGGAATTGAACTTCTTCCAACCAAAATGCACACTTTGAAAACTTAGCGTACAATTCTTCCTTCCTCAATACTTCTAACACCTTTCTCAAATGTTCACCGTGTTCTTGGTCATTCTTTGAGTAAATAAGTATGTCATCAATGAAAACAATGACAAACTTGTCAAGGTATGGTCCACACACTCTGTTCATAAGGTCCATGAACACAGCTGGTGCATTAGTTAAACCAAACAGCATGACCATAAACTCGTAATGACCGTAACGTGTTCTGAAAGCAGTCTTTGGAATATCATCTTCTTTCACCCGCATTTGATGATACCCGGAACGTAAGTCAATCTTTGAATAAACAGACGAGCCTTGTAGTTGATCAAATAAGTCGTCGATTCTCGGTAGTGGGTAGCGGTTCTTGATGTTAAGTTTGTTCAACTCTCGGTAGTCGATACACAACCTGAATGTACCATCTTTCTTCTTGACAAACAAAACAGGAGCTCCCCACGGTGATGTGCTTGGTCGAATAAAACCACGCTCTAAAAGTTCTTGTAATTGGCTTTGCAGTTCTTTCATCTCGCTGGGTGCGAGTCTGTAAGGAGCACGAGCTATTGGTGCAGCTCCTGGTACAAGATCTATTTGAAATTCAACGGATCGATGTGGGGGTAATCCCGGTAATTCTTTCGGAAATACATCGGGAAATTCTTTTGCAATGGGAACATCATTGATGCTCTTTTCTTCAGTTTGTACTTTCTCGACGTGTGCTAGAACAGCATAGCAACCTTTTCTTATTAGTTTTTGTGCCTTCAAATTACTAATAAGATGTAGCTTCGTGTTGCCCTTTTCTCCGTACACCATTAAGGGTTTTCCTTTTTCTCGTATAATGCGAATTGCATTTTTGTAACAGACGATCTCTGCTTTCACTTCTTTCAACCAGTCCATACCGATTATCACATCAAAACTCCCTAACTCTACTGGTATCAAATCAATCTTAAATGTTTCGCTAACCAGTTTAATTTCTCGATTCTGACATATATTATCTGCTGAAATTAATTTACCATTTGCTAATTCGAGTAAAAATTTACTATCCAAAGGCGTCAATGGACAACTTAATTTAGCACAAAAATCTCTACTCATATAGCTTCTATCCGCACCGAATCAAATAAAACGTAAGCAGATTTATTGTCAATAAGAAACGTACCCGTAACAAGCTCCGGGTCTTCCTGTGCCTCTGCCGCATTAATATTGAAAACTCTTCCGCGGCCTTGTCCATTCGTGTTCTCCTGGTTCGGGCAATTTCTAATAATGTGGCCCGGTTTTCCACATTTATAACAAACTACATTGGCATAACTTGCTCCGACACTACTTGCTCCGCCATTACTCGTTCCGACACCATTTGTTCCTTTCGTTCTATTAACCCCTGGTCCGTAGACCTCACACTTCGCCGCGCTATGACCATTTCTTTTACACTTGTTGCAAAATTTGGTGCAGAACCCCGAGTGATACTTTTCACACCTTTGGCATAGCTGCTTCTGATTGTTGTTGTTGTTGCGGTTATTATTGTTGTTGGGATGATTGTTGTAGTTGCTGTTGTTGTTGTTGTTGTTGTTGTTGTTGTTGTTGGGCCGTTTGTTGTAGTTGCGATTGATGTTGCGATTGTTGGGATAATTGTTGCGATTATTGTTGTAATTGCTGTTGTTGTTGTATTGATGATTCTTATCACCGTTTTCCTCCCACTTTCTTTTGACTTGCTTCACATTGGCCTCTTCAGCAGTCTGTTCTTTAATTCTTTCTTCAATCTGGTTCACTAGTTTGTGAGCCATTCTACATGCCTGTTGTATAGAGGCGGGCTCGTGTGAACTTATATCTTCTTGGATTCTTTCCGGTAATCCTTTCACAAATGCGTCGATCTTCTCTTCCTCATCTTCGAATGCTCCCGGACACAATAGGCACAATTCTGTGAATCGTCTTTCGTACGTGGTAATATCAAATCCTAGGGTTCGTAACCCTCTAAGTTCTGTCTTGAGCTTATTGACCTCGGTTCTGGGACGGTACTTCTCGTTCATCAAGTGCTTGAATGCTGACCACGGTAGTGCGTACGCATCGTCTTGTCCCACTTGCTCTAGATAGGTATTCCACCATGTTAACGCAGAACCTGTGAAGGTATGCGTAGCGTACTTCACTTTGTCCTCTTCAGTACACTTACTTATGGCAAACACCGATTCGACCTTCTCGGTCCACCGTTTCAATCCGATCGGTCCTTCGGTTCCATCAAATTCCAAAGGTTTGCAGGCAGTGAATTCTTTGTAGGTGCATCCTACACGATTTCCTGTACTGCTAGATCCAAGGTTATTGTTGGTATGTAGTGCAGCCTGTACTACGGCTATGTTTGAAGCTAGAAAAGTACGGAATTCCTCTTCATTCATATTCACGGTGTGTCGAGTAGTCGGTGCCATTTCCTTCAAAATAGTCAAATGGAACAAGTTAATCATACAGAATATTAAGAGTAGTTAATAGTATTTCGTAGCATAATATGAACTCATTTATAAAAGCTTTTTCTTCATATTAGCGTTTTATAAGTTTAAATTCGGGTAGTACCTACCCGTTAAGTTCATACTTAGTAGCTAATATACAATTCAACTACTACAATTCTATATGAAAAACTGATTATAATAATATTTCGCGTTCAAACTTTTATACAATATTTTACAAACTTACAATACCGCTTATTTTACATAAAGCATGAAATATAGCACACAATAACTTTGATACAAGATAGTTGTGAAGATAATTCTAGCTAGTACACAAGTCATTCAGCAAAGGCAATAAAGACACGTAATTCATACGTCCAGAAACAAGTCATGCATTCTGGTTTTACTAGGACTACTTCCCATCCTTGGTCTTGTGGAACATAACCGTTATGTCCGTTGATAAGACAGCGTGTTGTAACGTCGTCAAAGGGACGAGGGTTACGTAATGTCCAACAGTCCCGTAATAATCTAAAAACCTCATTTCTTACCCCAATTACCGACTCCGTCACTTGTGGAAACGTTTTGTTTAATAGTTGTAGCCCGATGTTCTTGTTCTCACTTTGATGAGAAGCGAACATTACTAATCCGTAAGCATAACATGCTTCTTTATGTTGCATGTTAGCCGCTTTTTCTAAATCACGAAGTCCAATATTCGGATATATTGAGTCAAAATAATTTCTTAACCCGTTGCGTAAAATAGCATTTGGGTTCCCCGCAATATATGTGTCAAAGTAAATGCATCGTAACTTATGGGTTTCCCAATGTGATATCCCCCATCTTTCAAACGAAAGTCTCTTATAAACCAAGACATTCTTGGAACGTTCTTCGAATGTCTTACAAACTGATCTCGCCTTAAATAGTTGTGCCGAGGAATTCTGGCCGACTCTAGACAAGATTTCATCAATCATGTCTCCGGGTAGGTCTCTTAAAATATTGGGTTGTCTATCCATTTTGTGTTTTTAAACTGTAAAATAGACAAGAGTTAGATTCATAAAAAAAATACTTATTAATACAAGCAATTTTTACATATATCATAAAGCATAAGAACACTATATTACATATATTACACCACACGAATACAACTATCTTATTCCGACTCGCTCGTTTCTTCTTCTTCTTCAGTTTTGGTTCGTTTTGCCAAGTTTCTAGGGATATATGATGTTCCCCTAAGGACTTCGGGGGTTGACGATACATATAAAGTTCATCGGGGTTGGAATTAGATTTCTCTATTTTTATGCCCTTTCCCTTATTATTTTCTTTTGCCTTTTTAAATTCAGTTGGGGTAATTTCTATAACATCATTGGAATTCTCGTCGGAATCCGATTCATCGGAGAATTGGTAATCCTCCCAATATTTTGCTTCCTTGGCGGAAACACCATTGACCATAATTAACCTTGGTCGGTTGGTTGAGGATTCTCTTTTACTTAACCATTTTATTATTTCCCCCACCGGTTCCGATTCTTCTTCCGGTTCCGATTCTTCTTCTGGTTCCGACTCTTCTTCCGGTTCCTCTTCGGGAACTTGTGAATCAGTTTACGAATCATTCCAATTTACATTTGACTCTTCATTATTATTAGGTGAGTCAATGGGACTTGTTCTAGAGGTAGACATCTATCACATAATATCAAACACGTTAAGAGATTAATATATCACATAATATTCATATGTTAAAAATATATAGTTTCCAACAAAAATGTTAAGCAATCATTTTTAAAGAAAACACGGTCGAAGTCCAGAATCACTAATGCATCCTAACAAACTCGATAAGACACACTAATGCAAATTTTCTGGTTCTCTAAGACCAACGCTCGGATACCAACTGAAATGTCCCGTTCTTATTAATTAAAAATGTTCCATATTAATTGATTTCGTTGCGAGGTTTTGACCTCTATATGAGACGTTTTTCAAAGACTGCATTCATTTTAAAACAAACCATAACCTTTATTTCATCAATAAAGGTTTAAAAAGCTTTACGTAGATTATCAAATAATGATAATCTAAAATATCCTGTTTACACACAACCATTACATAATGGTTTACAATACAAATATGTTACAACAAAATAAGTTTCTTGAATGCAGTTTTTACACAATATCATACAAGCATGGACTCCAAATCTCGTCCTTATTTAAGTATGCGACAGCGGAAGCTCTTAATAATCACCTGAGAATAAACATGCTTAAAACGTCAACAAAAATGTTGGTGAGTTATAGGTTTAACCTATATATATCAAATCATAATAATAGACCACAAGATTTCATATTTCAATACACATCCCATACATAGAGATAAAAATCATTCATATGGTGAACACCTGGTAACCGACATTATATAAGAATATCCCCATCATTCCGGGACACCCTTCGGATATGATATAAATTTCGAAGTACTAAAGCATCCGGTTCTTTGGATGGGGTTTGTTAGGCCCAATAGATCTATCTTTAGGATTCGCGTCAATTAGGGTGTCTGTTCCCTAATTCTTAGATTACCAGACTTAATAAAAAGGGGCATATTCGATTTCGATAATTCAACCATAGAATGTAGTTTCACGTACTTTTGTCTATTTTGTAAATCATTTATAAAACCTGCATGTATTCTCATCCCAAAAATATTAGATTTTAAAAGTGAGACTATAACTCACTTTCACAGATTTTTACTTCGTCGGGAAGTAAGACTTGGCCACTGGTTGATTCACGAACCTATAACAATATATACATATATATCAAAGTATGTTCAAAATATATTTACAACACTTTTAATATATTTTGATGTTTTAAGTTTATTAAGTCAGCTGTCCTCGTTAGTAACCTACAACTAGTTGTCCACAGTTAGATGTACAGAAATAAATCGATAAATATTATCTTGAATCAATCCACGACCCAGTGTATACGTATCTCAGTATTGATCACAACTCAAACTATATATATTTTGGAATCAACCTCAACCCTGTATAGCTAACTCCAACATTCACATATAGAGTGTCTATGGTTGTTCCGAAATATATATAGATGTGTCGACATGATAGGTCGAAACATTGTATACGTGTCTATGGTATCTCAAGATTACATAATATACAATACAAGTTGATTAAGTTATGGTTGGAATAGATTTGTTACCAATTTTCACGTAGCTAAAATGAGAAAAATTTTCCAATCTTGTTTTACCCATAACTTCTTCATTTTAAATCCGTTTTGTGTGAATCAAATTGCTATGGTTTCATATTGAACTCTATTTTATGAATATAAACAGAAAAGTATAGGTTTATAGTCGGAAAAATAAGTTACAAGTCATTTTTGTAAAGGTAGTCATTTCAGTCGAAAGAACGACGTCTAGATGACCATTTTAGAAAACATACTTACACTTTGAGTTTAACCATAATTTTTGGATATAGTTTCATGTTCATAATAAAAATCATTTTCTCAGAATAACAACTTTTAAATCAAAGTTTATCATAGTTTTTAATTAACTAACCCAAAACAGCCCGCGGTGTTACTACGACGGCATAAATCTGGTTTTACGGTGTTTTTCGTGTTTCCAGGTTTTAAATCATTAAGTTAGCATATCATATAGATATAGAACATGTGTTTAGTTGATTTTAAAAGTCAAGTTAGAAGGATTAACTTTTCTTTGCGAACAAGTTTAGAATTAACTAAACTATGTTCTAGTGATTACAAGTTTAAACCTTCGAATAAGATAGCTTTATATGTATGAATCGAATGATGTTATGAACATCATTACTACCTTAAGTTCCTTGAATAAACCTACTGGAAAAGAGAAAAATGGATCTAGCTTCAACGGATCCTTGGATGGCTCGAAGTTCTTGAAGCAGAATCATGACACGAAAACAAGTTCAAGTAAGATCATCACTTGAAATAAGATTGTTATAGTTATAGAAATTGAACCAAAGTTTGAATATGATTATTACCTTGTATTAGAATGATAACCTACTGTAAGAAACAAAGATTTCTTGAGGTTGGATGATCACCTTACAAGATTGGAAGTGAGCTAGCAAACTTGAAAGTATTCTTGATTTTATGTAACTAGAACTTGTAAAATATATGAAGAACACTTAGAACTTGAAGATAGAACTTGAGAGAGATCAATCAAATGAAGAAAATTGAAGAATGAAAGTGTTTGTAGGTGTTTTTGGTCGTTGGTGTATGGATTAGATATAAAGGATATGTAATTTTGTTTTCATGTAAATAAGTCATGAATGATTACTCATATTTTTGTAATTTTATGAGATATTTCATGCTAGTTGCCAAATGATGGTTCCCACATGTGTTAGGTGACTCAAATGGGCTTCTAAGAGCTGATCATTGGAGTGTATATACCAATAGTACATACATCTAAAAGCTGTGTATTGTACGAGTACGAATACGGGTGCATACGAGTAGAATTGTTGATGAAACTGAACGAGGATGTAATTGTAAGCATTTTTGTTAAGTAGAAGTATTTTGATAAGTGTCTTGAAGTCTTTCAAAAGTGTATGAATACATATTAAAACACTACATGTATATACATTTTAACTGAGTCGTTAAGTCATCGTTAGTCGTTACATGTAAATGTTGTTTTGAAACCTTTAGGTTAACGATCTTGTTGAATGTTGTTAACCCATTGTTTATTATAACAAATGAGATGTTAAATTGTTATATTATCATGATATTATGATATATAATATATCTTAGTATGATGTATATACAGTTAAATGTCGTTACAACGATAATCGTTACATATATGTCTCGTTTCGAAATCATTAAGTTAGTAGTCTTATTTTTACATATGTATTTCATTGTTAATACACTTAATAATATATTTACTTATAATTTAACATAATTAACCAAGTGTATCAATATCTTAATATGATTCATATGTACCTAGTAAGACGTTGTTATAACGATAATCGTTATATATATCGTTTTCGAGTTTCTTAAATTAATAGTCTCATTTTTATGTATATAACTCATTGTTAAAATACCTAATGAGATACATACTTATAATAAAAACATGTTAACTATATATATAACCATATATATGTCATCGTATAGTTTTTACAAGTTTTAACGTTCGTGAATCACCGGTCAACTTGGGTGGTCAATTGTCTATATGAAATATATTTCAATTAATCAAGTCTTAACAAGTTTGATTTCTTAACATGTTGGAAACATTTAATCATGTAAATATCAATCTCAATTAATATATATAAACATGGAAAAGTTCGGGTCACTACAATTATGATTGACTTCATTGTCAACTTCCATCGGACCATGTATGTAATGTTTAACTCTGTGACCATTAACTTTAAATTCATTCCCATTTGAATTTATCAACTCTATTGTTCCGTATGGGAAAACTCTTTTGACTATGAATGGTCCAGACCATCTTGATTTCAATTTTTCAGGAAATAGCTTGAATCGTGAATTGAAAAGAAGAACTCTGTCTCCTTCTTTAAATTCTTTTGAACTTCTGATTCTTTTATCATGCCATTTCTTCGTTCTTTCCTTATAGATTAACGAATTTTCATATCCTTCATGGCTTAATTCTTCTAATTCGTTTAATTGACTTAACCGTAGACGTCCGGCTTCATGTAAATCAAGATTACATGTCTTCAAATCCCAAAATGCTTTGTGCTCAATTTCTACTGAAAGATGACATGCTTTTCCGTAAACGAGTTTAAAAGGTGTGGTTCTAATTGGGGTTTTGTAGGCTGTTCTAAAAGCCCAGAGTGCATCCTCCAATTTTATGGACCACTCCTTCGGATTTGATCCTACGATTTTCTCTAGAATACGTTTTAAATCTCGGTTGGTATTTTCAACTTGTCCACTTGTTTGTGGATGATAAGCGGTTGAGATTTTATGAGTTACTCCATATCTTTTGAGAACTTTCTCAAGTTGATTATTACAGAAATGCGTACCCCGATCACTTATTAAAGCTTTCGGTGTTCCAAACCTTGCAAAAAGACGTTTTAAGAAGTTGACTACAACTCGTGCATCGTTAGTTGGGAGAGCTTGTGCTTCCGCCCATTTAGATACATAATCAATGGCAACGAGAATGTAGAGATTATTATGAGATTTTGGAAATGGACCCATAAAGTCAATACCCCAAATGTCAAATATTTCACATACTTGAATGACATTTTGTGGCATTTCATCACGTTGACTTATTTTTCCGGCCCTTTGACAAGCATCGCAGGATTTGCAAAGAAGGTGTGCGTCTTTGAAAATTATAGGCCAATAGAATCCAGCATCGTAAACTTTTCTTGCTGTAAGTTGAGGCCCATAATGCCCTCCTGTTGGTCCTGTGTGACAATGGTTTAAGATTTGACTGGCTTCATCCCTGAATACACATTGGCGTATTATTCCATCGGGACAATTTTTAAACAAATGTGGATCTTCCCTGAAATAGTGTTTTATATCACTAAAGAATTTCTTTCGTTTTTGGTACGACAACCCTTTTTCAAGGAATCTACATACTAAGTAGTTTGCATAGTCTGTAAACCATGGAATTTCACTATAATCTATCTTCAATAGATATTCATCAGAAAAGTTATCTTGTATGGCCTATTCATTTAGAACTTCTAATTCGGGATTTTCAAGACGAGAAAGATGATCAGCGGCGAGATTTTCTGCTCCCTTTTTATCTCGGATTTCAATATCGAACTCTTGTAGGAGTAAGATCCAACGGATTAATCGTGGTTTGGCATCTTGTTTCGAAAATAGGTATCTAAGAGCAGAATGGTTGGTATAGACCACCGTTTTAGCTAGAACGAGATATGAACGAAATTTGTCAAAAGCAAAGACAATGGCAAAGAGTTCTTTTTCAGTAGTTGTGTAATTTGTTTGTGCTCCTTGTAACGTCTTACTAGCATAATAAATAGTTTGAAATCGTTTTTCAATCCTTTGTCCTAAAACGGCTCCCATTGCAAAATCACTTGCATCGCACATGAGTTCAAATGGTAGATTCCAATTTGGAGTTATCATGATCGGCGCATTAGTGAGTTTTTCTTTAAGAATATTAAAAGATTTGATACATTCATCTGAAAAGATAAATGGAGCATCCTTTTCTAGGAGTTTATTCATAAGAGTGGCAATTTTAGAAAAATCTTTTATGAAACGTCGGTAAAAACCGGCATGCCCTAGAAAACTCCTAACTCCTCAACATTGATAGGATGTGGAAGTTTAGCAATTACATCTACTTTAGCTCTATCCACTTCAATTCCTTCTTTTGAAATTTTATGACCAAGAACGATACCTTCTCTAACCATGAAATGGCATTTCTCCCAATTAAGAACTAGATTTGATTGTTCGTATCTAATAAGCATTCGTTCAAGATTAACTAGACATTATTCAAATGTATCACCGAAGACTGAAAAGTCATCCATGAAAACTTCCATGCATTCTTCTATCATGTCGTAAAAAATGGCCATCATGCACCTTTGAAAGATTGCAGGGGCGTTGCAAAGTCCAAATAGCATGCGTTTGTAAGCAAAAGTACCATAAGGGCACGTGAATGTGGTTTTCTCTTGATCCTCGGATGCTATTGGAATTTGAAAGTATCTGGAAAAACCGTCAAGAAAACAATAGTAACTATTTTCGGCTAATCTTTCCAACATTTGATCAATGAAAGGTAAGGAAAAGTGATCTTTTCAGGTGGCGTCATTTAATTTTCTATAATCAATACAAAAACGCCATCCTGTTATAGTCCTAGTAGGAATAAGCTCATTTTTTTCATTTGTGATGACAGTCATGCCACCCTTCTTAGGTAAGCATTGAACTGGGCTTACCCATGGACTATCGGAAATTAGATAAATTAAACCTGCATCTAGCAGTTTAATAATTTCTTTCTTAACAACATCTTGCATATTAGGATTTAGTCTTCGTTGGCGTTGCACATACGTTTTATGACCTTCTTCCATAAGGATTTTATGTGTGCAATACGAAGGACTTATGCCTTTAATGTCATGAATCTTCCATGCAATAGCTGGTTTATGAGCTTTTAGCACAGAAATGAGTTGAGATTTTTCATTTTCAGTAAGAGAAGATGATATTATTACAGGTAATTCAGATTCAGCATGTAAATAAGCGTATTCCAAATGGTTTGGAAGTGGCTTTAACTCTAATGTCGGTGGTTCTTCTATCGATGATTTGTATCGATATCTGTCTTCTTCTTTTAGCATTTGAATTTCTTCTGTTGTTGGTTCATATCCATTAACCATGAGTGTAGCTAACATTTCAGCTTCATCAATTGGTTCAGTTCCTTCTCCTAAAGAACATTCTCCTGTTTCTTGTAATTCTGGAAATTCTTCTAACAATTCTGCATGTGAATCTATAGTTTAAATATAATGACATGTATCATCTGCAGATTGCGGTTGTTGCATGGATCTATCAACAGAAAAGGTAACACTCTCATCCTCTATACTTAAGGCCAGTTTCTTACCAAACACGTCTATTATTGCTTTAGCCGTGTTTAAGAATGGTCTTCTTAATATGAGAGGAACTCGATAATCTTCTTTCATGTCCAGAATAACAAAATCTACTGGAAATACTAAAGTACCAACTTTAACTAGCATGTTCTCCATTATCCCTCTAGGATATTTTACTGATCAATCGGCTAGTTGTATGCTTATACGTGTTGGTTTCAATTCTCCAAGGTCTAGTTTAGCGTATAGTGAATACGGCATTAAATTTATACTAGCACCTAAGTCTGCCAATGCTTCTATTGAACTAAGACTACCCAGAAAACATGTAATTGTGAAACTTCCTGGATCTGATAATTTTTCTGGTATCTTATTCAACAGCACTGCAGAACAATTAGCATTCATAGTAACAGCCGAGAGTTCTTCCATTTTCTTTCTATTTGTGATTAGATCTTTCAGAAATTTAGTATATTTAGGCATTCCTGAAATCACATCAATGAAAGGAAGATTTACATTTATTTGTTTAAACATATCCAAGAATTTGGATTACTCGGCTTCGAGTTTTTCTTTTCTCATTTTACTCGGGTAAGGAAGTGGTGGTTGGTATGGTTTAACATAAGGTTTAGCCTTAACTGTGTTATCTTTATTAACCATTTCAACTACCAGTTTTGTTTCCTTATCTTGTTCAGATTGTAGTTCTTATGGAGTAGGAATAGCGTCATCAGAAATTACAGACATTTTAGGTGGTTTAAGTGTAATACCACTTCTTGTGGTAATGGCTTTAGCTGTTTCATTCCGGGGGTTAGCATTTGTATCGCTAGGTAAACTTTCCGGTTTTCTTTCACCTATCAACCTTGCTAGGTTACTTACTTCTTGTTCCAGATTTTGAATAGAAGCTTGTTGATTTCTAAATGCTTGAGCATTTTGTTCATTGGTTTGTTTCTGAGATGTGAAAAATTGAGTTTGAGATTCAACTAGCTTCGACATCATATCTTCTAAATTTGGCTTTTTATCATCGGTTTGTAGTAGTTTATTTGGAAAAATAGGTCTTTGCTGATTGTAAGTATTATTAGATACTTGTTGATTGCTAGGACCTTGTTGATTATTTTATGGAACATTTCGGTTATAATTCTGATTTTGATTGTAGATTGGTCTTGGCGGTTGATAATTATTCTGATAATTATTTCCAGGCCTTTGGTTCATGTATGAAACATTCTCTCTTTGTTCCATTGTTTGTTCAATACTGAGACAATCTTTTGTCAAATGTGGTCCTCCACACTGCTCACAACTAATTCGTATTGAGTGAATATCTTTAGTCATCTTTTCCATTCGTCTCTCAACATCATCTATCTTTGCAGACATGGAATCAAAGTCATGGCTAGAATCGGCTCTAGCTGCTTTAGATGATCTAACGATATCTTTTTCTTGATGCCACTCATGTGAGTGGGAAGCAGTGTTATCAATAATTTTGTAAGCTTCAGTTGCGGTTTTCTTCATAATGGAACCACCAGCTGCTATATCGATGTCTTTTCGTGTAGTGATGTCACATCCTTGGTAGAATATTTGTACTATTTGATAAGTGTCTAAACCATGTTGTGGACATCCTCTCAATAACTTTCCAAATCTTGTCCACGCCTCATATAAAGTTTCGTTTGGCTTCTGTGTAAACGTAACAATTTCTCCTTGAAGTCTCACGGCTTTAGATGCCGGAAAAAATTGTTTAAGAAAATTTTCAACTAAGACATCCCATGTATCAATCGCCCCTTCTGGTAACGATTCTAACCAATCTTTGGCTTCTCCCTTTAAAGTCCAGGGAAATAACATGAGATATATCAGTTCATCCTCCACTTCTCGGATTTTAAATAGAGTACAGATTCTATTAAAGGTACGAAGATGTTCATTTGGATCTTCCTTCGGCGCACCACTAAATTGGCATTGATTAGTTACCATGTTTAGGATTTGTCCTTTGATTTCATAATCTGGCGCATTAATGTCTGGTTGAGTAATTTCCTGACCTTGGCCAGTGTGTTTAGCTCTCATTCGGTCTTCCATACTTAGAGGTTCCAGATTTTCCATGATTGAATTTGTTGAATCTGAATCACTAGAGGATTCTGAATTAATGGTTTCTTCCTCGACAATTTCTGGGTGAGTGATTTGTGGTTCAGGAGGAATGATTAGTGGTTCAGGATCTCTGAATTGTCCCTGAATATCCTCCGGGTTCTCAATTGTGAAGTCGGGTTCAAAAAATGGATTATCGAAAATTTGAATTGGAGTACTTTATTGACTTGACGACGATTCTAAAGAAAAATCAACGGTGACAATATTGGCTAGATGTCTTGATCGAGTTACATGTGGTGAACGTATAAAAGGTGGTGAACATTTTGCTCAGTGCATTCACAGAATATCCTATTAGTTATAAAAGATAAAAATTATATAAGTTATCAAATTAATAGACTTTTCTGATTTTGCCCACGTTTCGAATAACCAATAGATGCAACAGGTAGCCAAGACCCTTTAAATCGGAAGCCCACAACTCGCCACTAACAAATCCAACTATTACTACGAACCAGAAAATTTTAGATGTCTATCAATTTAACCACTTAAAATAATTTTTCGTCGAAATTTAAAGAAATTTTAGAGAAGAAATAGAAAATTATATATCCTAAAAACTAGAGCGTCGAGAAATAAGAAAGAAAAAGAGCGCGTCGGAAAACGTCAAAAAATAAAAGGTCAAAAAATAAGCGTCGAAAAATAATAAAATGCAGCGTCGAAACTTAAAAGTCTAAAAACTAAATATTAAAACTTACGTCTAAAGGTATTAAAGCTTAAAGGAATTCTAAATCCAAGACGGCAATAACTTAAAAAGTACTAAAATCTTAAAACGGCGTCGCAAAATTCTAAAGCACCAAAATCTTAGTCTAAAGAAAAAGTAATTAAGGGATTTTACGGCAAAGCCTAAAAATTTAGAAATATAAAATAACTACGGCAAAATACTAAGTCTTAAAACTAATTACGAACGATGAATATACAATTTTACGAATTAAACGATTAAAATATACAATTTTATAAAAAGATATAAAAAGTGATAAAATTACAATTTTATAAAAATATTATTTTTATATTACTATTTTATAAAAGTATTAATTTTTATATATTAATAAGACTAAATAAAACTTAATATTACAAATTAATTAAAAAACTAAAACTAAATATTAAATAATTAAACCCTAATCTTAATTAATAATAATAATTATTATTAATTACAACCCTAATTCAACTGTCCTAGGTTTCAGACGTGTCAGACATTACCATGCGGTCGCATGGATTTGAAGCTTTCGGTTCATGAGATCGCATGGGCCTGAATTTCGGACCACAAATTGGGCTGCTACAGTACCAGGCCCGATTATTTTTACTTTTTTTCTGTTTTATATTTTTGTAAAATATTTATTTAAAACTAAATAAAACTTATATTTAAAAACTAAAATAGAAATAAAAATACTTTATAATTTTATATATTTTGAACAACTCTTAAAAATATATATATTTTATTTTTCTTTTTATATTTTTGTATTTTTAATATTTAAAACGTATTTTTACAAAAGTAAATTAAAAAATCTTTTTTTATAGCGTTTCGCTTTCGACGTTGTTTGTCCCCGGCAGCGGCGCCAAAAATACTTGATGTGCGTAGAGGTGTAGTACGAAATAATTATATTTTTATTGTGAAATACTGTTAAATACGATACAATTTTACACAAGTTATTTATTTATTTATAGAGTGGATATACCTAAACCTTGCTACAACACTTATAGGCAGTGTACCTAATCGTACAATAGTGTAGTTTTTAGTAAGTCTGGTTCGTTCCACAGGGAGCTAGCCAAGTTTAACGCTATATTTTTAAAACTATATTTGTAAAAATATAAAAATATATATAAGTAGTATTATTATTATAAAAGGGGGTTTTTACTTTTTAATGACCGGTTTGTCAATTTTAAAACTTTAGTCGCAGTTAAAACCTAATGTAAAATATTAAAAATAAATATAACTTAATTTAAAGCGTAAAGTAAATAACAATAATTAAAGTGCGATAAAATAAAATGACGATAAATAAAATTGCAATAATTAAAAAGTACGATAATTAAAAATGCGATAAATAAAATGACAGTAAATAAAAGTGCGATAAAATATGAAATAAAAGAATTATGCTTACTTAAACCTCCGTAATCATGATGTTTGACGTGTTGATTTTAATTTATTACCATGGGTTAATTGTCCTTCGTCCTGGATTATTCGATATGTCCATACGGTTTTGTCCATAATAGTCCATCAGTCATAAATATAAAGTGCGAGAGTCTTCGTCAAATTATCCTTATACCCGAAGTTAAATATTCCAACTAATTGGGGATTCGAATTGTAACAAGGTCTTAATACTTTGTTTAATGAATACACCAGATTATCGACTGTGTGTAATCCAAGGTTTTATTACTTTGTTAACAATTACACCAATTACCCTTGTATGTAATTCACCCCTGTTTCAACAAGTCTATAGATTATTAATGTGACAACCCGGAAATTTCCAACCAAATTTAAAGTTTAATCTTTATATGTTTCCGACACGATAAGCAATATTTGTTAAGTTAAATTTCAAGAATTTTAAACTATGTTCATACATTCATTCAACCTCGACCAAGTTCCAACGATTCACGAACCATTAAACGAATATGATTATATATGTATATGTGTATATATATTATAATTTGAAACGTAAACAAAATATTAGATTAAATACTTTATATGATTGTATCTGTTTCAAAATGTTTATCAATGGAATTAGAAGATAAGATCAAATGATTGAATTATCAGATAGATTGAATTATGATTACAAGTCTCTGTTGAAAGGCCCACGTTGATTTGAGAAATCTTTTCATTTTAACAATATTCGGAAAATGGTAAAGTGATTTATAAATATGAACAAATTGTCAATCATTGAGAACTAGACAAAGGATAGTGGAAGATTGAATCTCATAAAGACACGATTGATCTATTTAGTTTCAAACGTACAAAAACGTTTTCAGTTTAAAAAGAACTTTATTATTAAAACGTATATAACTTTTATAAATATCTAGAACTACTTTTGACAACTCATTACTTAACTAGTATGATAAAGATAACGATATTTATATTTTATTTTATTAAATATATATAACGATTTAAATTAATATTATATATATTTATACGTGTATTATACGTACATAGTTTTATACTTTTACTATACTTAAACTTTACCTTTACTTTATTTTTACTTTACTTTAACTTTAATAATTCATACTTTAATAATTCACTTTAATAATTCATACTTTAATAATTCACTTTAATAATTCATACTTTAATAATTCACTTTAATAATTCATACTTTAATAATTCATTTTAATAATTCATACTTTAATAATTCACTTTAATAATTCAAAAATCTATTATAAATAGAATTCAATAGGTTTCATTATTTTATAGAAACTTGAAAATAGTTTTCTCTAAACTCTCTCAATCGATTTACATATATATATTTACTCCGTATTATCTCAAGATATTATTAGTATACATAAAATATTACGACGGAGTGCTGTCCGAGTGATTTCGAAGTTGTTTTTTCGAGTGGGATAAGATTAAGGAAATTATGGGTTATAGCTATGGAGGTGATTGAGTATGGTTCATGGGTATGCTCGTGAGGTCAATATAGTGTTTATCATCTCCGTTGCGTTTACGTACCTTTCCTGCAATATTGAATCTCAGTATTGATATGTGAGTACTCATAATTTAATTTTTACATACTAATAGTGTATCCCTGACTAGTGCTCGAGTATATAGGATTATGCATACTTGTACTTTTGATATTGCCATTAGATAGGTTATGTTGATTCCTGAATTAGTTACATATACGATTGAGATAAGGTATAAGATATGCATGTCGTTGGAAAGCTAGCGAAAAATAGTTGAATTTTGGTTTAAGAATCACTTGAATCCAAGTAATGGTTAGAAAGTTATGAAATAAACAAATTGCATAATTAATTTCGTAATTAAAATTGCTGATGATAATTAGTGAACTAATTTTCTGGGTTATAAAAAGTGATTATTTGGATTCTACTCGTCGAGTAGATGAATTTTCATATAAAGCACGTCTCGTTTCGTTGAACGGTTGTCAAGTTATGGACAAAAGAAGTTTTGCAAATTTTGATGAAATGTCGAAACGGGAACTGAAATTCTCGCTGATCTGCGTTGTTTCATATATAAAAAAAAAATACCACAGAATTCTTTGCTGTAAGGTCTAATAAACAACTCTAGCTGTTTGTCAATTCGAGTCTCGACGATTTTTCTAAAAATCATCAAAGTTGAAAGTTTGGTCACATTTTAAAATTCTAAAAAGAGCTGAAACTTTTTTATTTAAAAATGTCAGTTTTGTATCAGTTGTCATGGTCGGCCTGATATGTGTTTACTCTTGCCAAAAATCATGTTATATCTTTGTGGTAACGAGAATTTGCAGGCTTTGACCGTTTGTCAATACGAGTTTTGAGGAATTTTCTAAAAATCTCCAAAGTAGGCTACTCGGTCACTTTTGTAAATTTATTAAAGCTGAAAAATTAACTTTGAAACACCGAAAACGCGTTGGCAACTACGAGTTGTCTAGGTTTAGTTTACTTCTGTAATATTTATGCTTAATTTTTTTGGTAATGTGTAACTTTTATCTTTGGCCATTTATCAATCGGAGTTCCGATAATTTTTCTAAAAATAGCTGAAGTGGCCCGTTTAGTCATGTTTGACCGAAAATCATTTTTGTATAAGTTATTATATATTTGCATGCGACCTCATTTTTACTTTGACCTTTGACTTTTGACTTTAACCTTTGACTTTTGACTTTGAACTTTGATTTTCCTGTTAACTTTTCAGTTAACTTTTTGTGTTGATTTTCTCTAAAAAAAAAAAAAAAAAAAAAAACTAAAATACTATTTTATGATTATGAAACCATTTGTGTTACGTTGTTTCACACGTCACCTTTTACTAGAATCTTAATTGAGCATGAGTAATATAACATGTTACTATACTGTAGAGTTAGACTCGAGCTATAGGATAGGAATACACTATGACCTGACCTAAATTGCTATACAAATATTGACCAACATATAAATATATATAATTAATATAGGTTCATGAATCCGAGGCCAACTTTGCATTTGTTCAATGACGTTATATGTATTTTTACTACGAAATACAGTATGGTGAGTTTCATTTACTCCCTTTTTACTTATTACATTTTTGGGCTGAGAATACATGCAAATGCTTTATTAACTGTTTTACAATATTTATATGCGTGAGTTTCATTTGCCTTTTTACCCTTTATATTTTTGGGACTGAGAATACATGTGCTTTTATAAATGTTTGACGAAATAGACACAAGTAATTGAAACTACATTCTATAGTTGAATTATCGAAATCGAATATGCCCCTTTTTATTAAAGTCTGGTAATCTAAGAATTAGGGAACAGACACCCTAATTGACGCGAATCCTAAAGATAGATCTATCGGGCCTAACAAACCCCATCCAAAGTACCGGATGCTTTAGTACTTCGAAATTTATATCATGTCCGAAGGAGGATCCCGGAATGATAGGGGATATTCTTATATGCATATTGTTAATGTCGGTTACCAGGTGTTCACCATATGAATGATTATTTTTGTCTCTATGCATGGGACGTATATTTATGAGAACTGGAAATGAAATTCTTGTGGTCTATTAAAATGATGGAAATAAATGATTATGATAAACTAATGAACTCACCAACCTTTTGGTTGACACTTTAAAGCATGTTTATTCTCAGGTGTTAAAGAAATCTTCCGCTGTGCATTTGCTCATTTTAAAGATATTACTTGGAGTCTTTCATAGCATATTTCGAAGAACGTTGCATTCGAGTCATTGAGTTCATCAAAGATTATTATTAAATCAATTTATAGTTGGATAGTGGATATTATGAAATGGTATGCATGCCTGTCAATTTTCGATGTAAAGAAAGATTGTCTTTTAAAAACGAATGCAATGTTTGTAAAATGTATCATATAGAGGTCAAATACCTCGCAATGTAATCAACTATTGTGAATCGTTTATAATGTATATGAACGGGTCCTTTCAGTTGGTATCAGAGCGGTGGTCTTAGCGAACCAGGTCTGCATTAGTGTGTCTAACAGATAAGTCGATAGGATACATTAGTGAGTCTGGACTTCGACCATGTCTGCATGTCAATAGTTTTGCTTATCATTTTGTGTCAAAAATTAACTACTTATCATCCTCAGGAAATTACCTGCTTATCATTTTTAGTCTAAGACACGTCTTGCTGCATTGATTGCATGAATAATGTATAGACAAAAATTCATATCTTAGCGTATCTGCTAAATCATATCTTATCGTATCTATTACTGTAAACGTTGCCTGATATATCCCGTAAATTCCTCCGTAATTTACGAAATCTTTTGTTCTATATATATGGATATTCTATGTAATTAGAATACCATCCGATAACCGAAAATCATTTCATATCGGAAAAAAAAAATCCTTATTCAATCGTACGAAATGGAATTCATCATTAATTCAAGTTCCTCGGATTTCGAAATGGAATCCCACTCCAGCTCCGAAAGCAGTGTGACCGGAATAGATCAACCAATCAGTCATCACCTATTCTGGATGAATTGGGGATAGGTTCGTAGCCTCCTCAATCATTGGAGACAAGAAGAAGGTGATCCCTTCCATCCACCACATTGCCCTCTTGACGAAGAACCTGAAGCACTTACCGGCGAACCTATCCGAAACACCATTTTCTCGCTCATTTCTAGAGTATCTCGTCACGATTATATATTACATCAAATTTTAGATTTTATTTATCCGCTCGTCCGAACCGACAATCACCCCGGTGTAATAGAAGAAGTCAACGAGCTTCGCGCTCGGGTAGTGGCTTTGGAGAATATGGTGCAGAGATTACAAACACCAGCAGCAGCATCAGCAGCATAACCAGTAACACCATCATCAACGCCAATAGTACCATTACCACCCCAACCACAACCACGTCGTAAACCTCAACTTTACACTCTGTCCCACGAGCACCAATGTCATACGCCCTGTAGATACCAAGGAATACCAACAACAATAACCGACGAAGTATTAATTCATAACTTCATTGGAGAAACATTCCGCGCAGATTATGTAATCTCTAAAGTCTTAGAGATTATCTAATCTAGCCCTAACCATAAATCAGTTAAGCGAACCAAAATGATAGAAGGAAGAGTAGAAACCCTGACAAAAATGGTGTGTGATTAACAAGCTAAACTTGTTTTACCAACAGCATCTACAGCACCGTCAGCGTCACCAGCATCATCAGTATAGTCAACATCAGAATCAACAACACCTATAACATCACAAACTCCGTCAGCTCAAGAATCACTATGGACATCATTACGAATCAATAACCCGTATATTGTATCAACGAGTTATGAAGAATTAACTCATTCCCTTTGAAGAAATTATATGTATATTTTATATATTTTGAAAGAAAAATAAATCTTTCCGTGCTAAGCTATTGTGTGTGAATCTTAACTACTCGGTTAATTCATATTACAAATATGTAATAATGTACGTCCTCCGGCCGCAACTTAACCAGCGTTAACTACAATCTCTGTCGCAATTCAACAAATTCCAATTCATAATAAATCAAGTATATATTTGATTTTACACTTTCATCATCGATGTACCCGAAACTTTTCAGATAACATCATTCGTACTTTGCGAAATTCACAAGAATTCCACGAACCGAACATCATACATCAATAAATAACGAAGTATTGATTCATAATTTCAATGTCATTAAATAAATACTGCGTAAAAGTTATGTACTTTTTAAAGCCTTTAGGGATTATTCATTTCTAGTTTCAACCGTAAATCAAATGAGTTTAATTTAACATTAACTCATTAAATCTATGTTACATCTGAAGAAAATATACATATATATATTTTCATAAAGACTGTAATAAAATTCTTTTGTACAAAATATTAATTGTGAATTTTTTTAACGGGTAGGTAATACCCGAGAGATATATAAATTCACAATTAATATATTACATTCTTCGAATCTGATTCAGCAAATCATCCATTATACTCCCTACTTTCACAACAATATACATTCTTTTATAGAAATCAAAACAACCATACTCATTCAAAATTTAATTACATATTCTGATTTTGAAATCTCAAAATTCAACTTGAGATATGACCAAAATCATCACTCTTAGATCCTTACATCTTTCACAAGCTATATTTTGACTTTAAAACTGTGTTAGAACATCAAATGTATGTTAACGATTACAATCTGTGTTCAAACCCTTCAAAAATTTCTGAAGACACTTCGAATGATGAGCAATCGAGATGATGATCCAACCACATGTTACCCACAGTTATGTACCTGAAAAACTATTGAAACCAAAGTAAAAGTTTAAACAACGTATCCGCGTCAGATTCTTTAGCATTTATTAGCAAAAATAACTTTGCGACTCCTATTCAAAGTAGCCAGTTTTGTCACAGCTCCAGCAAGTCAACTTCGACTTTTCAGTCAGACTAACCTTATTATAACCTTGAGATATACACCATCGTTACCAGGGAACCTTTTACATTCCACCACATTATTAACAGATGTATCAACAACTTCATTACCCTTTGACTTTAGCCTCTCCAAAAAGTCATTATAATTATTCATTGAAACCCCATCATTTACTCATTCGCATCTTGTAATGAGAATTTCCATACGAATCATTGGGAATTAGCTATCAGTATTTTGAAATCTCATAGCATGTCTACGCCAACAGTTATATGTGTATATATAACGTCTATCTTCTGGACTTAATTTGAATGTGAAGATTCTGAAAAACACTTCGAACTACGAATTGGTTCTCCGAAAATGGAAAAATACTGATGAAGCAGCAAAAAAACTATAAACGACCTTAACAGTAAAAGTTTGATGATAATGAATAGGTGTGCTGGCAAAGCGCAGAAAAAGAGAAGTCTTGGAACTGGAAAACGGATTGAGCAAAGTAGGAAGGAGGCTGTGGACAAATTACAAAGACTGAACCTGACTTCAAAGGATCCAAATAATTCAGTATCTGCTGAAGTCATTAACGAATACCTTGCTCCTGACTCTAAACCCCTGCGGACAATATTCTTCATCATCCTCTGATATTAGAAATTCTAAAATATCATCATATCTTTCATTATAAATATCCTCCATATTTCTGAAGATATTAATTTTTCTTATTTGAAATCATTTACCTCTTCGCGCTATCTGTATTACATCATAAAAGAAACTATTTTAGTTTCTAAATTCTGAAACATTCAAGTTTAAAATAGGAATATTTTGAAGTAGTGTTGGGAACTGAAGCATGAATTAGTATAATATAATGACACTTGATCAATGTGATTATATTACAGTAAGTCATGCTGAGTTTCTAAATGGAACGTGATGATTCACAGATCATAACATCATCATGTGCCATGTTATACGACTCTTGTATTCTATTTAACCTCTAAAATATCAAGAAAATATTTCTTGATGATTCGGCCTATTCCAAGGTATTTTAGTAATTTGACAAGTCAAGATCGTGCCATCACAATTTCCTTCCTAGAACATTAACAATGTTCATTTCGAAATTCGTATCTGTGAATTCTGGACCATTACAAGCGGTGCTTAATCGCAAGAAGAAGAAACGAAAGGACAAAACTTCGAAATAGAAATTGGAGTATAAATTGCAGCAAATAAAAGAGAGCATTAACTGTGAATGATTATGATTATAGAAGACAGAAGCAGAGACTTTGAAATATAAGGGAACATATAAAGCCCAACGACAAACCAGAAATTATAAACCATATATATCGATGCATATAGCAATATAAAGACACGGGAGAACTAGGAACACTATAAACCCAAGAGTATAGTAGAAGTAAATAGATTCTTCCGGCGGTAGATGAAAAAAAAGAAGAATGATCGATATGAAAGTTAGAAGTATATCGAGAATCAGAACTGGATGGAGCATATTGATGAATACTTTAAAATATGAGTTGAGGGGGAAAGAATAGAAGGTGATGAAACATGACTAGGAACTTAGAAATCAACAGATTTAACTCACACAATGGCAGAATAAGTGAATCAAACCCTCTAGTGAATAGGTTAAGTTTTTTTTTGATTAATTTAGTCAAACCACAACTAAATCAAGTGTGATTAGATCAACACCTAGAGCTATTATTCACCACCTGGTGATTTGGACTGAGAGAGAATCGAAGGAGCTCACTAGATCTGAGTGTGTGTAACAAATGAGAGGCTTAACCTAAAATGAAGAACATAAGACTTTATATACCCCTGCTGTTGACACACCCATACGATTCATTCATCACACGTACAAGTTGGCTTCATCAACCGTACGGGTGATCACTCACTCGTGTCTTATCATTTAGGTTGTAATTGTGACTTAGCTCAGCATCAACCATGCGTATGAGCCTGTCAGCCGTACTAGTGAGGCTTCACTCGTACGTCTGACTAAGTCTAACATAGTCAAACATCTAAATCTCGTTCCTGTAGTTCCTGTAACCACATACAACCACGGATAGGATAATAACGAGCAATCATGGTGGCCTGTAAACTGTTGTACCTGCAATGGACGTGGGTAGATGTCTAGGGACTTGCAATAAATTCATCAACAGATGGTGTGAGTTGTAAGGAAATGAAGGAGGTGAATTTATAAGAAAATCTCCGACAGAACAATTAAAATGGACGATCGCATTTAAAGTGGATCCTAATTCCCTTGATTACCGGAGAGTCAAATCTTATTAAGAAGATTTTCTTCAAATCCCTTAAAATCTGGGAATCAATCATATCTACGTCAAATGATAAGATGAATCTACACTTACTCATTTCACTCTTCTATGTTAGCTTCATTCGTACTCTTCATATAAATAGATTGTTTATCCAAATTATTCGCTGATGATAAAACTCTAATTTTCAGCCCGTATGCATCATGATAACATACTTATTATCATTCACGACCTTTCCACTCAAATTTCGGGACGAAATTTCTTTAACGGGTAGGTACTGTGACAACCCGGAAATTTCCAACCAAATTTAAAGTTTAATCTTTATATGTTTCCGACACGATAAGCAATATTTGTTAAGTTAAATTTCAAGAATTTTAAACTATGTTCATACATTCATTCAACCTCGACCAAGTTCCAACGATTCACGAACCATTAAACGAATATGATTATATATGTATATGTGTATATATATTATAATTTGAAACGTAAACAAAATATTAGATTAAATACTTTATATGATTGTATCTGTTTCAAAATGTTTATCAATGGAATTAGAAGATAAGATCAAATGATTGAATTATCAGATAGATTGAATTATGATTACAAGTCTCTGTTGAAAGGCCCACGTTGATTTGAGAAATCTTTTCATTTTAACAATATTCGGAAAATGGTAAAGTGATTTATAAATATGAACAAATTGTCAATCATTGAGAACTAGACAAAGGATAGTGGAAGATTGAATCTCATAAAGACACGATTGATCTATTTAGTTTCAAACGTACAAAAATGTTTTCAGTTTAAAAAGAACTTTATTATTAAAACGTATATAACTTTTATAAATATCTAGAACTACTTTTGACAACTCATTACTTAACTAGTATGATAAAGATAACGATATTTATATTTTATTTTATTAAATATATATAACGATTTAAATTAATATTATATATATTTATACGTGTATTATACGTACATAGTTTTATACTTTTACTATACTTAAACTTTACCTTTACTTTATTTTTACTTTACTTTAACTTTAATAATTCATACTTTAATAATTCACTTTAATAATTCATACTTTAATAATTCACTTTAATAATTCATACTTTAATAATTCACTTTAATAATTCATACTTTAATAATTCATTTTAATAATTCATACTTTAATAATTCACTTTAATAATTCAAAAATCTATTATAAATAGAATTCAATAGGTTTCATTATTTTATAGAAACTTGAAAATAGTTTTCTCTAAACTCTCTCAATCGATTTACATATATATATTTACTCCGTATTATCTCAAGATATTATTAGTATACATAAAATATTACGACGGAGTGCTGTCCGAGTGATTTCGAAGTTGTTTTTTCGAGTGGGATAAGATTAAGGAAATTATGGGTTATAGCTATGGAGGTGATTGAGTATGGTTCATGGGTATGCTCGTGAGGTCAATATAGTGTTTATCATCTCCGTTGCGTTTACGTACCTTTCCTGCAATATTGAATCTCAGTATTGATATGTGAGTACTCATAATTTAATTTTTACATACTAATAGTGTATCCCTGACTAGTGCTCGAGTATATAGGATTATGCATACTTGTACTTTTGATATTGCCATTAGATAGGTTATGTTGATTCCTGAATTAGTTACATATACGATTGAGATAAGGTATAAGATATGCATGTCGTTGGAAAGCTAGCGAAAAATAGTTGAATTTTGGTTTAAGAATCACTTGAATCCAAGTAATGGTTAGAAAGTTATGAAATAAACAAATTGCATAATTAATTTCGTAATTAAAATTGCTGATGATAATTAGTGAACTAATTTTCTGGGTTATAAAAAGTGATTATTTGGATTCTACTCGTCGAGTAGATGAATTTTCATATAAAGCACGTCTCGTTTCGTTGAACGGTTGTCAAGTTATGGACAAAAGAAGTTTTGCAAATTTTGATGAAATGTCGAAACGGGAACTGAAATTCTCGCTGATCTGCGTTGTTTCATATATAAAAAAAAAATACCACAGAATTCTTTGCTGTAAGGTCTAATAAACAACTCTAGCTGTTTGTCAATTCGAGTCTCGACGATTTTTCTAAAAATCATCAAAGTTGAAAGTTTGGTCACATTTTAAAATTCTAAAAAGAGCTGAAACTTTTTTATTTAAAAATGTCAGTTTTGTATCAGTTGTCATGGTCGGCCTGATATGTGTTTACTCTTGCCAAAAATCATGTTATATCTTTGTGGTAACGAGAATTTGCAGGCTTTGACCGTTTGTCAATACGAGTTTTGAGGAATTTTCTAAAAATCTCCAAAGTAGGCTACTCGGTCACTTTTGTAAATTTATTAAAGCTGAAAAATTAACTTTGAAACACCGAAAACGCGTTGGCAACTACGAGTTGTCTAGGTTTAGTTTACTTCTGTAATATTTATGCTTAATTTTTTTGGTAATGTGTAACTTTTATCTTTGGCCATTTATCAATCGGAGTTCCGATAATTTTTCTAAAAATAGCTGAAGTGGCCCGTTTAGTCATGTTTGACCGAAAATCATTTTTGTATAAGTTATTATATATTTGCATGCGACCTCATTTTTACTTTGACCTTTGACTTTTGACTTTAACCTTTGACTTTTGACTTTGAACTTTGATTTTCCTGTTAACTTTTCAGTTAACTTTTTGTGTTGATTTTCTCTAAAAAAAAAAAAAAAAAAAACTAAAATACTATTTTATGATTATGAAACCATTTGTGTTACGTTGTTTCACACGTCACCTTTTACTAGAATCTTAATTGAGCATGAGTAATATAACATGTTACTATACTGTAGAGTTAGACTCGAGCTATAGGATAGGAATACACTATGACCTGACCTAAATTGCTATACAAATATTGACCAACATATAAATATATATAATTAATATAGGTTCATGAATCCGAGGCCAACTTTGCATTTGTTCAATGACGTTATATGTATTTTTACTACGAAATACAGTATGGTGAGTTTCATTTACTCCCTTTTTACTTATTACATTTTTGGGCTGAGAATACATGCAAATGCTTTATTAACTGTTTTACAATATTTATATGCGTGAGTTTCATTTGCCTTTTTACCCTTTATATTTTTGGGACTGAGAATACATGTGCTTTTATAAATGTTTGACGAAATAGACACAAGTAATTGAAACTACATTCTATAGTTGAATTATCGAAATCGAATATGCCCCTTTTTATTAAAGTCTGGTAATCTAAGAATTAGGGAACAGACACCCTAATTGACGCGAATCCTAAAGATAGATCTATCGGGCCTAACAAACCCCATCCAAAGTACCGGATGCTTTAGTACTTCGAAATTTATATCATGTCCGAAGGAGGATCCCGGAATGATAGGGGATATTCTTATATGCATATTGTTAATGTCGGTTACCAGGTGTTCACCATATGAATGATTATTTTTGTCTCTATGCATGGGACGTATATTTATGAGAACTGGAAATGAAATTCTTGTGGTCTATTAAAATGATGGAAATAAATGATTATGATAAACTAATGAACTCACCAACCTTTTGGTTGACACTTTAAAGCATGTTTATTCTCAGGTGTTAAAGAAATCTTCCGCTGTGCATTTGCTCATTTTAAAGATATTACTTGGAGTCTTTCATAGCATATTTCGAAGAACGTTGCATTCGAGTCATTGAGTTCATCAAAGATTATTATTAAATCAATTTATAGTTGGATAGTGGATATTATGAAATGGTATGCATGCCTGTCAATTTTCGATGTAAAGAAAGATTGTCTTTTAAAAACGAATGCAATGTTTGTAAAATGTATCATATAGAGGTCAAATACCTCGCAATGTAATCAACTATTGTGAATCGTTTATAATGTATATGAACGGGTCCTTTCAATTAATCCATCCCGTGTCCGGTCAAATGAATAATTATTGGTATTTATAGATATCCCGCCCACCGTACCCAGTCAAGCGTATGTGGTTATATATAAATACGTCAAATTATAAGTCTATATATTAAATTAACGAGATATCATTTAGTTAATATAAAGCTCATTAATAGCCCATAGTCTAATTTCCACAAGTGTCGTTCTTTTGTCCAAACCCCAATTATGGTACAAAGCCCAATAACCCCATCTTTAATATTTAGCCCAACATCACGATTACTTCGGTTTAAATAAGCATAATAATAACTTAGCTACGAGACATTAATTTAAAAAGGTTGAACATAACTTACAATGATTAATAATAGCGTAGCGTTACACGGACAGAATTTTGACTTACACATTTACAAAATTCGCCACTATAACCTTATTATTAAACTTTTAATATTAAAATTATAATTAAAATTAAAATATAAATATATTTGAGAGTAAGAGAGATTGAAATATTATGAGTAAAAATTCGGCCAGAATTCGTTGTATTTAAAGAATGTGGCCTGCTACAGTAACTCATGCGGTTGCATGAGTTTTGTGCCTTCTGGCCATGCGATCGCATGGCCGTCATTTCCTGGTCACATACTTTTTGGCTCCTATCTTGTTGACATATTTATTTAATATATATAATATATATATAATTATATATATATATTATATTATATTCATGTGCATAGTTGATTTGTAATATTAGCTCCGTTGCGTCGTGCGTTGATAGTTGGTTCATGTCCCGGTTCCGGATTTTCGAACGTCCTTTCGTACTATTTAATATCTTGTACTTTGCGTTTTGCGGCTCGTACTCTTGTAATTTTTAGACGTTTCTCATCAATAATTTGAACCATTTTGATTGTACTTTGTACTCTTCAGCTTTTTGGTCGTTTGCGTCTTCAATTCGTCGAATCTGTCTTTTGTCTTCACCTTTTATTATTTAAATGAATATCACTTGTAAATAGAACAATTGCAACTAAAAGCTTATCTTTCTTGAAGGATAATGCTATGAAATATATGTTCGTTTTTAGCATTATCACTAACCTTTTTGCTTCGACAAAAGGGGGAGAAAGTGTATGGTAAATGATGTTAACACTTATGTCGGCTTACATAACTAAGCACTTACCTATATGTTTGTCATCATAAAAAATGGGGAGAATGTTGGTTAATGATCCAATGATAATATTCAAAAGTTAATCACTTTGTTTTGATGATGACACAAAAGAGATAAGTGCGTAATCATATGTAAGACGACATGAGTTCATAAGCCTACACTATCTCTAGCAAAAGACCAATACATAAATAATTAACTTGGTAAAATTGCTATGCGGCTGCACCACGGTCGACCGTGCGTCTGACCGTGGATGTCCTGTACCAACGATTGCACCATTTTCTAAAACTGTCAATCTACGGCTAACCTCACGGACGACCGCAGCTCGACCGTAGTTTTCTCTGTTACCAAAATCATCCACTTTAAGTTAGACCACTTTGAGGCATCTATAATTTACAAAACCTTTTTAAACGTACTTATAATAGTTGCCTTCTTTGATTTTAAAAGAGTTTTGAACCAAAAGATGTTAATCTTGATTAATCACACCTAATGACACATTAATGATGATTTAACTTGAAATAAGATTAAACACACAAGTGTTATATCTTTTTATCTTATTACATAGTGTAGTTATAATTTATTTTTATTATTAGGGCTTTAGTTATAATTAGGGTTATTATTATTATTATTATTATTGTTAAGCTTACTTATTATTATCACTAGCATAAGGCAAATTAATATTTTTATCATTAATATTAGTATTATTATTATTAAAACTATTATCATTAGTACACAATTATAGTTATTATTATCAGTATTATTATTATTAGCATGAGTATCATTATTAACAATATCGTTATTACTAGTATTATCATTATTAATAAAACTAATACTATTGTTATTTTTAGTAAACTATTATTATCAACATTATTTTTTTTTTATAATTTATTATGTACATAAAGTATACAGATTACATATACCAAAAATTATATTAACATTTCATATAACTATATATCAAACTTATTATCATTTTTCTTATAAATACCTTCGTATAACAAACTACTTATTTTAAGAATAATATTGATTATATATATAACTATATGTATATATATTAATATAACTAAATGAATAGATATTAATCATTTTAAATATAAATACATATAAAATATATATATATATATATATATATATATATATATATATATATATATATATATATATATATATATAACATGCACTTTAAAATATAAAATAAGTATATTTTTTTTTAATGGAATTCAGTATAAATTCTATATAACCACAAATATACAAATAATATATAAATAAATGAAATTATGTAATTTCCATCATATGTGTTGATAGATATATAATTAATATAGGTTCGTGAATCCGAGGCCAACCCTGCATTGTTCAATATAGTCATATGTATTTTTGCTACAAAATACATTAGGTGAGTTTCATTTGCCCTTTTACTCTTTACATTTTTGGGACTGAGAATACATGCAAATGCTTTATTAACTGTTTTACAATAATTATATGCGTGAGTTTCATTTACCTTTTTACCCTTTATATTTTTGGGCTGAGAATACATGCGTAAATTTTATAACTGTTTTACGAAATAGACACAAGTAATCGAAACTACATTCTATGGTTGAATTATCGAATCGAATATGCCCCTTTTTATTAAGTCTGGTAATCTAAGAATTAGGGAACAGACACCCTAATTGACGCGAACTCTAAAGATAGATCTATCGGGCCCAACAAGCCCCATCCAAAGTACCGGATGCTTTAGTACTTCGAAATTTATATCATGTTCGAAGGAGGATCCCGGAATGATGGGGATATTCTTATATGCATATTGTGAATGTCGGTTACCAGGTGTTCAATCCATATGAATGATTTTTTTCTCTATGCATGGGACGTTTATTTATGAGAATTGGAAATATGAAATCTTGTGGTCTATTAAAATTATGAAATGATTATTTATGATAAACTAATGAACTCACCAACCTTTTGGTTGACACTTGAAAGCATGTTTATTCTCAGGTATGAAAAAATCTTCCGCTGTGCATTTGCTCATCTTAGAGATATTACTTGGAGTCATTCATGACATATTTCAAAAGACGTTACATTCAAGTCATTGCGTTCATCAAGATTATTATTAAGTTAATTATAGTTGGATATTTTATGAAATGGTATGTCTGTCATCAACTTTCGATGTAATGAAAGATTGACTTTTCAAAAACGAATGCAATGTTTGTAAAATGTATCATATAGAGGTCAAGTACCTCGCGATGTAATCAACTGTTGTGAATCATTTATAATCGATATGGACTTCGTCCGGATGGATTGGGACGGGTCACTTCAGTTGGTATCAGAGCGGTGGTCTTAGCGAACCATGTCTGCATTAGTGTGTCTAATAGATAGTCGTTAAGATGCATTAGTGAGTCTGGACTTCGACCGTGTCTGCATGTCAAAAGTTTTTCTTATCATTTTTAGTCGAAAATCATCTACTTATCATCCTTAGGAAATTACCTGCTTATCATTCTTAGTCTAGACACATCTTACTGCATTGATTGCATGAATAGTGTATAGACAAAAATTCATATCTTAGCGAATCTGCTAATTCATATCTTAGCATATCTGCTACTGTAGACTTTATCTGACACGTTTCCTTAATTCTCTTCGTAATCTATGGGATCTTCTGTACTATGTATAGGTATTCTATGTAATTAGAATATCATCCGATATCCAAAAATCATTTAATATCGAAAAATCCTTTATTCAATCGTACGAAATGGAACTCACAACTAGTTCAAGTCCCTCGGATTTCGATATGGAGTCCCACTCCAGCTCCGAAAGCAGCGTCACCAGAATAAATCAATCAATCAGCCATCCCCAATTTATCTAATGGGTTCGTAGTCGACTTAATCAATGGAGACGCGAAGAAGGCGATCATTTCCACCAACCAAATTACCCTCTTGATGATGAACCTAAAGCACTTACCGACGAACCTGTCCGTAATACCATTTTCTCGCTCGTTTCCAGAGTATCTTTTCATGATTATATTCTATTCACAATTCTAAACCTTATTCATCCGCTCGTTCCGACCGACAATCATCCCGGAATAATTTAAGAAGTCAATAAACTTAACGCTCGAAAAATCAATCTGGAAAATGTGGTACAAAACCTACCAGCTTCAACAACAGCACCGGTAAAACGAGTACCATCAACAACAACATCTGTAGCACAAACCTCAACATCTCATTCTATACCTCAAGTATAATCATCGTTCTACGTATCATTCTATATCATTTATCTTCATTCGACATGACAATTATGTAATCTCTAATGTTTTAGAGATTATATATTCTTGTTCTAACGGTAAATTAAATGAGTTAATATCATATTGACTCATAAAATCCATGGTTACATCTGAAGAAAATATATATGTATATATGTGTTCATAAAGATTGTAATTAAAAATTCTTTCGTACAAACTGTTAATGGTAAAAATATTTTAACGGGTAGGTAATACCCGAGGAAATATTTAGCTTTCATATTAACATGTTATACTGTACATTCTTTCAATCTGATTCAACAGTCATTTACTATCCTATTTACAACCACAGATATACGTATCCGTTCACCGCAGAATAACCATTTTCATTCAATTTCATATTTGGATTTTGACCTATCAGAATCCAACAAGTGGCATAATGAAGAAATAATGAACACACTAAAAATTGATTAGAAACAGACTAATTAACAATATGTAATTTTGTTAAGAAACCACGCTAACAAAATCCTAGCTAACTGTTCCTAGCTAACTGTTAATTCTGTATTAAATTTTATTTTATCGCAATTTATTTATCGCAATTTAATTATCGCAATTTATTTATCTCAGTTTATTTATCCTAATTTTAATTCTCGCAATTTTATTTATCGTCATTTAATTTATGTTATTTATTTTACGCACTTTAAATATCGGGACACGTATACAAGTTTTTGACATATCATATCGACGCATATATATATATATATATATATATATATATATATATATATATATATATATATATATATATATATATATATATATATATATATATATATATATATATATATATATATATATATATATATATATATATATATATATATATATATATATATTATTTGGAATCACCATAGACACTCTATATGCAGTAATGATCGAGTTCTCTATACAGGGTTGAGGTTGATTCTCAAATAATATATATACTTTGAGTTGTGATCGAGTCTGAGACATGCACACGGGTCACGATATGTATTAATTAATTCGAATATTATATATTAAACTATATATGAATTATTGGACTATTACTGTGGACTATCGATTGTGGACTAATAACATTGGACAATTAAAATGAATTAAAATATTGTTTATAACATATGAAACTAAATAATTCTTCAAGTTTGCCACTTGATTTCATCTTAAACCTCATTTGTATCTTGACAATTACAATCTGCGTTCAAACCTTTCATGATTCTTGAAAACACCTCAATCGATAGGATGAATTAAAGTCACTTCATCTACGGAAGGAAAGATTTATGCATATAGTTATGCACCTGAGAAACTCTTGGCAACTGAGTAAAAGTTTAACACGTAGCCGCGTCAGATCCTTTGGCATTTATTAGCAAAAATAACTTTGCGATCCCTTTTCAAATTAGCCAATTTTGTCACAGCTCCAGCAAGTCAACTTCGACTTTTCATTCGAAGTAGCCTTACTATAATCCTGATATATACAATTACCCTTTTGATACCGGAGAATTCTTTTATATTCCACCATATTACCAGCAAATGTACCAGCAACCTTGTCGCTCCTTAGTTTAAATTCCTCCGACAAATCACTATATTTATCTATTGAAGTCTCGTCATGTACTCATCCGCATCTTGTAACGAGAACTGCCATAACAATTACCAGGAATCAACAATCAGTACTTTGAAAACTCACAGCATATCTACATCAACAGTTATATGTATGACATTTATCTTTTAGAATTATGATCTCTCATTCTGAAATTCTGAAAAGCACTCAGTCACAAATCAATACTCTGAATGTTGAAAAAGCTGAATGAAGCAGCAGGAACCGTAGACATCCGTAAACGACCTTAATCATCGAAAGTTGATGATAAAGAATAGTATGTTGGAAAAGCTCAGAAAAGTTGAAACTGGAAAACTGATTGAGCAAACTACGAAGGAGTCTCTGAACAAAACACAAGGACTAAACTTGTACATTAAGAATCCTGATGATTCTGTTTCTGATGAAATCTTTAGTGAATACCTTGCTTTTGACTCCAAAATCTTGCGGACAAATTTCCATCACCATCCTTCGATATTAAAAATTCCAAAATATCATCGTATCTTTCATTATAAATGTCCTCCATATTTATGAAGATATTTTCATAACTATTTTTATCTGAAATCATTAATCTCTTCGTGCTATCAGTATTACATCATATAGAAACTGTTAGTTTCTATATTCTGTAAACTTTTGAGCTTAAAATATGAATGTTATTGAAGTAATGTTGGGAACTGATGCATGAGTTAGTATAATATAATGACACTTGATCAACGTGATTATATTACAGTAATTCATGCTGAGTTTCTAATGGAACGTGATGATTCACAGAACATACCGTCATCATGTGCCATTTACACAACTCTTACATTCTAACAAATCTCCAAACATATTAAGAACATATATTCTTGATAGTTCTATCTTTTCGAATAATCTGGTAATTTGACAAGTCAAGATCGTGCCATTACGATTTCCTTCTTAGAACATTAACAATGTTCATTCCAAAGTTTATATCTGCGAATTCCGAACCATTACAAGCGGTGTTTAATCGCAAGAAGAAGAAACGAAGGGACAAAGCTCCAAAATATAAGAGAAAATATAAAGCCCAATAACAACACGGAGGTTACCAACCGTGGATATTAATACGAATAACAATATAAAGATATGATATAATTAAGAATAGTATTACCCCAAGGTAATAGTAGGAGTAAACAGATTCTTCTGGTGGAAGATTGAAAAGAACGATGACAGAAATGATAATTAGGAAATAACAAGGATCAGAACTGGATTAGGCATATTCACAATCCTTTGGATGTACGACCTAAGAAGGAAAGTATTGGAATGGTGAAAGTAACGGAACGGAAGAACATTTATAGTGGAAATACCAGACAAAACAATCGAGGCAGATGACCGCATTTAATTATATAGATCTTAATTTCCTTGTTCGCCAAAGAATCAAATCTTTTAGATTTTGAAGGTTTTCTAAAATCCCTTGAATTCCGAAAATTCAACCAAGACGACGTCAAAAGTTAAGACGCACCTTATTTTCTAAATTCAACCATGACTACGTCAAAAGTTACGACAAAACTTTTCGCTCTTTTGTGATAACTTCATTCGTACTCTTCGAATAATCGAATTGTTTTATCCATACTACTCAATAATGATAAAACTTTACTTTATCAGCTCATAGTCATCATGAAAACATTTTTATTGTTATCCATGACCACCTCACTCAAATTTCGGGACGAAATTTCTTTAACGGGTAGGTACTGTGACGACCCAGAAATTTCTGAACAAATTTAAACTTGATCTTAATATGATTTCAACACGATAAGCAAAGTTTGTTAAAATGAATCTTAAGAACCTTTGAACTGTGTTCATGTATACATTTGTCCTTCGACTGTTTTCGACGATTCACGAACCATTGTGTAAATAAAATATGTAAATAAATATATATATAAATATAAATATAAGTTTATATATCAAATTGAATTAATATAATACCATTTAATCACTTGAATTAAGTATGTAGAGTAATATACAAAATAAGTAAGATGTTATTAAAGTAAATATATAAAAATAAATATAAATTATGTACACAATTAATGTTGTATGTATGTTGTAATGTATATATATAAATACTAAATATTTAAACATGTTATTATATAATATAAGTATTACATAATTAATGAAATGTAATATTATTATATTAAATTTAATTACAAGTAAAAACATATTTAATATATTACCTTCATCATTAATATTGATATTTGTATTATCAATACTATTAAATTAATATACAATATATAAATATGAGATTTGATAAACATGATTTGTTAAATCAATATTATAGGTATTACTCTCTGTATTATCATTAGACTAAATATCTATATTGTTAATAATAATTTAATATATAAATATAAAAATTGAAATATGTAACTTGTTGTTATTAGTAATAATATTATGTTTTTATCATTAGGAACTATTATTATTATTATTATTATTATTATTATTATTATTATTATTATTATTATTATTATTATTATTGATATAAAAACAATACAATTTATGATTGTTATAAAAATAATTATTATGATAAATATTATTATTATAGATATTACTATCATTAATATTATTTTTATTATTATTAATAGTATTTTGAAATCTTATTAATAAATTTATTATAAGTTATTATTAGTATTTATTATTAATAACATTATAAATATTAAAGTGTATTATTTATATATAATCAAATATATATAAACAAATTTATATAAACACATATAAATATATATATATAAATATATATATATATATATATATATATGAATATATTATAAATAAATAAAGTCATGAATATTTTCAATTTCTATTTTGAATCACTATCATCGCTGTCCTTTTTGTCTGAGAGATCAAAACAATCGACCCAATTGTCATACATAACAACAAATTAGTTAAAAGTAAAGCATTTGTTTTATATTTCTTATTTTCTCTGATTAAAAAAATTGTGTACTCTTTGTCTGCCAAAAATTGCTAAATGTCGACCTCTCAAATCAATTAGAATCCAGGTAGCTCTTAAAATCAATTAATCTTTCACGTTATATAGGTTACCACACTACAATTCAAAAATTAAAAATCAAAAACCCAAGAAAAATAAACACGACCTCTGTTCTTACACTTTATAGCCAAATCCCAAATTCGAATCCAATTTGAAAAACGAAAAGTGCAGTCATGTTAGTAATCTCGTGCTCAAACTATCTGGAAAGTTTCATATCCTAATTTCGAATATCAAGTAAGAATTTACGAGTCAAAGTTTTTGTTTTTAAAAGTCAAACTTTGTGTTCATCCCAAAATTCAAAATCAGTGTTATGTTTTAGGTTAAATTATAATTACAGAAAGTTTCTAAGTTAGATTTCTAACCTATTTAAAGTTATAGCCTTGTCCTAAAATAAACTAAAAATCGAGTTTGGATTTGAAGTTCATAACCGTATGGTCTATACAGCGATCTCTCCTTTTATTTCGGTTTAAATGATTCCAACTATAAAAGGAGATCGTTTCTATTTTAGTTGAGAGTTCTAAATCAAATAAACAAATTGTGGTTAGTGAGGATTTGGTCTCTGGATGATTTTGAATTTGCGAAGAAGAAGATAAATATGAATACAAAATATTACGGGTTATATAACTTTGGGTTTAGTATAAATCAGAAAAAGCTGGACAGCCCAGCTGGTCTAACTAGTAACGGGTATACGAGGGGTCTCAGGTTCGAACCCTGGCAGGGTCATTTTTTATCTTTTTGGGCGAAATTTTGAGGTAGTTTTCTTTTTATTATTATTATTATTATTATTATTATTATTATTATTATTATTATTATTATTATTATTATTATTATTATTGTTATTATTATTATTATTAATTGCCAATGTTATTAAAAATATTATAACTACTAAGGTAGTAATTATAATTTATTTTTATTATTAGGACTTTAGTTATAATTAGGGTTATTATTATTATTATTGTTAAGCTTACTTATTATTATCACTAGCATAAGGCAAATTAATATTTTTATCATTAATATTAGTATTATTATTATTAAAACTATTATCATTAGTACAAAATTATAGTTATTATTATCAGTATTATTATTATTCGCATGAGTATCATTATTAACAATATCGTTATTACTAGTATTATCATTATTAATAAAACTAATACTATTGTTATTTTTAGTAAACTATTATTATCAACATTATTTTTTTTTTATAATTTATTATGTACATAAAGTATACAGATTACATATACCAAAAATTATATTAACATTTCATATAACTATATATCAAACTTATTATCATTTTTCTTATAAATACCTTCGTATAACAAACTACTTATTTTAAGAATAATATTGATTATATATATATAACTATATGTATATATATTAATATAACTAAATGAATAGATATTAATCATTTTAAATATAAATACATATAATATATATATATATATATATATATATATATATATATATATATATATATATATATATATATATATATATATATATATATATATATATATATATATATATATATATATAACATGCACTTTAAAATATAAAATAAGTATATTTTTTTTAATGGAATTCAGTATAAATTCTATATAACCACAAATATACAAATAATATATAAATAAATGAAATTATTTAATTTCCATCATATGTGTTGATAGATATATAATTAATATAGGTTCGTGAATCCGAGGCCAACCCTGCATTGTTCAATATAGTCATATGTATTTTTGCTACAAAATACATTAGGTGAGTTTCATTTGCCCTTTTACTCTTTACATTTTTGGGACTGAGAATATATGCAAATGCTTTATTAACTGTTTTACAATAATTATATGCGTGAGTTTCATTTACCTTTTTACCCTTTATATTTTTGGGCTGAGAATACATGCGTAAATTTTAAAACTGTTTTACGAAATAGACACAAGTAATCGAAACTACATTCTATGGTTGAATTATCGAATCGAATATGCCCCTTTTTATTAAGTCTGGTAATCTAAGAATTAGGGAACAGACACCCTAATTGACGCGAACTCTAAAGATAGATCTATCAGGCCCAACAAGCCCCATCCAAAGTACCGGATGCTTTAGTACTTTGAAATTTATATCATGTCCGAAGGAGGATCCCGGAATGATGGGGATATTCTTATATGCATATTGTGAATGTCGGTTACCAGGTGTTCAATCCATATGAATGATTTTTGTCTCTATGCATGGGACGTTTATTTATGAGAATTAGAAATATGAAATCTTGTGGTCTATTAAAATTATGAAATGATTGTTTATGATAAACTAATGAACTCACCAACCTTTTGGTTGACACTTGAAAGCATGTTTATTCTCAGGTATGAAAGAAATCTTCCGCTGTGCATTTGCTCATCTTAGAGATATTACTTGGAGTCATTCATGACATATTTCAAAAGACGTTGCATTCAAGTCATTGCGTTCATCAAGATTATTATTAAGTTAATTATAGTTGGATATTTTATGAAATGGTATGTCTGTCGTCAACTTTCGATGTAATGAAAGATTATCTTTTCAAAAATGAATGAAATGTTTGTAAAATGTATCATATAGAGGTCAAGTACCTCGCGATGTAATCAACTGTTGTGAATCGTTTATAATCGATATGGACTTTGTCCGGATGGATTAGGACGGGTCGCTTCAATGACAAGCTATTAAAATGGGCTAGTGAAGTTTTGGAGGCTTGTGGTTTGTTAAAGGATGATTAAAGCAACTAGTTAAAGGATTCTTCATTATAATCAAACTAGTCAAAAATAACTTGTTGCAAACAACCAATGAAGTATGATACTTCCATCCAAGTATTGACAAAGTGTAAGATTCATGGGTTATTGTGTTTGGAGCTTTGTGGGTTGTCAAGGGACAAGATTTCAGCATTTACCTTTTTAGGAAATCAATGACAATGGTCAAGGGCATTGGACTTTCCTCTTTAGCTAGCACATGTCAACCTCCATGCATGTGTCCAAGATCAAAGGGGTAATGGAGTTAACTTATAGGTGTATTAAGCATATTTTGAAAGCTCTATATTAGGTAAAGAAGCCAAAAATTCAAAGAAAAAGGAGCTCCAACGGATATGTTGAAATGCTGACAGAAGTTGTACGGCTGCCTGCAAGGTCGACCGTGGTTCGACCGCAGTTTTGTCTGTCAATATTTTCTTGGAATATAAATACACCACTTTGCCAAACTAGAAGACTACCTCTTTCCAACATTCTTTCAAAGTCATATCTACTGATCTCCCAAGCCTCAAGCACATATCAATGGAGAGATTATAAGAGAGAAAGAGAGATTATACTTACACTAAGTAGAATTGAAATGTAAACTTTGTAATTATCATTTGTATCTTCAAGTTTATTTTGTAAGACACTTCCTTAGGGGGTCAAGGAAGTTAGATAGTTCTTATGATTGGAAACACCATCTTGCTTAATGATTCAACTTCCTTAAAGGGATCTAGGAAGTTGATCAAATTGAGAATTAAGTTGGTGTGACCTATTGAAGAACTATGAGTGATTGTAAGCTAAGCTATAAGTTTACTTGTAACCTATCTTCTTAAAGGGATCTAGAAGGTAGTTGTGATTTCACTAGGCTAGAGCATTAGAATCTTGTGATAAGAGCATTTGGTGTTTGTGAATTCTTCAAAGGGACGTAAGGGTTCATAAGTAGCGGCTTATCGATGAGCTAGTGTTGTATCCGGACACTCCACCTGGTTTGGGGTATCATAGTGAAGAAAACTCTCAATTCGTAGAATTGGGGAGTAGATTTAGGTGGATTAGTTAACATCCACCCGAACCACTATAAATCCTTGTGTTTGTGCACTTACATTCTTTACATACTTGCATTAACAAACACAAATGCTTCCACGCTTAAAACTTATCTTTTATTAGTTAAAGATTTCGAAAAAGTTTTAAGAAATCACTAACTATTCATCCCCCCTCTAGTTACTTATATACCCTAAGTGGAGGAGGGCAGTTTTTATCTACGACTTTAAGAGGTTTAGAGGCCACTCTTTATCAATTTTGAAGATCTTAAACATCAAAGATCAAGGATTGATCATCTATAATCATTGATACATGTGTTTTCATGATTTTTAGTGATATTATCATGAACACCTTTGTTATCAATTGTTTAGTTGGTTTTTATAGCATGTCAGGCTAAATCCTCTAATGTTTGCTCAGATGTAATAACTTTTGATTGTTGGATTGTTCTTATTTTTATGGATTTAATGTTTGATTGATTTAGTTTTAATAAGTTTGGTCAAAGACCCATTGTTATGCATGTTTTCTACTTTAATTCAATTATATATGTTATTAATTCATTATTGTGAGATAATTAATGATAGATAACGTGTACTTCAACACATTCATGTGATCTAGACGATTAAGGATTTGATTTCAAATGATTGTATTAAATATCTAATCGGTAATTGAATGGTATTAGGCATCATAATCGTGATAATTACATTGAGTGATCTTTGTAGTTATGATTTTAAGTGATTTTAATCCAGATCAAATCTTAATAGTTGAATCTCATTGATTATTAATTTTGTGTTCAACCAAAAGATCTATTATTATGTGAATCAGTTATTTGACTTTAACTACATAATTTGTCACCTAGTTTACGTGAGTTTATTAGTGGTAAATGGATTATGCTTTAACTCTTGGGAGATTTAGACATTTACATGTGAGTGTGAATGGTTATTAATTGCTAATTCGATAACACAGTCGTGTAGTTGCTCCAAGTGATTGTAGTAAGTAAGGTTTTACGTGAGTTAACCCTAGGTTATAACTAAGGTTTTACGTGAGTTTAACCTAGGTTGAATCACAATAGTTTAATCTTATACAGTTTGATTGTTTGAATGCGATTAATGTGAGTTAGTCAAGTTTGGATGATTGAAATATAACTTATCAGGCATTTAATTGGTTTTAATTGAAAGAACAATCCACGTCATCAGTGAATCATTTGAGTGAACACTGCTTTGTCCATCTGATTATTTGTTTTATTTATTTTCACGTTATTAGTTTATTCAAACCCCCATTTAACAACATAAATCTTAAGAATAATTATAAGTCTAAAAATCTTAAACGCTGCTCCCTGTGAACGAATTCGTAACTTTACTACAATAAGATTAGGTGTGTTTTACGCATATCAAATTTTTGGCGCCGCTGCCGGGGAGCGGTGTGTCTTAGAATTTTACAAGCTTTTAGTTATTCGATCCTTTCGTGGAAACTTATTTTCGCGAAAGTTACTTTTCTGTTATTTTATTTTCAGTTTTACGCTTTGGTTTTGTGGTGGTGTGAACGCAGGTTAGATACTAATAACTCTGGAACCGTCTAGAGTTTATCATACACGCAGCAAAGCTAAAGTTGAGCAAGAAATCACTGAAGGTTTCTCAGTATTACCTTTTTATATTCCGGAATTTGAATATATTAAGAAAGAAGAGGTTAAAATGGGTGAACCAGCAAGGGGTCAATCCATGGAAGCGATGATGAAAGCCACGAGGGCTGGTAATAGACACGCCATTACCCAACTGGTAGTCGATAAAGATTTTGAGGTTAAGGGGAAGGTTTTAAATATGATCACTCATTAGTGCTAGTTCAGCGGTACACCGAAAGAGGATGTATTCGAGCATCTTCGTTCCTTCAAGAGCATCTGTAATTTGTTCAAGATTGCCCAAGTTGCAGTCACGGTTATCTATTTGAGGGTTTTTTCCTTGGTCTTTGAAAGACGATGCCATGGACTGGTTGGAATCACTGCCCGAAGGTGAAATTGACAGTTGGACTACGATGGAAGATTGATTTTTGCAACGCTTCTTTCCAGCTTCTAAGGCCGTGAAACTATAGAGTGACATTAATCACTTTGTTCAGAAGTCAAACGAGACACTCTATGATGCTTGGACCCGTTTCAGTAAAATGCTTCAAAATTGTCCTTAACACACGATGAACAATTTTAATAAGGTCCAAATCTTTTATAAGGGTGTTAATGTGCCAGCGAGGAAAGAAATTGATATTGTTGTAGATGGTTCTTTGATGAAGAAGACACCAGATGAAGCTTATACATCATCTCAGAAACCGCTACACACTCATATGATTGGCATCAAGAGATGGATGTTTCTCGGTCTTCTCATGTCACGAATATCGAAACTAGTGATGAAATTTCATCGGTTAGAGCACAACTTGCAACTGTTAAAAGACAGATGGAATCGATGACTAAAGAGATGCACGCTATTAAAGTAGGTTGTGAATTATGTCAGGGCCCACATCTCACAAAGGATTGTAATCAGGCATCTATGGAGGAGCAGGTGAACTACTTGGGTAATCAATACAATAATCAGTACCAAGGAGGTAGTTCGGGTTATCAAAGGAACGGACCACCGGGGTTCGTTAATCAAAATCAGAATCAGTCGTATGTGGATAAGGGTCCTTCACTAGAGAAGTTATTGCGGGGGTTTATTATAAAGACAGACGAAAGCATCACGGCTTTGAGGTAAGATAGTGATTCGACAAAACAGCAAGTGCGAAGTCAGCATGCCTCGATACAGAATTTGGAACGGGATGTGGGGCGTATAGCTCAATCGCTAACGGAGAGACCACCGGGTGCTCTCCCTTCGAATACGCAAGCTAATCCGAGTATCAATGGGCCACCCCGAACAATCTTGACTAATAACAACCGAAGTGATGTGAAGAATAAAGACCCTCAGGTTTCTACTTATTCGCATGTGAATGCTATTTCTAGCTTTGAGGGTTATGATTCCGATGAGGTTATACCGACTTATACTCATAATAATATAGACGGTTGGATTCGAGTTAGTGATATAACTCCCGCATATGGTAATTACTTAATGAGTTTAATGACGGGGAGTTCTTCTAGTTCGGGTAATCAAGAGTCGGAAGTGAAGAGTGTTGAGACTACCGAGTCTCTTGAGTTTAGTGTAGATTAGTTTGAAGTGGAAGAAGAGGTGAAACCGTCACCTAAATTGAAAGTTTATAAGTCGCCTATTCCATATCCGAGAGCTATTCAAGCCGAGCAACCAAAGGACACTATTTCTAAGTCTATTAATACTAATGAAAATATGTGTGTGCATGTACCTTTGGTTGATGTTCATGCAGGTATGCCCAATTATGGGAAATTTTTGAAGGATTTAATGGTGAAGAAGGGTGAACATGAGCAGACGTCATCTGCGTTTCTTGAAGCAGAATGTGCTGCCATTTTGAAGAAGAGTGATATGCCACCAAAGTTACGTGATCCTGGGCCATTCATAGTACCCTGTAGGATTGATGACTCTGAAATTTTTAATTGTTTAACTGATTTAGGTGAGAGTATCAATCTTATGCCGTTATCTATTTATTCACGTTTGGGTTTAAATAAACTTAAGTCGACTAATACTGGAGTTAGGTTGGTTAACCAGTCAGTTAGTAAACCTATAGGGATTGCTGAAAATTTGGTGGTTAAGATAGGTGAATTAGAGTTCCCAGCTGACTTTGTGGTTGTTGATATGCCAGAGGATAAGGTTGTACCCATTGTTTTAGGTAGACCATTTTTAGCAACTGCAGGTACACTCACTAACTAGTGAACTTGTAAATTGATTTTGAGGGACAGAGGTAAAACCATAAGCTTTCAGACTAAGTTTAGTGTTAAACCACCACCCATACCTGTAGATTTTGTGAATGTAACTACTAGTGTTGAAACTAAAGCTAGTAAACCGAATAAGTGTGGGGGAACGGTAGAGAAAAAGTTTGTTGATAAACCGCCCGAGGATAGTGTTATTGATAGATCAATGAGGAAGTTGTATAATCAGGTTAGGAATTCATTGTCGGAGAAAGATGAGCATGTTAGGAACAGATTGGTGTCAAATCTTTCTAGAAAGGAAAAGGAAAAGCTTAGGGAGTTGACCAAGGAGTCAAAGATGGCGGATGTTTGGTTACTAAATGCAATTGGGTATAGAGATTCGATTAAAGGTTCCGGTGGGTCTAAGGATGGAACCGCGTATCATCCGGGCATCAGTTGAGAAGGAGGTGGAGTCTGGTGCAAGACTCGTTAATAAACTAAATCTATATCCTTGTAACCTTGTATATTGCGTGTGTTTTAAAACTAAAAAACCTAAAAATTTGAAAAACCCAAAAATCCAAAAATATTTTTATTTTTATGTTTTGTTCTTGTTTAATCATTGCAGGTACTATTATGTGATGACAATCGATGAATGGCTGTCAGTGCAGAGCCGTCTGTCACTCCGTTTCGTGATTATATTACTCTACATCCGGTTATGTTTTTCCCATTCACTCTATTGTCCTCTCGAATTTTTACTTTATTTATCTGATTTCATGTTAATGAGGGCATTACATGATCTTAAGTGTGGGGGAGAGAGATATAAATTCTCGCGGATGTAATACACTTGGCTTGAGTCTTATTTTTGATTAAATTGTTAAGAATTGGGAATTTTTAAAGTTTTTGACTCATTAAAAAGCCAAGTGTAGTTGTTTATGAAGCAAATGTTATCACTTTTGTAAGTTAAATTGTGTAGGTACCTCAATGATGTTGGTGTTTTGCATTTTCTTTTTGCGTGAGTGTGTGTGAATAATAAGGAAGCAAAGTCTTCCAGGGTTATAAAAAACCCAAAATTGTAGGATGATTCAAGTCCATCCGTAAAGGAAGTTAAGTCTTTCGAATGCCGTTTTACTTAGTGTAGGAGACTTTCTAATCTACATCATTTTATACTGACATTGGTTAATACATCATTTCACAATGTATTACACCGATGTATCGTACTGTGGGAAGAGGAGCCTAGAGATTCAACCTATGCTATCTTCTTGATGAAGAGCAATGGCTTCGTGCTAGTGTTGCTAGACAACACATGCCATGGTCAAAAGCCAGGGTACCCTTTTTGAATACGGGAATGTAGAATCTGCTTCCTACATTTTCTTAAAATAGCATAAAAGCTAGATGCGTGGGAATTGAGGTCGAAGGACCTTAAATAAATTTAACCAAGTGTTTAAACACTTCCGGGAGAATCGAGTCCTCCCATGTTGTTTTAGGAAGTCAAGTCTTCCGAAGCTTAGAAGTGAAGTCTTCCAAGTTGCGTCAAGTTTCAAAAGACCATTGCTTGAAAGTAAAGTCTTTCTGGTGTCGTACAATAGACCCCCCAAAAAATTTACACCCAAGGTAGTTGTCTTCCCTCGCCTTCGAACTGGAGGGTAGTTCATCCTTGATGATATACTAGATTGTTAATTACCCGTGCGACTGTCCCAAAACTGGGATGGCTTTGAAAGCACATAGCCTTAAAACCCAAAATTTCCGAAAAACTTGTTTTGTGTAAAAACTTAACTAGTTTTCCCGTTCTTAAAATATAAAAATGGTTTTCTTAAGGTCTTGTTTTCCGTAAGGCCAAATTTTTCTTGGTTCCGTACGTGGTGTTCTTAATTCGGGGAATTGAAGCTTCTTGTAACGACCCAACCCGTTATCCTACCAAAAACACACCTTAAAAAAAAAAAATCTGAAACAACACAACTGGACGGCGTTCAGTTATCTGGATGGCGTCCAGCAGAGAAGACCAGGACGGCGTCTAAATGAACTGTAAGTTACTGATCAGTTTTACAATTACACACCAGCAAAAAACCCGCTTCCCGACACTTTTAAACCAAAACACTTTCACAATATGTTATAATAATTAAAACTAAGAGCTTTCCACAATAAAACCGAGTTTTACAAAACCGGGCCCACATCGGCCGTTTTACGACTTTCGTACAAAATTACGAGTTTTCGACCATATAAATTTTAACACAAAAGCAAAGACCGAGCATGGTGATTGGGGATATGCTACCCAATCCTAATCAAATCCAAAAGCATGTCTTTTAAGCAACTACGCAAGTCCTCTAGTTCCCACGCTTACCCGAGCCACCGCATCCATGCATATCTATAAAAATGTAAACAACGAGAGGGTAAGCTAACGCTTAGTGAGTGAGAATATATTACATACATACATATGCATAAAATGGACACGCCACATAAATAATCAAATATCACATACCGGGGCATCCACGTATAAGGCAACTAAGCATACCGTTCAACCGCTATATAACAAGCTAATAATCAACAAGTAAGTTCACCAACGACGATATGAACCACTCCAACAAGCTACACCCGGAGGGTTAGCTACATTACAACGATACAACGATATATATAACAATAAAGCGTACAACGCCCAAGGTTAACCCCTTAACCCAATACCAAAAGTCAATTACCACAATGAAGATTGGACGAACTACACGAGCCATAGTAAATCCGCATCCACACGAGACTACTATCTTCATTAGCACAACAACATCGAGGTTGGCCGAACTACATGAGCCTTAGCAAATCCGCAACCACACGAGATCACTACCTCAATGAGATGACCGAACTACACGCGTCATCGTGAATCCGAACTACACGAGACTCACTTTCTCAATAAGATGACCGAAACTACACGCATCATCGTGAATCCGCATCCACACGTGATCCACTTCTCTAATCACAACTTAATACCAACCCTTCGCCATTGGGGTTGTACAATCCACATCACAAGCATATGTGATAACGTACACACAAAGTGTACACCTCGCCAAAGGTGGTCAACCAAAACGCACAACTGTGCTAATTGGACTCATACACAAGTCCATCAAATCCACCTATATGTGAAGTAAGCTCTATAGTCGAGAATCACTTCACCCGACCCGCACCCATCTTACACATACATATGCACATAGGATATTAACACTCACCTTATCGCCTTGATGAATGCAACCGAAATCCGCAACTCGCCGATGGAAAGTACCTATTCCATTATCACAATACAAACAGCACAATTAGGGTGGACTTACAAACCAACCCAAATCACACTTAGTGCAATTTCGACCCAAATGCACTTCCAAACACAAACCGTGCCCAAACTAACCAATAATCACTAACACAAGTGAAAATGGTCCTAATACGCCAATTAAACCCGAACACAAGTGTTAAATACTCATCTTGCCCAAAATGACACCAAACCCTAATTTTGTCCCATTTCAAAATTAGTCAACCAAATGCCCAAAATGGGTTCCAACACTTCCATAATCACTAACACTAGTGATTATACCCATTAACAAAGCCTAAACATGGCCAAAACATCAACCAACCCAAAACTCGTCAAGTGACAAGAATAACTAGTCACCACAAACCCACTTCATCATCTAAAAGGGTTTTACAACTAATCAAGCTCAAACCCTAACATTTAATCTCAAATCAAACAATGAAACTCGGAGTTTGAACTTACCAATACTACCCCAACGTAGCCAAGAACGAGATGAACAACTTTAGAACCCGAGCTTTGGTGAGAATCCGACTCCTTCTTCTCCAAATCAAGCTCTCTCTCTCTCTCTCTCTCTCTCTAAACTCTTACTCTCTCTCTAGATATGGTTGAGAGTGTTTGTGTTGGTGAAGATAAGGTTGAATGAGCTCAACCTTGCCCATTTGTAGCTTAAAACCGGCCACCAAGTGAAAAGACCAATATACCCCTTTTAAAATTAAAAAACTACACAGCTGGCCCGTCAGACCATTTGGACAGCGTCCCAAATCCTGGACGGCGTCCCACTCTTCTTTACTGGACGGCGTCCCATATAACTGAAAAGGAAACAGGGTCTTACATTTGGGTAATCACGAGTTCGATTTTGGAAGATTGTATTTGATTGAAGGCTTGAACCTTGTGCTTGTTGTGTTGAAGACTACATGATACGGATTTATTGCTTTTGAAGGTAATATCGGCATGTCTGGATTCTATAATTTTCAGAGACTTGTCCGAGTATGTTTATTTCTACATTAGTTAATATTATTTGAAGATAGACTTGCTTGAGGACAAGCAAGGTTCAAGTGTGGGGGATTTGATATCGCTCAAATTATACATATATTATATCGTGATATCGGATCTTTATTGTTATTTATTTGCGAAGACTTGAAGACTTTTATGGTTATTTGAGTGAAATTGATGATTTGAGCTCGCAAAGTCGTTGGTTTAATGTTTTGGTTGTTTTCGGCGAAGTATTAGTTTCACATAAGCTCAAAGTAAGATTAAACGCGAAAAAATGAAGTATTATTGAGTCTGGAGCCAATTGCGGCAGCAACTATGGGGATCCCGACCGTGATACATCAACAGAACTTGGAGAAATCAAAAACAGGTGAATCCCGGCCGTAATGGAAGGATCACGGTCGCAATTAAGGAGCATCATCGCGGTCGCGATCCACTGATCACGGCCGCGATGCGGGGTCAGTCGGGTCACTTTTTGTTCTACTATAAATAGACGAGGCTTTTACCCTAAGTGGAGGAGGGCAGTTTTTATCTATGACTTTCAGAGGTTTAGAGGTCACTCTTCATCAATTTTGAAGATCTTAAACATCAAAGATCAAGGATTGATCATCTATAATCATTTGTACATTTGTTTTCTTGATTTTTAGTGATATTATCATGAACACCTTTGTTATCAATTGTTTAGTTGGTTTTTCTAACATGTCAGGCTAAATCATCTAGTGTTTGCTCAGATGTAATAACTTTTGATTGTTGGATTATTCTTATTTTCAGGGATTTAATGTTTGATTGATTTAGTTTTAATAAGTTTGATCAAAGACACATTGTTATGCATCCTTTCTACTTTAATTCAATTATATATGTTATTAATTAGTTATTGTGAGATAATTAATGGTAGATAACGTGTACTTCAACACATTCATGTGATCTAGACGATTAGGGATTTGATTTCAAGTGATTGTATTAAATATCTAATTGGTAATTGAATGATATTAGGCATCATAATCGTGATAATTACATTGAGTGGTCTTTGTAGTAAGGATTTTAAGTGATCTTAATCCAGATCAAATCTTAATAGATGAATCTCATTGATTATTAATTATTGTGTTCAACCAAAAGATCCATTATTGTGTGAATCGGTTACTTTACTTTAATTACATAATTTGTCATCTAGTTTACGTGAGTTTATTAGTGGTAAACGGATTATGCTTTAACTCTTGGGAGATTTAGACATTTACATGTGAGTGTGAATGATGATTAATTGGTAATTCAATAACACAGTCGTGTAGTTGCTCCAAGTGATTGCAGTAACTAAGGTTTTACGTGAGTTTAACCTAGGTTGAATCACAATAGTTTAATCTTATACGGTTTGATTGTTTGAATGCGATTAATGTGAGTTAGTTAAGTTTGGATGATTGAATTATAACTTATCAGACATTCAATTGGTTTTAATTGAAAGAACAATCCACGTCATTAGTGAATCATTTGAGTGAACACTGTGAAATGTCCCGTTCTTATTGATTAAAAACGTTCCATATTAATTGATTTCGTTGCGAGGTTTTGACCTCTATATGAGACGTTTTTCAAAGACTGCTTTCATTTTAAAACAAACCATAACCTTTATTTCATAAATAAAGGTTTAAAAAGCTTTACGTAGATTATCAAATAATGATAATCTAAAATATCCTGTTTACACACGACCATTACATAATGGTTTACAATACAAATATGTTACATCGAAATCAGTTTCTTGAATGCAGTTTTTACACAATATCATACAAACATGGACTCCAAATCTTGTCCTTATTTTAGTATGCAACAGCGGAAGCTCTTAGTATTCACCTGAGAATAAACATGCTTTAAACGTCAATAAAAATGTTGGTGAGTTATAGGTTTAACCTATATATATCAAATCGTAACAATAGACCACAAGATTTCATATTTCAATACACATCCCATACATAGAGATAAAAATCATTCATATGGTGAACACCTGGTAACCGACATTAACAAGATGCATATATAAGAATATCCCCATCATTCCGGGACACCCTTCGGATATGATATAAATTTCGAAGTACTAAAGCATCCGGTACTTTGGATGGGGTTTGTTAGGCCCAATATATCTATCTTTAGGATTCGCGTCAATTAGGGTGTCTGTTCCCTAATTCTTAGATTACCAGACTTAATAAAAAGGGGCATATTCGATTTCGATAATTCAACCATAGAATGTAGTTTCACGTACTTGTGTCTATTTTGTAAATCATTTATAAAACCTGCATGTATTCTCATCCCAAAAATATTAGATTTTAAAAGTGGGACTATAACTCACTTTCACAGATTTTTACTTCGTCGGGAAGTAAGACTTGGCCACTGGTTGATTCACGAACCTATAACAATATATACATATATATCAAAGTATGTTCAAAATATATTTACAACACTTTTAATATATTTTGATGTTTTAAGTTTATTAAGTCATCTGTCCTCGTTAGTAACCTACAACTAGTTGTCCACAGTTAAATATACAGAAATAAATCGATAAATATTATCTTGAATCAATCCACGACCCAGTGTATACGTATCTCAGTATTGATCACAACTCAAACTATATATATTTTGGAATCAACCTCAACCTTGTATAGCTAACTCCAACATTCACATATAGAGTGTCTATGGTTGTTCCGAAATATATATAGATGTGTCGACATGATAGGTCAAAACATTGTATACGTGTCTATGGTATCTCAAGATTAAATAATATACAATACAAGTTGATTAAGTTATGGTTGGAATAGATTTGTTACCAATTTTCACGTAGCTAAAATGAGAAAAATTATCCAATCTTGTTTTACCCATAACTTCTTCATTTTAAATCCGTTTTGAGTGAATCAAATTGCTATGGTTTCATATTGAACTCTATTTTATGAATCTAAACAGAAAAAGTATAGGTTTATAGTCGGAAAAATAAGTTACAAGTCGTTTTTGTAAAGGTAGTCATTTCAGTCGAAAGAACGACGTCTAGATGACCATTTTAGAAAACATACTTCCACTTTGAGTTTAACCATAATTTTTGGATATAGTTTCATGTTCATAATAAAAATTATTTTCCCAGAATAATAACTTTTAAATCAAAGCTTATCATAGTTTTTAATTAACTAACCCAAAACAGCCCGCGGTGTTACTACGACGGCGTAAATCCAGTTTTACGGTGTTTTTCGTGTTTCTAGGTTTTAAATCATTAAGTTAGCATATCATATAGATATAGAACATGTGTTTAGTTGATTTTAAAAGTCAAGTTAGAAGGATTAACTTTTATTTGCGAACAAGTTTAGAATTAACTAAACTATGTTCTAGTGATTACAAGTTTAAACCTTCGAATAAGATAGCTTTATATATATGAATAGAATGATGTTATGAACATCATTACTACCTCAAGTTCCTTGGATAAATCTACTGGAAATGAGAAAAATAGATCTAGCTTCAAAGGATCCTTGGATGGCTTGAAAGTTCTTGAAGCAGAATCATGACACGAAAATAATTTCAAGTAAGATTTCCACTCGAAATAAGATTGTTATAGTTATAGAAATTGAATTAAAGTTTGAATATGATTATTACCTTGTATTAGAAAGATAACCTACTGTAAGTAACAAATGTTTCTTGATCTTGGATGATTACTTGGAATGGATTTAGAAAACTTGGAAGTAAACTTGCAATCTTGGAAGTATTCTTGATTTTATGAAACTAGAACTTTTGGAATTTATGAAGAACACTTAGAACTTGAAGATAGAACTTGAGAGAGATCAGTTAGATGAAGAAAATTGAATAATGAAAGTGTTTGTAGGTGTTTTTAGTCGTTGGTGTATGGATTAGATATAAAGGATATGTAATTTTGTTTTCATGTAAATAAGTCATGAATGATTACTCATATTTTTGTAATTTTATGAGATATTTCATGCTAGTTGCCAAATGATGGTTCCCACATGTGTTAGGTGACTCACATGGGCTGCTAAGAGCTGATCATTGGAGTGTATATACCAATAGTACATACATCTAAAAGCTGTGTATTGTACGAGTACGAATACGGGTGCATACGAGTAGAATTGTTGATGAAACTGAACGAGGATGTAATTGTAAGCATTTTTGTTAAGTAGAAGTATTTTGATAAGTGTCTTGAAGTCTTTCAAAAGTGTATGAATACATATTAAAACACTACATGTATATACATTTTAACTGAGTCGTTAAGTCATCGTTAGTCGTTACATGTAAATGTTGTTTTGAAACCTTTAGGTTAACGATCTTGTTGAATGTTGTTAACCCATTGTTTATTATAACAAATGAGATGTTAAATAGTTATATTATCATGATATTATGATATATAATATATCTTAGTATGATATATATACAGTTAAATGTCGTTACAACGATAATCGTTACATATATGTCTCGTTTCGAAATCATTAAGTTAGTAGTCTTATTTTTACTTATGTATTTCATTGTTAATACACTTAATAATATATTTACTTATCATTTAACATAATTAACCAAGTGTATCAATATCTTAATATGATTCATATGTACCTAGTAAGACGTTGTTATAACGATAATCGTTATATATATCGTTTTCGAGTTTCTTAAATTAATAGTCTCATTTTTTATGTATATAACTCATTGTTAAAATACCTAATGAGATACATACTTATAATAAAATCATTTTAACTATATATATAACCATATATATGTCATCGTATAGTTTTTACAAGTTTTAACGTTCGTGAATCACCGGTCAACTTGGGTGGTCAATTGTCTATATGAAACCTATTTCAATTAATCAAGTCTTAACAAGTTTGATTACTTAACATGTTGGAAAAACTTAATCATGTAAATAACAATTTCATTTAATATATATATATATATATAAACATGGAAAAGTTCGGGCCACTACAGTACCTACCCGTTAAATAAATTTCATCCCGAAATTTTAAGCAGTTTGAGGTGTTGACGTATCTTCTGAAAATAAATGCGGGTATTTCTTCTTCATCTGATGTGACGACCCGAAAATTTCTGACCAAATTTAAACTTAACCTTTATATGTTTCCGACACGATAAGCAGAATTTGTAATGTTGAATCTCAAAAAGTTTGGAACTACATTCATGTAATCAATTATCCTTTGACCGTGTTCGACGATTCACGAACAATTATGTGTATATAGATATGTATATATAATATATAATATTAACTGAAAACATTAACAAAGTATTAGATATATGATACTTTACATGAACGTATTTGTTTCGATATATTTATTGACAGAATTAAGAGATAATATCAAATAATTGAATTATCAGATACATTATGATATGATTACGGGCCTATGTTATAAGGTCCACTGTGATTTAAGAAATCTATTCTTTTTGACCACTCATTACTTAACTAGTATGATAAAATAACGATATTTATATTTTATTTTATCAAATATATATAACGATTTAAATTAATATTATATATATTTATACGCATATTATACGTACATAGTTTTATACTTTTACTATACTTTAACTTTACCTTTACTTTACTTTTACTTTACTTTAACTTTAATAATTCATACTTTAATAATTTACTTTAATAATTCATACTTTAATAATTCACTTTAATAATTCATACTTTAATAATTCACTTTAATAATTCATACTTTAATAATTTACTTTAATAATTCACTTTAATAATTCATACTTTAATAATTCACTTTAATAATTCATACTTTAATAATTCATACTTTAATAATTCACTTTAATAATTCATACTTTAATAATTCACTTTAATAATTCATACTTTAATAATTCACTTTAATAATTCAAAAATCTATTATAAATAGAATTCAATAGGTTTTATTATTTCATAGAAACTTGAAAATATATTTCTCTAAACTCTCTCAATCGAATTACACATATATATTTTCTTTGTATTATTTCAAGATATTATTAGTATACATAAAATACTACGACAGAGTTATATTCAGATGATTTTAAAATAAGTTTTCAAACGGAATAGAGCTAAGGAAATTATGGGTTATAGCTATGGAGGTTATGGGTATTGATCGAGGGTATTGCTCGTGAGGTCAACCTAACGTTTATCATTTTCGTTTCGTCTACGTACTTTCCTGCAATATTGAATCTCAATATTGATACGTGAGCACTCATAACTTAACTTTTATATTTCAATAGTGTATCCCTGACTAGTGCTCGAGTATATAGGATTATGCATGCTTGTACATTCGATATTGTCCTTAGATAGGTTTGTTGAATCCTAAATTAGATACATATCCTACTGAGATAGGGTATATGATATGCATATCATTGGAAAGCTAGCGAAAAATTAAGAAATTTTCATTTAGATATGGAATGGTTTCGATGAACGGATTAGAAGTTATAGTCAACTGAATTTTAGTATTATTGTTAAAATGATTATTATTACTATCGTCGCTATTATTTTAATAGAAATATCATTGTTATTATAAAATATCATTATTACTATTATGTTAGTATTATCATTTTATCATAATAACATTTTTAGTAAATATAAATATTGTTATTTTTTTATAGAATAATAATAATTATTATTACAAAATAATACAACTTTTACTTATTATTATTATGATCAATATTATTTTATCAAATAAATAGGGGATACAAAGATATTTTTCACCACGCGTAATATAATTACATTAATAATACTTACCACTATAGTTTTACGATATTAAGTGAACTTTATAAATTTTACTACTTAAGATATATAAAAGTATATTTTATCATATATAAACGTTAATATAAATTTTTATTAATAAATGACTTTTATTATTATAAAATCTAATAAATATATTTAAATATATAAAATGACTATAGTTAAGTTATATAATAAACACGTATAAATTTTAGAAGTCATTTTGGGTTAAGTTGACTTTTGTTGACTTTTGCATATTAGTCTCGAGCATTAGGATTGTGGTACACTATGACTTGACCAAAAATTGTTAGACAAATATTGACCAACATATAAATATATATAATTAATATAGGTTCGTGAATCCGAGGCCAACCTTGCACTTGTTAAATGACGTTATATGTATTTTTACTACGAAATACAGTATGGTGAGTTTCATTTGCTCCCTTTTTATATATATTTTTGGGCTGAGAATACATGCGCTGATTTATAAATGTTTTACGAAATAGGCACAAGTACTAAAACTAATTCTATGTGGGTTTAAACCAGAAATATACCCTTAGCTTGGTAACATTAAACTACTTGTCTATGTACGGTAGGCGCGAATCCTAAAGATAGATCTATTGGGTCTGACAAACCCCATCCTGACTATGGGATGCTTTAGTACTTCGAGGTTATTTTAAACACACCTGATCTGGTGTACTTCAGAGGGTAAAACATGAACGTTAAGGCTTGTTACCGGGTGCCTACAACTTATAGAATACTTTTATACACTTGCGAGTGTACGGATATTTATAGAAACTGAAATCTTGTGGTCTATTACTATTACGGAAATGATTGATTATGATAAACTAATGAACTCACCAACCTTTTGGTTGACACTTTAAAGCATGTTTATTCTCAGGTATTAAAGAAATCTTCCGCTGTGCATTAGCTCATTTTAAGGATATTACTTGGAGTCATTCATGACATACTTTGAAAGAGGTTGCATTCGAGTCGTTGAGTTCATCAAGATTAATATTAAGTCAATTATAGTTGGATGTAATATGAAATGGTATGCATGCCGTCAATTTTTGATGTAAAGAAAGTTTGTCTTTTAAAAACGAATGCAATGTTTGTAAAACGTATCATATAGAGGTCAAATACCTCGCGATGTAATCAACTATTGTGAATCGTTTATAATGTATATGAACGGATCCTTTCAGTTGGTATCAGAGCGGTGGTCTTAGCGAACCAGGTCTTGCATAAGTGTGTCTAACTGATAGTTGTTAAGATGCATCAGTGAGTCTGGACTTCGACCGTGTCTGCATGTCAAAAGTTTTTCTTATCATTTTTAGTCTGAAATCATCTACTTACCACCCTTAGGAAATGACCTGCTTATCATTCTTAAGTCTAGACGCGTTTTCCTACATTTATTGCATAATAGTGTATAGACGAATTCTTATCTTAGCATATCTGTTACTGTGAACTTTGACTGACATCTTTCAAATATTCCTCCGTAATTTATGGGATTTTGGTATTATATATACATATGTAAATTATGTATTAAAGAATACCAAATCTAAATTCTACAATCTATTTCATACAAAAAAAATTCTTTCCCTGATCATACAAGATGGATCCCTCAACCAGTTTGAGTTCCTCGGATTCCGACAGCTATGCCGATATGGATTTCCACATGAGCTCCGAAAGCAGCATGACCGGAATGGATCAACCAATTAGCCATCATCTATTCTGGATGAATTGGGGATGGGTTCGTAATCTACTTAACCATTGGAGACAAGAAGAAGGTGATCCCTTTCATCCACCACATTGCCCTCTTGGCAATGAACCTGAAGCACTTACTGGCGAACCTGTCCGAAACACCATTTTCTCTCTCATTTCCAGAGTATCTCGTCATGATTATATACTACACCAAATTCTAGATCTTATTTATCCGCTCGTCCGAACCGACAATCACCCCGGTGTAATAGAAGAAGTCAACGAGCTTCGCGCTCGGGTAGTGGCTTTGGAGAATATGGTGCAAAGGTTACAAACACCAGCAGCAGCACCAGCAGCATAACCAGTACCACCATCAACAACATCAACAGTAGCATTACCACCACCAATAACAACCGCATCGCAAAACTCAACTTCACAATCTGTCCCACGAGCATCGACGTCATACGCCATGTAGATACCAAGGAATACCACAACGATTAAGTATTGATTCATAACTTCATTGGGGAAACATTCTATGGCGATTATGTAATTTCTAAAGTTTAGAAATTATCTATCCTAGCCTTAACCATAAATCAAATGAGTTTAATTTAATATTAACTCATTAAATCTATATTACATCTGAAGAAATATACACATATATATTTCCATAAAGACTGTAATAAAATTCTTTTGTACAAAATATTAATTGTGAATTTTTTTTTAACGGGTAGGAAATACCCGAGAGACATATAAATTCACAATTAATATGTTACATTCTTTGAATCTGATTCAGCAAGTCATCCATTATACTCCCTACTTTCACAACAATATACATTCTTTTATAGAAATCAAAACAACCATACTCATTCAAAATCTAATTACATATTCTGATTTTAAAATCTCAGAATTCGATTCAAGATATAACCGAAATCATCACTCTTAGATTCCTACATCTTTCAAAACTATACTTTGACTTCAAAACTGTCCTAGAACCTCATTTCTATTCATGGAACTCATAAAAATATTTGTATCATTCAAAATCTTAGAACATCATATGTATATTAACAATTACAATATGTGTTCAAACACTTCGAAATTCCTAAAGACATGCGAGATGATTATCCAACCACACATTACCCACTGTCATGCACCTGAAAAGCTCTCGAAACCAAAGTTATAGTTTAACACGTATCCATGTCAAATCCTTTGATATTTATTACCAAATATAATTTTTCAATCTCTTTCCAAAATAGACAGTTTTGTCACAGCTCCAGCAAATCACCTTCATTTGTTTATACGAATAAACCCTTCATCATGGTTACCGGGGAACCTTTCATATCTCGTCACATTAGCAGTAAACTTATCAACAACTTCATTAACCTTCGATTTAAGCCTCTCCGAAAATCCACTATACTTATTCATTAAAACCCCATCATGTACTCACCTACATCCTGTAACAATAATTGTCACACCAACTACTGAGAATTAGCAATCAGTATTTTGAATTTCGCGATAATTTTACGTTAAAAGTTATATGTATACGTATAACGTCTATCTCCTAGACTTACATACTTCGAATGTGAATTTTCTGAAAAACATCCCAAACTATGAACTAGTTCTCCGAAATTGGAAAAATGCTGATGAAGCAGCAAAAACTGTAAACGACTTAAACAGTTAAAAGTTTGATGATAAAGAATAGTATGGTGGTAAAGCTGAGAAAAAGAGAAGGTTTAAAACTGGAAAATGGATTGAGCTGACCATGAAGGTGTCATAACCCGTCCTTAACCATAAGAACGTGTTAGATAACGTATGATTTCATTGCGAGGTATTGACCTCTATATGCGACATTTTTAAAAGAGAAACTGCATATATTATACATTACAAACCATAACCATTATTTTTGTTACAAGCTTTAGACAATAAAAAGATGATTATCGTTTAGCAATAATCTTCGACTTACAAACTTTACATATAATGATAACAACACGATTTCGAGCATATTTTACAACACAAATCCTTGGGTATGCAGTTTTATTTTTGACACAAATATGCGTACGCAAGATCCTGCTCAAATTCAACATAATGCAGCGGAAGATTTAGTAATCACCTGAGAATAGACATGTTTTAAAAGGTCAACATAAAGTTGGTGAGATATAGGTTTAATGCCGGCAGCAATATATATATATATAGACCACAAGATTTCGTATATAAACAGTTTAATAAAAATATTCTAAGTGGTTGAGCACTTGGTAACCATACTTAACATTTAATCACGTCGCATATTCCCTTTATTATGAAATCTTACTACACCGTACCAAGTGTAGTCACGAAACGAAGTACTGTGCAACCGTTGAATACTGGTCGTCCAGTCCGGTTGGGGTTGTCAGGCCCGATAGATCTATCAACAGGATTCGCGTTTACAATACCGCTGTAAATAACAGTTACCAAGCTACAGGGAAGTATGCCAGTGGTACAACTCAACGTAGAATATATTTTTCAGTTACTTGTGTCCATAACGTAAAACATAAAATACATGTATTCTCATCCCGAAATATTTAGAGTTTAAAAGTGGGACTATATACTCACTTTCGTCTTGAAGGTATATATATAATTTGACTTGGTCTCCGGTTGATATCACGAACCTATCCATATATAATATATCAATACCTTTTCTTTTTAAACAAACGTCACATATATATACTTGTTATACTTTTAATACTTTGAATAATTCCTTAGTCCGTAGTTAGCAGTTCGTTGTTAGTAATTCAATTTTAATGGTTCATTTTTAGATGTTTAATATACCCGCAATGAAATAAATAAAACCCCCAACGAAATAAATAAAACCCCATTGTATATGTATTGGTCGAGATTAATCTTGACCCATGGTACCGGTGTTGTCAAATGACGTGTTGCGTACATAAAGTACCGGTGTTGTCAAATGACGTGTTGCGTACAATCATGGGATCTTATGATTAATCTTCTCGTGTTGTTTACGGGTGATCCTGAACCATATAAAATTGAATTATAAGTACATATATATAAAATATCATGTTAACTTAAAAAGATGTGATTTATTTAATTTTTTCCAATTATTTTCGTGGCTAAACTAGTCTTGGATATCCGATTTTGTTTCGGTCATAGTTTCTTCGTTACAACTCCGTTTTCGTTGATTCAACTTGCCATCTCCTTGGATCGAGTCCCTCTTTAAGACTATGAACTGTAAATACCTTAGTTTGTATTCAAAATCACACGGCATAGGTCAAACTTTAGTGAAACTTATGAAGTTAATCATTTTCCATCATGTAAACAACCTCAAATGATTATTTTTCTAAAAATACTTATACTTTGAGTTAAATCATGAAATTTTTATGTGTTATCATATTCATAGTAAAAATCATTTTTCCAGAAAATAAACCTCCAATTCAAAGTTTAAGATGGTTTTTAATTATCCAACCCAAAACAGCCCCCGGTTGCACTCCGACGTCGTAAATTCAGTTTTTAAGGTGTTCTTTGAAAAACCAAGTTATACCTTGTTAAGTTAGCATATAATTAAGATATGTTACAGGTCTTGAAGTATTTTAAAAGTTAAGTTAGAAGGATCTATTTAGTTTGCGAACAAGTTTGAAATCATTCAAACTATGTTCTAGTTTATAAACTCTTATATATATAGCTATAAATATATGAATTGAAAAAGAGTTGAAGTAGAGTTTTTACCTCAAGTTTAAAAATGTAAAGTTGCTGGAAAGAAGTAGTAAAATAAAAGTTGAGAGAGTTCTTGCAAGTGTGTGTGAAAATTGGAAGTAAAATTTGGAAAATGAATGTGTAAAAATGAGTTAGAAATGGTGCTTATTTATAGGCTTGAAAATTTGGTTTTTAGTGAAAATATCTAAGATAAGTTAAAATTTATTATGTCATGAATGACATATTATTCCAATAATTGAAGATTTCTATTGGTATATACCAATAGTAAATACTTCTAGAAGCTGTGTATAGTACCCTAGATATACGTATAGGATTATTGAGGAAACGGAACGAGAATTCAAATATAACTATCTTTTGTAAATATACTTATATTGTTTTATGTATAAAAGCCCATTAAAAATGATTAAATACATTACTTATACGATATATGTATAAACATTATAAATCATCAGTATTTATGTCAAATAACGTTACGTATGGTTATTGTTTTGAAAACTTAAGTTAGTAGTTTCAAAATATACTTATGACTTTTTGTTATTAATACAAAATGAGATATTAAAACATCCTTAGATCATGTTAAATATGTATGTATAATTATCATATATTGTATAGTTCGTGATATCATCGGTCAAACTAGACGGTCAAACGTTGTGTAAAACTCTTTTCAAAAACATAAGTCTCAACAATTTGGATTGCTTATCATGTTGGTAAGGTTTAATTTATGTAAATATTAATCTCATAAGTATAGAACGATCGGAAAAGTCCGGGTCATTACAGTACCTACCCGTTAAATAAATTTCGTCCCGAAATTTTAAAATTGTACCTATTTTGCGTCATCGAGAAACAAGTGTGGATACTTTTGTTTCATCTGGTCCTCTAGTTCCCAAGTAAACTCGGGATCTCTTCTAGCACTCCAACGAACCTTGACGATCGGTATGTTGCTCTGCTTGAGCTGTTTAACTTCACGGTCCATGATTTCGATTGGTTCTTCGACGAATTGTAGTTTCTCGTCGACATGGATTTCTTCAAGAGGAATGGTGAGGTCTTCCTTTGCAAGACACTTCTTAAGGTTCGAGACGTGAAAGGTATTGTGTACTCCGGCGAGTTGTTGCGGTAACTCGAGTCGATAAGCTACCGGTCCAATGCGTTCGATAATCTTGAACGGGCCTACGTACCTTGGGTTCAGTTTACCCCTTTTTCCGAAACGTATTACACCTTTCCATGGTGACACCTTTAACATAACCATGTCCCCAATCTGAAACTCTAATGGTTTCCTTCGGACATCGGCGTAGCTCTTTTGGCGACTTCGGGCTGTTTTCAATCTCTCCTTGATTTGTACTATCTTCTCAGTCGTTTCGTGTATGATCTCGGGACCAGTTAATTGTCGATCTCCTACTTCATTCCAACAGATAGGAGATCTACACTTCCTTCCATACAATGCTTCGAATGGTGCAGCTTTAATGCTTGCATGATAACTATTATTATACGAAAATTCTGCTAACGGTAGATACTTATCCCATCCGTTTCCAAAATCGATCACACATGCCCTGAGCATGTCTTCAAGAGTCTGAATCGTTCTTTCACTCTGCCCGTCGGTTTGCGGATGATATGCGGTACTCATATCTAAACGAGTTCCTAGTGCCTCCTGCAGTGATTGCCAGAACTTTGAGGTAAATCTACTATCACGATCGGATATAATGGAAATAGGTATTCCATGCCTTGAAACAATTTCCTTTATATACAATCGTAATAGTTTCTCCATTCTATCCGTTTCCTTTATAGGTAAGAAATGTGCAGATTTGGTAAGACGATCAACAATCACCCAAATGGTGTCGTATCCCCAGGCAGTCTTTGGTAACTTCGTGATGAAATTCATGGTAATACCATCCCATTTCCATTCTGGGATTTCTGGTTGTTGAAGTAACCCTGATGGTTTCTGGTGTTCTGCCTTGACCTTGGAACAAGTTAAACACTCCCCAACATATGTTGCAACGTCTGTCTTTAAGTTAGGCCACCAATAATGTGTCTTAAGATCTTGATACATCTTTCCAACTCCAGGATGTATCGAGTATCTTGTCTTATGTGCCTCGTTCAATATCAACTTCCTTAATCCACCCAACTTCGGTACCCAAATACGGTTTGCAAAATATCGAATTCCATCTTCCCGTATAACGAGTTGCTTCTCATACTTCTTCATTATTTCATTTCCTATATTTTCTTTAGTAAGTGCTTCTCGTTGAACTTCTTTGATTTGTGAGTTGAGATTCATGCGAATTTTTATGTTCATCGCTCGTACTCGAATTGGTTCTCGTTCCTTTCTGCTTAGTGCGTCAGCCACCACATTCGCTTTCCCGGGATGATAACGAATTTCACAATCATAGTCGTTTATTAACTCGACCCACCTACGTTGCCTCATGTTCAGCTGTTTCTGATCAAAAATATGTTGAAGACTTTTATGATCAGTAAACACAGTGCATCTAACCCCATATAAGTAGTGTCTCCATATCTTTAACGCAAACACGACTGCTCCCAGTTCTAGATCATGCGTCGTATAATTCCGCTCGTGAATCTTCAATTGTCGAGATGCGTATGCAATAACTTTCTTTCGTTGCATAAGAACACAACCAAAACCTTGTCGCGAAGCGTCACAATATATTTCAAAATCATCGTTCCCTTCAGGTAACGATAAAATAGGCGCCGTAGTTAACTTCTTCTTCAGTAATTGAAATGCGTTCTCCTGCTCCGAGGTCCATTCGTATTTCTTCCCTTTTTGCGTTAATGCTGTCAACGGCTTAGCTATTCGGGAAAAATCTTGAATAAACCTTCTATAATAACCGGCTAAACCCAAAAATTGGCGTATCTGCATTGGTGTTTTAGGAGTCTCCCATTTTTCAATGGCTTCAATTTTTGCTGGATCAACCTGAATTCCTTTGCTACTAACAACGTGGCCAAGAAATTGCACTTCTTTCAACCAGAAAGCACACTTAGAAAATTTTGCGTATAGCTGTTCTTTTCTCAACAACTCTAATATCAACCTTAAATGCTGCTCATGCTCTTGCTCACTCTTGGAATAGATAAGAATGTCATCAATGAAAACGATAACAAACTTATCTAAATACGGACTACAAACTCGATTCATGAGGTCCATGAATACAGCTGGCGCATTCGTCAATCCAAACGGCATGACCAAAAATTCGTAATGACCATAACGTGTCCGAAAAGCAGTTTTCGGAATGTCCTCTTCTTTGACACGTAGTTGATGATAGCCCGATCTTAGGTCGATTTTCGAATAAACACATGATCCCTGGAGTTGATCAAATAAGCCGTCAATTCTCGGTAGTGGATACCGATTTTTGATAGTTAACTTATTTAATTCACGATAATCTATACACATCCTAAAAGATCCATCTTTCTTTTTAACAAATAGAATCGGAGCTCCCCACGGTGAAGTACTTGGTCGTATGAATCCATGATCCAGTAATTCTTTTAACTGACTCTGAAGTTCTTTTAACTCGGACGGTGCAAGTCTATATGGAGCACGAGCCACTGGTGCGGCTCCTGGTACTAAATCTATTTGAAATTCTACAGATCTAAATGGAGGTAATCCCGGCAACTCTTCCGGAAAAACTTCAGGAAAATCTCTTGCCACAGGCACGTCGTTGATGCACTTCTCTTTTTCTTTCTTTTCGACTTTATTAACATGTGCTAAGATAGCATAGCACCCTTTCTTCAAGCACTTTTGAGCTTTCAAATAACTAATGAGTTTTAGCTTTGAGTTACCCTTCTCTCCATAAATCATCACCGGCATTTTATCCTTACAAGGAATGCGAATTGCCTTCTTGGCACACACAACTTCAACTCCTACTTTGGACATCCAGTCCATGCCGACTATTACATCAAAACTTCCTAATTCTACGGGTATTAAGTCGATTTTAAACGTTTCGCCGGCTAAATTTATTTCATAATCACGATAAATTTTATCAGCTTTAATTAGTTTACCATTAGCTAACTCAATCATATACTTAGTATCTAGAGGTAATGATGAACAATTCAATTTAGTGTAAAAATTTCTACACACGTAACTTCTATCGGCACCAGTATCAAATATAATAGATGCTGATAAGTTATTAATGGTAAACGTACCCGTAACAAGCTCCGGGTCTTCACGTGCCTCTCTAGCATTAATGATAAATGCTCTCCCACGTGCAGGTCCGACATTCTTCTCTGGATTTGGGCACTGGCTCTTATAGTGGCCTTGTTTTCCACACCCAAAACAAGTAATGGTAGCCAAAGCAGTTCTATTTGCGTTGGTGGCAGGAGTCTTGGCACCATTTGTATTCGTAACGAGAGCCCTACAATCTTCAGCAAGATGACCCTGTCGATTACATTTGTTGCATACCACACTACAGTAACCAAAGTGATGTTTGTGACATCGGTTGCATAAAGGACTTTGTCCTTTGTAACCAAAACCTGAACCACTACCCGCACCTTTCGGGGTTTCTTGTTTCTTAAAAGTTTGTTGTTGATTACCTCGATCATAGCTTCCATTCCACTTTCTCTTGTTACCTGATACCTTCACATCAGTATTGAATGCTTTCTTATCCAAAATGACCTGATCCATTAGCTCGTTTGCCATGGTTATAGCTTCATGAATTGTCTTAGGTTTCGATGCTGTAACGTTTGCCTTGATCTTTGTGGGCAAACCATCTTTGTACATTTCAATCTTCCGTTCTTCGGTTGGAACCAATTCAGGACATAGTAAAACTAATTCCATGAATCGCTGATTGTAGTTGATGATTTCAGTACCAACAACCTTCAGACTTCGTAACTCATCTTCCAACTTCCTAACCTCATTCCTTGGACAATATTCGTGAATTAACATTGTTTTAAACTCCTCCCATGGAGTATTATAAGCTACATCTCCTCCTACAGCCTTCACATAATTTTTCCACCACGTAAGTGCACTATCTTGTAAAGTGCACGATGCATACTTGGTCATGTCCTTTTCATCACAACCACTGATTTTAAACACAGTTTCCATCTTTTCTATCCACCGGGTTAAACCGATCGGTCCTTCCGTTCCACTGAATGATGAGGGCTTGCAAGCTTGAAAAGTCTTGTAGGTGCATCCTACACGAGGATTTGGGTTAACTGCAGCAGCTCTTGCAGCCTCAACCCATAACATTCTGTCGTTCACTCGCTGGTTGATGAGTTCCTTGAGTTCTTGTTCCGTCATTCGATTCAATCGCGCCATTTCCTAATGAAAGAAAATAATTATTCACATGGAATATTATAGATGTAGTGTGTATTTATAGTACATTTATAGCTTATTAATAATATGAACCAGGTATTATTATAAAAGCCTTTTCTTCTTATTAGCGTTTTATAATTATATCTAGGGTAGTACCTACCCGTTAATGTTCATACTTAATAGCTTAGTACCGAACCAATTACTACAATCTAAATAATACTTAACCATGGAAAATTATTGCATTTCATACTTCACTATTTTACATATGCTTATCTTACATCGAACATTAAGCAAACCACACTAATAATATTATACAAAACATTATATGATCCCATGGTTTAATACGGCAGCGCATCGTTTGGTCTATTTTCTAGGACGTTTAGTTCCAATGAATGGCCTAACGCTTATCCTAGCTGTCTGCCTATATTTTGGCGGTGGGGCTGAAGAACTAGATGCCGGGACAGCACGAATAGGAATAGCGGGAATAGGGGTGGTAGTGTTTAGTGGAGTTGGTGCCACATCATCCTCCCTAAACTCGGGATTTGAATTTTCTAATTCATTAGCTTTTCGTTTCTTTCCTTGTTCGAACTTGTCTTTCGTAATTTCCTCGGGTTCACTTTCCTCCTCGGGTTCACTTTCCTCCTCGGGTTCACTTTCCTCCTCGGGTTCACTTTCCAGATTTTCTGTAGTTGGTTCATCCGGAATTTGTGAGTCTTCCCCAAAGATATTATTTTCGTCATCGGATAGGTTAATGACTGGAACACCATCTGAAGATTCTGATTCGGAGTCGCTGAATGTGATAATAAGTTTTGAGCCCGACATCTATCACACCACAACTAACTCATTAGTACTACATAATATTTACATATAAATTTTAACCAACAGTGATAAGCAATGGTTTTTGAAATCAGACCCGGTCAAAGTCTAGACTTACTAATGTATCCTAACGACTTATCAGTTAGACACACTAATGCAAACCTGGTTCGCTAAAACCTGGCTCTGATACCACATGTCATAACCCGTCCTTAACCATAAGAACGTGTTAGATAACGTATGATTTCATTGCGAGGTATTGACCTCTATATGCGACATTTTTAAAAGAGAAACTGCATATATTATACATTACAAACCATAACCATTATTTTTGTTACAAGCTTTAGACAATAAAAAGATGATTATCGTTTAGCAATAATCTTCGACTTACAAACTTTACATATAATGATAACAACACGATTTCGAGCATATTTTACAACACAAATCCTTGGGTATGCAGTTTTATTTTTGACACAAATATGCGTACGCAAGATCCTGCTCAAATTCAACATAATGCAGCGGAAGATTTAGTAATCACCTGAGAATAGACATGTTTTAAAAGGTCAACATAAAGTTGGTGAGATATAGGTTTAATGCCGGCAGCAATATATATATATAGACCACAAGATTTCGTATATAAACAGTTTAATAAAAATATTCTAAGTGGTTGAGCACTTGGTAACCATACTTAACATTTAATCACGTCGCATATTCCCTTTATTATGAAATCTTACTACACCGTACCAAGTGTAGTCACGAAACGAAGTACTGTGCAACCGTTGAATACTGGTCGTCCAGTCCGGTTGGGGTTGTCAGGCCCGATAGATCTATCAACAGGATTCGCGTTTACAATACCGCTGTAAATAACAGTTACCAAGCTACAGGGAAGTATGCCAGTGGTACAACTCAACGTAGAATATATTTTTCAGTTACTTGTGTCCATAACGTAAAACATAAAATACATGTATTCTCATCCCGAAATATTTAGAGTTTAAAAGTGGGACTATATACTCACTTTCGTCTTGAAGGTATATATATAATTTGACTTGGTCTCCGGTTGATATCACGAACCTATCCATATATAATATATCAATACCTTTTCTTTTTAAACAAACGTCACATATATATACTTGTTATACTTTTAATACTTTGAATAATTCCTTAGTCCGTAGTTAGCAGTTCGTTGTTAGTAATTCAATTTTAATGGTTCATTTTTAGATGTTTAATATACCCGCAATGAAATAAATAAAACCCCCAACGAAATAAATAAAACCCCATCGTATATGTATTGGTCGAGATTAATCTTGACCCATGGTACCGGTGTTGTCAAATGACGTGTTGCGTACATAAAGTACCGGTGTTGTCAAATGACGTGTTGCGTACAATCATGGGATCTTATGATTAATCTTCTCGTGTTGTTTACGGGTGATCCTGAACCATATAAAATTGAATTATAAGTACATATATATAAAATATCATGTTAACTTAAAAAGATGTGATTTATTTAATTTTTTCCAATTATTTTCGTGGCTAAACTAGTCTTGGATATCCGATTTTGTTTCGGTCATAGTTTCTTCGTTACAACTCCATTTTCGTTGATTCAACTTGCCATCTCCTTGGATCGAGTCCCTCTTTAAGACTATGAACTGTAAATACCTTAGTTTGTATTCAAAATCACACGGCATAGGTCAAACTTTAGTGAAACTTATGAAGTTAATCATTTTCCATCATGTAAACAACCTCAAATGATTATTTTTCTAAAAATACTTATACTTTGAGTTAAATCATGAAATTTTTATGTGTTATCATATTCATAGTAAAAATCATTTTTCCAGAAAATAAACCTCCAATTCAAAGTTTAAGATGGTTTTTAATTATCCAACCCAAAACAGCCCCCGGTTGCACTCCGACGTCGTAAATTCAGTTTTTAAGGTGTTCTTTGAAAAACCAAGTTATACCTTGTTAAGTTAGCATATAATTAAGATATGTTACAGGTCTTGAATTATTTTAAAAGTTAAGTTAGAAGGATCTATTTAGTTTGCGAACAAGTTTGAAATCATTCAAACTATGTTCTAGTTTATAAACTCTTATATATATAGCTATAAATATATGAATTGAAAAAGAGTTGAAGTAGAGTTTTTACCTCAAGTTTAAAAATGTAAAGTTGCTGGAAAGAAGTAGTAAAATAAAAGTTGAGAGAGTTCTTGCAAGTGTGTGTGAAAATTGGAAGTAAAATTTGGAAAATGAATGTGTAAAAATGAGTTAGAAATGGTGCTTATTTATAGGCTTGAAAATTTGGTTTTTAGTGAAAATATCTAAGATAAGTTAAAATTTATTATGTCATGAATGACATATTATTCCAATAATTGAAGATTTCTATTAGTATATACCAATAGTAAATACTTCTAGAAGCTGTGTATAGTACCCTAGATATACGTATAGGATTATTGAGGAAACGGAACGAGAATTCAAATATAACTATCTTTTGTAAATATACTTATATTGTTTTATGTATAAAAGCCCATTAAAAATGATTAAATACATTACTTATACGATATATGTATAAACATTATAAATCATCAGTATTTATGTCAAATAACGTTACGTATGGTTATTGTTTTGAAAACTTAAGTTAGTAGTTTCAAAATATACTTATGACTTTTTGTTATTAATACAAAATGAGATATTAAAACATCCTTAGATCATGTTAAATATGTATGTATAATTATCATATATTGTATAGTTCGTGATATCATCGGTCAAACTAGACGGTCAAACGTTGTGTAAAACTCTTTTCAAAAACATAAGTCTCAACAATTTGGATTGCTTATCATGTTGGTAAGGTTTAATTTATGTAAATATTAATCTCATAAGTATAGAACGATCGGAAAAGTCCGGGTCATTACAGAAGGAGGCTGTGGACAAATCACAAAGACTAAACCTGCCTTCAAAGGATCCAAATGTTTCAGTGTCTACTGAAATCGTTAGCAAACACCTTACTTCTTATTCTAAACCTTCATAGACAAATCTTCTTCATCATCCATCTATGTTAAGAATTCTAAGATATTATCGTATCTTTTATTATAAATATCTTCGATATTCCTGAAGATATTTTCACAACTATTCTTATCCGAAATCTTTTATCTCTTCGCAATATCTGCGTTACAACATAAAAAGAAACTGTGTTAGTTTCTAAATTCTGAAGAAAAAAAAAATTCGAATTTAAAATAGGAATGTTTTTAAAGCAGTGTTGGGAACTGAAACATGAGTTAGTATAATATAATGACACTTGATCAACGTGATTATATTACAGTAAGTCATGCTGAGTTTCTAATGGAACGTGATGATTCATAGAACATACCGTCATCATGTACTATTTACACGACTCTTACATTCTACCCAATTTCCAAACATATTAAGAACATATCATCTTGATAGCTCTATATTTTCAGATATTCTGGTAAGTTGCCAAATTAAGATCGTGCCATTACGAATTTCTTCTTGGAACATTAACTATGTTCATCCAAAAATTCATATCTACGAATTCTGGACCATTATCCGCTTGACTTAAGGCTGGGAAGAGAAAATGAAAGCATGAAGCTCCGAAATATAATGGAGAATATAAAGCCCGATAATAACCTCGAAATTACAAACCGTGTATATCAATGCGTATAGCAATATAAAGACACGAGAGAATGAAAAACACAATAACCCCAAGGTAATGGTAGAAGAAAATAACTTCCTCCGATGGTAGATGAAAAAGAAGAATGACAGATATGAAAGTTAAGAGTATATCAAGAATCAATACTGGATGAAGCATATTAACGAATGCTTTAAAGTATGAATTGGGGAGAAAGACTAGAAGGTGTGAGCTGTGAAAATAAAGAAACGAAGGGAGGTGGATTTATAGTAAAATATCAGACAGAGAAATCGAGACAGATTATCGCATTTAATCAAAGAAGGTCATGATTTTCTTAATCGCCGAAGAACCAAATCTTATTGCAAAGATTTTCTTTAAATCCAATGAATTCTGGAAATCAATCATAAGTACGTCATCGGTTAAAATAAATATACGTTTACTCATTTCCCTCTCTTGCGATAGCTTCACTTATACTCTTCGCGTAATCAAATTGTTTTTATCTATATTACTCAATGATGATAAAACTCTATTTATCAACTCATATTCGTCATGAAAACATTTTTATAGTTAGCCATGACGACCTCGATCAAATTTCGGGACGAAATTTCTTTAACGGGTAGGTACTGTGACGACCCGAAAATTTCCGACCAAATTTAAACTTAACCTTTATATGTTTCCGACACGATAAGCAGAATTTGTAATGTTGAATCTCAAAAAGTTTGGAACTACATTCATGTAATCAATTATCCTTTGACCGTGTTCGACGATTCACGAACAATTATGTGTATATAGATATGTATATATAATATATAATATTAACTGAAAACATTAACAAAGTATTAGATATATGATACTTTACATGAACGTATTTGTTTAGATATATTTATTGACAGAATTAAGAGATAATATCAAATAATTGAATTATCAGATACATTATGATATGATTACGGGCCTATGTTATAAGGTCCACTGTGATTTAAAAAATCTATTCTTTTTGACCACTCATTACTTAACTAGTATGATAAAATAACGATATTTATATTTTATTTTATCAAATATATATAACGATTTAAATTAATATTATATATATTTATACGCGTATTATACGTACATAGTTTTATACTTTTACTATACTTTAACTTTACCTTTACTTTACTTTTACTTTACTTTAACTTTAATAATTCATACTTTAATAATTTACTTTAATAATTCATACTTTAATAATTCACTTTAATAATTCATACTTTAATAATTCACTTTAATAATTCATACTTTAATAATTTACTTTAATAATTCACTTTAATAATTCATACTTTAATAATTCACTTTAATAATTCATACTTTAATAATTCATACTTTAATAATTCACTTTAATAATTCATACTTTAATAATTCACTTTAATAATTCATACTTTAATAATTCACTTTAATAATTCAAAAATCTATTATAAATAGAATTCAATAGGTTTTATTATTTCATAGAAACTTGAAAATATATTTCTCTAAACTCTCTCAATCGAATTACACATATATATTTTCTTTGTATTATTTCAAGATATTATTAGTATACATAAAATACTACGACAGAGTTATATTCAGACGATTTTAAAATAAGTTTTCAAACGGAATAGAGCTAAGGAAATTATGGGTTATAGCTATGGAGGTTATGGGTATTGATCGAGGGTATTGCTCGTGAGGTCAACCTAACGTTTATCATTTTCGTTTCGTCTACGTACTTTCCTGCAATATTGAATCTCAATATTGATACGTGAGCACTCATAACTTAACTTTTATATTTCAATAGTGTATCCCTGACTAGTGCTCGAGTATATAGGATTATGCATGCTTGTACATTCGATATTGTCCTTAGATAGGTTTGTTGAATCCTAAATTAGATACATATCCTACTGAGATAGGGTATATGATATGCATGTCATTGGAAAGCTAGCGAAAAATTAAGAACTTTTCATTTAGATATGGAATGGTTTCGATGAACGGATTAGAAGTTATAGTCAACTGAATTTTAGTATTATTGTTAAAATGATTATTATTACTATCGTCGTTATTATTTTAATAGAAATATCATTGTTATTATAAAATATCATTATTACTATTATGTTAGTATTATCATTTTATCATAATAACATTTTTAGTAAATATAAATATTGTTATTTTTTTATAGAATAATAATAATTATTATTACAAAATAATACAACTTTTACTTATTATTATTATGATCAATATTATTTTATCAAATAAATAGGGGATACAAAGATATTTTTCACCACGCGTAATATAATTACATTAATAATACTTACCACTATAGTTTTACGATATTAAGTGAACTTTATAAATTTTACTACTTAAGATATATAAAAGTATATTTTATCATATATAAACGTTAATATAAATTTTTATTAATAAATGACTTTTATTATTATAAAATCTAATAAATATATTTAAATATATAAAATGACTATAGTTAAGTTATATAATAAACACGTATAAATTATAGAAGTCATTTTGGGTTAAGTTGACTTTTGTTGACTTTTGCATATTAGTCTCGAGCATTAGGATTGTGGTACACTATGACTTGACCAAAAATTGTTAGACAAATATTGACCAACATATAAATATATATAATTAATATAGGTTCGTGAATCCGAGGCCAACCTTGCACTTGTTAAATGACGTTATATGTATTTTTACTACGAAATACAGTATGGTGAGTTTCATTTGCTCCCTTTTTATATATATTTTTGGGCTGAGAATACATGCGCTAATTTATAAATGTTTTACGAAATGGGCACAAGTACTAAAACTAATTCTATGTGGGTTTAAACCAGAAATATACCCTTAGCTTGGTAACATTAAACTACTTGTCTATGTACGGTAGGCGCGAATCCTAAAGATAGATCTATTGGGTCTGACAAACCCCATCCTGACTATGGGATGCTTTAGTACTTCGAGGTTATTTTAAACACACCTGATCTGGTGTACTTCAGAGGGTAAAACATGAACGTTAAGGCTTGTTACCGGGTGCCTACAACTTATAGAATACTTTTATACACTTGCGAGTGTACGGATATTTATAGAAACTGAAATCTTGTGGTCTATTACTATTACGGAAATGATTGATTATGATAAACTAATGAACTCACCAACCTTTTGGTTGACACTTTAAAGCATGTTTATTCTCAGGTATTAAAGAAATCTTCCGCTGTGCATTAGCTCATTTTAAGGATATTACTTGGAGTCATTCATGACATACTTTGAAAGAGGTTGCATTCGAGTCGTTGAGTTCATCAAGATTAATATTAAGTCAATTATAGTTGGATGTAATATGAAATGGTATGCATGCCGTCAATTTTTGATGTAAAGAAAGTTTGTCTTTTAAAAACGAATGCAATGTTTGTAAAACGTATCATATAGAGGTCAAATACCTCGCGATGTAATCAACTATTGTGAATCGTTTATAATGTATATGAACGGATCCTTTCATCTGATCTTCACGCTCCCAGGTGAACTCGGGTCCTCTACGAGCATTCCATCGAACCTTAACAATAGGTATCTTGTTTTGTTTAAGTCTCTTAACCTCACGATCCATTATTTCGACGGGTTCTTCAATGAATTGAAGTTTTTCATTGATTTGGATTTCGTCCAACGGAATAGTGAGATCTTCTTTAGCAAAACATTTCTTCAAATTTGAGACGTGGAAAGTGTTATGTACAGCCGCGAGTTGTTGAGGTAGCTCCAGTTGGTAAGCTACTGGTCCGACACGATCTATAATCTTGAATGGTCCAATGTACCTTGGATTTAGTTTCCCCCGTTTACCAAATCGAACAACGCCTTTCTAAGTTGAAACCTTAAGCATGACCATTTCTCCAATTTCAAACTCTATATCTTTTCTTTTACTGTTCGCGTAGCTCTTTTGTCGACTCTGGGCGGTTTTCAATCTTTGTTGAATTTGGATGATTTTCTCTGTAGTTTCTTGTATTATCTCCGGACCCGTAATCTGTCTATCCCCCACTTCATTCCAACAAATCAGAGACCTGCACTTTCTACCATAAAGTGCCTAAAACGGCGCCATCTCAATACTAGAATGATAACTGTTGTTGTAAGAAAATTCTGCTAACAGTAGGTGTCGATCCCAACTGTTTCCGAAATCAATAACACATGCTCGTAGCATGTCTTCAAGCGTTTGTATCGTCCTTTTGCTCTGCCCATCAGTTTGTGGATGATAGGCAGTACTCATGTCTAGACGAGTTCCCAATGCTTGCTGTAATGTCTGCCAGAATCTTGAAATAAATCTGCCATCCCTATCAGAGATAATAGAGATTGGTATTCCATGTCTTGAGACGACTTCCTTCAAATACAGTCGTGCTAACTTCTCCATCTTGTCATCTTCTCTTATTGGCAGGAAGTGTGCTGACTTGGTGAGACGATCAACTATTACCCAAATAGTATCATAACCACTTGCAGTCCTTGGCAATTTAGTAATGAAATCCATGGTAATGTTTTCCCATTTCCATTCTGGGATTTCATGTTGTTGTAGTAGACCTGATGGTTTCTGATGTTCAACTTTGACCTTAGAACACGTCAAACATTCTCCTACATATTTAGCAATATCGGCTTTCATACCTAGCCACCAAAAATATTTCTTAAGATCCTTGTACATCTTCCCCGTTCCAGGATGTATTGAGTATCTGGTTTTATGAGCTTCTCTAAGTACCATTTCTCTCATATCTCCAAATTTTGGTACCCAAATTCTTTCAGCCCTATACCGGGTTCCGTCTTCCTGAATATTAAGATGCTTCTCCGATCCTTTGGGTATTTCATCCTTTAAATTTCCCTCTTTTAAAACTCCTTGTTGCGCCTCCTTTATTTGAGTACTAAGGTTAGTGTGAATCATTATATTCATAGATTTTACTCAAATGGGTTCTCTGTCCTTTCTGCTCAAGGAGTCGGCTACCACATTTGCCTTCCCCGGGTGGTAACGAATCTCAAAGTCGTAATCATTCAACAATTCAATCCACCTACGCTGCCTCATATTCAGTTGTTTCTGATTAAATATGTGTTGAAGACTTTTGTGGTCGGTATATATAATACTTTTAACCCCATATAAGTAGTGCCTCCAAGTCTTTAATGCAAAAACAACCGTGCCTAATTCCAAATCATGCGTCGTATAATTTTGTTCGTGAATCTTCAATTGTCTAGACGCATAAGAAATCACCTTCGTTCGTTGCATTAATACACAACCGAGACCTTGCTTTGATGCGTCACAATAAATCACAAAATCATCATTCCCTTCAGGCAATGACAATATAGGTGCCGTAGTTAGCTTTTTCTTCAATAACTGGAACGCTTTCTCTTGTTCATCCTTCCATTCAAATTTCTTCCCTTTATGCGTTAATGCAGTCAAGGGTTTTGCTATTCTGGAAAAGTCTTGGATGAACCTTCTGTAGTAACCAGCTAATCCTAAAAACTGGCGTATGTGTTTCGGAGTTTTCGGGGTTTCCCACTTTTCAACAGTTTCTATCTTTGCCGAATCCACCTTAATACCTTCTTTGTTCACTATGTGACCGAGGAATTGAACTTCTTCCAACCAAAATGCACACTTTGAAAACTTAGCGTACAATTCTTCCTTCCTCAATACTTCTAACACATTTCTCAAATGTTCACCGTGTTCTTGGTCATTCTTTGAGTAAATAAGTATGTCATCAATGAAAACAATGACAAACTTGTCAAGGTATGGTCCACACACTCGGTTCATAAGGTCCATGAACACAGCTGGTGCGTTAGTCAATCCAAACGGCATAACCATAAACTCGTAATGACCATAACGCGTCCTAAAAGCAGTCTTTGGAATATCATCTACCTTTACTCGCATTTGATGATATCCAGAACGTAAATCGATCTTCGAATAAACCGACGAGCCTTGTAGTTGATCAAATAAGTCATCAATTCTCGGCAGTGGATAACGGTTTTTGATGGTAAGTTTGTTCAACTCTCTGTAGTCAATACACAACCTAAATGTACCATCCTTCTTCTTGATAAATAAAACAGGAGCTCCCCATGGTGATGTGCTTGGTCGAATGAAACCACGTTCTAATAGTTCTTGCAGTTGGCTTTGCAGTTCTTTCATCTCGCTGGGTGCGAGTCTATAAGGAACACGAGCTATTGGTGCAGCTCCTGGTACAAGATCTATTTGAAATTCAACAGATCGATGTGGGGGTAATCCTGGTAATTCTTTCAGAAATACATCGGGAAATTCTTTTGCGACGGGAACATCATTGATGCTCTTTTCTTCAGTTTGTACTTTCTCGACGTGTGCTAGAACAGCATAGCAACCTTTTCTTATTAGTTTTTGTGCCTTCAAATTACTAATAAGATGTAGCTTCATGTTGCCCTTTTCTCCGTACACCATTAAGGGTTCTCCTTCTTCTCGTACAATGCGAATTGCATTTTTATAACATACGATCTCTGCTTTCACCTTCTTCAGCCAGTCCATGCCAACTATTACATCAAAACTCCCTAACTCTACTGGTATCAAATCAATCTTAAATATTTCGTTACTCAGTTTAATTTCTCGATTCCGGCATATATTATCTGCTGAAATTAATTTACCGTTTGCTAATTCGAGTAAAAATTTACTATCCAACGGCGTCAATGGACAACTTAATTTAGCACAAAAATCTCTACTCATATAGCTTCTATCCGTACCCGAATCAAATAAAACGTAAGCAGATTTATTGTCAATAAGAAACGTACCCGTAACAAGCTCCGGGTCTTCCTGTGCCTCTGCCGCATTAATATTGAAAACTCTTCCGCGGCCTTGTCCATTCGTGTTCTCCTGGTTCGGGAAATTTCTAATAATGTGGCCCGGTTTTCCACATTTATAACAAACTACATTGGCATAACTTGCTCCGACACTACTCGCTCCGCCATTACTCGTTCTGACACCATTTGTTCCTTTCATTCTGTTAACCCCTGGTCCGTAGACCTCACACTTCACCGCGCTATGACCATTTATTTTACACTTGTTGCAAAATTTGGTGCAGAACCCCGAGTGATACTTTTCACACCTTTGGCATAGCTGCTTCTGATTGTTGTTGTTGTTGCGGTTGTTGTTGTTGTTGGGATGATTGTTGTAGTTGCTGTTGTTGTTGTTGTTGTTGTTGTTGTTGTTGTTGTTGTTGGGCCGTTTATTGTAGTTGCGATTGATGTTGCGATTGTTGGGATAATTGTTGCGATTATTATTGTAATTGCTGTTGTTGTTGTATTGGTGATTCTTATCACCGTTTTTCTCCCACTTTATTTTGACTTGCTTCGCATTGGCCTCTTCAGCCGTCTGTTCTTTAATTGTTGCGATTATTATTGTAATTGCTGTTGTTGTTGTGTTGGTGATTCTTATCACCGTTTTCCTCCCACTTTCTTTTGACTTGCTTCACATTGGCCTCTTCAGCCGATTGATGTAGTTGCTGTTGTTGTTGTTGTTGTTGTTGTTGTTGTTGGGCCGTTTGTTGTAGTTGCGATTGATGTTGCGATTGTTGGGATAATTGTTGCGATTATTATTGTAATTGCTGTTGTTGTTGTATTGGTGATTCTTATCACCGTTTTCCTCTTACTTTCTTTTGACTTGCTTAACATTGGCCTCTTCAGCCGTCTGTTCTTTAATTCTTTCCTCCCACTAGTTTGTGAGCCATTCTACATGCCTGTTGTATGGAGGTGGGCTCGTGTGAACTTATATCTTCTTGGATTCTTTCCGGTAATCCTTTCACAAACGCGTCGATCTTCTCTTCCTCATCTTCGAACGCTCCCGAACACAATAGGCACAATTCTGTGAATCGTCTTTCGTACGTGGTAATATCAAATCCTTGGGTTCGTAACCCTCTAAGTTCTGTCTTGAGCTTATTGACCTCGGTTCTGGGACGGTACTTCTCGTTCATCAAGTGCTTGAATGCTGACCACGGTAGTGCGTACGCATCATCTTGTCCCACTTGCTCTAGATAGGTATTCCACCATGTTAACGCAGAACCTGTGAAGGTATGCGTAGCATACTTCACTTTGTCCTCTTCGGTACACTTACTTATGGCAAACACCGATTCGACCTTCTCGGTCCACCGTTTCAATCCTATTGGTCCTTCGGTTCCATCAAATTTCAAAGGTTTGCAGGCAGTGAATTCTTTGTAGGTGCATCCTACACGATTTCATGTACTGCTAGATCCAAGGTTATTGTTGGTATGTAGCGCAGCCTGTACTGCGGCTATGTTTGAAGCTAGAAAAGTACGGAATTCCTCTTTATTCATATTCACGGTGTGTCGAGTAGTCGGTGCCATTTCCTTCAAAATAGTCAAATGGAACAAGTTAATCATACAGAATATTAAGAGTAGTTAATAGTATTTCGTAGCATAATATGAACGCATTTATAAAAGCTTTTTCTTCATATTAGCGTTTTATAAGTTTAAATTCGGGTAGTACCTACCCGTTAAATTCATACTTAGTAGCTAATATACAATTCAACTACTACAATTCTATATGAAAAACTGATTATAATAATATTTCGCGTTCAAACTTTTATACAATATTTTACAAACTTACAATACCGCTTATTTTACATAAAGCATGAAATATAGCACACAATAACTTTGATACAAGATAGTTGTGAAGATAATTCTAGCTAGTACACAAGTCGTTCAGCAAAGGCAATAAAGACACGTAATTCATACGTCCAGAAACAAGTCATGCATTCTGGTTTTACTAGGACTACTTCCCATCCTTGGTCTTGTGGAACATAACCGTTATGGCCGTTGATAAGACAGCGTGTTGTAACGTCGTCAAAGGGAAGAGGGTTACGTAATATCCAACAGTCCCTTAACAATCTAAAAACCTCATTTCTTACCCCAATTACCGACTCCGTCACTTGTGAGAACGTTTTGTTTAATAGTTGTAGCCCGATGTTCTTGTTCTCACTTTGGTGAGAAGCGAACATTACTAAGCCGTAAGCATAACATGCTTCTTTATGTTGCATGTTAGCCGCTTTTTCTAAATCACGAAGTCCTATATTCGGATATATTGAGTCAAAATAATTTCTTAACCCGTTGCGTAAAATAGCATTTGGGTTCCCCGCAATATATGCGTCAAAGTAAACACATCGTAACTTATGGATTTTCCAATGTGATATTCCCCATCTTTCGAACGAAAGCCTTTTATAAACCAAGGAATTCTTGGAACGTTCTTCGAATGTCTTACAAACTGATCATGCCTTAAATAGTTGTGCCGAGGAATTCTGACCGACTCTAGACAAGATTTCATCAATCATGTCTCCGGGTAGGTCTCTTAAAATATTGGGTTGTCTATCGATTTTGTGTTTTTATACTGTAAAATAGACAAGAGTTAGATTCATAAAAAAAATACTTATTAATACAAGCAATTTTTACATATATCATAAAGCATAAGCACACTATATTACATATATTACACCACACGAATACAACTATCTTATTCCGACTCGCTCGTTTCTTCTTCTTCGGTTTTGGTTTGTTTTGACAAGTTTCTAGGGATATATGATGTTCCCCTAATACGAGCCGTCGTTTTCCACATTGGTTTAGAAAAACCTGGTGGTTTAGAGGTTCTCGGGTTATTGTCACAACTTAAGAAATACGGGTGTTGACGATACATATAAAGTTCATCGGGGTTGGAATCAGATTTCTCTATTTTTATGCCCTTTCCCTTATTGTTCTCTTTTGCCTTTTTAAATTCAGTTGGGGTAATTTCTATAACATCATCGGAATCCTCGTCGTGATCCGATTCATAGGAGAATTGGTAATCCTCCCAATATTTTGCTTCCTTGGCGGAAACACCGTTGACCATAATTAACTTTGGTTGGTTGGTTGAGGATTTTCTTCTACTTAACCGTTTTATTATTTCCCCCACTGGTTCTTCTTCTGGTTCCGATTCTTCTTCCGGTTCCGACTCTTCTTCCGGTTCCTCTTCGGGAACTTGTGAATCAGTCCACGAATCATTCCAATTTACATTCGACTCTTCATTATTATTAGGTGAGTCAATGGGACTTGTTCTAGAGGTAGACATCTATCACATAATATCAAACACGTTAAGAGATTAATATATCACATAATATTTACATGTTAATAATATATAGTTTCCAACAAAAATGTTAAGCAATCATTTTTAAAGAAAACACGGTCGAAGTCCAGACTCACTAATGCATCCTAACAAACTCGATAAGACCAACGCTCGGATACCAACTAAAATGTCCCGTTCTTATTGATTAAAAACGTTCCATATTAATTGATTTCGTTGCGAGGTTTTGACCTCTATATGAGACGTTTTTCAAAGACTGCATTCATTTTAAAACAAACCATAACCTTTATTTCATAAATAAAGGTTTAAAAAGCTTTACATAGATTATCAAATAATGATAATCTAAAATATCCTGTTTACACACGACCATTACATAATGGTTTACAATACAAATATGTTACATCGAAATCAGTTTCTTGAATGCAGTTTTTACACAATATCATACAAACATGGACTCTAAATTTTGTCCTTATTTTAGTATGCAACAGCGGAAGCTCTTAGTATTCACCTGAGAATAAACATGCTTTAAACGTCAACAAAAATGTTGGTGAGTTATAGGTTTAACCTATATATATCAAATCGTAACAATAGACCACAAGATTTCATATTTCAATACACATCCCATACATAGAGATAAAAATCATTCATATGGTGAACACCTGGTAACCGACATTAACAAGATGCATATATAAGAATATCCCCATCATTCCGGGACACCCTTCGGATATGATATAAATTTTGAAGTACTAAAGCATCCAGTACTTTGGATGGGGTTTGTTAGGCCCAATAGATCTATCTTTAGGATCCGCGTCAATTAGGGTGTCTGTTCCCTAATTCTTAGATTACCAGACTTAATAAAAAGGGGCATATTCGATTTCGATAATTCAACCATAGAATGTAGTTTCACGTACTTGTGTCTATTTTGTAAATCATTTATAAAACCTGCATGTATTCTCATCCCAAAAATATTAGATTTTAAAAGTGGGACTATAACTCACTTTCACAGATTTTTACTTCGTCGGGAAGTAAGACTTGGCCACTGGTTGATTCACGAACCTATAACAATATATACATATATATCAAAGTATGTTCAAAATATATTTACAACACTTTTAATATATTCTGATGTTTTAAGTTTATTAAGTCACCTGTCCTCGTTAGTAACCTACAACTAGTTGTCCACAGTTAAATGTACAGAAATAAATCGATAAATATTATCTTGAATCAATCCATGACCCAGTGTATACGTATCTTAGTATTGATCACAACTCAAACTATATATATTTTGGAATCAACCTCAATCCTGTATAGTTAACTCCAACATTCACATATAGAGTGTCTATGGTTGTTCCGAAATATATATAGATGTGTCGACATGATAGGTCGAAACATTTTATACGTGTCTATGGTATCTCAAGATTAAATAATATACAATACAAGTTGATTAAGTTATGGTTGGAATAGATTTGTTACCAATTTTCACGTAGCTAAAATGAGAAAAATTATCCAATCTTGTTTTACCCATAACTTCTTCATTTTAAATCCGTTTTGAGTGAATCAAATTGCTATGATTTCATATTGAACTCTATTTTATAAATCTAAACAGAAAAAGTATAGGTTTATAGTCGGAAAAATAAGTTACAAGTCATTTTTGTAAAGGTAGTCATTTCAGTCGAAAGAACGACGTCTAGATGACCATTTTAGAAAACATACTTCCACTTTGAGTTTAACCATAATTTTTGGATATAGTTTCATGTTCATAATAAAAATCATTTTCCCAGAATAACAACTTTTAAATCAAAGTTTATCATAGTTTTTAATTAACTAACCCAAAACAGCCCGCGGTGTTACTACGACGGCGTAAATCCGGTTTTACGGTGTTTTTCGTGTTTCCAGGTTTTAAATCATTAAGTTAGCATATCATATAGATATAGAACATGTGTTTAGTTGATTTTAAAAGTCAAGTTAGAAGGATTAACTTTTATTTGCGAACAAGTTTAGAATTAACTAAACTATGTTCTAGTGATTACAAGTTTAAACCTTCGAATAAGATAGCTTTATATGTATGAATCGAATGATGTTATGAACATCATTACTACCTCAAGTTCCTTGGATAAACCTACTGGAAATTAGAAAAATAGATCTAGCTTCAAAGGATCCTTGGATGGCTTGAAAGTTCTTGAAGCAGAATCATGACACGAAAACAATTTCAAGTAAGATTTCCACTCGAAATAAGATTGTTATAGTTATAGAAATTGAATTAAAGTTTGAATATGATTATTACCTTGTATTAGAAAGATAACCTACTGTAAGTAACAAAGGTTTCTTGATCTTGGATGATTACTTGGAATGGATTTAGAAAACTTGGAAGTAAACTTGCAATCTTGGAAGTATTCTTGATTTTATGAAACTAGAACTTTTGGAATTTATGAAGAACACTTAGAACTTGAAGATAGAACTTGAGAGAGATCAATTAGATGAAGAAAATTGAAGAATGAAAGTGTTTGTAGGTGTTTTTAGTCGTTGGTGTATGGATTAGATATAAAGGATATGTAATTTTGTTTTCATGTAAATAAGTCATGAATGATTACTCATATTTTTGTAATTTTATGAGATATTTCATGCTAGTTGCCAAATGATGGTTCCCACATGTGTTAGGTGACTCACATGGGCTGCTAAGAGCTGATCATTGGAGTGTATATACCAATAGTACATACATCTAAAAGCTGTATATTGTACGAGTACGAATACGGGTGCATACGAGTAGAATTGTTGATGAAACTGAACGAGGATGTAATTGTAAGCATTTTTGTTAAGTAGAAGTATTTTGATAAGTGTCTTGAAGTCTTTCAAAAGTGTATGAATACATATTAAAACACTACATGTATATACATTTTAACTGAGTCGTTAAGTCATCGTTAGTCGTTACATGTAAATGTTGTTTTGAAACCTTTAGGTTAACGATCTTGTTGAATGTTGTTAACCCATTGTTTATTATAACAAGTGAGATGTTAAATTATTATATTATCATGATATTATGATATATAATATATCTTAGTATGATATATATACTGTTAAATGTCGTTACAACGATAATCGTTACATATATGTCTCGTTTCGAAATCATTAAGTTAGTAGTCTTATTTTTACATATGTATTTCATTGTTAATACACTTAATAATATATTTACTTATCATTTAACATAATTAACCAAGTGTATCAATATCTTAATATGATTCATATGTACCTAGTAAGACGTTGTTATAACGATAATCGTTATATATATCGTTTTCGAGTTTCTTAAATTAATAGTCTCATTTTTTATGTATATAACTCATTGTTAAAATACCTAATGAGATACATACTTATAATAAAATCATGTTAACTATATATATAACCATATATATATGTCATCGTATAGTTTTTACAAGTTTTAACGTTCGTGAATCACCGGTCAACTTGGGTGGTCAATTGTCTATATGAAACATATTTCAATTAATCAAGTCTTAACAAGTTTGATTGCTTAACATGTTAGAAACACTTAATCATGTAAATAACAATTTCATTTAATATATATATAAACATGGAAAAGTTCGGGTCACTACACACTGCTTTGTCTATCTGATTATTTGTTATATTTATTTTCGCGTTATAAGTTTAATCAAACCCCCATTTTACAACATAAATATTCAGAATAATTATAAGTCTAAAAATCTTAAACGCTGTGAACGAATTCGTAACTTTCAAACAATAAGATTAGGTTTATTTTAAACATATCATACATCTAAGATCCGAACTTTCAACCATTAAAGATCTGAACAAAAAAAATTCAACCATTAAAGTTATGAACCTTCAAATCAAGTTCCACCAAATTCGTACATCGATTCGTACTCGGATTCGTGTTCATAATGATTTCGTGTTCATAAAACGTTGTTAAAATTGAAGTTCCACCAAATTCGTACTCCGATGAATTTAGATCTTGTGTAACATCATCTTCTTACACCATCGTACAAAATCAGATCTAGTGTAACATATCTAGTGTACACCGATTCGTGTTCATAAATGATTTCGTGTTTCACCGAATTCAGATCTAGTGTAACATCATCTTATCGTTACCACCGCCGTCGAAATCGCAAACTAGATCTAGAAATCAACAAGCTGAGATAGACCAACTTGTTTAAACGAGATTTAAAAACTCAAAATCGCAAACGATATCCGACGGGCCGTTGAGTTTCAATCTTAGGAAATTGAATATGACTCGGAACCCTGATATTGAAACCCAGATTAAAGAAATCACTTTTTGAATTTTTTTTCTTTTCGAACCAGCAGAAATTTTATTAGAAAAAAAAAAAATACATAGGCTTTTGAAGCCACATGTTCCAACTTATACATTTTCGACCTCTATTACAATACCAATAAAAAGACATGTCACGAATAAAATCAAAGAGCTCATTTTTCCGAATAGGAGAAGGCCCAAAAACAACACTATTCTGAAGCTTCCATAACTACAATCAATCACATACTCAATACTAACGGACTTCTAATAACTTTTCTATCAAATAATGCATCAAAACGAGTTCGAACAATTTTATGTTTATATGTTCGAACATGAAGAATTGTGTTCGTACTCGAGTCAGAATAGGTTTGAGTATAATGAGGTTGGGGTTGTTGTGACGTTTTGGGACCTTATTATTGTCTTTGATTCCGAAACATTGTTTGGGAATCATCAATCGCCATTTTCTAGTATTGAATCCTGGAATTACCTTGAATTGTATGTGAATACTTGCAATGACCATAAAACACTCTATCCCAAATCCAGGTTCAACAACCTTCAAATGAAAGCAGAACTCCTATTTATAGTTTTCTGATTTTATGCAGAGTGCGTTTTGTTATCAACAATCCATTCACACTATCTGTTAATACTTGCAAGTCATCCACTAATTCTCGCGAGTCATCCATTAATTCTTGCGAGTTATTCGCTAATTCTTGTGACTGATACTTCTTTTATATATGCACAACTTATGGCGTGTATTTCATATGCTTGACTACGCATATGATTAGTGAGTTCGAACAGTGACTTGTGTTAAACTGTTCGAACCTATTATATATTTTGACACTTGTAAAAAATTTGTATTTCGTTACATTTTTTACAAAACTGCATTTTAATTAATTTCCCATTATATTATTGTTAGTTTGTTATGCTTTTTTATATATTAGCCAAAAATCATGTCACTTGATCTTTCTTTTTTGCAAAGTATCAAACATATTATTATTCTTTTGTTGATACTCCGTATAAAACTATTCAACAAATCACTCAATTAAACATTTGGCTATGTTACAGACTTACATCCGAATATGGAATTATTTATCGAATAGACTTAAATTTACATGTTTTATAATCTCGAAAAATTAAAATTATTGAATTACTATACTAGTAATCCGTATATAATATAGTAATATAAAATAATTTGGAGCTACTTTCGCGTTAAATTGACTGATAATGGAGCATCGTGTAAGATGTTGACGAAGACTTGTGATTTAAATCCAAATTTCAACTATATACAAGTACATAACAGATGTATTGAATGAATTATAACCATATAATTAATATCTCATCCAAATTATCCAACTCCACAATTGAGGTGTGCTTAACAGATGTGATAATTGAATGAACTTGTAAATATCAAGTGACCAAGTCTTAGTTAACAGCCTGGAATTTAAACTTCTAGGCAAAGGAATGTAAACAGTTTCAGCACAATGTACAACTCATCATAGCATCATCCTTTATCCTTCATATTTATAAATTAACACAAGTCCATCACATCACATTTTTGTACAAAACAACCTCAAAAACCAAAATGAACCCAAATGGACAATCCAACACCAGCCCAGGACGCGGCAAAGAACCACAACACCCTAACATCAAACAAGAACGCGACAAAGAACCACAGCACCCCAACACCAGCCAAGAACGTGACAAAGAACCACAACAGTACCAACAACCCCGGTACACCGGCTATGGACCACAAACTCAGTACAACCCTACACAACCACAACAGTATCAACCACAACAGTTCCAACCACAACAGTACCAACCACCACAGTTCCCAACACAACAATATCAACCACAACAGTATCCAACACAACAATACCAACCACAACCGTACCAACCACAACAGTACCCAACACAACAATATCAACCACAACAGTACCAACCACCCCATTACGGTGGCTATGCATCACCTTATTGTAACCCAGTGCCATATAACCCACCACAATCAGGACCTCATGATCCACCGCCACAGCCACCTAACCACCCTCAGGATAAAAATCCTGAACCTAAAAAAGCTGATCATAAAAAACCAACCGATCATGAAAAACCTGAAAAATGGTCTGATTATAGAGGAGGAGTTAGGATTTATAACAAGGCTAAAGTGAACTATTCTCTCACCATCCATGGGGGTAAAGTCATTCTTGCACCAGCTCGCCCCTCCGATCATCATCAGGTAAATTATTTGTTTGGACAAGTAGTTGATTTTTTTAAACGTACATGACCAATTTATTGAACTGTTTTGTTACAATTTGTACAACAGCATTGGATTATAGATCTGAAACATAGTACAACAGTGAGAGATGAATCGGGTCATCAATCTTTTTCGTTGGTGAATAGAGCCACTGGTCAAGCATTGAAACACTCCATTGGTGTAAGTTTTCCGGTAAGTGCATACGTACCCATATATTCATATTCATAGCATATATATGTACATATAAATATATAGTACCTAAAGTTTAATTATATGAAGTTTACACGTAGTATAATTTAGTAGTTTGTTACTTTTGTAGGTACAATTGGCTCATTACAACCATCATCACAGCCCTGTCGAACCGTACAGGTCTGTTCTATGGAGTTTTAGTGAGAACCATGGTGAGGGTTATAGGTCGATCAGGGCTGTTAATAATATTCATCTTACGCTCAGTGGTAAACATGGTACCAAAAAAAATGGTGACAGCCATGATGGCACAAAGATTGTTATGTACAATTGGAAGAAACAGGATGCATCACAATTGTGGGCCATCGGCCCTTATAATTAATTATGTAAGCTCTTCAATGACATATCTATATACTTGATCAAGTTACTTAATTTAGATTCAATGGTTTTGGAAAAAAAAAGTTACTACATTTTCTTAGTCATGACTCTTGACTAATGTTTTGATGTTTTTACCTTTTTTTTTTTTTTTTTTTTTTTCTTCTAATAAACTAATGTAATTAATGCATGTTGGAGTATTTTTTTTTTCTCACTAGCTAGCTAACAGTTCTTATATCAGTGTATAGAAACTTATTGCGTTAGGAATGGTGATTTGTGTAGGATACGGTGTCGTAGCATTTTATATGATGTTCCTGAAGTTTTGTTATCATGAGGTTACGGTGTCGATCTTGGCTGGTGGGCGTTGCATGTTTTGTGTTATCTTTTTTTATATATATCCCTTTCAACTTTAATTAAGTACGTGGTTTTGTTTTTCTTATATATATATATATATATATATATATATATATATATATATATATATATATATATATATATATATATATATATATATATATATATATATATTGTATTTGTGATGATCATTTAAAAAGCTTCAAGTCTATGTCTACTACGATGTATGTTATGCTGTTTTTTGCAACATAAAGGTTTCCCACAATTTTACCATTTTCGACTTCTTTTTTTAACCATCGAAAATAGCGCATTTGAAGTTTACGTACTACACAAGTATTTAGAACACTTAGAAACCAAATGTTGCATGTATATACCCTAGTTTCAATCTACACCCCAACAATGTTTAAGGAGAATAAAAATGAAATTCCTAATGTGAGGTCCGATCGATCATTACAAGAAAGTAGGCTATTGTCGTCACCGCTCATAGCCCATGTTTTTGTCGCCTTACCATTAAATTTTTGAATGTCTCTCTTTATGACTTGATATGTGATAATAAGTAGATAAATAATAATTGGAGTGCATAAAAAAACTTCTAAATATAAAAGGGCAAATGGCCCAAAAAGGTAACATAAGTTATCAAATTTGACAATCAAGGTAACCCTCAAAAAAAGATGCCCGAAAAGGATTCCAATTTAATTTTTGCGCAAGAAAAGGATTGTGTGTTTAAAATTTTTAAAATTGAGGTAATATCCAATGAAAAATAATAATCTAAAATCGCGAATTATTTCAAATTGAAAGTTGGAACAGATTCGTAGTGCTTCGATTAGCATCTGTTGTGAAGCAAGTTCATCCAAAACATCACGAAATACAACGAATCGAGATGAACAAGCTGTTTTGTTCAAACGACTTGTTCATCTTGATTCGTTGTTTTTCGTGATGTTTTGGATTAAGTTGCTTCACAACAAATGCTAATTGAAGCACTACGAATCTGTTCCAACTTTCATTTTGAAGTAATTCGCGATTTTAGATTATTTTTTTCATTGGATATTACCTCAATTTTAAAAATTTTAAACATGCAATCCTTTTCTTGCGCAAAAATTAAATTGTAATCCTTTTCGGGCTTACACGATTTGGGGGTTACTTTGATTGTCAAATTTGATAACTTATGTTACCTTTTTGGGCCATTTGCCAATATAAAATGAACCGTTACGAATTACTATACCACATAATATAAAACTCGTGAATAGAATAAAATTGAATGTTCATAACATTGAATAACAATTGATATAAAATTAACATTTATTTATTAACTATTATAATAAAGATATGCAACACCACCTGATAACTCCTAATTATACAGAATTTTGATAATATTTTAAAGTTATCTTTGTTATAATTCAGTAGGCTTATAACTACCTTTAATGGTTATAAGAACAAAGAGAGAAAAAGAGAGAAGAAGGAGAGAAGAAATATTGATATTGATATTTCAAGAGAAATGGTGCACCTTAAATGGTTACCATACATGTCTATTTATAGTATAAAATATTACTATGCAAGAAATATAATAATAATAAAATTAACATCCAATCTAGATATTTTATAACACAATCTAGATATTTTATAACACTCCCCCTTGGATGACAATTTTATTAGAGAATAACTAGTACTGCCTCGTTAAAAACCTTGCTAAAGAAAACTCATTGTGATAAAACTTTAGCTAAGGGAAAAAGAGTGCAGCATAAAGTTGACTCCCCCTCAAGTAGGCAACGCCTGAGTTGTTACATCTTCTGAACATGCCTCATGCCAATATTATGAACGTGTGTTCTGAAAATAGCAGTTAGCAGTGCTTTGGTATAAAGATCAGCAGAGTTGTTGATTGAACGTATCTCATTTTAATCTGGTTGTCTTTTACGATATCTTGAGTATATGAGAAAAATCTGAGGTTTTCATCTGAAACTGTATCATCTAAATCTTTTATGTACAAGTTTGGCCCTCGTGATTTGTCTACAGTCTCCTTCATGGTTTGTTCAAACCGTTGTTTCAGTTCCTATTCCCTTTCAGTCTTTTTCTGAGCCTTACCAATATACCATTCTTTTCCATCAAACTTATGACCGTTAAGACCGTTTATAGCTTTAGCGCCTCGTCAGCATTTATGTTTTGTTCTGTCATTTTTGATACTCTTCTTTCATTTGTATTATGTAAGCTGTATTATCTTCATAGATAGTTGTTACGCTTTTATAGCGTTCTAGTCCACAAGAATCAATAATGATTTGTATCATTGATCTTAACTAAAATCATTCCCGAGTAGCTTCATGTAATGCAATCACTTCGGCATGATTTGATGATGTTGCAACAAGTGTTTGTTTTGAGAACGTCATGATATTGCGGTGCCTCCATTTAGGATCACATATCCAGTTTGAGATTTAGCTTTATGTAGATCGGATAAATAATCTGCATCTGTATAACCAAACAAATCTTGTTTCGAGTTGTTAGAATAAAATAATTATAAATCAGTAGTTCCCCGAAGGTATCAAACTATTTGTTTGATCCCATTCCAATGTCTTTTGGTAGGGGCTGAGCTGAACCTTGTCAACAAATTAACTGCAAAAGAAATGTCAGATCTTGTATAATCTATAAGATACATAAGAACCTCAATTGCACTAAAATATAGAACTTCTGATCTGTTAAAATTTTCATGATCTTCGCAGGGATGAAATAGATCAGTGTCAATATTGAGTGATCTAACAACAATGAGTTTGTCTTTAAAAAAAATGTTTTAAAATCTTTTCGGTATAAGTTGTTTGATGTACAAGTAAACCATTAGGCATATGCTCAATTTGCAATCCAAGGTAATACTTGGTTTTTTCAAGATCTTTCATTTCAAAATAATTCTTTAGAAGTTGAATGATTTCATAGATCTCTTTATTTGTTCATATGATGTTAAGAACATTGACATAAACAACTACGATCTCATATCCGAACATTGTTTTTATAAAACATACGTGCAAAATAAGTTTATATTTATACCCTTTTTTTTTATCAAGTAGTCATTTAATCGGTTATACCACATACGTCCCGTTTGTATAAACCCACTTAGAAATCTTTGTGATTTAATGGAATATATTCCCTTGGGTTTTACATTAGATGCTTATGATACCTTAACCCTTTAGGTATATTCATATATATCACTATTAAGTGATCCATACAGATAAGTAGTAACAACATTCATGAGATGCATTTAAATAACTACCAGGTTGATTAAGTATCTAATAAGTAATTGTATCCATTACAGGAGGATAATTTTTCCTCCTAATTCATTTCTGGTCTTTGTGGGAAATATTGAGTTACAAGTCTAGTTTTGCCTTGTAACTTCATTTGCACATTTCTTTTCGGATAAAAATTCATTTGTATCCCATACGTTTCACATCTTTAAAAGTGATAACGATTGATCCAAAAACTTTTCTTTTATCGAGCGATTCTAATTCAGCTCTTATTGCTCCTTTCCATTGAGCTCAATCATGTCCATTTTGTATATTCAATGACAGATTTTAGTTCCAGATCATCATCTTTATTCATGATGTCATTGTAACATTATATGAAAATATCTCATAAAGATTTTAGTTTCATTTCGGTTCCATAATATTGCATAATTTATCGCAATTTTAGTATTTACATTTATCAATATCCTCTGCAGAAGGAATATTGATTTGTGGTTCTTCTTGAACACTTTCTCATACCTCATTATCAGCTGATTTTCTTTTTCGAGGATTTTTATCTTCGGAACCAATTGATCTTCCACGTTTGATGCGTGGCAAAGACTCAACAGTGACATTATTGCCAGCTTTTGGAATTTCAGTTCGAGCTGGAGCATTTATCGCTGGTATATATGATTTAGTCACTTTTTTATATCTGTAAATGCATAAAGTAATTAATTTGCAAGTTCTTGCATATGCATTATTTTTGAACTTTCGTTTCACATTCTTTTGTGCGAGTTCAATATACCTTAATTGATGTTCACATCATGAAGCCTCATTTTATTTTTTATTTTTATTTCTCCCCCTAATCTAGGGAACAATGTTTTATTAAAATGACAATCAGCAAAACGTGCTGTAAAAACATCACTCATCATGGGTTCAATATATCTTATGATTGAAGATGTTTTATATCCAAAATATATTATCATCTTTCTTTGAAGAACCATTTTATTGTGTTGTGGTGATACAATTGGAACATACACTGCACAACTAATGTTTTAAGGTAGAAAATATTTGGCTCTTGGCCAAAATCAAGTATTAAGTGAAAATATTTACGACTTCCACATGGTATAATGCGAATTAATGTCGCAGCATGTAAATTTACATGTCCACATATAAATATTGAGAGATTTGTACTCATTATCAATTGTCTAGTTATTAGCTGTAAGCGTTTATCTATTGATTCAGCTAAACCAATTTTGTGTATGCACATGAGCAACTGGATGTTCAACAACAATCCCTGTAGATATATAATGATCATTAAATGCTTGAGATGTTAACTCACCAGCATTATCAAGTCTCATCCTTTTAATGGTGTAATCAGAATAATGTGTTCTCAATTTAATAATTTGTGCAAGAAACTTTGCAAATGCCATATTACGGCTTGATAACATACAAATATGAGACCATCCGCTAGATGCGTCTATTAGAACCATGAAATATCAAAATGGTTCACATGATGGATGAATTGGTTCATATATCTTACCTTGAATTCTTTCAAGAAATATTTGTGATTCTTTTTCACAATATACTTTTCATTAATCACCATATGTGCTTTCCATTAATCACCATATGTGTTTTTTGTTTTTTTTTTATAAATCACCATATGTGTTTTTTTTTTATCATATATCCTTTTCACCATATACGCTTTTAATCATATGCGCTGTGTTTTTCACCATATGCGCTTTTAATCATATGCGATTTTCATCATATGCGTTGTGCTTTTCATCATATTCGCTTTTTATCATATGCGCTTATCATATGCGATGCGCTTTTTATCATATGCGCTTTTTTATGTGAATAGTAAATTAATTAATTTCGTTTTACTATTCATATGAATTAATTTAGATTTACTATTTTGTTAATTGAGTAATATATATATACATCATATACTTGTGACTCCGAAGGCTCAAATGAATTTGACCATATAGTTATACGTTGTACCTTGCACATTAATTTTCAGTAGAAGCTTTAGATGCATATTATTTTCAGTAGAAGCTTTAGATGCACTTTTTTTTTAATCACCAAATACCACAAACACTTTGTTTGCGTTTGTTCATAGTCATCAATGAAAACCATTTTCTTTAATTTTATTTTATACAATAAAATTAACGCATCATTATTCTTTTCAAAAACAATAATCTATTGTTATTGTTCACTTGTGCCATGTTTAACAACAAAAGTCAACAACCTCTGTCTTGTTTGTTGTGGCAACCAAAAACAACCTTTGCTTTTGTTACCGAGAATCCAAGACCAAAAAAACAATTAATTTTTAATTAATCTTTTATCAAAACCATAAATGATTTTATTGATCTACGTTGATATGGCCATAAAGAATTGACGGCTGACCTACTTTTGTAAGTGTATTTCGGCTATCATCCCGAAAACGCACAACGACTTTTTTTTTTTTATGAACTATTTGTTTCATATCTAGCTTAGGCAATTATTGTGAACATTTGGTCCCTATAAGAGCATTTATTTTTTAGACTTTTAGTTGATTTGTACTTGTCACAATTAGGGATAGCACCCGCGGGTCGTGGATGCGGATCCATTGGATCCATCACCCATACCCGCGGATTTTTTTTAAGAGACATCCAATTGAACCCTTGTTCGTTGAAACAATTTGACTATATTTTTACTCCCCATTATTAAATGGGCCATTTTGATGCACACTCTTAAAAAAATAATTTGTTTTTTAAGTTTTATTATTCAACCTCCTTTTTTCAACGGTCACGTTTTTAACAAAATATTTGACAAGTTTGGAAAAAAGTTTTTTATTGATTATCATCAAAAGTTTTCTATTGTCACTCTACTGGATGGAATTATGGCATACAACCAAAATTGCAACCCAACACTACATAAGAACAAAAAGGTTGTTTTTAATTAACATATGTATATGTGTTAAACTCGGAATAATAATAACTTATTTTAGAAAATTAACATAAGACATGTTGAAATATTTTTGTCACATTTAGCTCATCAAGTCTAATACTTATCATTGATAGATTTTATCACGTCTAGGAGATGTTTACTTTTTTCTTGTATTAAGTCCTACTTTCATTTACCTTTGTTTGGAAAAAAGTTTTTTTTTTTTACTTTGCTTTCCCCCTTTCTGTAAAACTCATTTAAACACTTTCTTTGTTTTTTTTTTTTTTAAAAAAACTTCCTTTTTTTTACGTTACCCGTAAATTATAAATATATAAAAAAAACTTTTTGTTTAAATTTTTTTTCTAGTTTTTAAAAGGCCACTTGACCAATTTTTTAATTCTTTCACAACACCTGATATCGTGATCGTGACCTTTCACCAAAGCAAGAGATATTCTTGATAAACTAAACACGGACTCGTGTTTGAAATTGTCGGCCACAAAAAAATTCATTTGATAAAAGTATATATTTTTTTAGTTATAGAAGGAGACCACTTCATTTTCAATACTTCATTTTTGACAAAAAACTATTCCATTTTACCATCCCCTTTTTTTTCTTACTTTAACTTTTAAGATATACTTTTAATAAAAATACAAACTACTTTTTCTTATTTTAACTTTTAAGATTTACTTTTAATAAAAATACAAACTACTTTTTGTATTTTAACTTTTAAGATTTACTTTTAATAAAAGTACAAACTACTTTTTCTTATTTTAACTTTTAAGATTTACTTTTAATAAATATACAAACTATTTTTTTATTTTAACTTTTAAAATTATAAATTTAAGAATAAACATTAGTATGCATGAAATAAATAATGATTAATTGCATAAGTAATCATAAATGTTAGATAATATATAAAGACCCCGTCGTATTCGTATTGATCGGAATTAATCTCGACCCATGGTACCGTGTTGTCAAATGACGTGTTGCGTACATAAAGTACCGTGTTGTCAAATGACGTGTTGCGTACAATCATGAGGTCTTATTAACATAAATATAAATGTTAGTGAAGTTAATAAGAGTTAGATTACAGAAAATATAATTCAGGTGGTATAACCGACCATATATAACTTAAATAACATAAATATAAATGTTAGTGAAGTTAGTAAAAGTTAGATTACAGAAATATAATTCAGGTGGTATAACCGACCATATATAACTTAAATAACATAAATATAAATGTTAGTAGTCCAAAATTTGATATATTTGAGTCTGAAAATTATTAATAATTTCATACCTTGATTAGTGATTCGTGATCGTTTGAGATATCTTTTAATTACACTAAGCTTTTCGTGCTGATAACGTGTTATAATTCAGTAGGCTTATAACTACCTTTAATGGTTATAAGAACAAAGAGAGAAAAAGAGAGAAGAAGGAGAGAAGAAATATTGATATTGATATTTCAAGAGAAATGGTGCACCTTAAATGGTTACCATACATGTCTATTTATAGTATAAAATATTACTATGCAAGAAATATAATAATAATAAAATTAACATCCAATCTAGATATTTTATAACACAATCTAGATATTTTATAACAATCTTGCTATTTTAAAGTCATTTTAATCATAAAACACACTAAAATGGGTAAAATGGGGAAAAAAGTATTTCTAATGATTTTATTGAAGATATGTATCAAACAACATCAAAAATAGGTAAAAACTGCAAAATTAAAGATAAACCCGCCGGCTTGGCAACTGAAGGCGCCGGCTTGGGTTAAATATTCCAGAATGTTCCAGTTTTGAGTGCAGAATTTGATTAACTTGGCGACCAAGTAAAATACAGTAAAAGCCGTCGGCTTCCCAATGAAGCCGTCGGCCTAAATTACACGGTTTTATCTACTTGCCGACTAAGTTCAAGCTAAAAATGGAAACGAAATCAAAAAGATTGCTGGATCTTTGAAGCCACCGGCTTGGCACTAAAGCCGCCAACCTAACTAGGACGGTTACGCGTTTATCTGCTTGCGGACTACGTTAAACTTGTAAAAGGAGTCACCGACCCACTGAAGCCGCCGGCTTCCCATTGAAGTTGCCGGCCTGGCCACCAATTTTGAAAAGTATAAATAGAGGCCTTCTGTATCAGTTTTCAATGTACCAGTTTCGTTTTTCTTTTAGGGTTTTTTCAAAATCACGAAAACTCTTAGATTAGGGTTTATTTTCAAGTGTAATCAAAGATTATCAAAGTTATTAATAAAGTTTCTTTTCATCTACCTTCTTTTGAGGTATGAATCTATCTTTATATTCTTGTTTATCGCATTTTATTTACTTTTCCTGTTTCTGTTCGTCTACCACTATGAACTAAACGTTCATAGTGGTTACGTGGACGAAAACTAAACTTTGTCTGAGAATCAGATGAAGCCGTCAGCTTCACTAGTCCAAGCCGCCGGCTTCTTGCTATAATCTGTACAATTTATGGTTCTTTTCTAGATCTGTATGGTTAAGTTTCTGTAATGATAATTAAACTATTTTGAATCTATTATGCTTTAATATACTTTTTTGCCATGCTTAATGATTAGATAACATGATTTTAGAATTGATTAGTACCTAATCCAATGATCTATTATCCGATTCATGCTACTTGTTTAGATCTAGTCAATCAAACTTGTTAAATTGAATTGCATGCACCTAAGTTAAACAACATAATAGTGATAAATATGTTGAAATTAAGTTATGCTTATATAGTAAAGTTTGATATTGTTAGGCTTAGTCGAAGATCCTCTGTTTAGATGTGTTTAATTAATGATTGCATAAAAACTTAGTAGTAATTGACTTTCAGCTACTAACTTGAGTTGATCTACTAGATGTTTAATAGCTTATATAATTTGTCAGTCTATTTGCATGTTGATCCGCAACATACGGTTGATATGTATCATGTAATTGAATTGAATACTATGAATTGAGATGTTAGTCATGCACATCACGTGTCTAGCATATGCTTTAAGTCCTGCCTATTGAATGATATGCAACACTTCTCTTAACCTGCTTAGGGATAATGATTGGTCTATGATTGTTATCTTGATTTGTGTTATTATAAGTTATGAAACTTGCCTAATATGATTCCCGTATGAGTTATTCGTTCATGTAACTGCTTTTATTTATAATTGTTTATTCTAAATCTTTATTTCTTGCTTTATTATTTCATTGATTTGTTTATCTTCAATCATCTCTTTCCTAAGAGATAAGAATCCAAAATCTTAAAAACACATATAAATCTTTATTTAGCTCTTTAATAAGAACTAAGTTATATAATAAAACAACTTATAACATGTGACACCGCTATATTTTTTTTTTTAAATACGTGGCGGAAGCATTTATTTATTTATTACCAAATACACTTTATCAGTGTCACATGACAACATCACAAATTACATGTTTTGAATGGAAGAGACGTAATTACATTCGGTTTACAAAAGAACACAGTTCATATGATAAAAGACTCCATCAGAGGTAAACACTGTCAAACATAACATTAGCATGCCCGTCTTCTCCCAAAAGCAATATCTACAAAGCTACAACCTGCAGGGAGGAGATGGAGGGGAATTAGCACGAAGCTAAGTGAGTACGACTAACTATAGTCCATAGCATACAGAAGTGTTATACTAATCATGTCACATAGTCTAACACACAAACATCACCCAAGTGCCGTCTACAGAGACTCTGGCAGCTCGGCCAAACCATTAACCACCAGCTGATCGGACTGGGGCTTACCAGAAGTTCCTCCACCACCGTGTTGTATATACATAATTCACATGCGACGGACGCGTCATTCACATATATATACACCACGATTGTCTAGGCTACCATAGAGGAACCCAACCCACAGGTTGATCTCTCCTACCGAGGCTACCACACAATAGGGACGCACTGGGCTCCAGCAGACAAGCATCAACTAACATGCAGTCATCACCACAGACTAACTAACAGTATCAGTAAGTATATCTAACAAGCATGTCAATCATAATATAACATGCTAATATATACTATATACTCCAGTTAGTCCCACTCACCGATTACATCAACTGAGAAGGTGTTCAGCTGTCTAATCACTGAACCTTCTCTTTCTCCTTTTCTCAGCTAGGCCCGATGGAGGATGTTACAAATCTACCCCCTTAAGAAGATTCCGTCCTCGGAATCTGGTCAAGGTCAAACAACTGGGGATAGCGCGCCCTCATTAACTCCTCGGTTTCCCATGTTAGGTTAGAACTTAAGTTGTGCCGCCACTCCACTAATACCATTGGAATATGTTTCTTTCTTAACTTTGTGACCTTCCTGTCTACTATTCTAACCGGCTCTTCCACCAGTTTCTTGCTCAAATCCACTTTCAAGTCTTTCAATGGAAGAATCTGATTTTCATCATCTACTTTGCACTTTTTCAGATAGCACACATTGAATGTGTTGTGAATTCCTGCAAATCTGAAGGAAGATCTAAAACAACAGTTTGATCATTCAGAATTTCTTTGATCGGAAATGGCCCAATAAATCTCAGTGCTAGCTTACCACGTTTACCAAATCTGATAACCCCCTTCCACGGTGATACCTTCAGATATACACGATCACCTACATTAAATATCACCGGATGTGTGCGCGGATCAGCATACATCTTTTGTCGTTCTCTGGCTGCTTTTAACTTCTCACGTGCAATTTCAACCTTTTCTGCAGTTATCTGAACAATTTTGGGACCTGCAAATTGTTTCTCACCTGCTTCTAACCAACACGTAGGAGTTCTGCACTTGCGACCGTACAACATTTCATACGGCGGCATTCCGATACTCGAATGATAGGAATTGTTGTAAGAAAACTCTATTAATGGAAGATGTGTGTGACAACCAGGAAATTTTTGACCAAATTTAAACTTTATCTTTATATTATTCCGACACGATAAGCAAAGTTTGTTAAGTTAAATCTCGAGAATTTTAAACTGTGTTCATACATTCATTTAACCTTGACCAAATTCCGACGATTCACGAACCATTAATTAAACAGATATGATTATATATACATATATATATATATATATATATATACATATATATATATATATATATACATATATATATATATATATACATATATATATATATATATATATATATACATATATATATATATATATATATATATATATATATATATGTGTGTGTGTGTATATATTATAATTTGAAATGTTAACAAAGTATTTAAATGTATAATATTTTACATGAACGTATTTGTTTCAATATGTTTATCAATGAAATTAGAAAATAATATCAAATGATTGATTTATCAGATTTATTGTACGATTACGAATCTCTGTTAAGAGGTCCACTTTGATTTAAGAAACCTTTCCTTTTAACGGTATTCGGAATATTTGATAAAGTGATTTACATATAAGAACAAATGTATCAATTGATGAACGTTAGACAAAAGTTAGTGGAGAATTGGATTTCATAATATTCGACTGACCTATTTTTCAAATGTGAGAAAATGATTTCAAAAACTGAATTATTATAATCTATTATTTTATAAGGATAAATTGATTTTATATAATTAGAAGAATTTAAGTTTTATATTTTATATATATATATATATATATATATATATATATATATATATATATATATATATATATATATATATATATATATAGCGTTTCAAGAATGTAAACGTAATACGACATAGTAAACTCTATTATTGAAATGATTATATATACTAATCTTTGAAATATGATTATTTTGGAAAAACTAAAAATCTTATTATTAGATAAATATTTCAAACATATATATCATGTATAAATTTATAATTCTAAATGAAAATATATATATATATATATATATATATATATATATATATATATATATATATATATATATATATTTTAATTTAGTCATAAAATGTTTTGATTTAAAATAATACATTTTGGTAAACAACGAGACGTCGATTTATAGAAGTAAATGACCAAAACACTCAAATGAATAAGTTATACTTTGAGTGGGATAATTTTTCATTGATTTGAGTCTTGTTATTGACAAAGGTACATTACACGAAATATAAAGTACCAGTTTTCTAAGCGTACGAAAATGCGTTCGAAAAAACCGAAACCGGCACGTAAGTCGAGCGTCAACGTACAACTCATCGGTGCTAAAATTACAAATCAACTATGCACGAGAATATAATATAATATTTAATTAATTATAAAGATTAAATATATTATATATTAAATAATATATATATATTTCATACAGTTGTGGCGTGCGATTGTGAATTGAAATTTATGTCTCATGCGATTGCATGAGATCTCCACACAATCCTCATGCAATCGTATGAGGGGGTTAGGTGAGCTCAAATGCTTTAAAACGCGTTTTTGGGTCGAGCTGAATTCATTCATCCATCTTCACTCGTCTCAATCTCTCTTTATATAAATATATAATATAATAATTATTATTATTAATATTATTAATATTAAGATTAATATTATAATTAATCTTATTATTATTATTAGTATTATACATAAAATACTACGACGAGATCATGAGCGAATTATTTCAAGACGGGTTTTTCGAGTGGGATAGGGCTAAGGAAATTATGGGTTATAGCGATGGAGGTTATGGGTATAGTTCGTGGGTATGCTCGTGAGGTCAAACTAGTGTTTATCATCTCCATTGTGTCTACGTACTTTCCTGCAATATTGAATCTCAATATTGATACGTGAGCACTCATAACTTAACTTTTGTATATTAATAGTGTATCCCTAACTCGTACTCGAGTATATATGATTATGCATGCTTGTATGTTTAATTTCGTTGTTAAATAGTATATGATAGATCATGAATTTAGTACATACGCTACTAGGATAAGGTATATGATATGCATGTCGTTGGAAAGCTGGCGAAAAATTAATAACTTTTCATTTAGAAAGCGAATGGTTTCGATGAACGGATTAAAAGATATAGTCAACTGAATTATTATTTTTAAAATGATTATTATTATTATTATTATTATCGTCGTTATTATCATCGTTATTATTATTATTATTATTATTATTATTATTATTATTATTATTATTATTATTATCATCATCGTTATAAGAGTTACTATTAAAAATTGTCATTTTTACTAATATTACTATCATTAAGATTATTATTAATATTATCATTATTATTATTACAAAATAATACAAATTTTTACTTATTATTATTATCAATATTATTTTATCAAATATGTAATACATAGATATTCTTACCACTCGTAATATAATTACATTAATAACACACAACACTATATTTTTAAGACATTAAGTGAACCTTATAAATTTTATTACTTTAGTATATAAAAGTATATTTTTATCATATATAGATTTTGATGTAAATTTTTATTAACAAATGACTTTTATTATTTACTTTAATAAAATTTGTTAAATGTATTTAAATATATATAAAACGATTATATTTAAGTTATATAATAAACACATATAAATTTTAGAAATCATTTTGGGTCAAGTTGACTTTTGTTGACTTTTGTATATTAGTCTTGAGCATTAGGATTGTGGTACACTATGACTTGACCTAATTTGTTAAGACAAATATTGACCAACATATAAATATATATATACTTAATTTAGGTTCGTGAATCCGAGGCCAACCTTGCACTTGTTCAGTGCCGTCATATGCGTTATTGCTACGAAATATAGTTTTGTGAGTTTCATTTGCTCCCTTTTTAAATGCTTTTGCAATATATATTTTTGGGACTGAGAATACATGCGCTGTTTTATAAATGTTTTACGAAATAGACACAAGTAATCGAAACTACATTCTATGGTTGGATTATCTAAATCGAATATGCCCATTTTAGCTTGGTAGCCTAAGAATTAGGGAACAGTACTCCTAAATGACGCGAATCCTAAAGATAGATCTATGGGCCTAACAAACCCCATCCGAGGTACGGATGCTTTAGTACTTCGATTTTTATACAGATGAGAGGATTCTGTTATACAGACGAGAGGATTATGTTTTGGGGATATTTTATATGCATCTTGTTAATGTCGGTTACCAGGTGTTCACCATATGAATGATTTTACCTTAATGCAGACGAGAGGATTCTGCTTGAGGATTATGTTTATGAAAAATGAAAATCTCGTGGTCTATTATATTATTGGAAATGATTTTACCTTTATGCAGACGAGAGGATTCTGCTATTGGATTTATATTTAAATAAAAATCTTATGGTTTATTAAAATAATGGAAATGAATGATTATGATAAACTAATGAACTCACCAACCTTTTTAGTTGACACTTGAAAGCATGTTTATTCTCAGGTTTGGAAGAAATCTTCTGCTGTGCATTTGCTCATTTTAAAGATATTACTTGAAGTCATTCATGGCATATTTCAAAAAACGTTGCATTCAAGTTGTTGAGTTCAATAAAGATTATTATTAAGTAAATGACAGATTAGATCATTTATAGTTGGATGTTATGAAATGGTACGCATGCGTGTCAACTTTCGATGTAATGAAAGTTTGTCTTTTAAAAACGAACGTAATGTCTGTAAAATGTATCATATAGAGGTCAAATACCTCGCAATGTAACCATATGTTATTGTATTCGTCCTTATGGATTAGGACGGGTCATTTCAGGTAGTATCAGAGCGGTGGTCTTAGCGAACCAGGTCTGCATTAGTGTGTCTAACTGATAAGTCGTTAGGATGCATTAGTGAGTCTGGACTTCGACCGTGTCTGCATGTCAAAAGTTTTGCTTATCATTTCTAGTCGGAAATCGTCTGCTTATCATCCTTAGAAAATTACCTGCTTATCATTATTAGTCTAGACACGTCTTGCTACATTAATTGCATGAGTAGTGCATAGACAAAATTCATATCTTAGCGTATCTGCTAAATCATATCTTATCGTATCTGTTACTTTAAACTTTGCCTGATATATTCCGTAAATTCCTCCGTAATCTACGAAATCTTTTGATCTATATATACAGATATCCTATGTAAATAGAGTACCACCCGATAGCCGGAAAATCATTTTTATATCGAAAAATCCTTTATTCAATCGTACGAAATGGAATTCGTCATTTATTCAAGTTCCCCGGATTTCGAAATGGAATCCCACTTCAGTTTCGAAAGCAGTGTGACCAGAATGGATCAACCAATCAGCCATCATCTATTCTAGATGAATTGGGGATGGATTTGTAGCCTCCTCAATCATTGGAGACAAGAAGAAGGTGATCCCTTCCATCCACCACATTGCCCTCTTGACGAAGAACCTGAAGCACTTACCGGTGAACCAATCCGAAACACCATTTTCTCTCTCATTTCCAGAGTATCTCGTCACAATTATATACTACATCAAATTCTAGATTTTATTTATCCGCTCGTCCGAACCGACAATCACCCCGGTGTAATAGAAGAAGTCAACGAGCTTCGCGCTCGGGTAGTGACTTTGGAGAATATGGTGCAGAGATTACAAACACCAGCAGCAGCACCAGCAGCATAACCAGTACCACCATCATCAACGCCAACAGTGCCATTACCACCTCCTACCACAACCACGTCGTAAACCTCAACTTCACAATCTGTCCCACGAGCATCAACGTCATACGCACCATAGATACCAAGGAGTACCAGCAAAAATAACTGACGAAGTATTAATTCATAACTTCATTGGAGAAACATTCCGCGGCGATTATGTAATCTCTAAAGTCTTAGAGATTATCTAATCTAGCCCTAACCATAAATCAGTTAAGCGAACCAAAATGATAGAAGGAAGAGTAGAAACCCTAACAAAAATGGTGTGTGGTTAACAAGCTAAACTTGTTTTACCAACAACATCAACAGTACCGTCAGCGTCACCAGCATCATCAGTGCAGTCAGCATCAGAATCAACAACACCTATAACATCACAAACTCCGTCAGTTCAAGAATCACTGTGGACATCATTACGAATCAATAACGCGTATATTGTATCAACGATTTATGAAGAATTAACTCATTCCCTCTGAAGAAATTATATGTATATTTTATATATATATATATATATATATATATATATATATATATATATATATATATATATATATATATATATATATATATATATATATATATATATATATATATATATTGAAATAAAAATAAATCTTTCCGTGCTAAGCTATTGTGGGTGAATCTTAACTACTCGGTTAATTCATATTACAAATATGCAATAATGTACGTCCTTCGCCCACAACATAACCATCGTTAACTACAATCTCTGTCTCAATTCAACAAATTCCAATTTATAATAAATCAAGTATATATTTGATTTTACACTTTCATCATCGATGTACTCGAAACGTTTTAGATAACATCATTCGTACTTTACGAAATTCACAAGAATCCCACGAGCACCAACATCACGCAAAGTATTGATTCATAATTTCTAATATATTGAAGAAATACTTATGTAAATTCTAAAGTTTTAGGGATTACTCAATTCTAGTTTCAACCGTAAATCAATGAGTTTAATTTAATATTAACTCATTAAATCTATGTTACATCTGAAGAAAATATACATATATATATTTTTTCATAAAGACTGTAATAAAAATTCTTTTGTACAAAATATTAATTGAGAATTTTTTTAACGGGTAGGTAATACCTGAGAGATATATGAATTCACAATTAATATATTACATTATTCGAATTTGATTCAGCAAATCATCCATTATACTCCCTACTTTCACAACAATATACATTCTTTTATAGAAATCAAAACAACCATACTCATTCAAAATCTAATTACATATTTTGATTTTGAAATCTCAGAATTCAACACGAGGTATAACTAAAATCATCACTCTTAAATTCCTACATCTTTCAAAGCTATACTTTGACTTCAAAACTGTGTTAGAACATCAAATGTATATTAACGATTACAATCTATTTTCAAACCCTTCGAAAATTTCTGAAGACACTTCAAATAATTAGCAATCGAGATGATGATCCAACCACATATTACCCACAGTTATGTACTTAAAAAGCTCTCGAAGCCAAAGTCATAATTCAACACATATCTGTGTCAGATCCTTTGGCATTTATTAGCAAAAATAACTTTGCAATTCTTTTGCAAAGTAGCAAATTCTATCACAGCTCCAGCAAGACAACTTCGATTTTTCATTCGGAGTAGCCTTATCATAATCTTAATATATATGATTACCCTTTTATTATCGGATAACCTTTCATATTCCACCACATTAGCAATAAACTTATTCACAACTTCACTGATCGTTGACCTTCAGAAGAATCATTATATTTATCGAAAACCCCATCATTTACTCATCTGCATCTTGTAACAAGAATTGTCATGACAATTACTGGGAATCAGCAATCAGTATTTTGAAATCTCGCAACATGTCTACGCCAACAGATATATAAGTACAGATAACGTCTATCTCCTGGACTTACATACTTCGAATGTGAAGTTTCTGAAAAACACCCTGAACTGCGAACTAGTTCTCGAAATGCTGATGAAGCAGCAAAAACTATAAACGACCTCAACAGTAAAAAGTTTGATGATAAAGAGTAGCGTGTTGGCAAAGCTCAGAAAAAGAGAAGGTTTGGAACTGGAAAACGGATTGAGCAAAGTATGAAAGAGGCTGTGGACAAATCACAAAGACTAAACCTGCCTTCAAAGAATCCAAATGATTCAGTATCTGCTGAAGTCATTAATGAATACCTTGCTCCTGACTCTAAACCCCTACGAACAATATTCTTCATCATCCTCTGATATTAGAAATTCTAAGCTATCATCATATCTTTCATTATAAATATCCTCCATATTTCTGAAGATATTTCCATAATTATTCTTATCTGAAATCATTTACCTCTTCGCGCTATCTGCATTACATCATAAAAGAAATTATTTTAATTTCTAAATTTTGAAACCTTCGAGTTTGAAATAAGAATATTTTGAAGGAGTGTTGGGAACTGAAGCATGAATTAGTATAATATAATGACACTTGATCAACGTGATTATATTACAGTAAGTCATGCTGAGTTTCTAAATGGAACGTGATGATTCACATATCATAACGTCATCATGTGCCATGTTACACGACTCTTGTATTCTACTTAACCTCAAAACATATCAAGAAAATATTTTCTTGATGATTCGGTCTTTTCTGAGGTATTTTGGTAATTTGACAAATCAAGATCGTACCATTACAATTTTCTTCTTAGAACATTAACTATGTTCATTTCGAAATTCATATCCACGAATTCTGGACCATTATATACGGTACTTAATCGCAAAAAGAGGAAACGAAAGAATAAAGCTCCGAAATAGAAATTGGAGTATAAATCGCAGTAAATCGGAGAAAAACATTAACTGTGGATAACAATGATTATAGAAGACAGAAGCAGGGGCTTTGAAATATAAGGGAAGATATAAAGCCCAACAACAACCTGGATATTACAAACCGTATATATCGATGCATATAGCAATATAAAGACACGGGAGAACTAAAAACACTATAAAACCAAGAGTATAGTAGAAGTAAATAGATTCTTCCGGCGGCAAATGAAAAAGAAGAACGACAGATATGAAAGTGAGGAGTATATCAAGAATTAACACTGGATGAAGCATATTGACGAGTACTTTAAAATATGAGTTGAGGGAGAGAGAATTGAAGATTTGAGTTGTAAGGAAACGAAGGAGGTGAATTTATAGTGAAATATCCGAAGGAGAAATCGAGATGGATTACCACATTAAATCGAAGAGGATCATAATTTCCTTAATCGCCGAAGAATCAAATCCTCTATAGATTACAAAGATTTTCTTTAATCCAGAGATCAACTGTGATGATGTCAAAAGATAAGGCAAATCTCTATTTTCTCATTTCACTCTTTGACAATAGCTTCACTCATACGCTTCGAGAAATCGAATTATTTTATCCGTATTTCTTAATCATGATCAAACTCTATGTATTAGCTTATATTCGTCATAATAACATTCTTACTGTTAGACATGACGACCTCGATCAAATTTTGGAGACGAAATTTCTTTAACGGGTAGGTACTGTGACAACTCGGAAAATTCCGACCAAATTTAAACTTTATCTTTATATTATTCCGACACGATAAGCAAATTTTGTTAAGTTAAATCTCGAGATTTTTAAACTGTGTTCATACATTCATTTAACCTCGATCAAATTCTGACGATTCACGAACCATTAATTAAACGGATATGATTATATATATATTATATATATATTATATATATATATATATATATATATATATATATATATATATATATATATATATATATATATATATATATATATATGTGTGTGTGGTGTGTGTGTGTGTGTGTGTGTGTGTGTATATATTATAATTTGAAATGTTAACAAAGTATTTAAATGTATAATATTTTACATGAACGTATTTGTTTCAATATATTTATCAATGGAATTAGAAAATAATATCAAATGATTGATTTATCAGATTTATTGTACGATTACGAATCTCTGTTAAGAGGTCCACTTTGATTTAAGAAACCTTTCCTTTTAACGGTATTCTGAATATTTGGTAAAGTGATTTACATATAAGAACAAATGTGTCAATTGACGAACGTTAGACAAAAGTTAGTGGAGAATTGGATTTCATAATATTCGACTGACCTATTTTTCAAAAGTGAGAAAACGATTTCAAAAACTGAATTATTATAATCTATTATTTTATAAGGATAAATAGATTTTATATAATTAGAAGAATTTAAGTTTATATATATATATATATATATATATATATATATATAGCATTTCAAGAATGTAAACGTAATACGACATAGTAAATTCTATTATTTAAATGATTATATATACTAATCTTTGAAATATGATTATTTTGGAAAAACTGAAAATCTTATTATTAGATAAATATTTCAAACATATATATCATGTATAAATTTATAATTCTAAATGAAAATATATATATTGATAATGCTAAAAACGAACATATATTTCATAGCATTATTCCTCAAGAAAGACAAGCTTTTAGTTGCAATTGTTCTATTTACAAGTGATATTCGTTTAAATAATAAAAGGTGAAGACAAAAGACAGATTCGACGAATTGAAGACGCAAACGACCAAAAAGCTCAAAAGTACAAAAGACAATCGAAAAGGTTCCAATTATTGATAAGAAACGTCTCGAAATTACAAAAGTACAAGATTCAAAACGCAAAGTACAAGATATTAAATTGTACGCGAGGACGTTCGAAAATCCGGAACCGGGACTAGAGTCAACTCTTAACGCTCGACGCAACGGACTAAAAATTACAAGTTAACTATGTATATAAATATAATATAATATATAATTAATTATATTAATTATATATATATTATATATATATAATAAAAACCGTCGGCAGCAAGAAACTCCAAGGGTGTGAGCTGTAAATACCTCTCCGCGACTCGCGGAGTTTTAAGGGCATTTTGCCGCGAGTCGCGGAGCCCTAAAAATCAAGTCTGGCTATAAAGCCAACCGAATTCTGATCAAATTTAACACATCTTTTTTCTTCCTCTTCATACGTAAATATATTTATATTTATAATTTATATTTTAATTTTAATTATAATTCTAATAATAAGGGTATGTTAGCGAATGTTGTAAGGGTGTAAGTCGAAATTCTGTCCGTGTAACGCTACGCTATTTTTAATCATTGTAAGTTATGTTCAACCTTTTTATATTAATGTCTCGTAGCTAAGTTATTATTATGCTTATTTAAAACGAAGTAATCATGATGTTGGGCTAATTACTAAAATTGGGTAATTGGGCTTTGTACCATAATTGGGGTTTGGAAAAAAGAACGACACTTGTGGAAACTAGACTATGGGCTATTAATGGGCTTTATATTTGTTTAACTAAATGAAAGTTTGTTAATGTTAATATAAAGATTTACAATTGGGCGTCCCTATAAATTACCATATACACTCGATCGGACACGATGGGCGGGGTATTTATATGTACGAATAATCGTTCATTTAACCGGACACGGGAATGGATTAATAGCCACTAGAATAATTAAAACAGGGGTGAAATTACATTCAAGGGTAATTGGTGTAATTGTTAACAAAGTAGTAAAACCTTGGTTTACACGCAGTCGATAACCTGGTGTATTCATTAAACAAAGTATTAAAACCTTGTTACAATTCGAATCCCCAATTAGTTGGAATATTTATCTTCGGGTATAATAATAATTTGACAAGGACACTTGCAATTTATATTTATGACTGATGGACTGTTATGGACAAAAACCAGACGGACATATTGAATAATCCAGGACAAAGGACAATTAACCCATGGGCATAAAACTAAAATCAACACGTCAAACATCATGATTACGGAAGTTTAAATAAGCATAATTCTTTTATTTCATATTTAATTTCCTTTATATTTAATTGCACTTCTAATTATCGCACTTTTATTTTATCGCATTTTTATTATTCGCAATTTCATTATCGTTATTTACTTTACGCTTTAATTTAAGTCTTGTATTTATTTTATATTTTACATTAGGTTTTAACTGCGACTAAAGTTTTAAAATCGACAAACCGGTCATTAAACGGTAAAAAAAAAAAACCCCCTTTATAATAATAATATTACTTATATATATATTTGTATTTTTATAAAAGTAAACTAATATAGCGTTGAGCTTTGTTTAAAGATTTCCCTGTGGAACGAACCGGACTTACTAAAAACTACACTACTGTACGATTAGGTACACTGCCTATAAGTGTTGTAGCAAGGTTTAGGTATATCCCATCCGTAAATTAATAAAACTTGTGTCATATTTTGTAGTATTTTGTATTAAAAATAATACTATTTCGTACCCTCACGTTACAACATCAAGTTTTTGGCGCCGCTGCCGGGGAACTATCTTAAAAGCCGGAAGCGCAACGCTAATATAAAAAAAAAAAAAAAAAAGATTTTTAGTTACTTTTATTAAAAGTCGTTTTTGTAAAAATACGTTTTAATTATTCAAAAATATAAAAAGAAAAACAAAAATATTAGTATTTTTAAGATTTTGTTAAATATTTAAGTTTTATAAGTTTCTTTATTTCTATTTTAGTTTATAAAAATATAAGTTTTATTTTAAAATCGTTTATTTAAATTAAAAACAGAAAATAAAAAAAAAAAAAATATAAAGAAAACGCGTAAAAACACAAAGCTGTCAACTGAATTCCTGAACCCCGCGACTCGCGGGGTGTTATTCTTTATTTGCCGCGACTCGCGGAGGGTTTCTGACAGGCGACAAGGAAGCCCTAATCGAGCATTAATTACGGGATATTATTAATATTAATTATTAATTAAACCTTATTATTATTATTATTATTATTAGTTTTAATTTTACTTTTACTTTTTATTTATATATTTTAGTTAAATTAGTTTTATTAAATTGTAAAATTAATAGTTTTATAAAATAAATAATATAAAAATAATATTTTTATAAAAATTGTACTTTTTACAACTTTTTGTATATTTTTATATTTTGTCCCTTTGTAATCGTTGTAGCGTAATATTTGTATTTTTTTTAGCTCATATTTAATTTTAAACTTAGTTTTAGCTATAGTTATTTTTACTCCTATATTTTTAGGCTTTGCCGTAGAATTCCTTAAGTGCTTTTTCTTTAGACTAAGATTTAGGTGCTTTAGAATTTTGCGACGCCTTTTAAAGTTTTAGTTTCTTTTTAAGTTATTTCCATTTGGGATTTAGTTTTTCCTGTAAGCTTTAATATTTTTAGACCTTTTACTATGTATCAATTATCATTTCAATTAGTAATTTCAATTTGCGATTATAATTTTAAGTTAGTTGTAGTAATAAGGTTAAATTAGTTAAGTATTTTTAAGTTTTTATAAGTTTCTTTTATTTTTCCGTCACCTTTTATTTTTCAATCATTTTTTTTCTTTTTCGACCTTTTTCGACGAACTCTTTTTCTCTCTTATTTCTCGCCATTCTAGTTTTTAGGACTTAGAATTTTTTTTTTCTACTTCTTATCTAAATTTCTTAAAATTACGAAAATTTATTTTGAGTGGTTAAATTGATAGACATCAAAATTTTCTGGTTCGTAGTAATAGTTGGATTTGTACGTGGACCGGGTTATTGGAGCCAAACAGTCCTCAATTATATTGAGACCAAACGAATCCTGCCCCTCTGCTGCATCTTTTGGCTATTCGAAACGTGGGCAAAATCAGAAAAGTCTATTGATTGGATAACTTATTATAATTTTTCTTTCCTTTTAAAAACTAATAGGATATTCTGTGAATGCACCGAGCAAGACGTTCATCACCTTTTGTACGTTCACCACCTGTAACTCGATCAAGACATCGTTTAACAAATATAACCGCCGTTGATTTTTCTTTAGAATCGTCATCCAGTCGACCAAGTACTTCAGTTCAAATTACCGATAATCCATTTTTTGAACCCAACCTCACAATTGAGAATCCAGAAAATATTCAGGAACGGTTCATAGATCCTGAACCATTAAACTTTCCTCCGGAACCACCAATCATTCAAACAGAGATTGTTGAGGAACGAACTATTAAATCAGAATCATCTATTGATACCGATTCAACAAATTCAATTATGGAGAATCTGGAACCTTTAAGTATGGAAGACCGAATGAGAGCTAAACGCACTGGCCAAGGTCACGCAATTACTCATCCAGACATTAATGCGCCAGATTATGAAATCAAAGGACAAATTTTACACATGGTGACTAATCAATGCCAATTTAGTGGTGCGCCGAAGGAAGATCCAAATGAACATCTACGTACCTTTAATAGGATCTGCACACTATTTAAAATACGAGAAGTGGAGGATGAACAGATATATCTCATGTTATTTCCCTGGACTTTAAAGGGAGAAGCCAAAGATTGGTTGGAATCGTTACCTGAAGGGGCGATCGATACATGGGACGTTTTAATTGATAAATTTCTTAAACAATTCTTTCCTGCATCTAAAGCCGTAAGACTTCAAGCAGAAATTGTTACGTTCACACAGAAGCCAAATGAAACTCTATATGAGGCGTGGACAAGATATGGAAAGTTGTTAAGAGGATGTCCGCAACATGGTTTAGACACCTGTCAAATAGTACAAATATTCTACCGAGGATGCGACATCACTACAAGAAAAGACATAGATATAGCAGCTGGTGGTTCTATTATGAAGAAAACCGAAAATGATGCTTACAAAATTATTGATAACACTGCTTCCCACTCACATGAGTGGCACCAAGAAAAAGATATCATTAGATCATCTAAAGCAGCTAGAGCCGATTCTAGCCATGACTTAGATTCCATTTCAGCAAAGATAGATGCTTTCGAGAGACGAATGGAAAAGATGACTAAGGATATTCACTCAATACGAATTAGTTGTGAGCAGTGTGGAGGACCACATTTGACAAAAGATTGTCTCAGTATTGAATTAACAATGGAACAAAGAGAGAATATTTCATACATAAACCAAAGGCCTGGAAATAATTATCAGAATAATTATCAACCGCCAAGACCGATTTACAATCAAAACCAGAATTATAACCGAAATATTCCATACAACAACCAACAAGGTCCTAGCAATCAACAAGTATCCAATAATACTTACAATCAGCAAAGACCTAATTTTCAAAACAAACCACCACAACAAACCGATGATAAAAAGCCGAATTTAGAAGATATGATGACGACGCTAGTTGAAACTCAAACGCAGTTTTTCACATCTCAAAAACAAACCAATGAACAAAATGCTCAAGCATTTAGAAATCAACAAGCTTCTATTCAAAATCTGGAACAAGAAGTAAGTAACCTAGCAAGGTTAATAGGTGAAAGAAAACCGGGAAGTTTACCTAGTGATACAAATGCTAACCCCCGGAATGAAACAGCTAAAGCTATTACCACAAGAAGTGGTACAACACTTAAACCACCTGAAATACCTGTAACTTCTGATGAAACTATTCCTACTCCACAAGAACCACAACCTGATCAAGATAAGGAAAAAGAACCGGTAGTTGAAAAGGTTAATGAAGATAACACAGTTAAGGATAAACCTTATGTTAAACCATACCAACCACCACTTCCTTATCCGAGTAAAATGAAGAAAGAAAAACTTGAAGCCGAGCAATCCAAATTCTTGGATATGTTTAAACAAATAAATGTAAATCTTCCTTTCATTGATGTAATTTCAGGAATGCCTAGATATGCTAAATTCTTGAAAGATCTAATCACGAATAGAAAGAAAATGGAAGAACTTTCGGCTGTTACTATGAATGCTAATTGTTCAGCAGTGCTGTTGAATAAGATACCAGAAAAACTATCTGATCCAGGAAGTTTCACAATTCCATGTTTTCTGGGTAGTCTTAGTTCAATAGAAGCATTGGCAGACTTAGGTGCTAGTATAAATCTAATGCCGTATTCACTATACGCTAAACTAGACCTTGGAGAATTGAAACCAACAAGAATAAGCATACAACTAGCCGATCGATCAATAAAATATCCTAGAGGGATAATGGAGAACATGCTAGTTAAAGTTGGTACTTTAGTATTTCCAGTAGATTTTGTTGTTTTGGACATGGAAGAAGATTCTCAAGTTCCTCTAATATTAGGAAGACCATTCTTAAACACGGCTAAAGCAATGATAGACGTGTTCGGTAAGAAATTGACCCTAAGTATAGAGGATGAGAGTGTTACCTTTTCAGTTGATAGAGCAATGCAACAACCACAATCTGCAGATGATACATGTTATTATATTCAAACTATAGATGCACATGCAGAATTATTAGAAGAATTTCCAGAATTACAAGGAACAGGAGAATGTTCTTTAGGAGAAGGTAATGAACCAATTGATGAAGCTGAAATGTTAACTACACTTATAGCTAATGGATATGAACCAACAACAGAAGAAATTCAAATGCTAAAAGAAGAAGACAGATATCGATATAAATCATCGATAGAAGAACCTCCGAAATTAGAGTTAAAGCCACTTCCAAACCATTTGGAATACGCTTATTTACATGGTGAATCTGAATTACCTGTAATAATATCGTCTTCTCTTACTGAAAATGAGAAATCACAACTCATTTCTGTGTTGAAAGCTCATAAACCAGCCATTGCATGGAAGATTCATGATATTAAAGGAATAAGTCCTTCGTATTGCACACATAAAATCCTTATGGAAGAAGGTCATAAAACGTATGTGCAACGCCAACGAAGACTAAATCCTAATATGCAAGATGTAGTTAAGAAAGAGATTATTAAACTGCTAGATGCAGGTTTAATTTACCCAATTTCTGATAGTCCATGGGTAAGCCCAGTTCAATGCGTGCCTAAGAAGGGTGGCATGACTGTCATTACAAATGAGAAAAATGAGCTTATTCCTACTAGGACTGTAACAGGATGGCGTGTATGTATTGATTATAGAAAATTAAACGACGCCACCAGAAAAGATCACTTTCCCTTACCTTTCATAGATCAAATGTTGGAAAGATTAGCCGGAAATAGTTACTATTGTTTCCTAGATGGATTTTCCGGATATTTTCAAATTCCAATAGCACCCGAAGACCAAGAGAAAACCACATTCACGTGCCCTTATGGTACTTTTGCTTACAAACGCATGCCATTTGGACTTTGTAACGCCCCTGCAACCTTTCAAAGGTGTATGATGGCGATTTTTCATGACATGATAGAAGAATGCATGGAAGTATTCATGGATGACTTTTCAGTCTTCGGTGATACATTTAAATCATGTCTAGTTAATCTGGAACGAATGCTAATTAGATGCGAAAAATCAAATCTAGTACTTAATTGGGAGAAATGCCATTTCATGGTTAAAGAAGGCATCGTTCTTGGACATAAAATTTCAAAAGAAGGAATTGAAGTGGATAGAGCTAAAGTAGATGTAATTGCTAAACTTCCACATCCCACCAATGTTAGAGGAGTTAGGAGTTTTCTAGGGCATGCCGGTTTTTACCGACGTTTCATAAAAGATTTTTCTAAAATTGCCACTCCTATGAATAAACTCCTAGAAAAGGATGCGCCATTCATCTTTTCAGATGAATGTATCAAATCTTTTAATATTCTTAAAGAAAAACTCACTAATGCACCGATCATGATAACACCAAATTGGAATCTACCATTTGAATTAATGTGCGATGCAAGTGATTTTGCAATGGGAGCCGTTTTAGGACAAAGGATTGAAAAACGATTTCAACCTATATATTATGCTAGTAAGACATTACAAGGAGCACAAACGAACTATACAACTACTGAAAAAGAACTCCTTGCTATTGTCTTTGCTTTTGACAAATTTCGATCATATCTCGTTCTAGCAAAAACGGTGGTCTATACCGACCATTCTGCTCTTAGATACCTATTTTCAAAACAAGATGCTAAACCAAGATTAATCCGTTGGATCTTACTCTTACAAGAGTTTGATATTGAAATCCGAGATAAAAAGGGAGCAGAAAATCTCGCCGCTGATCATCTTTCTCGTCTTGAAAATCCCGAATTAGAAGTTCTGAATGAATCGGCCATACAAGACAACTTTCCTGATGAATATCTATTGAAGATAGATTATAAAGAAATCCCATGGTTTGCAGACTATGCAAACTACTTAGTTTGTGGATTCCTTGAAAAAGGATTATCGTACCAAAGACGAAAGAAATTCTTCAGTGATATAAAACACTATTTCTGGGAAGATCCACATCTGTTTAAAAGTTGTCCCGATGGAATAATACGCCGATGCGTATTTGGAGATGAAGCTAGTAAAATTTTAAACCATTGTCACACAGGACCAACAGGAGGGCATTATGGGCCTCAACTAACAGCAAGAAAAGTTTATGAAGCTGGATTCTATTGGCCTACAATTTACAAAGACGCACACCTTCTTTGCAAATCCTGTGATGCATGTCAAAGGACCGGAAAAATAAGTCAACGTGATGAAATGCCACAAAATGTCATCCAAGTATGTGAAGTATTTGACATTTGGGGTATTGACTTTATGGGTCCATTTCCAAAATCTCATAATAATCTATATATACTCGTAGCCATTGATTATGTATCTAAATGGGCGGAAGCACAAGCTCTCCCAACTAACGATGCACGAGTTGTAGTCAACTTTTTAAAACGTCTTTTTGCAAGGTTTGGAACACCGAAAGCTTTAATAAGTGATCGGGGTACTCATTTCTGTAATAATCAACTTGAGAAAGTTCTTAAAAGATATGGAGTAACTCATAAAATCTCCACCGCATATCATCCACAAACAAGTGGACAAGTTGAAAATACAAACCGAGCTTTAAGACGTATTCTAGAGAAAACCGTAGGATCAAATCCGAAGGAATGGTCCATTAAATTGGAGGATGCACTCTGGGCTTTTAGAACAGCCTACAAAACTCCAATTGGAACCACACCTTTTAGACTTGTGTATGGAAAAGCATGTCATCTTCCAGTAGAAATTGAACACAAAGCATTTTGGGCTTTGAAGACATGTAATCTTGATTTACATGAAGCCGGACGTCTACGATTAAGTCAACTAAACGAATTAGAAGAATTAAGACATGAAGCATACGAAAATTCGTTAATCTATAAAGAAAGAACGAAGAAATGGCATGATAAAAGAATCAGAAGTTCAAAAGAATTTAAAGAAGGAGACAGAGTTCTTCTTTTCAATTCACGATTCAAGCTATTTCCTGGAAAATTGAAAGCAAGATGGTCTGGACCATTCATAGTCAAAAGAGTTTTCCCATACGGAACGATAGAATTAATAAATTCAAATGGGATTGAATTTAAAGTTAATGGTCACAGAGTTAAACATTACATACATGGTCCGATGGAAGTCGACAACGAAGTTAATCACAATTTCGACACCACAGCTAACTAAGTGTGGGGAGAATCAAGTCTTTAAAGGATAATATGTATTTCTGTTAGAGTTAGATTGACTGTTTTCGTGTAGTTCTCGAAAATGGAACACGTATGGTCTTTCCCTAGCAGACCCTAAAGAACTAGTCTTCTCCCCCCATTCTGAATTTTTATTTTTTTAGGTTTTTACGAAATGAAGACTGCCTGTGAACTAAACCATGGTCTAATGCTACACGCTTTGATCACTAAAAGAAATAATGACATACTACCGAGTGAATTAGTATCAGTAATCAGAGAAAGAATGGACGGAGTTAGAAAAGGATCCAGATGCGAAGATAATAAGTTACAATTTGGTAAAGGAAAATCAAAATCCGCAGCGAAAAGAAGAGCACGACACCTAGAACGATGTCACAAATGCGGAAAATGGTCACATGGAGGTAAATGTTCAAATAATCAAACCTATTCAAATACCGAATTTGTTACTTTATGCAGAGACGGACCGTTCATATGTTTAGAAGAAAAGACAATGAATGCTCGAGGTTACGCCTATGCAGCCATGGAAAACCAATTAAACCGACTATCTTATGAATATAATAGATCATATAACTAAGAAATCTATTCCACAGGTATGTCTGTATAGTTTTTATTTTTATTTTTATTTTTAACCTTTTGATAATAAACGCTAATTTGTTCGCTAAAAAGTATTAAATTGGTATTGAATAAAATTAGGTTTGGCGACCGAAATTATTGATATCGTTCAAAAATTTATTACATCACTGCGAAATTTAACGTTTATTTTTAAGGTATAAATATCTTTAATCAATCAACCCAAAATATTTCAAAAATTCGTCATGAGTTAAATTAGGTCTTGGAACCGAAATTACTTTACCGAAAAGAGGGGCGCATATTTTTGATAATATTTGATTGATTAAAGTGGGATAAAAAGACAAAAAGATTTTTACCATGTTTTTTTTTAAAATTAATATTTAAATCTTAAATTAATATTGTAAACTTTGTAAAAACAATATATTTAAAATTGTAAATATTTGAAAAATTAATATAAGTGTGGTATGAATTTATGAATTTTTAAATTAAGTTTGGTGTGAATTTTTAATTTTTAAAATATGAAATTTAAATTTTATGCATTTCAAATTTTAAGTTTGGTGTGAATTTTTAATTTTTAATTTTGAATTTTATATTTATGTTGTGTGAATTTAAAAACAAAAATTTACTTTATCTCATTAAGTTAAGAATATGATTTTTAAAATTCGTCGTAAGTTGAAGACTAGGTCTTTGAACCGAAATTGCTTTACCCGAGGAAGGGACAAGAACTTTTATTATCATTATTTTTAATCTTATTGATTTAAAGTATGCCAAAAACATTAAAAAACCCAAAAATCTTAGCTTTTAAAACAATCGCTACAAAAAGACAAATTTTAAAATTTTGTCGAGGGACGGACTAGGACATCGATCCGAAACGACCTCGTCCTAAATAACAAGGGAAACAAAATTTTAAAATTAATTTCTTAATTGTTTTATAAGTTAAAGATTATAAAAAAAAAAAAAAAAAAAAAGGGTAAACTCCGCGACTCGCGGAGTTTGCAGTGCAAACCTCCGCGACTCGCGGAGGGACCAAAACCCAGAAAAAAATAAAAACAGCTGAAACGATCAGTACACTCAACAACACAAAAACAACCCGAAAAATACTGCGAAAAACCCACGAAAACCACCGAAAATCACCCCCAAAAATCTCAATTTTTAACCGTTAATCACCAAATTTTTTGCTAAAATCATGTTGAGAAGGATGATATCTAAGAACTACTCAAGAAAACGGTAAATTTCTACACCTAAACACCATTTAATTCGAATTTTAGTGTTCTTGAGCTATTTTTCCCCAATTTGATTTTGATGCTTTTTAGTGTAATTAGACTTAAATTGTTTATGTATTATGCTTGTATAACCTAGATTGATGCTGTTTAACATGATTAGAAGCCTTAAACTTCAAATTTTGAATAATCTAGGGTTTGTGTTCTTGAGCAATTTGGGGCTTTTTGATATAAACAGGTTATGGCCGATTTTTGTCATGAATTGTTGCTAAATTGAGTAGTGTAACATGTCTAGGTAGTTAAATGATCCAAACTTTGAGCCTAAACATGATTTTGAGAATTAAAGTGGACTTTTTCAAGTCCAAAATTCATGAACTTGATTTTTGAAAGATAATGCCATTTGAGACTTGTTTATTTGCTAGTAATGATTATTTTGACATGTTATTTGAGTTGAATGCTTATGAACTTGGCGAAAATTTTCGTATATGCTTATTTGAAAAAGTGTAGATTTGATAAAAATGTGAAAATAAGCTTAAGTTTGATATAAATTGATAATGTCATTGTAATTATTTTGATTGATGATTTTGCTGACACTAATGCATATTTGGATGAACAAAATTTGTGTTTGATGTGTTTTGCAGAATGAAAGGGGTGAATCTTCATCTCAAGCCCGCCATGCTCCTGCTGAGAACTTGGAACAACAGGAGGTAGATAACTACTACAAGCAGGATGTACCTCATCCAGTCATGACCTTTTCAGATATGCACTTGGAACAGTTGCACCCGAACCTGCGATTTGACAGACTTTGGATAGATTATCCAAAATATCAACAGGGTTTGCATACTCTTCATTCCAAGGTTGTTGAGGTACCGAGGGTCATAGAATGGGGACCCTTAGAAGCTGTAGAATTGGCTGGGCCAATTAGGGAATTACTGGTACAGAGGTATGGTAATTCTTCTTTTAATGACTGGATATGTTTATTCACCATACGCAGACCTGTATATAAAGTATGGTGTGAAGAGTTGTTATGTAGTATAGAGTTGAATGATCGGGTAGCTAGTTTAACCGATCGTTCTTTTATTAGATTTTTGTTAGGCGGTTCGATGTGCCACATGTCTTTACTGGACATGGCTCAGGCTTTACGTATATATACGCCTGAGGAGTTAGCGTCTGCCGATTGTAGAGGATTGATACTAAACGGTAGAAAGATAGATGAGAATTTTGATACACACGGTGTGTGGAGTCAAATGACAAGCCATCACCGTTTCAAAGGGGGAAACTACTCTTATTTGAATATAGATAGAGCCGAATTAAGAGTAATACATAGGTTTTTAGCTAATTCGATTACACAAAGGGGTAAAAACAAAGAAAAGGTAAATGAACAAGATTTGTTTTACCATATGTGTATTCGAGACCCACACAGCGCTGTAAGTATACCATATTGTGTGGGTTATTATTTATCAGCTATGGTTCGGGGGATGCGTCCACATAGCATAATAGGAGGTGGTATTTTTATTACTTTGATTGGTGAATATCTCGGTGTGGATATAAGTCGGGGGGGATTATTAGTAGAAGAGCCGGAACCCCGCGACACTATAGGTTTAAATGTATACCATGGTGCGAAAGTTTTGAAGCGGCGAAATAACGCCGCAGTACGATACAATGGTAGACATCCACAGGTAGAGAGAAACCAGGAACAAGGTAATGTAGGAGGGGGGAATGAGATGCAAGAAATGCATAGGTTTATAGCTTCTCAGGAATACGAAAATGCTAGACAGAGAGCATTTGAAGATTGGCAAGTTCATCAGAACCAGATCATAGCGCATTGCCAACATATAGGTAGAAACTATATTCCTACACCGAAACCCGTCTTCCCTCCTTGGTCGATAGAGATGCAGCCACCATATCCTACGTATGACCCTGCCGAAGCATTCTATAGCACTTATGGTTATGCGTGGAACCCCTATTGGTACCAATATCATCCTTAGTTTACTTTTTATTTTATTTTTTTGTAATTTGTAATTATTGATGCATTTAATATTTTTGTTAATATTGTAATCATTTTTATAATTATCTAACTTTTATTCTTAGATTTTAATAATTTTTGAATGTGGGGTAATAAACCAAACTTCAAAAATATGTATATATGTTTGCAGTTTATCTTATGTACACAACAGGGTAAAACAACGCATTTTCAAAGACTGGCATTAAGTTCAGCAAAAGCAACTAATTTTGACGACAAGATGCAAAATACATGTGAAATAACAACAAGACGGAATGAACAAATGATGTGCACCATTTATCATTCAGCAAACAAACGCCAATATATTTGGAAACTTTGGTAAAAATTTAATCATTTTCACACAAATCACCCTCAATAATTTAAATTGTTACTGATTTCTTGCAAATGAGGGCATTGCAAGATCTTAAGTGTGGGAAGGGGTTAAATTCTTTCGGATTTTAAAATTTTTTACTTTATACACTTGGTTACCATTAAAAATACTAGTAAAGCAGTAGTTGTATTAGAATCTAGTGCTCTCTGATAAAAAAGAACAGCCCTAGTCTTATATACTGACTACCCAATTCTAGTAAAAATTTTCAAAATTTTCAATTAAATGAATTCAAAATCATGTTTATACATATTTATGAACGATAAAACTAGGTTTTAACACCGAAATTATTGTTACCTCGTAAAGGACATAAATTGAGAAACAAATTAAAATGTTAAAATTCATTTAAAATGGAATAGAGGACGATAAAAAGAAAAATAAAAAGCCAAGTGTGGGAAAATTTACCAAGTTATTTTAAACATATGTCACATATATCTATAACAAATAACTGAAAATACTTTTGCTTTGGACTAAACTAAACTCTTTTACCCAATGAAAGAAAAGAAGAGATGGATCTACACGATGAATCAATTCCATCATTAAAAGGAAGTAAAGTCTTCCGAAAAAGACACGCGCTTCTTGATTTAGGTCATGAAGTTGTCGTCCAGACCAGCTGTAGGTTGACGAAAAATCTAGAAAAGTCATCACTAAAATCAGCATGAAATCCACGGACCTCAGCATAAAACAGGGTCGCCAAGTGGTCAGATTTATCCTAACCATGAGAAGGATTTATCTCGTACAATGGGGGGGCACCATGCAAATTAGCTGGATAAGACTAATGAATCAGATCCCCAGAAAGGATAATCTCCTTAAAGATTAAAAATCAGCTTTTAAGACTGATATTACTCAATCCTAGAGATTGACCTTAAAGATTGAGAATTACAAACTCATGGAATTCAATGATATCTAAACTCGAGCTTAAACGAGAAAATATTTTGATCAAAATTACAAACCGATTTGTTTTCTGAAAACCCTATTTTCAATACGTTCATTACGATTGAACGTAAAATCCTAGGAATTCACCTGGAATTCATTAGGTCACCTGAACTAAATCGGGTGTCAACCATAAGAACGGTGGTTGCATAGCATGGTCAAAGACAGGACCTTGTGCCAGACCGAAAAATTATAAGGGTGAGCTTTACTATTGCTCCTACCAAGGATAGTAATTGCGTCCGACACGTTATAGACCATAATCAAAAGCATGTCACGGGACATTGCCTTAACAGTTGCTTGTTCAACGCTTTCCTTTACAACCGGACGGTAGTTTACCGAAAGGTAATATACGGAACAAGTAAACTTGACGTGTTGCTTTCCAAATACAAGGTTAGCAAGTGGGTGACACAAAACCGCAAGTTTTGAGCTAAAATTTTCAAATCTGAAACCCACCAAACCCACAAATATTTTGCAAACACCGGTAAAGGGTTATTCCGGAAAACTTATCTAAGGTAAAAACTAGATTTAATTTTCAAAAGATCAAATGTTTTCATAAAGATCCAATTTCCTTAATGGATCTAAATTTTTATAGTCATGTGGGACTGTAAACCATATCGTTACTACCATTGTTTATACCGCCGTATAGAAATCACTGATGTACAAAGTGTGAAGAATAAAGAAGTGATTCTAGTATTTCAAGACGATATTGCTTGAGGACAAGCAACGCTCAAGTGTGGGAATATTTGATAATGCTAAAAACGAACATATATTTCATAGCATTATTCCTCAAGAAAGACAAGCTTTTAGTTGCAATTGTTCTATTTACAAGTGATATTCGTTTAAATAATAAAAGGTGAAGACAAAAGACAGATTCGACGAATTGAAGACGCAAACGACCAAAAAGCTCAAAAGTACAAAAGACAATCGAAAAGGTTCCAATTATTGATAAGAAACGTCTCGAAATTACAAAAGTACAAGATTCAAAACGCAAAGTACAAGATATTAAATTGTACGCGAGGACGTTCGAAAATCCGGAACCGGGACTAGAGTCAACTCTTAACGCTCGACGCAACGGACTAAAAATTACAAGTTAACTATGTATATAAATATAATATAATATATAATTAATTATATTAATTATATATATATTATATATATATAATAAAAACCGTCGGCAGCAAGAAACTCCAAGGGTGTGAGCTGTAAATACCTCTCCGCGACTCGCGGAGTTTTAAGGGCATTTTGCCGCGAGTCGCGGAGCCCCAAAAATCAAGTCTGGCTATAAAGCCAACCGAATTCTGATCAAATTTAACACATCTTTTTTCTTCCTCTTCATACGTAAATATATTTATATTTATAATTTATATTTTAATTTTAATTATAATTCTAATAATAAGGGTATGTTAGCGAATGTTGTAAGGGTGTAAGTCGAAATTCTGTCCGTGTAACGCTACGCTATTTTTAATCATTGTAAGTTATGTTCAACCTTTTTATATTAATGTCTCGTAGCTAAGTTATTATTATGCTTATTTAAAACGAAGTAATCATGATGTTGGGCTAATTACTAAAATTGGGTAATTGGGCTTTGTACCATAATTGGGGTTTGGACAAAAGAACGACACTTGTGGAAACTAGACTATGGGCTATTAATGGGCTTTATATTTGTTTAACTAAATGAAAGTTTGTTAATGTTAATATAAAGATTTACAATTGGGCGTCCCTATAAATTACCATATACACTCGATCGGACACGATGGGCGGGGTATTTATATGTACGAATAATCGTTCATTTAACCGGACACGGGAATGGATTAATAGCCACTAGAATAATTAAAACAGGGGTGAAATTACATTCAAGGGTAATTGGTGTAATTGTTAACAAAGTAGTAAAACCTTGGTTTACACGCAGTCGATAACCTGGTGTATTCATTAAACAAAGTATTAAAACCTTGTTACAATTCGAATCCCCAATTAGTTGGAATATTTATCTTCGGGTATAATAATAATTTGACAAGGACACTTGCAATTTATATTTATGACTGATGGACTGTTATGGACAAAAACCAGACGGACATATTGAATAATCCAGGACAAAGGACAATTAACCCATGGGCATAAAACTAAAATCAACACGTCAAACATCATGATTACGGAAGTTTAAATAAGCATAATTCTTTTATTTCATATTTAATTTCCTTTATATTTAATTGCACTTCTAATTATCGCACTTTTATTTTATCGCATTTTTATTATTCGCAATTTCATTATCGTTATTTACTTTACGCTTTAATTTAAGTCTTGTATTTATTTTATATTTTACATTAGGTTTTAACTGCGACTAAAGTTTTAAAATCGACAAACCGGTCATTAAACGGTAAAAAAAAAACCCCCCTTTATAATAATAATATTACTTATATATATATTTGTATTTTTATAAAAGTAAACTAATATAGCGTTGAGCTTTGTTTAAAGATTTCCCTGTGGAACGAACCGGACTTACTAAAAACTACACTACTGTACGATTAGGTACACTGCCTATAAGTGTTGTAGCAAGGTTTAGGTATATCCCATCCGTAAATTAATAAAACTTGTGTCATATTTTGTAGTATTTTGTATTAAAAATAATACTATTTCGTACCCTCACGTTACAACATCATATATATATATATATATATATATATATATATATATATATATATATATATATATATATATATATATATATATTAATTTAGTCATAAAACGTTTTGATTTAAAATAATACATTTTGGTAAACAACGAGACGTCGATTTATAGAAGTAAATGACCAAAACACTCAAATGAATAAGTTATACTTTGAGTGGGATAATTTTTCATTGATTTGAGTCTTGCTATTGACAAAGGTACATTACACGAAACATAAAGTACCAGTTTTCTAAGCGTACAAAAATGCGTTCGAAAAAATCGAAACCGGCACGTAAGTCGAGCGTTAACGTACAACTCATCGGTGCTAAAATTACAAATCAACTATGCACGAGAATATAATATAATATTTAATTAATTCTAAAGATTAAATATATTATATATTAAATAATATATATATATATATATATATATATATATATATATATATATATATATATATATATATATATATATATATATATATATATATATATATATATATATATTTCATAAAGTTGTGGGGTGCGATTGTGATTTGAAATTTATGTCTCATGCGATTGCATGAGATCTCCACACAATCCTCATGCAATCGCATGAGGGGGTTAGGTGAGCTCAAATGCTTTAAAACGCGTTTTTGGGTCGAGCTGAATTCATTCATCCATCTTCACTCGTCTCAATCTCTCTTTATATAAATATATTATATAATTATTATTATTATTAATATTATTAATATTAAGATTAATATTATAATTAATCTTATTATTATTATTAGTATTATACATAAAATACTACAACGAGATCATGAGCGAATTATTTCAAGACGGGTTTTTCGAGTGGGATAGGGCTAAGGAAATTATGGGTTATAGCGATGGAGGTTATGGGTATAGTTCGTGGGTATGCTCGTGAGGTCAAACTAGTGTTTATCATCTCCGTTGCGTCTACGTACTTTCCTGCAATATTGAATCTCAATATTGATACGTGAGCACTCATAACTTAACTTTTATATATTAATAGTGTATCCCTGACTAGTGCTCGAGTATATATGATTATGCATGCTTGTATGTTTAATTTCGTCGTTAAATAGTATATGATAGATCATGAATTTAGTACATATGCTACTAGGATAATGTATATGATATGCATGTCGTTGGAAAGCTGGCAAAAAATTAATAACTTTTCATTTAGAAAGCGAATGGGTTCGATGAACGGATTAAAAGATATAGTCAACTGAATTATTATTTTTAGTATTATTATTATTAAAATGATTATTATTATTATTTTCGTCGTTATTATCATCGTTATTATTATTATTATTATTATTATTATCATCATCGTTATAAGAGTTACTATTAAAAATTGTCATTTTTACTAATATTACTATCATTAAGATTATTATTAATATTATTACAAAATAATACAAATTTTTACTTATTATTATTATTATCAATATTATTTTATCAAATATGTAATACAGAGATATTCTTACCACTCGTAATATAATTACATTAATAACACACAACACTATATTTTTATGACATTAAGTGAACCTTATAAATTTTATTACTTAGTTATATAAAAGTATATTTTTATCATATATAGATTTTGATGTAAATTTTTATTAATAAATGACTTTTATTATTTACTTTAATAAAATTTGTTAAATATATTTAAATATATATAAAACGATTATATTTAAGTTATATAATAAACACATATAAATTTTGGAAATCATTTTGGGTCAAGTTGACTTTTGTTGACTTTTGTATATTAGTCTCGAGCATTAGGATTGTGGTACACCATGACTTGACCTAATTTGTTAAGACAAATATTGACCAACATATAAATATATATACTTAATTTAGGTTCGTGAATCTGAGGCCAACCTTGCACTTGTTCAGTGCCGTCATATGCATTATTGCTACGAAATACAGTTTTGTGAGTTTCATTTGCTCCCTTTTTAAATGCTTTTGCAATATATATTTTTGGGACTGAGAATACATGCGCTGTTTTATAAATGTTTTACGAAATAGACACAAGTAATCGAAACTACATTCTATGGTTGGATTATCTAAATCGAATATGCCCATTTTAGCTTGGTAGCCTAAGAATTAGGGAACAGTACCCCTAATTGACGCGAATCCTAAAGATAGATCTATGGGCCTAACAAACCCCATCCGAGGTACGGATGCTTTAGTACTTCAATTTTTATACAGACGAGAGGATTCTATTTTGGGGATATTCTATATGCATCTTGTTAATGCCGATTACCAGGTGTTCACCATATGAATGATTTTACCTTAATGCAGACGAGAGGATTCTGCTTGAGGATTATGTTTATGAAAAATGAAAATCTCGTGGTCTATTATATTATTGGAAATAATTTTACCTTTATGCAGACGAGAGGATTCTGCTATTGGATTTATATTTAAATAAAAATCTTATGGTTTATTAAAATAATGGAAATGAATGATTATGATAAACTAATGAACTCACCAACCTTTTTGGTTGACACTTGAAAGCATGTTTATTATCAGGTTTGAAAGAAATCTTCCGCTGTGCATTTGCTCATTTTAAAGATATTACTTGGAGTTATTCATGGCATATTTCAAAAGACGTTGCATTCAAGTTGTTGAGTTCAATAAAGATTATTATTAAGTAAATGACAGATTAGATCATTTATAGTTGGATGTTATGAAATGGTACGCATGCGTGTCAACTTTCAATGTAATGAAAGTTTGTCTTTTAAAAACGAACGCAATGTCTGTAAAATGTATCATATAGAGGTCAAATACCTCGCAATGTAACCATATGTTATTGTATTCATCCTTATGGATTAGGACGGGTCATTTCAATGTGAATTCCAAGAACCACCATATTCTAAGACACATGCCCTCAACATGTCTTCTAATGTTTGAATCGTTCGTTCACTCTGACCGTCTGTCTATGGAAGATATGCTATACTCAGATTCACACGTGTACCCAAATTCTATTGTAAACTGTTCCAAAAGTTTGATACAAACCTAGTATCTCTGTCGAAAACTATTGATAACGGTACACCATGTCGACTAACGATTTCTTTCAAGTACAATTCTGCTAAATCACTCAGCGAAGCGGTTTCACGAGTAGCTAAGAAGTGAACACTCTTAGTTAGACGATCCACTATCACCCAGATCATGTCGTGACCTTTCTGGGTTCGGGGTAACTTGGTTACAAAATCCATTGTTATATGATCCCATTTCCACTGAGGAATTTCTAACTGTCGTAAGACCCATACGGCTTCTGATGTTCTGCTTTAACTTGCGCACATATATGACACTTTTTGACGAAACTTGCAACATCTGTCTTCATTGTCGGCCACCAATACAGTGTTTTCAAATCTCTGTACATCTTTGTACTGCCTGGATGCACTGCCAGTCTAGATTTATGTGCTTCTGTAAGGATTAAATCCCTCAAATCTCCAAGCAAAGGCGCCCAAATACGGTCATTATAGGTCTTTAATCCTCTAGATTCATTGCATAGGTCAAATTTTCTTTTAGTCATTTGCTCAGTCTTTAGGTTTTCATCATTCAAAGTTGCTAACTGAACGGTTTTCAAACGATCGATCAAGTCTGAAACTATCTCAATTCTCATAAATCTGACATTTTCGACGGTTTTCTTTCGACTCAGAGCATCCGCGACCACATTTGCTTTACCGAATGGTACTTAATCTCACAATCGTAGTCTTTAATTAATTCTAAACATCGATGTTGATGCATATTATTTCTTTCTACGAAAAGATATATTGAAGACTCTTATGATCTGTATAGATTTTACAATGTGTACCATACAAATAGTGTCTCCAAAGCTTCAAGGTACACACAACTGCAGTTAACTCTAAATCATGAGTAGGGTAATTTCGTTCATGATTCTTCAACTATCGTGAAGCATACGCTATAACTTTATTTCTTTGCATCAAAACACAACCCAGACCTGCACATGACACATCACAGTAGACCACAAAATCTTCTGTTCACTCTGGTAAAGCTAAAACCGACACTTGACATAACAACTGTTTGAGAGTCTGAAAAGCCTTTTCTTGTTCATCAGTCCATCGAAAGGCTACATCTTTTCTGATTAACTTATTTAATGGGCCTGATATTTTGGAAAAGTCTTTGATAAATCTGCGGTAATAACCTGCTAAACCCAGAAAACTCTTAATTTCTGTCGGCGTTTTCGGCGAGTTCCAATTCATTATAGCTTCTATCTTAGACTGATCCACTTTGATACCCTGTTCACAAATCACATGACCCAGAAACTGTACTTCCCGCAGCCAAAATTCACATTTGGAGAACTTAGCGTACAATTGTTCCTGTTTCAGAAGTTCTAACACTAACCTCAGATGTGTAGCATGATCCTTCTCGGTTTTCGAATATATCAAGATATCATCTATGAAGACAATCACAAACTTTTTAAGATACTGACGACACACCCTGTTCATTAAATCCATAAACACTGCTGGCGCGTTGGTTAACCCGAATGACATAACTAAAAATTTATAATGACCATATCTAGTTCTGAACGCTGTTTTCGGTATATCGTTCTCTGCAACACGTACCTGATGAAACCCTGAAGGTAAATCAATCTTTGAAAAATAGGAAGCACCCTGTAACTGATCAAATAAATCATCTATTCTTGGTAACGGATACTATTCTTGATTGTTCTCTTATTCAAATCGCGGTAATCTATACACATTCTAAGCGACCCATCTTTCTTTTTCACAAACAAAACAGGAGCACCCCATTGTGAAGAACTTGGTCGAATAAACCTTTTATCTAATAGTTCCTGAATCTGAGACATCATTTCTTGGATTTCTGACGGAGCTAATCTGTAAAGAGCTTTTGCAACTGGTGTAGCACCTGGAACTAAATCAATTTTATACTCTACTTCACGTACTGGAGATAACCCTGGTAGATCATCTGGAAATACTTCTGGAAATTCTGACACAACAGGGATATCGGTCACCTGTTTCTTTTCTTTCTTAACATCGATCACGTAGGCTAAGAATGAATCACACCCTTTAGAGATTGACTTCTGAGCTTTCATTAGGGAAACCATAGGAAAGTTAAATCCACTTCGCTCTCCCCTAGCTATCACTCGGGATCCCTCGACCAAACGAAAAGAAATCATATTCTTATCACACTTAATATTAGCCTTATTAGCTCTTAACCAATTTATGCCTATGACTACATCGAAGCTAGGTATAGGCATCAACAAACAGGTTAAAGGGAAGGAATGGCCGTCGATTTCGATGGTAATTCCAGACACATATGATGTGCATGGAACCATTTTACCATCAGCTACTTCTATTCCTAAAGGCGCATCTAACATCCTAACAGGCAACTTCAACTTATCACAGAAGCCTAAGGACATAAAAGAACAATTCACTCCTGAATCAAACAACACACAAGCTGGCAAGGAATTAACCAAGAACATACCGGTAATGATGTCATCGGTAGCGGTTGCAGCGTCTACCTTCATCTGAAACGCCCTTGCCTCTGCTGTTGGAGGATTCTTTCTCTTCTTCCTGGCAGTAGAAGCAGAAGTTCCTCCAGAAGTTGTTGACCTCGCCCCTGACCCTGCCCCAGAACCGGCTCTTGACGCAGATGGAAAATTTGCAGATCTATGCCCCTCTTGATGGCAACTCCAACAAACATTAGACTTAAAAGAACAAGTATTTGATTCATGACCTAACACTCAACATTTCAAACACCTTCTGATCATTGGAGAACACGGACCGACATGGGTCGACTTACAAACATTACACCACCCAGACTAAGTTGAACCCGATCCACTAATACCAGACTTACTTTTCTATTTAAACCCGCCTGACTTTTTACCACGAAAACCGGATTACTTACTCGACTGCTGAGTCGACTGCTCACCCGATTGATTTTCTGATTTTCCCCCAAAAGATCCACCTCTCGAACTTTCTCTTTTTGCTGCCATTACATCACCCTCAGTAACCTTAGCCATATCATGAGCCTGCGTCAAGGTTGTTGCAAATCTCGCAACTGTTCTATACTCTGGCTTAATCACCCGCATGAAATGCTGAATTTTATCATTCTCAATCGGTACCCACTGTTAGACGAACCTCAACTTAGATGTAAAGTCTCTAAAAAACTCATCAATCGTCATACTTTCCGTCATCCTCATATTCAGAAACTCGGTTTTCAACCTTTCCATTTCATATTCAGAACAGTACTACTTACAAACTTTAGCAGCAAATTGTTCCCAGGTTATTTGGCTAATCTGTTCCTTGGGCAAATATGCTGTAATCGAGTCCCACCATTCCATTGCCTCACCTTTCAAAAGTCTGCTAGCAAACAGCACTCTAGACTCAGGCTCACAGAAACACGCTTCTAATGCTATCTCCACTTCTCTCAGCCAATTAAGGGTCATTATAGGGTTTGTGTGACCATGATATTCTGGAGGTTTGCAATCAAGAAACTGTTTATAGGTACACTTCTTTTTCGTCTCGGGAACTTGAAATGGGTACATCATTTGGTTTGAAAATGCCTGGTTAAACGAGAATGGCATTTGGAGGTTTTGATAGGTGGTTTGAGGAAACTGTGACTGAGAACTGCCACCGGCTTGGGTATAAAGGTTTGAAGGAAAAGTTGTGTTTAACGCAGTGGTATTGGGGTTCCATTGCGCCCGTTCTTGTTCTAATTCCTTAATTTTCTCCTGAGCTTCTAGTAATCGACTCTGAAGGTTTATAACTTCTTGTGAGGTTTCCTCTTCCGATGAAACATGTCCATCTTCCTCGGGAGCTCTGAAAATACTAGTTCCAGGGACAGTGGGGCCAGTAGCGTTTGCTTCATTATCTGCCATTACTGCACTACCACAACACTCACACCAAAGCTTAGTATAAACTCTGTTAGTACTATCAGCTAACACATAAACTATCCTAGTACTCACTTAACCCATCCCCGGCATGTTATGTTTGACATGACTCTACTAAGTTTGGGAACATGGCATTCAGATCACAATGCGCATGCTGCCAAACCAAGCTCTGATACCAACTTGTGACACCTCTATAATTTTTTTTAAATACGTGGCAGAAGCATTTATTTATTTATTACCAAATACACTTTATCAGTGTCACATGACAACATCACAAATTACATGTTTTGAATGGAAGAGACGTAATTACATTCGGTTTACAAAAGAACACAGTTCATATGATAAAAGACTCCATCAGAGTTAAACACTGTCAAACATAACATTAGCATGCCCGTCTTCTCCCAAAAGCAATATCTACAAAGCTACAACCTGCAGGGAGGAGATGGAGGGGAATTAGCACGAAGCTAAGTGAGTACGACTAACTACAGGCCATAGCATACAGAAGTGTTATACTAATCATATCACATAGTCTAACACACAAACATCACCCAAGTGCCGTCTACAGAGACTCTGGCGGCTCGGCCAAACCATTAACCACTAGCTGATCGGACTGGGGCTTACCAGAAGTTCCTCCATCACCGTGTTGTATATACATAATCCACACGCGATGGACGCGTCATTTGTAGTGACCCGAACTTTTCCATGTTTATATATATTAATTGAGATTGATATTTACATGACTAAATGTTTCCAACGTGTTAAGCAATCAAACTTGTTAAGACTTGATTAAATGAAATAAGTTTCATATAGAAAATTGATCACCCATGTTGACCGGCGATTCACGAACGTTACAAAATTGTAAAAACTACATGTTGTAGTATATATAGACATATATATATGGTTGACATAAGATTATGATGATTAAGTATCTCACTAAGTATATTAACAATGTGTGATATACATAAGAAATGAGATTACTAAGTTAAGAAACTCGAAATGATATATATAACGATTATCGTTATGATAACGTCTACTAAATACATATGTATCATATTAAGATATTGATACACTATATTTAACATGATAAAATGATATTTAAATATATCATTAAGTGTGTTAACAATGAACTACATATGTAAAAACAAGACTACTAACTCAAGAATTACGAAACGAGACTTATATGTAACGATTATCGTTGTAACGATATTTTAATGTATATATAATATTAAGAGATATTCATACATCATAATATCATGATAATATAATAATTTAACATCTCATTTGATATAATAAACATTGGGTTAACAACATTAATTGAGATCGTTAACTTAAAGTTTTCAAAACAACACTTACATGTAACCACTAACGAAGACTTAACGACTCCATTAGAATGTATATACATGTTGTGTTTTGATATGTATTCTTACACTTTTGAAAGACTTTAAGACACATATCAAAGTACTTCTACTTAACAAAAATGCTTACAATTATATCCTCGTTCAGTTTCATCAACAATTCTACTCGTATGCACCCGTATTCGTACTCGTACAATACACAGCTTTTAGATGTATGTACTATTGGTATATACACTCCAATGATCAGCTCTTAGCAGCCCATGTGAGTCACCTAACACATGTGGGAACCATAATTTGGCAACTAGCATGAAATATCTCATAAAATTACAAAAATATTAGTAATCATTCATGACTTATTTACATGAAAACAAAATTACATTTCCTTTATATCTAATCCATATACCAACGACCAAAAATACCTACAAACACTTTCATTCTTCAATTTTCTTCATCTAATTGATCTCTCTCAAGTTCCATCTTCAAGTTCTAAGTGTTCTTCATAAATTCCATAAGTATAGTTTCATAAAAATCAAGAATACTTCCAAGTTTGCAAGTCTACTTCCAAGCTTTCTAATCCAATCCAAGTAATCATATAAGATCAAGGAACCTTTATTATTTATGGTAGGTTATCTTTCTAATTCAAGGTAATATTCATATTCAAACTTTGATTCAATTTCTACAACTATAACAATCTTATTTCGAGTGAAAATCTTACTTGAACTGTTTTTGTGTCATAATTCTGCTTCAAGAACTTTCAAGCCATCCAAGGATCCTTTGAAGCTAGATCCATTTTTATCATTTCTAGTAGTTTTATCCAGAAAACTTGAGGTAGTAATGATGTTCATAACATCATTCGATTCATACATATAAAGCTATCTTATTCGAAGGTTTAAACTTGTAATCACTAGAACATAGTTTAGTTAATTCTAAACTTGTTCGCAAACAAAAGTTAATCCTTCTAACTTGACTTTTAAAATCAACTAAACACATGTTCTATATCTATATGATTTTCTAACTTAATGATTTAAAACCTAGAAACACGATGAACACCATAAAATCGAATATACGCCATCGTAGTGAAACCGGGGGCTGTTTTGGTTTGGATAATTAAAAACTATGATAAACTTTGATTTAAAATTTGTTCTTCTGAGAAAATGATTTTTCATATGAACATGAAATTATATCCAAAAATCTTGGTTAAACTCAAAGTGAAAGTATGTTTTTCAAAATGGTCATCAAGATGTCGTTCTTTCGAGGGAAATGACTACCTCTTTAGTAATTGACATGTAACTTAAATTTCTAACTATAAACCTATAATTTTTCTATTTGGATTCTTAAATTAGAGTTCAATATGAAACCATAGAAATTTTATTCACTCAAAACGGATTTAAAATGAAGAAGTTATGGGTAAAACAAGATTGGATATTTTTGATCTTTTTAGCTACGGGAAATGTTTAACAAATCTATACAAATCATATCCTAGCTAACTTATATTGTATTATACATGTATTCTAATATATTATGTAATCTTGGGATACCATAGACACGTATGCAAATGTTTTGACATATCATATCGACCCATGTATATATATTATTTGGAACAACCATAGACACTCTATATGTAGTAATGTTGGAGTTAGCTATACAATGTTGAGGTTGATTCCAAAAATATATATACTTTGAGTTGTGATCTAGCCTGAGACGTGTATACCCTGGGTCGTGGATTGATTCAAGATAATATATATTGATTTATTTCTGTACATCTAACTGTGGACAACTAGTTGTAGGTTACTAACGAGGACAGCTGACTTAATACACTCAAATCTTTAAAACATAATAAAAATGGTTGAAATTATATTTTGATCATACTTTGATATATATGTACATATTTGTATAGGTTCGTGAATCGATCAGTGGCCAAGTCTTATTTCCGAGGAAGGAAATATCTGTGAAAGTGAGTTATAGTCCCACTTTTAAAATCTAATATTTTTAGGATGAGAATACATGCAGGTTTTATAAATGATTTACAAAATAGACACAAGTACGTGAAACTACATTCTATGGTTGAATTATCGAAATCGAATATGCCCCTTTTTATTAAGCCTGGTAATCTAAGAATTAGGGAACAGAAACCCTAATTAACGCGAATTCTAAAGATAGATCTATTGGGACTAACAAACCCCATCCAAAGTACCGGATGCTTTAGTACTTCGAAATTTATATCATATCCGAAGGGTGTCTCGGAATGATGGGGATATTCTTATATATGCATCTTGTTAATGTCGGTTACCAGGTGTTCACCATATGAATGATTTTTATCTCTATGTATGGGATGTGTATTGAAATATAAAATCTTGTGGTCTATTGTTACGATTTGATATATATAGTTTAAACCTATAACTCACCAACATTTTTGTTGACGTTTAAAGCATGTTTATTCTCAGGTGAATACTAAGAGCTTCCGATTTTGCATACTAAAATAAGGACAAGATTTGGAGTCCATGTTTGTATGATATTGTGTAAAAACTGCATTCAAGAAACATATGTCGATGTAATATATTTCTATTGTAAACCATTATGTAATGGTCGTGTGTAAACAGTATATTTTAGATTATCATTATTTGATAATCTACGTAATGTTTTTAAAACCTTTATTCATAAAATAAAGGTTATGGTTGTTTTAAAAATGAATGCAGTCTTTGAAAAACATCTCATATAGAGGTCAAAACCTCGCAACGAAATCAATTAATATGGAACGTTTATAATCAATATGAACGGGACATTTCAGTTGGTATCCGAGCGTTGGTCTTAGAGAACCAGAAAATTTGCATTAGTGTGTCTTATCGAGTTTGTTAGAATGCATTATTGAGTCTGGACTTCGACCGTGTTTTCTTTAAAAATGATTGCTTAACATTTTTGTTGAAAACTATATATTATTAACATGTAAATATTATATGATATATTAATCTCTTAACATGTTTGATATTGTGTGATAGATGTCTACCTCTAGCACAAATCCCGTTGACTCACCTAATAATAACGAAGAGTCGAATATATATTGGCAAGATTCACAAGTTCCCGAAGAACCGGAAGAAGAGGAAACGGAACCGGAAGAAGAGGAACCGGAAGAAGAGGAACCAGAAGAAGAGGAACTAGAAGAAGAAGAAGAAGAAGAAGAAGAAGAAGAAGAAGAAGAAGAAGAAGAAGAAGAAGAAGAAGAAGAAGAAGAAGAAGAAGAAGAAGAAGAAGAAGAAGAAGAAGAAGAAGAAGAAGAAGAAGAAGAAGAAGAAGAAGAGGTTCCGGAGGGGGGAATAGTAGGAACCACAGAAAACCGGTCAAATAAAAGAAAATCCAAAGTTAATAATGGTCAATGGTGTTTCCGCTAAGGAAGCAAAATAATGGGAAAATTACCAATTTTCCGATGAATCGGATCCTGATGAGGATTCCGATAATGTTATAGAAATTACCCCAACCCAATTTAATGAGGCAAAAGAAAATAATAAGGGAAAAGGCATCAAAATAGAGAAATCTGATTCCGACCCCGATGAACTTTATATGTACCATCAACACCCGTATTTTCAATATCGTGACAATAACCAGGGAACCTCTAAACCACCAGGTTTTTCTAAACCAATGTGGAAAATGACGACTCGTATTAGAGGAACATCATATATCCCTAGAAGATTAGGAAAAAGAACCAAGTCCGAAGAAGAAGAAACCAGTGATTCAGATTAAAGGGGTGTGAGCATGTTGTGTAATAAATGTATTGTAGTGTGCTTTTACATTATGTTCTATGTAAAAATTGCTTGTATTGTTTGTTATTACGAATCTAATCCTTGTCTATTTTACAGTATAAAAACAAAATGGACATTAAGGGTAGACAACCGAATATTTTAGAAGATCTACCAGAGGATATGATTGAGGAAATCTTGTCTAGAGTCGGTCATAATTCATTAGCACATTTAGTTATGGCGAAATTAACTTGTCAAACATTTGAAAGACTTTTCAGAAATGCCTTAGTTTATAAAAGGCTTTCCTTTGATAGGTGGGGTATATCACATTGGGGAGACTTTAAGTTACGCCGTGTTTTCTTTAAAGCGTTAAATGCGGGGAACCCAAAGGCAATTTTACGCTACGGGTTAAGAACCTATTTTGACTCAACATATCCCAACATAGGATTTCGTGAATTAGAAAGAGCTTCTAACATGCAACATAAAGAAGCATGTTATGCTTACGGGTTAGTGATGTTCGCTTCTTACCAAAGTGAGAAAAAGAACATCGGATTGCAGCTTTTAAATAAAACTTTCCCACAAGTAACGGATTCAGTAGTTGGGGTGAGAAACAAGGTTTTTAGATTATTACGGGGATGTTGGACATTACGAAACCCTCGTCCTTTTGACAACATTACAACATGCTGCCTAGCTAATGGTCATAACGGTTATTTTCCACAAGACCAAGGATGGGAAGTCGTCTTAGTAAAACCAGAATGCATGACTTGTTTCTGGACTTATGAATTACGTGTCTTTATTTCCTTTACTGAACAACTTGCGTATTAACTAGATTTATCTTCAAAACTGTCCTGTATCATAGTGTACTATATTTCATGTTATATGTAATATAGCGAAGTTGTAAGTTTGAAGAATATTTGTATGTGATATATTATTATAATCAGTTTTTCATATGGAATTGTAGTAGTTGAATTGTATATTGGCTACTAAGTATGAACTTAAAGGGTAGGTAGTACCCGAATTTAAAATTATAAAATGCTAATATGAAGAAAAAGCTTTTATAAATGAGTTCATATTATGCTACGAGATACTATTGACTACTCTTAATATTCTGTATGATTAAATTGTTTCATTTGACTATTTTGAAGGAAATGGCACCGACTACTCGACACACCTTGAATATGAGCGAAGAGGAATTTCGTGCCTTTCTTGCTTCAAACATAGCCGCAGTACAGGCCGCGCTACATACCAACAATAACTCTGAATCTAGCAATACAGCTAACGGCGCAAGAAATCGTGTAGGATGCTCCTACAAGGAATTCACTGTCTGCAAACCTTCGGAATTTGATGGGACCGAAGGACCAATCGGATTGAAACGGTGGACCGAGAAAGTTGAATCGGTGTTTGCCATAAGTAAGTGTGCTGAAGGAGACAAAGTGAAGTACGCTACGCATACCTTCACAGGTATTACGTTAACATGGTGGAATACCTATCTAGAGCAAGTGGGACAAGATGTTGCTTACGCGCTACCGTGGTCAGCATTCAAGCACTTGATGAACGAGAAGTACCATCCCAGAACCGAGGTCAATAAGCTCAAGTCAGAACTTAGAGGGTTACGAACACAGGGATTCGATATTACTTCGTACGAAAGACAATTCACAGAATTGTGCCTATTGTGTCCGAGAGCGTTCGAAGATGAGGAAGAGAAGATCGACGCGTTTGTGAAAGGGTTACCGGAGAGAATCCAAGAAGATATAAGTTCACACGAGCCTGCCTCCATACAAAAGGCATGTAGAATGGCTCACAAACTAGTGAACCAGATTGAGGGAAGAATTAAAGAACAGGCGGTCGAAGAGGCCAACGTGAAGTTAGTCAAAAGAAAGTGGGAGGAAAACGGTGATAAGAGTCACCAAAACAACAACAACTATCCCAACAATCGCAACATCAATCGCAACTACAACAAACGGCACAACAACAACAACAACAACAACAACAACAACAACTACAACAATCATCCCAACAACAATAACAACCGCAACAACAACAACAATCAGAAGCAGCTATGCCAAAGGTGTGAAAAGTATCACTCGGGGTTTTGCACCAAATTTTGCAACAAGTGTAAAAGAAATGGTCATAGCGCGATGAAGTGTGAGGTCTACGGACCAGGGGTTAACAGAACGAAAGGAACAAATGGTGTCGGAACGAGTAATGGCGGAGCAAGTAGTATCAGAGCAAGTTATGCTAATGTAGTTTGTTATAAATGTGGAAAACCGAGCCACATTATTAGAAATTGCCCGAACCAGGAGAACACGAATGGAAAAGGCCGCGGAAGAGTTTTCAATATTAATGCGGCAGAGGCACAGGAAGACCCGGAGCTTATTACGGGTACGTTTCTTATTGACAATAAATCTGCTTACGTTTTATTTGATTCGGGTGCGGATAGAAGCTATATGAGTAGAGATTTTTGTGCTAAATTAAGTTGTCCATTGACGGCGTTGGATAGTAAATTTTTACTTGAATTAGCAAACGGTAAATTAATTTCAGCAGATTATATATGCCGGAATCGAGAAATTAAACTGGGTAGTGAAATATTTAAGATTGATTTGATACCAGTAGAGTTAGGGAGTTTTGATGTAATAGTTGGCATGGACTGGCTGAAGGAGGTGAAAGCAGAGATCGTATGTTACAAAAATGCAATTTGCATTGTACGAGAAGAAGGAGAACCCTTAATGGTGTACGGAGAAAAGGGCAACACGAAGCTACATCTTATTAGTAATTTGAAGGCACAAAAACTAATAAGAAAAGGTTGCTATGCTGTTCTAGCACACGTCGAGAAAGTACAAACTGAAGAAAAAAGCATCAATGATGTTCCCGTCGCAAAAGAATTTCCCGATGTATTTCCGAAAGAATTACCGGGACTACCTCCACATCGATCTGTTGAATTTCAAATAGATCTTGTACCAGGAGCTGTACCAATAGCTCGTGCTCCTTACAGACTCGCACCCAGCGAGATGAAAGAACTGCAAAGCCAACTGCAAGAACTATTAGAACGTGGTTTCATTCGACCAAGCACATCATCATGGGGAGCTCCTGTTTTGTTTGTCAAGAAGAAGGATGGTACATTTAGGTTGTGTATTGACTACAGAGAGTTGAATAAACTTACCATCAAAAACCGTTATCCACTGTCGAGAATTGACAACTTATTTGATCAACTACAAGGCTCATCGGTTTATTCAAAAATCGATTTACGTTCTGGATATCATCAAATGCGAGTAAAGGAGGATGATATTCCAAAAACTGCTTTTAGGACGCGTTATGTTCATTACGAGTTTATGGTTATGCCATTTGGATTGACTAACGCACCAGCTGTGTTCATAGACCTTATGAACCAAGTGTGTGGGCCATATCTTGACAAGTTTGTCATTTTTTCATCGATGACATAATTATTTACTCAAAGAATGATCAAGAGCACGAAGAACATTTGAGAAAAGTGCTAGAAGTATTGAGGAAAGAAAAATTGTACGCTAAGTTTTCAAAGTGTGCATTTTGGTTGGAAGAAGTTCAATTCCTCGGTCACATAGTGAACAAAGAAGGTATCCAGGTGGACCCGGCAAAGATCGAAACCGTTGAAAAGTGGGAAACCCCAAAAACTCCGAAGCATATACGTCAATTTTTAGGATTGGCTGGTTACTACAGAAGATTCATCCAAGATTTCTCCAAAATAGCAAAACCCTTGACTGCATTAACGCATAAAGGGAAGAAATTTGAATGGAAGGATGAACAAGAGAAGGCGCTTCAGTTATTGAAGAAAAAGCTAACTACGGCACCTATATTGTCATTGCCTGAAGGGAATGATGATTTTGTGATTTATTGTGACGCATCAAAGCAAGGTCTCGGTTGTGTATTAATGCAACGAACGAAGGTGATTGCTTATGCGTCTAGACAATTGAAGATTCACGAGCAAAATAATACAACTCACGATTTGGAATTGGGTGCTGTTGTTTTTGCATTAAAGACTTGGAGGCATTATTTATATGGGGTCAAAAGTATTATATATACCGACCACAAAAGTCTCCAACATATATTTAATCAGAAGCAACTGAATATGAGACAACGCAGGTGGATTGAACTGTTGAATGATTATGATTTTGAGATTCGATACCACCCGGGGAAGGCGAATGTGGTAGCCAACGCTTTGAGTAGAAAGGACAGAGAACCTATACGGGTAAAAGCTATGAATATAATTATTCGTACTAACCTTACTACTCAAATAAAGGAGGCGCAACAGGGGGTTGTAAAAGAAGGAAAGTTGAAGAATGAGATACCCAAAGGATCAGAGAAACATCTTAATATTCGGGAAGACGGAACCCGATATAGGGCTGATAGAATTTGGGTACCAAGGTTTGGAGATGTGAGAGAAATGGTACTTAAAGAAGCACATAAAACCAGATATTCAATACATCCCGGAGCGGGGAAGATGTATAAAGATCTCAAGAAACACTTTTGGTGGCCGGGTATGAAAGCCGATATTGCTAAATATGTAGGAGAATGTTAGACGTGTTCTAAGGTCAAAGCTGAACATCAAAAACCATCAGGTCTACTACAACAACCTGAAATCCCGAAATGGAAATGGGAAAATATTACCATGGATTTTATTACTAAATTGCCAAGGACTGCAAGTGGTTATGTTACTATTTGGGTAATAGTTGATCGTCTCACCAAGTCAGCACACTTCCAACCAATGAGAGAAGATGACAAAATGGAAAAGTTAGCGCGATTGTATTTGAAGGAGGTTGTCTCCATACATGGAATACCCGTCTCTATTATCTCTGATAGGGATGGTAGATTTGTTTCAAGGTTCTGGCAGACGTTGTAACAAGCATTGGGGACTCGTCTAGACATGAGTACTGCCTATCATCCACAAACTGATGGGCAGAGCGAAAGGACGATACAAACGCTTGAAGACATGCTACGAGCATGTGTTATTGATTTCAGAAACAGTTGGGATCGACACCTACCGTTAGCAAAATTTTCCTACAACAACAGTTATCATTCTAGTATTGAGATGGCGCCGTTTGAGGCACTTTATGGTAGAAAGTGTAGGTCTCTGATTTGTTGGAATGAAGTGGGGGATAGACAGATTACGGGTCCGGATATAATACAAGAAACTACCGAGAAAATCATCCAAATTCAACAATGATTGAAAACCGCCCAGAGTCAACAAAAGAGCTACGCGGACAGTAAAAGAAAAGATATAGAGTTTGAAATTAGAGAAATGGTCATGCTTAAGGTTTCATCTTGGAAAGGCGTTGTTCGATTTGGTAAACGGGGGAAACTAAATCCAAGGTACATTGGACCATTCAAGATTATAGATCGTGTCGGACCAGTAGCTTACCAACTGGAGCTACATCAAAAACTCGCGGCTGTACATAACACTTTCCACGTCTTGAATTTGAAGAAATGTTTTGCTAAAGAAGATCTCACTATTCCGTTGGACGAAATCCAAATCAATGAAAAACTTCAATTCATTGAAGAACCCGTCGAAATAATGGATCGTGAGGTTAAGAGACTTATGCAAAACAAGATACCGGTTGTTAAGGTTCGATGGAATGCTCGTAGAGGAACCGAGTTTACCTGGGAGCGTGAAGATCAAATGAAGAAGAAATACCTGCATCTATTTCTAGAAGATTCGTCAACACCTTCAACAGCTTAAAATTTCGGGACGAAATTTATTTAACGGGTAGGTACTGTAGTGACCCGAACTTTTCCATGTTTATATATATTAATTGAGATTGATATTTACATGACTAAATTTTTCCAACGTGTTAAGCAATCAAACTTGTTAAGACTTGATTAAATGAAATAAGTTTCATATAGACAATTGATTACCCATGTTGACCGGCGATTCACGAACGTTACAAAATTGTAAAAACTACATGTTGTGGTATATATAAACATATATATATGGTTGACATAAGATTATGATGAGTAAGTATCTCACTAAGTATATTAACAATGTGTGATATACATAAGAAATGAGATTACTAAGTTAAGAAACTCGAAATGATATATATATAACGATTATCGTTATGATAACGTCTACTAAATACATATGTATCATATTAAGATATTGATACACTATATTTAACATGATAAAATGATATTTAAATATATCATTAAGTGTGTTAACAATGAACTACATATGTAAAAACAAGACTACTAACTCAAGAATTACGAAACGAGACTTATATGTAACGATTATCGTTGTAACGATATTTTAATGTATATATCATATTAAGAGATATTCATACATCATAATATCATGATAATATAATAATTTAACATCTCATTTGATATAATAAACATTGGGTTAACAACATTAATTGAGATCGTTAACTTAAAGGTTTCAAAACAACACTTACATGTAACGACTAACGAAGACTTAACGACTCCATTAGAATGTATATACATGTTGTGTTTTGATATGTATCCTTACACTTTTGAAAGACTTCAAGACACATATCAAAGTACTTCTACTTAACAAAAATGCTTACAATTACATCCTCGTTCAGTTTCATCAACAATTCTACTCGTATGCACCCGTATTCGTACTCGTACAATACACAACTTTTAGATGTATGTACTATTGGTATATACACTCCAATGGTCAGCTCTTAGCAGCCCATGTGAGTCACCTAACATATGTGGGAACCATCATTTGGCAACTAGCATGAAATATCTCATAAAATTTCAAAAATATTAGTAATCATTCATGACTTATTTACATGAAAACAAAATTACATATCCTTTATATCTAATCCATATACCAACGACCAAAAACACCTACAAACACTTTCATTCTTCAATTTTCTTCATCTAATTGATCTCTCTCAAGTTCCATCTTCAAGTTCTAAGTGTTCTTCATAAATTCCATAAGTATAGTTTCATAAAAATCAAGAATACTTCCAAGTTTGCAAGTCTACTTCCAAGCTTTCTAATCCATTCCAAGTAATCATCTAAGATCAAGGAACCTTTGTTATTTACAGTAGGTTATCTTTCTAATTTAAGGTAATATTCATATTCAAACTTTGATTCAATTTCTACAACTATAACAATCTTATTTCGAGTGAAAATCTTACTTGAACTGTTTTCGTGTCAGGATTCTGCTTCAAGAACTTTCAAACCATACAAGGATCCTTTGAAGCTAGATCCATTTTTTTCATTTCCAGTAGTTTTATCCAGAAAACTTGAGGTAGTAATGATGTTCATAACATCATTCGATTCATACATATAAAGCTATCTTATTCGAAGGTTTAAACTTGTAATCACTAGAACATAGTTTAGTTAATTCTAAACTTGTTCGCAAACAAAAGTTAATCCTTCTAACTTGACTTTTAAAATCAACTAAATACATGTTCTATATCTATATGATATGCTAACTTAATGATTTAAAACCTGAAAACACGATGAACACCATAAAATCGGATATACGCCGTCGTAGTGAAACCGGGGGCTGTTTTGGTTTGGATAATTAAAAACTATGATAAACTTTGATTGAAAAGTTGTTCTTCTGGAAAAATGATTTTTCATATGAACATGAAACTATATCCAAAAATCTTGGTTAAACTCAAAGTGAAAGTATGTTTTTCAAAATGGTCATCAAGATGTCGTTCTTTCAACGGAAATGACTACCTCTTTAGTAATTGACATGTAACTTAAATTTCCGACTATAAACCTATACTTTTTCTGTTTGGATTCTTAAATTAAAGTTCAATATGAAATCATAGCAATTTGATTCACTCAAAACGGATTTAAAATGAAGAAGTTATGGGTAAAACAAGATTGGATATTTTTGATCTTTTTAGCTACGGGAAATGTTTAACAAATCTATACAAATCATATCCTAGCTAACTTATATTGTATTATACATGTATTCTAATATATTATATAATCTTGGGATACCATAGACACGTATGCAAATGTTTTGAGATATCATATCGACCCATGTATATATATTATTTGGAACAACCATAGACACTCTATATGCAGAAATGTTGGAGTTAGCTATACAGGGTTGAGGTTGATTCCAAAAATATATATACTTTGAGTTGTGATCTAGCCTGAGACGTGTATACACTGGGTCGTGGATTGATTCAAGATAATATATATCGATTTATTTCTGTACATCTAACTGTGGACAACTAGTTGTATAGGTTCGTGAATCGTCCGTGGCCAAGTCTTATTTCCGAGGAAGGAAATATCTGTGAAAGTGAGTTATAGTCCCACTTTTAAAATCTAATATTTTTGGGATGAGAATACATGCAGGTTTTATAAATGATTTACAAAATAGACACAAGTACGTGAAACTACATTCTATGGTTGAATTATCGAAATCGAATATGCCCCTTTTTATTAAGTCTGGTAATCTAAGAATTAGGGAACAGACACCCTAATTGACGCGAATCCTAAAGATAGATCTATTGGGCTTAACAAACCCCATCCAAATTTATATCATATCCCATCGAATATGTCGGTTACCAGGTGTTCACCATATGAATGATTTTTATCTCTATGTATGGGATGTGTATTGAAATATGAAATCTTGTGGTCTATTGTTACGATTTGATATATATAGGTTAAACCTATAACTCACCAACATTTTTGTTGACGTTTAAAGCATGTTTATTCTCAGGTGAATACTAAGAGCTTCCACTGTTGCATACTAAAATAAGGACAAGATTTGGAGTCCATGTTTGTATGATATTGTGTAAAAACTGCATTCAAGAAACATATGTCGATGTAATATATTTCTATTGTAAACCATTATGTAATGGTTGTGTGTAAATAGTATATTTTAGATTATCATTATTTGATAATCTACGTAATGTTTTTAAAACCTTTATTCATAAAATAAAGGTTATGGTTGTTTTAAAAATGAATGCAGTCTTTGAAAAACGTCTCATATAGAGGTCAAAACCTTGCAACGAAATCAATTAATATGGAACGTTTATAATCAATATGAACGGGACATTTCATCATTCACATATATATGCACCACAATTGTCTAGGCTACCATAGAGGAACCCAACCCGCAGGTTGATCTCTCCTACCAAAGCTGCCACACAATAGGGACGCACTGGGCTCCAGCAGACAAGCATCAACTAACATGAAGTCATCACCACAGACTAACTAACAGTATCAGTAAGTATATCTAACAAGCATGGCAATCATAATATAACATGCTACTATATACTATATACTCTAGTTAGTCCCACTGACCGATTACCAGCAACTGAGAAGGTGTTCAGCTGTCTAATCACTTAACCTTCTCTTTCTCTTTTTCTCAGCTAGGCCCGATGGAGGATGTTACATAACGCATCTACGCTCTCTTGGGACGATAACCTAAAATACTACATCTGATCGGGTTTTGTTGCTCGTTAGGGTGTTAAAGGTTTTATAAATTTAAATGAAATAAAAGATTAAGCACTACTGAACACACTTTTGACACATCAAATTTTTGGAGCCGCTGCCTGGGAGCGCGGTAAATACGGAAATTGGATATATTTTGATTATTGATATTTCTTGAAACAAGTGATGACGGTCTTCATTTAGGGGAGGGTTGCTGGGGTTCCGATTTAAAGGTTCCTGCTCGAACCTAGACGCTAACGGTCACTTAAGTATTGAAATATTCAATAGGCCGTTTATGTTTGATTATTCATTGTTATGTGATAAATGTTGTTACTTAATATTTACATTTATAATTATGTCATTAATATTTATTATTATATTTATCAATATAAATTATCTTAATAAATTAATATATATCCTAAATATCCTCATGAACATAAAATTTATAATAAGAAAAGAGATTATATTCAAATTAAAATTAAATTTTCTACATACCATTAGGTCTAAACAATTTTATCCTAAAATATTTCTTTTTATGATTTTAGATCACATGAATACCCGTTCCAAGAATCCCATCTTAGAAGATATGTTACCCAATCCCGATATACTATTTAAACATTCTAAAGAGCCGAACATTGTTAGAAAATTAAACTTCGATGAAGGAACTACTTCTCAATTAATGATAGTCCACTGTCGAGTACACCTTCTAGTCTTGATTCTAATTTAGGAACTCTTTTTGATTCAGACATTGAGATGACTACTGAAAATTCAATGGAAGCACTAATGAAAGCGGGTCGAGAGAAATTAGGTCACGCCATTACTCAGCCAGTTATAAAAGAAAATTTTGATATTAAGGGTCCTATCTTTCACTTGCTTAAGGATAACCAATTTAGGGGTACTGAAAGAGAAGATGCTAATGCTCACATCTAATGACCCGTCCTAATCTATCTGGACGAATACATTACATTTGGTTACATCGCGAGGTACTTGACCTCTATATGATACATTTTACAAACATTGCATTCGTTTTTAAAAGACAAACTTCCATTACATAGAAAGTTGACGACATGCATACCATTTCATAATATATCCAACTATAATTGACTTAATAATAATCTTGATGAACTCAACGACTCGAATGCAACGTTTTTTGAAATATGTCATGAATGACTCCAAGTAATATCTCTAAAATGAGCAAATGCACAGCGGAAGATTTCTTTAACACCTGAGAATAAACATGCTTTAAAGTGTCAACCAAAAGGTTGGTGAGTTCATTAGTTTATCATAATCCATCAATTTCATATTTTTAATAGATCACAAGATTTAAATTCCATCTTTCATAAACATAATCTCGTATCAGGCATTTCGCAAACTGCATAGAGATAAAAATCATTCATATGGATTGAACACCTGGTAACCGACCTTAACAAGATGCATATAGAATATCCCCCAGTATACAGCGCGCAGCTAATATACTAAATAATACCTCGAAGTACTAAAGCATCCATACCCTGGATGGGGCTCGTTGGGCCCGATAGATCTACCTTTAGGATTCGCGTCAATTAGGGGCCATTTCCCTAATTCTTAGGTTACCAGACTTGAAGGGGCGATATTCGGTTTAATAATCCAACCATATAATGTAGTTTTCGATTACTTGTGTCTATTTCGTAAAACATTTATAAAAGCAGCGCATGTATTCTCAGTCCCAAAAATATATATTGCAAAAGCATTTAAAAAGGGAGCAAATGAAACTCACAATACTGTATTTTGTAGTAAAAATACATATGACGACATTCAAAAAGTGTAGGGTTGGCCTCAGATTCACGAACCTATAACATATGTATATTTATTAATATACATGGTTGTAATCGAACAATATATATATATATATATATATATATATATATATATATATATATATATATATATATATATATATATATATATATATATATATATATATATATATTAGTTATATCTTTTTTTATATTAATAATATATATGTTTCATATATTCATTTTGTATATAAAAATATTAAATTTTGTTATGTTATATGTATTAAATATATTTATATATAATTATGATTTGTTTGTTAAAGTAGTATTTTAAGATAATATTTTAAGTGATAATAATAATAATAATAATAATAATAGTACTAATATTAATAAATATGATAATAGTATTAATAATTCTATAAATGATAATATTAATGATAGTTTTTATAATAAATCTCATAATAATGATAATAATAGTAGTTTTTAATAAAATGAATAACTTAATAATAATGGTCATGAAAATATTAATTTTTGGTAATAATACTAAGTTCTTAATAATAATAATTATAAAAATATCTATTTTGTTAATATTGATAATAAGTTTACTTATAACCATACTAATAATCATATTATCAATAAAAATGATAATGATTTTATTACTAATACTTTTGTTGATAATAACAATAATAATACTAACAATTTATAAAATGATTTTGATAATATTATTTAAAATGATAAATTGTATTATATTTATAATAATGATAATAATAATAATAATAATAATAATAATAATAATAATAATAATAATAATAATAATGATCATAGTTATAATAATAATAATACATACGTTAATATTAGTAATAATAATAACAATAACACTAAGTAAAAATAATAATATTAGTAATAATAACAATTTTTAAAAATAATAGTTAACACTAGCAACAACAACAATAATAATAATAATAATAATAATAATAATAATAATAATAATAATAATAATAATAATAATAATAATAATAATTGAAATAATAATAACATTAAATTATACCTTTGTAGAATTAAAAAGAATTAAACTGCCCGAGACGGAACTTGAACCCGCAACCTCCCGCTCACTCCCATACACTCTGAACCATTTGGGCTGTTTCTCTTTTTCTGATTAATCACCACATAGTATTCTTAAAACCCTTTTTATTCTGTTTTAAAATTCTTGTTCTTCTTTACACCAAAACTGAATCGATCCATAACCCATCCTAAATCCGAATTAAGGTTTGTCTAAGGATTATAAATAATCAGAAAACTATAAAGTGTGTTCCATGATTAACACACAAAATATATATATATATATATATATATATATATATATATATATATATATATATATATATATATATATATATATATATAGGATCAAACCTGCTGTTCGCTACTTCAAAAAAAAAAATCGACTTTTGATTTTAAGAATGTTTTGGACAATATTTTATACATGAAATAGTTTTCATAACGTTCATAGAAACTGTATGAATCATCAATTTAGCTTCAATCATAACAAAAATTTCGAATTTGATTGATGAACAAATACTTTGACTCGAAAATTCGAAGTGATAAAGAGGAATTGGAGGTTGATATTTTACAGAAAGATTACATAGACGATTCCTAACAAAGTTGAATTTTTACATTTTGAAAATCTTTACAAAATCGAGTTTTTGGTGTTCTTGGTCAAGAACAGAGGTATACGTGCAGGTTCATAAGATTTCTGTTTAATTCTTTGATAAGCAGTGAAATAGTTTATTCTGAAGGTTATGTTATGAGTTTCTGAAGGAATTGTGATAGTAATCCAATGTCAATCGACTGTCTATATAAATAAATGGGTCGATGGTTTTAAATCAAGAAAAGAGATAAATAAATAAAAAAATAAAAAAAATAGAAGAGATCGAGACATACAACTGAATGGTACTACCTGATATCACTTTTCAACAATTATCAGACCATAACAAAAATAATAACAGTGGAAAGTGAATTGAAATTGGATTTGGAAATCTGTTCGTACGAATTCCTTTAAATTTTAATTATCTTAATATTAATTAATAAATAAATAAAAATTTAGATGTTGATTGCTAACAAATTTGGGTATATATGTGAATTAAATCTGTTTTTTTTTACAAGATTAGAGACAAAATCAACTGTATCTAAAGTTTGATAGGAACCTGCAACATATTTGGATTCTTTCCTTGATATTTATTTATTTATTTATTTATATTTTTTTATAAAAATTAATAATAATTCTATTAATAATAAATAATAATAATACAAATAATAAGGGCAATAATAATAATAAAACACAATAATAACAACTTTAGTGAATTTGATGATAATTATAATAATGATAATACTTATATTAATATTGATATTAATGTTTATATATATCAAATTTTATATTTGTATTTTTAACATAATAATATTAATAACATTAGTATTGATATTAATATTAAAATTAATAACAATATAACAACTGTAATTAATACATTAATATTATATATTGTATATTATGTAATATAACTATATAATATATATTATATAAAATTATATTATCATATAATAATATTTATTAATAAGAATCATATATACATATATTGATTAATATCATATATATATTTATTTTAATAATACATAATTATTTTGTTTATTATTTACATTTTTTAATTCTAATTGATTAAAGTATATTTTATTTATTTAAAAATATTACATGCACACTTATATTTATATTTATATTTATATATACACATATTTACAATTTTTTTTTACACACAGTTGTTCGTGAATCGTCGGGAGTAGTCAAAGGGTAGTTGAATATATGAACACAGTTCTAAAATTTTTGAGACTTAATATTACAGACTTTGTTTATCGTGTCAGAAACATATAAAGATCAAGTTTAAATTTGGTCGGAAATTTCCGGGTCGTCACATCACATTCGAAACTTCAAGTATATTTACAATCTGTTTAATATCACTAATGTTGAAAGTAATACAATTTATCTTCGTTTGTTTCCATGGTCGTTAAAAGATGAAGCTAAGGAATGGTTAAATTCGTTGCCCGAAGGATATATCACTAGTTGAGATACTATGGTTGAAATTTTTTTAACTGGTTTCTTTCCCGCATCCAAAACTGTCACCCTCCAAACTGAAATTGCTAATTTTCATCAGAAATCTATTGAGACACTTTATTCTGCTTAGGTTAGATTTGGTCAATTGCTTAGGGGTTATCCATAACATGGTCAAGATACGTTTAAAAAGGTAACTACTATTTACAAAGGTTGTGATATAGCTACGATGAGAGAGATTGATACATCTGTTGGAGGAAATATCATGAGTAAAACTACCGAAGAAGCTGAATCGTTAATCAACAAGTTAGCTGTTCATTCCCATGAATGGCACCATGACTTAGACATTTCTCGTTCGGTCAAATCTGTTAGTTATGATTATGAATATATGGTTAAAGCTATGAACGCACAGTTGGGTAATCTAGGAAGGCAAATTGAAAAGCTTACCAAAGAAATGCATATGATTAAGGTAGGTTGTGAAAATGCCAAGATCCTCATGCTACGAAAGATTGTGTTGCTAGTCTCACTATGGAACAGGTTGAAAACGTCTATTACGTGAATCAATATCAAGGAGGAAATCCAAACTAACGTAATAACTATAATACACCTATCCTACTAATAATAAAAACCCACCTGGTTTCTTTCCTGTTAGAGTGCCCTTCATTCCAAATTCATCTCGTAATGCTCAATCTAAAAAGAAGTCTAATCTTGAAGAAAGCATCATAACTTTCATCACGAATCAAAATGAAGCTAATGATAACTTTAAAGCTCAACTTTCCCAAGTACAAAATAATCATCAAGCGTCCATTCAAAACTTAGAACGCAATGTTACTAAGTTATTCAAACTTGTCGAAGGAAAAGTTCCAGCTGAATCTGAAAACTCTAAAGAGGTTCGTTTTGAAAAAGTTAATATGGTTAGAGAAGTAAAAAGGGTTGAAACTTATGAACCCGATTTAAGATTCTTATGGGAATATGAAATGGAAGAAGAGGAATATGATCAAGAAATTGAGAAGTTAACTACTGATGAAGAAGATAAGTCAAAAGTTGATAAAGTTCAAGGTCTTGATTGTGATAATGTTATTTTCATGCATGAGTTGTTTGATGAAGGAGAAGAGGTTAATGAAAAAGCTAGTGAAAAAGATGAAGTTACTAGTGAAAATTCTGAGTGTGATAATAAAGAAGATTGGTTAGGTGAAACTATGAAGCAACTATAAGAAAGAAGAAAGGAAGGTGTAAGACCCGAATCCAAATTGTATATATATTGTATATAATTAAAATAGGCTGGAATCTGTGAACCAGGAAGTGTGCGGCGCGCACCCTGACGCGCGACGCGCATAACGCGCTGACAGCTCACTCCTTACTTTTAATTATTTTAAAAAGGGGGCATTTTGGTAGTTTCACATGTTGAACGTGTTTAAGGCCCCAAGCTCAGTTTGGTGGGTACCATAACTTCATTTCCACCCACCTTATCACTCCCACATTCAATTTGGAGAGAGATTAAGGTTTTAGTGAGAGAAAGCTCATTTTGAGGAAGAAGAAGAAGTAATCTTGCATAAGCTCAAGTTTTAAAGTCGTTCCCTACGTCTCTAGCTACGGTTTGATAGTATTGGTAAGCCTTAACTCTATGTTTTGAGTATTAATTGGTTTATGGCTAGGGTTTTGTTTACTTGAGACTTGTATGACCCATTTGGGGGTTAAATGGGTGAATTTGGGTATATGGATGAAAGAAAAACCCTAATAGCTATAACCTAGGGTTTGGTCTTGTAGATTGGGATTTGTAAATGTTAATTGTGTTGTTAGGCACTAATACACTTGTTAAATGTTGAAAGATTTGTAAACGGGTTATGTTTGACCAATTGTGTTAGTCTAAGTGTTAAAATGGGTTAAATGGGTAATGTTGACCTAGTTTGGGCAAGATGAGTATGAAAATACCCTAGATGGTGTTAGTTGTTGATATCGGGCTATAATCACTAGCTTTTAGTGATTTATAAGGGGTCTTGGCCATTAATGGGCGGTTTTGGTGTGAATGAGTCATTAAATGCAATCGGGTCATTAAATGCTCAAGTGTTAAATGTTGGTATTTAGTCCAACTAGTTTGTGTGTTGAAAGTATACTTATTGTAAAAGGTACCTTGCTTTGAAGCTTTCGGAAGTGCATAATCATCATCTTGGCGTTAAGGTGAGTGCGATAAGTATACATGTACGTATATGATGTGTTTATTTGTATGAAAGGATATGTGTTGTCCGAGTTAGTGCTATATGTTGTTGTACACTAACGGATTTTATGAAAGGATATGTGTTGTCCAATTAGTGCTATATGTTGTTGTACACTAACGGTTTTATGAACGGATATGCGTTGTCCAAGGGTTAGTGATATATGTGGTTGTACACTAACGGTTGTTATGAACAACGATGGGAAATTTGAGTACGATCCCTTTGTGCGATTGGTTAACCATGGTTGTGTGTTGTGGTGTCGCAATATTATATTGTTTGAGCTATATATTATTGCTATGCTAGCTTGTGTGATCGGGGATTTGTAGCATTATACTTGAGAGTGGTATGCTAATTAAATTGCTAGCTCGTATGCGGTATTGTGTAAGTGAATGCAAGTAGATAGATTATATATGCATATGTATAATTATTGCACTCACTAAGCATTGCTTACCCTCTCGTTTTTTACCTTTTTAGGCTCCGGCGTGGACAAGGGCAAGGGTATAAGCTTGGATTAGAGATTTTACCTCTTTGGATTTGTTAGAGGAGGCTTTTGTAATTCGACCTAGGTTTTTGGTAGTTTAATCCCAAACACCATGCTCGTCTTTTGTTTGGTACTTAAACTTATTGGTCGAAAATACTTTGGTGTTGTACGGGTTGTCGTGCTCTTTTGTAAACTCTAATCCTTGAAATTATGTAAACTACCTTGGGTGGTAACCGAATTTACGTTGTATGGTTTGAGGGTGTGGAGTTTTGGCTTTTATATGAAAATTGGCAAAACAGCACATTTTGTAACAATGCGCGCCGCGCAAATGGGTGGGATTTTAGGGAACTGGCCTTGTCCCATTTCTGATCTAGTTTCACGCGTTACTGCGTGCACGCCGCGCAACTGCCAAGGATGTTTTTATTTTAAAAAAAATATTTGTGTTGCGTTTTTCGGTATTCGATGTTGGGTTATTACAAGTGGTATCAGAGCATGGTCTAAGGGATTAGGCGACTTGAGATAGGTGCCTAGACTTAGACTTTATTGTGTGTGCGCTTTATGCTGGACTTGTAGGACTTCGGGTCGGAATGGGAATTGGTTAGTGTTAGGCTTATATGAACTAACCTTGCACTAATCATTTTGTGTTATGTTTGCAATCATCAAGTGAGATAAACGTTGTACTAGCAAGTTAATGCGACGTGCTCGCGTAACAATGACTAGCTACCATTGTTACGGGCGCAAATCGTGTCAAACAAGCGATGTACGACGGTTGTTGAGCAAGATGGGCGGTAAGGTAAATATGTGTTTATGTATGTGTCATGTCTTTTCGTTTCGTTGTTTAACCTCTTCCGTTTTATAGAATGAAGAAGAGAAACGGACACGACACCGATAATGGGGGCACGAACGAGGACCCCGAGTTCACGGCCAAAGTTGAGGCCATTTTGAAAAGTCATTATGCATCTTTCCTAGAAGATGTTAAGAAGATGTTTCTAGATACGATTGACGAGCAATTGGTCAACGTAGTAAAGGATCAAATTAAAGTTGTCCTTCAAGAGGACAATGTTGGAAGACGAGACTTTTTCTATAAGAATTTCAAAGATGCTCAACCTCCTACTTTTGAGGGCGAACGGGATCTACTTAAGAGTGCCCGATAGATCTCCGATATGGAGAGGGCTTTTCGTACTTGTGAATGCCCGCTCGATAAGAAGACGAAGTACGATTGTAGCATGTTGAGGGGTGATGCTAAGTTGTGGTGGGATGCGAAAATCCAACTTTATGGTGAAGAGCAATGCATGGATTTTACTTGGGACAAGTTCAAGGCGGAGTTTTTCCAAGAGTACCGAACTTCGGCCGATCTTACTAGACTTAAGGACGAGTTGCGTGCCTTGAGGCAAGGGTCGATGGATTTGAACACACTCAAATCCGTTTTCTTGTCAAAGACCCAATTTTGCCCGAAGTATGTCGGGAATGATAAAATGTTGAAAGAAGACTTTTACTGAACCTTGAATGATAGTTATCAAGAGAAGATTAGTGTGAACGTGGTAAAAAGTTTTGATGAGTTGTTTAATATGGCCAAAGGTTTTGAGTCGCTCGTTTTGAGAAAAAGCGGCTTTACTTTTGGCAAAAGGAAGTTTGAAACTACTAGTCATTCGAACAAGAAGAGTAAGGGTGTGAGTGAGAGTGTTGGTAGTGTGAAGAAGGGTGTCTCGGGTGGTCACGTTGTCACTTGCTATAATTGTGGGTAAAAAGGTCACATTTCTCGTGATTGTCCGAAACCATCATCCGCAACCAAGCTCACTTGTTTTAATTGTGGTAAGGAAGGGCACCGAAGGACGGAGTATCCCGATTTGCAGGGTGATCACTTTAAGAGGTTGGAGAAGGCGGCGGGTACGGCTAAGGGGCGAAATTATTTGATGACCAATGATGAGGCCAAGCAATCCAATGAAGTTGTCTCAGGTACTTTCATGGTTAACTCTAATCCGGCAAGGATATTATTTAATAGCGGTGCTAATTTATCTTTCGTGTCGCCTCGATTTGTGTCTAAGCTTAACATACCGCTAGCTAAGTTAAGTCATCTGGTAGAAGTCGAAATAGCGGATGGCAATACGGTGCTAGGGGTTGATGTGTGTAAGGATTGTAATGTTGTGTTTGGTACCGAAACGTTTAGAATTGATCTCATTCCGATGACTTTGGGTGAGTTTGATATTGTTGTGGATTTGGGTGAGTTTGATATTGTTGTGGATATGGATTGGCTCGATCGTTATAGAGCCGATATTGCATGCCATGATACGTTCATTCGTGTCAAGACCCCAAGTGGGGGAGAGTTGATTATTCATGGCAATAAACGAAGAAGACTCGTACCATTATGCACTTATGCACGGGCGCGACGTTTTCTTAAGAGTGATGGTATGATTTTTCTTGCCCATGTAGTTGATGCTCGTGATGAGCCACCAATCATTCGTGAAATTCTGGTGGTTAATGAATTTGAAGACGTTTTTTCGGATGAGTTACCGGGTGTTCTGGCGGAAAGACAAGTTGAATTTCTCATTGAGTTGGTTCCGGGAGCTACTCCCATTGCAAAAACTCCTTATCATTTAGCGCCGATGGAAATGCAAGAGTTGTTAAATCAAACCCAAGAGTTACTTGAAAAGGGTTTTATTCGACCGAGTTCCTCGCCATGGGGTGCTCCGGTTTTGTTTGTGAAAAAGAAAGATGGTAGTATGCGGATGTGCATCGATTATCGGGAGTTGAACAAAGTGACGATCAAGAATCGTTATCCATTGCCTCAGATTGACGATTTGTTTAACCAACTCCAAGGTACAACGTATTTTTCTAAGATTGACTTGCGGTCCGGCTATCATCAAGTGCGGGTACGTGAGGAAGATATAGAGAAAACAGCTTTTCGAACGCGTTACGGGCATTTCGAGTTTGTAGTTATGCCTTTTGGTCTTACGAATGCACCGGCGGCATTCATGGATCTTATGAACCGAGTGTGCCAACCTATGTTGGACAAGTCGGTAATTGTGTTCATCGACGACATACTTGTTTATTCTAAGAGTATGAAGGAACATGAACACCATTTGCGTGAAGTGTTGAAAACATTGCGGAAGGAGAAGTTGTATGCTAAATTCTCCAAATGTGAATTTTGGCTAAGGGAAGGTCAATTCCTTGACCATATTGTGAACAAATAAGGTATTCAAGTAGATCCGGGGAAGATAGAAACAGTGAAGAATTGGGGAAAACCGACTACTCCTATGGAAATTCGAAGTTTTCTCGGATTGGCCGGTTATTATCGTCAGTTTATCCAAGACTTTTCTAAAATTGCTTCTCCTTTGACAAAGTTAACAAGGAAGAACGTGAGGTTTAATTGGGAAAACGAGCAAGAAATTGCTTTCCAATTTTTGAAGGAGAAATTGTGTCAAACTCCGGTGTTGGTATTAACGGAAGGAATCGAAGATATGACGGTATATTGTGATGCCTCGTTAAATAGAAGCTAAAGTCATCACTTACGCCTCTCAACAATTAAAGGAGCACGAAAAGAGATACCCGACTCATGATCTTGAATTGGCGGCGGTGGTACATGCATTGAAAATTTGGCCTCACTACTTGTATGGTGTCAAGTGTACGATTTATTCGGTTCATAAGAGTTTGAAACATTTCTTTAATCAACGAGATTTGAATTATCGTCAACGTAGGTGGATGGATGTAGTAAAGGATTATGATTGTGATATACTTTATCATCCGGGCAAGGCGAATGTGGTCGCGGATGCGTTAAGTAGAAAGAGTCAACATCCGGCGATACGAGTAGGATCGTTACGCATGATTATTACTAACGATTTTCTTGTAAAGCTTGATGAGATTCAAATTGAAGCTTTTGTTAACAACAAACATGAGGAACGAATCGTGGGGCAAACGGAGTCCATTACCTTAGGCCCGCATGGTTTGTTGTCTTTTCAAGGAATGGTGTGGGTGCCCAAGATGGGTGGCTACCGATAAGTGCTACTTGATGAAGCACATAAGTCAAAGTATTCCATTCATCCGGGTGCAACAAAGATGTACTATGATTTAAAGAAGGAGTATTGGTGGCCCGGTATGAAACGTGATGTTGTTAAGTACGTTGAACAATGCGTCACGTGTTTGCAAGTTAAAGCCGAACACCAAAAGCCGTACGGTAAGTTACAACTGTTGGAAGTTCCGAAATGGAAATGGGAGCACATTACCATGGACTTCATTACAAAGTTACCAAAGACGGCGAGAACCCAATATGATACGATTTGGGTGATAGTTGATAGATTGATGAAGAGTGCTTTGTTTCTTCCCATTCGGGAAACGATATCGTCGGAAACTTTATCCAAGTTGTTTATCAAGAAGGTGATATCGAGACATGGGGTTCCTATATCTATTGTTTCGGATCGCGATACTCGTTTCACTTCTCGGTTTTGGAATAAGTTTCATGAAGATATGGGTACTCAATTGAAAATGAGCACGGCGTATCATCCTCAAACGGATGGTCAAACCGAACGCACAAATCAAACGTTGGAGGATATGTTAAGGGTGTGCGTTATTGATTTCAGTGGTAGTTGGGATGAGCACTTAGCATTGGTGGAATTCTCGTATAATAATAGTTACCATACTAGTATCGGGATGCCACCTTACGAGATGCTTTATGGGCGTAGGTGTCGAACTCCTATTTGTTGGGGTGAAGTGGGTCAACGAGAAATCGGGAGCACCAATTTGGTCCTAGAGACGAATAGTAAGATTGAGATGATTCGGGCTCGACTTAAGGCGACGCAAGATAGACACAAATCTTATGCCGATAAAGGAAGGCGAACGATTGAGTTTCAAGAAGGTGACATGGTGATGCTTAAGGTTTCGCCATGGAAAGGTGTTATTCAATTTCGAAAGCGAGGAAAGTTGGCTCCTCGGTTTATTGGTCCTTTCAAGGTTTTGGCTCATGTTGGCGGGGTTGCTTATAGACTAGAGTTACCCAAAGAACTTACGAGAATTCATAACACGTTTCATGTTTCCCATCTCCGTAAGTGTCTTGCGGATAACTCGACTTGGGTGTCGTTAGATGAGATTACGTTGAATAATAAGCTAGAGTATGTCGAAGAGCCGATTGCAATCCTTGATGAGAAGGTTAAGATGTTGCGAAACAAAGAGATTAGAACCTTTAAAGTGCAATGGCGTCATCGAAAGGGTTCCGAATTTACGTGGGAATCCGAAGAGTTTGTTTTGGTATATCTTCCTGCTTGTCATGCGACGTGGATTGCGAGGACGCAATCCGAATCAAGTGGGGGAGAGTTGTAAGACCCGAATCCAAATTGTATATATATTGTATATAATTAAAAGAGGTTGGAATCTGTGAACCAGGAAGTGCGCGGTGCGCACCCTGACGAGCGGCGCGCATAACGCGCTGACAGCTCACTCCTTACTTTTAATTATTTTAAAAAGGGGCATTTTGGTAGTTTCACATGTTGAACGTGTTTAAGGCCCCAAGGTCAGTTTGGTGGGTGCCATAACTTCATTTCCACCCACCTTATCACTCCCACATTCAATTTGGAGAGAGAGTAAGGTTTTAGTGAGAGAAAGCTCATTTTGGGGAAGAAGAAGAAGGAATCTTGCATAAGCTCAAGTTTTAAAGTCGTTCCCTACGTCTCTAGCTACGGTTTGATAGTATTGGTAAGCCTTAACTCTATGTTTTGAGTATTAATCAGTTTATGGCTAGGGTTTTGTTTACTTGAGACTTGTAGACCCATTTGGGGGTTAAATGGGTGAATTTGGGTATATGGATGAAAGAAAAACCCTAATAGCTATAACCTAGGGTTTGGTCTTGTAGATTGGGATTTGTAAGTGTTAAATGTGTTGTTAGGCACTAATACACTTGTTAAATGTTGAAAGATTTGTAAACGGGTTATGTTTGACCAATTGTGTTAGTCTAAGTGTTAAAATGGGTCAAATGGGTAATGTTGACCTAGTTTGGGCAAGATGGGTATGAAAATACCCTAGATGGTGTTAGTTGTTGATATCGGGCTATAATCACTAGCTTTTAGTGATTTATAAGGAGTCTTGGCCATAATGGGCGGTTTTGGTGTGAATGAGTCATTAAATGCAATCGAGTCATTAAATGCTCAAGTGTTAAATGTTGGTATTTAGTCCAACTAGTTTGTGTGTTGAAAGTATACTTATTGTAATAGGTACCTTGCTTTGAAGCTTCCGGAAGTGCATAATCATCATCTTGGCGTTAAGGTGAGTGCGATAAGTATACATGTACGTATATGATGTGTTTATTTGTATGAAAGGATATGTGTTGTCCGAGTTAGTGCTATATGTTGTTGTACACTAACGGATTTAATAAAAGGATATGTGTTGTCCAATTAGTGCTATATGTTGTTGTACACTAACGGTTTTATGAACGGATATGCGTTGTCCAAGGGTTAGTGATATATGTGATTGTACACTAATGGTTGTTATGAACACCGGTGGAAAATTTGAGCACCATCCCTTTGTGCGATTGGTTAACCATGGATGTGTGTTGTGGTGTCGCAATATTATATTGTTCGAGCTATATGTTATTGCTATGCTAGCGTGTGTGATCAGGGATTTGTAGCATTATACTTGAGAGTGGTATGCTAATTAAATTTCTAGCTCGTATGTGGTATTGTGTAAGTGAATGCAAGTAGATAGATTATATATGCATATGTATAATTATTGCACTCACTAAGCATTGCTTACCCTCTCGTTGTTTACCTTTTTAGGCTCCGGCGTGGACAAGGGCAAGGGTATAAGCTTGGATTAGAGATTTTACCTCTTTGGATTTGTTAGAGGAGGCTTTTGTAATTCGACCTAGGTTTTGGGTAGTTTAATCTCAAACACCATGCTCGTCTTTTGTTTGGTACTTAAACTTATGGGTCGAAAATACTTTGGTGTTGTACGGGTCGTCGTGCCCTTTTATAAACTCTAATCCTTGAAATTATGTAAACTACCTTGGGTGGTAACCGAATTTACGTTGTATGGTTTGAGGGTGAGGAGTTTTGGATTTTATATGAAAATTGGCAAAACAACACATTCTGCAATAATGCGCGCCGCGCAAATGGATGCGCACCGCGCAAATGGGTGGGATTTTAGGGAACTGGCCTTGTCCCATTTCTGATCTGGTTTCACGCGTTACTGCGCGCCGCACAACTGCCCAGGCTGTTTTTATTTAAAAAAAAATTTGTTGCGTTTTTCGGTATTCGATGTTGGGTTGTTACAGAAGGTTTCTGCCCTCTTTATTCATTCACCGTTGAGCCATTAGAACCATCTGAAACACCCGAGTTTCCTGTTATGGGTGCTGATCCGGGAGAATTCCAAATTCCTTGCTTAATTCGTGGTCCCATTCCTAACATTGAATTAGCCGATACTGGTTTTAGCATTAATGTGATGCCGTTTTCTGTCTACAATCGCTTAAGATTGCCATCTTTGGAACCTATCCAGGGGATTGTCTGTTTTGCTGATAGTCGTTTGCAAAAGCCGCTGGGGATTGTTAAAAAAGTTGAAATCATCGTTAGTTATGCTTTTTATAAAAATGATTTTGTGGTTATGGACATGGAAGAAGATCATATAACTCCTTTAATTTTAGGATCACCGTTTCTAGCTACCGTTCGTGCCACCATTAACTATGCAAATAATACGTTGATCATTCGTTATGGTGCTCTCATTGAATCTATTCCACTAGTCCCTAGAACTAGAGTTCCGCGAGCAAATGTGAAAATGGTTAAGATAGATAAAGAGGATGATGATGAGCTTACCTTTAATAAGATAGTGACGGAATTCATAAAAGAACAATATAAGATTAGTGAAGAAGTGAGGAAGCAAATCCATGAGTTAAATGTTAAATCTGAAATGTCGTTTCGTAGGGGTCTTAACACACATTAAGTTTCTTGGAGCAAATTAAGATGTTAAATGAGATTGAGAAGAACAAGTGTGGGGAATATAAGCCTACGGAGTGATCCCGATGGAATAATGAGTCGCGCAACTGACTCTATAATCAAAACTACGTATCCTTATATGTTTATTAGGACTATGTTTTAAGGATATTTGTTTTGTTATTTATATTATAAATGTAAGAGCAATATAGCTCCTAAGTGATAAAGTGATAAAGTTATTAATAAAATATTATGTTTGTGTTATATTTTGTACTGTTTAACAAAATCTTGTCAAGTTGTTTATATTGAATTCAAAGAAATCCGCAAGTATTCTTCAATTGTTCTACGATCCTACAATCAAATAACATCAATCTTTCCCTTATTTTTAATTATGTCTTTCATTTATTACTATTTTTAGAGTTATGAATGCAATGAGGACATTCCATAATCTAAGTGTGGGGTTGGAAGTGATTAATCACTTAAAAGCTAAAAAAGATACAATTTTTCCCAAAAAGTCTAAAAATGGGTACAAATTAAATTTGTTTAGAAGTATAAATTCTTAGTCAAACTTATGTCCTTTTACTAACTTAATCTTAAAATAATAATAGAACTGCTCTCAACTTCGAGATCGGACTACTTGTTTAAAGATTAGAATTAAAAGCAAAAAATTGTAAAATGATTGCAAATATATAGCCACTACCATATGACATAATAAGCATGGACCACTGAGGCAGCAAAAGAGTCCCAATAAGGGCCAATTTAGAAAAAAAAATACTAAATATGAAAGCAAAAGAAATGAAAAGTTAAAAGAGCCCAATGAAGGCCAATAAAGAGTGATGAGAGTAAGAAAATAAGAGTTCCAATGAGAACTACACACTTCTAAAAAACTATAGTTAGAAAACAAAAGAGTCCAATGATGAACAACTTGTATAAATCTGGATTAATAAACATTAGGACCACTTGTGCTCCTTGGTCTGGTTCAGACTAGTTCTTATAATAATAAAAGCTAATTTTTAAATAGACATCTTTTTGACTTTGTATTTTTTACTTCAACTCTATACCCATTTAAATTATTTAGTTTACTTGAGGACAAGTAAAAGTTTAAGTGTGGGGAATTTGATAACTCCTAAATTATACAGAATTTTGATAATATTTTAAGGAGTTATCTTGCTATTTTAAAGTCATTTTTATCCTAAAACACACTAACATGGGTAAAATAGTCAAAAAGGTATTTCTAATGATTTTATTGAAGATATGTATCAAACAGGATTAAAAACAGGTAAAACTGCAAAATTGAAGATAAAGCCGCCGGCTTGGGTTGAATATTCCAGAACGTTTCAGTTTTGAGTGCATAATGTGATGAACTTGGCGACCAAGTAAAATGCAGTTAAACCTGCAGGCTTCTCAATGAAGTCGCCGGCCTAAATTACACGCTTTTATCTACTTGCCGACCAAGTTCAAGCTAAAAATGGAAACGAAATAAAAAAGATTGCTGGATCTTTGAAGCCGCCGGCTTGGCACTGAAGCTGTCGGCCTAACTAGGACGGTTACACATTTATCTGCTTGCGACCTATGTTAAACTTGTAAAAGGAGTCACCGACCCACTGAAGCCGCCGGCTTCCCATTGAAGCCGCCGACCCGGCCACCGATTTTGAAAAGTATAAATAGAGGCCTTCTGTATCAGTTTTTCAATGTACCGGTTTCATTTTTATTTTAGGGTTTTCTCAAAATCATGAACACTCTTAGATTAGGGTTTATTTTCAAGTGTAATCAAGATTATTAAAGTTATTAGGGTTAAAGCCAAAAATAAGCTACAAACTTACACAAATGTACTGATGTCGCCCAAAAACCCATTTCCGTTCTACTGTCGCCTACAAACTTATAAAAATATGTGCTAATATAAACAAAATACTTTTTTTAACCGTTAACCAAAATGGTTGATTACGTGGCTTCTAAGTAGTCGGGCGACATCGTAACACAACTGAAAGTATATGGGCGACATCGGGACATATAAATATAGTAGTAGTTAAGAAAAATATTGAACAAAGGCGTAGCTGCAAAGTTGTGAAGAAAAATATAGTAGTAGTTAAACTCATTAGAATTTAATTTTGGAGGAAACCGAAGAAAAAAAAAATGGAGAAAGAAAGAAGGTGAAGGAGATGAAGAGAGAGGGTGGGTGGGTGGGTGGGTGGGTGGGTCAATGGACAAAAGGGATCTAAATTGACAAAAATACCCTCATGTGCACTGCATGTGAGGGAACTTAGCAGAGCTTTTAACGTCAGTTACTGAATTGGATTCCCTGTGAAACTATTTCAAACCACAATGACCCTCCAAGGCGGAAAAATTCTTTTGGACTCCACTTGTTATTTCGAACATACCACAGGGACCCTCCGTGTAATTTTGTCTACTAAGATATCACAAATTATAAAATATCATATGGATTAAGAAATACCTATGTAATGCTTCACACCTCACAGTTCTGATTCATATAACTCTTCTGTTTGAACACGAAACTCATCATTATGGTTCAATATATTAATTAACGAATAAAATACGTAAATGCACAAAATCAAACAAAAATAAAATCAACAAAACTAACCTCTATATACTAAAGACCCAAATTATCAACCCATTAAGACATTAAGTCACGACCTCAGTGTTACCAAATTATGAGGTTAATAACTATAAGTATCACTCTATACAACAACTGCTATAATTACATACTCTTAAAGAGATGATTACATAATAATAAAGCACATACCTACATTCAATTTCAAATTAAAATTTAATAACAAAACAAAAAACCCTTCAATATCTTCCCTATAGTAAACTGAAAAAATCAGAACCCTAACCTTTAAGACTCTAAGAAATGGCATGAGATCAGTTGCAGATTTTCCTTTCAATGTAAACTCTAATTTTTGCTTGAAGAAGACAGATGAGAATGAAGAAGATGATTATATTGATATACAAACTGAAAATTGGGAACCATAGTAATTTTAAGCAGATTTCAAAATCAGATTTGATTTGTTCTTCATAATGGTGTGTTTGAGTTCTTGAATTTTGATGGAACATAATTGATAAATAAGCAACAAAGAAAGAGTGCATTTTGGGCAGTGTAAAATTTAAGATAGTATCAATAAAATACGTTTTTTTATTTATTTACTGAGTAACCAATAACAACTAAAACACCACACCTTTTTATTTGTCAAAATAGCAAATTTATATATATTTTTTTAAATTTTATCTTTTTGAATAATTAGTAATACAAATATATTTAACATTTAATTAATTAGTATTATGAAATCATCAATATGCCTTCTAATTTTTTTATATTTTTTTAATTTTTTTAAAGAAGGGAAATTATTATTTAATGATATCATCAAAGTAGTCTTCTATAAGATAGTACAGATACTACAACCAAATTCTATTCAAATTGTTCATCATTTTCATACACTTCAATTTCAAATCTCATATTAACAATTTATGTGACGACCCGAAAATTTCCGACCAAATTTAAACTTAATCTTTATATGATTTCGACACGATAAGCAAAGTCTGTAATGTTGAGACTCAAAATTTTTGAATTGTTTCATATATTCAATTGACCTTCGACTGCTCACGACGATTCACGAATAATTAATTGTAAATACATAAGTATGTATGTATATATAAATAATAATTGGAAATATAATTTGAAGTATTATATGTTGTTATAAAAAAATTAATAAAATAAAAATAGGATATTATAATAATTATTATTTAAAATATATCTCTATATATAAATAAGGTATATTAAAATAAATATTAAATTATTGTAATACTCATTGATGTTCCGATTGATATTAAGCAAGTTAAATTCAAACTGATATTATTTTAAAATAAACGGTGATCCGAAAATGAGTTCTATAAATTTTAGGCTTATTAAAGATATATTTAGGAACCATTTGTTGAATTTTAAAACTTTTCATATTTTACTTAGGGTTGGGAGTGAATAATTAATGTAATTTTTATTTAATAGTTAATGCTCGAATTTTATACCATAATGACCAAAATAAATAAATATAGTTAATCTAAAAATTTTAAATTTTTCTGAAACCTTTTATTCGCCACTAATTATTAACGGAGTACGAAATAATAGTCCGTGAAATCTGTCGGTAGAAATTGACAAAAGAGATGGCTGATATTTTTCTTCCTTGCACGTTGTTAATATGATTTAATATTATATTATTATATATGGAGAGTTGTTGATTCATAAACCGTGCACTGTGTTAATATATATGCATAACAACATGCATACTCACAGACAACTTCTTTCATTTATCTTATTCTCTATTTTAAATCACCATCAAACCACCAAATCTAAAATTCTCGATGACCATCTTCTTCTATATCTTTTTCTGCTTTCTTTCGAATATCATCAAGACCGAAACTTTCCTTGTGTTGATAATAACCGAAGCTTCACCCATCATATGGTTATATCAGTTCGAACAAACCCACAACGGTTTGTATCTAGTTTCCTTTCGAACCACTCTACAACCACTTCACCACCTCCTGCCACCCTCACTTACACTACAACCACCTTGACAACCCTTACTCTCTTTCTCTCTCATGTTTTCCAGCTTTAAAACTGCCATCTTGCAACTTGTGTTGTCGTTCAATTATTGTTAGAAACCCATAACCACCATTAATCGAATCCTTGTTAACTACTACTAAAATGTTCTATTGTACTGCCATTTAAAACACCACCTACACGATTCAAACCACATAACAATCTTCATTCTAACTCGTTGATCAACCCACAACTACAACAAATCACACCATCGAACACAAGGTCATCAAACATCTCATTAAATCATCACATATTATTGCTGTTACTCGTAGTTGTTTCTGTCTGAACAACTCAAAACCAAACTTCAAACCCACTGCACTTTAAATACTCGCTAGGATTTTTTTTTTCTTCTCAGTTTGAACCACATCTAAATTTGCCCCACCATTTATGATGAGATCCACTATCCTAGCTACTTTATTGAGTGTTTTAATGTCATAAAAAAAATATTAAAATGAAAGACTATAATAATAATCAAGTGGGACACTTGATGGTCGACAATGGTATGATATATATTACCTTTATCTTCGCATGGCTGCAACTTGCATCTTTCTTGTTGCTTGTTTTTTTAAACCGAATCCTAGGTCCAAGCATGTAGCTTTGTTGGGCCACCATCCTTTCTTTTGAACCATGAACACATTTCTTCTTCTTTTGACCGTGAAATTTATTCTTTCTGTTGGGATTGAGGTGTAACAGTAGATTGATGAGGTATACGGAGATGAATGATATTGATAATGATGGTTAGTTTGGTATGTGGATGAGCTATAAAGTATATTTGAGACAGCGATTTTTTTTCTGGAATCCTAATCTAACGAAAACAAATTGGGTTATTTAAATTGCTGGGACTGTTAATGAACCAATTTTTGCTTAGCTTGAACCTGTTTCAATACCTCTTGTTGGGCCGATGTAATCTAGGTTTCTGATTTGGGCCTTGGTTGTTTATCTTGTTGGGTCGTGATCCAAATTTCTGCAGGGCTGCTAGTACGCTAAATATATAAGTGATTTTGATTGGGATGTCATGAGTGACGAGGACAAGCTGAGCATAAAATGATGATAATACGATTCGTTCTATAAAAGTGATGATTAGATGATGAAATTAAAATGATAATGAATCATGATTTATTGATCTTGATGATCGTAAAATAGGCGAAAACATTATGATTATTATGATATAGATGATGGCGAGATTATGATGATAAGTAATGATGCATTAGTATGATAAATTAAGATGATGATGATGAGATTCTGATACATAGATGGTGATGTTAGTGAAGAACATAATGATATTAATTTAGGTTTAAGGAGTAGAAGTAAATGAAACAAATTTAATACGGGTTAAAATAAATATAATTCGAATAAGATCAGAAAAACTAAACAGCTTGTATGGTTAAGGGTGTAGTTGGTTAAGCATGAGGTCATGGGTTTGAGCTCGGTCTAGGGCATTCTTTTTAGTAAAAACTCTTAAAGGTAGTCCTTCCTTATTATTATTATTAGTATCATTATCATTATTATTGTGACGCCCTGTACAAAACCATCGTGTACGATTCGTCAACAACAGGATCTTTACACGGTCAAGTACTACATGCTATTTGAAAACTAGTTTTGCATTCATAAAAGACATAGCATTTACAAAAGATAACGTGACACAAAGGTCGTTACAAAGCCATTATTTGAAAATAACATAAACTACGAATGCAAAAGAAAAGTTCCATGATTGAGACATCTCTAAGATTATGCAGCAGAATTCTAGCACAGCAGGTCCTTAACAGCAAGTCTAAACACCAAGACAGCAAGTCTAAACAGCGAAAGCAACAAACCTCTAAGCACCTGAGAAAACATGCTTAAAAACGTCAACAATAATGTTGGTGAGCTATAGTTTAAGTTGTAATAGTAATGTAAGGTAGGCCACGAGATTTCAGTGTTCCAATACAGTATGAAAAGTATATGTTTAACCGTGGGCACTTGGTAACTAACTTAACGTTTATAACCCCCTAAAAGTACACTTGGCTAGTGCGTGTGTTTACGAAGTATTAAACACCCGTTAAATGCTAACGCGACTAGCCCGAGTGGGGATATCAAACCCTATGGATCCATATCTAAGATTCGCGTTCACCGGTTCAAAAACAAATGACTAAACGTTACCGAGCTAAGGGGAAAGTTTATGCTGTTGTATAACCCACACATATATAAAGTTTAAGTACTCATGCCTAGTATGTAAAACGTAAAAAGTGCATGTATTCTCAGTCCCAAAATAATTAAAGTAAAAAGGGATGCTATAACTCACAGTGATAAGAGCGGTAAAGTCGATAATGAAAGTATGCAAGTAGTAAGTCGGTCCGAAAGGTCGTCAACCTAAGTCAAAGGTTATTAGGTCAGTGTGTTATCCTCATAAGTTCTAATAGTGCATAAAATAAGTTTAAGTGTCATCATCATCATCGTTCATCATCATAAAAGTTAAGTAAGTTTGACAAGAATAGAGATCGAAACAATAGGCTGACTTCGGTCAGCTGCTACGACCTCTACTTAAATCTAAAAGACGCATAATCAGTGGCTATGGCTCCGTATATGAGTCCCCTAACCGCTGAACAATTTTCAGAACCTAACTCATCTTTGTTTGACCGTGGTGATGGTCTAAGTGCGAGTAGGTCAGAAATTTCAGCACAACGTCAATAGGGTGTAGTGACTTTCGGAAGGCCATAAATCCTAAACCGTAACTCGGATTAAGACGAGGTCTAAATGGAAAATCATCTACTCGAACCGAACTAACTGAAAATTAACTTTCCAGTAGCCCAGGTAGTGTGATCAGATGCCCAAAACAGTAAGCAAGGTTCTCCGGTGGGGTTCTTAGTGCTTGATGCTCATCACGGTTCTCATCCTTGATGCTTGTAGCTTCAAGTGTACAACTCGTTGATGGGTTAGCATCACCTAGACCAAGATTCTACCATCAACACACAATATGTTAAGACCAAGTAAGAACACAACTCATTTAAGAGTCTTAGATGGATGATGAACCAAGGTTACATCATATCCTTAGTCTTAACACAATTACAAGTTACATTTACAACTAAAGCTACAAACTTTACCTCAATCAAACAAGTATGAACATAATCTAAGTCAAATGAAGTGATGGAACCCTAAGCTAGAGAGCTTGAATCCTTTTCACACAAGTTATAAGGTCACAAAGCTAGAAAGCTTGAACCTTTAGTGTTCTTGAAGAACTTGAAGCATAAAGCTTAGATCTTTAAGTTATATGAAGACCATAAACACAAGTTTTGATATTTATAACAAAATAATGAGATCATAAGTTAGAAAACTTAGATCCAACAAAAGATATGAAGATTCAAGCTAGAAAGCTTGTATCTTGGTTGTTCTTGAAGATCTTGAAGCATAAAGCTTGGATCTTTAAGTTACATGAAGATTACAAACACAAGTTTGAATCTTTATAACAAAATAGTAAGATTAAAGTTAAAAAAAATATAGATCTACAAAGTGGGTGAAGATTCAAAGCTAGAAAGCTTGAATCTTCCATGTTCTTGAAAGATTCAAATCTAAGTTTGAATCTACAAGATGTAATCAAGATCAAAGCTAAAAAGCTAGACCCATGATGATGATGATGATGATGATGATGAATTTGTGAGAGAGAGAGGAAGAAGAAGAAGAAAAATCAATACTTACACCTTTTAGAGAGAAGGACTAGAGAGAGAATTATAGAGTGAGTGTGTGTGAATTACAAATGAAAGCAAGTGTAAAATGGATGGAATGAGGCTTGTATTTATAGGTGGATGGGGTAAGGGAGGGGGTATGTGGCCGTGGGTATGGGTGGGGGGACAAGGGAGACCAACTTTTGCTTTTTGGTTAATGGTTGTCTAAAGTTGGTGCTTATGTTGGGATCCCATGCAACATTAAGGATAATACTTGACATAAATGCTAGTATGTTCCCTCTAATAAATGGGCATTTGTCTTACATATTAATGGGTCACTAGCTAATAATAATTAGGCTAATTAAATAGTTCACTAACTAGTGTAGGGTGGGCTAAGGCCCAACAAGGTAGAAAGTCCAACAAGACTAACTAGTAAGCATAAGTAAATTACTACGCGTAATTAAGCATCCATAAACCCAAGTAATTATTATTATAAAATAATAATTAAGATTTCATAGTCATAATATTCCGATTACGACAAAAGTTAAACGTGTACGCAGTACGCAGTTTGTTCGCAACGTCAAGTGACACTAACGGTCATAAAGGTTTCCGGTGATCAAGTTAAGTATCCTACGTACTTAAAGGCATGTTTTAACACATAAATAAAAGTAAGCCATGTGTATAAAGATTCCAGAGTATAAAGTAGCACAGTACGCACAAATACGCAGTTTCGCTAAAACACAAGGAACAAAAGCAAGTCGAAAAAGTCGGGTCGTTACATTACCCACCTGTTAATGGAAATTTCGTCCCGAAATTTAAGCTGAGGCAGGTGTTGAAGTCGGGAAAAGGTGAGGATACTTCTGCATCATTTGATCCTCTCATTCCCAGGTAAACTCGGGTCCACGCTTGGCATTCCATCGGACTCGGACAATTGGAATCTTATTGTGCTTCAAAGTCTTAACCTCACGGTCCATGATTTTGACAGGTTCTTTCACAAAGTGGAGTTTGTCATCAATCGTAAGTTCATCAAGAGGGATGACAAGTTCTGGTTTGGCAAGACATTTCTTCAGATTCGACACGTAAAAAGTAGGGTGAACTGCGCTCAACTGAGTCGGAAGATCCAAACGGTAAGCAACGGGTCTAACACGCTCCAAGATTTCAAAAGGACCAATATATCGCGGGTTTAACTTTCCGCGCTTTCCAAAACGGATCACACCTTTCCAAGGTGCAACCTTCAACATTACACGGTCACCCACGGTGAATTCGAAGTCTTTACGTTTAAGGTCGGCATAACTTTTTTGGCGATCGCGGGCTGCCTTAAGTCTCGCTTGAATTTGGACAATCTTCTCGGTTGTTTCATGGACTACCTCGAGTCCGGTGATTTACTTTTCGCCTACTTCGGCCCAACAAATAGGAGAACGGCATTTGCGGCCATACAACGCTTCAAAAGGTGCGGCATTAATACTCGAATGATAATTGTTATTGTAAGAGAATTCAGCTAGCGGCAAATGTCTCTCCCAAGCCTTTCTAAAATCAATAACACAGGCACGCAACATGTCCTCCAAAGTCTGAATCGTTCGTTCGCTCTGACCGTCAGTCTGTGGGTGATACGCGGTGCTCATGTCGAGACGAGTTTCTAAGGCTTCTTGCAAAGAACGCCAAAACCTTGAAGCAAAACGGGTATCGCGATCTGAGATAATCGATAAGGGTACACCATGACGAGATACAACCTCTTTGATGTATAGTTGAGCGAGTCCCTCCATCGTATCCGTTTCCTTCATGGCTAAGAAGTGTGCTGATTTGGTAAGTCGGTCAACGATAACCCAGATGGTATCATAACTGCCTAACGTCTTCGGTAGCTTTGTGATGAAGTCCATCGTTATCCTTTCCCACTTCCATTGTGGGATTTTCGGTTGTTGAAGTAATCCAGATGGCCTTTGATGTTCGGCCGTAACTTTCGAGCAAGTCAAACACTTACCAACGTAAGTTGCAACATCCTTCTTAAGGTTAGGCCACCAATACTGTTCCTTGAGATCGTGGTACATTTTACCGGCTCCTGGATGAATCGAATATCTCAACTTGTGGGCTTCATCTAGTATAAGGCTCCGTAGATCTCCATAACTAGGTACCCAAATCCTTCCGGCAAAGCATCGGAGTCCAGACTCCTTAACCTCGAATCGTGAAACGAGAATGTTCAAGTGTTCTTGAGAAATATTCTCCTCTTTGAGAGCCTCATCTTGGGCTACTCGGATCTGACTATTGAGATTTGAATGAATGATGATGTTCAAGGCATGGACACGAAGAGGTACCGTCCTCTCCTTTCGGCTCAGGGCATCAGCTACAACATTTGCCTTTCCAGGATGGTAACGAAGTTCACATTCATAGTCATTCAGTGTCTCGATCCATCGTCGCTGCCTCATGTTCAGTTGTTTCTGATCGAATATGTGCTGGAGGCTTTTGTGGTCGGTGAAGATGGTACTTTTTGTTCCATAAAGATAGTGTCTCCACAATTTGAGCGCAAAGACAACGGCTCCAAGCTTGAGATCGTGCGTTGTGTAGTTTCGCTCGTGAATCTTTAGTTGACGAGAAGCATAGGCAATAACCTTCGATCTTTGCATCAATACGCAACCAAAACCATTTTTCGAGGCATCACAATATACGACGAAATCATCACTGCCTTCAGGAAGAGATAAGATAAGTGCGGTGGTTAACTTCTACTTTAGGGTTTGAAATGTTGATTCGTGTTCTTTTTTCCAAACGAACTTCTTCCCTTTGTGAGTCAGCGCGGTCAAAGGACGCGAAATCAGAGAGAAACCTTCAATAAATCTTCGGTAGTAACCGGCAAGACCTAGAAATTGGCGGATGTGAGTCAGAGTAGTGAGGGTTTCCCACTTGCTGATAGCTTCGATCTTCGCAGGATCAACTTTGATACCTTGATTACTCACAATATAACCCAGAAATTGGACTTCCTTCAACCAAAATTCACACTTGAAGAATTTGGCATAAAGTTGCTCTTGTCTCAAGAGTTCCAACACTAGTCAAAGATGTTGTTCATGTTCTTCTTCACTTCGGGAATAGATGAGGATATCATCTATGAAAACGATGACGAACTTGTCCAGATATGGCTTGCATACTCGATTCATGAGATCCATAAACACGGCAGGTGCGTTGGTTAAACTGAATGGCATCACTAGAAACTCATAGTGACCATAACGGGTTCTAAACGCAGTCTTCATCACATCACTCTCCTTCACCCTCAATTGGTGATAACCTGATCGCAAATCGATCTTGGAGTAAACGCTGGATCCTTGCAGCTGATTGAAAAGATCGTCAATTCTGGTAAGGGGATACCAATTCTTAATCGTCAACTTGTTCAGCTCACGATAATCGATACACATGCTAAAAGATCTGTCCTTCTTCTTCACGAATAAAACAGGTGCGCCCCAAGGCGATGAACTCGGTTGGATAAATCCACGGTCTAGTAATTCCTGCAGTTGACTCTGCAACTCTTGCAGTTCGGAAGGTGCTAGTCGATAAGGTGCGCGAGCTACGGGTGTAGCTCCCGGCACTACATCGATCTGGAACTCCACTGCTCTCGGTGGCGTTAATCCAAGCAATTCTTCTGGAAAGACATCGGGAAATTCGTTCACAATTCGTACATCATTCACACTCTTCACCTCGACTTATAACGTTTTTACATGTGCTAAAACAGCAAGACGTCCTTTGTTCATGATCTTTTGTGCTTTCATGCAACTAATGAGGTTCAGCTTCGAACTACATCTCTCTCCGTAAATAATCAGTGGCTCACCATCTCTGTGGGGTATACGAAGAGCTTTATCTCCACAGATAACGTAAGCCCTTACTTTGGTCAACCAGTTCATACCGACAATCACATCAAAGCTTCCTAATTTGATGGGTATCAAGTCAATCTCGAAATCCACACCAGCTATGTTGATAATAGCTCCTCGGCCAATTTGGTCAACTTTCTCAAGTTTTCCATTGGCTACCTCAACAAGCATACTCTCCTTTAAAGGAACTAACGACCAATCTATCTTAGAGCAAAAGTATCTACAAACATAGCTCCTATCGGCACCAGTATCAAATAGGACAGAAGCTAATAGATTGTTGATAGTGAATATACCTGTAACCAAGTCGGGGTTCTCACGGGCATCCCTTGCGTTTACATTGAAAGCTCTTCCACGTGGTGGTCTGCCGTCTTTTCGCTTGTTGGGACATTCATTCCTAAAGTGTACCTGTTATCTGCACTCATAGCACTGCCTTGGTCCAGTAGGGTTTGTCTTCACCGTTGGGGTGGGAATCTTGCAGTCCTTACCAATATGCCCGGTCCTTTTGCACTTTTCACAGACCACATTACAGTACCCAGTATGGTGTTTGTAGCACCTCTTGCACTGTGGTAGAGTACCCTTGTAGTTGGGGTTCGAGCTAGGGGTCGGGTTGGGGTTCCTCCAGTCATTGCTTCCCTTGAAACCCTCATACCTCTTAGCTGGGTTTTGATCAAAGACCTTTCCCTTGTTTCCATCCCACTTACGCTTCTCATGACTAGTCCCCGATTCTGATTTTGCTTTCTCAGGTTCCTTGCGGGTGATCTGGTTCATCAGGGTGTGCGCCATGTGCATAGCTTCTGGGATGTTGGGTGGCTTAGAAAAGGTGACATTTACCTGAATGGACTTGGGAAGTCCCCACAAGTATCGTTCCATTCTCTTAAACTCCGGGGTAACCATTGAGGGACACATCAGCGCTAATTCCAGATACCTACGGTTGTAACCATCAAGATCGTTTCCCACAACCTTCAACTCCCAGAACTCAGCTTCCATTTTCTGTATCTCTGTTCTGGGGCAGTACTCTTCGATCATGGCTCCCTTAAATTCTTCCCAAGGAGTAGCATAAGCCTCGTCAATACCTTTGGCCTGAGCAAGTGTGTTCCACCAGGTTAGGGCACCGTCCGACAGCGTACAGGAGGCATACTTGGTTTTGTTCATCTTTGAGCGGTTGCTTACACAGAACACAGCTTCTAGTTTCTCAAACCATCTAGTCAATCCAACTGGCCCCTCAGTACCACTAAAGTTGTGGGGATTGCAGCTTTGAAACTCTTTATATGTACACCCGTTATGGATGGGCGGGTTAACTGGTGGAGCTTGGGGGTTGATTTCTGTAACAACCCGAGTTTTTCCGTTAAAACTTTCGTTAAATACTTGACGATCGTTAGTTAAATCATACAATTTTCATACGCCAATTTTTTTTTTCCAGAATAGTTAACAGTGGCTACGTGAAACTTTTTCGTATTTAAAGTAATTAAATGCATACTTGATCCTTAGTGGATTACTTGAATTAATATGTTATATTAATTAGTGAACTTAATTCGGTTGACGAATTAAACTAGAAACGATACGATTAAAGTTAATCGCCTAGAAAACTTTTCAGTTAACGGAACTCAGAAAAACGATAGAATAATTATTCTTAATAATTATTGAACTTATGAAAGAAATTTAATTTATTATTTACTTAATGAATTAAACACGGTGATTTTGTTTCAACGACTAGTTAACGTTCCGGAGATTCGGTACGGTTAATGGCACTAGAAACGAACCACGCGCGAACGAGCTTTTACACAAAACGAGCCCGAGACCCGAGCCCGAGGCTATATGGCCATGACCTCATACCTCATCATCCTTGGTCCCATGAGTAGCCAATGCATGTTGACTATTAGTTTAGGCCCATGTTTGTTGACTTTTGGTTGTTTAGAACACTAACTATATTCTCTTAATTTCTAAGTAAAAAGAGAACATATCCCATTCTTTTTTCTATCATTCTTGCTCCATGATTGCAGCCCCATACACACCAAATAATCCCATACCTTCATCCCTAGAATTCTCCATCAAGTTTTGATCTCTTGTTTTTGCTTCTTTGATCAATATTGTTGCTTGCATCGTTCTCTACGCGTTTGTATAAACGATTTTGTGATCAAAGGTATAAACACATAAACTCTAATCTCTAAAATCAGATTGTTATTAAGGTTTCATGGATTAGGTTGTCTATTGCTCAAGTCTTGATGTTTGATGAATGCTAGATGCGATAAATTGCTCGTCTTGATTGTTTTATGCGAAAACCGAATTTGTATTTGATGTGTACAGTAATTTTAATTTTTCAATTGTATGATATTATATTATAATTAGATTCCTTGCGAAAAACTATTGATTTTAGGCTTTGGATTCGCTTGATTTCATTTCCGGATGATCAAGTTATGGCCAATTGAAATTAACGTTGTGTTTTTGTGATTGATCAGAAATCTGGGTTGATAGACCACGAATTGGATTGTGAAATTTATACCATTGGATAGTTAATTTAAAAACACTCAGTTTACACTAGGATATCATGTCGTTTGCTTATGTAAAACCCGAGATATGCTTGAATTAGTGTAAAAGTAGTTTTATACAGCACTTGCATGAAAACAACCATGTATGATAAAATGTGTTAGCTTCTGTGATTAAATCTTTGCATATTTGAAATCTACACAAAAATTACTTCATCTTTCATGTAGATATCATAGGCTAATTGTATCTAGATCTTCGGCTAATCGCGTGCGAATGTGACTAGCGAAACTAGAATTGAATCTGTAAATTGCTCTCTATTTTATACTCTGTGGATTGTGTTTATTGAATGAGCATGTAAGCTTATGGAATATGAATTTTAACATGATATTTTACTTATTGTTAGTTTATGTCAATCTCTGAAACCTTATGCATTTGGCACAATAGGGCCATACTTTATGTAAATTCTGATTTGAGCTGAAAAACTGAATGTTCAATTTGCATGAATAAACTGTACAAATTGGCTAAACCAAAATTGCTCGATTTTTGATATGTGTTAGTTTAACTTGTTTGTGAACTATTTCCACTGGTCTTGTATCGATTGCATGTTCCTAACTCCGGTTATAGCTAAAACCAAATCAGTGCGCGGTCAGAAACTGACTTGGTGAACAACAAATGTACCCCTTCTGATTCCTGACTTTTAATTATCGTATGAGACCCTGGACGGACTTTTTGGAATCGATTTTGAGTATACTTATGATCTGGAGTTTTCCATGTTTACTTGAATTTTGTACTATGAGATAATATGCTAAGTTTGCTACATGTACATGAACTTTGTGCACAACGATAAACTGAAATTGTGAAATTGACCAATTATGATCTAAAACGTGTTGTTTGACTTAGGTTTGATATCTTGACCAACATTTGACATGAAACTACTGATGTTGACTTTAGTTGACTACTTTGACCAAGTTTGACTTTCAGTTTGACTTCGGTTGACTTTGTTTGACTTGCATGAATTAGTTGACTGTATGTTGACTTCTACTTTGAAACGCGTCGATTCGAGCAATAAGACAACTTATAATATGAAACCACACTTGTTTAAAACATATTTATTGACCAACCTAAATACATATACTTAGGTTGCATTACTCGGCTATAAACCATACAAGTAAATTGTCCACTTTTCAATCCGAACTTTATTCAAAAGTGAGTCTACAGTCCCGCTTTTTTTTACATGTTTTCAGGGATGAGAATACACGTTGTTATACTTATATTATCAAATGCTTTTTGTATTGACACGAGTACTAAATCTGCATATTGAGTTTGTACACAACGCCTCTAGCTTGAATACTTTAAATACCATCGGTGTAGGCACAATTTAGATGGACGGATCCGTTAGGTTGACAACCTCACCCGCTATAAAAACTGTGGTGCATTTATTTTGAACATAATACATTCGTACAAGTGTATAACATTTTTATGAGGTAAAGGCAGGTATAGTGGATTCTATACTTGGGTCATTGCTAGTATTCAGGTGCTCATAGATTATGCAAACGTTTCGCAACTTGGAGTTGTACTTGTAAAATCTCGTGGTCAAGGAAACTAAACTATATTTCTGATAACTGTTTTTCAGATACTATACAACGTTATTTAAAATTGTGGTTTACAAACAAATGAGATAAAACTTGACATGGTATTGTCTACGAATATTTGAAACTTGACATGGTATTGTCTACAAATGATTGAAACTTGACATGGTAGTGTCAACAAACTTTTGAAATGGGACACGGAGTTGTCTAACTTTTAACATTGAACCTTGGTGGTCTTCCACTAATAACCGTTTTTGAAATGTATTTCTTAAATATACTGTATTGTTTACCTAAAACCTGTAGATTCACTCAACATTCTTGTTGATCCGTTTTGCGTGTTTTATTCTCAGGTATTAATTGCTTTCGCTGTAGAATATTGCTGTTACGTAGAAGTCAAGCCAAGCACTGGGAACAGAGTTAACATTCCGTTAAAGGGATTTTTGATGGGGTGTTAAAGATGGTATCAGAGCTTTGGCTATAGGGAACTAGGATACATTAGTGTGTCTAACCGTAGGGCGCATTAGTGAAGTCTAGTCTATAGCCGTGTGTCTTAGACGACTTTTATGCACCGTACTTACACTGTATGTGTCACTATGCTACATGTAGAGCTACACATTACATCACGTACATATACACCTTACACTCATATGATATGGAATTGAACTGAACACCATACTACAAAACACATATGTACACGTGACGCGATAATTAACTAAATTAAGTTGACTACGCTATCTTGAACTTATGGAGCGATGTCGAATGGAAATGTGAGATAGTGTAATGTAATGACCGGGATTACATTACGGTAACTCATATAGAAGTTCCGACATCGTAAAATAAGGAATTGGGAGCGAGTCAAGTAGGTTACTTGGATAAATACCGTTTAGAACATAAACCGTTTAATTTCAAATATGAGTAGAAATTTACACCGTACGATTTAATTGTTATTATAACCTATAAGGAGCATGTAATCACGTCACAATTCGTCACTACCCGACACTGTCCGTCACCCCTGATTTCTACTTGGCACTACGAAGACACTGCCTGGACATACTCATCATCTTATACCACTACTCCTTGCTATTTATCGTTGGTTACTACTACTCAACGCCGCCTCTCACCACTAGTCACTACCAATCACTACTTCTCACTGCTTATCATTTTTGATCCACCGACATCTTACTGCAATTATTGTACCAATTACATATAGGCTAATCCTGTCGCTATCATACTTATTATATTAGATTTTGTCTGATATATTTCCTAAATTTCCTCCGTAAATTACGGAAATCTTTTTGCTATATACACGTATTCAAGGAGACAAACGTAGCATCCAACACTCAATTCATATCAAACCCTATTCCAAACACATAATATGGATTTCTCACCTGATTCCTCGAGCTCCATGGACAGCGTAACCGGAACGAACGAACCTATTAACCATCATCTTTTCTGGATGAATTGGGGGTGGGTTCGTAGTTGACTTAATCAATGGAGGCGAGAAGAAGGTGATCCCTTCCACCAACCAAATTCACCTCTTGGTGAAGAACCTGAAGCACTTACCGGCGAACCAATCCGGAACACCATTTTCACCCTCATTTCCAGGATATCCCACCAAGAATATCTTATATCCAGAATTCTAGATCTTATTCATCCACTTGTCCGAATCGCCAATCATCCCGGAATAGTAGAAGAAGTCAACGAGCTTCGCGCTCGAGTAGTGGCTCTGGAGAATATGGTGTGAAATCTAAGAGCATCAGCAGCACCAGCAGCATAGCCAGCACCACCAGTACCATCAACATCAACACCAACAGCATCAGCTTCACCAACAACAACATCCGTATCTCACACCTCAACATCACACTCGGTACTTCGGATATCAACATCATACACCCCATAGATACCAAGGAATATTAGTAATTGTGAGTTAAGACGTATTGACTCATTCTTCCTGGAAAAAAAAATTATTATATATGTATACTTTATATATATATGGTTTGGAACAATAATAAATCTTTTCGTACTAAACTATTACGTGTGAATCTTAACTAGTATGTACTACTTGGTTAAATCATATCACTAATATGCTATGATGTACATCCTTCATTAATGATTTAACAATCATTAATCACTGCTTCAGCACAATAAACTCCATTTCATAATAAACTAAGTGTATTATTCAAATACATGTTTGATTTTTCACTTCTATTTTCGATGTACTCGAAACTTTCTAGAAAACATTATTCGTGCCTTGTAAATTTCACAAGAACTTCACGAGCATCAATATCATATACCGAGGTATATCAATAAACAATGAACGATGAAGTATTGATTCATAACTTCATTAGCAAAATATTTCGCGACAATTATGAAATCTCTAAGGTTTTAGAGATTATCTTCAACCGTAAATCAAATGAGTTTAATATTATATTAACTCATTAAATCCATGATTACATCTGAAGAATATATACGAATATATATCTTCATAAAGATTGTAATTAAAAACTCTTCTGTACAAACTGTAAATTATAAAAATATTTAACGGGTAGGTAAAACCCGAGAAATATTTATATCTCACATTAATATGTTACATTATACATTCTTCAAATTCTTATTCAATAATCAGTAACTATACTAATTACACTCACAAGATATGTGTATCCGTTCACTAAAGAACAACTACTACATATTCTGATTTTGACGTATCGGAATCTAAGTAAAGCTTTAGCAAGTGTTATATTCCTAAAGATCACTACATTCATGAATTATATTCATTTGTATTCTACGATGAATTATCACATCAAACCATCGAAATTATCATTCATTACTTTTGAAATCAACAACGCCTATTCGTCAACCATTAGATCCGTTAACGATTACAATCAGCGTTTAATCATCTAAAAATAAAATCTCTTGAAACCATCTCGGATTGATAACCAACGATTCAGATTCATTAACCTTGAGAATGCTGACGAAGCAGCTATAGATGGTCTTAATGGCCAAAAGTTTGATGATAAAGAATAACGTATTGAAAAAGGCTCAGATTTGGAACTGAAAAACGGATTGAGCTAACCATGAAGGAGACCAAGGACAAATATAAGGACCAAACCCTATATTCAAAGAATCCAGGTAATTCTGGATCCGATGATATCTTTAGAGAATATCTTGCTCTGAAGTCATGCTGAATTTCTAATGGAAGATGATGATTCACAGACCTTACAATCATCATGAACCATGTTACATAACTCTTTCATTCTATTTAACTTCTAAACATATCAAGGAAATATATTTCTTGATGATTCGGTCTTTTTCGAATATTCTGGTAATTTGACAAATCAAATTGTGCTATTACCTTTCCTTTCTACTTTGTATATTATGATCATTTGAAACTCCATACCTACGAATTCTGGACCATTACTTGCTTGATTTAAAGTCGAGAAGAGAAAACAAGGTGAAAACGGATACTATGACGATGAACAGCTAATGTTTCTGCATTATCACCAGCCATTGATCTGTATTATTTGACCATGTATAGAAGAACAAGTTGAAGATTTTCTTGGATAAAAAGCATGAGTCTTCAAAAAATAGGTCAGAATATAAAAGACAACAAACATGGAAGATCATAAACCATTTATATCAATAAGTATTGAAAAATAGAGGAGTGGTAGAATTAAAAATACTGTCACCCCTAGAGCATTATAGAAGAACAGAGATTCTTCTGGTGGTAGACTAAAAAGAAGAATGACTGTATACACACTCAAAATAGTAACGAAAATCAAGAGCGGATGAAGCATCTTCACAAAATTTTCGAAAATAGAATTTTGAAAGTAAGAAGATTGAGGTTGAGAAAATAAGGACGCAGAGATGATTAATTTATATCAAAACTTTTTACCGTAGCAACGCGTCAGCTGATTAAGATAATCGTATTAAATCAAAAAGAAAAGGATTCTAATTTCCTTAATTACCGGATCCAAATCTCACATATTTCAAACGATTATATTCAAATCCCTTAAATTTAGGAGATTCAATAGTGATTACATCGAAAAGTCAAGGCGAACAACTATTACTTCAATACATCCGTTAGTGACATATTCAGTTGAATTTTTACACGTAACCGAATCATTTCATTCATATTCTTGATGATAAGAAATTCCATACACTTAACTCGTATTCATTACGAAACCAAACGGACCTTAGAAGTCCATCCGTATAGAGATCTCGAAAGATTATTTAATCTTATCATATTATTTGATGAAACACTCGTATATGAACAAATTCTTTTATTAAAAGAACGTATGAAGGCTTACGTCTGGAAAGACAAACTATTCAAGCCAAGTATAAACTTTATTTGCAAACTTAGTTATAGAATTCAAGCTCACGTTGAAACGTGGATTTCTAATGATACGAAAATATTTTATTTTCATCAATAACTACCATCATCCAAATTTCGGGACAAAATTTTCAATAACAGGTGGGTAATGTAACAACCCGAGTTTTTTCGTTAAATACTTGACGATCGTTAGTTAAATCATACAATTTTCATACGCCAATTTTTTTTTTTCCAGAATAGTTAACAGTGGCTACGTGAAACTTTTTCGTATTTAAAGTAATTAAATGCATACTTGATCCTTAGTGGATTACTTGAATTAATATGTTATATTAATTAGTGAACTTAATTCGGTTGACGAATTAAACTAGAAACGATACGATTAAAGTTAATCGCCTAGAAAACTTTTCAGTTAACGGAACTCAGAAAAACGATAGAATAATTATTCTTAATAATTATTGAACTTATGAAAGAAATTTAATTTATTATTTACTTAATGAATTAAACACGGTGATTTTGTTTCAACGACTAGCTAACGTTCCGGAGATTCGGTACGGTTAATGGCACTCGAAACGAACCACGCGCGAACGAGCTTTTACACAAAACGAGCCCGAGACCCGAGCCCGAGGCTACATGGCCATGACCTCATACCTCATCATCCTTGGTCCCATGAGTAGCCAATGTATGTTGACTATTAGTTTAGACCCATGTTTGTTGACTTTTGGTTGTTTAGAACACTAACTATATTCTCTTAATTTCTAAGTAACAAGAGAACATATCCCATTCTTTTTTCTATCATTCTTGCTCCATGATTGCAGCCCCATACACACTAAATAATCCCATACCTTCATCCCAACAATTATCCATCAAGTTTTGATCTCTTGTTTTTGCTTCTTTGATCAATATTGTTGCTTGCATCGTTCTCTACGCGTTTGTATAAACAATTTTGTGATCAAAGGTATAAACACATAAACTCTAATCTCTAAAATCAGATTGTTATTAAGGTTTCATGGATTAGGTTGTCTATTGCTCAAGTCTTGATGTTTGATGAATACTAGATGCGATAAATTGCTCGTCTTGATTGTTTTATGCGAAAACCGAATTTGTATTTGATGTGTACAGTAATTTTAATTTTTCAATTGTATGATATTATATTATAATTAGATTCCTTGCGAAAAACTATTGATTTTAGGCTTTGGATTCGCTTGATTTCATTTCCGGATGATCAAGTTATGGCCAATTGAAATTAACGTTGTGTTTTTGTGATTGATCAGAAATCTGGGTTGATAGACCACGAATTGGATTGTGAAATTTATACCATTGGATAGTTAATTTAAAAACACTCAGTTTACACTAGGATATCATGTCGTTTGCTTATGTAAAACCCGAGATATGCTTGAATTAGTGTAAAAGTAGTTTTATACAGCACTTGCATGAAAACAACCATGTATGATAAAATGTGTTAGCTTCTGTGATTAAAGCTTTGCATATTTGAAATCTACACAAAAATTACTTCTTTCATGTAGATATCATAGGCTAATTGTATCTAGATCTTCGGCTAATCGCGTGCGAATGTGACTAGCGAAACTAGAATCGAATATGTAAATTGCTCTCTGTTTTATACTCTGTGGATTGTGTTTATTGAATGAGCATTTAAGCTTATGGAATATGAATTTTAACATGATATTTGACTTATTTTTAGTTTATGTCAATCTCTGAAACCTTATGCATTGGGCACAATATGGCCATACTTTATGTAAATTCTGATTTGAGCTGAAAAACTGAATGTTCAATTTGCATGAATAAACTGTGCAAATTGGCTAAACCAAAATTGCTCGATTTTTGATATGTGTTATTTTAACTTGTTTGTGAACTATGGCCACTGGTCTTGTATCGATTGCATGTTCCTAACTCCGGTTATAGCTAAAACCAAATCAGTGCGCGGTCAGAAACTGACTTGGTGAACCCCAAATGTACCCCTTCTGATTCCTGACTTTTAATTATCGTATGAGACCCTGGATGGACTTTTTGGAATCAATTTTGAGTATACTTATGATCTGGAGATTTCCATGTTTACTTGAATTTTGTACTATGAGATAATATGCTAAGTTTGCTACATGTACATGAACTTTGTGCACAACGATAAACTGAAATTGTGAAATTGACCAATTATGATCTAAAACGTGTTGTTTGACTTAGGTTTGATATGTTGACCAACATTTGACATGAACCTACTGATGTTGACTTTAGTTGACTACTTTGACCAAGTTTGACTTTCAGTTTGACTTCGGTTGACTTTGTTTGACTTGCATGAATTAGTTGACTGTATGTTGACTTCTACTTTGAAACGCGTCGATTCGAGCAATAAGACAACTTATACTATGAAACCATACTTGTTTAAAACATATTTATTGACCAACCTAAATACATATACTTAGGTTGCATTACTCGGCTATAAACCGTACAAGTAAATTGTCCACTTTTCAATCCGAGCTTTATTCAAAGGTGAGTCTACAGTCCCGCTTTTTTTTACATGTTTTCAGGGATGAGAATACATGTTGTTATACTTATATTATCAAATGCTTTTTGTATTGACACGAGTACTAAATCTGCATATTGAGTTTGTACACAAAGCCTCTAGCTTGAATACTTTAAATACCATCGGTGTAGGCACAATTTAGATGGACGGATCCGTTAGGTTGACAACCTCACCCGCTATAAAAACTGTGGTGCATTTATTTTGAACATAATACATTCGTACAAGTGTATAACATTTTTATGAGGTAAAGGCAGGTATAGTGGATTCTATACTTGGGTCATTGCTAGTATTCAGGTGCTCATAGATTATGCAAACGTTTCGCAACTTGGAGTTGTACTTGTAAAATTTAGTAGTCAAGGAAACTAAACTATATTTCTGATAACTATTTTTTAGATACTATACAACGTTATTTAAAAATGTGGTTTACGAACAAATGAGATAAAACTTGACATGGTATTGTCTACGAATATTTGAAACTTGACATGGTATTGTCTACAAATGATTGAAACTTGACATGGTAGTGTCAACAAACTTTTGAAATGGGACACGGAGTTGTCTAACTTTTAACATTGAACCTTGGTGGTCTTCCACTAATAACCGTTTTCGAAATGTATTTCTTAAACATACTGTATTGTTTACCTAAAACCTGTAGATTCACTCAACATTATTGTTGATCCGTTTTACGTGTTTTATTCTCAGGTATTAATTGCTTCCGCTGTAGAATATTGCTGTTACGTAGAAGTCAAGCCAAGCACTGGGACCAGAGTTAACATTCCGTTAAAGGGATTTTTGATGGGGTGTTAAAATTTCCGCAATAGTTGCGGCTACTCTTTCCGCAATCATTTCCTCAATTTGTGCTGCTGTGGGCGCTGCTCTTCCGTTTGCCATTGCTCTTCTAAACAGAAATTTTGACTTAAGTCAAAATCCAGCATTTAATAAATAATAATATAGTATATGGCAACCAACATGGAATCAACGCAACACATATTAACTAAGCAATGCAACTAGATACAGATACCACAAAATCACCATACAGTAACGTAATTAGAACACCGTACAAAAAGTAAACAACACTAAGTTCCATTCATTAATAATAAGTTGCATACATCCGCATGGGTTTGCACAATACATGAGTAGAACATGAAACTACAAACGAGATTACATAATGAAATCTACTACAATGCCCTATGGTGATGGTGGGTAAAGGATGTCCATTACGTGGGACATCTGGTCCTCGAGCTCAGTTACCCGAGCACGGAGGATCTCCACTTCCCTTATCAGTTCCTCGACGGAGGGAGATGGTGGGGCAGGCGGTGCAGTCGGTACAGGTGGTGCAGGTGGTCCAGCGCCAGAAGTATATGGTGTGTAACGGTAAGCCTTACGCACGAATGGATCGGCAGGATACGGCACAACCCGCTTGTGGGCGGTGACCCTCGTCCTCAGTCCATGTGCGTTAACGGACAACCTACCTCCGTTAACCCCTGAAATAATGGTACCATCAAAACGATACCGCTTCTTCGGCGGGGTAGAGGGTGGCTGCACGGGCGTCTCCTCAGGGTCCTCGTCAGAATCCTCGTCACTGGAGTCATCAGAGGATGAGTCGTCGGATGATGAGTTGTCAAAAACAGCTGGAGGTGGCTCTGCTCGGCCGGTAGTCATAATCCGATATCTGAAAGGCGGAATCGGCACGACACGTCCATCAGGAAGGCGTCTAGCCCAATGGTTATACTCATAACGGAACAGAACGTCCCCATATTCCCCGGAAATCACAACACCACCAGAATGGTGATGTGGCTCTGAGGGTCCTGGGATGAGTGGAGCTGGAATCTCTGGTGGATCCTCGTGTCCGTCTGAGGTGATCACTGGGTCGGGTGCATGGCCACTGGCTCCAGAGGTCGAAGTGCCAGAGTCACTGGAGTGTGTCGACGACGGGATCTGTGAATCGGTAACAATGGCAGGCGAGGTGGAGGGTGAGTCTGAGTCGCTCTCCAAAATGATAACGGGCGAGACATCCGACATCTGAACAGGAAAAAATATCTTTTTCCATGTCAGTAAGTCATAAAGCAAGCACGTATTAGGCAAAATAACTACGACAATCTAGATCACCTATAGCAGTAAATAGCATGGTGATAAATCGTACAGAAGTATCATACAATTGAAAGCAGATAGTAGCATGCAGTAATGAAAATCAAGTAGCAGTGTACGTCATATAGCAGTAGAAGTAAGTAGCGTCATGCAGTAAGTTCCGCAGAAACAAGTAAACTAGCAAGTTGTAGATTAGTCCTATTAGTGAATCCTACTCGGTCTGGTCTAGACTCACTAATGCAACCTAATTCCCTACAACCAATGCTCTAATACCAAATGTGATGCCCCGTATAAAACCATCATGTACGATTCGTCAACAACAGGATCTTTACACGGTCAAGTACTACATGCTATTTGAAAACCAGTTTTGCATTCATAAAAGACATAGCGTTTACAAAAGATAACGTGACACAAAGGTCGTTACAAAGCCATTATTTGAAAATAACATAAACTACGAATGCAAAAGAAAAGTTCCATGATTGAGACATCTCTAAGATTATGCAGCGGAATTCTAGCACAGCAGGTCCTTAACAGCAAGTCTAAACACCAAGACAGCAAGTCTAAATAGCGGAAGCAACAAACCTCTAAGCACCTGAGAAAACATGCCTAAAAACGTCAACAATAATGTTGGTGAGCTATAGTTTAAGTTGTAATAGAAATGTAAGGTAGGCCAAGAGATTTCAGTGTTCCAATACAGTATGAAAAGTATATGTTTAACCGTGGGCACTTGGTAACTAACTTAACGTTTATAACCCCCTAAAAGTACGCTTGGCGAGTGCATATGTTTACGAAGTATTAAACACCCGTTAAATGCTAGCGCGACTAGCCCGAGTGGGGATGTCAAACCGTATGGATCCATATCTAAGATTCGCGTTCACCGGTTCAAAAACCAATGACTAAACGTTACCGAGCTAAGGGGAAAGTTTATGCCGTTGTATAATCCACACATATATAAAGTTTAAGTACTCATGCCTATTATGTAAAACGTAAAAAGCACATGTATTCTCAGTCCCAAAATAATTAAAGTAAAAAAGGATGCTATAACTCACAGTGATAAGAGCGATAAAGTCGATAATGAAAGTATGCAAGTAGTAAGTCGGTCTGAAAGGTCGTCAACCTAAGTCAAAGGTTATTAGGTCAATGTGTTATCCTCATAAGTTCTAATAGTTCATAAAATAAGTTTAAGTGTCATCATCATCATCGTTCATCATCATAAAAGCTAAGTAAGTTTGACAAGAATAGAGATCGAAACAATAGGCTGAATTCGGTCAGCTTCTACGACCTCTACGTAAATCGAAAAGATGCGTAATCAGTGGATATGGCTCCGTATATGAGTCCCCTAACCGCTGACCAATTTTCAGAACTTAACTCGTCTTCGTTTGACCGTGGTGACGGTCTAAGTGCAAGTAGGTCAGAAATTTCCGCACAACGTCAATAGGGTGTAGTGACTTTCGGAAGGCCATAAATCCTAAACCGTAACTCGGATTAAGACGAGGTCTAAACGGAAAATCATCTACTCGAACCTAACTAACTGAAAATCAACTTTCCAGTAGCCCAGGTGGTCTGATTAGATCCCAAAAACAGTAAGCAAGTTGCTCCAGTGGGGTTCTTAGTGCTTGATGCTCATCACGGTTCTCATCCTTGATGCTTGTAGCTTCAAGTGTACAACTCGTTGATGGGTTAGCATCAACTTGACCAAGATTCTACCATCAACACACAATATGTTAAGACCAAGTAAGAACACAACTCATTTAAGAGTCTTAGATGGATGATGAACCAAGGTTACATCATATCCTTAGTCTTAACACAATTACAAGTTACATTTACAACTAAAGCTACAAACTTTACCTCAATCAAACAAGTATGAACATAATCTAAGTCAAATGAAGTGATGGAACCCTAAGCTAGAGAGCTTGGATCCTTTTCACACAAGTTATAAGGTCACAAAGTTAGAAAGCTTGAACCTTTAGTGTTCTTGAAGAACTTGAAGCATAAAGCTTAGATCTTTAAGTTATATGAAGACCATAAACACAAGTTTTGATCTTTATAACAAAATAATGAGATCATAAGTTAGAAAACTTAGATCCAACAAAAGATATGAAGATTCAAGCTAGAAAGCTTGCATGTCGGTTGTTCTTGAAGATCTTGAAGCATAAAGCTTGGATCTTTAAGTTACATGAAGATTACAAACACAAGTTTGAATCTTTATAACAAAATAGCAAGATTAAAGTTAAAAAACTATAGATCTATAAAGTGGGTGAAGATTCAAAGCTAGAAAGCTTGAATCTTCCATGTTCTTGAAGGATTCAAATCTAAGTTTGAATCTACAAGATGTAATCAAGATCAAAGCTAAAAAGCTAGACTCATGATGATGATGATGATGATGATGATGATGATGATGATGATGATGATGAATTTATGAGAGGGAGAGGAAGAAGAAGAAGAAGAAAAATCAATACTTACACTTTTTAGAGAGAAGGACTAGAGAGAGAATTAGAGAGTGAGTGTGTGTGAATTACAAATGAAAGCAATTGTAAAATGGATAGAATGAGGCTTGTATTTATAGGTGGATGGGGTGAGGGAGGGGGTATGTGGCCGTGGGTATGGGTGGGGGGACAAGGGAGACCAACTTTTACTTTTTGGTTAATGGTTGTCTAAAGTTGGTGCTTATGTTGGGATCCCATGCAACATTAAGGATAATACTTGACATAAATGCTAGTATGTTCCCTCTAATAAATGAACATTTATCTTACATATTAATGGGTCACTAGCTAATAATAATTGGGCTAACTAAATAGTCTACTAACTAGTGTAGGGTGGGCTAAGGCCCAACAAGGTAGAAAGTCCAACAAGACTAACTAGTAAGCATAAGTAAATTACTACGCGTAATTAAGCATCCATAAACCCAAGTAATTATTATTATAAAATAATAATTAAGATTTCGTAGTCATAATATTCCGATTACGACAAAAGTTAAACGTGTACGCAGTACGCAGTTTGTTCGTAACGTCAAGTGACACTAACGGTCATAAAGGTTTCCGGTGATCAAGTTAAGTATCCTACGTACTTAAAGGCACGTTTTAACACATAAATGAAAGTAAGCCATGTGTATAAAGATTCCAGAGTATAAAGTAGCACAGTACGCACAAATACGCAGTTTCGCTAAAACACAAGGCACAAAAGCAAGTCGAAAAAGTTGGGTCGTTACAATTATCATTAGGTATTAAGTATTATTATTTTTAATAACATTATTATTATTATTATTAAAAGTATTATTAGTATTATTATTAGTACTAACATTACTTTTATTAGTTTTAACATTAATATTATTATTTTTAACATTATTATTATTATTATTATTATTATTATTATTATCATTTTTACTACTATTAATATTAATATTATTATTATTATTACAATAAAAATTAGTTATATAAAAAAAATATTTAACAAACACTATATTAATATTCTTATAATAAAGATTAATTATTTATTTAAAAGCATTTAAAATAAATATATTAATTAAGTTATTAACTAAACATATAATTTATTAAGATAACATCGAAATCACTAAATATATATAAATTTGTTCGATTTCCATTATATGTGTTATTATATATATATAAATGATATAGGTTCGTGAATACGAGGTCAACCCTGCATTGTTCAGTATCGTCGTATGCATATTTTTACTACAAAATATCGTATCGTGAGTTCATTTGATTCCCTTTTACTTTTTACATTTTTGGGACTGAGAATACATGCGCTGTTTTTATAACTGCTTTATTAAATGCTTTTGAAATATATTTTGAACTGCGAATATATGAAATGCTTTTATAAATGTTTGACGAGATAGACACAAGCAAAACATTCCTCGAATGAATTATTATACAGACAGAAGTTCTGTGGATTATTATTGAATTATGTGGACATGATAATTGCCACCAATTGATGTGAATATTTTCCCCTGATTATTATTGCTTGGTAACCTAAGAATTAGAATCGGGTATGGCCCTAATTCACGCGAATCCTAAAGGTAGCTACCGGGTTTAACACCCCCACCCAGAATATTCACTAGACGGAAGAGCTAGTGGGCGTGGTGTTTAGTACTTCGAAGTTTATATATTATACAGACGAGATGTTCTGTTTTGGGGATATTATTGATGCGCATTATATGTTAAGGTCGGTTACCAAGCCAAGCAATGAAAGCAAAGTGAATGTTATGTATCGAGAGAATGATTTTATACACAGGTTATGTGTATGTTATTTTTGTGCACGAGATATGTGTACGGTTATTAAAAATCGCGAGGCAACCTACGGGGGAGAAAAGGATACGAACCTACTCTGCTAAGCATTATGAAAAATGGTTTTGTACACGAGATAGGTGTACTGTATTTAAATCTTGTGGTCTATCAAAATGATGAATTTTATTGCTTATGATAAACCTATGAACTCACCAACCTTTTGGTTGACACTTGAAAGCGTGTTTATTCTCAGGTATGAAAGAAATCTTCCGCTGTGCATTTGCTCATTTAGAGATATTACTTGGAGTCATTCATGACATATTTCAAATGACATTGCATTCGAGTCGTTGAGTTCATCAAGATTATTGTTAAGTCAATTATAGTTGGATATATTATGAAATGGTATGCATACCGTCAACTTTCGATGTAAAAAAAGTTTGTCTTTTAAAAATGAATGCAATGTTTGTAAAATGTATCATTCAGAGGTCAAATACCTAGCAATGAAATCAACTATTGTGAATCGTTTATAATCGATATGAACGGGGCATTTCAATTTAAACCTACAAATCATTAAAACTTCAACACATTTCAACCACCTCATTAATCTACCACCACATTTCATCGACACATTCAATCATCATTCCGCCATCGAATTCCACCGTCACATTCAATCATCTTCCATTGTAACATTCAATCGTCACATTCTAGCGTAACATGACCACCACTACATTACACCACCACAATCAAACGTAACATTTGACTGTCATATTCAACCACCACATTTAATTGACACATTCAATCGTAGCATTTCGTTATTCGAATCTACAGTGACATTCAACCGTCTTCCACTTTCACATTCAACAGTCACATTTTAGTGTCACATTCAACAGTCACACCACCATATTTACCATCACAATCAACTGTCACATTCCACCATCACATTCAACCACCACCACATTCCAACATAACAATCAAGCGTCACATCTACTGTCACATTCAAGTCACATTTTACTATCACAATTTATTGTAACATTCAATTTAATATGTTATTATATCTAAAAAATTAATTTTTTTTATTTTTTGAGGTGACATGTCGCGTCTATAGGTGTATATGTCTTTAAGTTTTTCAATATTTGAATAGCTGAGAAAAAAAAATGCTTAACACCTATAGTGGCGACATTGTCACTGCAATAGATTAATTTGACTAAAAAAGTACAAAAAAGCTACTCGTAATATTTTGTCGTTTAGGAGACCTATTGTGGCGACATACCGTCAACACTAAAAGTCTCCAACACCAAAAGTCAAATTCCTTGTAGCGGAAATCGATCATCACAAGACATCGACTTCACATTCAATACATCACCTACTCGACATCATTGCATGAGGTGAATGTACGCCACATACGTGTCTAAGCCGGTGGTGCCAACACCGGTTTAGAAATGGGTTTTAAATCCCTCCATGGCCACTTAGGTGTTCAATGAAGCGGACCACGAGGTTTTTTATGGACCCGGTAACATCACAGTTCTCTCCTTCAATTGTTTTCTTGACATTCATTGTTTGGTGAAGCTATTATGTCAAAATGTGCATTGACACATGTGGTTGGATGCTTCAATTGTTATTGTTTATTGTTATTTAGGGTTGTATTAGTTGTCAGTTTAATTGATAGTTTCACTTTAATCATATGGTATATGGTATATTCATACAAACGTTGTATTAGTTGTAAGTTGATCTGAGGGTGTTTTTCCCCAACTTTCGATAGGACTGTCAACATCGTCGCGAATTGAATTTTTCTACTACCGCGTGTGTGGGTGATACATGAGAGTATTCGATGTCGATATAGCCGTTAAAAAAATCCTATTTATATCTCTTCGATCTTATCTATTTAATTTCTTTTTTTTTCGCAAAGAAAAAAAAGAAGATGATAAATACAAACGCGTTGAATGCTTATGAATTGTGAACATCACTTAGCGTTATTTGTATATTACTAAATATGTGTTAAGATGATGTACTTGAAAATACAAAATTTTAAAACGTATTTGAAAATTGAAACTAGATGTATAGATGAAAATTAATGATGTAATTTTGGCCTAAATGTTCTGGACGAAATGTTTGAATTCTAGTTTATATTGGGCTATGGACTAAATGTTTGAACTCTAGTTTATATTGGAATTGGAATACATGTCTATATATTAGCCCAAATTCATTATCTTAATTACAGAGTACTAAAGTTAAAACGTTAAGATTCCAGGCTTTAACAAAAGCCCAATTATTTAATTATAGATTGTGCTCTCTTGTCTATTTGTGTGTAATCTGTACATTATAATGGAACATCAACCAAAGAAAGAAAAAACTAAATAATAGAAGTAAATACTTGATTAGGCCACATATCAACATTAACGTCTAAATAATAATAAAACCAATATAATTCGAGTATTATAACAGCTGCCATGCACATTCTGGTCGAAATCTTCACGCAACTGCACATTAACATTTAAACACGTGAATAATGATATTTTGACCCTTTCTCTAAGACTCTAACCACCTCAAAATATGTTTATTAGTAAGGATTAAATCAGAGATCTCTTATGAGAATATCTAGACCCCAACTACTATGATATCTTTAGATAGATGGTTTCGAGTTCAGTAATGGAGCCAGGAAATTTTTTTACCGGAGGCGAAATTTTTTTTAGAACGTAGAGATTTTTTGGGAAACTTTGAAGGTTTTGGGGCAAAATATAGAGTTTTTTAAGAAAAATTTGGAAGTTTTTAGGCAAAATACGAAGATTTTGGAAAAAAATATGAAGGTTTTGGGACAAAATATCAAGGGTATGGCGCAAAAAAACAAAAAATCAACCGAGAGCAAAATCGAAAAATCGAAAAAATTTGCACTAAAAATTGCAAATCTACTGGAGGCGGGCGCCCCACCTTGCCCCTTCATAAGTCCGCCCATGATTTCCTTCCTTGTTAAGGTTTTCCGACATTTTTCTACGTTTATATATAATTATTATAATAAATTAAATTAACATTAATAATATTGTTAAATCAATGATTCTACAATGAACCAATGAACCGATTATAAGAGGTCGGGGTCCGAAAAGAATCGAGATGGTGTTGAACATGTCCGGAAAAGTCGCATTAGATGTTACATGTGTGGTGAATGGGTAAAAAACCAATTAAAGGGGTGATTGTTGCGTTAATTGGTTTATGTTATTATTTTATTAGTTACAGTTATGTTTAAATGTTTATGTGTAATAGTTCAATAAATTTTTTTGGACATCAGTTTGGGATCACTCAGGAGGACTAAACCACCCACGCGTTCATCTCACGTAGTTGTATAACCCACCCCTAACTACTGCACTGGAGGAAATCCGGACCAATCCGAGGGCATGGTCGGTAGAACCCCCCTCCTCGCTGCCTCTGCACTAAGCGAAAGGCGACCTAGGTGGATACTTCAGGTCAGGGATAACATTGCAGTCCAGCGGAGTCGAACTCCTGACCTCTCACTAAGAGAGGCAGACTACTACAAGTTGAGCTACAACTCAATGTTTAATAGTTCAGTCCAGCGGAGTCGAACTTCTGACCTCTCACTAAGAGAGGCAGACCACTACAAGTTGAGCTACAACTCAATGTTTAATAGTTCGTTAATGACTGTGATCGTGATCGGGGAAGAGGTCGGGGGTCCGGGTGAGTCGAGATGGTATTGAACGCATCTGTGGGAGTAGCATGGAATGAACCGCTTAGGGGGTGATTGTTTGAGCTAATCGGTTCATTGTATCCCACATTAGAAAGTGAAAGAAACAAATGTACATATATAAGCTTATGGGAACCTTGCTCTATGACCAATTGATTTTAGAGTAATGTGAAACTCATGAGCTTATATGTTGTACATTTGTTTCTTTCACTTTCAAATGTGGGACACAATGAACCGATTAGCTCCAACAATCACCCCCTTAATCGGTTCATTCCACGCTACCCCCACGGACGCGTTCAATACCAATGCGACTCACCCGGACCCCGACCTCTTTTCCGGTCACGTCCACAGTCATCTCGATTTGAACCTCCGCTAACATTCTGCAACGTTCATACATCTGAACCATCCAGGCATAGCCTGGGTGGCCACCAGGACTTCCAATGAAGCAAGAGGTCACGGGTTCGATTCCCTTCATGGTAAATACTTGGGACGAACTCCATTTAGTGACTGATTGACTAGACGATGCCTTACCTGGTAGCGGTGGAGGCCTGGCTTGCCGTTTACCCGGGGTTTACCTGCTAGAGGGGAGCCATTATGGCTCGTCGCTAGGGGGTTCCTCGTAAAAAAAAAACGTTCATACATTTGGGCTATAACCTAACTAAAATAGTTATTAATGAACTATTAAACATTTAAGCATAACTAATAAAGTAATAACATAAACCAATTAACCCAACAACATTGGGATCTAAGACATATAGAGCAACTTTAGCATCTTTGGTTCTTATCTTTCATTGAAGGACCAACAACTGAGTGTTATTGAAGCTAAAGATTTTATGTTTTTAAACTATTCAATAAAAGTTAATTCCTATCCAGTGAACAGAAGAAATGGAACAATCTGAATCGCTGAGCACAAAAATCAAAAAACAGTACAACAGAATTTGGAAATAAATCTGCTATCATATTTTTTGTTTAAATTCACCTGAAAAGAATATAACCACTTTATGCCATTTTGATACTGTGAGGACCCGTCCTTATCCCCCTGGACGAAATCAACAACATCTGGTTCCATTGCGATGATCGACTCTAAGTAAGGTCCTTAACATGAGCAAATGCACAGCGGAAGACTTAATTCGTACCTGAGAATAACATGCTTTAAAAGTCAACATAAAGTTGGTGAGATATATAGGTTTGATGCTAGCAGCGATATAACTATGGACCACAAGATTTTAAGTTTATAAACATAATACACTCGCAAGTGTATGAAAAGAATTCCAAGCAGTGGGCACCCGGTAACTAGCCTTAACAAAAGTGTGTACCCCTGAGTTATAATAATATGTGCACCGAATCAAGTGCGTTCCGTTAACCTCGAAGTACTAAACACCCGTTCTTCTAGTTTACTAGAACAACATCTGGGTGGGGGTGTAAAACCCGATAGATCTATCTTTAGGATTCGCGCCTACCAGTTCATAAACCAATAGTTAAAGTTACCAAGCTAGGGGACTTTTGATTCAAACCCATGTAGAACGTAATTTTAGTCACTTGTGTCCATAACGTAAATCATTTATAAAAATAGCGCATGTATTCTCAGTCCAAAAATATTTAAAGTTTAAAAGGGAACTATATACTCACCATACTGTATTTTGTAGTAAAAATACATATAACATCATTGATCAAGTATGAGATTGGCCTCGGATTCACGAACCTATATCATTTATATATATATATTAACACATAATATTGTAATCTAACAACTTTATTATATCATAGATTATATATATTATATATGGTTAATTTGTATGTATCTTTAAAATGTCTAATATTTATATAGCTATATTAATATTTATATACGATTAATATTATATTAAAACACATCATTTGTAATATATGAATGTTAAAAAAAAAAATATAGTTATTATAAGTAAAATTTTATATGAAAAATATTCATTTGTTGTAATAATAATAATAATAATAATTTTAATAAAAATAATAATGATAAAAGTATGTAAAAATTATGTCAATGAATGTGATAGTAATGATAGTAATATTTTTAATTAAAATGCTAATTTTTAATGTTAATGATAATAATAATAATGATAATAATAATATAAATAATAAATTCTACCTTAAAAGGTTTCAAAAAAAATAACCTGCCATGCCCTGGGTTCGAACACCCGACACCTCGCCAACCAACACAACAACAGGACCATCGGATCCCATCTGGTATTCAGTTTTATTTACGGACCCATATTAAGTTAACCCCCTTTTATCTGTTTTTCGTTCATCTTCAATTTATAGCCGAAATAATCTTGTAACCTTATAATATTTCGGTCCAACCATACAACCCCTTATTCGGCCCATTCCAAAAACAAAACTTCGGCCCATGGAAGTTGAATATAATAGCCTGTAACAATCAACTAATAGTAGAAAGGTATTGCAATTTGCAACGTCATTGTTGATCTTAAAATATTGTGATTCAATCTTTGATTAATTAGCTGTAAAGTCAATTGGATATAATACTACAAATGGCGCACTCTAGAATCCCCACCGAAAGTTGTTTTGTCTTGTGTTTTTTTTTTATTTAATAAGAGAACTAATATCACGGGTACAATATAAATCGTCTAAACAAAGTGATGTTATTTAATAGTTGCAGTTGTGGTTCTCGATTAAACAGGAAGTGTGCAACGGCTTGTGAGGTGGTAATATTCGAGGGTGACTATAAGATGGTGATGTTGGTTGAAAGGTGTAGTTGGTTATGTATGATTAAGTTGAGAAGGTGTTGTACCATGGAAATTTCAAGGTGACCATGTTGATGAATAAACAGAAAACTGTAGTAGTTAGCGATCTATAGTGGTTCGATAGTGGTACAAGGATGGTGGGTTTGGGTTTCTTGGTGGTCAAATGGCGGTTTAAAGTGGTGATGATAGTTGTTAAATTAATGGGTCACGATGGTGGTGTTAAGGTGATTAAGGTTGCGGGTGGCGGTTTGGTAATGGGTTTGATGGAGAGGTTAGAATGGTGACGTTTAGTTCACATAAAAACAGAAAATTGGAACAAGAAAGGTGGTGGTTCGGGTGATGAGGAATTCAAGGTGGTGGTAATATGATCATTTGATGGTTTGGTTTTAATTTTTGGCCTTCTTCATCGACAAAATCGAATAACAGTTAATGAGGGTTCCTTGATCGAACGAGCTACAAAATCACGAGAGGGTTCACAGCAGCCCGAAGAGAATCCGGCAATTAGTTGTGGTTTTGTTGTTAAGTCTTGATTGATTAACTTGGATTACGGGGTAAGTGGTGGTGTTTGAATAAAGCTTCAACCGAAGTGAGAGCGAGAGATTGAGAGAGAGAGGAGAGAAATGGTGATTCGGATGTTGTTGAAGAAGAAAAAAAAATGATATGAGAAATGGTTTAATATCCTTGAATGTATCATATGTATGGATATATGTAAATAAGATAGAAATTAGGTAGATAGTGATAGATATACATGTGTGAAGAATTTAGTGACAAGTGGATGTGTTTGTTTGTGGGTAAAACAATACTTATTAACATTTCTTTGTTTTCAATTCGCGTAATTTCAGGAAAAGTAAGCAACAACAGATTGGGACTTCTAACAAACCACATACAAAAACAAATTGAACAAAATCAATTCTGTAATACATTCATTATATATAAATTTTAGTCAATAATAGTAGTTAACAAATTTAAATAATTATAATACCATTAATAAATTAGTAATAACAATAACAGAGTTAACAATAAGTATATTAATAATATTAATAATAATGAAGGTAATAATAATAATATTAATATAACAACTTTTTATTTTTGTATCATATTTTATATATCTAAATCTATTGTTCAGATTATATTCTATTATTTGCAATTATTATATATACATAAATTGTTCGTGAATCGTTGGCAATGGTCGAAGGTTAACTAATTGTCCGAAATAGATTTTAAACTTTCTAGACTCCATATTACAGATTTTGCTTATCGTGTCGGAAACGTATAGAGATTAAGGTTTAAATTTGGTCGGAAATTTCTGGGTCGTTACAGTACCCACCTGTTAAAGAAATTTCGTCCCCGAAATTTGGTAGAGGTTGTCATAAATAACAATAGGGATGTTTTCATGACGAGTATGAAATAATAACGGAATTTTATCACTATTGATAGATATAGATAAAACATTTCGATCATGTGGAGCGTACGAGTGAAGCTATCACAAAAGAATGAAATGAGTGAATATGGAATTGTTTTAACCGATGACGTGACTAAAAAAAAAATGATTTCCAGAATTTAAGGAATTTAAAGAAGATCTTATGTAATAAGATCGGGTTCTTCGACGATTTAGGAAACAGAATCTCCTTTGATTTAATGTGGCAAATCTGTTTTGATTTCTTTATCGGATATTTCACTATAAATCTACCCCCTTCGTTTCCTTATTTCCGTATCCTACATCTTTTATTCTTTTCTCCTTAGTTCTTACTTAAAGATATTTGTCAATATGCTCCATCCTATTCTAATCCTTAATATTTTCTTAATTTTTACATCTGGCATCCTTCTTTTTCATCTACCACTAGAAGAGTCTTTTTACTTCTACTATACTCTTGCGTTGATAGTGTTTCTAGTTCTCCCGTGTCTCTATATTTCTATCGGCATTGATATACACGGTTTGTAAATCCTGGGTGGTTGTTGAGTTTGATATCCCCCTTATACTTCGATGTTCATAATCCCTTCCCCTATAATCATTGTCATCCGCAGTTAATGCCTTTTCCTATTTGCTGCGTTTTATACTCTAATTTCTATTTTGGAGCTTCATTCTTTCATTTCTTCTTCCCGTCCTCAAACCAAGCGAGCAATGGTTCAGAATTCGTAGGTATAAGATTTGAAATGAACATAGCTAATGTTCTCAGAAAAGAATGGTAATGGCATGATTTTGGTTTGTCAAATTACCAGAATATCCAGGAAAATAGAACTATCAAGATGATTTGTTCTTAATACATTTTGGAATTGGATAGAATGTAAGAGCCGTGTAACATGGCACATGATGATGGTACTGTGAATCATCACATTCCATTAGAAACTTAACATAACTTACTGTAATATAATGAAGTTGATCAAGTTTCATTATATTATACTAATTCATGCGTCAGTTCCTAACACTACTTCAAAACATTCATATTTTAAATTCGAAGGTTTCAGAATTTAGAAACTAACACAGTTTCTTTTATGATGTAATACAGATAGCGCGAGAAGATAGATGATTTCCGATAAGAATAGTTATAAAAATATCTTCAGAAACATTGAGGATATTTATAATGAAAGATATGATAATATCTGAGAACTTCTAATGCCGAAGGATGATGATGAAGAATAGTGTCAGCAAAGGTTTTAGAGTATGGAGTAGGGTATGTACTAAGGATTTCAGCAGGCACTGAATCTTTTAAATTCTTTGAAGTCAAACTTATTCTTTGTGATTTGTCAACGGCTTACTTCATAGTTTCGCATAATCCGCTTTTTGATACTAGATTTTCTATTGAGTGTTTCCAATACTCCGTTCTTTATCATCAATTTTTGGCTATTAAGACCATCTACAACATGCTGCTTCGTCAGCATTCTCAAAGTTAACGGATCTGGGTCATCGGTTATCAAACTGAGGTGGTTTCAGGAGAATTGTGTTTTTAGATGGTTAAACGCTGATGACGGAATATAAAAGATTCTCCGGTAACGACAGCGAAAGAATAACGTGTATATATATCGAAACTAACCTTTCTGAGAAGTCGAGGTTAACTTGCTGGAGCTGTGACAAAATTGGCTAATTTGAAAAGGGATTGCAAAGTTATTTTGGGTAATAATAACACTAAAGAAATTAACACTGCTGCGTGTTAAACGTTGACTCAGTCTCCGAGAGTCTTACAGGAGCATAAGTCTTTTCTTCCGTAGATGAAACCCGGTTGGTTCATCCTCTCGATTGAGGGGTTTTCAAGAATCATGAAAGATTTGAACACGCATTGTAATTGTCGAGATACAAATGAGATTTAAGATGAAATCAAGTGGCAAGCTTGAAGAATTATTTAGTTTCATATGTTATAATCAATATTTTAATTTAATTCATTTTAATTGTCCAAAGTTAGCAGTCCAATAGTCCGATGGTTCAATGATTCATATATAATTTAATATATAATATTCGAATTAAATAATACGTATCGTGACCCGTGTACCGGTCTCGGTGTCGATCACAACTCAAAGTATATATATATTTTGGAATCAACTCCGACCCTGTATAGCCAACTCCCACCTTCACATATAGAGTGTCTACGGTTGTTCCAAAATATATATATAGATGGGTCAATATGATAAGTCGAAACCTTGCATACGTGTCCCGTTATTTATAGTGCGTAAAAGTAAATAACAGAAATTAAATGACGATAAATAAAATTGCGAGAATGTAAATTGCGATAAATTAAATGTTAAACAGTTAGCTGGGAACAGTTAGCCGGAACAGTTAGCGTGAATTCCTATCACAATTCCAATTAATTAATTCGTTTGTTTCTAACACTTTTTATTTTTGTCCAATGTTTTCTTCGTTATGCCACTTGTTGGATTCTGATAGGTCAAAATCCGAATATGAAATTTGAATAGAAATGGTTATTCTGTGGTGAACGGATACGTATATCGGTAGTTGTAAGTAGGATAGTAAATGATCGTTGAATCAGATTCGAAGAATGTACAGTGTAACTTATTAATGTGAATTCTAAATATTCCTCGGGTACTACCCACCCGTTAAAATATTTTCATCATTAACAGTTTGTACAAAAGAATTTTTAATTACAATCTTTATGAAAATATACTTGCATATATATTTTCATCGGATGAAATCATGGATTTAATGAGTCAAAAACTCATCTGATTTACCGTAAATACTAGATTACATAATCTCTAAAACTTTAGAAATTACATATTCACCATGTCGAACGAGGAAAAATGAGGTAGAATGATACGTAAAGCGAAGATAGCCGATGTAGGTCGATGTGTAGAACGAAGTTCATACTCGAAGTACAGATGGTGATATTGAGGCGTGTAATGTTGATATTCGAGGTACAGATTGTGATATTGAGAGTTACGGCGCGGTTATGGTTTAGAGATGATAAGGGTACTGTCGACGTCGATGATGGTGGTACTGATTATGCTGCTGGTGCTGCTGCCGGTGTTCGTAACCTTCGCACCAGATTCTCCAAAGTCGTCACACGAGCGCGTAGTTCGTTAACTTCTTCTAGTACTACGGAATGATTGACGGTTGAAGCGAGTGAATGAATAAGATTCGAACTATGGGATAGTATGTAATCGTGATGGGATACTCGGAAAAAGGTGAGAGAAAATGGTTTCTCGAACAGGTTCGCCAGTAAGCGCTTCAAGTTGAAAAGGGCAATTTGGTGGATGGAAGAGATCTTTGACGTGAAATGATTTTCGGATATCGGATGATATTATAACTATATAGAATATCTATATGTATTTCGTAGACTACAGAGGAATTTACGGCATATATCAAGCAAGTCTACAGATATGCTAAGATATGAATCTTGTCTATACACTATCGATGCACTAAATGCAGTAAGACGTGTCTAGACTTATGAATGATAAGCAGGAAATTTCCTAGGGATGATAAGCAGATGATTTCCGACTAGAATGATAAGCAAAACTTTTTGACAGGCAGACACGGTCGAAGTCCAGACTCACTACTGTATCCTAACAACTACTAGTCAGACACACTAATGCAAGGCCTGGTTCACTAAGACCAACGCTCTGATACCACCTGTGAGAACAGTGGGGACAACCATCCCACCCAGTGCCGTCTCAGCTAACCGCCTTAGTGACCACTGAGCGTATCTCAGACACTGATTTTACAGCCCGCCTCTCGGCAGTACAGCCAACCCTAATAGGGACCGCGAGGAGTAAGAGCCAATGCTTCGTCACAGGTAACACTGTGAGAACCCCCTCTACGATTAACCCGCTAATAAACGGCATTAAACCAGCTCTGATACCACCTGTGAGGACCCGTCCTTATCCCCCTGGACGAAATCAACAACATCTGGTTCCATTGCGATGATCGACTCTAAGTAAGGTCCTTAACATGAGCAAATGCACAGCGGAAGACTTAATTCGTACCTGAGAATAACATGCTTTAAAAGTCAACATAAAGTTGGTGAGATATATAGGTTTGATGCTAGCAGCGATATAACTATGGACCACAAGATTTTAAGTTTATAAACATAATACACTCGCAAGTGTATGAAAAGAATTCCAAGCAGTGGGCACCCGGTAACTAGCCTTAACAAAAGTGTGTACCCCTGAGTTATAATAATATGTGCACCGAATCAAGTGCGTTCCGTTAACCTCGAAGTACTAAACACCCGTTCTTCTAGTTTACTAGAACAACATCTGGGTGGGGGTGTAAAACCCGATAGATCTATCTTTAGGATTCGCGCCTACCAGTTCATAAACCAATAGTTAAAGTTACCAAGCTAGGGGACTTTTGATTCAAACCCATGTAGAACGTAATTTTAGTCACTTGTGTCCATAACGTAAATCATTTATAAAAATAGCGCATGTATTCTCAGTCCAAAAATATTTAAAGTTTAAAAGGGAACTATATACTCACCATACTGTATTTTGTAGTAAAAATACATATAACATCATTGATCAAGTATGAGATTGGCCTCGGATTCACGAACCTATATCATTTATATATATATATTAACACATAATATTGTAATCTAACAACTTTATTATATCATAGATTATATATATTATATATGGTTAATTTGTATGTATCTTTAAAATGTCTAATATTTATATAGCTATATTAATATTTATATACGATTAATATTATATTAAAACACATCATTTGTAATATATGAATGTTAAAAAAAAAATATAGTTATTATAAGTAAAATTTTATATGAAAAATATTCATTTGTTGTAATAATAATAATAATAATTTTAATAAAAATAATAATGATAAAAGTATGTAAAAATTATGTCAATGAATGTGATAGTAATGATAGTAATATTTTTAATTAAAATGCTAATTTTTAATGTTAATGATAATAATAATAATGATAATAATAATATAAATAATAAATTCTACCTTAAAAGGTTTCAAAAAAAATAACCTGCCATGCCCTGGGTTCGAACACCCGACACCTCGCCAACCAACACAACAACAGGACCATCGGATCCCATCTGGTATTCAGTTTTATTTACGGACCCATATTAAGTTAACCCCCTTTTATCTGTTTTTCGTTCATCTTCAATTTATAGCCGAAATAATCTTGTAACCTTATAATATTTCGGTCCAACCATACAACCCCTTATTCGGCCCATTCCAAAAACAAAACTTCGGCCCATGGAAGTTGAATATAATAGCCTGTAACAATCAACTAATAGTAGAAAGGTATTGCAATTTGCAACGTCATTGTTGATCTTAAAATATTGTGATTCAATCTTTGATTAATTAGCTGTAAAGTCAATTGGATATAATACTACAAATGGCGCACTCTAGAATCCCCACCGAAAGTTGTTTTGTCTTGTGTTTTTTTTTTATTTAATAAGAGAACTAATATCACGGGTACAATATAAATCGTCTAAACAAAGTGATGTTATTTAATAGTTGCAGTTGTGGTTCTCGATTAAACAGGAAGTGTGCAACGGCTTGTGAGGTGGTAATATTCGAGGGTGACTATAAGATGGTGATGTTGGTTGAAAGGTGTAGTTGGTTATGTATGATTAAGTTGAGAAGGTGTTGTACCATGGAAATTTCAAGGTGACCATGTTGATGAATAAACAGAAAACTGTAGTAGTTAGCGATCTATAGTGGTTCGATAGTGGTACAAGGATGGTGGGTTTGGGTTTCTTGGTGGTCAAATGGCGGTTTAAAGTGGTGATGATAGTTGTTAAATTAATGGGTCACGATGGTGGTGTTAAGGTGATTAAGGTTGCGGGTGGCGGTTTGGTAATGGGTTTGATGGAGAGGTTAGAATGGTGACGTTTAGTTCACATAAAAACAGAAAATTGGAACAAGAAAGGTGGTGGTTCGGGTGATGAGGAATTCAAGGTGGTGGTAATATGATCATTTGATGGTTTGGTTTTAATTTTTGGCCTTCTTCATCGACAAAATCGAATAACAGTTAATGAGGGTTCCTTGATCGAACGAGCTACAAAATCACGAGAGGGTTCACAGCAGCCCGAAGAGAATCCGGCAATTAGTTGTGGTTTTGTTGTTAAGTCTTGATTGATTAACTTGGATTACGGGGTAAGTGGTGGTGTTTGAATAAAGCTTCAACCGAAGTGAGAGCGAGAGATTGAGAGAGAGAGGAGAGAAATGGTGATTCGGATGTTGTTGAAGAAGAAAAAAAAATGATATGAGAAATGGTTTAATATCCTTGAATGTATCATATGTATGGATATATGTAAATAAGATAGAAATTAGGTAGATAGTGATAGATATACATGTGTGAAGAATTTAGTGACAAGTGGATGTGTTTGTTTGTGGGTAAAACAATACTTATTAACATTTCTTTGTTTTCAATTCGCGTAATTTCAGGAAAAGTAAGCAACAACAGATTGGGACTTCTAACAAACCACATACAAAAACAAATTGAACAAAATCAATTCTGTAATACATTCATTATATATAAATTTTAGTCAATAATAGTAGTTAACAAATTTAAATAATTATAATACCATTAATAAATTAGTAATAACAATAACAGAGTTAACAATAAGTATATTAATAATATTAATAATAATGAAGGTAATAATAATAATATTAATATAACAACTTTTTATTTTTGTATCATATTTTATATATCTAAATCTATTGTTCAGATTATATTCTATTATTTGCAATTATTATATATACATAAATTGTTCGTGAATCGTTGGCAATGGTCGAAGGTTAACTAATTGTCCGAAATAGATTTTAAACTTTCTAGACTCCATATTACAGATTTTGCTTATCGTGTCGGAAACGTATAGAGATTAAGGTTTAAATTTGGTCGGAAATTTCTGGGTCGTTACAGATACACTCTGAACACTTTAATTTCGTTCCTTGCAATTCTGGGATTATTCTTTCTTACTCATAAGTAAAACTCCAAAGTTTAATGAAGTTAAAGAGTAAATATGTTAGTGTTAAAGCAATCATAGAATTAAACACAATGATTTCAAGTGGTTCAACAGATTAATAAGAGCGAAGAAAGTTTTCATGTTCATGTTATCCGTGTTATCGTGATTATTTTTGACCATTTTTTAGCTATCACAAGATATGTTGGTAGTGAAGTTTGAACCTAAATTGACCTCTTGTAAGTAAGGATATCATGACACAAACCAAATAATTAATTCAAATGATGAATGTGGTGCACTTAAAATAAACCCACAGGCTAAAACCAAGAAATATTATTATGCAACTATTATTAGTCACAATTTAACATTTATAAGGCAAAACAGTAGATGCTGCACTCAAAGAATTGAGGAAAGTTGGTAGGCTAAAAACCATCAATTGTTAAAAACAATTTAGAATGGAACAACTAGTATACTTTTAGGTTAGAATTTTCCTATAGAGTAAGGAGTCTAGTAAACCTCTATTTCAAATGTTCTAAGACTTGCAAATTCTTGGCCAAAAATAAAAGTAACAAGTGAAGAAAGAATCTTCAATAATTAACTTGCTTTTACAATATCTATTGAAATTAAAATTGAAATTGAATTGAATGTTATAATTCTCCTAGTGAAAAGACATGGTTGGACTTCTTGATTTTGAGTTATTCACTTTGGTTAATAGTCGATTATTTGGTATCGTTGGTTGAATTCTTTCGATTTGGTCAATAAAAGTTATTGTTGCTCAAGCACTACCAAAAGCCAAAGGCATTTTCAAAAGAATTATGTCAAAATAACTATAGTTTGTCAATAAAGATAGTTGATAATATTTTTCTACAAGGGCCCTAATATGTTTAACTTCTGTCCATAGACACACCCCTTTAGCAAAAGATATGGAACAAAGATTATACAGAGCAACATTTATATAAAGACACTGTCTTTCATGAGATACATACGACACATTGTGCGCATTGTCCATTACGAACCATTAAGTGACTAGTGAAGGATGTTATAAGACGACATGAAGTTGTCAGTTCATGTAACTCATGTCTCTCCATACTAACCTTGATATAAGAATCGACGATTGATTAAATGGCTCAATAAATGAGGCAGGACAAAACAAGTAGTCAATAATAAATATGCATCTAAACACATAAAAATTCTTCATCAGAAGATTAATGGGTGCGTGCTTATAGACACTTGTACTAGATGCACTACAGTAATAATTGAGGGTTCTGATTCCATGTTGTATGAGAGTTTATACAAGTTTATAGATGCTAAAATATTTAAAATTATATGGAATGGTACTTTTTTTTTTTTTTTTTTTTTTGTGAAAAGCAAACTCGCACAACCACCTAATACTAACACGAATATATACACCATGAAATGTCCTAAGCAGGACTCGAACCCTCAACCTCAAGGTTGTAAGAGTGACCTCGATACCGCCAAGCCATTGGCTCTTTGGTATATGGAATGGTAAGTTTTAACATGAAAAATTAGGTGATCATTAACATGAGAAATCAGATGCCATGATGCTTCATAAACCAAATATATCATTTTAGATCCTTGAAATAAACATAATCACTCGTAATCTTATATAAAAAGGACAAGCTCATTAAAAAAAATTAGGGTGAAGCTCGAAAGTAATCAGATGATATAAAGCTCTGGGATAAGACTTAAAACAAAAGTAGATTATACAAACATGCGAGGTCTAATGGGATGAGATGGATATCGTGAATTAATGCATGTACTTGATGATTATTGGTTTAGTTTAAGCCACGAATGATGTGCATGGTATAATGACCAATCTCACAAGTAATCAAAAGCGGTAACTATCAAAGTTCTTACACTTTAACATATGGATTCATCCCGAACTTGGGCCATGTTTGTTTTCTATAATTATATTAACTTCGATTGTCCGAATAAATATATGATGTATGTGGGAAAAAATTTAAATAAATAATTATTGTTTATTTTATGTGCTAATTAACCGTTTAAAAAATAAATACCAAATTAACCTTATACATGAGGCGATTGAAGGCAGTTATATATTTCTGAAAAAGTCATGGCTAATATGGAAATTCACTTTTTTATGACTTAAATTATTGAAATGTGTTTTTTTAAGTTAAAAAACAAACACCACTCAACTTATTAATTTTATGCTATTAAGTCCATTAAATTGTAAACAAATCATTCCATACTCCTTACTTATGTTTCAGAAATGCTTACTAATTAGACCACTCCCAACCATGACACCGTCATGGACACTTCCTCAGCGCCACATCAGCTTTCTCTCTCCTCATTTCTCACCACTTCCTCTCATAACACTCTCAGGACACATCATTGCCAACCATGACATACTTCCTCCCAATCACATACCCCACAAAATTAATTAAATAAGTAATGTACAAGGTTGTTTATGCTAAAGTACAAGTAAATAAAGCAAAGAAAAAAAGAAAGAAAAAATGATCTCGTGCTGGAAGATGCTTGGGGAAGAAACAGATGAGGGCGAATCTTGTGAGGGCGGACTGAGGGCTTGGGAGGGCACACCAATGCCAATGGAGCCCTCGAGGAAGAATGGTGAGGAAGGGATTGAGGGCGGACCATTGGGAGTGGTCTTAGTAACTTGGTATCTGATGTGGTAGCGTGAGGGTACGAAATAGTATTATTTTTACTAGGAAATACTACAAAATATGACACAAGTTTTATTAATTTACGGATGGGATATACCTAAACCTTGCTACAACACTATAGGCAGTGTACCTAATCGTAAAGTAGTGTAGTTTTTAGTAAGTCCGGTTCGTTCCACAGGGAGCTGGTGAAACTTACTATATTTTTAACTATATTTATACAAAATATATATAATTATATAAGTAGTAATATTATTATAAAAGGGGGGTTTTACCGTTTAATGACCGGTTTGTCGATTCTATATTTTAAGCGTAAAGATAAATGACGATAATTAAAGTGCGTAAAATAATGACAATAAATAAAATGACAGTAAATAAAATTGCGAGTAATAAAATGACAGTAAATAAAGATACGATGAGAAATATAATAAAAGAATTATGCTTATTTAAACTTCCGTAATCATGATGTTTGACGTGTTGATTTTAATTTATTACCATGGGTTAATTGTCCTTTGTCCTGGTTTATTTGATACGTCTATCTGGTTTTTGTCCATAATAGTTCATCGGTCATAAATATAAAGTGCGAGTATCCTCGTCAAATTACCCTTATACCCGAAGTCAAATATTCCAACTGATTAAGGATTTAAACTGTGACGCAGTTATCACTTCTGTCAACAATTACACCAGTTATCACTGTATGTAATCCACCCCTGTTTTAATTAGTTTATGAATATTAATTCATCCACTTGATCAGAATGAATAATCAATTACCCAACCCAATTGATTAATTAAATGATTATAACAGATTCCATATGAACGTCACTAAATAGGACAACCATAATCATTATTAATTATTAGGTTAATTAATTTGAAGATAGGTTCGACAGACTCCAATGAGTTGTCACTCAATTAGACAATACCCCCCATCTATTAATAGTCAATAATCCAATTTCCACAAGTGTCGGTCTTTTGCCCAAACCTTAATTATGGTCCAAAGTTCAATAACCCAATTTTAGTAATTAGCCCAACATCATGAGTACTTCATTTTAAATAAGCATAATAACGACTTAGCTACGAGACATTAATGTAAAAAGGTTGAACATAACTTACAATGATTAAAAATAGCGTAGCGTTACACGGACAGAATTTCGACTTACACACTCAAACGATCTCTATCATAAATCTTATTATTATCATAATTTAAAATTAAAATTAAGATTATTGTTATATCTGATTACATTAACATTATGATAGAGAATTATAAATATAGATATTGATATTTGATAGATAGAAAAATAAGAAAAAGATAGAAGAAGAAAAAAAGATCGGAAAAAGTCTCTCTCTAATTCATCGAACATATCGTTCGTTTTATAGGCAAATTAGAATTCAAATTTTCATTTACGACCCCTGAACTATGCTCAATTAACAACTTTTTATTATTTAATATTATTCTTATTATGAATTATTTAAATATTATATTTTATTCTTGTGCATAGTTGACTTGTAATTTTTACACCGTTGCGTCGAGCGTTGAGAGTTGGTTCATGTCCTGGTTTCGGATTTTCGAACGTCCTTTCGTACAATTTTATATCTTGTACTTTGCGTTTTGTAACTTGTACTCTTGTCATTTTTAGACGTTCTTCATCAATAAATTGAACCTTTTGAATTGTATCTTGTACATTTGAGCTTTTTGGACGTTTTGGTCTTTCAAATCTTCGTTTTTGTCTTTAAATCTTCATTTTCGAGCGATTTGCGTCTTTCGTCTTCGCACTTATTTATTTAACTATTACAACTAAAAATAAGGAAATTACATTTAAAAACATTACATATTGGAACGATATTGCTACTAAATATATGTTCATTTGGAACACTATCAAATATCCCCACACTTGAGCGTTGCTTGTCCTCAAGCAATACAGAACTTGAAATAAAAACATACATGAATCACTTTTTTATTCATCACATTTTGTACATCAGTGATTTTGATATAGCGGTATAAACAATGACAGTAATGATGGTTAAAGGTGGGTGTGTCATCCACAGTTGCCTCGGGTTTAGGTCAACGACACTTGCAATCAAATAGCCGATTTACTTTCGGTTTCCAAAGCAAAGTGCACATTTGAAAGGTGGTTTACAGTCCCACATGACTATAAAAATGTAGATCCTTTAGGAAATTGGATCTTTATGAAAACATTTGATCTTTTAAAAATTCAAGCTAGATTTTACCCTAGACAAGTTTTCTGATTTGATCCATCATTGGTTTTGCAAAATATATTTGTGGATCAATATTTTGGCTAAAACTTTTAGGCTCGTGTAATCCACTGCTATCCCGGTATCGGAAAGCACACATCCAGTTTACTTGTTCCGTATATTACCTTTCGGTAAACTACCGTCCGGTTGTAAAGGAAAGCGATGAACAAGAAACTGTTAAGGCAATGTCCCGTGACATGCATTTGATTATGGTCTTTTAACGTGTCGGATGCTAGAACTATCCTTGGTAGGAGCAATAGTAAAGATCATCCTATAATTTTTCGGTCTGGCACAAGGTCCTGTCTCCGACCATGCTATGCAACCACCGTTCTTACGGTTGACACCCGATTTGGTTCAGGTGACCTAATGAATTCTAGGTGAATTCCTAGGATTTTACGTTCAATGGTAATGAACGCATTGAAAATGGATTTTCAGAAAACAAATCGGTTTGTATTTTTGATCAAAATATTTTCTCGTTCAAGCTCGAGTTTAGATATCATTGAATTCCATGAGTTTGAATTCTCAATCTTTAAGGTCAATCTCTAGGATTGAGTAATATCAGTCTTAAAAGCTGATTTTTAATCTTTAAGGAGATTATCCTTTCTGGGGATCTGATTCATTAGTCTTATCAAGCTAATTTGCACGGTGCCTCCCCATTGTACGAGATAAATCCTTCTCATGGTTAGGATAAATCTGACCACATGGCGACCCTGTTTGATGCTGAGGTCCGTGGATTTCCTGCTGATTTTAGAGATGACTTTTCTAGATTTTTCGTCAACCTACAGCTGGTCTAGACGACAACTTCATGACCTAAATCAAGAAGCGCGTTTCTTTTTCGGAAGACTTTACTTCCTTTTAATGATGGAATTGATTCATCGTGTAGATCCATCTTTCTTACAGTAAATCGGGTAAAACTGATTAAAATCGTCCAAAGCAAAAGTACCTGCAATAATCTTGTACAAAAATATGTGATATATGTTTTAAGTTGAATAACTTGGTACATTCTTCCCACACTTAGTTTCTTTCTTTGCCTTTTTATTTTCTTCTATTTCATTTTAAATGAATTCAACTTTTTTAAGTTGTTTCTCAATTTATGTCCTTTTCGAGGTAACGATAATTTCGGTATTAACACCTAGTTTTCATCGTTCATAAATATGTATAAACATGATTTTGAGTTCATTTAGTTGAAAATTTTTCAAATTTTTACAAAATTTGGCAAATAAACTAAGTGCAAACCCGAGAGAATTTATAACCCTTCCCCACACTTGAGATCATGCAATGCCCTCATTTGCATGAAATCAGACTATAATTATAAATTCATGAGGGTGATTAGTGTAGAAAAGTGATTAAAAATACCCAGTTTGTAAGCATATTATTTTACATCACATTTGATATTTTGCTTCTTGTCGTCAAAATCAGTAGCTATTGCTGAACTTAATGTTAGTCTTTGAAAGTGCGTTGTTCTACCCTGTTTTGTACATAATATAAAATACAAACATATATATACATATTTTTGAAGTTGGGTATATTACCTCACGTTCAAAAATTTATAAAGTCTAATATCTTTTTGGCATACTTTAGATCAATAAAATTAAAAATAATGATAACAAAATTTGCCGTCCCACCCTCGGGTAAAGTAATTTCGGCTCAACGGCCTAGTCTTCAACTCACGACGAATTTTAGAAATCATTTTTAAACTTAATGAATTAAAGTAAATTTTGTTTTTAAAATCACACAAAACTTAAATTTAAAAGGCATATTAATTAAAACCTAAAAAATAAAAATTCAGAATGGAGGGAGAAAACTAGTTCTTTAGTGTCTGCTAGCGGAAAAGACCAATCGAATTCCATTCTCGGAACTACACGAGAACAGAACAACTAACTCTAGATAGCATTTTCTTTTTAGAACACTTGAATCTCCCCACACTTAGGTAGCTGTGGTGTCAAAATTGTGATTAACTTCATTGTCAATTTCTCTTGGTCCATAATCAACTTGCATATCCGTGACTTTTTCTTTAAGCCATTGGTCGGATTCCTGTGTAATATCCACAATTTCAACTAGTTTCTCCTTTTCTTTAGGTGATAGATTGGATACTAACCGGTTACATAACTTAAAGTTCCCCTTGGTTTTAGCATCGCGAATCCGTTTAATAAGTTTCTTCATTGAACTATTAATAACGGGATCATTTAATTTCGTATCAACAACGGGGTTCTTTGTTATCATGTCATCATTAGGTGTTACTTCATTTTCCCCACACTTAGGCGTTTCATTATTGCTAAGTATTACCGTTGGAGTTGGTAAAACCACATGGTTCTTATCAATTGTTTTTACTGGTTCAACGGTTTTGGCTGGTGGAGATTTAGACTTTCGAATCATAAAGGTGATCGATTTGTCACCACTACTAAGTGTCATTCTTCCATTTCCTACATCAAATAACGCCCCGGTGGACGCTAAGAATGGTCGTCCTAAAATTAGAGGAATGTTTGAGTCCTCTTCTATGTCAATGACAATGAATTCGACTAGAAAGGTTAAATTGCCTACTTGAACGGGTAGTTTGTCAGCAATTCCAACTGGGTGCTTAATGGTTTGATCAAAGAGTCGAACACTCATATCCGTTGGACTTAACTCACCTACACCTAATCTCTTATATAAGGAAAGAGGCATAACACTCACACTCGCACCTAAATCTGCTAGTGCATCATACATGACACAATCACTAAGTAGACAAGGAACAATAAATTCACCCGGATCACCTACCCTAGGTGGAGGTTTTGGTGGAACTGTCTTCACCGGGTTTATATTTACGGCTTTTGTTTCTTGCACTTTCTTATTCTTTTTCTTCTTCTTCTTTCCAGAGGTATCACAATCTTTATTACCTATCACTTGCTCATACTCAACTCCTTTTCTTGGAAACGGGATGGGTGGTTTGTATGGTGCCACCACTGGCTTTACATACTCGGGTGGTGGTGGTGTAACTTCTTCATTGTTACTCTCATCTAAAACCCTCCCATCTTCTGATGCTGGTTTTTCAGAATTCGTTGACACCATATTAACATTCTCATTCCGAGGATTTACTTCAGTATTACTCGGTAGCTTTCCTTGTTCCCTCTCACTCATCATGCTAGCAAGAGTACCTACGTGTTTTTCTAGATTCAAAATGGAAGCTTGTTGAGTTCTTAATGACTGATCAAACCTCTCGTTCGTTTGGGTTTGAGATGTAATGAATTGTGTTTGAGATTCAATCAGCTTTGCCATCATTTCTTCTAGATTTGGCTTTTTCTCTTCGGGTTGTTGTGGTGGTTTATACAAGCTAGGTCTTTGTTGATTGAAAGTGTTGTTTTGAGTTGGTTGGTTATTCGGACCTTGTTGGTTATACGAGTTATTGTCGGGTCCTTTTGGATTGTAAAGAATGTTTTGATTTCGATTGAAGTTTGGCCTTGGCGGTTGATAATTATTTTGATAATTATTTCCCGGCCTTTGGTTCATATAGGAAACATTCTCTCGTTGTTCCATCGTTGGTTCAATGTGACAATCTTTCAATAAGTGTGGTCCACCGCATTGCTCACAACTGATTCGTATTGCGTGAATATCTTTATTCATCTTTTCCATTCGTCTTTCGAAAGCATCTATTTTTGCTGAAACGGAATCAAAGTCATGGCTAGAATCGGCTCTAGCCGCTTTAGATGAACGAACAATATCTTTTTCTTGGTGCCACTCATGCGAGTGGGAGGCTGTGTTATCAATAATTTTGTAAGCTTCAGTTGCGGTTTTCTTCATAATGGAACCACCAGCGGTTATGTCGATGTCTTTTCGTGTGGCGATGTCTACGCCTTTATAGAAGATTTGTACTATTTGAAAAGTATCTAATCCGTGTTGAGGACATCCTCTCAACATCCTTCCGAATCTTGTCCACGCCTCATATAATGTTTCATTTGGCTTTTGCGTGAACGTAACAATTTCTCCTTGAAGTCTCACGGCTTTGGATGCCGGAAAGAATCGTTTAAGAAATTTTTCAACTAAAACATCCCATGTGTCAATCGCCCCTTCAGGTAACGATTCTAACCAATCTTTGGCTTCTCCCTTTAAAGTCCAGGGAAACAACATGAGATAGATCTGCTCATCTTCCACTTCTCGGATTTTGAATAGTGTACAAATTCTATTAAACGTACGAAGATGTTCGTTTGGGTCTTCATTCGGTGCACCACTGAATTGGCATTGGTTAGTTACCATGTGTAGAATTTGTCCTTTGATTTCATAATCTGACGCATTAACTTCTGGCTTAATAATGGCGTGACCTTGGCCCGTGCGTGTAGCTCTCATTCGGTCTTCCATACTTAGAGGTTCTAGATTTTCCATGATTGGAAGTGTTGTATCTGAATCACTAGAGGTTTCTGATTTAGTGGTTTCTTCCTCAACAATCTCTGTTTGAATGATTGGTGGTTCCGGAGGAATAATTAATGGATCAGGGTCTCGGAATTGTCCCTGAGTATTCTCCGGATTCTCAATTGTGATATTGGTTTCAAAAACTGGATTATCGGAAATTTGAGTTGAAGTACTCGGTCGACTTGATGACGAGTCTAAAGAAAAATCAACGGCAGCTATATTTGTTAAACGATGTCTTGATCGAGTTACAGGTGGTGAACGTACAAAAGGTGGTGAACGTCTTGCTCGGTGCATTCACTGAATATCCTATTAGTTTTAAAAAGGAAAGAAAAATTATAATAAGTTATCCAACCAATAGACTTTTCTGATTTTGCCCACGTTTCGAATAGCCAAAAGATGCAGCAGAGGGGCAGGATTCGTTTGGTCTCAATATAATTGAGTACTGTTTGGCTCCAATAACCCGGTCCACGTACAAATCCAACTATTACTACGAACCAGAAAATTTTGATGTCTATCAATTTAACCACTTAAAATAAATTTTCGTAATTTTAAGAAATTTAGAGAAGAAGTAGAAAAAAATTCTAAGTCCTAAAAACTAGAATGGCGAGAAATAAGAAAGAAATAGATTGCGCGTCGAAAAATGTCGAAAAATAAAAGGTCGAAAAATAGGCGTCGAAAAATAAAAATAAGAAAGTAGTGCGAAATACGGCGTCGTAAAATTCTAAAGCACCTAAAACTTAGTCTAAGGAATAAGCACTTAAGGGATTTTACGGCAAAGCCTAAAAATTCTAGAAGTAAAAATAACTATGGCAAAACTAAACTTAATACTAAAAGTTGCGACTATAGTCTAAAAATCTAAAGGTAATAAAACTAAAAAAAAACATTTTTTTTTATAGACAAAATTTTAAAAATATATATATATTTTTTTTTTAATAATTTTTTTTTTTTTTTTTTTTTTTTTTTTTTTTTTTACGTTTTTGTTTTTTTTTTTTTTTTTTTTTTTTTTTTTTACGTTTTTTTTTTTTTACGTTTTTTTTTTTTTTTTTTTTTTTTTTTTTTTAAATTTTTTTAAAAAAAAACGATTTTTTTTTTTTTTTTTTTTTACAAATTTTTTTTTTTAAAACGATTTTTTTTTTCTTTTAAAAAAAAAACGATTTTTTTTTTTTTTTTTTTACACAAATTTTTTTTTTTTTTTTTTTTTTTTTTTTTTTAAAACGAATTTTTTTTTTTTTTTTTTTTTTTTTTTAAAAACGATTTTTTTTTTTTTTTTTTTTTTTTTTAAACGATTTTTTTTTACAAATTAATAATTTTTTTATAATTATAATTTTTTTTTTAAAACTTTTTTTTTTTTTTTTTTTTTAATTCATTTACTATTCATGAATAGTAAATGAAAATAAATTAATTAATTTACTATTCACATGAAAGCGACATGATAGCAATTATTAATTATAAGTTACATAATATACCCCTGAAGTATTTAATAAATACGACTTTTTTTTTTAAAAATTTACGTAAAGATTCTTAAATATTTTTATATTATTATATTCTATTTCAATATTATTATATTATTATATTCTATTTCAATATTATTATATTATTATATTTTATTTCAATATTATTATAATTAAAAATATAGCGTTTTAGCGCTCCCCGGCAGCGGCGCCAAAAACTTGATGTGGTAGCGTGAGGGTACGAAATAGTATTATTTTTACTAGGAAATACTACAAAATATGACACAAGTTTTATTAATTTACGGATGGGATATACCTAAACCTTGCTACAACACTATAGGCAGTGTACCTAATCGTAAAGTAGTGTAGTTTTTAGTAAGTCCGGTTCGTTCCACAGGGAGCTGGTGAAACTTACTATATTTTTAACTATATTTATACAAAATATATATAATTATATAAGTAGTAATATTATTATAAAAGGGGGGTTTTACCGTTTAATGACCGGTTTGTCGATTCTATATTTTAAGCGTAAAGATAAATGACGATAATTAAAGTGCGTAAAATAATGACAATAAATAAAATGACAGTAAATAAAATTGCGAGTAATAAAATGACAGTAAATAAAGATACGATGAGAAATATAATAAAAGAATTATGCTTATTTAAACTTCCGTAATCATGATGTTTGACGTGTTGATTTTAATTTATTACCATGGGTTAATTGTCCTTTGTCCTGGTTTATTTGATACGTCTATCTGGTTTTTGTCCATAATAGTTCATCGGTCATAAATATAAAGTGCGAGTATCCTCGTCAAATTACCCTTATACCCGAAGTCAAATATTCCAACTGATTAAGGATTTAAACTGTGACGCAGTTATCACTTCTGTCAACAATTACACCAGTTATCACTGTATGTAATCCACCCCTGTTTTAATTAGTTTATGAATATTAATTCATCCACTTGATCAGAATGAATAATCAATTACCCAACCCAATTGATTAATTAAATGATTATAACAGATTCCATATGAACGTCACTAAATAGGACAACCATAATCATTATTAATTATTAGGTTAATTAATTTGAAGATAGGTTCGACAGACTCCAATGAGTTGTCACTCAATTAGACAATACCCCCCATCTATTAATAGTCAATAATCCAATTTCCACAAGTGTCGGTCTTTTGCCCAAACCTTAATTATGGTCCAAAGTTCAATAACCCAATTTTAGTAATTAGCCCAACATCATGAGTACTTCATTTTAAATAAGCATAATAACGACTTAGCTACGAGACATTAATGTAAAAAGGTTGAACATAACTTACAATGATTAAAAATAGCGTAGCGTTACACGGACAGAATTTCGACTTACACACTCAAACGATCTCTATCATAAATCTTATTATTATCATAATTTAAAATTAAAATTAAGATTATTGTTATATCTGATTACATTAACATTATGATAGAGAATTATAAATATAGATATTGATATTTGATAGATAGAAAAATAAGAAAAAGATAGAAGAAGAAAAAAAGATCGGAAAAAGTCTCTCTCTAATTCATCGAAATAGGCAAATTAGAATTCAAATTTTCATTTACGACCCCTGAACTATGCTCAATTAACAACTTTTTATTATTTAATATTATTCTTATTATGAATTATTTAAATATTATATTTTATTCTTGTGCATAGTTGACTTGTAATTTTTACACCGTTGCGTCGAGCGTTGAGAGTTGGTTCATGTCCTGGTTTCGGATTTTCGAACGTCCTTTCGTACAATTTTATATCTTGTACTTTGCGTTTTGTAACTTGTACTCTTGTCATTTTTAGACGTTCTTCATCAATAAATTGAACCTTTTGAATTGTATCTTGTACATTTGAGCTTTTTGGACGTTTTGGTCTTTCAAATCTTCGTTTTTGTCTTTAAATCTTCATTTTCGAGCGATTTGCGTCTTTCGTCTTCGCACTTATTTATTTAACTATTACAACTAAAAATAAGGAAATTACATTTAAAAACATTACATATTGGAACGATATTGCTACTAAATATATGTTCATTTGGAACACTATCAGTATCAAATAATTTGAATGGGAAAGGATGTAACTTCAATAATTGGAACCTACATTATAATTAGGATTTTTTTTTAAAATGGTAATTATTTTGAACCAACTTTAAGAAATGGAAAATACGAATTTTTTTTGCAAAAATGGTAAAACCGACGTTTGGAACTTCGGTTTTGCCATTTTCGAAGTTTCAAACTTCGGTTTTGGGTGGTCTGTCAGCAGAAACCCTAATCTGAAGTTTGGAACTTCGGTTTTGCCCAAATCCGAAGTTCCAAACTTCGGTTTTGTTTTTTTTTTTTTAAACACCCATTTAAGAAATAACTTGGTTTTGATAGTTAATTTACAGTTTCATACGATAATATTACAATTAAAAATATATAATAACCTGGTTTTGATAGTTAATTTACAGTTTCATACAAATATTACGCTAATAACTTGGTTTTGATAGTTAATTTACAGTTTCATTCCCTAAGATGCAAATACAAATTTTTTGAACAACACTTTTATTAATATCAGAATCACGGTTACATTTTTTTGAAAATAAAAATACATAATTTAAAACAACACATAGAAATGTAACACATAATTAAATTAGATGCAATGGAAGAGGTTGGTTTTTCACAATTGCTTCGTTTTTTATCATAATCCATTCATCTTCCTCACAAAGATGCTCGAATTTTCCTTTACCTTCATTTCAAAACATCACGCCTGAATGTTCAACCGTTATGTTTTCTTTGAGCCACTCAAACACCTTCGAAATTGTTGTCATCTGACTAACATCCATATTTTGAAAGTACTTATATTTGTACCCATAGTAAAACTTTTTTTGTGTTGAAAACTGCCCATTCCAATAGACATTAATTTGAACAGGAATTGGTGACATGTTTACAAAATTAAAATTTATGTTTGGAGAAGGGAGAAGAGAGTGATACATCTGTTTGTTGTAATAGATGTCGGTTTATATAGTGTAGTTAAAATTGAAAAACCGGCATTTTAAAGTTCGGTTTCAGTCAAAGCTTCCGAACAGTAAAAGGTAACAGTAATTGCTTTTTATGACATGTCTAGTACCTGACAAACCGAAGTTTCAAACATCGGTTTTGCATGCTTTTTTCTGATAGGTCTGAAACCGAACTTTAAAACTTAGGTTATTTGTAGATTCGGGCTTATAAAAGTGATTTGTGATTGTTTCATAAATACATAACAAAAAAAAGAATCCAAAATACGTATCAATTGACGTGTATCATGGTTGTGATTTTGAATGTAATGATGGTAAAACGGAACTCTCTAAAGGGCCTAAAATGACGTTTGATAACGTAGATGTTCGGGGCTTTAATATGGAGAAGTTGAATGAGTTTCTTCGAGAAAAGCTACCAAAGAATCCACGTTCAATGGACATATGCTACTACAAAGCAGGAGCAAGTGAAGCCGAAGCAATGTGCTATGATGAAGAATGGTATACATTAGTAGGGAAAGCATGTATACTTTCAGAAAATATCGAGTTGTATGTTTTATTTGGAGTTTTTGAAGACGCACTAGAGTTCGATACGATGTATGATAGTCATGGTGAATACTATTATGCACCTAGACCTTTTATAAATTAAAGTTACTTGTAATAGATTAGTAACTTGAATAAGATTGGTAACATGGCAATTTTATTATTTCAACAACACCTTTTTATTCATAAACAGAATTAGCGATTACAACAGACAAAGTACAAGAAACAAAGGACAACAAACTAAATACAATAAATTACTAATGAAAACCTATGGCTTTCTAGTACGTAGACAAGTGTTCCTGTTGTGACCTTCAGTCCTGCATATACCACACTTTGGATTTTGCTTTTCACGTTCATCCATTTGGTTCTTCATACGTTTTGATTGCTTCCGCCCCCTGTGCTTAATCAATCTTGATGGATCGGCCATAATTTTCCAATCTATATGTGTCCAGTAGCTCGCATCTCTTAATGGATTAAAATGATCGCTATATTGCTCTCTCCATGTAGGAGTTGTATACTTTTTACTGATTTATTTATTTATATCCTTGTTTAGATGGCTACATACGGAAATGGCATGAGAGCAAGGTAATCTTTGATGTTGCCAAATACCACAAGAACACCTTTTCTTTTTAAACTCCATTATGTAATCGGTGCCACCTTCACCACTTCTTTGAAAAGTTGAATGAACCTTGTAGATACCTTGTTCTTCGTGATAACATGTTGTTTTGTAATGTTGAGCTCTTTTTGCCCGTTCGTTAAAGACGTTAAACATGTTCTTCGAAAGTGGTGAATTACATAGCCTTGCTTCTCGACTTTGATCGTAGAAGTGTTGTCTGGTGTAATCAAATGTATATTTGATACACGCTTTGATCGGAATCATACGGGCATGACGGAACACATTGTTGAGGGACTCAGCAATATTTGTCGTTGTGTTACCCCAACGACTCCTCTAACTGTCCCTATACACAGTCCATTTGCCTACATCAGCATCTTGCAAATATTGCCAAGCCTCCACACTAGCTTGTTTGATGGCTCTGAAAGCATTCTTGTACAATATTTGATTAGTTGTTGAACTGACTGTCCAACACAAGTGTTTGAGCGATTTCACTTTAGTGTATTTGCTCAACAAGTTGCTACGAATGTGGCGCAAGCAGTACCTATGTTCCCAACCATATGTTTGAGCACCCATTGCATGTAAGATACCTTGGTGTCGATCAGAGATGACACACAACTTTTCGTATCCAATAACATTTTCTTGGAGCATTTGCAAAAACCAAGACCAACTTTCGTTACTTTCTTCATCAACTAGGGCAAAGGCAATGGGTAAAATTTTATTGTTAGCATTTTTGGCAACCGCTGTTAACAATTTGCCCTTATAACTACCTTTCAAATGGGTGTCATCGATGCAAATCATTGGAATACACAGTTTAAACGCTTTAATGGCTGTACCGAATGCCCAAAACACAAATTTAAAGGTGTCGAAACCTTCATAAATTTCAAGTCCATTTTCAAACACAACAATTGTGTCTGGATTGGTAGTAACTAATTCATTTATATAATTTGGTAAATGAATAAAGTTACTTTCCCAAGTTCCAAACAATCGTTCGATTGCAATACTCCTAGCGTTCCATGCTTTGCCGTAACGGATATCCACATGCCATGTATTTTTTATTTGGGCTTGGATGTTGGCAACAGGATAAGCAACATTCACACATAGTTGATGTTCAATTTCAGTAGCAATTAAGCTAGAGGTTAAACAACGATTGTTGTTTTCTGATACGTGTCCATAACACGTGTGTTCATCTTTCCATTTTGTTATTTTCCATACCTTAGATCGATTGTGAGACGAACCACTAACACTCCAGGCACAATGGTATCTTTCTTGTGGACCCTTAAAACTTGAGCTAGTTGTTCTGCAATGTGCTTGCCAATAACCCGGCTTGCTTTGTGTAACAACTATTTCTCTATTATGGTGTATATTCCATTTTAGAACAGCATAAATAAGTTCGGATTTGTTCTGGAACACCATTCCTTTGGAAATAATACCGATCTCCTTATCATAAAAAACCCATGAAACTTCTTGGTCGTCATCGAATGGAAAACTATTACTACCCTCACCTTCATTAACAAACCCGAAACGTGAACTTGGGGCAGCCTCCATTTGTGGTTCCACTTGCTCCTCTCTACCTTCGTCACTGAAAACATTATCTTCAACGCTATATTCAGAAACTGTATCTTCGGTTGCAGTAGACATACCATCATTTGGGTCTACTACATTTTCTACCTCGTCTCTTCGTTCTTGTTCATCTTCAACAACTGTTGAATGGTAGTTTGATGTTGATGGACCACCCTCCAAAGTTTGAATAAGATCCATATAACCCGAACCTTGGGTGGTTGAAAAAACTTCCTCAAACTGAATTTCAATTTGAGCCTCGTAATTTGGATCATTCTGAGAATAAAAATATATTGTTTCCAAAGTGTTATCATCAGTAAGTTCACTTTTCCATTCATTTCGATTGAAAAGAACCCACAAGAACATTTTTAACGTGTGTGATCTTTGACTCACACCAACATAATTATACGCCATTTGGTTTAACTGCATACAGTTAACCTTGGTTGTCAACATAAAACTCCTTCTAATCGTTGTGTTATCACCAGTAAGCCAACCATTTTGGAATGAAATTTGGCCTCCCCAAAGAAAATGAACCATGAATGGACGAATTATAGACATTTTTGTAATTATTGATGTATGAAACTGATTAAGATTAGTTTGAATTGTGTTGTTGGTGTTTGAAACTGACTTTGAAATGCTTGAATTGTGTTCTTGGTGATGTTTGTGTTTGAGTCCATGATAAGGGTGATATAAATAAATGAAAAAAATGATAAATCAGATTTTGACATAATAGGTTAGCAGGTTTCAGTCCATAATTGAGACTAGGGTTGCAGGTTTCTGTCCATAATTGTGACTGATGATGCAGACTGCAAAACCGAAGTTTCAAACTTCGGTTTTGCTGAAAAGCCTTCAAAACCGAAGTTCCAAACTTCGGATTAGGGTTTTTGCTGACAGACCACCCAAAACCGAAGTTTGAAACTTCGGAAATGGCAAAACCGAAGTTCCAAACTTCGGTTTTACCATTTTTGCAGCAAAAAATTCGTATTTTTCATTTCTTAAAGTTGGTTCAAAATAATTACCATTTTAAAAAAAAAAAATCTTATAATTAGTTGCAAAATTAGCATGGTTGTTAATATTCTCTAAGGGATATGATCAAACTATAATTGAGTGTGGTTCAAGAAAATGAACTAAAGTTGGCAAATAAACAAGTCAGGTGAATCCTATCCAATAAAAAAGTAAGTGGAAGCATCTGAATCTTTTTACATAATAGTCATCATAATCAGTTAAATATAAGTGGTAAGTGGTACCAGAACTACATAATTGACTCTGACTGTTTTTGTTAATATGTACCCAGAAAAGAATTATGATAAATAATCAATTTCCATACATTTTACATCCTTTTTTGTGTGTGCTTAACGAGCTAACAGTGTGAAATAAGCAAAGTTGTAAATGGTGCATTTCAACTTTAATGGACTATGGTACGTTGGCTAGAAACCATCAAATGTTCAATGCAGAATATTGAAGAGTCAGAAAGATCACTATTTGTTCGATAAGTAAAAATATATCAGTTCTAATATACTTAAGATTATACTTTACAGTAGAGGTCCCCAAGTTCTAGCACTTGTGCATTATGTAGCGAATTACTTGTGATTAATAATTCATCTGTTATAATCTTCCATTTCTATATATAAGAATTGGGACCATGTATGGATCTAACAATAACAATGTTCTCTTGGAATTAAACACGTGGAGGAAAAGTGAGTCGAATGTGACATCTGCAGGAAAATTATGAACCAGTGCACATGATCCTACTTGAATTTCCATCTATGCAAGACTTAATCTTTTAGGCAAAAACAATTTATTTTCATGTAGTCAGTTATAAACTTTTCTTTCTTTCGATTTCTTTTAACTACGAAGTTGTAACACCCCGTCCCACATCAGATATAAAATGAAATTGTAAGTCCCTTATAAGCTTAAATTAGTGAATAACTAATATCTATCACCATGGTTTTTAGTTGAAACCTAAAGATATTTGGTTTTGTGCAATGATTATAATATTAGTTGTGCTTAGTGGAAGAATCAATCTAGGGAGTATTATAGACTAGAAATCTATGACAAAAGTGTTCAAAGAACAAAGAATGTAAAAGGAATAGTTGATTTAGTATTAAGCATGACCATTCAGAGTGCCTTGTTGAAGCCAATTATTTTCGCATAGATGATATACGGTTTAATTAGGGTTTGTACATGGGTCTGGCCTGTGAGCCACCCGAAACTCTAATTTCTTCCCTATATTTAATATAGGCTATAAACCTACATCAAAGGGACCACCTACACCTCGTGCCGCTCTTCTCCATTGAGTACGGCTTGCCCTATGATCGTCTGCACGACCGGTACCTTGTTAGATAATAGATTAGCGGCCCAACAAACGAACTTGGGCCTAACCTAATCCGTCTAACATACCTTACTTTCGGATTTTGGATTTTTACTGTATGTTTACCATACAAGTTCTTTCCGGGTTCGTCACATGATTCCGGGAAGAAGCAACATTTAGTCACCCTCTTGAGATCTTTATCTCAATTTGGATTATTCACGGTCTACGAACCGGAGTGTTAAATCATGTAGTCCTCAAACCCCAATATTCATTGCACTCAAGAATGTATTTGACCTTTAAGAAATATATGCTTGATCAAAACTCCAATTATAAAACTGTAGGTGAACTAATGTTCTCGGTTTCCTCCACCGTTGAACTTGCATATTCGCTCACTTAAAGTTTACAAGGCTATAAATATTGTGTTTACAGAGTAATTTACAACAGGCTAGTCAAGTCTTGGTTATTTACGTGAGATGGAATTTGATTAAAAAGGATAAGGTTTTCCTGTTTAAGCTACCGAAAAAGGGGAATATTTTTTTACTAAGATGTAACACGGCCTATCTGGGTGGTATTCCAGTTCCAACCCCTTTACCTGACCACCCAAGATACTCTTCTAGTGAGATTTGAATATGAAACTTCATAGCAGGATATATGATTTTATTTATTTCTGAAAAACACAACATAACTCAATTCCACGTATTTCCAAATAAAACTATACCTAAATATTTGCTAAGGTTCCATAAGTAGAGGACCGAGTTGGTTAACTAACGACTCAACTATATGTGTGTGCGCGCGCACGCTCAGAATGAAGACTTTCCATGAAAGAGATATGGCATGAAAAGAACTCATCTGATACACATTGTATGCGTTCATTAGATTAAGGAATTCCAAAAATGTTGTTAAAATGACATATTGATATATTCTCTGATATTCAAAAACTGACACTTCTTAAATGTTGATAACTAGAGGCATATATATAAATTCTTACAAATTACAAAGCTGAGAATAAATAACAAATACATGAACAAAATAAAACAAATTTATTAGCTATATGCAATTGAAACACCGATAACTAGCTACTAATCAAAGTACACATTACATAATGAATATACAAATAGGTTGGTTCTTCGAAAGTATGAAACCGTCAGCCTGATACCTCAACGTCGTTCCATTGATTGGTGATGGTGTCAATATAAGCAGAAGCTTTGCTATCAATACGAGGATCAGCCCAACGTCCAGCTCTGTCTTGATCGCTTGGATACACTTTGTACGCCTTCATCGAGTCATCCCAATTATCCTCTCCTCTTTGGCTCTTTTTATGTTTGAAAATGCTAAAAAAGGAAAAAGACGACCGTCGATGAGATTTGTGTCCTCCCATTTTACAGAACAGCAGTTTCTGATATTAAGAGCGAAACGAGATTTGAAGCTGTTTTGTGGTAGCACAAGTGAGTCTGTTGGTTTGTAGGAATTAGGCACTCTACAGAGTATATATATAGAGGAAAAGTTAACTTTATTTGGGGCAGGGCACATGAGAATCTTGATACTTGATCATAGAACCAATTGCATGGTACACTCAAAAGATGTTAAATTTTTTAAAAAAATTGGGACTAAGAGCACCAGGAGTCGTTCAAGTTTTTCGCCGTCGCCCAATTTTAACGCCGGGGACGTCGACGCCGGCCACTCCGTCCCGGCGTTAAACCACCGTCGCGAAACGCCGTCGCCATCCACCATTACATGGCTAATGCCGTTTTCTTTTTTTTCTTTTCAATCCTTCTTCTTCTTTTTCTTAAATAATAATATTAAAAGTATTAATTAAACAATTAAAAAATGAATTGGACACTGAAATACACTGAACAATTTTTCTGTTTTAGCCTCAGTGTTAAATCTCAGTGTTAAGCTTAACACTGAGATTTAACACCGAGCCCAGTGTCACAACTGGTGCTCTAATTAATAACTTCATTAGGTACCATGTTATGAGAACCTCTCCTTTACTTGTTTGACTACTAAAACCACAAAGGACTAATTTTGGAGACCTATATATATTATTTAATTTTTTCATTGTACTTTATTGATTACTTATGACAAATAGCACCACAAAAAAAGGCCAGTATATATGGTCATTTTCGTTAGCGTTTTATACTTCATAATATATAATATAATATCGATACTTGTCACAGACTGTTACTTGTAGTGACCTACAATAATGAAATGACACAGATGAGCCTGATCAACATTGATAATTAAGGTCCAACTTGTGTTTTAGGCTCATTTTCGTTGTTGTTTTTATGACAAATTAATAATAAAATTAATAATTTAAATTAAATAAAATAAAAATAAAATAAAATGTATGTAAACTATGAAGATATTAAGTTGAATTATTTCATAGCTAGATATCAAGATAGGATGTGATTCTTTAAATTTGTATAATATATTTAATTTAATACATTTTATGCCATGTTTTAAAATAATATTTAGCTTTCTATAACTCGCTTTATGCGTTTATTGAGTACAGAAGCGAGTAAAAACTAAGTACAATTATTGGTCAACATAGCTGTTTGGGAGTAAACAATAGCAAATGGTATACCTTATAATATTGAAATGATGCTCTTTAGTCTTTATGACTATGAGGTAGCCCTAACCACATTTATATATGGATCTGTTTCACACAAATTGATAATAAATAAAGTTAATCTATGCACATTAACTTGGTTACTAATCTCTTTGTGTAGCCTCTGTAAAGAATGTCACATAAAAAAATATACTTTCTGTAAATAAAAAAATAGAATATTTTCTCTCCTTCAGCAAGAACCTGTAACAGAGTGAATTTGAAGCTAATGACTAAAAGTTTGAACTTTTCACATAACATTCAACAGCCAGTAAGTGTTACAAAGGTGTTTTGATACCCTTTTTCACTTCATTAATAACTTTACTCAATGTACTCTTAGTTGTTAAGGAAAACTTATATAAAAGTTGAATGAGGTGAATTTAAAGTAAAAAGTGAATACAGAAAGCTGTAATTAGATGCTACAGAATAAACTATGGGCCGGTTTGTTACGGGTGGAGTTGAAGGAGTTTTTGGTGGGCTAAAATTTATCAAATGTTCAGAACAGCTCATATGTGAGAATATTTTCTAAATGGTAGTCCAAAAGTGTCAAGGGGAATTGAACCATATATAGAAATATCGAATTAGATTGTTTGGAAATATACGTCTGCACACATACAACATACACGAAGTAATTAGTGTGAGGTGACGAACGTCTAATTAATGGTTTAAATCCAATTCTTCCCAATTGTGAAATGTGGAAAACACGCATTTAAGTACCTTTTCCAATGTTATTCTATAAACTTTATATGTGTAGTCCTTCACCACTAATTTTTATGTATTTCAGAGTGGGAAGTAAGCTTATAGTGTTAATATTTTTACATGCTCATAATGCAACAAAAGATCATTTTTTACACATTTGTTTAATGTGCATGAGAAGATTTTACACTTTTTTGTTGTAGATGATTGATTGATAAAATGGTTAGGCTAAAAGGGTAATTTTGGGGGGGGGGGGGGGGGGGGGGTGGGGGTGGGGGTGGGGGAATGTCGCAGGAGTTATGTTATTGATATGCATCATGATGCACCATATTTGATGCCTTGATGAAGCGAAGAATGGGATTTTATATTGGTTCTGATATCAATCAGATGTTAGGATTTGTTTTCAGACCTGCCTCGTTAAGGCGATGCAACGTGAAAGGCCAGACAAGGCTCTGTATATTAAAACCATTGGCAATAGGAGTTACTAATAGACCCGATTCTGTCATTTATATTCTGTCATTTATATAATAGTTTGTTACAAAATATAAATGACAAAATCGGGTCTATTAGTTACTCGTTGAGCTGAATAATATGCAGACTTTAAGATTTATTTTTTTAAATGTTGGGTTGGGTTTACACCATACACTTTCTAAGTGTGTGTTAGAGGTTTACTTTTTTTCTGAATTTGAATCTGTTTCCATTTGCTTTCGGAAAGGGTGTTTGATTCTATGTTTCCTAGAAAGAAATAGATCAATTTTCAGATTAAGTGACAAAGAAACAACAATTTTACTTATTAAATTAAGAGTTGTGTAGATCATTAAGTGGAAAATAAGCATGCCCTTATACAAAAACATTCTTATCAATAATTCAAAGTCACATTATGTTCTGGGATATTAATTAAGTGACTAAACATGAAAATTTTTGGTATGGTAGTGGTCTGTCTCTCTTAGCGAAAGGTCAGGAGTTTGACTCTGCTCGGAACATTGTACTCAATATTATCCCTGACCTGAAGTATCAACCCAGATCGCCTTTCGCTTAGTGCGGGGGCAGCGGGGATGGGGTTTTACCGGCCATGCTCTCGGATTGGTCCGGGTTTTCTCCAGGGCAGTAGTTGGGGACGAGTTATGCAACTACGGAGATAAACGCGTGGGTGGTTAAGTCCCCTGTCCAAACTGATGTCCAAAAAAAATGAAGTTTTTTTTTAATTGTAGAGTTGTGAGATTTTTTACCCATATAGCCTGAAATAGTATGTACGAACACAGTTATTTGCATATACAAAGATAACCAAAACTTAGCTATAATCTCAACATCAAGACTTATCATGAATCCATGATAACCATAGAATCAGTACATCTTGGTATCCATTAATCTTTAGAATCTTTTTAAAAGTGGTAAGAGCTGACAAAAGTTTAAACAGATATGAACAAGATAAAAGAATTTATTCAAAAGTTTGAATTTCAACACTGGCTAGTTAACTTAGTACTAATATACTGCATACGTGTTACATAATGATATACAATTATATCCTTCGTTCATTAACCCGATGCCTCAACGTGGTGCCAGTGGTTCATAACAGCGTTAATAAAAAGTGTTGCTTTGCTGTCAACACGAGGATCAGCCCAACTTCCCGCTCTATCCTGATCACTCGGGTACACTTTATAAGCCTTCATCGAGTCATCCCAGATATCGTCCGCTCTTCTCGGGCTCTTTTTATGTTTGAAGAGACCGAAGAACGAAAAAGAAGACTTCCTCTGAGATTTTTGTCCCCCCATTTAATGGGAAAACAGTAGTTTCAGAAGTTACAAATAAGTGTGTGTTTTAGTTTGTTTGTTGTTTTTGAAAGCAGAAGTGAGTTGCTTAGTTGATTTCTAGTAGTCATGCTCTCAACAGATTTTATAGAGGGATCTAAAGGTAAAAGAGAATCGGGATACTTGATCTGCACCGTAGAATCGATTTTATGATATAATAAAATGACTATGAATTTAGGGACTATGAGTAGCAAGTAACGTAGTATAACAACCACTTAACAAAACTAGTGTTAGATTTATTCAAGAACATTGTTTTTGCACTCACCTTGCACTTTAAGTCTTTTATGAGCTGGTTCTTATAAATTAATGAGTATGATAACTTTTCTATTTTAAATTATTTAAAAAAAATAACTATATGTCTTCCTTCAAGTATTTATTTATAGATGCCAACAGAGTCTCAATGCCAATGCCACAGAGGCATAGACATCTTGTCCAGTTATAATTTAGAGTCTATCATCTTTGTGAACTGCAAATAGAGGTGGCAAAATGGGCGAGTCGGGTCGAATTGGGTAACGGGGTCAAAATGGGTTGGGATCACATCTGTGATGAATATGTATGACTGAGTACTCAAGCTTTCAATATTAATATAAGTAATACCTGGCAATCAAGACCGACACACCAAAATATGGGTCCATTGAATCAACCATTTGGGTCCATTGGGTCTCGAGAAAACAAAGGGAATGGGTCCTATTTGAACCCATCTTTAGTCCATTAATATATTAGAAGGTCCATCTAGACTTGTTGAAACCCATTTCCATATGAAAAAATTTAAAAAAAAAAATTGGAAGAATAAAAAGCTTAAAAGATTAGACAAATAAAAAAGTTAAAAAAAATAAAATAAAAACAAAGAATAAAAATAAAAATAAAAAGTAATTTAAAAAAAAAACTATGTTTTGTTTAAAAAAGTAATAAAAAAATAAATATAAAATAAAATAAATTGAAAAAATAATAAATAAAAAAAATTAAGAAAAATGAGTCTCGACTCGACCCAACCCAACCAGTTTGGACCCGACCTGTCTGACCCATTTTAATTTTGAGACCCGTTTGACCCAAACCCATTTAGGTCTCGACCCAACCCGACCAGTTTGCCAGGCTTAAATAGTTAGATATAACACCATGAACTTACGCTTCATTATATCACTATTCTCTTTTGTATAAGGGTCACTCGCAAGCAGGTTTATCTGTGTGATTCACTCTAACTTTGTATTATTCGATACTCTTAGTTTCTTTTACATCTTAATTCAGAGTTGTTTTTGGTATTTACAAGTTTTCAAAACGAACGTGGTTCTGAAGTGAACACTAGCTGTATGGTATAACTGCCATATGTCAACGATACTTTTTGGGTAAGTTAAGTGACCCATGTATGATTATGATGCATCTATTTCTCACTAATTGTAGAAAAATCACAATTTATGTATTAATAGTGGTTACTAGTCTCATCTGTTCGTACCTAATAATATTTGCAGTTTTTATAGTTATAAAAACAGGAATACTTTCCCTAGCCTTCTTTAAGGAGCTAGTATAAAGTGAAGTTCTAGTTTATGACTTGAAGATTTTAACGTGATACAGTAATATTTTTCACATAACAATTAACAACCATTTTTTTTTACTAAAATAATGACTGCACATTATTCTTCATTTAAAAAAAAAAAAAAAAAAAAAAAAAAAAAAAAAAAAAAAACATAAACTTTGAAGTGATCAAATAAAATAAGAAAGTGCAAAATAGAAAGTTACAGATGCTGTCAAAAAATTTGAAGGATGTAACAAATGTTCAAAACAGCTCATATATGAGAATATTTATTATTTATATACAAAAATCAAAAGTGATATGATTTAAAGGTCTAAAAAAGTTGAACCATTAATAGAAATATCAAATTAGATGGTCACATTTTGATACAACCATTATATAGTGGTAAACAGTACGTGTTGGACATGGTTTGTGAATCAAAACTAATGTCTTAAAAAAAAACTTCAAAATGTTTTATAATTTATTTTAATTACTTATTATTACAGGCCATTGACGGAGCAAAGCTAATTATCAGTCTCCAAATTCTGTTTTAACTTTTAACAGTAAATAAAAGGGTGGATCTTGTTTTATTTCCATCTGTTTTAATCAGTCATTGTGGTTTGTTATTTAGCTTTCAAAGATGCAAAAATTAGAGGGTATGGAAAATATAAGTTAATTAATAAAGAGAATCTTCCCTTTTGAGCCAACATTTGGGTAGTACAAAGCTAATCTACGGAGAAGCTAGAGATCGAAAAAGGGATATAATATTCGTTTGAATCGAACATAGAAGAAAAGTGTAACAAAAGTTATAATAAACACTGCACAAACTCTTCCTTGAACTTGCTTGGATGCCATCAATGTTGATAAACGATTCTAATTTATTATTATTTCCCCATGGCAATGTGCATGAACATTCTTAATTTAATTTAACTGAAAAATCATATTCGAGTTTTGAAACCATTGGCATTTCAATATTTCATCCTTGTGTGCATTCAGTGGGCGATGACACAGTACAAGACTCGAACTCAAAGTCTGTACTGCGATTATTGGGCCCCTAATGTTTCTGGGCCCTGAGCAAATGTACACTTTGCTCCCCTTACGGGCCGGGCCTGCATTTCATCCTTGTGTGCATTCAGTGGGCGATGACACAGTACAAGACTCGAACTCAAAGTCTGTAGGTTATGATGAGAAAAAGGAATACTAAAGAACAGTGGCCTTTGGTCTAGTTGTATCGAAGTGACCGCTCGAAGTTGTGGAGTGACCGCTTGAAGTTGTGGGTTCGAGTCCACTGGTAGACAAAATGTGTATATATATTAGTGGAATTATTCGGGTAGGATGTGTGACTTTACTTTTCAAAAATAAAAAAAAATAAAAAAAAAATAGAGGTATTACTATTAACCTTTCCTTATTCTATTCTTGAAATAGTAAAAATGAAAGTGAAGTTTTCATTATTTATGCTTTCAACCAAAAAACTATTTCCACGTAAATGATGATCAAATTAAATAAGATTCTCAATGTTGTAGTCTTGTAGAATATTTAACTAACACTGAAAACAAAAACAAAAAACAAAAATAATCATGCTTACATAGTTACAACAATAGATATTATGTGAACAACGGGTAATTTATTAGGACTCTAGAAATAGTGTAGATTGTGTAAATACTCAAATGTAAATGGAGATATTGATGAGAGCTAAAAATACACCCTATTATTCATAACAATATAGTCATTGTATTGTAACTGAGTTAAGAAAGCAACTAGAATATAGTGCATAATCTTACTCATGTACGTGGTCTAACCAGTTTATCTATGACCGTTTCCAACCTTTAATTCTCTAGCCACCCTAAGATGCATCGTTAGTGAGGTTTAAACCTGAGACCTTGTACGAGAAGCTGAGATTAGTATCCAACCTGAAAGAGTGTATTGAATGATTCGTGATTTTCCATTCCATAGAATTACGTATATATGCTAATTACATTGAGCTATTTTAGGTATGTCTAACCAACCTTACACAATTACAGGGATTGCATTTGACTTTACAATACAAGATAATATTTGCCTAAAATATGATTTACAAAGTTAGTCTATTACTCCCTCACAGTCATAGCGATCGGTGGACGAATGTAAAGACTGAATCAAAAATCATCAAGCAATTGGCGCGGTAGACCTTTAGTAAAAATGTCGGTTATCTGGTATCTCGTAGGAACATAGAGAACTCTGACCTGACCTTTGCCTACCTTTTCCCTTACAAAATGGATGTTTAGCTTTGATACCATGAAAGAGTGTACTGAATGATTCGTGATTTTCCATTCCATAGAATTACTTATATATGCTAATTACATTGAGCTATTTTAGGTATGTTTAATCAACCTTACACAATTACAGGGATTGCATTTGACTTTACAATACAAGATAATATTTGTCTAAAATTTGATTTACAAGTTAGTCTATTACTCCCTCACAGTCATAGCGATCGGTGGACGAATCTAAAGACTGGATCGAAAATTATCAAACAACAGGCGCGGTAGACCTTTAGTAAAAATGTCGGCTATCTGGTATCTCGTAGGAACATAGAGAACTCTGACCTGACCTTTGCCTACCTTTTCCGTTACAAAATGGATGTTTAGCTTTGATACCATGAAAGAGTGTATTGAATGATTCGTGATTTTCCATTCCATAGAATTACGTATATATGCTAATTACATTGAGCTATTTTAGGTATGTCTAACCAACCTTACACAATTACAGAGATTGCATTTGACTTTACAATACAAGATAATATTTGCCTAAAATATGATTTACAACTTAGTCTATTACAACCACTAGGCTATTTGAGATGGTTAAAGCTAATAGCCCGAACACAAGTCATAAAATAATAACCTTTTTGTAAGTAACTAGAGGGGGTGAATAGTTACTTAATATGTTTTTAACACTTTTTCGATTGATCATCAAATTCGATTAACTTATGATCAACCAATTCAACTCAAACTTGATGTGTGTAGTGTATATGTTCAAAATGATGAATAAAGTAATGTAAAGAACATAGACACGAGGATTTATAGTAGTTCGAGTGGATGTTAACTAATCCACTCCCCGATTACACTAATCGGGATTTCTTGCTTCACTAAGCACTTTTCTCCAAACCCGATGGAGATCCTATTTACAAGTCTTAACTTCTTTGGTAGACAAGAAACCTAATCTTTCTATCCCTTTGAAAGATTAACTCCAACCTAGATCAACTTGTCTTCACCTTAGACAAGTATTAATCTCCAAATAAGATTAATCAACTTCCTAAGTCCCTTTAAGAAAGTAGATCAGTAAGCTAGCCTATGCTTCTACTAATTGAAGTTACAAGACTTATACACTTTGCAATGATGATCCTAAGACAATACTAGGACATACATTACACTAAGTAAACTCACAAGATAAATGATATTGAATAGTAAGTTTACAACAACCAAATTCTATATCTATAAGATCATAGAATCTTCTCTTGCTTGATCACATTTGAGTAGTAATTTGAGCCCTTGTGAACTCTGGAAATAAGCTTTTGAAATATGCAAGAGGGTCCACTTCAAATGCTCTTCAATGCTTGCCTTTTATAGTGTGATTCAAAAAATAGCCGTTGACACACGATTGCCAGCACGGTCGATCATGGTTCGACCGTGCGTGCTCCAGTCCAAAAATGTGTATCTGTTGTATAGCCGTTTGACTCAAATTTGAACATCACATTTTGGAATCTTTACTCCATCTAGCACCTTCAAAAGAAACCCAACATCCTATACAAGTACTATATGTATTAAGTGTGTGGGATTTGATCTTATTGAGTGAAAGTGACATAACATGTGATGACCCGGGAATTTCTGACCAAATTTAAACTTAATCTTTAAATAATTTTGACACGATAAGCAAAGTCAGTACTGTTGAGTCTCAAAAATTTTGAAATTTTATTCATGTAATCAATTACCCATTGACTAGTCCCGATGATTCACGAACCATTAATCGTAAATAAAAAAATATATATATAAATAATTATATATTATAGACTAAACTATTATGTGCTTAATTATAATGAAGGATAACTTAAGTTACTGTTAAAATATATATATATATATATATATATATATATATATATATATATATATATATATATATATATATATATATATATATATATATATATATATATATATATATATATATATATATATATATATATATACGATCCTATTAAATATATATATAAAATATATAAATATTAACTATTCGGTAAATGTCATCTTAAAATATTACATAAATAATAAATGGTATCATAACAAATTTAATTGTAAGGTTGAAAATAATTGTTACATTAATACTATTATCATTATTTTTATTATTGTTAATATCAATAATTGTAATATTAATATTATTATTTTTAATATATATAAAAATTTGATATGTATAAGTTATCATATTATTATTAATATTACTATTTTCATTAATAAAACTAATAAGATTGTTATTATCATTTTTATTATTATTATCCTTATTAGTAATTAAATTTATTAAAATTATCATTATTGTTAATAATAATATTATTATTTGTCATCTATTAATACTAGGCTCTTTATTAATAATATTATTAATGATATTATTATTAGTGTTATTAATAACCTTAATATATTTATTCTTATTAAATATCAAAATATAAGAAATTGATATATATACATATATAAAAAGTTATATAAACACAGATACATATAAATACATATACATATACAAAATAGTAGATTTATGTATGCAAATGCGTATACAAATATAGATATACATATAAATTACGGATATATATATGAATTAATATATATATATATATATATAAATACATATACAAAAATGTAAATACAGATATATATATATATATATATATATATATATATATATATATATATATATATATATATATATATATATATATATATATATATATATATATATATATATATATATATATATATATATATATATATATATATATATTCAGCTTTCTGTTCCTCTCACGATCTAGTTATTGATGACTTTTGATTTTGTCTCTAATTTGTTATCTGTCTTAATCTAATCCAGTACACAAATCGATTTCAATCACAGTAAATTACAAATTCTGTTGAGTGTCACAATCCCCTTTTGTTTTATTTATATTTTTTTTTATTTAATTGATTCTGTGATTACACTTAATCGCTATAAAACAATCAAGCAGCCTAATGTATTATTAAAAGTCGTTCATTCTCTTTCACCATTATCAATTCTAAACCTCCCAAGCTTTTACCTGTCGAATTAAAACAGAAATAATGGAACTCAGACCCATTTATCTCTGTTTTCTTTCAATTTTCAATTTAAACGATTTTGAAATAAATCTCAAAAAGTATTAATGTAGTGATGTTAGAAATCACTTACCTAAACTTTCTGAAAAGTTTCAATTCTCAATTCTTTCAAACGAGTACGAATTTTGAAGTCAAAGTTAAGTTTTTAAAAGTCAACGATATTGTTCATCGCGAAATTTGAATTCAATTCGATGTTTTAGATTAAATTGAAGTTACAGAAAGTTTTTAAGATGGATTCAAAATATATTTCATGTTGAGGTCGTGGTCTGAAACACACTAAATTAACGAATGTGAATTTGAAGTTGAAAACGGGTATTCAGGATAGTTACAACATATTGTTTTTGTGTTCTTGTTGTTTTAATTAATCTATTACAGTTCTATAAGTTTATGTGTCCTAAAAATAGATAAATAAGATATTAGTAATTTGTTTTGAACCCTGGTCGACTGGATTGATTATGATGAAGAAGATGATGCATAAAAGAAACGAAATTAAATAAATAGGGTTGAATAAATAATCAGAAAAGTAAGCAGCAGCTGAGTGGTTGGGCGAGTTTGGGTTTAACCGAGAGGTCTCGGGTTCGATTCCGGCTCGTGACAAATTCTTTTTAGATAAAGCTTTTCAAGGGTATACACAAGTTCTTTTATTTTAACTTTTTTTATTAATTATTATGATTATAATTATTATTGTTATTAGTGCTATTATTATTATTATTAGTACTATTATTATTAAGATCACCATTATTATAAATATCAATATTGTTATTATTAGTATTATATCTATTATTATTACTATTATTATTATTATTATTATTAAGTATTAATTACGATATTACAATTAAATTTAAAACTTTAAGATTATTATCATGAATATGTTTATTATTATTATTATTATTATTATTATAGTAATATAAATTATTATCATTCTTATTATATTTTTTTATATTAAGTAACATCATTAAGAATTAATAGTGTTATTATTGTATTATTAATATTGATATAAGTATTATAATGATTAGGATTATTATTATTATTGCTAATATGAAAATAATACAAATTATTATAATTATCATTAGTATTAGTATTAGTAATATTTAGAATTTTTATTAACAAAAGTATTACTATTAAGATTATCACTAGTAATAAGATGGTTATAATAATTATTATTATCGTTAAGTATTAGGTATTGTTATTAAAAATTATTATTTTCATTACCATTGCTATTAAATTATTCACTTTAGTAAAAACTACTATTATTATCATTATTATGAGATTTATTATAAAAATTATCATTAATATTATCATTTATAGAATCATTAATGCTATTATCATTAATATTAGTACTATCATTATTATTATAAATATCACTTAAAATATTATCTTAAAATACTACTTTAACAAATAAATGATATTTATATAAAAATATGTTTAACACATATAACATAACAAAATTTAATATCTTTATATACAAAATGAACATATAAAACATATATATATATTATTAACATAAAAATAATATAACTAATACATTTATATATATATGTGCTCAATTACAATTATGTATATTAATAAATATACAAATGATATAGGTTCGTGAATCCGAGGCCAACCCTGCATTGTTCAATATAGTCATATGTATTTTTACTACAAAATACATTAGGTGAGTGTCATTTGCTCCCTTTTTATATATATTTTTGGGACTGAGAATACATGCGCTGCTTTTATAAATATTTTATGAAATAGACACAAATAATGGAAACTACATTATATGGGTGAATGATCGAAGCCGAAAATGCCCCTTTTACTTGGTAACCTAAGAATTAGTAAACCAATCTACTAATTGACGCGAATCCTAAAGATAGATCTATTGGGCCTAACGAACCCCATCCGTTGTAGCGGATTCTTTAGTACTTCGATGTTGTTTTTATCATGTCCGAAGAATTTTCCGGAATGATAGGGGATATTCTTATATGCATCTTGTTAATGTCGGTTACCAGGTGTTCAATCCATATGAATGATATTTTTGTCTCTATGCATGGGACGTTTATTTATGAGAACTGAAAATGAAAATCTTGTGGTCTATTAAAATGATGGAAATGAATGTTTATGATAAACTAATGAACTCACCAACCTTTTGGTTGACACTTTAAAGCATATTTATTCTCATGTATGAAAGAAATCTTCCGCTGTGTATTTGCTTATTTTAAGGATATTACTTGGAGTCATTCATGACATATTTCAAAAGACATTGGATTCGAGTCATTGAGTTCATCAAGATTATTATTAAGTCGTTGATAGTTTGATATATTATGAAATGGGATGCATGCCTGTCAACTTTCGATGAAATGAAAGTTTGTCTTTTAAAAATGAATGAAATGTTTGTAAAATGTATCATATAGAGGTCAAGTACCTCGCGATGTAATCAACTATTGTGAATCGTTTATAATCGATATGGACTTCGTTCAGATGGATTAGGACGGGTCATGAAATAACACTCCAATAGTGGTAAACCCAACATTCTTGGAGAAGTGTCTTGATTGATATTTTGAGAAATCTCAGTTTGGTCAAGACTTAGTTAGCCACATTAATGCATTTGGTTCAATCCTAAAGACTAGTCAATATGTCATTAACTTCCTAGTTTCAATTAATCAGAAGTCATATTCATTTTAAGATTAAGTAGAGATTAATTGAATGATGTCTTTCTAAGATAATCATTAAGTGTGTAAAGACATCAATGTTAAGTAATACTTGGATAAGTAATCACAATTTGTTACTTAGACAAGACCAAATAGACAATTGACCATCATTTCTTTGTGAACCATTTTACACTTAATTTATTGGAGCAAGCTAGTTACTTGAATACTAGTGTTCTAACTATTAGCACATAGCAAGCATGTTAATCAAGTTGGCAAATTAATGAGTATTAAACATATTACCAAGTAGCAAGTAATACTCGCACATAGCAAGAGATAATTATTCTAAAATCAATCATATAGATATTTGCACAACATTATAGTTTAAGCTTTTAGCAAGCTTATTTGCAATATAACATATTGCATGATTAATGTGTAAGAACACATTAATGTCCAACACATGCACAAGGGAAGAACAATCTCTAGTTGGGACTTGGTGACCATCATAAATGTATCTAAGTGTATTTTAGGATTACAAGTCTTTACTAGTTACACTTGAAAGCATTGTTCTTCATTTAGCCTTAATTAATCACTAAGTCATCTTTAATTGTAATTAATGTTCCAGTGACTTTGGCTTAAGTGTGTTGGTACTCGATGATCATACTAAGGATATCTAGATAAGTTTTAAGATCACAAGTTGTTGATTAACACTTATGTGTTATGCCTAATCTTGGTTAATTTGTCATTAAGATGTAATTAGGTGTAATTAACCAAGATTAGTATTTTTATGACCAAAACTCAATTGAGTATGGAGAGGGCATCTATTCTAAGTATGTTGAGAAATGTTTCATGAATTATAGATGTTGGGAACTAGTCAAACTAAATTTGGTCAAAAATGGTGACAGAGAAAACTGCGGTCGCACTGCGATTGACCGTGGTGGCGACCGTGCAACTTGTTTTCATAAAACTGCATTGCAATTCAGTTTGGGGTTCTACGACTGGGTATGCGGTCGACCGTACCTTGACCGCGTGTTTTGCTGTTCTTTATTTTCATTCTTTAAGTTTTGTTTGACTTGGTCATTTGCAAGATAAAGTATGGATTAGTGAGCTTGCATGTTTTATGTTAAGATGTCGGTCATCGCTTGTGCATATGTATGTTCATCATTAAAACATATTCTTTGGTTAATCATCATACTTAACTTTGTCGTTTAGCTCATTAACCAACATTTAACCAACACTTTTCTAACTGGTTTGCTTGCTAATATTGTGTGATCGATGGTGGAGATAGTAGGGTGGCATAGGGGTGCTCAACCACCCCCAACTTGCTCATTCGAAACAAATATTTAGTATCTTATTTTGAGAAAATTACCTTAACCAATCGATCCAATAGTCAATTAGTAATCTTACATTTTTTTGTATTACAAGTGTAGCTATTCTATATTTTATTTGCTCAAGCTCACAATATATTTAAATGAAATTCCTTTTAAAGGTTCGACTACTATATTATAAGATCTTACTACGCAATATACGAAATAAAATCTAATGTCATTCTTGAATCTCTCTAAAGGTTTTCTTAATTGTTTTTTCTTTAATAATTTACGTTGAAGTTCAAACATATATATTTTTATTATTTACTACATACTACTAAAATTATTAAAGATAAATAAAAAGTGGATGGCATTTGTGAATATTTTTTATGAAATAAATGAAAAGAAAACACAAGGATATGAAATTAAAAGAAATGAAACAAATAGAAATGAAAGGAAACAAAAGGAAATGAAAGGAAACAAATGAAAATACAGGAAACAAAAGGAAATTAAAAGGAAACATTAGGTAAATGTAAGGAAATAAATTATATTCACAATGATTTTATTTCATATATTTTACATCTAAAAATAAAATGATTAGAAAGGAAGATTGTGTTATTTTATTATAGCATATAATATATATTGCTATTCTTTATAAATAAGTAGAGCCCCCCTTAACTTAAAGTTCTACCTCCGCCTCTATGTGTGATTGTACTGGTATAATATAAACATCTCATATAGAAATTGAGTTTACTCATGCATGTGTAACACTTGAAGAATTATCAACGATACATGCACCATAAGAATTAACAAATAGTATTGAATATCATATATTCATTATTAGATCTAGTTTGCAAGTCATCTATACAACAACAACGAAACTCAATCACACATAAGCTGATTATATGGTTCCATGAGTATATTCAGTAGTATACATACATGCGTGTAATTCAATGGAGTATAAATAAGTCTTGTGTGTTTAATATCTTTCATTATTTCTTGTTACAGATTGTAGAAAGAATGCATATATAGATAAGGGCTTTAGACAAGATTCATTAAAATTATAATCAAACCAAACAATTTATTAAATATCTGCTGTTCGAATCCTATATATGATATCGTATATCATAGTAATCAAATAACAAATGTAGATAAAGGTTCCAATTATGGTTAAATGCTTCCAAACCATGAATCTGTCATATCAGCTCCATACCTCAACATTGTACCATATGTTCGTCTTATCGTCAATATAATCAGCTGCTTTTCTATCAATACGTGGGTCAGCCCATCGACCTGCTCTATCTTGATCACTTGGATACACTTTGTAAGCCCTCATGTTGTTGTCCCACAATTCATAGCCTCGTTTTCGAGATTTCTTGAACCTGAAAATGGCAAAGAATGAAAAGTAGGACTTCTTTTGAGACTTGTTTGCTCCCATTTCTTGTATAGTTGTAGTATTTTGATTTATATAAGATGGTCTTTACATGGTATTTATATGCAAAGCCAAGGGAATATTGAGAAGTGATCTTAACCGTTGAATCGATCGGACGGTTCAGGTTAATTGAAGTTTTTTTATATTTGTCTAGGAGTAGGTAATAACTTAGGCACAGAACATGTTATAACCACCTCTTCTTAACTTCCTACTTGAATGATGCATCTAAACTAAATTATATGTCAACATGAGACTTGGGTATCATGTTGTAGGTGGGTTTGCATTTCATGTCATTGAAAATGTCTTAGGGGTCATCTACTAAATTCATAGACATAGTTTTTTTTATTTATTACAATAAGTTTTATATTTTGGATTAGTTCATATAAAAAGAAGAGGTTTGTGTATAGTGGAGTATTATAGTAGCTTGTGTTTCAATGTTTCAAAGTTGCAAAGCAAACTTTCTCATCTCTAAACTCCAAACTCTAAACCCTAAATGCTAATAATAATAATAATAATAATAATAATAATAATAATAATAATAATAATAATAATAATAATAATAATAATAATAAATAAGCAATAATCTTTTATATCAAAATGGAATAACGGGGATTAATTGAATGACCTCGAAAGATGGTAGGGTTTGGATGAGCTTAACATCAAGAAATTTAGGCAGCAAAGCTGGAAGCAAAAAATAAAAATAAAAAAATAAATCAAGTTTCAAATTAAAGCAAACTTTTTCAGTCAATTGTTCATTTTTAAAGTGTGATAGATATTTTTTTTAATCATAATTTATATTTTATATCTATATTTTGCATTAAAATTAAGATTATATATTATGAAGTGGTACAATAATATGGTGATACTCACACACCACTTTTTAATCCACGTACACTTTTGTGTCATAAACTTATAGTTATGTCCCTAGATTAATTTAGGGAGTTGAAACTTATATTATTATTATAACAACGACAAAACCTAATACCACATGAGTGGTGTATGGGGGAGGTGAGATGTAGACAATCTTTCCTCTATTCGAGAATAAAAACAAGTCATTTCTCCACCTTTAAAACACTCTTAATAAGTAGTAATATTATAAAAGGGGGTTTACCGTTTAATGACCGATTTGTCGATTTTATATTTTAAGTCAAGCGTAAAGTAAATGATGATATTTAAATAACGATAAAATAAATAACAATAATTAAAATGACAATAAATAAAAGTATGAGGAAATATAAAATAAAATATATTATGCTTATTTAAACTTTTGTAATCTTGATGTTTGACGTTTTGATTTTAATTTATTACCCTGGGTTAATTGTCCTTTGTCCTGGATTTATTTGATACCTATCTGGTTTTTACCCATAATAGTCCATCGATCATAATTATAAAATGCTCGTCAAATTAACCTTATTTCCGAAGTCAAATATTCCAATTAATTAGGGATTCAAACTGTAACAAGGTTTTAATACTTTGTTAATAATTACACCAGGTTATCGACTGCGTGTAATCCAAGGTTTTAATACTTTGTTAACAATTACACCAATCACCCTTGAATGTAATCCACCCCTGTTTTAATGAGTCCATTGACTATTAATCCATCCCCGTCTCCAGTCAAATGAACAATTATTAGTATTTATAAATATCCCGCTCACCGTACCCGATCGAACGTATGTGGCTATTTATAAATATGTCAAATTGTAAATCTCTATATTAATCAAATGTAAAGTCCATTAATAACCCATAGTCCAATTTCCACAAGTGTCGGTCTTTTGTCCAAACCCCAATTATGGTCCAAAGTCCAATAACCTCGTCTTAATATTTTGTCCAACATCACGATTACTTCGGCTCAAATAAGCATAATAATAACTTAGTTACGAAACATTAATTTAAAAAGGAGAACATAACTTACAATGATTATTTATCGCGTAGTGTTACACGGACAGAACTTCGACTTCCAAACCCGTAAAATAACCGTTACATAACCCAAACTAACTAATATAAAACTAAACTATATTATATATATATATATATATATATATATATATATATATATATATATATATATATATATATATATATATATATATATATATATATATATTATCACAGAGGGAGTATAGATATTGTGGATGGTGTAATTTTTTTCGTTCAGAAGCTGGAGCTATTTATAGGAGTTTTGAGTTTTTGATCCCCATGCAAGTGCATGAGATTTTAATGTATTTGCCATGCACTTGCATGGGCTTGGTTTCCAGCTCATGTTCTTTTAACTCCTAGCTCGTCGACACAGATAAATATATAATATATATATATATATATATATATATATATATATATATATATATATATATATATATATATATATATATATATATATATATATATATATATATATATATATAATTTACATAATTATATAAATATTATATTATATTCTTGTGCATAGTTGACTTGTAATTTTAGGTCCGTTGACTCGTACGTTGATACTCGTTTTATGTCTCGGTTCCGGATTTTCAAACGTCTTTTCGTATGATTTAATATCTTGTACTTTGCGTTCCGCGACTTGTACTCTTATCAATATTTAGACGTTGATCATCAATAAATTGAACCACTTAGATTGTAACGTGTACGTTTGAGTATTTTGGAAGTTTGCGTCTTCAAATCTTCGTTTTCTTCTTTTGTCTTCACACTTATTTAATATAAACGATTATAACTTAAAAATAGAACAATTGCAACTAAAAACTTTACATATTGGAAGGATATTGCGACTAAATATATGATCATTTTGAGCACTGTCAAATATCCCCACACTTGAACGTTGCTTGTCCTCAAGCAATACAGAACTTGAAATAAAATCACACTTCACTCGAATCACTTTTTATTTTCACACTTTATACATCAGTGATTTTGATACGGTGGTATAAACAATGATAGTAACGATATGGTTTAGAGTCCCACATGACTATAAAAGTTTAGATCCTTTAAGGAAATTGAATCTTTATAAAAACATTTGATCTTTTAAAAATTCATGCTAGCTTTTACCCTAGATAAGTTTTTCGAAATAACCCTTCACCAGTGTTTGCAAAATGTTTTTGTGGGTTTTGTGGGTTTCAGATTTTAAAATTTTAGCTCAAAACTTGTGGTTTTATGTCACTCACTTGCTAACCTGGTATTAGGAAAGCAACACGTCCAGTATACTTGCTCCGTATATTACCTTTAGGTAAACTACCGTCCGGTTGTAAAGGAAAGCATTGAACAAGCAACTATTAAGGCAATGTCTAATGACATGCAGATGTTCATGGTCCACAACGTGTCGGATGCAATTACTATCCTTTGTAGGAGCAATAGTAAAAATCACCCTATATATTTTTGGTCTGGCACAAGGTCCTGTCTTCGACCATGCTATGCAACCACCGCTCTTATGGTTGACACCCAATTTGGTTCAAGTGACCTAATGAATTCTGTTGAATTCTCAGAATTTTACGTTCAATGGTAATGAACGTATTGAAAATAGGTTTTCAGAAAACAAATCGGTTTTAATTTTGATCAAAATATTTTCTCGTTCAAGCTCAAGTTTAGATATCATTGAATTCCATGAGTTTGTAATTCTCAATCTTTAAGGTCAATCTCAAGGATTGAGTAATATCAGGCTTAAATGCTAATTTTTAATCTTTAAGGAGATTATCCTTTCTGGGGGTCTGATTCATTAGTCTTATCAAGCTAATGTGCATGGCGCCCTTCCCATTTTACGAGACAGATCCTCTCATGGTTAGGATAAGTCTGACCACTTGGCGACCCTGTTTGATGCTGAAGTCCGTGGATTTCCTGCTGATTTTAGAGATGACTTTTCTAGATTTTTCGTCAACCTACAGCTGGTCTGGACGACAACTTCCTGACCTAAATCAAGAAGCGCGTGTTTTTTTCGGAAGACTTTACTTCCTTTTAATGATGGAATTGATTCATCGTGTAGATCCATCTTTCTTTCATCTTTATTACAATAAACCGGGTAAAACAGTTAATTTAGTCCAAAACAAAAGCACCTACAATAACTTTACAGAAACATGTGATAGATAGTTTTTAATTGAATAACTTAGTACATTCTCCCCACACTTGGCTTTTTTCATGCGTCTTTTTATTTCTAATAAATAAATTCAAGCGTTTTAGGTTGTTTCTTAATTTATGTCCTTTCCAAGGTAACGAAAATTTTAGCATTAACACCTAGTTTTATCGTTCATAAATATGTATAAACATGATTTTGAATTCATTTAGTTGAAATTTTTTCAAATTTTCATAAAATTTACAAAATAAACCAAGTATAAACCCGAGAGAATTTATAACCCTTCCCCATACTTGAGATCATGCAATGCCCTCATTTGCATGAAATTGGACTATAATTATAAATTCATGAGGGTGATTAGTATAGAAAAGTGATTAAGAATACCCAGTTTGTAATTACAAAGCTCGTCGAATGATAGATGACGCTCCTATTTGTTCATTCTTTTTGTTGTTTTATCACACATGTTTTTCTTTAAAAATGGTTGCTTTTCTGAACTGTTTGCTAATCTTTGAAAATACGTATTAGCCCTAATTTATCATGCATTTTTATTAACGAGTTATGCACTAACCCGAACCCCGAATTTAACATTAAGTGGGGTTAGACTTCCCCACACTTAGCTGACGACATGTGAAGTCGGTAGAATAAGTTCTACGAATTAAAATAGTGAACCAGTTATTTACATCTCGGGTGGTGTATAATATATCATGGGTTTAAAGTTTAGACCCACCCGATCGTCACTACTTAATTCTTTTTTAAGTGTAGCTTTTAGTAAATGGATATGTCTCTTTTCTGGTTCTTGGTCAAATGGATCGTTATACACCGACATACATATTTCTATTGGGTGGACAAATTCTAACATTTCCTTCTGTTCATTCTCGGGATCAAAGTTTTCACCTCTATTACCCAGTTGGGTAAAATTTAAGGTGTCAATATCTATTACAGCTCGTAGTTCATCTTTGGTAGATGACTCCTCTATTGAGAATATTGGGTTGCAAGGTTGTGGAATGGTGAATTTCGGGATCGAAGCAAATTCTTCTTCTTTAACGGTCCTTATCAGTCCTACCACTTTGGTCTCGGGGGTAAAATTTTCAACGTTATCGTTTTCCCAAGAGTACCAATTTGTCACCCTTACTTCTTCTTCATCCATTGATGGATCGATGATTTCGTCGGTAGAGGCTAATGTGTCGATATGTTGTGAAATTGGTAAGACTGAATAAAAAGTATCATCGGGATAATTGGTGATTTCGAAGCTCTCGAATTCATCAAAATTCGATGATATGGGATTTTCTTCCACAATACTCCTCAGATCAACAGGTGTGTAGTCTGATAGAGTTTCAGCTTGCCTATTTGCAAACTCTCTAATTTGTTCATTTTGAGCATCAAATTCTTCGAGTTTGATTTTCATATAATCTAAAAAAATTTCAGACACATAATTTTCCTCGTCCTCTGGTTGTTGGGTTTGGATATATTCTTGGGAATAATCCCAATTTGAATTGTATTCCTCATAATCATTCCATTCAGGTTCTATAGGTGCATAATTTTCCATAGGAACGTAATAATAACATTCCCATGTTGAGTGATAATCTCCACAGATTTCACAACCAGTTATTGTTTCGTCATTCGTGATCCAAGATTGACCGAACGAATTTTCATCAACACTCGTTTGAGAGTATTGATTTAATTGATTTTTGATGTCAGAAAGAGTTTTCAAAATATTTTTGAGATTTTCCATAATACGCTTATTACCAAAATTTAGCTACAATGTGGCGCATTTACTAATTATTCTATTAGTTATAAAACTAAAAATTATATAAGTTATCAAATTAATAGACTTTTCTGCTTTTGCCCACATTTCGAATACCAATAGATGCAGCAGGTAGCCAGGACCCTTTAAATCGAAAATCCACAACTCGCAACTAACAAATCCAACTATTACTACGAACCAGAAAATTGGTGTCTATTGATTTAAAAATAATTTTTATTTTTAATTTTTTAATTTTTTTTATTATTTTTTAAAGTAAAAGTAGCAATAAAAATTATGTGTTAATAATCCAAATCCAAAATATGAAATAAAATATAGGCGTAGAAGTAACTAAACCCAATTGTGTCTACTTTTTTTTTTATGTCGACCAAACAAAAATTCAAATGGAATGCACCAAAATTAAAATTGCATAAAATCCCCTTGTACTGTTCCACGTGAATTACCAACAATATGAGTGGTCCTCCTTTTTGTATGCAACAGTACACGCACAATAATTTCTAATGATATAATAATAGTTTTGGAGGTAAATTTTAACCATTTGACATATAACAATATTTATTTGAATAAAGGGGGTTGAATTCAGTCTTGTGTTTTATTTTTAACAAGTCAAAAAGATAAAAAAAAAGAACAAAAACATACAACCGTAATTAATATTAATATTAATATAATAACAATAATAATTTTTAATAGTATTAAGCATGTCAATTATTTATATAAGCTATAGAAGGTTGTAACCATTGAAAGCACAACAGTACACGCACACACAGACCAACCAATAAACAATTTTAATTGCACTCTTTTTTTTAACTTATGTATAATTATATTTTTATAAATATAGATTAAAAATATAGCGTTTTGCGCTCCCCGGCAGCGGCGTCAAAATCTTGATGATGCAGCGGAGTGTATACGAAATACTATTAATTTTAATACGAAATACAATACAAATTACACAAGTTTAAATTATTTATTTACAGATGGGATATACCTAAACTCTGCTACAACACTATAGGTAGTGTACCTAATCATAGAGTAGTATAGTTTTAGTAAGTCCGGTTCGTTCCACAGGGAGACGGCTTATTTTACACTATATTTTTATAGAACTATATTTTTACAAATATATATATATATATATATATATATATATATATATATATATATATATATATATATATAAGTAATAATATTATAAAAGGGCGTTTACCGTTTAATGACCGGTTTGTCGATTTTATATTTTAAGTCAAGCGTAAAGTAAATGATGATATTTAAATAACGATAAAATAAATAACAATAATTAAAATGACAATAAATAAAAGTACGAGGAAATAAAAAATAAAATATATTATGCTTATTTAAACTTCCATAATCATGATATTTGACGTTTTGATTTTAATTTATTACCCTGGGTTAATTGTCCTTTGTCGTGAATTTATTTGATACCTATCTGGTTTTTGCCCATAATAGTCCATCGGTCATAATTATAAAATGCTCGTCAAATTAACCTTATTCCCGAAGTCAAATATTCTAACTAATTAGGGATTCAAACTGTAACAAGGTTTTAATACTTTGTTAATAATTACACCAGGTTATCGACTGCGTGTAATCCAATGTTTTAATACTTTGTTAACAATTACACCAATTACCCTTGAATGTAATTCACCCCTGTTTTAATGAGTCCATTGACTATTAATCCATCCCCGTCTCCGGTCAAATGAGCAATTATTAGTATTTATAAATATCCCGCTCACCGTACCCGATCGAACGTATGTGGCTATTTATAAATATGTCAAATTGTAAATCTCTATATTAATCAAATATAAAGTCCATTAATAACTCATAGTCCAATTTCCACAAGTGTCGGTCTTTTGTCCAAACTCCAATTATGGTTTAAAGTCCAATAACTCCATCTTAATATTTTGTCCAACATCATGATTACTTCGGCTCAAGTAAGCATAATAATAACTTAGTTACAAAACATTAATTTAAAAAGGAGAACATAACTTACAATGATTATTTATCGCGTAGTGTTACACGGACAGAACTTCGACTTCCAAACCCGTAAAATAACCGTTACATAACCCAAACTAACTAATATAAAACTAAACTATATTATATATATATATATATTATTATCACAGAGGGAGTATAGATATTGTGGATGGTGTAATTTTTTCGTTCAGAAGCTGGAGCTATCTATAGGAGTTTTGAGTTTTTGATCCCCTTGCAAGTGCATGAGGTTTTAGTGTATTTACCATGCACTTGCATGGGCTTGGTTTCCAGCTCATGTTCTTTTAACTCCTAGCTCGCCGACATAGATAAATATATATAATATATATAATTTACATAATTATATAAATATTATATTATATTCTTGTGCATAGTTGACTTGTAATTTTAGGTCCGTTGACTCGTACGTTGATACTCGGTTTATGTCTCGGTTCCGGATTTTTGAACGTCTTTTCATATGATTTAATAGCTTGTACTTTGCGTTTTCCGCGACTTGTACTCTTATCAATATTTAGACGTTGATCATCAATAAATTGAACCACTTGGATTGTAACTTGTACGTTTGAGTATTTTGGACGTTTGCGTCTTCAAATCTTCGTTTTCTTCGTTTGTCTTCGCACTTATTTAATATAAACGATTACAACTTAAAAATAGAACAATTGCAACTAAAAACTTTACATATTGGAAGGATATTGCAACTAAATATATGATCATTTTGAGCACTATCAACGCCAATAAATCGACGCGTGTTGTTGACTCAAAAATAGAGCCTAAAATAGTTAATTAGGTGCAAACAGAGGCGGATCCAATGTGTAAGAGGGGAGGGGGCGCGCCCCCGGTGGATTTCGAAATTTTAGTGCAAATTTTTTTGGTTTTTCGATTTTGCCCCTGGTGGAATTTTGTTTTGCCCCAAACCCTTCATATTTTGCCCCAAACCCTCCATATTTTACCCCAAAACCTTCGTATTTTGCTCAAAATCTCTAAATTTTGCTCAAAAACTCTATATTATGCCCCAAAACCTCTATATTTTGTCAAAAAAAAAATCCTTACGTTTAAAAAAAAAATTTGCCCCCGGTGAAAAATTTTCCTGGATCCGCCACTGGGTGCAAAATAGTAATAATAATAATAATAATAATAATAATAATAATAATAATAATAATAATAATGATTATAACTATAATTAAGGGTAAAATAGTTAATTAGGTGTACATAGATCAAAAAGTGGTGTATAAGGATCACCTCCGTACTACAATATACTTATTGTTTTAGAAAATATTCGTCTGGTTGGCTAAATGGTATGGGAAGTTGATTGATTAAATAAATATCCACACTTATGCGAATATCTGATTGAGTGCCATAACTATTGGGGGTTTAAGGACAACATGATTCAACTCTCTGATTCGATTACCGTGACTAACTCTAGTCGAGATGATGATATCAAGTGGGTGGTTGAACATAGGTCCACCATCAAATGTCCATGATCAGGGTTGTAGATCTCGACGAGATCTCGGATTTTGGAGCAGGACGAGAAATTTTATCCAACTCGCTCGCTCAACTCTAGTCAAATCTCGCTCAACACGCTCGATCATCTCGCTCAACTCGCCAAATCTTGCTCATAGTCTATTACTTATACATACATATCTATTTATAAAGAGGGGATTATGGTTAAGTGAGCGTTATGGGCTGCTCATGGGCCAAGCCCAAAATCTAAGCCCGATAACTTATGCGCATCTTCACTGGTGGTGAAAAAAACGAGGAGTTTTAAGATTTTGTTGACAATGTGACGTTTCCGAATTCATAATTGGTGGACGGATGCAGTTAACGAGTGACATCTGGGTTGCAATGATAAAAACAGAATTTCAAAATTCAATCTAGTTGCAAACACGGATGGGGATGGTTGTCGGTGGTTAGATGATGGTAGCGTGGTGGCAGTGGCAACCGCGACTGGCCCATGACAAACTGGCCGAGGCCCGTCCTGTTAATGTTGTGTGTTTTAATTAGTTAACTATATTTTGTTTCAAAGTAATTGAAATTAAATGTTACACCATAAAAGGAATACATGAATTTATCAGCATAGTTTTCAGAAACTGAAAGAATAAAGTCTCATTCATTTTCAAATCTGGAAACTAAAGATTTAATCAAAAAGATAAACAAGTTTAGATTTCCATTCACAGGCTACATTGCATTCTGTTTTAGGTAATGAAATTTGATGCCTTTTTGATTTGTATTTGTTCATTGCACTATATATATATATATATATATATATATATATATATATATATATATATATATATATATATATATATATATATATATATATATACAGTTTATAAGAGCACAGATGCAATGATTCTGACACAAATTCTTTTTGAGAAATTGAAAGATTCGACATAATTATGGACCGCGAACTGGACCAAAGCAGAAACATCCAGCAGCTTGATCTTCTGGAATCATACCTCCCCCTTTGCTGGTATCAATGGCTTCTAGTAACTTCACAACTTCATCCATCTCTGGTCGCTTATCCGGATTTGCATCCCAACATCTCCTCATTATGTTTGCTAGCGAACTCGGGCAACATCTTGGTATTTCAGGCCTCAGATTCTAACAAAAAGAAAAATCAATAAAAAAAAAAACAAAAACAAAACATTTTGAGTTACAATCAAGCCTTTCAAATTATATTATAAAAGGGTAAACGGATAAGGTTTTCCTCTTCATGCTATTCAGGGAAAAGTAGGGATGTTCAATATGTACTTTCAAACCAATTATATCGAAAACCGAATTTGATTTCAGTTTTAAGTTTGGTTCACAATTTTTTTTTCGGTTTTAATTTTTTGAATTCGCTTTAATCGAATACCGAAATTCAAATCACAACTTGAATTTAAAATCAATTTGTTATGATTATTTTGGTTAAATTATGATTTGGGGTTTTCGATTAACCGATACCGAACCAAATTCGAATTCGGTTTTTGGTTCAGTTTTAAATTTGAATTCCGTTTCGGTTTTCGGTTTTGACATCAAAATTTTCAAAACCGAACAAACCAAACCAAGTATACTAAGAAAATCGAATCCCAACAGCTGAACACCCCAACACCGAAAGGGAGTGTTTTTTTTACGCGCTCTAACCGGGTTATCCCGTGAGCGTTTCCGACCCTTTTCCCTGGCGTTGCAAGTTAGTTGGTCAATAATATGCACGGGCCTAATCTGGTTATCCCATGACCATTTTCGACCCTTTTTCCTGGCCACCCTAAAATATGTTGCGGGTTAGTTAATCGACTCACGTGTCTAACAACTGCTGATGAGACTTCAGCAAAACTGAGAAAAGGGTAAGGCAGATCACAGCAATACGTTTCCCATAAGCATACACCGAAGCTGTAAACGTCACATTTTCTATTGTAAGGCTTTCCTTGAAGAACCTGGTACGATAAAGTTAAGATCTTTTGTACTTATTAGAGTTCAAAAAGCAATTAAGCATAAGACAGTTAAAAGAAAAGTAAACAACTTAGATCACCTCAGGAGCCATGTAACCAAGGGTTCCGGTTTCACCAGTCATGTCTTTAGGATTCTGAGCTTCAACACGAGCAACTCCAAAATCGGCAATTTTTAGGTTCCTATGAGCATCTAACAACATATTTTCGGCTTTAACATCACGATGCACAATCTTCTTTGAATGAAGATAGCTCAATCTGCAACATCAAAAACAATACATTATTTTTCATTATCGATAAAAGCATATATGTAGCATATACATATTGCCAAGGGCGAATCTATAGTGTATCAAGTGGTAGAATGGGATACCACTGAAATACGCGATGCGGTGAAAAATTTCGGGGCTTTTAACCAGTGATACCGCTGAATAGTGTAACTTTTTGTGTGACACTATTGTTTAGTGTAATTCTTTTTTAACTTTTAACTAGTGACACCTGTGAATTCGAAACCTAGATCCGCCACTGCATATTGCATAATTTTTTTTTAAAAAAAAATTAACAACAAACAAACACACCCATTATATAGTACAGTTTGGCCATAATCCCTTTGGTTATACAGATTTCATAATTGATGTAATGAAAGAATACAAAAACTCACCCTCGAGAGAGATCTAAAGCGAGTTGAATCACAACTTTATAAGGAAGCTTCTTCCTTCGGTTTTTGTACAACAAACCTTTTAATGTCCCGCCTGTCAGAAATTCTACAACGACGCAACAAGCCTTTGATGGAAATTGATCATTTGGACCATCATTTGAAGTTTTAGCAGGAATTTTAAGATTTGAAGTCCCCATTGAAGCACCAACAAACTGTATTCAACCTAATCTTTTATTAACAACATTAAAAGCAACATAATCCATTGTCACTTTCAAAATAGAAACACGTTCGTTACGTACTCTAGTGACATTTGGATGATCCAGCTCCTGCCAGACAGCAACTTCTTGCCGAAATGATGCTCGTAAAGAAGCCAGTTCTGTAGTAGTTGCCATGTCATCCTCACCCCAATCCAACAGTTTCACTGTAATAATGTTATCATAAATCATAATGATAACTCTGAATGTTTTTCAATAAATTCATTTTGCTCGTAAAAAAAAGGAATGTTTTTACGATGTATGTCACTATTTTTTACAACAACAATTAGTGAGTTGACTCGATTTGGTTTTGACCCAACCTATTCGACCCAATTCAAAAGGTGACCCGCTTGACCCGTTTTCAAACCGTTACCCAACCCGACCTTGTTGCCATGCATAAGGCAAAATGAATCCAAATATGATAATCTACATCATAAAAGGTGACATGTGACCCAACCTATTCGACCCAAATCAAAAAGTGACCTGCTTGACCAATTTTGCCCCTTACCCAACCCGACCCTATTGCCAAGCATAGGGCAAAATGAATCCATATATGATAATCTACATCCTAAAAAGTGACCCATGACCCAACCTATTCTACCCAAATCGTAAAGTGATCCTTGACCCATTTTGACCCCTTACCCAACTCGACCCGTTGCCAGGCATTAGGCAAAACGATTCCATATATCATAAACTACATCGTAGAAAGTGACCCATGACCCAACCTATTCTACCCAAATTAAAAAGTGATCCTTGACCCATTTTGACCCCTTACCCAACTCGACCCGTTGCCAGACATTAGGCAAAACGGTTCCATATATCATAAACTACATCGTAGAAAGTGACCCATTACCCAACCTAATCGAACCAATTCAATAAGTGACCCGCTTGACCTATTTTGAGCCGTTACCCAACCCGAATAGGACAAAATGAACCCATATATGATAATGTCAATAGATACATGACGAAAAAAAACATACCAGCAACCTCTTGATCATCATAAGTACCACGATAAACGGTACCATATGTTCCTCGAGCAATAAGATTTCTAAGTTCCAACTTAGCCAAATCAATCTCCCATGCTTCCTTAGGCCTATTATCTTGTTCTACACTTCTTGACCAAACTCGGCTCAAATGCTTCTCTAGTTGCACGTCCAAGCTTTTTAGATCAATTTTATCGGCTCTAAACACCATATCTTTTGTGCTTGCAGATTTGTTGGTCTCCCCCAACGTGTCGTTCACTTCGAGTAAATCGTTCTCTCCAACGCTTTCCATGCTCTTTAAATTCGATTTGGAAACCTCGGGCTCTTTGTTCTCTTCGGTTTCCGCATTTGATCTTGAATCCATTGTCTAGAAATCATTCACATACATAAAAAAAGTATAAATCAACAAAAAAATGTCAACTCTTTTTATGATAATCCAAATAAAATGCAAATGTATGATGTTTCAATGCAATGAATTGATGTTTTCAATTATGACATCAAGAAACATGAAACCACGTGTCAAGATTAATGAACAAAGAAGGAATTGCATACCACATTTGGTTGTTCAAGAAAATTGTTAGAGAGAAAGATGTAAATATGCAGAACTCAAAACTAAATCCTAAAGTAGAGAAAGATAAAAACATAAATTGTTGTGAATCATAAAGAGTCACATGATGAAATAAAAACCAAATGAGATAATAATGGTGGTAATTAGAAGACTAAAAAAAGCAAAGGAGATTAGAGGAGCCCTGTTTTTTTGGATAATTAAATGGATTAAAAGTATTATTAGGGAATATGTCAACCATTACTTCGAATCTCTTGACCTTTTACACTTCGAAAAATAAGCGATCCCTTTTATCTTATTAAGATAAATACTTTTTCTTACACATTTTTCCAACGTGTCATAACTAGATTATTGTAAGGAAATTATTATTTTATTATTATCATCATATTCATATTCATAATCATCTTATAATCTTATATAAAGGAAAGAAAGTGGTAGTAGTTACTACAGTAGTTTTTTGATAGTATATTCATTAAATTATTGAATCGAGTTGTAACGTGTTTTGAGAATTGAGGTGTTAGTCGCCAAGTCATGTTAAGTTATGATTTAGTATTTTTTTTACTTACTAGTTACTACTGTACTTTTTTGCTAGTTTTAATTTTATTTATTGCTTTCGAAGAAAGAAAATACTGTATAGAGCTTAATTTTAATTTTAAAAGCTTAGGTTAATTTAACCAATCAAATTTTAGTATATTTGTTTTATTATTTAATTTGAAATGTTTGAATTCGAGAGAATAGAGAGGGTTTACATTCACAAAGCAGATAATCTTTTGCTCCTTTCAAATGTAAAATATTCGTTAACTCCCTTTTACTCCCCCTCAACCAAACAATAATCTTTAAATAATAAACACTTTGACTTGTTTTGGCTACAAAAGTTTTTGTTCAACCAAACAATAATCATTTAAATTATAAACTAGCTGAGTTGTTTTGATTATGAAAGCTTTTGTTTGAGATCTTTTGTTCAGAATAAATCGAATCTTGGATTGAGATTCTCACGAATTATTTGTCATAGCATCGTAATCTATTGGTATCATCTTTATTAAAATGGTAACCACGTGTCATTTCTTCCTCTCATGATAAATATATACAAAAACATGTACATTATGAAATTTAATAGTCGATATAGTAAATTACAAGTTACGATTGAATTTTACTTTATCATAAAATTACAATTGAAATTGCTAAAAAAAAAAAAAAAACTATGTAAACATTCATTTCACTTTTGAGTGTGTTTTTAGTGCATGTGATTGAAAAACATATTTTCAATACACATATTTGGCCAAAGGTTATGAATTCAATTTTGATTCGGTTTTTTTAACTGTTTATATGATATGATTATATCAATAATTGAATTCCGTTTTCAACTCAGCTTTCTTTTAAACCAAATTAGAAAAAAAAATCGTAAATCAAATCAAATATAAATTTAAAATGGAATCGAAAACCAAATTTATGTTATGATACCACAAAGTCAAGATAAGGTGGCTATGTGGATGTCAATTTTGTATACAGAACTTACGCATGCAGAGGAATAGTTATTTTGTAACAACCCAAACCAACCTCGACCAAACCACGCGAAAATACAAAATAAAAAAAAATTATGTGCAGCATACCCGCGCGGCGCGCCAAAGTGGACTGTCCGGAAAGTTTTTAAATGCGAAAAAGATTGACTAGTTCCCGACACTTTTAGACGAAACGCTTTTTACCATACATCCAAATATGTAAAACTAACTTGTTTCAAGCATAAAATCAATATTTTACAAGCGGGGCCCACACGACCCAAATTACAAGTTTAGTACAAGTTAAGAGTTTCGACCACCAAAAAGTTTAAGTTCCAAACTACGCAATGAGCATGGTGTTTGGGATTAAACTACCCAACTATCGGTCAAACTCCAAGAGCTACTAAAGCCAAAAGCGTCCCCTAGCATCAAGCGGGATCTCTAGTCCAAAACGATGCCCTTACCCTTGTCCAAAACCGAACCTATAAAATGGTAAACAACGAGAGGGTAAGCAAAGCTTAGTGAATGCAATAATTATACTAATACATATATAATTATACATACTTGCATACACTTACACACCAACCCGCAAACACGCTAGCATACACATTTAGCTTATCGTCACGATAACAAGCTATAAATCTCCAATACCACAAGCTAGCATAACAACCGCATATGAATATAACTCGAATATATAATATGCTTACAACACAAATAACCATGGTTAACCAATAGTACAAGGGAACGACGCTCGCGAAAACGCCATCGGTGTTCACAACATCCGTTAGGGCACTTAACACCTCGCACCACTAACCCCTAGGGTGGCACCTTAACACCTCGGCACATCACCCCGAGTGGCATCTTAACACCTCGATGCATCACTCATTAATTTACGGAGTGGCGTCTTAACACCTCGACACTACACTCCTAGGTGGCATCTTAACACCTCGATGCTACACCCGAGTGGCATCTTAACACCTCGATGCTACACTCTTCACGTGAAACATGGTGTCTTAGCACCTCGACACTACACATTTCACGCTACAACAAATAGACACATTATATACATACGCATATAATTATTCCACTCACCTCAAAGTCTTGTGAAAAGATACCCGAGCTTGCAAGACCTCAAAGTAACGTACCTATCATATAATACACATCATCAAACGCAAACTCAAGTCGGTCAACCAAACCCTTTTCACCATTCTAAGCCATTTTGACCCAAGGTGCAATTTCAACCCATTTGCACCCTTAACCCTAAATTGGGTCAACACACACCAAAACCCTAATCATTCGTCAAGATGGGTTTAAAACACATTTAGGTCGCAAGGCTAACTCGTTTTCATACTTGCTAGGCCACTTAGGTCATTAAAGACTCATTTGACCCATTTCAAGGTCAACACACCCATTTGGGTCATCCATACCCAATAACACCCATTTACGTATTATTAAAGTGTTCTAGCAACTAACTAACCAAATTTAAGACTCAAAAGTCCAATTAACACATTCAAACCCTAGGTTAGTCATCAATGAGCCTTCATAACCCATATTCACCCAAAATCCCCAAAATACTAACAAAATGGGTCTTTGGTTCATCACTAGCCCAAACCCTAACCCTTAAAGCAATTAAAGTAAGAAATCGGGTTTTATAACTTACCAACACAATCACCACGTAGCTATCGACTAGATGAACGACTTTATAACTTGCACCAAGACCCGATTCAACCTCTTTCACCCTTTAATGGAGCTTTCTCTCTCAAGGATTGCACTCTCTCTCTAGAGTTTAATTGGAGAAGATAAGGTTGTTGGGAATGGAGTGAATGAAGCTCCAAAACTGATCCAAGGCATTAAATTCGGGCTCCAATGTGTTTTGACCAAAATGCCCTCAAAAAATATCTATTTTAAAAGAAGAGGAGAATCTGTCGCAGACAGATGGCGCGGCGCGCCACCAGGCCGCGCGGCGCGCGACACCTCCAGTTCAGCTTCTTTCTTGCTTTTAAATATATAACCAAAACCCCGTTTCAAGTATCGAACATTACACTTATATACACTACAAATACTCGAGTCTTACAACTCTCCCCCACTTATTCGGATTGCGTCCTCGCAATCCAAGCCGCATGAAACGAGGGAAGATAAACTAACACGAACTCTTCGGGCTCCCAAGTGAACTCGAAACCTTTACTTCGCCGCCATTGAACCTTGAAAGTTCTCACCTCTTTATTCCTCAACATTTTCACCTTCTCGTCAAGGATAGCAATCGGTTCCTCGACATATTCTAACTTGTTGTTTAGCTCGATCTCGTCTAAAGGCATCCATGAGGAATCATCCGCAAGACACTTACGGAGGTGGGAAACATGAAATGTATTATGGATCCCCGCAAGCTCTTCAGGTAATTCCAATCGATATGCAACTTCACCAACACGAGCTAAAACCTTGAACGGCCCAATAAACCGAGGAGCTAACTTTCCCCATTTTCGAAATCGAATAATACCCTTCCATGGTGAAACCTTAAGCATCACCATATCGCCTTCTTGGAACTCAATCAATCGCCTACGTCTATCAGCATACGACTTTTGCCTATCCTGAGCCTTCTTCAAATGTTCCCGAATCAAATCGATCTTGCTATTGGTCTCTAAAACCAAATCGGTACTCCCGATCTCTCTTTGACCCACTTCTCCCCAACAAACGGGAGTTCGACACCTACGCCCATAAAGCATTTCGTAAGGTGGCATCCCGATACTAGTATGATAACTATTATTGTACGAGAATTCCACCAAAGGAAAATGCTCATCCCAACTACCACCGAAGTCAATGATGCACGCCCGTAACATATCTTCCAAAGTTTGATTCGTACGTTCGGTTTGACCGTCCGTTTGAGGATGATACGCCGTACTCAACTTCAATTGCGTACCCATATCTTCATGAAACTTTTCCCAAAACCGAGATGTAAAACGGGTATCTCGATCTGAAATAATAGATATAGGAACCCCATGTCGCGAGACCACTTCCTTGATAAACAACTTAGCCAAGGCCTCCGATGTCACGACCCTACTTTTTCCGTTATGTTTTTTTTTTTATTTATTTAAGTATTTAACTTTGGTTAAATAGTATCCTTACCATGTCATATTTTTTTTGTGACTTGATTTTATTCTATATAAATTAAATAATATTTCTATATTATTTATTAAATGAAAAGGTGTGTTTACGTGATAGTATGTTCCTACGTATGACGTTTTTATTCGAAGAATCGTCTCGGTTTCCAAACTAACGATTAGATATTCGTGATTTCTAAATTCGAATTATTTTTAATACGATATTCCAATATCGTATGAGTTAATAAAATATTTCTATATTTTGTTTCATGGATTCCTATCCTTCTCGTGTATTTAATCACGTAACGGTATTTTTCTCGGTCCGCGTTCCGTTTAATCTTTCGGGACAACTTTTGCATATTATAGGTCTAGTTACTCCTAGTTTCGGACTCTCATATTACAACTTTTTGTCACCACTTCAAATTAATTAGGAAATCATTTTTAGGATCCTAAAATTGTACAAACGCAATTTTAAGTAGTTAACGATATAATAAAACATAAATATAAATATTACTAATGATATTACGGTGTATGTAGCCTTATCAATCGTATAAACTTGTTCGGTTCGGTTCCGGTAAATTCGGTTTGGTTCCGTCAAAAGAACCGTCCCGTTTGATAAAAATATGAAATATAAATCCACAAACGTAAATGAAATCAATAAATGTAGATTAATTGATAGAAGCGCATAAACATATTCAAGTAAAAATGTCTAGTGAAATTACTAATCAAAAACAAGAATTTGATGAAAATAACATATTAACGATCAACGATACTAGTTATATAAAAGATTTTACAACAAACACATATATTTTTTTTTTAACTCTTCTAATACTCCATAGTCCTTCATTAGTTGATTCATCTTATATTACAATCAGTAGGTCTCAAATTGAAAATTTGCATCTCTAATGTCTCTAATGAATAATAAATGCACAACTAAAAGGATATTGGAAGTACTTGAAAGAGTCAAACAACGTGGGCTTTAGGTGGTCATTATCCCCAACATTTCAGTATTCTCGTTCCTATCAAAGTTATTGATATCAACCGAATTAAACCATACAATCCTAATTATTTTCTCTCGAATACGTTTTACACAAACACACATACACAATTCGTTTTCAAAAGTTAAATTTAAGCGACTAAGTCACAAAAGAGTTTAGAAAAGGAAGGAACGCATTGACGAACAAGAACAGAGGTTTTCAACCTTGATCGATTGGTTATAACTCGATCTCGTTCGAAGGTAACTTCTAACCTTATTTTGGATACTAATATTTTACAAGACCCTAATAATCGTCCCGGTTTCATATGATCGATTGTATCAAACCGAAACTAACCAATAGTGTGTCATCGATATCAGTTTGTATTTGAAAGTGGTTGGGTTTTCGGGTACATCGTTTACTAACAAATGGTAATATGAACTATGAACTCAATAAATAAACTCCACGGTAATGCTTTATCAAGAAAACTTATGTTCATAAGCTTAAATTTGGTGTTATACATCACTTACATTTTGTCAATCTTGAAGTCAAGGTAGTTGTCGGATATAATTTATCATTGAATCAAAGTCTAAAAACTTATGGTGACAATCATAATCCGAATCTTAATTGACTTAGTTTATATAAATTGTTATATACTGAATCTATGATTAAAATTGAAGATTTAAAAATATATTTATATTGCTCTGTTTGGTTTTACCTGTACGTCAAAGTACAAAAGCAATTTAAAGATGATGAGTTTTTTTTTTATTTTTTTTTTTATGAAGTTGCACATTCAGTCCTTAAATTATGAATAGTTTTACTAACTTAATAAAATATATATATATATATACCACATTCTGGTACGTACTCAAAACCCACAGGAAATTTTGAGATTTTATGAACTTTTGTTTCTTGTCCCAAATCTATTACTAGTCATCCAAAAAAAAAAAATGAATTTGAAGTAGAAACTTCAGTACTGGAGACAAGCAAATTGACATGATAAAGTTGGTGTAATTTTATAAATCACACTTTTAGTCCCTAAAATATGAACAAGTTGCAAATTGAATCTATAGATCACCAAGATTTTCATTTGGTTGATTATGAGAGATAATATATATCTATATATAGTGATGACTCTTAAAGGTGTTGTATGACCACTAACCAACCTCATTAATCTAGGTTAAACGCTTTGGGTCACACGTTTACGCTAGTATCTGTGATTTGTTGCTGTGCTTCAAGGTGAGTTATAGTCCCCTTTTTACATACTTTTTAAAGTATACTTTTTGGGATGTGATTACATGCATTTTTACTTACATTTAGACACAAGTAACAGTTAAATTTAATTATTCATTGTGAGTTGGACAAAAATATTCCCTAGTCTGGTAACTGTAATCATTGGTTTCTACCGGTGAACGCGAATCCTACGGATAGATCTATCGGGTTTGACAACCCCATTTCGAGCTAGTCGCGCTAGCAATTTATAATCGGAATGTTTAGTACTTCGTAATTTGTTGTAGGTACACTGTCCAAGTGTATATTTTTATTGTGTTTGGCAAGGGTAAATAAAGGGTTAAGTGGTTACCAGGTGGCTCATTGATAATGGAATAATGTTTAATGTTTTCTAACATTTTTAAATCTTGTGGTCTAAAGTTTATTTACTTATTTAAACCTATAATTCACTCAACCTTTGTGTTGACAGTTTACTCGCATGTTTTCACAGGTACTTGAGTTTATGTGATGCTTCCGCTGTGTTTAGAAGAGTCTGCATGCATTTGGGCAGATTTTTATGAAACAATTATGAAACTTAAGTTTGCATTCTATTTTCGGATAATTTAAACTTGTGTGTTGTTGACAATGTTTGTGTCAACTTTTGTTATTTAATATGTTTGGTTGTTTTTAAACTACATATTTTACTATGTTTCCTTTTTGGAAAAACTTTTGAAATAAAAGAATGAAAATTTGTTTATTTAATTCATTTAAGTCCGATCAAGCTGTGAGACCAACTGACGGAACCGTTAAGTGTTTTGACGGGGTCGTCACATGTGGTATCAGAGCGTTGGTTGTAGGGAACTAAGCGGTCTTAATGTGGTCAACCCGTGGTTTTTAGGGTGCATTAGAGTCTAGTCTACAGCCCGACCTTTTTGCTATAGCATTAATATGCATTTCATTTCGTATAAGTTATATTATTAGCTTGTATATCTTTTGGTATGTGGTTTGCGGTTTTGCTGTTTGCAGATGTCGACTTCGAGCGATAACTCCGTTGCTGCTCCTGCTCCACCGTCTCCTGCTAGACGTTGTGCTAATCAACCCCGGATCGATGATCCTGTTCACTATTATTTTTCCACCATTACTCACATGAACCGGGCTTAGAATGAGGTGACGCGTATTAATGCCCTTAGTGATTGTATGCGTACTTTGCCACATAACGAAGTTATGGACGAGATTCGTGATGACATGGGTAATTTTATCAGTTTTAAGCATAGGGTTGAGGATGAGAATCGTAAGCGTGATCGAGAAGTTAATGCTAAGTTCGAGGCTCTCGAGAGCACTGTTCGTGGGTTGAAGGAAGAGTTGGATGTTGTGAAAGGAAAGTTGCATAAGTATGAGGCTCCTGCCGAGACTCATGCTGGACCAGCTTATCACACCCGCTCTAAACGAATGTGATGTGATTATTCATATTGATTATCTATTCCATAAGACTTAATGTCCTTTTATACATACATTTTGAGTTATGTACGGCGTTTTGTCGAGGATTTTATTAAGGTTTTTGTTATGGGATATTTTCATTATGTATGGATGGTTATTTTTATGATATCTATTATCACTATCATGTTTTATTTCTGATGTTGTGGCTCTTGGCATGTTATATTATGCGTAATATATGTTCATGTATGTTAGGTGCTATTTATGTTGTATGATGTTATCATAAAATATGTATGCATGTGATGGTTATTTCTATAACAATCATAACTGTCATGTTATTACTCATAGTGTTAGTTGACTAATATCTTAATGGTTAGTCTTTTTGTGTTTGATCTATTTCTTTATAACACTAGTATAATTTCTGGTACTAACGAATGTGTTATTCTATTTTTGAAGATCATGCCTCCAAGAGAGTCCACTGAAGCTCGTATGCAACGCTTGATTTCTGAAGGGATTGCTGCTGCTATGGCAGCGAATGCTAATGTTAATGCCAATGCGAACAACAACAACAACAACAACCAGGTGGGATGCTCCCACAAAACTTTTATGGCTGGTCGACCCCAAGAATTCAGTGGTACGGAAGGACCAATAGGGCTCACTCGATGGTTCGAGAAGATCGAATCAATTTTCAGGGTTAGTCGGGTCCGTGAAGAGGACAAAGTTAGTTTTGCTAGTTGCACTCTCAAGGATAGTGCTTTGACTTGGTGGAACAATCTAGTTAGTAGTTTGGGGAACGATGTAGCTTATGGTTTGGCCTGGAATGATTTTAAGGAAAGATTGATCACCCGCTATAGACCTCGGGGTGAGCTTAAGAAGCTAGAGGTTGAACTCAAAAATTTGAAAATGAATGGCACCGAGTTAGATGCCTATGAGCGAAGGTTTTTCGAGTTAACTTTGTTGTGTCCTAGGGTTTATGCGGATGAGGACCGCAAGATTGAGGCTTACATTGATGGGTTGTCTGAGAAGATTGAACACGGGGTTGAGTCTAGTAAACCCCAGACTATTGAGGCGGCTATGTCTATGGCCCACAAACTTAATGATAAGGTGTTGAGAAGAAGCAAGGCTACTGTTACTGAAACTAGTGAAGAAATTGTTAAGAAGGCTGACAGTGGGAAAAGAAAGTGGGATAACAACCGCAATCAAAACCAGGGTCAGCAGAAGAAACAGGATACTTCGGGTGCTACTAACCGTAACCAGCGTGTTTGTCCTCGTTGTTATAAGGCTCACGGGGGTTACTGCACAGTTACTTGTAAGAGGTGCTCCAAGCAAGGGCACATTGCTAAAGATTGTACAGTGCTTTTGTTGGGTTCTGCTACTCCAGCTGCGGGTGGTAATAATAATAATGTTGGTAATAGAGGTGGTAACGGTAATGGTAATGGGAAATTGAATAATGGAGGTAATCAAAGGGTTTGCTATGAGTGCAGGAAGCCGGGGCATTTCCGAGATGCTTGTCCCAACAAGAAGACTGCTGAAACCGCACGCGGCCGAGTGTTCAACATAAATGCTAAGGATGCTGAGGAAGATCCTAAGCTTGTTACTGGTACGTTCTCAGTCAACGATTTATCAGTTTATGTACTATTTGATTCTGGGGCTGATTTGAGTTTTGTGTCGAGTAAATTAAGTTCAAAAATCAAAACACCGGTAACTCCCTTAGACAATACTTATGTTGTTGAAGTAGCTAATGGTAAAGAACTTACTGCTAAGACTGTACATCGTAAATGTAACATTAATCTGGGTGGTAGGGATTTTGAGATAGATTTGATACCGATTGAACTTGGTAGTTTTGATATTGTTATTGGCATGGATTGGTTATCTGCGAATCGTGCGGAGATCGTATGTTATGATAAAGCTATTCGTATTACTGATGTGATTGGAGAGCCACTGATGGTCTTTGGAGATAAGAAATGCACACAGTTAAATCTTATTAGCTGTATGAAAGTTCGAAAACATCTTCGCAAAGGTGTCATGCTATTCTTGCTCATGTCGTTGATCCTAGTAAGGAAGTGAAGAACGTTGGCGACATTCACATTGTTAGAGATTTTCCCAAGGTATTTCCCGATGACTTACCTGGCCTTCCGCCGCAACGCGTGGTAGAATTTCAAATTGATCTTGTTCCCGGTGCTGCTCCTGTAGCACGTGCTCCTTATCGTCTTGCGCCTTCTGAACTTCAAGAATTGTCGAGTCAACTCCGCGATTTGTTAGACAAGGGTTTTATTCGTCCCAGTTCGTCCCCTTGGGGAGCTCCTGTTCTGTTTGTTAAGAAGAAAGATGGTTCTTTTCGTTTATGTATTGACTATCGTGAATTGAACAAGCTTACTATTAAAAATCGTTATCCTCTTCCGAGAATTGATGATCTGTTCGATCAACTTCAGGGTTCATCTGTTTATTCAAAAATCGATCTTCGTTCTGGCTATCATCAGTTGCGTGTTAAAGAATCTGATGTTTCGAAAACTGCTTTTCGCACCCGTTACGGTCACTTTGAATTTCTTGTTATGCCGTTCGGATTGACAAATGCACCTGCTGTGTTCATGGACCTCATGAACCGTGTGTGTAGACCCTATCTGGACAAGTTCGTTATTGTTTTCATCGACGACATCCTTATTTATTCTAAGAGTGATGAAGAGCACGAAGAACATTTGAGGTTAGTGCTTGATTTGTTAAAGAAAGAAGAGTTATACGCTAAGTTCTCTAAGTGTGCTTTTTGGTTAAGAGAAGTTCAGTTCCTTGGTCACATTGTTAGTAAACAGGGGATACAAGTTGATCCTGCTAAAATTGAGGCGATTGAAAAGTGGGAAACTCCAAAAACTCCTACTCAGATTCTTCAGTTCTTAGGGTTGGCAGGTTACTATCGAAGGTTCATTCAGGATTTCTCTCGTATAGCGAAACCTCTGACTGCTTTAACGCATAAGGGGAAGAAGTATGAGTGGAAGGATGAACAAGAGAAAGCTTTTCAGATTTTGAAGAAGAAGTTGACTACCGCTCCGATATTGTCCCTACCGGAGGGTAATGACGATTTTGTTGTTTATTGCGATGCATCACGTCAAGGCTTTGGTTGCGTTTTGATGCAACGAAAGAAAGTTATTGCGTACGCGTCACGACAGTTGAAGATTCACGAACAGAACTATACAACTCATGATTTAGAGTTGGGGGCTGTTGTTTTTGCACTTAAGATTTGGAGACACTATCTTTATGGAGTTAAGAGTACAGTGTACACAGATCACAAGAGTCTTCAACATATCCTCAACCAGAAACAGTTGAACATGAGACAACGAAGATGGATTGAGACGTTGAATGATTATAATTGTGACCTTTTATATCACCCGGGTAAGGCCAATGTTGTGGCTGATGCTTTGAGTCGTAAAGAAAGGACCGAACCTCGCAGGGTTAGAGCTTTGAACATGACGGTTAGATCAAACCTCGTTAGGCAGATTCTTGAGGCACAACAAGAAGCCTTAAAGGAGGAGAATTTCGGGAAGGAGAATATTGAAAAGGTGGCTAAGAAGTTTGATGTACGAGCTGATGGTACTAGGTATTTTGCGGGACGTCTTTGGGTTCCAAAATTTGGAGGTCTTCGACAACTCGTTTTAGACGAGGCTCATAAATCTAGGTACTCTATTCATCCTGGTTCAGGAAAGATGTATCAGGATCTTAAGGAGCTGTATTGGTGGCATAATTTGAAAGGTGATATAGCTAAGTATGTGTCTAAGTGTTTGACCTGTGCTAAGGTCAAAGCTGAACATCAAAAACCGTCTGGACTTTTGGTGCAACCAGAAATTCCCGAGTGGAAGTGGGAAGGTATCACTATGGATTTTATTACTAAGTTACCAAGAGTTTCGGGTGGCTATGATGCGATTTGGGTGATTGTAGATCGACTCACTAAGTCGGCTCACTTTTTGCCGATTAGGGAAACCGATTCGATGGAGAAACTCACCCGTTTGTATTTAAAAGAGATTGTTTCTAGGCATGGTGTTCCCGTGTCCATTATTTCTGACCGAGACAGTCGATTTGTATCAAGGTTTTGGCGATCTTTACAAGAATCCTTGGGTACCAGATTGGATATGAGCACCGCTTATCATCCTCAAACGGATGGTCAAAGTGAGAGGACCATTCAAACATTAGAAGATATGTTGCGAGCATGTGTGATTGATTTTGGAAATGGGTGGGATAAATATTTGCCGTTAGCTGAGTTTTCTTATAACAACAGTTATCACGCAAGTATTAAAGCCGCACCGTTTGAAGCTTTGTACGGTAGAAAATGTAGGTCTCCTATTTGTTGGAATGAGGTTGGGGATGCTCAACTTACAGGTCCAGAGATTATTCACGAGACTACTGAGAAGATTGTGCAAATTAAAGAAAGGTTGAGAACTGCTAGAAGTCGGCAAAAGAGTTATGCCGATAAAGGAAGGAAAGATGTTGAATTTCAAGTTGGTGATCGTGTTATGTTAAAGGTTTCGCCTTGGAAGGGTGTGATCCGTTTTGGTAAAAGGGGAAAGTTAAGTCCTCGTTTCGTGGGACCGTTTGAGATCATTGAAAGAGTTGGACCAGTGGCTTATCGTTTGAAGCTGCCACAAGAACTCAGTGCTGTTCACGATGTTTTCCATATTTCGAACTTAAAGAAGTGTTTGGCTGAATTTGATCAGACTATTTCTTTGGAAGAACTCCAAGTTGATAAGCAATTGCATTTTATTGAGGAACCTGTTGAAATCATGGACCGAGAGGTTAAGACTCTTAAACAGAGCAGAATTCCTATTGTCTGGGTCAGATGGAACGCTAGACGCGGTCCCGAGTTTACTTGGGAGCGTGAAGATCAGATGAAGCAGAAATATCCGCATTTATTTCCGAATGATGCGTCAACATCTACTACTGCTTAAATTTCGGGACGAAATTTCTTTAACAGGCAGGTACTGTCACGACCCTACTTTTTCCGTTATGTTTTTTTTTTTTTATTTATTTAAGTATTTAACTTTGGTTAAATAGTATCCTTACCATGTCATATTTTTTTTGTGACTTGATTTTATTCTATATAAATTAAATAATATTTCTATATTATTTATTAAATGAAAAGGTGTGTTTACGTGATAGTATGTTCCTACGTATGACGTTTTTATTCGAAGAATCGTCTCGGTTTCCAAACTAACGATTAGATATTCGTGATTTCTAAATTCGAATTATTTTTAATACGATATTCCAATATCGTATGAGTTAATAAAATATTTCTATATTTTGTTTCATGGATTCCTATCCTTCTCGTGTATTTAATCACGTAACGGTATTTTTCTCGGTCCGCGTTCCGTTTAATCTTTCGGGACAACTTTTGCATATTATAGGTCTAGTTACTCCTAGTTTCGGACTCTCATATTACAACTTTTTGTCACCACTTCAAATTAATTAGGAAATCATTTTTAGGATCCTAAAATTGTACAAACGCAATTTTAAGTAGTTAACGATATAATAAAACATAAATATAAATATTACTAATGATATTACGGTGTATGTAGCCTTATCAATCGTATAAACTTGTTCGGTTCGGTTCCGGTAAATTCGGTTTGGTTCCGTCAAAAGAACCGTCCCGTTTGATAAAAATACGAAATATAAATCCACAAACGTAAATGAAATCAATAAATGTAGATTAATTGATAGAAGCGCATAAACATATTCAAGTAAAAATGTCTAGTGAAATTACTAATCAAAAACAAGAATTTGATGAAAATAACATATTAACGATCAACGATACTAGTTATATAAAAGATTTTACAACAAACACATATATTTTTTTTTAACTCTTCTAATACTCCATAGTCCTTCATTAGTTGATTCATCTTATATTACAATCAGTAGGTCTCAAATTGAAAATTTGCATCTCTAATGTCTCTAATGAATAATAAATGCACAACTAAAAGGATATTGGAAGTACTTGAAAGAGTCAAACAACGTGGGCTTTAGGTGGTCATTATCCCCAACATTTCAGTATTCTCGTTCCTATCAAAGTTATTGATATCAACCGAATTAAACCATACAATCCTAATTATTTTCTCTCGAATACGTTTTACACAAACACACATACACAATTAGTTTTCAAAAGTTAAATTTAAGCGACTAAGTCACAAAAGAGTTTAGAAAAGGAAGGAACGCATTGACGAACAAGAACAGAGGTTTTCAACCTTGATCGATTGGTTATAACTCGATCTCGTTCGAAGGTAACTTCTAACCTTATTTTGGATACTAATATTTTACAAGACCCTAATAATCGTCCCGGTTTCATATGATCGATTGTATCAAACCGAAACCAACCAATAGTGTGTCATCGATATCAGTTTGTATTTGAAAGTGGTTGGGTTTTCGGGTACATCGTTTACTAACAAATGGTAATATGAACTATGAACTCAATAAATAAACTCCACGGTAATGCTTTATCAAGAAAACTTATGTTCATAAGCTTAAATTTGGTGTTATACATCACTTACATTTTGTCAATCTTGAAGTCAAGGTAGTTGTCGGATATAATTTATCATTGAATCAAAGTCTAAAAACTTATGGTGACAATCATAATCCGAATCTTAATTGACTTAGTTTATATAAATTGTTATATACTGAATCTATGATTAAAATTGAAGATTTAAAAATATATTTATATTGCTCTGTTTGGTTTTACCTGTACGTCAAAGTACAAAAGTAATTTAAAGATGATGAGTTTTTTTTTTTATTTTTTTTTTTATGAAGTTGCACATTCAGTCCTTAAATTATGAATAGTTTTACTAACTTAATAAAATATATATATATATATATATATATATACCACGTTCTGGTACGTACTCAAAACCCACAGGAAATTTTGAGATTTTATGAACTTTTGTTTCTTGTCCCAAATCTATTACTAGTCATCCAAAAAAAAAAAAAAAATGAATTTGAAGTAGAAACTTCAGTACTGGAGACAAGCAAATTGACATGATAAAGTTGGTGTAATTTTATAAATCACACTTTTAGTCCCTAAAATATGAACAAGTTGCAAATTGAATCTATAGATCACCAAGATTTTCATTTGGTTGATTATGAGAGATAATATATATCTATATATAGTGATGACTCTTAAAGGTGTTGTATGACCACTAACCAACCTCATTAATCTAGGTTAAACGCTTTGGGTCACACGTTTACGCTAGTATCTGTGATTTGTTGCTGTGCTTCAAGGTGAGTTATAGTCCCCTTTTTACATACTTTTTAAAGTATACTTTTTGGGATGTGATTACATGCATTTTTACTTACATTTAGACACAAGTAACAGTTAAATTTAATTATTCATTGTGAGTTGGACAAAAATATTCCCTAGTCTGGTAACTGTAATCATTGGTTTCTACCGGTGAACGCGAATCCTACGGATAGATCTATCGGGTTTGACAACCCCATTTCGAGCTAGTCGCGCTAGCAATTTATAATCGGAATGTTTAGTACTTCGTAATTTGTTGTAGGTACACTGTCCAAGTGTATATTTTTATTGTGTTTGGCAAGGGTAAATAAAGGGTTAAGTGGTTACCAGGTGGCTCATTGATAATGGAATAATGTTTAATGTTTTCTAACATTTTTAAATCTTGTGGTCTAAAGTTTATTTACTTATTTAAACCTATAATTCACTCAACCTTTGTGTTGACAGTTTACTCGCATGTTTTCACAGGTACTTGAGTTTATGTGATGCTTCCGCTGTGTTTAGAAGAGTCTGCATGCATTTGGGCAGATTTTTATGAAACAATTATGAAACTTAAGTTTGCATTCTATTTTCGGATAATTTAAACTTGTGTGTTGTTGACAATGTTTGTGTCAACTTTTGTTATTTAATATGTTTGGTTGTTTTTAAACTACATATTTTACTATGTTTCCTTTTTGGAAAAACTTTTGAAATAAAAGAATGCAAATTTGTTTATTTAATTCATTTAAGTCCGATCAAGCTGTGGGACCAACTGACGGAACCGTTAAGTGTTTTGACGGGGTCGTCACATCCGACGATATCGCTTCTTTAATGGGAAGAAACAAAGCGCTTTTTGTCAATCGGTCAACTATAACCCAAATCGAATCGAATTGGGTTCTCGCCGTTTTAGGTAACTTTGTAATGAAATCCATGGTAATGTGTTCCCATTTCTACTTCGGGATTTCTAACGGTTGCAACTTACCATACGGCTTTTGGTGTTCGGTTTTTACTTGTAAACACATGACACATTGCTCAACATACTTCACAACATCACGTTTCATGCCCGGCCACCAATAATCTTTCTTCAAGTCATGATACATTTTTGTCGCGCCCGGATGAATGGAATATTTTGACTTATGTACTTCATCAAGTAGCACTCGTCGGTAATCACCCATCTTAGGCACCCACACCCTTCTTTCAAAAGACAACAAACCACGCGGGCCCATAGTAATGAACTCCGATTGGCCCACGATTCGTTCCACATGCTTATTGTGAACGTAAGCCTCTATTTGAATCTCGCCAAGCTTCTCAAGAAAATCGTTGGAAATAATCAAACGTAACGACCCCACTTTTATCACCGGATGTTGACTCTTTCGACTCAACGCATCCGCAACAACATTCCCCTTACCCGGATGATAAAGTATTTCACAATCGTAGTCTTTCACCACATCCATCCACCTACGTTGGCGATAATTCAAATCTCGTTGATTAAAGAGATGTTTCAAACTCTTATGATCCGAATAAATCGTACACTTGACACCATACAAGTAATGGCGCCAAATTTTCAACACATGCACAACCGCCGCCAACTCAAGATCATGAGTCAGATATCTCGTTTCGTGTTCCTTTAATTGTCGAGAGGCATAAGCGATGACTTTACCTCTTTGCATCAGAACACACCCGAGCCCATTTAGCGAAGCATCACAATAAACCGTCATATCTTCCACACCTTCCGGTAATACTAACACCGGAGCTTGACACAACTTCTCTTTTAACAATTGAAAAGCAATTTCTTGCTCGTTCTCCCAATTAAACTTAACATTCTTTCTCGTCAACTTCGTTAATGGAGAAGCAATCTTAGAAAAGTCTTGGATAAACCGACGATAATAACCGGCCAATCCGAGGAAACTTCGGATTTCCGTAGGCGTAGTCGGTCGTCCCCAACTCTTCACCGTCTCTATCTTCCCCGGATCTACTTGAATACCGTCTTTGTTCACAATATGACCAAGGAATTGGACTTCCCTTAGCCAAAATTTACATTTGGAGAACTTAGCATACAACTTCTCCTTTTGTAAGGTCTTCAATACTTCACGCAAATGACGTTCATGTTCGTTCATACTTTTCGAATAGACTAGTATGTCGTCGATGAACACTATTACCGACTTGTCCAACATAGGTTGGCACACTCGGTTCATAAGATCCATGAATGCCGCCGGTGCATTCGTAAGACCAAAAGGCATCACCACAAACTCAAAATGCCCATACCGCGTTCTAAAAGCCATTTTCTCAATGTCTTCCTCACGGACCCGCATTTGGTGATAGCCGGACCGTAGGTCGATCTTAGAGAAATACGTTGCACCTTGAAGTTGATCAAATAAATCGTCAATCCTAGGTAATGGATAACGATTCTTGATCGTCATTTTATTCAACTCACGGTAATCAATGCACATACGCATACTACCATCTTTCTTCTTCACAAATAACACCGGAGCGCCCCACGGTGAAGCACTCGGTCGAATAAAACCCTTCTCGAGCAATTCTTGAATTTGATTTAACAACTCTTGCATCTCCGTTGGCGCTAAACGATAAGGAGTTTTAGCAATGGGGGTAGCCCCCGGAACCAACTCGATGCGAAATTCAACTTGTCTTTCCGCCGGAACACCCGGTAACTCATTCGGAAAAACATCTTCAAACTCATTAACCACCGGAATTTCACGAATATGTGGTGGCTCATTACAAGTATCAACAACATGAGCAAGGAAAGCCATGCCACCGGTAACAACATGACGACGTGCCCGTGCAAAAGTGCATATCGGCACCAGTCTCCTCCGCCTATCACCATGAATAACCAACTCTCCCCCACTTGGGGTCTTCACACGAATAAACTTATCATGGCATGCAATATCGGCTCTATAACGATCGAGCCAATCCATACCAACGACAATATCAAAGTCGCCCAAGGTCATTGGAATAAGATCAATTTTAAAGGTTTCGGCACCAAAAACAACATCACAATTTTCACACACATCGACCACTAGCACCGTCTTGCCGTTCGCTATTTCGACTTCTACCGGACGACTTAACTTAGCTAACGGTCTATCAAGTTTAGGCACAAATCTAGGAGACACAAACGACAAATTTGCACCGCTATCAAAAAGAATCCTCGCCGGATTAGAATTAACCATGAAAGTACCTGAGACAACTTCGTTCGATTGTTTGGCTTCATCATTAGTCATCAAGTAGTTGCGACCCCTAGCCGTACCCGCCGCCTTCTCTAACCGCTTCACATTATCATTTCGCAAATTGGGACACTCCGGCTTCTTATGCCCCTCTTTGCCGCAATTAAAACAAGTGACTTTGTTTCTGGAAGATGGTTTCGGACACTCACGAGCCATATGACCCGGTTGCCCACAATTGTAGCACGTATAAGAAAACCCACCGGTAGTGCCCTTCTTTGCACTATTGACACTTTCGCCCCCCCTCTTGCTCTTTCTCTTCTTGCTTGAGGCGTTAGAGTAACTAAAACCTTCAAATTTTCTTTTGGAAAACATGAAATCACTCTTTCTTGGAACCTCCGGCTCAAAACCCCGAGCCAACTCGAACAATTCATCAAAAGACTTAGCCATACCCCGACTAATCTTCCCCTTGTACTCATCATTCAAAGTACGGTAGAAATCCTTCATGAGCTTATGATCATCACCCACATATTCCGGGAAAAAACGAGTCTTTGCCAAGAATGTAGACTTGAGTGTAACCAAGTCCATTGACCCTTGTTGCAAATGGTGCAACTCGTCCCGGATTCTATCGAGATCGGATGAAGTTCGGTATTCTCTGAAAAATTCTTTCTTGAACTCCTCCCATGTCAAGCCCATACATTGTTCTTCACCATACAAGTTGATTTTATCGTCCCACCATAACTTAGCTTCTTCGCGTAACATGCTAGAACCATACCTCGTCTTCTTTTCGGGAGGACATTCCGCGGTACGGAAAGCTCCCTCAATATCGGAGATCCAACATGTACTTTTTAAAGGATCCCACACCCCATTAAACATCGGGGGTTGAGCATCCTTGAAGTTCTTGTAGTGGAAGTCCCGCCTTCCTTCACCTCCTTCACCGCGAGGATAGATATTCCTAGCGTCAAGGGCCTCTTCGATAGTGGCCTTCATTCGTTCATTAATTAGATCGGTTATTTGCTCATCAACCGAATCTTGAAAGACCTTTCGAACGTCCGCAAGAAAATCCGCTTTTAACTTCTTAAAGACGGCCTCGACCTTGGTTGAGAACTCGGCGTCCCCGCTTGTACTTCCGTTAGCATGTTCGGGACCGTTTCTCGTCTTCATTCTATAAAACGAATTAGGTTAAACCACCAAACGGAAGGACAAATTATATATATATACATACACATACGCCACACTACTCCATCTCGCTCAACAATCGTCGTACATTACTTGTTTGACACGATTTGCGCCCGTAACAATGGTAGCTAATCATTGTTACGCGAGCACGTCGCATTAACTTGCTAGTACAACGTCCATCTCGCTCGATGCTCGCTAAACATACATAACAAATAGCGCATGATTAGTTTACATAAACCTATGCACAAACTAATCCCGATCCGACCCAAGGTAATACAAGTCCCGCATAGCGCACACACAAAAAGTCTAAGTCTAGGCGCCTATCTCAAGTCACCTAAATCCCTTAGACCATGCTCTGATACCACTTGTAACAACCCAAACCAACCCTCGACCAAACCACGCGAAAATACAAAATAAAAAAAAAAATCTGTGCAGCATACCCGCGCGGCGCGCCAGGTAGGGGCGCGGCGCGCCAAAGTGGACTGTCCGGAAAGTTTTTAAATGCGAAAAAGATTGACTAGTTCCCGACACTTTTAGACGAAACGCTTTTTACCATACATCCAAATATGTAAAACTAACCTGTTTCAAGCATAAAATCAATATTTTACAAGCGGGGCCCACACGACCCAAATTACAAGTTTAGTACAAGTTAAGAGTTTCGACCACCAAAAAGTTTAAGTTCCAAACTACGCAATGAGCATGGTGTTTGGGATTAAACTACCCAACTATCGGTCAAACTCCAAGAGCTACTAAAGCCAAAAGCGTCCCCTAGCATCAAACTGGATCTCTAGTCCAAAACGATGCCCTTACCCTTGTCCAAAACCGAACCTATAAAATGGTAAACAACGAGAGGGTAAGCAAAGCTTAGTGAATGCAATAATTATACGAATACATATATAATTATACCTACTTGCATACACTTACACACCAACCCGCAAACACGCTAGCAAACACATTTAGCTTATCGTCACGATAACAAGCTATAAATCTCCAATACCACAAGCTAGCATAACAACCGCATATGAATATTACTCGAATAATATAATATGCTTACAACACAAATAACCATGGTTAACCAATAGTACAAGGGAACGACGCTCGCGAAAACGCCATCGGTGTTCACAACATCCGTTAGGGCACTTAACACCTCGCACCACTAACCCCTAGGGTGGCACCTTAACACCTCGGCACATCACCCCGAGTGGCATCTTAACACCTCGATGCATCACTCATTAATTTACGGAGTGGCGTCTTAACACCTCGACACTACACTCCTAGGTGGCATCTTAACACCTCGATGCTACACCCGAGTGGCATCTTAACACCTCGATGCTACACTCTTCACGTGAAACATGGTGTCTTAGCACCTCGACACTACACATTTTACGCTACAACAAATAGACACATTATATACATACGCATATAATTATTCCACTCACTTCAAAGTCTTGTGAAAAGATACCCGAGCTTGCAAGACCTCAAAGTAACGTACCTTTCATATAATACACATCATCAAACGCAAACTCAAGTCGGTCAACCAAACCCTTTTCACCATTCTAAGCCATTTTGACCCAAGGTGCAATTTCAACCCATTTGCACCCTTAACCCTAAATTGGGTCAACACACACCAAAACCCTAATCATTCATCAAGATGGGTTTAAAACACATTTAGGTCGCAAGGCTAACTCGTTTTCATACTTGCTAGGCCACTTAGGTCATTAAAGACTCATTTGACCCATTTCAAGGTCAACACACCCATTTGGGTCATCCATACCCAATAACACCCATTTACATATTATTAAAGTGTTCTAGCAACTAACTAACCAAATTTAAGACTCAAAAGTCCAATTAACACATTCAAACCCTAGGTTAGTCATCAATGAGCCTTCATAACCCATATTCACCCAAAATCCCCAAAATACTAACAAAATGGGTCTTTGGTTCATCACTAGCCCAAACCCTAACCCTTAAAGCAATTAAAGTAAGAAATCGGGTTTTATTACTTACCAACACAATCACCACGTAGCTATCGACTAGATGAACGACTTTATAACTTGCACCAAGACCCGATTCAACCTCTTTCACCCTTTAATGGAGCTTTCTCTCTCAAGGATTGCACTCTCTCTCTAGAGTTTAATTGGAGAAGATAAGGTTGTTGGGAATGGAGTGAATGAAGCTCCAAAACTGATCCAAGGCATTAAATTCGGGCTCCAATGTGTTTTGACCAAAATGCCCTCAAAATATCTATTTTAAAAGAAGAGGAGAATCTGTCGCAGACAGATGGCGCGGCGCGCCACCAGGCCGCGCGGCGCGCGACACCTCCAGTTCAGCTTCTTTCTTGCTTTTAAATATATAACCAAAAACCCGTTTCAAGTATCGAACATTACACTTATATACACTACAAATACTCGGGTCTTACATATTTGCACAGTAAACTTTGCATTATAAATAAGGCATCCATATTTGCCATTCAAACTTGTACCTAACTTTCATAATATAGAAAGTTTCTTCATCTTATCTTTATTCTTTATTCATATATACATATATTAAGAAGTCTTTCCTAAGATCAGCTATAAAGGTTGTTATAAACCACTAGAATTATAACACGTTATTGGCACGAAGTGCTCCGTATAATCAAGGTTTATCTAAGCAATCACAAGTCACTAATCAAGGTAAGAAATTCCTTAACGGTATCTTCTATTATTTATTAGTAAGGTAAATATTATTATCATAAGTAAAATTATATTTATGTAATCTAACTTTTATTAACTTCACTAACATTTATATTTATGTTATTTAAGTTATATATGGTCGGTTATATCGCCTGAATTATATTTATGTAATCTAACTTTTATTAACTTCACTAACATTTATATTTATGTTATTTAAGTTATATATGGTCGGTTATACCGCCTGAATTATATTTCTGTAATCTAACTCTCCAACAATGATGATACATATATCAAATTAATAAGATATTAATGCAACGTTTTAATTAAACTATGAAATTAAGACAAACAGTGAGAAATGTTCTTATTATTTCCCAATTTCTATCATTTGGGCTGACTTCATCACTTCAAATGAATTTTTAATGTAAATTAGGATAACTGACAGGTTTACTTTAATCAGTATCTATCTTAGGTGGGCAAAATCAGTAGGTATAAGTTTTTAAATTTGGCACTTATGGCCAAAAGCTACCAAAGATGGTGCTGTCACATCTAAATAAGTATTTTTAATGCCTATATGATAATACAACTTATGTGGCATGCTTCCTTCAAACCTTCCTAAATCAAATATAATGACCTATTAGCATATAATACGAACTCCCTTAAATACTTCAATACCACGAACGAGCTAAATTAAGAGGAAAAAAACGTCCCTTCGGTTATTTTCATAGTTCACTAGTTATTTTAGTCATAGAAGGATTTGGGATGTTAGTTTTGAAATTAATCACATTATATTATATTAACTAAATCAAATCAAAATCAAATAATAAAGCACAATAAAACGTTGTATCGTACCTAATGATTAAATGTGCTTCTAGTAATTCACATAGTAATGATCAATTATCAAGGTGATGAGTGTTTGACTAATTGACTTATTCAGATAATTATACACCATCCAGGTTTCCCTAACCCTAGTAATTGATGTTGCAATTGTTTTCACAACACCACAATCACTTGTAAAGATCATTAGTTAACCTTGAGCAGCAAAAACTATGAGTGGCTAATTGTATACATAAAATTTACATATCACAAAAATAGTAACTAAAATCAAGAAAACACTCACTTTCTTGAATACATGAACATCTTCTTTATCTCTACAAATAAGTCCCAAAAGAAAAGAAAAAGAGAATGAATCTGTTGAAAAATCTTGATTAAATAAACCCTGAGCTACCTTGAGACTTGAATGGTTTGAATTTTCTAAGATGTCTAGCTTGTTATATATCACTCATAAATAAATGGTTTTAGACCATAACGCATATGATGAAAAGCGCATATGATGAAAAGCGCGTATGATGAAAAGCGCAGCGCATATGATTAAAAGCGCATATGATAAAAAGCGCATATGATGAAAAACGCAGCGTATATGATTAAAAGCGCATATGATGAAAAACGCAGCACATATGATTAAAAGCGCATATGATGAAAAGTGCATATGATTAAAAGCGCATATGGTGAAAAATGATATATGATGAAAAGCGCATATGGTGATTAATGAAAAGCACATATGGTGATTAATGAAAAGAATATTGAGAAAGAATCATCAATGCTTCTTGAAAGAATTCAAGATTATATATATGGACCAATTCATCCATCATGTGGACCATTTTGATATTTCATGGTTCTAATAGACGCATCTAGCGGATGGTCTCATGTTTGTGTGTTATCAAGCCGTAATATAGCATTTGCAAAATTTCTTGCACAAATTATTAAATTGAGAACACATTATTCTGATTACACCATTAAAAGGATGAGACTTGATAATGCTGGTGAGTTAACATCTCAAGCATTTAATGATTATTATATGTCTACAGGGATTGTTGTTGAACATCCAGTTGCTCATGTGCATACACAAAATTGATTTAACTGAATCAATATATAAACGCTTGCATCTAATAACTAGACAATTGGTAATGAGTACAAAAGTCTCAATATTTATATGGGGACATGCAAAATTACATGCTGCGATATTATTTCATATTAGACAAAATGCAAGTCATAAATATTTTCCCCTACAACTTGATTTTGGTCGAGAGCCAAATATTTCCCATTAGAACATTTGTTTGTGCAGTATATGTTCTAGTTGCACAACCACAACGCACTAAAATGGGTCCTCAAATGAGGACGGAGATATATATATATATTGAATATGAAATATCTTCAATTATAAGATATATTGAACCCATGACGGGTGATGTTTTTACAGCACGTTTTGCTGATTGTCATTTAAAAAAAATAAAAAATTATTCCCTATATTAGGGGAGAAAGGAAAAATAAAGGAAAAGATGCTTCATGATGTGAACATCAATTATCAATTAAGGTATATAGAATTCGCACAAAAGAATGCGAAATGAAAGTTTAAAAAATAATGCATATGCAAGAACTTGCAAATTAATTACTTTATGCATTTAAAGATACAAAAAGAGTGACTAAATCATATATAATAGCAGGAAATGCTCCAGCTCGAATTAAAATTCCAAAAGCAGGCAATAATGTCACTCATGAGTTTTTGCCACGTCTGAAACGTGGAAGTTCAATTGGTTCCAAAGATAAAAATCCTCGAAAAGGAAAATCAGCTGATAATAAGGTAAAAGAAAGTGTTCAAGAAGAACCACAAATCAATATTCCTTCTGCAGAGGATATCGATAAATGTAAATACATAAATTGCGATAAATTATGCAATATTATGAACCAAAATGAAATGAAAAATCTTGATGAGATATTTTCATATAATGTTACAATGACATCATGAATAAAGATGATGATCTGGAACCAAAATCTGTCATTGAATGTCAAAATAGACATGACTATATACGAGCTGAATTGGAATTGCTCAATAAAAGAAAAAATTTCGGATAAATCGTTATCACTTTTAAAGATGTGAAACGTATGAGATAAAAAATGAATTTTTATCCGAAAAAAAATGAGAAAAATGAAGTTACAAGATAAAGCAAGACTTGTAACTCAAAATTTCTCTCAAAGACCATGAATGGATTATGAGGAAAACTTATTCTCCTGTTATGGATGCAATTACTTTTAGATACTTAATCAGCCTAACAGTTTCTAAAAATTTAGAAATGCATCTCATGGATGTTATTACTACTTATTTAAATGAATCACTTGATAGCGATATATACATGAATCCATGAAGGGTTTAAGGTATCAGAAACATCTAATGCAAAACCCAAAGAAATGTATTCTATTGAATCACAAAGATTTTTATATGGGTTGATACAATAGTATAACTGATTAAGTAATTACTTGATAAGAAAAAGGGTATACAAATAATCTTATTTGAACATGTGTTCTTATTAAGAAAACAATGTCTTGATATGTGATTGTAAGTTATTTATGTCAATGATCATAACATCATATGAACAAATAAAGAGATCTATGAAATCATTCAACTTCTAAAAAAAAATAAATGAAAGATCTTGAAAAAAAAAAAAAATCAAGTATTGCCTTGGATTGCAAATTGAGCATATGCCTAATGGTTTACTTGTACATCAAACAAACTATACCGAAAAGATTTGAAAGCATTTTTAAATATAAAACCATTGGTTTATATATCACTCAATATTGACATTGATCCATTTCATCCCCGTGAAGATCATGAAGATCTTTACGGATCAGAAGTTCCATATCTTAGTGCAATTAGGATTATTATGTATTTTACAAATTGTACAAGACCTGACATTTCTTTTGCAGTTAATTTGTTGACATGATTCAGCTCAACCTCTACAAAAAGACATTGAAATGGGATCAAACAGATATTTCGATACCTTCGAGGAACTACTGATTTAAAATTATTTTATTCTAACGCTTCAAAACAAGATTTGGTTGATTATGTATATACAGGTCATTCAGCAAATACACATAAAGCTAAATCTCAAACTGGATATGTATTCCTAAATGGAGATACTGCAATATCATGGCGTTCTCAAAACAAACAATTGTTGCAACATCATCAAATCATGCTGAAGTGATTGCATTACATGAAGCTACTCGGGAATGTTTTTGGTTGAGATCAATGACACAACTCATTGCTGATTCTTGTGGACTAGAACGCTATAAAAGACCAACAACTATCTTCACCAACAACTATATATGAAGATAATGCAGCTTGCATAATACAAATGAAAGAAGAGTATCAAAAGTGACAGAACAAAATATAAATGCTGACAAGGCGCCAAAGCCATAGACGGTCTTAACGGTCATAAGTTTGATGGAAAAGAATGATATGTTGGTAAGGCTTAGAAAAGACTAAAAGGGAATAGGAATTGAAATAAGGGTTTGAGCAAACCATGAAGGAGACTGTAGACAAATCACAGGGGCTAAACTTGTACATAAAAGATTTAGATGATACAGTTTCAGATGAAAACCTCAGATTCTTCTCATATACTCAAGATCTCGTAAAAGACAACCAGATTAAAATGAGATACGTTCAATCAACAACTCTGCTAATCTTTATACCAAAGCACTGTCAACCGCTGTTTTCAGAACACACGTTCACAATATTGGCATGAGGCAAGTTCAAAAGATGTGACGACTCAGCGATGTCTACTTGAGGGGGAGTCAACTCTATACTGCACACTTTTTTCCCTTAACTAAAGTTTTTATCCCACTGAGTTTTTCTTTAGCAAGGTTTTTAACGAGACAGTACTAGTTGCACTCTAATAAAATTGTCATCCAAGGGGGAGTGTTATGATACCACAAAGTCAAGATAAGGTGGCTATGTGGATGTCAATTTTGTATACAGAACTTACGCATACAGAAGAATAGTTATTTGCACAGTAAACTTTGCATTATAAATAAGACATCCATATTTGCCATTCAAACTTGTACCTAACTTTCATAATATAGAAGGTTTCTTCATCTTATCTTTATTCTTTATTCATAGTAGATACATATATTAAGAAGTCTTTGCTAAGATCAGCTATAAAGGTTGTTATAAACCACTAGAATTATAACAATTTAAAATTAATTTATATTTTTGGTTTTGATTAAGTCGTTTTCGAATAATCTATATTTAACACTTTTTTTTTAACAAAATAGGAAGTATCATTGGTTTAAAAAATATTATTGGAAAGAAATAAAAACCCTTGTCACCATCACCGTAAACCATCGTTTAGCCGTCGCCATCCGTCGACAACAAAATTCCACCAACATCTACTATCACCCGATCGCTCTCGAAAACTCTTATATTCAGGAATTGGTTAACTTTTTATGGAAGTTTTAGGGTTTATGTCGAGTTTTATGCTGAAATTCTAGCCAATGCGGTGAAATTCAGCATCAAATTTTGGAAACTGCTTGAGTGTCAGGTATTGCATTTCATGTGTGCTGAATTATTTTAGTTGAATAAATGATTATCATGTTTATAATGATGATGATATTAGGGTTTGTTCTAAGATAATAATCAAAAGCTGAGTTAATATAGGGTTTATGACATAATATGTACCCAATTAAACAATATCTTATTATTTCGGGTAGTTTTAACTTTATTTTATCACCTATCAAAGGCATCTAAGTCATTTTTACCAGTGACATTTTTTTCTATTCAAAATTTTAAGCTAGTTATGTTAAAAAATAGGTACTGTATATGTATTTTTATATTTTTTGTTTGGCCATTTAAAATCTACTAGCTGCTTCTGCTTTTACTGAATACCTGAGTGAGTGGCCAATTGAAAAATTCAAAATAGTTATATGATTATAAGATAATTTATGTTTTTAATAAAATGGCATGGATGAGCGAAATAAACGGTCATTAGGGGTTGGTCGTAGTCGTACTACTACGATTATGCATTATAAACAGTCATTAGTTTTAACCAATTTACTCTTGAATGGGCTAATCTAGGTTGGGTTCTATGACTTTTATCTCAAACAGATCAACTCGAAACAAGTAGCTAAAAACGAAACAGGTTGAACGTTTTGGTAGTGATCAAGTTGACCCACATTCGGGTCTTACATATTTTTCTTCTAAAACAACACTTAAACTTGCCCGACGTGTCTCAACCCAAACCCATCTAAACAAAACCCACATTTGCTAGCCATATTCAGTCAAGGATGCAAAAATCGCTACTCAGGGGAGTACTCGTTCGGGACTTTTTAGGGAGTACTTGATGTTGACCAAGTTTGACTTTGACTGTTTGACCAAGTTTTAACTGATTTTCAGAGTAATCACGATTTTGGCTGAGTTTGACCAAATTTTGACTGATATTCCGAGTAATCCCGAGTAATCCTGAGTTTGACCGAATTTTGACTGAGTTTGACCGAATTTTTCAGTTTGATCAAGTACTCGCAGGGTTGCAAGACGAGTAATCGAAGTAATTCCGAGTTCTACAACACTAATACTGTCTCATTCGCACATATTGTCACCTCTAATATATATTTTTCTTTCGCAAGTATTCCATCCGTTTAAAAAATACTAATAATAATTAATAATGTTAAAATATGGTAATATGGTATTGGATGCAGTTAAAACATTAAATTTGTTATCGCAATGAAAATCGACCCTCCCCATGAAACTAGCGATGGAAGCACCACCGAATCGGAGAAAAGCGAGATTTACACGGTGTCTTGTCATGATTCAGGTGACGGTTTGCCGTATGCGCCGGAAGATTTTCCAAATTCGGGTGATATATGGGGTTGGAAAGTCGGAAAAAGAATCGGTATAAAAGGTTACTTTAGGGATAGGTATCTTTATTTACCTACTCGTTTTTATGAAGAACTGAAATCAACACGTCCTACTTGTATACCTAGCAAGGGTTTCGCCAGTAAGTCGTCGGTTGAGCGGTTTTTGTTGGAAGTGTTTCCCGGGATGAATACCAACGCCTTTTTCGCCTCGTTCAACTGGAATATTCCTGGAAAAATTAAAGGTAATTTTGTTGACTCACATGACAAATACTATGGCCTCGTTTTATTTTTCTCATTAAATTATGCTGTCTGAATTTATAAGATGTCTGTAGGGAATATGGAATAAGTAGCAGATACATAATTATTGTTTGTTTTAGGTGCTGAATAATTGTTTGAATAATTAAAATCACTATGTGAGATAGTTGTAAAATCAGTTATAACAAATTCTAAAAAAGTTACCAGAATGTAATTACACACTTATTTGGTGTTTTTTTTTTTTTTTTTTTTTTTTTTAAGACACGTCTTATTTAACAAGTTAAAAACAAACACATCTCTTCTCTATTACTCTCCATATATTAAGCTCATTAAGTCCAAATCAAGTATGACCTATATCTATTAACTTGTAGAGTCTTTTGGTATTATAATTTCTAATCAAGCTTAAATAATAAGTGGATGTTGCACATGTGATTACTGTTGATTAGTTGGCTCCAGAGACATTCACTATAAAACATTCAAGCTAGGTTTGTAAGTTATAACTATGGGTTATGGAACGCTAATGATGGTTTAGTTAGTCTAGTTAGTGAAAAGATAAACATAATATAACTTGGAAGATATTGATACCCACAAATATGATCTACTTCAAAATTGTTATAATCATAACCGTTCATATAATATTGACAGTTGTTAGGTTTCAAAGCTATATGCTTTTCTAGTTATTAAACATGCTATATCAAGTGTATCATCTAGTGCATATGGTACACTAATATAAGTTACATAGTCATAAAATAAACTTAGCTTGTTTTATATTTTGGCTTGTCTGCGGATCTTGGTTTTGGTACTTAAACTATGGCTACAATCCTCATTTTTAAATGCACTATCAGAAACATATAAGTTATTAACTATTTGTTCTCATTTATCAATTTCTCAGATCAAAACTACCCAGGAAACACAGAATTTTCTTCCGATTGCAGTCCAAAATTTGACCCTGCAGGCTGCAAAGCTGGAAATATAAACTGTTCCAGCTTACAAGAAACAAAACATTCAAACATAATGCCATGCGATATATGTTGCATCGAGCCACTTTTTTGCCATGATTGTTGCTGTATACTTTGTTCTAAAACAGTCAATTCATTAAATGGTGATCAAAGTTTTATTAGATGTGAAGCAACGGTTAAAGATGGTTTAATTTGTGGACACATTTGTCACGTTAAATGTGGCCTTCGATCTTACATGGCTGGGACTGTAGGTGGAACGATTGGTTTGGATGTTGAATATTACTGTAGACGGTGTGATTCAAGAACTGATTTGATTCCATATGTCACGAATCTTTTTAGGAGCTGTGAGCAAATTGGTTATGGTGAAAAAATTATGAAAGTACTTAATCTTTGTGTTATTATTTTGCGTGGATCGAATAGACCAAATGCAAAGGCTTTGTTGCATCGTGTTCAATCTGCGGTAAAAAAGGTATACTGCTACTTTGGTTGACTGGGTTGTTATTACAACGTGCTAAATGGGTCAAACAGGTCAAATTCTAATCTAATATACAAAATTGACCCGACCAAATACAAAGACTTTGTTGTATCATGTTCAATTTGCAGAAACAAAGGTATACTGCTACGTTGGTTGACTGGGTTGTCTGTACAACGTGTTAAATGGGTCAAATTCTAATCTAATATACAAAATTGACTAGACCAAATACAAAGGCTTTGTTGTATCATGTTCAATTTGCAGTAACAAAGGTATACTGCTACTTTGATTGACTGGGTTGTCTGTACAGCGTGTTAAATGGGTCAAATGGGTTAAAATTTAATCTAATAAACAAAATTGAACAGACCAAGTGCAAAGACTTTGTTGGATCATGTTCAATCTGCAGTAACAAAGGTATACTGCTATTTTGGTTGAACGGGTTGTATGTAAAATGTGTTAAACGAGTCAAACGGGTCAAAATTCAATTTAATAAACAAAACTGGAAAAGTGTGGATACGTCGAATCGCCTATTTGGTTTGCTAAAAGCTATGTGTTTTGACCTACTAGCCAAGTTTGTTGGCCAATTATCTTTAAATCTAAGGAAGATGGTCCGAAAATCATTTATTTGGATTGAAAATGATTTTGCTATTAACTAATACGTTTCTTGTTTTTCAGCTGAAGGATGGGCATTCTCATGAAGATATATGGAAACGGGAAGATACATCCGCTGTTACCACAGGTACCTTGTATGTGCTCTGCTTAACATCAAACCACAACCTTACTCATTTTGACCAAGTTTGACTTTGACTGAGTTTTGAACAATTTTGACCGAGTTTGACTGATTTTCCAAATAATCCCGAGTTTTGGCCGATATTCAAAGTAAGGCCGAGTTTGACCAAGGTTGTAAAAACCGAGTACTCGCCGAGTAATTTCGACTTCTGAGTTGCTCATTAGCCTTGTTGTTTAAGGAATTGATACTGACTAGCAGCATACTATATTAGGCAAATATTCTAGTTCTTTGACTTGTTTAGGCTCATGTTTATGTTTCTTATAAAAAGCTAGTGATGAAATCATGAAATTCAATCGAGCCATAGATGGAATCAATGTGTTTACTACGGTTCAACCTTACTCATTTTGATGCATTACCCTTAGTCTACTTAATGAGCATCTCATAATACGTTCTGCACTTAATCTTGTTATTCAATTGGCAACAGGAGAAGTTTCTCAGTGTGAAACCGACACTTTAGATGTTTCATGCGTTAAGGAGCCTTCACAACATCAAATATCATTTCCAAATTTTGATAATCGTTTAGAATCAATAGAACTTGAACTGATGATTGGTAAGACTTTAGCCTCACTCAAGAAATCTCAAGAAACCGAATATAGGATTGCTGAAGACATTCTCACAACTCAAAAGAACTATCTTCTAGATCTGTATGAAGAACTCGACAAAGAGAAAAAAATACTTGCAAAATGCTCCCCGCCAGCCGACCCATCACTGGTACGTGTGGTTTTCACGAGAATGTGTCAAATTAAAAGTGAGTTTGATAAGATTACTACAATGCAAGAAGTTGGTAAAGGATTTGGTAAAACTTCTAAAAATATATTGAAAGAGCATTTTGGTGTGCAGGCAGCGGATAATTGAGAGACAATATTTTGAGGTTTGAAGTCTGTAAAGTAATGTAGGGTTTGTATTTGAATCTTACAACTTGAGATTGTGTATGTGAACCTGTTCGTTGTAGTTTGCTCGAGTGTGAGCAATGGATGTGTTGTTATAGCTATACATTGTTTGAAGTCTAGTTTTACATGTTTTCGCCGTGACATCAAGTTCTGATTTGAATGAATAGTGATATGATTTGGAGACAGCATAGAAGTTTTGATTTTAAAATTGGTTTCAATCACATAAATAATCACTTGGTAGAATACACAAATGCTTAAATCGTAAATATTGAGCTATTTAAACAAATTATGACCCGTTTCCATTAAATTTGGTTCTTTTGACTTACTCACCAATGAGGGTCTCAAATTTCCATGCACAATTCGATGTGGGACAGATTGTTACAAACTGACCGGTCTAAAAAATAGTCAATGATCATTGACATTGTGCTCATCACACCCCGTGAGGATAGTCCAGAAGATGCATGAGTCGAGTGCCCATCACACCACGAGAGGTTATGGTTTTGATACCAATTGATACCGACCCTCATAACGGCACCAAGAGATCCACGGGCCGTTTGCCCGTCACACCTCGAGTGAGTATCGCCCCTCAAAAGCTAAAACAGTGATTAACCAAATATCTTCAGGTTTACAACTAAAACAATAGTGAAAGATATTAACTAGTCACTACTTTAAGCTTATAAGGGTCTCAAACTTTCATGCACGATCCGATGTGGGACGGGTTGCTACACCATGAGATCCGTTCATAGATATTTGAAATAATTTGACAAGTTGAAACTCAAATGTTAAACAAAGAGAATATAAAAATACTTACAGGATTTGGCTTGCGTTCTAGGCTAATTTTGTCATCATGGTCATATGATTAATTGTTATATATTCTTCGGGGATGGGCTGCACTTTCGACGAACTTATTTATAAAATGCTATCTTGATATACGTGCTTGCAAATACAAAGAGATTCCAACCTTGATACCTTTAACCACAATGGAAATTTCTTCAAATTGCATTTGAACAATTGTCTGCATCACTTCGTACATGTGAGGGTCAATGTAAGACGGGACTCGAGAGGCAAAAGTCAAGGTTAGTAGGATCAAAACTAAAAGAGTAAAATTGTTATTCCCAATGTGGGAAACTCAATGCCATATTGAACGCTTTTACGTTCCAATTGTAGTGCGAACCATCAAGCAGAAAATTTATTGATTTTGAATTACGATCATATTCAAAACCCAAAAGAATTCGCGAATGCGGTCTGGATATACGAGAAGATGGTCTGATATACTACGTAACACAATTGAGAGACAACTCTTAAAAATACTCTACTCTCGACATTGTAAGGTGGTGTCAACTGTTCTAACATAATTAGGGATGGCAATGGATCGGATATGGATCGGGTGATGCCGTATCCATATCCATATCCATTTAGTTTCAGATCATCCGTTCATATCCATATCCAATGGATTAAGCGGGTTAATGGATATTCAATATATATTAAAGAATGTTATAGTATTTTTTGATATGCGATTAAAACATAAACGTAGTATAGCAAAAATAGATATTAAATGACATTAAAAATTCTATCCATAAAAATGTGTAATCTTTGTCAAAGATATAACGAAATTTTCTAAACTTATTATAAAACATTGATTATAAAAAATTAAATATGAAATTTGTAAGTTTATTTTGTTAGATATACATGTTTTATTGTAATATATTATAGTTATTTCATTATAGGGTTGAAAACAAAATGTAAATCTAAGGGTAAATGATCTTGTATACGTATTTCGGGTGTTAATGGATATATCCATGGATGAAACTTTTCATCCATGTCCATATCCATATCCATTTAGGTTCATCCATATCCGTATCCATATCCATTTAGGTTCATCCATATCCATCACGAAGCGGGTGGATCGGGTGGCCATTGCCATCCCTAAACATGACGGTAACTTTTTATGATTCCCCTGTGGTAATGATTGAATGGCATAGGAATATCAATCTAGCCGACTTTAGATGAAACTAATTGAGATAGAAACAATATGGGATTATCACCAAAATACCCTTTTTTTTTTAAGCTTGTTGACTGACAGCCCTAAAAAAAAAAGTTTGACAATTTGCCCTCCCAAGGCGCAAGACACCTTGCGTCTTTGCGACCTTGCGTCTTTGCGATCTTGCGACCATGCGACCTTGCGTTACTGACAAACGCAACAAAGAGACTTGCGTCCTTGCGTATTGCGTCTTGCGTCTTGCGACTTGCGCCTTTGCGTCTTGCGTCTTATCCCGATAAGATTTTCATGATTTCGTGGATAAGATTTTGTACGAATTTTGTACTATTACGGATAACTTTTTCAATTCATATAAGGTATTACCAGCTCTATTTTCACTTCATTTCCACCATTTCAACATAAATCATATAATTTCAAGCGTCATTAAGGTAACTTTCTTTGTTTTAAATAATGAGTTTTAGTGATAATGAAACCTTTGTTATTCATATATGTTGTGGTGGTTCTTTTCAATTTATTAATAACTTACCTATGTATTTGCCTCTAGATTGTTTTAGAACACGATTAAAACTCCCAGTTGCTCCCCAAAAACTAATTACTCGAAGAATATTGTTAAAAAATGTTCTTAGAAAAATTAATTTGCCACCTAATGCTCCTGTTTCAATGAGATATGTTGTCGATAATCTTGTTTTTGATATTACTGATGATTATGAAGACTTTCGTGATTTTCTACAACATGCAATATCAAATGCTCCTATTAATATTTACATTGTCGACAAAGTTACAATGCATTAACTCCCAGAAAACTTACAGTCAGTGCAAATCCTACCAATACACAATGTCCATCAAAACCTACCAACACACGATGTCCAACAAAACCTACCAACAAACGAGGAGAGCACAAACCTTCAGACACCCAATTTGGAAGAAGCACGACCTGAAGTACCACCTCCAAACACAGAAGAGTTTGATTTCTTCAACTATGGAGTTGAGAACGTATGTAAAATTAAAAAAAACAGATCACCCTTTTGAATCAGTTGTCGCGTCTAGTGCTTCGGAGGAAGAAAATGACAGAGAAGATCAAGATGAAGATGAAAATGAAGAAGAGGAAGAAAAAAAGGATGTATTCTGGAATATGCCACTTTTATTGAGTGAGCATGACCAAGAGCTGAATCTACGAGCCAAATAACAACCAGTTATAGAGTATCCGATTTGATTAAAGTTCGACAAACTTTTTTAAACAAGGATGATTTTGTAAACCATCTATACACAAAATGTCTTGAAGAAAACTTCCAAATTAAGCCTGTAAAGTCTGACAAATCTCGATTCACTGCTAAATGCATGTTGCCAAATTGTGAGTGGAAATGTAGTGCATACAAAATACGCCACACTGACAACTTCATCGTAAAGAAATTGCATGACGTACACACATGCTCACATACCCAAATTATGGGAAATAATAAACATGCTTCCAAAAAGGTGTTAGGAAGTATTCTGATGGAATCGTTCAAAGCTGCAAATCGGGACTATAATCCAAAAGATATACGTGATGATGTTGGCAACCGTTTTCGGGTGAGCATTTCTTACAATCAAGCATGGAGAGCCAAGTGTCATGCAATAGAGATGCTTCGTGGCAGTATGGATGACTCGTTCCGAATGCTTCCCATTTATCTTCATAACATTAAGATTCATAACCCAGGAAGCATGACAAATGTGGTGACTGACAATGAAAATAGATTCGTGATGTGTTATGTGACGACCCGGAAATTTCCGACCAAATTTAAACTTTAATCTTTATATTATTCTGACACGATAAGCAAAGTTTGTTAAGTTAAATCTCAAGAATTTTAAACTGTGTTCATACATTCATTATAACCTCGACCAAATTCCGACGATTCACGAACCGTTATATATAAATAGATATGTATATGTATATATATATTATAACTTGAGAATATTAATAAAGTATTAAACGTATAATACTTTACACGAATGTATTTGTTTCAATATGATTTTCGACGAAATTAAAAAAAAAATATTAAATGATTGAATTATCAGAAATATTGAATTATGATTACAAGTCTCTGTTGAGAGGTCCACTATGATTTGAGAAAATCTATTCCTCTTAACGATATTCAGAATAATTTGTAAAGCTATTTATAAATAAAAACAAAAAGTGTCATTTACGAAAGTTAGACAAAAGTTAGTGGAGAATTGGTTTTCATAATATTCTATTAATCTATTTTCAAACGTAAAAAGACGTTTTCAGTTTAAAAAGAACTTTATTATTAAAACGTATATAACTTTTATAAATATCTAGAATCACTTTTGACAACTCATTACTTAACCAGTATAATAAATATAACGATATTTATATTTTATTTCATTAAATATATATAACGATTTAAATTAATATTATATATATTTATACGCGTATTATACATACATAGTTTTTATACTTTTACTATACTTTAACTTTACCTTTACTTTACTTTTACTTTACTTTAACTTTAATAATTCACTTTAATAATTCATAATTTAATAATTCACTTTAATAATTCATACTTTAATAATTCACTTTAATAATTCATACTTTAATAATTCACTTTAATAATTCATACTTTAATAATTCACTTTAATAATTCATACTTTAATAATTCACTTTAATAATTCATACTTTAATAATTCACTTTAATAATTCAAAAATCTATTATAAATAGAATTCAATAAGTTTCATTATTTCATAGAAACTTGAAAATATATTTCTCTAAACTCTCTCAATCGATTTATATATATATATATATATATATATTTGCTCTGTATTATTTCAAGATATTATTAGTATACATAAAATATTACGACGGAGTGCTGTCCGAGTGATTTCAAAATAGTTTTTTTGAATGATTCGAAGCTAAGGAAATTATGGGTTATAGCTATGGAGGTGATGGGTATGGTTCATGGGTATGCTCGTGAGGTCAATCTAGTGTTTATCATCTCCGTTGCGTCTACGTACTTTCCTGCAATATTGAATCTCAATATTGATACGTTCGTGAATCCGAGGCCAACCTTGCACTTGTTAAATGACGTTATATGTATTTTTACTACGAAATACAGTATTGTGAGTTTCATTACTCCCTTTATATATATATATATATTTTTGGGCTGAAAATACATGCGCTGTTTTATAAATGTTTTACGAAATAGGCACAAGTACTAAAACTAATTCTATGTGGGTTTAAACCAGAAATATACCCTTAGCTTGGTAACATTAAACTACTTGTCTATGTACGGTAGGCGCGAATCCTAAAGATAGATCTATTGGGCCTGACAAACCCCATCCTGACTATGGGATGCTTTAGTACTTCGAGGTTATTTTAAACACACCTGATCTGGTGTACTTCAGAGGGTAAAACATGAACGTTAAGGCTTGTTACCGGGTGCCTACAACTTATAGAATACTTTTATACACTTGCGAGTGTACATATATTTATAAACGGAAATCTTGTGGTCTATTAATATATTGAAATGATTGTTATGATAAACCTATGAACTCACCAACCTTTTGGTTGACTCTTTAAAGCATGTTTATTCTCAGGTATTAAAGAAATCTTCCGCTGTGCATTAGCTCATTTTAAGGATATTACTTGGAGTCATTCATGGCATATTTTGAAAGACGTTGCATTCGAGTCATTGAGTTCATCAAGATTATTATTAAGCCAATTATAGTTGGATGTATTATGAAATGGTGTGCATGCCGTCAACTTTCATTGTAAAGAAAGTTTGTCTTTTAAAAACGAATGCAATGTTTGTAAAACATATCATATAGAGGTCAAATACCTCGCGATGTAATCAACTATTGTGACTCGTTTATAATGTATATGAACGGGTCCTTTCATGTTACATGTCCTTTGGCGCAGTTGTAAGTATCACTCATCCTACAATTGTTTTATCTTAAACTAATAGCAATCTCATTTGATTTGTTTGCGTGCAGATTCGATCATTTGTCCAAAATGTTCGCCCTATTATCATCGTTGATGGTGCACATTTGAAAGCTGGATACTTGGGTACAAATTTAGTCGCTGTTGCAATGGATGCCAATAACGGAATTTTGCCATTGGCTTATGGAATTGGTGAAGGCGAGACAAACGAGGTTTGGTCATGGTTATTTGGCAATCTAAGAGATCATTTAGAGAGTTGTGGTATGAGTAATCGTATGTCAGAGATTACCTTTATTTCTGATCGTGCTCCTTCAATAGCACATGGTATTTCAAATGTGTTTCCTGAAGCCTTTCACTCTTTTTGCGCACGTCATCTATTCATGAACATAAAAACGATGTCCAACAAATTCAAATATTTTGAATGGCACTATTGGAAAATGGTTATGGCTTATCGTTTGTCAGATTTTCAAGATCATGTTAGTGTATTTCAACGAAGATTAAAAGCGTCTCACAAGTATCTAAATGACGTTGGTTTCAACAAATGGTCCAGAAGTCATGCTGGTCATGTTAGGTATGCATACCTTACTAGCAACAGTGTAGAGTCTATTAACGCTCTATCCAAACATGCTCGCAAACTACCAGTTTGCATGTTATTGGAATTTTTTCGCGCTTCTATACAGGATTGGTTTTTCAAACATCACAACAAAGCAGTTAGTCTCACTTCAACGGTTACTCCATATGTTGAACGTAAATTAGGTAAGAGGATGAACAAATCAAGAAGATGGCATGCATTTCCATCGACAAACAATCTAATAGAGGTGCGTGATGGAAGGAAAAACGGCCTCGTTAATCTAGAAGATAGAACATGTACATGTGGGCAATGGCAATTATCAGGCATACCTTGCAGACATGTATTGGCAGCAGCACGACTCTTCGGAGTGGAAGATGTTACATGTTATGTATCACATTGGTTCTTGTCTCAAACTTATATAAATACATATTCCGAACACATCCTTCCTTTGCCCCATCGATCCGAATGGTCCGATCCAGGGCCCAAGATCTTGAAAATCGTAAAGCCCCCAATTCAAAAGAAAAGAGCACCTGGACGCCCAAAAAGTACCGATCGGATTCCATCTCAAGGTGAAGAAACTGAAAAGAAAGTAAGAACATGTACTCGTTGCAAGCAAGCAGGTCATAACCGAACAACATGTAGCTCTTCTTATGACCTAACCGGTGAATCTACTTCTCAGAGGGTTAAAAAAACAGCCTCAAAATCAAAGTCAAAGTCGAAAGAGAAAGTCGAACCTTCGCAAGCTTATCAGTCTCAATTTTATCAAACGTACGATTTAGACCAGAATTAGGGGACTAGAATTAGTTGCTTGTTTATCAGTCTCAGTTTGTTGTTTATCAGTCTCAGTTTATGGGTACGCGTTCACCTTATTGAAATCTTCAACTAACCATAAAAACTGTTTACTAACCACATGTTGCCCCTGCTTCCCCATAAACGCTCTCTCTACGATCAAAATTATAGCTAGTCGAACAATATCATCATCACTAACCTTGGGAACCTTTACATCACCTTGTTTTTTGATAAGGATGTTTTGTATATCACTAACCAAAATGTTGCTGGCATCGGGACGTTCTGGAAAACAACGTCGTCTAATGGGTGCGGTCTTAGATTCATAATTTCGAGGGATGTAATGTGCCATGTCCGTCCGGCTACCAAACATAAAGCCGGTGACTAAACAAAATTCACGCCGACCAAATCTAATCATAAAATTAGGAGAAAAATGAAACCATATATCTTGTTGCTCTTCAGGGTACTTACTAGCATCTAATTTTGCTGAACGCTCACATTTCCGTTGGAGCATGGCATGTACTAGGCCAGGATCATTACCCGTGTATGAAAGATCTAACCAGGGACCAAAGCATGTACTTCTAAATAATTTTTCTTGTCTCTCAGTCAACATTTTCTTGACCTGAGGAATCACGGTCAACATATTCTTCATGGTCAATTTACCTTCCACATAGCCCTGTAAAAGTCAGAAGAACAACAGAAGAAAATCAAATAGACGCAAGCAAGCAAGACAGAGATTGCGTACAAGGCCGCAAGGACGGAAGGTTAACCTTGCGTAACAGATGTGCAAGACACAAGGACGCAAGGTTAACCTTGCGTAACTTATGATCAAGACGCAAGGACGCAAGGGTTACCTTGCGTGCACATGCAAAGGTAAAATTATTGCAAACGTAAGGTCGCAAATATCACCTTGCGTGCATTGTGAGGCATACGCAAGGACGCAAGGATTGTCTTGCGTCTACATAGCAACAGAGTTACACAACTTGAATCTAGCAAAAATTCCTGGGTATCGTACGCAATCCAATAATATACAATCAAAAACACAAAATACAAACAAATTTCGTTGACACATTTTTTCGAACAGTTGGCGTGCAAAGAGTGCAAAAACTTTGTTTTAGCACATAAATCTAAGCACTATGAAGTAGATCGAATAATATAACATAGATCTAAGAAATCTAACCTGTTCTTGAGACATAATGAACGATGATGGTGATTCGATGATGTTGGTGGCGTAGAAGCTCGCTTGTACTCGGGAAGATCGAAGATGGAAGGATGAAGAAGATCTAGTAACGATGAAGATGTGAGGAGGATGACGTGAGGATGATGATGAAGATTTTGCGAGTGATTTGCGAGTGTTTGGATCTTGCGAATGACGAGCGAAAGGGCACCAGAGAGGAGTTTGCGTATGTGTGTGGGAACAGTGAACGCAAACTGATCATTTAACTAGTTCTTTTACTGCTACACGCAAGGTCGCAACGTCGCAATGTCGCAAAGACGCAAGGTCGCAAGGACGCAAGCTGTCTTGCGCCTTGCGAGGGCAAATTGTCAAACTTTTTTTTTTAGGGCTGTCAGTCAACAAGCTTAAAAAAAAGGACATTTTGGTGATAATCCCAAACAATATCGAAGCTAGGGAGGGGTAGGGGATGCCCAGCCTCCCCCAACAAGCCCAAAATTGAAAAAGTATTGGCTCATTTTCAATTGTTTTTATCAAATCTTATCTCATATAGTTTATATATGTTGTATTTATTAAGATCTACGGACCTGTTACAATTACCATTAAATCAAAAGTTCAAGCCCAATCAAGTTATTATATACCTTTTGATTTGTTAATTGCTACTTAAACGTACTCTTGTTAACAACTAAAAAGTAGAAAATTATATAAGGTATTCAAGGGTTATAATTGTGGTTTTTTCGTACCTTTTATAATTTTAACCTTATTGTTGGTCCCTTGATAAACAATAGGAGTATTGTAGGGGGTGAATACAATTATTTTAATTAACTTAACAGTTAAACACAATTTAGTATTCAAGCAAGTAAATTAAATAGAGTCAAAGGTAATTTTTCAACAGTTATTTTTTATTGATTAGATCACAAAGAATTACAACTATCCTTGGCGGAATGATAGTTGATGATACAGATTTACCTAAGTATAGCTACAGAGTGTGTTCTAAGCTATTACACGTTTTGGACTATAAATAAACAAACCCTCACCACTAGTTGTTACAATAGTGGATACAACAATTTATAGTAGTCCTTTTATCCGTGTAATTGTTCCATTGTACACTGGTACATGTGACGACCCGGGAATTTTTGACCAAATTTAAACTTGATCTTTATTTGATTCCGACATGATAAGCAAAGTTGTATTGTTGAGTCTCGAAAGTTTTGGAACTATATTCATGTAAACAATTACCCTTGACTATTCCCAATGATTCACGAATACTAGTTTGTAATTAAATAGGTACATATGAATATAAATGTATGTATATATATAATATTTATATATACTATTTTGAATCAATAAAGTATATTCTAAACATTAGGAATTAAAAAATGTAAATGATATATCAATAGTATTATTATTGCTTTCATTATTATTACTAATGTTAATGTTAATGTTAATATTGATATTAGTATTTGTATTATTAATACCACTAATTCTAATATGATATATGTAAAATAAATAAAATTTTGATAAGTATAAGTTATTATATTATTATTATTATTATTATTATTATTATTAGAATTATCATTAGTATTAATAGCATTATAACTAATATTATTTTAAGTATCCTTAATAAGATTATTATTATTATTATTATTATTATTATTATTATTATCATTAATTGAAATAAACATTTTTTTAAAATTATTATTATTATTGTTATATTTAATAATAATAATATTAATGTATTTATATTTAATAATTATTAATACTATATATAAGTAGAAATTTAATTAATATATGAATTCGTTAGAATTCTCTATCAAACTTGTATCCAGTTTGTGTTTGTTAAAGGTGATGGAATCAAAACTTTCACTACTTTAAGACAATCTTTAAATTCCAAAATCTGTTTGATGTCCTTTTCTACTTTCTAAATTTCTTTCTGATTTTAATTTATGTCTACATTCACTTGCATTCGATGGATTGTTATTAACCTATATTTACATATATACATGAAAACACTTATGGACATACTTTAACTAACAAAAACATGTGTGATCATGTTGAACCTAACCAAACCATGGAAACCATAACCTTCCACCCCTAGCCCTCTGAGTTTAACTATCGAGCATCAACAACCAACATTAACCCATCGCACCACCTTGTTCGATTTAATCTATTTTCTGTTGTAAGCATCATCAAACCGTCACCCTTCAACACCATAACCACCATGATTCACCACCTCACTTCCTTTTGATCTCTAAACCAATGGCCATGAACCACCATATTCATCTTTATCTCTCTTTCATTTTGATGTTGAACATAACCGAACACCACAATCACCATCTTCAACAATTTCAATCCATCACAACGATATTCACCTGTCATACATTTGTTTTGATCAAACGTCGCCACAAGTCGAATACCACTTGAACCACCATTGAATTACTCCTACTACTCTTTCTGTTTTCACTCGTAAACCACGATTAAAATTCTGCAAACGACCCATTTCTGTTACGATGACTATTACACTTGTGATCAAAGGAATACAATTGCCGCTGCAAATATACTTCGGTTCAGCCTAAAACACCTCGACCACCATTTGTAACACCACCACCTTTCTATTCTTTTTCGATTTTCTGCTGCACTACTATTATTTATTTCTGAATTTCTGTTCAAACGAAAAACATCCACAGCTCCTTTAAATGCTCTTGATTCCTTGTTTTTTTTTGTTTTTTACCGAACACAACCTCAAATGAGATTAAATAAACCAATTGATAGTTGAGTTGGACATGATGATTTAAAACTGTTTTTGGCATTCTTCCCTTTTTATTCTGGCCAACAAAAAAAAGAAAGATAAAACCCACCATGTGCCTCCCACTTAAATCATGAAATAAAAACTGCATTTATTTATTTATTTATTTTTTCTTCGGTGGAGATTCTTCAACTAAGTCACAATTACATCTTCTGATTTGGCTCATTAAATCTCTAGTAGGAATAGATATAGAATATTGCGGTATATTAAATAAAAATATGTGGAATGAAGTTTGGTGATGGCCGACAATAGCAACTAGGACGTTCCAAATTTAAAAAAAAAAAAAGAAGTTTACGAAATTATAAAACCTCATTCCAGCTCACTACTTGTTTGTCCTTTAATTGATGAGGAATATTAGAAAAACGAATTTTTATTATGTTTAACAACTTGGGCCGAGATTAAATGGGTTTCTACATATTAAGTTGTTGGGCTAGATAAACATTGGGCTGAGGCAGAATAACGGATTAAAAAGAATTCGGGTATCAATTAAATCAGAATGGTTACCGACGGATCCAGGGTTCAAGGTGTTTGTGCGTGAGCGAGAGGTCTTGGGTTCGATCCCCGTCTTTGTCAAATTCATTGTAGAGGAAGCTTTTAAGGGTATACACAATTATCTTATTTTTATTATTAGTATTATTAATTATTATTGTTATGAATATAATTATTATTGATATTGATTATTATTGTTATCATTAGTATTATTATTAATAAGTATTAGTATTATTATTAGCATTATTATTATTATTATCAAGTATTATGAATATCAATTATTATTAAAAATATCAATTAGAAGTAAAATCATTATTATTATTATTTATCACTTATTATTATTTTTATGATTATGTAAGTATAATCATTATTAATATTATTATTATTATTAACATATGTATCAATTTTAACAATATCGTTATTTATATTAGTATTATCAATATTAAGAAAGTTATTATTATTAGTAAATCATTATTATCAAAACTATCAATTTCGTTACAAATAAATATTTTGTACCTAAAATATACTTAATACATATATTATAATCATATTAATAGTTTATATATCCCATATCAAATATAATAACATTATTTATATAAATACTTATATATGACGAATTAAGAATATTTTCATATAATACTAACCATATATATATATATATGGAGATATATTAATATAACCAAATATATAGATATTAAACATTTTAAATATATACACAAACTAAATCAGTATAATATATAATTCAAGTTATAATATATAAACTTGTTTGAATATGATTATACATTTTAATATATATACAAATGATATAGGTTCGTGAATCGAAGGCCAACCCTGCATTGTTCAATATAGTCATATGTATTTTTACTACAAAATACATTAGGTGAGTTTCATTATTCCCTTTTTATATACATTTTGGGGCTGAGAATACATGCAAAATGCTTTATCAATTGTTTTACAATATTTATATGCGTGAGTTTCATTAATCCCTTTTTAAATGTTTTTGCAATATATATTTTTGGGACTGAGAATACATGCGCTGTTTTTATAACTGTTTTACGAGATGGACACAAGTAATCGAAACTACATTCTATGGTTGAATTATCGAAATAGAATATGCCCCTTTTTTTATTAAGTCTGGTAATCTAAGAATTAGGGAACAGACACCCTAATTGACGCGAACTCTAAAGATAGATCTATCGGGCCCAACAAGCCCCATCCAAAGTACCGGATGCTTTAGTACTTCGAAATTTATATCATGTCCGAAGGAGGATCCCGGAATGATGGGGATATTCTTATATGCATATTGTGAATGTCGGTTACCAGGTGTTCAATCCATATGAATGATATTTTGTCTCTATGCATGGGACGTATGTTTATGATAAATGGAAATATGAAATCTTGTGGTCTATTAAAATTATGAAATGATTATTTATGTTAAACTAATGAACTCACCAACCCTTTTGGTTGACACTTTTAAGCATGTTTATTCTCAGGTATGAAAGAAATCTTCCGCTGTGCATTTGCTCATTTTAGAGATATTACTTGGGGTCATTCATGACATATTTCAAAAGACGTTGCATTCAAGTCGTTGAGTTCATCAAGATTATTATTAAGTCAGTTATAGATAGATATATTATGAAATGGTATGCATGTCGTCAACTTTCGATGTAATGAAAGATTGTCTTTTCAAAAACGAATGCAATGTTTGTAAAATGTATCATATAGAGGTCAAGTACCTCGCAATGTAATCAACTGTTGTGAATCGTTTATAATCGATATGGACTTCGTCCGGATGGATTAGGACGGGTTATTACAGTACATAGGATGTCTGTACTTGTGGGGACAACTGCATCAGAGAGCGTGCTCTCCTCTTTCCTCTTTGGTAGCTATTTGCAGGAACATCCCAATTCGGTTTGGCACCACTATTTGTTTAAATAAATAGAATGTTGTGTTCCCTAGACGTTGACAAAGTATAACACATGTATGCACATGCGATAAACTTCTGCATTCTCACGTGGTCTTGTAAGGTCACTTGTCAGCCGCCGACGCGTGTCCTTTTCTGTTCAACTTTGTCTTTGACTTCTGTTGAATAGTACGATTGATGTAGACCACTCAGGAAATCACTATGCTTGTAATGGAGCATAGTTGTCCTGTGTAGTAAGCTGCATTCCAGCTATGCTGGTTCTTCATTGCTGAGTCACTTGATATTATTGAATTGCTGAGTATACATCCTGTGCTGATTGAAGAATAATGTCTACCTTGTGCTGGTAGACTAAGCAGCAAACTAAACACTCGACACAGCAATATCTGCTGTCTATACATAAACAAACTTGTGCTGGCTGCACATAACATTTTAGTGCAAATAAATTACAGTTTTGTTATAATTAAATCCTTAATTATTTTGGGGACTCAACAATCTCCCCCTTTTTGATGATGACAAAACCTATGACATTAAGAGAAAACACTAAAGCCAGCACTAAGGGACTTAATAAAAAAATAGGCAGTAAGTTTGTCCCTTTTTGATTTGTTTTGGGATCTTTTGCTGAGTTATCTATATCTTATAAATTGATATGATTTTGAAGATAAACTCATTTCACTTTCATTACAGAAGAGTATATACAGACATTTACAAAATAGTATAATGAAAAATGAAATAACAAAAGATACAATTATATCACAAGAAGGCTATCTGTCTTTATCTTTATCTTTTTCATCTTTAGACAGCTCTTCTTCTTTCACTTTGAGGGCTGCCCAGGCTTCAGGAAACAAGTAAGGCACTTCAGCAGGGTCGAATACTGGAATCTGAGGAGGTAGAATGATGGGATCTCTTCTGTGTGGGCCTTCACAGTAGATTTCTTACCTTTAGAATTTTGAGAAAGAACTTCTTCTACATACACTACTGGTGCATTCCCATACTTTACTGCTTTGTTGAAGAACTCTTGAAATTCAGGTTTTAGTGTATCTTTGATACCACTTTTACCTGTGCCAATAAAGTATTGCTTTAGATCCATGTCCAGCTGCAGAGCCTCATAAAAGAGAGCTTTTTCAGCATCAGTATGTAGCCTTTGACCACTGTTGTATAGATAAACACCAACTTCAATGCCGAATTCCAAAGCATTGATGTAGAATTACTGATAAAGTGGATGGTGCAGCAATCTGATGTGGCATATCCTTTCAGGTATAGTTGCTGCTCGTTGTTCAAGCAGTTTTGGAACAGTGATCTCCAGCCTGTAAGTCTCTCCTTCGTCTGGATTCATCTTTCTTATGTCTGGCTCACCCTGAGCAGCTGGATCATCTTCCCAAGTAGTGTGTTTATCATGACGTTTTGGGGAAGATAGAGGATACATACGTGATTTTACTATGCCAGAAGAACCTACTAAATAAAAGTTAATACGTTTATCCAGTGTCCTGTCAAAGTATACAAGAGTTCGGGCAGGAATAGGTGATTAAATAACTGTTGAACTCCCTCTGCCCCAGACTGTGAAATCAGCAGCATCAACAGAATCAGTATGTTTGTTAGCACCCAGCTCATCCACCTTTACTGGGTATTCATTACTTGTTACACCCAGCCACACACTTCTGGATGGGTCTTCAATCACAGCACTCCTTGCTGTGTCTTCGGTACTAGCTGAATGATTAGTATCAGCTGGCACAACTGCCACAGTATCAGCTGCCTCAAATAAGGGTCCTTTCCTTAAGGGCTGATTGTCCCTAGGAGCAGATTTTACCCTTTGTTTATCTATAGGTATGGGTTCAGCTGATGGTTCTTGTGTTGATACTGGTTCTTGTGGAGGCAGAAGGGAACAATTGCTAAGTGCTCCCCCTGAACATCATCATCATCAAGGTTGATGATATCTGTTGGCTGTGATTGTGTAGCTGGTTGAGCAGTAGATGCAGATCGAGAGGATTGGCTGGTTTCTAATATAGCATCAAGCCACTTCATGAATACGTCAGCTCTAACTCCTCCTGACCCAGTAGAAGCTAAGTAATCTTTCATCTCTTCAGGAGTCATCTTCTTAATTCTGTCTGCTCGCTCAACATACAACTTTGCTTTCTTTCTATCATATTTCACCATGAACTTAGCATTTCTTTTTGAAGCAGCACTTTTGTGTTCATCAATTCTGAGAAGTTCATCATGAATTTTACGCTTTTCAGGATCGAGGGATCGTATATGCTCAATTTTATGTCGTTTCAGAGCAGCATATGCCTCAAATTTAGCGTTGAAAGCAGCATCTAGTTCCTGCTGTCTCTTCTGATGCCTGATATGCCCGAATCAGATGGTTTATTTATGCAGTGTCGTTAGGTCGCAAAACGTCAATTCAGGATATCAACAGAAGAAGTTGATTGTTTAATTTATATATGCTGGGCCTAGATCTATTATTCCTTCCTATGGGTTAGCAAGGGCAAATATGACCTAGGGTCGTTCCTTGAGCGGTCGAATTTGAAACAGAGCTTATTCAGATAATTTAGTAATTAAGATTGGGTTTGTACACAATTTAGTATCCAAGACTAGTGGCCAGGTACACCTTGTGTGGAGAGGCAGGATCCTTTTGGTCCCAATAAATTGGCGACTGTTCGAAAAATCCAACAACCAAGTCCAACCAATTTATTCTAGACACCACTTTATCCGGAATATCAAATTATGTAAAGGCAATAGTTTGGGTTGATTTGACTTATAATTGTATTTAAAATATTAAAGCAATAATTAAAATAAGCTAACTAGCATGCAACAGCTAAGGATAGAGAAGACGTGGTTCACCATGATTTAAGATAACGTAGTGTCGGGATGATTATGAGACACTCCTCGGATAGATATACCTTGGTGTGAACACTAGATTCCTTACTAAGCGGTTTCCCGATTAGCATGTCACGAGGAACTAGGCTTTGAAGATTCTGATCAGATGGACTATGCCCAACTCCCGACGTTTTATCCAGTTTAAGGATATAAGCGGCCCACATTAGGTGCAATGCATACCTTGGGCGCACGAATAAAGTAGCATAACCATATACATATAATATCCAACCTTTCTTAACACCTTAGTGTATCACCGAAGTAAGTGGTTGTGTTTCGAATCCCTTTCTGTCAATGGTTTGGTAAAATCTAAGGGTTTGTAGATAAATTAGAACTTCTGATAGTTCTCAGTCATCCTTAAAGATTTATAAGTTTAGTTTGTATTGTAGTGCATTAAATTCCCATTTATAACTTAAACCAGCCCTTACTTAAATCTACCCAATAAATCCCTTAGTTATCCACCATGTACTAGACTTATAGTGGTTCTATAGTGATGTTAAAGCTAAGGGGTATAAAATACTATTAAATTTTACAAGGAAATACTATTAAATACGATACAATTTTACACAAGATATTTATTTATTTAGAGAATGGATATACTTAAACCTTGCTACGACACTTATAGGCAGTGTACCTAATCGTACAGTAGTGTAGTTTTTAGTAAGTCCGGTTCGTTCCACAGGGAAAATCTTTTAATCAAAGCTTAACGCTATATTAGTTTAATTTATAAAAATACAAATATATATATATAAGTAATATTATTATTATAAATGGGGGTTTTTACCGTTTAATGACCGGTTTGTAGATTTTAAAACTTTAGTCGCAGTTAAAACCAAATGTAAAATATTAAATAAATAAAAGACTTAATTTAAAGCGTAAAGTAAATAACGATAATGAAATTGCGATAAATAAGAGTGCGATAAAATAAACTTGCGATAATTAAAAAGTACGATAATTAAAAGTGCAATTAAATACAATAACAATAAATAAAAGTGCTATAATTAGAAGTGCAATTAAATATAAAATAAAGGAAATTAAATATGAAATAAAAGAATTATGCTTATTTAAACTTCCGTAATCATGATGTTTGACGTGTTGATTTTAGTTTTATGCCCATGGATTAATTGTCCTTTGTCCTGGATTATTTAATATGTCTGTCTGGTTTTGTCCATAACAGTCCATCAGTCATAAATATAAAGTGCGAGTGTCCTCGTCAAATTATCCTTATACCCGAAGTTAAATATTCCAACTAATTGGGGACTTAAACTGTAACAAGATTTTAATACTTTGTTTAATAATTACACCAGGATGTCGACTGAATGTAACCCAAGGTTTTAATACTTTGTTATCAATTATGCCAAGTGTCCTTGTACATAATTTCACCCCTGTTTTAATAATTCTAGTGACTAGTGACTATTAATCCATTCCCGTGTCCGGTTAAATGAACGATTATTCGTACATATAAATACCCTGCCCATCGTATCTGATTGAGTGTATATGGTTATTTATAGGGACACCCAATTGTAAATCTTTATATTAACATTAACAAACTATCATTTAGTTAAACAAATATAAAGCCCATTAATAGCCCATAGTCTAATTTCCACAAGTGTCGTTCTTTTGTCCAAACCTCAATTATGGTGCAAAGCCCAATTACCCAATTTTAATATTTTTAGCCCAACATCATGATTACTTCGGATTAAATAAGCATAATAATAACTTAGCTATGAGACATTAAATTAAAAAGGTTGAACATAACTTACAATGATTAAAAATAGCGTAGCGTTACACGGACAGAATTTCGACTTACACCCTTACAACATTCGCTAACACACCCTTATTATTATAAATTAAAATTAAAATTAAAATTATAATATAAATATAAATATTATACGTTGAATGAGGAGAAGAAAAAGATGTGTGTTTTTGCGTCCAAAACTCGCGAACTTTATAGGACAGGCCTGGAAAAAGGGCTCATGCGATCGCATGGGCTTTGCCCTTCAAGGCCATGCGATCGCATGGCCAGCTGGGGAGGCTTAAAAGTCTTTATTTTTTTATGCCGACGGTTTTATAATATAATATAATATATATATTAATTTTAAGAATTAATTATATATTATATTATATTCATGTGCATAGTTGACTTGTAATTTTTAGTCCGTTGCGTCGAGCGTTGAGAGTTGACTCTGGTCCCGGTTCCGGATTTTCAAACGTCCTTGCGTACAATTTAATATCTTGTACTTTGCGTTTTGAATCTTGTACTCTTGTAATTCTGAGACGTTTCTTATCAATAATTGGAACCTCTTTGATTGTATTTTGTACTTTTGAGCTTTTTGGTCGTTTGCGTCTTCAATTCGTCGAATCTGTCTTTTGTCTTCACCTTTTATTATTTAAACGAATATCACTTGTAAATAGAACAGTTGCAACTAAAAGCTTGTCTTTCTTGAGGGATAATGCTATGAAATATATGTTCGTTTTTAGCATTATCAAATATTCCCACACTTGAGCGTTGCTTGTCCTCAAGCAATATCGTCTTGAAATACTAGAATCACTTCTTTATTCTTCACACTTTGTACATCAGTGATTTCAATACGGCGGTATAAACAATGGTAGTAACGATGTGGTTTACAGTCTCACATGACTTATGAAAATTTAGATCCTTTAGGAAATTGGATCTTTATGAAAACATTTGATTTTTTTGAAAATTAAATCTAGCTTTTACCCTAGATAAGTTTTTCGGAATAACCCTTCACCGGTGTTTGCAAAATATTTTTGTGGGTTTGGTGGGTTTCAGATTTGAAAATTTTAGCTCAAAACTTGCAGTTTTGTGTCACCCACTTGCTAACCTTGTATTGGGAAAGCAACACGTCCAGTTTACTTGTTCCGAATATTACCTTTCGGTAAACTACCGTCCGGTTGTAAAGGAAAGCGTTGAACAAGTAACTGTTAAGGCAATGTCCCCTGACATGCTTTTGATTATGGTCTTTAACGTGTCGGACGCAATTACTATCCTTTGTAGGAGCAATAGTAAAGCTCACCCTTATAATTTTCCGGTCTGGCACAAGGTCCTGTCTTTGACCATGCTATGCAACCACCGTTCTTACGGTTGACACCCGATTTAGTTCAGGTGACCTAATGAATTCCAGGTGAATTCCTAGGATTTTACATTCAATGGTAATGAACGCATTGAAAATGGGTTTTCAGAAAACAAATCGGTTTATAATTTGATCAAAATATTTTCTCGTTCAAGCTCGAGTTTAGATATCATTGAATTCCATGAGTTTGTAATTCTCAATCTTTAAGGTCAATCTCTAGGATTGAGTAATATCAGTCTTAAAAGCTGATTTTTGATCTTTTAAGGAGATTATCCTTTCTGGGGGTCTGATTCATTAGTCTTATCAAGCTAATTTACACGATGCCCCCCATTGTACGAGATAAATCCTTCTCATGGTTAGGATAAATCTGACCACTTGGCGACCCTGTTTTATGCTGAGGTCCGTGGATTTCCTACTGATTTTAGAGATGACTTTTCTAGGTTTTTCATCAACCTACAGCTGGTCTGGACGACAACTTCATGACCTAAATCAAGAAGCGCGTTTCTTTTTCGAAAGACTTTACTTCCTTTTAACGATGGAATTGATTTATCGTGTAGATCCATCTTTTCTTTTCTTTCATCGGGTAAAACAGTTAACAAAAGTATTTTCAATTATTTGTACAAAAATATGTGATATATATTTTGAATAACTCGGTGAAAATTTCCCACACTTGGCTTTTATTTTCCTTTTTATTGTCCTCTATTCCATTTTAAATGAATTCTAACATTTTGGTTTGTTTCTCAATTTATGTCCTTTCCGAGGTAACAATAATTTCGGTGTTAACACCTAGTTTTATCGTTCATAAATATGTATAAACATGATTTTGAGTTCATTTAATTGAAAATTTTGAAAATTTTTACTAGAATTGGGTAGTCAGTATATAAGACTAGGGCTGTTCTTTATTATCAGAGAGCACTAAATTCTAGTACAACTACTACGTTACTAGTATTTTTAATGGTAACCAAGTGTATAAAGTAAAAATTTTAAAATCCAAAAGAATTTAACCCCTTCCCACACTTAAGATCTTGCAATGCCCTCATTTGCAAGAAATCAGTAACAATTTAAATTATTGAGGGTGATTAGTGTGAAAATTATTAAATTTTACCAAAATTTCCAAACATATTGGCGTTTGTTTGCTGAATGATAAATGGTGCATATCATTTGTTCATTCCGTCTGTTGTTACATCACATTTTTCTTGTTGTCAAAATTAGTAGCTTTTGCTGAACTTAATGCCAGTCTTTGAAAATGCGCTGTTTTACCCTGTTTTGTACAATTTACAATATACATACATACAAATATAAACATGCATGGCAATTTGAAATGGGACTTAATATCCCACTTTCAAATCCTAAATGTGAAATATTAGTACACAATAATAATAAAAATGATAAAGATTACATAAGTATATTCAATAACATAAGTTTAAACATGAATAAGTAAAAAGATAAAAACATAAAAATCATATAAATAACCAAATGGAACTAAATCAGTCTGGATATGGGTTCCAGTTCATCTCGTCAGGTGGGTTCCATTGTTGGTTATAGGTGTTTTGATAGGCTTGGTTATAGTCATACCGGTTAAAGGGTGGTTGGATATCGGGGCTGTGTGGCGGAAAATGAGCAGGTCGAGTAGGTACGTAGTTATTTGGTACCTGATATGATAGCTGGCTCATGATTTGGTGCTGATGAACTACCCAGCTATCGTGTTGGCGTCGCCTATAATCCTCGTATACTCGCTCGGAGTTCCACTGCTCATACATACTATGTCTGGCCTCGTTCGTCATTGCTTCCTGAAAGGACCCGTTCATATACATTATAAACGATTCACAATAGTTGATTACATCGCGAGGTATTTGACCTCTATATGATACGTTTTACAAACATTGCATTCGTTTTTAAAAGACAAACTTTCTTTACATCAAAAATTGACGGCATGCATACCATTTCATATTACATCCAACTATAATTGACTTAATATTAATCTTGATGAACTCAATGACTCGAATGCAACGTCTTTCAAAGTATGTCATGAATGACTCCAGGTAATATCCTTAAAATGAGCTAATGCACAGCGGAAGATTTCTTTAATACCTGAGAATAAACATGCTTTAAAGTGTCAACCAAAAGGTTGGTGAGTTCATTAGTTTATCATAATCAATCATTTCCGTAATAGTAATAGACCACAAGATTTCAGTTTCCATAAATATTCGTACACTCGCAAGTGTTTAAAAGTATTCTATAAGTTGTAGGCACCCGGTAACAAGCCTTAACATTCATGTTTTACCCTCTGAAGTACACCAGATCAGGCGTGTTTAAAATAATCTCGAAGTACTAAAGCATCCCATAGTCAGGATGGGGTTTGTCAGGCCCAATAGATCTATCTTTAGGATTCGCGCCTACCGTACATAGACAAGTAGTTTAATGTTACCAAGCTAAGGGTATATTTCTGGTTTAAACCCACATAGAATTAGTTTTAGTACTTGTGCCTACTTTGTAAAACATTTATAAAACAGCTCATGTATTCTCAGCCCAAAAATATATATTGCAAAAGCAATTAAAAAGGGAGCAAATGAAACTCACAATACTATATTTCGTAGCAATTATGTATATGACGGCACTGAACAAGTGCAAGGTTTATCTCGGATTCACGAACGTATCAATATTGTGATTCAATATTGCAGGAAAGTACGTAGACGCAACGAAAATGATAAACGTTAGGTTGACCTCACGAGCAATACCCTCGATCAATACCCATAACCTCCATAGCTATAACCCATAATTTCCTTAGCTCTATCCCGTTTGAAAACTTATTTTGAAATCGTCCGAGTATAACTCCGTCGTAGTATTTTATGTATACTAATAATATCTTGAAATAATACAAAATATATATATATATATATATATATATATATATATATATATATATGTAATTCGATTGAGAGAGTTTAGAGAAATATATTTTTAAGTTTCTATGAAATAATGAAACCTATTGAATTCTATTTATAATAGATTTTTGAATTATTAAAGTGAATTATTAACGTATGAATTATTAAAGTGAATTATTAAAGTATGAATTATTAAAGTGAATTATTAAAGTGAATTATTAAAGTATGAATTATTAAAGTGAATTATTAAAGTGAATTATTAAAGTATGAATTATTAAAGTGAATTATTAAAGTGAATTATTAAAGTATGAATTATTAAAGTTAAAGTAAAATAAAAGTAAAGTAAATATAAAGTTAAAGTATAGTAAAAGTATAAAACTATATACGTATAATACGCGTATAAATATATATGATATTAATTTAAATCGTTATATATATTTAATAAAATAAAATATAAATATCGTTATCTTTATCATACTGGTTAAGTAATGAGTTGTCAAAAGTGGTTCTAGATATTTATAAAAGATATATACGTTTTAATAATAAAGTTCTTTTTAAACTAAAAACGTTTTTTGTACTTTTGAAACTAAATCAAATAAATATGATAATTTTATTTTCCAAAACTAAATATATTTAAGAATCATTTTGTTAAAAGGTTAAAATAATGGAAATCGTTATATCATAAAACATTTTAGAAAAGTAGAATTATATATATTCATAATAGGTTTCAAGTTTTTAAATTACAGTCTATTGGTGAAGCATGGGATAAAGTCCAAAGGTTAAATAAACGTATGAAATCATCTTAATGAAAAATGTCGAGTTATTTAACTTGTCGATATCCAACATCTAAGTTATTTACACTCCACGTTCTTATTTTCATATTAAATAAAATGAAAGTTAACATAGTTATCTTATCAAGGTCACGAGAAAAATATTATAAAACATGCCTTGGAAATTAAACAGGAATTTCCACTAACCCTTGTCTAGTTCCCGTTAATTGACACATTTGTTCTTATTTATAAATCACTTTACCATTTTTCGAATGTTGTAAAAAAGAATAGATTTCTTAAATCACAGTGGACCTCATAACATAGGCCCGTAATCATATCATAATGTATCTGATAATTCAATCATTTGATATTATCTCTTAATTCTGTCGATAAATATATCGAAACAAATACGTTCATGTAAAGTATCACATATCTAATACTTTGTTAATGTTTTCAGTTAATATTATATATTATATATACATATCTATATACTCATAATTGTTCGTGAATCGTCGAACACGGTCAAAGGGTAATTGATTACATGAATGTAGTTCCAAACTTTTTGAGATTCAACATTACAAATTCTGCTTATCGTGTCGGAAACATATAAAGGTTAAGTTTAAATTTGCTCGGAAATTTCCAGGTCGTCACAGTACCTACCCGTTAAAGAAATTTCGTCCTGAAATTTGATCGAGGTCGTCATGGCTAACAATAAGAATGTTATTATGACGAATATAAGTTGATTCATAGGGTTTTATCATGATTAAGAAATATGGATAAAATAATTCGACTACTCGAAACGTATGAGTGAAGCTATCGTAAAAGAGTGAAATGAGAAAATAGGGATTCATCTTATCTTTTGACGTCATCACGGTTGATCTCCGGATTAAAGAAAATCTTTGTAATCTATATAGGATTTGATTCTTCGATGATTAAGGAAATTATGATCCTCTTCGATTTAATGCGATGATTCATCTCGATTTTTCTGTCGGATATTTCACTATAAATCCACCTCCTTCGTTTCCTTTTAATTCACACCTTCTATTCTTTCTCCCTCAATTCTTACTTTAAAATTATTCGTCAATATGCTTCATCCAGTGCTGATTCTCGATATATTCCTCACTTTCATATCTGTCGTTCTTCTTTTTCATCTACCTCCGGAAGAATCTATTTACTTCTACTATACTCTTGGGTTTATAGTGTTTTTTGTTCTCCCGTGTCTTTATATTGCTATATGCATCGATATATACGGTTTATCATTTCTGGGTTGTTGTTGGGTTTTATATCTTCCCTTATATTTCGATGTCCCTGCTTCTGTCTTCTATAATCATTGTCATCCCTAATTAATGCTCTCTTTTATTTGCTGCGATTTATACCCCAATTTCTATTTCGGAGTTTTGTCCTTTCATTTCTTCTTCTTGCGATTAAGCACCGCTTGTAATGGTCCAGAATTCGCATATATGAATTTCGGAATGAATATTGTTAATGTTCTAAGAAGGAAATTGTAATGGCACGATCTTAACTTGTCAAATTACTAGAATACCTCGGAAAAGGCCAAATCATCAAGAAATATTTTCTTGATATTTTAGAGGTTAAAGAGAATACAAGAGTCGTGTAACATAGAACATGATGACGTTATAATCTGTGAATCATCATGTTCCATTTAGAAACTCAGCATGACTTACTGTAATATAATCACGTTGATCAAGTGTCATTATATTATACTAGTTCATGCTTCAGTTCCCAACACTACTTCAAAAATATTCCTATTTTAAATTCGAAAGTTTCAGAATTTAGAAACTAAAATAGTTTCTTTTATGATGTAATACAGACAGCACGAAGAGGTAAATGATTTCAGATAAGAATAATTATGGAAATATCTTCAGAAATATGGAGGATATTTATAATGAAAGATACGATGATATCTTAAAATTTCTAATATCAGAGGATGATGAAGAATATTATCCGTAAGGGTTTAGAGTCAGGAGCAAGGTATTCGATAATGACTTCAGCAGACATGGAATCATTTGGATTCTTTGAAGGTAGATTTCATCCTTGTGATTTATCCACAGCCTTCTTCATGGTTTGCTCAATCCGTATTTTTCAGTACCAAATCTTCTCTTTTTCTGAGCTTTGCTAACACACTACTCTTTACATCAAACTTTTTACTATTAAGGTCGTTTATAGTTTTTGCTGCTTCATCAGTATTTCGAGAACTAGTTCGCAGTTTAGGGTGTTTTTCAGAAACTTCACATTTAAAGTATATAAGTCCAGAAGATAGACACATATAATTGTTGGTGTAGACATGCTGCGAGATTTCAAAATACTGATTGCTAATTTTCGATGATTCGTATGGAAATTCTCGTTACAAGATGCAGATGAGTAAATGATGGGGTTTTGATAAATATAAAGATTTTTCGGAAAGTCAAAGATCAATGAAATTGTTAATAAGTTTACTGCTAATGTGGCGACATATGAAAGGTTCCCCGGTAATAATGATGAAGGGGTAATCATTATAATAAGGCTTATTCGAATGAACAATTGAAGTTGGTTTGCTGGAGCTGTGACAAAACCGTCTATTTTTAGAAGGGATTGAAAAGTTATTTTATCTAGTAAATGCCAAAAGGTCTGACATGGATACATGTTAAATTATGACTTTGGTTTCAAGTGTTTTTCAGGTACGTAACTGTGGATAACACGTGGTTGGATCATCATCTCGATTGTTCATTATTTGAAGTGTCTTTAGGTATTTCGAAGGGCTTGAACACAGATTATAATCGTTAATATACATACGATGTTCAGTTTTGAAGTTAAAGTATAACTTTGAAAGATGTAAGAATCTAAGAGTGATGATACCGGTTATAACTTGAATTGAATTCGGCGATTTCAAAATCAGAATATATAATTAGATTTTTGAACGAGTATGGTTGTTTTGATTTCTATAAAAGAATGTATATTGTTGTGAAAGTAGGGAGTATAATGGATGATTTGCTGAATCAGATTCGAAGAATGTAACATATTAATTGTGAATTTATATATCTCTCGGGTATTACCAACCCGTTAAAAAAATGTCACAATTAATATTTTGTACAAAAGAATTTTATTACAGTCTTTATGGAAATATATGTGTATATTTCTTCAGATGTAATATAGATTTAATGAGTTAATATTAAATTAAACTCACTTGATTTATGGTTAAGGCTAGGATAGATAATTTCTAAACTTTAGAAATTACATAATCGTCGTAGAATGTTTTCCCAATGAAGTTATGAATCAATACTTCATCGTTGTGGTATTCCTTAGTATCTACAGGGCGTATGACGTCGAATGTTCATGGGACAGATTGTGAAGTTGAGGTTTGCGATGCGGTTGTTGTTGTTGGTGGTAATGGTACTGTTGATGTTGTTGATGGTGGTACTGGTTATGTTGCTGGTGCTGCTGCTGGTGTTTGTAACCTTTGCACAATATTCTCCAAAGCTACTACCCGAGCGCGAAGCTCGTTGACTTCTTCTATTACACCTGGGTGATTGTCGGTTCGGACGAGCGGATAAATAAGATCTAGAATTTGGTGTAGTATATAATCATGACGAGATACTCTGGAAATGAAAGAGAAAATGGTGTTTCGGACAGGTTCGCGGGTAAGTGCTTCAGGTTCATTGCCAAGAGGGCAATGTGGTGGATGGAAAGGATCGCCTTCTTCTTGTCTCCAATGATTAAGGAGGCTACGAACCCATACCCAATTCATCCAGAATAGATGATGGCTGATTGGTTGATCCATTCCAGTCACACTGCTTTCGGAGCTTGAGTGGGATTCCATTTCGGAATTCGAGGAACTTGAACTGATGACGAATTCCATTTCGTACGATTTGATAAAGGATTTTCCGATACGAAATGATTTTCCGGCTATCGGGTGATATTCTAACTACATAGAATATCTATATATATAGATCAAAAGATTTCATAGATTACGGAGGAATTTACGGAATATGTCAGGAAAAGTTTACGGTAATAGATACGATAAGATATGATTTAGCAGATACGCTAAGATATGAATTTTGTCTATACACTATTCATGCAATCAATGCAGCAAGACGTGTCTAGACTAAGAATGATAAGCAGGTAATTTCCTAAGGATGGTAAGTAGATGATTTCCGACTAAAAATGATAAATAAAACTTTTGACATGCAGACACGGTCGAAGTCCAGACTCACTAATGCATCTTAACAACTATCAGTTAGACACACTAATACAAGACCTGGTTCGCTAATATGATACCAACTGAAAGGACCCGTTCATATACATTATAAACGATTCACAATAGTTGATTACATCGCGAGGTATTTGACCTCTATATGATACATTTTACAAACATTGCATTCGTTTTTAAAAGACAAACTTTCTTTACATCAAAAATTGACGGCATGCATACCATTTCATATTACATCCAACTATAATTGACTTAATATTAATCTTGATGAACTCAATGACTCGAATGCAACGTCTTTCAAAGTATGTCATGAATGACTCCAGGTAATATCCTTAAAATGAGCTAATACACAGCGAAAGATTTCTTTAATACCTGAGAATAAACATGCTTTAAAGTGTCAACCAAAAGGTTGGTGAGTTCATTAGTTTATCATAATCAATCATTTCCGTAATAGTAATAGACCACAAGATTTCAGTTTCCATAAATATTCGTACACTCGCAAGTGTTTAAAAGTATTCTATAAGTTATAGGCACCCGGTAACAAGCCTTAACATTCATGTTTTACCCTCTGAAGTACACCAGATCAGGTGTGTTTAAAATAATCTCGAAGTACTAAAGCATCCCATAGTCAGGATGGGGTTTGTCAGGCCCAATAGATCTATCTTTAGGATTCGCGCCTACCGTACATAGACAAGTAGCTTAATGTTACCAAGCTAAGGGTATATTTCTGGTTTAAACCCACATAGAATTAGTTTTAGTACTTGTGCCTACTTTGTAAAACATTTATAAAACAGCGCATGTATTCTCAGCCCAAAAATATATATTGCAAAAGCAATTAAAATGGGAGCAAATGAAACTCACAATACTGTATTTCGTAGCAATTATGTATATGACGGCACTGAACAAGTGCAAGGTTTATCTCGGATTCACGAACGTATCAATATTGTGATTCAATATTGCAGGAAAGTACGTAGACGCAACGAAAATGATAAACGTTAGGTTGACCTCACGAGCAATACCCTCGATCAATACCCATAACCTCCATAGCTATAACCCATAATTTCCTTAGCTCTATCCCGTTTGAAAACTTATTTTGAAATCGTCCGAGTATAACTCCGTCGTAGTATTTTATGTATACTAATAATATCTTGAAATAATACAAAAAAAAATATATATATGTAATTCGATTGAGAGAGTTTAGAGAAATATATTTTTAAGTTTCTATGAAATAATGAAACCTATTGAATTCTATTTATAATAGATTTTTGAATTATTAAAGTGAATTATTTAAGTATGAATTATTAAAGTGAATTATTAAAGTATGAATTATTAAAGTGTATTATTAAAGTGAATTATTAAAGTATGAATTATTAAAGTGAATTATTAAAGTGAATTATTAAAGTATGAATTATTAAAGTGAATTATTAAAGTGAATTATTAAAGTATGAATTATTAAAGTTAAAGTAAAATAAAAGTAAAGTAAAGGTAAAGTTAAAGTATAGTAAAAGTATAAAACTATATACGTATAATACGCGTATAAATATATATAATATTAATTTAAATCGTTATATATATTTAATAAAATAAAATATAAATATCGTTATCTTTATCATACTGGTTAAGTAATGAGTTGTCAAAAGTGGTTCTAGATATTTATAAAAGATATATACGTTTTAATAATAAAGTTCTTTTTAAACTGAAAACGTTTTTTGTACTTTTGAAACTAAATCAAATAAATATGATAATTTTGTTTTCCAAAACTAAATATATTTAAGAATCATTTTGTTAAAAGGTTAAAATAATGGAAATCGTTATATCATAAAATATTTTAGAAAAGTAGAATTATATATATTCATAATAGGTTTCAAGTTTTTAAATTACAGTCTATTGGTGAAGCATGGGATAAAGTCCAAAGGTTAAATAAATGTATGAAATCATCTTAATGAAAAATGTCGAGTTATTTAACTTGTCGATATCCAACATCTAAGTTATTTACACTCCACGTTCTTATTTTCATATTAAATAAAATGAAAGTTAACATAGTTATCTTATCAAGGTCACGAGAAAAATATTATAAAACATGCCTTGGAAATTAAACAGGAATTTCCACTAACCCTTGTCTAGTTCCCGTTAATTGACACATTTGTTCTTATTTATAAATCACTTTACCATTTTCCGAATGTTGTAAAAAAGAATAGATTTCTTAAATCACAGTGGACCTCATAACATAGGCCCGTAATCATATCATAATGTATCTGATAATTCAATCATTTGATATTATCTCTTAATTCTGTCGATAAATATATCAAAACAAATACGTTCATGTAAAGTATCATATATCTAATACTTTGTTAATGTTTTCAGTTAATATTATATATTATATATACATATCTATATACTCATAATTGTTCGTGAATCGTCGAACACGGTCAAAGGGTAATTGATTACATGAATGTAGTTCCAAACTTTTTGAGATTCAACATTACAAATTCTGCTTATCGTGTCGGAAACATATAAAGGTTAAGTTTAAATTTGCTCGGAAATTTCCGGGTCGTCACACTTCCTCATCTATACGAACGTGGACGTCAAGAATAGCATCTCGAAAGACATCCCTAATGTCTTCCGCCTCCTCCATTTCCTCGTCTGAGCCTCTCTCTACCTGAGGATGAGATCCCTCATAGGGTACTGCCTGGTTACGTCTACTTTTCAATACCTTAGCACCCACATAAACTTTCAATCCTAAGGGCTCAAACTGTTCTCTACAAAGCTGTAATGGACCCCGTTGGTTCCTATCAACACCTAAATACTCTCCAATGAGAGTAACAAAAATACCTCCTCCTATTATACTCCCTTCCTGCATTCCCTCTACCATTTTAGATAAATAAAAAGCAACACAGTAAGGGATATTGACAAAGCTTCTAGGATCCCGAATACACTTTAGGTAGAATAAATCATGTAAGGTAATTTTTTCTTTATTGTGACCTCTCTGTGTAATCGAGTTAGCCAAAAATCTATGAATAATACGAAGCTCGGCTCTGTCAATATGCGTATAGGAGTGTCCTCCTGCTCGTGTAAAAACATCAAAATGTGACATACGCCTCCAAATGGCGTCAGCGTCAAAGTTACTATCTACCCTTTCACCATAATGAATCAAATTTGTACAATCGGGTAATAGCAACTCACCAGGAGTATATATCTGTAAGGCCCTGGCCATGTCCAGCATGGACATTCTGTACATCCTACCGCCACGGATAAACCTAAGAAATCTTCTATCATCTATTCTAACTATATTTGTATCAAGTGATACAGTACTCATCAACTCAATACACCATTCCTTATATACAGGCCTACGAATGGTGAAAAGACGTTCCCAATCTGTAAAAGAAGAACTGCCATACCTTTGTACCAAAAGCTGTCTAACACGGTCAGCTAGATGGACCGTTTCCAAAGGGGCCCAATCGATTACCCTTGGCACCTCTACATTTTTTGTTACCAATTTGAATTTGTTCCTTTGATATGTCTCGTAATCTCTCCATCTCCTATCAAATCTTAGATTAGGATGCAGAGTGTGCTCAGAAATCGTTGGGAATTCTACTGGCGGCCTCATTGGGAATACTATGAATTCGTCAACAAACTGTACCGGATCATAATAAGGTATGTGCTGATCAGGCTGTTGTTGTGGTTCTTGTTGTGGTTCTTGTTCGTGTTGCATTTCTGGTTCTGGTTCTGGTGCTGGTGCTGGTCGTCTAGATGATGATGCTCCTGAACCTCCAGTATCGGCTTTCTGCAAAACACATTAAACACAAAATTTGTGCATCCAAATATGCATTAGTGTTAGCAAAATAACAACTTAAAACAATCACTATAACATGTTAAATCAAAATTAAACTTATACACATTTTCACAATTTTTCACAATTCTACACTTTTCAAATAAGCACATATGAAAATGTATACAAAGTTCATAAGCATTTAACTCAAATAACATGTCAAAATAGTCATTACTAATAATTAAACAAGTCTCAAATGGCAATTACATCAAATTAATCAAGTTCATGAATTTTGGACTTAAAAAGTCCACTTTAATCTCCAAAAATCATGTTTAGGATTAATGTTTGGATCATTTAACTATCTAAACATGTTACACTACTCAATTTAGCAATAATTCATGACAAAAATTGACCATAACTTGTTTATATCAAATAGCCCCAAATTGCTCAAGAACACAAACCCTAGATTTCTAAAAATTTTGAAGTTTTTAGCTTCAAATCATGTTAAATAGCATCAATCTAGGTTATACATGCATAAAATACTAACAATTTAACACTAATTACACTAGAAATTAACAAAATTGCATTAGGTAAAAAATTGGAATGTATCACAAAAACTAGCAAATTTATGAGTTTAGGAGTGTAATTTTTACCATTTTGCTGAAGAATGAGAATCTAGGCATGATTAGAGCAAGAAAAATGATGAATTACGGTGGATTTTGGTGAATTTTGATGAAGATTTGAGAGTATTTTCGTATGTGTTGTGTGTGTGTGTGTTGGTGTGAGGCGGAAGCAGGTCGACTGGGACTTTTGTGTCTAGCCTGATTTTCAGGGCCATGCGATCGCATGGCTTCAAAGGCCAAACTCCATGCGATCGCATGGAGTCCCAGGTACAGTACTTTGCCCTTTTTTTTTTTTTTTACAAAACCTTATAACTTCTAAAACATATAATTAATAAAATTCTAAAAATTTTGTTTTCCTTTAGGAGCGAGGGCGTTTCGGATCGTTGTCCTAGTATGTTCCTTGACAAAATTTTTAAAATTTGTCAAATCAAAGCGTGGTTTTAAAAGTAAAGATTTTTGGGTTTTTTTTTTTTTTTTTTTTTTTTTTTTTATGTTTTTGGCATACTTTAATTCAATAAAAATAATGATAATAAAAGTTCTCGTCCCTCCCTCGGGTAAAGCAATTTCGGTTCAACGACCTAGTCTTCAACTCACGACGAATTTTAAAAATCATATTTTTAACTTAGCGAAATAAAGTAAATTTTTGTTTTTAAATTCACACAACTTAAATTTAAAATATGCATAAAATTAAAAATTCACATTTTTTTAAAAATTAAAAATTCACACCAAACTTATATTATATTTTTGTTTTTATACATACAAACTTAAAAATATCAATTGTTCAAATATTTACAATTTTAAATATATTAATTTAAAAAGTTTACAATATTAATTTAAGATTTATATATTAATTTTAAAAACATGGTATAAATAAAATTAAAAATCTTTTTGACTTTTATCCCACTTTAATCAATCAAATATTATCAAAAATATACGCCCCTCTTTTCGGTAAAGTAATTTCGGTTCCATGACCTAATTTAACTCATGACGAATTTTTGAAATATTTTGGGTTGATTGATTAAAGATATTTATACCTTAAGAATAAACGTTAAATTTCGCAGTGATGTAATAAATTTTTGTTTGATATCAATATATTCGGTCACCAAACCTAATTTTATTCAATACCAATTTAATACTTTATAGCGAACAAATTAGCGTTTATTATCAAAAGATTAAAAATAAAAATAAAAAATAAAAACTGTACAGACTTACCTGTGAGATAGTATTCTTAGTTATATGATCTATCCCATTCATAAGATAGTCGGTTTAATTGGTTTTCCATAGCTACATAGGCGTAACCTCGAGCATTCATTGTTTTTTCTTCTAAACATATGAACGGTCCGTCTCTGCATAAAGTAACAAATTCGGTGTTTGAATAGGTTTGATTATTTGAACATTTACCTCCATGTGACCATTTTCCGCATTTGTGACATCTTTCTAGGTGTCGTGCTCTTCTTTTCGCTGCGGATTTTGATTTTCCTTTACCAAATTGTAACTTATTATCTTCGCATCTGGATTCTTTTCTTACTCCGTCCAATCTTTCTCTGATTACTGATACTATTTCACTCGGAAGTGTGTCATTATTACGTTTAGTGATCAAAGCGTGTAGCATTAGACCATGGTTTAGTTCACAGGCAGTCTTCATTTCGTAAAAACCTAAAAAAATAAAAATTCAGAATGGGGGGAGAAGACTAGTTCTTTAGGGTCTGCTAGGGAAAGACCATTCGGGTTCCATTTTCGAGAACTACACGAAAATAGAAAATCTAACTCTAATAGAAATACATATTATCCTTTAAAGACTTGATTCTCCCCACACTTAGTTAGCTGTGGTATCGAAATTGTGATTAACTTCGTTGTCGACTTCCATCGGACTATCTATGTAATGTTTAACTCTGTGACCATTAACTTTAAATTCAATTCCATTTGAATTTATTAATTCTATCGTTCCGTATGGGAAAACTCTTTTGACTATGAATGGTCCAGACCATCTTGATTTCAATTTTCCAGAAAATAGCTTGAATCGTGAATTGAAAAGAAGAACTCTGTCTCCTTCTTTAAATTCTTTTGAACTTCTGATTCTTTTATCATGCCATTTCTTAGTTCTTTCTTTATAGATTAACGAATTTTCGTATGCTTCATGTCTTAATTCTTCTAATTCGTTTAGTTGACTTAATCGTAGACATCCAGCTTCATGTAAATCAAGATTACATGTCTTCAAAGCCCAAAATGCTTTGTGTTCAATTTCTACTGGAAGATGACATGCTTTTCCATAAACGAGTCTAAAAGGTGTGGTTCCAATTGGAGTTTTGTAGGCTGTTCTAAAAGCCCAGAGTGCATCCTCCAATTTAATGGACCATTCCTTCGGATTTGATCCTACGGTTTTCTCTAGAATACATTTTAAAGCTCGGTTGGTATTTTCAACTTGTCCACTTGTTTGTGGATGATATGCGGTGGAGATTTTATGAGTTACTCCATATCTTTTAAGAACTTTCTCAAGTTGATTATTACAGAAATGAGTTCCCCGATCACTTATTAAAGCTTTCGGTGTTCCAAACCTTGCAAAAAGACGTTTTAAAAAGTGACTACAACTCGTGCATCGTTAGTTGGGAGAGCTTGTGCTTCCGCCCATTTAGATACATAATCAATGGCGACGAGAATATAGAGATTATTATGAGATTTTGGAAATGGACCCATAAAGTCAATACCCCAAATGTCAAATACTTCACATACTTGAATGACATTTTGTGGTATTTCATCACGTTGACTTATTTTTCCGGCTCTTTGACATGCATCACAGGATTTGCAAAGAAGGTGTGCGTCTTTGTAAATTGTAGGCCAATAGAATCCAGCATCATAAACTTTTCTTGCTGTTAGTTGAGGCCCATAATGCCCTCCTGTTGGTCCTGTGTGACAATGGTTTAAAATTTTACTAGCTTCATCTCCAAATACACATCGGCGTATTATTCCATCGGGACAACTTTTAAACAGATGTGGATCTTCCCAGAAATAGTGTTTTATATCACTAAAGAATTTCTTTCATTTTTGGTACGATAATCCTTTTTCAAGGAATCCACATACTAAGTAGTTTGCATAGTCTGTAAACCATGGAATTTCATTATAATCTATCTTCAATAGATATTCATCAGGAAAGTTGTCTTGTATGGCCGATTCATTTAGAACTTCTAATTCAGGATTTTCAAGACGAGAAAGATGATCAGCGACGAGATTTTCTGCTCCTCTTTTATCTCGAATTTCAATATCGAACTCTTGTAAGAGTAAGATCCAACGGATTAATCTTGGTTTGGCATCTTGTTTCGAAAATAGGTATCTAAGAGCAGAATGGTCGGTATAGACCACCGTTTTTGCTAGAACGAGATATGAACGAAATTTGTCAAAAGCAAAGACAATAGCAAGGAGTTCTTTTTCAGTAGTTGTGTAGTTCGTTTGTGCTCCTTGTAACGTCTTACTAGCATAATATATAGGTTGAAATCGTTTTTCAATCATTTGTCCTAAAACGGCTCCCATTGCAAAATCACTTGCATCGCACATTAGTTCAAACGGTAGATTCCAATTTGGTGTTATCATGATCGGCGCATTAGTGAGTTTCTCTTTAAGAATATTAAAAGATTTGATGCATTCATCTGAAAAGATGAATGGAGCATCCTTTTATAGGAGTTTATTCATAGGAGTGGCAATTTTAGAAAAATCGTTTATGAAACGTCGGTAAAAACCGGCATGCCCTAGAAAACTCCTAACTCCTCTAACATTGGTGGGATGTGGGAGTTTAGCAATTACATCTACTTTATCTCTATCCACTTCAATTCCCTCTTTTGAAATTTTATGTCCAAGAACGATGCCTTCTTTAACCATGAAATGGCATTTCTCCCAATTAAGAACTAGATTTGATTGTTCACATCTAATAAGCATTCGTTCCAGATTAACTAGACATGATTCAAATGTATCACCGAAGACTGAAAAGTCATCCATGAAAACTTCCATGCATTCTTCTATCATGTCGTGAAAAATCGCCATCATGCACCTTTGAAAGGTTGCAGGGGCGTTGCAAAGTCCAAATGGCATGCGTTTGTAAGCAAAAGTACCATAAGGGCACGTGAACGTGGTTTTCTCTTGATCTTCGAGTGCTTTTGGAATTTGAAAATATCCGGAAAATCCATCAAGAAAACAATAGTAACTGTTTCCGGCTAATCTTTCCAACATTTGATCAATAAAAGGTAAGGGAAAGTGATCTTTTCTGGTGGCGTCATTTAATTTTCTATAATTAATACATACACACCATCCTGTTACAGTCCTAGTAGGAATAAGCTCATTTTTTTCATTTGTAATGACAGTCATGCCACCCTTCTTAGGCACGCATTGAACTGGGCTTACCCATGGACTATCAGAGATTGGATAAATTAAACCTGCATCTAGCAGTTTAATAATTTCTCTTTTAACTACATCTTGCATATTCGGATTTAGTCTTCATTGGCACATACGTTTTATGACCTTCTTCCATAAGGATCTTATGTGTGTAATACGAAGGACTTATTCCTTTTATATCATGAATCTTCCATGCAATGGTTGGTTTATGAGCTTTCAACACAGAAATGAGTTGTGATTTCTCATTTTCAGTAAGAGAAGACGATATTATTATAGGTAATTCAGATTCACCATGTAAATAAGCGTATTCCAAATGGTTTGGAAGTGGCTTTAACTCTAATTTCGGTGGTTCTTCTATCGATGCTTTATATCAATATCTGTCTTCTTCTTTTAGCATTTGAATTTCTTCTGTTGTTGGTTCATATCCATTAGCTATTAGTGTAGCTAACATTTCAGCTTCATCAATTGGTTCATTACCTTCTCCTAAAGAACATTCTCCTGTTCCTTGTAATTCTGGAAATTCTTCTAACAATTCTGCATGTGAATCTATAGTTTGAATATAATAACATGTATCATCTACAGATTGTGGTTGTTGCATTGCTCTATCAACTGAAAAGGTAACACTCTCGTCCTCTATATTTAGGGTCAGTTTCTTACCGAACACGTCTATCATTGCTTTAGCCGTGTTTAAGAATGGTCTTCCTAATATGAGAGGAACTTGAGAATCTTCTTCCATGTCCAGAACAACAAAATCTACTGGAAATACTAAAGTACCAACTTTAACTAGCATGTTCTCCATTATCCCTCTAGGATATTTTATTGATCTATCGGCTAGTTGTATACTTATTCTGGTTGGTTTCAATTCTCCAAGGTCTAGTTTAGTGTATAGTGAATACGGCATTAAATTTATACTAGCACCTAAGTCTGCCAATGCTTCTATTGAACTAAGACTACCCAGAAAACATGGAATTGTGAAACTTCCTGGATCAGATAGTTTTTCTGGTATCTTATTCAACAGCACTGCTGAACAGTTAGCATTCATAGTAACAGCCGAGAGTTCTTCCATTTTCTTTCTATTTGAGATTAGATCTTTCAAGAATTTAGCATATCTAGGCATTCCTGCAATCACATCAATGAAAGGAAGATTTACATTTATCTGTTTAAACATATCCAAGAATTTGGATTGCTCGGCTTCAAGTTTTTCTTTCTTCATTTTACTCGGGTAAGGAAGTGGTGGTTGGTATGGTTTAACATAAGGTTTATCCTTAGCTGTGTTATCTTCATTAACCTTTTCAACTACCGGTTCTTTTTCCTTATCTTGATCAGGTTGTGGTTCTTGTGGAGTAGGAATAGCTTCATCAGAAGTTACAGGTATTTCAGGTGGTTTAAGTGTTGTACCACTTCTTGTGGTAATGGCTTTAGCTGTTTCATTCCGAGGGTTTGCATTTGTATCACTAGGTAAACTTCCCGGTTTTCTTTCACCTATTAACCTTGCTAGGTTACTTACTTCTTGTTCCAAGTTTTGAATAGAAGCTTGTTGATTTCTAAATGCTTGAGCATTTTGTTCATTAGTTTGTTTTTGAGATGTGAAAAACTGCGTTTGAGTTTCAACTAGCTTCGTCATCATATCTTCTAAATTCGGCTTTTTATCATCGGTTTGTGGTGGTTTGTTTTGAAAATTAGGTCTTTGCTGATTGTAAGTATTATTGGATACTTGTTGATTGTTAGGACCTTGTTGGTTGTTGTATGGAACATTTCTGTTATAATTTTGGTTTTGATTGTAGATCGGTCTTGGCGGTTGATAATTATTCTGATAATTATTTCCAGGCCTTTGGTTTAGATATGAAACATTCTCTCTTTGTTCCATTGTTAATTCAATACTGAGACAATCTTTTGTCAAATGTGGTCCTCCACACTGCTCACAACTAATTCGTATTGAGTGGATATCTTTAGTCATCTTTTCCATTCGTCTCTCGACAGCATCTATCTTTGCAGAAATGGAATCTAAGTCATGGCTAGAATCGGCTCTAGCTGCTTTAGATGATCTAACGATATCTTTTTCTTGGTGCCACTCATGTGAGTGGGAAGCAGTGTTATCAATAATTTTATAAGCATCAGTTTCGGTTTTCTTCATAATGGAACCACCAGCTGCTATATCTATGTCTTTTCTTGTAGTGATGTCGCATCCTTGGTAGAATATTTGTACTATTTGACAGGTATCTGAACCATGTTGCGGACATCCTCTTAATAACTTTCCAAATCTTGTCCACGCCTCATATAGAGTTTCATTTGGCTTCTGTGTGAACGTAACAATTTCTCCTTGAAGTCTTACGGCTTTAGATGCAGGAAAGAATTGTTTAAGAAAATTTTCAACTAAAACGTCCCATGTATCGATCGCCCCTTCAGGTAACGATTCCAACCAATCTTTGGCTTCTCCCTTTAAAGTCCAGGGAAATAACATGAGATATATCTGTTCATCCTCAACTCCTTGAATTTTAAATAGTGTGCAGATCCTATTAAAGGTACGAAGATGTTCATTTGGATCTTCCTTCGGCGCACCACTAAATTGGCATTGATTAGTCACCATGTGTAGAATTTGTCCTTTGATTTCATAATCTGGCGCATTAATGTCAGGATGAGTAATTGCGTGACCTTGGCCAGTGCGTTTAGCTCTCATTCGGTCTTCCATACTTAAAGCTTCCAGATTCTCCATAATTGAATTTGTTGAATCGGAATCACTAGAGGATTCTGATTTAATGGTTCGTTCCTCAACAATCTCTGTTTGAATGATTGGTGGTTCTGGAGGAAAATTTAATGGTTCAGGATCTATAAATCGTCCCTGAATATTCTCTGGATTCTCAATTGTGAGGTCGGGTTCAAAAAATGGATTATCGGAAATTTGAATTGGAGTAATTGGTTGACTGGATGATGATTCTAAAGGAAAATCAACGGCGGTAATATTAGCTAGATGTCTTGATCTGGTTACAGGTGGTGAACGTACAAAAGGTGGTGAACGTCTTGCTCGGTGCATTCACTGAATATCCTATTAGTTTTTAAAAGGAAAGAAAAAATTATATAAGTTATCCAATTAATAGACTTTTCTGATTTTGCCCAAGTTTCGAATAGCCAAAAGATGCAGCAGAGGGGCAGGATTCGTTTGGTCTCAATATAATTGAGGACTGTTTGGCTCCAATAACCCGGTCCACGTACAAATCCAACTAATACTACGAACCAGAAAATTTTGATGTCTATCAATTTAACCACTTAAAATAAATTTTCGTAATTTTAAGAAATTTAGATAAGAAGTAGAATAAAAAAATCTATGTCCTAAAACTAGAATGGCGAGAAATAAGAAAGAAAAAGAGCGCGTCGAAAAAGGTCGAAAAAGAAAAAAAAAATTGAAAAAGGCGTCGAAAAATGAAAGAAACAGAGAATGACTATAAAACTTAAAAATACTTGACTAACCCAACCTTATTACTATCACTAACTTAAAATTATAATCGCAAATTGAGATTACTAATTGGAGTGATAATTGATACATAGGTAAAAGGCGTCTAAAAATATTAAAGCTTACAAGAAAAACTATATCCCAAATGGCAATATCTTAAAAAGGTACTAAAACTTAAAAAGGCGTCGCAGAATTCTAAAGCACTTAAATCTTAGTCTAAAGAAAAAGCACTTAAGGGATTTTACGGCAGAGCCTAAAAATCTAGAAATAAAAATAACTATGGCAAAAACTATGTATTAAAACTAAATACGAGCGAAAAATACAAATATTACGCTAAAAACAATTAAAAAGGGACAAAATATAAAAATATACTAAAAGTTGCAAAAAGTACAATTTTTATAAAAATATTATTTTTATATTATTTATTTTATAAAACTATTAATTTTACAACTTAATTAAACTAATTTAACTAAATATAAAATAAATTAAAAACTAAAATTAAACTAAATAATAAAATATTAAAACCTAATTAGGATTTATTAAATAATAATAATAATAATACACCGTAATAAATGCAGTTTTAGGGTTGCAGTTGGCGTGTCAGACACTCTCATGAGATCGCATGAGTTTATGCCTTCGGGCTCATGCGATCGCATGAGCTGAGGTTTTGGGCCAGGTTACGGGCTGCTAAAGTAGCAGGCCCGAGTGTTTTTATAATTTTTTTTTTCTGTTTTGAATTTTCTGTTTTATATAATTATGTAATATATTTATATAAATTAAATAAAACTTATATTTTTATAAAATAAAGATAAAGAAACTTTTATAAAACTTAAATATTTAACAAACTCTTAATAATATTTATATTTTTGTTTTCTTTTTATATTTTCGAATATTTAAAACGTATTTTTACAAAAGCGTATTTTTTTTATAAAAGTAAACTAAAAAGAAAAATCTTTTTTTTATATATATTAGCGTTGCGCTTCCGGCTTTTAAGCTAGATTGTCCCCGGCAGCGGCGCCAAAAATACTTGATGTTAAAGCTAAGGGGTATAAAATACTATTAAATTTTACAAGAAAATACTATTAAATATGATACAATTTTACACAAGATATTTATTTATTTAGAGAATGAATATACTTAAACCTTGCTACAACACTTATAGGCAGTGTACCTAATCGTACAGTAGTGTAGTTTTTAGTAAGTCCGGTTCGTTCCACAGGGAAAATCTTTTAATCAAAGCTTAACGCTATATTAGTTTAATTTATAAAAATACAAATATATATATAAGTAATATTATTATTATAAAGGGGAGTTTTTACCGTTTAATGACCGGTTTGTCGATTTTAAAACTTTAGTCGCAGTTAAAACCAAATGTAAAATATTAAATAAATAAAAGACTTAATTTAAAGCGTAAAGTAAATAACGATAATGAAATTGCGATAAATAAGAGTGCGATAAAATAAACTTGCGATAATTAAAAAGTACGATAATTAAAAGTGCAATTAAATACAATAACAATAAATAAAAGTGCTATAATTAGAAGTGCAATTAAATATAAAATAAAGGAAATTAAATATGAAATAAAAGAATTATGCTTATTTAAACTTCCGTAATCATGATGTTTGACGTGTTGATTTTAGTTTTATGCCCATGGGTTAATTGTCCTTTGTCCTGGATTATTTAATATGTCCGTCTGGTTTTTGTCCATAACAGTCCATCAGTCATAAATATAAAGTGCGAGTGTCCTCGTCAAATTATCCTTATACCCGAAGTTAAATATTCCAACTAATTAGGGACTTAAACTGTAACAAGATTTTAATACTTTGTTTAATAATTACACCAGGATGTCGACTGAATGTAACCCAAGGTTTTAATACTTTGTTATCAATTATGCCAAGTGTCCTTGTACATAATTTCACCCCTGTTTTAATAATTCTAGTGACTATTAATCCATTCCCGTGTCCGGTTAAATGAACGATTATTCGTACATATAAATACCCTACCCATCGTATCCGATTGAGTGTATATGGTTATTTATAGGGACGCCCAATTGTAAATCTTTATATTAACATTAACAAACTATCATTTAGTTACAAATATAAAGCCCATTAATAGCCCATAGTCTAATTTCCACAAGTGTCATTCTTTTGTCCAAACCCCAATTATGGTACAAAGCCCAATTACCCAATTTTAATATTTTTAGCCCAACATCATGATTACTTCGGATTAAATAAGCATAATAATAACTTAGCTACGAGACATTAAATTAAAAAGGTTGAACATAACTTACAATGATTAAAAATAGCGTAGCGTTACACGGACAGAATTTCGACTTACACCCTTACAACATTCGCTAACACACCCTTATTATTATAAATTAAAATTAAAATTAAAATTATAATATAAATATAAATATTATACGTTGAATGAGGAGAAGAAAAAGATGTGTGTTTTTGCGTCCAAAACTCGCGAACTTTATAGGACAGGCCTGGAAAAAGGGCTCATGCGATCGCATGGGCTTTGCCCTTCAAGGCCATGCGATCGCATGGCCAGCTGGGGAGGCTCAAAAGTCTTTGTTTTTTTATGCCGATGGTTTTATAATATAATAAAATATATATATTAATTTTAAGAATTAATTATATATTATATTATATTCATGTTCATAGTTGACTTGTAATTTTTAGTCCGTTGCGTCGAGCGTTGAGAGTTGACTCTGGTCCCGGTTCCGGATTTTCAAACGTCCTTGCGTACAATTTAATATCTTGTACTTTGCGTTTTGAATCTTGTACTCTTGTAATTCTGAGACGTTTCTTATCAATAATTGGAACCTCTTTGATTGTATTTTGTACTTTTGAGCTTTTTGGTCGTTTGCGTCTTCAATTCGTCGAATCTGTCTTTTGTCTTCACCTTTTATTATTTAAACGAATATCACTTGTAAATAGAACAGTTGCAACTAAAAGCTTGTCTTTCTTGAGGGATAATGCTATGAAATATATGTTCGTTTTTAGCATTATCAAATAGCTTCTAACCTTGACCATGCTCAAGTGGTCCTATAGTACATCAACGCTGTACTCTACTGTTACAAAAGTATTTCTTCGAGTCTTATAATCTTGACCAATGTCTTGATCTGGTCCTACGATAATTCCCCATGTACTTTATAGTATTTCCGATGGGTTCAAACCTTGACCAATGTCTAAACACAGATAATTAATTACCCTTATAATGCCAACTTTATAAAAGGTTTTATTCACGTTTATTGGTGAAAGGACAATAGTAACAAGGTTTAATATCATAGACAGAAAGCGAGTACGAAACGATAATCATCCCTAACTAAAATTATTAAATCACGGCAAACAATCAAGCAATTACTCACACATCATGGCAGCAAGCATTTCTAATATTAATAAATCACAAATATCGAACAAGAATATTATAATAAATTAATAAAAGAAAGGATAGATGTTACCGAATAATGTCGGCAGAATAACAATTGTATTTCTTTATAATATCCACAGCGTTACAATGCTTGAAAGCTTCTACTACTAACTACATACTAATCTCCTATTGATCACTAGAGAGCGACAATAGAGAGATAATTACATTTCCTAATATCTGTACTTTTCTCTCTCTAGAATCCAGAGAGAGAAAGTAGACAGAGAACTAATCTCCTATAGATCACTAGAGAGCGACTATAGAGAGATATTTGAGAGAGAAGTGAAGAATTTGTGTGTTTGAAATGGTGGGATGAAGCCCCCGTTTATAGTAAATTCTTTATGGCAAAATCATAAATAAATAGCAGAAAAACGGCTTGCCACTTGGCAGGCCGTTTGGCAGGCCGTTTGGCAAGTCGTTTGCCAAGGTCGTTTGCCCAGGCAAGCCGTTTTTGGTGCCCGTTTACTGGCAGGCCGTTTTTCATTATGGCAAGCCGTTTGGCATGGGGTTTGCTGGATCGTATCTTGTCTTTCACCGTTTTCGCTCTATAATCTTCGTTTTAGCTCCGTTTTTGACGATTCTTGCGCCCACGCTTTCGTAATTGAATATCCTTTAACTTGAGATTAAGAAAATAAACTTTTTCAAAAATTATAAAATAAGTCATTTAAACGTGAGTTAATCGTCTTAGCCGGTTTTGCTCGTTTTTCCTCGTTTTTCATTCGTTTTTAGTGATTCTTGAAACATAACCTTCATAATGACATAATCTACCAAATGAAGTATATAAATGCTTATTTAGATGATAAAGTCAATTACTTTATCATAAATGGGGATAATATCGTGGGTAAAAACGTGACTTTTTGGCCGATATCAAATATCCCACACTTAGACTTTGCTTGTCCTCAAGCAAACATTTCTTTTATTTTGAGTTCAAAGATGCTCCTGAGTTTTCTGCTCTATTATTCAAGTGGCTTGTCATTTATTATAAAAGCAAGATCAGACAAACTGTCTTCTAAAAGGGTAGAAACTACCTCTGCAAGCATGATGAGAGGTTACATGACATTGGCTTCCTTACACGAGTCACTTAAATCACTCAAGTGTTTGGGGTTCCCTATCAATCTATGAATTCGCTCATAGCCAGTCATGTTGCAAGTATTGTCATAGGCTTGACCAAGAATCAAATCTCCACCGGTTAGATAAGGACGACACTGATCTTCTCCCTAATCATTCTTTCAAGAGGAAAAGCGGGTTTAAAGGTTGGTTTGCGGAGAAAAGTGAAGGTTTTGATATGGAGAAAAGGGTGATTTCGAATTATTGAAATTTAGAGAGATTCGATAGATTTCAGTTTTATGAGGATATACTTTTTCTAGGAAAGATGGTACTCTTATTTTTGTTGAAGAGTTCCTTTAGAAGGTGTTGAAGACTTTGCTTCTTTTCTGCAATCCTCCTAGGTCACAATCTTCATTTTCTTGGGGGATATATACTTTTATTTGAAGACTTTTCTCATCTTCATTTTTGAGACTTTGCTCATTCTTTTTTTTTTCTTTTTTTTTTTGCATATCCCATCTTCATAACTTTATCTATTTCTTCTTGTGCCAAGAGAAAAAGGTATTTCACCAGAAATAGATCTTTTTGACCTATCAAAAATAGTCTGGAATTTCAGAATTTTTCGACAAGTGTTTGAAGTAAACTTGGTCGATCTATCTTTTTGAATTTCTAGATTTTGAAAATGAGAAAGGAAAGAGGGTGAAAAGGGTAACGTATTTGATAGTGAGTTTGGGGTGAGTGTTTTCTGATTCATCAACTCTTTAACGTGAGTTAGTCGGTTTAAATGCGTGGAGTGGAAATGAAAACAGATGGTTTTTGTCTTCTCTATTCAGAATGATTTCGGAAGGAGTATCGCACCTACACCACGTATGGTGCTTACTAACCATTGGCCTCGAAATGTATGTCAAGGTCAAGTTCTAACTCTAAATGCTAACATCGGCACTCTCAACGGAAAAGATAGTGAAGCATTAAAAATGAATGCTTATTGGGCCATTTTTGGGGTGCCTCACAACAATTATATTGGGTCGATAATGCCTAGTCATGCAATGCTATTTTAGAGAATTGGTTCATCCTTAAGAAGATTTATGTCCTCATTTGTCTTAATTTTAGAACAAACACGCATGATTTTCGAAAGTACTTTTTTAGAAAGTATCATTTAGTCAAAATTTTTGAAAAATTTACGTTGAGGGCAAAGAATCTAAAAAGTAGGTATACTCGAAAGGCTTAGTAAAAGTTTAAGTTAAGAACATTTTCCGAGCATTCCGTAACCAATTACGGTGTACTACACTGCTATCCCACACTTAGAGGAACATTGTCCCTAATGTTCATTCTTAGATTTTAGGGAGCTAAAATCCCACACTTAGAATTTGAACATGTCAGAAAATGTATCTAAGCTCAATATTGGGTTGGAATCTCACACTTAGTGATAAGCTTAGGATTGGGTATAGTTTAAGGATATAACGAAGCAAAATAAATAAACGAAGAGAAAGAAATGAATTACTCCCCTTGGGTGCGACTGTGAGCTGAGGATCTGAAGGTAGACTGAGTCGGAACCATCTTCTGCTGGATTCGAATCGGTCTTCTTGAAGTGTACTCAAGCTCATTAGGGCGTTCTCATCCTCCATACACCATCCACCAATAACTTGTAATGAAATAATCAACGTGTTTCCTTGTCGTTTCATCATCATTCAAAGAGTCTCCACCACATGCATCAATAGCTGTCTCTGACTTGTAAAAATAGAAAACATTAATCCTAGATAGGTGATTAAGCTTTAGGCTATAGACTCACTGATTTGCGTTTTGATGAAAAATTTATTTGAAAACTTTAGGATTTCAAAATTAGATTTTTGAAAATTTAACAAATCAGTGTATGACTAAAAAGCTTAATCCCACACTTATAGTGTTGACTGCCTTTAATTTTAAGACTTTTGAGATAATGTAGATATTGCACTTAAGTTCATGACAAGTCCTAAGAAACGTTGAAAATTTATTTTAAGCTTCACTTTTCACTTATTTAATTAACCTAATTATCCTAATTTAACTACTACTAAAGCTTTAGAAAAATAAACACACGGGTTGCCTCCTGAGAAGCGCTTGTTTTTGTTCGAGTCACGAACCTGACTCTAGCCTTATTTCTCAAGAAATCTAGGCGGCTCCCTTGCATCCACCTGGACGAAGTCCATATCGATTATAAACGATTCACAATAGTTGGTTACATCGCGAGGTACTTGACCTCTATATGATACATTTTACAAACATTGTATTCGTTGTTTAAAAAGACAAACTTTCTTTACATCGAAAGTTGACGACATGCATACTATTTCATAATATATTCAACTATAATTGACTTAAAAATAATCTTGATGAACTCAATGACTCGAATGCAACGTCTTTTGAAATATGTCATGAATGACTCCAAGTAATATCTCTAAAATGAGCAAATGCACAGCAAAAGATTTCTTTCATACCTGAGAATAAACATGCTTTCAAGTGTCAACCAAAAGGTTGGTGAGTTCATTAGTTTAACATAAATAATCATTTCATAATTTTAATAGACCACAAGATTTCATATTTCCATTTCTCATAAACATACGTCCCATGCATAGAGACAAAAATATCATTCATATGGATTGAACACCTGGTAACCGACATTCACAATATGCATATAAGAATATCCCCATCATTCCGGGATCCTCCTTAGGACATGATATAAATTTCAAAGTACTAAAGCATCCAATACTTTGGATGGGGCTTGTTGGGCCCGATAGATCTATCTTTAGAATTCGCGTCAATTAGGGTGTCTGTTCCCTAATTCTTAGATTACCAGACTTAATAAAAAGGGGCATATTCGATTTCAATAATTCAACCATAGAATGTAGTTTCGATTACTCGTGTCTATATCGTAAAACATTTATAAAATCAGCGCATGTATTCTCAGTCCTAAAAATATATATAAAAAGGGAGTAATGAAACTCACGCTTATAATTATTGTAAAACAGTTACTAAAGCATTTGCATGTATTCTCAGCCCCAAAAATGTAAAGAGTAAAAGGGGATCAATGAAACTCACCTAATGTATTTTGTAGTAAAAATACATATGACTATATTGAATAACTGAACAATGCAAGGTTGGCCTCGAATTCACGAACCTATATCATTTGTATATTTATTAATATACATAGTTGTAATCGAACAAATATATATAAATTTTATTAGTTATATGATATATATATGTTATTTATGTAAATGTAGTTATATAAAATTTATATTAAATTTCATTTTAAATCATATATTTATATTATATCTTAAATTATGTGCTATATATGTTATTTTGTATATGTACTTTAAATAATTATTATAGTTATATTGGTATCCGTTTAGTATTATATTAAAACACCTAATTTGTTAAATGTAGTATTTATAAAATATTAATATGTTTTTCATATAGTTTTGTGGTATCTCAATATAATTAAAGTGTATATAATAAGTGTGTTTTCATGTACAAGATATTTATTTATAAAAGAAAATATATGATACTTTTGATTTTAATGTTTTTCCAATGATAATAATAATGACCTTATTAAAAATGATAATATTAATAATAATAATGATATTGCTAATAACAATACTTTTGATTAATAATAATAATAATAATAATAATAATAATAATAATAATACTAATGGTTACAATAGTGATACTAATATTAATTCTGATAATGATAACTTGTATTATTTTCATAATAATAATAATAATAATAATAATAATAATAATAATAATAATAATAACAACAACAACAATAACCCTAATCATGGTAATAATACTAACACAACTATTAGTGATAATCATAGTAATTTTCATACTTATAGTCATAATTATAATACATGAAAATTTTATTATAATACCTATTTTAATAATACTAATATTAATGAAAAACAATAATTTTATCATTCTCATAATATTGCTAATAATATTAATTGTTATCATGATAATAATAAATGATAATTAATACTTAGGTTAGTAATTACAATAATAATAATAATAATTTTAATGCAAGTAATACTATCAATAATTAATAATAACAATAATAACAATAAGAATAAGAAATCTACCTCACAAAAAGAGAGAGTTTCACAAAAAGACTGCCCTTGCCTGGGCTCGAACCCAAGACCTCTCGTATAACGCCAACGCCCTCTACCATCCGTCTGTCTCTATAATTCTGGAATATATCTTAACCGATTTATATATAAACCCGTAATAACTAGTTCCCTATTCTTATTCTTCATAAACGGAATCAAATCAACCCAGGAATCCTCAACCCTCATGTTACTCGATCATTAGGCTTTATACAATAAATAAAACAGCATTTAACTTGTTTGAGCTAATTAAAGAAAAAAAAAATGAAAGCGAAAATGGTCTGTACAGACCACGAACGATATTTTTAAACTCAAATGTCAATTTCGATTTTGAAAGCGTTTTGGACTAAACTTATAAATTGAAAACGTTCTTAAATCATTGTTAGAAACTATCTAGATCATCAATTTGAATTAAAACATAAAAGGGAACTCGAATTTGCTTGAAGAACAACATGTTGACTTTTTATAGTTTAACTTTGACTCCAAAATTCTAACTCGATTGAAAGAATTGGGATTTGAAATTTTGAAGAAAGTTTAACGTGAAGATTTCTAACATCATGGCATTTATAGATTTGGGAATTGATCAGAAATTTAAGGTATTGTATAAAAGTAATACGAACAGAGCAGGTTCCATGGTGTTCTTCCCTATTTGATTTAATTCGACAAATTTCAGGTTCTTTAACAGGTAATTGTGGTTATTATTGATAGTGTAGGTTCCTTCCTAACTCTTAATACAGAATTGCATCATCTATAAAGTCAAATTGATCGACATACTTTATTTTCAAGGACAGAAATACATTAAACAAATTTAAAGGAGAAATTGATGTCTAACCGTTTTTGGACTGGTCCTGGTGACTTGAGTCTGATGCGTACTAATTTTAGACAACAACCAAATCAACTATAGTTTTGAGAATGATTGAAAACAGAATACAAAATTTCTTGTAAATATCTATATCCTTAAACGTATTTATATTTTTATATTTATTTATAATACGTATGAATATTTATGTATACACATGTATCTGTATTTATATAAGTGTTATGTTAAATAATTTATTGATATCAATTATTAATAAAATCCATTAATATTATTAATTTTTATAAGCATAATAATTATAATAATAATAATGATGATAAAAATACAAATATTAATAATGATAATATCAATAATAATAACAATATTTATATTAATAATAATACTAACATTAATAATAAATAGTAAAACTTAAAATTATAACAATAATAATAATTTTTATTAATGATATTATCAATTATCTTTAATGTTCAATATAATATTTATATCTAATAATATTACTAATATTAATCATAATAATTAAAATTGTAACTTTATTACTGGTTATAATAGTAATGATGTTAGAAATGATAACAATAGTATTAGTAATTATAATAACTCAAATGTATCAAATTTCATATATTAGTTTTAATAATATTATTAATATTGAATATAATAATGTAACAACTATACTTGTAATTACATTTTATATAATATACAATATTATATTATGTGGTAATATTTATTTAATATTTATATATTTCAATTAATTAAAATTATATATATATTTATATATATTCATTTTAATAGTAACTTAATTATTCTATTTATTATTTTACGTTTTTATTTCTAATTGTTTGAAGGGTATTTTATTAACTAAAAATATTATATATATACCTTTATATTTATATTTATATAAATATATATTTACATATTTATTTACACACAATTGTTCGTGAATCGTCGAGCATAGTCAAAGGGTAATTGATTACATGAATATAGATTTCAAAACTTTCGAGACTCAACATTACAGATTTTGCTTATAGTGTCGGAAACATATAAAGATTAAAGTTTAAATTTGTTCGGAAATTCCCGGGTCATCACAGTACCTACCCGTTAAAGAAATTTCGTCCCGAAATTTGATAGAAGTCGTCATGGATAACAATAAGAAAGTTTTTATGACAAATATGAGTTGATAAATAGAGTTTTATCATAATTGAGTAATATGGATAAAACCATTTGATTTTGTGAAGAGTACGAGTGAAGCTATCACCAAAGAGTGAAATGAGTAGGTATAGATTCGTCATATCTTTTGACGTAGATAGAATTGATTTCCAAGTTCAAGAGATTTGGAGAAAATCTTCGTAATAAGATTTGATTTTTCGGTAATCAAGGGAATTAGAATCCGCTTTAAATGCGATCATCTGTTTTGATTGCTCTGTCGGATTTTTGACTATAAATCCACCCCCGTCATTTCCTTACAACTCACACCTCTATTCTTTCTCCCTCAACTCATACTTTAAAGCATTCATTAATATGCTCCATCCAATACCGATTCTTGATATACTCCTAACTTTCATATTTGTCATTCTTCTTTTTCATTTACCACCAGAGGATTTTTATTTATTTTTACTATTACCTTGGGGTTATAGTGTTTTTAATTCTCCCGTGTCTTTATGTTGCGATAAACATTGACATACACGGTTTATAATTTATGTGTTGTTGTCGAGCTTTATATTTTCTTTTATATTCAAAGATTCCCTACTTTTGTCTCCTCTTCCCGACTACAAGTCAAGCGAATATTGGTCCAGAATTCGTAGGTATGGACATAGTTAATGTTTTAAGAAGGAAATTGTAATGGCATGATCTTGATTTGGTAAATTACTAGAATATCCGAAAAGATAGAACTATTAATAAGATATGTTCTTAATATGTTTAGAGATTGAGTAGAATGTAAGAGTCGTGTAAATGGCACATGATGACGGTATGTTCTGTGAATCATCACGTTCCATTAGAAACTCAGTATGAATTACTGTAATATAATCGCGTTGATCAAGTGTCATTATATTATACTAACTCATGCATCAGTTCCCAACATTATTTCAATAACATTCATATTTTTTAAGCTCGAAAGTTTACAGAATATAGAAACTAACAGTTTCTATATGATGTAACACTGATAGTAGGAAGAGATTAATGATTTCAGATAAGAATAGTTATGAAAATATCTTCAGAAATATGGAGGATATTTATAATGAAAGATACGATGATATCTTGGAATTTCTAATATCGATTGATGATGAAGAAGATTTGTCCGTAAGGGTTTAGATTCGGAAGCAAGGTATTCGCTAAAGATTTCATCAGAAACAGAATCATTTGAATTCTTTGAAGTCAAACTTATTCTTTGTAATTTATCCACGGCTTCCCTCATAGTTTTGCATAATTCGCTTTTCAGTACTAAATTTTCTATTGAGTGTTTCCAATACTCCATTCTTTATCATCAAACTTTCGACAGTTAAGGTCGTTTACAGTTTTTGTTGCTTCATTCAACTTTTCAAAAATTCAGAGCATTAATTTGCAGGCAGGGTGCTTTTCAGAGCTTCAGAATGGAAGATCATAGTTCTAAGAGATAAATGTTATATGGACACATATAACTGTTGATGTGGAAATATTGCGAGATTCACAATATAGATTTGCTGATTCTCGATAATTGGTATGGCAATTCTTGTTACAAGATACGGATGAGTACATGATGAGACTTCAATAGATAAATATAGTGATTTGCCGGAGAGATTTAAGCCAAGGAGCAACGAGGTTGCTGATACATCTGCTGGTAATATGGTGGAATATAATAAAAGGTTCCCCGGTAACAATAAAAGAGCACACATATAAATCACGGTTATAATAAGGTTGTTTCGAATGAAAAGTCAAAGTTGACTTGCTGGAGCTGTGACAAAATTTGTTAATTTGGAAAGAGATTGCAAAGTTATTTTGGGTAATAATAACACTAAGAATTTAGCATAGCTACGTTTTAAACATTTTTTCAGTTGCTGAGAGTTTCTCAGGTGAATAGCTAATGCATCAATCTTTTCTTCCGTAGATGAAGTGCGGTTGATTCATCCTATCGATTAAGGTGTTTTCAAGAATCATGAAAGGTTTGAACGTAGATTGTAATCGTCAAGATACAAATGAGGTTTAAGATGAAATCAAGTGGCAAACTTGAAGAATTGTTTTGTTTCATATGTTATAATCAATATTTTAATTCATTTTAATTGTCTAATGTTATTAGTCCACAGTCGATAGTCCACAGTTGACAGTCCAATAATTCATATATAATTTAATATATAATATTCAAATTAATTAATACGTATCGTGACTCGTGTACATGTCTCAGACTCGATCACAACTCAAATTATATATATTATTGTAGAATCAACCTCAACCCTGTATAGAGAACTCGATCATTACTGCATATAGAGTGTCTATGGTTATTCCAAATAATATATATAAATGCGTCGATATGATATGTCAAAACCTTGTATACGTGTCCCGATATTTAAAGTGCGTAAGAATAAATAACAGAAATTAAATGACGATAAATAAAGTGCGTAAAGTAAATAACAGAAATTAAATGATGATAAATAAAATTGCGAGAATATAAATTGCGATAATTAAATTGCGATAATTAAAATGTAATACGGTATTAACAGTTAGCTAGGAACAGTTAGCGTGGATTCTTAACAAAATTTCTCATAGTTAATTTGTCTGTTTCTAACAAATTTTATTTTGTCAAATGTTTTCTTCATTATGCCACTTGTTGGATTCTGATAGGTCAAAATCCAAATATGAAATTGAATGAAAATGATTATTCTGCGATGAACGGATACGTATATCTGTGAATGTAAGTAGGATAGTAAATGACCGTTGGATCAGATTTGAAGAATGTACAGTGTAACTTATTAATGCGAAATCTAAATATTCCTCGGGTATTACCTACTCGTTAAAATATTTTCACCATTAACAGTTTGTACAATAAAAATTTTAATTACAATCTCTATGAAAACATATATACATATATATTTTCTTCAGACGTAATCATGGATTTAATGAGTCAATGTTATATTAAACTCATCAGATTTATGGCTAGAACTAGAGTACATAATCTCTAAAACATTAGAGATTACATAATCACCATGAAGGACGAAGATAGTTTATGTAGAACGATTTGTAGAACGATGATTATGCTTGAGGTATAGGTTGCGAGGTTGAGATGTGTGATGATGTTATTGTTGTTGGTACTGATTATACTGCTGGTGCTGCTGATGGTGGTACTGTTTGTGATGACCCGGGAATTTCTGACCAAATTTAAACTTCAATCTTTATATGTTTCCGACACGATAAGCAAATTCTGTAATGTTGAGTCTCGAAAACTTTGAGATTAATATTCATGTAATCAATTACCCTATTACTATGCTTGACGGTTCACGAACAATTGTTTGTAACTAAATATGTATATATAAACATTAATAAATATAAATGTATGTATATATAATAATTAAATATAATTGAAACATTAAAATCAAATATATAAAATAATATACAAGATAAAAAGTTATTAATAAAAAGGAAACCATATATATATATATATATATATATATATATATATATATATATATATATATATATATATATATATATATATATATATTATACAGGTTAAAAATATAGTTGTTATAATATTATTACTTTCATTATTATTATAAATATTGATATTAATATCAGTATTAATGATATTATGATACAAGTGTGAAATCTCATATGTATAGATTGTTATATTATTATTATTATTATTATTATTATTATTATTATTATTATTATTATTATTATTATTATTAAAATTATTATTACTATTAATAATATTAATATTATTAGAATTAGTATCATTAGTGGTGTTATTAATAATATTATTATCAACATTTCTTTTATTATCATTTTTGTTATTACTATCATCATATTATTATTATCATTATTTCTAGATGTATCATTATTATTAATTTATACATAATACTATGATTTTTATTATTAATTATTGTTAATTATTATATTCATAGTTATTTATATTTTTCTTTAGATATTAAAAGTAATATTATTTTTTTTAAAGAATAAAAGTCTGTGTTTTCTTCAAATCAGTTACATATTGAGATCCTGCTTTATTTGATTTTATTTTTTGTCTACTACCATTACAAATAAGATTCGTTTCATATAGCAAAACTCCAAAATTCGTTAGCCATCAATTTCATACTTTTATTTATTTATTTAGTTAGTTATTTTTTTTTTGTGTCTTTCTGCCTATAACCAAACGAACGTTGAAGCAATAAATTTGTGTTATCTCAGATTAATCCAGGTGATTATTACACCACAATTATCAATTATCAATTACAGTTTTTATTTTATTTATTTATTCGAATTAATTAAACAGAAAAAGGAGATTACAGCTCGTCCTTCTGTTATTACTATCAATTATTTAAAAGCTCAATTTTGAAACAATTTTCGAAATGTGTTAGTACCATGATGTTAGGAATCCTCTAGTGAAGTTATCTGCAAAATCTCACCTTTCGATTCTTCATAATGAGTTCAAATTTTGAAGTCAAAATGTTCAAATAAAAAGTCAAACTTTTGGTTCATCATGTAATTCGAATTAAATTGGATGTTTCAGTGTCAATTGAGAGTTCAGAAAGTTTGTAAGATGGATTTGCAACCTATTTCATTTAGAAATCGAGGTCTAAAAACGTTTGAAAGATTGAATTCATTGTAGGAGTTCGTATTTTTTTTTCTCCGAAACTCACAGCTACTGCTGCTTTTATTTTATAATTTCTCGTTGCTGATTAATTTGAAACACCTCATATAAATCGTTTCTGTGTCGGTTATCAATCCAAACATCAATTTATTTTTTAATCTCTGTTAAGATGGAAATGACTCTGATCAAATATTTTTGAAGAAGATGATGAAAATTGAAATAAGAGTTAAATAAATTAAGTCAGGGATTAAATCAGAAAAGCAAGGCAGAGCAGTCAGTTAGAGGGGTGTTCGTGTGAGCAAAGGGTCGAGGGTTCAAACCTTGTCAGTGGCATTTATTTTTACACATTGAGGTAGTATCCTATTTCTATTGTTATCAATTCCTTATTATTATTATTATTATTATTATTATTATTATTATTATTATTATTATTATTATTATTATTATTATTATTATTATTATTATTATTATTATTATTATTATTATTATTATTATTATTATTATTATTATTATTATTATTATTATTATTATTATTATTATTGCCATTATTATGATTATTATTGTTAATGTTAGGATTGTTGTCGTTATAAGTAATTGAATTATAAGTATTTTTATTATTATTATTATTAGTATAAGAGTCACTCATCAATTGTTATTATTATTGATAATGCTAATATTATTATCATTTTAAAAATAAAATTTTATCATTTTATTACTAAGTATAAATATTATTACCATTAGTACGATTATGATTATGATTATGATTATGATTATTATTATTATTATTATTATTATTATTATTATTATTATTATTATTATTATTATTATTATTATTATTATTATTATTATTATTATTATTATTATTATTATTATTATTATTATTATTATTATTATTGATAATAAGTATTATCATTATTATTACTTTGTCATTACAAATAAAAATTGTAGTATTACTATAAATAATATTTTTAACAAACAAATGATATACATATTTATATAAAGATATATTTAATACATATAAACCTAACAAAGTTTAATATTTTTATATAACAAATGAATATAAGAAACATATGTGTATTATTAATATAAAAAGAATATAACTAATAAATTTATATGATTATATATATTAATGAATACACAAATGATATAGGTTCGTGAATCCGAGGTCAACCCTGCATTGTTCAATTGTTCAATATCGTCCTATGTATTTTTACTACAAAATACATTAGGTGAGTTTCATTTGCCCTTTTTTTTACTCTTTACATTTTTGGGCTGAGAATACATGCAAATGCTTTATTAACTGTTTTACAATATTTATATGCGTGAGTTTCATCTGCTCCCTTTTTACTCATTACATTTTTGGGCTGAGAATACATGCAAATGCTTTATTAACTGTTTTACAATATTTATATGCGTGAGTTTCATTAATCCCTTTTTAAATCCTTTTGCAATATATATATTTTTGGGACTGAGAATACATGCGCTGCTTTTATAACTGTTTTACGAAATAGACACAAGTAATCGAAACTACATTCTATGGTTGAATTATTAAATCGAATATGCCCCTTTTTATTTAGTCTGGTAATCTAAGAATTAGGGAACAGACACCCTAATTGACGCGAAACCTAAAGATAGATCTATCGGGCCCAACAAGCCCCATCCAAAGTACCGGATGCTTTAGTACTTTGAAATTTATATCATGTCTGAAGGAGGATCCCGAAATGATGGGGATATTCTTATATACATATTGTGAATGTCGGTTACCAGGTGTTCAATCCATATGAATGATATTTTTGGTCTCTATGCATGGGACATATGTTTATGAGAAATAGAAATATGAAATCTTGTGGTCTATTAAAATTATGAAATGATTATTTATGATAAACTAATGAACTCACCAACCTTTTGGTTGACACTTGAAAGCATGTTTATTCTCAGGTACGAAAGAAATCTTCCGCTGTGCATTTGCTCATTTTTAGGGACATTACTTGGAGTCATTCATGACATATTTCAAAAGACGTTGCATTCGAGTCGTTGAGTTCATCAAGATTAATATTAAGTCAATTATAGTTAGATATATTATGAAATGGTATGCATGCCGTCAACTTTCGATGTAATGAAATATTGTCTTTTCAAAAACGAATGCAATGTTTGTAAAATGTATCATATAGAGGTCAAGTACCTCGCGATGAAATCAACTATTGTGAATTGTTTATAATCGATATGGACTTCGTCCAGATGGATTAGGACGGGTTCTTTCAGTTGGTATCAGAGCTGGTATAACGCCGTCCATGTGTGGCGGGTTAGTCGTAAAGGAGGTTCTCACAGTGTTACCTGTGACGAAGCATTGGCTCTTTCTCTTTGCGATCCCTTACGAGGGTTGGCAGTAGCTGAGAGGCAGGCCCTAAAATCAGTATCTGAGGTACACTCAGTGGTTACCAGGCGGTTAGCTGGGAAGGCACTGGGTGGGACGGTGGTTGTCCCCAACTGTATTTCAGTTGGTATCAGAGCGGTGGTCGTAGCGAACCAGGTCTTGCATTAGTGTGTCTAACTAGTAGTCGTTAGGATGCATTAGTGAGTCTGGACTTCGACCTGGTCTGCATGTCAAAAAGTTTTGCTTATCATTTTGTGTCGAAAATTATCTGCTTATCATTCTTAGTCTAGACACATCTTGCTGCATTGATTGCATTAATAGTGTATAGAAAAGATTCATATCTTAGCGTATCTGTTACTGTAAACCTTACCTGGCGTATCCCGTAAATTCCTCCGTAATCTACGAAACCTTTTGTTCTATATACATGGATATTCTATGTAATTAAGAATACCATTCGTTAGCCAGAAAATCATTTCATATCTAAAAATTCTTTATTCAATCGTACGAAATGGAATTCGTCATTAGTTCAAGTCACTCGGATTTCGAAATGGAATCCCATTCAAGCTCCGAAAGTAGTGTGACCGGAATGGATCAACCAATCAGTCATCATCTATTCTGGATGAATTTGGGATGGGTCCGTAGCCTCCTCAATCATTGGAGACAAGAAGAAGGTGATCCTTTCCATCCGCCACATTGCCCTATTAGCGAAGAACTTGAAGCACTTGCCGGTGAACCTGTTCGAAACACCATCTTTTCTCTCATTTCCAGAGTATCTCGTCACGATTATATACTATACCAAATTCTAGATTATATTTATCCGCTAGTCCGAACCGAAAATCACCCCGGTGTAATAGAATAAGTCAACGAGCTTCGCGCTCGGGTAGTGGCTTTATAGAATATGGTGCGAAGGTTACAAACACCAGCATCAGCACCAGCAGCATAACCAGTACCACCACCAATGTCAACAGTACCATCACCACCACCAACATCAACATCCGCATCCCACACCTCAACATCTTAATATATACCTCAAGCATAATCATCGTTCTACGAATCGTTTTACGAATCGTTTTACATACACTATCTTTGTCCTTCATGGTGATTATGTAATCTCTAATATTTTAGAGATTATGTACTCTAGTTCTAGCCATAAATCTGATGAGTGTAATATCACATTGACTCATTAAATCCATAATTACGTCTGAAGAAAATAAACATGTATATATGTTTTCATAAAGATTGTAATTAAAATTTTTAATGTACAAACTGTTAATGGTGAAAATATTTTAACGGGTAGGTAATACCCGAGGAATATTTAGATTTCGCATTAATAAGTTACACTGTACATTCTTCGAATCTGATTCAACAGTCATTTACTATCCTACTTGCAACCACAGCTATACGAATCCGTTCATCACAGAATAACCATTTTTATTCAATTTCATATTTGGATTTTGACCTATCAGAATCCGACAAGTGACATAATGAAGAAAACATTGGACAAAATAAAATTTGTTAGAAACAAATAAATTAACTATGAGAAATTTTGTTAAGGATCCACGCTAACAAAATCCTAGCTAACTGTTCCTAGCTAACTGATTACATTTTATTTATCGCAATTTGTTTTATCGCAATTTACATTCTCGCAATTTTATTTATCGTCATTAAATTTCTGTTATTTACTTTACGCACTTTATTTATCGTTATTTAATTTTCTGTTATTTATTTACGCACTTTAAATATCGGGACATGTATACAAGGTTTTGACATATCATATCGACGCATCTATATATATTATTTGGAATCACCATAGACACTCTATATGCAGTAATGATCGAGTTCTCTATACAGGGTTGAGGTTGATTCTACAATAATATATATAGTTTGAGTTGTGATCGAGTCTGAGACGTATACGGGTCACGACATGTATTAATTGATTCGAATATTATATATTAAACTATATATGAATTATTGGACTGTCAACTGTGGACTATCAACTGTGGACTAATAACATTGGATATTTAAAATGAATTAAAAATATTGATTATAACATATGAAACTAAACAATTCTTCAAGTTGCCACTTGATTTCATCTTAAACCCCATTTGTATCTTGACGATTACAATCTGCGTTCAAACCTTTCATGATTCTTGAAAACACCTCAATCGATAGGATGAATCAACCGCACTTTATCTACGGAAGGAAAGATTTATGCATATAGTTATACACCTGAGAAACTCTCGTCAACTGAGTAAAAGTTTAACACGTAGCCGCGTTAGATCCTTTGGAATTTATTAGCAAAAATAATTTTGCGATCCTTTTTCAAAGTAGCCAATTTTGTCACAGCTCCAGCAAGCCAACTTCGACTTTTCATTCGAAGTAGCCTTACTATAATCCTGATATATATACGATTACCCTTTTGATACCGGTGAATTCTTTTATATTCCACCATATTACCAGCAGACGTACCAGCAACCTCGTTGCTTCTTGGCTTAAATCTCTCTGACAAATCATTATATTTATTCATTGAAACCCTATCATATACTCATCCGCATCTTGTAACGAGAACTGCCATACCAATTACCGGGAATCAGCAATCAGTACTTTGAAAACTCACATCATATCTACATCAACAATTATATGTATGACATTTATCTCTTAGAATTATGATCTCTCATTCTGAAATTCTGAAAAGCACTCAGTCACAAATAAATACTATGAATGTTGAAAAAGTTGAATGAAGCAGCAGAAATCATAGACAACCGTAAACAACCTTAATCATCGGAAGTTTGATGATAAAGAATAGTATGTTGGAAAAGCTCAGAAAAGTTGGAACTGAAAAACGGATTGAGCTAACCACGAAGGAGACCAAGGACAAATACAAGGACAAAACCCCATATTCAAAGAATCCAGGTAATTCTGAATCCGATGAAATCTTTAGAGAATATCTTGCTCCGAAATCATGTAAAAATCTTGCGGAAAATCTTTCTCCATCAACCATCGAACTTAGAAATTCCAAAATATCATCATCAATATCTTCGATATTTCTGAGGATATTTTCAAAAATATTCTCGTCCGAAATTATTAACCTCTTCGTGCTTCCTGTGTATCATTATATTGGAAACATTCAAGAGAAAATTTAGTACCGAAAAGCAGATTATGCGAAACTATGAAGAAAGCCGTGGACAAATCACAGAGAATAAGTTTGACTTCAAAGAATCTAAATGATCCAATATCTGCTGAAGTCTTTAGTGAATATCTTGCTCGTTACTCTAAACCCTTGCAGACAATAGTCTCCATCATTCTCTGATCTTAGATATTCAAAGATATTATCGTATCTTTCATAATAAATATTCTCCATATTTTTGAAGATATTTTCATAACTATTTTTATCTGAAATCACTAATCTCTTAGTTCTATCAGTGTTACATCATATAGAAACTGTTAGTTTCTATATTCTGTAAACTTTCAAGCTTAAAAATATGAATGTTATTAAGTAATGTTGGGAACTGATGCATGAGTTAGTGTAATATAATGACACTTGATCAACGTGATTATATTACAGTAAGTCATGCTGAGTTTCTAAATGGGATATGATGATTCACAGATCATAACGTCATCATGTGCCATGTTACATAACTCTTTCATTATGCTTAACTTATGAATATATCAAGAAAATATATTCTTGATAATTCTATTCTCAGTGATTCTGGTAATTTGACAAATCAAGTCGTGCTAATACATTCTTCCTTATTTAGAACATTATGTTTATTCGAAACTCCATACCTATGAATTCTGGACTGTTACTTGCGAAAAGTCAACAAAAGCATGAAGCTCCGAAATAGAAAGGGGGTATAAATCGCAGCAAATAAGAGGGCGCATTAACTGTGGATGACAATAATTATAGGAGACGGAAGCAGGAACACCAAAATATAAGAGAAAATATAAAGCCCAACAACAACACTGAAATTACAAACTGTGGATATCAGTACGTATAACAATATAAAGACACGGTATAAGTAAGAATAGTATCACCCCAAGGCGAGAGTAGAAGTAAACAGATTTTCTGGTGAAAGATTGAAAAGAAGGATGACAGAAATGATAATTAGGAAATATCAAGGATTAGAACTGGATTAAGCATTTTCATAATCTTTTGGATGTATGAATTAAAAAAAAAAGAAAGTATAGGAATGGTGAGAATAATGGAACGAAAAAGTTTAATTTATAATGAAAATATCAGGCAGAGTAATCGAGGCAGATCACTGTATTTAATATTAGAGATCTTAATTTCCCTTACTCGCCGAAGAATCAAATCTTTTAGATTTCAAAGATTTTCTGTAAATCCCTTGAATTCCGGAATTCAATCAAGGCAACGTCAAAAGTTAAGAAGTATCTTATTTTCTAAATTCAACCCTGACTCTGTCAAAAGTTAAGATGAATTTTTACTTTCCTATTTCACTCTTTGGTGATAGCTTCATTCGTACTCTTCGAATAATCGAATTATTTTATCCATATTACTCAATGATGATAAAACTCAATTTATCAACTCATATTCGTCATGAACACATTTTTATTGTTAGCCATGACCACTTCACTCAAATTTCGGGACGAAATTTCTTTAACGGGTAGGTACTGTGATGACCCGGGAATTTCTGACCAAATTTAAACTTCAATCTTTATATGTTTCCGACACGATAAGCAAAGTCTGTAATGTTGAGTCCCGAAAACTTTGAGATTAATATTCATGTAATCAATTACCCTATTACTATGCTCGACGGTTCACGAACAATTGTTTGTAACTAAATATGTATATATAAACATTAATAAATATAATTGTATGTATATATAATAATTAAATATAATTGAAACATTAAAATCAAATATATAAAATAATATACAAGATAAAAAGTTATTAATAAAAAGGAAAATATATATATATATATATATATATATATATATATATATATATATATATATATATATATATATATATAGTGGACCAATCCATGGATAAGCACTAAATGGGGCACAAACTGGATAAGTAAAATTTTAATTTTTTTTTTAAAAAAAACGATCCTTTAATATGCAAATAGAAGAAAACGAAAAAATTTTAAAAAGTTTTTGAACAAAATCGTTCGAAAATCGATGATGAATGGTAAACATCGATGATGAATGGTAAAAATTGATGATGAATGGTAAAATTAACCATTCATCTGGTTAATTTATCATTCATTTTTGTTCGCGATGAATGATAAAATTAATCATTGCTAAAAAAAAGCAGATGAATGGTTAATTTAACCATTCATCTGTTTATGATGAATGATAAAAAAACAGATGAATGGTTAATTTAACCATTCATCTGGTTTTTTTAGCATTGATTAATTTTATCATTAATCGTAAACAATATGAATGATAAATTAACCCGATGAATGGTTAATTTTACCATTCATCATCGATTTTTGAAAGATTTTGAACTTTTTTTTATGAAAAAAATTGATTAAAGGTGCATTTTAATGCAGATTTATGAATGTAAAAAAAATTCAAATTTTTTTTTTATTTTGCTTATCCGGTTTGTACTCTTTTTAAGCTTATCCATGGATCGTGCCCCTATATATATATATATATATATATATATATATATATATATATATATATATATATATATATATATATATATACATATATATATATATATATATATATATATGTATATATATATATATATATATATATGTGTGTGTATATATATATATATATATATATATATATATATATATTATATATATATATATATATATATATATATATATATATATATATATATATATATATATATATATATATATATATATATATATATATATGTTATACAGGTTAAAAATATAGTTGTTATAATATTATTACTTTCATTATTATTATAAATATTGATATTAATATCAGTATTAATGATATTATGATACAAGTGTGAAATCTCATATGTATAGATTGTTATATTATTATTACTATTAATAGTATTAATATTATTAGAATTAGTATCATTAGTGGTATTATTAATAATATTATTATCAACATTTCTTTTACTATCATTTTTGTTATTACTATCATCATATTATTATTATCATTATTTTTAGATGTATCATTATTATTAATTTATACATAATACTATGATTTTTATTATTAATTATTGTTAATTATTATATTCATAGTTATTTATATTTTTCTTTAGATATTAAAAGTAATATTATTATTTTTTTTAAAGAATAAATGTCTGTGTTTTCTTCAAATCAGTTACATATTGAGATCCTGCTTTATTTGATTTTATTTTCTGTCTACTACTCGTACAAATATGATTCGTTTAATATAGCAAAACTCCAAAATTCGTCAGCCATCAATTTCATACTTTTATTTATTTATTTAGTTAGTTATTTATTTATTTTTTGTCTTTCTGCCTATAACCAAACGAACGTCGAAGCAATAAATTTGTGTTATCTCAGATTAATCCAGGTGATTATTACACCACAACTATCAATTATCAATTACAGTTTTTATTTATTTATTTATTCGAATTAATTAAACAGAAAAAGGAGATTACAGCTCGTCCTTCTGTTATTACTATCAATTATTTAAAAGCTCAATTTTGAAACAATTTTCGAAATGTGTTAATACCATGATGTTAGGAATCCTCTAGTGAAGTTATCTGCAAAATCTCACCTTTCGATTCTTCATAACGAGTTCAAATTTTGAAGTCAAAATGTTCAAATAAAAAGTCAAACTTTTGGTTCATCATGTAATTCGAATTAAATTGGATGTTTCAGTGTCAATTGAGAGTTCAGAAAGTTTATAAGATGGATTTTCAACCTATTTCATTTAGAAATCGAGATCTAAAAACGTTTGAAAGATTGAATTCATTGTAGGAGTTCGTATTTTTTTTCCTCCAAAACTCACAGCTACTGCTGCTTTTATTTTATAATTTCTCGTTGTTGATTAATTTGAAACACCTCATATAAATCGTTTCTGTGTCGGTTATCAATCCAAACATCAATTTATTTTTTAATCTCTGTTAAGATGGAAATTACTCTGATCAAATATTTTTGAAGAAGATGATGAAAACGGAAATAAGAGTTAAATAAATTAAGTTAGGGATTAAATCAAAAAAGCAAGGCAGAGCAGTCGGTTAGAGGGGTGTTCGTGTGAGCAAAGGGTCGAGGGTTCAAACTGAAAGGACTCGTCCTAATCCATCCGGACGAAGTCCATATCGATTATAACGATTCATAACAGTTGATTACATCGCGAGGTACTTGACCTCTATATGATACATTTTAAAAACATTGCATTCATTTTTGAAAAGACAATCTTTCATTTCATCGAAAATTGATAGGCATGCATACCATTTCATAATATATCTAACTATAATTGACTTAACAATAATCTTGATGAACTCGACGACTCGAATGCAACGTCTTTTGAAATATGCCCGGAATGACTCCAAGTAATATCTATAAAATGAGCAAATGCACAGCGGAAGATTTCTTTCGTACCTGAGAATAAATATGCTTTCAAGTGTCAACCAAAAGGTTGGTGAGTTCATTAGTTTAACATAAATAATCATTTCATAATTTTAATAGACCACAAGATTTCATAATTCCATTTCTCATAAACATACGTCCCATGCATAGAGACAAAAATATCATTCATATGGATTGAACACCTGGTAACCGACATTCACAATATGCATATAAGAATATCCCCATCATTCCGGGATCCTCCTTCGGACATGATATAAATTTCGAAGCACTAAAGTATCCGGTACTTTGGATGGGGCTTGTTGGGCCCGATAGATCTATCTTTAGAGTTCGCATCAATTAGGGTGTCTGTTTCCTAATTCTTAGATTACCAGACTTAATAAAAAGGGGCATATTCAATTTCGATCATTCAACCATATAAGGTAGTTTCGATTACTTGTGTCTATTCCGTAAAACATTTATAAAAATTGCGCATGTATTCTCAGCCCAAAAATATAAAGGGTAAAAAGGCAAATGAAACTCACCTAATGTATTTTGTAGTAAAAATACATATTACGACATTGAATAATGCAGGGTTGGCCTCGGATTCACGAACCTATATCAATTGTGTATTTATTAATACGTATAATGTAAATCACAAAATTTCATTTATTAATATGTATTATTTATATTTAAAGTTTTGTAGGATTTATTCTAAATTCCATTTTTAAAACGTATACTTATATTATATCTTAAATTATATTTTATATATATCGATTTTATGTATATATATTTATAATGATTATTGTTTATACAATTAGTGATATTAATATATCTATATACATATATTTGTGATTAGTATTGTATTTATGAAATTTTATTTGTTTATTATGTGAATTATTAATACAATCCTAATATATACCATAAGTATATATATAGTGTACAAAAGATTTATTTAATAAAAATTATAATTTAGATAATAATGATTTACTAATAATAATAATAATTTTATTAATAATGATAATACTAATAGCAAAAAATGAAAATGTTAAATGTTAATGATACTACTAATAATAACTCTAAAATAATATTAATATTAATAATATACTTATATTAATAATAAGGGTTCTAAAAATGATAATAATGTTAATATTTACAAAAATACTAATAATTTATAATAATACTCTTTAAAGAATACTACTACTTAATAATAATATTAGTAGTGATATTTTCATAAACTATATTAGTGATACTACCTTTTAATAACCATGTTAAGAATAATAATATTGATAATTTTGAATAATACCATAATACTTAGTCAATAATATTAATAATAATAATTATAATAATAAATAATAATAATACTTAAATGATAAAAAAAATATTAATGATAATAATGACTTTAATACTTATACATATAATTATAATTTTAGTAATAATAATCATAGTTCTAACATTCATAATATTAATAATCATAATAATAACAATAATCATTAATACTCATAATAATAATAATAATATTAATAATAATAATATTAATGAAAAAAAAAATGAAACTACCTTCAAGTAATTCGACCTAAAAAAATAGTGACCCTAGCAGGGATCGAACCCGAGACCTCTCGGTACCCAACATAACACTCAACCATTCAGGCCATTTCTGTTTCCCTGATTTATATCCCAACTCAAATAATATAATATGCTTTTCTGTTCTATTTTCTCCTCCATCTTCTTCAAGGATCAATTGACCCAACCCAACATCAATAGCTATAATAACAAATTGGTTGTTTTGTTTAAGACTTAAAATGTTTACTAACATATAACTTGTTCATGATTAACAAAAAAAAAAAAAAAATATACATATCGCTGCTGTCGCAGCTCAAAAAAAAAAATTATTTTTGATTTCGCGATCAATTTAGGCCAAGGTTATAACATAAAGTATGTTTCTAATCACTCATATAAACCTTCCAAATCGTTAATTGAACCTGAATCATCACAGAAAATTCCAATTTAATAGAAGAACAATATTTGACTTTTTACCTCAAAAGCTTTGACTCTCAAATTCGACTTTGTTAAATCGAATTGGAGTATGAATTTGTACACATACATTCACGACCAGAAGGAGAAAAGATCTTCAATTTTACTTTTCTTCAATTCGATCCGAATCAAATTATTGATTAATTGGGTTCAGTTAGTGGTACCGAAAGAAAAAAAAAATAAATAAAATGATGAACTCCTTTCTCTTATCAAATAATAGAAGTGGAATATATGATGTGATTTGAATGAGTGAATCCAAAAAAAAAATGCGATCAAAGTCAGTTGTAGGGTTGGTTCTCCTTAACTTGGTGTCACGATTGTACAGAGGTAGAAACAAATTTTTTTTTTGAAGAAGATATAAATGTATCTTACGCGTAATGTTGTATATATATTAATTAGTATTTATTTTATATAATAGTATATATCTATTTTCATATATCTATGTTTATAAATTATAATTAATCTTACTAATTATAACTATATTACTATCACTATATATATTAATATTAATATTAGTATTAATATTGATATTAGTATAATAATCATATTTGTAGTTACATTCATTATATTAATGTTATATATTATAATTATACCATGTATGATATCATATGTTTATTATTTATACATTTTTATATAAATACATTATATAATAGATGTTTGCATATTAAATATAAGTGTCTTATATATTTATAAGTATTATATATATTTACTTGATATGTTATTTCCTTTCAGTAAAAATAAATTTCAACATATAGTATCTATAGCTTATATATATATATATATATATATATATATATATATATATATATATATATATATATATATATATATTCTAATATATATATGATAATAATTATTATAGAAATTCATTTATACATAGATTTATTTTAGTAACATCTTATTTTGTATAATAATTTACATTATTAATTTTTATGAGTTAATAATATTTTATAATTTCTAATACTTATATTTATACTTATATACATATTTATATCTATATAATTAGTTGTTTACAAACAATTGTTCGTGAATCGTCGGAGATGGTCAAAGTCAAATGCATTCATGGAAATAGTTCAAACATTATGAGATTCAGTTTAATAGACTTTGCTTATCGTGTCTAAATCATGTAAGATTAAGTTTAAATTTGGTCGGAAATTCCCGGGTCATCACAGTACCTACCCGTTAAAGAAATTTCGTCCCGAAATTTGAGTGAGGTGGTCATGGCTAACAATAAAAATGTTTTCATGATGAATATGAGTTGATAAATTGAGTTTTATCATCATTGAGTAATATGGATAAAAATAATTCAATTATTCGAAGAGTACGAATGAAGCTATCACCAAAGAGTGAAATAGGAAAGTAAAGATTCATCTTAATTTTTGATAGAGTCAGGATTGAATTTAGAAAATAAGGTGCATCTTAACTTATGACGTTGCCTTGGTTGAATTCCGGAATTCAAGGGATTTAAAGAAAATCCTCGAAATCTAAAAGATCTGATTCTTTGGCGAGTAAGGAAATTAAGATTTCTATAATTAAATACGGTGATCTACCTCGATTACTCTGTCTGATATTTCCACTATAAATTTAAGCTCTTCCGTTCCATTATTCTCACCATTCCTATACTTTCCTTCTTGTTTCATACATCCAAAAAATTCTGAAAATGCTAAATCCAGTTCTGATCCTTGTCCTCATCCTTACTATCGCAACAATCATTCTCCTTTTCCAACTTCCATCAGAGGAATCTACTTTCTTCTACTTCGCCCTTGGGATTATAATGTTTTTAATTCTCCCGTGTCTTTATGTTGTGATAAACATTAATATACACGGTTTGTAATTTATGTGTTGTTATCGGGCTTTATATTCTCCCTTATATTTCAATGTCCCTGCTTCTCTTTCCTATAATCATTGTCATCCACAATTAATGCTCTCTCCTATTTTCTGCGATTTATACTCAAATTTCTATTTCGGAGCTTTGTCCCTTCGTTTCTTCTTCTTGCGATTGGGCATTTCTTGTAATGATCCAGAATTCGTAGATATAAGTTTCAGAATGAACATTGTTAATGTCCTAAGAAAGAAACGGTAATAGCACAATTTGACTTGTCAAATTACCAGAATTCAAGGAAAAATAGGACTATCAAGAAAATATGTTCTTGATATGTTTATAGATTTAGATAGAATGTAAGAGTCGTGTAACATGGCACATGATGACGTTATAATCTGTGAATCATCACATTCCATTAGAAACTCAGCATGACTTACTGTAATATAATCACGTTGATCAAGTGTCATTATATTAAACTAACTCATGCATCAGTTCCCAACATTACTCCAATAACATTCATATTTTAGGCTCGAAAGTTTACAGAATATAGAAACTAACAGTTTCTATATGATGTAATACTGATAACACGAAGAGATAAATGATTTCAGATAAGAATAGTTATGAAAATATCTTCAGAAATATGGAGGATATTTATAATGAAAGATACGATAATATCTTTGAATATCTAAGATCAGAGGATGATGGAGACTATTGTCCGCAAGGGTTTAGAGTAAGGAGCAAAATATTCGCTAAAGATTTCAGCAGGCATTGAATTATTTGGATTCTTTGAAGTCAAACTTATTCTTTGTGATTTGTCTACGATTTCCTTCATAGTTTCTCATAATCCGCTTTTCGGTATTAAATTTTCTATTGAGTGTTTCCAATACTCCATTCTTTATCATCAACTTTTGACTGTTGAGGTCATTTACAGTTTTTGCTGCTTCATTCAACTTTTCAAAATTCAGAGCATTAATTTGCAGACTGGGTGCTTTTCAAAATTTCAGAATGAAAGATCATAATTCTAAGAGATAAATGTTATACATATAATTGTTGATGTAGATATGCTGTGAGTTTTCAAAGTACTGATTACTGATTCCCGGTAATTGGTATGGCAGTTCTCGTTACAAGATGCGGATGAGTATATGATAAGGTTTCAATGAATAAATATAATGATTTATCAGAGATTTAAGCCAAGAAACAACGAGGTTGCTGGTACGTCTGCTGGTAATATGATGGAATATAAAAGGTTCCCCGGTAACAATAAAAGAGCACGCATATATATCAAGGTTATAATAAGGTTGTTTCGAACGAAAAGTCAAAGTTAACTTGCTAGAGCTGTGACAAAATTTGCTACTTTGAAAGGAATCACCAAGTTATTTTGGGTAATAATAACACTAAAAGAATTAGCACAGATACGTGTTAAACGTTTAGTCAGGTTCCGAGTGTTTTCAGGTGTACAATTATATGACCAATCTTTTCTCCCGTAGATGAAGTGTGGTTGGTTCATTCTATCGATTGAGGTGTTTTTTTTTTAAGAATCATGAAATGTTTGAACACAGATTGGAATTGTCAAGATACAAATGAGGTTTAAGATGAGTTCAAGTGGCAAACTTGAAGAGTTGTTTAGTTTCATAGGTTATAATCAATATTTTAATTGTCCAATGTTGATAGTCCTCAGTTGATAGTCCACAGTTAGCAGTGTACAAATAATAATTCATATATAGTTTACTATATAATATTCGAATTAATTAATACGTATCGTGACCCGTGTACATGTCTCAGACTCGATCACAACTCAAAGTATATATATTATTGTAGAATCAACCTCAACCCTGTATAGAGAACTCGATCATTACTGCATATAGAGTGTCTATGGTGATTCCAAATAATATATATAGATGCGTCGATATGATATGTCAAAACCTTGTATACGTGTCCCGATATTTAAAGTGCGTAAAATAAATAACAGAAAATAAATGATAATAAATAAAGTGCGTAAAGTAAATAACAGAAATTAAATGACGTTAAATAAAATTGCGAGAATTAAAATTACGATAAAATAAATTGTGATAATTAATTTGCGATAAATAAAATGTACTATAGAATTAACAGTTAGCTAGGAACAGTTAGCTAGGATCTTGTTAGCGTGGATTCTTAACAAAATTTCTCATAGTTAATTTGTTTGTTTCTAACAAATTTTATTTTGTCATATGTTTTCTTCATTATGCCACTTGTTGGATTTTGATAGGTCAAAATCCGAATATGAAATTGAATAAAAATAGTTATTCTACGGTGAACGGATACGTATATCGGTGGTTGTAAGTAAGATAGTAAATGAATGTTGAATCAGATTCGAAGAATGTACAGTATAACTTATTAATGTGAAATCTAAATGTTCCTCGGGTATTACCTACCCGTTAAAATATTTTCACCATTAACAGTTTGTACGAAAGAATATTTTTTAATTACAATCTTTATGAAAGAATATATACATATATATTTTCTTCAGATGTAATTATGGATTTAATGAGTCAATATGATATTAAACTTATTTAATTTTCAGTTTGAGCTAAGATAAATAATCTCTAAAACTTTTAGAAATCACATATTTTTCGCAGAATATTTCTTCAATGAAGTTATGAATTAATACTTCATCGTTCATTTTTTTTTGGTACTCCTTGGTATCCATGGTGCGTATGACGTTGATGTTCGCGTGACTGATTGTGAAGTTGAGGTTTGCGATGTGGTTATTTTTAGTGGTGGTAATGGTACTGTTGGCGTTGGTGGTGGTACTGGTTATGCTGCTGGTGTTTGTAACCTTCGCACCATATTCTCTAAAGCCACTACCCGAGCGCGAAGCTCGTCGACTTCTTCTATTACACCGGAGTGATTTTCGGTTCGGACTAGTGGATAAATATAATCTAGAATTTGGTATAGTATATAATCGTGGCGAGATACTCTGGAAATGAGAGAAAAGATGGTGTTTCGAACAGGTTCACCGGTAAGTGCTTCAGGTTCTTCGCCAATAGGGCAATGTGGCGAATGGAAAGGATCACCTTCTTCTTGTCTCCAATGATTGAGGAGGCTACGAACCCATCCCCAATTCATCAAGAATAGATGATGACTGATTGGTTGTTCCATTCCGGTCACACTGCTTTCGGAGCTTGAATGGGATTCCATTTCGGAATCCGAGTGACTTGAACTAATGACAAATTCCATTTCGTACGATTGAATAAAGAATTTTTAGATATGAAATAATTTTCTGGCTAACGGATGGTATTCTAATTACAGAGAATATCCATATATATTGAACAAAAGGTTTCGTAGATTAAGGAGGAATTTACGGAATACGCCAGGTAAGGTTTACAGTAACAGATACGCTAAGATATGAATTTTGTCTATACACTATTCATGCAATCAATGCAGCAAGACGTGTCTAGACTAAGAATGATAAGCAGATAATTTTCGACACAAAATGATAAGCAAAACTTTGTGACATGCAGACCAGGTCAAAGTCCAGACTCACTAATGCATCCTAACGACTACTAGTTAGACACACTAATGCAAGACCTGGTTCGCTACGACCACCACTCTGATACCAACTGAAAGGACCCGTCCTAATCCATCCGGACGAAGTCCATATCGATTATAACGATTCACAACAGTTGATTACATCGCGAGGTACTTGACCTCTATATGATACATTTTAAAAACATTGCATTCGTTTTTGAAAAGACAATCTTTCATTTCATCGAAAGTTGATAGGCATGCATACCATTTCATAATATATCTAACTATAATTAACTTAACAATAATCTTGATTAACTCGATGACTCGAATGCAACGTCTTTTGAAATATGCCCGGAATGACTCCAAGTAATATCTATAAAATGAGCAAATGCACAGCGGAAGATTGCTTTCGTACCTGAGAATAAACATGCTTTCAAGTGTCAACCAAAAGGTTAGTGAGTTCATTAGTTTAACATAAATAATCATTTCATAATTTTAATAGACCACAAGATTTCATAATTCCATTTCTCATAAACATACGTCCCATGCATAGAGACAAAAATATCATTCATATGGATTGAACACCTGGTAACCGACATTCACAATATGCATATAAGAATATCCCCATCATTCCGGGATCCTCCTTCGGACATGATATAAATTTCGAAGCACTAAAGCATCCAGTACTTTGGATGGGGCTTGTTGGGCCCGATAGATCTATCTTTAGAGTTCGCGTCAATTAGGGTGTCTGTTCCCTAATTCTTAGATTACCAGACTTAATAAAAAGGGGCATATTCGATTTCGATCATTCAACCATATAAGGTAGTTTTGATTACTTGTGTCTATTTCGTAAAACATTTATAAAAATTGCGCATGTATTCTCAGCCCAAAAATATAAAGGGTAAAAAGGCAAATGAAACTCACCTAATGTATTTTGTAGTAAAAATACATATTATGACATTGAATAATGCAGGGTTGGCCTCGGATTCACTAACCTATATCAATTGTGTATTTAATACGTATAATGTAAATCACAAAATTTCATTTATTAATATGTATTATTCATATTTAAAGTTTTGTAGGATTTATTCTAAATTCCATTTTTAAAACGTATACTTATATTATATCTTAAATTATATTTTATATATATCGATTTTATGTATATATATTTATAATGATTATTGTTTATATAATTAGTGATATTAATATATCTATATACATATATTTGTGATTAGTATTGTATTTATGAAATTTTATTTGTTTATTATGTGAATTATTAATACAATCCTAATATATACCATAAGTATATATATAGTGTACAAAAGATTTATTTAATAAAAATTATAATTTAGATAATAATGATTTACTAATAATAATAATAATAATTTTATTAATAATGATAATACTAATAGCAAAAAATGAAAATGTTAAATGTTAATGATACTACTAATAATAACTCTAAAATAATATTAATATTAATAATATACTTATATTAATAATAAGGGTTCTAAAAATGATAATAATGTTAATATTTACAAAAATACTAATAATTTATAATAATACTCTTTAAAGAATACTACTACGTAATAATAATATTAGTAGTGTAACACCCTAGGCAAATCCCACATCGCCCACGAACATGAGTGATCATGGGATTATAAGGTAATACTCACGCTTAAATGACACAACGCGTTTTGGGATCACAGGCTGAGTAGAAGTGCGAGTACGTTGTGGTTAAGCGTGCTCGGGCGAGAGCACTACCAGGATGGGTGACCTCCTGGGAAAGTGCTTCTCGTGTGTGGTCGCCAATAAAAAGCCGTGCGCCTGCGGGCAAAGCGGACAATATTGTGGTCATGTTAAGCTGGGGTGTTACAGAATGGTATCAGAGCCACTCATGTGCCGTTGGGGGTGGTGGGGCAAACCTCATCGAGGACGATGAGTCCCTAAGGGGGGGTGAATGTAACACCCTAGGCAAATCCCACATCGCCCACGAACATGAGTGATCATGGGATTATAAGGTAATACTCACGCTTAAATGACACAACGCGTTTTGGGATCACAGGCTGAGTAGAAGTGCGAGTACGTTGTGGTTAAGCGTGCTCGGGCGAGAGCACTACCAGGATGGGTGACCTCCTGGGAAAGTGCTTCTCGTGTGTGGTCGCCAATAAAAAGCAGTGCGCCTGCGGGCAAAGCGGACAATATTGTGGTCATGTTAAGCTGGGGTGTTACAGAATAAGCCTTTGTGCCCTTTTGTAAACATTGGTAATGGTTGTATGGTTTAATGGAACTTGTGATTTGGTCTACATATTTAATTGGCGCGTAAATGTGTATTATAAAAAAAAATTTATCGTACGGAGTACGGGTTGGGTTGTTTCAAGTGGTATAAGAGCATGGTTTGGGACTAAACTACCCAAAAGGTGGTCAACTTCCAAAAGCTCCTACAAGCACATCATCAAGGACATCTAGTGTCCGACAATCCCCTTCCCTTTATCCTCGCCTGTAACTAAAAAGATAAACAACGAGAGGGGTAAGCTAACGCTTAGTGAATGCAATAATTATACATGATCATATATAACCTACTTACTTGCATACACTTACACAATACCACATACAAGCTAGCAACTCAACCAACATGAAATCCATCATGCATAAACTACTATCCACGTTCCACATCAAGCTAGCAATAGTATTAGCATATAGTTCACAATATAATATGCTAAGTACAATTCGCACAACCATGGTTAACCAAGTATACAAGAGAACGGTACATGAAGGTCCGTTGGAGTTCATAACATCCACTAGTGTTACTTATACACCGCGTAATCACTAGTCCCCCGGGTGATGTCTTAAACACCGCGACTAACTCACCCTTACACAATGTGGCGTCTTAAACACCGCGACGAATCCACACTTCATTCAATACAATGAGTGGTGTCTTGATCACCGCGACACTTCCACTCTCATGACATTGTGGTGTCTTAAACACCGCGACAATTCCACAAGTCAATTACACAATGAGTAGTGTCTTAAGCACCGCGACAATACTACTCGTTACCTAAAATGTGGTGTCTTGAACACCGCGACACTTCCACATTCATACCACACAAATAAATACATTATATACGTTCACGCATAATTATTCCACTCACCTTGACACAAGGATGATGAATATTCGCTTCCAAACTCAAAGCCAAGTACCTAATACATTAAGTACCAATTGAATACATAAACTAGTGGAATTAACCACATTACAATTACTTGGACATTTAATGACTCAATTCGCATTAAATGACCCAACTACATCACAACCGCCCTCTTAATGGCCAAGACTCGACTTTAGTTACCAACATTAGTGCATTAAAGTCTACTAGCCTCAATTGACATCCACCTAGGGTAATTTACACCCATTTTACCCAAACTAGGTCAACTAGTACATTCTTGACCCATTTTGACACTTTCACATCCAAACTAGTCAAACATAACCCAAATGACATCTCTTTTAATTTTAACAAATGTTTAATGCTTTTAATATCATTAACACTTTCAACTCACAATTACAAGGCCAAAACCCTAGATTATGGCCATTAGGGTTTCATTACAACAACCTAACCCAAATTCACCCATTTTACTCCCAAATGGGTCATACAAGCTTCTATTAACCAAAACCCTAGCCATAATCAATTAAAACTCGAAACTTAGAGTTAGAACTTACCGAGACTATCACCACGTAGCTAGAGTCACAAGGAACAACTTTAATACTTGCTCCAAAGATCAACCCTAAATCCTTCCTCTCTCAATCTCACTTTGAATCCAAATGGGTGTTAGAGTTTTGGGAGAGAAATTGAAAGAAAATGAAAAAGGAAAATGAAATAAATGAACTAGTGGACCAGATTTAATGCACCCATCTGATCTATACGTCCATTTACCATTTTGCCCCTCAAAATCTCTTAATTTAACCTAAAACCGGGACTTGGCCAGCAGGCCTGCCGCGGCGCGGCACTAAACGTCGCGGCGCGACGAATCAAAGTAAAATTCACCATGCTTAAGTCCTGTTCTGATCTGGAAATGCTTGATGGGTCGCGGCGCGGACCCGTTTGTCGCGGCGCGACATACGCCTGGGTCTGGCCACTTCGACTAGTTAGTCAAATTTCCAAGGTTTCCACAACTAATTCCTTCATTCTCGTTCCCAATACATGTCTACGCCTCACATCTAAGTCTCACGAGACCTAACACTACACAAGCTCATTTGTACACTTATATACGCACATGTTAACTAGCACACAATAAATTATATATATACGTTTATCTATACAATTACGCATAAGCTTCCGAATCATAACGTACAAATGGTTAAATATGTACCTTTAGTCACGTACGGGAAAAACGGGATGTTACAACTCTCCCCCACTTAGATCGGAGCGCATCCTCGCGATCCAAGCCGCATGACAAGCCGGAAGATAAACCAAAGCAAACTCTTCGGATTCCCATGTAAACTCGGAACCCTTTCGATGTCGCCATTGCACTTTGAAGGTTCTAACTTCCTTGTTCCGCAACATCTTAACCTTTTCATCAAGGATTGCAACCGGTTCTTCTGCATACTCTAACTTGTTATTCAAAGTAATCTCATCCAATGGCACCCAAGTCGAGTCATCCACAAGACACTTGCGAAGATGGGAAACATGGAACGTATTATGAATTCCCGCAAGTTCTTCGGGTAACTCTAATCGATAAGCAACCTCACCAACACGTGCCAATACCTTGAAAGGACCAATAAACCGAGGAGCTAACTTTCCTCGCTTTCTAAACCGAATCACACCCTTCCATGGAGAAACCTTAAGCATCACCATATCACCTTCTTGAAACTCAATCGTTCTTCTACCTTTATCGGCATAAGACTTTTGTCTATCTTGCGCCGCTTTAAGTCGAGCCCGAATCATTTCAATTTTACTATTCGTCTCCAAAACCAAATCGGAACTTCCGATTTCTCGTTGACCCACTTCTCCCCAACAAATGGGAGTTCGACATCTACGCCCATAGAGCATCTCGTATGGTGGCATCCCAATACTAGCGTGGTAACTATTATTGTATGAGAATTCCACCAAGGGTAAGTGCTCGTCCCAACTTCCACCAAAATCAATAATACACGCCCTCAACATATCCTCTAGCGTTTGGTTAGTACGCTCGGTTTGACCGTCCGTTTGAGGATGATACGCCGTGCTCATTTTTAATTGAGTACCCATATCTTCATGAAACTTGTTCCAAAACCGAGATGTAAAGCGAGTATCTCGATCCGAAACAATAGATACCGGAACCCCATGTCTTGATATCACCTCCTTTATAAACAACTTAGCTAAAGTCTCCGATGATATCGTTTCCCGAATGGGAAGAAACAAGGCACTCTTCGTTAATCTATCAACAATCACCCAAATCGTATCGTATTGGGTTCGCGCCGTCTTCGGTAACTTGGTAATAAAGTCCATGGTAATGTGCTCCCATTTCCATTTCGGGACTTCCAATGGTTGTAACTTACCGTAAGGCTTTTGGTGTTCGGCTTTGACTTGTAAACATGTGACGCATTGTTCAACATACTTAACCACGTCACGCTTCATGTCAGGCCACCAATAATCTTTCTTCAAATCATAGTACATTTTCGTTGCACCCGGATGAATGGAATATTTGGACTTATGTGCTTCATCAAGTAGCACTCGCCGGTAATCCCCCATCTTAGGTACCCATACCCTTCCTTGAAAGGACAACAAGCCACGCGAGCCCATTGTAATGAACTCCGATTGGCCAACGATTCGTTCCGTGTGCTTATTGTGAACATAAGCCTCTATTCGATCTTCACCCATCTTTTCAAGAAAGTCATTAGTGATAATCAAACGTAAAGATCCCACCTTTATCGCCGGATGTGTACTCTTTCGACTCAAGGCGTCCGCAACAACGTTCGCCTTACCCGGATGATAAAGTATCACGCAATCATAATCTTTCACCACGTCCATCCATCTACGTTGACGATAATTCAAATCTCGTTGAGTGAAAAGATGTTTCAAATTTTTGTGATCCGAATATATCGTACACTTGACACCATACAAGTAATGGCGCCAAATTTTCAACGCGTGCACTACCGCCGCCATCTCAAGATCATGAGTCGGGTATCTCGTTTCGTGTTCTTTTAATTGTCGAGAGGCATAAGCGATGACTTTACCTCTTTGCATCAGAACACACTCGAGCCCATTCAACGAAGCATCACAATAAACCACCATGTCTTCAATCCCTTCCGGTAACACCAACACCGGAGCTTGACATAACTTTTCTTTCAACAATTGAAAGGCGACTTCTTGTTCTTTTTCCCAATTAAATTTAACATTTTTCCTCGTCAACTTCGTCAAAGGAGAAGCAATCTTAGAAAAGTCTTGAATAAACCGACGATAATAACCGGCCAATCCGAGAAAACTTCAGATTTCCGTAGGCGTAGTCGGTCGACTCCAACTCTTCACCGTTTCGATCTTCCCCGGGTCTACCATAATACCTTCTTGATTCACAATATGACCAAGGAATTGAACTTCCCTTAGCCAAAATTCACATTTGGAGAACTTAGCATACAATTTCTCCCTTCGCAACGTCTTCAACACTTCACGTAGATGGTGTTCATGTTCCTTCATACTCTTGGAATAAACGAGTATGTCGTCAATGAACACGATTACCGACTTGTCCAACATAGGTTGGCACACTCGGTTCATTAGATCCATGAATGCCGCCGGTGCATTCGTGAGACCAAAAGGCATAACCACAAACTCATAATGCCCGTAACGCGTCCGAAAGGCCGTTTTCTCGATGTCTTCCTCACGGACCCGCACTTGATGATAGCCGGACCGTAAATCGATCTTAGAAAAATACGTGGCACCTTGGAGTTGATCAAATAAATCGTCGATCCGAGGTAATGGATAACGATTCTTGATCGTCACTTTATTCAACTCCCTATAGTCGATGCACATTCGCATGCTTCCATCTTTCTTTTTCACAAACAAAACCGGAGCACCCCACGGCGAGGAGCTTGGTCGAATGAAACCCTTCTCAAGCAACTCTTGGGTTTGATTAAGCAATTCTTGCATCTCCGTCGGCGCTAAACGATAAGGGGTTTTAGCAATGGGAGTAGCTCCCGGAACCAACTCGATGCGAAATTCGACTTGTCTTTCCTCCGGAACACCCGGTAATTCATCCGGAAAGACATCTTCAAATTCGTTAACCACCAGAATCTTACGAATAGGTGGTGGCTCATCACGAGTATCAACTACGTGAGCAAGATAAAACAAGGCACCGCTCTTGCGAAAACGTCGTGCCCTTGCATAAGTGCACAATGGTACGAGTCTTCTCCGTCTATCGCCATGAATAATCAACTATCCCCCACTTGGGGTCCTAACACGAATGAACTTATCATGGCATGCAATATCGGCTCTATAACGATCGAGCCAATCCATACCAACAACAATATCGAACTCACCCAAAGTCATCGGAATGAGGTCAATTTTAAACGTTTCGGTACCAAACACAACATCACAATTCTTACAAACATCAACCACTAGTGCCGTCTTGCCATCCGCTATTTCGACTTCAACTGGACGGCTCAACTTAACTAGCGGTTTATTTAACTTAGATACAAATCGAGGCGACACAAAAGACAAATTAGCACCGCTATCAAATAATATCTTGGCCGGTTTAGAGTTAACCAAGAAAGTACCTGAGACAACTTCGTTCGATTGTTTAGCTTCATCATTAGTCATCAAATAATTTCAACCCCGGCCCGTACCCGCCACCTTCTCTAACCGCTTGACATGATCATTAACCAACTCGGGACACTCGGTCTTCTTGTGTCCTTCCTTCCCACAATTGTAACAAGTGAATTTTGTAGTAGAAGATGGTTTGGTGCAATCACGGGCCATATGTCCCCTTCGCCCACAATTATGACAAGAATAGGGGAAATCCCCCGAAGCACCTTTCTTCACACTCCCCACACTCTCGGAGCCTTTCTTAAACTTCTTGCTAGAAAAATTAGATTGACTAGTAGCTTCAAATTTTTTCTTGCCCAAGGTAAGGCTATTCTTCCTCATCACAAGCGCCTCGAAACCCTTGGCCATGTTAAACAATTCGTCAAAGCTTTTCACCACATTCACACTTATCTTCTCTTGATAACTATCATTTAAGATCCGATACAAATCTTCCTTTAACATCTTGTCGTTCCCGACATACTCCGGGCAAAATTGAGTTTTAGATAAAAACACGGATTTGAGAGTGTTCAAGTCCATCGACCCTTGCCTCAAGGAACGTAACTCGTCCTTTAGCCTAGTGAGATCAGCCGAAGTTCGGTATTCTTCGAAAAATTCCACCTTAAACTCATTCCAAGAAAAGTCCATGCATTGTTCTTCACCATAGACTTGAATCTTTGCATCCCACCATAGCTTGGCATCACCTCTTAGCATGCTACAACCATACCTTGTCTTTTTATCGTTAGGGCACTCACATGTACGAAAAGCCCCCTCCATATCGGAGATAAACCGGGCACTCTTAAGTGGGTCACGTTCACCATCAAAGGTAGGAGGTTGAGCATCCTTGAAGTTCTTAAAGAAAAAGTCTCGCCTCTCCACATTCTCTTCTTGAAGAACAATTTTAATTTGTTCCTTAACCATATCGACGACTTGTTCTTCAATAGTGTCTAGAAACATCTTCTTAATATCAACAAGAAAATCCGCCCTTTGGCATTGAAAGATGGCCTCAACCTTGGCCGTGAACTCGGGGTCCTCGCTCGTGCCCCCATTATCGGTGTCATGTCCGTTTCTCATCTTCATTCTATAAAACGGGAAAGATTAAACAACGAAACCAAAGACATGACACATATATACCATACCACCCCATCTCGCTCAACAATGTAACACCTAGGCAAATCCCACATCGCCCACGAACATGAGTGATCATGGGATTATAAGGTAATACTGACGCTTAAATGACACAACGCGTTTTGGGACCACAGGCAGAGCAGATGTGTGAGTACGCTGCAGTTAAGCGTGCTCGGGCGAGAGCACTACTAGGATGGGTGACCTCCTGGGAAAGTACTTCTCGTTTGTGGTCGCCAAGAAAAAGCCGTGCGCCTGCGGGCAAAGCGGACAATATTGTGGTCATGTTAAGCTGGGGTGTTACTGAATGGTATCAGAGCCACTCATGTGCCGTTGGGGGTGGTGGGGCAAATCTCATCGAGGACGATGAGTCCCTAAGGGGGGGGGGGGGGTGAATGTAACACCCTAGGCAAATCCCACATCGCCCACGAACATGAGTGATCATGGGATTATAAGGTAATACTGACGCTTAAATGACACAACGCGTTTTGGGACCACATGCAGAGCAGATGTGTGAGTACGCTGCAGTTAAGCGTGCTCGGGCGAGAGCACTACCAGGATGGGTGACCTCCTGGGAAAGTACTTCTCTTGTGTGGTCGCCAAGAAAAAGCCGTGCGCTTGCGGGCAAAGCGGACAATATTGTGGCCATGTTAAGCTGGGGTGTTACTAGTAGTGATATTTTCATAAACTATATTAGTGATACTACCTTTTAATAACCATGTTAAGAATAATAATATTGATAATTTTGAATAATACCATAATACTTAGTCAATAATGTTAATAATAATAATTATAATAATAAATAATAATAATACTTAAATGATAAAAAAATATTAATGATAATAATGACTTTAATACTTATACATATAATTATAATTTTAGTAATAATAATCATAGTTCTAACATTCATAATATTAATAATCATAATAATAACAATAATCATTAATACTCATAATAATAATAATAATATTAATAATAATAATAATATTAATGAAAAAAAAATGAAACTACCTTCAAGTAATTCGGCCTAAAAAAATAGTGACCCTAGCAGGGATCGAACCCGAGACCTCTCGGTACCCAACATAACACTCAACCATTCAGGCCATTTCTGTTTCCCTGATTTATATCCCAACTCAAATAATATAATCTGCTTTTCTGTTCTATTTTCTCCTCCATCTTCTTCAAGGATCAATTGACCCAACCCAACATCAATAGCTATAATAACGAATTGGTTGTTTTGTTTAAGACTTAAAACGTTTACTAACATATAACTTGTTCTTGATTAACAACAACAAAAAAAAATAAAAAAATATACATATCGCTGCTGTCGCAGCTCAAAAAAAAAATTATTTTTGATTTCGCGATCGATTTAGGCCAAGGTTATAACATAAAGTATGTTTCTAATCACTCATATAAACCTTCCAAATCGTTAATTGAACCTGAATCATCTCAGAAAATTCCAATTTAATAGAAGAACAATATTTGACTTTTTACCTCAAAAGCTTTGACTCTCAAATTCGACTTTGTTAAATCGAATTGGAGTATGAATTTGTACACATACATTCACGACCAGAAGGAGAAAAGATCTTCAATTGTACTTTTCTTCAATTCGATCCGAATCAAATTATTGATTAATTGGGTTCAGTTGGTGGTACTGAAAGAAAAAATAAAAAAATAAAATGATGAACTCCTTTCTCTTATCAAATAATAGAAGTGGAATATATGATGTGATTTGAATGAGTGAATCCAAAAAAAAAAAAAAATGCGATCAAAGTCAGTTGTAGGGTTGGTTCTCCTTAACTTGGTGTCACGATTGTACATAGGTAGAAATAATTTTTTTTTTGAAGAAGATATAAATGTATCTTACGCGTAATGTTGTATATATAACTATTAGTATTTATTTTATATAATAATATATATCTATTTTCATATATCTATGTTTTATAAATTATAATTAATCTTACTAATTATAACTATATTACTATCACTATATATATTAATATTAATATTAGTATTAATATTGATATTAGTATAACAATCATATTTGTAGTTACATTCATTATATTAATGTTATATATTATAATTATACCATGTATGATAACATATGTTTATTATTTATACATTTTAATATAAATACATTATATAATAGATGTTTGCATATTAAATATAAGTGTCTTATATATTTATAAGTATTATATATATTTACTTGATATGTTATTTCCTTTCAGTAAAAATAAATTTCAACATATAGTATCTATAGCTTTTATATATATATTCTAATATACATATGATAATAATTATTATAGAAATTCATTTATACATAGATTTATTTTAGTAACATCTTATTTTGTATAATAATTTACATTATTAATTTTTATGAGTTAATAATATTTTATAATTTCTAATACTTATATTTATACTTATATACATATTTATATCTATATAATTAGTTGTTTACAAACAATTGTTCGTGAATCGTCGGAGATGGTCAAAGTCAAATGCATTCATGGAAATAGTTCAAACATTATGAGATTCAGTTTAATAGACTTTGCTTATCGTGTCTAAATCATGTAAGATTAAGTTTAAATTTGGTCGGAAATTCCCGGGTCATCACACAAACCTTGTCAGTGGCATTTATTTTTACACATTGAGGTAGTATCCTATTTCTATTATTATCAATTCCTTATTATTATTATTATTATTATTATTATTATTATTATTATTATTATTATTATTATTATTATTATTATTATTATTATTATTATTATTATTATTATTATTATTATTATTATTATTATTATTATTATTATTATTATTATTATTGCCATTATTATGATTATTATTGTTAATGTTAGGATTGTTGTCGTTATAAGTAGTTGAATTATAAGTAATTTTATTGTTATTATTATTAGTATAAGAGTCACTCATCAATTGTTATTATTATTGATAATGCTAATATTATTATCATTTTAAAAATAAAATTTTATCATTTTATTACTAAGTATAAATATTATTACCATTAGTATGATTATGATTATGATTATGATTATGATTATTATTATTATTATTATTATTATTATTATTATTATTATTATTATTATTATTATTATTATTATTATTATTATTATTATTAATATTAAGTATTATCATTATTATTACTTTGTCATTACAAATAAAAATTGTAGTATTACTATAAATACTATTTTTAACAAACAAATGATATACATATTTATATAAAGATATATTTAATACATATAAACCTAACAAAATTTAATATTTTTATATAACAAATGAATATAAGAAACATATGTGTATTATTAATATAAAAAGAATATAACTAATAAATTTATATATATTTATTCGATTACGATTATATATATTAATGAATATTACAATTATATATATTAATGAATACACAAATGATATAGGTTCGTGAATCCGAGGTCAACCCTGCATTGTTCAATTGTTCAATATCGTCCTATGTATTTTTACTACAAAATACATTAGGTGAGTTTCATTTGCCCTTTTGTTTTTACTCTTTATATTTTTGGGCTGAGAATACATGCAAATACTTTATTAACTATTTTACAATATTTATATGCGTGAGTTTCATCTGCTCCCTTTTTACTCATTACATTTTTGGGCTGAGAATACATGCAAATGCTTTATTAACTATTTTACAATATTTATATGCGTGAGTTTCATTAATCCCTTTTTAAATCCTTTTGCAATATATATATTTTTGGGACTGAGAATACATGCGCTGCTTTTATAAATGTTTTACGAAATAGACACAAGTAATCGAAACTACATTCTATGGTTGAATTATTAAATCGAATATGCCCCTTTTTATTTAGTCTGGTAATATAAGAATTAGGGAACAGACATCCTAATTGACACGAAACCTAAAGATAGATCTATCGGGCCCAACAAGCCCCATCCAAAGTACCGGATGCTTTAGTACTTCGAAATTTATATCATGTCCGAAGGAGGATCCCAGAATGATGGGGATATTCTTATATACATATTGTGAATGTCGGTTACCAGGTGTTCAATCCATATGAATGATATTTTTGGTCTCTATGCATGGGACATATGTTTATGAGAAATGGAAATATGAAATCTTGTGGTCTATTAAAATTATGAAATGATTATTTATGATAAACTAATGAACTCACCAACCTTTTGGTTGACACTTGAAAGCATGTTTATTCTCAGGTACGAAAGAAATCTTTCGCTGTGCATTTGCTTATTTTTAGGGACATTACTTGGAGTCATTCATGACATATTTCAAAAGACGTTGCATTCAAGTCGTTGAGTTCATCAAGATTAATATTAAGTCAATTAGAGTTAGATATATTATGAAATGGTATGCATGCCGTCAACTTTCGATGTAATGAAATATTATCTTTTCAAAAACGAACTCAATGTTTGTAAAATGTATCATATAGAGGTCAAGTACCTCACGATGAAATCAACTATTGTGAATCGTTTATAATCGATATGGACTTCGTCCGGATGGATTAGGGCGGGTTCTTTCACTGTTGCTGTAGGTGCTACAAGTGTTGTTGGTGCTGAGGTTGGTGATGATGTTGGTGTAGTAAGTATAGCTTGTAAATCACGCACCATTCTTGTCAGGGTTTCTATTCTACCCTCTATCATTTTTATCCATCCACTCATCTGATTTGATAGATCTTGATTATCAATTCGAAGTTCCCTAACTTCTTCTAATATTCCCTTTCGATTGATATTTGGAAGTAGAGGTTGAATATTTTCTGAGATTACAGTAACGCGACCTTCGAGGTGGAAAACTTTAGCAAGAAGGGTGAATACAGTGTTGTGCATAGGTTCACCGGTGAGTACATCGTTTTCTCTGATGTTAGGAGGTAAGTATGGTTCGCGGTAGGGCTCGCCTTCTTCATTTCTCCATCGAGTGAGTAAGTCTCGGACCCATCCCCATCTCCTCCAGAAAGAAAAATAACTAAATGGTTGAGGCACTTCTGGTTCATTGACTTCGGAGTCTGCTTCAATATACATCTCGAAATCGCTTCCGGAACTAATGGAATCCAAGCTAGGTGTAGGGTCTATCTCTCACGATCAGTTAAAGGGTTTTGATATGAAATGATTTTCGAATATCGAATGATATTCTAATTATATATAAAATATCTATACATACTTCCAAAGATCCCGTGAATTATGGAGAAATTTAAGGAAACGTGTCAGATAAAGTCTACAGTGATAGATACGCTAAGATATGGATTAGTATATATACTAAGATACGAATTTTTGTCTATACACTATTCATGCAATCATTGCAGTAAGATGTGTCTAGACTAAGAATGGTAAGCAGGAAATTTTCGACACGAAATGATAAGCAAAACTTTTGACATGCAGACACGGTCGAAGTCCAGACTCACTAATGCATCCTAACGACTTATCAGTTATACACACTAATGCAGACCTGGTTCGCTAAGACCACCGCTCTGATACCAACTGAAAGGACCCGTCCTAATCCATCTGGACGAAGTCCATATCGATTATAAACGATTCACAATAGTTGGTTACATCGCGAGGTACTTGACCTCTATATGATACATTTTACAAACATTGTATTCGTTGTTTAAAAAGACAAACTTTCTTTACATCGAAAGTTGACGACATGCATACTATTTCATAATATATCCAACTATAATTGACTTAATAATAATCTTGATGAACTCAATGACTTGAATGCAACGTCTTTTGAAATATGTCGTGAATGACTCCAAGTAATATCTCTAAAATGAGCAAATGCACAGCGGAAGATTTCTTTCATACCTGAGAATAAACATGCTTTCAAGTGTCAACCAAAAGGTTAGTGAGTTCATTAGTTTAACATAAATAATCATTTCATAATTTTAATAGACCACAAGATTTCATATTTCCATTTCTCATAAACATACGTCCCATGCATAGAGACAAAAATATCATTCATATGGATTGAACACCTGGTAACCGACATTCACAATATGCATATAAGAATATCCCCATCATTCCGGGATCCTCCTTAGGACATGATATAAATTTTGAAGTACTAAAGTATCCAATACTTTGGATAGGGCTTGTTGGGCCTGATAGATCTATCTTTAGAATTCGCGTCAATTAGGGTGTCTGTTCCCTAATTCTTAGATTACCAGACTTAATAAAAAGGGGCATATTCGATTTCAATAATTCAACCATAGAATGTAGTTTCGATTACTTGTGTCTATATCGTAAAACATTTATAAAAGCAGCGCATGTATTCTCAGTCCCAAAAATATATATAAAAAGGGAGTAATGTAACTCACGCATATAATTATTGTAAAACAGTTACTAAAGCATTTGCATGTATTCTCAGCCCCAAAAATGTAAAGAGTAAAAGGGGATCAATGAAACTCACCTAATGTATTTTGTAGTAAAAATACATATGACTATATTGAATAACTGAACAATGCAGGGTTGGCCTTGAATTCACGAACCTATATCATTTGTATATTTATTAATATACATAGTTGTAATTGAACAAATATATATAAATTTTATTAGTTATATGATATATATATGTTATTTATGTAAATGTAGTTATATAAAATTTATATTAAATTTCATTTTAAATCATATATTTATATTATATCTTAAATTATGCGCTATATATGTTTATTTTGTATATGTACTTTAAATAATTATTATAGTTATATTGGTATCCGTTTAGTATTATATTAAAACACCTAATTTGTTAAATGTAGTATTTATAAAATATTAATATGTTTTTCATATAGTTTTGTGGTATCTCAATATAATTAAAGTGTATATAATAAGTGTGTTTTCATGTACAAGATATTTATTTATAAAAGAAAATATATGATACTTTTGATTTTAATGTTTTTCCAATGATAATAATAATGACCTTATTAAAAATGATAATATTAATAATAATAATGATATTGCTAATAACAATACTTTTGATTAATAATAATAATAATAATAATAATAATAATAATAATAATAATAATAATAATAATAATAATAATAATAATAATAATAATAATAATAATAATAATAATACTAATGGTTACAATAGTGATACTAATATTAATTCTGATAATGATATCTTGTATTATTTTCATAATAATAATAATAATAATAATAATAATAATAATAATAATAATAATAATAATAATAATAATAACAACAACAACAATAACAATAACCCTAATCATGGTAATAATACTAACACAACTATTAGTGATAATCATAGTAATTTTCATACTTATAGTCATAATTATAATACATGAAAATTTTATTATAATACCTATTTTAATAATACTAATATTAATGAAAAATAATAAATGATAATTAATACTTAGGTTAGTAATTACAATAATAATAATACTAATTTTAATGCAAGTAATACTATCAATAATTAATAATAACAATAATAATAACAATAACAATAAGAAATCTACCTCACAAAAAGAGAGAGTTTCACAAAAAGACTGCCCTTGCCTGGGCTCGAACCCAAGACCTCTCGTATAACACCAACGCCCTCTACCATCTGTCTGTCTCTATAATTCTGGAATATATCTTAACCGATTTATATATAAACCCGTAATAACTAGTTCCCTATTCTTCTTCTTCATAAACGGAATCAAATCAACCCAGGAATCCTCAACCCTCATGTTACTCGAGCATTAGGCTTTATACAATAAATAAAACAGCCATTTAACTTGTTTGAGCTAATTAAAGAAAAAAAATGAAAGCGAAACTGGTCTGTACAGACCACGAACGATATTTTTGAACTCAAATGTCAATTTCGATTTTGAAAGCGTTTTGGACTAAACTTATAAAATGAAAACATTCTTAAATCATTGTTAGAAACTATCTGGATCATCAATTTGAATTAAAACATAAAAGGGAACTCGAATTTGCTTGAAGAACAACATGTTGACTTTTTATAGTTTAACTTTGACTCCAAAATTCTAACTCGATTGAAAGAATTGGGATTTGAAATTTTGAAGAAAGTTTAACGTGAAGATTTCTAACATCATGGCATTTATAGATTTGGGAATTGATCTGAAATTTAAGGTATTGTATAAAAGTAATACGAACAGAGCAGGTTCCATGGTGTTCTTCCCTATTTGATTTAATTCAACAAATTTCAGGTTCTTTAACAGGTAATTGTGGTTATTATTGATAGTGTAGGTTCCTTCCTAACTCTTAATACAGAATTGCATCATCTATAAAGTCAAATTGATCGACATACTTTATTTTCAAGGACAGAAATACATTAAACAAATTTAAAGGAGAAATTGATATCTAACCGTTTTTGGACTGGTCCTGGTGACTTGAGTCTGATGCGTACGAATTTTAGACAACAACCAAATCAACTATAGTTTTGAGAATGATTGAAAATAGAATACAAAATTTCTTATAAATATCTATATCCTTAAACGTATTTATATTTTTATATTTATTTATAATACGTATGAATATTTATGTATACACATGTATCTGTATTTATATAAGTGTTATGTTAAATAATTTATTGATATCAATTATTAATAAAATCCATTAATATTATTAATTTTTATAAGCATAATAATAATAATGATGATAAAAATACAAATATTAATAATGATAATATCAATAATAATAACAATATTTATATTAATAATAATACTAACATTAATAATAAATAGTAAAACTTAAAATTATAACAATAATAATAATTTTTATTAATGATATTATCAATTATCTTTGTTCAATATAATATTTATATCTAATAATATTACTAATATTAATCATAATAATTAAAATTGTAACTTTACTACTGGTTATAATAATAATGATGTTAGAAATGATAACAATAATATTAGTAATTATAATAACTCAAATGTATCAAATTTCATATATTAGTTTTAATAATATTATTAATATTGAATATAATAATGTAACAACTATACTTGTAATTACATTTTATATAATATACAATATTATATTATGTGGTAATATTTATTTAATATTTATATATTTCAATTAATTAAAATTATATATATATTTATATATATTCATTTTAATAGTAACTTAATTATTCTATTTATTATTTGACGTTTTTATTTCTAATTGTTTGAAGGGTATTTTATTAACTCAAAATATTATATATATACCTTTATATTTATAATATTTATTTACACACAATTGTTCGTGAATCGTCGAGCATAGTCAAAGGGTAATTGATTACATGAATATAGATTTCAAAACTTTCGAGACTCAACATTACAGATTTTACTTATAGTGTCGAAAACATATAAAGATTAAAGTTTAAATTTGGTCGGAAATTCCCGGGTTATCACAGAGGTAATATTGGAACATACCAATGAGATTGAATCAGACATAGAATACAGTATGTCCAATGAAAGGAGAAGGTGGTTTGAAGTGAATGCTTTGTTTAACTTGAGGTATAACAAAGCTATCAACTTCTTTTACCTCCTTGATTGGTGCAGGTTGGTCAAAGAAGTCATCATCACTCAATGATGTGTATGTCATTATATATTTGAGTGATGGTTTATAGGGTAACCCTGACGCAAAACCCGTCTTTCTTCTTGTGACTTCAGGTTGGTCGTAATGTTGTACTTTGGGCTTGGAGGTGGGACGATGTCCATTGACGTCTCCAATATGGTAGCAATATTAGCTACTACTTCGATGCTAGAATTCTCCATTTCTTTCTTCTCATCCGGGCTTTTCATTTCAATTTCTTCATCCACCTCCTCATCACTCTGGTCGTGAGATTCAAGTATAATTGGTTCAGAGAGTTCTTCTAGAACGAAATCCACTCCAGTCATTAAAAGATCAAAATAAGGTGGGAGTGAAGATTGGGTTGGTGTGGGGTGGTTATTCTTCTTGTCTTCTACTTCTATCTTTTTCTCTTCATTCTCAGAATATAAGGTGACTTTCCTAGTGGAGATGGTATTTACTTCACCGTTCCCATCAGAAGGACATACAGACTCGTCAATCGTGAAAGTTGTAGCGACCCGACCAAATCGTCATTGACGGCGCCGTCTACTTAGGTCCCGTTACGTGGTCATAAGTCTTTAAAACAACGTTTGACCAAAAGATATGTCGCATTCATTTCAAATGTAAAGGTTGTTCAAGTTTTACAAGGATAGTTCCACTACAAGTTACGATACAAAGTTTTAAGTACAAATGAAACTTATGCGACACAATTTAAAAGTATCCAAAAGACGCTCCATGTATGCATGTATACTCGACATCCAATGCAAGTATCAAAATAATGAGCGGAAGCATGTATCATGTATCGTTCAAGGACCTGAGAAAAACATAGAAATCTGTCAACGAAAACGTTGGTGAAATCATAGGTTTAAGTAAGTAAGTACAAGTGAACCACAAGATTTGCATCAATGAAATAATAGTAATACATTCCAAAAGTTTGTTTCACGAGCACCCAATTATCAATGCTTAACGTTTCCTTCCGTTGAACCCCATCACTTAGTGCTAGAACATACACTGTTTCTCGAAAATATATTTCATTCGTAAACGGTAGCGAACCGTTTGAATGAGGGTTTGTCAAACCCATATGGATCCATACAACATAAGTTCTCGCTTACACCCGGCAAGTGTAACTAATGATAATCGAATTGAGGATTTTGTTCTAAACTCGTATGTAGAATGTTTGTTTTCCTGTACTTGTGTTCACTTAGTAAAAGAAATGTTTATGTTTTCTCATCCCAAATGTAAGTTCAAAAAGAGTAAAAGTGGGACTATGATCTCACCTTGAGTGCACGTGCGAAAAGTACTTCACAAAATAACGTGTGCGAAGGATAGTGCTAGTCTTGACCTAAACAAATAGGTCGTATCAATAACGGTAAACACGATAGGTCAAAGATGTTCAATTAGTCCTATGGCTCGTTACGACTCGATTATTTAGCATGTGAAATCAAATTGTCAAGTTTCATGCAAGATACAAGTATATAAACAAGTTAGGAAGGTTGCAAAATCATTTGGTTAAGTTTGACAAAAAGTCAAACTTTGGTCGGTCAAAGTCAACGAAAAAAAAAGTCAACACGTTCGGGTCGGGTCCCGGACTATTTTTCTATGCTAATTATTCATATACAAGTGTATTAAAACAAGTTTCATGTGAATCGGAGGTCCGTAGGTCATCAAACATTTCACGTGAAATGGGACGAGGAGGTCAGAATCTGACCAGGCACATCTGCGCGCCGCGCGGGGATGGGGCGCGCCGCGCCACCATCTGTGCAGGTCTGTTTCTGTTTTTCCCAAGTATGCACGAGCCAAAATCAATTCTAACACAACAATTGACCCGCAAACACTTATAATGCCTATCATATATCGTTGGAAAGGTATTTTGACGAGGAATACAACTAAGCACTTATGGTCCAACAATAACATCATTTACAATAGCCGAAATCTCATCAAGCGAACAATAAAAGTCCATTTTCAAAGTTTCAAGTTCATCAATCGCATTTTGAGTTTCGGGAAACCAATTCACACATATGATATGCCGTTTTGAAGGTAATCAAGCATACAATCCAACTAAATACTTACTAATAATAATCCATGGCATTCAATGCATCAAAAGTCCATTTCAAGTTCATCAAACCCTAACCCAAATTCACCAAAATCAATAATCAAGTTCATGAAGTTTTCTAAGGCAACATACACATCAAATTGAAGCTAGTGATGCTAGTAACACAATTAAAACATCAACTTTTAACATCTAACAACATATGATCATCCAAAATTCAAGAACAACACACCAAAATTCAAGTTCATGCTAGTTACACTAAAACAACGAGATCGAGCATATAAATCATATATTCATGTTAGACTTGAGCCATAGACACTAATTAACACTTTTATAAGTTAAAAACATCAAGAACACAAAATCTAGTGATTTTAGAAAGTTACCCAAATGAGATGAAGTTGGTACCAAAATGAAGAGGATGAAGAGAGGATCACAAATATGTAGTTTATTTTGTTGTAAGCCTCCTAGATCGAATTTAGATGATGATTGAATGAATATGGTTTTTGGGTGTGTGTGTTCTTGCTAGAGAGAAAGAGAGAGATGGAGATGAAAATGAATGGGTGAAAGGGGTTTGACCCTTTGACCTAGTCAAGGGTTTGATCCCTTGTCAAGTTTAGTCCCTCAACTTTCGTTCGGGTGCGGGAATTACCTAAACGAGATAATTTAAAACGCGTATCAACGGGAGATGTTATAAACATATAACGGACTTTATATTAGTATAACGGAAAAGTAAATGGAAAAAGGCGGGATGTTACATTACCTACTCCTTAAAAGAAATTTCGTCCCGAAATTTATGTAGGCGTAGTAGTCGTTGTTTCTTCCTCGAGATCTTGCGTTTCCGAATTCACGAATAGATGAGGATACTTCCTTTGCATTTGATCTTGTCTTTCCCAAGTAAACTCGGGTCCTCTTTTGGCATTCCAACGAACCTTGACAATCGGGATTCGGCTTTGTTTCAATGTCTTGACGGAGGTGTCCACAATTTCAACCGGTTCCTCCACAAAATGAAGTTTGTCATCAATAGTAAGTTCTTCGAGAGGGATGACGATATCGGGTTCGGCAAGACACTTTTTCAAGTTAGATACATGGAAGGTAGGATGAACGGAGTTCAATTGAGGCGGAAGATCTAAACGATAAGCAACGGTTCCAATACGCTCCAAGATTTCGAAAGGACCAATATACCGCGGATTTAGCTTCCCGCGTTTCCCAAAACGGATTACACCCTTCCAAGGTGCGACTTTTAACATTACTCGGTCACCGACTTGAAATTCAAGATCGTTGCGTCGTTTGTCGGTATAGCTCTTTTGACGACTTCGGGCCGTCCTAAGCCTATCTCGGATTTGAACGATTTTCTCGGTGGTTTCGTGAATGAGTTCGGGTCCGGTGATTTGCACGTCGCCTACCTCGGCCCAACAAAGAGGTGAACGACATTTGCGGCCATATAGCGCTTCAAAAGGTGCGGCTTTAATACTCGCGTGATAACTATTGTTGTAAGAGAACTCGGCGAGAGGTAAGTGCTTGTCCCAAGCTTTTCCGAAATCAACCACGCAAGCTCGTAACATGTCCTCTAAGGTTTGAATTGTACGTTCGCTTTGTCCATCGGTTTGAGGATGATATGCGGTGCTCATGTCTAAACGCGTTCCCAACGCTTCTTGCAATGTACGCCAAAATCTAGAAACGAAACGGCCATCTCGGTCGGAGATAATCGATAAAGGTACACCGTGTCGGGCTACGATCTCCTTAATGTAAAGTTGTGCAAGTTTCTCCATTTTGTCCGTTTCTTTCATGGTAAGGAAGTGTGCGGATTTGGTGAGACGGTCAACAATAACCCAAATGGTATCATAACCGCCCGTCGTTTTTGGTAGTTTGGTGATAAAATCCATCGTTATCCTTTCCCACTTCCATTGCGGGATCTCGGGTTGTCGAAGTAGTCCGGACGGTCTTTGGTGTTCGGCTTTGACTTTGGAACATGTCAAACACTTGGAAACATAAGTAGCTACGTCCCTTTTGATGTTCGGCCACCAATATAGTTGTTTAAGGTCGTGGTACATCTTATTGGCACCGGGGTGAATCGAGTATCGTGACTTATGGGCTTCATCTAAAATAAGGCTTCGTAGATCCCCATAACTAGGCACCCAAATTCTTCTGGCGAAAAATCGGAGTCCGGTTTCTTTAACTTCGAATCGAGAGGTGAGGACGTTCAAGTGTTCGAGAGAGATGTTTTCATCCTTGAGAGCCTCATCTTGGGCTACCCGAATTTGGCTATTAAGGTTGGTGTGAATGGTGATGTTTAAAGCTCGGACACGAAGAGGCACTGCTCTTTCTTTTCGACTTAAGGCATCGGCTACTACGTTTGCCTTCCCGGGATGGTAACGAAGCTCGCAATCGTAATCGTTCAAAGTTTCAATCCACCGTCGTTGTCTCATGTTTAGTTGCTTTTGATCGAAAATGTGTCGAAGGCTTTTGTGATCGGTGAAGATGGTATTCTTGGTTCCATAAAGATAGTGTCTCCACATTTTAAGTGCAAAGACAACGGCTCCGAGTTCGAGATCATGCGTCGTGTAGTTTCGTTCATGAATTTTGAGTTGTCGAGAAGCATAAGCAATGACTTTCGTTCGTTGCATCAATACACACCCAAAACCATGTTTCGAGGCATCACAATATACAACAAAGTCATCATTGCCTTCGGGAAGTGACAAGATAGGAGCGGTGGTTAGCTTCGTTTTCAAGATTTGGAATGCGGATTCATGTTCGGTCGCCCAAATGAATTTCTTTCCCCTGTGAGTCAATGCGGTTAGAGGACGTGCAATCAAAGAGAAATTTTCGATGAATCTACGATAGTACCCGGCGAGACCCAAAAATTGACGAATGTGAGTAGGAGTAGTAGGAGTCTCCCATTTGCTAATGGCTTCGATTTTCGTTGGATCGACTTTAATACCTTGGTCACTTACAACATGACCAAGAAATTGAACTTCCTTTAACCAAAATTCACACTTGGAGAATTTGGCATAGAGTTGTTCTTGTCTTAAAAGTTTAAGCACAAGTCGGAGATGTTGTTCGTGCTCTTCTTCATTTTTAGAATAGATCAATATGTCATCGATGAACACAATAACGAATTTATCGAGATACGGTTTGCACACGCGGTTCATAAGATCCATGAACACCGCCGGTGCGTTAGTGAGACCAAATGGCATGACAAGGAATTTATAACTACCATAACGAGTTCGGAAAGCGGTTTTGGAGACATCTTCCCCCTTAACCCTCAATTGATGATAACCCGAGCGGAGATCGATTTTCGAATATACACAAGACCCTTGTAGTTGATCAAAGAGGTCATCGATGCGAGGAAGAGGATATCGGTTCTTAACCGTCAATTTATTTAGTTCACGATAATCAATGCACATTCGTAGGGATCCGTCTTTCTTTTTAACAAACAAAATCGGAGCGCCCCAAGGTGAATGGCTAGGTTGGATAAAACCACGATCAAGTAGTTCTTGGATTTGACTTTGCAATTCTTGCATTTCAGATGGAGCGAGTCTATATGGTGCACGTGCTACGGGTGCGGCTCCCGGAATAAGATCGATTTGGAATTCAACCGGTCGATGAGGCGGAAGACCCGGTAATTCGTCGGGAAATACATCGGAATAGTCACTAACAATTGGCACATCATCGATGTGCTTCTCATCGGACTCGACTTTCTTAACGTGAGTAAGGATCGCAAAACAACCCTTACGGAGTAGTTTTCTAACTTTAATACACGAAACGAGGTTGAGTCCGGTGCAACTCTTATCGCCATAGACGATCAAAGGTTCACCATTCTCGATAGGAATTCGGATTGCGTTAAGATCACAAAGAATGTGAGATTTCGTTTTGACTAACCAATTCATACCGATTATTACATCAAAGCTTCCTAGTTCCATGGGTATCAAGTCAATTTCAAATTCCTTACCCAAAATGTTTAACGTACACCCCCGGTAATATGTGTTGGCACTTAATAGTTTCCCGTTAGCCACTTCAATGGTATAAGTGGTATCTAATGGAAGAGGTGGAGTGCTAAAAGAATGAGTCAAAGTCTTGGATACAAAGCATTTATCGGCACCCGAATCGAATAAGCAAGAGACATAAGAATTGTTGAGAAGAAACGTACCCGTGACTAGTTCAGTGTCATCCCGGGCTTCCTCGGTGTTGATGTTGAAAGCTCGGCCGCGCGTGTTGGGGTTATCTTTCTTCTTTGGGCATGCATTTCTATAATGACCTGTTTGACCACATTCGTAACAAGTGCCCGTCTTTGGTGCATTGGGCCACTTTCGAACAACGGGAGTGGCACTTTTACAATCCTTGGCCTTATGACCAACTCCTTGGCACCGGTGGCAAATTAACTTACTACATTCGCCAAAGTGATGTTTGTTGCATTTGTTGCAAAGAGGTAGGTTCCCGGCATAACCTTTCTTGCCGTCGGAGATGTAAGGCTTCTTAGCAAAGTTGTTGTTGCTTGATTGGGAGGGTTCCCACTTTCTTTTGTTGCCGCCCGATTTATCCTCGGCCTTAGGTGCCGGAACTACGATTTCGTCAACCGTTTCAATTAGTTGGCGAGCCATGTTCATAGCGGCTTGATGAGTAGTGGGTTTGGATGACATCACCCCTTGTTTGATGCTTTTTGGAAGACCGAGCATGTAGAGCTCAATCCTTTGAGATTCGGGGTTAACAAGATTAGGACACATCAAGGATAGTTCGGCGAAGCGTTGATTATAAGCTTTAAGATCGTTTCCGACCGCTTTCAAAGCTCTTAGTTCTTCCTCAAGCTTTCGGGTTTCTTCGCGCGGAAAATACTCAACAATCATCTTTTCCTTTAGATCGGCCCAAGAGAGGGCATGAGCTTCATCGGTACCCACCGATTGAACATAGGTGTTCCACCATGTTAGAGCAATTCCGGAGAAAGTGTGAGTGGAGTATTTGACCTTGTCTTGGTCCCGACAACCGCTTATGCTAAAGACGGCTTCCGTTTGCTCAAACCATCGGGTGAGCACGACCGGTCCCCCGGTTCCATCAAAAGTGTGAGGTTTGCACCCCATGAAAGCTTTATAGGAGCATCCCTCGTTTGAGTTTCCGGCTCCATTGTTGTTGTTGTTGTTGTTGTTGTTGTTGTTGTTGTTGTTGTTGTTGTTGTTGTTGTTGTGGTTGTTATTATTATTGTTGTTGGATGAGTGACCGGCCATGGCCGCATCTACGGCGGTAGCTATCATCCGTTCGAGAGCTTGTTCGGGAGTTTCATTGCGGCGTACACGACGAGGAGCCATTGTTCCTTCAAGACACAAGAATATCATTGATTAGTATTCTCAATAATACTAACCGTGATATAGAATAAAGATAAAGAGAAGTTTTTTTTTTTTTTTTTTTTTTTTTTTTTCCTCGACTCGCCTTAAATTCTTTATGTCATAATGCCGGAACGTTCATATGAGTCACCGTAATATAATCCCGGAAATTATATTACCCTGATTCATATGTGCATTCGACAATCATTTCATATAGTCAAGGTGGCGCGTCAATCAAATTAAACAACGTGAGATTAAGATGAACTAAGAGTAGATATGAGTAGAAGCGTTCGAGTATAAATGCACAAGTAGTCAAGTAATTCCTACTTCAAGTCTATATGCCGGTTGTAGTCTAGACTCACCAATGTACCCTATGACTCGAGGTTGACACTAATGAACTCTAAATCCCTACAACCAACGCTCTGATACCATCTGTAGCGACCCGACCAAATCGTCATTGACGGCGCCGTCTACTTAGGTCCCGTTACGTGGTCATAAGTCTTTAAAACAACGTTTGACCAAAAGATATGTCGCATTCATTTCAAATGTAAAGGTTGTTCAAGTTTTACAAGGATAGTTCCACTACAAGTTACGATACAAAGTTTTAAGTACAAATGAAACTTATGCGACACAATTTAAAAGTATCCAAAAGACGCTCCATGTATGCATGTATACTCGACATCTAATGCAAGTATCAAAATAATGAGCGGAAGCATGTATCATGTATCGTTCAAGGACCTGAGAAAAACATAGAAATCTGTCAACGAAAACGTTGGTGAAATCATAGGTTTAAGTAAGTAAGTACAAGTGAACCACAAGATTTGCATCAATGAAATAATAGTAATACATTCCAAAAGTTTGTTTCACGAGCACCCAATTATCAATGCTTAACGTTTCCTTCCGTTGAACCCCATCACTTAGTGCTAGAACATACACTGTTTCTCGAAAATATATTTCATTCGTAAACGGTAGCGAACCGTTTGAATGAGGGTTTGTCAAACCCATATGGATCCATACAACATAAGTTCTCGCTTACACCCGGCAAGTGTAACTAATGATAATCGAATTGAGGATTTTGTTCTAAACTCGTATGTAGAATGTTTGTTTTCCTGTACTTGTGTTCACTTAGTAAAAGAAATGTTTATGTTTTCTCATCCCAAATGTAAGTTCAAAAAGAGTAAAAGTGGGACTATGATCTCACCTTGAGTGCACGTGCGAAAAGTACTTCACAAAATAACGTGTGCGAAGGATAGTGCTAGTCTTGACCTAAACAAATAGGTCGTATCAATAACGGTAAACACGATAGGTCAAAGATGTTCAATTAGTCCTATGGCTCGTTACGACTCGATTATTTAGCATGTGAAATCAAATTGTCAAGTTTCATGCAAGATACAAGTATATAAACAAGTTAGGAAGGTTGCAAAATCATTTGGTTAAGTTTGACAAAAAGTCAAACTTTGGTCGGTCAAAGTCAACGAAAAAAAAAAAGTCAACACGTTCGGGTCGGGTCCCGGACTATTTTTCTATGCTAATTATTCATATACAAGTGTATTAAAACAAGTTTCATGTGAATCGGAGGTCCGTAGGTCATCAAACATTTCACGTGAAATGGGACGAGGAGGTCAGAATCTGACCAGGCACATCTGCGCGCCGCGCGGGGATGGGGCGCGCCGCGCCACCATCTGTGCAGGTCTGTTTCTGTTTTTCCCAAGTATGCACGAGCCAAAATCAATTCTAACACAACAATTGACCCGCAAACACTTATAATGCCTATCATATATCGTTGGAAAGGTATTTTGACGAGGAATACAACTAAGCACTTATGGTCCAACAATAACATCATTTACAATAGCCGAAATCTCATCAAGCGAACAATAAAAGTCCATTTTCAAAGTTTCAAGTTCATCAATCGCATTTTGAGTTTCGGGAAACCAATTCACACATATGATATGCCGTTTTGAAGGTAATCAAGCATACAATCCAACTAAATACTTACTAATAATAATCCATGGCATTCAATGCATCAAAAGTCCATTTTAAGTTCATCAAACCCTAACCCAAATTCACCAAAATCAATAATCAAGTTCATGAAGTTTTCTAAGGCAACATACACATCAAATTGAAGCTAGTGATGCTAGTAACACAATTAAAACATCAACTTTTAACATCTAACAACATATGATCATCCAAAATTCAAGAACAACACACCAAAATTCAAGTTCATGCTAGTTACACTAAAACAACGAGATCGAGCATATAAATCATATATTCATGTTAGACTTGAGCCATAGACACTAATTAACACTTTTATAAGTTAAAAACATCAAGAACACAAAATCTAGTGATTTTAGAAAGTTACCCAAATGAGATGAAGTTGGTACCAAAATGAAGAGGATGAAGAGAGGATCACAAATATGTAGTTTATTTTGTTGTAAGCCTCCTAGATCGAATTTAGATGATGATTGAATGAATATGGTTTTTGGGTGTGTGTGTTCTTGCTAGAGAGAAAGAGAGAGATGGAGATGAAAATGAATGGGTGAAAGGGGTTTGACCCTTTGACCTAGTCAAGGGTTTGATCCCTTGTCAATTTTAGTCCCTCAACTTTCGTTCGGGTGCGGGAATTACCTAAACGAGATAATTTAAAACGCGTATCAACGGGAGATGTTATAAACATATAACGGACTTTATATTAGTATAACGGAAAAGTAAATGGAAAAAGGCGGGATGTTACAAAAGTGACCTCTTCTCCACGGGCTCTTAAGATGATAGTCCGTGAATAAATGTCAACGATCGCTTTGGCTGTATTCATGAAAGGCCTTCCTAAGATGATAGGGGTTTTCATGTCTTCTTTATAGTCCATAACCACAAAGTCAGTCGAAAAGAGGAATTTGTCGACCTTAACCATGACGTTCTCAGCTATTCCCTTAGGATATCTGGTGGATTGGTTAGCTAGCTGGATGCTCATTTTGGTAGGGTTAAGGTTTCCAATTTCGAGTCTCTGGAACAGTAGGTAGGGCATGAGATTGATGCTGGCACCAAGGTCAGCGAGTGAATAGATAGTACCAGAATGGTAGATAGAACAAGGAAGGGTAAATTGTCCGGTATCCCCTAGTTTTTCAGGAAGAGTATTTAAGATAATGGCTGAACAATCCGCATTCAGCGGGACGTCGGGTACTTCGGGTACTTTAACGACCCGTTCATACCGATTATAAACGATTCATAATAGTTGATTACATTGCGAGGTACTGACTTCTATATGATACGTTTTACAAACATTGCATTCTTTTAAAAAGACTAACTTTCATTTCAACGAAAGTTTACAAATATGCATACCAATAATATTATCATGTTCCTAAATATAATTGACTAATCTGACATTCATCTATTAACAATCTTTTTGAACTCAAATGATTTGAATGCAACGTCTTTTGAAATATGCCAAGAACGACTCCCAGTAATATCTCTAAAATGAGCAAATGCACAGCGGAAGATTTCTTTCATACATGAGAATAAATATGCTTAAAAGTGTCAACAAAAAGGTTGGTGAGTTCATTAGTTTATCATAATCAATCATTTCCGTAATAGTAATAGACCACAAGATTTCAGTTTCCATAAATATCCGTACACCCGCAAGTGTATAAAAGTACTCTATAAGTTGTTGAGCGCTTTGGTAACCATACTTAACAATTATTGTGGCTATTCCCTTTATTATGAAATATCCCTACACTGTACCAAGTGTAGTAAAAATGAAGTACTATGCAATCGTTTACGATACTAGAGCGACTAGCCCGGTTGGGGTTGTCAAACCCGATAGATCTATCAATAGGATTCGCGTTTACATGTTCTTACAACATGTAAATAATAGTTACCAAGCTATTAGGGAAGATATGAAAGGTGGTACAACTCAACGTAGAATATATTTTAAGTACTTGTGTCTATTTCGTCAAACATTTATAAAAGCAGCGCATGTATTCTCAGCTCAAAAATATATATTGCAAAAGCATTTAAAAAGGGAGCAAATGAAACTCACGTATCAATATTGTGGTTCAATATTGTAGGAAAAGTATGCAGACACAACGGAAATGATAAATGCAAGGTTGGCCTTTGATTCATGAACAAATACCCCGAACAATACCCATAACCTCCTTAGATATAACCCATAAATTCCTTAGCTTTAACTCATTTAAAAACTCGCTTTGAAATCACCCGAACATAACCCCGTCGTAGTATTTTATGTATACATAACTAATATAAATAGTTATATAAGATTAATAATACTAATAATCTTAATAATAATAATAGTAATAATAATAATAATAATAATAATAATAATAATAATAATAATAATAATAATAATAATAATAATAATAATAATAATAATAATAATAATAATAATAATAATAATGAATATGATACGGAGTAATATGTGAAGTCTTTATGAATGTCTTCGCAGATGATCGAACATATATATAGATAATAAATATAATATTATAATATTATAATAATATAATAATATAATAAAGTAATAATATAATAATAAAATAATAATATAATAATAAAAGGAATCAAACGTGTGTAATCTTAGCCGCCCCATTTTTGTTAGTTTATGCCGACAGTTTTCATGGACTGGTATTTCGTACTCTGTTGCTAATAATTGACGGGTAAAAATATGGATAAAAATTCTACTTTTTATATTTGATTATATATATATATATATATATATATATATATATATATATATATATATATATATATATATATATATATATATATATATATATATATATATATATATATCTGTTTTAGTCTTAAGCTTTATAAAATTAGTTGTAAAAAGGTTTTTTTATAAAGTTTGTACGCGTAATATGTGTTTTTCTAGTTTTTGACTGAACAAAGATATATAATATAATATTAATTTAAATATAATAATGTAATAAATATAATAATATAATAATATTGAAATAAAATATAATAATATAATAATAAATTTAGAATCAAATTGAATCGTAAATTGTTAAAAAAAGTCGTATTTATTAAATGCTTCAGGGTATTTTATGCAACTTATAATTAATAATTTCTATCATATCACTTTCATGTGAATAGTAAATTAATTAATTTCATTTCATTTACTATTTAATGAATAGTAATTGAATTGATTTAAATTCAACTATTTAAGCTACACGTTGTTGTACGTTGTGCTTTATAAATTGTACATTTTTAATTTAACTTCGTTTCTTAAAAAAAAATACAAAAATTATACCATAAAAATAAAACGACTTAATACGTAAAATTTTTAATTTGAAATAGCATCGTTTAATAGTAATTTTTTTTATCATTTCATATATAAATATTATAAAATTTAGTTTTCTAGAACTAATTATATTCAAAATCATTTTATTAAGAGGTTATAATAATAGAAATTATTATATCATAAAACGTCTTCGTTTAAGAAAGTAAAATCATATATAAATCATGACCGGTTCGAGTTTTAAATTATAGGTTATTCGTGAATCGTAGGGTAAAGTCCAATGGTTAATTAAATGTATTGAAAAAATATTTTAAAGCAATACATCAATTTGCTTATCTTGTCGGAGTTATCAGAGTTTAGATTTGATAGAAATTTCCGGGTCATGACACCAAGGGACACGAGTCAATCACTGTATAGCATGCTTTTGAAAATTAAACGGGAATCTCCACAACTTTTGACTAACTCTCGTTAAGTGACACATTGTTCTTATATGCAAATCACTTTACCATTTTCCGAATACCGTTAAAAAGAAAGGTTTCCTAAATCAAAGTGGACCTCTCAACAGAGACTTGTAATCATACAATGTATCTGATAAATCAATCATTTGATATTATCTTCTAATTCCATCGATAACCATATTGAAACAAATAAGTTCATGTAAGATATTATACGTTTAATACTTTGTTAATATTCTCAAGTTATTATATATACATATACCTATATATACATATTCATATCCAATTAAAAATGGTTCGTGAATCGTCGGAAATTTGGTCGAGGTTAAATGAATGTATGAACATATTATAAAATCCTTGAGATTTAACTTAACAAATTTGCTTATCATGTCAGAATAATATAAAGATAAAGTTTAAATTAGATCAAAAATTTCCGGGTTGTCACATTACCTACCCGTTAAAGAAATTTCGTCCCGAAATTTGATTGGAATGGTCATGGCTGACAATAAGTATGTCTTTGTGACACATATGGGATGGAAATTAAAGTTTTACCATCATTGAGTAATATAGATAAAACAATTTGTTTTTTGTGAAGAGTACGAGTGAAGTTATCACAGAAGAGTGAAATGAATAAATGTAGATTCGTCATATCTTTTGACGTAGATAGGATTGATTTCCGGAGTTCAAGGGATTTAGAGAAAATCATAGTAATAAGATTTGATTCATCGGTAATCAAGGAAATTAGGATCCGCTTTAAATGCGATCATCTGTTTTGATTGCTCTGTCGGATATTTTATTATAAATCCACCCATTCGTTTCCTTACAATTCACACCTTCTATTCTTTCTCCTTTAATTCATACTTTGAATCATTCATCAATATGCTCCATCCAGTTCTGCTTCTTGATATATTCCTAACTTTTATATCTGTTATTCTTCTTTTTTATCTACCGTCGGAAGAATCTATTTACTTCTACTATACTCTTGGTTTTATAGTGTTTTTAGTTCTCCTGTGTCTTTATATTGCTATATGCATTGATATATATGGTTTGTAATTTCTGGGTCATTGTTGGGTTTCATATCTCCCATTATATTTCAAAGTCCCTGCTTCTGTCTTCAATAATCATTATCATCCACATTTAATGCTCTTTCCTATTTGCTGCGATTTATACTCCAATTTCTATTTCAGAGCTTTATTCTTTTGTTTTCTCTTCTTGCCATTAAGCACCGCATGTAATGGTCCAGAATTTGTAGATATGAATTTCGGAATGAACATAATTAATGTTCTAAGAAGGAAATTGTAATGGTACTATCTTTATTTGTCAAATTACCAGAATACCTCGGAAAAGACCGAATCATCAAGAAAAATATTTTCTTGATATGTTTAGAGGTTAAGTATTATACAAGAGTCGTGTAACATGACACATGATGATGTTATGATTAGTGAATCATCACGTTCCATTTATAAACTCATCATGACTTACTGTAATATAATCACGTTGATCAAGTGTCATTATATTATACTAACTCATGCTTCAGTTCCCAACACTACTTCAAAAACATTCATATTTTAAACTCAAAGGTTTCAGAACTTAGAAACTAAAAATAGTTTCTTTTATGATGTAACACAGATATCGCGAAGAGATAATTGATTTCAGCTAAGAAAAGTTATGAAAATATCTTCAGAAATATCTAAGATATTTATAATGAAAGATATGATGCTATCTTAGAATATCTAAGATCAGAGGATGATGAAGAATATTATCCGCAATGGTTTAGAGTCAGGAGCAAGGTATTCGTTAATGACTTCAGTAGATACTGAATCATTTGAATTCTTTGAAGGTAGATTTCGTCTTTGTGATTTGTCCACAGCCTCCTTCATGGTTTGTTCAATCTGTTTTCCAGTTCCAAACCTTCTCTTTTTCTGAGCTTTGCCAACACACTATTCTTTATTATCAAACTTTTTACTGTTAAGGTCGTTTACAGTTTTTGCTGCTTCATCATCATTTTTCAAAATTTTGAGAACCAGTTCGCAGTTTAGGGTGTTTTTCAGAAACTTCACATTCGAAATCTGTAAGTCTTGGAGGTAAACGTTATATGTATATATATATATATATATATATATATATATATATATATATATATATATATATATATAACTGTTGGCGTAAAAATTGCTGCGAAAATTTGAGAATAATGATTCAAGCTTTTGGTATGGCAACTACCATTACAAGATGCAAATGAGTACATGATAGGGTTTCATTGAATAAGTATAGTGATTTTTTGGAGAGGCTTAAAGATCAATGAAGTTGTTGATAAGTTTACTGCTAATGTGGCGAGATGTGAAAGGTTCCCCGGTAACAATGATGAAGGGGTAATCGTTATAATAAGGCTTATTCGAATGAAAAATTGAAGTTGGTTTGCTGGAGCTGTGACAAAACTGTCTATTTTTAGAAGGGATTGAAAAGTTATTTTAGGTAATAAATGCCAACGGGTCTGACACAGATACATGTTAAATTATGACTTTGGTTTCAAGAGTTTTTCAGGTACATAACTGTGGGTAACATGTGGTGGGATCATCATCTCGATTGTTCATTATTTGAAGTGTCTTTAGGAATTTTGGAGGGTTTGAACACAGATCGTAATCGTTAATATACATATGATGTTCTAGCATAGTTTTGAAGTCAAAGTATAGCTTTGAAAGATGTAGGAATCTAAGAGTGATGATACCGGTTATATCTCGAATTGAATTCTGCGATTTCAAAATCAGAATATGTAATTGAATTTGAATGAGTATAGTTGTTTTGATTTCTATGAAAGAATGTATATTGTTGTGAAAGTAGTGAGTATAGTTGATGATTGCGGGATCAGATTCGAAGAATGTAACATATTAATTGTGAATTTATATATCTCTCGGGTATTACCTACCCGTTAAATTTTTTTTCGTCACAATTAATACTTTGTACAAAATAATTTTATTACAGTCTTTATGAAAATATATATGTGTATATTTTCTTCAGATGTAACATAGATTTAATGAGTTATTATTAAATTAAACTTATCTGATTTACGGTTGAAACTAGAATTGAATAATCCCTAAAAACTTTAGAAATTACATAACTTTTACGGAGTATTTCTTTAATGAAATTGAAATTATGAATCAATACTTCGTTATTTGTTGATGCATGATGTTGGTGTTCGTGGAATCTTGTGAACCTCGCAAGGTACGAATGATGTTATCTGAAAAGTTTCGGGTACATCGATGATGAAAGTGTAAAATCAAACATATATTTGAATAATACACTTGATTTATTATGAAATGGAATTCATTGAATTGAAACAGAGATTGTAGTTAACGATGATTAAGTTGCTGACGAAGGATGTACATCATAGCATATTAGTAATATGAATTAACCGAGTAGTTAAGATTCACACATAATAGCTTAGTACGGATAGATTTATTATGGTTTAAAAATTTATATATATAAGATATACATATAAATCCTTCAGTGGAAATGAGTTAATACTTCATAGCTCATTATTTTTGATATACCTATTGGTGATTGTGTTGTCGATATCGTTGGTGGTTATGTAATTGATGGAGCTTGTAGTGTTACAGGTGTTGCTGGTGTTGGTAATACTGACGGTGATGCTGGCGGTACTGTTGATGCTGCTGGTAAACAAGTCTAGCTTGTAATTCGTGCACCATCCTTGTCAGGGTTTTTATTCTTTCCTGTATCATTTCTATCCATCCATTTATCTTGGTTTACGGCTATGATTTGAGTAAATAATCTCTAAAACTTTAGAGATTACATAATCACCGTAGAATATTTCTCTGATGAAGTTATGAATCAATACTTCATCGTTTGTTGTTGTTGGTACTCCTTGGTATCTATGGTGTGTGTGACGTTGATGCTCGAGGTACCGATTGTGATGTTAAAGTGTGGGGTGCAGATGTTGCTGTTGGTGGTGGTGATGGTACTATTGCTGCCGGTGCTGTTGCTGGTGCTTGTAACCTTTGCACCATATTCTCCAAAGCCACTACCCGAGCGCGAAGCTCGTTGACTTCTTCTATTATACCGGGATGATTGTCGGTTCGGACGAGTGGATGAATAAGATCTAGAATTTGAGATAGTATATAGTCATGACGAGATACTCTGGAAATGAGAGAGAAAATGGTGTCTCGAACAGGTTCGCCGGTAAGTGCTTCAGGTTCTTCGCCAAGAGGGCGATGTGGTAGATGGAAGGGATCACCTTCTTCTTGTCTCCAATGATTAAGTAGACTACGAACCCACCCCCAATTCATCCAGAATAAATGATGGCTAATTGGTTGATCCATTCCGGTCACACTGCTTTCGGAGCTTGAGTGGAATTCCATATCAGAATTCGAGGGACTTGATGTAACGACCCCGGTTTTTCCAACGTTAATTAATAATTATTATTATTAATACTTGTGATTATACGAACGTATGTTATTACATTTACTTGTTGCCATGATTAACCGTACATGACTTTTGATTGCCCGAAACGTCTTTGTGACACGCGAAACTTTCACGAATGATATTTCAGAATATTATTTACATTCATGATTAGTTTTATTAATCATTTTAATTAATTATGACTACTAGTTAATTACTTGGGCTCTTATTGGATTTATTTGTTAATTAATTGAACTTGGGCTTTTATTAGTGTTATGGACTCATGATATTGGACTTATAAGCCCACCCTACATCTTAATGGACTTAATTAGCCCAACACCCATGCAAGTATCACTTTGGAATTAAGCTAGTTAGTTAGTGCTTAAAGAATCAAGTCACATGGTACTTACAACTAGTCCCCATACATGCAACCATAAGGCAAAACATTTGAGCCAATACATGAAGCATTTAGTGGCCACCCTCCCCCTTTTGTGGCTCTCAAGACCCACGGGCATAATGGCCTTGGGGAGTGCTTTTGACCATCAAACTTTGTTACTTATTACTAGTTTTCTCTCATGCTTCATTCATTCCAAAAACACACTCTTACTTGCAACTATCTTTTCTCTCATTTTCTCTCCATTCTTGTAAGTAACTTGAGTTTCTTCTTCCTCTTTTCCTCTTGGAAAAACCGTAGCATAAGCTACTAAAATCATCATCATCTTTTGTTCTTTATTGTTACTTAATTCCTTGTTGTTGTTAGTTGTTGTTTACTTACTTGTTATCTTAGTTATTACTTACTTATCAAGAATCAAACTTATTAGTTTATTCTTCATTTATCTTGTATTTACAAGAACATGCAAGAGCTTAAACTTTCTAGTTATGCTCTACATTACAAGTAGTAAATTCATTCGTTGACAGGAGCGAGCAGAAAGAGAGAGCGTAAGGAGGGTCAACTCATGAACTCTTCAGTCGCTAGGACAGTCATTCGAAAATGAGAAAAGAAAATAAGGGTGTCAAAGTCAACCAAGCCTAACCATTTTGAAAGATGAAAGTTCATGGTTGTAACTCATACTTGTAATTCATGTTTGTAAACTTAAAGTTTACACTCTTAAGGATCAAGCTTTGGTTGAATCTTTAAAAGTATGAACAACCATGACTTATTAACTTGTTTAATTAGTTTATTTTCCTCATTTCAATTACTTACGAATTCGTGATTTTGAATGTGGTTGGTCAAATGTTACTAGTTAACTTTGATCTCATTAATCTTGAACTAAAAATTAACTTTAAAAGGTTCAAGAACATAAAATTAACTTAATAACTTTAGATCAAGACTTTTGGGTCTTGGATCTTCAAGATCAAATTAAGAACTATGTTCTACTACTTAAGATCTTGATTAGTTAGTTTAATTTCAAGTTTGTAGTACAATATTACTTTTATAATTCATGCATGTGTTGAATCTATGATCTTGATGCAACTTGGGTTCATCAAACCTCATACAACTCTTAAGTGAATGAGCCTCATATCATAGACTCACACTAGTGTTATGATGGTCAAATCTTGGTTAAGATGATGCAAACACATCAACGATTTGTGCACTTGAAGGTATATGCATCAAGGATGAGAACCGTGATAAGCATCAAGTACAAGAAACCACCGGAACCTACTTTTTTCTGTTTCTGTCTTCTGTTTACTGTTTTCTGGGTCAGACCCGAACACCTGGGCTACTGTAACTATGATATTCAGTTAGCTCTGTTCGAGTATATAATTTTTTGTTTAGGACTCGTCTTAATCCGAGTTACGGTTTAGGATTTATGGCCCTCCGATCGTCACTATGTCCTTTTAACGTTGTGCAGAAAATTCTGACCTACTCGCACTTAAACCGTCACCACGGTCAAACGAAGACGAGTTTGCTTCTGGGATTTTTATCACAACTAAAGGACTCATATACAGAGCCATGGCCACTGGTCTCACCTTATTTCAGTAGGTATTGAGGCCGTGGTGACTGATCCAAGTCAGCCTTTGTTTTAAACTTCTTTCATAAACGAAACTTACTTTACACCTTTTGTTTGATGATGAATGATGATGACCTATAAGACCTAATTTACTTACTTTTAAACCTTTTGAGATGATTTACTGACTTAGTAATATTTGACTTAGGTTGAGGACCTTTTGGACAAACGTACTTGCTTACTTTCCGACTCAACTTAACTACTACTTTATCATTGTGAGTTATAGCATCCCTTTTTACTTTAACTATTTTTTGAACTGAGAATACATGCGCATTTTACGTGTTACATACTAGGCACGAGTACTTAAACTTATATATGTGTGGGTTATACAACGGCATAAACATTCCCTTTAGCTCGGTAACGTTTAGTCATTGGTTTTGAACTGATGAACGCGAATCTTAGATATGGATCCATAGGGTTTGACATCCCCACTCGGGCTAGTCGCGCTAGCATTTAACGAGTGATTAATACTTCGTAACCATACGCATTTTCCAAGTGTACTTTCAGGGGGTATAAACGTTAAGTTAGTTACCAAATGCCCACGGTTAATCATATACTTTATCATACTGTTTTGAAACGTTCTTTGTAGCACTGAAATCTCGTGGCCTACCTTACATTACTGTTATACTTAAACTATAGCTCACCAACCTTTGTGTTGACATTTTAAGCATGTTTTTCTCAGGTGCCTAAGCTTGCTTCCGCTGTGTTACTAGACTTGCTGTAGACACCCGCTGCTCTAGAGATGTCAACTGCATGAAACACTTTATCTTGAATTCAAACTTAATACTTTTGAACTATGTTTTGTAACGACCTAAGGGTCACATACATTTATTCATGCTTGCTATTCGTAGAAGCATACTGTTGGTGTAAAACATATGATGTCGATTATGACGTCACCTTTTTATCGTGAATGTAACTTCATTTGAAACAGCATATAGTACTTAACCTTGTAATGATCCTGTTGTTGATGATTCGTACATGATGGTTTTGTACGGGGCATAACATTTGGTATCAGAGCATTGGTTGTAGGGAATTAGGTTGCATTAGTGAGTCTAAGACTGACCAGAGTAGGATTCACTAATAGGACTAATCTACAACTTGCTAGTTTACGTGCTTCTGTTGAACTTACTGCATGTTGTTGCTTACTTTTACTGCTATATGACATATACTACTACTTGCTTTCACCACTGCATGATATTACTTGCTTCCGATTGCATGCTACTTCTGTACGATTTGCTGTTATTGCCATACTATTTACTGTTATACATGATTTAAACTGTTGGCCTAATACGTGCTTGCTTTATGACTTACTGACATAGAAAATTTATTTTTCCTTGTTCAGATGTTGGATGTTCCACCTGCTATCATTTTGGGCAGTTCAGACTCGTCAGTCACCTCACCTACTGCTGCTGCTGACACACCGATCCCGTTACCCACCAGTGACCCCGGCTCTTCACCTTCCGAAGCTAGCAGCCATGCACCTGCCCCAGTGGTTACTTCTAACGGAACCCAGGACCCTCCGGAGATTCCAGCTCCATCTGTCCCCGGACCCTCGGTGTCACAGTCCCGCTCCGGTGAGATTTTGATTCCCGCGGAATTCGGGGAAGGTCCGTTCCGTAACCGGTATCGCCATTGGTGCCGACGCGCCCCTGATGGACGTCTCATTCCGATCGGACCCGCTAGGTACAGACAGATGATAGCCGCCCAAGGAGGACCACCCATGCCGCCACCACCACATGATTCTGATGATTCTTCATCCAATGACTCATCTACAGACGACTCGAGTGACGATGACTCCGGCGAGGAGGACCCGGATGCATCTGTTCAGCCACCGTCCACCCTGCCGAAGAAGCGGTACCATTTCGACGGCACCATTATTCCAGGGGTGAACGGAGGCTGAGCCTTCACTGACTCATTTGGTCGGCGTCGTAGGGTTATCGCCCGTAAGCGGCTTGTGCCGTACCCTGCCGACCCACTCGTGCGTAAGGCACCCCATTACGTACTGACTATTTCTGGAGCCGGACCGTCTACATCAGCATCACCCGCACCACCGGCACCACCTGCACCGCCTGCCCCACCATCTCCCATCATCGAGGAATTGACAAGGGAGGTGGAAATCCTCCTTGCTCGGGTAGCTGAGCTTGAGGAGCAGATGTCCCATGTTATGGACATCCTTCACCCACCGTCACCGTAGGGCTTTTGTATTTTGATTTCATTGTGTAACCTAGTGGTAGTTTTATGTATTACTTATGTAATGTACGAACTTATGCGAATGAATGAAACTTATTATTAATGAATGGAAACTTTGTATTGTTTACGTTTTGCACAAGTGTTCTATTTACGTTACCGTATCATGGTTTTGTGGTACTTATATCTAATTGCGTTGCTTAATCAACATGTGTTGTGCTGTTTTCATGTTGGTTGTTATATACTATATTAATACATGTTGCATGCTGAATTTTGACTTGAGTCAAAATTTTTGTTTAGAACGTCATGGCTAACGGTCGATCCACACCTACTGCTGCTCAAATTGAAGAGATGATCCAGGAACGTGTAGCCGCAGCACTTGCGGAAATGCAACCACAAGTTCAAGTAGTTAATCAGCCCAACCGTGATGTGTGTACTTACAAGGAATTCTAGAGCTGTAAACCACATAACTTCAGCGGAACTGAGGGGCCTGTTGGTCTTACAAGATGGTTTGAAAAGCTTTAATCAGTATTTCGAGTCAGCAACTGTTTCGAGTCCAAGAAAACCAAATTTACTTCCTGCACGCTATCTGATGGCGCCCTCATGTGGTGGAACACCATGGCACAGGCACAAGGTATTGATGAGGCGTATGCTACGCCATGAGAGGAGTTCAAAGCGGCTATGATTGATGAGTATTGTCCGAGAACCGAGATACAAAAGATGGAAATGGAGTTTATGCAATTGAAAGCTGTTGGCAATGATCTCGATGGTTACAATCGGAGGTTTCTTGAGTTAGCTCTTATGTGTCCTACCATGGTCACCCCGGAATTTAAGCGTATGGAGAGATACTTTTGGGGACTCCCTAAGTCCATCAAGGGTAATGTCACTTCGTCCAAGCCATCGAATGTTCCAGAAGCAATGCGCATGGCGCATACACTCATGAATCAGATTCTCATCGATGAACCGGAGAAGTCCAAGTCTGAAGCGGGTAGTAGTGACAAGCGAAAGTGGGATAACAGTAAGGGGATGACCTATGATCAAACCCCCGCTAAGAGACCCAACAACGGTGGAAACCCCAACCCCGGCACAAGCTTCAACCCGAACTACAAAGGTACCCTACCGCAATGCAAGAGGTGTTACAAACACCACACTGGGTATTGTAATGTTGTTTGTGAGAAATGCCAACGGTCTAGGCATATAGGTAAGGATTGCAAGGTCACTACTTTGAATGCAAGGGCAAACCCCACCTGGCCAAAGAAGTGCTACGGATGCGGAAAGACGGGTCACTTCAGGAATGAGTGTCCCGACAAGCGAAAAGACGGTGGACCACCGCGAGGTAGAGCTTTTAATGTTAATGCAAGGGATGCACGCGAGAACCCCGACTTGGTGACATGTATATTCACTATCAACAATCTTTTAGCTTCTGTCCTATTTAATACTGGTGCCGATAGAAGCTATGTATGTAGACACTTTTGCGATAAGATAAATTGGTTGTTAGTCCCTTTAAAAGAAAGTATGCTTGTCGAGGTAGCCAACGGTAAACTTGAAAAGGTTGACCAAATTGGCCGAGGAGCTATTATTAGTATAGCTGGTGCGGATTTCGAAATTGACTTGATACCTATCAAACTGGGAAGTTTTGACGTGATCGTCGGTATGGATTGGTTGACCAAAGTTGAAATGTCCCGTTCTTATTGACTAAAAACGTTCCATATTAATTGATTTCGTTGCGAGGTTTTGACCTCTATATGAGACGTTTTTCAAAGACTGCATTCATTTTTAAAACAAACCATAACCTTTATTTCATAGATAAAGGTTTTAAAAAGCTTTACGTAGATTATCAAATAATGATAATCTAAAATATCCTGTTTACACACGACCATTACATAATGGTTTACAATACAAATATGTTACAACAAAATAAGTTTCTTGAATGCAGTTTTTACACAATATCATACAAGCATGGACTCCAAATCTTGTCCTTATTTTAGTATGCAACAGCGGAAGCTCTTAGTATTCACCTGAGAATAAACATGCTTTAAACGTCAACAAAAATGTTGGTGAGTTATAGGTTTAACCTATATATATCAAATCGTAACAATAGACCACAAGATTTCATATTTCAATACACATCCCATACATAGAGATAAAAATCATTCATATGGTGAACACCTGGTAACCGACAATAACAAGATGCATATATAAGAATATCCCCATCATTCCGGGACACCCTTCGGATATGATATAAATTTCGAAGTACTAAAGCATCCGGTACTTTGGATGGGGTTTGTTAGGCCCAATAGATCTATCTTTAGGATTCGCGTCAATTAGGGTGTCTGTTCCCTAATTCTTAGATTACCAGACTTAATAAAAAGGGGCATATTCGATTTCGATAATTCAACCATAGAATGTAGTTTCACGTACTTGTGTCTATTTTGTATATCATTTATAAAACCTGCATGTATTCTCATCCCAAAAATATTAGATTTTAAAAGTGGGACTATAACTCACTTTCACAGATTTTTACTTCGTCGGGAAGTAAGACTTGGCCACTGGTTGATTCACGAACCTATAACAATATATACATATATATCAAAGTATGTTCAAAATATATTTACAACACTTTTAATATATTTTGATGTTTTAAGTTTATTAAGTCAGCTGTCCTCGTTAGTAACCTACAACTAGTTGTCCACAGTTAGATGTACAGAAATAAATCGATAAATATTATCTTGAATCAATCCACGACCCAGTGTATACGTATCTCAGTATTGATCACAACTCAAACTATATATATTTTGGAATCAACCTCAACCCTGTATAGCTAACTCCAACATTCACATATAGAGTGTCTATGGTTGTTCCGAAATATATATAGATGTGTCGACATGATAGGTCGAAACATTGTATACGTGTCTATGGTATCTCAAGATTACATAATATATAATACAAGTTGATTAAGTTATGGTTGGAATAGATTTGTTACCAATTTTCACGTAGCTAAAATGAGAAAAATTATCCAATCTTGTTTTACCCATAACTTCTTCATTTTAAATCCGTTTTGAGTGAATCAAATTGCTATGGTTTCATATTGAACTCTATTTTATGAATCTAAACAGAAAAAGTATAGGTTTATAGCCAGAAAAATAAGTTACAAGTCGTTTTTGTAAAGGTAGTCATTTCAGTCGAAAGAACGACGTCTAGATGACCATTTTAGAAAACATACTTCCACTTTGAGTTTAACCATAATTTTTGGATATAGTTTCATGTTCATAATAAAAATCATTTTCTCAGAATAACAACTTTTAAATCAAAGTTTATCATAGTTTTTAATTAACTAACCCAAAACAGCCTGCGGTGTTACTACGACGGCGTAAATCCGGTTTTACGGTGTTTTTCGTGTTTCCAGGTTTTAAATCATTAAGTTAGCATATCATATAGATATAGAACATGTTTTTAGTTGATTTTAAAAGTCAAGTTAGAAGGATTAACTTTTGTTTGCGAACAAGTTTAGAATTAACTAAACTATGTTCTAGTGATTACAAGTTTAAACCTTCGAATAAGATAGCTTTATATGTATGAATCGAATGATGTTATGAACATCATTACTACCTTAAGTTCCTTGTATGAACCTACTGGAAAAGAGAAAAATGGATCTAGCTTCAATGGATCCTTGGATGGCTCAAAGTTCTTGAAGCAAAATCATGACACGAAAACAAGTTCAAGTAAGATCATCACTTGAAATAAGATTGTTATAGTTATAGAAATTGAACCAAAGTTTGAATATGATTATTACCTTGTATTAGAATGATAACCTACTGTAAGAAACAAAGATTTCTTGAGGTTGGATGATCACCTTACAAGATTGGAAGTGAGCTAGCAAACTTGAAAGTATTCTTGATTTTATGAAACTAGAACTTTTGGAATTTATGAAGAACACTTAGAACTTGAAGATAGAACTTGAGAGAGTTCAATTAGATGAAGAAAATTGAAGAATGAAAGTGTTTGTAGGTGTTTTTGGTCGTTGGTGTATGGATTAGATATAAAGGATATGTAATTTTGTTTTCATGTAAATAAGTCATGAATGATTACTCATATTTTTGTAATCTTATGAGATATTTCATGCTAGTTGCCAAATGATGGTTCCCACATGTGTTAGGTGACTCACATGGGCTGCTAAGAGCTGATCATTGGAGTGTATATACCAATAGTACATACATCTAAAAGCTGTGTATTGTACGAGTACGAATACGGGTGCATACGAGTAGAATTGTTGATGAAACTGAACGAGAATGTAATTGTAAGCATTTTTGTTAAGTAGAAGTATTTTGATAAGTGTATTGAAGTCTTTCAAAAGTGTATAAATACATATTAAAACACTACATGTATATACATTTTAACTGAGTCGTTAAGTCATCGTTAGTCGTTACATGTAAGAGTTGTTTTGAAACCTTTAGGTTAACGATCTTGTTAAATGTTGTTAACCCAATGTTTATAATATCAAAAGAGATTTTAAATTATTATATTATCATGATATTATGTTGTACGAATATCTCTTAATATGATATATATACATTAAATGTCGTTACAACGATAAACGTTACATATATGTCTCGTTTCAAAATCATTAAGTTAGTAGTCTTGTTTTTACATATGTAGTTCATTGTTAATATAATTAATGATATGTTTACTTATCATAATATCATGTTAACTATATATATAACCATATATATGTCATCATATAGTTTTTTTTTACAAGTTTTAACGTTCGTGAATCACCGGTCAACTTGGGTGGTCAATTGTCTATATGAAACCTATTTCAATTAATCAAGTCTTAACAAGTTTGATTGCTTAACATGTTGGAAACATTTAATCATGTAAACATCAATCTCAATTAATATATATAAACATGGAAAAGTTCGGGTCACTACAGTACCTACCCGTTAAATAAATTTCGTCCCGAAATTTTAAGCTGTTGAAGGTGTTGACGAATCTTCTGGAAATAGATGCGGGTATTTCTTCTTCATCTGATCTTCACGCTCCCAGGTGAACTCGGGTCCTCTACGAGCATTCCATCGAACCTTAACAATTGGTATCTTGTTTTGCTTAAGTCTTTTAACCTCACGATCCATTATTTCGACGGGTTCTTCGATGAATTGGAGTTTTTCGTTGATTTGGATTTCATCTAACGGAATAGTGAGATCTTCTTTAGCAAAACATTTCTTCAAATTCGAGACGTGGAAAGTGTTATGTACAGCCGCGAGTTGTTGAGGTAACTCAAGTCGGTAAGCTACTGGTCCGACACGATCAATAATCTTGAATGGTCCAATATACCTTGGATTTAATTTCCCTCGTTTACCAAATCGAACAACGCCTTTCCAAGGTGCAACTTTAAGCATGACCATCTCTCCAATTTCAAATTCTATATCTTTTCTTTTAATGTCAGCGTAGCTCTTTTGTCGACTTTGGGCGGTTTTCAACCGTTGTTGAATTTGGATGATCTTCTCGGTAGTTTCTTGTATAATCTCCGGACCCGTAATCTGTCTATCCCCCACTTCACTCCAACAAATCGGAGACCTGCACTTTCTACCATAAAGTGCTTCAAACGGCGCCATCTCAATGCTTGAATGGTAGCTGTTGTTGTAGGAAAATTCTGCTAATGGTAGATGTCGATCCCAACTGTTTCCGAAATCAATAACACATGCTCGTAGCATGTCTTCAAGCGTTTGTATCGTCCTTTCGCTCTGCCCATCAGTTTGTGGATGATAGGCAGTACTCATGTCTAGACGAGTTCCTAATGCTTGCTGTAATGTCTGCCAGAATCTTGAAATAAATCTGCCATCCCTATCAGAGATAATAGAGATTGGTATTCCATGTCTGGAGACGACTTCCTTCAAATACAGTCGTGCTAACTTCTCCATCTTGTCATCTTCTCTTATTGGTAGGAAGTGTGCTGATTTGGTGAGACGATCAACTATTACCCAAATAGTATCAAAACCACTTGCAGTCCTTGGCAATTTAGTGATGAAATCCATGGTAATGTTTTCCCATTTCCATTCCGGGATTTCGGGTTGTTGAAGTAGACCTGATTGTTTCTGATGCTCAGCTTTGACCTTAGAACACGTCAAACATTCTCCTACGTATTTAGCAACATCGGCTTTCATACCCGGCCACCAAAAATGTTTCTTGAGATCCTTGTACATCTTCCCCGTTCCAGGATGTATTGAGTATCTGGTTTTATGAGCTTCTCTAAGTACCATTTCTCTCATATCTCCAAATTTTGGTACCCAAATCCTTTCAGCCCTATACCGGGTTCCGTCTTCCCGAATATTAAGATGCTTCTCCGATCCTTTGGGTATTTCATCCTTTAAATTTCCCTCTTTTAAAACTCCTTGTTGCGCCTCCTTTATTTGAGTAGTAATGTTATTATGAATCATTATATTCATAGATTTTACTCGAATGGGTTCTCTGTCCTTCCTGCTCAAGGCATCGGCTACCACATTTGCCTTCCCCGGGTGGTAACGAATCTCAAAGTCGTAATCATTCAATAATTCAATCCACCTACGCTGCCTCATATTCAGTTGTTTCTGATTAAATATGTGTTGAAGACTTTTGTGGTCGGTATATATAATACTTTTGACCCCATATAAGTAGTGCCTCCAAGTCTTTAATGCAAAAACAACCGCGCCTAATTCCAAATCATGCGTCGTATAATTTTGTTCGTGAATCTTCAATTGTCTAGACGCATAAGCAATCACCTTCGTTCGTTGCATTAATACACAACCGAGACCTTGCTTTGATGCATCACAATAAATCACAAAATCATCATTCCCTTCAGGCAATGACAATATAGGTGCCGTAGTTAGCTTTTTCTTCAATAACTGAAACGCTTTCTCTTGTTCATCATTCCATTCAAATTTCTTCCCTTTATGCGTTAATGCAGTCAAGGGTTTTGCTATTCTGGAAAAGTCTTGGATGACCCTTCTGTAGTAACCAGCTAGTCCTAAAAACTGGCGTATGTGTTTCGGAGTTTTCGGGGTTTCCCACTTTTCAACAGTTTCTATCTTTGCCGGATCCACCTTAATACCTTCTTTGTTCACTATGTGACCGAGGAATTGAACTTCTTCCAACCAAAATGCACACTTTGAAAACTTAGCGTACAATTCTTCCTTCCTCAATACTTCTAACACCTTTCTCAAATGTTCACCGTGTTCTTGGTCATTTTTTGAGTAAATAAGTATGTCATCAATGAAAACAATGACAAACTTGTCAAGGTATGGTCCACACACTCGGTTCATAAGGTCCATGAACACAGCTGGTGCATTAGTTAAACCAAACGGCATGACCATAAACTCGTAATGACCGTAACGTATTCTGAAAGCAGTCTTTGGAATATCATCTTCTTTCACCCGCATTTGATGATACCCGGAACGTAAGTCAATCTTTGAATAAACAGACGAGCCTTGTAGTTGATCAAATAAGTCGTCGATTCTCGGTAGTGGGTAGCGGTTCTTGATGGTAAGTTTGTTCAACTCTCGGTAGTCGATACACAACCTGAATGTACCATCTTTCTTCTTGACAAACAAAACAGGAGCTCCCCTCGGTGATGTGCTTGGTCGAATGAAACCACGCTCTAAAAGTTCTTGTAATTGGCTTTGCAGTTCTTTCATCTCGCTGGGTGCGAGTCTGTAAGGAGCACGAGCTATTGGTGCAGCTCCTGGTACAAGATCTATTTGAAATTCAACGGATCGATGTGGGGGTAATCCCGGTAATTCTTTCGGAAATACATCGGGAAATTCTTTTGCAATGGGAACATCATTGATGCTCTTTTCTTCAGTTTGTACTTTCTCGACGTGTGCTAGAACAGCATAGCAACCTTTTCTTATTAGTTTTTGTGCCTTCAAATTACTAATAAGATGTAGCTTCGTGTTGCCCTTTTCTCCGTACACCATTAAGGGTTTTCCTTTTTCTCGTATAATGCGAATTGCATTTTTGTAACAAACGATCTCCGCTTTCACTTCTTTCAACCAGTCCATACCGATTATCACATCAAAACTCCCTAACTCTACTGGTATCAAATCAATCTTAAATGTTTCGCTAACCAGTTTAATTTCTCGATTCCGACATATATTATCTGCTGAAATTAATTTACCATTTGCTAATTCGAGTAAAAATTTACTATCCAAAGGCGTCAATGGACAACTTAATTTAGCACAAAAATCTCTACTCATATAGCTTCTATCCGCACCCGAATCAAATAAAACGTAAGCAGATTTATTGTCAATAAGAAACGTACCCGTAACAAGCTCCGGGTCTTCCTGTGCCTCTACCGCATTAATATTGAAAACTCTTCCACGGCCTTGTCCATTCGTGTTCTCCTGGTTCGGGCAATTTCTAATAATGTGGCCTGGTTTTCCACATTTATAACAAACTACATTGGCATAACTTGCTCCGACACTACTTGCTCCGCCATTACTCGTTCCGACACCATTTGTTCCTTTTGTTCTATTAACCCCTGGTCCGTAGACCTCACACTTCGCCGCGCTATGACCATTTCTTTTACACTTGTTGCAAAATTTGGTGCAGAACCCCGAGTGATTCTTTTCACACCTTTGGCATAGTTGCTTCTGATTGTTGTTGTTATTGCGGTTATTATTGTTGTTGGGATGATTGTTGTAGTTGTTGTTGTTGTTGTTGTTGTTATTGGGCCGTTTGTTGTAGTTGCGATTGATGTTGCGATTGTTGGGATAATTGTTGCGATTATTGTTGTAATTGCTGTTGTTGTTGTATTGGTGATTCTTATCACTGTTTTCCTCCCACTTTCTTTTGACTTGCTTCACATTGGCCTCTTCAGCAGTCTGTTCTTTAATTCTTTCTTCAATCTGGTTCACTAGTTTGTGAGCCATTCTACATGCCTGTTGTATGGAGGCGGGCTCGTGTGAACTTATATCTTCTTGGATTCTTTCCGGTAATCCTTTCACAAACGCGTCGATCTTCTCTTCCTCATCTTCGAATGCTCCCGGACACAATAGGCACAATTCTGTGAATCATCTTTCGTACGTGGTAATATCAAATCCTTGGGTTCGTAACCCTCTAAGTTCTGTCTTGAGCTTATTGACCTCGGTTCTGGGACGGTACTTCTCGTTCATCAAGTGCTTGAATGCTGACCACGGTAGTGCGTACGCATCATCTTGTCCCACTTGCTCTAGATAGGTATTCCACCATGTTAACGCAGAACCTGTGAAGGTATGCGTAGCGTACTTCACTTTGTCCTCTTCAGTACACTTACTTATGGCAAACACCGATTCAACCTTCTCGGTCCACCGTTTCAATCCGATCGGTCCTTCGGTTCCATCAAATTCCAAAGGTTTGCAGGCAGTGAATTCTTTGTAGGTGCATCCTACACGATTTCCTGTACTGCTAGATCCAAGGTTATTGTTGGTATGTAGCGCAGCCTGTACTGCGGCTATGTTTGAAGCTAGAAAAGTACGGAATTCCTCTTCATTCATATTCACGGTGTGTCGAGTAGTCGGTGCCATTTCCTTCAAAATAGTTAAATGGAACAAGTTAATCATACAGAATATTAAGAGTAGTTAATAGTATTTCATAGCATAATATGAACTCATTTATAAAAGCTTTTTCTTCATATTAGCGTTTTATAAGTTTAAATTCGGGTAGTACCTACCCGTTAAGTTCATACTTAGTAGCTAATATACAATTCAACTACTACAATTCTATATGAAAAACTGATTATAATAATATTTCGCGTTCAAACTTTTATACAATATTTTACAAACTTACAATACCGCTTATTTTACATAAAGCATGAAATATAGCACACAATAACTTTGATACAAGATAGTTGTGAAGACAATTCTAGCTAGTACACAAGTCGTTCAGCAAAGGCAATAAAGACACATAATTCATACGTCCAGAAACAAGTCATGCATTCTGGTTTTACTAGGACTACTTCCCATCCTTGGTCTTGTGCAACATAACCGTTATGGCCGTTGATAAGACAGCGTGTTGTAACGTCGTCAAAGGGACGAGGGTTACGTAATGTCCAACAGTCCCGTAATAATCTAAAAACCTCATTTCTTACCCCAATTACCGACTCCGTCACTCGTGGAAACGTTTTGTTTAATAGTTGTAGCCCGATGTTCTTGTTCTCACTTTGGTGAGAAGCGAACATTACTAATCCGTAAGCATAACATGCTTCTTTATGTTGCATGTTAGCCGCTTTTTCTAAATCACGAAGTCCAATATTCGGATATATTGAGTCAAAATAATTTCTTAACCCGTTGCGTAAAATAGCATTTGGGTTCCCCGCAATATATGCGTCAAAGTAAACACATCGTAACTTATGGGTTTCCCAATGTGATATCCCCCATCTTTCAAACGAAAGTCTCTTATAAACCAAGACATTCTTGGAACGTTCTTCGAATGTCTTACAAACTGATCTCGCCTTAAATAGTTGTGCCGAAGAATTCTGGCCGACTCTAGACAAGATTTCATCAATCATGTCTCCGGGTAGGTCTCTTAAAATATTGGGTTGTCTATCCATTTTGTGTTTTTAAACTGTAAAATAGACAAGAGTTAGATTCATAAAAAAATACTTATTAATACAAGCAATTTTTACATATATCATAAAGCATACGAACACTATATTACATATATTACACCACACGAATACAACTATCTTATTCCGACTCGCTCGTTTCTTCTTCTTCGGTTTTGGTTCGTTTTGCCAAGTTTCTAGGGATATATGATGTTCCCCTAATACGAGCCGTCGTGATCCACATTGGTTTAGAAAAACCTGGTGGTATAGAGGTTCCCGGGTCATTGTTACAACTTAAGGACTTCGGGGGTTGACGATACATATAAAGTTCATCGGGGTTGGAATTAGATTTCTCTATTTTTGTGCCCTTTCCCTTATTATTTTCTTTTGCCTTTTTAAATTCAGTTGGGGTAATTTCTATAACATCATCGGAATTCTCGTCGGAATCCGATTCATCGGAGAATTGGTAATCCTCCCAATATTTTGCTTCCTTGGCGGAAACACCATTGACCATAATTAACCTTGGTCGGTTGGTTGAGGATTTTCTTTTACTTAACCGTTTTATTATTTCCCCCACCGGTTCTATTTCTTCATCCGGTTCCGATTCTTCTTCCGGTTCCGATTCTTCTTCCGGTTCCGACTCTTCTTCCGGTTCCTCTTCGGGAACTTGTGAATCAGTCCACAAATCATTCCAATTTACATTTGACTCTTCATTATTATTAGGTGAGTCAATGGGACTTGTTCTAGAGGTAGACATCTATCACATAATATCAAACGCGTTAAGAGATTAATATATCACATAATATTCACATGTTAAAAATATATAGTTTCCAACAAAATTTGTTAAGCAATCATTTTTCAAGTAAACACGGTCGAAGTCCAGACTCACTAATGCATCCTAACAAACTCGATAAGACACACTAATGAAAAATTCTGGTTCTCTAAGACCAACGCTCGGATACCAACTGAAATGTCCCGTTCTTATTGACTAAAAACGTTCCATATTAATTGATTTCGTTGCGAGGTTTTGACCTCTATATGAGACGTTTTTCAAAGACTGCATTCATTTTTAAAACAAACCATAACCTTTATTTCATAGATAAAGGTTTTAAAAAGCTTTACGTAGATTATCAAATAATGATAATCTAAAATATCCTGTTTACACACGACCATTACATAATGGTTTACAATACAAATATGTTACAACAAAATAAGTTTCTTGAATGCAGTTTTTACACAATATCATACAAGCATGGACTCCAAATCTTGTCCTTATTTTAGTATGCAACAGCGGAAGCTCTTAGTATTCACCTGAGAATAAACATGCTTTAAACGTCAACAAAAATGTTGGTGAGTTATAGGTTTAACCTATATATATCAAATCGTAACAATAGACCACAAGATTTCATATTTCAATACACATCCCATACATAGAGATAAAAATCATTCATATGGTGAACACCTGGTAACCGACAATAACAAGATGCATATATAAGAATATCCCCATCATTCCGGGACACCCTTCGGATATGATATAAATTTCGAAGTACTAAAGCATCCGGTACTTTGGATGGGGTTTGTTAGGCCCAATAGATCTATCTTTAGGATTCGCGTCAATTAGGGTGTCTGTTCCCTAATTCTTAGATTACCAGACTTAATAAAAAGGGGCATATTCGATTTCGATAATTCAACCATAGAATGTAGTTTCACGTACTTGTGTCTATTTTGTAAATCATTTATAAAACCTGCATGTATTCTCATCCCAAAAATATTAGATTTTAAAAGTGGGACTATAACTCACTTTCACAGATTTTTACTTCGTCGGGAAGTAAGACTTGGCCACTGGTTGATTCACGAACCTATAACAATATATACATATATATCAAAGTATGTTCAAAATATATTTACAACACTTTTAATATATTTTGATGTTTTAAGTTTATTAAGTCAGCTGTCCTCGTTAGTAACCTACAACTAGTTGTCCACAGTTAGATGTACAGAAATAAATCGATAAATATTATCTTGAATCAATCCACGACCCAGTGTATACGTATCTCAGTATTGATCACAACTCAAACTATATATATTTTGGAATCAACCTCAACCCTGTATAGCTAACTCCAACATTCACATATAGAGTGTCTATGGTTGTTCCGAAATATATATAGATGTGTCGACATGATAGGTCGAAACATTGTATACGTGTCTATGGTATCTCAAGATTACATAATATATAATACAAGTTGATTAAGTTATGGTTGGAATAGATTTGTTACCAATTTTCACGTAGCTAAAATGAGAAAAATTATCCAATCTTGTTTTACCCATAACTTCTTCATTTTAAATCCGTTTTGAGTGAATCAAATTGCTATGGTTTCATATTGAACTCTATTTTATGAATCTAAACAGAAAAAGTATAGGTTTATAGCCAGAAAAATAAGTTACAAGTCGTTTTTGTAAAGGTAGTCATTTCAGTCGAAAGAACGACGTCTAGATGACCATTTTAGAAAACATACTTCCACTTTGAGTTTAACCATAATTTTTGGATATAGTTTCATGTTCATAATAAAAATCATTTTCTCAGAATAACAACTTTTAAATCAAAGTTTATCATAGTTTTTAATTAACTAACCCAAAACAGCCTGCGGTGTTACTACGACGGCGTAAATCCGGTTTTACGGTGTTTTTCGTGTTTCCAGGTTTTAAATCATTAAGTTAGCATATCATATAGATATAGAACATGTTTTTAGTTGATTTTAAAAGTCAAGTTAGAAGGATTAACTTTTGTTTGCGAACAAGTTTAGAATTAACTAAACTATGTTCTAGTGATTACAAGTTTAAACCTTCGAATAAGATAGCTTTATATGTATGAATCGAATGATGTTATGAACATCATTACTACCTTAAGTTCCTTGTATGAACCTACTAGAAAAGAGAAAAATGGATCTAGCTTCAATGGATCCTTGGATGGCTCAAAGTTCTTGAAGCAAAATCATGACACGAAAACAAGTTCAAGTAAGATCATCACTTGAAATAAGATTGTTATAGTTATAGAAATTGAACCAAAGTTTGAATATGATTATTACCTTGTATTAGAATGATAACCTACTGTAAGAAACAAAGATTTCTTGAGGTTGGATGATCACCTTACAAGATTGGAAGTGAGCTAGCAAACTTGAAAGTATTCTTGATTTTATGAAACTAGAACTTTTGGAATTTATGAAGAACACTTAGAACTTGAAGATAGAACTTGAGAGAGTTCAATTAGATGAAGAAAATTGAAGAATGAAAGTGTTTGTAGGTGTTTTTGGTCGTTGGTGTATGGATTAGATATAAAGGATATGTAATTTTGTTTTCATGTAAATAAGTCATGAATGATTACTCATATTTTTGTAATCTTATGAGATATTTCATGCTAGTTGCCAAATGATGGTTCCCACATGTGTTAGGTGACTCACATGGGCTGCTAAGAGCTGATCATTGGAGTGTATATACCAATAGTACATACATCTAAAAGCTGTGTATTGTACGAGTACGAATACGGGTGCATACGAGTAGAATTGTTGATGAAACTGAACGAGAATGTAATTGTAAGCATTTTTGTTAAGTAGAAGTATTTTGATAAGTGTATTGAAGTCTTTCAAAAGTGTATAAATACATATTAAAACACTACATGTATATACATTTTAACTGAGTCGTTAAGTCATCGTTAGTCGTTACATGTAAGAGTTGTTTTGAAACCTTTAGGTTAACGATCTTGTTAAACGTTGTTAACCCAATGTTTATAATATCAAAAGAGATTTTAAATTATTATATTATCATGATATTATGTTGTACGAATATCTCTTAATATGATATATATACATTAAATGTCGTTACAACGATAAACGTTACATATATGTCTCGTTTCAAAATCATTAAGTTAGTAGTCTTGTTTTTACATATGTAGTTCATTGTTAATATAATTAATGATATGTTTACTTATCATAATATCATGTTAACTATATATATAACCATATATATGTCATCATATAGTTTTTTTTTACAAGTTTTAACGTTCGTGAATCACCGGTCAACTTGGGTGGTCAATTGTCTATATGAAACCTATTTCAATTAATCAAGTCTTAACAAGTTTGATTGCTTAACATGTTGGAAACATTTAATCATGTAAACATCAATCTCAATTAATATATATAAACATGGAAAAGTTCGGGTCACTACAAAAGTAAGGGCCGATATTATTTGTGGAGATAAAGCTCTCTGTACACCACAAGGAGATGGCGAACCACTGGTTATTTATGGAGAGAGATGTACCTCGAAGTTGAACCTCATCAGTTGCGTGAAATCGCAAAAGATCATGAAGAAGGGACGTCTTGCTATTCTAGCACATGTGAAAACGGTAGAAATCGAGGAGAAAAGTGTGAACGATGTTTGTGTTGTGAACGAGTTTTCCGATGTCTTTCCAGAGGAATTGCCTGGATTACCGCCACCGAGAGCAGTAGAGTTTCAGATTGACTTAGTGCAAGGAGCTGCACCTGTAGCTCGCGCACCTTATCAACTCGCACCTTCGGAGATGCAAGAGTTACAAAATCAACTACAAGAACTACTAGATCGAGGGTTTATTCAACCAAGTTCTTCGCCGTGGGGCGCACCTATTTTGTTTGTGAAGAAGAAGGATGGATCCTTCCGTATGTGTATCGACTACCGTGAACTCAATAAATTGACGATCAAGAATCGGTATCCTCTTTCCCGCATTGACGACCTTTTTGATCAACTTCAAGGATCGAGTGTTTACTCTAAGATCGATTTGCGATCCAGTTATCACCAGTTGAGGGTGAAGGAAAGTGATGTGATGAAAACTGCGTTCAGAACTCGTTATGGTCATTATGAGTTCCTCGTGATGCCATTCGGATTAACCAACGCACCTGCCGTGTTCATGGACCTCATGAATCATGTCTGCAAGCCGTACCTGGATAAGTTCGTTATCGTCTTCATAGATGATATCCTCATCTACTCCAAGAGTGAAGAAGAACATGAGAAACATCTTCGATTAATGCTTGAACTCTTAAGACAAGAGCAACTTTATGTGAAATTCTCCAAGTGTGAATTTTGGTTGAAGGAAGTCTAATTTCTGGGTCATGTTGTGAGCGACCAGGGTATCAAAGTTGATCCCGCTAAGATTGAAGCTATCAGCAAGTGGGAGACACCCACTACCCCGCCTCACATCCGTCAATTTCTAGGTCTCGCCGGTTACTACCGAAGGTTTATAGAAGGATTCTCTCTGGTTGCGCGTCCTTTGACCGTGCTGACTCATAAGGGAAAGAAGTTCATTTGGGAACCTGCACACGAATCATCATTTCAAACCTTGAAGAAGAAGCTAACCTCCGCGCCTATTTTATCACTCCCTGAAGGCAGTGACGACTTTGTTGTTTATTGCGATGCATCGAAGAATGGTTTTGGTTGCGTATTGATGCAAAGATCAAAGGTTATTGCCTATGCATCTCGACAATTGAAGATTCACGAGCGGAACTACACAACTCATGATCTCAAACTTGGAGCCGTTGTCTTTGCGCTCAAATTATGGAGACACTATTTGTATGGAACTAAAAGTACTATCTTCACCGATCACAAGAGTCTTTAACACATCTTCGATCAGAAGCAACTAAATATGAGACAGCGTCGATGGATCGAGACGCTCAACGACTAAGATTGTGAACTCCGTTATCACCCTGGCAAGACCAATGTTGTAGCTGACGCTTTGAGTCGAAAGGAGAGGACGGTACCTCTTCGCGTTCGGGCTCTGAACATCACCATCCATTCAAACCTCAACAATCAGATCTGAGTAGCCCAAGTTGAGGCTCTCAAGGAGGAGAATATATCTCATGAACATTTGAACATTCTTGTCTCTCGATTCGAGGTTAGGGAGTCTGGACTTCGATGTTATGCCGGAAGAATTTGGGTACCTCTTTATGGAGATCTACGGAACCTTATACTTGATGAAGCACACAAATCGAGATATTCAATTCACCCAGGAGCGGGCAAAATGTACCACGATCTTAAAAAATAGTATTGGTGGCCGAACCTTAAGAAATACGTTGTAACTTATGTTGGTAAGTGTTTGACTTGTTCGAAAGTTAAAGCCGAACATCAGAGGCCCTCTGGATTACTTCAAAAACTGGAAATCCTGCAATGGAAGTGGGAAATGATAACAATGGATTTCATTATGAAGCTACCAAAGACGGTGGGCGGATACGATACCATTTGGGTTATTGTTAACCGACTTACTAAATCTGCACACTTCCTAGCCATGAAGGAAATGGATACGATGGAGAGACTTCAACTATACATCAAAGAGGTTGTATCTCATCATGGTATACCTCTATCGATCATCTCGGATCGCGATCCTCATTTTGCTTCTAGATTTTGGCGTTCTTTGCAAGAAGCCATGGGAACCCGTCTCGACATGAGTACTGCTTATCATCCACAGACCGATGGGCAAAGTGAACGTACGATTCAGACCTTGGAAGACATGTTGCGTGCATGTGTCATTGATTTCGGAAAGGCTTGGGAAAGGCATTTGCCACTAGCTGAATTCTTTTACAACAACAGTTATCACTCGAGTATTAATGCCGCACCTTTTGAAGCGTTGTATGGCCACAAGTGTCGATCTCCTATTTGTTGGGCCGAAGTAGGCAAAAATCAAATCACTGGACCCGAAGTAGTCCACTAAACAACAGAGAAGATTGCTCAGATTCAAGCTAGACTTAAGACTGCCCGCGATCGTCAAAAGAGTTATGCCGATCTTAAACGTAAAGACTTTGAATTCAACGTGGGTGACCGTGTAATGTTGAAGGTTGCGCCTTGGAAAGGTGTGATTCGCTTTGGAAAACGTGGAAAGTTGAACCCACGATACATTGGTCCTTTTGAAATCTTGGAACGTGTTGGACCCGTTGCTTACCGTTTGGATCTACCAGCACAATTGAGCTCAGTTCATCCTACCTTCCACGTGTCAAACTTGAAGAAGTGTCTTGCTGCACCCGAACTCATCATACCACTCGAAGAACTTACCATTGATGACAAACTCCACTTTGTGGAAGAACCTGTCGAGATTATGGATCGTGAGATCAAAACTTTGAAACGCAACAAGATTCCGGTCGTCCAAGTACGATGGAATGCCAAACGAGGACCTGAGTTTACTTGGGAACGAGAGGATCAAATGATGCGGAAGTATCCTCATCTTTTCCCAGCTCCTTCATCTCCCTCAGCTTAAAATTTCGGGGCAAAATTTTCTTTAACAGGTGGATAATGTAACGACCTGGTTTTTCCAATGTTAATTAATAATTTTTATTATTAATACTTGTGATTATACGAACGTATGTTATTACATTTACTTGTTGCCATGATTAACCGTACATGACTTTTGATTGCCCGAAACGTCTTTGTGACATGCGAAACTTTTACGAATAATATTTTAGAATATTATTTACATTCATGATTAGTTTTATTAATCATTTTAATTAATTATGACTACTAGTTAATTACTTGGGCTCTTATTGGATTTATTTGTTAATTAATTGAACTTGGGCTTTTATTAGTGTTATGGACTCATGATATTGGACTTATAAGCCCACCCTACATCTTAATGGACTTAATTAGCCCAACACCCATGCAAGTATCACTTTAGAATTAAGCTAGTTAGTTAGTGCTTAAAGAATCAAGTCACATGGTACTTACAACTAGTCCCCATACATGCAACCATAAGGCAAAACATTTTAGCCAATGCATGAAGCATTTAGTGGCCACCCTCCCCCTTTTGTGGCTCTCAAGACCCATGGCCATAATGGCCTTGGGGAGTGCTTTTGACCATCAAACTTTGTTACTTATTACTAGTTTTCTCTCATGCTTCATTCATTCCAAAAACACACTCTTACTTGCAACTATCTTTTCTCTCATTTTCTCTCCATTCTTGTAAGTAACTTGAGTTTCTTCTTCCTCTTTTCCTCTTGTAAAAACCATAGCATAAGCTACTAAAATCATCATCATCTTTTGTTCTTTATTGTTACTTAATTCCTTGTTGTTGTTAGTTGTTGTTTACTTACTTGTTATCTTAGTTATTACTTACTTATCAAGAATCAAACTTATTAGTTTATTCTTCATTTATCTTGTATTTACAAGAACATGCAATAGCTTAAACTTTCTAGTTATGCTCTACATTTAATGTTTTGAAAGATGAAAGTTCATGGTTGTAACTCATACTTGTAATTCATGTTTGTAAACTTAAAGTTTACACTCTTAAGGATCAAGCTTTGGTTGAATCTTTAAAAGTATGAACAACCATGACTTATTAACTTGTTTAATTAGTTTATTTTCCTCATTTCAATTACTTACGAATTCGTGATTTTGAATGTGGTTGGTCAAATGTTACTAGTTAACTTTGATCTCATTAATCTTGAACTAAAAATTAACTTTAAAAGGTTCAAGAACATAAAATTAACTTAATAACTTTAGATCAAGACTTTTGGGTCTTGGATCTTCAAGATCAAACTAAGAACTATGTTCTACTACTTAAGATCTTGATTAGTTAGTTTATTTTCAAGTTTGTAGTACAATATTACTTTTATAATTCATGCATGTGTTGAATCTATGATCTTGATGCAACTTGGGTTCATCAAACCTCATACAACTCTTAAGTGAGTGTGCTTCATATCATAGACTCACACTAGTGTTATGATGGTCAAATCTTGGTTAAGATGATGCAAACACATCAACGAGTTGTGCACTTGAAGTTATATGCATCAAGGATGAGAACCGTGATAAGCATCAAGTACAAGAAACCACCAGAACCTACTGTTTTCTGTTTCTGTCTTCTGTTTACTGTTTTCTGGGTCAGACCCGAACACCTGGGCTACTGTAACTGTGATATTCAGTTAGCTCTGTTCGAGTAGATAATTTTTCGTTTAGGACTCGTCTTAATCCGAGTTACGGTTTAGGATTTATGGCCCTCCGATCGTCACTATTTCCTTTTAACGTTGTGCAGAAAATTCCGACCTACTTGCACTTAAACCATCACCACGGTCAAAAGAAGACTAGTTTTCTTCTGGGATTTTTACCACAACTAAAGGACTCATATACAGAGCCATGGCCACTGGTCTCACCTTATTTCAGTAGGTATTGAGGCCGTGGTGACTGATCCAAGTCAGCCTTTGTTTTAAACTTCTTTCATAAACGAAACTTACTTTACACCTTTTGTTTGATGATGAATGATGATGACCTATAAGACCTAATTTACTTACTTTTAAACCTTTTGAGATGATTTACTGACTTAGTAATATTTGACTTAGGTTGAGGATCTTTTGGACAAACGTACTTGCTTACTTTCCGACTCAACTTAACTACTACTTTATCATTGTGAGTTATAGCATCCCTTTTTACTTTAACTATTTTGAGAACTGAGAATACATGCGCATTTTACGTGTTACATACTAGGCACGAGTACTTAAACTTATATATGTGTGGGTTATACAACGGCATAAACATTCCCTTTAGCTCGGTAACGTTTAGTCATTGGTTTTTGAATCGATGAACGCGAATCTTAGATATGGATCCATAGGGTTTGACATCCCCACTCGGGTTAGTCGCGCTAGCATTTAACGAGTGATTAATACTTCATAAATATACGCACTTTCCAAGTGTACTTTCAGGGGGTATAAACGTTAAGTTAGTTACCAAGTGCCCACGGTTAAGCATATACTTTATCATACTGTTTTGAAACACTCTTTGTAGCACTGAAATCTCGTGGCCTACCTTACATTACTATTATACTTAAACTATAGCTCACCAACCTTTGTGTTGACATTTTAAGCATGTTTTTCTCAGGTTCCTAAGCTTGCTTCCACTGTGTTACTAGACTTGCTGTAGACACCCGCTGCTCTAGAGATGTCAACTGCATGAAACACTTTATCTTGAATTCAAACTTAATACTTTTGAACTATGTTTTGTAACGACCTAAGGGTCACATACATTTATTCATGCTTGCTATTCGTAGAAGCATACTGTTGGTGTAAAACATATGATGTCGATTATGACGTCACCTTTTTTATCGCGAATGCAACTTCTTTTGAAACAACATATAGTACTTAACCTTGTAATGATCATGTTGATGATTCGTACACGATGATTTTGTACGGGGCATAACACTTGAACTAGTGGAGAGTTCCATTTTGTACTATTGAATAAAGGATTTTTCGATATAAAATGATTTCTGACTATCGGATGGTATTCTAATTATATAGAATATCTATATGTATAGAACAAAAGATTTCGTAGATTACGGAGGAATTTACGAAATATGTCAGACAAAGTTTACAGTAATAGATACGCTAAGATATGAATTTTGTCTATACACTATTCATGCAATCAATGCAATAAGATGTGTCTAGACTAAGAATGATAAGCATGTAATTTCCGACAGGATATGATAAGCAAAATTTTTGACATGCAGCTAAGGTCAAAGTCCAAACTCACTAATGCATCCTAACAACTATCAGTTAGACACACTAATGCAAGACCTGGTTCGCTAAGACCACTGCTCTGATACCAACTTTAACGACCCGTTCATACCGATTATAAACGATTCATAATAGTTGATTACATTGCGAGGTACTGACTTCTATATGATACGTTTTACAAACATTGCATTCTTTTAAAAAGACTAACTTTCATTTCAACGAAAGTTTACAAATATGCATACCAATAATATTATCATGTTCCTAAATATAATTGACTAATCTGACATTCATCTATTAACAATCTTTTTGAACTCAAATGATTTGAATGCAACGTCTTTTGAAATATGCCAAGAACGACTCCCAGTAATATCTCTAAAATGACCAAATGCACAGCGGAAGATTTCTTTCATACCTGAGAATAAACATGCTTAAAAGTGTCAACCAAAAGGTTGGTGAGTTCATTAGTTTATCATAATCAATCATTTTCGTAATAGTAATAGACCACAAGATTTCAGTTTCCATAAATATCCGTACACCCGCAAGTGTATAAAAGTATTCTATAAGTTGTTGAGCGCTTTGGTAACCATACTTAACAATTATTGTGGCTATTCCCTTTATTATGAAATCTCCCTACACTGTACCAAGTGTAGTAAAAACGAAGTACTATGCAAGCGTTTACGATACTAGAGCGACTAGCCCGGTTGGGGTTGTCAAACCCGATAGATCTATCAATAGGATTCGCGTTTACATGTTCTTACAACATGTAAATAATAGTTACCAAGCTATTAGGGAAGATATGAAAGGTGGTACAACTCAACGTAGAATATATTTTAAGTACTTGTGTCTATTTCGTCAAACATTTATAAAAGCAGCGCATGTATTCTCAACCCAAAAATATATATTGCAAAAGCATTTAAAAAGGGAGCAAATGAAACTCACGTATCAATATTGTGGTTCAATGTTGTAGGAAAAGTGTGCAGACGCAACGAAAATGATAAATGCAAGGTTGGCCTTTGATTCACGAACAAATCCCCCGAACAATACCCATAACCTCCTTAGATATAACCCATAAATTCCTTAGCTTTAACTCATTTGAAAACTCATTTTGAAATCACCCGAACATAACCCCGTCGTAGTATTTTATGTATACATAACTAATATAAATAATTATATAAGATTAATAATACTAATAATCTTAATAATAATAATAATAATATTAATAATAATAATAATAATAATAATAATAATAATAATAATAATAATAATAATATTAATAAAAATGAATATGATACGGAGTAATATGTGAAGTCTTTATGAATGTCTTCGCAGATGATCGAACATATATATAGATAATAAATATAATATTATAATAATATAATAATATAATAATATAATAATATAATAAAGTAATAAGATAATAATAATATAATAACAAAAGTGTGTAATCTTAGCCGCCCCATTTTTGTTAGTTTATGCCGACAGTTTTCATGGACCGGTATTTCGTACTCTGTTGCTAATAATTGACGGGTAAAAATATGGATAAAAATTCCACTTTTTATATTTGATTATATATATATATATATATATATATATATATATATATATATATATATATATATATATATATATATATATATATATATATATATATATATATATATATATCTGTTTTAGTCTTAAGCTTTATAAAATTAGTTGTAAAAAGGTTTGTTTATAAAGTTTGTACGCGTAATATGTGTTTTTCTAGTTTTTGACTGAACAAAGATATATAATATAATATTAATTTAAATATAATAATGTAATAAATATAATAATATAATAATATTGAAATAAAATATAATAATATAATAATAAATTTAGAATCAAATTGAATCGTAAATTGTTAAAAAAAGTCGTATTTATTAAATACTTCAGGGTATTTTATGCAACTTATAATTAATAATTTCTATCATATCACTTTTATGTGAATAGTAAATTAATTAATTTCATTTCATTTACTATTCAATGAATAGTAATTGAATTGATTTAAATTCAACTATTTAAGCTACACGTTGTTGTACGTTCTGCTTTACAAATTGTACATTTTTAATTTAACTTCATTTCTTAAAAAAAATTATAAAAATTATATCATAAAAATAAAACGACTTAATACGTAAAATTTTTAATTTGAAATAGCATCATTTAATAGTAATTTTTTTTTATCATTTCATATATAAATATTATAAAATTTAGTTTTCTAGAACTAATTATATTCAAAATCATTTTATTAAGAGGTTATAATAATAGAAATTATTATATCATAAAACATCTTCGTTTAAGAAAGTAAAATCATATATAAATCATGACGGGTTCGAGTTTTAAATTATAGGTTATTCGTGAATCGTAGGGTAAAGTCCAATGGTTAATTAAATGTATTGAAAAAATATTTTAATGCAACACATTAATTTGCTTATCTTGTCGGAGTTATCAGAGTTTAGATTTGACAGAAATTTCCGGGTCATGACACCAAGGGACACGAGTCAATCACTGTATAGCATGCTTTTGAAAATTAAACGGGAATCTCCACAACTTTTGACTAACTCTCGTTAAGTGACACATTGTTCTTATATGCAAATCACTTTACCATTTTCCGAATATCGTTAAAAAGAAAGGTTTCCTAAATCAAAGTGGACCTCTCAACAGAGACTTGTAATCATACAATGTATCTGATAAATCAATCATTTGATATTATCTTCTAATTCCATCGATAACCATATTGAAACAAATAAGTTCATGTAAGATATTATACGTTTAATACTTTGTTAATATTCTCAAGTTATTATATATACATATACCTATATATACATATTCATATCCAATTAAAAATAGTTCGTGAATCGTCGAAAATTTGGTCGAGGTTAAATGAATGTATGAACATAGTTTAAAATCCTTGAGATTTAACTTAACAAACTTTGCTTATCATGTCAGAATAATATAAAGATAAAGTTTAAATTTGGTCGGAAATTTTCGGGTTGTCACAGGTACCTTATCCTTGGTTGACAGGAGTTTCCTAAAATACTTCTTACTTTGAGGTTTTTTAGACACAGTGTCCAAAAATTTACCGTCAAGCTTAAAAGATTTCATCTTGTTGTGTCTTTGCTTGAGATGGCCCGGGAATGGAATGTGTGCTTTCCCATCGGGTTTAGGTGATGACTAAATGACTACTACCGAACGGGTATTAGTTAGTTTCTTCTCCTTAGAAGAAACTGAAGGACGGCTATGTGCCACCTTTGATTCATTTTTAGGACACACTATAGAATCGAGACGTTGATTTAGTTGGCTTATTTGATTTTCAAGACTACTCAAGCGATTAGTCATGACTAAGTCAGCTGCATCTTGTCTTGATGTGATCATGTTGATGATACGCAGTAGGACATCGTCTGGACTTATCTCTGGTGGGGTAGTGGGTTTGGTACGTTGGTTGTACAGATGAGCAAGGATCTTATCAGAGTAGACAACAGAGTCCTCACACTCAGCCTCGTATACCTTGGCCGAATGTGGGTAAGTACAATTCTGGCCTAATTGCGCTTGAGACACATGTTGCGGGAGTTTCTTTAGCTTTCCAACTTTTTTGGTGAGGTTTTCTATTTGGTCCAAGAGAAATTTGATGGTTTTGATAGGATCGGAGGCGGAAAGCGGTGTTGCTGATGAAATGTGCTCTTCCGTGTTCCAATCGTGATGGTGCAAAGTCATCTCCTCGATCAATCTCCAGGGCTCGTCATCAGTGAAGTTCATGAAGTTACCTTGAGAAACAGCATCAAGAGTAGACTTATTGTTCTGATTCAGACCTTTGTAGAAGGTCAAAATCTGATCAGAGCTCTCAAAACGGTGATTCGGGCATCTTCGAAGCAAGTGTTTGAATCTTTTCTATGCAGTGTAGAGTGATTCATCGCATGTTTGTTGAAAGTTTACGATGTCATTCCTAAGTCTAATTTGTTTTGATGGGGGAAAGTACTTGATTAAGAAAGTTGTTGCCATTTCCTCCCATGAGGTGATAGAGTTGGGTTCTAACCCCTCGAACCAGGCTTTTGCATGAAGAGTTAAGGTATAGGGGAATAGATACAGACGAACTACATCTTGTTCAACTCCGATTTGCTTATAAGAGCTGGATAGGGAGAGGAATCTATCTAGGTGAGAATTGGGATAGTCAATTGGTAAGCCGTGGAACTGGCAATGGTTTTGAATGAGTTGTGATATACTATGCTTAAGCACAAAAGATGCTCCGTTAACCTCTGGATAGAGTATCGGTCCTCCTCATCCTTTTAACGAGGGTTTGGTGATGTCAGCGAGAGTGATGCGTGCTACAATCGTTGAACTATCGGCAGGTAAGTGTGGATCTCGTCGGATGGGTACAATGTATGATATTGGATAGAAGAAAGGATGTGTCAGAAGAATTCTTAGCGGTCTAAGTAGGTTAAACCATCCTAAAGGTTCACTAATAAGGAAGTTCATTTTAAACGTTTTAATTAATGTAAATTAAGCTAATATTATCTAACCTAACTACGGTAAACTAGTAACTTTTGACAAAGCTAGTCTCAGTCAAAAGGGTCTCTTACAAACTAACTAATCTAAACAGGCTCCAAATCGTACTACCGCTCCCCGGCAGTGGCGCCAAAAATTAACTACTCCTATGATATGCCCGAATCAGACGGTTTATTTATGCGGTGTCGTTAGGTCGCAAAACTTCAATTCAGGATATCAACAGAAGAAGTTGATTGTTTAATTTATATATGCTGGGCCTAAATCTATTATTCCTTCCTATGGGTTAGCAAGGGCAAATATGACCTAGGGTCGTTCCTTGAGCGATCGAATTTGAAACGGAGCTTATTCAGATAATTTAGTAATTAAGATTGGGTTTGTACACAATTTAGTTTCCAAGACTAGTGGCCAGGTACACCTTTTGTGGAGAGGCATGATCCTTTTGGTCCCAATAAATTGGCGACTGTTCAGAAAATTCAACAATCAAGTCCAACCGGTTTATTCTAGACACCACTTTATCCAGAATATCAAATTATGTAAAGGCAATAGTTTGGGTTGATTTGACTTATAATTGTATTTAAAATATTAAAGCAATAATTAAAATAAGCTAACTAGCATGCAACAGCTAAGGATAGAGAAGACGTGGTTCACCATGATTTAAGATAACGTAGTGTCGGGATGATTATGAGACACTCCTTAGATAGATATACCTTGGTGTGAACACTAGATTCCTTACTAAGCGGTTTCTCGATTAGCATGTCACGAGGAACTAGGCTTTGAAGATTCTGATCGGATGGACTATGCCCAACTCCCGATGCTTTATCCAGTTAAAGGATATAAGCGGCCCACATTGGGTGCAATGCATACCTTAGGCGCACGAATAAAGTAGCATAACCATATACATATAATATCCAACCTTTCTTAACACCTTAGTGTATCACCCAAGTAAGTGGTTGTGTTTCGAATCCCTTTCTGTCAATGGTTTGGTAAAATCTAATGGTTTGTAGACAAATTAGAACTTCTGATAGTTCTCAGTCATCCTTAAAGATTTATAAGCTTAGTTTGTATTGTAGTGCGTTAAATTCTCATTTATGACTTAAACCAGCCCTTACTTAAATCTACCCAATAAATCCCTTAGTTATCCACCATGTACTAGACTTATAGTGGTTCCATAGCTTCTAACCTTGATCATGCTCAAGTGGTGTACTCTACTGTTGCAACAGTATTTCCTCGAGTCTTATAATCTTGACCAATGTCTTGATCTGGTCCTACGGTAATTCCCCATGTACTTTATAGTATTTCCGATGGGTTCAAACCTTGACCAATGTATAAACACAGATAATTAATTACCCTTATAATGCCGACTTTATAAAAGGTTTTAATCACGTTTATTGGTGGAAGGACGATAGTAACGAGGTTTAATATCATAGATAGAAAGCGAGTACGAAACGATAATCATCCCTAACTAACATTATTAAATCACGGTAAACAATCAAGCAATTACTCACACATCATGGCAGCAAGCATTTCTAATATTAATAAATCACAAACATCGAACAAGAATATTATAATAAATTAATAAAAGAAAGGATAGATGTTACCGAATAATGTCGGCAGAATAACACTTGTATTTCTTTATAATATCCATAGCGTTACAATGCTTGAAAGCTTCTACTACTAACTACATACTAATCTCCTATTGATCACTAGAGAGCGACAATAGAGAGATAATTACATTTCCTAATCTCTGTACTTTTATCTCTCTAGAATCTAGAGAGAGAAAGTAGAGAGAGAACTAATCTCCTATAGATCACTAGAGAGTGACTATAGAGAGATATTTGAGAGAGAAGTGAAGAATTTGTGTGTTTGAAATGGTGGGATGAAGCCCCCGTTTATAGTAAATTCTTGATGGCAAAATAGTAAATAAATGGTAGAAAAACGGCTTGCCACTTGGCAGGCCGTTTTTGGTGCCCGTTAACTGGCAGGCCGTTTTTCATTATGGCTAGCCGTTTGGCAAGGGGTTTGCTGGATCGTATCTTGTCTTTCACCGTTTTCGCTCTAGAATCTTCGTTTTAGCTCCGTTTTTGACAATTCTTGCGCCCACACATTCGTAATTGAATATCCTACAACATGAGATTAAGAAAATAAACTTTTTCAAAAATTATAAAATAAGTCATCTAAACGCGAGTTAATCGTCTTAGCCGGTTTTGCTCGTTTTTCCTCGTTTTTCATCCGTTTTTAGTGATTCTTGAAACATAGCCTTCGTAATGACATAATCTACCAAATGAAGTATATAAATGCTTATTTAGATGATAAATTCAATTACTTTATCATAAATGGGGCTAATATCGTGGGTAAAAACGTGACTTTTTGGTCGATATCAATGCCTCTCGAGTTTTCTTTTCATTTTTCGTTCAATAGTTTGAGAGACAGCAAAAGATTCAGCTATAGCTAGTTCAGACACATCACCGGGCTTACTGCCAGAACCAATATCATCCACAGATGTGGTAGACACACTGGGTTGAGATTCACCAGCTGCCTGGACACCTGCTTCAGTATGAGCGTTGCTGGGCTTAGTGCCAGAACCTTGACCAGTACCATCACCACCATCATCACCATCCCTCCTTTGCTATTTTGGATCCTTTTTATGCTCATGCTCCCCCTCAGATTGTTTTCTCTTTTTAGACTTCTTTTTAGACTTCTTCCCCCCCTTTTTGTCATCATCAGGGGCAGAAGGATGAGTAGGGGAGACCTGTGCATCAAGGTCACTATCTAATTCAGGTACTGAGTAAGCAAAGATGTTCCAGTCAGCATCAGTAGGAGATAGATGGGCACCAGCATCTACACCATATTTCCTGAGACATAGGTTTGAAGTTCGGACTTCATTCCTTGCAACATCCATGGCCATTTGATCAACAGTGGCCCTAACATCAGCTTGTAGGGTAGACATTTGTTGCATAGTATCCACCATTTGAACATAAGCAGAGGCAGGAACCATTGTAACCATTTGTTGTTCCTACGAGTCCAATCTCTTTTCTAAAACCCTATTCTCCTCATTAAGAAAGAGAATCCTTCTATTAGCAGCATCAAGATCAGCTTGAAGATGGGCAATATGCTCAGTATATTCATTGTGAGAGGTGATTCGCCTTTTGAGATCCTCCTTTTCTTCATGGTGTTGGACAATGGCATCTACCGCAAGATCTGCAAAAGCACATACTTGTTTGAGCTGGGCTTCAATAGTGGAAGTGGTAACATCCCCAGCTCTGCGTATGGCTTCAGTCATTCGATCGACAAGAGTAGTACGAATGGTTCTTTGTAGATTCGGTGTGATTCTGGCTACTGTACGATAAACAGCCAGAGTAGAAATAGCAACTACCTCAGTAGGATCAAAACTACTGGTTGAGGGGCGATCACTAGCAGCGACAATAGGATTACCTCCGTGGGGTGGTGGAGATGGAAGGTCAAAATCTGACTCATCACCATGATCACCATCATTTTTACCTTCACCCGAAGGTTTAGAACCACTGGTATCCTTGTCAGCATCATTATCAGCATCATCAGTGAGATCCACTAGTGTGCCTTTGGAACCAGTCACATTATCAGTCACATTATCAGGAGTGACTGGCTCGCCCTTACCAGCACCTTTATCAGCATCACCATCAGATGAAGAAGATGATGAGGAAGAAGCTGAAGAATCAGAAGGTACTGGCGAATCAGGGACATTCTGCATCATACACTTCTTAGTGACAGGATCTATGATGAACTTGAGAGGCCTCCAAGTACCAGGCCATGGAGAAGCAGCTGGAGCCATACCAAAGTAGTGGTAGTATGGCTGCTCATTAACTTGTTGTAGAGTGGCCTGCCTCTTATATACTTCTTCTATTGCTGGTCGGTCAAGCTGAGACAGTAGTTCAATCAGCTCTTCTCTGGGTAGTTTGCTAGCTAATACCAAAGCACATTGAGAACCAATCGTCAGCTGATCCACCAGCAAGGCAATCTTGGGAGTGATAGTGGCTCCCCTGTAGATAAAGTTAGGAACAACTTCATCTGGATCTAGTACCTGGCACACGTAAGGTTTCTTCTCAGCAGAGACAGAAGCCTGAGTAGAATCAGTTGTTGCATAGGGATGGCAATGGATAAAAAAAAATCCGAGATCCGCGGGTACCCGCACCCGTGATGGGCGGATAAAATAAAAAAAATTTACCCGCGGGTGGGTGATGGATGTAATCTTGTACCCGCTGACGGGTCGCGGGTGGGTGATGTATCTAATAGATCCGTTGTGGGGAAAATCCGATCCGAAAATCCGTAATACCCGTTTGAATAATCCGCGGATATACCCGTTCTAAATGTGAAAAATGCTACCTTGAATAAATGGATAATAGGTAATATTTACTCCGTATAAGTTATTACATTCCTCATGTCATTGTGGTATTGAACGTTTTAGTAACTAGAGCATCTCACAACTACACATCACATGTATTATATAATCAAAGCATGTTGTTGATTTTTTTGTTTATTAGACTATCTTAATAAATCTAATATTTACTGATCACTTTAGTAATTCGTCAACCTACTGTATGATTAGTTTTAGCTACTAAATTTTGATTGTTACTATTAAACATTGTAGCTTCACATATATTAGCAAAAAAAGTATAATTAAGATACGTTTGCTCATTGTATTATATCATAAACATAGGTATATGATTGGATGATATTTTTCATGTCACTTTGAATCGCATAATGATATTTATTTTTGTTTTTTGAATACTTTAATTTACATATATACTTCATGAATAAGATCCGCGGGTAAACCTGCGACCCGCGAATATCCGTAGGTACGGGTATGGATCTAAAAATAAATCCGTTAACCAAGATTCCGTAGGCTAATGGATCCTCAAAAAATCCGCAGGTGCGGGTGATGGATGTAGTGGATCCGCGCCCACGACCCGCGGGTGCCATCCCTATTATTGCAGTGGCAGAGGTACCAGCTTCCAAAGTAGGTTCAGCAGAACCAGTGACATGTGCAGAATAAGCAGCATTTGCTGCGATAAGCTCATCAGTAAGCACCACGTCACCCTGGTCACCACCTGTAGTAATTTCCTCATTAGAAGCAGTTAGAGGAGTAACAATGGTAGTGCCAGCAGCATCAAAATCAAGAACCTCCTTAACAATATTATCAATAACCTTTTCAAGTGCAGGAGGAGTTTCCATTATCATCTCATCAACCACTTCAGAATCAGTGGTTGAAGTAGCAATACCAGAGACAGTAGGAGGAGTAGCAGAGATATCAGTAGTAGCTAGCTCCTCATTAACAGTATGATCAGTGGACCCAGTAGCCACAATGTCTCCAGTAGAGTCAGCAGTATTAGAGGCAACAACACTAGTATCAACACCACCAGTAGAAAAATCAGTAGCACCAACACCAGTAGCAGAAACAGAGAGCTTATCAGTAGAAACAATAACATTCTTTTCTTGCTCCCCCTCTTCCTGTTCATCTACCCTGCTAAGAACTGAAACAAGAGAACATTTTATGTTAACAACTGTAGAACCAAATAAATTTGACTCAACAATTGCATCTGTTGTTGGTCTCTGGGGACAGACTGGTGATTTTGTCAGCCCTTTGATTGAGACAGAGAAAGTGTCTGTAAGTGCAGCTGTGACTCTGCTGACTCATTGGCAATACATGTTGACCCAGATTGTGTAAGAGTTCTAGCTGGTAACGATGTAGGAGTGTAACTCTTATCATGATCTAAATAACATTTGGGCTGTACAGTAGCCTGAGCTGACTCAGCACGATGAGGAGCCAGCTCAAGTCTGCTTTGGGGGTCAGTTATGTTCTCTGCTAGTTGTACTGTCAGCAGAGGATATTTCTTGAAGGATAATTTTGAAAAATTTGGAAGTGCCTGGATAGAAGAGTATGAGTTGCTACTCTTCTTAACACTAATTTTAAAACCAGTCAGCTTGGGAGCTAAGGTTGTGCCTTTAACTCCACTTCCATTTTTCAAGTCAGCAGTTAAAATATTTTTAATTAAGTTAGAGATTTCTGCTATTTGGTCTAGAGACGCACCAGGTTCCATAGCAGGTTTCTTTTCAAAAGCAGCAGTTGAGACTGGGGTAATCCCTCCTGTGGTGTACTTGGAGCCAGCTTTAGCTCGTTTGGATTTTCCTGTTACCAAGAAATAGATAAGCAACGGATTCCAATACTAGAAGTGGGTAGTCAGTATATAAGACTAGGGTTGTTCTTTATTATCAGAGAGCACTAGATTCTAATACAACTACTGCTTTACCAGTATGTGAGACGGTGGCTGTACTAGTTGAGGTAGCTGGCTTCTTCCTTTTAACAGCTGACTTGCGCTGAGGTCCCTCCCCCTCAGCTGGTACAACAGCAGAGGCAGTCGTTTGGGCAACTCCACCTTGAGCAACAAGATACTCAAGCATTGTTGGCATTAAAGCAGCATATGGAGTAGTAGGTTTATCCTTTGGCATCCCCCCTTGCTTTAGAGGCAGGTCAAATGATTCATCAGCGATCTGCTGGTAAGATTCACCCAGCTCATTTTCAAAAACCAGGCTCAAGAATCTTGGAAAGGGGATTAAGTGTGTTCGTTTGGGTGCTAGCACCATGTCCCTTAACCTGAGGTAGATCTCAGTTGCATAGTCAATGTTCATGTTGAACAACAAACTATGACTAATTTTGAGCTCAAAGTCTGAGCATTGATCGAAACTACCGGACTTTTGGCTGATATACTGGGTCAGCAGCCCAAAAAAGTAATACCACGGCGGTGGCATGTTCTTCCTTAGCGGCGTATGAGCAATTGGACCAGCATATCCGATTGTCTCCAGCACTTCCCTCCTGAAATCATCTCTTGTCGGTGATTTAACAAATGAACCACCGGGTAATTGAAGGGCACGACGGATGACATTAACAGTGATCGAACAGTTTAAGGTTTCAGTCACGATGCCACGAATACAAGGAGCATTCTGTTGAGTGGTGGCCATTGTGGCAGTATACCAGAATCTCGCTAAACAGGCCAGATAGAGGCGAGAAGGAACTCCGGTGATGGATCTGGCCAAGGGGCATCGCCGGATGTAGTTGATCAAAGCCTCATAGCCAATGTTGGCTTTAGACTTGGAAATAGAGAGACCGTGTGCTGCATTGCCTCTGGAAAGGCGAATTAGTGCATGGTCTGGTGCATTAGCAGCCCTGATCAGGTTCACGTGAAGATTTAACAATGGAGCCTGTTCAACCTGTTCCTCTATGACTGGAGGAGGTTATTGTTCTGGTTGTTGTTGCTGTTGTTCTTCCGGTTAGTTCTCGATGGGTAGTGATTGTTGTTGGTCTGCCATTGATGATTTTGTTGAAGATGAATGTATGAATGATTTGAAAATTTGGGGATTTAGTGAGAAGAGTGTGTTTTGGAAAGGTAAATCAAAGAGTTAATAACCAAAGGTTATTATGAGAAATGAATTGCCTTATTTAACCTTTTGGATTGGTGGAAAAAGTGCAAGATAGAGAAAATGGCAACTGTCATCTGCAGGCGCGTGGGCAGATGTGACAGACTGGCACATTTTTGAGTGGACACAGACTGTTGATATGACGTTTAATCGGCTTGAACACTCATACCTCCCATTAAGCATTAAATACAGCAGTTTTCAATTCAAAATGAAGTTAAAAACCATAAGATAAATTTTGTATTTAATACAAAAATTCTTTGTTACATTTAATATGTCATGAATTTAATTTTAAATCATTGGGAGTAAATGAGTTTCAGTTTTAAGGCATCATTTAAGTGTTATGAGCTATTTATTATTTTATTTTTTTTTTGAAAGGCAAGTGAGCTATTTATTATTTCATTTCAAACATTTGAATAACAATGACCTAAAAGACCTTGTTGTGCTGATTGTTTGACATGTAGGCAGTAAGGAAAGAATTTGTGACTTACTGGTTTGTCCTACATGTTGTAGAACCAGCACATCAACAAAGTTGTCTTTTATTTTAGAGTTCAAGCATACCCAGCTCAGAGATGAGATAGTTAAAACGTTTCTCATCTAAGGGCTTTGTGAAAAGGTCTGCTAACTGCTGGTCTGTTGAAATAAAGTGAAGCTCCACATCTCTCTTTTGAACATGATCCCTTATGAAGTGATATCGAACATCGATGTGCTTTGTTCTAGAATGCATTACAGGATTGTTGGTGATATCAATTGCACTTGTGTTGTCACAGTAGATTGGAGTTTTTGTAACATGAACACCATAGTCCTTCAGCTGGCTTTGCATCCATAGTACTTGAGCAGTACAACTACTAGCAGAAACATATTCTGCCTCAGCAGTGGATGTGGATACAGTATTTTGTTTTTTGCTCTTCCAGCTGACTAGCCTACCACCCAGTAACTGGCAACCACCAGTAGTACTTTTCTTGTCTATCTTACACCCTGCAAAGTCAGCATCTGAATACCCAATTTACTCAAAATCCTGGTCTTTGGGATACCAAAGACTAAGTTTAGCAGTACCTTTCAGATACCTAAATATCCTCTTTACTGCTAACAAGTGTGACTTTTTAGGATCAGCTTGATATCTGACACAGAGACATGTGGCAAACATAATATCTGGTCTGCTGGTTGTGAGATAAAGTAGGAATCCAATCATACATCTATATTCAGTGATATTGACTGGTTCACCATTGGGATCAACATCTATTTTAATGGATGCTGCCATTGGGGTCCCTATATCTTTTAAACAGGTCAGACTAAATTTCTTTAACATATCTTTGATATATTTATCTTGACTTATAAAAATTCTATCATCAAGTTGTTTAATCTGCAACCCAAGAAAGTATTGCAGATCTCTTTGTAAGCTCATTTCATATGTCTTTGACATAAGTTTTGAAAATTCTTGACAATGTGTTTCATTTTTAGAACCATAAATAATATCATCCACATATATCTGTACCAGCAAGAGATCACCATCTATCTCCTTTGAGAATAAAGGGGTATCAATTGTTCCAACTTTAAAACCTATACCAGTGAGATACACATGTAGTGTCTCATACCATGCTCTTGGTGCCTGTTTGAGGCCATAAAGAGCTTTGTCTAGTTTGTAGACATGGTCTGGATATTTACTGCTTACAAAACCAGGAGGCTGTTTGACATAAACTTCTTCTTGCAGCTTCTCATTTAGAAATGCAGATTTAACATCCATCTGGAATACCCTAAAGTTCATCTTAGCAGCATATGCCAAGAACAATCTGATAGCTTCCATCCTAGCCACTGGAGCATATGTCTCTCCATAATCCAATCCTTCTTCCTGTTTGAAACCTTGAGCTACCAATCTAGCTTTGTTTCTGATCACAATCCCATATTCATCCATCTTATTTTTGAAAACCCACTTGGTACCAATGATCTTTTTAGTTTCATCATTAGGTTGAGGTACCAAAGTCCAAATCTTATTCCTATTAAACTGGAAGATCTCTTCTTACATAGCTCCTGCCTAGCTTGGATCTTTGATTGCTTCTTCAGGACATGTAGGTTCAATGGTAGATACAAAGTTCACATGCATACAAAAGTTGCTGGTTGCATGTCTTCTTGTTTTAACACCACTTGCCAGATTACCAATAACTTGTTCAATTGGATGCTCCTTTGTCCATCTACTGTTATGAACGGGTGAGCTTGTTGTGGAACACACAACATCTTGATCATCAGCTGGCTCAGAGGAATGAGCAGCAGTGGGAGACATCTGTTCATTATGAATGTAACCAGTACCAGCTTGAGATCCTTCAGAACCAGTAGACCTATGATCAAGTTGTAAAACTTTTGTAGAGCTAGTACGTCCACCAGGTTTAGACACAGTTAGAACAGAGTGTTCCATCTCATCATCAGAGAACCCAGCAACATGGATTGGTGAGGGATTTGCTGCTGGTTCTTCTTAATCATCTAGAGCTTGCAGAGTTGGATCTTCAAACAGTAACTCCTCATATTCTTGACCAGAAGATGAAGTAGGGGCAGTTTCATCAAATGTAACATTAATAGATTCTTTAAAACAACCCTTTCTTTTATTGAAAACCCTATATGCCTTTGACATGTTGGAATATCCAAGAAATATACTTTCATCAGTCTTAGCATCAAACTTGCCTAGCTGGTCCCTATTGTTTAGAATGAAACAGGGAGTGCCAAATACATAAAGAAACGAAATTAAGGGTCTCCTGCCTTTGAGAACTTCATAAGTAGTTTTCTAATGTCTTTTCACTATTAAAGATCTATTTTGGGTAAAACATACAGTGTTCACAGCTTCTGCCCAATATGAATTTTTCAACCCAGACTCAGCCAACATAGATCTTGCTGCTTCAATGAGAGTTCTGTTTCTTCTTTCTACAACACCTTTCTGTTGAGGTGTTCTTATAGTAGAAAAATTCTATGAAATTCCTTTGTCAGCACAAAATTCTTCCAAAGTAGCATTTCTAAATTCTGTACCATGATCACTTCTAAGCTGCTTCACCAGTTGTCCATTCAGTAGTTCCATTCTTTTAATATGATTGATAATTTCATCAGCATCTTCACTCTTTTGCTTCAAAAAGAATACCCAAGTGTATCTGGAATATTCATCAATAATCACCAGTGTATACTTCTTCCCACTACAGCTGGTTATATTAACAGGACCAAAAAGATCCATATGAAGTAGGTGAAATGGTTTCTCAACAGATGAAATCTGTTTTGATTTGAATGAGGCATGGTGATGCTTCCCTTTTTCACATACAGGACACAATCTGTCCTTCACATAAGACATTGTGGTAGCCCAGACACCAAACTTTTACTAGATAATTTGTGAATATCTTTAAAGTTGAGATGTGAGAGTCTCTTGTGCCATAACCATTTGAGATTGTCTGCTACCTTTGAATAAAAACAAGTATCAGTTGTTGTGACTGCTGTGTTCATGTCAATTTGATACATGTTCTCATGTCTTTTGGCTGTCAGTAGTGGCTTCCCTGTCTTATCAAAAATAGTGCTAATTTTCCTTCTGAATTGAACTATCTAATTTTTGCTTGTCAGTTGGCTTATGCTGAGTAAGTTGTGTTTAAGCCCAACGACATATGCTACATTTGAGAATGTAACATTCCCATTTGTTAAAGTACCAAAACCCTTTGTGTAACCCAACGAATTATCTCCATATGAAACAACTGGACCATCCTTTTCTTGATAGTCCATTAGCAGGGAATTACTTTCGGTCATATGCCTCGAACAACCACTATCGAGATACCAGATTTGCGTGTTTTAAATGCCCTGCACAGTAGCTAAGTGATTAGTTCTTTTTAGGAACCCATCCAAGGATGTGACGACCCGAAAATTTCCGACCAAATTTAAACTTTATTCTTATATATTTCGACACGATAAGCAAAGTCTGTAATATTGAGTCTCAAAATTTTAAACTATTATCATGAGATCATTTGACCTTTGACTGTCTTCGACGATTCATGAACAATTGTGTGTAAGTAAATATGTAAATATATATGTATATATATGTATGTATATATATATATATATATATATATATATATATATATATATGTGTGTGAATTCTATATATAAGTAATGTTATATATATTGTAATATATATATATAATTTATTAAGTATGATATAATGTAAGACCCTAATCTTCATTGTACAGCAGTGTAAATAGAGTACATAAAGTGTGGGAATGATTGTGTAGTTAAACAGAAGTCAGAGACGGATCTGAGCTAGGTGCGCTCAGCGCACCCTTATTAGTACGCGTGGCGCACTAACACTGTAGCCGTGTTTCTGCTCTTTTATTCAGATATTTTGATGGGCATTTTGGTAATTGCACTTGTGGACGAGTTAAAGGCCAGTTGGTCAGTTTGTGGAGTATCATTAACTCCATTATCAACAACCTTATCCTCTTCACTTAAATTTTAGAGAGAGAGTGTGATTCTTGAGTGAGAAAGCTTAAATCCAAGAGGAAGAAGTTGTTCTCGGACCAAAGTGCGGGTATTAAAGTTTTTCATCTCCTCTCTAGCTCCGTTGTGGTTGTAGTGGTATGTTCTAACTTTAATTTCCTTACTTTGATTTTGTGTAAGGGTTAGGGTTTGGGATAGTGATGAACATGAAACCCATATTTAATGATTTTGGGTGTTTTTGGGTAAGGCGAGGTCATGAAGACTCAGTGGTGACTAACCTAGGGTTTCAAAATGTTAATTGATGTTATGAGTTCTAATTGGTTAGTCAATCACTAGCACACCTAGTTAATTAGTAAATGGGTGTTAGATGGGTTGGTAGATAACCCGAAATGGGTGTGTTGACTTTAAATTAGTCAGAGGGTTAATGATTGACCTAATTGAGAAATATGGGTATGAAATACCCTAATTGTGTAATGGTTAGTGTTGTTGGACCTTAATCACTAGCTTTTAAGTGATTAATGATGGTCTTGACCCTTAAAGGGCGGTTTTGGTGAAAATGGGGCATTTAATGCATTTAAGTCATTAAATGCACATAAGTGAAATTGTTGGTATTTAGTCCAACTAGTTATGTGGGTTGATTGAAGTACTTATTTATATTAGGTACTTTGCTTTGAAGCTTGCGGAAGTATAAAACCGTCACGAAATCGTTAAAGGTGAGTGGAATGATTATATGCATATGTATGTAATGTATTTATTTGTATGCTATGGTATGAACCAAAGAGCCGGTAGTGCCATAGTATGTGCGAGCGTGCTATGATGTGAACGAAAGAGCTGGTAGCGTCATAGTACGTGTGTTATAGTGTGAACCAAAGAGCCGGTAGCGCTATAGCACGATTTGTTAGGGTGTGAACCAAAGAGCCGGTAGCACCTTAGCGTTGTTAGAGTGTGAACCAAAGATCCGGTAGCACTCTAGCGTGAGTATGACTCGAGTTGTGATGTGAACCAAAGAGCCGGTAGCATCATGACAAATGCGTATGGTGTGAAGCAAAGAGCCGGTAGCACCATGACGCGAGAATGGTTAACCATGGTTATGTATTGTTTTGTAGCATATTATATTTTGTCGATTATATGTTTTTGATTACGCTAGTAGCGGTTTGTTGGAGATTATTAGCTTTGTACTTGAGATGGTATGCTAATTGTATTGCTAGCGTGTATGCGGTATATGTGTAAGTGATTGCAAGTAGGTATATTATATATATACGGGTATAATTATTGCATTCACTAAGCTTTGCTTATCCTCTCATTGTTTATCTTTTTATAGGCTCCGGCGTTGACAAGGGTAAGGGCCTTCGATTGGATTAGAGATCCTGCTTGTTGTTTAGGGGACGCTTTTGGGATGTGATAGCTTTTGGAGTTTGACCGAGATTTGGGTAGTTTAACCCCAAACACCATGCTCATAGTGTCGTTTGGAATTTAAACTAGTGTGGTCGAAACTTGAACTTTTGTATGAAACTCGTAAAACGGCTGATGTGGGCCCCGTTTTGTAAAACTCATTTTATGTTTGAATCGTATGAGTTTTTCATATTAGAACATGTTGTGAAAAGCGTTTCGTCTAATTATATAGGGAAGTGGGAGATCTTTATTTGAAAATTTGCAAATTCGGACAAAACTGAATTGGGGCCTGTGCGCGCCGCGCACCCTATGGTGGTGCGCGTGGCACACTCCACTGTTAAATTTTTTTTTTTTTTTTTGCGTAATCGATTGGTTATTGGTTTGGGTTGTTACAAGTGGTATCAGAGCATGGTCTAAGGGATTTAGGCGACTTGAGATAGGTGACTAGACTTAGATTTATTTGTGTATGCACTTTATGCGGGACTTGTAGGATGTGACAACCCGGAAATTTCCAACCAAATTTAAACTTTAATCTTTATATGTTTCCGACACGATAAGCAATATTTGTTAAGTTAAATTTCAAGAATTTTAAACTATGTTCATACATTCATTCAACCTCGACCAAGTTCCAACCATTCACGAACCATTAAACGAATATGATTATATATGTATATGTGTATATATATTATAACTTGAAATGTAAACAAAATATTAGATTAAATACTTTATATGATTGTATCTATTTTAAAATGTTTATCAATGGAATTAGAAGATAAGATCAAATGATTGAATTATCAGTTATATTGAATTATGATTACAAGTCTCTGTTGAAAGGCCCACGTTGATTTGAGAAATCTTTCCATTTTAACAATATTCGGAAAATGGTAAAGTGATTTATAAATAAGAACAAATTATCAATCATTGAGAACTAGACAAAGGATAGTGGAAGATTGAATCTCATAAAGACTCGATTGATCTATTTAGTTTCAAACGTACAAAAACGTTTTCAGTTTAAAAAGAACTTTATTATTAAAATATATATAACTTTTATAAATATCTAGAACCACTTTTGACAACTCATTACTTAACTAGTATGATAACGATAACGATATTTATATTTTATTTTATTAAATATATATAACGATTTAAATTAATATTATATATATTTATACGCGTATTATACGTACATAGTTTTATACTTTTACTATACTTAAACTTTACCTTTACTTTATTTTTACTTTACTTTAACTTTAATAATTCACTTTAATAATTCAAACTTTAATAATTCACTTTAATAATTCATACTTTAATAATTCACTTTAATAATTCATACTTTAATAATTCACTTTAATACTTCATACTTTAATAATTCACTTTAATAATTCAAAAATCTATTATAAATAGAATTCAATAGGTTTCATTATTTCATAGAAACTTAAAAATATTTTTCTCTAAACTCTCTCAATCGATTTATATATATATATTTACTCCGTATTATTTCAAGATATTATTAGTATACATAAAATATTACGACATAGTGCTGTCCGAGTGTTTTCGAAATTGTTTTTCGAGTAGGATAGGATTAAGAAAATTATGGGTTATAGCTATGGAGGTGATTGAATATGGTTCATGGGTATGCTCGTGAGGTCAATATAGTGTTTATCATTTCTGTTGCGTCTACGTACCTTTCCTATTGAATCTCAATATTGATACGTGAGTACTCATATTTTAACTTTTACATACTAATAGTGTATCCCTGACTAGTGCTCGAGTATTTAGGATTATGCATGCTTGTACTTTTGATATTACCCTTAGACAAGTTAGGTTGAATCTTGAATTAGTTACACTTGCGGTTGAGATAAGGTATAAGATATGCATGTCCTTGGAAAGCTAGCGAAAAATTAAGAACTTTTCCTTTAGATATCAAATGGTTTTGATGAACGGATTAGAAGTTATAATCAATTGAATTTTCGATATTTTTATTAAAAATGATTATTATTATCGTCGTTTTTATCGTCGTTCTAGTTTTATCTTATTATTATCATTATTATTATCTTTTTCAATAAAAGGGATTTATCATTAAAAATTGTTATTTTTTTTATTATTACTATCGTTATTATCGTTAAAGTTATAATTAGTATTATTATTATTATCCAATTATTATTATTATTATAATTATTATTATTATTATTATTATTATTATTATTATTATTATTATTATTATTATTATTATTATTATTATCATTATTAATATATATATATATCATTATTCAAAAATGGTTATTGTTATTGTTATTATTTTTATTACTATATTATCATTAAGATAATTATTAGTATTATCGTTAATAATGTTATAGTAACTATCATTATTAATATTAGTGTAATTAAAACAAATATTTGTAACACCTAATTATTTTGATTACTATTATTATCATTATTATGAACAAGATATAAAAGACAATTAAAAGTTATTAAACGAAAAGATTAGGAAATAATGAGTAAAAGTATCATGATAAAATTAAAATATTATAAGATAATGATTTAGATAAAATTATCGTTCTTATTATTTTTATCATTACTATTATTATTAAAAGTATCGTTAGTATTAAAACTATCATTTTAACAAAAATTATCATTTTAATAGAAATGTCATTGTTACTATAAAATATCATTATTATTATTATTTTAAATTGAATTATTATTTTAAAGATAATATTAAAAATTATCGTAAATATTAAAGTTATCATAATTAGAATTATCGTTTTATCATAATGTCATCTTAGTAATTATAAATATTGATATTTTTATAATAATAATTATTATTACAAAATAATACAACTTTTACTTACTATCATTATAGATATTATTTTATCAAATAAATATGTGATACAAACATATTTTACTACGTGTAATAACTTACTTTAATAATACCTATCATATTATCTTTATGATATTAAATGAACCCTATAAATTTTATTACTTAATATATACAAAAGTATATTTTATTATATAAATTTAATATAAAATTTTATTTATTAATAAATAAATTATATTATTTACTCTAATAAATCTTTTAAAAATATTTAAAAATATAAAACGACGATATTTAAACTATATATTAATCATGTATAGATTTTTGGAAATTATTTTGAGTCAAATTTACTTTTGTTGACTTTTGCATATTAGTCTCGAGCATTAGGATTGTGGTACACTATGACTTGACCTAATTTGTTAGACAAATATTGACCAACACATAAATATATATAATTAATTTAGGTTCGTGAATCCGAGGACAACCTTGCACTTGTTCAATGACGTTATATGTATTTTTACTACGAAATACAGTATGGTGAGTTTCATTTGCCTTTTTACCCTTTATATTTTTGGGACTGAGAATACATGCGCTTTTATAAATGTTTGACGAAATAGACACAAGTAATTGAAACTACATTCTATGGTTGAATTATCGAAATCGAATATGCCCCTTTTTATTAAAGTCTGGTAATCTAAGAATTAGGGAACAGACACCCTAATTGACGCGAATCCTAAAGATAGATCTATTGGGCCTAACAAACCCCATCCAAAGTACCGGATGCTTTAATACTTCGAAATTTATATCATGTCCGAAGGAGGATCCCGGAATGATAGGGGATATTCTTATATGTATCTAGTTAATGTCGGTTACCAGGTGTTCACCATATGAATGATTATTTTTGTCTCTATGCATGTGACGTATATTTATGAGAACTGGAAATGAAATTCGTGTGGTCTATTAAAATGATGGAAATAAATGATTATGATAAACTAATGAACTCACCAACCTTTTGGTTGACACTTTAAAGCATGTTTATTCTCAGGTGTTAAAGAAATCTTCCGCTGTGCATTTGCTCATTTTAAAGATATTACTTGGAGTCTTTCATAGCATATTTCGAAGAACGTTGCATTCGAGTCATTGAGTTCATCAAAGATTATTATTAAATTAATTTATAGTTGGATAGTGGATATTATGAAATGGTATGCATGCCTGTCAATTTTCGATGTAAAGAAAGTTTGTCATTTAAAAACGAATGCAATGTTTGTAAAATGTATCATATAGAGGTAAAATACCTCGCAATGTAATCAACTATTGTGAATCATTTATAATGTATATGAACGGGTCCTTTCAGTTGGAATCAGAGCGGTGGTCTTAGCGAACCAGGTCTGCATTAGTGTGTCTAACTGATAAGTCGATAGGATGCATTCGTGAGTCTGGACTTCGACCGTGTCTGCATGTCAAAAGTTTTGCTTATCATTTTGTGTCGAAAATTAACTACTTATCATCCTCAGGAAATTACCTGCTTATCATTTTTAGTCTAAGACACGTCTTGCTGCATTGATTACATGAATAGTGTATAGACAAAAATTCATATCTTAGCATATCTGCTAAATCATATCTTATCGTATCTGTTTTTAAACTTTGCCTGACATATCCTGCAAAGTCCTCCGTAATCTACGAAATCTTTTGATCTATATATATATATATATATATATATATATATATATATATATATATATATATATATATTCTATGTAATTAGAATACCATCCGTTAGCCAAAATCATTTCATATCGAAAAGAAAAAAAAATCCTTTATCCAATCGTACGAAATGGAATTCGTCATCAGTTCAAGTCACTCAGATTCCGAAATGGAATCCCATTCAAGCTCCGAAAGCAGTGTGACCGGAATAGATCAACCAATCAGTCATCACCTATTCTGGATGAATTGGGGATGGGTTCGTAGCCTCCTCAATCATTGGAGACAAGAATAATGTGATCCCTTCCATCCACCACATTGCCCTCTTGACGAAGAACCTGAAGCACTTACCGGCGAACCTGTTCGAAACACCATTTTCTCGCTCATTTCCAGAGTATCTCGTCACGATTATATATTACATCAAATTTTAGATTTTATTTATCCGCTCGTTCGAACCGACAATCACCCCGGTGTAATAGAAGAAGTCAACGAGCTTCGCTCTCGGGTTGTGGCTTTGGAGAATATGGTACAGAGATTACAAACACCAGCAGCAGCAGCATCAGCAGCATAACCAGTACCACCATCATCAACGCCAACAGTACCATTACCACCTCCAACCACAACCGCGTCGTAAACCTCAACTTCACAATCTGTTCCATGAGTATCAACGTCATACGCACCATAGATACCAAGGAGTACCAACAACAATAACTGACGAAGTATTAATTCATAACTTCATTGGAGAAACATTCCGCGGCGATTATGTAATCTCTAAAGTCTTAGAGATTATCTAATCTACCCCTAACCATAAATCAGTTAAGCGAACCAAAATGATAGAAGGAAGAGTAGAAACCCTGACAAAAATGGTGTGTGATTAACAAGCTAAACTTGCTTTACCAACAGCACCAACAGTACCGTCAGCGTTACCAGCATCGTCAGTACAGTCAACATCTGAATCAACAACACCGATAACATCACAAACTCCGTCAGTTCAAGAATCACTGTAGACATCATTACGAATCAATAACGTGTATATTGTATCAATGAGTTATGAAGAATTAACTCATTCCCTCTGAAGAAATTATATGTATATATATATATATATATATATATATATATATATATATTTTGAAATAAATCTTTCCGTGCTAAGCTATTGTGTGTGAATCTTAACTACTCGGTTAATTCATATTACAAATATGCAATAATGTACGTCCTTCGACCGCAACTTAACCAGCGTTAACTACAATCTCTATCGCAATTCAACAAATTCCAATTCATAATAAATCAAGTATGTATTTGATTTTACACTTTCATCATCGATGTACCCGAAACTTTTCAGATAACATCATTCGTACTTTGCGAAATTCACAAGAATTCCACGAACCAAACATCATACATCAACAAATAACGAAGTATTGATTCATAATTTCAATGTCATTAAAGAAATACTGCGTAAAAGTTATGTACTTTTTAAAGCCTTTAGGGATTATTCAATTCTAGTTTCAACCGTAAATCAAATGAGTTTAATTTAACATTAACTCATTAAATTTATGTTACATCTGAAGAAAATATACATATATATATTTTCATAAAGACTATAATAAAATTCTTTTGTACAAAATATTAATTGTGAAATTTTTTTTAACTGGTAGGTAATACCCGAGAGATATATAAATTCAAAATTAATATGTTACATTCTTCGAATCTGATTCAGCAAATCATCCATTATACTCCCTACTTTCACAACAATATACATTCTTTTATAGAAATCAAAACAACCATACTCATTCAAAATTTAATTACATATTCTGATTTTGAAATCTCAAAATTCAACTTGAGATATGACCAAAATCATCACTCTTAGATCCTTACATCTTTCATAAGCTATATTTTGACTTCAAAACTGTGTTAGAACATCAAATGTATGTTAACGATTACAATCTGTGTTCAAACCCTTCGAAAATTTTTGAAGACACTTCGAATGATGAGCAATCGAGCTGATGATCCAACCACATGTTACCCACAGTTATGTACCCGAAAAACTCTTGAAACCAAAGTAAAAGTTTAAACAACGTATCCGCGTCAGATTCTTTGGCATTTATTAGAAAAAATAACTTTGCGACTCCTATTCAAAGTAGCCAATTTTGTCACAGCTCCAGCAAGTCAACTTCGACTTTTCAGTCAGACTAACCTTATTATAACCTTGAGATATACACCATTGTTACCAGGGAACCTTTTACATTCCACCACATTATTAGCAGATGTACCAACAACTTCATTACCCTTTGACTTTAGCCTCTCCAAAAAGTCATTATAATTATTCATTGAAACCCCATCATTTACTCATTCGCATCTTGTAATGAGAATTGCCATACAAATCATTGGGAATTAGCAATCAGTATTTTGAAATCTCGCAGCATGTCTACGCCATACCTGCTGAAGTCATTAACGAATACCTTGCTCCTGACTCTAAACCCCAGCGGACAATATTCTTCATCATCCTCTGATATTAGAAATTCTAAAATATCATCATATCTTTCATTATAAATATCCTCCATATTTCTGAAGATATTTTCTTAATTTTTCTTATTTGAAATCATTTACCTCTTCGCGCTATCTGTATTACATCATAAAAGAAACTATTTTAGTTTCTAAATTCTGAAACATTCAAGTTTAAAATAGGAATATTTTGAAGTAGTGTTGGGAACTGAAGCATGAATTAGTATAATATAATGACACTTGATCAATGTGATTATATTACAGTAAGTCATGCTGAGTTTCTAAATGGAACGTGATGATTCACAGAGCATAACATCATCATGTGTCATGTTATACGACTCTTGTATTCTATTTAACCTCTAAAATATCAAGAAAATATTTCTTGATGATTCGGCCTTTTCCAAGGTATTCTAGTAATTTGACAAGTCAAGATCGTGCCATCACAATTTCCTTCCTAGAACATTAACAATGTTCATTCCGAAATTCATATCTGTGAATTCTAGACCATTACAAGCGGTGCTTAATCGCAAGAAGAAGAAACGAAAGGACAAAACTCCGAAATAGAAATTGGGGTATAAATTGCAGCAAATAAAAGAAAGCATTAACTGCGAATGATAATGATTATAGAAGACAGAAGCAGAGACTTTGAAATATAAGGGAACATATAAAGGCCAACGACAAACCAGAAATTATAAACCATATATATCGATGCATATAGCAATATAAAGACACGGGAGAACTAGAAACACTATAAACCCAAGAGTATAGTAGAAGTAAATAGATTCTTCCGGCGGTAGATGAAAAAGAAGAATGACCGATATGAAAGTTAGAAGTATATCAAGAATCAGAACTGGATGGAGCATATTGATGAATACTTTAAAATATGAGTTGAGGGGGAAAGAATAGAAGGTGATGAAACATGACTAGGAACTTAGAAATTAACAGATTTAACTCACACAATGGCAGAATAAGTGAATCAAACCCTCTAGTGCATAGGTTAAGTTTTTTTTTGATTAATTTAGTCAAACCACAACTAAATCAAGTGTGATTAGATCAACACCTAGAGCTATTATTCACCACCTGGGTGATTTGGACTGAGAGAGAATCGGAGGAGCTCACTAGATCTGAGTGTGTGTAACAAATGAGAGGCTTAACCTAAAATGAAGAACATAAGACTTTATATACCCCTGCTGTTGACTCACCCATACGATTCATTCATCACACGTACGAGTTGGCTTCATCAGCCGTACGGGTGATCACTCACTCGTGTCTTCTCATTTAGGTTGTAATTGTGACTTAGCTTAGCATCAACCGTGCGTATGAGCCTGTCAGCCGTACTAGTGAGGCTTCACTCGTACGTCTGACTAAGTCTAACATAGTCAAACATCTAAATCTCATTCCTGCAGTTCCTGTAACCACATACAAACACGGATAGGATAATAACGAGCAATCATGGTGGCTTGTAAACTGTTGTACCTGCAATGGACGTGGGTAGATGTCTAGGGACTTGCATAAAATGCATAAACAGAAGTTGTGAGTTGTAAGGAAACGAAGGAGGTGAAATTATAAGAAAATCTCCGACAGAACAATTAAAATGGACGATCGCATTTAAAGTGGATCCTAATTCCCTTGATTACCGGAGAGTAAAAACTTATTAAGAAGATTTTCTTCAAATCCCTTGAAATCTGGGAATCAATCATATCTACGTCAAATGATAAGATGAATCTACACTTACTCATTTCAGTCTTCTATGTTAGCTTCATTCGTACTCTTCATATAAATGGATTGTTTATCCAAATTATTCGCTGATGATAAAACTCTAATTTTCAGCCCGTATGCATCATGAAAACATACTTATTATCATTCACTACCTTTCCACTCAAATTTCGGGACGAAATTTCTTTAACGGGTAGGTACTGTGACAACCCGGAAATTTCCAACCAAATTTAAACTTTAATCTTTATATGTTTCCGACACGATAAGCAATATTTGTTAAGTTAAATTTCAAGAATTTTAAACTATGTTCATACATTCATTCAACCTCGACCAAGTTCCAACCATTCACGAACCATTAAACGAATATGATTATATATGTATATGTGTATATATATTATAGCTTGAAATGTAAACAAAATATTAGATTAAATACTTTATATGATTGTATCTGTTTTAAAATATTTATCAATGGAATTAGAAGATAAGATCAAATAATTGAATTATCAGTTATATTGAATTATGATTACAAGTCTCTGTTGAAAGGCCCACGTTGATTTGAGAAATCTTTCCATTTTAACAATATTCGGAAAATGGTAAAGTGATTTATAAATAAGAACAAATTGTCAATCATTGAGAACTAGACAAAGGATAGTGGAAGATTGAATCTCATAAAGACTCGATTGATCTATTTAGTTTCAAACGTACAAAAACGTTTTCAGTTTAAAAAGTACTTTATTATTAAAACGTATATAACTTTTATAAATATCTAGAACCACTTTTGACAACTCATTACTTAACTAGTATGATAAAGATAACGATATTTATATTTTATTTTATTGAATATATATAACGATTTAAATTAATATTATATATATTTATAAGCGTATTATACGTACATAGTTTTATACTTTTACTATACTTATACTTTATTTTTACTTTACTTTAACTTTAATAATTCACTTTAATAATTCATACTTTAATAATTCACTTTAATAATTCATACTTTAATAATTCACTTTAATAATTCATACTTTAATAATTCACTTTAATAATTCATACTTTAATAATTCAAAAATCTATTATAAATAGAATTCAATAGGTTTCATTATTTCATAGAAACTTGAAAATATTTTTCTCTAAACTCTCTCAATCGATTTACATATATATATTTACTCGTATTATTTCAAGATATTATTAGTATACATAAAATATTACGACTGAGTGCTGTCCGAGTGATTTCGAAATTGTTTTTCGAGTAGGATAGGATTAAGAAAATTATGGGTTATAGATATGGAGGTGATTGAGTATGGTTCATGGGTATGCTCGTGAGGTCAATATAGTGTTTATCATTTCTGTTGCGTCTACGTACCTTTCCTGCAATATTGAATCTCAATATTGATACGTGAGTACTCATAATTTAACTTTTACATACTAATAGTGTATCCTTGACTAGTGCTCAAGTATTTAGGATTATGCATGCTTGTACTTTTGATATTGCCCTTAGACAGGTTAGGTTGAATCTTGAATTAGTTACACTTGCGGTTGAGATAAGGTATAAGATATGCATGTCCTTGGAAAGCTAGCGAAAAATTAAGAACTTTTCCTTTAGATATCGAATGGTTTTGATGAACGGATTAGAAGTTATAATCAATTGAATTTTCGATATTTTTATTAAAAATGATTATTATTATCGTCGTTTTTATCGTCGTTCTAGTTTTATCTTATTATTATCATTATTATTATCTTTTTCAATAAAAGGGATTTATCATAAAAAATTGTTATTTTTTTTATTATTACTATCGTTATTATCGTTAAAGTTATAATTAGTATTATTATTATTATCCAATTATTATTATTATTATTATTATAATTAGTATTATTATTATTATTATTATTATCATTATTAATATATATATATATATCATTATTTAAAAATGGTTATTGTTATTGTTATTATTATTATTACTATATTATCATTAAGATAATTATTAGTATTATCGTTAATAATGTTATAGTAACTATCATTATTAATATTAGTGTAATTAAAACAAATATTTGTAACACCTAATTATTTTGATTACTATTATTATCATTATTATGAACAAGATATAAAAGACGATTAAAAGTTATTAAATGAAAAGATTAGGAAATAATGAGTAAAAGTATCATGATGAAATTAAAATATTATAAGATATTGATTTAGATAAAATTATCGTTCTTATTATTTTTATCATTACTATTATTATTAAAAGTATCGTTAGTATTAAAACTATCATTTTAACAAAAATTATCATTTTAATAGAAATGTCATTGTTACTATAAAATATCATTATTATTATTATTTTAAATAGAATTATTATTTTAAAGATAATATTAAAAATTATCGTAATTATTAAAGTTATCATAATTAGAATTATCGTTTTATCATAATGTCATCTTAGTAATTATAAATATTGATATTTTTATAATAATAATTATTATTACAAAATAATACAACTTTTACTTACTATCATTATAGATATTATTTTATCAAATAAATATGTGATACAAACATATTTTACTACGTGTAATAACTTACTTTAATAATACCTATCATATTATCTTTATGATATTAAATGAACCCTATAAATTTTATTACTTAATATATATAAAAGTATATTTTATTATATAAATTTAATATAAAATTTTATTTATTTATAAATAAATTATATTATTTACTCTAATAAATCTTTTAAAAATATTTAAAAATATAAAACGACGATATTTAAACTATATATTAATCATGTATAGATTTTTAGAAATTATTTTGAGTCAAATTTACTTTTGTTGACTTTTGCATATTAGTCTCGAGCATTAGAATTGTGGTACACTATGACTTGACCTAATTTATTAGACAAATATTGACCAACACATAAATATATATAATTAATTTAGGTTCGTGAATCCGAGGTCAACCTTGCACTTGTTCAATGACGTTATATGTATTTTTACTACGAAATACAGTATGGTGAGTTTCATTTGCCTTTTTATCCTTTATATTTTTGGGACGGAGAATACATGCGCTTTTATAAATGTTTGACGAAATAGACACAAGTAATTGAAACTACATTCTATGGTTGAATTATCGAAATCGAATATGCCCCTTTTTATTAAAGTCTGGTAATCTAAGAATTAGGGAACAGACACCCTAATTGACGCGAATCCTAAAGATAGATCTATTGGGCCTAACAAACCCCATCCAAAGTACCGGATGCTTTAGTACTTCGAAATTTATATCATGTCCGAAGGAGGATCCCTGAATGATAGGGGATATTCTTATATATATCTAGTTAATGTCGGTTACCAGGTGTTCACCATATGAATGATTATTTTTGTCTCTATGCATGGGACGTATATTTATGAGAACTGGAAATGAAATTCTTGTGGTCTATTAAAATGATGGAAATAAATGATTATGATAAACTAATGAACTCACCAATCTTTTGGTTGATACTTTAAAGCATGTTTATTCTCAGGTGTCAAAGAAATCTTCCGCTGTGCATTTTCTCATTTTAAAGATATTACTTGGAGTCTTTCATAGCATATTTCGAAGAACGTTGCATTCGAGTCATTGAGTTCATCAAAGATTATTATTAAATTAATTTATAGTTAGATAGTGGATATTATGAAATGGTATGCATGCCTGTCAATTTTCGATGTAAAGAAAGTTTGTCTTTTAAAAATGAATGCAATGTTTGTAAAATGTATCATATAGAGGTCTATACCTCGCAATGTAATCAACTATTGTAAATCGTTTATAATGTATATGAACGGGTCCTTTGTAACATCCCGCCTTTTTCCGTTAAATTTATTTTTAACACCGTCTTTTTCTTTTAAATAATACCTTTCGTTATTTAAATTCGTAGTTTCCGTTGACTAACGTTCATAATAATTCCGTCATTTAATTATAACATCTCTCGTTAACTTGCGTTTTAAAAATATTCGATCGGTTAAATCCCGCACCCGCTTTGAAACTCGAGGGACCGGAGTTGCCAAATGGGCAAACTAGTTGACTAGGTCAACTAGTCAACCCATTTCATCCATTCCATCATCTCCCTCATCCCTTTTCTCTCCATCTCAAGAAGACACACACAAACCCATTCCATTCATTCATCATCTAAATTCAATCTTGGAAGCTCACAACAAATCCGACTACATATTCTTGATCCTCTCATCATCCTCTACGATTTGATACTAACTTCATTGATTTTGGGTAACATTTCTAAAACTCTAGATTTCTCTAAATTCGTGTTTTTGATTTGAAATGGTGTTAGTTAGTGTCTATGGCTCAAGTCTAACATGAATATATGTTTGGTTTGCTCGATTTGTTGTTTTTGGAGTAACTAGCATGAACTTGAAATGGGTGTGCTTAATCCTTGATTTTGGATGAGTTAATGTTGTTAGATTGTTAAAGTGCATGTTTTAATTGTGTTACTAGTATCACTAGCTTCATTTTGATGTGTAGGTTGATTAAGAAAACTTCAAAAACCCGATTAATGATTTCTTTTGATGTTTGACTAGGGTTTGATAGTTCTTGACATGAACTTTTGGATGCTTAAATGCCATGGAATGTTAATTGTTAGTGTTTAGTACTAATGTATGCTTCATTACCTTCGAAACGGCATATCATATGTGTGAATTGGAATCCCGAAACTTAAAATGCAATTGATGAACTTGAAACTTTGAAAATGGACTTTTAAATGATCACTTGACGAGAAATCGGTTATGGAAAATGTTGTTTTTGTTTGATGAAACATGTTTAGTTGTGTTCCTTGTCAAAAGAGCTTTCCAACGGCATAAGATACGCTTTCTAATTGTTTACGGTTTGAGTTTTGCGTTTGTTTGAAATTTTACCAAGCCTTGAACAAGTGAAACAGGCCTGGGACCAGGCCACGGCCATTGTCGCGGCGCGACAGGCCTGGCCGCGGCGCGACATAAGCCGCGTCCAGATTCTGTTTCCCTTGACTTTTTTACTAAAAATGTTTGACATGTTCTAGACCTCCAATTTACATGCAACTTGTTTTAACATGCTTATATATGAATAACTAGCATAGAAAAATAGTTCGGGACCCGACCCGAACGTGTTGACTTTTTCGTTGACTTTGACCAAGTTTGACTTTTAGTCAAACTTAACCAAACTTTTATACAATCGTTCTAACATGCTTTTATACTTGATTCTTGCATGAAACTTGACAACGTGATTCACATGCTATACTTAATCGAGTCGTAACGAGCCATAGGACTAATTGAACACATTTCACCCGACCTTGTGTCGTAACCGGTTAATTGATATAACTTACTTGTTTAGGTCAAGGCTAAGCAACTTTCATGCACACGTTTACTTGTTGAAGTACTTTTATACTCGTGCACTCGAGGTGAGATCATAGTCCCACCTTTTCAACAACTTTTTATACTTTTAAATTGTGGGCTGAGAAACATATACTTTGTTACATTTTGTACTACTTGCTTTTATACTTTGAACACAAGTACAAGGAAAACAAACATTCCACAGCGAGTTAGAACAAAAATCCTCAATTCGATTATCATTAGTTACACTTGCAGGGTGTAAGCGAGAACTTATATTGTGTGGCCATACGGGTTTGACAAACCCTCATTACGGACGGTTCGCTACCGTCTACGGATGAAATATATTTTCGGGAAACAGTGTATGTTCTAACACTATTGTGATGGGGTTCTATGGAAGGAAACGTTAAGTCTTGATAATTGGGTGCTCGCGAACCAACTTTTGGAATGCAACTTTTGGATGATCAATTTATGGAAATACTAAATCTTGTGGTTCAAAATATAACATTTACTAATACACCTATGATTTCACCAACGTTTTTCGTTGACAGTTTTCTATATGTTTCTCAGGTTCATACATGGCTATTTGATACATGCTTCCGCGTACATTCATACTTGCTTGGGGTCAAGCATACATGCATACACTCTGATTTCTTGCTTGGAGTCAAGCATACATACATGCATACGCTAGTGATAGCACCTTTGGATTCAAACATATTGTTTACATACTTACGCTATTTATAGCAACTGTGATTTTAAACTAATTATGTCGCAAGATATTTCATTTGTACTTTATGACTTTTGTAAACTTAGACTTGTTGTCGAACGGTTTTGTAAACTAAACTTGCAAGTCTTGTACCTTCCAAATAAATGCGACATAATTTTGGTCAAACGAGTCTCATATAGGGACTACGACCACGCAACGGGACCTAAGTTAACGGCGCCGTCGATAAAGGTTTTGGTCGGGTCGCTACAAGTGGTATCAGAGCGTTGGTTGTAGGGAACTAGGACGTGCATTAGTGTGTCTAACAGAGTCGTTAGGACGCATTAGTGAGTCTAGACTACAACCGGATAGTTAGCATTTGCATTCTAACATACATTTGCTATAGATAGCACTTACTTGACTACTTGTGCATTATACTTGAATCATTCTTAGGCAAACTTTTTAATGGTACCCAACCTTCATCATACGAACTCGTATTCCGCCACTTTTTGGTAACACACGTAAATTCATGATTCATACACGTATGGATGACGACGACTTCATTAGTCACACTCGTTCGGGAACTCTGACTCCTTGGTTGTTATTTCCCCCGTCTCATCTTACTATCCATGAATGTTGTAAAGTCACTGTCACTACTCTAGATGAGTATCGTCATCACCATTTATCGCTACGGTTGCGTATTACTTGTTATCATGACTCGTTACTCTTTTCATACCTAAATACAATATTGTCTGACTCGAACCACATTGACGTGAACAACCAACTATACACTTCCCTCGGGGAACGCATCTTCAGAGTTGCACCAATTCTTTCGATTTAATACGAGTCACGTTTGAGACGTCGTTACGTTTTGTTTATCTTAGATTTTCGCGATGACACGAACTTGAATCTATGGAGTGATGTGGGAATGGAGGTATGAGTTAGCATAATATAACTACACTCGATCAACGTAGTTATATTACGGTAAGACATACCAAAGTTCTAGTGACGCGTGATGGTGGTTAGACTCGATCAACCTAAACACCACCATGTGCCATGTACATGACTTCATCTTTTCAGGTTTGGACATCCGAAAACTCCGAGAATATTTATAACAACCATACCGGGGACACACCTTCAATTATTGTCAAATTATATTTATGCTTCCGAATGAATTGCCGATTCCATTCGATTTCAACCGTATGTCACACGGGTATACTAGCTCGTCCTCGCACAGTCTTATTGACTAACTACAACTTACTCGTTATGCTCACATCGGGGCGGAAACTTCTTTTGCATCACCCTCGTACTTCCGGTTCAGGAGGTCCTTATTCTAAATTCCCAATGGAGAGAGACTCTCCACGTTATACTAGTATTCACCTCGAGGGTGAATAGTTCCGACGAACGTTTTTCTTTCAGAAACCGAGGAGAACTTGCCCCGACGAACGTTTTTGGAAACCGATAAATCTTCCGCGACGCGAATTTTCTTGAGAAACTTGTCCTAGCTAACGTTTTCAATTCCTAGCAAACTTGTTCAATATGCCTTAGGGAAATATACCCGTTTCGGATCGAGATCCTCGTTTCACTTCTAGATTTTGGAGTGCCTTACAAAAAGCCTCGGGACCGCGTTTAGACATGAGTACCGCGTACCACCCACAACCCGACGGACCGAACAAACATACGATTTAAGTCTTGAAAACCATAATACGAATTTGTATTACCAACTTCAAATTTACTTGAGAAAAGTATTTTCCTTAACCGAATCCTCATACTACAATGATTTTCATTCGATTTTTAACGTCACTCCTTTTGAAACCACATGTGACCGGAAACGTCATTCTCCTTTGTCGAACCAAGTAAACGATGATCAATTCACCGGGGCCGCGGTTATTTATGAGCAACCGAGAAAATTTATTCATATTCAGGTAAAACCCTACGCGACTCGTAACCACCAAGAGCTACGCCAATGTTAGACGTAAACATTTCAAATTCCACGTGGGAAACCGCATCACGTTAAGAGTCGCACCTTGGAAAGGTGCAATCCGTTTCGGGAAAACGTAGGAAGCTAAATCTGCGATATTTTGATCCTTTAAATTCTTGGGGTGTTTTGGACCCGTCGCTAGCCGTTTAGACTTTTCCGACTCACTTTGGGTCTCCGTTTATCCTACATTCGATGTATCAACTCAAAGACGTGTTTGGCGAAACAAGAACTTGTCATTCCTTTTCGATAAGCTTACTATCGACGATAAACTTCATTCCTAGGAGGACCGGTTGAAACCATGAATCGTGAAACCAAACTTCAATCCAACGTAAAAATCCCGACCGTCGAAGTTCGTTGAAATACCCTAGGACGTACTTCTCCCTCACTCGTAGAATTGGCAACGCAAGATCTCGAGGAAGATTCAACAACTACTACTTCCAACTAAATTTCGGGACGAAATTTCTTTTGAGTTGTGGATAATGTAACATCCCGCCTTTTTCCGTTAAATTTATTTTTAACACCGTCTTTTTCTTTTAAATAATACCTTTCGTTATTTAAATTCGTAGTTTCCGTTGACTAACGTTCATAATAATTCCGTCATTTAATTATAACATCTCTCGTTAACTTGCGTTTTAAAAATATTCGATCGGTTAAATCCCGCACCCGCTTTGAAACTCGAGGGACCGGAGTTGCCAAATGGGCAAACTAGTTGACTAGGTCAACTAGTCAACCCATTTCATCCATTCCATCATCTCCCTCATCCCTTTTCTCTCCATCTCAAGAACACACACACAAACCCATTCCATTCATTCATCATCTAAATTCAATCTTGGAAGCTCACAACAAATCCGACTACATATTCTTGATCCTCTCATCATCCTCTACGATTTGATACTAACTTCATTGATTTTGGGTAACATTTCTAAAACTCTAGATTTCTCTAAATTCGTGTTTTTGATTTGAAATGGTGTTAGTTAGTGTCTATGGCTCAAGTCTAACATGAATATATGTTTGGTTTGCTCGATTTGTTGTTTTTGGAGTAACTAGCATGAACTTGAAATGGGTGTGCTTAATCCTTGATTTTGGATGAGTTAATGTTGTTAGATTGTTAAAGTGCATGTTTTAATTGTGTTACTAGTATCACTAGCTTCATTTTGATGTGTAGGTTGATTAAGAAAACTTCAAAAACCCGATTAATGATTTCTTTTGATGTTTGACTAGGGTTTGATAGTTCTTGACATGAACTTTTGGATGCTTAAATGCCATGGAATGTTAATTGTTAGTGTTTAGTAGTAATGTATGCTTCATTACCTTCGAAACGGCATATCATATGTGTGAATTGGATTCCCGAAACTTAAAATGCAATTGATGAACTTGAAACTTTGAAAATGGACTTTTAAATGATCACTTGACGAGAAATCGGTTATGGAAAATGTTGTTTTTGTTTGATGAAACATGTTTAGTTGTGTTCCTTGTCAAAAGAGCTTTCCAACGGCATAAGATACGCTTTCTAATTGTTTACGGTTTGAGTTTTGCGTTTGTTTGAAATTTTACCAAGCCTTGAACAAGTGAAACAGGCCTGGGACCAGGCCACGGCCATTGTCGCGGCGCGACAGGCCTGGCCGCGGCGCGACATAAGCCGCGTCCAGATTCTGTTTCCCTTGACTTTTTTACTAAAAATGTTTGACATGTTCTAGACCTCCAATTTACATGCAACTTGTTTTAACATGCTTATATATGAATACCTAGCATAGAAAAATAGTTCGGGACCCGACCCGAACGTGTTGACTTTTTCGTTGACTTTGACCAAGTTTGACTTTTAGTCAAACTTAACCAAACTTTTATACAATCGTTCTAACATGCTTTTATACTTGATTCTTGCATGAAACTTGACAACGTGATTCACATGCTATACTTAATCGAGTCGTAACGAGCCATAGGACTAATTGAACACATTTCACCCGACCTTGTGTCGTAACCGGTTAATTGATATAACTTACTTGTTTAGGTCAAGGCTAAACAACTTTCATGCACACGTTTACTTGTTGAAGTACTTTTATACTCGTGCACTCGAGGTGAGATCATAGTCCCACCTTTTTAACAACTTTTTATACTTTTAAATTGTGGGCTGAGAAACATATACTTTGTTACATTTTGTACTACTTGCTTTTATACTTTGAACACAAGTACAAGGAAAACAAACATTCCACAGCGAGTTAGAACAAAAATCCTCAATTCGATTATCATTAGTTACACTTGCAGGGTGTAAGCGAGAACTTATATTGTGTGGCCATACGGGTTTGACAAACCCTCATTACGGACGGTTCGCTACCGTCTACGGATGAAATATATTTTCGGGAAACAGTGTATGTTCTAACACTATTGTGATGGGGTTCTATGGAAGGAAACGTTAAGTCTTGATAATTGGGTGCTCGCGAACCAACTTTTGGAATGCAACTTTTGGATGATCAATTTATGGAAATACTAAATCTTGTGGTTCAAAATATAACATTTACTAATACACCTATGATTTCACCAACGTTTTTCGTTGACAGTTTTCTATATGTTTCTCAGGTTCATACATGGCTATTTGATACATGCTTCCGCGTACATTCATACTTGCTTGGGGTCAAGCATACATGCATACACTCTGATTTCTTGCTTGGAGTCAAGCGAACATACATGCATACGCTAGTGATAGCACCTTTGGATTCAAACATATTGTTTACATACTTACGCTATTTATAGCAACTGTGATTTTAAACTAATTATGTCGCAAGATATTTCATTTGTACTTTATGACTTTTGTAAACTTAGACTTGTTGTCGAACGGTTTTGTAAACTAAACTTGCAAGTCTTGTACCTTCCAAATGAATGCGACATAATTTTGGTCAAACGAGTCTCATATAGGGACTACGACCACGCAACGGGACCTAAGTTAATGGCGCCGTCGATAACGGTTTTGGTCGGGTCGCTACAAGTGGTATCAGAGCGTTGGTTGTAGGGAACTAGGACGTGCATTAGTGTGTCTAACAGAGTCGTTAGGACGCATTAGTGAGTCTAGACTACAACCGGATAGTTAGCATTTGCATTCTGACATACATTTGCTATAGATAGCACTTACTTGACTACTTGTGCATTATACTTGAATCATTCTTAGGCTAACTTTTTAATGGTACCCAACCTTCATCATACGAACTCGTATTCCGCCACTTTTTGGTAACACACGTAAATTCATGATTCATACACGTATGGATGACGACGACTTCATTAGTCACACTCGTTCGGGAACTCTGACTCCTTGGTTGTTATTTCCCCCGTCTCATCTTACTATCCATGAATGTTGTAAAGTCACTGTCACTACTCTAGATGAGTATCGTCATCACCATTTATCGCTACGGTTGCGTATTACTTGTTATCATGACTCGTTACTCTTTTCATACCTAAATACAATATTGTCTGACTCGAACCACATTGACGTGAACAACCAACTATACACTTCCCTCGGGGAACGCATCTTCAGAGTTGCACCAATTCTTTCGATTTAATACGAGTCACGTTTGAGACGTCGTTACGTTTTGTTTATCTTAGATTTTCGCGATGACACGAACTTGAATCTATGGAGTGATGTGGGAATGGAGGTATGAGTTAGCATAATATAACTACACTCGATCAACGTAGTTATATTACGGTAAGACATACCAAAGTTCTAGTGACGCGTGATGGTGGTTAGACTCGATCAACCTAAACACCACCATGTGCCATGTACATGACTTCATCTTTTCAGGTTTGGACATCCGAAAACTCCGAGAATATTTATAACAACCATACCGGGGACACACCTTCAATTATTGTCAAATTATATTTATGCTTCCGAATGAATTGCAGATTCCATTCGATTTCAACCGTATGTCACACGGGTATACTAGCTCGTCCTCGCACAGTCTTATTGACTAACTACAACTTACTCGTTATGCTCACATCGGGGCGGAAACTTCTTTTGCATCACCCTCGTACTTCCGGTTCAGGAGGTCCTTATTCTAAATTCCCAATGGAGAGAGACTCTCCACGTTATACTAGTATTCACCTCGAGGGTGAATAGTTCCGACGAACGTTTTTCTTTCAGAAACCGAGGAGAACTTGCCCCGACGAACGTTTTTGGAAACCGATAAATCTTCCGCGACGCGAATTTTCTTGAGAAACTTGTCCTAGCTAACGTTTTCAATTCCTAGCAAACTTGTTCAATATGCCTTAGGGAAATATACCCGTTTCGGATCGAGATCCTCGTTTCACTTCTAGATTTTGGAGTGCCTTACAAAAAGCCTCGGGACCGCGTTTAGACATGAGTACCGCGTACCACCCACAACCCGACGGACCGAACAAACATACGATTTAAGTCTTGAAAACCATAATACGAATTTGTATTACCAACTTCAAATTTACTTGAGAAAAGTATTTTCCTTAACCGAATCCTCATACTACAATGATTTTCATTCGATTTTTAACGTCACTCCTTTTGAAACCACATGTGACCGGAAACGTCATTCTCCTTTGTCGAACCAAGTAAACGATGATCAATTCACCGGGGCCGCGGTTATTTATGAGCAACCGAGAAAATTTATTCATATTCAGGTAAAACCCTACGCGACTCGTAACCACCAAGAGCTACGCCAATGTTAGACGTAAACATTTCAAATTCCACGTGGGAAACCGCATCCCGTTAAGAGTCGCACCTTGGAAAGGTGCAATCCGTTTCGGGAAAACGTAGGAAGCTAAATCTGCGATATTTTGATCCTTTAAATTCTTGGGGTGTTTTGGACCCGTCGCTAGCCGTTTAGACTTTTCCGACTCACTTTGGGTCTCCGTTTATCCTACATTCGATGTATCAACTCAAAGACGTGTTTGGCGAAACAAGAACTTGTCATTCCTTTTCGATAAGCTTACTATCGACGATAAACTTCATTCCTAGGAGGACCGGTTGAAACCATGAATCGTGAAACCAAACTTCAATCCAACGTAAAAATCCCGACCGTCGAAGTTCGTTGAAATACCCTAGGACGTACTTCTCCCTCACTCGTAGAATTGGCAACGCAAGATCTCGAGGAAGATTCAACAACTACTACTTCCAACTAAATTTCGGGACGAAATTTCTTTTGAGTTGTGGATAATGTAACATCCCGCCTTTTTCCGTTAAATTTATTTTTAACACCGTCTTTTTCTTTTAAATAATACCTTTCGTTATTTAAATTCGTAGTTTCCGTTGACTAACGTTCATAATAATTCCGTCATTTAATTATAACATCTCTCGTTAACTTGCGTTTTAAAAATATTCGATCGGTTAAATCCCGCACCCGCTTTGAAACTCGAGGGACCGGAGTTGCCAAATGGGCAAACTAGTTGACTAGGTCAACTAGTCAACCCATTTCATCCATTCCATCATCTCCCTCATCCCTTTTCTCTCCATCTCAAGAACACACACAAACCCATTCCATTCATTCATCATCTAAATTCAATCTTGGAAGCTCACAACAAATCCGACTACATATTCTTGATCCTCTCATCATCCTCTACGATTTGATACTAACTTCATTGATTTTGGGTAACATTTCTAAAACTCTAGATTTCTCTAAATTCGTGTTTTTGATTTGAAATGGTGTTAGTTAGTGTCTATGGCTCAAGTCTAACATGAATATATGTTTGGTTTGCTCGATTTGTTGTTTTTGGAGTAACTAGCATGAACTTGAAATGGGTATGCTTAATCCTTGATTTTGGATGAGTTAATGTTGTTAGATTGTTAAAGTGCATGTTTTAATTGTGTTACTAGTATCACTAGCTTCATTTTGATGTGTAGGTTGATTAAGAAAACTTCAAAAACCCGATTAATGATTTCTTTTGATGTTTGACTAGGGTTTGATAGTTCTTGACATGAACTTTTGGATGCTTAAATGCCATGGAATGTTAATTGTTAGTGTTTAGTAGTAATGTATGCTTCATTACCTTCGAAACGGCATATCATATGTGTGAATTGGATTCCCGAAACTTAAAATGCAATTGATGAACTTGAAACTTTGAAAATGGACTTTTAAATGATCACTTGACGAGAAATCGGTTATGGAAAATGTTGTTTTTGTTTGATGAAACATGTTTAGTTGTGTTCCTTGTCAAAAGAGCTTTCCAACGGCATAAGATACGCTTTCTAATTGTTTACGGTTTGAGTTTTGCGTTTGTTTGAAATTTTACCAAGCCTTGAACAAGTGAAACAGGCCTGGGACCAGGCCACGGCCATTGTCACGGCGCGACAGGCCTGGCCGCGGCGCGACATAAGCCGCGTCCAGATTCTGTTTCCCTTGACTTTTTTACTAAAAATGTTTGACATGTTCTAGACCTCCAATTTACATGCAACTTGTTTTAACATGCTTATATATGAATAACTAGCATAGAAAAATAGTTCGGGACCCGACCCGAACGTGTTGACTTTTTCGTTGACTTTGACCAAGTTTGACTTTTAGTCAAACTTAACCAAACTTTTATACAATCGTTCTAACATGCTTTTATACTTGATTCTTGCATGAAACTTGACAACGTGATTCACATGCTATACTTAATCGAGTCGTAACGAGCCATAGGACTAATTGAACACATTTCACCCGACCTTGTGTCGTAACCGGTTAATTGATATAACTTACTTGTTTAGGTCAAGGCTAAGCAACTTTCATGCACACGTTTACTTGTTGAAGTACTTTTATACTCGTGCACTCGAGGTGAGATCATAGTCCCACCTTTTCAACAACTTTTTATACTTTTAAATTGTGGGCTGAGAAACATATACTTTGTTACATTTTGTACTACTTGCTTTTATACTTTGAACACAAGTACAAGGAAAACAAACATTCCACAGCGAGTTAGAACAAAAATCCTCAATTCGATTATCATTAGTTACACTTGCAGGGTGTAAGCGAGAACTTATATTGTGTGGCCATACGGGTTTGACAAACCCTCATTACGGACGGTTCGCTACCGTCTACGGATGAAATATATTTTCGGGAAACAGTGTATGTTCTAACACTATTGTGATGGGGTTCTATGGAAGGAAACGTTAAGTCTTGATAATTGGGTGCTCGCGAACCAACTTTTGGAATGCAACTTTTGGATGATCAATTTATGGAAATACTAAATCTTGTGGTTCAAAATATAACATTTACTAATACACCTATGATTTCACCAACGTTTTTCGTTGACAGTTTTCTATATGTTTCTCAGGTTCATACATGGCTATTTGATACATGCTTCCGCGTACATTCATACTTGCTTGGGGTCAAGCATACATGCATACACTCTGATTTCTTGCTTGGAGTCAAGCATACATACATGCATACACTAGTGATAGCACCTTTGGATTCAAACATATTGTTTACATACTTACGCTATTTATAGCAACTGTGATTTTAAACTAATTATGTCGCAAGATATTTCATTTGTACTTTATGACTTTTGTAAACTTAGACTTGTTGTCGAACGGTTTTGTAAACTAAACTTGCAAGTCTTGTACCTTCCAAATGAATGCGACATAATTTTGGTCAAACGAGTCTCATATAGGGACTACGACCACGCAACGGGACCTAAGTTAACGGCGCCGTCGATAACGGTTTTGGTCGGGTCGCTACATCCTTTCATAGGAGACGGGTCGGACCGGGTGTTGATTAGTGCTTAGGTTTATGTGAACTAACCTTGCGCTAATTGTTTTGTGTTTTGTTAGCAATCATCAAGAGAGATAGACGTTGTACTAGCAAGTTAATGCGACGTGCTCGCGTAACAATGATTAGCTACCATTGTTACGGGTTCAAATCGTGTCAAATAAGCGATGTACGATGATTGTTGAGCAAGATGAGGTAGTGTGGTGTATAGGTATATACATATGTGTTAAGTTTTCTCGTTCGTTGCTTAACCTTTTCCGTTTTATAGTATGAAGACGAGAAACGGACCCGAGACTAATGAAGGGGGTTCGAGCGAGGATGTTGAGTTTACGGCCAAGGTTGAGGCCATTATGCAAAGACGTCATGAGGCCTTCTTAGAGGATGTTAAGAAGATGTTCTTGGATTCGATTGACGAACAAGTAGTCAATCTAGTCAAGGAACAAGTTAAGATTGTTCTTAAAGAGGATAACGCGGGAAGACGAGACTTCCACTATAAAAACTTCAAAGATGCTCAACCTCCCACCTTTGAAGGTGAACGAGACCCACTCAAGAGTGCTCGATGGATCTCCGATATGGAGTGGGCTTTCCGTACTAGTGAGTGCCCTCTCGATAAAAAGACGAGGTTTGGTAGTAGCATGATGAGGGGTGATGCCAAGTTGTGGTGGGACACAAAAATCCGAATTTATGGGGAAGAACAAAGTATGAGTTTGACGTGGGATGAGTTTAAAGAAGAATTTTTCAAGGAGTACCGAACTTCGACCGATCTTTCAAAGCTTAAGGATGAGTTACGTACTTTAAGGCAATGGTCAATGGATTTGAACACTCTCAAGTCCACTTTCTTATCAAAGACCCAATTTTGCCCAGAGTATGACGGTAACGATCACATGTTGAAAGAAGATTTCTACCGAACCTTGAATGATAACTATCAAGAAAGGATTAGTATGAATTCGGCGAAGACTTTTGATGAGCTATTTGATATTGCTAAGGGTTTTAAGTCGCTTGCTCCAAGAAAGAGTGACTTCACCTTTGGCAAACGAAAATTTGAAGCTACTAGCTACTCGAACAAGAAGAACAAGAGTGTGACTGAGAGCGTCGGTAGTGCGAAAAAGGGGGCTTCTAAGAGTTTTGGGCCCACGTGCTACAATTGTGGTCGACAAGGTCACTTGGTCCGTGATTGTACGAACTCATCTTCCAACAAAATCGTTTGTTTTAATTGTAACAAAGAGGGGCACAAGAGGCCGGAGTGTCCCGAATTGCGCAATGATAATGTTAAGCGATTAGAGAAGGGGTCAGGTACGGCTAGGGGTCGAAATTATTTGATGACCAATGAGGAGGCCAAGCAATCTAGCGAAGTTGTCTCAGGTACTTTCATGGTTAATTCCAATCCGGCAAGGATACTCTTTGATAGTGGTGCAAACTTGTCGTTTGTGTCACCAAAATTTGTGCCTAAACTTAATAAACCGTTAGCTAAGTTAAGTCGTCCGGTAGAAGTTGAAATAGCGGATGGCAAGACGGTGCTAGTGGTTGATGTGTGTAAAAATTGTAATGTTGTGTTTGGTGTCGAACACTTTAAAATCGATCTCATCCCGATGACCTTGGGTGATTTTGATATCGTTGTTGGTATGGATTGGGTCGATCATAATAGAGTCAATATTGCATGCCATGAAAAATCTATTCGAGTGAAGACCCCAAGTGGGGGAGAGTTAATTATTCATGGCGATAAACGAAGAAGACTTGTGCTGATATGTACTTTTGCACGGGCACGTCGTTTTCTTGTTGGTGGTGGCATGGCTTTTCTTGCCCATGTTGTTGATACTTGAGATGAGCCACCATCCATTCGTGAAATTCCGGTGGTGAATGAATTTGAAGACATTTTTCCGGATGAGTTACCGGGTGTTTCGGCGGAAAGACAAGTTGAATTTCGCATTGAGTTGGTTCCGGGGGCTACCCCCATTGCTAAAACTCCTTATCGTTTAGCGCCGACGGAAATGCAAGAGTTATTAAATCAAACCCAAGAGCTACTTGAAAAGGGTTTTATCCGACCGAGTGCTTCGCCATGGGGCGCTCCGGTTTTATTCGTGAAGAAGAAGGATGGTAGTATGCGGATGTGCATCGATTATCGGGAGTTGAACAAAGTGACGATCAAGAATCGTTATCCATTGCCTATGATTGATGATTTGTTTGACCAACTCCAAGGTGCAACGTATTTCTCAAAAATCAACCTACGGTCCGGCTATCACCAAATGCGGGTCCGCGAGGAAGATATTGAGAAAACGGCTTTTCGAACTCGTTACGGGCATTTTGAGTTTGTAGTTATGCCTTTTGGTCTTACGAATGCACCGGCGGCATTCATGGATCTTATGAACCGAGTGTGCCAACCTATGTTGGACAAGTCGGTAATTGTGTTCATCGACGACATACTTGTCTATTCGAAGAGTATGAAGGAATATGAACATCATTTGCAGAGTGTGTTAAAGATGTTGCAGAAGGAGAAGTTGTATGCTAAATTCTCCAAATGTGAATTTTGGCTAAGGGAAGTTCAATTCCTTGGCCATATTCTGAACGAAAATGGTATTCAAGTAGATCCGGAGAAGATAGAGACGGTAAAGAGTTGGGGACGACCGACTACGCCTACGAAAATCCGAAGTTTTCTCGGATTGGCCGGTTATTATCGTCGGTTTATCCAAGACTTTTCTAAGATCGCTTCTCCATTGACGAAATTGACGAGAAAGAATGCGAGATTTAATTAGGAGAACGAGCAAGAAATTGCTTTTCAATTGTTAAAAGAGAAGTTGTGTCAAGCTCCGGTGCTAGTTTTGCCAGAAGGGGTGGAAGACATGACGGTCTATTGTGATGCTTCTTTAAATGGGCTCGGTTGTGTTCTAATGCAACGGGGTAAAGTCATCGCTTATGCCTCTTAACAATTAAAGGAACATAAAACGAGATATCCGACTCATGATCTTAAGTTGGCGGCGGTTGTGCATGCATTGAAAATTTGGCGCCATTACTTGTATGGTGTCAAGTGTACGATTTATTCGGATCACAAGAGTTTGAAACATCTTTTCGATCAAAGAGATTTGAATTATCGGCAACGTAGGTGGATGGATGTGGTAAAAGACTATGATTGTGAGATACTTTATCATCCGGGTAAGGCGAATGTGGTCGCGGATGCGTTAAGTCGAAAGAGTTATCACCCGGCGTTACGATTGGGATTGTTACGTATGATTATTACTAACGATTTTCGTGAAAAACTTGGTGTGATTCAAATAGAGGCTTACGTTCACAACAAGCATGCGGAACGAATTGTGAGGCAATCGGAGTTCATTACTATGGGCTCGCGTGGTTTGTTGTCTTTTCAAGGAAGAGTGTGGGTGCCTAAGATGGGTGATTATCGACAAGTGCTACTTGATGAAGCACATAAGTCAAAGTATTCCATTCATCCGGGCGCGACGAAAATGTATCTTGACTTAAGGAAAGATTATTGGTGGCCGGGCATGAAACGTGATGTTGTAAAGTATGTTGAGCAATGCGTCACGTGTTTGCAAGTTAAGGCAGAGCAACAAAATCCGTATGGTAAGTTACAACCTTTAGAAATCCCGAAATGGAAATGGGAGCACATTACCATGGATTTCATCACAAAGTTACCTAAAACGGCAAGAACCCAATTTGATTCGATTTGGGTTATAGTTGATCGATTGACGAAAAGTGCTTTGTTTCTTCCCATTTGGGAAGCGATATCGTCGGAGACCTTGGCTAAGTTATTTATCAAGGAAGTCATCTCTCGAGACGGAGTTCCTATATCTATTCTTTTCGATCGAGATACTCGCTTTACATCTCGGTTTTGGGAAAAGTTTCATGAAGATATGGGTACGCAATTGAAATTGAGCACGGCGTATCATCCTCAAACGGACGGCTAAACCGAACGTACGAATCAAACATTGGAGGATATGTTACGGGCTTGTATTATTGATTTCGGTGGTAGTTGGGATGAGCACTTACCTTTGGTGGAATTCTAGTACAATAATAGTTATCAAACTAGTATCGGGATGCCGCCATATGAGATGCTTTATGGGCGTAGATGTCGAACCCCGATTTGTTGGGGTGAAGTGGGTCAAAAGGAAATCGGGAGTACCGATTTGGTTTTAGAGACAAATAGAAAGATTGATATGATTCGGGCTCATTTGAAAAAGGCTCAAGATAGACAAAAGTCGTATGCCGACAAACGTAGGCGAATGATCGAATTTTAAGAAGGTGACATGGTGATGCTTAAGGTTTCACCATGGAAGGGTATTATTCGGTTTCGAAAGCGGGGAAAGTTAGATCCTCAGTTTATTGGGCCATTTAAGGTTTTATCTCGTGTCGGTGAAGTCGCATATCGTTTGGAATTACTCGAAGAGCTTGCGGGGATCCATAATACATTTCATGTTTCCCATCTCCGTAAGTGTCTTGCGGATGATTCATCGTGGGTACCATTAGACGAGATTGAGCTAAACAATAAGTTAGAGTATATTGAGGAGCCGATTGCCATACTCGATGAGAAGGGTCAAAAGGTTGAGACATAAAGAGGTTAGGACTTTTAAAGTTCAATGGCGTCGTAGTAAAGGTTTCGAGTTTACTTGGGAGCCCGAAGAATTCGTGTTGGTTTATCTTCCCTCTTGTCATGCGGCTTGGATCGCGAGGACGCGCTCTAATTCAAGTGGGGGAGAGTTGTAAGACCCTAATCTTTATTTTACAGCAATATAAATAGAGTACATAAAGTGTGGGAATGATTGTGCAGTTAAACAGAAGTCAGAGACGGATCTAAGCTAGGTGCGCTCAGCGCACCCTTAATAGTGCGCGTGGCGCACTAACACTGTAGCCGTGTTTCTGCTCTTTTATTCAGATATTTTGATGGGAATTTGGGTAATTACACTTGTGGACGAGTTAAAGGCCAGTTGGTCAGTTTGTGGAGTATCATTAACTCCATTATCAACAACCTTATCCTCTTCACTTAAATTTTAGAGAGAGAGTGTGATTCTTGAGTGAGAAAGCTTAAATCCAAGAGGAAGAACTTGTTCTCGGACCAAAGTGCGGGTATTAAAGTTGATCATCTCCTCTCTAGCTCCGTTGTGGTTGTAGTGGTATGTTCTAACTTTAATTTCCTTACTTTGATTTTGTGTAAGGGTTAGGGTTTGGGATAGTGATGAACATGAAACCCATATTTAATGATTTTGGGTGTTTTTGGGTAAGGCGAGGTCATGAAGACTCAATGGTGACTAACCTAGGATTTCAAAATGTTAATTGATGTTATGAGTTCTAATTGGTTAGTCAATCACTAGCACACCTAGTTAATTAGTAAATGGGTGTTAGATGGGTTGGTAGATAACCCGAAATGGGTGTGTTGACTTTAAATTAGACAAAGGGTTAATGATTGACCTAATTGGGAAATATGGGTATGAAATACCCTAATTGTGTAATGGTTAGTGTTGTTGGACCTTAATCACTAGCTTTTAAGTGATTAATGATGGTCTTGACCCTTAAAGGGCGGTTTTGGTGAAAATGGGGCATTTAATGCATTTAAGTCATTAAATGCACATAAGTGAAATTGTTGGTATTTAGTCCAACTAGTTATGTGGGTTGATTGAAGTACTTATTTATATTAGGTACTTTGCTTTGAAGCTTGCGGAAGTATAAAACCGTCACCAAATCGTTAAAGGTGAGTGGAATGATTATATGCATATATATGTAATGTATTTATTTGTATGCTATGGTATGAACCAAAGAGCCGGTAGTGCCATAGTATGTGCGAGCGTGCTATGATGTGAACCAAAGAGCCGGTAGCGTCATAGTACGTGTGTTATAGTGTGAACCAAAGAGCTGGTAGCGCTATAGCACGATTTGTTAGGGTGTGAACCAAAGAGCCGGTAGCACCTTAGAGTTGTTAGAGTGTGAACCAAAGATCCGGTAGCACTCTAGCGTGAGTATGACTCGAGTTGTGATGTGAACCAAAGAGCCGGTAGCATCATGACAAATGCGTATGGTGTGAACCAAAGAGCCGGTAGCACCATGACGCGAGAATGGTTAACCATGGTTGTGTATTGTTTTGTAGCATATTATATTATGTTGATTATATGTTTTTGATTACGCTAGTAGCGGTTTGTTAGAGATTATTAGCTTTGTACTTGAGATGGTATACTAATTGTATTGCTAGCGTGTATGCGGTATATGTGTAAGTGATTGCAAGTAGGTATATTATATATATATGGGTATAATTATTGCATTCACTAAGCTTTGCTTACCCTCTTGTTGTTTATCTTTTTATAGGCTCCGGCGTTGACAAGGGTAAGGGCCTTCGATTGGATTAGAGATCCCGCTTGTTGTTTAGGGGACGCTTTTGGGATGTGATAGCTTTTGGAGTTTGACCGAGATTTGGGTAGTTTAACCTCAAACACCATGCTCATAGTGTCGTTTGGAATTTAAACTAGTGTCGTCGAAACTCGAACTTTTGTATGAAACTCGTAAAACGGCCGATGTGGGCCCCGTTTTGTAAAACTCATTTTATGTTTGAATCGTATGAGTTTTCCATATTAGAACATGTTGTGAAAAGCGTTTCGTCTAATTATGTCGGGAAGTGGGAGATCTTTATTTGAAAATTTGCAAATTCGGACAGAATTGAATTGGGGCCTGTGCGCGTGCCGCACTCCACTATTAAAAAAAATAATTTTTGTTTCGCTTAATCGATTGGTTATTGGTTTGGGTTGTTACAAGTGGTATCAGAGCATGGTCTAAGGGATTTAGGCGACTTGAGATAGGTGCCTAGACTTAGATTTATTTGTGTATGCGCTTTATGAGGGACCAGTAGGAGACGGGTCGGACCGGGTGTTGATTAGTGCTTAGGTTTATGTGAACTAACCTTGCGCTAATTGTTTTGTGTTGTGTTAGCAATCATCAAGCGAGATAGACGTTGTACTAGCAAGTTAATGCGACGTGCTCGCGTAACAATGATTAGCTACCATTGTTACGGGTTCAAATCGTGTCAAACAAGCGATGTGCGATGATTGTTGAGCAAGATGGGGTAGTGTGGTGTATAGGTATATACATATGTGTTAAGTTTTCTCGTTCGTTGCTTAACCTATTCTGTTTTATAGTATGAAGACGAGAAACGGACCCGAGACCAATAAAGGGGGTTCGAGCGAGGATGTTGAGTTTACGGCCAAGGTTGAGGCCATTATGCAAAGATGTCATGAGGCCTTCTTAGAGGATGTTAAGAAGATGTTCTTGGATTCGATTGACGAACAAGTAGTCAATCTAGTCAAGGAACAAGTTAAGATTGTTCTTAAAGAGGATAACGCGGGAAGACGAGACTTCCACTATAAAAACTTCAAAGATGCTCAACCTCCCACCTTTGAAGGTAAACGAGACCCACTCAAGAGTGCTCAATGGATCTCCGATATGGAGGGGGCTTTCCGTACTAGTGAGTGCCCTCTCGATAAAAAGATGAGGTTTGGTAGTAGCATGATGAGGGGTGATGCCAAGTTGTGGTGGGACGCGAAAATCCGACTTTATGGCGAAGAACAAAGTATGAGTTTGACGTGGGATGAGTTTAAAGAATAATTTTTCAAGGAGTACCGAACTTCAGTCGATCTTTCAAAGCTTAAGGACGAGTTACGTACTTTAAGGCAAGGGTCAATGGATTTGAACACTCTCAAGTCCACTTTCTTATCAAAGACCCAAATTTGCCCGGAGTATGACGGGAACGATCACATGTTGAAAGAAGATTTCTACCGAACCTTGAATGATAACTATCAAGAAAGGATTAGTAGGAATTCGGCGAAGACTTTTGATGAGCTACTTGATATCGCTAAGGGTTTTGAGTCGCTTGCTCCAGAAAGAGTGACTCCACCTTTGGCAAACGAAAATTTGAAGCTATTAGCCACTCGAACAAGAAGAACAAGAGTGTGACTGAGAGTGTCGGTAGTGCGAAAAAGGGGCTTCTAAGAGTTTTGGGCCCACGTGCTACAATTGTGGTCGACAAGGTCACTTGGCCCGTGATTGTACGAACTCATCTTCCAACAAAATTGTTTGTTTTAATTGTAACAAAGAGGGGCACAAGAGGCCGAAGTGTCCCGAATTGCGCAATGATAATGTTAAGCGATTAGAGAAGGCGGCAGGTACGGCTAGGGGTCGAAATTATTTGATGACTAATGAGGAGGCCAAGCAAGTATGAGTGTACGCGGAAGCATGTATCAAATAGCCATGTATGAACCTGAGAAAACATGTAGAAAACTGTCAACGAAAAACGTTGGTGAGATCATAAGTGTATTTGTAAAAGTATGTTTTTGAACCACAAGGTGTAGTATCAAAGCGTATACATCTCAAAAGATGTGTTTGTATCAAGCGTATACATCTCAAAAGATGTTGTTTTTGAACCACAAGATTTAGTATAAAATGAATATCAAGCGTATACATCCTAAAGGATGTTGTATGTATCACGAGCACCCAATTACCAAAACTTAACTGAATCTTACCTATGCATAATAGTGTTAGAACCTACACTATATCCCGAAAATACATTTTATCCGTCAGATGAGGGTTCGTCAAACCCGTATGGCCACACAACATAAGTTCTCGCTCACACCCTACAAGTGTAACTAATGGTAATTGGACTTGAGGATTTTTGTTCCAACTCGTATGTATCTTTGCTTTTGTATTCGTGTTCAAGTATCAAAGTATGAAAAGTATATATACATATGAAATGTATATAAGTATGTAATGTATATGTTTCTCAGCCCACGATTTAAAAGTATAAAAGTAATTGAAAAGGTGGGACTATGATCTCACCTCGAGTGCACGAGTATAAATGTACTTCACAAAGTAAACGTGTGCATGAAAGTTGCTTAGCCTTGATCTAAACAAGTAAGTTGTATCAATTAACCGGTTACGACACAAGGTCGGGCGAAATGTGTTCAATTAGTCCTATGGCTCGTTACGACTCGAATATATAGCATGTGAATCACGTTGTCAAGTTTCATGCAAGAATCAAGTATAAAATAAGTTTAGAACGATTACATAAGTGTTTTGTTAAGTTTGACTAACTTGGTCAAAGTCAACGTAAAAGTCAACGGGGTCGGGTCGGGTATCCGACAATTTTTCTGAGCTTAGAAGTCATATATAAGCATGTTGGCCAAGTTTCATGTCAATCGAAGTTGCGTGTAAGCGGGAATGAATTTATGAAAACACAAAATAAGTTGGTCTACTTTTTCAGCACAGGAGCGTCTCACCAAAACCAGGAGCGGCGCTCTTGAGGACCAGAAGCGGCGCTCTTAGTTCAGGAGCGTCGCTCCTGTACCTGGGAAAAGCACGAACCAAACTTCAAACAAGCATAACTCATGAACCGTAAATATTCAAAACAAGTATCTTATATCGTTGGAAAGCTCTTTTGACAAGGAATAATACTAAGAACATATCATCAATCAAAACTAGCATTTACAATAATCAAATTCTCGTCGAAAGTTCAATAAACGTTCATAATCAAAAGTTTCAAGTTTGTAAAACGCATTTCATGATTCGGGCGACCAATTTACACGTATGATATGCCGTTTCGAAGGTAATTAAACATACAATATAACTTAACACTTACTAACAACATTTCATAGCATTTCAAGCATCAAAAGTTCATTTCAAGTTCATCAAACCCTAACCAAAAATCAAGAATTCATCAATTTTGTAAATGAAGCTTTTCTAAATCAACCTACACATCAAAATGAAGCTAATGATACTAGTAACACTTTTAATACATGAAATTTAGCATTTAAACAACGTTTAATAATCCAAAATTCAAGATTAAGCACATCCATTTCAAGTTCATGCTAGTTACTCCAAAAACAACAAATCGAGCAAACAAAACATATATTCATGTTATACTTGATCCATAGACACTAACTAACACCATTTCAAGTATATAAAACGAATTTAGAGAAATCTAGTGTTTTTAGAAAGTTACCCAAATGTGATGAAATTGGTACCAAAATGTAGAGGATGAAGAGAGGATCACGAATATGTAATTTGTTTTGATGTTTCCTTCTTGATTCGGATTTGGATGATGAATTAATGAAATGGGTGCTTGAGTTCAAAATGGAAGAGAGAAAAGAGAGAAAAGAGAGAAAAGAGAGAAGAGATGAGGAGGTTGAATGAGTGGTGGTGGTGGTGAAGTGGTTGACTAGTTGACCTAGTCACCACTTTGCCCACTTGGCAACTTCGGTCCCTCAAGTTTCAAAGCGGGTGCGTGAATTAACCGAACGAATATTTTAAAAATGCTAGAGTAAACGAGTGACGTTATAATCCAATAACGGGAATATCAAGAACATTAGTTAACGAAAGACACGAATTTAGATAACAAAATATATTATAAAAAAAAGACGGTGTTAAAAATAAATTTAACGGAAAAACGCGGGATGTTACATTACCTACACCTTAAAAGAAATTTCGTTCCGAAATTTAGTTGGAAGTTGTAGTTGTTGTTTCTTCCTTGAGATCTTGCGTTGTTAAATCTACGAATAAGTGAAGGTACTTCCTTGGGAATCTCAACAAACTTTGACTGTCGGGATTTTACGTTGTTTCAGATTTTGGTTTCACGATCCATAATTTCGACCGGTTCTCCTAGGAAGTGAAGTTTGTAATCGATAGTGAGTCCATCAAAAGGAATAACAAGTTCTTGTTCGGCAAGACACCTTTTTAAGTTTGATACACTGAATGTAGGATGAACGGAGCTCAATTGAGTCGGAAGATCGAAACGGTAAGCAACGGGTCCAATACACCCCAAGATTTCAAAAGGATCAAAATATCGCGGATTTAGCTCTCTACGCTTCCCGAAACGGATTACACCTCCTCAAGGTGCGACTTTTAACATTATGCGGTCACCCGCTTGGAATTCGAGGTCGTTGCGTCTTTTGTCGGTATAGCTCTTTTGACGACTACGGGCCGTCCTGAGCCTATCTCGGATTTGAACGGTCTTCTCGGTTGTTTCATGAATGAGTTCGGGTCCGGTGATTTGTGTGTCGCCTACTTCGGTTCAATATTAAAATAGAAAAATTAAAAATTTTCGGGCCTGATACTGTAGCAGCCCATAATCTGGCCTGGAACCCTAACACATGCGACCGCATGAAAATATAACGCGATATCCATGCGATCGCATGGCCTGATCTGACACGCCAAGTTTGACCTAGTTCTGTATTAATTACGGAGTATTAATTATTATTATTATTAATTAAAACCTAATTAGGGTTTTATTTATTTATTAATTAGTTTTTGTATTTTAAGTTTTATCTAGTTTTATTATTTATATAAAAACTAATACTTTTATAAAATAAATAATATAAAAATTATATTTTTATAAAAATTATATTTTTGTAACTTTAGTTTTATTTTTATATCTTCGTATCTTTTTAATAGTTTAATCGTAATATTTGTATTTTTCGTTCGTAATTAGTTTTAAGATATAGTTTTTGCCATAGTTATTTTTATTTCTAGATTTTTAGGCTTTGCCGTAAAATCCTTTAAGAACTTTTTCTTTACACTAAGATTTAGGTGCTTTAGAATTTTGCGACGTCGTTTTAAGTTTTAGTGCCTTTTTAAGTTATTGCCGTTTTGGATATAGAATTCCTTTTAAGCTTTAATACTTTTAGACGCAACTTTTAATTTTTAGTTTTTAGAATTTTAAGTTTTGACGCGCTACGTTCTTTTTATTATTTTTCGACCTTTTATTTTTCGACGTTTTTCGACGCGCTCTTTTTCTTTCTTATTTCTCGACGCTCTAGTTTTTAGGACATAGAATTTTCTATTTCTTCTCTAAAATTTCTTTAAACTTCGACGAAAAATTATTTTAAGCGGTTAAATTGATAGACATTCTAAATTTTCTGGTTCGTAGTAATAGTTGGATTTGTTAGTGACGAGTTGTGGGCTTCCAATTTAAAGAGTCCTGGCTACCTGCTGCATCTATTAGCTATTCGAAACATGGGCAAAATCAGAAAAGTCTATTAATTTGATAACTTATATAATTTTTATTTTTTTATAACTAATAGGATATTCAGTGAATGCACCGAGAAAAACGTTCACCACCTTTCATACATTCACCACCTGTAACTCGATCAAGACATCTAGCCAATATTGTAGCCGTTGATTTTTCTTTAGAATCGTCATCTAGTTGACCAAGTACTCCAATTCAAATTTCCGATAATCCATTTTTTGAACCCGACCTCACAATTGAGAATCCGGAGGATATTCAGGGACAATTCAGAGATCCTGAACCATTAATCTTTCCTCCGGAACCACCAATCATTCAAACAGAGATTGTCGAGGAACAAACCATTAAATCAGAATCCTCTAGTTATTCAGATTCAACAAATTCAATAATGGAAAATCTGGAACCTCTAAGTATGGAAGACCGAATGAGAGCTAAACGCACTGGCCAAGGTCACGCAATTACTCAACCAGACATTAATGCGCCAGATTATGAAATCAAAGGACAAATCCTACACATGGTAACTAATCAATGCCAATTTAGTGGTGCGCTGAAGGAAGATCCAAATGAACATCTTCGAACCTTTAATAGAATCTGTACTTTATTCAAAATAAGAAAAGTGGAGGATGAACAGATATATCTCATGTTATTTCCCTGGACTTTAAAGGGAGAAGCCAAAGATTGGTTAGAATCATTACCTGAAGGGGCGATTGATACATGGGACGTTTTAGTTGAAAAATTTCTTAAACAATTCTTTCCGGCATCTAAAGCCGTGAGACTTCAAGGAGAAATTGTTACGTTCACACAAAAGCCAAATGAAACTTTATATGAAGCGTGGACAAGATTTGGAAAGTTATTAAGAGGATGTCCGCAACATGGTTTAGATACTTATCAAATAGTACAAATATTCTACCAAGGATGCGACATCACTACAAGAAAAGATATCGACATAGCAGCTGGTGGTTCCATTATGAAGAAAACCGCAACTGAAGCTTACAAAATTATTGATAACACTGCTTCCCACTCACATGAGTGGCATCAAGAAAAAGATATTGTTAGATCATCTAAAGCAGCTAGAGCCGATTCTAGCCATGACTTTGATTCCATTTCCGCAAAGATAGATGCTGTCGAGAGACGAATGGAAAAGATGACTAAAGATATTCACTCAATACGAATTAGTTGTGAGCAGTGTGGAGGACCACATTTGACAAAAGATTGTCTCAGTATTGAACAAACAATGGAACAAAGAGAGAATGTTTCATACATGAACCAAAGGCCTGGAAAGAATTATCAGAATAATTATCAACCGCCAAGACCAATCTACAATCAAAACCAGAATTATAACTGAAATATTCCATACAACAATCAACAAGGTCCTAACAATCAACAAGTATCTAATAATACTTATAATCAGCAAAGACCTATTTTTCAAAATAAACCACCACAAACCGATGATAAAAAGCCAAATCTAGAAGACATGATGTCAAAGCTAGTTGAATCTCAAACGCAGTTTTTCACATCTCAGAAACAAACCAATGAACAAAATGCTCAAGCATTTAGAAATCAACAAGCTTCTATTCAAAATCTGGAACAAGAAGTAAGCAACCTAGCAAGGTTGATAGGTGAAAGAAAATTGGGAAGTCCTCCTAGCGATACAAATGCTAACCCCTGGAATGAAACAGCTAAAGCCATTACCACAAGAAGTGGTATTACACTTAAACCACCTGAAATACCTGTAATTTCTGATAACGCTATTCCTACTCCACAAGAACCACAATCTGATCAAGATAAGGAAACAGAACCGGTAGTTGAAAAGGTTAATGCAGATAAGACAGTTAATGCTAAACCTTATGTTAAACCATACCAATCACCACTTTCTTACCCGAGTAAAATGAGAAAAGAAAGACTTGAAGCCGAGCAATCCAAATTCTTGGATATGTTTAAATAAATAAATATCAATCTTCCTTTCATTGATGTGATTTCAGGAATGCCTAGATATGCTAAATTTCTGAAAGATCTAATCATAAATAGAAAGAAAATGGAAGAACTCTCGGTTATTACTATGAATGCTAATTGTTCTGCAGTACTGTTGAATAAGATACCAGAAAAATTATCTGATCCAGGAAGTTTCACAATTCCATGTTTTCTGGGTAGTCTTAGTTCAATAGATGCATTTGTAGATTTAGGTGCTAGTATAAATTTAATGCCGTATTCACTATACGCCAAACTAGACCTTGGAGAATTAAAACCAACACGAATAAGCATATAACTAGCCGATCGACCAGTAAAATATCCTAGAGGGATAATGGAGAACATGCTAGTTAAAGTTGGTACTTTAGTATTTCCAGTAGATTTTGTTATTCTGGACATGGAAGAAGATTCTCGAGTTCCTCTCATATTAGGAAGACCATTCTTAAACACGGCTAAATCAATAATAGACGTGTTCGGTAAGAAACTGACCTTAAGTATAGAGGACGAGAGTGTTACCTTTTCTGTTGATAGAGCCATGCAACAACCACAATCTGCAGATGATACATGTTGTTATATTCAAACTATAGATTCACATGCAGAATTGTTAGAAGAATTTCCAGAATTACAAGGAACAGGAGAATGTTCTTTAGGAGAAGGAACTGAACCAATTGATGAAGCTAAAATGTTAGCCGCACTCATAGCTAATGGATATGAACCAACAACAGAAAAATTCAAATGCTAAAAGAGGAAGACAGATATCGATATAAATCATCGATAGAAGAACCACCGACATTAGAGTTAAAGCCACTTCCAAACCATTTGGAATACGCTTATTTACATGGTGAATCTGAATTACCTGTAATAATATCATATTCTCTTACTGAAAATGAAAAATCTCGACTCATTTCTGTGCTAAAAGCTCATAAACCAGCTATTGCATGGAAGATTCATGATATTAAAGGCATAAGTCCTTCGTATTGCACACATAAAATCCTTATGGAAGAAGGTCATAAAACGTATGTGCAACGCCAAAGAAGACTAAATCCTTATATGCAAGATGTTGTTAAGAAAGAAATTATTAAACTGCTAGATGCAGGTTTAATTTATCCAATCTCTGATAGTCCATGGGTAAGCCCAGTTCAATGTGTACCTAATAAGGGTGGCATGACTGTCATCACAAATGAAAAAAATGAGCTTATTCCTACTAGGACTGTAACAGGATGGCGTGTTTGTATTGATTATAGAAAATTAAATGACGCCACCAGAAAAGATCACTTTCCCTTACTTTTCATTGATCAAATGTTGGAAAGATTAGCCAGAAATAGTTACTATTGTTTTCTTGACGGTTTTTTCGGATACTTTCAAATTCCAATAGTACCCGAGGATCAAGAGAAAACCACATTCACGTGCCCTTATGGTACTTTTGCTTACAAACGCATGCCATTTGGACTTTGCAACGCCCCTGCAACCTTTCAAAGGTGCATGATGGCGATTTTTCATGACATGATAGAAGAATGCATGGAAGTTTTCATGGATGACTTTGCAGTCTTCGGTGATACTTTTGAAACATGTCTAGTTAATCTTGAACGAATGCTTATTAGATGCGAACAATCAAATCTAGTACTTAATTGGGAGAAATGCCATTTCATGGTTAGAGAATGCATCGTTCTTGGTCATAAAATTTCAAAGGAAGGAATTGAAGTGGATAGAGCTAAAGTAGATGTAATTGCTAAACTTCCACATCCCACCAATGTTAGAGGAGTTAGGAGTTTTCTAGGGCATGCCGATTTTTACCGACGTTTCGTAAAAGATTTTTCTAAAATTGCCACTCCTATGAATAAACTCCTAGAAAAGGATGCTCCATTCATCTTTTCAGATGAATGCATCAAATCTTTTAATATTCTTAAAGAAAAACTCACTAAAGGCCCGATCATGATTACTCCAAATTGGAATCTACCATTTGAACTCATGTGCGATGCAAGTGATTTTGCAATGGGAGCCGTTTTAGGACAAAGGATTGAAAAATGATTTCAACCTATCTATTACGCTAGTAAGAAGTTACAAGGAGCACAAATGAATTACACAACTACTGAAAAAGAACTCCTTGCTATTGTCTTTGCTTTTGATAAATTTCGTTCATATCTCGTTCTAGCTAAAACGGTGGTCTATACTGACCATTCTGCTCTTAGATACCTATTTTCGAAATAAGATGCCAAACCACGATAAATCCGTTGGATCTTACTCTTACAAGAGTTCGATATTGAAATCCGAGACAAAAACGAAGCAGAAAATCTCGCCGCTGATCATCTTTCTCGTCTTGAAAATCCTGAATTAGAAGTTCTAAATGAATCAGCCATACAAGATAACTTTCCTGATGAATATCTATTGAAGATAGATTATAATGAAATTCCATGGTTTGCAGACTATGCAAACTACTTAGTATGTGGATTCCTTGAAAAAGGGTTGTCGTGCCAAAAACGAAAGAAATTCTTTAGTGATATAAAACACTATTTCTGGGAAGATCCACATTTGTTTAAAAGTTGTCCCGATGGAATAATACGCCGATGTGTATTCGGAGATGAAGCCAATCAAATCTTAAACCATTGTCACACAGGACCAACAGGAGGGCATTATGGGCCTCAGCTCACAGCAAGAAAAGTTTACGATGCTGGATTCTATTGGCCTATAATTTTCAAAGACGCACACCTTCTTTGCAAATCCTGTGATGCATGTCAAAGGGCCGGAAAAATAAGTCAACGTGATGAAATCCCACTAAATGTCATTCAAGTATGTGAAGTATTTGACGTTTGGGGTATTGACTTTATGGGTCCATTTCCAAAATCTAATAATAATCTCTACATTCTCGTTGCCATTGATTATGTATCTAAATGGTCGGAAGCACAAGCTCTCCCAACTAACGATGCACGAGTTGTAGTCAACTTCTTAAAACATCTTTTTGCTAGGTTCGAAACACCGAAAGCTTTAATAAGTGATCGGGGTACACATTTTTGTAATAATCAACTTGAGAAAGTTCTCAAAGATATGGAGTAACTCATAAAATCTCAACCGCTTATCATCCACAAATAAGTGGACAAGTTGAAAATACCAACCGAAAATTAAAACGTATTCTAGAGAAAACCGTAGGATCAAATCCAAAGGAATGGTCCATGAAATTGGAGGATGCACTCTGGACTTTTAGAACAGCCTACAAAACTCCAATTGGAACCACAACTTTTAAACTCATTTACGGAAAAGCATGTCATCTTCCAGTAGAAATTGAGCACAAAACATTTTGGGCTTTAAAAACATGTAATCTTGATTTACATGAAGCCGGACGTTTATGATTAAGTCAACTAAACGAATTAGAAGAATTAAGACATGAAGCATGTGAAAATTCATTGATCTATAAAGAAAGAACGAAGAAATGGCATGATAAAAGAATCAGAAATTCAAAAGAATTTAAAGAAGGAGACAGAGTTCTTCTTTTCAATTCACGATTCAAGCTATTTCCTGGAAAATTGAAATCAAGATGGTCTGGACCATTCATAGTCAAAAGAGCTTTCCCGTACGGAACAGTAGAATTAATAAATTCCAATGGGATTGAATTTAAGGTTAATGGTCACAGAGTTAAACATTACATAGATAGTCCAATGGAAGTTGAAGATAAAGTTAATCACAATTTCGACACCATAGCTAACTAAGTGTGGGAAAAGTTCGAATCTTTTAAGGGTAATATATATTTCTGTTAGAGTTAGATATTCTATTTTCGTGTAGTTTTTGAGAATGGAATCCGAATGGTCTTTCCCTAGCAGACCCTAAAGAAATAGTCTTCTCCCTCCATTCTGAATTTTTATTTTTTTTAGGTTTTACGAGATGAAGAATTCCTTTGAACTAAACCATGGTCTAATGCTACATGCTATGATTAATAAACGTAATAATGACACCCTTCCGAGTGAATTGGTATCATTCATAAGAGGTAAAATGGACGGAGTAAGAAAAGAACTCAGGAAAGATCATCATAAGATACATTTTGGTAAAGGCAAATCAAAGTTCGCAACAAAAAGAAGAGCACGACACCTTGAAAGATGTCATAAATGTGGAAAATGGTCACACGAAGGTAAATGTTTGAACAATTAAACATATTCAAATACCGAATTTATTACTCTATGCAGAGAAGGACCGTTTATATGTTTAGAAGAAAAGATATTGAAGAATCGAGGTTACGCTTATGTAGCTATGGAAAACCAAATCACACGACTCTCCTATAAGTCAGCTAAAGCAGGTCTCTGAGAATTCTTTCTCACAGGTAAGTATGTACAGTTTTTATTTTTTTTATTTATTGCTTTTAACCTTTTGATAATAAATGCTGAATCGTTAGCTATAAAGTATTAAATTGGAATTCAATAAAATTAGGTATGCGTAACCGAAGTTATTGATATCATACAAAAATTTATTACATCACTGCGAAATTTACCGTTTATTCTTAAGGTATAAATATCTTTAATCAATCAACCCAAATTTTTCAGAAATTCGTCAGGAGTAAAACTCGGTTATGGAACCGAAATTACTTTACCAAAAAGAGGGGCGTATATTTTTGATAATATTTGATTGATTAAAGTGGAATAAAAGACCAAAAAAATTTTTAATTTGAATTTTTACTTTGTTTTTTAAAATTAATATATAAATATTAAATTATTAATGTAAATTTTTAAAATCAATATATTTAAGTTTTTAAATATTTTAAAAATTAATATTTTTAATATAAGTTTGTATGTATAAAAATATTAATAAAATGAATTTTTAATTTTATGCATTTTAAATTTAAGTTTGGTGTGAATTTAAAAACAAAAATTTACTTTATTTCATTAAGTTAAAAATTTGATATTTAAAATTCGTCGTGAGTTGAAAACTAAGTAGTTGAACCGAAATTGCTTTACCCAAGGGCGGGACGAGAACTTTTATTTTCATTATTTTTAATCTTATTGAATTAAAGTATGCCAAAAACATTAAAAAAACCCAAAAATTTTTACTTTTAAAACAACGCTTTGAAATGACAAATTTTTAAAATTTTGTCGAGGGACGGATTAGGACATCGTTCCGAAACGCCCTCATCCTAAAAAAAAAAAAGAAAACAAAATTTAAAAATTAATTTAATTATTTGTTTTAATTAGTATAAGGTTTTTATATATAAAAAAACCCCCCCGAGACCCATGCGATCGCATGGGATTTAGCCTGTACCTCCATGCGATCGCATGGAGATAAAATTCTGGACAGAAACATAAAGTCCATCGAACTGCTTCTGCCTTCCCACATTTTACACACACACATACGAGCAAACACACACATAAAACCCTAAAATCTGCCTTTTTTTTATTATCAAAATCAACCAAATCTCTTGCTATAATCCGCTCTAATCATGAATTTGTTAAGAAGTTTTTCAAGAAAGGTAACAATTACACCCCTAAACTCTTTAAATTTGAATTTTAGTGTTCTTGAGCTATTTTTTTTACCTAATTTGATTTTGTTAATTTCTAGTGTAATTAGAGTTAAATTGTTAGTATATTATGCATGTATAACCTAGATTGATGCTATTTAACATGATTTGAAGCCAAAAACTTCAAAAAATTTAGAAATCTAGGGTTTGTGTTCTTGAGCAATTTGGGGCTTTTGATATAAACAGGTTATGGCCGATTTTTGTCATGAATTATTGCTAAATTAAGTAGTATAACATGTTTAGGTAGCTAAATGATCCAAACTTTGATCCTAAACATGATTTTTGAGAATTAAAGTGGACTTTTTAGGTCTAAAATTCACGAACTTGATTAAATTGATGTAAATACCATTTGAAACTTGTTTAATTGCTAGTAATGGTTATTTTAACATGTTATTTGAGTTGAATGCTTATGAACTTTGTAAACATTTTCATATATGCTTATTTGAAAAAGTGTAGAATTGTTAAAATTGTGAGAATGTGTATAAATTTAATTTTGATTAAACATGTTATTGTAATTGTTTCAAGTTGTTATTTTGCTAACACTAATGCATATTTGGATGCACAAATTTTGTGTTTAATGTGTTTTGCAGAGATTTACCGATACTGATGGTGCATCATCATCATTTAGGCAGCCTGCTCCAGAACCTGAACCAGAAATGCAATATGAACCGGAGCAACAACAGGAACAACAACAACCTGATCAACACTTACCATATTATGATCCGCAACAAGAATATGTTAATGCCTACGTACAATTTTCGATTCATCAAATAATAGAACACCCAACGATTCATGAAGAACAGTTGCATCCTAATTTGAGATTTGATCGAAGTTGGAGAGATTACCCGACATACCAAAGTAACAAATTTAAACTGGTAACGGAAAATGTAGAAGTGCCGAGGGTAATCGATTGGGAGCCTTTGGAAAGGGTCCAACTAGTTAATTCAGTTAGACAGCATCTGATCCAAAGGTATGGCAGCTCTTCTTTTCTCGATTGGGAACGTTTATTCACCATTCGTAGGCCTGTATATAAAGAATGGTGTGTTGAGCTTATGAGTACTATATCACTTAATGCGGATGTAGTTAGGTTAGATGATAGAAGTTTTCTTAGATTTTTACTTGGCCGTAGGATGTACAGGATGACCATGCTGGACATGGCCAGGGCTTTACAGATTTACACTCCTGGTGAATTACTACTACCCGATTGTACAAATTTGATTTATCATGGGGAGCGGGTAGATAGGAATTTTGACGCGGACGCCGTCTGGAGGCGTATGTCAAATTATAATGTTTTTTCGCTGGGAGGAAGACACTCCTATTTAGATATTAACAAAGCAGAGCTACGTATTATACATAGATTTTTAGCTAATTCGATTACACAAAGAGGTAAAAACAAGGAGAAGATGACCTTACACGATTTATTTTACCTTAAGTGTATTCGAAACCCTAGAAGCTTTGTTAATATCCCCTACTGTGTTGGTTTTTATCTGTCCAAAATAGAGGCAGGAATACAGGACGGGGGAATAATAGGAGGAGGTATTTTTGTTACTCTTATTGGAGAGTATTTGGGTGTAGATAGGGATCAAGGAGGTCCACTGATGGTGTGTAGGGAACAGGTTGATACTTTAGGATTGAAGGTCTATCAGGGTGCAAAGGTATTAAAGAGCAGACGCAATCAGGCAATACCATATGATGGTCATCATCCACAGGTAGAGAGAGGTTCAGATGAGGAAATGGAGGAGCCGGATGACATTCAGGATGTCATTAGGGAGGCTATGACTGACGTTTACCAGTGTATAGATGAGGTAGAAATGACAAACGAGGCTAGACATAGTCAGTTCGAGCAGTGGCACGCCGAGAATGTGTACGAGCATTCCAGGCAACGAGAGCATGATAGATGGCACTATCATCAGCATCAGATCATGATCTGGCTATCACCTCAGGTACCAAATAACTACGTACCGACCCGACCTACTTACTATCCTCCACACCAGCCCGATATGCGACCACCATTTACTCTCTACAACCCTAACCAGGCCTATCAGTACACCTATAACCAACCGTAGAACCCACCCAACGATATGAACTAGAACCCCTATCCAGATTGATATAGTTCCCGTTGGTGATTTTTATTTTTATTTTTTATTATTTTTATTTACTTATGTTTAAAACATATAATATTGTGATACTTTAATGTAAGTTTTAATTTTTTTTATTATGTTGTACTAATATTTCATATTTGATTTGAAAGTGGGATGTTAAGTCCCATTTCAAATTACCATGCATGTTATTATTTGTATGTATGTATATTGTCAATTGTACACAACAGGGTAAAACAGCGCATTTTCAAAGACTGGTATTAAGTTCAGCAAAAGCTACTAATTTTGACGACAAAACGAAAAACAAATGTGATGTAACAACAAGATGGAATGAACAAATGATGTGCACCATTTATCATTCAACAAACAAACGCCAATATGTTTGGAAACTTTGATAAAATTTAATCATTTTTCTACGCTAATCACCCTCAAAAATTTAAATTGTTACTGATTTCTTGCAAATGAGGGCATTGCAAGATCTTAAGTGTGGGAAGGAGTTAAATTCTTTCGTATTTATAAAATTTTAATTTAAACACTTGGTTACCATTAAAAATACTAGTAACGCAGTAGTTGTATTAGAATCTAGTGCTCTCTGATAATAAAGAACAGCCCTAGTCTTATATACTGACTACCCAATTCTAGTAAAATTTTTCAAAATTTTCAACTAAATGAACTCAAAATCATGTTTATACATATTTATGAACGATAAAACTAGGTGTTAACACCGAAATTATTGTTACCTCGGAAAGGACATAAATTGAGAAACAACTTAAAATGTTAGAATTCATTTAAAATGGAATAGAGGAAAATAAAAAGGCAAAGAAAGGAAAATAAAAGCCAAGTGTGGGAAAAATTTACCAAATTATTTAGAACACATATCACATATTTTTGTACAAATAATTGAAGATACTTTTGTTTTGGACAATTTTATCAGTTTTACCCAATTTCTTATAATATATTTGAAAGAAAGATGGATCTACACGATGAATCAATTTCATCATTAAAAGGAAGTAAAGTCTTCCGAGAAAAAAACGAGCTTATTGATCTAGGTCAGGAAGTTGTCGTCCAGACCAGTTGTAGAGTCTACGAAAAATCTTGAAAAGTTTTCTCGAAAATCAGCTGGAAATCCACGGACCTCAGCATCAAACAGGGTCGCCAAGTGGTCAGACTTATCCTAACCATGAGAGGATCTGTCTCGTACAATGGGGGGGCACCGTGCAAATTAGCTTATAAGACTAATGAATCAGATCTCCAGAAAGGATAATCTCCTTAAAGATCAAAAATCAGCTTTTAAGACTGATATTACTCAATCCTTGAGATTGACCTTAAAGATTGAGAATTACAAACTCATGGAATTCGATGATATCTAAACTCGAGCTTGAATGAGAAAATATTTTGATCAAATTACAAACCGATTTATTTTCTTAAAACCCTATTTTCAATGCGTTCATTACCATTGAACGTAAAATCCTAGGAATTCACCTGGAATTCATTAGGTCACCTGAACTAAATTGGGTGTCAACCGTAAGAACGGTGGTTGCATAGCATGGGCAAAGACAGGACCTTGTGCCAGACAGAAAAACTATAGGGTGATCTTTACTATTGCTCCTACAAAGGATAGTAATTGCATCCGACACGATATAGACCATAATCAAAAGCATGTCACGGGACATTGCCTTAACAGTTGCTTATTCAACGCTTTCCTTTACAACTGGACAGTAGTTTACCGAAAGGCAATATACGGAGCAAGTATACTGGACGTGTTGCTTTCCTAATACAAGGTTAGCAAGTGGATGACACAAAACCACAAGTTTTGAGCTAAAATTTTAAAATCTGAAACCCACACAACCCACAAAAATAATTTGCAAACACCGGTGAAGGGTTATTCCGGAAAACTTATCTAGGGTAAAAGCTAGATTTAATTTTCAAAAGATCAAATGTTTTCATAAAGATCCAATTTCCTTAAGGATCTAAATTTTCATAGTCATGTGGGACTGTAAACCACAACGTTACTATCATTATTTATACCGCCAAATCAAAATCACTGATGAACAAAGTGTGAAGAATAAAGAAGTGATTCTACTATTTTTATTTCAAGACTATATTACTTGAGGACAAGCAACGCTCAAGTGTGGGAATATTTGATAATGCTAAAAACGAACATATATTTCATAGCATTATCTCTCAAGAAAGACAAGCTTTTAGTTGCAATTGTTCTATTTACAATTGATATTTGTTTAAATAATAAAAGGTGAAGACAAAAGACAGATTCGACGAATTGAAGACGCAAACAACCAAAAAGCTCAAAAGTACAAAGTACAATCAAAGTGGTTCAAATTATTGATGAGAAACGTCTAAAAATTACAAGAGTACGAGCCGCAAAACGCAAAGTACAAGATATTAAATAGTACGAAAGGACGTTCGAAAATCCGGAACCGGGACCAGAGTCAACTCTCAACGCTCGACGCAACGGACTAAAAATTACAAGTCAACTATGCACATAAATATAATATAATATATAATTAATTCTTAAAATTATATATATGTTATATTATATAAACCGTCAGCAAATAAACAAACAAAAGATCATGAGCTGTAAAAAGTCGCCATGTGATCGCATGGCCAGAAGGCACAAGATCCATGCGATCGCATGGATCACTGTAGCACGCCACATTCTATAAAAAGTCAGTTTTTTGGACGAATGGAGTACTCTATCATCTATCTCTCACTCCTCTCATATATATATTTATATTTATATTTTAATTATAATTTTAATATTAAAGTTTAATAATAAGGGTATGTTAGCGAATGTTGTAAGTGTGTAAGTCAAAATTCTGTTCGTGTAACGCTACGCTATTATTAATCATTGTAAGTTATGTTCAACCTTTTTAAATTAATGTCTCGTAGCTAAGTTATTATTATGCTTATTTAAGCCGAAGTAATCGTGATGTTGGGCTAAAATATTAAGACGGGGTAATTGGGCTTTGGACCATAATTGGGGTTTGGACAAAAGACCGACACTTGTGGAAATTAGACTATGGGCTATTAATGGGCTTTATATTTGTTTAATTGAATGATAGTTCGTTAATTTAATATAAAGATTTACAATTGGATGTAGCTATAAATAACCATATACACTCGATCTGACACGATGGGCGGGATATTTATAAGTACTAATAATCGTTCATTTAACCGGACACGGGAATGGATTAATAGTTAATGGACTCATTAAAACAGGGGTGAATTACATGCAAGGAAAATTGGTGTAATTATAGTTTAAGTCCCCAATTAGTTGGAATATTTGACTTCGGATATAAGGATAATTTGACGAGGACACTCGCACTTTAAATTTATGACCAATGGACTGTTATGGACAAAAACCAGATGGACATATCGAATAATCCAGGACAAAGGACAATTAACCCATGGTAATAAACTAAAATCAGCACGTCAAACATCATGATTATGGAAGTTTAAATAAGCATAATTCCTTTATTTCATATTTCATCGCACTTTTATTTACTGTCATTTTATTTAATTGCACTTTTAATTATCGTACTTTTTAATTATCGCAATTTTATTTATTGTCATTTTATTTATCGCATTTTAATTTATCGCACTTTAATTATTGTCATTTACTTTACGCTTTAAATTAAGTCTTTTATTATTTAATATTTTACATTATGTTTTAACTGCGACTAAAGTTTTAAAATCGACAAACCGGTCATTAAACGGTAAAATCCCCCTTTTATAATAATAATACTACTTATATTTATATATATATATATTTATATACAAATTTAGTTTTAAAAATATAGCGTTAAACTTGGCTAGATCCCTGTGGAACGAACCGGACTTACTAAAAACTACACTACTGTACGATTAGGTACACTGCCTATAAGTGTTGTAGCAAGGTTTAGGTATATCCACTCTATAAATAAATAAATAACTTGTGTAAAATTGTATCGTATTTAATAGTTTTTCATAGTAAAAATATAACTATTTCGTATACACCTCTACGCACATCATTGACCTAGTCACCACTTTGCCCACTTGGCAACTTCGGTCCCTCAAGTTTCAAAGCAGGTGCGTGAATTAACCGAACAAATATTTTAAAAACGCTTGAGTAAACGAGTGACGTTATAATCCAATAACGGGAATATCCAGAACATTAGTTAACGAAAGACACGAATTTAGATAACAAAAGATATTATAAAAAAAAAAGACGGTGTTAAAAATAAATTTAACGAAAAAACGTGGGATGTTACATATCTCCCACTACTACTCGTGGTTCATCACTATTGTTCAAAACTAATGTGTGCGTATTCTTGCTACAACACCAATTGAGCAACTCTGATGTAAGTCGTTGCTACTCTTTCGTTTTCAAACCCATTTAATGCTACAGTCACTTGTAGTATAATCGTATTTCTATTTAGATTTAACAATACCAAATACCTCTAGTTGTTCTCGGTTGAAACCCATAACTTCAACAATCAAACATCCGAAACCACCACATTTCATTCAGTCATCACCAACACCGATTGTTTTCTTCTTCGAAAACCAAACCCCACATCATCACCGGTTAACACCATTAAGCAACTCCTTCACCACCACCGGCACTCACTTCCTCCTACTGTTACAGCAACCACCACTCGCCACCTCTCAACCATCGAACAAACTACAATAACTGCCACATCATCACCCTATCACTTCTCTCTCTTAAATCTCTCATCTTTTTCTCTTTTTCTTTCAGCTTTCTGTTTCGATTATAAAACGCTGCAAGTAAACATCACAAATACTACTGCAACCTTGCTGTTTCCTTTCTACTTTCGACTCAACGAAACAAGAAAGAGTATGAGTGTTTATTTGAGTCATGAACCTATAAAACAAATGAAGGAAGAAGTGGTACCACACATTTAATTGGGGTTTGTCTACTTGCTTATATTGTATTAACATATGGCATTCCATTAATTTAGCAAGTGGGTCAATGTGTGAATTATTGGCAGACAAAAATGGGTGAAATCAAAAGGCGTATTATATTTTTCTCTTTTACCTAGTAAACGTGGAACCAAACATCGCATGGCAGACAAAAGAGGTCACGTTTCATTACTGTTAATGTACCTTTGTTGAATTGTGTAAAGTACACGAATATGTTATGGGAATTAAGATAATAATTACATATTAGTGATAGTGATGCTTTCTTGCTGATCGTGATAATGAACCGAGGGTTATAGAGATTATTTAGGCCAAGAATTATAACTTCTGCTGCTGGGCCGATGCAATTTGGGCTGTGAAATTGTTGGCCAAAATCCTTTCCATGTTGAGCCATTTACAAGTAAACTAGGTTATGATAATGAGATATAAGAGTTATTATCAACTTAGATATAGAGTATTAATATAGCATTATTAAACTTCAAAGCAATTGATACAAGTGGGAATGGTTGATGATGATATGATATTACTGACATTAAAACAATTAGCCTGCTCCACGATTACTTTTCCTATCTTTTGCCTTTTGTTCGAACCCCACCGCCCACCTATCTTGCGTTTCCTGTTTCTAATCAATCTTCAAAAATTGCTGCACATTGTTTTAATAACCACAACTTTAATATTAGGTGTGTTGAGGTTGAAATCGAAGTTTTTTTTTTTATCAAAGATAGCTCTTACCTATACCTTTTGCATTTTGGTCAACAAACACTCAACAAAGTTAACCCACTTGAGAGTTGAATATAATTGCTGTTGATACATGGTAGGACTGATACCCACAACAACAATAGGTCGTTTAATCTTTTCTTTCTTCTCAAAAACCGTGAAGACACAGCTGATTCCAAGACGTAATATGACTGTGAATTGATTTAACATTTGGGCCGTGAAAATATATGAAGTATTGGGCCAAGATTCAGATTTATATTGGGCCTAAATTATAAACAAGTATGATAAAAGTTAGGAGATGAGGATAGAATAGGTGATACGAAATACGAGTACAATTGTGATGTTAAATGATCACGATGATCATGATACATGATAAACATGACGATGATGATTATGTTAAGTTGATGATGATGATAAGAAAAGAATTTGATTAATGATGACAAAATTATGATGATAAGTGTTAGATAATGATAATGCAACTAAGATGATGATAATAAACAAAAGAAGATGATGAAAGTTGTTGTTTGGATTTTGTATCATGAATAAGGAAGCACGAGGATACGTGTTAAATATAATTGGTGTATTAGTTATATCGAAAAAGCGAGAATGGAGGAGTGGTCTTGGATGTTATCGGGTTAGCTGGACGTCGCGGGTTCAAACCCGGATTTGGGCATTTTTTTAGGGATACTTCTTTGAGGTAGTATTACTATTACCATTATTATTATTATTATTATTATTATTATTATTATTATTATTATTATTATTATTATTATTATTATTATTATTATTATTATTATTATCGTAAGTACTAGTATTATTATTAGTAGTATTATTATCATTATAGATATTAAAATAAATATTAGTATTATTATTATTTGTAAAATCATTATTTTTATAGTTATTATTATTAGTAGTATTATCATTATAATCAAACCACTTTTATTACTATTATTGATATTATGTTACCAAATAAACATTTCGTATATAAAAATATACTTTTAGTAATATTACATATAAGTAAGTATTAATCACATTAACAGTTTTATATAGATATTCATATATAACAAATTAAGTATTTTTAATATAATATTAACCAAATATATATTAATATAACTATATAAATATTAGTCATTATAAATATATATACACCAATTAAATATATATAAAATAAGTTATAATATATGAAATTGTTCAATTACGATTATAGGTATTAATATGTATATAAATGATATAGGTTCGTGAATCCGAGGCCAACCCTACACTTGTTCAGTGCCATCGTATGCATATTTTTACTACAAAATATCGTATTGTGAGTTTCATTACTCCCTTTTTAAATGCTTTTGCAATATATATTTTTGGAACTGAGAATACATGCGCTGCTTTTATAACTGTTTTACGAAATAGACACAAGTAATCAAAACTACATTATATGGGTGAATGATCGAAGCCTAATATGCCCCTTTTTGCTTGGTAGCCTAAGAATTAGTAAACCGATCTACTAATTGACATGAATCCTAAAGATAGATCAATTGGGCCTAATGAACCCCATCCAAAGTACCGGATGCTTTAATACTTCGAATTCTTTTTTATCATGTCCGATGGATTTCCCGGAATGATAGGGGATATTATTATATGCATCTTGTTAAGGTCGGTTACCAGGTGTTCACCATATGAATGATTATTTTGTCTCTATGCATGAGACATATATTTATGAGAAATGGAAATGAAAATCTTGTGGTCTATTAAAATAATGAAAATGATCGTTTATGATAAACTAATGAACTCACCAACCTTTTGGTTGACACTTTAAAGCATGTTTATTCTCAGGTATTAAAGAAATCTTCCGCTGTGCATTAGCTCATTTTAGAGATCTTACTTGGAGTCATTCATGGCATATTTCGAAAGACGTTGCATTCGAGTCATTGAATTCATCAAGATTATTATTAAGTCAATTATAGTTGGATAGTGGATATTATGAAATGGTATGCATGCCTGCCAATTTTTGATGTAAAGAAAGTTTGTCTTTTAAAAACGAATGCAATATTTGTAAAATGTATCATATAGAGGTCAAGTACCTCGCGATGTAATCAACTATTATGAATCATTTATAATGTATATGAACGGGTCCTTTCAGTTGTTATCAGGGCTGGTTTAAGCTGTGTCTTCGGCTTAATCGTAGAGGGGGTTCTCACAGTGTTACCTGTGACGAAGCATTGGCTCTTACCCCTCGCGGTCCGAATATGGTTGGCTTTACCGAGAGGCATGGCCGTAAAATCAGTGTCTGAGGTACGCTCAGTGGTCACCAGGCAGTTAGCTGGGAAGGCACTGAGTGGGATGCGTCCCCACTGATTTCAGTTGGTATCAGAGCGGTGGTCTTAGCGAACCAGGTCTTGCATTAGTGTGTCTAACTGATAGTTGTTTAGATGCATTAGTGGGTCTGGACTTCGACCGTGTCTGCATGTAAAAAGTTTTGCTTATCATTTTGTGTCGAATATTACATGCTTATCATTCTTAGTCTAGACACATCTTACTGCATTAATTGCATGAATAGTGTATAGACAAAAATTCATATAATAGCGTATCTGCTAATTTATATCTTAGCGTATATGTTACTGTAAACTTTGCCTGACATATTCCGTAAATTCCTCCGTAATCTACGAAATCTTATGTTCTATACATATACATATTCTAGATAATTAGAATATCATCCGATAGCCGAAAAATCTTTTCATATCGAATTTTTTTTATTCAATCATACGAAATGGAACTAGCCACTAGTTCAAGTTCTTCAGAATCCGACAGCTATTCCGACATGGATGCTCACCTAAACTACGAAAGCAGCGTCACCAGAATGAATCAACCAATCAGCCATCATTTATTCTGGATGAATTGGAGATGGGTTCGTAGTCTACTTAATCAATGGAGACGCGAAGAAGGCGATCCCTTCCACCAACCGAATTCACCTCTTGGTGAAGAACTTAAAACACTTACCGGTGAACCTATCTGAAACACCATTTTCAACCTCATTTCTAGAGTAGCCCGTCATGATTATATTCTATCCACAATTCTAAATCTTATTCATCCACTCATTCCGACAGACAATCATCCCGGAATAATAGAAGAAGTCAACGAACTTCGCGCTCGAGTAATCAATTTGAAAAACTTGGTGCAAAACGTACCAGCTTCAGCAACATCACCGACCCCAACAGTACCACCAACAACTCAAGTTTCAACATCACATGCCTCAATATCTCATTCTGTACCTCGAGTATAATCATCGTTCTACATGACGTTCTACATCATTTATCTTCGTTCGACATGATGGTTATGTACCCTCTAAAGTTTTAGAGATTATATATTCTCGTTCTAACAATAAATCAGATGAGATTAATATCATATTAACTCGTTAAATCCATGATTATATCTGAAGAAAATATACATGTATATATGTTTTCATAAAGATTGTAATTAAAAATTCTTTTGTACAAACTGTTAATGGTGAAAATATTTTAACGGGTAGGTAATACCCGAGGAATATTTAGATTTCACATTAATAAATTACACTGTACATTCTTCAATTCAGATTCAGCAGTCACTATCAATACTGCCCAAATTCACATATATACGTATCCGTTCACCAAAGAATAACCATTTTCATCCCAATTCAATTTCATATGCGAGTTTTTGACCGATCAGAATCCAAGTCAGGATTTGACAAGTGGCATAATGAAGAAAATAATAGATAAATAAAATTGATTAGTAACCAATTAATTAACTACGTAAATTTTTTTTTCAGCATCTTCTAATCTTAAATATTTTAAATTTTAAGCTTATATATTGGACTAATGGGCTATTAACATTGGACTACTAACCTTAAATAATTAAAAAGTATTAAAATAGTAGGAAATATAAATTATAACACATTTTAGTTTAAAAGATCGTTAATAAGCTACATTTTCTATGACTAAACATTTCTTCAAGTTTGTCACTTGATTTCATCTTAAACATCCTTTGTATCTTGACGATTACAATCAGCGTTTAATCATCTAAAAATACCATTATCTTGAAATCACCTTAGATTGATAACCGATGATTCAGTTATGGTAGCATTAAATGCAGAGGAAACAACAAAATTGTAGATGGTCTAAATAGCCAAAAGTTGATAATAAAGAATGAAATGTTGAGAACGCTCGATAGAAAATTTAGTATTGAAAAACGAATTGAGCTAACCATGAAGGAGATCAAGGACAAATACAAGGACCAAATCCTATATTCAAAGAATCCAGGTAATTCTGGATCCGATGAAATCTTTAGAGAACATCTTGCTCCGAAGTCATGTTAAAATCTTGCGGAAAATTTTTCTTCATCAACTTTCGAACTTAGAAATTCCAAAATATCATCATAAATATCTTCGATATTTCTGAAGATATTTTCATAATTATCCTCGTCCGAAATTATATACCTCTTCCTGCTATCTGTATTACATCATATTGAAAACTATTTTAGTTTTCAATATTCTGTAAAATCTAAATTATGAATGGATTCTGGAGAAATGTTAAGAAGTTGAGCATGAGTTAGTATAATATAATGACACTTGGCCAACGTGATTATATTACAGTAAGTCATGCTGGAAGTTCTAATGAAACATGATGATTCACATATCATAACGTCATCATCTGCCATGTTACACGACTCGTTCAATCTGTTCAATCTCTGAACATATCAAAAAAAAATATTCTTGATAGTTCTATCCTCAGTGAATCTGGTAATTTGACAAAACAAATCGTGAGAATACGTTCCTTCGTGCTTAGAATGTTATAATCATTCAAAACTCTATATCTACGAATTCTGGACCATTATTCGCTTGATTTAAAGTCGGGAAGAGAAAAACGAGAGCATGGAGCTCCAAAATATAAGAGAAAATATAAAGCCCAACAACAACACCGAAATCACAAACTGTGCATATCAATGTGTATAACAACATAAATACACGGAAGAATGAAAAACATTATAACCCCAAGATAATAGTAGAAGTTAACAGAATCCTCCGGTGGAAGTTGGAAAAGGAGAATGATTGATGCGACAGTCAGGATCAGAACTGGGTTACGCATTGTTACAATATTTAGAAGTATGGATTAAGGAAGAAAGTATAGGAATGGTGAGAATAATGAAACGGTAGTGGTTAATTTATATTGAAAATATCGAACAGAGCAATCGAGACAGATTACCTTGTTTAATTATAGAGATCCTAATTTCCTTAAATCTCGAAGAATCATATCTTATAGATTTCCATGATTTTCTTTATATCCCTTGAATTCCCGAATTCAATCGTGACTATGTCAAAAGATTAAACGAACCTTTATTATCTCATTTCACTCTTTTGTGATAGCTTCATCCATACTTTCCGAGTAATCGAATTGTTTTATCTATATTACTCAATGGTAATAAAACTCTACTTATCATCTCATATTCATCATGAAAACATTTTTATTATTAGCCATGACGACCCCACTCAAATTTTGGGACGAAATTTCTTTAACGGGTAGGTACTGTGATGACCCGAAAATTTCCGACCAAATTTAAACTTTATTCTTATATATTTCGACACGATAAGCAAAGTCTGTAATATTGAGTCTCAAAATTTTGAACTATTATCATGAGATCATTTAACCTTTGACTGTCTTTGACGATTAACGAACAATTGTGTGTAAGTAAATATGTAAATATATATGTGTATATATATATATATATATATATATATATATATATATATATATATATATATATATATATATGAATTCTATATATAAGTAATGTTATATATATTGTAATATATATAATTTATAAATATGAAATATTCAATATATGATATTTTATAATATATATATATATTATAATTATTAAGTATGATATAACTAATAAATTGTAATATTATTATATTAAATATAAATTGAAATATAGTTGTTATAGTAATTACTTTCATTATTATTATTATTAATACTAATGTTAATATTAATAATTAATATTAGTGTTAGTTATATTATTATAGATATTACATAGATATGAAATTTTACACATTTAATTTGTTATCTTTACTAATAATGTTATTATTACTTTCAAATATTAAATCTTAATACCAGTGTCATTATTATTAATATATATAATATGAAATTTGACATAGTTAATTACTGATATTATCATTATCATCATTAATATCATAATTAGTAGAAAAATTGTAACTTTAGTTATTATCATAATTATTATTATTATGAATACTAACAAATATCCTTTTATGTAAAATTTAGTAATATCATTATTTTTATTACTTTTATCATTATTTTTATTATTATTAGTATTATTTTGAAATTACTATTATTAATAATATTATTAAATCTATTATTAGTATATCTATTATTAATAATATATTTATATTTATTATTTAATAAATCAAAGATCTTATAAAACAGATAATTGAACAAAATCTGTTCCAGTCCTTTTCCCTACTTTTTGAATTGTCTTATTGATTGAATTATGACTCTAATCATACCCGTGAGTGAGTTGAATTATTAAAAACCCTATGAGTATTTTGATCATTCTTTCCATATGAATAAATACACATGCACATTAGATATAGATAGACTCTTATATATCTTCTCCTTCTTCTTCTTGTGTTCTTCTTCTTCTCATGAGACAACCGGTCACTCTTCGAAACCACCACACCACAACCGTCACGTGATGCTACTACTACTTATTATTCCATTGATCACCATTGAAGCTAATATGTTAATGTTTCTGGTTCGTCCCCAACGAACCCAACACCACAACACCATCGCCACTTCCACCACCAAGATCCTCCATCTCTTTCCCACTGTTATTTCCATTTTAAAACATCCCAATACCTAACCTTGTGAACAACACCACCAAACAACCAATAACTCATAATAGATCGCCATTTTCATCTTCAATACCACCACTTTCGAATCAATCCACAGCCACCGTGACTTGCAACCTCCAATATCTCCCACTACTATGAAACTACTGTGTGTGTATTCTTGCTACAACACCAATTGAGCAACTCTGCTGTAAGTCGTTGCTACTCTTTCGTTTTCAAACCCATTTAATGCTACAGTCACTTGTAGTATAATTATATTTCTATTTAGATTTAACAATACCAAATACCTCTACTTATTCTCGGTTGAAACCCATAACTTCAACAATCAAACATCCGCAACCACCACATTTCAATCAGTCATCACCAACACCGATTATTTTCTTCTTCGAAAACCAAACCCCACATCATCACCGGTTAACACCATTAAGCAACTCCTTCACCACCACCGGCAATCACTTCCTCCAACTGTCACAGCAACCACCACTCGCCACCTCTCAACCATCGAACAAACTACAATAACTGCCACATCATCACCCTATCACTTATCTCTCTTAAATCTCTCATCTTTTTCTCTTTTTCTTTCAGCTTTCTGTTTCGATTATAAAACGCTGCAAGTAAACATCACAAATACTACTGCAACCTTGCTGTTTCCTTTCTACTTTCGACTCAATGAAACAAGAAAGAGTATGAGTGTTTATTTGAGTCATGAACCTATAAAACAAATGAAGGAAGAAGTGGTACCACACATTTAATTGGGGTTTGTCTACTTGCTTATATTGTATTAACATATGGCATTCCATTAATTTAGCAAGTGGGTCAATGTGTGAATTAATGGCAGACAAAAATGGGTGAAATCAAAAGGCGTATTATATTTTTCTCTTTTACCTAGTAAACGTGGAACCAAACATCGTATGGCAGACAAAAGAGGTCACGTTTCATTACTGTTAATGTACCTTTGTTGAATTGTGTAAAGTACAAGAATATGTTATGGGAATTAAGATAATAATTACATATTAGTGATAGTGATGCTTTCTTGCTGATCGTGATAATGAACCGAGGGTTATAGAGATTATTTAGGCCAAGAATTATAACTTCTGCTGCTGGGCCGATGCAATTTGGGCTGTGAAATTGTTGGCCAAAATCCTTTCCATGTTGGGCCATTTACAAGTAAACTAGGTTATGATAATGAGATATAAGAGTTATTATCAACTTAGATATAGAGTATTAATATAGCATTATTAAACTTCAAAGCAATTGATACAAGTGGGAATGGTTGATGATGATATGATATTACTGACATTAAAACAATTAGCCTGCTCCATGATTACTTTTCCTATCTTTTGCCTTTTGTTCGAACCCCACTGTGACGACCCGGAAATTCCCGACCAAATTTAAATTTAATCTTTATATGATTTCGACACGATAAGCAAAGTCTGTAATGTTGAGTCTCAAAAAGTTTAAAACTGTTTCATGAATTCAATTGACCATTGACTGTTTTCGACGATTCACTAACAATTGTTGTAAATAAATATAAATATGTGTATATATAAATGAAAGTATATATAATAAATTGTAAATATAAAATAAACAATAGAATTAAATATGTAATATAGGATACAAAATAATTAAGTGTAAATTTAAAATGAATCTATATATATAAATATATATGATTTCTATGAATAACTATTATTATATGTATATTGTAATATATATATAATTTATGAATAATAAATAAAGGTTATCATATTATGTATAATTATTAAATATTAAATATCACATAATTAATAATATATAATACAAGTTAAGGATATAGTTGTCATAATAACTTTCATTATTAATTATTAATACAATACTAATATCAATATTAATATTAGTTTTATGTATATATTATAATTGTAATTTAAATATTATCAGTTATTATAATTATTATGTAATAGCATTATAATTATGGTTAGTATAATTATTAATAAGAATTATAAATATTATAATTATTATTAGAGTTATCATTGTTAATACCACTATTATATTATAAGTAGTAAAATTTTGATTACTATTTTTATATAATTACCATTAACATTAAAATCATTATTATTATAAATATTCTTAGAAAGTAATGCAATTTATTATTTGCATCATTAATAATAATATTATTATTATTATCATTCTTATTAATGACTATTCCAAAACTTATTAAAAATTATCATTTTGGGTATTATTAATAACATCACATGATTATCAATATATTTTTTAAATTTATTATTATAAATATCTTGTTATTAATAATTAATATAATTATTATTAATTAGTATTAATATTATTAATAACGTATTTATTAATTATTATATACATAAATAAATCATATAAAAAGAAAAAGGTGCGTAATCTGTTTTCTTGACTTTAATCGTGTAATAAGAATGAAATACAAACAGATATATCCAAAATCTATTAGAGATCCTTATCAACTCTTTAATTTATTTTATTTTTTATTTCTTTCTGTTATTCCTTTTCGTGAACGTGATACACTAATCCATTATATAATTCAATTTACAGTGAGCTGTGAAAGACTTCATTCACTCTATTATCAACTGTATCTCACTTCTATCTGCTTTAAAAAATTGCTAAAATAAATTAAACTTTGAAAGAAAAAAAACCTGTTAAACCCCTGTTCGTGAGTCATTTATTCAAAACCTTGAATTCAAGTTCATTTTCACAATCCTTAAATATAGTTGGGTTAGAAATCTTCCAATTTAACCATCTGGAAAGTTTCAAGGTACAATTTCTAATATTGAGTTGTAATTTTGAGGTCAAAGTTCCAAAATAAAAAGTTGACAAATCATTCTTCATTAAAATTCGATTTTTTTCTGTATTTCAAGTTAAATTGATTATCGATAAAGCTCCTATGAGTGAATTGGAATTTATTTTATGAAGGATTCATAAGCTAAAAACATATAGAATTCGAAATCAAATAATTTTTTTTTAAAAACCTGCGTCGCACAGCAGAAACTGTATTGATGTTTTCGTTTTATTTTTTTTATGTGTTTTCAATTAATAAACATTGAATATTTAATTGTTATTATTACTTTGATGAATTTGAAATTTTTTTGATAAAAAATAAACATCTGGTCGACTGGTATTTGGAGAAGAAGGAGAAAATGGGAAAATAAATAATACGGGTTAAATACATTTTCGATCGTGATATAAATCAGAAAAGGGGCAACAGCCCAATGGTCAAGTGTGTTAGCGGTGAACGAGGGGTCACGGGTTCGAGCCTCGCTTGAGGCAATTTTTTTGTTGTTAAAAAAGCTTATTTGAAGGTATACTTCTTTTATTATGTTTTATTATTATTATTATTATTATTATTATTATTATTATTATTATTATTATGTTTTATTATTATTATTATTATTATTATTATTATTATTATTATTATGTTTTATTATTATTATTATTATTATTATTATTATTATTATTATTATTATTATTATTATTATTATTATTATTATTATTATTATTATTATGTAGTGACCCGAACTTTTCCATGTTTATATATATTAATTGAGATTGATATTTACATGACTAAATGTTTCCAACGTATTAAGCAATCAAGCTTATTAAGACTCGATTAATTGAAATAGGTTTCATATAGACAATTGACCACCCAAGTTGACCGGTGATTCACGAACGTTAAAACTTGTAAAAACTATACGATAACATATATATGGTTATATGTATAGTTAACATGATTTTATTATAAGTAAGTATCTCATTAGGTATTTTAACAATGAGTTATATACATAAAAATGAGTCTATTAATTTAAGAAACTCGAAAACAATATATATATAACGGTTATCGTTATAACGTATTACTAGGTACATATGAATCATATTAAGATATTGATACACTTGGTTAATTATGTTAAATGATAAGTAAATATATCATTAAGTGTATTAACAATGAACTACATATGTAAAAATAAGACTACTAACTTAATGATTTCGAAACGAGACATATATGTAACGATTATCGTTGTAACGACATTTAACTGTATATATATCATACTAAGATATATTATATATCATAATATCATGATAATGTAACAATTTAACATCTCATTTGATATAATAAACAATGGGTTAACAACATTTAACAAGATCGTTAACCTAAAGGTTTCAAAACAACATTTACATGTAACGACTAACGATGACTTAACGACTCAGTTAAAATGTATATACATGTAGTGTTTTAATATGTATTCATACACTTTTGAAATACTTTAAGACACTTATCAAAATACTTCTACTTAACAAAAATGCTTACAATTACATCCTCGTTCAGTTTCATCAGCAATTCTACTTGTATGCACCCGTATTCGTACTCGTACAATACACAGCTTTTAGATGTATGTACTATTGGTATATATACTCCAATTATCAGCTCTTAGCAGCCCATGTGAGTCACCTAACACATGTGGGAACCATCATTTGGCAACTAGCATGAAATATCTCATAAAATTACAAAAATATGAGTAATCATTCATGACTTATTTACATGAAAACAAAATTACATATCCTTTATATCTAATCCATATACCAACGACCAAAAACACCTACAAACACTTTCATTCTTTAATTTTCTTCAAATAATTAATCTCTCTCAAGTTCCATCTTCAAGTTCTAAGTGTTCTTCATAAATTCCATAAGTATAGTTTCATAAAAATCAAGAATACTTCCAAGTTTGCAAGTCTACTTCCAATCTTTCTAATCCATTCCAAGTAATGATCTAAGATCAAGGAACCTTTGTTATTTATAGTAGGTTATCTTTCTAATTCAAGGTAATATTCATATTCAAACTTTGATTCAATTTCTACAACTATAACAATCTTATTTCGAGTGAAAATCTTACTTGAACTGTTTTCGTGTCATGATTCTGTTTCAAGAACTTTCAAGCCATCCAAGGATCCTTTGAAGCTAGATCCATTTTTCTCATTTCCAGTAGTTTTATCCAGAAAACTTGAGGTAGTAATGATGTTCATAACATCATTAGATTCATACATATAAAGCTATCTTATTCGAAGGTTTAAACTTGTAATCACTAGAACATAGTTTAGTTAATTCTAAACTTGTTCGCAAACAAAAGTTAATCCTTCTAACTTGAATTTTAAAATCAACTAAACACATGTTCTATATCTATATGATATGCTAACTTAATGATTTAAAACTTGGAAACACGATGAACACCATAAAATCGGATATGCGCCGTCGTAGTAAAACCGAGGGCTATTTTGGTTTGGATAATTAAAAACTATGATAAACTTTGATTTAAAAGTTGTTCTTCTGGGAAAATGATATTTCATATGAACATGAAACTATATCTAAAATCTTGGTTAAACTCAAAGTGAAAGTATGTTTTTCAAAATGGTCATCAAGATGTCGTTCTTTCGACGGAAATGACTACCTCTTTAGTAATTGACATGTAACTTAAATTTCCGACTATAAACCTATACTTTTTCTGATTGGATTCTTAAATTAGAGTTCAATATGAAACCATAGCAATTTGATTCACTCAAAACGGATTTAAAATGAAGAAGTTATGGGTAAAACAAGATTGGATATTTTTGATCTTTTTAGCTACGGGAAATGTTTAACAAATCTATACAAATCATATCATAGCTAACTTATATTGTATTATACATGTATTCTAATATATTATGTAATCTTGGGATACCATAGACACGTATGCAAATGTTTTGACATATCATATCGACCCATGTATATATATTATTTGGAACAACCATAGACACTCTATATGCAGTAATATTGGAGTTAGCTATACAGGGTTGAGGTTGATTCCAAAAATATATATACTTTGAGTTGTGATCTAGCCTGAGACGTGTATACAGTGGGTCGTGGATTGATTCAAGATAATATATATCTATTTATTTCTGTACATCTAACTGTGGACAACTATTTGTAGGTTATTAACGAGGACAGCTGACTTAATACACTCAAATCTTTAAAACATAATAAAAATGGTTGTAATTATATTTTGATCATACTTTGATATATATGTACATATTTGTATAGGTTCGTTAATCGATCCGTGGCCAAGTCTTATTTTCGAGGAAGGAAATATCTGTGAAAGTGAGTTATAGTCCCACTTTTAAAATCTAATATTTTTGGGATGAGAATACATGCAGGTTTTATAAATGATTTACAAAATAGACATATGTAACATCCCGCCTTTTTCCGTTTTATTTTCCGTTATACTAATTTAAACTCCGTTATATGTTTATAACATCTCCCGTTAATACGCGTTTTAAAATATTCCGTTTAGGTATCTTCCGCACCCGACTACAAACTCGAGGGACTAAAATTGACACGGGGCAAACTAGTTGACTAGGTCACCTAGTCCACCCCAATCACCACCATTCAACCATCTCTCTCTCTCTCTTTCTCTCTAGCAAGAACACACCCAATTTCCAAATTCATTCAATCATCATCTAAATTCGATCTAGGAGGCTTACAACAAAATAAATTACATATTCGTGATCCTCTCTTCATCCTCTTCATTTTGGTACCAACTTCATCTCGTTTGGGTAACATTTCTAAAACACTAGTTTTCTTTAAATTTGTGTTCTTGACTTAAAAGTATATTAATTAGTGTCTATGGCTCATTGTGATGTCGTGTATGTAATTTGTATGCTCGATTTGTTGTTTTTGGTGTAACTAGTTCATTATGAAAATTACTTGCTAAATCCTTGATTTTGGATGATCAAATGTTATTAGATTGTTAATGTGCATGTTTTAAAAGTGTTACTAGTATCATTAGCTTCATTTTGATGTATAGATTGATTAAAGAAACTTCATAAACGCGATTATTGATTTTGTGAACTTTTGGTTAGGGTTGACAACTCTTAAAACGAACTTTTGATGCGTTGAATGCTTGTTAATGTTATTGATAAGTGTTTAGTTGTATTACATGTTTCATTACCTTCAAAACAGCATATCATATGTATAAATTGGATTCCCGAAACTTAAATTGCAATTGATGAACTTGAAACTTGAAAATAAACCTCTATTGATCACTTGGCAGGATTTCGGTTATAGTATATGATGTTTTTGCTTGATGAAAAGTGCTTAGTTGCGTTCCTTGTCGAAAGAGCTTTCCGATGATATAAAATACATGTTCTAATTGTTTGCGGATCATAAAATGTGATTGTTTGTGTTTTGGTTCGTCCATTTGAGGAATACAGCAAACAGGGGCTGGAAACCGATCAGGACGCCGTCCAGATACTGGGGACGCCGTCCCACCTTTTGAACCTAGACGCCGTCTAGGATATCAGGACGCCGTCCCACCCTTTATTGTGGGACGCCGTCTAGCCATTTGGGACGCCGTCCCATTGTACTAAAACTGGCTGTTTGCTTTGGTCATTTGACATAAAAATGTTTGCTATGCTACGGACCTCCGATTAACATGAAACTTGGCCAACATGCTCATATATGATTATATAAATTAGAAAAATTGTCGGATACCCAACCCGACCCCGTTGACTTTTCTGTTGACTTTGACCCGACCAAGTTGACTTTTAATCAAACTTAACCAAATAATTGTGCAATCGTTCTAACATGTTTTTATACTTGTACCTTGCATGAAACATGACAATTTGATTCACATGCTATTATGATCGAGTCTTAACGAACCATAGGACTAATTGAACATCTTTGACCTATCGTGCTTACCGTTATTGATACAACCTATTGTTTAGGTCAAGACTAGCATTGTTCTTTGCACACGTTTACTTGTTGAAGTACTTTACTACTCGTGCACTCAAGGTGAGATCATAGTCCCACTTTTACTCTTTTTGAACTTACATTTGGGATGAGAAAACATAAACATTTCTTGACTAAGTGAACACAAGTACAGGAAAACAAACATTCTACATACGAGTTTAGAACAAAATCCTCAATTCGATTATCATTAGTTACACCTGCCGGGTGTAAGCGAGAACTTATGTTGTATGGATCCATATGGGTTTGACAAACCCTCATTCAAACGGTTCGCTACCGTTTACGAATGAAATATATTTTCGAGAAACAGTGTATGTTCTAGCACTAAGTGATGGGGTTCAATGGAGAAATGTTAAGCATTGATAATTGGGTGCTCGTGAAACAAACTTTTGGAATGTATTACTATTATTTCATTGATGCAAATCTTGTGGTTCACTTGTACTTACTTACTTAAACCTATGATTTCACCAACGTTTTCGTTGACAGATTTCTATGTTTTTCTCAGGTCTTTGAACGATATGTGTTACATGCTTCCGCTCATTATTTTGATACTTGCATTGGATGTCGAGTATATATGCATACATGGAGCGTCTTTTGGCTACTTTCAAATTGTGTCGCATAAGTTTCATTTGTACTTAAAACTTTGTATCGTAACTTGTGGTGGAACTATTCTTGTAAACTTTGAACAATCTTTACATTTGGAATGAATGCGACATATCTTTTGGTCAAACGTTGTTTTAAAGACTTATGACCACGTAACGGGACCTAAGTAGATGGCGCCGTCAAATATGTTTTGGTCGGGTCGCTACAGATGGTATCAGAGCGTTGGTTGTAGGGATTTAGAGTTCATTAGTGTCAACCCCGAGTCATAGGGTGCATTGGTGAGTCTAGACTACAACCGGCATATAGACTTGAAGTAGGAATTACTTGACTACTTGTGCATTTATACTCGAACGCTTCTACTCATATCTACTCTTAGTTCATCTTAATCTCACGTTGTTTAATTTGATTGACACGCCACCTTGACTATATGAAATGATGTCGAATGCACATATGAATCAGGGTAATATAATTTCCGGGATTATATTACGGTGACTCATATGAACGTTCCGACATTATGACATAAAGAATTTAAGGCGAGTCGAGGAAAAACTTCTCTTTATCTTTATTCTATATCACGGTTAGTATTATTGAGAATGCTAATCAATGATATTCTTGTGTCTTGAAGGAACAATGGCTCCTCGTCGTGTACGCCGCAATGAAACTCCCGAACAAGCTCTCGAACGGATGATAGCCACCGCCGTAGATGCGGCCATGGCCGGTCACTCATCCAACAACAATAATAATAACAACCACAACAACAACAACAACAACAACAACAACAATGGAGCCGGAAACTCAAACGAGGGATGCTCCTATAAAGCTTTCATGGGGTGCAAACCTCACACTTTTGATGGAACCGGGGGACCGGTCATGCTCACCCGATGGTTTGAGCAAACGGAAGCCGTCCTTAGCATAAGCGGTTGTCGGGACCAAGACAAGGTCAAATACTCCACTCACACCTTCGCCGGTGTCGCTCTTACATGGTGGAATACTTATGTACAATCGGTGGGTACCGATGAAGCTCACGCCCTCTCTTGGGCCGACTTGAGGGAAAAGATGATTGTCGAATATTTCCCTCGTGAAGAAACCCGAAGGCTCGAACAAGAGCTAAGAACTTTAAAGGTGATCGGAAATGATCTCAAGGCTTATAATCAACGATTTTCCGAACTAGCCTTGATGTGCCCAAATCTTGTGAACCCTGAAGCTTTAAGGGTTGAACTTTACATGGATGGTCTTCCAAAGAGTATCAAACACGGAGTAATGTCATCCAAACCCACTAATCATCAAGAGGCCTTGAACATGGCCCGCAAATTGATAGAAACGGTTGACGAAATCGTAGTTCCGGCACCTAAGGCCGAGGATAAATCGGGCGGCAACAAAAGAAAATGGGAAGCTCCCCAATCAAGCAACAACAACTTTGCCAAGAAATCTTTCACTTCCGACGGCAAGAAGGGTTATGCCGGGAATCTACCTTTTTGCAACAAATGCAACAAACATCACTTTGGCGAATGTAGTAAGCTAATTTGCCATCGGTGCCAAGGAATTGGTCATAAGGCCAACGATTGTAAAAGTGCCACTCCCGTCGCTCGAAAGTGGCCCAATGCACCAAAGACGGGCACTTGTTACGAATGTGGCCAAACGGGTCATTATAGAAATGCATGCCCGAAAAGGAAAGATAACACCAATACGCGCGGCCGAGCTTTCAACATCAACACCGAGGAAGCCCGGGATGACACTGAACTAGTCACGGGTACGTTTCTTCTCAACAATTCTTATGTCTCTTGCTTATTCGATTCGGGTGCCGATAAATGCTTTGTATCCAAGACTTTGACTCATTCTTTTAGCACTCCACCTCTTCCATTAGATACCACTTATACCATTGAAGTGGCTAACGGGAAACTATTAAGTGCCGACACATATTACCGGGGGTGTACGTTAAACATTTTGGGTAAGGAATTTGAAATTGACTTGATACCCATGGAACTAGGAAGCTTTGATGTAATAATCGGTATGAATTGGTTAGTCAAAACGAAATCTCACATCCTTTGTGATCTTAACGCAATCCGAATTCCTATCGAGAATGGTGAACCTTTGATTGTTTATGGCGATAAGAGTTGCACCAGACTCAACCTCGTTTCGTGCCTTAAAGTTAGAAAACTGCTCCGTAAGGGTTGTTTTGCGATCCTTGCCCACGTTAAGAAAGTTGAGTCCGATGATAAGCATATCGATGATGTGCCAATTGTTAGTGACTATTCCGATGTATTTCCCGATGAATTGCCGGGTCTTCCACCTCATCGACCGGTTGAATTCCAAATCGATCTTATTCCGGGAGCCGCACCCGTAGCACGTGCACCATATAGACTCGCCCCATCCGAAATGCAAGAATTGCAAAGTCAAATCCAAGAACTACTTGATCGTGGTTTTATCCAACCTAGCCATTCACCTTGGGGCGCTCCGATTTTGTTTGTTAAAAAGAAAGACGGATCCCTACGAATGTGCATTGATTATCGTGAACTAAATAAATTGACGGTTAAGAACCGATATCCTCTTCCTCGCATCGATGACCTCTTTGATCAACTACAAGGGTCTTGTGTATATTCGAAAATCGATCTCCGCTCGGGTTATCATCAATTAAGGGTTAAGGGGGAAGATGTCTCCAAAACTGCTTTCCGGACTCGTTACGGTAGTTATGAATTCCTTTTCATGCCATTTGGTCTCACTAACGCACCGGCGGTGTTCATGGATCTTATGAACCGCGTGTGCAAACCGTATCTCGATAAATTCGTTATTATGTTCATCGATGATATATTGATCTATTCTAAAAATGAAGAAGAACACGAACAACATCTCCGACTTGTGCTTGAACTCTTGAGACAAGAACGACTTTATGCCAAATTCTCCAAGTGTGAATTTTGGTTGAAGGAAGTTCAATTTCTTGGTCATGTTGTAAGTGATCAAGGTATTAAAGTCGATCCCACGAAGATCGAAGCCATTAGTAAATGAGAGACTCCTACTACTCCTACTCACATTCGTCAATTCTTGGGTCTCGCCGGGTACTATCGTAGATTCATCGAAAAATTCTCTTTGGTTGCACGTCCTCTAACCGCATTAACTCACAAAGGAAAGAAATTCATTTGGGCGACCGAGCAAGAATCCGCGTTTCAAATCTTGAAAACGAAGCTAACCACCGCTCCTATCTTGTCACTTCCCGAAGGCAATGATGACTTTGTTGTATATTGCGATGCCTCGAAACATGGTTTTGGGTGTGTATTGATGCAACGAACGAAAGTCATTGCTTATGCTTCTCGACAACTCAAAATTCATGAACGAAACTACACGACGCATGATCTCGAACTCGGAGCCGTCGTCTTTGCACTTAAAATGTGGAGACACTATCTTTATGGAACCAAGAGTACTATCTTTACCGACCACAAAAGTCTCCAACACATTTTCGATCAAAAGCAACTAAACATGAGACAACGACGGTGGATTGAAACTTTGAACGATTACGATTGCGAGCTTCGTTACCATCCCGGGAAGGCAAACGTAGTAGCCGATGCCTTAAGTCGAAAAGAAAGAGCGGTGCCTCTTCGTGTCCGAGCTTTAAACATCACCATTCACACCAACCTTAATAGCCAAATTCGGGTAGCCCAAGATGAGGCTCTCAAGGATGAAAACCTTTCACACGAGCTCTTAAACATTCACGTCTCTCGATTCGAAATTAGGGAGACCGGACTCCGATATTACGCCGGAAGGATTTGGGTGCCTAGTTATGGGGACCTACGAAGCCTTATTTTAGATGAAGCCCATAAGTCACGATACTCGATTCACCCCGGTGCCAATAAGATGTACCACGACCTTAAACAACTATATTGGTGGCCGAACATCAAAAGGGACGTAGCTACTTATGTTTCCAAGTGTTTGACATGTTCCAAAGTCAAAGCCGAACACCAAAGACCGTCCGGATTACTTCAACAACCCGAGATCCCGCAATGGAAGTGGGAAAGGATAACGATGGATTTTATCACCAAGCTACCAAAAACGACGGGCGGTTATGATACCATTTGGGTTATTGTTGACCGTCTCACCAAATCCGCACACTTCCTTGCCATGAAAGAAACAGACAAAATGGAGAAACTTGCACAACTTTACATTAAGGAGATCGTAGCCCGACACGGTGTACCTTTATCGATTATCTCCGACCGAGATGGCCGTTTCGTTTCTAGATTTTGGCGTACATTGCAAGAAGCGTTGGGAACGCGTTTAGACATGAGCACCGCATATCATCCTCAAACCGATGGACAAAGCGAACGTACAATTCAAACCTTAGAAGACATGTTACGAGCTTGCGTGGTTGATTTCGGAAAAGCTTGGGACAAGCACTTACCTCTCGCCGAGTTCTCTTATAACAATAGTTATCACGCGAGTATTAAAGCCGCACCTTTTGAAGCGCTATATGGCCGTAAATGTCGTTCACCTCTTTGTTGGGCCGAGGTAGGCGACGTGCAAATCACCGGACCCGAACTCATTCACGAAACCACCAAGAAAATCATTCAAATCCGAGATAGGCTTAGGACGGCCCGAAGTCGTCAAAAGAGCTATACCGACAAACGACGCAACGATCTTGAATTTCAAGTCGGTGACCGAGTAATGTTGAAAGTCGCACCTTGGAAGGGTGTAATCCGTTTTGGGAAACGCGGGAAGCTAAATCCGCGGTATATTGGTCCTTTCGAAATCTTGGAGCGTATTGGAACCGTTGCTTATCGTTTAGATCTTCCGCCTCAATTGAGCTCCGTTCATCCTACTTTCCATGTATCCAACTTGAAAAAGTGTCTTGCCGAACCCGATATCGTCATTCCTCTCGAGGAGCTTACCATTGATGACAAACTTCATTTCGTGGAGGAACCGGTTGAAACTGTGGACACCTCCGTCAAGACATTGAAACAAATCCGAATCCCAATTGTTAAAGTCCGTTGGAACGCCAAAAGGGGACCCGAGTTTACTTGGGAAAGACAAGATCAAATGCAAAGGAAGTATCCTCATCTATTCGTGAATTCGGAAACGCAAGATCTCGAGGAAGAAACAACGACTACTACGCCTACTTAAATTTCGGGACGAAATTTCTTTTAAGGAGTAGGTAATGTAACATCCCGCCTTTTTCCGTTTTCTTTTCCGGTATACTAATTTAAACTCCATTATATGTTTATAACATCTCCCGTTAATACGCGTTTTAAAATATTCCGTTTAGGTATCTTCCGCACCCGACTACAAACTCGAGGGACTAAAATTGACACGGGGCAAACTAGTTGACTAGGTCACCTAGTCCACCCCAATCACCACCATTCAACCATCTCTCTCTCTCTCTTTCTCTCTAGCAAGAACACACCCAATTTCCAAATTCATTCAATCATCATCTAAATTCGATCTAGGAGGCTTACAACAAAATAAATTACATATTCGTGATCCTCTCTTCATCCTCTTCATTTTGGTACCAACTTCATCTCGTTTGGGTAACATTTCTAAAACACTAGTTTTCTTTAAATTTGTGTTCTTGACTTAAAAGTATATTAATTAGTGTCTATGGCTCATTGTGATGTCGTGTATGTAATTTGTATGCTCGATTTGTTGTTTTTGGTGTAACTAGTTCATTATGAAAATTACTTGCTAAATCCTTGATTTTGGATGATCAAATGTTATTAGATTGTTAATGTGCATGTTTTAAAAGTGTTACTAGTATCATTAGCTTCATTTTGATGTATAGATTGATTAAAGAAACTTCATAAACGCGATTATTGATTTTGTGAACTTTTGGTTAGGGTTGACAACTCTTAAAACGAACTTTTGATGCGTTGAATGCTTGTTAATGTTATTGATAAGTGTTTAGTTGTATTACATGTTTCATTACCTTCAAAACGGCATATCATATGTATAAATTGGATTCCCGAAACTTAAATTGCAATTGATGAACTTGAAACTTGAAAATAAACCTCTATTGATCACTTGGCAGGATTTCGGTTATAGTATATGATGTTTTTGCTTGATGAAAAGTGCTTAGTTGCGTTCCTTTTCGAAAGATCTTTCCGATGATATAAAATACATGTTCTAATTGTTTGCGGATCATAAAATGTGATTGTTTGTGTTTTGGTTCGTCCATTTGAGGAATACAGCAAACAGGGGCTGGAAACCGATCAGGACGCCGTCCAGATACTGGGGACGCCGTCCCACCTTTTGAACCTAGACGCCGTCTAGGATATCAGGACGCCGTCCCACCCTTCATTGTGGGACGCCGTCTAGCCATTTGGGACGCCGTCCCATTGTACTAAAACTGGCTGTTTGCTTTGGTCATTTGACATAAAAATGTTTGCTATGCTACGGACCTCCGATTAACATGAAACTTGGCCAACATGCTCATATATGATTATATAACTTAGAAAAATTGTCGGATACCCAACCCGACCCCCGTTGACTTTTCCGTTGACTTTGACCCGACCAAGTTAACTTTTAATCAAACTTAACCAAATAATTGTGCAATCGTTCTAACATGTTTTTATACTTGTACCTTGCATGAAACATGACAATTTGATTCACATGCTATTATGATCGAGTCTTAACGAGCCATAGGACTAATTAAACATCTTTGACCTATCGTGCTTACCGTTATTGATACAACCTATTGTTTAGGTCAAGACTAGCATTGTTCTTTGCACACGTTTACTTGTTGAAGTACTTTACTACTCGTGCACTCAAGGTGAGATCATAGTCCCACTTTTACTCTTTTTGAACTTACATTTGGGATGAGAAAACATAAACATTTCTTGACTAAGTGAACACAAGTACAGGAAAACAAACATTCTACATACGAGTTTAGAACAAAATCCTCAATTCGATTATCATTAGTTACACTTGCCGGGTGTAAGCGAGAACTTATGTTGTATGGATCCATATGGGTTTGACAAACCCTCATTCAAACGGTTCGCTACCGTTTACGAATGAAATATATTTTCGAGAAACAGTGTATGTTCTAGCACTAAGTGATGGGGTTCAATGGAGAAATGTTAAGCATTGATAATTGGGTGCTCGTGAAACAAACTTTTGGAATGTATTACTATTATTTCATTGATGCAAATCTTGTGGTTCACTTGTACTTACTTACTTAAACCTATGATTTCACCAACGTTTTCGTTGACAGATTTCTATGTTTTTCTCAGGTCTTTGAACGATATGTGTTACATGCTTCCGCTCATTATTTTGATACTTGCATTGGATGTCGAGTATATATGCATACATGGAGCGTCTTTTGGCTACTTTCAAATTGTGTCGCATAAGTTTCATTTGTACTTAAAACTTTGTATCGTAACTTGTGGTGGAACTATTCTTGTAAACTTTGAACAATCTTTACATTTGGAATGAATGCGACATATCTTTTGGTCAAACGTTGTTTTAAAGACTTATGACCACGTAACGGGACCTAAGTAGACGGCGCCGTCAAATATGTTTTGGTCGGGTCGCTACAACATAAGTACGTGAAACTACATTCTATGATTGAATTATCGAAATCGAATATGTCCCTTTTTATTAAGTCTGATAATCTAAGAATTAGGGAACAGACACCCTAATTGACGCGAATCCTAAAGATAGATCTATTGGGCCTAACAAACCCCATCCAAAGTACCGGATGCTTTAGTGCTTCGAAATTTATATCAGATCCGAAGGGTGTCCCGGAATGATGGGGATATTCTTATATATGCATCTTGTTAATGTCGGTTACCAGGTGTTCACCATATGAATGATTTTTATCTCTATGTATGGGATGTGTATTAAAATATGAAATCTTGTGGTCTATTGTTACGATTTGATATATATAGGTTAAACCCATAACTCACGAATATTTTTGTTGACGTTTAAAGCATGTTTATTCTCAGGTGAATACTAAGAGCTTCTGCTGTTGCATACTAAAATAAGGATAAGATTTGGAGTCCATGTTTGTATGATATTGTGTAAAAACTGCATTCAAGAAACATATGTCGATGTAATATATTTCTATTGTAAACCATTATGTAATGGTCGTGTGTAAACAGTATATTTTAGATTATCATTATTTGATAATCTACGTAATGTTTTTAAAACCTTTATTGATAAAATAAAGGTTATGGTTGTTTTAAAAATGAATGCAGTCTTTGAAAAATGTCTCATATAGAGGTCAAAACCTCGCAACGAAATCAATTAATATGGAACGTTTATAATCAATATGAACGGGACATTTCAGTTGGTATCCGAGCGTTGGTCTTAGAGAACCAGAAAATTTGCATTAGTGTGTCTTATCGAGTTTGTTTGGATGCATTAGTGAGTCTGGACTTCGACCGTGTTTTCTTTAAAAATGATTGCTTAACATTTTTGTTGGAAACTATATATTATTAACATGTAAATATTATGTGATATATTAATCTCTTAACATGTTTGATATTTTGTGATAGATGTCTACCTCTAGCACAAATCCCATTGACTCACCTAATAATAACGAAGAGTCGAATATATATTGGCAAGATTCACAAGTTTCCGAAGAACCGGAAGAAGAGGAAACGGAACCGGAAGAAGATGAACCAGAAGAAGAGGTTCCGGAGGGGGGAATAGTAGGAACCACATAAAACCGGTCAAATAAAAGAAAATCCTCAACCAATGGACCAAAGTTAATAATGGTCAATGGTGTTTTCGCTAAGGAAGCAAAATATTGAGAAAATTACCAATTTTCCGATGAATCGAATCCTGATGAGGATTCCGATGATGTTATAGAAATTATCCCGACCCAATTTAATGAGGCAAAAGAAAATAATAAGGGAAAAGGCATCAAAATAGAGAAATCTGATTCCAACCCCGATGAACTTTATATGTACCGTCAACACCCGTATTTTCAATATCGTGACAATAACCCAGGAACCTCTAAACCACCAGGTTTTTCTAAACCAATGTGGAAAATGACGACTATTATTAGAGGAACATCATATATCCATAGAAGATTAGGAAAAAGAACCAAGTCCGAAGAAGAAGAAACCAGTGATTCAGATTAGAGGGGTGTGAGCATGTTGTGTAATAAATGTATTGTAGTGTACTTGTACTTTTATGTTCTATGTAAAAATTGCTTGTATTGTTTGTTTTTACGAATCTAATCCTTGTCTATTTTACAGTATAAAAACAAAATGGACGTTAAGGGTAGACAACCGAATATTTTTGAAGACCTACCAGAGGATATGATTAAGGAAATCTTGTCTAGAGTCGGTCAGAATTCATCAGCACATTTAGTTATGGCGAAATTAACTTGTCAAACATTTGAAAGACTTTCCAGAAATGCCTTAGTTTATAAAAGACTTTCCTTTGATAGGTGGGGTATATCACATTGGGGAGACTTTAAGTTACGCCGTGTTTTCTTTAAAGCGTTAAATGCGGGGAACCCAAATGCAAATTTACGCTACGGGTTAAGAACCTATTTTGACTCAACATATCCCAACATAGGATTTCGTGAATTAGAAAGAGCTTCTAACATGCAACATAAAGAAGCATGTTATGCTTACGGGTTAGTGATGTTCGCTTCTTACCAAAGTGAGAAAAAGAACATCGGATTGCAACTTTTAAATAAAACTTTCCCACAAGTGACGGATTCAGTAGTTGGGGTGAGAAACAAGGTTTTTAGATTATTACGGGGCTGTTGGACATTACGAAACCCTCGTCCTTTTGACGACATTACAACATGCTGCCTAGCTAATGGTCATAATGGTTATTTTCTACAAGACCAAGGATGGGAAGTCGTCTTAGTAAAACCAGAATGTATGACTTGTTTCTGGACTTATGAATTACGTGTCTTTATTTCCTTTGCTGAACAACTTGCGTATTAACTAGATTTATCTTCAAAACTGTCCTGTATCATAGTGTACTATATTTCATGTTATATGTAATATAGTGAAGTTGTAAGTTTGAAGAATATTTGTATGTGATATATTATTATAATCAGTTTTTCATATGGAATTGTAGTAGTTGAATTGTATATTAGCTACTAAGTATGAACTTAACGGGTAGGTAGTACCCGAATTTAAACTTATAAAACGCTAATATGAAGAAAAAGCTTTTATAAATGAGTTCATATTATGCTACGAGATACTATTGACTACTCTTAATATTCTGTATGATTAAATTGTTTCATTTGACTATTTTGAAGGAAATGGCACCGACTACTCGACACACCTTGAATATGAGCGAAGAGGAATTTCGTGCCTTTCTTGCTTCAAACATAGTCGCAGTACAGGCCGCGCTACATACCAACAATAACTCTGAATCTAGCAATACAGCTAACGGCGCAAAAAATCGTGTAGGATGCTCCTACAAGGAATTCACTGCCTGCAAACCTTCTGAATTTGATGGGACCGAAGGACCAATCGGATTGAAACGGTGGACCGAGAAAGTTGAATCGGTGTTTGCCATAAGTAAGTGTGCTGAAGGAGACAAAGTGAAGTACGCTACGCATACCTTCACAGGTATTGCATTAACATGGTGGAATACCTATCTAGAGCAAGTGGGACAAGATGCTGCTTACGCGCTACCGTGGTCAGTATTCAAGCACTTGATGAACGAGAAGTACCGTCCCAGAACCGAGGTCAATAAGCTCAAGTCAGAACTTATAGGGTTACGAACACAGGGATTCGATATTACTTCGTACGAAAGACGATTCACAGAATTGTGCCTATTGTGTCCGAGAGCGTTCGAAGATGAGGAAGAGAAGATCGACGCGTTTTTGAAAGGGTTACCGGAGAGAATCCAAGAAGATATAAGTTCACACGAGCCCGCCTCCATACAAAAGGCATGTAGAATGGCTCACAAACTAGTGAACCAGATTGAGGGAAGAATTAAAGAACAGGCGGCCGAAGAGGCCAACGTAAAGCTAGTCAAAAGAAAGTGGGAGGAAAACGGTGATAAGAGTCACCAAAACAACAACTATCCCAACAATCGCAACATCAATCGCAACTATAACAAATGGCACAACAACAACAACAACAACAAAAACAACTACAATAATCATCCCAACAACAATAACAACCGCAACAACAACAACAATCAGAAGCATCTATGCCAAAGGTGTGAAAAGTATCACTCGGGGTTCTGCACCAAATTTTGCAACAAGTGTAAAATAAATGGTCATAGCGCGGCGAAGTGTGAGGTCTACGGACCAGGGGTTAACAGAACGAAAGGAACAAATGGTGTCGGAACGAGTAATGGCGGAGCAAGTAGTGTCAGAGCAAGTTATGCCAATGTAGTTTGTTATAAATGTGGAAAACCGGGCCACATTATTAAAAATTTCCCGAACCAGGAGAACACGAATGGACAAGGCCATGAAAGAGTTTTCAATATTAATGCGGCAGAGGCACAGGAAGACCCGGAGCTTGTTACGGGTACGTTTCTTATTGACAATAAATCTGCTTACGTTTTATTTGATTCGGGTGTGAATAGAAGCAATATTAGTAGAGATTTTTGTGCTAAATTAAGTTGTCCATTGATGCCGTTGGATAGTAAATTTTTACTCGAATTAGCAAACGGTAATTAATTTCAGCAGATTATATATGCCGGAATCGAGAAATTAAACTGGGTAGCGAAATATTTAATATTGATTTGATACCAGTAGAGTTAGGGAGTTTTGATGTAATAGTTGGCATGGACTGGCTGAAGGAGATGAAAGCAGAGATCGTATGTTACAAAAATGCAATTCGCATTGTACGAGAAGAAGGAGAACCCTTAATGGTGTATGGAGAAAAGGGCAACAAGAAGCTACATCTTATTAGTAATTTGAAGGCATAAAAACTAATAAGAAAAGGTTGCTATGCTGTTCTAGCACACGTCGAGAAAGTACAAACTGAAGAAAAGAGCATCAATGATGTTTTCGTCGCAAAAGATTTTCCCGATGTATTTTCGAAAGAATTACCGGGACTACCTCCACATCGATCTGTTGAACTTCAAATAGATCTTGTACCAGGAGCTGCACCAATAGCTCGTGCTTCTTACAGAATCGCACCCAGCGAGATGAAAGAACTGTAAAGCCAACTGCAAGAACTATTAGAACGTGGTTTCATTCGATCAAGCACATCACCATGGGGAGCTCCTGTTTTGTTTGTCAAGAAGAAGGATGGTACATTTAGGTTTTGTATTGACTACAGAGAGTTGAATAAACTTACCATCAAAAACCGTTATCCACTGCCGAGAATTGACGACTTATTTGATCAACTACAAGGCTCGTCGGTTTATTCGAAAATCTATTTACGTTCTGGATATCATCAAATGCGAGTAAAGGAGGATGATATTCCAAAAACTGCTTTTAGGACGCTTTATGGTCATTACGAGTTTATGGTTATGCCGTTTGGATTGACTAACGCACCAGCTGTGTTCATGGACCTTATGAACCGAGTGTGCGGGCCATATCTTGACAAGTTTGTCATTATTTTCATCGATGACATACTTATTTACTCAAAGAATGATCAAGAGCACGAAGAACATTTGAGAAAAGTGTTAGAAGTATTGAGGAAAGAAAAGCTGTACGCTAAGTTTTCAAAGTGTGCATTTTGGTTTGAAGAAGTTCAATTCCTCGGTCACATAGTGAACAAAGAAGGTATCCAGGTGGACCCGGCAAAGATCGAAACCGTTGAAAAGTGGGAAACCCCAAAAACTCCAAAGCATATACGTCAATTTTTAGGATTGGCTGGTTACTAAAGAAGATTCATCCAAGATTTCTCCAAAATAGCAAAACCCTTGACTGCATTAACGCATAAAGGGAAGAAATTTGAATAAAACGATTAACAAGAGAAGGCGTTTCAGTTATTGAAGAAAAAGCTAACTACGGCACCTATATTGTCATTGCCTGAAGGGAATGATGATTTTGTGATTTATTGTGACGCATCAAAGCAAGGTCTCGGTTGTGTATTAATGCAATGAACGAAGGTGATTGCTTATGTGTCTAGACAATTGAAGATTCACGAGCAAAATTATACAACTCACGATTTGGAATTGGGTGCTGTTGTTTTTGCATTAAAGACTTGGAGGCATTATTTATATGGGGTCAAAAGTATTATATATACCGACCACAAAAGTCTCCAACATATATTTAATCAGAAGCAACTGAATATGAGATAACGCAGGTGGATTGAACTGTTGAATGATTATGATTTTGAGATTCGATACCACCCGGGGAAGGCGAATGTGGTAGCCGACGCTTTGAGTAGAAAGGACAGAGAACCTATACGGGTAAAAGCTATGAATATAATTATTCGTACTAACCTTACTACTCAAATAAAGGAGGCGCAACAGGGGGTTGTAAAAGAAGGAAAGGTGAAGAATGAGATACCCAAAGGATCAGAGAAACATCTTAATATTCAGGAAAATGGAACCCGATATAGGGCTGATAGAATTTGGGTACCAAGGTTTGGAGATGTGAGAGAAATGGTACTTAAAGAAGCACATAAAACCAGATATTCAATACATCCCGGAGCGGGAAAGATGTATAAAGATCTCAAGAAACACTTTTGGTGGCCGGGTATGAATGCCGATATTGCTAAATATGTAGGAGAATGTTTGACGTGTTCTAAGGTCAAAGCTGAACATCAGAAACCATCAGGTCTACTACAACAACCTAAAATCCCGGAATGGAAATGGAAAAACATTACCATGGATTTCATTACTAAATTGTTAAGGACTGCAAGTGGTTATGATACTATTTGGGTAATAGTTGATCGTCTTACCAAGTCAGCACACTTCCTGCCAATGAGAGAAGATGACAAAATGGAGAAGTTGGCGCGATTGTATTTGAAGGAGGTTGTCTCCAGACATGGAATACCCGTCTCTATTATCTCTGATATGGATGGTAGATTTGTTTCAAGGTTCTGGCAGACGTTGCAACAAGCATTGGGGACTCGTCTAGACATGAGTACTGCTTATTATCCACAAACTGATGGGCAGATCGAAAGGACGATACAAATGCTTGAAGACATGCTACGAGCATGTGTTACTGATTTCGGAAACAGTTGGGATCGACACCTACCATTAGTAGAATTTCCGTACAACAACAGTTATCATTCTAGTATTGAGATGGCGCCGTTTGAGGCACGTTATGGTAGAAAGTGCAGGTCTCCGATTTGTTGGAATGAAGTGGGGGATAGACAGATTACGGGTCCGGAGATAATACAAGAAATTACCGAGAAAATCATCCAAATTCAACAACGATTGAAAACCGCCCAGAGTCGACAAAAGAGCTACGCGGACAGTAAAAGAAAAGATATAGAGTTTGAAATTGGAGAAATGGTCATGCTTAAGGTTTCACCTTGGAAAGGCGTTGTTCGATTTGGTAAACGGGGGAAACTAAATACAAGGTACATTGGACCATTCAAGATTATAGATAGTGTCGGACCAGTAGCTTACCAACTGGAGCTACCTCAACAACTAGCAGCTGTACATAACACTTTCCACGTCTCGAATTTGAAGAAATGTTTTGCTAAAGAAGATCTCACTATTCCGTTGGACGAAATCCAAATCATTGAAAAACTTCAATTCATTGAAGAACCCGTCGAAATAATGGATCGTGAGGTTAAGAGACTTAAACAAAACAAGATACCGATTGTTAAGGTTAGATGGAATGCTCGTAGAGGACCCGAGTTTACCTGGGAGTGTGAAGATCAGATGAAGAAGAAATACCCACATCTATTTCCAGAAGATTAGTCAACACCTTCAACAGCTTAAAATTTCGGGACGAAATTTATTTAACAGGTAGGTACTGTAGTGACCCGAACTTTTCCATGTTTATATATATTAATTGAGATTGATATTTACATGACTAAATGTTTCCAACGTGTTAAGCAATCAAACTTGTTAAGACTTGATTATTTGAAATACGTTTCATATAGACAATTGAACACCCAAGTTGACCGGCGATTCACGAACGTTAAAGCTTGTAAAAACAATACGATAACATATATATGGTTATATATATAGTTAACATGATTTTATTATAAGTAAGTATCTCATTAGGTATTTTAACAATGAGTTATATACATAAAAATGAGACTATTAAATTAAGAAACTCGAAAACGATATATATAACGATTATCGTTATAACAACGTCTTACTAGGTACATATGAATCATATTAAGATAATGATACACTTGGTTAATTATGTTAAATGATAATTAAATATATCATTAAGTGTATTAACAATGAACTACATATGTAAAAATAAGACTACTAACTTAATGATTTCGAAAAGAGACATATATGTAACGATTATCGTTGTAACGACATTTAACTGTATATATATCATACTAAGATATATTATATATCATAATATCATGATAATGTAACAATTGAAGATCTCATTTGATATAATAAACAATGGGTTAACAACATTTAACAAGATCGTTAACCTAAAGGTTTCAAAACAACATTTACATGTAACGACTAACGATGACTTAACGACTCAGTTAAAATGTATATACATATAGTGTTTTAATATGTATTCATACACTTTTGAAATACTTCAATACACTTATCAAAATACTTCTACTTAACAAAAATGCTTACAATTACATCCTAGTTTAGTTTCATCAACAATTCTACTCGTATGCACCCGTATTCGTACTCGTACAATACACAGCTTTTAGATGTATATACTATTGGTATATACACTCCAATTATCAGCTCTTAGCAGCCCATGTGAGTCACCTAACACATGTGGGAACCATCATTTGGCAACTAGCATGAAATATCTCATAAAATTACAAAAATATGAGTAATCATTCATGACTTATTTACATGAAAACAAAATTACATATCCTTTATATCTAATCCATATACCAACGACCAAAAACACCTACAAACACTTTCATTCTTCAATTTTATTCAAATAATTGATCTCTCTCAAGTTCCATCTTCAAGTTCTAAGTGTTCTTCATAAATTCCATAAGTATAGTTTCATAAAATCAAGAATACTTCCAAGTTTGCAAGTCTACTTCCAAGCTTTCTAATCCATTCCAAGTAATCATATAAGATCAAGGAACCTTTGTTATTTACAGTAGGTTATCATTCTAATTCAAGGTAATATTCATATTCAAACTTTGATTTAATTTCTACAACTATAACAATCTTATTTCGAGTGAAAATCTTACTTGAACTATTTTCGTGTCATGATTCTGTTTCAAGAACTTTCAAGCCATCCAAGGATCCTTTGAAGCTAGATCTATTTTTCTCATTTCCAATAGTTTTATCCAGAAAACTTGAGGTAGTAATGATGTTCATAACATCATTCGATTCATACATATAAAGCTATCTTATTCGAAGGTTTAAACTTGTAATCACTAGAACATAGTTTAGTTAATTCTAAACTTGTTCGCAAACAAAAGTTAATCCTTCTAACTTGACTTTTAAAATCAACTAAACACATGTTCTATATCTATATGATATGCTAACTTAATAATTTAAAACCTGGAAACACGATGAACACCATAAAATAGGATATACGCCGTCGTAGTAAAACTGGGGGCTGTTTTGGTTTGGATAATTTAAAACTATGATAAACTTTGATTTAAAAGTTGTTCTTCTGGGAAAATGATATTTCATATGAACATGAAACTATATCCAAAAATCTTGGTTAAACTCAAAGTGAAAGTATGTTTTTCAAAATGGTCATCAAGATGTCGTTCTTTCAACGGAAATGACTACCTCTTTAGTAATTGACATGTAACTTAAATTTCTGACTATAAACCTATACTTTTTCTGTTTGGATTCTTAAATTAGATTTCAATATGAAACTATAACAATTTGATTCACTCAAAACGGATTTAAAATGAAGAAGGTATGGGTAAAACAAAATTGGATATTTTTGATCTTTTTAGCTACGAGAAATGTTTAACAAATCTATACAAATCATATCCTAGCTAACTTATATTGTATTATATATGTATTCTAATATATTATGTAATCTTGGGATACCATAGACACGTATGCAAATGTTTTGACATATCGTATCGACCCATGTATATATATTATTTGGAACAATCATAGACACTCTATAAGCAGTAATGTTGGAGTTAGCTATACAGGGTTGAGGTTGATTCCAAAATATATATATACTTTGAGTTGTGATCTAGCCTGAGACGTGTATACACTGGGTCGTGGATTGATTCAAGATAATATATATCTGTTTATTTCTGTACATCTAACTGTGGACAACTAGTTGTAGGTTACTAACGAGGACATCTGACTTAATACACTCAAATCTTTAAAACATAATAAAAATGGTTGTAATTATATTTTGATCATACTTTGATATATATGTACATATTTGTATAGGTTCGTGAATCGATTCGTGGCCAAGTCTTATTTCTGAGGAAGGAAATATCTGTGAAAGTGAGTTATAGTCCCACTTTTAAAATCTAATATTTTTGGGATGAGAATACATGCAGGTTTTATAAATGATTTACAAAATAGACACAAGTACGTGAAACTACATTCTATGGATGAATTATCGAAATCGAATATGCCCCTTTTTATTAAGTCTGGTAATCTAAGAATTAGGGAACAGACACCCTAATTGACGCGAATCCTAAAGATAGATCTATTGGGCCTAACAAACCCCATCCAAAGTACCGAATGCTTTAGTACTTCGAAATTTATATCATATCCGAAGGGTGTCCCGGAATGATGGGGATATTCTTATATATGCATCTTGTTAATGTCGGTTACCAGGTGTTCACCATATGAATGATTTTTATCTCTATGTATGGGATGTGTATTAAAATATGAAATCTTGTGGTCTATTGTTACGATTTGATATATACAGGTTAACCTATAACTCACCAACATTTTTGTTGACGTTTAAAGCATGTTTATTCTCAGGTGAATACTAAGAGCTTCCGCTGTTGCATACTAAAATAAGGACAAGATTTGGAGTCCATGTTTGTATGATATTGTGTAAAAACTGCATTCAAGAAACATATGTCGATGTAATATATTTCTATTGTAAACCATTATGTAATGGTCGTGTGTAAACAGTATATTTTAGATTATTATTATTTGATAATCTACGTAATGTTTTTAAAACCTTTATTGATAAAATAAAGGTTATGGTTGTTTTAAAAATGAATGCAGTCTTTGAAAAATGTCTCATATAGAGGTCAAAACCTCGCAACGAAATCAATTAATATGGAACGTTTATAATCAATATGAACGGGACATTTCATATTATTATTATTATTATTATTATTATTATTATTATTATTATTATTATTATTATTGTTGTTGTCATTATTAATTATCATTATTAGGATTAGTATTGTAGTTATTATCATTAATATTACTAATAAAAGTTACCATTTGTTATTATTAACCTAATTAAAATTAAAATTATAATTACTATTATTATTGTTATTACTAATATTATTATTGTTACTAGTATTATTAGAAAGTAATATTATTAATATTATCATTAGTATTATGTTATAAATATTAGCATTATTAGGATTAACATAAGTATTATTAATAATATTATCATTTTCAATAATATAATTATCATAACCGGTATTATATTATTAAAGATTAACATAACTATTATTAAATGTATCATTACTTTTAATCTATCATTTTGTTAAAACTACTATTAATACTATCATTATCTTTACTAGTACTATTAAAATTATTTTTATTATCATTATACTTATTTTAGTACTATTATAACTGGTACTTTGTAAATAAAAGATTAATTATATAAAAATATATTTAATACACATATTTTAAATATATAAATATTTTCATATATAAAATGAATATATAATGAGGTAGCAAAATTAGTAATATAAAAATTATATCACAACTAATCATATATATATATATATATATATATATATATATATATATATATATATATATATATATATATATATATATATATATATATTATTCGATTACAACTATGTATATTAATAAATATATAAATGATATAGGTTCGTGAATCCGAGGCCAACCCTGCATTTGTTCAATGTCATCATATGTATTTTTACTACAAAATACAGTATTGTGAGTTTCATTACTCCCTTTTTAAATGCTTTTGCAATATATATTTTTGGGACTGAGAATACATGCGCTGCTTTTATAACTGTTTTACGAAATAGACACAAGTAATCAAAACTACATTATATGGTTGAATGATCAAAGCCGAATATGCTCCTTTTGCTCGGTAACCTAAAAATTAGTAAACCGATCTACTAATTGAGGTGAATCCTAAAGATAGATCTATTGGGCCTAACAAACCCCATCCGTTGTAGCGGATGCTTTAGTACTTCGATGTTGTATTATCATGTCCGATGGATATCCCGGAATGATAGGGGATATTCTTATATGCATCTTGTTAATGTCGGTTACCAGGTGTTCAATCATATGAATGATATTTTTGTCTCTATACATGGGACGTATATTTATGAGAACTGAAAATGAAAATCTTGTGGTCTATTAAAATGATGAAAATGAATGTTTACGATAAACTAATGAACTCACCAAACTTTTGGTTGACACTTTAAAGCATGTTTATTCTCAGGTATGAAAGAAATCTTCCGCTGTGCATTTGCTCATTTTAGAGATATTACTTGGAGTCATTCATGACATATTTCAAAAGATGTTGCATTCGAGTCGTCGAGTTCATCAAGATTATTACTAAGTCAATTATAGTTGGATATATTATGAAATGGTATGCATGCCGTCAACTGTCGATGAAATGAAAGTTTATCTTTTAAAAACGAATGCAATGTTTGTAAAATGTATCATATAGAGGTCAAGTACCTCGCGATGTAACCAATTGTAATGTATTCGTCCAGACGGATTAGGATGGGTCATTAGAGTTGGTATCAGAGCGGTGGTCTTAGCGAACCATGAAATGTCCCGTTCATATCGATTATAAACGTTCCATATTAATGGATTTCGTTGCGAGGTTTTGACCTCTATATGAGATGTTTTTCAAAGACTGCATTCGTTTTTAAAACAAACCATAACCTTTATTTTATCGACAAGGTTAAAAAGACACCACCTAGATTATCCAGAAATGATAATCTAAAAATATCACACTTACACACTACCAATACATATTGGTTTACAATATTAAAAGGTTACAATAAAATAAATCTCAAATACAGTTTTAAACAATATTATACAAGCATGCTGACACCAAATCTTGTCCACATATTAGCATGCAACAGCGGAAGCTCTTAATAATCACCTGAGAATAAACATGCTTTAAACGTCAACAAAAATGTTGGTGAGTTATAGGTTTAACCTATATATTTATCAAATTGTAATAATAGACCACAAGATTTCATATTTCAATATACATCCCATACATAGAGATAAAAATCATTCATATGGTGAACACCTGGTAACCGACATTAACAAGATGCATATAAGAATATCCCCTATCATTCCGGGAAATCCATCGGACATGATAAAACAACATCGAAGTACTAAAGCATCTGCAATCATGGATGGGGTTCGTTAGGCCCAATAGATCTATCTTTAGGATTCGCGTCAATTAGTAGATCGGTTTGCTAATTCTTAGGTTACCAAGCAAAAAGGGGCATATTCGGCTTCGATCATTCACCCATATAATGTAGTTTCATTTACTTGTGTCTATTTCGTAAAACATTTATAAAACTGCATGTATTCTCATCCCAAAATATTAGATTTTAAAAGTGGGACTATAACTCACTTTCACAGATTTTTACTTCGTCGGGAAGTAAGACTTGGCCACTGGTCGATTCACGAACCTATAACAAATATGTACATATATATCAAAGTATGTTCAAAATATATTTACAACATTTTTAATACGTTTATGTTTTAAGTTTATTAAGTCAGCTGTCCTCGTTAGTAACCTACAACTAGTTGTCCACAATTAGATGTACAGAAATAAATCGATATATATTATCTTGAATCAATCCACGACCCAGTGTATACACGTCCCCAGCTAGATCACAAATCAAAGTATATATATTTTTGGAATCAATCTCAACCCTGTATAGCTAACTCAAACATTACTGCATATAGAGTGTCTATGGTTGTTCCAAATAATATATATACATGGGTCGATATGATATGTCAAAACATTTGCATACGTGTCTATGGTATCCCAAGATTACATAATATATTAGAATACATGTATAATACAATATAAGTTAGCTAGGATATGATTTTTATAGAATTGTTACAATATTTCCCGTAGCTACAACAATAAAAAAATATCCAATCTTGTTTTACCCATAACTTCTTCGTTTTAAATCCGTTTTGAGTGAATCAAATTGCTATGGTTTAATATTGAACTTAAGTTTATGAATCTATACAGAAAAATTATAAGTTTATAGTCAGAAATATAGGTTACAAGTCATTTTTGTAAAGGTAGTCATTTCAGTCGAAAGAACGACGTCTAGATGACCATTTTGGAAAACATACTTCCACTTTGAGTTTAATCATGATTTTTGGATATAGTTTCATGTTCATAAGAAAAATCATTTTCCCATAATAACAAATTTTAAATCAAAGTTTATCATAGTTTTTAATTAACTAACCCAAAACAGCCCGCGGTGTTACAACGACGGCGTATATCCAGTTTTACAGTGTTTTTTCGTGTTTTCAGGTTTTAAATCATTAAGTTAGCATATCATATAGATATATAACATGTGTCTAGTTGATTATAAAAGTCAAGTTAGAAGGATTAAATTTTATTTGCGAACAAGTTTAGAATTAGCTAAACTATGTTCTAGTGATTTCAAGTTTAAACCTTCGAATAACATAGTTTTATATATATGAATCGAATGATGTTATGAACATCATTAATACCTTAGGTTTTATGGATAAACCTATTGGAAATGAGAAAAATAGATCTAGCTTTAAAGGATCCTTGGATGGCTTGAAAGTTCTTGAAGCAGAATCATGACACGAAAACAAGTTCAAGTAAGATTTCCATTCGAAATAAGATTGTTATAGTTATAGAAATTGAATCAAAGTTTGAATATGATTATTACCTTGTATTAGAAAGATATATTACTATAAATAATAAAGATTTCTTGAGGTTGGATGATCACTTTACAAGATTGGAAGTATGCTAGCAAACTTGGAAGTATTCTTGATTTTATGAAACTAGAACTTATAGAATTTATGAAGAACACTTAGAACTTGAAGATATAATTTGAGAGAGATCAATTAGATGAAGAAAATTGAAGAATGAAAGTGTTTTTAGGTATTTTTGGTCGTTGGTATATGGATTAGATATAAAGGATGTGTAATTTTGTTTACATGTAAATAAGTCATGAATGATTACTAATATTTTTGTAATTTTATGAGATATTCCATGCTAGTTGCCAAATGATGGTTCTCACATGTGTTAGGTAACGCACATGAGCTACTAAGAGCTGATTATTGGAGTGTATATACTAATAGTACATACATCTAAAAGCTATGTATTGTACGAGTATGAATATGGGTGCATACGAGTAGAATTGTTGATGAAACTGAACGAGGATGTAATTGTAAGCATTTTTGTTAAGTAGAAGTATTTTGATAAGTGTCTTGAAGTCTCTCAAAAGTGTATGAATACATATTAAAACACTACATGTATATACATTTTAACTGAGTCGTTAAGTCATCGTTAGTCGTTAGATGTAAATGTTGTTTTGAAACCTTTAGGTTAACGATCTTGTTAAATGTTGTTAACCCATTGTTTATTATATCTAAAGAGATGTTAAATTATTACATTATCATGATATTATGATATATTAATATATCTTAGTATGATATATATACAGTTAAATGTTGTTACAACGATAATCGTTACATATATGTCTCGTTTCGAAATCATTAAGTTAGTAGTCTTGTTTTTACATATGTAGTTCATTGTTAATACACTTAATGACATGTTTACTTATCATTTATCATGATTAAACATAGTGTATCAATATCTTAATATGATTCATATGTATTTAGTAAGACGTTGTTATAACGATAATCGTTATATATATCGTTTCGAGTTTCTTAATTCAATAAACTCAATTTTATGTATATAACTCATTGTTAAAATACCTAATGAGATACTTACTTATCATAATATCATGTTAACTATATATATAATCATATATATTTCATCATATAGTTTTTACAAGTTTTAACGTTCGTGAATCACCGGTCAACTTGGATGGTCAATTGTCTACATGAAACTCATTTCAAATAATCAAGTCTTAAAAAGTTTGATTGCTTAACATGTTGGAAATACTTATTCATGTAAATAACAATTTCATTTAATATATAAAAACATGGAAAAGTTCGGGTCACTACAATACCTACCCGTTAAATAAATTTCGTCCCGAAATTTTAAGCAGTTGGAGGTGTTGACGTATCTTCTAGAAATAAGTGCGGGTATTTCTTCTTCATCTAATCTTCTCATTCCCTGATGAACTCGGGTCCTCTACGAGCATTCCATCAAACTTTAACAATTGGTATCTTGTTTTGCTTAAGTCTTTTAACCTAACGATCCATTATTTCAACGGGTTCTTCGACGAATTATAGTTTTTTGTTAATTGTAATCTCGTCTAATGGAATGGTGAGATCTTCTTTAGCAAAACATTTCTTCAAATTCAAGACATGAAAAGTATTATGTACCCCAGCGAGTTGTTGCGGTAAGTCAAGTCGGTAAGCTACTGGTCCGACACGATCTATAATCTTGAATGGTTCAATGTACCTTGGATTTAGTTTCCCCCATTTACCAAATCGAACAACGCCTTTCCAAGGTGAAACCTTAAGCATGACCATCTCTCCAATCTCAAATTCTATATCTTTTCTTTTAATGTCCGCATAGCTCTTTTGTCGACTTTGGGCAGTTTTCAATCGTTGTTGAATTTAGATGATCTTCTCGGTAGTTTCTTGAATTATCTCTGGACCCGTAATCTGTATATCCCCCACTTCACTCCAACAAATCGGAGACCTGCACTTTCTATCATAAAGTGCTTTAAACGGCACCATCTCAATACTCGAATGGTAACTGTTGTTGTAGGAAAATTCTGCTAACGGTAGGTGTCGATCCCAACTGTTTCCGAAATCGATAGCACATGCTCGTAGCATGTCTTCAAGGGTCTGTATCGTCCTTTCACTTTGCCCATCAGTTTGTGGATGATAAGCAGTACTCATGTCTAGACGAGTCCCCAATGCTTGTTGCAATGTCTGCCAAAATCTTGAAACAAATTTGTCATCCCTATCTGAGATAATAGAGAATGGTATTCCATGTCTGGAGACAACTTCCTTCAAGTATAATCGCGCCAACTTCTCCATTTTATCATCTTCTCTCATTGGCAGAAAGTGTGCTGACTAGGTAAGACGATCGACTATTACCCAAATTGTATCATAACCACTTCCAGTCCTTGGCAATTTAGTAATGAAATCCAGGGTAATGTTTTTCCATTTCCATTCCGGGATTTCAGGTTGTTGAAGTAGACCTGATTGTTTCTGATGTTCATCTTTGACCTTAGAACATGTCAAATATTCTCCTACGTATTTAGCAATATCGGCTTTCATACCCGGCCACCAAAAGTGTTTCTTGAGATCTTTGTACATCTTCCCCGCTCTGGGATGTATTGAATATCTGGTTTTATGTGCTTCCTTAAGTACCTTTTCTCTCACATCTCCAAACTTTGGTACCCAAATTCTTTCAGCCCTATACAGGGTTCCGTCTTCCCGAATATTAAGATGTTTCTCCGATCCTTTGGGTATTTCATTCTTCAACTTTCCTTCTTTTACAACTCCCTGCTGCGCCTCCTTTATTTGAGTAGTAAGGTTAGTACGAATAATTATATTCATAGCTTTTACTCGAATGGATTCTCTGTCCTTTCTACTCAAGGCGTCGGCTACCACATTTGCCTTCCCCGGGTGGTAACGAATCTCAAAGTCGTAATCATTCAACAATTCAATCCACCTACGCTGCCACATATTCAGTTGTTTCTGATTAAATATGTGTTGAATACTTTTGTGGTCGGTATATATAATACTTTTGACCCCATATAAGTAGTGCCTCCAACTCTTTAATGCAAAAACAACTGCGCCTAATTCCAAATCATGCGTCGTATAATTCTGCTCGTGAATCTTCAATTGTCTAGACGCATAAGCAATTACCTTTGTTCGTTTCATTAATACACAATCGAGACCTTGCTTTGAGGCGTCACAATATATCACAAAATCATCATTCCCTTCAGGTAATGACAATATAGGTGTCGTAGTTAACTTTTTCTTCAACAATTGAAACGCTTTTTCTTGTTCATCCTTCCATTCAAATTTCATCCCTTTATGCATTAATGCAGTCAAGGGTTTTGCTATTTTGGAAAAATCTTGGATGAATCTCCTGTAATAACCAGCTAGCCCTAAAAATTGGCGTATATGTGTAGTGACCCGAACTTTTCCATGTTTATATATATTAATTGAGATTGATATTTACATGACTAAATGTTTCCAACGTGTTAAGCAATCAAACTTGTTAAGACTTGATTAATTGAAATAGGTTTCATATAGACAATTGACCACCCAAGTTGACCGGTGATTCACGAACGTTAAAACTTGTAAAAACTATACGATGACATATATATGGTTATATATATAGTTAACATGATTTTATTATAAGTATGTATCTCATTAGGTATTTTAATAATGAGTTATATACATAAAAATGAGACTATTAAATTAAGAAACTCGAAAACGATATATATAACGATTATCGTTATAACAACGTCTTACTAGGTACATATGAATCATATTAAGATATTGATACACTTGGTTAATTATGTTAAATGATAAGTAAATATATTATTAAGTGTATTAACAATGAAATACATATGTAAAAATAAGACTACTAACTTAATGATTTCGAAACGAGACATATATGTAACGATTATCGTTGTAACGACATTTAACTGTATATATATCATACTAAGATATATTATATATTATAATATCATGATAATATAACAATTTAACATCTCATTTGTTATAATAAACAATGGGTTAACAACATTTAACAAGATCGTTAACCTAAAGGTTTCAAAACAACATTTACATGTAACGACTAACGATGACTTAACGACTCAGTTAAAATGTATATACATGTAGTGTTTTAATATGTATTCATACACTTTTGAAAGACTTCAAGACACTTATCAAAATACTTCTACTTAACAAAAATGCTTACAATTACATCCTCGTTCAGTTTCATCATCAATTCTACTCGTATGCACCCGTATTCGTACTCGTACAATACACAGCTTTTAGATGTATGTACTATTGGTATATACACTCCAATGATCAACTCTTAGCAGCCCATGTGAGTCACCTAACACATGTGGGAACTATCATTTGGCAACTAGCATGAAATATCTCATAAAATTACAAAAATATGAGTAATCATTCATGACTTATTTACATAAAAACAAAATTACATATCCTTTATATCTAATCCATACACCAACGACCAAAAACACCTACAAACACTTTCATTCTTCAATTTTCTTCATCTAATTGATCTCTCTCAAGTTCTACCTTCAAGTTCTAAGTGTTCTTCATAAATTCCAAAAGTTCTAGTTTCATAAAATCAAGAATACTTCCAAGATTGCAAGTTTACTTCCAAGTTTTCTAAATCCATTCCAAGTAATCATCCAAGATCAAGAAACCTCTGTTACTTACAGTAGGTTATCTTTCTAATACAAGGTAATAATCATATTCAAACTTTAATTCAATTTCTATAACTATAACAATCTTATTTCGAGTGGAAATCTTACTTGAAATTATTTTCGTGTCATGATTCTGCTTCAAGAACTTTCAAGCCATCCAAGGATCCTTTGAAGCTAGATCCATTTTTATCATTTCCAGTAGGTTTATCCAAGGAACTTGAGGTAGTAATGATGTACATAACATCATTCGATTCATATATATAAAGCTATCTTATTCGAAGGTTTAAACTTGTAATCACTAGAACATAGTTTAGTTAATTCTAAACTTGTTCACAAATAAAATTTAATCCTTCTAACTTGACTTTTAAAATCAACTAAACACGTGTTATATATCTATATGATATGCTAACTTAATGATTTAAAACCTGAAAACACGAAAAACACCGTAAAACCGGATTTACGCCGTCGTAGTAACACCGCGGGCTGTTTTGGGTTAGTTAATTAAAAACTATGATAAACTTTGATTTAAAAGTTGTTATTCTGGGAAAATGATTTTTATTATGAACATGAAACAATATCCAAAAATTATGGTTAAACTCAAAGTGGAAGTATGTTTTCTAAAATGGTCATCTAGACGTCGTTCTTTCGACTGAAATGACTACCTTTACAAAAATGACTTGTAACTTATATTTCCGACTATAAACCTATACTTTTTCTGTTTAGATTCATAAAATAGAGTTCAATATGAAACCATAGCAATTTGATTCACTCAAAACGGATTTAAAATGAAGAAGTTATGGGTAAAACAAGATTGGAAAATTTTTCTCATTTTAGCTACGTGAAAATTGGTAACAAATCTATTCCAGCCATAACTTAATCAACTTGTATTGTATATTATGTAATTTTGAGATACCATAGACACGTATACAATGTTTCGACCTATCATGTCGACACATCTATATATATTTCGGAACAACCATAGACACTCTATATGTGAATGTTGGAGTTAGCTATACAGGGTTGAGGTTGATTCCAAAATATATATAGTTTGAGTTGTGATCAATACTGAGATATGTATACACTGGGTCGTGGATTGATTTAAGATAATATATATCGATTTATTTCTGTACATCTAACTGTGAACAACTAGTTGTAGGTTACTAACGAGGACAGCTGACTTAATAAACTTAAAACATCAAAATGTATTAAAAGTGTTGTAAATATATTTTGAACATACTTTGATATATATGTACATATTTGTTATAGGTTCGTGAATCGACCAGTGGCCAAGTCTTACTTCCCAACGAAGTAAAAATATGTGAAAGTGAGTTATAGTCCCACTTTTAAAATCTAATATTTTTGGGATGAGAATACATGCAGGTTTTATAAATGATTTACAAAATAGACACAAGTACGTGAAACTACATTCTATGGTTGAATTATCGAAATCGAATATGCCCCTTTTTATTAAGTCTGGTAATCTAAGAATTAGGGAACATACACCTTAATTGACGCGAATCCTAAAGATAGATCTATTGGGCCTAACAAACCCCATCCAAAGTACCGAATACTTTAGTACTTCGAAATTTATATCATATCCGAAGGGTGTCCCGGAATGATGGGGATATTCTTAAATATGCATTTTGTTAATGTCGGTTACCAGGTGTTCACCATATGAATATTTTTATCTCTATGTATGGGATATGTATTGAAATATGAAATCTTGTGGTCTATTATTATGATTTGATAATATATAGGTTAAACCTATAACTCACCAACATTTTTGTTGACATTTTAAGCATGTTTATTCTCAGGTGATTATTAAGAGCTTCCGCTGTCGCATACTTAAATAAGGACGAGATTTGGAGTCCATGCTTGTATGACATTGTGTAAAAACTGCATTCAAGAAACTTTTTTTCGTTGTAACATATTTGTATTGTAAACCATTATATAATGGTCGTGTGTAAACAGGATATTATAGATTATCATTATTTGATAATCTACGTAAAGCTTTTTAAACCTTTATTGACGAAATAAAGGTTATGGTTTGTTTTAAAATGAATGCAGTCTTTGAAAAACGTCTCATATAGAGGTCAAAACCTCGCAACGAAATCAATTAATATGGAACATTTTTAATCAATAAGAACGAGACATTTCAGTTGGTATCCGAGTGTTGGTCTTAGAGAACCAGAAAATTTGCATTAGTGTGTCTTATCGAGTTTGTTAGGATGCATTAGTGAGTCTGGACTTCGACCGTGTTTTCTTTAAAAATGATTGCTTAACATTTTTGTTGGAAACTATATATTTTTAACATGTGAATATTATGTGATATATTAATCTCTTAACGTGTTTGATATTATGTGATAGATGTCTACCTCTAGAACAAGTCCCATTGACTCACCTAATAATAACGAAGAGTCGAATATATATTGGACTGATTCACAAGTTCCCGAAGAGGAACCGGAAGAAGAATCAGAACCGGAAGAAGAATCAGAACTGGAAGAGGAGGAACCGGAGGAGGAGGAACCGGAAGAAGAAATAGAACCGGTGGGGGAAATAATAAAACGGTTAAGTAAAAGAAAATCCTCAACCAACCGACCAAGGTTAATTATGGTCAATGGTGTTTCCGCCAAGGAAGCAAAATATTGGGAGGATTACCAATTCTCCGATGAATCAGATTCCGACGAGAATTCCGATGATGTTATAGAAATTACCCCAACTGAATTTAAAAAGGCAAAAGGAAATAATAAGGGAAAGGGCATAAAAATAGAGAAATCTAATTCCAACCCTGATGAACTTTATATGTATCGTCAATCCCCGAAGTCCTTAAGTTGTAACAATGACCCAGGAACCTCTAAACCACCAGGTTTTTCTAAACCAATGTGGAAAACGACGGCTCGTATTAGGGGAACATCATATATCCCTAGAAACTTGGAAAAATGAACCAAAACCGAAGAAGAAGAAACAAGCGAGTCGGAATAATATAGTTGTATTCGTGTGGTGTAATATATGTAATATAGTGTGCTTATGCTTTATGATATATGTAAAAAAAATTGCTTGTATTAATAAGTATTTTTTTTATGAATCTAACTCTTCGTCTATTTTACAGTATAAAAACACAAAATGGATAGACAACCCAATATTTTAAGAGACCTACCCAGAGACATGATTGATGAAATCTTGTCTAGAGTCGGTCAGAATTCTTCGGCACAACTATTTACGGCGAAATCAGTTTGTAAGACATTCGAAGAACGTTCCAAGAATGCCTTGGTTTATAAGAGACTTTCGTTTGAAAGATGGGGGATATCACATTGGGAAACCCATAAGTTACGATGTGTTTACTTTGATGCATATATTGCGGGGAACCCAAATGCTATTTTACGCAACGGGTTAAGAAATTATTTTGACTCAATGTATCCGAATATAGGACTTCAAGATTTAGAAAAAGCGGCTAACATGCAACATAAAGAAGCATGCTATGCTTACGGGTTAGTAATGTTCGCTTCTCACCAAAGTGAGAAAAAGAACATCGGGCTACAACTATTAAACAAAACGTTCCCACAAGTGACGGAGTCGGTAATTGGGGTAAAAAATGAGGTTTTTAGGTTATTACGAGACTGTTGGTCATTACGTAACCCTCGTCCCTTTGACGACGTTACAACACGCTGTCTTATCAACTGCCATAACGGTTATGTTCCACAAGACCAAGGATGGGAAGTAGTCCTAGTAAAACCAGAATGCATGACTTGTTTCTGGACGTATGAATTGCGTGTCTTTATTGCCTTTGCTGAACGACTTGTGTACTAGCTAGAATTATCTTCACAACTATCTTGTATCAAAGTTATTGTGTGCTATAATTTCATGCTATATGTAAAATAAGCGGTATTGTAAGTTTGTAAAATATTGTATAAAAGTTTGAACGCGAAATATTATTATAATCAGTTTTTCATATAGAATTGTAGTAGTTGAATTGTATATTAGCTACTAAGTATGAACTTAACGGGTAGGTACTACCCGAATTTAAACTTATAAAACGCTAATATGAAGAAAAAGCTTTTATAAATGAGTTCATATTATGCTACGAAATACTATTAACTACTCTTAATATTCTGTATGATTAACTTGTTCCATTTGACTATTTTGAAGGAAATGGCACCGACTACTCGACACACTGTGAATATGAATGAAGAGGAATTCCGTACTTTTCTAGCTTCAAACATAGCCGCAGTACAGGCTGCGCTACATACCAACAATAACCTTGGATCTAGCAGTACAGGAAATCGTGTAGGATGCACCTACAAAGAATTCACTGCCTGCAAACCTTTGGAATTTGATGGAACCGAAGGACCGATCGGATTGAAACGGTGGACCGAGAAGGTCGAATCGGTGTTTGCCATAAGTAAGTGTACTGAAGAGGACAAAGTGAAGTACGCTACGCATACCTTCACAGGTTCTGCGTTAACATGGTGGAATACCTATCTAGAGCAAGTGGGACAAGATGATGCTTATGCACTACCGTGGTCAGCATTCAAGCACTTGATGAACGAGAAGTACCGTCCCAGAACCGAGGTCAATAAGCTCAAGACAGAACTTAGAGGGTTACGAACCCAAGGATTTAATATTACCACGTACGAAAGACGATTCACAGAATTGTGTCTATTGTGTCCGGGAGCATTTGAAGATAAGGAAGAGAAGATCGACGCGTTTGTGAAAGGATTACCGGAAAGAATCCAAGAAGATATAAGTTCACAAGAGCCCGCCTCCATACAACAGGCATGTAGAATGGCTCACAAACTAGTGAACCAGATTGAGGAAAGAATTAAAGAACAGACGGCTAAAGAGGCCAATGTGAAGCAAGTCAAAAGAAAGTGGGAGGAAAACGGTGATAAGAATCACCAATACACCAACAACAGCAATTACAACAATAATCTCAACAATTATCCCAACAATCGCAACATCAATCGCAACTACAACAAACGGCCCAACAACAACAACAACAACAACAACAACAACAACAACAACAACAACAACAACAGCAACTTAAACAATCATCCCAATAACAATAACAACCGCAACAACAACAATAATCAGAAGCAGCTATGCCAAAGGTGTGAAAAGTATCACTCTGGGTTCTGCACCAAATTTTGCAACAAGTGTAAAATAAATGGTCATAGCGCGGCGAAGTGTGAGGTGTACGGACCAGGGGTTAACAGAACGAAAGGAACAAATGGTGTCGGAACGAGTAATGGCGGAGCAAGTAGTGTCGGAGCAAGTAATGCCAATGTAGTTTGTTATAAATGTGGAAAATTAGGCCACATTATTAGAAATTGCCCGAACCAGGAGAACACGGATGGACAAGGCCGCGGAAGAGTTTTCAATATTAATGCGGCAGAGGCACAGGAAGACCCGGAGCTTGTTACGGGTATGTTTCTTATTGACCATAAATCTGCTTACATTTTATTTGATTCGGGTGCGGATATAAGCTATATGAGTAGAGATTTTTGTGCTAAATTAAGTTGTCCATTGACGCCGTTGGATAGTAAATTTTTACAAGAATTAGCAAACAGTAAATTAATTTCAGCAGATAATATATGCCGGAATCGAGAAATTAAACTGGGTAGCAAAATATTTAAGATTGATTTGATACCAGTAGAGTTAGGGAGTTTTGATGTAATAGTTGGCATGGACTGGCTGAAGAAGATGAAAGCAGAGATTGTATGTTACGAAAATACAATTCGCATTGTACGAGAAGAAGGAGAACCCTTAATGGTGTACGGAGAAAAGGGCAACACGAAGCTACATCTTATTAGTAATTTGAAGGCACAAAAACTAATAAGAAAAGGTTTCTATGCTGTTCTAGCACATGTCGAGAAAGTACAATCTGAAGAAAAGAGCATCAAGATGTTTTTGTCGCAAAAGAATTTCCCGATGTATTTCCGAAAGAATTATCGGGACTACCTCCACATCGATCTGTTGAATTTCAAATAGATCTTGTACCCGGAGCTGCACCAATAGCTCGTGCTCCTTATAGACTCGCACCCAGCGAGATGAAAGAACTGCAAAGCCAACTGCTAGAACTATTAGAACGTGGTTTCATTCGATCAAGCACGTCACCATGGGGAGCTCCTGTTTTGTTTGTCAAGAAGAAGGATGGTACATTTAGGTTGTGTATTGACTACAGAGAGTTGAACAAACTTACCATCAAAAACCATTATCCACTGCCGAGAATTGACGAATTGTTTGATCAACTACAAGGCTCGTCAGTTTATTCAAAGATTGATTTACGTTCTGGATATCATCAAATGCGAGTAAAGGAGGATGATATTCCGAAAACTGCTTTTAGGACGTGATATGGTCATTACGAGTTTATGGTTATGCCATTTGGGTTGACTAACGCACCAGCTGTGTTCATGGATCTCATGAACCGAGTGTGTGGGCCATATCTTGACAAGTTTGTCATTGTTTTCATCGATGACATACTTATTTACTCAAAGAATGATCAAGAGCACGAAGGACATTTGAGAAAAGTGTTAGAAGTATTGAGGAAAGAAAAACTGTACGCTAAGTTTTCAAAGTGTGCATTTTGGTTGGAAGAAGTTCAATTCCTCGGTCACATAGTGAACAAAGAAGGTATCCAGGTGGACCCGGCAAAGATCGAAACTGTTGAAAAGTGGGAAACCCCAAAAACTCCGAAGCATATACGCCAATTTTTAGGATTGGCTGGTTACTACAGAAGATTCATCCAAGATTTCTCCAAAATAGCAAAACCCTTGACTGCATTAACGCATAAAGGGAAGAAATTTGAATGGAAGGTTGAACAAGAGAAGGCGTTTCAATTATTGAAGAAAAAGCTAACTACGGCACCTATATTGTCATTGCCTGAAGGGAATCATGATTTTGTGATTTATTGTGACGCATCAAAGCAAGGTATCGGTTGTGTATTAATGCAACAGATGAAGGTGATTGCTTATGCGTCTAGACAATTGAAGATTCACGAGCAAAATTATACGACGCATGATTTGGAATTAGGCGCGGTTGTTTTTGCATTAAAGACTTGGAGGCACTACTTATATGGGGTCAAAAGTATTATATATACCGACCACAAAAGTCTTCAACACATATTTAATCATAAACAACTGAATATGAGGCAGCGTAGGTGGATTGAATTGTTGAATGATTACGACTTTGAAATTCGTTACCACCCGGGAAAGGCAAATGTGGTAGCCGACGCCTTGAGCAGGAAGGACAGAGAACCCATTCGAGTAAAATCTATGAATATAATGATTCACACTAACCTTACTACTCAAATAAAGGAGACGCAACAAGGAGTTTTAAAAGAGAGAAATTTAAAGGATGAAATACCCAAAGGATCGGAGAAGCATCTTAATATTCGGGAAGATGGAACCCGGTATAGGGCTGAAAGAATTTGGGTACCAAAATTTGGAGATATGAGAGAAATGGTACTTAGAGAAGCTCATAAAACCAGATACTCAATACATCCTGGAACGGGGAAGATGTACAAGGATCTCAAGAAACATTTTTGGTGGCCGGGTATGAAAGCCGATGTTGCTAAATACGTAGGAGAATGTTTGACGTGTTCTAAGGTCAAAGCTGAGCATCAGAAACCATCAGGTCTACTTCAACAGCCCGAAATCCCGGAATGCAAATGGGAAAACATTACCATGTATTTCATCACTAAATTACCAAGGACTGCAAGTGGTTTTGGTACTATTTGGGTAATAGTTGATCGTCTCACCAAATCAGCACACTTCCTGCCAATTAGAGAAGATGACAAGATGGAGAAGTTAGCACGACTGTATTTGAAGGAAGTCGTCTCCAGACATGGAATACCAATCTCTATTATCTCTGATAGGGATGGCAGATTTATTTCAAGATTCTGGCAGACATTACAGCAAGCATTAGGAACTCGTCTAGATATGAGTACTGCCTATCATCCACAAACTGATGGGCAGAGTGAAAGGACGATACAAACGCTTGAAGACATGCTACGAGCATGTGTTATTGATTTTGGAAACAGTTGGGATCGACATCTACCGTTAGCAGAATTTTCCTACAACAACAGCTACCATTCAAGCATTGAGATGGCACCGTTTGAAGCACTTTATGGTAGAAAGTGCAGGTCTCCGATTTGTTGGAGTGAAGTGAGGGATAGACAGATTACGGGTCTGGAGATAATACAAGAAACTACCGAGAAAATCATCCAAATTCAACAACGATTGAAAACCGTCCAGAGTCGACAAAAGAGCTACGCAGACAGTAAAAGAAAAGATATAGAGTTTGAAATTGGAGAAATGGTCATGCTTAAGGTTTCACCTTGGAAAGGCGTTGTTCGATTTGGAAAACGGGGGAAACTAAATCCAAGGTACATTGGACCATTCAAGATTATAGATCGTGTCGGACCAGTAGCTTACCAACTAGAGCTACCTCAACAACTCGCGGCTGTACATAACACTTTCCACGTCTCGAATTTGAAGAAATGTTTTGCTAAAGAAGATCTCACTATTCCGTTGGACGAAATCCAAATCAATGAAAAACTTCAATTCATTGAAGAACCCGTCGAAATAATGGATCGTGAGGTTAAGAGACTTAAGAAAAACAAGATACCGATTGTTAAGGTTCAATGGAATGCTTGTAGAGGACCCGAGTTCACCTGGGAGCGTGAAGATCAGATGAAGAAGAAATACCCGCATCTATTTCCAGAAGATTCGTCAACACCTTCAATAACTTAAAATTTCGGGACGAAATTTATTTAACGGGTAGGTACTGTAGTGACCCGAACTTTTCCATGTTTATATATATTAATTGAGATTGATATTTACATGACTAAATGTTTCCAATATGTTAAGCAATCAAACTTGTTAAGACTTGATTAATTGAAATAGGTTTCATATAGACAATTGACCACCCAAGTTGACCGGTGATTCACGAACGTTAAAACTTGTAAAAACTATACGATGACATATATATGGTTATATATATAGTTAACATGATTTTATTATAAGTATGTATCTCATTAGGTATTTTAACAATGAGTTATATACATAAAAATGAGACTATTAAATTAAGAAACTCGAAAACGATATATATAACGATTATCGTTATAACAACGTCTTACTAGGTACATATGAATCATATTAAGATATTGATACACTTGGTTAATTATGTTAAATGATAAGTAAATATATTATTAAGTGTATTAACAATGAAATACATATGTAAAAATAAGACTACTAACTTAATGATTTCGAAACGAGACATATATGTAACGATTATCGTTGTAACGACATTTAACTGTATATATATCATACAAAGATATGTTATATATCATAATATCATGATAATATAATAATTTAACATCTCATTTGTTATAATAAACAATGGGTTAACAACATTTAACAAGATCGTTAACCTAAAGGTTTCAAAACAACATTTACATGTAACGACTAACGATGACTTAACGACTCAGTTAAAATGTATATTCATGTAGTGTTTTAATATGTATTCATACACTTTTGAAAGACTTCAAGACACTTATCAAAATACTTCTACTTAACAAAAATACTTACAATTACATCCTCGTTCAGTTTCATCATCAATTCTACTCGTATGCACCCGTATTCGTACTCGTACAATACACAGCTTTTAGATGTATGTACTATTGGTATATACACTCCAATGATCAGCTCTTAGCAGCCCATGTGAGTCACCTAACACATGTGGGAACCATCATTTGGCAACTAGCATGAAATATCTCATAAAATTACAAAAATATGAGTAATCATTCATGACTTATTTACATGAAAACAAAATTACATATCCTTTATATCTAATCCATACACCAACGACCAAAAACACCTACAAACACTTTCATTCTTCAATTTTCTTCATCTAATTGATCTCTCTCAAGTTCTATCTTCAAGTTCTAAGTGTTCTTCATAAATTCCAAAAGTTCTAGTTTCATAAAATCAAGAATACTTCCAAGATTGCAAGTTTACTTCCAAGTTTTCTAAATCCATTCCAAGTAATCATCCAAGATCAAGAAACCTTTGTTACTTACAGTAGGTTCTATTTTTAATACAAGGTAATAATCATATTCAAACTTTAATTCAATTTCTATAACTATAACAATCTTATTTCGAGTGGAAATCTTACTTGAAATTATTTTCGTGTCATGATTCTGCTTCAAGAACTTTCAAGCCATCCAAGGATCCTTTGAAGCTAGATCCATTTTTCTCATTTCTAGTAGGTTTATCCAAGGAACTTGAGGCAGTAATAATGTTCATAACATCATTCGATTCATACATATAAAGCTATCTTATTCGAAGGTTTAAACTTGTAATCACTAGAACATAGTTTAGTTAATTCTAAACTTGTTCGCAAATAAAAGTTAATCCTTCTAAATTGACTTTTAAAATCAACTAAACACATGTTCTATATATATATGATATGCTAACTTAATGATTTAAAACCTGGAAACACGAAAAACACCGTAAAACCGGATTTACGCCGTCGTAGTAACACCGCGGGCTGTTTTGGGTTAGTTAATTAAAAACTATGATAAACTTTGATTTAAAAGTTGTTATTCTGGGAAAATGATTTTTATTATGAACATGAAACTATATCCAAAAATCATGGTTAAACTCAAAGTGGAAGTATGTTTTTTAAAATGGTCATCTAGACGTCGTTCTTTCGACTGAAATGACTACCTTTAAAAAAATGACTTGTAACTTATATTTCCGACTATAAACCTATACTTTTTCTGTTTATATTCATAAAATATAGTTCGATATGAAACCATAGCAATTTGATTCACTCAAAACGGATTTAAAATGAAGAAGTTATGGGTAAAACAAGATTGGATAATTTTTCTCATTTTAGCTACGTGAAAATTGGTAACAAATCTATTCCAACCATAACTTAATCAACTTGTATTGTATATTATGTAATCTTGAGATACCATAGACATGTATACAATGTTTCGACCTATCATGTCGACACATCTATATATATTTCGGAACAACCATAGACACTCTATATGTGAATGTTGGAGTTAGCTATACACGGTTGAGGTTGATTCCAAAATATATATAGTTTGAGTTGTGATCAATACTGAGATATGTATACACTGGGTCGTGGATTGATTCAAGATAATATTATCGATTTATTTCTGTACATCTAACTGTGGACAACTAGTTGTAGGTTACTAACGAGGACAGCTGACTTAATAAACTTAAAACATCAAAATGTATTAAAAGCGTTTTAAATATATTTTGAACATACTTTGATATATATGTACATATTTGTTATAGGTTCGTGAATCGACCAGTGGCCAAGTCTTACTTCCCGACGAAGTAAAAATCTGTGAAAGTGAGTTATAGTCCCACTTTTAAAATCTAATATTTTTGGGATGAGAATACATGCAGGTTTTATAAATGATTTACAAAATAGACACAAGTACGTGAAACTACATTCTATGGTTGAATTATCGAAATTGAATATGCCCCTTTTTATTAAGTCTGGTAATCTAAGAATTAGGGAACAGACACCCTAATTGACGCGAATCCTAAAGATAGATCTATTGGGCCTAACAAACCCCATCCAAAGTACCGGATGCTTTAGTACTTCGAAATTTATATCATATCTGAAGGGTGTCCCGGAATGATGGGGATATTCTTAAATATGCATCTTGTTAATGTCGGTTACCAGGTGTTCACCATATGAATAATTTTTATCTCTATGTATGGGATATGTATTGAAATATGAAATCTTGTGGTCTATTATTATGATTTGATATTATATAGGTTAAACCTATAACTCACCAACATTTTTGTTGACATTTTAAGCATGTTTATTCTCAGGTGATTATTAAGAGCTTCCGCTATCGCATACTTAAATAAGGACGAGATTTGGAGTCCATGCTTGTATGACATTGTGTAAAAACTACATTCAAGAAACTTTTTTTCGTTGTAACATATTTGTATTGTAAACCATTATGTAATGGTCGTGTGTAAACAGGATATTATAGATTATCATTATTTGATAATCTACGTAAAGCTTTTTAAACCTTTATTGACGAAATAAAGGTTATGGTTTGTTTTAAAATGAATGTAGTCTTTGAAAAACGTCTCATATAGAGGTCAAAACCTCGCAGCGAAATCAATTAATATGGAACGTTTTTAATCAATAAGAACGGGACATTTCAATATGCTTCAGAGTTTTCGGGGTTTCCCACTTTTCAACGGTTTCAATATTTGCCGGATCCACTTGAATACCTTCTTTGTTCACTATGTGACCGAGGAATTGAACTTCTTCCAACCAAAATGCACACTTTGAAAACTTATCATACAGTTTTTCTTTTCTCAGCAACTCTAGCACTTTTCTTAAATGTTCTTCATGCTCTTGATCATTCTTCTAGTAAATAAGTATGTCATCGATGAAAACATAAACAAACTTGTGAAGATATGGCCCACACACTCGGTTCATGAGGTCCATGAACACAGCTGGTGCATTTGTCAATCCAAACGACATAACCATAAACTCGTAATGACCGTAACGAGTCCTAAAAGCAGTCTTTGGAATATCATCCTCCTTCACCCGCATTTGATGATTCCCAGAACGTAAATCAATCTTCGAATAAACCGACGAGCATTGTAGTTGATCAAATAAGTCGTCGATTCTCGGTAGTGGGTAGCGGTTCTTGATGGTAAGTTTGTTCAACTCTCGGTAGTCGATACATAACCTAAATGTACCATCCTTCTTCTTGACAAACAAAATAGGAGCTCCCCACGGTGATGTGCTTGGTCAAATGAAACCACGCTCTAAAAGTTCTTGTAATTGGCTCTGAAGTTCCTTCATTTCGCTAGGTGCGAGTCTGTATGGAGCACGAGCTATTAGTGCAGCTCCCGGTACAAGGTCTATTTGAAATTCAACGGATCGGTGTGGAGGTAGTCCCGGTAATTCTTTCGGAAATACATCGGGAAATTCTTTTGCGATTGGAACATCATTGATGTTCTTTTCTTCGGAATTGACTTTCTCGACGTGTGCTAGCACAGCATAGCAACCTTTTTTTATTAGTTTTTGTGCCTTCAGGTTACTAATAAGATTTAACTTCGCGTTGCTCTTTTCTCCGTACACCATTAAGGGTTTTCCTTTTTCTCGTATAATGCGAATTACATTTTTGTAACATACGATTTCTGCTCTCTCCTTTTTCAACCAATTCATATCGATTATCACATCAAAACTCTCTAACTCTACTGGTATCAAATCAATCTTAAATGTTTCGCTAACCAAATTAATTTCTCGATTCCGACATATATTATCTGCTGTAATTAATTTACCGTTTGCTAATTCGAGTAAAAATTTAGTATCCAAAGGCGTCAGTTGACAACTTAGTTTAGCACAAAAATCTCTACTCATATAGCTTCTATCCGCACCCGAATCAAATAAAACATAAGAAAATTTATTGTCAATAAGAAACGTACCCGTAACAAGCTCCGGGTCTTCCTGCGCTTCTGTCGTATTAATATTGAAAACTCTTCTGCGGCCCTGCCCACTAGTATTCCCCTGATTCGGGCAATTTCTACTAATGTGGCCCGGTTTTCCACATGCAAAGCAAACTATGGCGGCATTATCTGTTCCGACATTATTTGTTCTTTTAATTCTGTTAAACTTTGGTCCGTAGGCCTCACACTTTGCCGCACTATGACCATTTCTTCTACACCTAGTGCAAAATGTCGTGCAGAACCTTTGGTAATTCTCTTCACACCTTTGGCATGACTGTTTTTTTGGTTTTTGTTGCCATTGTTGTTATTGAGATTGTTGTTGGGATTGTTATTGTTGCTATTGTTGTTGTTGTTGTTGTTGGGACGGTTATTGTAGTTGTTGTTAGGACGTTTGTTGAAGTTGTTGTTGTGATTGATGTTGCGGTTGTTGGGATAGTTATTGCGATTGTGGTTGTGATTGTTGTTGTTGTATTGGTGACTCTTGTCATTGGTTTCTTCCCACTTTCTCTTGACTTGTTTCATGTTAGCCTCTTCAGTCGTCTGCTCTTTAATCCTTCCTTCGATCTGATTTATGAGTTTATGTGCCATTCGACTTGCCTTTTGTATGGAAGCGGGCTCGTGTGAACTCACATCTTCTTGAATCCTTACTGGTAACCCTTTTACAAACGCGTCGATCTTCTCTTCTTCATCTTCGAACGCTCCCGGATACAATAGGCACAACTCTGTGAATCGTCGTTCATACGTGGTATTGTCGAACCCTTGTGTTCGTAACTCTCTAAGCTCTACCTTGAGCTTATTGACTTCGTTTCTAGGATGGTACTGCTCGTTCATCAATTGCTTGAATGCCGACCACGGTAGTGGGTAAGCAGCATTTTGTCTTACCTGTTCAAGATAGGTGTTCCACCACGTTAACGCAATACCTGTGAAGGTATGCGTAGTGTACTTAACTTTGTCCTCTTCAGTACACTTACTTATGGCAAACACTGATTCGACTTTCTCGGTCCACCGTTTCAATCCAATTGGTCCTTCGGTTCCATCAAATTCCAAAGGTTTGCAGGCAGTGAATTCTTTGTAGGAGCATCCTACACGATTTCTTGCACCGTTAGCTGCATTGCTAGATTCAGAGTTATTGTTGGTATGTAGCGCAGCCTGTACTGCGGCTATGTTTGCAGCAAGAAAGGTACGAAATTCCTCTTCGCTCATATTCATGGTGTATCGAGTAGTCGGTGCCATTTCCTTTAAAATAGCCAACTGAATCGAGTTAATCATACAGAATATTAAGAGTAGTCAATAGTATTTCGTAGCATAATATGAACTCATTTATAAAAGCTTTTTCTTCATATTAGCGTTTTATAAGTTTAAATTCGGGTACTACCTACCCGTTAAGTTCATACTTATAGCTAATATACAATTCAACTACTACAATTCCATATGAAAAACTGATTATAATAATATATCACATACAAATATTCTTCAAACTTACAACTTCGCTATATTACATATAATATGAAATATAGTACACTCTGATACAGGACAGTTTTGAAGATAAATCTAGTTAAAACGCAAGTTGTTCAGCAAAGGAAATAAAGACACGTAATTCATAAGTCCAGAAACAAGTCATGCATTCTGGTTTTACTAAGACGACTTCCCATCCTTGGTCTTGTGGAAAATAACCGTTATGACCATTGGCTAGGTAGCATGTTGTAATGTCGTCAAAAGGACGAGGGTTTCGTAATGTCCAACAGCCCCGTAATAATCTAAAAACCTTGTTTTTCACCCCAACTACTGAATCCGTCACTTGTGGGAAGGTTTTATTTAAAAGCTGCAATCCGATGTTCTTTTTCTCACTTTGGTGAGAAGCGAACATCACTGACCCGTAAGCATAACATGCTTCTTTATGTTGCATTTTAGAAGCTCTTTCTAATTCACGAAATCCTATGTTGGGATATGTTGAGTCAAAATAGGTTCTTAACCCGTATCGTAAAATTGCATTTGGGTTCACCGCATTTAACGCTTTAAAGAAACACGACGTAACTTACGGTCTCCCCAATGTGATATATCCCACCTATCAAAGGAAAGCCTTTTATAAACTAAGGCATTTCTGGAAAGTCTTTCAAATGTTTGAAAAGTTAATTTTGCCATAATTAATTATGCTGATGAATTCTGACCGACTCTAGACAAGATTTCCTCAATCATATCCTCTGGTAGATCTTCTAAAATATTCGGTTGTCTACCCTTAACGTCCATTTTGTTTTTTTACTGTAAAATAGACAAGAATTAGATTCGTAAAAGATAATTAACAAACAATACTAGCAATTTTTACATAGAACATAAAAGTACAAGCACACTACAATACATATAATACACAACATGATTACAACCCTCTAATCTGAATCACTGGTTTCTTCTTCTTCGGACTTGGTTCGTTTTCCTAATTTTCTAGGAATATATGGTGTTCCTCTAATACGAGCCGTCGTTTTCCACAATGGTTTAGAAAAACCTGGTGGTTTAGAGGTTCCCGGGTCATTGTTACATTTTAGGAAATACGGATGTTGCCGATACATATAAAGTTCATCGGGGTTGGAATTGGGTTTCTCTATTTTTATACCTTTTCCCTTATTATTTTCTTTCGCTTTATTAAATTGGGTCGAGGTAATTTCTATAACATCATCGGAATCCTCATCGGGATCCGATTCATCGAAAAATTGGTAATCTTCCCAATATTTTGCTTCCTCGGCGGAAACACCATTGGCCATTATTATCTTTGGTCCGTTGGTTGAGGATTTTCTTTTATTTAATTGAATTACTGTAGGTATCAATATTTCTTCCTCCGGAACCTCTTCTTCTTCCGGTTCCTCCTCTTCCAGTTCCTCCTCTTCTGGTTCCTCTTCTTCCGGTTCCTCCTCTTCCGGTTCCTCCTCTTCCGGTTCCTCCTCTTCCGGTTCTTCTTCGGGAATTTGTGAATCTTCCCAAAATATATTTGACTCTTCATTATTATTAGGTGAATCGATGGGATTTGTACTAGTGGTAGACATCTATCACACAATATCAAACACATTAAGAGGTTATCACATAATATTTACATGTTAATAATATATAGTTTCCAACAAAAGTGTTAAGCAATCGTTTTTAAAGAAAACACGGTTGAAGTCCAGACTCACTAATGTATCCTAACAAACTCGATAAGACACACTAATGCAAATTTCTGGTTCTCTAAGACCAACGCAAGGATACCAACTGAAATATCCCGTTCATATCGATTATAAACGTTCCATATTAATTGTTTTTGTTGCGAGGTTTTGACCTCTATATGAGACATTTTTCAAAGACTGCATTCGTTTTTAAAACAAACCATAACCTTTATTTTATCGACAAGGTTAAAAAGACACCACCTAGATTATCCAGAAATGATAATCTAAAAATATCACACTTACACACTACCAATACATATTGGTTTACAATATTAATATGTGACAACAAAATAAATCTCGAATGCAGTTTTAAACAATATTATACAAGCATGCTGACACCAAATCTTGTCCACATATTAGCATGCAACAGCGGAAGCTCTTAATAATTACCTGAGAATAAACATGCTTTAAACGTCAACAAAAATGTTGGTGAGTTATAGGTTTAACCTATATATTTATCAAATTGTAATAATAGACCACAAGATTTCATATTTCAATATACATCCCATACATAGAGATAAAAATCATTCATATGGTGAACACCTGGTAACCGACATTAACAAGATGCATATAAGAATATCCCCTATCATTCTGAGAAATCCATCGGACATGATAAAACAACATCGAAGTACTAAAGCATCCGCAACCATGGATGGGGTTCGTTAGGCCCAATAGATCTATCTTTAGGATTCACGTCAATTAGTAGATCGGTTTGCTAATTCTTAGGTTACCAAGCAAAAAGGGGCATATTCGGCTTCGATCATTCACCCATATAATGTAGTTTCATTTACTTGCGTCAATTTCGTAAAACATTTATAAAACTGCATGTATTCTCATCCCAAAATATTAGATTTTAAAAGTGGGACTATAACTCACTTTCACAGATTTTTACTTCATCGAGAAGTAAGACTTGGCCACTGGTCGATTCACGAACCTATAACAAATATGTACATATATATCAAAGTATGTTCAAAATATATTTACAACATTTTTAATACGTTTATGTTTTAAGTTTATTAAGTCAGCTGTCCTCGTTAGTAACCTACAACTAATTGTCCACAATTAGATGTACAGAAATAAATCGATATATATTATCTTGAATCAATCCACGACCCAGTGTATACACGTCTCAGGCTAGATCACAACTCAAAGTATATATATTTTTGGAATCAATCTCAACCCTGTATAGCTAACTCAAACATTACTGCATATAGAGTGTCTATGGTTGTTCCAAATAATATATATACATGGGTCGATATGATATGTCAAAACATTTGCATACGTGTCTATGGTATCCAAAGATTACCATAGCTACAACAATCAAAAAATATCCAATCTTGTTTTACCCATAACTTCTTCGTTTTAAATCCGTTTTGAGTGAATAAAATTGATATGGTTTCATATTGAACTTAAGTTTATGAATCTATACAGAAAAAGTATAAGTTTATAGTTAGAAATATAGGTTACAAGTCATTTTTGTAAAGGTAGTCATTTCAGTCGAAAGAACGACGTCTAGATGACCATTTTGGAAAACATACTTCCACTTTGAGTTTAATCATGATTTTTGGATATAGTTTCATGTTAATAAGAAAAATCATTTTCCCAGAATAAAAACTTTTAAATCAAAGTTTATCATAGTTTTTAATTAACTAACCCAAAACAGCCCGTGGTGTTACTACGACGGCGTATATCCAGTTTTACAGTGTTTTTTCGTGTTTTCAGGTTTTAAATCATTAAGTTAGCATATCATATAGATATATAACATGTGTCTAGTTGATTTTAAAAGTCAAGTTAGAAGTATTAACTTTTATTTGCGAACAAGTTTAGAATTAACTAAACTATGTTCTAGTGATTTCAAGTTTAAACCTTCGAATAAGATAGTTTTATATATTTGAATCGAATGATGTTATGAACATCATTACTACCTTAGGTTTTGTGGATAAACCTACTGGAAATGAGAAAAATAGATCTAGCTTCAAAGGATCCTTGGATGGCTTGAAAGTTCTTGGAGCAGAATCATGACACGAAAACAAGTTCAAGTAAGATTTCCACTCGAAATAAGATTGTTATAGTTATAGAAATTGAATCAAAGTTTGAATATGAGTATTACCTTGTATTAGAAAGATATCTTACTGTAAATAAGAAAGATTTCTTGAGGTTGGATGATCACTTTACAAGATTGGAAGTATGCTAGTAAACTTGGAAGTATTCTTGATTTTATGAAACTAAAACTTATAGAATTTATGAAGAACACTTAGAACTTGAAGATAGAACTTGAGAGAGATCAATTAGATGAAGAAAATTGAAGAATGAAAGTGTTTGTAGGTGTTTTTGGTCGTTAGTATATGGATTAGATATAAAGGATGTGTAATTTGTTTTCATGTAAATAAGTCATGAATGATTACTAATATTTTTGTAATTTTATGAGATATTTCATGCTAGTTGCCAAATAATGGTTCCCATGTGATGCCCCGTACAAAACCATCGTGTATGATTCATCAACAACAGGATCATTACAAGGTCAAACACTATATGTATTTTCAAAACAAGTTAGCATTCATGATAAAAGGTGACGTCATAACCAACGTCTAATGTTTTACAACCAAAAGTATGCTTCTATGAACGGAAGCAAGTAATAATAGTACGTGACCCTTAGGTTGTTACAAATACATCGTTTCAAAAGTAATAAAGTTTGAATGCAAGATAAAATGTTTCATGCGGTGACATCTCTATCAAAGGTAGCGGAAGTCTACAAGGCATGACTAGTACAACAGCGGAAGCAAGCAAACCTTAAGCACCTGAGAAAAACATGCTTAAAAACGTCAACACAAAGGTTGGTGAGCTATAGTTTAAGTATAATAGTAATGTAAGGTAGGCCACGAGATTTCAGTGCTTCAACAGCATTTCAAAACAGTATGAAAAGTATATGTTTAACCGTGGGCACTTGGTAACTAACTTAACGTTTATCACCCCCTAAAAGTACACTTGGCGAGTGCGTATGTTTACGAAGTATTAAACACCCGTTAAATGCTAGTGCTACTAGCCCGAGTGGGGATGTCAAACCCTATGGATCCATATCTAAGATTCGCGTTCACCGGTTCAAAAACCAATGACTAAACGTTACCGAGCTAAGGGGAAAGTTTATACCGTTGTATAACCCACACATATATAAAGTTTAAGTACTCGTGCCTAGTATGTAAAATGTAAAATGCGCATGTATTCTCAGTTCCCAAAATAGTTAAAGTAAAAAGGGATGCTATAACTCACAGTGGTTAAGTAGTAGTAAAGTTGACACGGGAAAGGTAAGCAAGTATGTTTGTCCGAAAGGTCCTCAACCTAAGTCAAAAGTTACTAAGTCAGTAAATCGTTCCCAAAGGTTTAAATGTATGTAAATTAGGTCTTAAGTATCATCATCATTCATCATTAAGTCAAAAGGGTAAAGTAAGTTTTCATTCAAGAATAGGGTTTAAAACAAAGGCTGATTTCGTTTAGTCGCCAATGCCTCTATACAAACTGAAATGGGGCGAGGCTAGTGGCCATGGCTCCGTATATGAGTCCCCTAGTTACTGACCAATTTCCAAAACCAAACTCGTCTTTGTTTGACCGTGGTGATGGTTTTAGTGCGAGTAGGTCAGAAATTTCAGCACAACGTTAATAGGGTGTAGTGACTTTCGGGAGGCCATAGATCCTAAACCGTAACTCGGATTAAGACGAGGTCTAAATGGAAAATCATATACTCGAACCAAGCTAACTGAAAATAAACTTTACAGTAGCCCAGGTATTTGATCATACCTGGAAAATAGTAGGTTAAGTGTTCCGGTGGGTTCTTGGTGCTCGATGCTCATCACGGTTCTCATCCTTGATGCTTATAGCTTCAAGTGTACAACTCGTTGATGTGTTTGCATCATATTTACCAAGTTTTTACCATCATAACACAAGTGCAAGTCTAAGACATGTAGCACAACTCACTTAAGAGTTGTATGAAGTTTGATGAACCAAAGTTGCATCAAGATCTTAGATCCAACACATACATGAGTTATAAAAGTAATATTAAGCTACAAACTTGAAAGTAAACTATATAATCAAGATCTTAAGTTTGTAGAACATAGTTCTTAGTTAGATCTTGAAGATTCTAGACTAGAAAGTCTAGATCTAGTGTTCTTAAGTTAGATCCTAAGTTACAAAACTTGGATCTACACTTTAATGAAACCATAAGTTATGAAACTTAGATTTTCAACTTGTAACATGTATATAAGCTAATAAGCTTTTATTTACAACAAAATAAGTAGACCATAAGCTATAAAAACTTAGATCTTTCATAAGTATATGAAGTTGTAACTAGAAAGTTAAACTTCCATGTTCTTGAACTTATAAAGTTAACTTTAGTTTCAAGAAGTATGAGATCAAGATTAACTAGTAATACTTGACCAAATTAACAACACTACAACTTTAAATAAATGAAAAAAGAAATAAATTAAAGCTACAAGTATTATGTTCATATTTGCTTCATACTTGAGAAGATTTAAACCAAAGTTTAGATCTTAAGAATTCAAGTCTACAAAACATAAACATAAAGAAGATCATCAAGTTTATGAACTCTAGATCTTGAAAACACTTAAGTATAGAACCACAAACTAACAAGTTTTAGGTTCTTGTTCTTGGTTCTTCATCAAACAAGAGATGGAAGTAACCATAATGCATGAAGATTCAAACTAGGAAGTTTGATCTTGAATAACAACCAATAAACAAACAAGTAATTAAACAAGAAATCATGATGATGATGTTCATGTTAGGCTACGGTTTTTGGAAGAGAAAAAGAAGAGAAATGATCTTGTTACTTACTAGTTTTTGAGAGAATAAATGAGAGAAAATGAAGTGTTGTTTGTAAGTGTGTGTAAAAGAAAATAAAATGCAAGTAATAAGTAACAAAGTGAAATGAAAATAGAACTCCCATTCACCCTTGCAAGTTTATGGTTTTGGACACAAAGGGAAAGGTCAGAACTTACTTTCATGTCTTGGTTATTGTAGTATGCTAGGAAAGTGTATAAGGCAAGTTCATGGGGAAGTAATCTTGCATGCTTGAAAACATTCTTGTCTCCCCATTAGCTTAATTAATCCAAGTTAAACTTAATGTAATACTAGCTTAATACATGGGCTTACAAGTCCATTAAGAGTGGTGGGCTTACTAGTCCATGAAATAAAAGTCCAAGTATGTGTAACAATTAAGTAAATAAGCCCAAGTAACCAACAAATAGCTAAAAGGCCCAAGTAATTAACTACTATCATTAGTTAATTAAAAATGATTAATAATAAATAATCATGAATGTAAATAATATTCAAAAATATTATTCGTGAAAAGTACGCACGTCACAAAGACAAGTCGGGCATTGGAAAGTTAAATACGGTAACAAGTAAATGTACAAAAATACATTTATTAATGCGCAAGTATTAATAATAAATATTAATAATAAACGTTGGAAAATCCAGGGTCGTTACATCCCACATGTGTTAGGTGACTCACATGGGCTGCTAAGACTTGATCATTAGAGTGTATATACCAATAGTACATACATCTAAAAGCTGTGTATTGTACGAGTATGAATACGGGTGCATACGAGTAGAATTGTTGATGAAACTGAACGAGGATGTAATTGTAAGCATTTTTGTTAAGTAGAAGTATTTTGATAAGTGTATTGAAGTCTTTCAAAAGTGTATGAATACATATTAAAACACTACATGTATATACATTTTAACTGCATCGTTAAGTCATCGTTAGTCGTTAGATGTAAATGTTGTTTTGAAACCTTTAGGTTAACGATCTTGTTAAATGTTGTTAACCCATTGTTTATTATATCTAAAAAGATGTTAAATTATTACATTATCATGATATTATGATATATTAATATATCTTAGTATGATATATATACAGTTAAATGTTGTTACAACGATAATCGTTACATATATGTCTCGTTTCAAAATCATTAAGTTAGTAGTCTTGTTTTTACATATGTAGTTCATTGTTAATACACTTAATGACATGTTTACTTATCATTTATCATGATTAAACATAGTGTATCAATATCTTAATATGATTCATATGTATTTAGTAAGACGTTGTTATAACGATAATCGTTATATATATCGTTTCGAGTTTCTTAATTCAATAAACTCAATTTTATGTATATAACTCATTGTTAAAATACCTAATGAGATACTTACTTATCCTAATATCATGTTAACTATATATGTCATCATATAGTTTTTACAAGTTTTAACGTTCGTGAATCACCGGTCAACTTGGGTGGTCAATTGTCTACATGAAACTCATTTCAAATAATCAAATCTTAACAAGTTTGATTGCTTAACATGTTGGAAACACTTATTCATGTAAATAAAAATTTCATTTAATATATAAAAACATGGAAAAGTTCGGGTCACTACAAACCAGGTCTTGCATTAGTGTGTCTAACTGATAGTTGCTTAGATGCATTAGTGGGTCTGGACTTCGACCGTGTCTGCATGTCAAAAGTTTTGCTTATCATTTAGTGTCAAAAATTACTTGCTTATCATCTTTAAAGTCTAGACACGTCTTACTACCTCTATTGCATAGACAGTGTATAGATAAATTCATATCTTAGCGTATCTATTATTTTTACCTTTGCCTGGCAGCTTCCGTAGATTCCTCCGTAACTTATGGGATTTTAGTATTATATATGCATATGTAAATTATGTATTGTAGGGTACTAATCTACATCCTATAATCTATTTCTTATCGAAAATCCTTCATCTGATCGTATGAGATGAATCCCTCAACTAGTTCGAATTCCTCAGATTCCGACAGCTATTCCGATATGGAGTTTCACCTAAGCTCCGAAAGCAGTGTCATCATAATGAATCAACCAATCATCCATCCCCAATTCATCTGATGAGTTCGTAGTCAACTTAACCAATGGAAACGAGAAGAAGACGATACTTTCCATCAACCAAATTTCCTTCTTAGCGACGAACCTGAAGCACTCACCGATGAACCAATCTGAAACACCATTTTCGCCCTCATTATCCGAATATCTCGCAATGATTATATACTATCTCAAATTCAAAACCTTATTCATCCGCTTGTTCTGACCGACAATCATCCCGGAATAATGGAAGAAGTCAACGAGCTTCGCGCTCGAGTAATCAATTTGGAAAATGTGGTGCAAAACCTACCAGCTTCAGCAATATCACCGACATCAACAGGACCACCAGCAATAGCACCCATACCATCAACAACACACGCCTCAACATCTCATTCTGTATCTCGAGTATAATCACCGTTCTACGTATCGATCTACATCAATTACCTTCGTTCTTCATGGCGATTATGTAATCTCTAAAGTCTTAGAGATTATTTATTCTAACTCAAACCGAAAATCAAATGAGATTAATATCATATTAACTTATTAAATCCATGATTACATCTGAAGAAAATATATATGTATATATATTTTCATAAAGATTGTAATTAAAAATTCTTTCGTACAAACTGTTAATGGTGAAAATATTTTAACGGGTAGGTAATACCCGAGTAATATTTAGATTTCACATTAATAAGTTACGCTGTACATTCTTCGAATCTGATTCAACGATCATTTACTATCCTACTTACATCCACAGACATACGTATTCGTTCACCACAGAATAACCATTTTCATTCAAATTTCATATTTGGATTTTGACCTATCAGAATCCACCAAGTGACATAATGAAGAAAACATTGGACAAAATAAAATTTGTTAGAAACAAACGAATTAACTATGAGAAATTCTATTAAGAAACCACGCTAACAAAATCCTAGCTAACTGTTCCTAGCTAACTGTTAATTCCGTATTACCTTTTATTTATTGCAATTTATTTATCGCAATTTATTTATCGCATTTTATTTATCGCAATTTTAATTCTCGCAATTTTATTTATCGTCATTTAATTTCTGTTATTTATATTAAGCACTTTAAATATCGGGACACGTATACAAGGTTTTGACATATCATATCGACGCATCTATATATATTATTTGGAATCACCATAGACACTCTATATGCTGTAATGCTAGAGTTCGCTATACAGGGTTGAGGTTGATTCTATAATAATATATATATACTTTGAGTTGTGATCGAGTCTGAGACATGTACACGGGTCACGATACGTATTAATTAATTCGAATATTATATATTAAACTATATATGAATTATTGGACTGTTACTGTGGACTATCGATTGTGGACTAATAACATTGGACAATTAAAATGAATTAAAATATTGATTATAACATATGAAACTAAACATTTCTTCAAGTTTGCCACATGCAAAGCAAACTATGGCCGCATTATCTGTTCTGACATTATTTGTTCTTTTAATTCTGTTAAACTTTGGTCCGTAGGCCTCACACTTTGCCGCACTATGACCATTTCTTCTACACCTAGTGCAAAATGTCGTGCAGAACCTTTGGTGATTCTCTTCACACCTTTGGCATGACTGTTTTTTTGGTTTTTGTTGCCATTGTTGTTATTGAGATTGTTGTTGGGATTGTTATTGTTGCTATTGTTGTTGTTGTTGTTGTTGTTGTTGTTGTTGTTGTTGTTGGGACGGTTATTGTAGTTGTTGTTAGGACGTTTGTTGAAGTTGTTGTTGTGATTGATGTTTCGGTTGTTGGGATAGTTATTGCGATTGTGGTTGTGATTGTTGTTGTTGTATTGGTGACTCTTGTCATTGGTTTCTTCCCACTTTCTCTTGACTTGTTTCATGTTAGCCTCTTCAGTCGTCTGCTCTTTAATCCTTCCTTCGATCTGATTTATGAGTTTATGTGCCATTCGACTTGCCTTTTGTATGGAAGCTGGCTCGTGTGAACTCACATCTTCTTGAATCCTTACTGGTAACCCTTTTACAAATGCGTCGATCTTCTCTTCTTCATCTTCGAACGCTCCCGGATACAATAGGCACAACTCTGTGAATCGTTGTTCATACGTGGTATTGTCGAACCCTTGTGTTCGTAACTCTCTAAGCTCTACCTTGAGCTTATTGACTTCGTTTCTAGGATGGTACTGCTCGTTCATCAATTGCTTGAATGCCGACCACGGTAGTGCGTAAGCAGCATTTTGTCTTACCTGTTCAAGATAGGTGTTCCACCACGTTAACGCAATACCTGTGAAGGTATGCGTAGTGTACTTAACTTTGTCCTCTTCAGTACACTTACTTATGGCAAACACTGATTCGACTTTCTCGGTCCACCGTTTCAATCCAATTGGTCCTTCGGTTCCATCAAATTCCAAAGGTTTGCAGGCAGTGAATTCTTTGTAGGAGCATCCTACACGATTTCTTGCACCGTTAGCTGCATTGCTAGATTCAGAGTTATTGTTGGTATGTAACGCAGCCTGTACTGCGGCTATGTTTGCAGCAAGAAAGGTACGAAATTCCTCTTCGCTCATATTCATGGTGTATCGAGTAGTCGGTGCCATTTCCTTTAAAATAGCCAACTGAATCGAGTTAATCATACAGAATATTAAGAGTAGTCAATAGTATTTCGTAGCATAATATGAACTCATTTATAAAAGCTTTTTCTTCATATTAGCGTTTTATAAGTTTAAATTCGGGTACTACCTACCCGTTAAGTTCATACTTATAGCTAATATACAATTCAACTACTACAATTCCATATGAAAAACTGATTATAATAATATATCACATACAAATATTCTTCAAACTTACAACTTCGCTATATTACATATAATATGAAATATAGTACACTCTGATACAGGACAGTTTTGAAGATAAATCTAGTTAAAACGCAAGTTGTTCAGCAAAGGAAATAAAGACACGTAATTCATAAGTCCAGAAACAAGTCATGCATTCTGGTTTTACTAAGACGACTTCCCATCCTTGGTCTTGTGGAAAATAACCGTTATGACCATTGGCTAGGTAGCATGTTGTAATGTCGTCAAAAGGACGAGGGTTTCGTAATGTCCAACAGCCCCGTAATAATCTAAAAACCTTGTTTTTCACCCCAACTACTGAATCCGTCACTTGTGGGAAGGTTTTATTTAAAAGCTGCAATCCGATGTTCTTTTTCTCACTTTGGTGAGAAGCGAACATCACTGACCCGTAAGCATAACATGCTTCTTTATGTTGCATGTTAGAAGCTCTTTCTAATTCACAAAATCCTATGTTGGGATATGTTGAGTCAAAATAGGTTCTTAACCCGTATCATAAAATTGCATTTGGGTTCACCGCATTTAACGCTTTAAAGAAACACGACGTAACTTACGGTCTCCCCAATGTGATATATCCCACCTATCAAAGGAAAGCCTTTTATAAACTAAGGCATTTCTGGAAAGTCTTTCAAATGTTTGAAAAGTTAATTTTGCCATAATTAATTATGCTGATGAATTCTGACCGACTCTAAACAAGATTTCCTCAATCATATCCTCTGGTAGATCTTCTAAAATATTCGATTGTCTACCCTTAACGTCCATTTTGTTTTTATACTGTAAAATAGACAAGAATTAGATTCGTAAAAGATAATTAACAAACAATACTAGCAATTTTTACATAGAACATAAAAGTACAAGCACACTACAATACATATAATACACAACATGATTACAACCCTCTAATCTGAATCACTGGTTTCTTCTTCTTCGGACTTGGTTCGTTTTCCTAATTTTCTAGGAATATATGGTGTTCCTCTAATACGAGCCGTCGTTTTCCACAATGGTTTAGAAAAACCTGGTGGTTTAGAGGTTCCCGGGTCATTGTTACATTTTAGTAAATACGGATGTTGCCAATACATATAAAGTTCATCGGGGTTGGAATCGGGTTTCTCTATTTTTATACCTTTTCCCTTATTATTTTCTTTCACTTTATTAAATTGGGTCGAGGTAATTTCTATAACATCATCGGAATCCTCATCGGGATCCGATTCATCGGAAAATTGGTAATCTTCCCAATATTTTGCTTCCTCGGCGGAAACACCATTGGCCATTATTAACTTTGGTCCATTGGTTGAGGATTTTCTTTTATTTAATTGAATTACTGTAGGTATCAATATTTCTTTCTCCGGAACCTCTTCTTCTTCCGGTTCCTCCTCTTCCAGTTCCTCCTCTTCTGGTTCCTCTTCTTCCGGTTCCTCCTCTTCCGGTTCCTCCTCTTCCGGTTCCTCCTCTTCCGGTTCTTCTTCGGGAATTTGTGAATCTTCCCAAAATATATTCGACTCTTCATTATTATTAGGTGAATCGATGGGATTTGTACTAGTGGTAGACATCTATCACACAATATCAAACACATTAAGAGGTTATCACATAATATTTACATGTAATAATATATAGTTTCCAACAAAAGTGTTAAGCAATCGTTTTTAAAGAAAACACGGTTGAAGTCCAGACTCACTAATGTATCCTAACAAACTCGATAAGACACACTAATGCAAATTTCTAGTTCTCTAAGACCAACGCAAGGATACCAACTAAAATATCCCGTTCATATCGATTATAAACGTTCCATATTAATTGTTTTTGTTGCGAGGTTTTGACCTCTATATGAGACATTTTTCAAAGACTGCATTCGTTTTTAAAACAAACCATAACCTTTATTTTATCGACAAGGTTAAAAAGACACCACCTAGATTATCCAGAAATGATAATCTAAAAATATCACACTTACACACTACCAATACATATTGGTTTACAATATTAATATGTGACAACAAAATAAATCTCGAATGCAGTTTTAAACAATATTATACAAGCATGCTGACACCAAATCTTGTCCACATATTAGCATGCAACAGCGGAAGCTCTTAATAATCACCTGAGAATAAACATGCTTTAAACGTCAACAAAAATGTTGGTGAGTTATAGGTTTAACCTATATATTTATCAAATTGTAATAATAGACCACAAGATTTCATATTTCAATATACATCCCATACATAGAGATAAAAATCATTCATATGGTGAACACCTGGTAACCGACATTAACAAGATGCATATAAGAATATCCCCTATCATTCTGAGAAATCCATCGGACATGATAAAACAACATCGAAGTACTAAAGCATCCGCAACCATGGATGGGGTTCGTTAGGCCCAATAGATCTATCTTTAGGATTCACGTCAATTAGTAGATCGGTTTGCTAATTCTTAGGTTACCAAGCAAAAAGGGGCATATTCGGCTTCGATCATTCACCCATATAATGTAGTTTCATTTACTTGTGTCAATTTCGTAAAACATTTATAAAACTGCATGTATTCTCATCCCAAAATATTAGATTTTAAAAGTGGGACTATAACTCACTTTCACAGATTTTTACTTCATCGAGAAGTAAGACTTGGCCACTGGTCGATTCACGAACCTATAACAAATATGTACATATATATCAAAGTATGTTCAAAATATATTTACAACATTTTTAATACGTTTATGTTTTAAGTTTATTAAGTCAGCTGTCCTCGTTAGTAACCTACAACTAATTGTCCACAATTAGATGTACAGAAATAAATCGATATATATTATCTTGAATCAATCCGCGACCCAGTGTATACACGTCTCAGGCTAGATCACAACTCAAAGTATATATATTTTTGGAATCAATCTCAACCCTGTATAGCTAACTCAAACATTACTGCATATAGAGTGTCTATGGTTGTTCCAAATAATATATATACATGGGTCGATATGATATGTCAAAACATTTGCATACGTGTCTATGGTATCCAAAGATTACCATAGCTACAACAATCATAAAATATCCAATCTTGTTTTACCCATAACTTCTTCGTTTTAAATCCGTTTTGAGTGAATAAAATTGATATGGTTTCATATTGAACTTAAGTTTATGAATCTATACAGAAACAGTATAAGTTTATAGTTAGAAATATAGGTTACAAGTCAGTTTTGTAAAGGTAGTCATTTCAGTCGAAAGAACGACGTCTAGATGACCATTTTGGAAAACATACTTCCACTTTGAGTTTAATCACGATTTTTGGATATAGTTTCATGTTAATAAGAAAAATAATTTTCCCAGAAGAAAAACTTTTAAATCAAAGTTTATCATAGTTTTTAATTAACTAACCCAAAACAGCCCGTGGTGTTACTACGACGGCGTATATCCAGTTTTACAGTGTTTTTTCGTGTTTTCAGGTTTTAAATCATTAAGTTAGCATATCATATAGATATATAACATGTGTCTAGTTGATTTTAAAAGTCAAGTTAGAAGTATTAACTTTTATTTGCGAACAAGTTTAGAATTAACTAAACTATGTTCTAGTGATTTCAAGTTTAAACCTTCGAATAAGATAGTTTTATATATATGAATCGAATGATGTTATGAACATCATTACTACCTTAGGTTTTGTGGATAAACCTAATGGAAATGAGAAAAATAGATCTAGCTTCAAAGAATCCTTGGATGGCTTGAAAGTTCTTGGAGCAGAATCATGACACGAAAACAAGTTCAAGTAAGATTTCCACTCGAAATAAGATTGTTATAGTTATAGAAATTGAATCAAAGTTTGAATATGAGTATTACGTTGTATTAGAAAGATATCTTACTGTAAATAAGAAAGATTTCTTGAGGTTGGATGATCACTTTACAAGATTGGAAGTATGCTAGTAAACTTGGAAGTATTCTTGATTTTATGAAACTAAAACTTATAGAATTTATGAAGAACACTTAGAACTTGAAGATAGAACTTGAGAGAGATCAATTAGATGAAGAAAATTGAAGAATGAAAGTGTTTGTAGGTGTTTTTGGTCGTTAGTATATGGATTAGATATAAAGGATGTGTAATTTGTTTTCATGTAAATAAGTCATGAATGATTACTAATATTTTTGTAATTTTATGAGATATTTCATGCTAGTTGCCAAATAATGGTTCCCATGTGATGCCCCGTACAAAACCATCGTGTATGATTCATCAACGACAGGATCATTACAAGGTCAAACACTATATGCGTTTTCAAAACAAGTTAGCATTCATGATAAAAGGTGACGTCATAACCAACGTCTAATGTTTTACAACCAAAAGTATGCTTCTATGAACGGAAGCAAGTAATAATAGTACGTGACCCTTAGGTTGTTACAAATACATCGTTTCAAAAGTAATAAAGTTTGAATGCAAGATAAAATGTTTCATGCGGTGACATCTCTATCAAAGGTAGCGGAAGTCTACAAGGCATGACTAGTACAACAGCGGAAGCAAGTAAACCTTAAGCACCTGAGAAAAACATGCTTAAAAACGTCAACACAAAGGTTGGTGAGCTATAGTTTAAGTATAACAGTAATGTAAGGTAGGCCACGAGATTTCAGTGCTTCAACAGCATTTCAAAACAGTATGAAAAGTATATGTTTAACCGTGGGCACTTGGTAACTAACTTAATGTTTATCACCCCCTAAAAGTACACTTGGCGAGTGCGTATGTTTACGAAGTATTAAACACCCGTTAAATGCTAGTGCTACTAGCCCGAGTGGGGATGTCAAACCCTATGGATCCATATCTAAGATTCGCGTTCACCGGTTCAAAAACCAATGACTAAACGTTACCGAGCTAAGGGGAAAGTTTATACCGTTGTATAACCCACACATATATAAAGTTTAAGTACTCGTGCCTAGTATGTAAAATGTAAAATGCGCATGTATTCTCAGTTCCCAAAATAGTTAAAGTAAAAAGGGATGCTATAACTCACAGTGGTTAAGTAGTAGTAAAGTTGACACGGGAAAGGTAAGCAAGTATGTTTGTCCGAAAGGTCCTCAACCTAAGTCAAAAGTTACTAAGTCAGTAAATCGTTCCCAAAGGTTTAAATGTATGTAAATTAGGTCTTAAGTATCATCATCATTCATCATTAAGTCAAAAGGGTAAAGTAAGTTTTCATTCAAGAATAGGGTTTAAAACAAAGGCTGATTTCGTTTAGTCGCCAATGCCTCTATACAAACTGAAATGGGGAGAGGCTAGTGGCCATGGCTCCGTATATGAGTCCCCTAGGTACTGACCAATTTCCAAAACCAAACTCGTCTTTGTTTGACCGTGGTGATGGTTTTAGTGCGAGTAGGTCAGAAATTTCAGCACAACGTTAATAGGGTGTAGTGACTTTCGGGAGGCCATAGATCCTAAACCGTAACTCGGATTAAGACGAGGTCTAAATGGAAAATCATATACTCGAACCAAGCTAACTGAAAATAAACTTTACAGTAGCCCAGGTATTTGATCATACCTGGAAAATAGTAGGTTAAGTGTTCCGGTGGGTTCTTGGTGCTCGATGCTCATCACGGTTCTCATCCTTGATGCTTATAGCTTCAAGTGTACAACTCGTTGATGTGTTTGCATCATCTTTACCAAGTTTTTACCATCATAACACAAGTGCAAGTCTAAGACATGTAGCACAACTCACTTAAGAGTTGTATGAAGTTTGATGAACCAAAGTTGCATCAAGATCTTAGATCCAACACATACATGAGTTATAAAAGTAATATTAAGCTACAAACTTGAAAGTAAACTATATAATCAAGATCTTAAGTTTGTAGAACATAGTTCTTAGTTAGATCTTGAAGATTCTAGACTAGAAAGTCTAGATCTAGTATTCTTAAGTTAGATCCTAAGTTACAAAACTTGGATCTACACTTTAATGAAACCATAAGTTATGAAACTTAGATTTTCAACTTGTAACATGTATATAAGCTTATAAGCTTTTATTTACAACAAAATAAGTAGACCATAAGCTATAAAAACTTAGATCTTTCATAAGTATATGAAGTTGTAACTAGAAAGTTAAACTTCCATGTTCTTGAACTTACAAAGTTAACTTTAGTTTCAAGAAGTATGAGATCAAGATTAACTAGTAATACTTGACCAAATTAACAACACTACAACTTTAAATAAATGAAAAAAGAAATAAATTAAAGCTACAAGTATTATGTTCATATTTGCTTCATACTTGAGAAGATTTAAACCAAAGTTTAGATCTTAAGAATTCAAGTCTACAAAACATAAACATAAAGAAGATCATCAAGTTTATGAACTCTAGATCTTGAAAACACTTAAGTATAGAACCACAAACTAACAAGTTTTAGGTTCTTGTTCTTGGTTCTTCATCAAACAAGAGATGGAAGTAACCATAATCCATGAAGATTCAAACTAGGAAGTTTGATCTTGAATAACAACCAATAAACAAACAAGTAATTAAACAAGAAATCATGATGATGATGTTCATGTTAGGCTACGGTTTTTGGAAGAGAAAAAGAAGAGAAATGATCTTGTTACTTACTAGTTTTTGAGAGAATAAATGAGAGAAAATGAAGTGTTGTTTGTAAGTGTGTGTAAAAGAAAATAAAATGCAAGTAATAAGTAACAAAGTGAAATGAAAATAGAACTCCCATTCACCCTTGCAAGTTTATGGTTTTGGACACAAAGGGAAAGGTTAGAACTTACTTTCATGTCTTGGTTATTGTAGTATGCTAGGAAAGTGTATAAGGCAAGTTATGGGGAAGTAATCTTGCATGCTTGAAAACATTCTTGTCTCCCCATTAGCTTAATTAATCCTAGTTAAACTTAATGTAATACTAGCTTAATACATGGGCTTACAAGTCCATTAAGAGTGGTGGGCTTACTAGTCCATGAAATAAAAGTCCAAGTATGTGTAACAATTAAGTAAATAAGCCCAAGTAACCAACAAATAGCTAAAAGGCCCAAGTAATTAACTACTATCATTAGTTAATTAAAAATGATTAATAATAAATAATCATGAATGTAAATAATATTCAAAAATATTATTCGTGAAAAGTACGCACGTCACAAAGACAAGTCGGGCATTGGAAAGTTAAATACGGTAACAAGTAAATGTACAAAAATACATTTATTAATGCGCAAGTATTAATAATAAACGTTGGAAAATCCAGGGTCGTTACATCCCACATGTGTTAGGTGACTCACATGGGCTGCTAAGACTTGATCATTAGAGTGTATATACCAATAGTACATACATCTAAAAGCTGTGTATTGTACGAGTACGAATACGGGTGCATACGAGTAGAATTGTTGATGAAACTGAACGAGGATGTAATTGTAAGCATTTTTGTTAAGTAGAAGTATTTTGATAAGTGTATTGAAGTCTTTCAAAAGTGTATGAATACATATTAAAATACTACATGTATATACATTTTAACTGCGTCGTTAAGTCATCGTTAGTCGTTAGATGTAAATGTTGTTTTGAAACCTTTAGGTTAACGATCTTGTTAAATGTTGTTAACCCATTGTTTATTATATCTAAAAAGATGTTAAATTATTACATTATCATGATATTATGATATATTAATATATCTTAGTATGATATATATACAGTTAAATGTTGTTACAACGATAATCGTTACATATATGTCTCGTTTCAAAATCATTAAGTTAGTAGTCTTGTTTTTACATATGTAGTTCATTGTTAATACACTTAATGACATGTTTACTTATCATTTATCATGATTAAACATAGTGTATCAATATCTTAATATGATTCATATGTATTTAGTAAGACGTTGTTATAACGATAATCGTTATATATATCGTTTCGAGTTTCTTAATTCAATAAACTCAATTTTATGTATATAACTCATTGTTAAAATACCTAATGAGATACTTACTTATCCTAATATCATGTTAACTATATATATAATCATATATATGTCATCATATAGTTTTTACAAGTTTTAACGTTCGTGAATCACCGGTCAACTTGGGTGGTCAATTGTCTACATGAAACTCATTTCAAATAATCAAATCTTAACAAGTTTGATTGCTTAACATGTTGGAAACACTTATTCATGTAAATAAAAATTTCATTTAATATATAAAAACATGGAAAAGTTCGGGTCACTACAAACCAGGTCTTGCATTAGTGTGTCTAACTGATAGTTGCTTAGATGCATTAGTGGGTCTGGACTTCGACCGTGTCTGCATGTCAAAAGTTTCGCTTATCATTTAGTGTCGAAAATTACTTGCTTATCATCTTTAAAGTCTAGACACGTCTTACTACCTCTATTGCATAGACAGTGTATAGATAAATTCATATCTTAGCGTATCTATTATTTTTACCTTTGCCTGGCAGCTTCCGTAGATTCCTCCGTAACTTATGGGATTTTAGTATTATATATGCATATGTAAATTATGTATTGTAGGGTACTAATCTACATCCTATAATCTATTTCTTATCGAAAATCCTTCATCTGATCGTATGAGATGAATCCCTCAACTAGTTCGAATTCCTCAGATTCCGACAGCTATTCCGATATGGAGTTTCACCTAAGCTCCGAAAGCAGTGTCATCATAATGAATCAACCAATCATCCATCCCCAATTCATCTGATGAGTTCGTAGTCAACTTAACCAATGGAAACGAGAAGAAGACGATACTTTCCATCAACCAAATTTCCTTCTTGGAGACGAACCTGAAGCACTCACCGACGAACCAATCTGAAACACCATTTTCGCCCTCATTATCCGAATATCTCGCAATGATTATATACTATCTCAAATTCAAAACCTTATTCATCCGCTTGTTCCAACCGACAATCATCCCGGAATAATGGAAGAAGTCAACGAGCTTCGCGCTCGAGTAATCAATTTGGAAAATGTGGTGCAAAACCTACCAGCTTCAGCAACATCACCGACATCAACAGGACCACCAGCAATAGCACCCATACCATCAACAACACACGCCTCAACATCTCATTCTGTATCTCGAGTATAATCACCGTTCTACGTATCGATCTACATCAATTACCTTCGTTCTTCATGGCGATTATGTAATCTCTAAAGTCTTAGTGATTATTTATTCTAACTCAAACCGAAAAGCAAATGAGATTAATATCATATTAACTTATTAAATCCATGATTACATCTGAAGAAAATATATATGTATATATATTTTCATAAAGATTGTAATTAAAAATTCTTTCGTACAAACTGTTAATGGTGAAAATATTTTAACGGGTAGGTAATACCCGAGGAATATTTAGATTTCACATTAATAAGTTACGTTGTACATTCTTCGAATCTGATTCAACGATCATTTACTATCCTACTTACATCCACAGACATACGTATTCGTTCACCACAGAATAACCATTTTCATTCAAATTTCATATTTGGATTTTGACCTATCAGAATCCACCAAGTGACATAATGAAGAAAACATTGGACAAAATAAAATTTGTTAGAAACAAACGAATTAACTATGAGAAATTCTATTAAGAAACCACGCTAACAAAACCCTAGCTAACTGTTCCTAGCTAACTGTTAATTTCGTATTACCTTTTATTTATTGCAATTTATTTATCGCAATTTATTTATCGCATTTTATTTATCGCAATTTTAATTCTCGCAATTTTATCTATCGTCATTTAATTTCTGTTATTTATATTAAGCACTTTAAATATCGGGACACGTATACAAGGTTTTGACATATCATATCGACGCATCTATATATATTATTTGGAATCACCATAGACACTCTATATGCTGTAATGCTAGAGTTCGCTATACAGGGTTGAGGTTGATTCTATAATAATATATATATATACTTTGAGTTGTGATCGAGTCTGAGACATGTACACGGGTCACGATACGTATTAATTAATTCGAATATTATATATTAAACAATATATGAATTATTGGACTGTTACTGTGGACTATCGATTGTGGACTAATAACATTGGACAATTAAAATGAATTAAAATATTGATTATAACATATGAAACTAAACATTTCTTCAAGTTTGCCACTTAATCTCATCTTAAACCTCATTTACATCTTGACGATTACAATCTGCGTTCAAACGTTTCACGATTCTTGGAAAACACCTCAATCGAGAGGATGAACCAACCGCACTTCATCTAAAGAATGAAAGATTTATACATACAGTTATGCACCTGAAAACTCTCAGAACCTGAGTAAACGTTTAGCACGTATCTGTGATAGCTCATTTGGCATTGTTATTACCGAAAATAACATTGTAATTCTTTTTCAAATTAGCCAATTTTGTCACAGCTCCAACAAATCAACTTCGATTTTCATTTGGATTAGCCTTATTATAACCTTGAAATATATATGTGTGCTCTTTTATTATTACCAGAGAATCGTTTATATTCCACCACATTAGCAGTAAACTTACCAGTAACTTCATTAATCTTTGACTTTCCGAAAAATCATTATATTGTTCATTAAAAACCCTATCATATACTCATCTACACCTTGTAACGAGAATTGCCATACCAATTACCGAGAATCAGCAATCAGTAATTTGAAACCTCGCAGCACGTCTACAACAATAGATATATGTATACATATAACAATTATCTCTTAGGATTATGATCTTCCATTCTGAAATTCTGAAAAGCACTCGGTCTACAAATCAATACCTTGAATGTTGAAAAAGCTAAATGAAGCAGCAGAAGCTGTAGACAACCATAAACGACCTTAACCATCGAAAGTTTGATGATAAAGAATAGTATGTTGGCAAAGCTCAGAAAAGTTGGAACTGAAAAACAGATTGAGCAAACTATAAAGGAGACTGTGGATAAATCACAAGGACTAAACCTGTACTTAACGAATTCAGATGATTATGTATCTGATGAACTCTTCAGCGAATATCTTGCTCCTTATTTATTCTAAGTTCTTGCGAAAGGATTTTCTTTATCAACCTTCGATCTTAGAAATTCCCAAATATCTTCGATATTTCTGAAGATATTTTCATAACTATCCTTATCTGAAATCAGTTATCTTTTCACATTATCTGTATTACACCATAAAGGAAACTGTTTAGTTTCTATATTCTGTAAACCTTCAAGTTTAAATTATGAATGATTTTGAAGTAGTGTTGGGAACTGAAGCATGAGTTAGTATAATATAATGACACTTGATCAACGTGATTATATTACAATAAGTCATGCTGAGTTTCTAATGAAACATGATGATTCACAGACCATAACGTCATCATATGCCATGTTACATGACTCTTACATTCTATCTAATCTATAAGCATATCAAGAACATACATTCTTGATAGTTCTATCTTTTCTCTTGAAATCTGGTGACTTAACCAATCCAGAACGTGCTATTACAATCTCTCTCTTAGAACATTAGTCATGTTCATTCAAAACTCCATACTTACGAATTATGAACCATTATTCGCTTTACTAGAAGTGAGAAGAGAAAACAAAAGCATAGGACTTCGAAATATAAGGGAGAATATAAAGTCTGATAACAATACATAAATTACAAACCGTGTATAACAATGTTTATCGCAACATAAAGACACTGGAGAATTAAAAACACTATAATCCCAAGGGCGAAGTAGAAGAAAACAGATTCCTCCGGTGGAAGTTGGAAAGGAGAATGATTGTTGCGATAGTAAGGATAAGAACAAGGATCAGAACTGGATTAAGTATTGTCACAATATCTTGAATTTGGGAATTTAATACAGAAGTGGTGAAAACTAATGGAACGGAAAAGGTAAATTTATAATGGAAATATCAGACGTAGTGATTGGGAGAGAGCATCGCATTTAATCAAAGAGGATGTTAATGTCCTTATTCACCGAAGAATCAAATCTTTTAGATTTCGAAGATTTTCTTTAAATTCCTTGAATTTCGGAATTCAACTAAGACAACTTCAAAAGTTAAGACGCACCTTAATTTCTAAATCAACTGTGACTACGTCACCGGGTAAGACGAGCTTGCACTTATTCATTTCACTCTTTTGTGATAGCCTCACTCGTACTCTTCGCGAAATCAAATCGTTTTATCTATATTACTCAAAGGTGATAAAAATCCATTTATCAACTAATACTCGTCAGGAAAACATTTTTGTTGTTAGGCATGGCGACCTCATTCAAATTTCGAGACGAAATTTCTTTAACGGGTAGGTACTGTGACGACCCGAAAATTCCCGACCAAATTTAAACATAATCTTTATATGATTTCGACACGATAAGCAAAGTCTGTAATGTTGAGTCTCAAAAAGTTTAAAACTGTTTCATGAATTCAATTGACCATTGACTGTTTTCGACGATTCACGAACAATTATTGTAAATAAATATAAATATGTGTATATAAAAATGAAAGTATATATAATAAATTGTAAATATAAAATAAACAATAGAATTAAATATGTAATATAGGATACAAAATAATTAAGTGTAAATTTAAAATGAATCTATATATATAAATATATATGATTTCTATGAATAACTATTATTATATGTATATTGTAATATATATATATATATATATATAATTTATGAATAATAAATAAAGGTTATCATATTATGTATAATTATTAAATATTAAATATCACATAATTAATAATATATAATACAAGTTAAGGATATAGTTGTCATAATAACTTTCATTATTAATTATTAATACAATACTAATATCAATATTAATATTAGTTTTTATGTATATATTATAATTGTAATTTAAATATTATCAGTTATTATAATTATTATGTAATAGCATTATAATTATGGTTAGTATAATTAATAATAAGAATTATAAATATTATGATTATTATTAGAGTTATCATTATTAATACCACTATTATATTATAAGTAGTAAAATTTTGATTACTATTTTTATATAATTACCATTAACATTAAAATCATTATTATTATAAATATTCTTAGAAAGTAATACAATTTATTATTTGTATCATTAATAATATTATTATTATTATCATTCTTATTAATGACTATTCCAAAACTTATTAAAAATTATCATTTTGGTTATTATTAATAACATCACATGATTATCAATATATTTTTTAAATTTATTATTATAAATATCTTGTTATTAATAATTAATATAATTAGTATTAATTAGTATTAATATTATTAATAATGTATTTATTAATTATTAAATATATAAATCATATAAAAAGAAAAAGGTACGTAATCTGTTTTCTTGACTTTAATCATGTAATAAGAATCAAATACAAATAGATATATCCAAAATCTGTTAGAGATCCTTATCAACTCTTTAATTTATTTTTTTTATTTCTTTCTGTTATTCCTTTTCGTGAACGTGATACACTAATCCATTATATAATTCGATTTACAGTGAGCTGTGAAAGACTTCATTCACTCTATTATCAACTATATCTCACTTCTATCTGCTTTAAAAATTGCTAAAATAAATTAAACTTTGAAAAAAAAAAACCTGTTAAACCCCTATTCGTGAGTCATTTATTCAAAACCTTGAATTCAAGTTCAATTTCACAATCCTTAAATATAGTTGGGTTAGAAATCTTCCAATTTAACCATCTGGAAAGTTTCAAGGTACAATTTCTAATATTGAGTTGTAATTTTGAGGTCAAAGTTCCAAAATAAAAAGTCAACAAATCATTCTTCATTAAAATTCGATTTTGTTTTTGTATTTCAAGTTAAATTGATTATCGATAAAGCTTCTATGAGTGAATTGGAATTTATTTTATGAAGGATTCATAAGCTAAAAACATCTAGAATTTGAAATCAAATAATTTTTTTTTAAAAACCTGTGTCGCACAGCAGAAACTGTATTGATGTTTTTGTTTTATTTTTTTTCTGTGTTTTCAATTAATAAACATTGAATATTTAATTGTTATTATTACTTTGTTGAATTTGAATTTTTTTTGATAAAATATAAACATCTGGTCGACTGGTATTTGGAGAAGAAGGAGAAAATGGGAAAATTATAATACGGGTTAAATACATTTTCGGTCGTGATATAAATCAGAAAAGGGGCAACAGCCCAATGGTCAAGTGTGTTAGCGGTGAACGAGGGGTCACGGGTTCCAGCCTCGCTTGAGGCAATTTTTTTTTGTTAAAAAAGCTTATATGAAGGTATACTTCTTTTATTATGTTTTATTATTATTATTATTATTATTATTATTATTATTATTATTATTATTATTATTATTATTATTATTATTATTATTGTTGTTGTTGTCATTATTAATTATCATTATTAGGATTAGTATTGTAGTTATTATCATTAATATTACTAATAAAAGTTACCATTTGTTATTATTAACCTAATTAAAATTAAAATTATAATTACTATTATTATTGTTATTACTAATATTATTATTGTTACTAGTATTATTAGAAAGTAATATTATTAATATTATCATTAGTATTATGTTATAAATATTAGTATTATTAGGATTAACATAAGTATTATTATTAATATTATCATTTTCAATAATATAATTATCATAATCGGTATTATATTATTAAAGATTAACATAACTATTATTAAATGTATCATTACTTTTAATCTATCATTTTGTTAAAACTACTATTAATACTATCATTATCTTTACTAGTACTATTAAAATTATTTTTATTATCATTATACTTATTTTAGTACTATTATAACTGGTACTTTGTAAATAAAAGATTAATTATATAAAAATATATTTAATACGCATATTTTAAATATATAAATATTTTCATATATAAAATGAATATATAATGAGGTAGCTAAATTAGTAATATAAAAATTATATCACAACTAATAATATATATATATATATATATATATATATATATATATATATATATATATATATATATATATATATATATATATATAATTCGATTACAACTATGTACATTAATAAATATATAAATGATATAGGTTCGTGAATCCGAGGCCAACCCTGCATTTGTTCAATGTCATCATATGTATTTTTACTACAAAATACAGTATTGTGAGTTTCATTACTCCCTTTTTAAATGCTTTTGCAATATATATTTTTGGAACTGAGAATACATGCGCTGCTTTTATAACTGTTTTACGAAATAGACACAAGTAATCAAAACTACATTATATGGTTGAATGATCAAAGCCGAATATGCCCCTTTTGCTCGGTAACCTAAAAATTAGTAAACCGATCTACTAATTGACGCGAATCCTAAAGATTGATCTATTGGGCCTAACAAACCCCATCCGTTGTAGCGGATGCTTTAGTACTTCGATGTTGTTTTATCATGTCCGATGGATGTCCCGGAATGATAGGGGATATTCTTATATGCATCTTGTTAATGTCGGTTACCAGGTGTTCAATCCATATGAATGATATTTTTGTCTCTATGCATGGGACGTATATTTATGAGAACTGAAAATGAAAATCTTGTGGTCTATTAAAATGATGGAAATGAATGTTTACGATAAACTAATGAACTCACCAACCTTTTGGTTGACACTTTAAAGCATGTTTATTCTCAGGTATGAAAGAAATCTTCCGCTGTGCATTTGCTCATTTTAGAGATATTACTTGGAGTCATTCATGACATATTTCAAAAGACGTTGCATTCGAGTCGTCGAGTTCATCAAGATTATTACTAAGTCAATTATAGTTGGATATATTATGAAATGGTATGCATGCCGTCAACTGTCGATGAAATGAAAGTTTGTCTTTTAAAAACGAATGCAATGTTTGTAAAATGTATCATATAGAGGTCAAGTACCTCGCGATGTAACCAATTGTAATGTATTCATCCAGACAGATTAGGATGGGTCGTTAGACCCACCGCCCACCTATCTTGCGTTTCCTGTTTCTAATCAATCTTTAAAAATTGCTGCATATTGTTTTAATAACCACAACTTTAATATTAGGTGTGTTGAGGTTGGAATCAAAGTCTTTGTTATCAAAGACAGCTCTTACCTATACCTTTTGCATTTTGGTCAACAAACACTCAACAAAGTTAACCCACTTGAGAGTTGAATATAATTGCTGTTGATACATGGTAGGACCGATACCCACAACAACAATAGGTCATTTAATCTTTTCTTTCTTCTCAAAAACCATGAAGACACAGCTGATTCCAAGACGTAATATGACTGTGAATTGATTTAACATTTGGGCCGTGAAAATATATGAAGTATTGGGCCAAGATTCAGATTTATATTGGGCCTAAATTATAAACAAGTATGATAAAAGGTAGGAGATGAGGATAGAATAGGTGATACGAAATACGAGTACAATTGTGATGTTAAATGATCACGATGATCATGATACATGATAAACATGACGATGATGATTATGTTAAGTTGATGATGATGATAAGAAAAGGATTTGATTAATGATGACAAACTTATGATGATAAGTGTTAGATAATGATAATGCAACTAAGATGATGATAATAAACAAAAGAAGATGATGAAAGTTGTTGTTTGGATTTTGTATCATGAATAAGGAAGCAGGAGGATACGTGTTAAATATAATTGGTGTATTAGTTATATCGAAAAAGCGAGAATGGAGGAGTGGTCTTGGATGTTATCGGTTTAGCGGGACGTCGCGGGTTCAAACCCGGACTTGGGCATTTTTTTAGGGATACTTCTTTGAGGTAGTATTACTATTACCATTATTATTATTATTATTATTATTATTATTATTATTATTATTATTATTGTTATTGTTGTTGTTGTTGTTGTTGTTGTTGTTGTTGTTGTTGTTGTTGTTGTTGTTGTTGTTGTTGTTGTTATTATTATTATTATTATTATTATTATTATTATTATTATTATTATTATTTTTATTATCGTAAGTACTAGTATTATTATTAGTAGTATTATTATCATTATAGATATTAAAATAAATATTATTATTATTATTATTTGTAAAATCATTATTTTTATAGTTATTATTATTAGTAGTATTATCATTATAATCAAACAACTTTTATTACTATTATTGATATTATGTTACCAAATAACCATTTCGTATATAAAAATATACTTTTAGTAATATTACATATAAGTAAGTATTAATCACATTAACAGTTTTATATAGATATTCATATATAACAAATTAAGTATTTTTAATATAATATTAACCAAATATATATTAATATAACTATATAAATATTAGTCATTATAAATATATATACACCAATTAAATATATATATAATAAATTATAATATATGAAATTGTTCAATTACGATTATAGGTATTAATATGTATATAAATGATATAGGTTCGTGAATCCGAGGCCAACCCTACACTTGTTCAGTGCCATCGTATGCATATTTTTACTACAAAATATCGTATTGTGAGTTTCATTACTCCCTTTTTAAATGCTTTTGCAATATATATTTTTGGGACTGAGAATACATGCGCTGTTTTTATAACTGTTTTACGAAATAGATACAAGTAATCAAAACTACATTATATGGGTGAATGATCGAAGCCGAATACGCCCCTTTTTGCTTGGTAGCCTAAGAATTAGTAAACCGATCTACTAATTGACGCGAATCCTAAAGATAGATCTATTGGGCCTAACGAACCCCATCCAAAGTACCAGATGCTTTAGTACTTCGAATTCATTTTTATCATGTCCGATGGATTTCCCGGAATGATAGGGGATATTCTTATATGCATCTTGTTAAGGTCGGTTACCAGGTGTTCACCATATGAATGATTTTTTTGTCTCTATGCATGGGACGTATATTTATGAGAAATGGAAATGAAAATCTTGTGGTCTATTAAAATGATGAAAATGATCTTTTATGATAAACTAATGAACTCACCAACCTTTTGATTGACACTTTAAAGCATGTTTATTCTCAGGTATTAAAGAAATCTTCCGCTGTGCATTAGCTCATTTTAGAGATCTTACTTGGAGTCATTCATGGCATATTTCGAAAGACGTTGCATTAGAGTCATTGAATTCATCAAGATTATTATTAAGTCAATTATAGTTGGATAGTGGATATTATGAAATGGTATGCATGCCTGTCAATTTTTCGATGTAAAGAAAGTTTGTCTTTTAAAAACGAATGCAATGTTTGTAAAATGTATCATATAGAGGTCAAGTACCTCGCGATGTAATCAACTATTGTGAATCGTTTATAATGTATATGAACAGGTCCTTTCAAAGGATAGGTTCTGGAAGGTTCATCTTTGATGATCTCTTCATGTCTGCTAGTTTGCTTGAAGAAGAAGAAGCATATGGGGTTAGGGTTAGATTGCACCGGTTGGCTAAGTAAAACTTGCTGCCACACTTGTAGCATTTTCTCACATTTAGTATAGGTGACTGGTCATACACTGAGTAAATGGGTACAGTAAGATCGGGTCTACTTTCAGATATGGCAGCTATGAGCTGGTCAAGTTTGACAGTCATTATCTCAGTGATAGATGACTCAACACATGATTCCACAAGTTGGTTCACTTTAGCTTTTCCCTTAAGGGTAGCTTTCCTTTTAGAACCAGTACCATAATCATGGTATACTGCTTTGCCTTTGTTGTTTGACGAGCCAGTGTGGGAAGTTACTGACCCGTCAGCTGATACCGGACGATTCGTGTGAATCTTCATTGCTACCTTTGACTTGCCAGTATTGCGTTTTGCTGGCTTGTCAGCAGCTACTTGTTGACCAGTACAATTTTTATCAGCTGGCTCAGCATTGGTGGAATTTGAAGATGAAGGGGAATCAATTGTTTTTGACTTTCTTTGGTTGTTTTCAGTGATTTCCCTTTTAATGTGTCTTTCCTTTGGAGTCATATAGTAAATGTTTGAGGGATCAGTAGTTTCATCAATTGAAGTACTGGTTTCCTTGGCTTTTACTTCATCCTCCAAAATTTCTTTTATGAACGGTGGTGGGGTCTCTGTAGGTCTGATAAACTTATTTGTTAAGACCTTTTTACCCTTAACTATCTTGGCAAAGGTATTTGGCAAGACAGCTTCAGGATCAGTTTCGAGAATGGGGTCCATGTAAGTAACTTCTGCAAGAGCAGCAGCAGCAGCATAGTCACCAGCAAAGAAGGCTTCAACTTGGGTAGGCACCTGCTCATTTACACACTTAGTTGTGCGTTGAGAAGATGTACATCATGAAGCAACAACCTTCTTGAGGTCGTTTAGCTGGTTCTTAACATCTGCTGCCTCAATGTGAAGAGACTTTAAAGCAAAATTTTGTTTTTCAAGTTTTGATATTTCATCCTTCAAGATCTTAATTTCATCAGTTTTGCTTTTAAGTTTATCATTTAAAGATTTGTTATCATTTTTCAAAACTTCTTCACGTTTACTGACTCTGCATAGATCAACTCTTAGGTAGTCAAACAATTCAGCTTTTTCATCATCAGTATAAGTTCAAAAATTTTCAACCTTATACAGCATTTCAGTTTTCCATTGAGGTGAATCCTTTTTCAGGTCAGCTTCCCTCATATCAGACACAAATGTACTACCATTATCATCCTCATCAGACTCCTCGACCTCTTTGGCCATCAAACACAGCTTTTTACCAGAAGCATAACCAGCATCATCATCATCAGTATCACTGTCAGAAGATGAAGAAGAGCTGGTTTCATCCCAGTCATGATGCTCAGCAACTAGAACCTTTTCTGGCTTCTTTCCCTTCTTATCAGCCTTTGCACTTTCCTTCATCTGAGCTTTCATAGCTTTATACTTATTCTTGTACTTGTCAGCTTTTGAGAAAGAGTTAGCGTGTGAGACAGAAGGTTTCCTGGACATGCATTCAACTACAAAATGTCCAACCCTCCCACAATTGTAACACTCAGATTTAGGACCCTTGACTGATTTACTGCTATGCCTAGCACTTGGTTTCTTACTCCCTTTGTATGACTTGCTGGTTTTATTACGATTAAACCTTTTGAACTGCCTAGCTAGCAAAGCCATACCTTCAGCAAACCCTTCCATACCATCTTCATCATCACTGCTCTCTTCAGACCCTGTACCACTCTCCACATCATCTTCAGCTGACTCTTCTTCTGCTGTTAACTTTTGAACTAGTAAAGCCTTTTGAGATTTCTTTTTAGCAGCAGCAATAAGAGCATTATCATCTGTTTTAGAAGATTTTGAAGTGGTGGGGGCAGACTTAAAGTTTTCTTTCAAGTTTAGTTTAAGTTTAGCTTCTGCCTTCTCATGGTTCCAAAGTGTACCATAGAGAGAAGACAAGTTAAAGTTCTTTAAAGTCTGGGTGGTTCTTATGGGGTCAGTCACTGGTTTCCATTTAGCAGACAATGAGTCAATGAATTTGTTTACTTGTTAAAAATCAGTATATGTGACTTTCAAAGTAAGCAGGTCAGCAACTAAGGAGTTAAACCTAATGAAGGTTTGCTTAAGGGTCTCATTCTTATAGGCAAAGAACATTTCATACTCTCTTTTCAAAGCAATAATCTTGTTCTGCCTAACCTCATCCATGCCTTCATATGTAACATCTAGATAGTCTAACATAAGCTTAGCATTCAGTTTTCCCTTAATCAGTTTGAATAGGTGATTAGGTAAAGTTATAGCTAACAGAGTTCTGATCTTAGGGTCAAGTCCAACACGATGTTTGTCGTCAGCATCCCATTTGGCTGGAGTGAGAACAACCTCTCTGCCAGGGATGGCAGGAGTGTCAGCAGTGGCTGGAATGTTATCAATAGTCTCAGTTGGGACAAATGGACCATCTATGGCAATACCATGCATGAGTGGGTCAATAGACTCCAGAAGCATGAACCTTGCCTTCCAAGTTTCATACTCATCTTCATCAAATTTGGGTGGTCTATTGGATGAGCCATTTTCAAGGTAAGCTGTATTTAAGAATGCAGTCATGAGAGAATTCAGATCCAAGATATTAAGTTATCAAGACTGAAGCTCTGATACCAGATATTGGTCCCTTGATAAACAACAGGAGTATTGTAGGGGGGTGAATACAATTTTTTTAATTAACTTAACAGTTAGACACAATTTAGTATTCAAGTAAGTAAATTAAATAGAGTCAAAGGTAATTTTTCAACGATTATTCTTTAGTGATTAGATCACAAAGAATTACAACTATCCATGGCGGAATGATAGTTGGTTGATACAGATTTACCTAAGTATAGCTACAGAGTGTGTTCTAAGCTATTACACGTTTTGGACTCTAAATAAACAAACCCTCACCACTAGTTGTTACAATAGTGGATATAACAATTTATAGTAGTCCTTTTATCCGTGTAATTGTTCCATTGTCCACTGGTACATAGGATGTCTGTACTTGTGGGGACAACTGTATCAGAGAGCGTGCTCTCCTCTTTCCTCTTTGGTAGCTATTTGCAGGAACATCCCAATTCGGTCTGGCACCACTATTTGTTTAAACAAATAGAATATTGTGTTCCCTAGGCGTTGACAAAGTATAACACATGTCTGCACATGCGTTAAACTTCTGCATTCCCACGTGGTCTTGTAAGGTCACTTGTCAGCCGCCGACGCGTGTCCTTTTCTGTTCAACTTTGTATTTGACTTCTATTGAATAGTACGATTGATGTAGACCACTCAGGAAACCACTATGCTTGTAATGGAGCATAGCTGTCTTATGTAGTAAGCTGCATTCCAGCTATGCTGGTTCTTCATTGCTGAGTCACTTGATATTATTGAATTGCTGAGTATACATCCTGTGCTGATTGAAGAATACTGTCTACCTTGTGCTGGTAGACTAAGCAGCAAACTAAACACTCGACACATCAATATCTGCTATCTATACATAAACAAACTTGTGCTTGCTGCACATAACATTTTAGTGCAAATAAATTACAGGTTTGTCATAATTAAATCCTTAGTTAAAATGTTGGGGACTCAACACTTATGTATTTTGTTCTTTTTTATTATTGAAGATTACTTGATTTAGTTAAGAACGTTTTATTTTTTTTATTTTTTTCATTTATAAGATATATTTTATTGTTAACTTAGCTTATTTTATTCAATTGTAGCGACTTTTTCAAATTATTTCCAAGAAAATTTATAAATTGGCTTGACTTTTTTGTTTATTTAAGCACCTCTAGTTCTTTACTTATATTTTAAGTGATGATACTTTAATATGATGTTTGATACGACTTTTAGTGTAATTATATATTGTCGAGTAAGCCTCCCTTATAATGAAATCATGGCTCTGCCCCTGAATAGAAAGTTGAAAAATGAAAGATATTTTTGTGATGGAAAATACTAGGTATTTTCGCAAATCACGTTCGTAGGACAAGCAAATTGCAAATGTATTTTGAGATTTTTCGTGGGCATTTATATAACTTTTTTGTGTTGAATCGTAATGGCAATTTTGGTTAATATCTTCTTCTTCTTTTAGTAACAACCCTTCATTACGAATTATAATTATGTATATTGGATTGGTGAATGATAGTTAAATCTGAAAATAATTAGTTAGACTATTCTCATTGTCACATTATTCCTTCGCCATCTGTGCTCGCCATTGGTGAAACCGATGATAATCATGATCATCGATTCGCCAATGATGACTTGCGATGGACTTCATCTTTTATAACCAATTAACGACGTGCACTATATGGAGTATTTCTTGAAATATTCTCTATCGTATTAACATTTGAAATTTTCAATGAAAATAATACGCATTGGATAACGACTATTTTTTTTATTCTTTTAGTTTTTTTATGTAATGTTAAAAGTATTTTTTCAAGATAAAATGTTGGTTTTAATTTAGAATTAAAGTGGGTGCTAATACGAGTGGATGAATGTGTCATCTCTTATTTAATACTGATGGAGACTAAATGTTGATATAACGCTAATGTAATATTTCGTCAATGTAATATTCCGTTGTTGATGAGAATTGTGTGATAAACTCAAGAGGTGGTCTAATGGCTATTTGAGAATTTTTAAAGAATACTTAAGTTCAATTTTCATTAACTACACTTTGAACTTTTGAAGCATTGCCTGTTTTTAGGAAAATAGATGAATTCAATGACAATTTTTAAGCCATGTCATTAAAAAATTACTTAAAACGACAATCTAGGAAGAAAACAACAATATAGTTTTGGACATTTTATTACTATACCATCTCTAAATGTTACAAACCGTGTGGGTTACCTCCACGTGGCGCCTCCAAAAGCACCCAAATCCACAGTTTCCACGTGTAATTTTATTATTAACTGATAAGTAATCTGATTAATTATAATGAAATGACAAGTGTTGCATTCTTATTCGCCAAAGACCATAATTAACACAAAACCAAACACGTTTAATCATCAGCCAATATACAGATTTGAAACAAAAAAGTAACCTCTCACTTCAAAAAATATCAACCACGATTATCTTAAATCGCCGATACAATCCTCCGGCGACGTCAACAAACGACGATGATACATCTAAATTATTTGCCACATTTTTATGCACGTAATGGTATTAATTTTGTATACTTAATCCAAAATCCTTAAGGTCGCCGGAACCCTAATTCTCATTCCGACTGACGTTCATTGAATCAGGATTGGGACATCGGAACCCTAAGGTCGCCGTTGCTTGCACTATTCCGTCACAATCGTCACCATCGTTGTCGTCATCTTCATCATCATGTACTTTCCATGATTTCCAGGTAAATCTTTGTTTTGTTACAAAATTATCAAATTAAGGGTTTCTAATTGAATTAATGAATGTAATTGGGTTGTAAATTTTTCCTCTTCCAGTTTTCCAGACCGTAAGCGCTTACATTTTTTTTTTTAATTTGGTTGTGTTGTATGAATTACTTTGTGTTTGACTCCTTGATCGTGACAAGTTTTTGCGACTTAGTATACGTATGTTGATCTCTACGTATAATACGTCTGTTGCAAGTTTGCATATGAAGGTTTAAGTTGAGCGAGCAGGTAATATGGTTATATCAGTTTTTGCTTGAATAAATTGTTATATCTATGGAAGGTTTAAGTTAGTTGCAGACACAAAAAGTACATTAATATACATAGTATTAGATACACTTCGCTTCTACAAGAACAACAAAAACAGCTGATTGATACATTAGTGGGTCAAATTTGCCACCTCTAATACCTATATATCAAGAGAAGATCTGACTAATTGTAATATGAATATTCATATCTATTACTTTTCCATAGGGGAACCTGGAAGACTGATACGTGATCGGTATCGTAAGGCATCATAAATGGTTCAAAATCAGGTTCATAGCTTTACCTCTTATGTAATCACGTACTTGTGCATTTTTCCAGTTATATTTAGAGTGTTATGTGAAATGTCCCGTTCTTATTGATTAAAAACGTTCCATATTAATTGATTTTGTTGCGAGGTTTTGACCTCTATATGAGACGTTTTTCAAAGACTGCATTCATTTTAAAACAAACCATAACCTTTATTTCATCAATAAAGGTTTAAAAAAACTTTACGTAGATTATCAAATAATGATAATCTAAAATATCCTGTTTACACACGACCATTACATAATGGTTTACAATACAAATATGTTACAACAAAATAAGTTTCTTGAATGCAGTTTTTACACAATATAATACAAGCATGGACTCCAAATCTCGTCCTTATTTAAGTATACGACAGCGGAAGCTCTTAATAATCACCTGAGAATAAACATGCTTAAAACGTCAACAAAAATGTTGGTGAGTTATAGGTTTAACCTATATATATCAAATCATAATAATAGACCACAAGATTTCATATTTCAATACACATCCCATACATAGAGATAAAAATCATTCATATGGTGAACACCTGGTAATCAACATTAACAATATGCATATATGAATATCCCCATCATTCCGGGATCCTCCTTCGGACATGATATAAATTTCGAAGTACTAAAGCATCCGGTACTTTGGATGGGGTTTGTTGGGCCCGATAGATCTATCTTTAGGATTCGCGTCAATTAGGGTGTCTGTTCCCTAATTCTTAGATTACCAGAATTAATAAAAAGGGGCATATTCGATTTTGATAATTCAACCATAGAATGTAGTTTTACGTACTTGTGTCTATTTTGTAAATCATTTATAAAACCTGCATGTATTCTCATCCCAAAAATATTAGATTTTAAAAGTGGGACTATAACTCACTTTCACAGATTTTTACTTCGTCGGGAAGTAAGACTTGGCCACTGGTTGATTCACGAACCTATAACAATATATACATATATATCAAAGTATGTTCAAAATATATTTACAACACTTTTAATATATTTTGATGTTTTAAGTTTATTAAGTCAGCTGTCCTCGTTAGTAACCTACAACTAGTTGTCCACAGTTAGATGTACAGAAATAAATCGATAAATATTATCTTGAATCAATCCACGACCCAGTGTATACGTATCTCAGTATTGATCACAACTCAAACTATATATATTTTAGAATCAACCTCAACCCTGTATAGCTAACTCCAACATTCACATATAGAGTGTATATGGTTGTTCCGAAATATATATAGATGTGTCAACATGATAGGTCGAAACATTGTATACGTGTCTATGGTATCTCAAGATTACATAATATACAATACAAGTTGATTAAGTTATGGCTGGAATAGATTTGTTACCAATTTTCACGTAGCTAAAATGAGAAAAATTATCCAATCTTGTTTTGCCCATAACTTCTTCATTTTAAATCCGTTTTGAGTGAATCAAATTGCTATGGTTTCATATTGAACTCTATTTTATGAATCCAAACAGAAAAAGTATAGGTTTATAGTCAAAAAAATAATTTACAAGTCGTTTTTGTAAAGGTAGTCATTTCAGTCGAAAGACGTCTAGATGACCATTTTAGAAAACATACTTCCACTTTGAGTTTAACCATAATTTTTGGATATAGTTTCATGTTCATAATAAAAATCATTTTCTCAGAATAACAACTTTTAAATCAAAGTTTATCATAGTTTTTAATTAACTAATCCAAAACAGCCTGCGGTGTTACTACGACGGCGTAAATCCAGTTTTACGGTGTTTTTCGAGTTTCCAGGTTTTAAATCATTAAGTTAGCATATCATATAGATATAGAACATGTGTTTAGTTGATTTTAAAAGTCAAGTTAGAAGGATTAACTTTTATTTGCGAACAAGTTTAGAATTAACTAAACTATGTTCTAGTGATTACAAGTTTAAACCTTCGAATAAGATAGCTTTATATGTATGAATCGAATGATGTTATGAACATCATTACTACCTCAAGTTCCTTGGATAAACCTACTGGAAATGAGAAAAATAGATCTAGCTTCAAAGGATCCTTGGATGGCTTGAAAGTTCTTGAAGCAGAATCATGACACGAAAACAAGTTCAAGTAAGATCATCACTTGAAATAAGATTGTTATAGTTATAGAAATTGAACCAATGTTTGAATATGATTATTACCTTGTATTAGAATGATAACCTACTGTAAAAAACAAAAATTTCTTGAGGTTGGATGATCACCTTACAAGATTGGAAGTGAGCTAGCAAACTTGAAAGTATTCTTGATTTTATGTAACTAGAACTTGTAGAATATATGAAGAACACTTAGAACTTGAAGATAGAACTTGAGAGAGATCAATTAGATGAAGAAAATTGAAGAATGAAAGTGTTTTTAGGTATTTTTGGTCGTTGGTGTATGGATTAGATATAAAGGATATGTAATTTTGTTTTCATGTAAATAAGTCATGAATGATTACTCATATTTTTGTAATTTTATGAGATATTTCATTCTAGTTGCCAAATGATGGTTCCCACATGTGTTAGGTGACTCACATGGGCTACTAAGAGCTGATCATTGGAGTGTATATACCAATAGTACATACATCTAAAAGCTGTGTATTGTACGAGTACGAATACGGGTGCATACGATTAGAATTGTTGATGAAACTGAATGAGGATGTAATTGTAAGCATTTTTGTTAAGTAGAAGTATTTTGATAAGTGTATTGAAGTCTTTCAAAAGTGTATAAATACATATTAAAACACTACATGTATATACATTTTAACTGAGTCGTTAAGTCATCGTTAGTCGTTACATGTAAGTGTTGTTTTGAAACCTTTAGGTTAACGATCTTGTTAAATGTTGTTAACCCAATGTTTATAATATCAAATGAGATTTTAAATTATTATATTATCATGATATTATCATGTATGAATATCTCTTAATATGATATATATATACATTAAATGTCTTTACAACGATAATCGTTACATATATGTCTCGTTTAAAAATCATTAAGTTAGTAGTCTTGTTTTTACATATGTAGTTCATTGTTAATATACTTAATGATATGTTTACTTATCATAGTATCATGTTAACTATATATATATCATCATATAGTTTTTACAAGTTTTAACGTTCGTGAATCACCGGTCAACTTGGGTGGTCAATTGTCTATATGAAACATATTTCAATTAATCAAGTCTTAACAAGTTTGATTGCTTAACATGTTGGAAACATTTAATCATGTAAATATCAATCTCAATTAATATATATAAACATGGAAAAGTTCGGGTCACTACAGTACCTACCCGTTAAATAAATTTCGTCCCGAAATTTTAAGCTGTTGAAGGTGTTGACGAATCTTCTGGAAATAGATGCGGGTATTTCTTTTTCATCTGATCTTCACGCTCCCAGGTGAACTCGGGTCCTCTACGAGCATTCCATCGAACCTTAAAAATTGGTATCTTGTTTTGCTTAAGTCTTTTAACCTCACGATCCATTATTTCGACGGGTTCTTCGATGAATTGAAGTTTTTCGTTGATTTGGATTTCGTCTAACGGAATAGTGAGATCTTCTTTAGCAAAACATTTCTTCAAATTCGAGACGTGGAAAGTGTTATGTACAGCCGCGAGTTGTTGAGGTAACTCAAGTCGGTAAGCTACTGGTCCGACACGATCAATAATCTTGAATGGTCCAATAAACCTTGGATTTAATTTCCCTCGTTTACCAAATCGAACAACGCCTTTCCAAGGTGCAACTTTAAGCATGACCATCTCTCCAATTTCAAATTCTATATCTTTTCTTTTAATGTCAGCGTAGCTCTTTTGTTGACTTTGGGCGGTTTTCAACCGTTGTTGAATTTGGATGATCTTCTCGGTAGTTTCTTGTATAATCTCCGGACCCGTAATCTGTCTATCCCCCACTTCACTCCAACAAATCGGAGACCTGCACTTTCTACCATAAAGTGCTTCAAACGGCACCATCTCAATGCTTGAATGGTAGCTGTTGTTGTAGCAAAATTCTGCTAACGGTAGATGTCGATCCCAACTGTTTCCGAAATCAATAACACATGCTCGTAGCATGTCTTCAAGCGTTTGTATCGTCCTTTCGCTCTGCCCATCAATTTGTGGATGATAGGTAGTACTCATGTCTAGACGAGTTCCTAATGCTTGCTGTAATGTCTGCCAGAATCTTGAAATAAATCTGCCATCCCTATCAGAGATAATAGAGATTGGTATTCCATGTCTGGAGACGACTTCCTTCAAATACAGTCGTGCTAACTTCTCCATCTTGTCATCTTCTCTTATTGGCAGGAAGTGTGCTAATTTGGTGAGACGATCAACTATTACCCAAATAGTATCAAAACCACTTGCAGTCCTTGGCAATTTAGTGATGAAATCCATGGTAATGTTTTCCCATTTCCATTCCGGGATTTCGGGTTGTTGAAGTAGACCTGATGGTTTCTGATGCTCAGCTTTGACCTTAGAACATGTCAAACATTCTCCTACGTATTTAGCAACATCGGATTTCATACCCGGCCACCAAAAATGTTTCTTGAGATCCTTGTACATCTTCCCCGTTCCAGGATGTATTGAGTATCTGGTTTTATGAGCTTCTCTAAGTACCATTTCTCTCATATCTCCAAATTTTGGTACCCAAATCCTTTCAGCCCTATACCGGGTTCCGTCTTCCCGAATATTAAGATGCTTCTCCGATCCTTTGGGTATTTCATCCTTTAAATTTCCCTCTTTTAAAACTCCTTGTTGCGCCTCCTTTATTTGAGTAGTAAGGTTATTATGAATCATTATATTCATAGATTTTACTCGAATGGGTTCTCTGTCCTTCCTGCTCAAGGCATCGGCTACCACATTTGCCTTCCCCGGGTGGTAACAAATCTCAAAGTCGTAATCATTCAATAATTCAATCCACCTACGCTGCCTCATATTCAGTTGTTTCTGATTAAATATGTGTTGAAGACTTTTGTGGTCGGTATATATAATACTTTTGACCCCATATAAGTAGTGCCTCCAAGTCTTTAATGCAAAAACAACCGCGCCTAATTCCAAATCATGCGTCGTATAATTTTGTTCGTGAATCTTCAATTGTCTAGACGCATAAGCAATCACCTTCGTTCGTTGCATTAATACACAACCGAGACCTTGCTTTGATGCGTCACAATAAATCACAAAATCATCATTCCCTTCAGGCAATGACAATATAGGTGCCGTAGTTAGCTTTTTCTTCAATAACTGAAACGCTTTCTCTTGTTCATCATTCCATTCAAATTTCTTCCCTTTATGCGTTAATGCAGTCAAGGGTTTTGCTATTCTGGAAAAGTCTTGGATGAACCTTCTGTAGTAACCAGCTAGTCCTAAAAACTGGCGTATGTGTTTCGGAGTTTTCGGGGTTTCCCACTTTTCAACAGTTTCTATCTTTGCCGGATCCACCTTAATACCTTCTTTGTTCACTATGTGACCGAGGAATTGAACTTCTTCCAACCAAAATGCACACTTTGAAAACTTAGCGTACAATTCTTCCTTCCTCAATACTTCTAACACCTTTCTCAAATGTTCACCGTGTTCTTGGTCATTCTTTGAGTAAATAAGTATGTCATCAATGAAAACAATGACAAACTTGTCAAGGTATGGTCCACACACTCGGTTCATAAGGTCCATGAACACAGCTGGTGCATTAGTTAAACCAAACGGCATGACCATAAACTCGTAATGACCGTAACGTGTTCTGAAAGCAGTCTTTGGAATATCATCTTCTTTCACCCGCATTTGATGATACCCGGAACGTAAGTCAATCTTTGAATAAACAGACGAGCCTTGTAGTTGATCAAATAAGTCGTCGATTCTCGGTAGTGGGTAGCGGTTCTTGATGGTAAGTTTGTTCAACTCTCGGTAGTCGATACACAACCTGAATGTTCCATCTTTCTTCTTGACAAACAAAACAGGAGCTCCCCACGGTGATGTGCTTGGTCGAATGAAACCACGCTCTAAAAGTTCTTGTAATTGGCTTTGTAGTTCTTTCATCTCGCTGAGTGCGAGTCTGTAAGGAGCACGAGCTATTGGTGCAGCTTCTGGTACAAGATCTATTTGAAATTCAACGGATCGATGTGGGTGTAATCCCGGTAATTCTTTCGGAAATACATCGGGAAATTCTTTTGCAATGGGAACATCATTGATGCTCTTTTCTTCAGTTTGTACTTTCTCGACGTGTGCTAGAACAGCATAGCAACCTTTTCTTATTAGTTTTTGTGCCTTCAAATTACTAATAAGATGTAGCTTCGTGTTGCCCTTTTCTCCGTACACCATTAAGGGTTTTCCTTTTTCTCGTATAATGCGAATTGCATTTTTGTAACAAATGATCTCTGCTTTCACTTCTTTCAACCAGTCCATACTGATTATCACATCAAAACTCCCTAACTCTACTGGTATCAAATCAATCTTAAATGTTTCGCTAACCAGTCTAATTTCTCGATTCCGACACATATTATCTTCTGAAATTAATTTACCATTTGCTAATTCGAGTAAAAATTTACTATCCAAAGGCGTCAATGGACAACTTAATTTAGCACAAAAATCTCTACTCATATAGCTTCTATCCGCACCCGAATCAAATAAAACGTAAGCAGATTTATTGTCAATAAGAAATGTACCCGTAACAAGCTCCGGGTCTTCCTGTGCCTCTGCCGCATTAATATTGAAAACTCTTCCGCGGCCTTGTCCATTCGTGTTCTCCTGGTTCGGGCAATTTCTAATAATGTGGCCCGGTTTTCCACATTTATAACAAACTACATTGGCATAACTTTCTCCGACACTACTTGCTCATTACTCGTTTCGACACCATTTGTTCCTTTCGTTCTATTAACCCCTGGTCCGTAGACCTCACACTTCGCCGCGCTATGACCATTTCTTTTACACTTGTTGCAAAATTTGGTGCAGGACCCCGAGTGATACTTTTCACACCTTTGGCATAGCTGCTTCTGATTGTTGTTGTTGTTGCAGTTATTATTGTTGTTGGGATGATTGTTGTAGTTACTGTTGTTGTTGTTGTTGTTGTTGTTGTTGTTGTTGTTGTTGTTGGGCCGTTTGTTGTAGTTGCGATTGATGTTGCGATTGTTGGGATAATTGTTGCGATTATTGTTGTAATTGCTGTTGTTGTTGTATTGGTGATTCTTATCACTGTTTTCCTCACACTTTCTTTTGACTTGCTTCACATTGGCCTCTTCAGCAGTCTATTCTTTAATTCTTTCTTCAATCTGGTTCACTAGTTTGTGAGCCATTCTACATGCCTGTTGTATGGAGGCGGGCTCGTGTGAACTTATATCTTCTTGGATTCTTTCCGGTAATCCTTTCACAAACGCGTCGATCTTCTCTTCCTCATCTTCGAATGCTCCCGGACACAATAGGCACAATTCTGTGAATCGTCTTTCGTACGTGGTAATATCAAATACTTGGGTTCGTAACCCTCTAAGTTCTGTCTTGAGCTTATTGACCTCGGTTCTGGGACGGTACTTCTCGTTCATCAAGTGCTTGAATGCTGACCACGGTAGTGCGTACGCATCGTCTTGTCCCACTTGCTCTAGATAGGTATTCCACCATGTTAACGCAGAACCTGTGAAGGTATGCGTAGCGTACTTCACTTTGTCCTCTTCAGTACACTTACTTATGGCAAACACCGATTCGACCTTCTCGGTCCACCGTTTCAATCTGATCGGTCCTTCGGTTCCATCAAATTCCAAAGGTTTGCAGGCAGTGAATTCTTTGTAGGTGCATCCTACACGATTTCCTGTACTGCTAGATCCAAGGTTATTGTTGGTATGTAGCGCAGCCTGTACTGCGGCTATGTTTGAAGCTAGAAAAGTACGGAATTCCTCTTCATTCATATTCACGGTGTGTCGAGTAGTCGGTGCCATTTCCTTCAAAATAGTCAAATGGAACAAGTTAATTATACAGAATATTAAGAGTAGTTAATAGTATTTCATAGCATAATATGAACTCATTTATAAAAGCTTTTTCTTCATATTAGCGTTTTATAAGTTTAAATTCGGGTAGTACCTACCCGTTAAGTTCATACTTAGTAGCTAATATACAATTCAACTACTACAATTCTATATGAAAAACTGATTATAATAATATTTCGCGTTCAAACTTTTACACAATATTTTACAAACTTACAATACCGCTTATTTTACATATAGCATGAAATATAGCACACAATAAATTTGATACAAGATGGTTGTGAAGATAATTCTAGCTAGTACACAAGTCGTTCAGCAAAGGCAATAAAGACGCGTAATTCATACGTCTAGAAACAAGTCATGCATTCTGGTTTTACTAGGATTACTTCCCATCCTTGGTCTTGTGGAACATAACCGTTATGGCTGTTGATAAGACAGCGTGTTGTAACGTCGTCAAAGGGACGAGGGTTACGTAATGTCCAACAGTCCCGTAACAATCTAAAAACCTCATTTCTTACCCCAATTACCGACTCCGTCACTTGTGGGAACGTTTTGTTTAATAGTTGTAGCCCGATGTTCTTGTTCTCACTTTGGTGAGAAGCGAACATTATTAATCCGTAAGTATAACATGCTTCTTTATGTTGCATGTTAGCCACTTTTTCTAAATCACGAAGTACAATATTCGGATATATTGAGTCAAAATAATTTCTTAACCCATTGCGTAAAATAGCATTTGGGTTCCCCGCAATATATGCGTCAAAGTAAACACATCGTAACTTATGGATTTCCCAATGTGATATCCCCCATCTTTCGAACGAAAGCCTTTTATAAACTAAGGCATTCTTGGAACGTTCTTCGAATGTCTTACAAACTGATCTCGCCTTAAATAGTTGTGCCGAAGAATTCTGACCGACTCTAGACAAGATTTCATCAATCATGTCTCCGGGTAGGTCTCTTAAAATATTGGGTTGTCTATCCATTTTGTGTTTTTATACTGTAAAATAGACAAGAGTTAGATTCATAAAAAAAAATACTTATTAATACAAGCAATTTTTACATATATCATAAAGCATAAGCACACTATATTACACCACACGAATACAACTATCTTATTCCGACTCGCTTGTTTCTTCTTCTTCGGTTTTGGTTCGTTTTGCCAAGTTTCTAGGGATATATGATGTTCCCCTAATACGAGCCGTCGTTTTCCACATTGGTTTAGAAAAACCTGGTGGTTTAGAGGTTCCCCGGTCATTGTTACAACTTAAGGACTTCGGGGGTTGACGATACATATAAAGTTCATCGGGGTTGGAATTAGATTTCTCTATTTTTATACCCTTTCCCTTATTATTTTCTTTTGCCTTTTTAAATTCAGTTGGGGTAATTTCTATAACATCATCGGAATTCTCGTCGGAATTCGATTCATCGGAGAATTGGTAATCCTCCCAATATTTTGCTTCCTTTGCGGAAACACCATTGACCATAATTAACCTTGGTCGGTTGGTTGAGGATTTTCTTTTACTTAACCGTTTTATTATTTCCCCCACCGGTTCTATTTCTTCTTCCGGTTCCGATTCTTCTTCCGGTTCCGATTCTTCTTCCGGTTCCGACTCTTCTTCCGGTTCCTCTTCGAGAACTTGTGAATCAGTCCACGAATCATTCCAATTTACATTTGACTCTTCATTATTATTAGGTGAGTCAATGGGACTTGTTCTAGAGGTAGACATCTATCATATAATATCAAATGCGTTAAGAGATTAATATATCACATAATATTCACATGTTAAAAATATATAGTTTCCAACAAAATTTGTTAAGCAATCATTTTTCAAGTAAACACGGTCGAAGTCCAGACTCACTAATGCATCCTAACAAACTCGATAAGACACACTAATGCAAAATTCTGTTTCTCTAAGACCAACGCTCAGATACCAACTGAAATGTCCCGTTCTTATTGATTAAAAACGTTCCATATTAATTGATTTCATTGCGAGGTTTTGACCTCTATATGAGACGTTTTTCAAAGACTGCATTCATTTTAAAACAAACCATAACCTTTATTTCATCAATAAAGGTTTAAAAAAACTTTACGTAGATTATCAAATAATGATAATCTAAAATATCCTGTTTACACACGACCATTACATAATGGTTTACAATACAAATATGTTACAACAAAATAAGTTTCTTGAATGCAGTTTTTACACAATATAATACAAGCATGGACTCCAAATCTCGTCCTTATTTAAGTATGCGACAGCGGAAGCTCTTAATAATCACCTGAGAATAAATATGCTTAAAACATCAACAAAAATGTTGGTGAGTTATAGGTTTAACCTATATATATCAAATCATAATAATAGACCACAATATTTCATATTTCAATACACATCCCATACATAGAGATAAAAATCATTCATATGGTGAACACCTGGTAATCGACATTAACAATATGCATATATGAATATCCCCATCATTCCGGGATCCTCTTTCGGACATGATATAAATTTCGAAGTACTAAAGCATCCGGTACTTTGGATGGGGCTTGTTGGGCCCGATAGATCTATCTTTAGGATTCGCGTCAATTAGGGTGTCTGTTCCCTAATTCTTAGATTACCAGACTTAATAAAAAGGGGCATATTCGATTTCGATAATTCAACTATAGAATGTAGTTTCGCGTACTTGTGTCTATTTTGTAAATCATTTATAAAACCTGCATGTATTCTCATCCCAAAAATATTAGATTTTAAAAGTGGGACTATAACTCACTTTCACAGATTTTTTACTTCGTCGGGAAGTAAGACTTGGCCACTGGTTGATTCACGAACCTATAACAATATATACATATACATATATATCAAAGTATGTTCAAAATATATTTACAATACTTTTAATATATTTTGATGTTTTAAGTTTATTAAGTCAGCTGTCATCGCTAGTAACCTACAACTAGTTATCCACAGTTAGATGTACAGAAATAAATCGATAAATATTATCTTGAATCAATCCACGACCCAGTGTATACGTATCTCAGTATTGATCATAACTCAAACTATATATATTTTAGAATCAACCTCAACTCTGTATAGCTAACTCCAACATTCACATATAGAGTGTATATGGTTGTTCCGAAATATATATAGATGTGTCGACATGATAGGTCGAAACATTGTATATGTGTCTATGGTATCTCAAGATTACATAATATACAATACAAGTTGATTAAGTTATGGTTGGAATAGATTTGTTACCAATTTTCACGTAGCTAAAATGAGAAAAATTATCCAATCTTGTTTTACCCATAACTTCTTCATTTTAAATCCGTTTTGAGTGAATCAAATTGCTATGGTTTCATATTGAACTCTATTTTATGAATCCAAACAGAAAAAGTATAGGTTTATAGTTAGAAAAATAAGTTACAAGTCATTTTTGTAAAGGTAGTCATTTCAGTCGAAAGAACGACGTCTAGATGACCATTTTAGAAAACATACTTCCACTTTGAGTTTAACCATAATTTTTGGATATAGTTTCATGTTCATAATAAAAATCATTTTCTCAGAATAACAACTTTTAAATCAAAGTTTATCATAGTTTTTAATTAACTAACCCAAAACAGCCCGCGGTGTTACTACGACGGCGTAAATCCAGTTTTACGGTGTTTTTCGTGTTTCCAGGTTTTAAATCATTAAGTTAGCATATCATATAGATATATAACATGTGTTTAGTTGATTTTAAAAGTCAAGTTAGAAGGATTAACTTTTATTTACGAACAAGTTTAGAATTAACTAAACTATGTTCTAGTGATTACAAGTTTAAACCTTCGAATAAGATAGCTTTATATGTATGAATCGAATGATGTTATGAACATCATTACTACCTCAAGTTCCTTGGATAAACCTACTGGAAATGAGAAAAATAGATCTAGCTTCAAAGGATCCTTGGATGGCTTGAAAGTTCTTGAAGCAGAATCATGACACGAAAACAAGTTCAAGTAAGATCATCACTTGAAATAAGATTGTTATAGTTATAGAAATTAAACCAACGTTTGAATATGATTATTACCTTGTATTAGAATGATAACCTACTATAAGAAACAAAGATTTCTTGAGGTTGGATGATCACCTTACAAGATTGGAAGTGAGCTAGCAAACTTGAAAGTATTCTTGATTTTATGTAACTAGAACTTGTAGAATATATGAAGAACACTTAGAACTTGAAGATAGAACTTGAGAGAGATTAATTAGATGAAGAAAATTGAAGAATGAAAGTGTTTGTAGGTGTTTTTGGTCATTGGTGTATGGATTAGATATAAAGGATATGTAATTTTAATTTCATGTAAATAAGTCATGAATGATTACTCATATTTTTGTAATTTTATGAGATATTTCATGCTAGTTGCCAAATGATGGTTTCCACATGTGTTAGGTGACTCACATGGGCTGCTAAGAGCTGATCATTGGAGTGTATATACCAATAGTACATACATCTAAAAGCTGTGTATTGTACGAGTACGAATACGGGTGCATACGAGTAGAATTGTTGATGAAACTGAACGAGGATGTAATTGTAAGCATTTTTGTTAAGTAGAAGTATTTTGATAAGTGTATTGAAGTCTTTAAAAAGTGTATAAATACATATTAAAACACTACATGTATATACATTTTAACTGAGTCGTTAAGTCATCGTTAGTCGTTACATGTAAGTGTTGTTTTGAAACCTTTAGGTTAACGATCTTGTTAAATGTTGTTAACTCAATGTTTATAATATCAAATGAGATTTTAAATTATTATATTATCATGATATTATCATGTATGAATATCTCTTAATATGATATATATATACATTAAATGTCTTTACAACGATAATCGTTACATATATGTCTCGTTTAAAAATCATTAAGTTAGTAGTCTTGTTTTTACATATGTAGTTCATTGTTAATATACTTAATGATATGTTTACTTATCATAGTATCATGTTAACTATATATATATCCATATATATATCATCATATAGTTTTTACAAGTTTTAACGTTCGTGAATTACCGGTCAACTTGGGTGGTCAATTGTCTATATGAAACATATTTCAATTAATCAAGTCTTAACAAGTTTGATTGCTTAACATGTTAGAAACATTTAATCATGTAAATATCAATCTCAATTAATATATATAAACGTGGAAAAGTTTGGGTCACTACATTATGCATAGAGTGCCATTTTTTAACGATTAACAGATAATTGTGTTCTAAATTTTTTTGGCCTTCAGGGGAAAATGAGCTGTTTGGTGATCAATGATATCGATGCGGGTGTTGGTAGATTCGGTGAGCTACAATTTATATTGGATTGGGAAATCTGATTAGATGAAAATTTGGTGTCACGTTAGTTCTGATTCACTATTTGGTCAAATTAGTACTTTAAATATGTTCAGATATTCATCATTCGTTTGTAATAATTAACGAGCATTCTATTTCCTTATATCCTTCTGCCTTATTAATGAAACTATTTTTTCATTAGGAAACACTCAGATGACTGTCAACAATCAAATAGTTGTTGGCACATTGATGAATTTGTCAGATAATACTGCAAGAGTTAGCGTTGGACAAGATTGGCGAACATCGGATATTATTACAAATACAGTTTTTGTCATATTTTGTGGTCTTTGGAGTATCAAACACTTATGTAAATTCAGATGAGGTTACTAAAAAACTTAATTCCATTACTTTTCTATTTAATTTGCAAACTTAATTTATTACATAATGTTGGTCAGATTTTATAGTAATTGAAAATAAATTCTGCATAATATTCACTAAGATTATCAATTGGGTTATACCCAATCTTTTGATTGATATCATTTGGGGCTTATTATTGGTTGTAAATATTAGTGTTCATATTATGTGTTATATAGTCCTTTCTAAGTTACTACTATATAATTTTATATCATCATGGGATGATTTTGACACCACCTGGAATTCACATGTAGACTTGCAAATACGTACATTTACGATTTGGTGAGTTGTGTTTCAGGGCTGTTGGTTTTATAATCCTGTCATATAGGTGAAAAAATGGGTGGGTCGTGGCAGTTGGGTAATAAGGGGAAAATGTCGGATGGTTCAATACGAGATGGTTTGGGTGATATGCAAACACATCCTTATGTTCTGCTAAATCCATGAATATTTCGTCAGCCAGGTTTATACTTAAGCCTTAGTATCAATAGAAGACTATTGCCTGCTCAGGTGATAAGGTAGCTCTACTTTTCAACTTAAGTGTGACATTTTTCATTTATAGGTCATAGCTACTGATTCATTTCAGGTATCCTTAGAAGCTTCAGAATTAAATATTCCCGGCATCTACTTGATCCATGACTTTGTTTCAGTTCAAGAGGGGCGGTTGAGATATATATTATTTGTTTAATATAAGATACTGCATAAAGGTAGAAGGTAATCTCTCATCGGGCCACCCGGGAGGGCAAAGTAATCCGACCCCACAGTGGTTTCGAAACTCACTTTTACCATTTCTAATTTCTTTAGTTTCAATACATATACTATTAAAGTGTTTCATCATTAAACTGCTATCAACAACAAACAATGGTGTACAAATACTAACGTTTACGAAAACTATGCTTTAGAGTTGTTGTACAACGCACGGGCTCTTAAAATCACATTAAAAGTATAATCACATTATGTTACATTTTTGACTACTTTTTAACCGCTATCATTTCCTTTTAAGCTACTTCAGTCAATTTTGTCTGTTGACCTATTATAGATGAATCGTAAAATGGATTGACCCATTTATTGATAGTTGGGTTGAAATTATCACATCTATATAGGACTTAAGGAGTGTGTCTACAAGTATATATAGCATCTTTGATGTTGAGTGTATTCTTTCATCTGGCGTGAGTACTTAAGAAAGCTTGAATTACAATGATGGACTATATCTCATTTATGTCAAATTTGTTTACATACTAAAAAAATTGTATATTTCTAACGCTGACCCTTCCATGTGAATCTCCAAATACTTATATATATTAGGGTTCTTCAAGGTAGGTTGACTTTCAAAAGTCAACGGTACATGTGTTTGATTACTGAAATTTGGTTTTAGATGGAGTCTGCTTTTGATAACCTCACTACAGATTGGTTGTATTGGTGGAAAATTAATTGTGATAATTTAGATAGTATGGATTTAATTTTGACTTCAAAAGGTCAAAAGGCAGCATATGGGACTAAGTGTAGAGCTGCAAAGTTGGAGACTAAAGTTGGTGATATTATGACCAAGGAGACATTTTTTTGAATTATGGTATACTCGCTGTGAATTGATAATGATCTTAAAAAGTCAACGGATCAAGTTTTGGCACTTCGATATTTTGCCCAGGTTTGTGAAGTTTTTTAAACAATGTAAATTGGTGATGGTTTCATGTACTCAAGGTTGCATCAGAGGGGTTTGGATATTCGTATGCTACCACTCCTTATATTATACAGGTGATCAAGTCCTTCAATGTTTTGTTAATGACGAGCTATTGACTTTCAAAACTCAATGGTTTGTGAATGTGATGGCTGCATTTTTTGGCACAGGTGATAAGTTTTGGGATGTTAATATCACTGGTGACCCAAGGCATACATATTTTGACAACATAAAGATTGGCATACGAGATGGAAATGGAATAAATTCTCAAGTTAGACTTATATTGGTTGATAGCACAAGGCATAGATTTTATTGGTATATGTATCATTATTTTGTCATAAGTCATAATAAGTATGACTATTTTTTAGAGCTACCGTGCAACGCACGGGCTCTTAAAATCTAGTATACTATATAGTATAATGAACGTTGCATCTGTTAAATTATTCTGTTACATTCATAACCATAATAACTATACGTATTTCTTACCTAACTTCTTTAACACAAGAAACACCACATTAATTAACCAAAATTCATTCATAAAACTACCGGTTAAAACCACAAAACCAAAACCAAAAAAAAAAAAAAAAAAAAAAAAAATAAAAAATTACGGAGTATAAAATAACATGAAGCATTTAATAGAAGCTGGGCCTTCCTTAAACACGCGTGTATAAGATACAACCCCCAACGCTTCTCAGTTCTCATTTTCACCCGTCACTAAAATAAAAAATCAATTAAAAAAAACACCGCCGTTCGTACGTGTGAAGCGACAAAAGCTTACTTCACTGAACCACCGTCACCATTACTTGTATTTCTTCATCATTACTCCATTCCATTCACTTTATTTCCATTTTTAATTTAATTAATTTATTCATTTCCTACATTTCAATTTCACTCTTAAAAAATGGACTCTGTTTCTCATCACTCTATTTTCCGGCCACCGGAAACACCAAATGATCCGATGGAGTTCCTTTCCCGTTCATGGAGCATTTCCGCTTTACAAGTTTCTAAAGCTTTAGCTCCACCCTGTCCCCCTCCCCCTCCTTCTGACCTAGAAGATATTTCTACCGCCACCACTGCACCTTTTGCTTTTGTTTCATCTGAAACCTCACAACTCATAATGGAACGTATTTTAGCTCAATCTGTACGACACCGTTTTACTCCATAATTAATTATTATTTTATTATTTTCATTACAGATTATTAATTAATTAATTGTTTGAAAATGATGATTTTAACAGCAGGAGGTATCACCACGGACCTCCGGTAGGCTATCGCATAGTAGTGGTCCGTTAAACGGTTCGCTAACTGACAGTCCACCTGTTTCGCCGTCGGAAATTGAGGATATTAAGGTACGGATTTAAATTCCGGAGGTTTTTAATTTTCCGGTGAGGGACATGATTTACCGGTGGAATTGAGTTCACGTCTGAAAATGTTGTGGTTTTACACAACATAACGCTCAGTATGAAAATATGTTGCAGCTTTCACTCTAACCTAAAATAAAAATAATAATATAATAATAATCAGTAAATGACAAATAATGAAAAGTTTAAAATTAAAGTTTTATGATGTTTGTCAAACCTAGTGAACTTATGTTATGATTAGATTTTAGATATGGTTGTATTTGTTTATTGTAATTGTGATTTCATTCTAGATGTTTAATGTGATTGATGGTGCCTACTTGGTCCATACCATAATTATTACATCATTTGAATTATAACTATATGTGTTTAATAGGATATATCCACTAAGATTTTGTTACTCCAAATATATACTTTTTGTTAGCTTTTTAAATTGTTAAGTAAGTAAATCGACTACTATTTTCTATAAATTTACAATTTTCATTATTTGTTTATTTATAGTTTTATACTATGTAACATAGAGCCGGTTAATGCATAAATTCGGTAGTAAAACAATTGCTCTTTTTTGATAAATAAAAAATCGGCATTATTTGTTACTCCGTATAAAATATACTCCATCCGTCCCACAATAAGTGTTCTGTTTGACTTTTTTAGGTCATATTATTAGACTTTTAACTTCAAATATTTTTGTTTGTGTTATGTAATATTGGATGAAATTTATATCAGTGAAAACGTCTTTTAAAAACGAATCTATTCATATAAGTTTCATCAAATATTGCTTAACATAAACAAAAATATTTGAAATCAAAATTTTAAAAGTAAGACCATGAAAAGTCAAACAAGACACTTATTATGAGATGGAGGGAGTAACCTGTTAATGCATAAATTTGGTAGATCGTCAAAGTATAATCATGCATTATTTTTTGATAAAAATACAATCTATTAATGCGTAAATTCTTTGAATTAATCAAAAAGAATTGTAGAAATATCATCTCTCTTTTTGAATTATGTAGAAATCGTTACAATTACATGAAAAAATTGTGAAATGTTTTGTAGTGAATTTAATTTAATTTTTTTTGGCAGTACATATCTTTGTAACAAATCTTGTCTCTAGTTTTTGTGTGCAAGCAAATTTAGTGAGTTACTCCATATGTTATGGCACACGAGTAGTATGTTAATATGTAAGTGGCATTTGATAATAATGATGATTATTTTGAGTGATGTGATGATAACTGGCTCATAATGGCTAAGGGGCCAACTTTGGAATTGCCCTCTTAAAATGGGCACATTAATGTTGAACCATATGTGTAGGTAAACTTCTATTCTATATCTAATATTATAGATTTTAATTAATATTCTATATTTAATATTTATATCACCTAATTTGATTTATGACCCTCAATAGAGCAACTACAACACGGTTGTTGTGTACTCCTTTTACCTTGATGATTAATTATGTTAGGTAATTTGAATTTAGTTGTAAAAGATAATGATGTAACTACATACTAGACCTTAATCAGGTTTGCTAATTGTGTGGTCATTGTGTTAACCAGTATTGTCGTTTAAAGAATCCGGTAAACAACCAGTATCGAGGTGGGCCCACTAGCGTTGCGACCACCAGTACAGGTGGCGGGAAAACAGTTGGACGGTGGTTGAAAGACAGAAGAGAGAAAAAGAAAGAAGAGACTCGAGTTCATAATGCGCAATTACACGCAACTGTATCGGTTGCTGGTGTGGCTGCGGTTGTTGCCGCCCTAGCCGCCGCTACTGCCGCCTCATCCGGACATAGAAAGGATGACGAGATGGTGAAAACTGACTTGGCGGTAGCATCTGCCGCCACCCTAGTGGCGGCTCAGTGCGTTGAAGCTGCAGAAGCAATGGGTGCCGAACGAGACCATCTGGCCTCGGTTGTTAGCTCTGCGGTTAATGTGAGGTCACCTGGTGATATTATGACTCTAACAGCTGCCGCAGCTACTGGTTAGTTAAAACGGAACTAAATACAATTAAAATAGGAACGCAGCAATTTTAAAATGTTAATGTTGATATATAGATTATGTAATCATTTTCTAAAAGCTGATTATTTTGTAATAATTGTAAGCAGTTAGGGAAAATGACTCGGGCCAACCTGTGTTGCAGAAACTCTGAATTACTCAGCGAGTACTCGGTTTTTGCAACTCGGGGAGTACTCGGACAAACTTGGTCAAACTCGGTCAGAAATCAGTCAAAAATTGGGATTACTAGAAAATCAGACTAAAATCTGAAAATCGGTCAAAACTCGGAAAATCTGTCAAAAAATCAAATTTGGTCAAACTTGGTCAAAACTCAGTCAAACTCGGCCAAAAATCGGGATAACTTGGAAAATCGGCCAAAACTCAAGATTACTCGGAAAATTAGTCAAAACTGGTCACTTTTGGTCAAAACTCGGCCAAAACTTGGAAAATCAGTCAAAATTGTTCAATAATCGGTCAATGTCAAACTTGGTCAACATCCGAGTACTCCTCGAGTTGCCTGAGTTTACCCTATAATGTCCCGTCCGAGTACTCACCGAGTAGCGATTTTTTGCAACCCTGAGGCCAACCCAATCCGACCCTACTCATATCAAATTTGAAGTTAACCGATTTTGACCTGACACTCCAACATGTTTGTTAAAGATACTTAAGATTTGTTTATTTTAGCTCTTCGTGGTGCTGCGACATTAAAAGCGAGGGTGAAGGATACACGGAACATTCCAGCTGTACCCCGAGCCGATAAAGGGTCTAGTAATAGCAACGGTACAGGCAGCAGTTCAAATGGAAGTTATAGCGAAGAGTTTGTACCCGAAGAGAATTTTCTTGGCATATGTAGCAGAGAACTACTTGCGAGAGGTTGTGTACTTCTCAAACGTACACGTAAAGGTTTGCTGTTTAATAAATAGATTATGACTTTTTAATCCATGTCTTAAATGTTATGTTATTGTACATTATTATGATAAAGTTGTAAATTATTACAGGTGATCTACACTGGAAAATAGTGTCTGTTTATATCAACAGTATGGACCAGGTTAGTTTTTTATATCGAACATATGAAAAACTATTAAAATTCATTAATTTGCTTTATGTATATAATCAATTCTTGCTTTTAAGTGTTTCTAACATGATTATCAAGAGACAGTTGAAAAAAAAAAAAAAAAAAAAATCCTTTAAACTGACACAGAAATATGACATCATTGTTCTTTTGTTGTTTTTAGATCTTAATTTATTGGAAACATGTTCTTTTTATATTTGTATTTACTTTCACATAAATACACATTATAATGAATGATGATTTATCCACAATCAAAATTGATAAATCCTGTTCATTAATTACTTATATTGTACATTGTTCACATATCTAATGCATAGTTGTGATGAATTTATCAATTTTTATTGTAGAAATATCAATGACAAATTATAGTAAAGAAAATGTGGGTCTGTTTTTTTAAATTCAAATGTTTTTAAAATTTTAAACTAAACCTTTAATATGAAGTAAAAATAAAAAGCTTTGACTACTTGATTATACTGGCCTGGAGCTTAAGCTAAGCTTTCAAGCCCACTAACTTTGATTTAATTTTCTTTTAGAAAGTAAATTAAATTATTTTATATACATTATCAAATTATAAGGTAATTTTAGTGAGATTTAACCAAGAACTTATATACAGTACATATATCTACTCATATAGTACCATTTTGTACAATGAAAAAGTTAAAAATGAAGACTAAAATTCAGTCTGTTTTTATGTATATGGATCAGGTGATCCTGAAGATGAAGAGCAGACATGTTGCTGGGACCATTACAAAAAAGAAGAAGAGTAAGTTTAGTCCTACCCCACACCCCCACCTTCACTACAAGCCAGTGTTTTGGTGTGTCTTTATTGGGATTTGTTAAAGCATTAAAGATTAAAGTCATCAAATTCTCCTCATTCTTTTGACAAAACTAACTTTGTCTCTTTTTCAACAGATATTGTGTTGGAAGTTTTAAAAGATATGTCTCCTTGGCCCGGGCGACATCTAGTTGAAGGCGGTCATGATCGCCGTTACTTTGGTTTAAAAACGGTGACTCGAGGGGTTGTGGAATTTGAATGTAAGAATGAAAGGGAGTATGATATTTGGACTCAAGGTGTGTGTAGGTTGATTGCTCTTGCTAATGAAAGAAGCAATGGTATTTGAACTTGGGTGATAAGGTATACAAGCTAGTTTTTGTGGGTTTGGAATAGCTGTTAGTTAATTTTGTGTAAATCTTTAGTTATGATGCAAACTAGTCATTGTGGTGTATTTTTGAACGGTTTATTCGGTTTGGTTTAGACTTTAGAAGATGTATTTATGTACCGATAATGTTATCAACGTTGTTGTTGTAAAGGAAAATGATTTCTACTCCATCTTTTTATGTGTATGTGATGCATAAAATATGGGCAGTGATATTTCTAACAATATATTTAATAAATCCACTTACTTTATGCATTCATAGATTGTATTAAAGTGAGTGGATTTATCAAATATATTGAAAATATCATCATCCATAAAATAATATATTCTCTCTTTCATTATACATGTTATGTTTTGATAAACTTATACTTTTAAATTTGTTGTGTTATATAATACTCCGTAATTGGTAAGAATAAAAATTTTAACAATGAAAATAAATTCAAAACTTAAATCAATTCAATAATTTTCATTATATATTACTCTGTACATAATAAAAATAAAAATAAAAATATAGGCAGTATCTACTTTTGATGCATAAAAACTTGATGTGGTAGTCACTTCCTTGTTGCAAGTCTACTTGAATCATGGTTTTGTGTAACGTGTTTTTGCATGTTTACTATATGAAATGTTATATTTAAATAAAATGTGTATGCATGACGTATGATTTTACTGTAATTTGTATTTTAACAGTAAAACTTTATGTTGGTGAAATTTTCATAAATTGCAGTAGTAATGTTGAAGTGGAAAGCCATGTGATGAAAAGAAAGGGAATTGGACAGTCAAAAAGGAAAAGAAGTGAATAAAGAGTGGTCTTTTGTTGATTTGTGTGCTTTTTGTAATTTATAGCAACTTTAGATCAATAGTAGTAAGTATTTGATCGTTATGAGAATGTGGACACGATTTTTCTTTCTCAATATTTGAATCTTTTATTTTTATTTTATTTTACGTAGGCTAATGTGCGGTTAGTAGCAAGATTTTTGAAAAAGTATTCACATTCCCAAACTTGTTTTGATGTATCTAATTAAAGTTTTACATAGTGAAGGATATTCATTTGAGTCCAAGTTTTATCTTGGGTTTGGGGGAATCAATTTCAGCCTTTAGATTGATGCTCGTCAATGGCTGAGATTAACTTGATCAAATATTTGTAATTTTGAGCGGAGGGGCAATTTCGTCAATTTACTGCAAATATTTTGTACACACACTGCATCCATCTCGTTCATTCCTCACATTGCACACATACGTTTTCTCTCTCTCTCAATCTCCATTCTAGGGTTTTTATCTCTCGAACATCTGTATCGCCATCTTCAATCAACATACTCTCGGATTTCTTCAGCAATCAAACGTTTCATCACTAATCATCGATCTATAACTAATGGCGAAGTCAAAGGAATCTCCAATTTTGAAATCTTCATCGGCTAAGAAACAAGCTTCGGTTAAGAAACAAGCTCCGGTTAAACCACCAGCTCCGGCCAACGCTCTAGGTAATTTTACTATCTTTTATTCGCCAGTCAATCAAGTGTTTGTTCTATTTTCATTGTTTTCTTAATTTTTTTTTAGGGTTTTTAGATATTTGCTTCGTGTTTGTTTCTACTATCACATGTGATTTGTTTGTGCTTACTATGTTTTATTCATCAATCATTCAACCGTTTGTTCTATTTCAGTGTTTTTTTTAAATTATTTAGGGTTTTTAGAGATATCGTGCTTCATGTTCATGTGATTTGTTTGTGAATATCTTATGCGTGTTATTTACCAGTATATTAGTTATATTTGTTGTCGAAAAGTGCACTATACATTCGATTTGCTAATCACATGTGATTCTGATTTGCCAATCACATGTGATTTTTACATAAATACTAAATTCCATCAGATCGTAATTGTTAGTGTTTTTAATCACATGTGATGTTTCTGTTTTAAAGTACCTTTTAGGGTTTTTGTAATCAGTTGTTCATAGTTTTAATATTTTAATCACATGTGATTGGCAAAGAAGAATCACATGTGATTAGCAAAGCAGAATCACCTGTGATGTTTTTGTTTTAATGTACCATTTACACATAATCACCTGTAATCAGTTTTTCATTGTCTTAATGTGTTTACCAAATGCTATTACAAGTTATTATTTTTTGTTTTAATGTGCAATTTATGGTTTCTGTAATCAGATTATAATGTTTGTCATCAGAATGCAATTGTTAGGTTTTAAATCACATGTGATTTTTGCAGAAATCACATGTAATTGAAGTAATGTCATCACATGTGATTGTTCTTTGTTTTAATCTGCAATTTAGTGAAATTACTTCAAAACATGCAGTTTTTCATTGTTTTAATTTTTAATATTTTACATGTTTTACAGGTAAACAAACTCGCAAACGCAAGGCTCCGGTTGATAAGGCTGATTCGAAGCGTAAAACTAAAGCAAAATTTGTTGCTGTGAAGGAGTTACCTGCTCTGAGGCTTTGGACTACTCCTAAGCCGTTTGCTAATGTTATGGCTTCGCTTAATCCTGCTAAAAAGGAATGCGTTAGCAAGCTTGGGTTTCATTGTTTGTTAGATTTTAACATTGATCAACTCCCTGGTAATCTTGTCTACTTTTGCGTAGACAATCTTAATGAGCAAGCTATGGTGATTAGGACTTCTAAGGGTGATATCAAGGTTGACGCTGAAGCGATCAAAGATGTTTTTGGCTTTGAAGATGTCGGGGTTGATTTAGATACCCTAGATGTTATTCCTGACAGCGAATTTCTTAAAAGTTGGTATGATTAGTTTCCAACTGAACCGGGGCTTCGTGCATCGGCAATTGCTGAGAAGATTTTAAGTGCTACCGAAACCGATAGTATCTTCGAGATGAACTTCATAATGTTGTTTGCCAGCACAATGGTCTCGTGCGAAAGAAATGGCACGGTTAGTCCGTTTGTCGTGAAAAGGTGGGTGATACTATCGATTTATCAACTGTAAATTGGTGTAAGTATTTGCTATCAAGTGTGCAAGGTAGCAAATCTGGTTGGAATAGATTAGATCCAAATTCTTTCTATAATGGTCCCGCTACTTTTCTTACCGTGAGTTTCCTGTTTATTATTCTTATGCTTTTTATATATTTTTTTATTTTGATTTTTGTCAAGTTTGTTTATAACTATGACTTTTTTCTGTTTTTCTCTTAGCTGCCGTATCTTGTTTTTCTCTTAGCTGCTGTATCTTGACCGAACCAAGTTTGATCATCTTCCGGTTGTCCGTGGGCATCCAGTTTTCAAGAACTGGAAAGGAGCTATTGCGGTTCGTGCAAAGAACGAGGTGGCTTCACGTGGAAATTTTGGTACTCTTGTACTTGCACCAAAATTTGATGCTGCAGTAGATGTTGGAGAGAGTTTTATAGAAAATGAAGGTCAAAACGATAACATTGATTCGGTTGAGGTATTTTCCTTTTATCTATTATGTTTTGATTCTGCTTTTTCCAATCACATGTGATATGTCTTTAATTTCATTCAATTCTGCTTTCTGCTTGCAATCACATGTGATTACATTTTAACAATCACATTTGATTGTGCTATAATTTCATGTGATTCTACTTTCTGCATGCCAATCACATGTGATTATCATTTAACAATCACATGTGATTCTGCTTTGATTTCAAGTGATTCTTCTTTCTGCTTGTCAATTACATGTGATTATGATTTAACAATCACATGTGATTCTGCCTTAATTTACGGTAGTCACCCGAACTTTTCCGAACCTTTCTATGATTATATGTTTAATGAAAACTATATTTACATGATTAAATTTTTCCAACATGTTAAGCAATCAAACTTGTTAAGACTTGGTTAATTGAAACGAAAATTTTGTAAACGTCTGATTACCCAGTTTGACCAATGTTTCACGAACGCTATAAGTTGTATATGACATGATGATACATAAATGAATAAATATATATGTTTAACATGATATAATGATCATCAAGTATCTCATTAAAAATAGTAACAATAAGTTATATACTTAAAAAGGAGACTATTGACGTATGAAACTCGAAACGATACATATAACGATTATCGTTATAATCACGTCTTACTAAATATATATGAAGCATATTAATACATTGATATATTATATATAACATGATAATATGATAATTAAATATATCATTAAGTGTATTAACAATGAACTACATAAGTAAAAACAAGACTACTAACTTAAGGATTTCGAAACGAGACATATATGTAACGATTATCGTTGTAACGACATTTAAATGTATATATCATATTAAGATATATTAATATATCATAATATCATGATAATATAATAATTTAAAATCTCATTTGATATTATAAACTTTGAGTTAACAATATTTAACAAGATCGTTAACCTAAAGGTCTCAAAACAACACTTACATGTAACGACTAACGATGACTTAACGACTCGGTTAAAATGTATATACATGTAGTGTTTTAATATGTATTCATACACTTTTGAAAGACTTCAAGACACTTATCAAAATACTTCTACTTAACAAAAATGCTTACAATTACATCCTCGTTCAGTTTCATCAACAATTTTACTCGTATGCACCCGTATTCGTACTCGTACAATACACAGCTTTTAGATGTATGTACTATTGGTATATACACTCCAATTATCAGCTCTTAGCAGCCCATGTGAGTCACCTAACACATGTGGGAACCATCATTTGGCAACTAGCATGAAATATCTCATAAAATTACAAAAATATGAGTAATCATTCATGACTTATTTACATGAAAACAAAATTACATATCCTTTATATCTAATCCATACACCAACGACCAAAAACACCTACAAACACTTTCATTCTTCAATTTTCTTCATCTAATTGATCTCTATCAAGTTCTAACTTCAAGTTCTAAGTGTTCTTCATAAATTCTACAAGTTCTAGTTACATAAAATCAAGAATACTTTCAAGTTTGCTAGCTCACTTCCAATCTTGTAAGGTGATCATCCAACCTCAAGAAATCTTTGTTTTTTACAGTAGGTTATCATTCTAATACAAGGTAATAATCATATTCAAACTTTGGTTCAATTTCTATAACTATAACAATCTTATTTCAAGTGATGATCTTACTTGAACTTGTTTTCGTGTCATGATTCTGCTTCAAGAACTTCGAGCCATCCAAGGATCCGTTGAAGCTAGATCCATTTTTCTCTTTTCCAGCAGGTTTATCCAAGGAACTTAAGGTAGTAATGATGTTCATAACATCATTCAATTTATACATAAAAAGCTATCATATTCGAAGTGGTAAACTAGTAATCACTAGAACATAGTTTAGTTAATTCTAAACTTGTTCGCAAATAAAGTTAATCCTTATAACTACACTTTTAAAATCAACTATACACATGATCTATATCTATATGATATGCTAACTTAATGATTTAAAACCCGAAAACACGATAAACACCATAAAACCGGATTTACGCCGTCGTAGTTACAACCGGGGGCTGTTTTGGTTTGGATAATTAAAAACTATGAAAAACTTTGATTTAAAAGCTATACTTCTGGGAAAATGATTTTTCTTATGAACATGAAACCATATCCAAAAATCATGGTTAAACTCAAAGTGAAAGTATGTTTTTCAAAACAGTCATCAAGATGTCGTTCTTTCGATGGAAATGACTACCTCTTTTAAAAATGACTTGTAACTTGTATTTCTGACCATAAACCTATACCTTTTCTATTTAGTTTCATAAAGTAAAGTTCAATACGAAACCGTGGCCGCTTAAATCACTCAAAACGGATTAGAAACGAAGAAATGGCGAGCAAAACAAAATTGGTAAAAACTACTCATTTTAGCTACGTGAAAATTGGTAACAAATCTATTCCAACCATAACTTAATCAACTTGTATTGTATATTATGTAATCTTGAGATACCATAGACACGTATACAATGTTTCGACCTATCATGTCGACACATCTATATATATTTCGGAACAACCATAGACACTCTATATGTGAATGTTGGAGTTAGCTATACAGGGTTGAGGTTGATTCCAAAATATATATAGTTTGAGTTGTGATCAATACTGAGATATGTATACACTGGGTCGTGGATTGATTCAAGATAATATATATCGATTTATTTCTGTACATCTAACTGTGGACAACTAGTTGTAGGTTACTAACGAGGACAACTGACTTAATAAACTTAAAACATCAAAATGTATTAAAATTGTTATAAATATATTTTGAACATACTTTGATATATATGTACATATTTGTTATAGTTTCGTGAATCGACCAGTGGCCAAGTCTTACTTCCCGACGAAGTAAAAAAAATCTGTGAAAGTGAGTTATAGTTCCACTTTTAAAATCTAATATTTTTGGGATGAGAATACATGCAGGTTTTATAAATGATTTACAAAATAGACACAAGTACGTGAAACTACATTCTATGGTTGAATTATCGAAATCGAATATGCCCCTTTTTATTAAGTCTGGTAATCTAAGAATTAGAGAACAGACACCCTAATTGACGCGAATCCTAAAGATAGATCTATTGGGCCTAACAAACCCCATCCAAAGTACCGGATGCTTTAGTACTTCGAAATTTATATCATATCCGAAGGGTGTCCCGGAATGATGGGGATATTCTTAAATATGCATCTTGTTAATGTCGGTTACCAGGTGTTCACCATATGAATGATTTTTATCTCTATGTATGGGATGTGTATTGAAATATGAAATCTTGTGGTCTATTATTATGATTTGATAATATATAGGTTAAACCTATAACTCACCAACATATTTGTTGACGTTTTAAGCATGTTTATTCTCAGGTGATTATTAAGAGCTTCCGCTGTCGCATACTTAAATAAGGACGAGATTTGGAGTCCATGCTTGTATGATATTGTGTAAAAACTGCATTCAAGAAACTTATTTCGTTGTAACATATTTTTATTGTAAACTATTATGTAATGGTCGCGTGTAAACAGGATATTTTAGATTATCATTATTTGATAATCTACTTAAAGCTTTTTAAACCTTTATTGATGAAATAAAGGTTATGGTTTGTTTTAAAATGAATGCAGTCTTTGAAAAACGTCTCATATAGAGGTCAAAACCTCGCAACGAAATCAATTAATATGGAACATTTTTACTCAATAAGAACGGGACATTTCAGTTGGTATCCGAGCGTTGGTCTTAGAGAACCAGAATTTTGCATTAGTGTATCTTATCGAGTTTGTTAGGATGCATTAGTGAGTCTGGACTTCGACCGTGTTTACTTGAAAAATGATTGCTTAACAAATTTTGTTGGAAACTATATATTTTTAACATGTGAATATTATGTGATATATTAATATCTTAACGTGTTTGATATTATGTGATAGATGTCTTGCGACGACCCTGAAATTTCCGATAAAATTTAAACTTAATCTTATTATGATCTTGACACGATAAGCAAAGTATGTAATGTTGAGTTTAGAAAACATTGGAACGATGTTCTTATATTCAATTGACCTTCGACTGCTCTCGACAATTCACGAACAATTAATTGTAAATAGATATGTGTGTATGTATATATAAATAATAATTCGAAATATAATTTGAAGTATTATATGTTATTGTTATTAAAAATTAATAAAAATAAAAATAGGATATTATAATTATTATTTAAAATATATTTCTATATATAAATAAAATATATTAAAAGTAAATATTAAATGATTGCAATACTCGTTTGATGTTTCGGTTGATATTAAGCAAGTTAAATTCAAACTTATGTAATTTTAAAGTAAACGGTGATACAAAAATGAGTTATATAAGTTGTAGGCTTATTAAAAGTATATTTAGAATCTAATTAATTAATTTTAACACTTTCTATATTTTACCCTTAAATGAGAGGGACAGTTGATGTAATTTTTATTTATTAATTTAAGGATCGAATTTTATACCATAATGATCAAAATAAAAAAATATAGTTAATTTAAAAATTTGGAATTTTTTTTCTGAAGACTTTTATCCGCCACTGAATAACAATGTAGTACAAAATATTATCCCTATGAAAATTGTCGGTAGAATTATTGAACGACTGCTAAGAATTTTTACATGTTTAAAATTTGAAAGATTAATTATGAAGGTTTTTCGTATGCCCGAGAGACATATTTAATTAATGTGGCTAATATGTTATGATCCAAGTTGGGTCATACCCAATAACAAACTTATCGACACTTTAAATGTATTTAATCTTAGCGATTGGATCGTTAAGTAAATACGCGACACTTGGATTTTAGAAAATCGGTTTTCTAAAATATTATCACTTGAGATAAATTATTTGGATAATTTACACTATGAGGATTTAATTATTTATGAGTGTAAATAATTATAATGTGTTATATTTTATAAATGGATTTATAAAATATGAAAGCAACAAAATAAATACATGGAATTTTATAAATTGTATTATATGCTTTCCTATTATATTAAAACCCATGATGGATGGCAGATTTTTGGGGTCTCCAAGGGAGCATCTCATGCTTATATTTTATTGCTTTTGAGTGCACAACTTCTAAAAAAACATGCTAGTCTCTAAAACCATGCATTGTATTCAAGTGAGAGTGTAAGATACACAAAAAACAACAACAAAAATTCAGCTTCTGCAGCTGATTCTGCCAAACTGTTTAGGCCTCAAGGAGGATAGTTTTGCTTGTTATTTTAACTCTTTCTAGTGTCTTAAATCCTAACTTATTAAAGGTAGTGTTGGTGCACAAAAGGCTTGTGGGTATTACACACTTGAGGCTTCAAGTTAGAAGCTTATAAGCCATCTTCTTCTTCATCATTGCAGCTGTCCAATTCAGCCCTTAAACTTGTTTTAAGTAGGTATAAAACTCTTCCTTTCTTGTTAATTAGTAAGCATTATTTCACAACTTGATCCAAGATGGGATTTAGCTTTAATTGGTTTAAAGATAACAAGTTAAATTGGTAATTTCACGCTTCCGTTTTATAATGATTCTTAAATGGTTTTAAGAGTTTCAAACTTGTTAAATCTCAACAATGGTATCTAGAGCCGAGGTTGTTGAAATATGCTTCGTAATGTTGTTTTAAACCCACTATATTTGCAATCTATGAACATGCATGAATGTAGATTGCAAAAATCAATGGGTTTGGGTGGGTTTATGTGTTAGGCCGAATTGTTTGGGTTCCAAAAGTGGGTTTTGGGCTCTTTCATTTGGTCATATTTGGTTGCATGTTCATGTTCACAATCATAGCCTTGACCTTGTGTTGAATGCATGTTATGGTTGTATGTTTGGTTAATTTGTAATATTCATTTGGTATGTAATATTAATTCATTCAATTGGATGTAATATTTATTTTGGCTATGTAATTTGTTTTACATTTGGTATGTAAAATAGAATAGGTTGTATTTTCATTTTCTAGATAAAAATGTATTAGGATACATATTTTGTAAAATGAAGATACAAGATGATGAATACTTGAAGAACACAAGGAACATACGGATGCAAGGTTAAGTGGGAGATTTGAAATCTCCTACTTTGTATTATTACCCCTTAACCCGGTGACATTTGTTTTCGGCTAAACAAATGTCCACAAAAATGGCTAGATTGTGAACAAACTTGTTTTGCATGTGTGGTTGTTTGTATGTTTATTGTGTTTGTATGCTACAAGTTAATCACACAAGTCAACAACTTGAAAATGGAAATTTAATTGGTTAAATTAAAACATTATTAACGACATACAAGACGTAAATTTAAATGGTTAAATTAAAAATGACTAAAAGGACATTAATAATCGGTTATTAAGAACGTGATAAGAATCATATATATAAAATGGTTTATATCAAGTAATTGGCTAAAATTACAAGATTTGAAAATGGATTTCAAATGAACCATACACTAAATGCATGTTGGTGTATGACATAAAAGTTTTCTCAAACTAGAAATAATGAAAACTTAAAATCCCTTCAACAAACAAGGTAAACAAGTTAAACGCCATCCTTTTATGTGACACTTAGACATATTAGAGAACTCATGATGGGATAAAGGTCACCTAACCGTCATGAACAAACTAATATGATTATGGTAAAATTCGCATGCTTGTGGGATAAAGGTCACCTAACCACTTGTATGTTAATTTTACAAGTTTACACAAGTAGGACGACTTGATTTGGGAATCATGAACTTAGGGTCACCGAAGCATGAGGAACAAATAGGCGTTTATGGGATAAATATGCCATGCAAAAGGATTGCATGATCCCATAATTTAGAAGTTGCAAAAGGATTGCAATTGTCATATAAATGACTACCTAGCTAAATCAAATAACGGGATAAAGGTCACCTAACCGAAATTTGATTTACCGTTGGATTCTAATATTTAATAAGACAATTAATACAAAAGGGTATTGTTTATTAAATTTAAAATCGATACTTAAATGAACTTTGTTAATTTTGTAGATGGCCGTCAATAACAACAACATGCAAAATGCACCACTTAACCTAAACAACCTATCGTTAAGGTCTCTCCTCGAGAAAGACAAACTCAACCATACGAACTTTATGGATTGGTCCCGTAATCTTAGAATTGTCCTCAAACTTGAGGATAAAGCGTATGTGTTGGAGGACCCTATTCCCGACCAACCGGACGAGGATGATGTAGAGGGCATGGCTTATTATGATAAATATTACGCCAATTCGGTGCAAGTCGCTTGCCTAATGCTTGGGACTATGATACCCGAACTCCAAAAGGATTTCGAGCATTATAGTGCATATGACATGATTACACAATTGAAGGAGATGTTCCTTCAACAAGCTCGTGTCGAGCGCTTCGAAATGGTTCGAGCGCTACATGCATGTCATATGGATGACACCCAATCCGTCTCATCTTATGTCCTCAAAATGAAAAGCCTTATTGATCGCGCAAACCGTCTTAACCTCAACATATCTAATGAGCTAGCCACCGATCTTATCCTAAACTCCTTGTCAAAGAGGTTTGACCAATTTGTAATTAATTACAATATGAATGGGATGGATAAGACCATTGGCGAACTTCATGGCATGCTCAGGACGGCGGAAACTAGCATGGGTAAGAGGGCTTCACCCGTGCTAATGATCAATGATGGTGGGTCCAAAGGTAACAACACCTCTAAGCCAAAGGCAGCTAAGAGGAAAGGACCCGCCCATCAAGGCAAGGGAAAGGGGAGGATGGTTACCCCAACCAAAAACAAGAACAAGAAGCAAAAGGTTGCCGGACAAGCAAACCCCAAGGAAGACCCGTGCTTCGGTTGCGGTGAAATGGGTCACTGGAAACGCAATTGCCCGGTCTACCTTAAGGAGTTGAAGGAAAAGAGGGATGCGGGGCAATCCTCAGGTAACATATATATGGTATATATAGAGCTTAGTATTACTTCTTCTAATACGTGGGTATTAGACACTGGATGTGGAACTCACATTTACAATTCTTTGCAGGGGTTCAAAAGAAGTAGCAAGCAAACGGGAACATCAAGTCTCTTTATGGGTAATGGAGCCAAAGTGCAAGTGAAGGCTCAAGGAGACTTTGTATTAAAACTTCCAAGTGGTTTGGAACTTATTTTGAACAATGTTTTGTATGCACCAGATTTATGTCGAAACATTATTTCAGTTTCCCGTTTAAAACAATGTGGTTTTTATCTTAATTTTGTTAATGATGATATCCACGTTTATTTAGATAATGTATTTTATTTTAAGGCTTCGCCTTCAAATGGAATTTATGAATTGGTTCATGATGACACATCATCTAGTAGCTCAATATACCATACTAGCACCAAGAAACTCAAAAGGGATTTGAGTGATTCCTACTTATGGCATTGTCGCCTTGGTCACATAAACAAGAATCGAATGCATACACTCCAAAAGAATGGTCTTTTGAAATCAAATGAACTAGACTCGTTTGATGTATGTGAATCTTGTTTACAAGGCAAAATGACTAAAGCACCTTTCAAAGGGACCTACGAAAGGGCTAAGGACTTATTGGGATTAATACATTCGGATGTATGTGGACCCTTTAAGCCCATAGCTAGGAATGGTGAAAGATACTTCGTTACTTTCATTGATGACTTCAGTCGTTTCGGATATGTCTACTTGTTAAGACATAAGGACGAAACTTTTGAAGCATTCAAAGAGTATCAAAACGAAGTACAAAATCAACTCAATAAGACAATTAAGGTACTTTGAACCGATAGAGGAGGTGAATACCTAAGCGATGCCTTCCAAGATCATCTTAGAAGTTGTGGGATTATCTCGCAACTTACTCCACCCGGGACACCACAGCTTAATGGTGTGTCCGAAAGGAGGAACCGAACCCTAATGGATATGGTTCGATCTATGATGGCTAGAAGCTCGTTACCTCTATCATTCTGGGGTTATTGTCTATGCTCAGCGGCTCGTATTTTAAATATGGCCCTAACCAAGAAAGTGGAACGAACACCTCATGAGATGTGGTTTGGAAAACCTCCATCTCTATCATACTTAAAGGTATGGGGATGTGAAGCTTACCCTAAGCGTTACGTCCCTAATAAGTTGAATGCTCGATCCACGAAGTGTATCTTCATAGGATATCCCAAGGATGATATGGGATACTATTTCTATGATCCTTTCGAGCAGAATGTATTTGTTGCTCGGAAGGCTGAATTCCTTGAAACTAAGTTCCTAATGGAAGGCAAAAGTGAAAGGAAGATAGATCTTGAAGAGGTTCAAGATCAAGTAGATGATACACAATTGGCTGACACTAGCACTCAACATGAAAATGTTGAGAGTGATCAGATGGATGATCAAAATACACAAGACGTTCGCAGATCTGGTAGGATTAGTAATCCTCCTGAGAGATATGGGTTTCTCATGGATGGTTGCTATGTGGTTGATTTGGATAAACCAATAAACTACCAAGATGCTTTATCAAGGATTGATAAAGATAAATGGCAGGAAGCCATGAACGCTGAGATGCAATCCATGTATGACAACTAAGTTTGGGAACTTGTTGTGCAACCTCCTGGCTCTAGGCTAGTTGATTGTAAATGGCTGTTCAAAATGAAAACCGACATACATGGAAACTTGGATACATATAAAGCTAGACTTGTAGCAAAAGGTTTCACTCAAACTCAAGGGGTTGACTATGATGAAACTTTTTCGCCTGTGGCGATGCTAAAGTCTATTAGGATATTACTTGCCATTGCTGCTCATTATGATTATGAAATATGGCAGATGGATGTCAAGACCGCTTTCCTAAACGGACATCTTGAGGAAGATGTCTATATGGTTCAGCCTGAGGGTTTTGTTGATCCGAAATATCCTAAAAAGGTATGCAAGTTAAAGAAGTCAATCTACGGATTGAAACAAGCATCTAGAATGTGGAATCATCGTTTTAATGAGGAGGCCAAGAAAATTGGCTTCATTAAAAATGGTGATGAAGCTTGTGTATACAAGAAAGCTAGTGGGAGCACTATCATGTTCCTTGTACTATATGTGGATGATATATTGTTATTTGGAAATGATATTCCGGCAATGCAAGGTGTTAAAACTTGGTTAAGCAAATGCTTCTCCATTAAGGATCTTGGAGAAGCACAATACGTTTTGGGGATTGGGATCTACAGGGATAGATCAAAGAAACTGATAGGTTTAAATCAAAGTGCATACATTGAAAAGATCTTGAAAAGGTTCAAGATGGAGAACTCTAAGAAAGGTTTGGTACCTATTCAAAAGGGAACACTTCTCAGTTCATCTCAGTGCCCCATCACGAAAGATGAACAGGAGAGAATGAAGAAAGTCTCATATGCTTCTGCCATTGGGTCAATCATGTATGCAATGATATGCACTAGACCGGATGTGTCATGCGCTCTTAGCCTGACAAGTAGATACCAGAATAACCCAGGAAACAGTCATTGGATTGCTATTAAAAGTATATTGAAATACCTTAGGAGGACTAAGGATATGTTTCTGATATATGGGTCTGGTGAGGAGGAACTCGCTGTAAAAGGTTACGTGGACGCGAGTTTCCAAACTGATCGTGATGATTCTCGATCACAATCCGGTTATGTCTTCACATTAAATGGAGGTGCGGTCTCTTGGAAGAGTTCAAAACAGGATGTTGTTGCTCTATCCACTACAGAGTCAGAGTACATCGCCGCATCATTGGCAGCTCAGGAAGCTGCATGGATGAAGAAATTCATCGACGACTTAGGAGTAGTCCCTTCCATTCAGGACCCTCTTGAGATCTTTTGTGACAACGAGGGTGCGATTGCTCAAATCAAGGAACCTCGTGCTCATCAAAAGACCCGTCACATTGAGCGGAGATTCAACTACATAAGGGATGAAGTTGAAAAGGGAAAGATATGTATTCGCAAAGTTCACACAGATCTTAATATAGCGGATCCTCTCACGAAGCTCTTACATGGATCAAAACATGCAGAACATGTTTGTGCATTAGGGCTTCGATATTCTAGTGATTCGTCATGATCTGTTTTAAGTATTGTAACGGAACGAAATTGTTCAAACTCACTAATATAATTATGGTATTAATTTATTTTGAGTCATGTTCCTATTTTGCATATTTTATCCATGAATAAGTAATTATTCTAAATTCCGTAGTCGATCACATTCGTGGGAACAAGTGTGAGGTTTAGACTATTATGAACTTGGATTGGTATACATTCACGGACTGAATATGGGGCAAGGTTGCTACCAAGGTTCATAGATATTTGTGGGATGCAAATATTGGAAGACCCGCCATCAAGATTTACTAAATGGAGCCTTTGTGGTTGATTACATGTAATCTTGAGTAAAGGCGAATATCATTGTATCCTCTGACCTGAGGTACATATTGGGTTCAGATATTTACCAAGTGTTGTGCCTTGATTCTTTCCTTCGCTATTCTGAAATATGGTAGTTCATAAGGAAGAGCTCAGGTATAATGCAAGGTGTATATATAGGACGTATGTAGTCAAGATGGAATTTGTCCCTCTTATTCGTTGAGAGTCAGATGTCTAAGGCCTGATAAAGTTGAATCTAAAAGGGAGTGATCACTCTGTATCCCTTGGATTTAACATGACATCTAGGATGAAAGGATAAATGAAAGATTCACCTATTCATATTTGAGATGGGAACTTGAAAAGGATGATGTTATTGAATGGCACATAGTCCTAACATATTGGGGGTGATGGACGGTAGTTAGGTGGTGTCCGTCACTTGCATTAATTTCTTATGTTTCTCGTGCAAGTGGGAGATTGAAGGTTTTTCGTATGCCCGAGACACATATTTAATTAATGTGGCTAATATGTTATGATCCAAGTCGGGTCATACCCAATAACAAGCTTACCGACACTTTAAATGTATTTAATCTTAGCGATTGGATCGTTAAGTAAATACGCGACACTTGGATTTTAGAAAATCGGTTTTCTAAAATATTATCACTTGAGATAAATTATTTGGATAATTTACACTATGAGGATTTAATTATTTATGAGTGTAAATAATTATAATGTGTTATATTTTATAAATGGATTTATAAAATATGAAAGCAACAAAATAAATACATGGAATTTTATAAATTGTATTATATGCTTTCCTATTATATTAAAACCCATGATGGATGGCAGATTTTTGGGGTCTCCAAGGGAGCATCTCATGCTTATATTTTGTTGCTTTTGAGTGCACAACTTCTAAAAAAACATGCTAGTCTCTAAAACCATGCATTGTATTCAAGTGAGAGTGTAAGATACACAAAAAACAACAACAAAAATTCAGCTTCTGCAGCTGATTCTGCCGAACTGTTTAGGCCTCAAGGAGGATAGTTTTGCTTGTTATTTTAGCTCTTTCTAGTGTCTTAAATCCTAACTTATTAAAGGTAGTCTTGGTGCACAAAAGGCTTGTGGGTATTACACACTTGAGGCTTCAAGTTAGAAGCTTATAAGCCATCTTCTTCTTCATCATTGCAGCTGTCCAATTTAGCCCTTAAACTTGTTTTAAGAAGGTATAAAACTCTTCCTTTCTTGTTAATTAGTAAGCATTATTTCACAACTTGATCCAAGATGGGATTTAGCTTTAATTGGTTTAAAGATAACAAGTTAAATTGGTAATTTCACGCTTCCGTTTTATAATGATTCTTAAATGGTTTTAAGAGTTTCAAACTTGTTAAATCTCAACAAATTATATTATAATCAAAAGATTACAGTGTTTGATTTGTTTTCTGTCTTCGTCACATATCATGTTGTATTTCTTTATAATATTATGATTCTATTTGATCACATTCAGTATGCAAATTCAACCACACATCAACTTGTTCAATAACATTCCTCTTTTACCGTACAATTATTCGTTTCTCATATTAATCAATTCCTACACCAACACAAAACAAGACTTAAACTTTCTGTCTTGTTATTTGATATATATTTACCACTCATCATCTAACTTCATCAAAATACCAAACCCATCATCTTTTCATTTATTTTGGTTCACCATAGAACCATCACCATACAAGAATCTACTCGAGATGAATGCTGTTTTCTATTTTCGTCGACTTACAACTTGACTGGACCAAACCATTATTATGAAATCTGTACTATTTCGATCATCCAAAACTGGAGCTTTTCGAGGTACTGTTGCTATCACCAAATGAAACCCATCACCATTCACACACTAAACACACACTTACACATACATTAACCAATTATCCTCATCTCTCTTTCATATTGATTCTTTCTTTCATATTGATAGTTGATTGAACCATCTATCTATCTCTGTGTAAATTTAACCTACAATCCTTCACTCTCTTACAAACCACGACCTTTTTGATTAACAACCCACCGGCACTGTACAACCGCCATAACAGTATCTTGTGGTGAATCCCTAACCGAGACCACCTTGAAGGCCGCCACCCTAAATTATTAAACACAAACCCACCATTAGAACCAACACTGAACCATCTTTGAGTTAAACTTCTGGTTTGAACAAACCCATACCGAACACCTTTGTTACTTGCATTTTTTTCTTTGTTATGTCTAAATCGAAAACAATCACTCTCACTTTTACTATTTATGTTCTCTTCGTGAACCCAATTATCAACACCACTAGTAATCTTCTTGTTACTAATATTTCTTGTGACCTGCTACTATTGATAACCGCGACTGCTGAGTTCCGGTTACCAACAACCCAAAACAACCACTATTCTCTCTCTCCTCTCCCTTTCTTACTTTTCTTCTTCGTTGAAACAACATCCATAACCACCACTGCTAATCACCACCCATTAGCTATTGCTACACGCTGCTATACGAATTTCTGACCAACCACCACAGCTACCATGCTCTTATTTCCTGCAACCTGCAACTCATCTTCTATTATTATTTTTTTCGCTACTGTAGCAGCCTGAAAACCATAACCATCGCGACACTGTTGTACTATCTGTTTCTGTTTTACCACTCTCCTGTCGACCCACAACATAAACCAACAAAAACTGCTACAATTATATACATAGTTTTACTTCTCCTTTTCTGTATGAGCAAATATGTACAAATAAACATAAATTAATATTATGGTGGCCAACCATAAAGAACATAGTGGACAAGTGGGTAATGAAGACCCCAAATGTTACGGAGTATTTGTTTTTACTTTGGCCATCGAGTAATTATTTAAGTTTTGGGCCGTAAACTTAATTGTAATCTTGGGCCGAGGATAAGAAATGCTTTTGGGCCGAGTTCTTGTAATGTTAATTGGGCCGAAAGTGTTAGTGGGCTGTGTAATTGTTGTTAGGCCAAAACAAAACACGGGGTTTATATTTTATAATATGGGATTAAATCAGAAAGGCATGTAGAACTCAAGTGGTTTAGTGTGTTTGTTCTTAAGCAAGAGGTCGCGGGTTCGAGCCTTGTCTGGGCATTTTGTTTTGGGAAAAGCTTTTGAGGTAGTTAAGTTATATTCTTCATCATTATTATTATTATTGTTATTATTATTATTATTATTATTATTATTATTATTATTATTATTATTATTATTATTATTATTATTATTATTATTATTATTATTATTATTATTATTATTATTATTATCATTGATACTGATGTTATTATTAAAATTATCATTACTATTATCATTATCATTTTTATTAACGATACTATTATTATTAAGGATTATCAAAAATTTTATCAACGTTATCATTATTACTAGAGTTATCATTAAGATTATTATTATTATCATTACTATTAATATTTTCATATTAACAATATTATTATTCCAATTAAATATTTCCTATATAAAAATATATTTATTACAACTACCATAGTATTACATATAATTATATATATTAAAAATTATTTATATAAATATTTACATATAACAAAATCATTGATTTTAATATAAAATTAATTATATATAAAACTATAAAACTATTATTTATTCAATGTATAAGATATAAAACTTAAGATATAATATGTAAATTTGTTCAAATACAAATATATGTGTTAATATAAATATAAATGATATAGGTTTGTGAATCCGAGGCCAACCCTGCATTGTTCAATGTCGCCATATGTATTTTTACTACAAAATACAGTATAGTGAGTTTCATTTACCTTTTTACCCTTTATATTTTTGGGCTGAGAATACATGCGCAACTTTTATAACTGTTTTACGAAATAGACACAAGTAATCGAAATTACGTTCTATGGTTGAATGATCGAAACTGAATATGCCCCTTTTTATTAAGTCTGGTAATCTAAGAATTAGGGAACAGACACCCTAATTGACGCGAACTCTAAAGATAGATCTATCGGGCCCAACAAGCCCCATCCAAAGTACCGGATGCTTTAGTACTTCGAAATTTATATCATGTCCGAAGGAGGATCCCGGAATGATGGGGATATTCTTATATACATATTGTGAATGTCGGTTACCAGGTGTTCAATCCAAATGAATGATTATTTTGTCTCTATGTATGGGACGTATGTTTATGAGAAATGAAAATATGAAATCTTGTGGTCTATTAAAATTATGAAATGATTACTTATGATAAATTAATGAACTCACCAACCTTTTGGTTGACACTTTAAAGCATGTTTATTCTCAGGTATGAAAGAAATCTTCTACTGTGCATTTGCTCATTTTAAGGACATTACTTGGAGTCGATCATCGCTCTGGGATCAAACGTTGATGACTTCGTCCAGATGGATTAGGACGGGTCCTTTCAGTTGGTATCAGATCGGTGGTCTTAGCGAACCGGGTCTTGCATTAGTGTGTCTAACTGATAGCTGTTAGGATGCATTAGTGAGTCTGGACTTCGACCGTGTCTGCATGTTAAAAGTTTTGCTTATCATGTCTAGTCGGAAATCATCTGCTTATCATCCTTAGGAAATTACCTGCTTATCATTCTTAGTCTAGACACATCTTACTGCAATGATTGCATAAATAGTGTATAGACAAAATTCATATCTTAGCGTATCTGACAATTCATATCTTAGCGTATCTGTTACTGTAGATCTTGCCTGATATCTTCCGTAAATTTCTCCGTAATTTAAGGGAACCTGGTACTATATATCTATGCATATTATGCATTGAGAAAACCATTCAACTATCAATTGCTATCACTAAACTCTTCATCCAAATTTTTTTTTTCTTCTGAAATCGCGTAAGATGGCCTCTACGAACCAACCAAGTTCATCGGACTCCGAAGATAGCGTGACAGGAGCACACCAACCAATCAACTACCGTGATTACTGGAGAAAATGGGGGTGGGTTCGCGACATACTCACCCTATGGAGAAGGGAAGAAGGTACTCCATATCATGAACCGAATCTACCACCTAACCTTGGAGTACTTGACCCGCTCACCGGCGAACCCGTTCGCAACACCGTTTATACCCTTTTTGCAAGAATTTTTCTTCTTGAGGCTACCATTAACGGAAATAGAGGAGATATCCGACCTCTACCTCACACTGGTAACCAACCAGGGTTAGTAGAAGAAGTTAGAGAACTCCGAGCTCGAGTATTAACTTTAGAGAGCACGGTACACAATTTACAAGCACCCACAGTATCACCAACACCAGTAACGTCACCAGCCTCAGCACTAACGGCACCAGTACCACCAACAACCCAAGTTTCAACAATCTATGCCTCAACATCTCATTCTATACCTCGAGTATAATCATCGTTCTACGTATCGTTCTACACCAATTACCTTCGTTCTTCATGGCGATTATGTAATCTCTAATGTTTTAGAAATTATGTATTCTTGTTGTAACGGTAAATCAGATGTGTTAATATCATATTAACTCATTAAAATCCATGATTGCATCTGAAGAAAATATATATGTATATATGTGTTCATAAAGATTGTAATTAAAAATTCTTTTGTACAAACTGTTAATGGTGAAAATATTTTAACGGGTAGGTCATACCCGAGGAAATATTTAACTCTCATATTAACATGTTATACTGTACATTCTTCGAATCTGATTCAAGTCATTTACTATTCTATTTACATCCACAGATATACGTATCCGTTTACAGCAAAATAACCATTTTCCTTCAATTTCATATTTGAATTTTGACCTATCAGAATCCAACAAGTGGCATAATGAAGAAAACATTGGACAAAATAAAATTTGTTAGAAACAAACAAATTAATTATGAGAAATTCTGTTAAGAATCCATGCTAACAAAATCCTAGTTAACTGTTCCTAGCTAACTGATTACATTTTATTTATCGCAGTTTATTTATCGCAATTTAATTATCGCAATTTTATTTATCGTCATTTAATTTCTGTTATTTACTTTACGCACTTTATTTATCGTCATTTAATTTTTATTATTTATTTTACGCACTTTAAATATCGGGACACGTATACAAGGTTTTGACATATCATATCGACGCATCTATATATATTATTTGGAATCACCATAGACACTCTATATGCAGTAATGATCGAGTTCTCTATACAGGGTTGAGGTTGATTCTATAATAATATATATACTTTGAGTTGTGATTGAGTCTGAGACGTATACGGGTCATGACACGTATTAATTAATTCAAATATGATATATTAAACTATATATGAATTATTGAACTGTCAACTGTGGACTATCGACTGTGGACTAATAAGATTGGACAATTAAAAATGAATTAAAATATTGATTATAACATATGAAACTAAACAATTCTTCAAGTTTGCCACTTGATTTCATTTTTAAACCTCGTTTGTATCTTGACGATTACAATCTGCGTTCAAACCTTTCATGATTCTTGAAAACACCTCAATCGATAGGATGAACCAACCGCACTTCATCTACGGAAGAAAAGATTGATGCATATAGTTATGCACCTGAAAAACTCTCGGAAACTGAGTAAACGTTTAACACATAGCTGTGCTAATTCCTTTAATGTTATTATTACCCAAAATAACTTTGCAGTTCTTCTTCAAAATAGCCAATTTTGTCACAGCTCCAGCAAGACAACTTCGACTTTTCGTTCGAAACAACCTTATTATAACCTTAATATATACGCGTGCTCTTTTATCGTTACCGGGGAACCTTTCATATTCCACCATATTACCATCAGCGTTTAATCATCTAAAAACACAATTCTTCTGAAACCACCTCGGATTAATAACCGATGATTCATATATCATAGCATTAAATGCAGAGGAAACAGAAAACTGGTAGATGGTCTAAACGGCCAAAAGTTTGATGATAAAGAAAGGAGTGTTAGGAACGCTCGATAGAAAATTTGGTATTGAAAAACAGATTGAGCTACCCATGAAGGAGACCAAGGACAAATACAAGGACCAAACCCTATATTCAAAGGATCCAGGTAATTCTGGATCCGATGAAATCTTTAGAGAATATCTTGCTCCGAGGTCCTGTTAAAATCTTGCGAAAAATCTTTCTTCATTAACCATCGAACTTAGAAATTCCAAAATATCATCATAAATATCTTCGATATTTCTGAGGATATTTTCATAAATATTCTCCTCCGAAATTATATACCTCTTCGTGGTATCTGTAATACATTATATTGGAAATTTTTGTAAAAGCTAAGTATAAACTATGAATGAATTCTGAAGTAGTGTTGGGAACTGAAGCATGAGTTAGTATAATATAATGACACTTGATCAACGTGATTATATTACAGTAAGTCATGCTGAGTTTCTAATGGGACGTGAAGATTCACAGAATCATAACGTCATCACGTGCCATGTTACATAACCCTTCATTCTACTTAACTTCTGAACATAACAAGAAAATATATTCTTGATAGTTCTATCCTTAGTAATTCTGGTAATTTGACAAATCAAATCGTGCTACTACCTTTCCTTTCTACCTTGTATATTATGATAATTTGAAACTCCATACATATGAAGTCTGGACCATTACTTGCGAAAAGAAAATAAAAGCATGAAGCTCCGAAGTAGAAAGGGAGTATAAATCGCAGCAAATAGGAGAGAGCATTAACTATGGATGACAATGATTATAGGAGACAGAAGCAAGGACATCGAAATATAAGGGAAGATATAAAACCCAACAACAACGTAGAAATTACAAACTGTGTATATCAATGTTTATAAAAACCTAAAGACACGGTAGAATTAAGAATAGAATCATCCAAAGATAATAGTAATAGTAAACAGATTTTTCTGGTGGAAGATTAAAAAGAAGGATGACAGAAGTGATAATTAAAAAAAAAAAAAAATACCAAGGATTAGAACAGAATTAATTATTTTCACAATCTTTTGGATATATGAACTAAGAAAGAAAGTATAGGAATGGTGATAATAATGGAACCGAAGAGCTTAATTTATAATGAAAATATCAGACAGAGTAATCGAGGCAGATCACCGTATTTAATTATAGAGATCTTAATTTCCTTATTCGCCGAAGAACCAAATCTTTTAGATTTTGAAGATTTTCTTTAATCCCTTGAATTCCGGAATTCAACCCTGGCTACGTCAAAATGCTAAGACGCACTTTAGTTTCTAAAAATCAATCATGACTATGTCAAAAGTTAAATCTTTATCTCAATCTTTTGTGACAATTTCACTCGAACGCTCCACATAATCGAATCGTTTTATCTATATTTATCAATAATGATAAAACTCTATTTATCAACTTATATTCGTCATGAAAACATTTTTATTGTTAGCCATGACCACCTCACTCAAATTTCGGGACGAAATTTCTTTAACGGGTAGGTACTGTGACGACCCTGAAATTTCCGATAAAATTTAAACTTAATCTTATTATGATCTTGACACGATAAGCAAAGTATGTAATGTTGAGTTTAGAAAACATTGGAACGATGTTCTTATATTCAATTGACCTTCGACTGCTCTCGACGATTCACAAACAATTAATTGTAAATAGATATGTGTGTATGTATATATAAATAATAATTCGAAATATAATTTGAAGTATTATATGTTATTGTTATTAAAAATTAATAAAAATAAAAATAGGATATTATAATTATTATTTAAAATATATTTCTATATATAAATAAAATATATTAAAAGTAAATATTAAATGAATGCAATACTCGTTTGATGTTTAGGTTGATATTAAGCAAGTTAAATTCAAACTTATGTAATTTTAAAGTAAACGGTGATACAAAAATGAGTTATATAAGTTGTAGGCTTATTAAAAGTATATTTAGAATCTAATTAATTAATTTTAACACTTTCTATATTTTACCCTTAAATGAGAGGGACAGTTGATGTAATTTTTATTTATTAATTTAAGGATCGAATTTTATACCATAATGACCAAAATAAAAAAATATAGTTAATTTAAAAATTTGGAATTTTTTTTCTGAAGACTTTTATCCGCCACTGAATAACAATGTAGTACGAAATATTATCCCTATGAAAATTGTCGGTAGAATTATTGAACGGCTGCTAAGAATTTTTACATGTTTAAAATTTGAAAGATTAATTATATTATAATCAAAAGATTACAGTGTTTGATTTGTTTTCTGTCTTCGTCACATATCATGTTGTATTTCTTTATAATATTATGATTCTATTTGATCACATTCAGTATGTAAATTCAACCACACATCAACTTGTTCAATAACATTCCTCTTTTACCGTACAATTATTCGTTTCTCATATTAATCAATTCCTACACCAACACAAAACAAGACTTAAACTTTCTGTCTTGTTATTTGATATATATTTACCACTCATCATCTAACTTCATCAAAATACCAAACCCATCATCTTTTCATTTATTTTGGTTCACCATAGAACCATCACCATACAAGAATCTACTCGAGATGAATGCTGTTTTCTATTTCCGTCGACTTACAACTTGACTGGACCAAACCATTATTATGAAATCTGTACTATTTCGATCATCCAAAAACCGGAGCTTTTCGAGGTACTGTTGCTATCACCAAATGAAACCCATCACCATTCACACACTAAACACACACTTACACATACATTAACCAATTATCCTCATCTCTCTTTCATATTGATTCTTTCTTTCATATTGATAGTTGATTGAACCATCTATCTATCTCTGTGTAAATTTAACCTACAATCCTTCACTCTCTTACAAACCACGACCTTTTTGATTAACAACCCACCGGCACTGTACAACCGCCATAACAGTATCTTGTGGTGAATCCCTAACCGAGACCACCTTGAAGGCCGCCACCCTAAATTATTAAACACCAACCCACCATTAGAACCAACACTGAACCATCTTTGAGTTAAACTTCTGGTTTGAACAAACCCATACCGAACACCTTTGTTACTTGCATTTTTTTCTTTGTTATGTCTAAATCGAAAACAATCACTCTCACTTTTACTATTTATGTTCTCTTCGTGAACCCAATTATCAACACCACTAGTCATCTTCTTGTTACTAATATTTCTTGTGACCTGCTACTATTGATAATCGCGACTGCTGAGTTCCGGTTACCAACAACCCAAAACAACCACTATTCTCTCTCTCCTCTCCCTTTCTTACTTTTCTTCTTCGTTGAAACAACATCCATAACCACCACTGCTAATCACCACCCATTCGCTATTGCTACACGCTGCTATACGAATTTCTGACCAACCACCACAGCTACCATGCTCTTATTTCCTGCAACCTGCAACTCATCTTCTATTATTATTTTTTTCGCTACTGTAGCAGCCTGAAAACCATAACCATCGCGACACTGTTGTACTATCTGTTTCTGTTTTACCACTCTCCTGTCGACCCACAACATAAACCAACAAAAATTGCTGCAATTATATACATAGTTTTACTTCTCCTTTTCTGTATGAGCAAAGATGTACAAATAAACATAAATTAATATTATGGTGGCCAACCATAAAGAACATAGTGGACAAGTGGGTAATGAAGACCCCAAATGTTACGGAGTATTTGTTTTTACTTTGGACATCGAGTAATTTTTTAAGTTTTGGGCCGTAAACTTAATTGTAATCTTGGGCCGAGGATAAGAAATGCTTTTGGGCCGAGTTCTTGTAATGTTAATTGAGCCGAAAGTGTTGGTGGGCTGTGTAATTGTTGTTAGGCCAAAACAAAACACGGGGTTTATATTTTATAATATGGGATTAAATCAGAAAGGCATGTAGAACTCAAGTGGTTTAGTGTGTTTGTGCTTAAGCAAGAGGTCGCGGGTTCGAGCCTTGTCTGGGGCATTTTGTTTTGGGAAAAGCTTTTGAGGTAGTTAAGTTATATTCTTCATTATTATTATTATTGTTATTATTATTATTATTATTATTATTATTATTATTATTATTATTATTATTATTATTATTATTATTATTATTATTATTATTATTATTATTATTATTATTATTATTATTATTATTATTATTATTATTATCATTATTATTATTATTATTATTATTAAAATTATCATTACTATTATCATTATCATTTTTATTAACGATACTATTATTATTAAGGATTATCAAAAATTTTATCAACGTTATCATTATTACTAGAGTTATCATTAAGATTATTATTATTATCATTACTATTAATATTTTCATATTAACAATATTATTATTCCAATTAAATATTTCCTATATAAAAATATATTTATTACAACTACCATAGTATTATATATAATTATATATATTAAAAATTATTTATATAAATATTTACATATAACAAAATCATTGATTTTAATATAAAATTAATTATATATAAAACTATAAAACTATTATTTATTCAATGTATAAGATATAAAACTTAAGATATAATATGTAAATTTGTTCAAATACAAATATATGTGTTAATATAAATATAAATGATATAGGTTTGTGAATCCGAGGCCAACCCTGCATTGTTCAATGTCGCCATATGTATTTTTACTACAAAATACAATATAGTGAGTTTCATTTACCTTTTTACCCTTTATATTTTTGGGCTGAGAATACATGCGCAACTTTTATAACTGTTTTACGAAATAGACACAAGTAATCGAAATTACGTTCTATGGTTGAATGATCGAAACTGAATATACCCCTTTTTATTAAGTCTGGTAATCTAAGAATTAGGGAACAGACCCCCTAATTGACGCGAACTCTAAAGATAGATCTATCGTGCCCAACAAGCCCCATCCAAAGTACCGGATGCTTTAGTACTTCAAAATTTATATCATGTCCGAAGGAGGATCCCGGAATGATGGGGATATTCTTATATATATATTGTGAATGTCGGTTACCAGGTGTTCAATCTAAATGAATGATTATTTTGTCTCTATGTATGGGACGTATGTTTATGAGAAATGAAAATATGAAATCTTGTGGTCTATTAAAATTATGAAATGATTATTTATGATAAATTAATGAACTCACCAACCTTTTGGTTGACACTTTAAAGCATGTTTATTCTCAGGTATGAAAGAAATCTTCCGCTGTGCATTTGCTCATTTTAAGGACATTACTTGGAGTCGATCATCGCTCTGGGATCAAATGTTGATGACTTCGTCCAGATGGATTAGGACGGGTCCTTTCATGTCTACCTCTAGAACAAGTCCCATTGACTCACCTAATAATAATGAAGAGTCAAATGTAAATTGGAATGATTCGTGGACTGATTCACAAGTTCCCGAAGAGGAACCGGAAGAAGAGTCGGAACCGAAAGAAGAATCGGAACCGGAAGAAGAAATAGAACCAGTGAGGGAAATAATAAAACGGTTAAGTAGAAGAAAATCCTCAACCAACCGACCAAAGTTAATTATGGTCAATGGTGTTTCCACCAAGGAAGCAAAGTATTGGGAGGATTACCAATTCTCCGATGAATCGGATCCCGACAAGGATTCTGATGATGTTATAGAAATTACCCCAACACAATTTAATAAGGCAAAAGAGAACAATAAGAGAAAGGGCATAAAAATAGAGAAATTTGATTCCAAACCCGATGAACTTTATATGTATCGTCAACACCCGTATTTCTTAAGTTGTGACAATAACCCGGGAACCTCTAAACCACCAGGTTTTTCTAAACCAATGTGGAAAACGACGGCTAGCATTAGGGGAACATCATATATCCCTAAAACTTGGCAAAACGAACCAAAACCGAAGAAGAAGAAACGAGCGAGTCGGAATAAGATAGTTGTATTCGTGTGGTGTCATATATGTAATATAGTGTGCTTATGCTTTATGATATATGTAAAAATTGCTTGTATTAATAAGTATTTTTTTTTATGAATCTAACTCTTGTCTATTTTACAGTATAAAAACACAAAATGGATAGACAACCCAATATTTTAAGAGACCTACCCGGAGACATGATTGATGAAATCTTGTCTAGAGTCGGTCAGAATTCCTCGGCACAACTATTTAAGGCGAGATCAGTTTGTAAGACATTCGAAGAACGTTCCAAGAATTCCTTGGTTTATAAAAGGCTTTCGTTCGAAAGATGGGGGATATCACATTGGGAAATCCATAAGTTACGATGTGTTTACTTTGACGCATATATTGCGGGGAACCCAAATGCTATTTTACGCAACGGGTTAAGAAATTATTTTGACTCAATATATCCGAATATAGGACTTCATGATTTAGAAAAAGCGGCTAACATGCAACATAAAGAAGCATGTTATGCTTACGGGTTAGTAATGTTCGCTTCTCACCAAAGTGAGAACAAGAACATAGGGCTACAACTATTAAACAAAACGTTCCCACAAGTGACGGAGTCGGTAATTGGGGTAAGAAATGAGGTTTTTAGATTGTTACAGGACTGTTGGACATTACGTAACCCTCGTCCCTTTGACGACGTTACAACACGAGGTCTTATCAACGGCCATAACGGTTATGTTCCACAAGACCAAGGATGGGAAGTAGTCCTAGTAAAATCAGAATGCATGACTTGTTGCTGGACGTATGAATTATGTGTCTTTATTGCCTTTGCTGAACGACTTGTGTACTAGCTAGAATTATCTTCACAACCATCTTGTATCAAATTTATTGTGTGCTATATTTCATGCTATATGTAAAATAAGCGGTATTGTAAGTTTGTAAAATATTGTGTAAAAGTTTGAACGCGAATTATTATTATAATCAGTTTTTCATATAGAATTGTAGTAGTTGAATTGTATATTAGCTACTAAGTATGAACTTAACGGGTAGGTACTACCCGAATTTAAACTTATAAAACGCTAATATGAAGAAAAAGCTTTTATAAATGAGTTCATATTATGCTACGAGATACTATTGACTACTCATAATATTTTGTATGATTAACTTGTTTCATTTGACTATTTTGAAGGAAATGGCACCAACTACTCGACACACCTTGAATATGAGCGAAGAGGAATTTCGTGCCTTTCTTGCTTCAAACATAGCCGCAGTACAGGCTGCGCTACATACCAACAGTAACCTTGGATCTAGCAGTACAGGAAATCGTGTAGGATGCACCTACAAAGAATTCACTGCCTGCAAACCTTTGGAATTTGATGGAACCGAAGGACCGATCGGATTGAAACGGTGGACCGAGAAGGTCGAATCGGTGTTTTCCATAAGTAAGTGTACTGAAGAGGACAAAGTGAAGTACACTACGCATACCTTCACAGGTACTGCGTTAACATGGTGGAATACCTATCTAGAGCAAGTGGGACAAGATGATGCTTACGCACTACCGTGGTCAGCATTCAAGCACTTGATGAAGGAGAAGTATCGTCCCAGAACCGTGGTCAATAAGCTTAAGACAGAACTTAGAGGGTTACGAACCCAAGGATTTGATATTACCACGTATGAAAGACGATTCACAGAATTGTACCTATTGTGTCTGGGAGCGTTCGAAGATGAGGAAGAGAAGATCGACGCGTTTGTGAAAGGATTAATGGAAAGAATCCAAGAAGATATAAGTTCACACGAGCCCGCCTCCATACAACAGGCATGTAGAATGGCTCATAAACTAGTGAACCAGATTGAGGAAAGAATTAAAGAACAGGCGGCTGAAGAGGCCAATGTGAAGCAAGTCAAAAGAAAGTGGAAGGAAAATGGTGATAAGAATCACCAATACAACAACAACAGCAATTACAACAATAATCGCAACAACTATCCCAACAATCGCAACATCAATCGTAACTACAACAAACGGCCCAACAACAACAACAACAACAACAACAGCAACTACAACAATCATCCCAACAACAATAACAACCGCAACAACAACAATAATCAGAAGCAGCTATGCCAAAGGTGTGAAAAGTATCACTCGGGGTTCTGCACCAAATTTTGCAACAAGTGTAAAAGAAATGGTAATAGCGCGGCGAAGTGTGAGGTCTACGGACCAGGGGTTAACAGAACAAAAGGAACAAATGGTGTTGGAACGAGTAATGGTGGAGCAAGTAGTGTCGGAGCAAGTTATGTCAATGTAGTTTGTTATAAATGTGGAAAACCGGGCCACATTATTAGAAATTGCCCGAACCAGGAGAACACGAATGGACAAGGCCGCGGAAGAGTTTTCAATATTAATGCGGCAGAGGCACAGGAAGACCCGGAGCTTGTTACGGGTACGTTTCTTATTGACAATAAATCTGCTTACGTTTTATTTGATTCGGGTGCGGATAGAAGCTATATGAGTAGAGATTTTTGTGCTAAATTAAGTTATCCATTGACGCCGTTGGATAGTAAATTTTTACTCGAATTAGCAAACGGTAAATTAATTTCAGCAGATTATATATACCGGAATCGAGAAATTAAACTGGGTAGCGAAATATTTAAGATTGATTTGATACCAGTAGAGTTAGGGAGTTTTGATGTAATAGTTGGCATGGACTGGCTGAAGAAGGTGAAAGCAGAGATCGTATGTTATAAAAATGTAATTCGCATTGTACGAGAAGAAGGAGAACCCTTAATGGTGTACGGAGAAAAGGGCAACACGAAGCTACATCTTATTAGTAATTTGAAGGCACAAAAACTAATAAGAAAAGGTTGCTATGCTGTTCTAGCACATGTTGAGAAAGTACAAACTGAAGAAAATAGCATCAATGATGTTTTTGTCGCAAAAGAATTTCCCGATGTATTTCCGAAAGAATTACCGGGACTACCTCCACATCGATCTGTTGAATTTCAAATAGATCTTGTACCAGGAGCTGCACCAATAGCTCGTGCTCCTTACAGACTCGCACCCAGCGAGATGAAAGAACTGCAAAGCCAACTGCAATAACTATTAGAACGTGGTTTCATTCGACCAAGCACATCACCATGGGGAGCTCCTGTTTTGTTTGTCAAGAAGAAAGATGGTACATTTAGGTTGTGTATTGACTACAGAGAGTTGAACAAACTTACCATCAAAAACCGTTATCCACTTCCGAGAATTGACGACTTATTTGATCAACTACAAGGCTCGTCAGTTTATTCGAAGATCGATTTACGTTCTGGATATCATTAAATGCGAGTAAAGGAGGATGATATTCCAAAAACTGCTTTTAGGACGCGTTATGGTCATTACGAGTTTATGGTTATGCCGTTTGGATTGACTAACGCACCAGCTGTGTTCATGGACCTTATAAACCGAGTGTGTGGGCTATATCTTGACAAGTTTGTCATTGTTTTCATCGATGACATACTTATTTACTCAAAGAATGATCAAGAGCACGAAGAACATTTGAGAAAAGTGCTAGAAGTATTGAGGAAAGAAAAACTGTACGCTAAGTTTTCAAATTGTGCATTTTGGTTGGAAGAAGTTCAATTCCTCGGTCACATAGTGAACAAAGAAGGTATCCAGGTGGACCCGGCAAAGATCGAAACTGTTGAAAAGTGGGAAACCCCAAAAACTCCGAAGCATATACGTCAATTTTTAGGATTGGCTGGTTACTACAGAAGATTCATCCAAGATTTCTCCAAAATAGCAAAACCCTTAACTGCATTAACGCATAAAGGGAAGAAATTTGAATGGAAGGATGAACAAGAGAAGGCGTTTCAGTTATTGAAGAAAAAGCTAACTACGGCACCTATATTGTCATTGCCTGAAGGGAATGATGATTTTGTGATATATTGTGACGCCTCAAAGCAAGGTCTCAGTTGTGTATTAATGCAACGAATGAAGGTAATTGCTTATGCGTCTAGACAATTGAAGATTCACGAGCAAAATTATACGAAGCATGATTTGGAATTAGGCGCGGTTGTTTTTGCATTAAAGACTTGGAGGCACTACTTATATGGGGTCAAAAGTATTATATATACCGACCACAAAAGTCTTCAACACATATTTAATCAGAAACAACTGAACATGAGGCAGCGTAGGTGGATTGAATTATTGAATGATTACGACTTTGAGATTCGTTACCACCCGGGGAAGGCAAATGTGGTAGCCGACGCCTTGAGTAGAAAGGACAGAGAACCCATTCGAGTAAAATCTATGAATATAATGATTCACAATAACCTTACTACTCAAATAAAGGAGGCGCAACAAGGAGTTTTAAAAGAGGGAAATTTAAAGAATGAAATACCCAAAGAATCGGAGAAGCATCTTAATATTTGGGAAGATGGAACCCGGTATAGGGCTGAAAGGATTTGGGTACCAAAATTTGGAGATATGAGAGAAATGGTACTTAGAGAAGCTCATAAAACCAGATACTCAATACATCCTGGAACGGGGAAGATGTACAAGGATCTCAAGTGAAATGTCCCGTTCTTATTGATTAAAAACGTTCCATATTAATTGATTTCGTTGCGAGGTTTTGACCTCTATATGAGACGTTTTTCAAAGACTGCATTCATTTTAAAACAAACCATAACCTTTATTTCATCAATAAAGGTTTAAAAAACTTTACGTAGATTATCAAATAATGATAATCTAAAATATCCTGTTTACACACGACCATTACATAATGGTTTACAATACAAATATGTTACAACAAAATAAGTTTCTTGAATGCAGTTTTTACACAATATCATACAAGCATGGACTCCAAATCTCGTCCTTAATTAACTAATGTTGGTGAGTTATAGGTTTAACCTATATATATCAAATCATAATAATAGACCACAAGATTTCATATTTCAATACACATCCCATACATAGAGATAAAAATCATTCATATGGTGAACACCTGGTAACCGACATTAATAAGATGCATATATAAGAATATCCCCATCATTCCAGGACATCCTTCGGATATGATATAAATTTCGAAGTACTAAAGCATCTGGTACTTTGGATGGGGTTTGTTAGGCCCAATAGATCTATCTTTAGGATTCGCGTCAATTAGAGTGTCTGTTCCCTAATTATTAGATTACCTGACTTAATAAAAAGGGGCATATTCAATTTCGATAATTCAAACATAGAATGTAGTTTCACGTACTTGTGTCTATTTTGTAAATCATTTATAAAACCTGCATGTATTCTCATCCCAAAAATATTAGATTTTAAAAGTGGGACTATAACTCACTTTCACAGATTTTTACTTCGTCGGAAAGTAAGACTTGGCCACTGGTTGATTCACGAACCTATAACAACATATACATATATATCAAAGTATGTTCAAAATATATTTACAACACTTTTAATATATTTTGATGTTTTAAGTTTATTAAGTCAGCTGTCCTCGTTAGTAACCTACAACTAGTTGTCCACAGTTAGATGTACAGAAATAAATCGATAAATATTATCTTGAATCAATCCACGACCCAGTGTATACGTATCTCAGTATTGATCACAACTCAAACTATATATATTTTGGAATCAACCTCAACCCTGTATAGCTAACTCCAACATTCACATATAGAGTGTCTATGGTTGTTCCGAAATATATATAGATGTGTCGACATGATAGGTCAAAACATTGTATACGTGTCTATGGTATCTCAAGATTACATAATATACAATACAAGTTGATTAAGTTATGGTTGGAATAGATTTGTTACCAATTTTCACGTAGCTAAAATGAGAAAAATTATCCAATCTTGTTTTACCCATAACTTCTTCATTTTAAATCCGTTTTGAGTGAATCAAATTGCTATGGTTTCATATTGAACTCTATTTTATGAATCTAAACATAAAAAGTATAGGTTTATAGTCGGAAAAATAAGTTACAAGTTGTTTTTGTAAAGGTAGTCATTTCAGTCGAAAGAACGACGTCTAGATGACCATTTTAGAAAACATACTTCCACTTTGAGTTTAACCATAATTTTTGGATATAGTTTCATGTTCATAATAAAAATCATTTTCTCAGAATAACAACTTTTAAATCAAAGTTTATCATAGTTTTTAATTAACTAACCCAAAACAGCCCGCGATGTTACTACGACGGCGTAAATCCAGTTTTACGGTGTTTTTCGTGTTTCCAGGTTTTAAATCATTAAGTTAGCATATCATATAGATATAGAACATGTGTTTAGTTGATTTTAAAAGTCAAGTAAGAAGGATTAACTTTTTTTTTGCGAACAAGTTTAGAATTAACTAAACTATGTTCTAGTGATTACAAGTTTAAACCTTCGAATAAGATAGCTTTATATGTATGAATTGAATGATGTTATGAACATCATTACTACCTTAAGTTCCTTGGATAAACCTACTAGAAAATAGAAAAATGGATCTAGCTTCAACGGATCCTTGGATGGCTCGAAGTTCTTGAAGCAGAATCATGACACGAAAACAAGTTCAAGTAAGATCATCATTTGAAATAAGATTGTTATAGTTATAGAAATTGAACCAAAGTTTGAATATGATTATTACCTTGTATTAGAATGATAACCTACTGTAATAAACAAAGATTTCTTGAGGTTGGATGATCACCTTACAAGATTGGAAGCGAGCTAGCAAACTTGAAAGTATTCTTGATTTTATGTAACTATAACTTGTAGAATATATGAAGAACACTTAGAACTTGAAGATAGAACTTGAGAGAGATCAATTAGATGAAGAAAATTGAAGAATGAAAGTGTTTGTAGGTGTTTTTGGTCGTTGGTGTATGGATTAGATATAAAGGATATGTAATTTTGTTTTCATGTAAATAAGTCATGAATGATTACTCATATTTTTGTAATTTTATGAGATATTTTATGCTAGTTGCCAAATGATGGTTCCTACATGTGTTAGGTGACTCACATGGGCTGCTAAGAGCTAATCATTGGTGTGTATATACCAATATTACATACATCTAAAAGCTGTGTATTGTACGAGTACAAATACGGGTGCATACGAGTAGAATTGTTGATGAAACTGAACGAGGATGTAATTGTAAGAATTTTTGTTAAGTAGAAGCATTTTGATAAGTGTATTGAAGTCTTTCAAAAGTGTATAAATAAATATTAAAACACTACATGTATATACATTTTAACTGAGTCGTTAAGTCATCGTTAGTCGTTACATGTAAGTGTTGTTTTGAAACCTTTAGGTTAACGATCGTGTTAAATGTTGTTAACCCAATGTTTATAATATCAAATGAGATTTTAAATTATTATATTATCATGATATTATCATGTATGAATATCTCTTAATATGATATATATACATTAAATGTCTTTACAACGATAATCGTTACATATATGTCTCGTTTAAAAATCATTAAGTTAGTAGTCTTGTTTTTACATATGTAGTTCATTGTTAATATACTTAATGATATGTTTACTTATCATAGTATCATGTTAACTATATATATATATCCATATATATGTCATCATATAGTTTTTACAAGTTTTAACGTTCGTGAATCACCGGTCAACTTGGGTGGTCAATTGTCTATATGAAACATATTTCAATTAATCATGTCTTAACAAGTTTGATTGCTTAACATGTTGGAAACATTTAATCATGTAAATATCAATCTCAATTAATATATATAAACTTGGAAAAGTTCGGGTCACTACAGTACCTACCCGTTAAATAAATTTCGTCCCGAAATTTTAAGCTGTTGAAGGTGTTGACGAATCTTCTGGAAATATATGCGGGTATTTCTTCTTCATCTGATCTTCACGCTCCCAGGTGAACTCGAGTCCTCTGCGAGCATTCCATCGAACCTTAACAATTGGTATCTTGTTTTGCTTAAGTCTTTTAACCTCACGATCCATTATTTCGACGGGTTCTTCGATGAATTGAAGTTTATCGTTGATTTGGATTTCATCTAACGGAATAGTGAGATCTTCTTTCGCAAAACATTTCTTCAAATTCGAGACGTGGAAAGTGTTATGTACAGCCGCGAGTTGTTGAGGTAACTCAAGTCGGTAAGCTACTGGTCCGACACGATCAATAATCTTGAATGGTCCAATATACCTTGGATTTAATTTCCCTCGTTTACCAAATCGAACAACGCCTTTCCAAGGTGCAACTTTAAGCATGACCATCTCTCCAATTTCAAATTCTATATCTTTTCTTTTAATGTCAGCGTAGCTCTTTTGTCAAGTTTGGGCGGTTTTCAACCGTTGTTGAATTTGGATGATCTTCTCGGTAGTTTCTTGTATAATCTCCGGACCCGTAATCTGTCTATCCCCCACTTCACTCCAACAAATCGGAGACCTGCACTTTCTACCATAAAGTGCTTCAAACGGCACCATCTCAATGCTTGAATGGTAGCTGTTGTTGTAGGAAAATTCTGCTAACGGTAGATGTCGATCCCAACTGTTTCCGAAATCAATAACACATGCTCGTAGCATGTCTTCAAACGTTTGTATCGTCCTTTCGCTCTGCCCATCAGTTTGTGGATGATAGGCAGTACTCATGTCTAGACGAGTTCCTAATGCTTGCTGTAATGTCTGCCAGAATCTTGAAATAAATCTGCCATCCCTATCAGAGATAATAGAGATTGGTATTCCATGTCTGGAGACGACTTCCTTCAAATACAGTCGTGCTAACTTCTCCATCTTGTCATCTTCTCTTATTGGCAGGAAATGTGCTGATTTGGTGAGACGATCAACTATTACCCAAATAGTATCAAAACCACTTGCAGTCCTTGGCAATTTAGTGATGAAATCCATGGTAATGTTTTCCCATTTCCATTCCGGGATTTCGGGTTGTTGAATTAGACTTGATGGTTTCTGATGCTCAGCTTTGACCTTAGAACATGTCAAACATTCTCCTACGTATTTAGCAACATCGGCTTTCATACCCGGCCACCAAAAATGTTTCTTGAGATCCTTGTACATCTTTCCTGTTCCAGGATGTATTGAGTATCTGGTTTTATGAGGTTCTCTAAGTACCATTTCTCTCATATCTCTAAATTTTGGTACCCAAATCCTTTCAGCCCTATACCGGGTTCCGTCTTCCCGAATATTAAGATGCTTCTCCGATCCTTTGGGTATTTCATCCTTTAAATTTCCCTCTTTTAAAACTCCTTGTTGCGCCTCCTTTATTTGAGTAGTAAGGTTATTATGAATCATTATATTCATAGATTTTACTTGAATGGGTTCTCTGTCCTTCCTGCTCAAGGCATCGGCTACCACATTTGCCTTCCCCGGGTGGTAACGAATCTCAAAGTCGTAATCATTCAATAATTCAATCCACCTACGCTGCCTCATATTCAGTTGTTTCTGATTAAATATGTGTTGAAGACTTTTGTGGTCGGTATAAATAATACTTTTGACCCCATATAAGTAGTGCCTCCAAGTCTTTAATGCAAAAACAACCGCGCATAATTCCAAATCATGCGTCGTATAATTTTGTTCGTGAATCTTCAATTGTCTAGACGCATAAGCAATCACCTTCGTTCGTTGCATTAATACACAACCGAGACCTTGCTTTGATGCGTCACAATAAATCACAAAATCATCATTCTCTTCAGGCAATGACAATATAGGTGTCGTAGTTAGCTTTTTCTTCAATAACTGAAACGCTTTCTCTTGTTCATCATTCCATTCAAATTTCTTCCCTTTATGCGTTAATGCAGTCAAGGGTTTTGCTATTCTGGAAAAGTCTTGGATGAACCTTCTGTAGTAACCAGCTAGTCCTAAAAACTGGCGTATGTATTTCGGAGTTTTCGGGGTTTCCCACTTTTCAACAGTTTCTATCTTTGCCGGATCCACCTTAATACCTTCTTTGTTCACTATGTGACCGAGGAATTGAACTTCTTCCAACCAAAATGCACACTTTGAAAACTTAGCGTACAATTCTTCCTTCCTCAATACTTCTAACACCTTTCTCAATTGTTCACCGTGTTCTTGGTCATTCTTTGAGTAAATAAGTATGTCATCTATGAAAACAATGAAAAACTTGTCAAGGTATGGTCCACACACTCGGTTCATAAGGTCCATGAACACAGCTGGTGCATTAGTTAAACCAAACGGCATGACCATAAACTCGTAATGACCGTAACGTGTTCTGAAAGCAGTCTTTGGAATATCATCTTCTTTCACCCGCATTTAATGATACCCGGAACGTAAGTCAATCTTTGAATAAACAGACGAGCCTTGTAGTTGATCAAATAAGTCGTCGATTCTCGGTAGTGGGTAGCGGTTCTTGATGGTAAGTCTGTTCAACTCTCGGTAGTCGATACACAACCTGAATGTACCATCTTTCTTCTTGACAAACAAAACAGGAGCTCCCCACGGTGATGTGCTTGGTCGAATGAAACCACGCTCTAAAAGTTCTTGTAATTGGCTTTGCAGTTCTTTCATCTCACTGGGTGCGAGTTTGTAAGGAGCACGAGCTATTGGTGCAGCTCCTGGTACAAGATCTATTTGAAATTCAACGGATCGATGTGGGGGTAATCCCGGTAATTCTTTCAGAAATACATCAGGAAATTCTTTTGCAATGGGAACATCATTGATGCTCTTTTCTTCAGTTTGTACTTTCTCGACGTGTGCTAGAACAGCATAGCAACCTTTTCTTATTAGTTTTTGTGCCTTCAAATTACTAATAAGATGTAGCTTCGTGTTGCCCTTTTCTCCGTACACCATTAAGGGTTTTCCTTTTTCTCGTATAATGCAAATTGCATTTTTGTAACAAACGATCTCTGCTTTCACTTCTTTCAACCAGTCCATACCGATTATCACATCAAAACTCCCTAACTCTACTGGTATCAAATCAATCTTAAATGTTTCGCTAACCAGTTTAATTTCTCGATTCCGACATATATTATCTGCTGAAATTAATTTACCATTTGCTAATTCGAGTAAAAATTTACTATCCAAAGGCGTCAATGGACAACTTAATTTAGCACAAAAATCTCTACTCATATAGCTTCTATCCGCACCCGAATCAAATAAAACGTAAGCAGATTTATTGTCAATAAGAAACGTACCCGTAACAAGCTCCGGGTCTTCCTGTGCCTCTGCCGCATTAATATTGAAAACTCTTCCGCGGCCTTATCCATTCGTGTTCTCCTGGTTCGGGCAATTTCTAATAATGTGGCCCGGTTTTCCACATTTATAACAAACTACATTGGCATAACTTGCTCCGACACTACTTGCTCCGCCATTACTCGTTCCGACACCATTTGTTCCTTTCGTTCTATTAACCCCTGGTCCGTAGACCTCACACTTCACCGCGCTATGACCATTTCTTTTACACTTGTTGCAAAATTTGGTGCAGAACCCCGAGTGATACTTTTCACACCTTTGGCATAGCTGCTTCTGATTGTTGTTGTTGTTGCGGTTATTATTGTTGTTGGGATGATTGTTGTAGTTGCTGTTGTTGTTGTTGTTGTTGTTGTTGTTGTTAGGCCGTTTGTTGTAGTTGCGATTGATGTTGCGATTGTTGGGATAATTGTTGCGATTATTGTTGTAATTGCTGTTGTTGTTGTATTAGTGATTCTTATCACCGTTTTCCTCCCATTTTCTTTTGACTTGCTTCACATTGGCCTCTTCAGCAGTCTGTTCTTTAATTCTTTCTTCAATCTGGTTCACTAGTTTGTGAGCCATTCTACATGCCTGTTGTATGGAGGCGGGCTCGTGTGAACTTATATCTTCTTGGATTCTTTCCGGTAATCCTTTCACAAACGCGTCGATCTTCTCTTCCTCATCTTCGAATGCTCCCGGACACAATAGGCACAATTCTGTGAATCGTCTTTCATACGTGGTAATATCAAATCCTTGGGTTCGTAACCCTCTAAGTTCTGTCTTGAGCTTATTGACCTCGGTTCTGGGACGGTACTTCTCGTTCATTAAGTGCTTGAATGCTGACCACGGTAGTGCGTACGCATCGTCTTGTCCCACTTGCTCTAGATAGGTATTCTACCATGTTAACGCAGAACCTGTGAAGGTATGCGTAGCGTACTTCACTTTGTCCTCTTCAGTACACTTACTTATGGCAAACACCGATTCGACCTTCTCGGTCCACCGTTTCAATCCGATCGGTCCTTCAGTTCCATCAAATTCCAAAGGTTTGCAGGCAGTGAATTCTTTGTAGGTGCATCCTACACGATTTCCTGTACTGCTAGATCCAAGGTTATTGTTGGTATGTAGCGCAGCCTGTACTGCTGCTATGTTTGAAGCTAGAAAAGTACGGAATTCTTCTTCATTCATATTCATAGTGTGTCGAGTAGTCGGTGCCATTTCCTTCAAAATAGTCAAATGGAACAAGTTAATCATACAGAATATTAAGAGTAGTTAATAGTATTTCGTAGCATAATATGAACTCATTTATAAAAGCTTTTTCTTCATATTAGCGTTTTATAAGTTTAAATTCGGGTAGTACCTACCCGTTAAGTTCATACTTAGTAGCTAATATACAATTCAACTACTACAATTCTATATGAAAAACGGATTATAATAATATTTCGCGTTCAAACTTTTACACAATATTTTACAAACTTACAATACCGCTTATTTTACATATAGCATGAAATATAGCACACAATAAATTTGATACAAGATGGTTGTGAAGATAATTCTAGCTAGTACACAAGTCGTTCAGCAAAGGCAATAAAGACACGTAATTCATACGTCCAGAAACAAGTCATGCATTCTGGTTTTACTAGGATTACTTCCCATCCTTGGTCTTGTGGAACATAACCGTTATGGCCGTTGATAAGACAGTGTGTTGTAACGTCGTCAAAGGGACGAGGGTTACGTAATGTCCAACAGTCCCGTAACAATCTAAAAACCTCATTTCTTACCCCAATTACCGACTCCGTCACTTGTGGGAACGTTTTGTTTAATAGTTGTAGCCCGATGTTCTTGTTCTCACTTTGGTGAGAAGCGAACATTACTAATCCGTAAGCATAACATGCTTCTTTATGTTGCATGTTAGCCGCTTTTTCTAAATCACGAAGTCCAATATTCAGATATATTGAGTCAAAATAATTTCTTAACCCATTGCGTAAAATAGCATTTGGGTTCCCCGCAATATATGCGTCAAAGTAAACACATCGTAACTTATGGATTTTCCAATGTGATATCCCCCATCTTTCGAACGAAAGCCTTTTATAAACCAAGGCATTCTTGGAACGTTCTTCGAATGTCATACAAACTGATCTCGCCTTAAATAGTTGTGCCGAAGAATTCTGACCGACTCTAGACAAGATTTCATCAATCATGTCTCCGGGTAAGTCTCTTAAAATATTGAGTTGTCTATCCATTTTGTGTTTTTATACTGTAAAATAGACAAGAGTTAGATTCATAAAAAAATATACTTATTAATACAAGCAATTTTTACATATATCATAAAGCATAAGCACACTATATTACATATATTACACCACACGAATACAACTATCTTATTCCGATTCGCTTGTTTTTTCTTCTTCGGTTTTGGTTCGTTTTTCCAAGTTTCTAGGGATATATGATGTTCCCCTAATACGAGCCGTCGTTTTCCACATTGGTTTAGAAAAACCTGGTGGTTTAGAGGTTCCCGGGTCATTGTTACAAATTAAGGACTTCGGGGGTTGACGATACATATAAAGTTCATCGGGGTTGGAATTAGATTTCTCTATTTTTATGCCCTTTCCCTTATTATTTTCTTTTGCCTTTTTAAATTCAGTTGGGGTAATTTCTATAACATCATCGAAATTCTCGTCGGAATCCGATTCATCGGAGAATTGGTAATCCTCCCAATATTTTGCTTCCTTGGCGGAAACACCATTAACCATAATTAACCGTGGTCGATTGGTTGAGGATTTTCTTTTACTTAACCGTTTTATTATTTCCCCTACCGGTTCTATTTCTTCATCCGGTTCCGATTCTTCTTCCGGTTCCGATTCTTCTTCCGGTTCCGACTCTTCTTCCGGTTCCTCTTCGGGAACTTGTGAATCAGTCCACGAATCATTCCAATTTACATTTGACTCTTCATTATTATTAGGTGAGTCAATAGGACTTGTTCTAGAGGTAGGCATCTATCACATAATATCAAACGCGTTAAGAGATTAATATATCACATAATATTCACATGTTAAAAATATATAGTTTCCAACAAAATTTGTTAAGCAATCATTTTTCAAGTAAACACGGTCGAAGTCCAGACTCACTAATGCATCCTAACAAACTCGATAAGACACACTAATGCAAAATTCTGGTTCTCTAAGACCAACGCTCTGATACCAACTGAAATGTCCCGTTCTTATTGATTAAAAACGTTCCATATTAATTGATTTCGTTGCGAGGTTTTGACCTCTGTATGAGACATTTTTCAAAGATTGCATTCATTTTAAAACAAACCATAACCTTTATTTCATCAATAAAGGTTTAAAAAGCTTTACGTAGATTATCAAATAATGATAATCTAAAATATTCTGTTTACATACGACCATTACATAATGGTTTACAATACAAATATGTTACAACAAAATAAGTTTCTTGAATGCAGTTTTTACACAATATCATACAAGCATGGACTCCAAATCTCGTCCTTAATTAACTAATGTTGGTGAGTTATAGGTTTAACCTATATATATCAAATCATAATAATAGACCACAAGATTTCATATATCAATACACATCCCATACATATAGATAAAAATCATTCATATGGTGAACACCTGGTAACCGGCATTAATAAGATGCATATATAAGAATATCCCCATCATTCCGGGACACCCTTCGAATATGATATAAATTTCGAAGTACTAAAGCATCCGGTACTTTAGATGGGGTTTGTTAGGCCCAATAGATCTATCTTTAGGATTCGCGTCAATTAGGGTGTCTGTTCCCTAATTCTTAGATTACCAGACTTAATAAAAAGGGGCATATTCGATTTCGATAATTCAAACATAGAATGTAGTTTCACGTACTTGTGTCTATTTTGTAAATCATTTATAAAACCTGCATGTATTCTCATCCCAAAAATATTAGATTTTAAAAGTGGGTCTATAACTCACTTTCACAGATTTTTACTTCGTCGGGAAGTAAGACTTGGCCACTGGTTGATTCACGAACCTATAACAATATATACATATATATCAAAGTATGTTCAAAATATATTTACAACACTTTTAATATATTTTGATGTTTTAAGTTTATTAAGTCAGCTGTCCTCGTTAGTAACCTACAACTAGTTGTCCACAGTTAGATGTACAGAAATAAATTGATAAATATTATCTTGAATGAATCTACGACCCAGTGTATACGTATCTCAGTATTGATCACAACTCAAACTATATATATTTTGGAATCAACCTCAACCCTGTATAGCTAACTCCAACATTCACATATAGAGTGTCTATGGTTGTTCCGAAATATATATAGATGTGTCGACATGATAGGTCAAAACATTGTATACGTATCTATGGTATCTCAAGATTACATATTATACAATACAAGTTGATTAAGTTATGGTTGGAATAGATTTGTTACCAATTTTCACGTAGCTAAAATGAGAAAAATTATCCAATCTTGTTTTACCCATAACTTCTTCATTTTAAATCCGTTTTGAGTGAATCAAATTGCTATGGTTTCATATTGAACTCTATTTTATGAATATAAATATAAAAAGTATAGGTTTATAGTCAGAAAAATAAGTTACAAGTTGTTTTTGTAAAGGTAGTCATTTCAGTCGAAAGAACGACGTCAAGATGACCATTTTAGAAAACATACTTCCACTTTGAGTTTAACCATAATTTTTGGATATAGTTTCATGTTCATAATAAAAATCATTTTCTCAGAATAACAACTTTTAAATCAAAGTTTATCATAGTTTTTAATTAACTAACCCAAAACAGCCCGCGGTGTTACTACGACGGCGTAAATCCGGTTTTACGGTGTTTTTCGTGTTTCCAGGTTTTAAATCATTAAGTTAGCATATCATATAGATATAGAACATGTGTTTAGTTGATTTTACAAGTCAAGTTAGAAGGATTAACTTTTGTTTGCGAACAAGTTTAGAATTAACTAAACTATGTTCTAGTGATTACAAGTTTAAACCTTCGAATAAGATAGCTTTATATGTATGAATCGAATGATGTTATGAACATCATTACTACCTTAAGTTCCTTGGATAAACCTACTGGAAAATAGAAAAATGGATCTAGCTTCAACGGATCCTTGGATGGCTCGAAGTTCTTGAAGTAGAATCATGACACGAAAACAAGTTCAAGTAAGATCATCACTTGAAATAAGATTGTTATAGTTATAGAAATTGAACAAAAGTTTGAATATGATTATTACCTTGTATTAGAATGATAACCTACTGTAACAAACAAAGATTTCTTGAGGTTGGATGATCACCTTACAAGATTGGAAGTGAGCTAGCAAACTTGAAAGTATTCTTGATTTTATGTAACTAGAACTTGTAGAATATATGAAGAACACTTAGAACTTGAAGATAGAACTTGAGAGAGATCAATTAGATAAAGAAAATTGAAGAATGAAAGTGTTTGTAGGTGTTTTTGGTCGTTAGTGTATGGATTAGATATAAAGGATATGTAATTTTGTTTTCATGTAAATAAGTCATGAATGATTACTCATATTTTTGTAATTTTATGAGATATTTCATGCTAGTTGCCAAATGATGGTTCCCACATGTGTTAGGTGACTCACATGGGCTGCTAAGAGCTGATCATTGGAGTGTATATACCAAGAGTACATACATCTAAAAGCTGTGTATTGTACGAGTACAAATACGGGTGCATACGAGTAGAATTGTTGATGAAACTGAACGAGGATGTAATTGTAAGCATTTTTGTTAAGTAGAAGCATTTTGATAAGTGTATTGAAGTCTTTAAAAAGTGTATAAATACATATTAAAACACTACATGTATATACATTTTAACTGAGTCGTTAAGTCATCGTTAGTCGTTACACGTAAGTGTTGTTTTGAAACCTTTAGGTTAACGATAGTGTTAAATGTTGTTAACCCAATGTTTATAATATCAAATGAGATTTTAAATTATTATATTATCATGATATTATCATGTATGAATATCTCTTAATATGATATATATACATTAAATGTCTTTACAACGATAATCGTTACATATATGTCTCGTTTAAAAATCATTAAGTTAGTAGTCTTATTTTTACATATGTAGTTCATTGTTAATATACTTAATGATATGTTTACTTATCATAGTATCATGTTAACTATATATATATATATCCATATATATGTCATCATATATACTTTTTACAAGTTTTAACGTTCGTGAATCACCGGTCAACTTGGGTGGTCAATTGTCTATATGAAACATATTTCAATTAATCAAGTCTTAACAAGTTTGATTGCTTAACATGTTGGAAACATTTAATCATGTAAATATCAATCCTAATTAATATATATAAACTTGGAAAAGTTCGGGTCACTACATCAAGAAATATTTTTGGTGGCCAGGTATGAAAGCCGATGTTGCTAAATACGTAGGGGAATGTTGGACGTGTTCTAAGGTCAAAGCGGAACGTCAGAAACCATCAGGTCTACTTCAACAACCCGAAATCCCGGAATGGAAATGGGAAAACATTACCATGGATTTCATCACTAAATTGCCAAGGACTGCAAGTGGTTTTGATACTATTTGGGTAATAGTTGATCGTCTCACCAAATCCGCACACTTCCTGCCAATAAGAGAAGATGACAAGATGGAGAAGTTAGCACGACTGTATTTGAAGGAAGTCGTCTCCAGACATGGAATACCAATCTCTATTATCTCTGATAGGGATGGCAGATTTATTTCAAGATTCTGGCAGACATTACAGCAAGCATTAGGAACTCGTCTAGACATGAGTACTGCCTATCATCCACAAACTGATGGACAGAGTGAAAGGATGATACAAACGCTTGAAGACATGCTACGAGCATATGTTATTGATTTCGGAAACAGTTGGGATCGACATCTACCGTTAGCAGAATTTTCCTACAACAATAGCTACCATTCAAGCATTGAGATGGCTCCGTTTGAAGCACTTTATGGTAGAAAGTGCAGGTCTCCGATTTGTTGGAGTGAAGTTGGGGATAGACAGATTACGGGTCCGGAGATAATACAAGAAACTACTGAGAAGATCATCCAAATTCAACAACTGTTGAAAACAGCCCAAAGTCGACAAAAGAGCTACGCCGACATTAAAAGAAAAGATATAGAATTTGAAATTGGAGAGATGGTCATGCTTAAGGTTGCACCTTGGAAAGGTGTTGTTCGATTTGGTAAACGAGGGAAATTAAATCCAAGGTATATTGGACCATTCAATATTATTGATCGTGTCGGACCAGTAGCTTACCGACTTGAGTTACCTCAACAACTCGCGGCTGTACATAACACTTTTCACATCTCGAATTTGAAGAAATATTTTTCTAAAGAAGATCTCACTATTCCGTTGGACGAAATCCAAATCATTGAAAAACTTCAATTCATTGAAGAACCCGTTGAAATAATGGATCGTGAGGTTAAGAGACTTAAACAAAACAAGATACCGATTGTTAAGGTTCGATGGAATGCTCGTAGAGGACCCGAGTTCACCTGGGAATGAGAAGATCAGATGAAGAAGAAGTACCCGCACTTATTTCCAGAAGATGAGCCAACACCTCCAATCGCTTAAAATTTCGGGACGAAATTTATTTAACGGGTAGGTACTGTAGTGACCCGAACTTTTCCGAACCTTTCTATGATTATATGTTTAATGAAAACTATATTTACATGATTAAATTTTTTCAACATGTTAAGCAATCAAACTTGTTAAGACTTGGTTAATTGAAACGAAAATTTTGTAAACGTCTGATTACCCAGTTTGACCAATGATTCACGAACGCTATAGGTTGTATATGACATGATGATACATAAATGAATAAATATATATGTTTAACATGATATAATGATCATCAAGTATCTCATTAAAAATAGTAACAATAAGTTATATACTTAAAAAGGAGACTATTGACGTATGAAACTCGAAACGATACATATAACGATTATCGTTATAACCACGTCTTACTAAATATATATGAAGCATATTAATACATTGATATAATATATATAACATGATAATATGATAATTAAATATATCATTAAGTGTATTAACAATGAACTACATAAGTAAAAACAAGACTACTAACTTAAGGATTTCGAAACGAGACATATATGTAACGATTATCGTTGTAACGACATTTAAATGTAAATATCATATTAAGATATATTAAATTATCATAATATCATGATAATATAATAATTTAAAATCTCATTTGATATTATAAACTTTGGGTTAACAACATTTAACAAGATCGTTAACCTAAAGGTCTCAAAACAACACTTACATGTAACGACTAACGATGACTTAACGACTCAGTTAAAATGTATATACATGTAGTGTTTTAATATGTATTCATACACTTTTGAAAGACTTCAAGACACTTATCAAAATACTTCTACTTAACAAAAATGCTTACAATTACATCCTCGTTCAGTTTCATCAACAATTCTACTCGTATGCACCCGTATTCGTACTTGTACAATACACAGCTTTTAGATGTATGTACTATTGGTATATACACTCCAATGATCAGCTCTTAGCAGACCATGTGAGTCACCTAACACATGTAGGAACCATCATTTGGCAACTAGCATGAAATATCTCATAAAATTACAAAAATATGAGTAATCATTCATGACTTATTTACATGAAAACAAAATTACATATCCTTTATATCTAATCCATACACCAAGGACCAAAAACACCTAAAAACACTTTTATTCTTCAATTTTATTCATCTAATTGATCTATCTCAAGTTCTAACTTCAAGTTCTAAGTGTTCTTCATAAATTCTACAAGTTCTAGTTACATAAAATCAAGAATGCTTTCAAGTTTGCTAGCTCACTTCCAATCTTGTAAGGTGATCATCCAACCTTAAGAAATCTTTGTTTCTTACATTAGGTTATCATTCTAATACAAGGTAATAATCATATTCAAACTTTGGTTCAATTTCTATAACTATAACAATCTTATTTCAAGTGATGATCTTACTTGAACTTGTTTTCGTGTCATGATTCTGCTTCAAGAACTTCGAGCCATCCAAGGATCCGTTGAAGCTAGATCCATTTTTCTCTTTTCCAGTAGGTTTATCCAAGGAACTTAAGGTAGTAATTATGTTCATAACATCATTCGATTCATACATAAAAAGCTATCATATTCGAAGTGGTAAACTAGTAATCACCAGAACATAGTTTAGTTAATTTTAAACTTGTTCGCAAATAAAGTTAATCTTTCTAACTACACTTTTAAAATCAACTATACACATGATATATATCTATATGATATGCTAACTTAATGATTTAAAACCCGGAAACACGATAAACACCATAAAACCGGATTTACGCCGTCGTAGTTACAACCGGGGGCTGTTTTGGTTTGGATAATTAAAAACTATGAAAAACTTTGATTTAAAAGCTATACTTCTGGAAAAATGATTTTTCTTATGAACATGAAATCATATCCAAAAATCATGGTTAAATTCAAAGTGAAAGTATGTTTTTCAAAACAGTCATCAAGATGTCGTTCTTTCGACGGAAATGATTACCTCTTTCAAAAATGACTTGTAACTTGTATTTTAGACTATAAACCAATACCTTTTCTGTTTAGTTTCATAAAGTCAAGTTCAATACGAAACCGTGGCCGCTTAAATCACTCAAAACGGATTAGAAACGAAGAAATGGCGAGCAAAACAAAATTGGTAAAAACTACTCATTTTAGCTACGTGAAAATTGGTAACAAATCTATTCCAACCATAACTTAATCAACTTGTATTGTATATTATGTAATCTTGAGATACCATAAACACGTATACAATGTTTCGACCTATCATGTCGACACATCTATATATATTTCGGAACAACCATAGACACTCTATATGTGAATGTTGGAGTTAGCTATACAGGGTTGAGGTTGATTCCAAAATATATATAGTTTGAGTTGTGATCAATACTGAGATATGTATACACTGGGCCGTAGATTGATTCAAGATAATATATATCAATTTATTTCTGTATATCTAACTGTGAACAACTAGTTGTAGGTTATTAACGAGGACAGCTGACTTAATAAACTTAAAACATCAAAATGTATTAAAATTGTTGTAAATATATTTTGAACATACTTTGATATATATGTACATATTTGTTATAGGTTCGTGAATCAACCAGTGGCCAAGTCTTACTTCCCGACGAAGTAAAAAAATCTGTGAAAGTGAGTTATAGTCCCACTTTTTAAATCTCATATTTTTGGGATGAGAATACATGCAGGTTTTATAAATGATTTACAAAATAAACACAAGTACGTGAAACTACATTCTATGGTTGAATTATCGAAATCGAATATGCCCCTTTTTATTAAGTCTGGTAATCTAAGAATTAGGGAACAGACACCCTAATTGATGCGAATCCTAAAGATAGATCTATTGGGCCTAACAAACCCCATCCAAAGTACCGGATGCTTTAGTACTTCGAAATTTATATCATATCCGAAGGGTGTCCCGGAATGATGGGGATATTCTTAAATATGCATCTTGTTAATGTCGGTTACCAGGTGTTCACCATATGAATGATTTTTATCTCTATGTATGGGATGTGTATTGAAATATGAAATCTTGTGGTCTATTATTATGATTTCATAATATATAGGTTAAACCTATAACTCACCAACATTTTTGTTGACGTTTTAAGCATGTTTATTCTCAGGTGATTATTAAGAGCTTCCGCTGTCGCATACTTAAATAAGGACGAGATTTGGAGTCCATGCTTGTATGATATTGTGTAAAAACTGCATTCAAGAAACTTATTTCGTTGTAACATATTTGTATTGTAAACCATTATGTAATGGTCGCGTGTAAACAGGATATTTTAGATTATCATTATTTGATAATCTACGTAAAGCTTTTTAAACCTTTATTGATGAAATAAAGGTTATGGTTTGTTTTAAAATGAATGCAGTCTTTGAAAAACGTCTCATATAGTGGTCAAAACCTCGCAACGAAATCAATTAATATGGAACGTTTTTAATCAATAAGAATGGGACATTTCATTTACTGCATCACATTATAGAGTTTATTATCTAATGTTTGTGCCTTATATGCAGGACTATTGTCGAGTTTTCAAGGAGAAGTTCAAGTTGGTTAATGACTTGAAGATGTTTTTGTTAAAAAAAATAACTGAAGGGCTGGTGAATTATCCCAACGAGAAGACTTTGATATCTTATCAAAGTAAATTGAATGAAGTTTTTAGAATGGTTGATGGGGATGAGGTGAAGGCACCAATGAATGGTACCGATGATGAGAAGAAGGAAGTTGCTGAGAAGAATGATGATGATGAGAAGAAGGATGATGATGAACAAAAGGCTATGTTTGATGAGGATTTTGATGAGAAGAATGATGATGATGAATGAAAGTCTGATGATGATGAAGATGACCAAGATGATGGAGCTAAGTATGATCAAGAAGTCCATCTTGGTTCCGATGATGAAGCCAAGAATGATGATGAAGGTCAAAAAGATGGTGAAGATGAAAAAGAAGTTAGTGAACGTGAAAAATATACCTCTGATGAAGATGTTGAAACCGTACAAGAGAATGCTTCTTTGTCACAATGGTTTGATGTCAACGTACATGAGGTGGTTGAATGTTGTGAAATTATTTCTTTACTTCATGCACCCACAATATTTCAAAGCCTTCCAATGTTACTTGTCCATAATACACCAATATTTATAAGTTTAACCCCTCCAACTTTCCATCTTTTATCTCAGGAGGAGGCTGTTGTGGAGAAGAATGAGTTAGAGAACATTGATAAAAGAGTTGCAGCCATCCCAAAGAAGAAGCAGATTGGAATAGTTGTTCCTTCTAAATATGTCAACAAATTGACAGCAGTTTATAACATGTTGACTAACTCCGAACTTTCTGTGGCTATGGAGTTGTTTTCTATGAAGAAAAACGCAGAGTGAGTTTTCTATACTTAATCTTGACATTAATTAGCATTTTATATCATTCAATCACATGTGATTAAATTAGTCAATCACATGTGATTATATCATTCAATCATATGTGATTATATCATTTAATCACATGTGATTAAACTAAACATAGCATCACTATTGACATGTACTAATAATGTTTTTATTGTATTTGTTTTTTAGTGAAATGATATTTGAAGATAAAAAGGGGGTTTGGAACGTTCATCGTGTTAGCTTGGAGTCACTTTGTCCGGGTTTATATGTTGAAGCCAGTGTGATCGATGCCTGGAGTTATATACTAAATCAAGAGCGAGAGTTTAGAGATCCAGCTAGCCCAACAAAGTTTTTCTTTCCAACTTCAATCATTGTAAGCTTTAACTTTTAAACTTATCTTGCCAATCACATGTGATTATTATTTAACAATCACATGTGATTGTTCTTTAAATTCAAGTGATTCTGCATTCAGCTTGACAATCACATGTGATTTTTCATACTTATTCCAACCTTTTTTCATATTATTTGCAGGAATATTTTCAAGTCATTGACGAGAAATTCAAAATGGTTAATGACTTGAAACAATTTCTGTTGAAGAAAATAACTGAAGGTTTATCAAAATTTCCAAATGAGAAGACTTTGATATCTTATCAAAGTAGAATGAAACAAGTTTTTAGAATCAATGATGGTGATGTTGATGAGAAGCTTGAAAAGAATTCTGAGGATGATGAGAAGAAGGCTGAGGATAAAGAGATTAAGGTTAAAAATGATTCGAAGATGGTTGAGTGCGAGGAGGAGGCTGCTAATGATGATTATAATGATGATGATGTTAATGATGATGATGATGATGATGATGATGATGATGATGATGATGATGATAAGGATAAAGAAAAGCATGATGATGATGATGAAGAAGAAGAAGAAGAAGAAGAAGAAGAAGAAGAAAAGACTGAGTCTGATGAAGATGATGATGTTAGTGGTCATGAAACTGAGATTGAAGCAAATTCCAATGAAGAAGTAGTACGGCTTGATCAAGACGATGAGGGTAAGGGTCCCGAAGATGTTGTAAAAGAAGTTTGTGAAGGTGCTGATAATTCTGATATAGATGTTGAAAAAGTTGTAATTGCTGAAGAGCAAGCTTCTTTGACACAATGGTTTGATCTGAATGTTAACGAGGTTGTTGAATGTTGTGAAATTGTTTCTTTACTTGTTAATGCACCCACAACATTGGATAGTCTTCCAATGTTAGCTGTTCATAATACACCAACATTTAAGAGTTTAACCCCTCCAACTTTTCATCTTTTATCCCAGGAGGAGGTTAGTGAGGAGAAGAAGTCTAAGAAGGAAAAAAAAACTGATTATGAGATCTACGAAAGTTGATATGGCTTCTCCATATGTCAATGGGTTGACGGCAGTTTCGGACCTGTTGACTAACTCCGAACTAGCTTTGGCTATGGATTTGTTTTCAATGCAAAGAAACGCTTGGTGAGTTTTCTATACTTTTTTCTTAATCTAACTAGCACTTTATCTCATTTGATTCACATGTGATTATATTAGTCAATCACAAGTGATTATGTTTTGCAGTCACATGTTATTAATCAAACATAGAATCAGTATTTGACAAATAGTAATTCTATTTTATTGTATTTTTTTAGTGATCTTGTATTTGAAGTTAAAAATGCCGGTTGGAATGTTCATCGTGTCACGATGGAATCACTTTGTCCTGATTTATATATTGAGGCTGGTGTGATCGATACTTGGAATTTTATACTAAATAACGAGCGTAGGTATAGAGATCCAGCCAGCCGAACAAAGTTTTTCTTTCCAACGTCAATCATTGTAAGTTAACTTTTAAATTTTAGGTACATATATCATACTGTACAATCACTTGTGATTCAGCATGCCAATCACTTGTGATACAGCATGCCAATCACTTGTGATACAGCATGCGAATCACTTGTGATTCAGCATGCCAATCATATTTATTGTTTGCATTTATTTTGTTACAGTTGTTAATATATGTTCGTTTATTTTATACAGTGGTCATACATGTATGACAACAATTTGAAAAAAGAAGCTAAACTCAAGCCATTTCAAGAAAATGCATCATCATTGTTTAAAGTGTTTCCCAACGATGTTTCTTTCCGCAAAACTGAGCTGGTATGTTATTTTACTTTACATTTTTGTTTATTTTTTCTGTAATTATGCTGAAAATTAATTGTTTTATTTTAATTCTTTTCTACAGGTATTTTTCCCAATCTGCAGACATGATCATTTCTTTGTCCTTGTGTTTGATTTGAAAGTTCCAGAGCTCTTCATACTTGACAATGCTAAACTAACGATGCACTTCAACGCAAAATATCTCAAAGTTTGCAACCTTGTGGTTAGTTTATCTTTTTTTTTTTTTAATTAACTTGTTTGTATATTTATACATGTCATTAGACTATTCAATCACATGTGATTGAATGATACAATCACATGTGATTGAATGATACAATCACATGTGATTACAAACAATCATTAGTACATGTGATTTTGAAAAGCTGATCTTTATTTTTCTGATTTGTTTTCTCAGCAATATTGCTTTGGTGAGTATCTTAAATCGCAAAATCATTCAATGGCAAAGAAGATTCAAGAAATTCATCCAATTAGAATCAAGATGCCATGGATTACGAGAGATAATGTTGTTGATTGTGGAGTTTTTGCCATGTACCACATGGACAGATTTAAAGCCACACCCGAGACAGATTGGATGGAGGAATTGGCTCCGGAATCGTTGGTTCAAAATAATCAGCTCAGGAAGTTGAGAGTTCGGTATGCAGCAAAATTTTTAACACATCCTCCAAATTTGCATGCCAATCAGATGATTATAAATGCAAATCGGTTCAACATCCTTCATCCAAAATAAGAATATAGGAACGTTGTTTTGACTGCAAAAAACTCAAGAGATGAGCGGGTTGAGAGATCAAAGGAGTCCTTACCGAAAATCAAGTGAAGTCTTATGTTGAAAAAAAAATATCAGATGTTATTTTTGTTGAACTTTTTATGTGTTAACAAATTTGTTATTTGGTACACAATATTTTTTAGCATATCTATGTTTTTGTTGAATGGTAAATCACATTGTATGGACTATGGTTGATTAATCACTTGTAACTGCTATGGTTTATGATTGACAATCACTTGTATTTTTAATCATTTATTTATTGTCTACCAATCACTTGTGATTTAGCATTGGCAATCACCAATCACTTGTGATTATGCATTGTTAATCACTTGTGATTCTGTATTTGGCAATCATTTGTGTTTTTCATTTTTAATCACCAATCACTTGTGATTCTGCATTGTTAATCACTCGTGATTCTGTATTGGCAATCACTTGTGATTCTGTATTGGCAATCACTTGTGTTTTTAATCACTTATTCATTATCTAACAATCACTTGTGATTCTTCATTGTCCATCACTTGTGTTTTTAATCAGTTATTTATTATCTAACAATCACTCGTGATTCTTCATTGTTAATCACTTGTGATTCTGCATTGTTAATGACTTGTGATTCTGTATTGGCAATCACTAGTGTTTTCACTGTAACTTAAGTAATACATGTGATATAAGCTTGTGATTTTGTAAAAAGCAGTCATGTGATTTCTACCAAGCAATCAAATATAAGAAAATAGTTTACCATGTCATTGGCTTATCTAATCACATATGATTGAAACACCTCGCAATTGTATGAAAATAAAAACATAAAAAATGTAATTCAAGCATTTCATAGGAACATCAGAATTTCACAATTGTACGAAAGAGAATAAAAAAATAAAAAAATCGTTCAATAATTCAGTAGTAACTTCAGATTTCTGAAGTTTCTTCTTGTTCTTTTGCTTTCTTTTTTTTGTCACAAGTCCTCTGATTGTGATCGTCACGTCCACATTTACCATAAGTAAACTTTTGTTTTTTGCTTTCCTTTATTGCTTTCTCTTTTCCACTCATTAGACGCTTATCATTTGTACATCCTTTGTAATTCCCAACGGGTGGGTTTTGTATTTCTATTGTACTAGGCTTTGAAACTCCAATCATGTTTCCAATTATATCATCTTTCTTCTTTGACGGTTTTGGCACTTGAGCTTCAACTTCTTTCTTCAACAATTTAAGTTTTTCAAGAACCACTTGTAGCATCTTTTCATCACTGCCAACAAGTTCCACACAATCATAAACAACTGAGGTAATTTCATTAATAGAATCTTGTACAACTATGTGATGTTAAAGCAGAGGGGTACGAAATAGTTATATATTTACTACAAAATACTATTAAATACGATACAATTTTACACAAGTTATTTATTTATTTATAGAGTGGATATACCTAAACCTTGCTACAACACTTATAGGCAGTGTACCTAATCGTACAGTAGTATAGTCTTTAGTAAGTCCGGTTCGTTCCACAGGGAGCTAGCCAAGTTTAACGCTATATTTTTAAAACTATATTTGTATAAATATATATATATATATATATATATATATATATATATATATATATATATATATATATATATATATATATATATATATATATATAAGTATTATTATTAATATTATAAAAGGAGGTTTTACCGTTTAATACGGAGGTATGAACAATGGTAGTAACGATGTGGTTTACAGTCCCACATGACTATAAAAATTTAGATCCTTTAAGGAAATTGGATCTTTATGAAAACATTTGATCTTTTTGAAAATTCAATCTAGCTTTTACCCTAGATAAGTTTTCTGGAATAACCCTTCACCGGTGTTTGCAAATTGTTTTTGTGGGTTTTGTGGGTTTCAGATTTTAAAATTTTAGCTCAAAACTTATGGTTTTATGTCACCCACTTGCTAACCTTGTATTGGAAAAGCAACACGTCCAGTATACTTGCTCCGTATATTACCTTTCGGTAAACTACCGTCCAGTTGTAAAGGAAAGCGTTGAACAAGCAACTGTTAAGGCAATGTCCCGTGACATGCTTTTGATTATGGTCTATATCATGTCGGATGCAATTACTATCCTTTGTAGGAGCAATAGTAAAGATCACCCTATAGTTTTTCGGTTTGGCACAAGGTCCTGTCTTTGACCATGCTATGCAACCACCGTTCTTACGGTTGACACCCGATTTAGTTCAGGTGACCTAATAAATTCTAGGTGAATTCCTAGGATTTTACGTTCAGTGGTAATGAACGCATTAAAAATGGGTTTTCAGAAAACAAATCGGTTTTAATTTGATCAAAATATTTTCTCGTTCAAGCTCGAGTTTAGATATCATTGAATTCCATGAGTTTGAATTCTCAATCTTTAAGGTCAATCTCAAGGATTGAGTAATATCAGTCTTAAAAGCTGATTTTTGATCTTTAAGGAGATTATCCTTTCTGAGGATCTGATTCATTAGTCTTATAAGCTAATTTGCACGGTGCCCCTCATTGTACGAGACAGATCCTCTTATGGTTAGGATAAGTCTGACCACTTGGCGACCCTGTTTGATGCTGAGGTCCGTGGATTTCCAGCTGATTTTCGAGAAAACTTTTCAAGGTTTTTCGTAGACTCTACAACTGGTCTGGACGACAACTTCCTGACCTAAATCAAGAAGCGCGTATCTTTTTCTCGAAAGACTTTACTTCCTTTTAAATCAAGTGGCACATTTCTTTCAAATATATTATAAGAAATCGGGTAAAACTGATTAAAATCGTCCAAAACAAAAGTATCTTAAGTTATTTGTACAAAAATATGTAATATATGTTCTAAATAACTTAGTAAATTTTATCCACACTTGGCTTTTATTTTTCTTTCTTTGCCTTTTTATTCTCCTCTATTCCATTTTAAATGAATTCAAGCATTTTGGATTGTTTCTCAATTTATGTCCTTTTCGAGGTAACAATAATTTCGGTGTTAACACCTAGTTTTATTATTCATAAATATGTATAAACATGATTTTGAGTTCATTTATTTGAAAATTTTGTAAAATTTTACTAGAATTGGGTAGTCAGTATATAAGACTAGGGTTGTTCTTTATTATCAGAGAGCACTAGATTCTAATACAACTACTGTGTTACTAGTATTTTTAATGGTAACCAAGTGTTTAAATTTTTTTTTTTAAAAAATCTTTAATAATAAAACAATTAATTAAATTTAAAATTTTGTTTTCCTTTTTATTTAGGACGAGGTTGTTTCGGTATGTTTACCTAGTCCGTCCCTAAACAAAATTTTAAAATTTGTCATTTTAAAGCGTTTGTTTTAAAAGCAAAGATTTTTGGATTTTTAAATGTTTTTGGCATACTTTAAATCAATAAGATTAAAAATAATGATAACAAAATTTCTCGTCCCGCCCTCGGGTAAAGCAATTTCGGTTCAATGACCTAGTCTTCAACTCACGACGAATTTTAAATATCAAAATTTTAACTTAATGAAATAAAGTAAATTTTTGTTTTTAAATTCACACCAAACTTAAATTTAAAATGCATAAAATTAAAAATTCATATTAATAACTTATATTGAAAATATTAATTTTTTAAAATATTTAAAAACTTAAATATATTGATTTAAAAAGATTTACAATATTAATTTAATATTTATATATTAATTTTAAAAACAAGGTAAAAATAAAATTAAAAATCTTTTTGGTCTTTTATCCCACTTTAATCAATCAAATATTATCAGAAATATACGCCCCTCTTTTAGGTAAAGTAATTTCGGTTATATTACCTAGTTTTACTCCTGATGAATTTTTAAAATATTTTGGATTGATTGATTAAAGATATTTATACCTTATGAATAAACGGTAAATTTCGCAGTGATGTAATAAATTTTTGTATGATATCAATAATTTCGGTTTCGCATACCTAATTTTATGGAATATCAATTTAATACTTTATAGCGAACGATTCAGCGTTTATTATCAAAAGGTTAAAAGCAATAAATAAAAACAAATAAAAATTGTACATACTTACCTGTGAGATAGAATTCTCAGAGACCTGCTTTAGCTGACTCATAGGAGAGTCGTGTGATTTGATTTTCCATAGCTACATAAGCGTAACCTCGATTCTTCAATATCTTTTCTTCTAAACATATGAACGGTCCTTCTCTACATAGAGTAACAAATTCGGTATTTGAATATGTTTGATTGTTCGAACATTTACCTTCGTGTGACCATTTTCTGCATTTATGACATCTTTCAAGGTGTCGTGCTCTTCTTTTTGTTGCGGATTTTGATTTTCCTTTACTAAAATGTATCTTATGATGATCTTTCCTGAGTTCTTTCGTTACTTCGTCCATTTTTCCTCTTATGAATGATACCAATTCACTTGGGAAGATGCTATTATTACGTTTAGTAATCATTGTGTGTAGTAGTAGACCATGGTTTAGATCAAAGGAGTTTTTCATCTCGTAAAATCTAAAAAAAATAAAAATTCAGAATGGAGGGAGAAGACTAGTTCTTTAGGGTCTGCTAGGGAAAGACCATACGGATTCCATTCTCGAGAACTACACGAAAACGAAATATCTAAATCTAACAGAAATATATATTACCCTAAAAAGATTCGAACCTTCTCACACTTAGTCAGCCGTGGTGTCGAAATTGTGATTAACTTCATCTTCAACTTCCATTGGATTATCTATGTAATGTTTAACTCTGTGACCATTAACTTTAAATTCAATCCCATTTGAATTTATCAACTCTATTGTTCCATATGGGAAAACTCTTTTGACTATGAATGGTCCAGACCATCTTGATTTCAATTTTCCAAGAAATAGCTTGAATCGTGAATTGAAAAGAATGACTTTGTCTCCTTCCTTTAATTCTTTTGAACTTCTGATTCTTTTATCATGCCATTTCTTCGTTCTTTCCTTATAGATTAATGAATTTTCATATGCTTCATGTCTTAATTCTTCTAATTCGTTTAGCTGACTTAACCGTAGACGTCCGGCTTCATGCAAATCAAGATTACATGTCTTCAAAGTCCAAAATGATTTGTGTTCAGTTTCGACTGGAAGGTGACATGCTTTTCCGTAAACGAGTCTAAAAGGTGAGGTTCCAATTGGAGTTTTGTAGGCTGTTCTAAAAGCCCAGAGTGCATCCTCCAATTTTATGGACCATTCCTTCGGATTTGATCCTATGTTTTTTTTTTCTAGAACATGTTTTAAAGCTCGGTTGGTATTTTCAACTTGTCCACTTGTTTGTGGATGATAAGCGGTTGAGATTTTATGAGTTACTCCATATCTTTTGAGAACTTTCTCAAGTTGATTATTACAAAAATGAGTACCCCGATCACTTATTAAAGCTTTCGGTGTTTCGAACCTAGCAAAAAGACATTTTAAGAAGTTGACTACAACTCGTTCATCGTTAGTCGGGAGAGCTTGTGCTTCTGGCCATTTAGATACATAATCAATAGCAACGAGAATGTAGAGATTATTATGAGATTTTGGAAATGGACCCATAAAGTCAATACCCCAAACGTCAAATACTTCACATACTTGAATGACATTTTGTGGCATTTCATCACGTTGACTTATTTTTCCGACCCTTTGTCATGCATCACAGGATTTGCAAAGAAGGTGTGCGTCTTTGAAAATTGTAGACCAATAGAACCCAGCATCGTAAACTTTTCTTACTGTAAGTTGAGGCCCATAATGCCCTCCTGTTGGTCCTGTGTGACAATGGTTTAAGATTTGACTGGCTTCATCCCCGAATACACATCGGCGTATTATTCCACCGGGACAACTTTTAAACAAATGTGGATCTTCCCAGAAATAGTGTTTTATATCACTAAAGAATTTCTTTCGTTTTTGGTACGACAACCCTTTTTCAAGGAATCCACATACTAAGTAGTTTGCATAGTCTGCAAACCATAGAATTTCATTATAATCTATCTTTAATAGATATTCATCAGGAAAGTTATCTTGTATGGCCGATTCATTTAGAACTTCTAATTCAGGATTTTCAAGACGAGAAAGATGATCAGTGGCGAGATTTTCTGCTCCCTTTTTGTCTTGAATTTCAATATCAAACTCTTGTAAGAGTAAGATCCAAAGAATTAATCTTGGTTTGGCATCTTGTTTTAAAAATAGGTATCTAAGAGCAGAATGGTCGGTATAGACCAGCGTTTTAGCTAGAACGAGATATGAACGAAATTTGTCAAAAGCAAAGACAATGGCAAGGAGTTCTTTTTCAGTAGTTGTGTAATTTGTTTGTGCTCCTTGTAATGTCTTACTAGCGTAATAAATAGGTTGAAATCGTTTTTCAATCCTTTGTTCTAAAACGGCTCCCATTGCAAAATCACTTGCATCGCACATGAGTTCAAATGGTAGATTCCAAATTGGAGTTATCATGATCGGCGCATTAGTGAGTTTTTCTTTAAGAATATTAAAAAATTTGATGCATTCATCCGACAAGATGAATGGAGCATCTTTTCTAGGAGTTTATTCATAGGAGTGGCAATTTTAGAAAAATATTTTATGAAACGTCGGTAAAAACCGGCATGCCCTAGAAAACTCCTAACTCCTCTAACATTGGTGGGATGTGGAAGCTTAGCAATGACATCTACTTTAGTTCTATCCACTTCAATTCATTCCTTTGAAATTTTGTGACCAAGAACGATGCCTTCTTTAACCATGAAATGGCATTTCTCCCAATTAAGAACTAGATTTGATTGTTCGCATCTAATAAGCATTCGTTCAAGATTAACTAGACATGTTTCAAAAGTATCACCGAAGACTGAAAAGTCATCCATGAAAACTTCCATGCATTCATCTATCATGTCGTGAAAAATCGCCATCATGCACCTTTGAAAGGTTGCAGGGGCGTTGCAAAGTCCAAATGGCATGCGTTTGTAAGCGAAAGTACCATAAGGGCACGTGAATGTGGTTTTCTCTTGATCCTCGGGTGCTATTGGAATTTGAAAATATCCGGAAAAACCGTCAAGAAAATAATAGTAACTGTTTCCGGCTTATCTTTCCAACATTTGATCAATGAAAGGTAAGGGAAAGTGATCTTTTCTGGTGGCGTCATTTAATTTTCTATAATCAATACAAACACGCCATCCCGTTACAATCCTTGTAGGAATAAGCTCATTTTTTTTCATTTGTAATGACAGTCATGCCACCCTTCTTAGGTACGCATTGAACTGGGCTTACCCATGGACTATCAGAGATTGGATAAATTAAACCTATATCTAGCAGTTTAATAATTTCTTTCTTAACAACATCTTGCATATTAGGATTTAGTCTTCGTTGGCGTTGCACATACGTTTTATGACCTTCTTCCATAAGGATTTTATGTGTGCAATACGAAGGACTTATGCCTTTAATATCATGAATCTTCTATACAATAGCTGGTTTATGCGATTTTAGCATAGAAATGAGTTGAGATTTTTCATTTTCAGTAAGAGAAGACGATATTATTACAGGTAATTCAGATTCACCATGTAAATAAGCATATTCCAAATGGTTTGGAAGTGGCTTTAACTCTAATGTTGGTGGTTCTTCTATCGATGATTTGTATCGATATCTGTCTTCCTCTTTTAGCATTTGAATTTCTTCTGTTGTTGGTTCGTATTCATTAGCCATGAGTGCAGCTAACATTTCAGCTTCATCAATTGGTTCAGTTCTTTCTCCTAAAGAACATTCTCCTGTTCCTTGTAATTCTGGAAATTCTTGTAACAATTCTGCATGTGAATCTATAGTTTGAATGTAATAACATGTATCATATACAGATTGCGTTTGTTGCATGGCTCTATCCACAGAAAAGGTAACACTCTCATCCTCTATACTTAGGGTCAATTTCTTACCAAACACGTCTATTATTGCTTTAGCCATGTTTAAGAATGGTCTTCCTACTATAAGAGGAACTCGAGAATCTTCTTCCATGTCCAGAATAACAAAATCTACTGGAAATACTAAAGTACCAACTTTAACTAGCATGTTCTCTATTATCCCTCTAGGATATTTTACTGATCGATCTGCTAGTTGTATACTTATTCGTGTTGGTTTCAATTCTCCAAGGTTTAGTTTAGCGTATAATGAATACGGCATTAAATTTATACTAGCACCTAAGTCTGCCAATGCTTCTATTGAACTAAGACTACCCAGAAAACATGGAATTGTGAAACTTCCTGGATCAGAGAGTTTTTCTGGTATCTTATTCAACAGCACTGCAGAACAATTAGCATTCATAGTAACAGCCGAGAGCTCTTTCATTTTCTTTCTATTTGTGATTAGATGTTTCAAGAATTTGGCATACCTAGGCATTCCTGAAATCACATCAATGAAAGGAAGATTGACATTTATTTGTTTAAACATATCCAAGAATTTGGATTGCTCGGCTTCAAGTCTTTCTTTTCTCATTTTACTCGGGTAAGGAAGTGGTGGTTGGTATGGTTTAACATAAGGTTTAGCCTTAACTGTGTTATCTTCATTAACCCTTTCAACTACCGATTCTTTTTCCTTATCTTGCTCAGGTTATGGTTCTTGTGTAGTAGGAATAGCGTCATCAGAAATTACGGGTATTTCAGGTGGTTTAAGTGTAATACCACTTCTCGTGGTAATGGCTTTAGCTGTTTCATTCCAGGGGTTAACATTTGTATCGCTAGGTAGACTTCCCGGTTTTCTCTCACCTATCAACCTTGCTAGGTTACTTACTTCTTATTCCAAATTTTGGATAGAAGCTTGTTGATTTCTAAATGCTTAAGCATTTTGTTCATTAGTTTGTTTCTGAGGTGTGAAAAATTGCGTTTGAGATTCAACTAGCTTTGACATCATATCTTCTAAATTTGGCTTTTTATCATCGGTTTGTGGTGATTTATTTTGAAAAATAGGTCTCTGCTGGTTGTAAGTATTATTAGATACTTGTTGATTGCTAGGACCTTGTTGGTTGTTGTATGTAACATTTCGGTTATAATTCTGATTTTGATTGTAGATTGGTCTTGGCGGTTGATAATTATTCTGATAATTATTTCCAGGCCTTTGGTTCATGTATGAAACATTCTCTTGTTGTTCCATTGTTTGTTCAATACTGAGACAATCTTTTGTCAAATGTGGTCCTCCACACTGCCCACAACTGATTCGTATTGCGTGAATATCTTTAGTCGTCTTTTCCATTCGTCTCTCGAAAGCATCTATCTTTACGGACATGGAATCAAAGTCATGGCTAGAATCGGCTCTAGCCGCTTTAGATGATCTAACGATATCTTTTTCTTGATGCCACTCATGTGAGTGGGAAGTAGTGTTATCAATAATTTTGTAAGCTTCAGTTGCGGTTTTCTTCATAATGGAACCACCAGCTGCTATATCTATGTCTTTTCGTGTAGTGATGTCACATCCTTGGTAGAATATTTGTACTATTTGATAAGTGTCTAAACCATGTTGCGGACATCCTCTCAACAACTTTCCAAATCTTGTCCATGCCTCATATAGAGTTTCATTTGGCTTTTGCGTGAACGTAACAATTTCTCCTTGAAGTCTCACGGCTTTAGATGCTGGAAAGAATTGTTTAAGAAAATTTTCAACTAAAACATCCCATGTATCAATCGCCCCTTCAGGTAACGATTCTAACCAATCTTTGGCCTCTCCCTTTAAAGTCCAGGGAAATAACATGAGATATATCTGTTCATCCTCCACTTCTCTGATTTTAAATAGAGTACAGATCCTATTAAAGGTACGAAGATGTTCGTTTGGATCTTCCTTCGGCGCACCACTAAATTGGCATTGATTAGTTACCATGTGTAGGATTTGTCCTTTGATTTCATAATTTAGCGCATTAATATCTGGTTGAGTAATTGCGTGACCTTGGCCAGTGCGTTTAGCTTTCATTCGGTCTTCCATACTTAGAGGTTCCAGATTTTCCATGATTGAATTTGTTGAATCTGAATCACTATAGGATTCTGATTTAATGGTTTCTTCCTCGACAATCTCTGGATGAGTAATTTGTGGTTCAGGAGGAATGATTAGTGGTTCAGGATCTCTGAATTGTCCCTGAATATCCTCCGGATTCTCAATTGTGAGGTCGGGTTCAAAAAATGGATTATCGGAAATTTGAATTGGAGTACTTGGTCGACTAGATGACGATTCTAAAGAAAAATCAACGGCGACAATATTGGCTAGATGTCTTGATCGAGTTACAGGTGGTGAACGTATAAAAGGTGGTGAACGTTTTGCTCGGTACATTCACTGAATATCCTATTAGTTATAAAAGATAAAAATTATATAAGTTATCAAATTAATAGACTTTTCTGATTTTGCCCACGTTTCGAATAGCCAATAGATGCAGTAGGTAGCCAGGACCCTTTAAATCGGAAGCCCACAACTCGCCACTAACAAATTCAACTATTACTACGAACCAGAAAATTTTGGATGTCTATCAATTTAATCACTTGAAATAATTTTTCGTTTTGAAATTTTAGAGAAGAAATAGAAACTTCTATGTCCTAAAAACTAGAGCGTCGAGAAATAAGAAAGAAAAAGAGCGCGTTGAAAAATGTCGAAAAAAATAAAAGGTCGAAAAATAAAAATAAGAAAGAAAAGCGTCGAAACTTAGAATTCTAAAAACTTACATCTAAAAGTATTAAAGCTTAAAAGGAATTCTATATCTATAACGGTGTCGTAAAATTCTAAAGCACCTAAATCTTAGTCTAAACAAAAAGCACTTAAGGGATTTTACGGCAAAGCCTAAAAATCTAGAAATAAAAATAACAACGGCAAAACTATAACTTAAAACTAGATACGAACGATAAATATATAAATACGAATAAAAAGAAACAAAATATAAAGATAAAACTTAAAGTTATAAAAATACAATTTTTATAAAAATATTATTTTTATATTACCTATTTTATAAAAGTATCAATTTTATATATAATAAAACTAATTGAAACTTAAAAATACAAAATAAAATAAACTAAAACTAATTAATAAAATAATTAACCCTAATTAGGTTAATAATAATAATAATAATTAAATAAAAACCCTAATTAGCATTAATTACGTACTAGGTTTGCTGCCAGAGCAGGCTCCGCGAGTGCGGATGTCTGCTGCCCAATATCTCCGCGAGTGCGGAATTTAATAATATTGGGTTCGCTGGTTGGGCTTAAACAGTTCGGCCCAATTCAGTTTTTAATTTAAAATTTATTTTGGGTTTCGAAAATAAACTGGCTCAGTTCAGTTTTTTTTTTTTTTTTTTTTTTTTTTTTTTAGTTTTTAAAAAATATAACATAAACAAAACTTATATTTTAACAATTACTTATTAGATTTTTATAATTCTAAAAAAAATAAACTTTTTAATTAAAACACCTAAATAGATATATACTTTTTTTTTATGTTTTTATATTTTTGTTTTTAATATTTAAAACTTATATTTTTACAAAAATAGATTAAAACTTAATAAAAATCTTTTTTTTATAGAAAAATAGCATTTCGTTTCGGCGATCCCCGGCAGTGGTGAAATGTCCAGTTCTTATTGATTAAAAATGTTCCATATTAATTGATTTCGTTGCGAGGTTTTGACCTCTATATGAGACGTTTTTCAAAGACTGCATTCATTTTTAAAACAAACCATAACCTTTATTTCATAGATAAAGGTTTTAAAAAGCTTTACGTAGATTATCAAATAATGATAATCTAAAATATCCATTTTACACACGACCATTACATAATGGTTTACAATACAAATATGTTACAACAAAATAAGTTTCTTTAATGCAGTTTTTACACAATATCATACAAGCATGGACTCCAAATCTAGTCCTTATTTAAGTATGCGACAGCGGAAGCTCTTAATAATCACCTGAGAATAAACATGCTTAAAACGTCAACAAAAATGTTGGTGAGTTATAGGTTTAACCTATATATATCAAATCATAATAATAGACCACAAGATTTCATATTTCAATACACATCCCATACATAGAGATAAAAATCATTCATATGGTGAACACCTGGTAACCGACATTAAAAAGATGCATATATAAGAATATCCCCATCATTCCGGGACACCCATCGGATATGATATAAATTTCGAAGTACTAAAGCATCCGGTACTTTGGATAGGGTTTGTTAGGCCCAATAGATCTATCTTTAGGATTCGCGTCAATTAGGGTGTCTGTTCCCTAATTCTTAGATTACCAGACTTAATAAAAAGGGGCATATTCGATTTCGATAATTTAACCATAGAATGTAGTTTCACGTACTTGTGTCTATTTTGTAAATCATTTATAAAACCTGCATGTATTCTCATCCCAAAAATATTAGATTTTAAAAGTGGGACTATAACTCACTTTCACAGATTTTTACTTCGTCGGGAAGTAAGACTTGGCCACTGGTTGATTCATGAACCTATAACAATATATACATATATATCAAAGTATGTTCAAAATATATTTACAACACTTTTAATATATTTTGATGTTTTAAGTTTATTAAGTCAGCTATCCTCGTTAGTAACCTACAACTAGTTGTCCACAGTTAGATGTACAGAAATAAATCGATAAATATTATCTTGAATCAATCCACTACCCAGTGTATACGTATCTCAGTATTGATCACAACTCAAACTATATATATTTTGGAATCAACCTCAACCCTGTTTAGCTAACTCCAACATTCACATATAGAGTGTCTATGGTTGTTCCGAAATATATATAGATGTGTCGACATGATAGGTCGAAACATTGTATACATGTCTATGGTATCTCAAGATTACATAATATACAATACAAGTTGATTAAGTTATGGTTGGAATAGATTTGTTACCAATTTTCACGTAGCTAAAATGAGAAAAATTATCCAATCTTGTTTTACCCATAACTTCTTCATTTTAAATCCATTTTGAGTGAATAAAATTGCTATGGTTTCATATTGAACTCTATTTGATGAATCTAAACAGAAAAAGTATAGGTTTATAGTCAGAAAATAAGTTAAAAGTCATTTTTATAAAGGTAGTCATTTCAGTCGAAAGAACGACGTCTAGATACCATTTTAGAAAACATACTTCCACTTTGAGTTTAACCATAATTTTTGGATATAGTTTCATGTTCATAATAAAAATCATTTTCTCAGAAAAACAACTTTTAAATCAAAGTTTATCATAGTTTTTAATTAACTAATCCAAAACAGCCCGCGGTGTTACTACGACGGCGTAAATCCGGTTTTACGGTGTTTTTCGTGTTTCCAGGTTTTAAATCATTAAGTTAGCATATCATATAGATATAGAACATGTGTTTAGTTGATTTTAAAAGTCAAGTTAGAAGGATTAAGTTTTGTTTGCAAACAAGTTTAGAATTAACTAAACTATGTTCTAGTGATTACAAGTTTAAACCTTCGAATAAGATAGCTTTATATGTATGAATCGAATGATGTTATGAACATCATTACTACTTTAAGTTCCGTGGATAAACCTACTGGAAAAGAGAAAAATGGATCTAGCTTCAACGGATCCTTGGATGGCTCGAAGTTCTTGAAGCAGAATCATGACAAGAAAACAAGTTCAAGTAAGATCATCACTTGAAATAAGATTGTTATAGTTATAGAAATTGAACCAAAGTTTGAATATGATTATTACCTTGTATTAGAATGATAACCTACTGTAAGAAACAAAGATTTCTTGAGGTTGGATGATCACCTTACAAGATTGGAAGTGAGCTAGCAAACTTGAAAGTATTCTTGATTTTATGTAACTAGAACTTGTAGAATATATGAAGAACACTTAGAACTTGAAGATAGAACTTGAGAGAGATAAATTAGATGATGAAAATTGAAGAATGAAAGTATTTGTAGGTGTTTTTGGTCGTTGGTGTATGGACTAGATATAAAGGATATGTAATTTTGTTTTCATGTAAATAAGTCATGAATGATTACTCATATTTTTGTAATTTTATGAGATATTTCATGCTAGTTGCCAAATGATGGTTCCCACATGTGTTAGGTGACTCACATGGGCTTCTAAGAGCTGATCATTGGAGTGTATATACCAATAGTACATACATCTAAAAGCTGTGTATTGTACGAGTACGAATACGGGTGCATACGAGTAGAATTGTTGATGAAACTGAACGAGGATGTAATTGTAAGCATTTTTTTTAAGTAGAAGTATTTTGATAAGTGTATTGAAGTCTTTCAAAAGTGTATAAATACATATTAAAACACTACATGTATATACATTTTAACTGAGTCGTTAAGTCATCGTTAGTCGTTACATGTAAGTGTTGTTTTGAAACCTTTAGGTTAAGGATCTTGTTAAATGTTGTTAACCCAATGTTTATAATATCAAATGAGATTTTAAATTAATATATTATCATGATATTATAATTTATGAATATCTCTTAATATGATATATATACATTAAATGTCTTTACAACGATAATCGTTACATATATGTCTCGTTTAAAAATCATTAAGTTAGTAGTCTTGTTTTTACATATGTAGTTCATTGTTAATATACTTAATGATATGTTTACTTATCATAGTATCATGTTAACTATATATATATATATATATATATATATATATATATATATATATATATATATATATATATATATATATATATATATATATATATATATATATATATATATATATATCCATATATATGTCATCATATAGTTTTTACAAGTTTTAACGTTCGTGAATCACCGGTCAACTTGGGTGGTCAATTGTCTATATGAAACATATTTCAATTAATCAAGTCTTAACAAGTTTGATTGCTTAAAATGTTGGAAACATTTAATCATGTAAATATCAATCTCAATAAATATATATAAACATGGAAAAGTTCGGGTCACTACAGTACCTACCCGTTAAATAAATTTCGTCCCGAAATTTTAAGCTGTTAAAGGTGTTGACGAATCTTCTGGAAATAGATGCGGGTATTTCTTCTTCATCTGATCTTCATGCTCCCAGGTGAACTCGGGTCCTCTACGAGCATTCCATCAAACCATAACAATTGGTATCTTGTTTTGCTTAAGTCTTTTAACCTCACGATCCATTATTTCGACGGGTTCTTCGATGAATTGAAGTTTTTCGTTGATTTGGATTTCATCTAACGGAATAGTGAGATCTTCTTTAGCAAAACATTTCTTCAAATTCGAGACGTGGAAAGTGTTATGTACAGCCGCGAGTTGTTGAGGTAACTCAAGTCGGTAAGCTACTGGTCCGACACGATCAATAATCTTGAATGGTCCAATATACCTTGGATTTAATTTCCCTCGTTTACCAAATCGAACAACGGCTTTCCAAGTGCAACTTTAAGCATGACCATCTCTCCAATTTCAAATTCTATATCTTTTCTTTTAATGTCAGCGTAGCTCTTTTGTCGACTTTGGGCGGTTTTCAACCGTTGTTGAATTTGGATGATCTTCTCGGTAGTTTCTTGTATAATCTCCGGACCCGTAATCTGTCTATCCCCCACTTCACTCCAACAAATCAGAGACCTGCACTTTCTACCATAAAGTGCTTCAAACGGCGCCATCTCAATGCTTGAATGGTAGCTGTTGTTGTAGGAAAATTCTGCTAACGGTAGATGTCGATCCCAACTGTTTCCGAAATCAATAACACATGCTCGTAGCATGTCTTCAAGCATTTGTATCGTCCTTTCGCTCTGCCCATCAGTTTGTGGATGATAGGCAGTACTCATGTCTAGACGAGTTTCTAATGCTTGCTGTAATGTCTGCCAGAATCTTGAAATAAATCTGCCATCCCTATCAGAGATAATAGAGATTGGTATTCCATGTCTGGAGACGACTTCCTTCAAATACAGTCGTGCTAACTTCTCCATCTTGTCATCTTCTCTTATTGGCAGGAAGTGTGCTGATTTGGTGAGACGATCAACTATTACCCAAATAGTATCAAAACCACTTGCAGTCCTTGGCAATTTAGTGATAAAATCCATGGTAATGTTTTCCCATTTCCATTCCGGGATTTCGGGTTATTGAAGTAGACCTGATGGTTTCTGATGCCCAGCTTTGACCTTAGAACACGTCAAACATTCTCCTACGTATTTAGCAACATCGGCTTTCATACCCGACCACCAAAAATGTTTCTTGAGATCCTTGTACATCTTCCCCGTTCCAGGATGTATTGAGTATCTGGTTTTATGAGCTTCTCTAAGTACCACTTCTCACATATCTCCAAATTTTGGTACCCAAATCCTTTCAGCCCTATACCGGGTTCCGTCTTCCCGAATATTAAGATGCTTCTCCGATCCTTTGGGTATTTCATCCTTTAAATTTCCCTTTTTTAAAACTCCTTGTTGCGCCTCCTTTATTTGAGTAGTAAGGTTATTATGAATCATTATATTCATAGATTTTACTCGAATGGGTTCTCTGTCCTTCCTGCTCAAGGCATCGGCTACCACATTTGCCTTCCCCGGGTGGTAACGAATCTCAAAGTCATAATCATTCAATAATTCAATCCACCTACGCTGCCTCATATTCAGTTGTTTCTGATTAAATATGTGTTGAAGACTTTTGTGGTCGGTATATATAATACTTTTGACCCCATATAAGTAGTGCCTCCAAGTCTTTAATGCAAAAACAACCGCGCCTAATTCCAAATCATGCGTCGTATAATTTTGTTCGTGAATCTTCAATTGTCTAGACGCATAAGCAATCACCTTCGTTCGTTGCATTAATACACAACCGAGACCTTGCTTTGATGCGTCACAATAAATCACAAAATCATCATTCCCTTCAGGCAATGACAATATAGGTGCCGTAGTTAGCTTTTTCTTCAATAACTGAAACGCTTTCTCTTGTTCATCATTCCATTCAAATTTCTTCCCTTTATGCGTTAATGCAGTCAAGGGTTTTGCTATTCTGGAAAAGTCTTGGATGAACCTTCTGTAGTAACCAGCTAGTCCTAAAAACTGGCGTATGTGTTTCGGAGTTTTCGGGGTTTCCCACTTTTCAACAGTTTCTATCTTTTCCGGATCCACCTTAATACCTTCTTTGTTCACTATGTGACCGAGGAATTGAACTTCTTCCAACCAAAATGCACACTTTGAAAACTTAGCGTACAATTATTCCTTCCTCAATACTTCTAACACCTTTCTCAAATGTTCACCGTGTTCTTGGTCATTCTTTGAGTAAATAAGTATGTCATCAATGAAAACAATGACAAACTTGTCAAGGTATGGTCCACACGCTCGGTTCATAAGGTCCATGAACACAGCTGGTGCATTAGTTAAACCAAACGGCATGACCATAAACTCGTAATGACCGTAACGTGTTCTGAAAGCAGTCTTTGGAATATCATCTTCTTTCACCCGCATTTTATGATACCTGGAACGTAAGTCAATCTTTGAATAAACAGACGAGCCTTGTAGTTGATCAAATAAGTCGTCGATTCTCGGTAGTGGGTAGCGGTTCTTGATGGTAAGTTTGTTCAACTCTCGGTAGTCGATACACAACCTGAATGTACCATCTTTCTTCTTGACAAACAAAACAGGAGCTCCCCACGGTGATGTGCTTGGTCGAATGAAACCACGCTCTAAAAGTTCTTGTAATTGGCTTTGCAGTTCTTTCATCTCGCTGGGTGCGAGTCTCTAAGGAGCACGAGCTATTGGTGCAGCTCCTGGTACAAGATCTATTTGAAATTCAACAGATCGATGTGGGGGTAATCCCGGTAAATCTTTCGAAAATACATCGGGAAATTCTTTTGCAATGGGAACATCATTGATGCTCTTTTCTTCAGTTTGTACTTTCTCGACGTGTGCTAGAACAGCATAGCAACATTTTCTTATTAGTTTTTGTGCCTTCAAATTACTAATAAGATGTAGCTTCGTGTTGCCCTTTTCTCCGTACACCATTAAGGGTTTTTCTTTTTCTCGTATAATGCGAATTGCATTTTTGTAACAAACGATCTCTGCTTTCACTTCTTTCAACCAGTCCATACCGATTATCACATCAAAACTCCCTAACTCTACTGGTATCAAATCAATCTTAAATGTTTCGCTAACCAGTTTAATTTCTCGATTCCGACATATATTATCTGCTGAAATTAATTTACAATTTGCTAATTCGAGTAAAAATTTACTATCCAAAGGCGTCAATGGACAACTTAATTTAGCACAAAAATCTCTACTCATATAGCTTCTATCCGCACCCGAATCAAATAAAACATAAGCAGATTTATTGTCAATAAGAAACGTACCCGTAACAAGCTCCGGGTCTTCCTGTGCCTCTGCCGCATTAATATTGAAAACTCTTCCGCGGCCTTGTCCATTCGTGTTCTCCTGGTTCGGGTAATTTCTAATAATGTGGCCCGGTTTTCCACATTTATAACAAACTACATTGGCATAACTTTCTCCGACACTACTTGCTCCGCCATTACTCGTTTCGACACTATTTGTTCCTTTCGTTCTATTAACCCCTGGTCCGTAGACCTCACACTTCACCGCGCTATGACCATTTCTTTTACACTTGTTGCAAAATTTGGTGCAGAACCCCGAGTGATACTTTTCACACCTTTGGCATAGCTGCTTCTGATTGTTGTTGTTGTTGCGGTTATTATTGTTGTTGGGATAATTGTTGTAGTTGCTGTTGTTGTTGTTGTTGTTTTTGTTGTTGTTGTTGCTGTTGTTGTTGTTGTTGTTGGGCCGTTTGTTGTAATTGCGATTGATGTTGCGATTGTTGGGATAATTATTGCGATTATTGTTGTAATTGTTGTTGTTGTTGTTGTTGTATTGGTGATTCTTATCACCGTTTTCCTCCCACTTTCTTTTGACTTGCTTTACATTGGCCTCTTTAGCAGTCTGTTCTTTAATTCTTTCTTCAATCTGGTTCACTAGTTTGTGAGCCATTCTACATGCCTGTTGTATGGAGGCGGGCTCGTGTGAACTTATATCTTCTTGGATTCTTTCCGGTAATCCTTTCACAAACGCGTCGATCTTCTCTTCCTCATCTTCGAATGCTCCCGGACACAATAGGCACAATTCTGTGAATCGTCTTTCGTACGTGGTAATATCAAATCCTTGGGTTCGTAACCCTCTAAGTTCTGTCTTAAGCTTATTGACCTCGGTTCTGGGACGGTACTTCTCGTTCATCAAGTGCTTGAATGCTGACCACGGTAGTGCGTACGCATCGTCTTGTCCCACTTGCTCTAGATAGGTATTCCACCATGTTAACGCAGAACCTGTGAAGGTATGCGTAGCGTACTTCACTTTGTCCTCTTCAGTACACTTACTTATGGGAAACACCGATTCGACCTTCTCGGTCCACCGTTTCAATCCGATCGGTCCTTCGGTTCCATCAAATTCCAAAGGTTTGCAGGCAGTGAATTCTTTGTATGTGCATCCTACACGATTTCCTGTACTGCTAGATCCAAGGTTATTGTTGGTATGTAGCGCAGCCTGTACTGCAGCTATGTTTGAAGCTAGAAAAGTATGGAATTCCTCTTCATTCATATTCACGGTGTGTCGAGTAGTCGGTGCCATTTCCTTCAAAATAGTCAAATGGAACAAGTTAATCATACAGAATATTAAGAGTAGTTAATAGTATTTCGTAGCATAATATGAACTCATTTATAAAAGCTTTTTCTTCATATTAGTGTTTTATAAGTTTAAATTCGGGTAGTACCTACCCGTTAAGTTCATACTTAGTAGCTAATATACAATTCAACTACTACAATTCTATATGAAAAACTGATTATAGTAATATTTCGCGTTCAAACTTTTACACAATATTTTACAAACTTACAATACCGCTTATTTTACATATAGCATGAAATATAGCACACAATAAATTTGATACAAGATGGTTGTGAAGATAATTCTAGCTAGTACACAAGTCGTTCAGCAAAGGCATAAAAGACACGTAATTCATACGTCCAGAAACAAGTCATGCATTCTGGTTTTACTAGGATTACTTCCCATCCTTGGTCTTGTGGAACATAACCGTTATGGCCGTTGATAAGACAGCGTGTTGTAATGTCGTCAAAGGGACGAGGGTTACGTAATGTCCAACAGTCCCGTAACAATCTAAAAACCTCATTTCTTACCCCAATTACCGACTCCGTCACTTGTGGAAACATTTTGTTTAATAGTTGTAGCCCGATGTTCTTGTTCTCACTTTGGTGAGAAGTGAACATTACTAATCCGTAAGCATAACATGCTTCTTTATGTTGCATGTTAGCCGCTTTTTCTAAATCACGAAGTCCAATATTCGGATATATTGAGTCAAAATAATTTCTTAACCCATTGCGTAAAATAGCATTTGGGTTCCCCGCAATATATGCGTCAAAGTAAACACATCGTAACTTATGGATTTCCCAATGTGATATCCCCCACCTTTCGAACGAAAGCCTTTTATAAACCAAGGCATTCTTGGAACGTTCTTCGAATGTCTTACAAACTGATCTCGCCTTAAATAGTTGTGCCGAAGAATTCTGACCGACTCTAGACAAGATTTCATCAATCATGTCTCCTGGTAGGTCTCTTAAAATATTGGGTTGTCTATCCATTTTGTGTTTTTATACTGTAAAATAGACAAGAGTTAGATTCATAAAAAAATACTTATTAATACAAGCAATTTTTACATATATCATAAAGTATAAGCACACTATATTACATATATTACACCACACGAATACAACTATCTTATTCCGACTCGCTTGTTTCTTCTTCTTCGGTTTTGGCTCGTTTTGCCAAGTTTCTAGGGATATATGATGTTCCCCTAATACGAGCCGTCGTTTTCCACATTGGTTTAGAAAAACCTGGTGGTTTAGAGGTTCCCGGGTCATTGTTACAACTTAAGGACTTCGGGGGTTGACGATACATATAAAGTTCATCGGGGTTGGAATTAGATTTCTCTATTTTTATGTCCTTTCTCTTATTATTTTCTTTTGCCTTTTTAAATTCAGTTGGGGTAATTTCTATAACATCATCGGAATTCTCGTCGGAATCCGATTCATCGGAGAATTGGTAATCCTCCCAATATTTTGCTTCCTTGGTGGAAACACCATTGACCATAATTAACCTTGGTCGGTTGGTTGAGGATTTTCTTTTACTTAACCGTTTTATTATTTCCCCCACCGGTTCTATTTCTTCATCCGGTTCCGATTCTTCTTCCGGTTCCGATTCTTCTTCCGGTTCCGACTCTTCTTCCGGTTCCTCTTCGGGAACTTATGAATCAGTCCACGAATCATACCAATTTACATTTGACTCTTCATTATTATTAGATGAGTCAATGGGACTTGTTCTAGAGGTAGACATCTATCACATAATATCAAACGCGTTAAGAGATTAGTATATCACATGATATTCACATGTTAAAAATATATGGTTTCCAACAAAATTTGTTAAGCAATCATTTTTCAAGTAAACACGGTCGAAGTCCAGACTCACTAATGCATCCTAACAAACTCGATAAGACACACTAATGCAAAATTCTGGTTCTCTAAGACCAATGCTCGGATACCAACTGAAATGTCCCGTTCTTATTGATTAAAAACGTTCCATATTAATTGATTTCGTTGCGAGGTTTTAACCTCTATATGAGACGTTTTTCAAAGACTGCATTCATTTTTAAAACAAACCATAACCTTTATTTCATAGATAAAGGTTTTAAAAAGCTTTACGTAGATTATCAAATAATGATAATCTAAAATATCCATTTTACACACGACCATTACATAAGTTTACAATACAAATATGTTACAACAAAATAAGTTTCTTTAATGCAGTTTTTACACAATATCATACAAGCATGGACTCCAAATCTCATCCTTATTTAAGTATGCGACAGCGGAAGCTCTTAATAATCACCTGAGAATAAACATGCTTAAAACGTCAACAAAAATGTTGGTGAGTTATAGGTTTAACCTATATATATCAAATCATAATAATAGACCACAAGATTTCATATTTCAATACACATCCCATACATAGAGATAAAAATCATTCATATGGTGAACACCTGGTAACCGACATTAACAAGATGCATATATAAGAATATCCCCATCATTCCGGGACACCCTTCGGATATGATATAAATTTCGAAGTACTAAAGCACCCGGTACTTTGGATGGGGTTTGTTAGGCCCAATAGATATATCTTTAGGATTCGCGTCAATTAGGGTGTCTGTTCCCTAATTCTTAGATTACCAGACTTAATAAAAAGGGGCATATTCGATTTCGATAATTCAACCATAGAATGTAGTTTCACGTACTTGTGTCTATTTTGTAAATCATTTATAAAACCTGCATGTATTCTCATCCCAAAAATATTAGATTTTAAAAGTGGGACTATAACTCACTTTCACAGATTTTTACTTCATCGGGAAGTAAGACTTGGCCACTGGTTGATTCACGAACCTATAACAATATATACATATATATATCAAAGTATGTTCAAAATATATTTACAACACTTTTTATATATTTTGATGTTTTAAGTTTATTAAGTCAGCTGTCCTCGTTAGTAACCTACAACTAGTTGTCCACAGTTAGATGTACAGAAATAAATCGATAAATATTATCTTGAATCAATCTACGACCCAGTGTATATGTATCTCAGTATTGATCACAACTCAAACTATATATATTTTGGAATCAACCTTAACCCTGTATAGCTAACTCCAACATTCACATATAGAGTGTCTATGGTTGTTCCGAAATATATATAGATGTGTCGACATGATAGGTCGAAACGTTGTATACGTGTCTATGGTATCTCAAGATTACATAATATACAATACAAGTTGATTAAGTTATGGTTGGAATAGATTTGTTACCAATTTTCACGTAGCTAAAATGAGAAAAATTATCCAATCTTGTTTTACCCATAACTTCTTCATTTTAAATCCGTTTTGAGTGAATCAAATTTCTATGGTTTCATATTGAACTCTATTTTATGAATCTAAACAGAAAAAGTATAGGTTTATAGTCAGAAAATAAGTTAAAAGTCATTTTTATAATGGTAGTTATTTCAGTCTAAAGAACGACGTCTAGATGACCATTTTAGAAAACATACTTCCACTTTGAGTTTAACCATAATTTTTGGATATAGTTTCATGTTCATAATAAAAATCATTTTCTCAGAATAACAACTTTTAAATCAAAGTTTATCATAGTTTTTAATTAACTAACCCAAAACAGCCCGCGGTGTTACTACGACGACGTAAATCCGGTTTTACGGTGTTTTTCGTGTTTCCAGGTTTTAAATCATTAAGTTAGCATATCATATAGATATAGAACATGTGTTTAGTTGATTTTAAAAGTCAAGTTAGAAGGATTAAGTTTTGTTTGCGAACAAGTTTAGAATTAACTAAACTATGTTCTAGTGATTACAAGTTTAAACCTTCGAATAAGATAGCTTTATATGTATGAATTGAATGATGTTATGAACATCATTACTACCTTAAGTTCCATGGATAAACCTACTGGAAAAGAGAAAAATGGATCTAGCTTCAACGGATCCTTGGATGGCTCGAAGTTCTTGAAGCAGAATCATGACACGAAAACAAGTTCAAGTAAGATCATCACTTGAAATAAGATTGTTATAGTTATAGAAATTAAACCAAAGTTTGAATATGATTATTACCTTGTATTAGAATGATAACCTACTGTAAGAAACAAAGATTTCTTGAGGTTGGATGATCACCTTACAAGATTGGAAGTGAGCTAGCAAACTTGAAAGTATTCTTGATTTTATGTAACTAGAACTTGTAGAATATATGAAGAACACTTAGAACTTGAAGATAGAACTTGAGAGAGATCAATTAGATGAAGAAAATTGAAGAATGAAAGTGTTTGTAGGTGTTTTTGGTCATTGGTGTATGGATTAGATATAAAGGATATGTAATTTTGTTTTCATGTAAATAAGTCATGAATGATTACTCATATTTTTGTAATTTTATGAGATATTTCATGCTAGTTGCCAAATGATGGTTCCCACATGTGTTAGGTGAATCATATGGGCTGCTAAGAGCTGATCATTGGAGTGTATATACCAATAGTACATACATCTAAAAGATGTGTATTGTACGAGTACGAATACGGGTGCATACGAGTAGAATTGTTGATGAAACTGAACGAGGATGTAATTGTAAGCATTTTTTTTTAAGTAGAAGTATTTTGATAAGTGTATTGAAGTCTTTCAAAAGTGTATAAATATATATTAAAACACTACATGTATATACATTTTAACTGAGTCGTTAAGTCATCGTTAGTCGTTACATGTAAGTGTTGTTTTGAAACCTTTAGGTTAACGATCTTGTTAAATGTTGTTAACCCAATGTTTATAATATCAAATGAGATTTTAAATTAATATATTATCATGATATTATCATGTATGAATATCTCTTAATATGATATATATACATTAAATGTCTTTACAACGATAATCGTTACATATATGTCTCGTTTAAAAATCATTAAGTTAGTAGTCTTGTTTTTACATATGTAGTTCATTGTTAATATACTTAATGATATGTTTACTTATCATAGTATCATGTTAACTATATATATATATATATATATATATATATCCATATATATGTCATCATATAGTTTTTACAAGTTTTAACGTTCGTGAATCACCGGTCAACTTGGGTGGTCAATTGTCTATATGAAACATATTTCAATTAATCAAGTCTTAACAAGTTTGATTGCTTAACATGTTGGAAACATTTAATCATGTAAATATCAATCTCAATTAATATATATAAACATGGAAAAGTTCGGGTCACTACAAGCGGCGCCAAAAATACTTGATGTTAAAGCAGAGGGGTACGAAATAGTTATATATTTACTACAAAATACTATTAAATACGATACAATTTTACACAAGTTATTTATTTATTTATAGAGTGGATATACCTAAACCTTACTACAACACTTATAGGCAGTGTACCTAATCGTACAGTAGTGTAGTTTTTAGTAAGTCCGGTTCGTTCCACAGGGAGCTACCCAAGTTTAACGCTATATTTTTAAAACTATATTTGTATATATATATATATATATATATATATATATATATATATATATATATATATATATATATATATATATATATATATATATATATATAAGTGGTATTAATATTATTATAAAAGTGGGTTTTACCGTTTAATGACCGGTTTGTCGATTTTAAAAACTTAAGCCGCAATTAAAACCTAATGTAAAATATTAAAAATAAATATAACTTAATTTAAAGCATAAAGTAATTGACGATAAATAAAATTGCGATAAAAGTGCGATAAATAAAATGACAGTAAATAAAATTGCGATAAAAAGTACGATAATTAAAAGTGCAATAAGATATAAAATAAAGGAATTATGCTTATTTAAACTTCCGTAATCATGATGTTTGACGTGTTGATTTTAATTTATTACCATGGGTTAATTGTCCTTTGTCCTGGATTATTCGATATGTCCATCTGGTTTTTGTCCATAACAGTCCATCAGTCATAAATATAAAGTGCGAGTGTCCTCGTCAAATTATCCTTATACCCGAAGTCAAATATTCCAACTACTTGGGGACTTACACTATAATAAGGTTTTAATACTTTATTATCAATTACACCAAGTGTCCTTGCATGTAATCCACCCCTGTTTTAATGGGTCCATTGACTATTAATCCATTCCCGTGTCCGGTTAAATGATCGATTATTAGTATTTATAAATATCCCGCCCATCGTGTCCGATCGAGTGTATATGGTTATTTATAGATACCTCAAATTGTAAATCTCTATATTAAATTAACGAACTATCATTCAGTTAAATATAAAGCCCATTAATAGTCCATAGTCCAATTTCCACAAGTGTCGGTCTTTTGTCCAAACCCCAATTATGGTACAAAGCCCAATAACCTCGTATTTAATATTTAGTCCAACATCATGATTACTTCGATTTAAATAAGCATAATAATAACTTAGCTACGAGACATTAATTTAAAAAGGTTGAACATAACTTACAATGAGTATTAATAGCGTAGCATTACACGGACAGAATTTCGACTTACACACTTACAACATTCGCCACTATAACCTTATTATTATTAAACATAAATTAAAATTATAATTAAAATTATATATATATTTTTACGTATATAGAAAATAATTAAAAGGGGTAATGAATCGATCAGAATGCGCGGCCTTTTATAGGCCCACGTTTCACTGTTGAGCTCCCGAGTGCAGAGGTTTTCTTCATCAAAGCTTCACGAGTGCGGAGGTCTGGAATCCAGCTCATAGATTAAATCCAAAATGTGGGCTGCGTATAATTATAATATATAATAATATATATAATTAATTATATATTATATAGTATTCTTGTGCATAGTTGACTTGTAATTTTTGGTCCGTTGCGTCGCACGCTGAAAGTTGGTTCATGTCTCGGTTCTGGATTTCCGAACGCCTTTTCGTACAATTTAATATCTTGTACTTTGTGTTTCACGGCTTGTACTCTTGTAATTTTTAGAAGTTTCTCATCAATAATTTGAACCACTTGGATTTGTACTTTGTACTTTTTAGCTTTTTGTTCATTTGTGTCTTTAATTCGTCGAATCTGTCTTTTGTCTTCACCTTTTATTATTTAAACGAATATAACTTGTAAATAGAACAACTGCAACTAAAAGCTTGTCTTTCTTGAGGGATAATGATATGAAATATATGTTCGTTTTTAGCATTATCACTATGTTTTCATTGCCATATCTATTTCTCCTTGATCTTAATTCGAGTGGTATTATGTCCCTTCTCCAACATCTCATTATGTATTTTTCAGGGATTTCTTCTATGTTCTTGTTTTTAAAAACCCAAAAACAGTGCCTACACGGAATACCATATCGTAGATAGTGTTTACATGTACATACCATTGATCCGTCTTTGTTGTTATGAAGTACCTTAAAAAAAAATTATATTATCAATCACATGTGATTGATAACAAGTTTTTGATGGGATTGGCCAGTCACAGGTGATTACATATATAAACAGACATGTAAATGTTTTTCACAGGTTCTGATATAAGTGGCTACATTTTTGAATCAGCAATCACATGTGATTATAAACATAAACATAGATGTAAATAAATTTTACCTTGTAATGGAAGAACTATTTTTCTTCATTCGAACCCTCTTTTGTCTTCTCTTTTTCCTCTTTAACAACATAGATTTCTGTTTCTTCCTCCTTGTCTATTTTATAAAATAAACAGCCATACAATGCTTCATAAATCTCTTTTTGAACGATTGCAAAAATAGCATATGTGTAAACCTTTAATGCATGCTCTTCAATTTTCAGTTGAGTTAACAATTTTGGATTTTTCTAGATTGTCTGTGCATCCAAAGATTCTTGCTTTGACTTCTGTTTTAACATTGCAGATTCAAAGCCGTCCATAAAAGTTAACAGATTTGCTGCTGATCTTGTAAAGTTTGAAAAAAAAACATTCTCACTCTCAGATCTTGAAGTAGTTCGCATCAAATCAAACATTTCAGTGTCAATAAAATATGTTGGTATCCAAGTTGATCTAATATCAAACATATGTTTGAACCAACTATCATTTTTCAATGAGAAATCGTGCATCAACTTTTCCCATCTTTCTTCAAAAACATTTTTTTCGATATACATATTCCAAACAAGCTTATTAAGTATATTCTTGAAGTCTTTTTCTACTTCATCTTCAATAGTAGGAATTGATTCTTGAATTTGTAATTACATATCATTTTTTAATCATTCATATTAAGCAAATCATGTATCATTAAACATTTCAATCACATGTGATTAAATACATTTGTTGTTTGATAACAAAATTCATGCCTTTGATGGCACCTTTCGCATAATGTGCCACATGCATAGTCTATGTTTTACCGTCTTAAAAACTGCTTTTATCGCTATCGCCATTGATTTCTCCTGATCTGTCACTATCATGTTTGGCTCTTTCCCGAATGTCTTCATGAAACATGTAAGAAGCCATGTGTAACTCTTGACTGTTTCATCCCTGATCAATCCCGCAGCAATAGTGACACACCTACGGTGGTTATCTATGCTAGTAAATGGTACAAACTTCATGTTGTACCTATCAATAAGCCAAATAACATGTCAATCACATGTGATTAGAAATTGTAACGAGCTAAATAACATGTCATCAGAAACTATAATGAGCCAAGAAAACATGTCAATCACAAGTGATTGTTGTAGTGACCCGAAATTTTCCATGTTTATATATATTAAATGAAATTGATATTTATATGATTAAGTGTTTCCAACATGTTAAGCAATCAAACTTGTTAAGACTTGATTAATTGAAATAGGTTTTATATAGACAATTGACCACCCAAGTTGACCGGTGATTCACGAACGTTAAAACTTGTAAAAACTATATGATGTCATATATATATATATATATATATATATATATATATATATAGTTAACATGGTATTATGATAAGTAAACATATCATTAAGTATATTAACAATGAACTACATATGTAAAAACAAGACTACTAACTTAATGATTTCGAAACGAGACATATATGTAACGATTATCGTTGTAACGACATTTAATTGTATATATATCATATTAAGATATATTAATATATCATAATATCATGATAATGTAATAATTTAACATCTCATTTGATATAATAAACATGGGTTAACAACACTTAACAGGATCGTTAACCTAAAGGCTTCAAAACAACATTTACATGTAACGACTAACGATGACTTAACGACTCAGTTAAAATGTATATACATGTAGTGTTTTAATATGTATTTATACACTTTTGAAAGACTTCAAGACACCTATCAAAATACTTTTACTTAACAAAAATGCTTACAATTACATCCTCGTTCAGTTTCATCAACAATTCTACTCGTATGCACCTGTATTCGTACTCGTACAATACACAGCTTTTAGATGTATGTACTATTGGTATATACACTCCAATGATCAGCTCTTAGCAGCCCATGTGAGTCACCTAACACATGTGGGAACCATCATTTGGCAACTAGCATGAAATATCTCATAAAATTACAAAAATATTAGTTATCATTCATGACTTATTTACATGTAAAAAAATTACACATTCTTTATATCTAATCCATATACCAACGACCAAAAACACCTACAAACACTTTCATTCATCAATTTTCTTCATCAAATTGATCTATCTCATGTTCTATCTTCAAGGTCTAAGTGTTCTTCATAAATTTTATAAGTTCTAGTTTCATAAAATCAAGAATACTTCCAAGTTTGCTAGCTTACTTCCAATCTGATAAAGTGATCATCCAACCTCAAGAAATCTTTCTTATTACAGTAAGATATATTTCTAATACAAGGTAATACTCATATTCAAACTTTGATTCAATTTCTATAACAATAACAATCTTATTTCGAGTGAAAATCTTACTTGAACTTGTTTTCGTGTCTTGATTCTGCTTCAAGAACTTTCAAGCCATCCAAGGATCCTTTGAAGCTAGATCCAATTTTTTATTTTCCAATAGTTTTATCCATAAAACTTGAGGTAGTAATGATGTTCATAACATCATTCGATTCATACATATAAAGCTATCTTATTCGAAGGTTTAAACTTGTAATCACTAGAACATAGTTTAGTTAATTCTAAACTTGTTCGCAAACAGAAGTTAATCCTTCTAACTTGACTTTTAAAATCAACTAAACACATGTTCTATATCTATATGATATGCTAACTTAATGATTTAAAACCTGAAAACACGAAAAACACCGTAAAACTGGATATACGCCATCGTAGTAATACAGCGGGCTGTTTTGGGTTAGTTAATTAAAAACTATGATAAACTTTGATTTAAAAGTTGTTCTTCTGGGAAAATGATTTTTCTTATGAACATGAAACTATATCCAAAAAATCATGATTAAACTCAAAGTGGAAGTATGTTTTCCAAAATGGTCATCTAGACGTCGTTCTTTCGACTGAAATGACTACCTTTACAAAAATGACTTGTAACCTGTATTTCTGACTATAAACTTATACTTTTTCTGTATATATTCATAAACTTAAGTTCAATATGAAACCATGGCAATTGGATTCACTCAAAACGGATTTAAAACGAAGAAGTTATGGGTAAAACAAGATTGAATATTTTTACTTGTTATAGCTACGTGAAAATTGGTAACAAATCTATACAAATCATATCCTAGCTAACTTATATTGTATTATACATGTATTCTAATATATTATGTAATCTTGGGATACCATAGACACGTATGCAAATGTTTTGACATATCATATCGACCCATCTATATATATTATTTGGAACAACCATAGACACTCTATATGCAGTAATGTTGGAGTTAGCTATACAGGGTTGAGGTTGATTCCAAAAATATATATACTTTGAGTTTTGATCTAACCTGAGACGTGTATACACTGGGTCGTGGATTGGGTCAAGATAATATATATCAATTTATTTCTGTACATCTAACTATGGACAACTAGTTGTAGGTTACTAACAAGGACAGCTGACTGAAAATATTTAAAACGTTAAAACGTATTAAAAAATGTTGTAAATATATTTTGAATATACTTTGATATATATGTGCATATTTGTTATAGGTTCGTGAATCGACCAGTGGCCAAGTCTTACTTCCCGACGAAGTAAAAATCTATGAAAGTGAGTTATAGCTCCATTTTTAAAAGCTAATATTTTTGGGATGAGAATACATGCAGTTTTATAAATGTTTTACAAAATAGACACAAGTATGCAAAACTACATTCTATGGTTGGATTATTAAACCGAATATCGCCCTTCAAGTCTGGTAGCCTAAGAATTAGGGAAATGGCCCCTAATTGACGCGAATCCTAAAGATAGATCTATTGGGCTTAACAACCCCCATTCAGGTTATGGATGGTTTAGTACTTCGAGATTATTATACAGACGAGAAGTTCTGTTTTGGGAATATTCTATGCATTAAGTTAACGTCAGTTACCAGGTGTTCAACATATGAATGATTTTTATCTCTATGCAGTTTGCGAAATGCCTGATAAGAGATGTGTTATAAAAATGAAATATTGTGGTCTATTATTATGATTTAATAATATGTAGGTTAAACCTATAACTCACCAACAATTTTGTTGACGTTTTAAGCATGTTTATTCTCAGGTGATTATTAAGAGCTTCCGCTGTTGCATACTAAATTAAGGACAAGATTTGGAGTCCATGCTTGTATAATATTGTTTAAAAACTGCATTCGAAGACTTATGTTGATGTGTAATATTATTGTAAACCATTATGTAATGGTCGTGTGAAAAATGCTATATTTTAGATTATCATTATTTGATAATCGTCGTAATATTTTAAAGGTTATGGTTTGCTTTAAAATCGAATGCAGTCTTGGAAAAACGTCTCATATAGAGGTCAAAACCTCGCGACGAAATCAGTTAATATGGAACGTTTATAATGAATATGAACGGGACATTTCAGTTGGTATCCGAGCGTTGGTCTTAGAGAACCAGAAAATTTGCATTAGTGTGTCTTATCGAGTTTGTTAGGATGCATTAGTGAGTCTGGACTTCGACCGTGTTTTCTTTAAAAATGATTGCTTAACATTTTTGTTGGAAACTATATATTATTAACATGTAAATATTATGTGATATATTAATCTCTTAACGTGTTTGATATTGTGTGATAGATGTCTACCTCTAGCACGAATCCCATTGACTCACCTAATAATAATGAAGAGTCGAATATATATTGGGAAGATTCATAAATTCCTGAAGAACCGGAAGAAGAAGAACCGGAAGAAGAAGAACTGGAAGAAGAGGAACCAGAAGAAGAGGAACCGGAAGAAGAAGAGGTTCCGGAGGGGGAAGTATTAGGAACCACAGAAAAACGGTCAAATAAAAGAAAATCCTCAACCAATGGACCAAAGTTAATAATGGTCAATGGTGTTTCCGCTAAGGAAGTAAAATATTGGGAAGATTACCAATTCTCCGATGAATCGGATCCCGATGAGGATTCCGATGATGTTATAGAAATTATCTCGACCCAATTTAATAAAGCGAAAGAAAATAATAAGGGAAAAGGTATAAAAATAGAGAAACCCGATTCCAACCCCGATGAACTTTATATGTATCGGCAACATCCGTATTTTCTAAAATGTAACAATGACCCGGGAACCTCTAAACCACCAGGTTTTTCTAAACCATTGTGGGAAACGACAGCTCGTAGTAGGGTAGCATCATATATCCCTAGGAAATTAGCAAAACGAACCAAGTCCGAAGAAGAAGAAATGAGTGAGTCGGATTAAAGAGTTGTAATCATGTTGTGTAATATATGTAATATAGTGTGCTTGTACTTTTATGTTCTATGTAAAAATTGCTTGTTTTGTTTGTTAATTATCTTTTACGAATCTAATCCTTGTCGATTTTACAGTATAAAAACAAAATGGACGTTAAGGGTAGACAACCGAATATTTTAGAAGACCTACCAGAGGATATGATTGAGGAAATCTTGTCTAGAGTCGGTCAGAATTCATCAGCACATTTAGTTATGGTGAAATTAACTTGTCAAACATTTGAAAGACTTTCCAGAAATGCCTTAGTTTATAAAAGGCTTTCCTTTGATAGGTGGGGTATATCACATTGGGGAGACCGTAAGTTACGCCGTATTTTCTTTAAAGCGTTAAATGCGGGGAACCCAAATGCAATTTTACGCTACGGGTTAAGAACCTATTTTGACTCAACATATCCCAACATAGGATTTCGTGAGTTAGAAAGAGCTTCTAACATGCAACATAAAGAAACATGTTATGCTTACGGGTTAATAATATTCGCTTCTCATCAAATTGAGAAAAAGAACATTGGGTTGCAACTTTTAAATAAAACATTCCCACAAGTGATGGACTAGGTAGTTGAGATGAGAAACAAGGTTTTTAGATTATTACGGGGCTGTTGGACATTACGAAACTCTCATCGTTTTGACGACATTACAACATGCTGTCTTGTCAACGGTCACAACGGTTATGTTCCACAAGACCAAGGATGGGAAGTAGTCATAGTAAAACCAGAATGCATGACTTGTTTCTGGACGTATGAATTACGTGTCTTTATTGCCTTTGTTGAACGACTTGCGTATTAACTAGAATTGTCTTTGCAACTGTTTTGTATCAGGGTTTTTATGTGCTATATTTCATGCTATATGTAAAATAGCGGTATTATAAGTTTGCAAAATATTGTATAAAAGTTTGAATGTGAAATATTATTATAATCAGTTTTCATATAGAATTGTAGTAGTTGAATTGTATGTTAGCTACTAAGTATGAACTTAACGGGTAGGTATTACCCGAATTAAAACTTATAAAACGCTAATATGAAGAAAAAGCTCTTATAAATGAGTTCGTATTATGCTACGGAATACTATTGACTACTCTTAATATTCTATAGGATTAACTTAATTCTTTTGGCTATTTTTGAAGGAAATGGCACCGACTACTCGTCAGAACTTGAACATGAGTGAGGAAGACTTTCGTGCTTTCCTTGCAGCAAATATAGCCGTAGTACAGGCTGCAATGCTATAACAACCCTCATATTTCCATACCTGAATGGACTAATTTGACTATAGGGTTGTTATCCATACGTAATATATAATTAAATTTGACATTGATCAAATATTTATTTTTAGTCGACACTTTTTGTTAACTAAAGTTTACACTAATTATATAAAATAACTTTAGTTAATATTAATATTAATGCGTATTATATTTAAAACTATATGAAACATAATTATTAATTAAATGATAAGTTATTTTAATCATTATATATATATTTTTAGCTTATAAAAAAATAAAAATAAAAATAAATAAGATTTTTTTTTGTAAATTAAATAATGAGCCCATGAATTTTATTATTTTTTTTTCTTTTCACCAACCATTTTTTACCTATAAATACATGGCTCCTCATTCATTTTTTCTTGCCAAACACAAAAACTTAAGTTATTCTCTCAAAACCTTGAAGAAAATTTGAGGTACTTTCTATTTTTATTAATTTTTTTCAATATTGTCATTTATATTTATATTTATTGTATATTCTTTGTAAAATTCGAAATTAATTATGTTTATATGTTATAATTAGTATTATAAGTGTTATGATGCATAAAAATAATTTTGATAATTTATGGAATATTATTTATAATTAAATACGAATTATGTAGTGTTTAAACGTAAAAACAATGTAAAATTCGTAATAAATACTTTTAACCAAAAATAAAATATATATAATTTTTTTCTGAGTTTTTAAAACTTATATAGATCTGAAAAAATTATAAAAATAATTACTTGGGTCGAATTGGTATTTATTATATAATTAAACTCTATTATTATGTAATTCGAAGGTAAATTAAGAATAAATATAAAATAATAATAAAAAATTTAAATATTTTTCTACAGGTTATTAGACTGATAGAAACTTATAAAAATTATAAAAATAATTATTTGGGTTTATTTAGTAATTATGTAGAATTAAAATTGTTTTGTGAATACATTAAGGGTAAAAACAAAAATAAATACAAAAATATAATAAAAATGTTTTCTTAAATTTTTCTACTAATCTATATGATTAACTAAGACTATAAAAATTATGTATGTAATTTTTAGATATTTAATTTATTATTTAGACATTTTTTGAATAATGTTCGATTAATAAAACACTATTATTTTTGAAGTAATTTAGGTGTTTTTTAAAGGTAATTATATTTAATATATATAAGACATACTAAGGTATAATAACTAAATATTAAATAAAACTTAGGTTATATTATCACATATATAATTATTAAGTACATTAATAATTGGTTGTGTGTATACACCTAAAGTGAAGGTTAATCAAAGATAATGTATAATTCATGTGAACTTCATCGCTACTCACGGTCGTAAGTGAATGATGTCTAGGTTGCCATTTATGGGTAAGCTTGTAGATCTCGAATGCCATGACTTAGATTCTGGTCAAGAATCCTGGGCCCCCGGTTACATCTGGTCATTCCTGACTTATTTGATAGCAACGAAGTTTGAGTAGAGTTGTACAACATCTTGCTAAAGATTAACCCGAACTTTCTAAAATTGGAAAATTACTATAAGTGGAAACTTTCCATAAATAGTAACCTTCCGAAAATGGAAATTCTTTAGTGAACCATTACTATCAATATAGTATTATATACTATTGTCTGTTAGGCAATGTCTGATCATACGTTCTATCTCTAGGTTGAGATCTCGGTCACGTCCTTCCGTTCAATTCTTTCGTGTGCTACTAAGGTAAACTTCATAGCCCCACTTTTTACTGTTTCATAACTGTTTTATAACTTTTGGGGTGAGACACATGCTTGCTTTATAACTGTTTTACGCTTAGACACAAGTACTAAATTGTTAACTATGCTGTCATGCTTTGATTCATGCTAAATCCCTACCGTAATATCGTCAATTGCTACGTTTAAATGCAAACTTAATTATTGTGAGTAGGCCTATTGAGAGTAACGTCTCTAACCATTCGACCGTTGGTCTTTGGTTACATAATAATGATTCCACGACACTGACAGTACAATGTGTCATAGGGTAAAATTGTTTAGTAGCGATATTACAAAATGCAGCAACACTTTTAGATTGATATTTCTATATCAATCAACTTTAAACTAAATCTTGTGGTCTAAAACTTTGGATATTATTTATAAACCTATGAATTTCACTCAACCTTTTTGGTTGACACTTTAAGCGTGTTTTGTCTCAGGTGATGATTGAGCTAGCTGCTACTTGCTACTAGATGATTGATGTATGCTTTGCTGCTTGCATGGAGTCCATCATTCATATTTATCATTTTGTTTAAGACATTTTCCATTTACTGTACTCTTATGATGTAAAACTTTGAATAATGCTTCCGCTGTTTATTTAATAAATAAAACGTCTCATTTAGAGTTGTTCTCGCTTATACAACTGTGTTATGATATGATTGGTCACAATTACCCCTGGTCTATTTTGGGGGTGTGACAGATTGGTATCAGAGCAGTGCTGTTGTAGAGAACCAGGATTGCATTTTAAGTGTGCCTTATACAATTAGGTACCTTAGCAATGTAGGACTACAACTTTCCTTGACTATACTGCCTTTAATTGTTGCCTTTAATTGTTAAATGCTACACTATACTTTAGAAACTTTACTTATCTTAGAATGCCAAGTCAATCTAAGAACTCTGTTCACTTTTCTAACTACTATCCAATTACGCCACCGTGTTTAAATGTGACACTACAATTTCTGAAATTCTTGACATTCCTAAGTCATCTATCATGGTTTGTGTATTACATATGTATTACATGAAATATTATCCATGAATTTTGAAACTTCTATATTTGTTACTATTCATACTTAAACGTATATAACTCCCTGTTATAGCACGTACCTATATGCCTTATGCCTTTATGCATTGGTTTGCGAACCAGAAAATGTTATTGAGTTATCGAGAATCTCAAAGACATTATAACGTCATCACTATTCATATTCATTACTTTCTTTGCTTTCTTGTTGTTTTGATCATTGAATTTTCCTGACGGATGACGTATACGAAACTATAGAATAGAAAGCGTTTGGATTACTGATTTAAAGGATCATATAGCTCAAGCCCCTGGACCTGAATAGGACATTACGAATTGAAAATCTTTATTCAAAAGATTATCAGATTACATACTTATCATCTAAACACGTCATACTACCATTATTAGAGTATAGACACATCATATCTTATTATATCTTATCGTATCTATCCCACTAATCTTTGTCTAACACTTTTCCTAAATTTCCTCCATAAATTACGGAAATCTTTTTGCTACATATACATATTCAAGGAGATGAATATATCATCCAGTATTCAACACTAATCTCATATCAAACCCTAAATCAAATCACATAATATAGATTTCTCAACCGATTCCTCGAGCTCCAATGGCAGCGTAACTCGAACAAACGAACCAATCAGCCATCATCTATTTTGGATGAATTGGGGATGGGTTCGTAGTAAACTTAATCAATGGAGACAAGAAGAAGGTAATCCCTTCCACCAACCGAATTCACCTCTTGGTGAAGAACCTGAAGCACTTACCGGCGAACCCGTTCGAAACACTATTTTCACCCTCATTTCCAGGATATCCAGTCACAAATATATAATATCTAAAATTCTAGATCTTATTCATCCACTTGTCCGAACCGCCAATCATCCCAGAATAATAGAAGAAGTCAACGAGCTTCGCGCTCGAGTGGTGGCTCTGGAGAATATGGTGCGAAACCTACGAACACCAGCGGCAGCACCAGCAGCATAACCAGTACCATCAGCATCACCACCAACAGCATCAGCATCACCAACAACAACATCTGCATTTCACGCCTCAACATCACACTCAGTACCTCGGATATCAACATCATATGCCCTATAGATACTAAGGAATATTAGTAATAATGAGTTAAGATGTATTGACTCATTCTTCCTGAAGAATTATATATGTATACTTTATATATATATGGTTTGAAACAATAATAAATCTTTTCGTACTAAGCTATTACGTGTAAATCTTAACTAGTATGTACTACTTGGTTAATTCATATCACTAATATGCTATAATGTACATCCTTCGTTAATGACTTAATGATCGTTAATCACTGCTTCAGCACAATAAACTCCTTTTCATAATAAATTAAGTGTATTATTCAAATACATTTCTGATTTTACACTTCCATTTTCGATGTACTCGAAACTTTTTAGAAAACATTATTCGTGTCTTGTGAATTTCACAAGAATTCCACGAGCAACAACATCATATACCGAGGTATATCAATAACAATGAACGATGAAGTATTGATTCATAACTCCATTAAAGTAATATTCTGCGACGATTATGTAATCTCTCAAGTTTTGAAGATTATTTATTCTTGTTCCAACCGCAAATCAAATGATTTTAATATTATATTAACTCATTAAATCTATATTATATTTGAAGAATACATATATGAACGTATATCTCCATAAAGATTGTAATTAAAGTTCTTTTGTACAAACTGTTAATTGTGAAAATATTTTAACGGGTAGGTAATACCCGAGAAATATTTATATCTCACATTAATATGTTGCATTGTACAATCTTCAATTCTGATTCAATAATCAGTAACTATACTACTTACGTTCACAAGATATATGTATCCGTTCACTAAAGAACAACCATTTTCGTACAAATTCAATTACATATTCTAATTTTGACATATCAGAATCCAAGTAAAGCTTTAGCAGGTGTTATCTTCCTAAAGATTACTAAATTCATATATATATTCATTCATATTCTATGATGAATTATCACATCAAACCACCGAAATTATCGTTCATTTCTTTTGAAATCAACAACGCCTATTCATCAACCATTAGATCCGTTGACGATTACAATCAGCGTTTAATCATCTAAAAATGAAATTTCTTAAAACCATCTCGGATTGATAACCAATGATTCAAATATGGCTGCATTAAATGCAGAGGAAACAGCAAAATTGTAGATGGTCTCAATGGCCAAAAGTTTTATAATAAAGAATGGTACGTTGGAAAAGTTCAAAAGAAAATTTGGAACTGAAAAACGAATTGAGCTAACCATGGAGGAGACCAAGGACAAATACAAGGACCAAACCCTATATTCAAAGAATCCAGGTAAATCTGGATCCGATGAATTCTTTAGAGAATATCTTGCTCCGAAATCATGTTAAAAGCTTGCGGAAAATTTTTCTTCATCAACTTTCGAACTTAGAAATTCCAAAATATCATCATAAATATCCTCTATATTTTTGATGATATCATCATAATGATTCTTGTCCGCAATTAATTATCTCTTTGCGATATCTTTATCACATCATAAAGGAAACTGTATTAGTTTCTATATTCTGTAAAATTCAAGTTTAAATTATGAATGATTTGAAGAAGTGTTGGGAATTGAAGCATGAGTTAGTATAATATAATGACGTCAGGCCAACGTGATTATATTACAGTAAGTCATGCTAAATTTTTAATAGAAGATGATGATTCATAGACTGTATAAATCACCATTCGCCATGTTACACGACTCTTACATTCTATTTAACCTCTAAACATATCAAGAAAATATTTTTCTTGATGATTCGGTCTTTTCCGAATATTCTGGTAATTTGACAAATCAAATCGTGCTATTACCTTTCCTTTCTACTTTATAGATTATGATCATTCGAAACTTCATACCTACTAGTTCTGGACCATTATTCGCTTGACTTGAAGTCGGGAAGAAGAAACAAAAGCATAAAGCTCCGACATATAAGGGAAAATATAAAGCCCGATAACGACTCCGAAACTACAAACCGTGTATATCAATGCGTATAGCAATATAAAGACACGGGAGAATTAAAAACACTATAACCCCAAGAGCATAGTAGAAGTAAACAGATTCCTCTGGTGGTAAAAGAAAAAGAAGAATGACTGCATATATGGTCAATATAATAACAAGTATCAATACAGGATTGAGCATATTAACAAATCTTTTGGAAGTATGAATTTAGTATAGAAGTGGTGAAGATAATGAAACGGAAGAAGCTAATTTATAGCAAAATTTCCAAACACGTCAATCAAGGCAATTCACCGCATTTAATCAAAGAAATCTCAAAATTTCCTGAATACCGAAGAATCAAATCTTATAGATTACGAAGATTTCTTTTAATCCCTTGAATTCCAGAAATCAATCGTGACTACGTCAAAAGTTAAGGAGAACATTTAATTTTCTCATTCACTCTTTTACGATAGCTTCGTTTATATGCTTCATATAATCGAATCGTTTTATCCATATTATTAAATAGTGATAAAACTTTATTTTTCAACTCATATTCATCATTAAGATATTCTTGTTGTAAACAATGATAATCTCTATCAAATTTCATGAATATGATTTCACGAACTCCTCTCTGTCTTATCTGCCCCAATATTGTGGCATAAACGCTCAAGGTTTTAAATGAGCACAATATTATTCATAACATATTTCATGTATCTAATTTACTGAAATGACTTGTAAAACATCATCATTTTGAATGATCTCCGCATTAATAATAAAATGCACTTCGTAGAAGAACTTGTAGAAATTATGGTTTGTATGATTTTAATTCTTGAAACAGAACAATATTCTATCCGTTGGAATTCACGCAAGGCCCCGATCATACCTGGGAACGTGAAAACCAAATAAAACGTAAATATCCTTGTCTATGTACTAACAACACCGATTAATGGAAACAACTAAATTTCGGGACGAAATTTCTTTTAACGGGTAGGTACTATAACAACCCTCATATTTCCATACCTGAATTGACTAATTTGACTATAGGGTTGTTATCCATACGTAATATATAATTAAATTTAACATTGATCAAATATTTATTTTTAGTCGACACTTTTTGTTAACTAAAGTTTACACTAATTATATAAAATAACTTTAGTTAATATTAATATTAATGCGTATTATATTTAAAACTATATGAAACATAATTATTAATTAAATGATAAGTTATTTTAATCATTATATATATATTTTTAGCTTATAAAAAAAATAAAAATAAAAAGAAATAAGATTTTTTTTTGTAAATTAAATAATGAGCCCATGAATTTTGTCTAAATATTTTCAAAAACAAAAACTTATTAAAAACATTTTTAACATGTTTTTATTATTTTGTCAAAATTGGCACCTTTATTTTATTATTTTTTTTTTCTTTTCACCAACCATTTTTTACCTATAAATACATGGCTCCTCATTCATTTTTTCTTGCCAAACACAAAAACTTAAGTTATTCTCTCAAAACCTTGAAGAAAATTTGAGGTACTTTCTATTTTTATTAATTTTTTTCAATATTGTCATTTATATTTATATTTATTGTATATTCTTTGTAAAATTCGAAATTAATTATGTTTATATGTTATAATTAGTATTATAAGTGTTATGATTCATAAAAATAATTTTGATAATTTATGGAATATTATTTATAATTAAATACGAATTATGTATTGTTTAAACGTAAAAACAATGTAAAATTCGTAATAAATACTTTTGCCCAAAAATAAAATATATATAATTTTTTTCTGAGTTTTTAAAACTTATATAGATCTGAAAAAATTATAGAAATAATTACTTGGGTCGAATTGGTATTTATTATATAATTAAACTCTATTATTATGTAATTCGAAGGTAAATTAAGAATAAATATAAAATAATAAAAAAAAATTTAATATTTTTCTACAGGTTATTAGACTGATAGAAACTTATAAAAATTATAAAAATAATTATTTGGGTTTATTTAGTAATTATGTAGAATTAAAATTGTTTTGTGAATACATTAAGGGTAAAAACAAAAATAAATACAAAAATATAATAAAAACGTTTTCTTAAATTTTTCTACTAATATGTATGATTAACTAAGACTATAAAAATTATGTATGTAATTTTTAGATATTTAATTTATTATTTAGACATTTTTTGAATAATGTTCGATTAATAAAACACTATTATTTTTGAAGTAATTTAGGTATTTATTTAAAGGTAATTATATTTAATATATATAAGACATACTAAGGTATAATAACTAAATATTAAATAAAACTTAGGTTATATTATCACATATATAATTATTAAGTACATTAATAATTGGTTGTGTGTATACACCTAAAGTGAAGGTTAATCAAAGATAATGTATAATTCATGTGAACTTCATCGCTACTCACGGTCGTAAGTGAATGATGTCTAGGTTGCCATTTATGGGTAAGCTTGTGGATCTCGAATGCCATGACTTAGATTTTGGTCAAGAATCCTGGGCCCCCGGTTACATCTGGTCATTCCTGACTTATTTGATAGCAACGAAGTTTGAGTAGAGTTGTACAACATCTTGCTAAAGATTTACCCGAACTTTCTAAAATTGGAAAATTACTATAATTGGAAACTTTCCATAAATAGTAACCTTCCGAAAATGGAAATTCTTTAGTGAACCATTACTATCAATATAGTACTATATACTATTGTCTGTTAGGCAATGTCTGATCATACGTTCTATCTCTAGGTTGAGATCTCGGTCACGTCCTTCCGTTCAATTCTTTCGTGTGCTACTAAGGTGAACTTCATAGCCCCACTTTTTACTGTTTCATAACTGTTTTATAACTTTTGGGGTGAGACACATGCTTGCTTTATAACTGTTTTACGCTTAGACACAAGTACTAAATTGTTAACTATGCTGTCATGCTTTGATTCATGCTAAATCCCTACCGTAATATCGTCAATTGCTACGTTTAAATGCAAACTTAATTATTGTGAGTAGGCCTATTGAGAGTAACGTCTCTAACCATTCAACCGTTGGTCTTTGGTTACATAATAATGATTCCACGACACTGACAGTACAATGTGTCATAGGGTAAACTTGTTTAGTAGCGATATTACAAAATGCAGCAACACTTTTAGATTGATATTTCTATATCAATCAACTTTAAACTAAATCTTGTGGCCTAAAACTTTGGATATTATTTATAAACCTATGAATTTCACTCAACCTTTTTGGTTGACACTTTAAGCGTGTTTTGTCTCAGGTGATGATTGAGCTAGCTGCTACTTGCTACTAGATGATTGATGTATGCTTTGCTGCTTGCATGGAGTCCATCATTCATATTTATCATTTTGTTTAAGACATTTTCCATTTACTTACTCTTATGATGTAAAACTTTGAATAATGCTTCCGCTGTTTATTTAATAAATAAAACGTCTCATTTAGAGTCGTTCTCGCTTATACAACTGTGTTATGATATGATTGGTCACAATTACCCCTGGTCCATTTTGGGGGTGTGACAAATGCAAAACAACAATAACTCAGGGTCTAGCAGTGGAGTTAACTCCACAGGAAACCGTGTAGGATGCTCCTACAAGGCTTTCACTGCCTGTAAACCTCTAGAATTCGATGGAACTGAAGGACCAGTCGGACTGAAACGATGGACCGAAAAGGTCGAATCTGTGTTTGCTATAAGCAAATGTGCTGAGGAAGATAAGGTAAAGTACGCCACGCATACCTTCACAGGTACTGCATTAACATGGTGGAATACCTATCTCGAACAAGTGGGACAAGATGCTGCTTACGCACTACCGTGGTCAGCATTCAAACACTTAATGAACGAGCAGTACCGTCCCAGAAACGAGGTCAATAAGCTCAAGGTAGAGCTTAGAGGGTTACGAACAAAGGGGTTTGATATTACCACGTACGAACGACGATTCACAAAGTTGTGCCTATTGTGTCCGGGAGCGTTCGAAGATGAAGAAGAGAAAATTGACGCATTTGTAAAAGGGTTACCGGAAAGGATCCAAGAGGATATAAGTTCACACGAGCCCGCCTCCATACAAAAGGCAAGTCGAATGGCTCATAAACTTATAAATCAAATTGAGGAATGGATTAAAGAATAGTTGACCGAAGAAGCCAATACGAAACAAGTCAAGAGGAAATGGGAAGAAACCAGTGACAAGGGTCACAATTTCAATAATCAACCCAACAATCATAACTACAATCGCACTAATTTTCGCAACAACAAACGCAACAACAACAACCACCCCAACAACAACTACAACAACCGTTTCAATAACAATAACAACCGCAACAACAACAATCTCAATAATAACAACAAGAGGCAGAAATTCTGCCAGAGATGTGAAGGATACCATCCAACTGGGCTTTGTACAGCAGTGTGTACTAAGTGTAATAGAAAGGGCCATGGTGCGACAAAGTGCGAAATCTACGGATCAATGGCTAAGGGAACAAATAATGCCAGAACAAGTTATGCAGACATTACATGTTTCGGATGCGGGAAGAAGGGCCATTACAAAAATATGTGTCCAAATCAGGGGGATAATAATGGGCAAGGCTGAGGAAGAGTCTTCAATATTAATGCGGTTGAAGCGCAGGAAGACCCGGAGCTTGTTACGGGTACGTTTCTTATTGACAATACATCTGCTTATGTTTTATTTGATTCGGGTGCGGATAGAAGCTATATGAGTAAGGATTTCTGTGCTAAATTAAGTTGTCCATTGACGCCTTTGGATAATAAGTTTATACTAGAATTAGCAAATGGTAAATTAATTGCAGCAGATAATATATGTCGGAATCGAGAAATTAAACTGGTTAGCGAAACATTTAAGATTGATTTGATACCAGTAGAGTTAGGGAGTTTTGATGTGATAATCGGCATGGACTGGTTGAAAGAGGTGAAAGCAGAGATCGTATGTTACAAAAATGCAATTCACATTGTACGAGAAGAAGGAAAACCCTTAATGGTGTACGGAGAAAAGAGCAACGCGAAGCTAAATCTTATTAGTAATTTGAAGGCGCAAAAGCTAATATGAAAGGGTTGCTACGCTGTTCTAGTACACGTAGAGAAAGTACAAACTGAAGAAAAGAGCATCAATGATGTTCCCGTCGCAAAAGAATTTCCCGATGTATTTCCGAAAGAATTACCGGGATTACCTCTACACCGATCCGTTGAATTTCAAATAGGTCTTGTACCGGGAGCTGCACCAATAGCTCCTGCTCCATACAGACTCGCACCCAGCAAAATGAAGGAACTTCAAAGCCAATTACAAGAACTTCTAAAGCGTGGTTTCATATGACCAAGTACATCACCATGGGGAGCTCCTGTTTTATTTGTCAAAAAGAAGGATGGTACATTCAGGTTGTGTATCGACTATCGAGAGTTGAACAAACTTACCATCAAGAACCATTACCCACTATCGAGAATCGACGACTTATTTGATCAATTACAAGGCTCGTCAGTTTATTCGAAGATTGATTTACGTTCTGGGTATCAACAAATGCGGGTGAAGGAGGACGATATTCCGAAGACTGCTTTCAGAACGCGTTACGGTCATTACGAGTTTATGTTTATGCCGTTTGGAGTGACTAACGCACCAGATGTGTTCATGGACCTCATGAACAGAGTGTGTGGACCATATCTCGACAAGTTTGTCATTGTCTTCATCGATGACATACTTATTTACTCAAAGAATGATCAAGAGCATGAAGAACATTTGAGGAAAGTACTGGAATTTTTTAGGAAAGAAAAACTATACGCTAAGTTTTCAAAGTGTGCATTTTGGTTGAAAGAAGTTCAATTCCTCGGACATGTTGTGAGCAAAGAAGGTATTCAGGTTGATCCGGCAAAGATTGAAACCGTTGTAAACTGGGAAACCCCGAAAACTCCGAAGCATATACGTCAATTTTTAGGATTGGCTGGTTACTACAGAAGATTCATCCAAGATTTTTCCAAAATAGCAAAACCCTTGACTGCGTTAACGCATAAAGGAAAGATATTTGAATAGAAGGATGAACAAGAGGAAGCGTTCCAATTGTTGAAGAAAAAGCTAACTACGGCACCTATATTGTCATTGCCTGAAGGGAATGATGATTTTGTGATATATTGTGATGCCTCAAAGCAAGATCTCGATTGTGTATTAATGCAACGAACGAAAGTAATTGCTTATGCGTCTAGACAATTGAAGATTCACGAGCAAAATTATACGACTCACGATTTGGAATTGGGCGCTGTTGTTTTTGCATTAAAGACTTGGAGGCATTACTTATATGGGCTCAAAAGTATTATATATACCGACCACAAAAGTCTCCAACATATATTTGATCAGAAACAACTAAATATGAGGCAGCGTAGGTGGATTGAATTGTTAAATGACTACGACTTTGAGATTCGTTACCACCCGGGGAAGGCGAATGTGGTAGTCGACGCTTTGAGTAGAAAGGACAGAGAACCTATACGGGTAAAAGCTATGAACATAATTATTCGTACTAACCTTACTACTCAAATAAAGGAGGCGCAACAGGGGGTTGTAAAAGAAGGAAAGTTGAAGAATGAGATACCCAAAGGATCAGAGAAACATCTTAAAATTCGGGAAGATGGAACCCGATATAGGGCTGATTGAATTTGGGTACCAAAGTTTGGAGATGTGAGAGAAATGGTACTTAAGGAAGCACATAAAACCAGATACTCAATACATCCCGGAGCAGGAAAAATGTACAAAGATCTCAAGAAGCACTTTTGGTGGCCGGGTATGAAAGCCGATATTTCTAAATATATAGGAGAATGTTTGACGTGTTCAAAGGTCATAGCTGAACATCAGAAACCATCAGGTCTACTCCAACAACCTAAAATCCCAGAATGGAAATGGGAAAACATTACCATGGATTTCATTACTAAATTGCCAAGGACTGCAAGTGGTTATGATACTATTTGGGTAATAGTCGATCGTCTCACCAAGTCAGCACACTTCCTGCCAATGAGAGAAGATGACAAAATGGAGAAGTTAGCATGTCTATACTTGAAGGAAGTTATCTCCATACATGGAATACCAGTCTCTATAATCTCTGATAGGGATGGCAGATTTGTTTCAAGGTTTTGGCAGACACTGCAACAAGCATTGGGGACTCGTCTAGACATGAGTACTGCTTATCATCCACAAACTGATGGGCAGAGTGAAAGGACGATACAGATGCTTGAAGACATGCTACAAGCATGTGTTATCGATTTCGGAAACAGTTGGGATCGACACCTACCGTTAGCAGAATTTTCCTACAACAAAAGTTATCATTCGAGTATTGAGATGGCGTCGTTTGAGGCACTTTATGGTAGAAAGTACAGGTCTCCAATTTTTTGGAGTGAAGTGGGGGATAGACAGATTACGGGTCCGGAGATAATACAAGAAACTACCTAGAAAATCTTCCAAATTCAACAACGATTGAAAACCGCCCAGAGTCGACAAAAGAGCTATGCGGACAGTAAAAGAAAAGATATAGAATTTGAGATTGGAGAGATGGTCATGCTTAAGGTTTCACCTTGGAAAGGCGTTATTCGATTTGGTAAACGGGGGAAACTAAATCCAAGGTACATTGGACCATTCAAGATTATAGATCGTGTCGGACCAGTAGCTTACCAACTGGAGTTACCTCAACAACTTGCAGCTGTACATAACACTTTTCATGTCTCGAATCTGAAGAAGTGTTTTGCTAAAGAAGATCTCACTATTCCGTTAGACGAAATCCAAATCAACGAAAAACTTCAATTTATTGAAGAACCCGTCGAGATAATGGATCATGAGGTTAAAAGGCTCAAGCAAAACAAGATACCAATTGTTAAGGTTAATGGAATGCTCGTAGAGGACCTGAGTTCACCTGGAAATGAGAAGATCAGATGAAGAAGAAATACCCGCACTTATTTCCAGAAGATACGTCAACACCTCCAACTGCTTAAAATTTCGGGACGAAATTTATTTAACGGGTAAGTACTGTAGTGACCCGAACTTTTCCATGTTTATATATATTAAATGAAATTGATATTTATATGATTAAGTGTTTCCAATATATTAAGCAATCAAACTTGTTAAGACTTGATTAATTGAAATAGGTTTTATATAGACAATTGACCACCCAAGTTGACTGGTGATTCACGAACGTTAAAACTTGTAAAAACTATATGATATCATATATATGGATATATATATATATATATATATATATATATATATATATATATATATATATATATATATATATATATATATATATATATATATATATATATATATATATATATATATATATATATATATATATATATATATAGTTAACATGGTATTATGATAAGTAAACATATCATTAAGTATATTAACAATGAACTACATATGTAAAAACAAGACTACTAACTTAATGATTTCGAAACGAGACATATATGTAACGATTATCATTGTAACGACATTTAATTATATATATATCATATTAAGATATATTAATATATCATAATATCATGATAATGTAATAATTTAACATCTCATTTGATATAATAAACAATGGGTTAACAACACTTAACAGGATCGTTAACCTAAAGGCTTCAAAACAACATTTACATGTAACGACTAACGATGACTTAACGACTCAGATAAAATGTATATACATGTAGTGTTTTAATATGTATTTATACACTTTTGAAAGACTTCAATACACTTATCAAAATACTTCTACTTAACAAAAATGCTTACAATTACATCCTCGTTCAGTTTCATCAACAATTCTACTCGTATGCACCCGTATTCGTACTCGTACAATACACAGCTTTTAGATGCATGTACTATTGGTATATACACTCCAATGATCAGCTCTTAGCAGCCCATGTGAGTCACCTAACACATGTGGGAACCATCATTTGGCAACTAGCATGAAATATCTCATAAAATTACAAAAATATTAGTAATCATTCATGACTTATTTACATGTAAACAAAATTACACATCCTTTATATCTAATCCATATACCAACGACCAAAAACACCTACAAACACTTCCATTCATCAATTTTCTTCATAAAATTGATCTCTCTCAAGTTCTATCTTCAAGTTCTAAGTGTTCTTCATAAATTCTATAAGTTCTAGTTTCATAAAATCAAGAATACTTCCAAGTTTGCTAGCTTACTTCCAATCTTGTAAAGTGATCATCCAACCTCAAGAAATCTTTCTTATTTACAGTAAGATATTTTCTAATACAAGGTAATACTCATATTCAAACTTTGATTCAATTTCTATAACTATAACAATCTTATTTCGAGTGGAAATCTTACTTGAACTTGTTTTCGTGTCATGATTCTGCTTCAAGAACTTTCAAGCCATCCAAGGATCCTTTGAAGCTAGATCCAAATTTCTCTTTTCAAGTAGGTTTATCCACAAAACTTGAGGTAGTAATGATGTTCATAACATCATTCGATTCATACATATAAAGCTATCTTATTCGAAGGTTTAAACTTGTAATCACTAGAACATAGTTTAGTTAATTCTAAACTTGTTCGCAAACAGAAGTTAATCCTTCTAACTTGACTTTTAAAATCAACTAAACACATATTCTATATCTATATGATATGCTAACTTAATGATTTAAAACCTGAAAACACGAAAAACACCGTAAAACTGGATATACGCCGTCGTAGTAACATCGCGGGCTGTTTTGGGTTAGTTAATTAAAAACTATGATAAACTTTGATTTAAAAGTTGTTCTTCTGGGAAAATGATTTTTCTTATGAACATGAAACTATATCCAAAAATCATGATTAAACTCAAAGTGGAAGTATGTTTTCCAAAATGGTCATCTAGAAGTCGTTCTTTCGACTGAAATGACTACCTTTACAAAAATTACTTGTAACCTATATTTCTGACTATAAACTTATACTTTTTCTGTATATATTCATAAACTTAAGTTCAATATGAAACCATAGCAATTAGATTCACTCAAAATGGATTTAAAACGAAGAAGTTATGGGTAAAACAAGATTGGATATTTTTACTTGTTGTAGCTACGTGAAAATTGTTAACAAATCATATCCTAGCTAACTTATATTGTATTATACATGTATTCTAATATATTATGTAATCTTGGAATACCATAGACACGTATGCAAATGTTTTGACATATCATATCGACCCATCTATATATATTATTTGGAACAACCATAGACACTCTATATGCAGTAATGTTGGAGTTAGCTATACAGGGTTGAGGTTGATTCCAAAAATATATATACTTTGAGTTTTGATCTAACCCGAGACGTGTATACACTGAGTCGTGGATTGGGTCAAGATAATATATATCAATTTATTTCTGTACATCTAACTATGGACAACTAGTTGTAGGTTACTAACAAGGACAGCTGACTAAAAATATTTAAAACATTAAAACGTATTAAAAAATGTTGTAAATATATTTTGAACATACTTTGATATATATGTGCATATTTGTTATAGGTTCGTGAATCGACCAGTGGCCAAGTCTTACTTCCCGACGAAGTAAAAATCTGTGAAACTGAGTTATAGTCGCATTTTTAAAATCTAATATTTTTGGGATGAGAATATATGCAGTTTTATAAATGTTTTACAAAATAGACACAAGTATGCAAAACTACATTCTATGGTTGGATTATTAAACCGAATATCGCCCTTCAAGTCTGGTAGCCTAAGAATTAGGGAAATGGCCCTTAATTGACGCGAATCCTAAAGATAGATCTATTGGGCTTAACAACCCCCATTCAGGTTATGGATGGTTTAGTACTTCGAGATTATTATACAGATGAGAGGTTCTGTTTTGGGGATATTCTATGCACTAAGTTAACGTCGGTTACCAGGTGTTCAACATATGAATGATTTTTATCTCTATGCAGTTTGCGAAATGCCTGATAAGAGATGTGTTATAAAAATGAAATCTTGTGATCTATTATTATGATTTAATAATATGTAGGTTAAACCTATAACTCACCAACAATTTTGTTGACGTTTTAAGCATGTTTATTCTTAGGTGATTATTAAGAGCTTCCGCTGTTGCATACTAAATTAAGGACAAGATTTGGAGTCCATGCTTGTATAATATTGTTTAAAAACTGCATTCGAAGACTTATGTTGATGTGTAATATTATTGTAAACCATTATGTAATGGTCGTGTGAAAAACGCTATATTTTAGATTATCATTATTTGATAATCGTCGTAATAATTTAAAGGTTATGGTTTGCTTTAAAATCGAATGCAGTCTTGGAAAAACGTCTCATATAGAGGTCAAAACCTCGCGACGAAATCAATTAATATGGAATGTTTATAATGAATATGAACGGGACATTTCAATTGTAAACTTTAATGATCCAGAAAACAGGTCAATCACAAGTGATTACAAACCCTAGTGAGCCAGAAAACATGTCAATCACATGTGATTAGAAAGTCTAGTAAGCCATAAAACATACCTGTTCATTCTATACGTTGCATCAAATGAGATTATGTCACTAAACTCCTTGTAGTTGCATTTGGCAACTTCATTGGCCCAGAAAATTGAATGCAGTTGACTTTTTTCAAGCTTGTACTCAAATGAAAAACCAGGAACATATTTCTTTCATTCTTCCATTTTGTTAATGAGCATTTGAGAAACACTTGCATTGATAAAAACATTTAAATCTCGTCTCCAGTTTCTGAAATCAGTTACAGTCCCATGCACATTTTTCTCAGACCCATTCATATTGCTATAAACTTCGTATGCTTTTGTTGGACCAATATTTAACGCTGACGAATGGTATACAAACAACTGCTCTGCATACTTCATCTGTCTTTCTGCTTTACTTAAATGTCGGTATTCTAGGGGTAGCAACTCATGATTATGTTGTTCTTGAAAGTCGGACAATATAAACGTATTAGTTCCATACACCCAATCAAATTTAACCCTAGCCCTACATCCGGTGCATTTCATGTTGCTTTTCCTAATTGGCTTTTTACTACTTTGTAATGTGTTAAAGTTCACTTGCATTGGCACACCACCTCTATTACACAAGTAATATTTCTGCTTTACTAACCCAGATTTTTAAGTCTTTTGAGTTGACTTTCTTATGTCAAAACATGCATGAAACGCGTATAACCTATACATTTTTTCACACTCTTCAAGTGTTCCATAATTTTTCCAACAACTGGTAGTAAACTCTCATCAACGATTGGTGCATAATACAACGAACCACCTGGTGTTTCGTTTTTACGCGTTGTAGCTACTTTTGGTGTATCTATACCTGTCCAAAAAAAAATAGACAATCACATGTGATTTAAATGTTCATTAAATATAATTTAAACAACTAACACATGATCACTGACTAATATGTTACTTTCACTCATTCATATCTAATAAAGACAATCACATGTGATTTAATTGTTATTCACTCATTCATATGACAAATGACTTTAACAATCACAAGTGATTTTTAACAAGAAACAAGTGCATGATAAGAGACACAGATATACATATCACATATAGTATTATCATAAACAAAATTACATGTGATTAAATAAAGACAATCACATGTGATTGAATAAATACAATCACAGTATAATCACAGGTATCAAATCACAGTAATGTATCATCATAATACGCAATCACATGTGATCCAATATGAAAAAATTTACAATCTGTTTGATTTCATCATACGTATAATCACAGGTATTAACATAAAATGCAATCACATTCACATGTGATCACTAATCAATTTTAATTCACAGTAATGTATTATCATAAAAATGCAATCACATGTGAACCAATACGAAACAAAAAACATACTTGTAGTGTTATCTATAATTTCTTCATCCCTGATCTTGTATTCTAGTTCAATTGGTTCGTTTTTTGGCTCCATTGCTTCGTATTCTGCTTCCATTGATTAATTGATTGGACAATTTGATTCGCAGTAGTGAAACGATCAAGCAAAACCGAATACAGTGATATGGCATTGTGATTAATGACTATCGGAGTGAATGAAGTTCGCCGAAAGTCAGAAGATTACGTGAATGATGTTCGCCGAAAGTTCAGAAGCAATTGGATTGAATAGCGTAGGGTTTAGGGTTAAATTGCCATCGTCGTTATAAAGTTTAAGTTTTTATCTGTATGTGTTTTTGTTTAGAATATGTAAAATGACGATACTACCCTTCCAGTGTTATTTCTTGGTTGAATCTGGTTCATCGATTGAAAATAATCCAAGGGCTGAGAAGCGCTCATTGGATCTCAACCTTTTACCTGTTTTCTTCAGATTACAACTCTTTACATAGTATGATAAATTGTTTTATAAACACGACTTTAGAATAGGGGTGTGTGTGTTTGACAACACCACTTACAGATTCTAGTTTTATAAACTCATTTCTAATAAATAAATAAGACTTTTGGGAATAAAAATAAATGGGGATCGTTAAAAACTAAATGTCCTTATAATCTTAACAAAAAAAAAAAAAGTTTCTTTAGCGAGTTATTAAAATTACTTCGCCCAGAATCGTTGCTACTTTGTTACCGATTGCTGATAAGAGAGTCACTCGGGTTGTTATGGCAAAATTGGTGTTTGTTGCGTCCATTTATTTTATATGGCAAGAGAGGAACCAAAGGTACTTCAAAGGCAAAGCTCGTTCGGCTGTTCAAGTATCGCAAATTATTATCTCAAATGTCCGCCTAAAGCTTTTGTCCTTAAAGTTCAAAGACTCATCTCATGTGAGGAGAATGAAGAAGATTTGGGATATTCATTAATAGGGTTGTTTATTTTGTTATGGTTTGTTGTATCGAACCTTGTTCCATGGCTTGGTTTGTGCCTTCGTTATAATGTAACGTTGGGCTGATCTCATTGTACATATTCTTATTTATATAAAATTTCACCGTATGATAACCCATTACCCAAAAAAAAAAAAAAATTACTTCGCCCGGAAAACAATATCAATGAAACTTTGAGGAACAATTTGGTGCCAAAAAAAGTGGAAGTGTTTGTTTGGCATACTCGAAAAAGACGGATTCCCGTATTATTTGAGCTTGAAAAATGTGGTATTGACCTCCACTCTCTCCATTGTCCAATTTGGGATGATGGTATTGAGTCGGTTGATCACTCACTTATCGTTTGCAAAAAGCTTTCGAGATATGGGAATGTAACAACCCTACTTTTTCTGTTACTATCGTTACTTGTCCGTTAAATATTTAACGGTAATTACATAGAACTTTATTTGTTTAATTGATTAAATGCATACATGATCCTAGTGGATTACTTGAATTAATATTAATATGTTTATATTAATTAGCGAACTTGTTTCGGATATCAAAATATTTAGAAAACGATACGATTAAGATAATCGCCTAGAAAGCTTTTCAGTTTACGGAACTCGGAAAAATGATAAAATAATTATTTTTTAATAATTATTGACTTTATGAAAAACTTAATTAATTTATTATTTATTTAACGAATTAAACCCGGTGATCTCGTTTCAACGACTAGTTAACGTTCAGGAGACCCGGTACGGTTAACGGCACTCGAAACGGACCACGCGCGTACAAGCAATTAAGCAAAACCGAGCCCGATACCCCCTTAAAGGGCCATTCGGCCGAACCCCCTCCCCATTCCCTTGTTGGACTTGTTTTGGACTTTTACTAGTAAACTTGATGGATTTGGCCTTAATCTAGTTACTAGCTAAATAAAACACTGCTATCTTAAACCTAAACCTAATTGGAAACACAAAATCACGCAACTTCTTCTCCCTTGGCTCCCATCATCGTCGACCATCACTATCATCATAACACCACTAAAAACTCAAAATTAGAACAAGTCACGTGCTTAAAAGTTGTTGCTTTCTTCATCCTCTACGAGTACATACTTGCAACTTTTGTTTTTAAGGTATAATTCATAACTCTAATTATTTTAGATCTGATTTTCTTTCAATTACATAATGTAATGGTGTCTAGTGCTCAATTGATTGCGTGTATAGTTGTTGTTCGTCATTAATTTGCTCGATTGTTATCGTTTGCATGAATCACGAATTTGATTGTTATGAATCTGATTATATAATTTTATGTACTGATCTTTTATTGTATCTAGATGGATATATCTCAAAAAATTAATAAATTTGGACTTTGTTTTTGCATGATTTCATTATCGTATGCTTAAGTTATGATCAATCGAAGTTTTCGTTAGGGTTTTGCATGCTATACGAATTTTTTGGAATATATGCTTTATGAATTGGTCATTGTAATGATAACCATTGATTTCTTTGTTAAAAATTACTCAAGTTGGACTCAAGAATCGTGTCAAAAGTTTTTGTATTGCTCTCGGTGTGATAAAATGAAAATTGACGTTTTATAATGAGCTGAAACTATTTTCGTAATCACATGAAATGACCTCACATGAATTATAAGTTGATTGAGACCTTGATATTCTGGAATATGATTATTTAGACACTCCTAAGCATATTAAGGTTGCATGCTAGCTTCTGAAAATGTGATTTGCTATGTATTTTAGGTTACGCCAAATGACATGTCTGATTGTTGTTCGAAAACTGAAGGTCTGACTTTATTGAATTAACTGTTCAAATTGGCTAAATGAAAGTCTTTGATTATTTTATCACTAAAACTTTGGAGTGTCTGGAGTAAGATCCGATTGGCAGTTTGTTAAAATCTATTTTCAATATTAAATGAGAATTTTTCTAAAACTGATGCGCGTGCAGAAACTGATTTGGTAAACCGTAACTAGACCCTTTCTGAAACCCAACTTGTAGACATTGTATGAGACCCTGGCTAGACATTTTGGAATCGTTTTTTAGTCTAGTTATGATCTGGAGTTTGCCATTTACCATGATTTATGTGCTATCGTTTTTGAGTCTAGTTATGATCTGGAGTTTGCCATATTACCATGATTTATGTGCTATGAATTATGTGCGATTGTTTGCGACCAGTGCATGAATTTGATACGAAACGATAAACTGTAAATGCGTACTTGACAAACTATGAGCTAAAACATGTTAGTTGACTTAGGATTGACATGTTGACCAACATTTCATGACCTACTGAGATGTTTGGCTTTTGTTGATCACTTTGACCGAGTTGACTTTTGGTTTGACTTTAGTTGACTTGCATGAACTAGTTGACTTTTACTTACTTATTGAGTCAGTCTGAGCACTAGGACTATGTGTACACTATGGGTTGACATATTGTGCCCTATGTATTTACTTAAGATGACCTATTTGACTAGGTTACGTTTTTCGATCGTGATTGTTTTACTACCGTACGGTTTTACTAAGAGAAGTACTGTGCTTTTGCAAAGTTAAGTCTACAGTCCCTACTACTTTTTACATGGGATGAGATAACATGCTTTTTCAAATGTTTTACATATTAGGTACGAGTAACTTAAACGATATACATATGAGTTCATATCAGAAATCCCTTAGCTTGATTATATTAATTACTTTACGTAATCTCGACTTATAGGGATGGTACCGTTAGGTTTGACAAACCTCGCCTCAACGTACGGGGTGCTTATTCTGTTGTAACTTGTACACTTGATCGGTGTATGCTTAGAAAGGGTAAAAGGAAGACGTGTAGCGCTTTAGCTATCTGCAGGGTTAAAGCCTTATAATCAAGTGTTCATGCTAATGTATAATTTTTACGATGTTTTTCAGAAATCTCATGGCCTAACTTACGATAAATGCTTTACTAAACCTATATATTCACTCAACGTTTTCGTTGACCTTTTTGCATGTTTTTATCTCATGTCCTTAGAGGTAATTCTTCCGCTAGCTGAGGTTACTTTGATTGTTTGTTGCTAAGTACTGGTGTGAAGTCCAACATGCTTATCTATAACGACCCAACCCGTTAAACATCACAAATTTTTTTTTTAAAAATTGAACAGGCCAAGCCTTTCAGGCAATTACCGGGCGCGGTGCACCTAGCCGCGGCGCGGCCCACAACGGAAACTGAAGGTCAGAACCCATCAAAAATCTATTACCAAATGCGTTTAAGGTCGCGGCGCACCCTAAAAGGGTCGCGGCGCGGCAACACCCTGGAGCTGATTCTAGCTTAACAAAATTTACACAAGTGCCAATTTCAGCGAATACGATAACAAACATTTCAAAAAGGCTTCACGTCACATAAATAAGCAAAGTTTACAAGTTTTAAGACTCCCGTTCAAGTATTTGACCACCGGGCATCATTTACCCATTTACACTTCAAAATATAAGTTTCGACCGACAAGTTTAATTACCAAACAAAACCCGAGCATGGTGTTTGGGATTAAACTACCCAAACCTAGGTCGAACTTCAAAAGCTATTTTCTAGCATAATCGATAAGGGAGATCGCTAGTCCAAATGTATACCCTTTCCTTTGTCCATGCCGGAGCCTAAAAAGAGTAAACAACGAGAGGGTAAGCAAACGCTTAGTGAATGCAATAATTATACATATACATATATAACTTACTCACTTGCAATCACTTACACCAATTCCACATACATACTAGCAATATAATTAGCATACCATCATAAAGTATAAAGCTAAACCTCCGATAACACAAGCTAGTATAACAATAGCACATAACACGAGCAATATAATATGCTACACTACAATGCACAAACATTGATGTTCACAACATCCATTAGTAATCAAATTCCAAGGCTAGCTCTACGAATGGTATCGTCAACATCGAACTTAAACCCCATCCGTCCCAATTAATGTGGTATCATCAACATCGAACTTAAAACCCACATATGAGGTATCGTCAACATCGAACTTTAACCCCTCATCAAATCACTACAATAGTGGTATGGCATCGTCAACATCGAACTTTAACTCCATACATGAGGTATCGTCAACACCACACTTTAAACCCTCATCCAACAAACAATAGTGGTATGTCATCGTCAACATCGAACATTAAATCCATACCACACAAGAAAATAAATCATATACATACACATATAATTATTCCACTCACCTTAAAGCCTTTGGTGAATTAGAAATCAAGCTCGCAACCTTCAATGCAACGTACCTATTACATTATGTATATAATTAACATAAAACTCGCTGGACTAAACACCAACAGTTTACTATTGCGCATTTAATGACCCATTTGCATTAAATAGCCCATTTACATCAAAACCGCCCATTCGAGGCCAAGACTCATCATTAATCACTAAAAGCTAGTGATTAAGGTCTAACAACACCAACTAACACAAACTTAGGGCATTTCACACCCACTTTGCCTAATTAGGTCAATCATTACACATTTGACCCATTTCAAAGTCAAGACCCACCATTTGGTCAAACTTGAACTCTTTTAACAAAACTTTCACCAACACATAAGTGTACTAGGGGTTTAACAACACAACTAACTCTACAATCAACAAAACACAAGACCAAACCCTAAATTACAATACCTTAGGGTTTTCTTACATCAACTTAACCCAATTTCGCCCATTTAACCCCCAAATGTGTCTTACAAGTCTTAAATGACAAAACCCTAGCCATAATCAAATTAAACTTAAAATACAGAGTTAGGACTTACCAACACTATCAAATCGTAACTAGAGACGTAGGGAACAACTTTACAACTTGGGCTCGAGCGAGATTCGGTCTTCTTCTTCCCCAAAGTGGGCTCTCTCACTCTAAAACTCTAAATCTCTCTCTCTAGGATTAAAGTGGAAGAGATAAGGTGGTTGAAAATGGAGTAATGACACCACTAGATCTGATCTTATGCTTTAAATTCGTCTATCACGTGAAAGTACCAAAATACCCTTCTTCAATTTAAATAAAGCAAAATAATCAGCATCTGAGACTGGTCGCACCGCAGACCTATTGGTCGCACCACGGCCCCTGCTAGAACTGATGCTGGCAGCTTTTATTATATTCAAAATTATGTACCATTCGAACTTGGGTCTTACAACTCTCCCCCACTTGACTCGGATTGCGTCCCCGCAATCCAAGCCGCATGACAAGCAGGAAGATACACTAAAACAAACTCTTCGGATTCCCACGTAAACTTGGAACCCTTTTGATGATGCCATTGGACTTTAAAAGTCCTCACCTCCTTGTTACGCAACATTTTAACCTTTTCATCAAGAATTGCAACCGGCTCTTCAACATACTCTAATTTGTTGTTCAAAGCGATCTCATCTAATGGCACCCAAGTCGAGTCATCCGCAAGACACTTACGGAGATGGGAAACATGAAATGTGTTATGAATTCCCGCAAGCTCTTCGGGTAACTCTAGTCTATAAGCAACCTCGCCAACACGAGCCAAAACTCTGAAAGGACCAATAAACCGAGGAGCTAACTTTTCTCGTTTTTGAAAACGAATAACACCCTTCCATGGCGAAACTTTTAGCATCACCATGTCACCTTCTTGAAACTCAATTGGTGGCCTTCGTTTATCGGCATAAGATTTTTGTCTATCTTGCGCCGCCTTAAGTCGAGCCCGAATCATCTCAATTTTACTATTCGTCTCTAAAACGAAATCAGTACACCCGATTTCCTTTTGTCCCACTTCACCCCAACAAATTGGAGTTCGACACCTTCGCCCATAAAGCATCTCATACGGTGGCATTCCAATACTAGCATGATAGCTATTATTGTACGAGAATTCCACCAAAGCTAAGTGCTCATCCCAACTACCACCGAAATCAATAACACACGCCCGTAACATATCCTCCAATGTTTGATTCGTACGCTCAGTTTGGCCGTCCGTTTGAGGATGATAAGCCGTGCTCATCTTTAATTGAGTACCCATATCTTCATGAAACTTATTCCAAAACCGAGAAGTGAAACGAGTATCTCGATCCGAAACAATAGATATAGGAACCCCATGCCTTGATATCACCTCTTTGATAAACAACATTGACAAGGTCTCCGACGATATCGTTTCCCGAATGGGAAGAAACAAAGCACTTTTCGTCAACCGATCAACTATCACCCATAACGTATCAAATTGGGTTCTCGCCGTTTTTGGTAATTTTGTAATGAAATCCATGGTAATGTGCTCCCATTTCCATTTCGGGACTTCCAATGGTTGTAACATACCATACAGCTTTTGATGTTTGGCCTTGACTTGCAAACACGTGACGCATTGTTCAACGTACTTAACAACATCACGCTTCATACCGGGCCACCAATATTCTTTCTTTAAATCAAGATACATCTTCGTCGCACCCGAATGAATAGAATACTTTGACTTATGTGCTTCATCAAGTAGCACTTGTCGGTAATTGATAATGCTAAAAACGAACATATATTTCATAGCATTATCCCTCAAGAAAGACAAGCTTTTAGTTGCAATTGTTCTATTTACAAGTGATATTCATTTAAATAATAAAAGGTGAAGACAAAAGACAGATTCGACGAATTGAAGATGCAAATGACCAAAACGCTAAAAAGTACAAAGTACAATCCAAGAGGTTCAATTTATTGATGAGAAACGTCTAAAAGTTACAAGAGTACGAGCCGCGAAACGCAAAGTACAAGATATTAAATAGTACGCAAGGACGTTCGAAAATCCAGAACCGGGACATGAACCAACTATCAGCGCGCGACGCAACGGATCGAAAATTACAAGTCAACTAGGCACATGAATATAATATAATATATATATAATTTTATATATTATATTATATTATTTATAAACCGTCGGCAAACAAGAAAACAAGAGATGTGAGCTGTCCAAGGCGGCCATGCGATCGCATGGCCAGGAAGGCTTAATCCCATGCGATCGCATGGCATATTGTAGCAGGTCAGGTCCTATAAATTGCAATGTCTGGTCGATGAATTTTACCTACATCATATCCATCTACTCTCTATCTTTCAAATATATATTTATATTTATATTTTAATTATAATTTAAATTTAAGTTTAATAATAATAAGGTTGTGTTAGCGAATGTTTAAGGTTTGTAAGTCGAAATTCTGTCCGTGTAACGCTACGCTATTATTAATCATTGTAAGTTATGTTCAACCTTTTTAAATTAATGTCTCGTAGCTAAATTATTATTATGCTTATTTAAGCCGACGTAATCGTGATGTTGGGCTAAATAATAAGATTGGGTAATTGGGCTTTGTACCATAATTGGGGTTTGAACAAAAGAACGACACTTGTGAAAATTAGACTATGGGCTATTAATGGGCTTTATATTAACTAAACGATATCTCGTTAATTTAATATAAAGGTTACAATTTGACGTATCTATAAATAACCACATACACTTAATCGGGTACGGTGGGCGGGATATTTATAAATACAAATTATTGTTCATTTGACCGGACACGGAGATGGGTTAATAGTTAATGGACTCATTAAAACAGCGGTGGATTACATTCAAGGGTAATTGGTGTAATTGTTAACAAAATAGTAAAACCTTGGATTACACGCAGTCGATAACCTGGTGTATTCATTAAACAAAGTATTAAGACCTTGTTACAGTTCGAATCCCCAATTAGTTGGAATATTTGACTTCGGATATAAGGTTAATTTGACGAAGATCCTCGCACTTTATAATTATGACTGATGGACTATTATGGACAAAACCGTATGAACATATCGAATAATCCAGGATAAAGGACAATTAACCCATGGTAATAAATTAAAATCAATACGTCGAACATCATGATTACGGAAGTTTAAATAAGTATAATTCCTTTATTTTATATCTCATCGCACTTTTATTTACTGTCATTTTATTTATCCCACTTTTAATTATCGTATTTTTAAATTATCGCAATTTTATTTATCATCATTTTATTTATCGCAATTTAAATTATCGCACTTTTATTATCATTATTTACTTTACGCTTTAAATTAAGTCATTTTTATATTTAATATTTTACATTAGGTTTTAATTGCGACTTAAGATATAAAATCGACAAACCGGTCATTAAACGGTAAAACCCCCTTTTTATAATAATAACAATACTACTTATATATATATATATATATATATATATATATATATATATATATATATATATATATATATATATATATATATATATATATATATATATACAAATATAGTTTTTAAAAAATATAGCGTTAAACTTGGCTAGCTCCCTGCGAAACGAACCGGACTTACTAAAAACTACACTACTTTACGATTAGGTACACAGCCTATAAGTATTGTAGCAAGGTTTAGGTATATCCATTCTATAAATAAATAAATAAATAACTTGTGTAAAATTGTATCGTATTTAATAGTATTTCGCAATAAAAATATAACTATTTCGTATACACCTCGCACAACATTAAGTATTTTTGGCGCCGCTGCCGGGGAACGCCGAAGCGAAACGCTATTTTTCTAAAAAAAAAAGATTTTTTTAAGTTTAATTTATTTTTGTAAAAATACGTTTTAAATTTTAAAAATACAAAAATATAAAAAAAAATGTATATATATATATATATATATATATATATATATATATATATATATATATATATATATATATCTATTTAAATGTTTAAATAAAAAGAAAATATATTTTTATATAATTTATATAAAGTATAAAAGTTTTTTTTAGTTCTTAAAAATATAAATTTATTTAATTAAATATTACTTATATATTATTTTTATAAATTAAAAATCATAAAAATTAATTAAAAGAGTATACGGGCCCAACTGTAGCAGGCCAACTATCCGGCCTGGTAACCAACACCATGCGACCGCATGGAATTCATCCACAAACCTCATGCAACCGCATGAGGTGATTTGACAGGTCTGGTACCTCAGCTCATACGAATTAGGGTTAGGTTAATTATAATTTTAATTAATTAATTAGTAATTAGGGTTAACATTTAATATTAATTAGTTTTAGTTTATTTAATTTTGTATTTTTAAGTTTTATTTAGTTTTATTAATTATATAAAATTAATACTTTTATAAAATAATAGTATAAAAATAATATTTTTATAAAGATTGTATTTTTATAACTTTAGTTATATTTTTATATTTTGTATCCTTTTATTAGTTTAATTCATAATTTGTATATTTATCGTTCGTAATTAGTTTTAAGACTAGTATTTTGCCGTAGTTATTTTTATACTTCTAGATTTTTAGGCTTTGCCGTAAAATCCCTTAAGTGCTTTTTCTTTAGATTAAGATTTAGGTGCTTTAGAATTTTGCGACGCTGTTTATAAAATTTAGTACCTTTTAAGTTTCGACGCGCTACTTTCTTATTATTATTTTTCGACCTTTTTTTTACGCTTATTTTTTCGACCTTTTATTTTCCGACGCACTCTTTTTCCTTCTTATTTTGCGCTCTAGTTTTTAGGACATAGAATTCTCTTTATTTTCTTTAAATTTCGACGTAAATTATTTTAAGCGGTTAAATTGATAGACATCCTAAATTTTCTGGTTCGTAGTAATAGTTGGATTTGTTAGTGGCGAGTTGTGGGCTTCCGATTTAAAGGGTCCTGGCTACCTGCTGCATCTATTGGCTATTCGAAACGTGGGCAAAATCAAAAAAGTCTATTAAATTGATAACTTATATAATTTTTATATTTTATAACTAATAGGATATTCAGTGAATGCACCGAGCAAAACGTTCACCACCTTTCATACGTGCACCACCTGTAACTCGATCAAGACATCTAGCCAATATTGTCGCCGTTGATTTTTCTTTAGAATCGTCATCTAGTCGACCAAGTACTCCAATTCAAATTTCCGATAATCCATTTTTTGAACCCGAACTCACAATTGAGAATCCGGAGGATATTCAGGGACAATTCAGAGATCCTGAACCACTAATCATTCCTCCTGAACCACAAATCACTCATCCAGAGATTGAATTAAATCAGAATCCTCTAGCGATTCGGATTCAATAAATTCAATCATGGAAAATCTGGAACCTCTAAGTATGGAAGACCGAATGAGAGCTAAACGCACTGGCCAAGGTCATGCAATTACTCAACCAGACATTAATGTACCAGATTATGAAATCAAAGGATAAATCCTACATATAGTAACAAATCAATGCCAATTTAGTGGTGCGCTGAAGGAAGATCCAAACGAACATCTTCGAACCTTTAATAGGATATGTACTCTATTTAAAATTCGAGAAGTGGAGGATGAACAGATCTATCTCATGTTATTTCCCTGGACTTTAAAGGGAGAAGCCAAAGATTGGTTAGAATCGTTACCTGAAGGAGTGATTGATACATGGGATTTCTTAGTTTAAAAATTTCTTAAACAATTCTTTCCGGCATCTAAAGCTGTGAGACTTCAAGGAGAAATTGTTACGTTCACGCAAAAGCCAAATGAAACTCTATATGAGGCATGGTCAATATTTGTAAAGTTGTTGAGAGGATGTCCTCAATATGGTTTAGACACTTATCAAATAGTACAAATATTCTATCAAGGATGCGATATTACTACACGAAAAGACATAGACATAGCAGCTGGTGGTTCCATTATGAAGAAAACCGCAACTGAAGCTTACAAAATTATTGATTACACTGCTTCCCACTCACATGAGTGGCATCAAGAAAAAGACATCGTTAGATCATCTAAAGCGGCTAGAGCCGATTCTAGCCATGACTTTGATTCCATTTCCGCAAAGTTAGATGCTTTCGAAAGACGAATGGAAAAGATGACGAAAGATATTCACGCAATACGAATTAGTTGTGAGCAGTGTGGAGGATCACATTTGATAAAAGATTGTCTCAGTATTGAACAAACAATGGAACAAAGAGAGAATGTTTCATACATGAACCAAATGCCTGGAAATAATTATCAAAGTAATTATCAACCGCCAAGACCAAACTACAATCAAAATTAGAATTATAACCGAAATGTTCCATACAACAACCAACAAGGTCCTAGCAATCAACAAGTATCCAATAATACTTACAATCACAAAGACCTATTTTTCCAATTAAACCACCACAAACCGATGATAAAAAGCCAAATTTAGAAGATATGATGTCGAAGCTAGTTAAATTTCAAACGCAATTTTTCACATCTCAGAAACAAACCAATGAACAAAACGCTCAAGCATTTAGAAATCAACAAGCTTCAATTTAAAATTTGGAACAATAAGTGAGTAACCTAGCAAGGTTGATAGGTGAAAGAAAACCGGGGAGTCTACCTAGCGATACAAATTCTAACCCCCGAAATGAAATAGCTAAAGCCATTACCACAAGAAGTGGTATTACACTTAAACCACCTGAAATACCTAAAATTTCTGATGACTCTATTCCTACTCCACAAGAACCACAACCTGAACAAGAGAAGGAATCAGAACCGGTAGTTGAAAAGGTTAATGAAGATAACACAGTTAAGGCTAAGCCTTATGTTAAACCATACCAACCACCACTTCCATACCCGAGTAAAATGAGAAAAGAAAGACTTGAAGCCGAGCAATCTAAATTCTTGGATATGTTTAAACAAATAAATATAAATCTTCCTTTCATTGATGTGATTTCAGGAATGCCTAGGTATGCCAAATTTTTGAAAGACCTAATCACAAATAGAAATAAAATGGAAGAACTCTCGGCTGTTACAATGAATGCTAATTGTTCTGCAGTGCTGTTGAATAAGCTACCAGAAAAATTATCAGATCCAGGAAGTTTCACAATTCCATGTTTTCTGGGTAGTCTTAGTTCAATAGAAGCATTGGCAGACTTAGGTGCTAGTATAAATTTAATGCCGTATTCATTATACGCTAAACTAGACCTTGGAGAATTGAAACCAACACGAATAAGCATACAACTAGCAGATCGATCAGTAAAATATCCTAGAGGGATAATGGAGAACATGCTAGTTAAAGTTGGTACTTTAGTATTTCCAGTAGATTTTGTTATTCTGGACATGGAAGAAGATTCTCGAGTTCCTCTCATATTAGGAAGACCATTCTTAAACACGGATAAAGCAATAATAGACGTGTTTGGTAAGAAACTGACCCTAAGTATAGAGGACAAGTGTAACGACCCTGGATTTTTCCAACGTTTATTTATTAATAATTGTTATTATTAATACTTGTGATTTAACGAATGTATGTTATTACATTTACTTGTTACTTTGATTGATCATACTTGACTTTAAATGCCCGAAACGTCTTTGTGACACACAAACATTACATGAATAATATTTTTGAATATTATTTACATTCATGATTAAGTTTTATTAATCATTTTGATTAACTAAGGTTATTAGTTGATTACTTGGGCCTTTATTAGTGTTATTGGACTTTTACTTATTAATTACTTGAACTTGGGCTTGATTAATGTTAATGGACTCTTGAATGTGGACTTATAAGCCCACCCTACATCTTAATGAACTAACTAGCCCATTCTTACTTGTAAGTATCATCATTATGGATTAACTAGTTGGTTTGATACTTAAAGAATCTAGTTACACATCTTCCCCATGCTAGGCCACCTTATATCCATCTTTTTAGTCAAATGTACACAAGGAACTAGTGGATTTTTGGCCTCCCCCTTCCCTTGTCAATACCGTCGGCCTACATGGTGTACAATGGGAGTTTTGTTTTCCAATTTTCATTACTTCATTCACTAGTATTCTCTCATTCTCACACACACTCTTATTTACATTTTTCTCTCATTTCTTTCTCTCTTTTTCTCTTAAAGATTGTAAGTAACTTGAACTTCCTTTCTCTTCTTCTTTTCTTGTTAAAAACCGAACCAACAACACTTCATCATCATCATTCTTGTTCTTGTTTAATGTCTAATTACTTACTAGTTATCAAGAATCAAACTTCTTAGTTTGTTCTTCATTTATCTTGTTCATAACAAGAACATACAAGAACTAAACTTACTAGTTTATGTTCTACATATAATGTTTAAAAAGATTGTAAGTTCATGGTTGTAAATCGTTACTTGTGTTCATGAAGTAAACTTAAAGTTTACTTTCTAAAGATCAAGACTTAGGCTTGAATATTTAAAAGTATGAAACCCATGAACTTATTAACTTGTTTATTTAAGTTTATTACTTCATATTATGCACTTTAATTTCATGTTTATTGGTTTAAATGGTCAAGTATTACAAGTTAGTCTTGATCTCATACTTCTTGAAACTAAAAGTTAACTTTAAGATTTCAAGAACATGGAAGTGTAACTCTTTAGTTATAACTTCATACACTTGTGTTAGATTTAACTTAATAACTTTAGATCTAGACTTTTGGGTCTTGGATCTTCAAGATCTAACTAAGAACTATGTTCTACAACTTAAGATCTTGATTAGTTAGTTTACATTCAAGTTTGTAGTTCAATATTACTTTTATATTTTATGTATGTGTTAAATCTAAGACTTTGATGTAACTTTGGTTCATCAAAACACTTGCAACACTTAAGTGAGTTGTGCTACATGTCTTAGACTTGCACTTGGGTTATGATGGTCAAAACTTGGTTAAGATGATGCAAACACATCAACGAGTTGTACACTTGAAGCTATACGCATCAAGGATGAGAACCGTGATAAGTATCAAGCAGCAAGAAACCCCGGAACCTACTGTTTTACTGTTTCTGTGTCTGACCCGTACGACCTGGGCTACTGTAAAGATGATTTTCAGATAGCTCTGTTCGAGTAGATAACTTTTCATTTAGGACTCATCTTAATCCGAGTTACGGTTTAGAATATATGGCTCTCCGATCGTCAATATGTCCTTTTAACGTTGTGCTGAAAATTCTGACCTACTCGCACTTAGACCATCGCCACGGTCAAACAATGACGAGTTTGCTTCTGGGATTTTTACCACAACTAAAGGACTCATATACGGAGCCACGGCCACTGGTCTCACCTTGTTTCAGTAGGTATTGAGGCCGTGGTGACTGATCCAATTCAGCCTTTGTTTTAAACTCTTTCATAAACGAAACTTACTTTACACCTTTTGTTTAATGATGAATGATGATGACCCTTAAGACCTAATTTACATACATTTAAACCTATTCGGACGATTTACTGACTTAGTATTATTTGACTTAGGTTGAGGACTTTCCGGACCTACGTACTTGCTTATTTCCCGACTCGACTTTACCGCTACTTTATCATTGTGAGTTATAGCATTCCCTTTTTACTTTAACTTATTTTGAGAACTGAGAATACATGCGCATTTTATGTTTTACATACTAGGCACGAGTACTTAAACTTATATATGTGTGGGTTATACAACGGCATAAACATTCCCTTTAGCTCGGTAACGTTTAGTCATTGGTCTTTGAACCGGTGAACGTGAATCTTAGATATGGATCCATAGGGTTTGACATCCCCACTCGGGCTAGTCGCGCTAGCATTTAACGAGTGTTTAATACTTCGTATACATACGCACTTGCCAAGTGTACTTTCAGGGGGTATAAACGTTAAGTTAGTTACCAAGTGCCCACGGTTAAACATATACTTTATCATACTGTTTTGAAACACTCTTTGTAGCACTGAAATCTCGTGGCCTACCTTACATACTGTTATACTTAAACTATAGCTCACCAACCTTTATGTTGACATTTTTAAGCATGTTTTTCTCAGGTGCTTAAGGTTAGCTGTTTCCGCTGTGTACTAGTCTTTCTGTAGACACCCGATGCTTTAGAGATGTCACTGCATGAACTATTTTTTCTTGCATTCAAACTTAATTATTTTTGAACTATGATTTGTAACGACCTAAGGGTCACGTACTATTATCTTTACTTCCGTTCATAGAAGCATACTTTGGTTGTAAAACACTTGACGTTCGTTATGACGTCACCTTTTATCACGAATGAAAACGTATTTTGAAATAGCATATAGTGTTTGACCTTGTAATGATCCTGTTGTTGATGATTCGTACACGATGGTTTTGTACGGGGCATCACAACGAGAGTGTTACCTTTTCTGTTGATAGAGCCATGCAACAACCGCAATCTGCAGATGATACATGTTATTATGCTCAAACTATAGAATCACATGCAGAATTGTTAGAAGAATATCCAGAATTACAAGGAACAGGAGAATGTTCTTTAGGAGAAGGAACTGAACCAATTGATGAAGCTGAAATGTTAGCTACACTCATGGCTAATGAATATGAACCAACAACAGAAGAACTTGAAATGCTAAAAGAAGAAGACAGATATCGATACAAATCATCGATAGAAGAACCACTAATAATAGAGTTAAAACCACTTCCAAACCATTTGAAATATGCTTATTTACATGGTGAATCTGAATTACCTGTAATAATATCGTCTTCTCTTACGAAAAATGAAAAATCTCAACTCATTTATGTGCTAAAAGCTCATAAACCAGCTATTGCATGGAAGATTCATGACATTAAAGGCATAAGTCCTTCGTATTGCACACATAAAATCCTTATGGAAGAAGGCCATAAAACGTATGTGCAACGCCAACGAAGACTAAATCCTAATATGCAAGATGTTGTTAAGAAAGAAATTATTAAACTACTAGATGCAGGTTTAATTTATCCAATCTCTGATAGTCCATGGGTAAGCCCAGTTCAATGCGTACCTAAGAAGGGTGGCATGACTGTCATCACAAATGAAAAAATGAGCTTATTCCTACTAGGACTGTAACAGGATGGCGTGTTTGTATTGATTATAGAAAATTAAATGACGCCACCAGAAAAGATCACTTTCCCTTACCTTTCATTGATCAAATGTTGGAAAGATTAGCCCGAAATAGTTACTATTGTTTTCTTGACGGTTTCTCCGGATACTTTCAAATTCCAATCGCACCCGAGGACCAAGAGAAAACCACATTCACGTACCCTTATGGTACTTTTGCTTACAAACACATGCCATTTGGACTTTGCAATGCCCCTGCAACCTTTCAAAGGTGCATGATGGCGATTTTTCACGACATGATAGAAGAATGCATGGAAGTTTTCATGAATGACTTTTCAGTCTTCGGTGATACATTTGAATCATGTCTAGTTAATTTTGAACGAACGCTTATTAGATGCGAACAATCAAATCTAGTTCTTAATTGGGAGAAATGCCATTTCATGGTTAAAGAAGGCATCGTTCTTGGTCATAAAATTTCAAAGGAAGGAATTAAAGTGGATAGAGCTAAAGTAGATGCAATTGCTAAACTTCCACATCCCACCAATGTTAGAGGAGTTAGGAGTTTTCTAGGGCATGCCGGTTTTTACCGACATTTCATAAAAGATTTTTCTAAAATTGCCACTCCTATGAATAAACTCCTTGAAAAAGATGCTCCATTCATCTTTTCGGATGAATGCATCAAATCTTTTAATATTCTTAAAGAAAAACTCACTAATGCGCCGATCATGATAACTCCAAATTGGAATCTACCGTTTGAACTTATGTGCGATGCAAGTGATTTTGCAATGAGAGCCGTTTTAGGACAAAGGATTTAAAAATTGTTTCAACCTATTTATTATGCTAGTAAGATGTTACAAGGAGTACAAACAAATTACAAAACTACTGAAAAAGAACTCCTTGCTATTGTCTTTGCTTTTGACAAATTTCGTTCATATCTCGTTCTAGCAAAAACGGTGGTCTATACCGACCATTCTGCTCTTAGATACCTATTTTCAAAAGAAGATTCCAAACCACGATTAATCCGTTGGATCTTACTCTTACAAGAGTTCGATATTGAAATCCGAGACAAAAAGGGAGCAGAAAATCTCGCCGCTGATCATCTTTCTCGTCTTGAAAATCCTGAATTAGAAGTTCTAAATGAATCGGCCATACAAGATAACTTTTTTGATGAATATCTCTTGAAAATTGATTATAATGAAATTCCATGGTTTGCAGACTATGCAAACTACTTAGTATGTGGATTCCTTGAAAAAGGGTTGTCGTACCAAAAATGAAAGAAATTCTTTAGTGATATAAAACACTATTTTTGGGAAGATACACATTTTTTTAAAAGTTATCCCGATGGAATAATACGCCGATGCGTATTCGGGGATGAAGCTAGTCAAATCTTAAATCATTGTCACACAGGACCAACAGGAGGGCATTATGGGCCTCAACTTACAGCAAGAAAAGTTTACGACGCTGGATTCTATTGGCCTACAATTTTCAAAGACTCACACCTTCTTTATAAATCCTGTGATGCTTGTCAAAGGGCCAGAAAAATAAGTCACCGCGATGAAATAATCTCTACATTCTCGTTGCCATTGATTATGTATCTAAATAGGCGGAAGCACAAGCTCTCCCAACTAACGATGCACGAGTTGTAGTCAATTTTCTAAAACATGTTTTTGCTAGGTTCGGAATACCGAAAGCTTTAATAAGTGATCGGGGTACTCATTTTTGTAATAATCAACTTGAGAAAGTTCTCAAAAGATATGGAGTAACTCATAAAATCTCAACCGCTTATCATCCACAAACAAGTGGACAAGTTGAAAATACCAACCGAGCATTAAAACGTATTCTAGAGAAAACTGTAGGATCAAATCCGAAGGAATGTTCCATGAAATTGGAGGATGCACTCTGGGCTTTTAGAACAGCCTACAAAACTCCAATTGGAACCACACCTTTTAAACTCGTTTACGGAAAAGCATGTCACCTTCCAGTAGAAATTGAGCACAAAGCATTTTGGGCTTTGAAGACGTGTAATCTTGATTTACATGAAGTCGGACGTTTACGATTAAGTCAACTAAACGAATTTGAAGAATTAAGACATGATGCATATGAAAATTCCTTAATCTATAAGGAAAGAACGAAGAAATGGCATGATAAAAGAATCAGAAGTTCAAAAGAATTTAAGGAAGGAGATAGAGTTCTTCTTTTCAATTCACGATTCAAGCTATTTTCTGAAAAATTAAAATCAAGATGGTCTGGACCATTCATAGTCAAAAGAGTTTTCCCATACGGAACAATAGAATTAATAAATTCAAATGGGATTGATTTTAAAGTTAATGGTCACGGAGTTAAACATTACATAAAAGGTCCGATGGAAGTTGACAATGAAGTCAATCATAATTTCACCACTCAAGAAAACCCTCAGAATGAAAACATAAATATGTTATCAACAACATATGAAAAACAAAAATTGGAAGATGGAGAAGCTTCAAATTGGAGTGATGAAGAAGAATTTCTATACAAACCTCCCATTCCAAGAAATGAAGAAAAATGTGAACAAGAAGTTCTAGTAGAAGTGGAAGAATCAAGAAAAGATCACCCGGAAAAGGTTAACAAACCAACTCTACTTACTAAACTAGGAGACCCATGTGAATTTATCATTTCTTGCTTGCTTAATGATGGTGCTATGTATAATGGACTCGCAGATTTAGGAGCAAGTGCAAATGTTATGCCTCTTTCCTTATACAAAAGATTAGGTGTGGGTAAATTAAGACCAACCAGAATAGGTGTTCAATTATTTGATCAAACCATTAAACACCTGGTTGGAATAGCCAATAATTTGGTTGTTAAATTGGGGAGTTTGACCTTTGTTGCAAACTTCATAGTTATTAATATGGAGGAAGACCTTGATATTCCTCTAATTTTAGTTCGCCCATTTTTAGCAACCACCGAAGCATTCAATGATATAAGAGAAGGTAGAATGACACTTAGGGATGGTAACAAATCGGTTACCTTTGTGAACTGAAAGTTTAGATCTCCACCAACCAAAACTGTTGAACCCATAAAAACGCCTATGTGTGGGGAGGATGAAGAAACACCTAATGATAACCCGATAACAAAGAACCCCGTTATTGATACGAAATTAGATGAACCCATTTTCAACAGTTCAACGAAGAAACTTTATAAACGGATTCAAGATGCTAGGATTAAAGGGAACTTTAAGTTATGTAACCGATTAGTATCCAATTTGTCGCCTAAAGAAAAGGCAATGTTAGTTGAATTTGTGAAAGTTATAGAGGAAATCAACAATTGGCTTGAAGCAAAATTCAGAGATATACAAGTTGTTGATAGTCCAATTGAAAACGAAGTTAATCACAAATTAGATTTTCTATTTTCGTGTAGTTCTCGAGAATGGAATCCGAATGGTCTTTCCCTAGCAGACCCTAAAGAACTAGTCTTCTCCCCTCATTCTGAATTTTTATTTCTTTTAGGTTTTACGAGATGAAGAATTCCTTTGATCTGAACCATGGTCTACTACTACACGCTTTGATTACTAAACGTAATAATAACATCTTCCTGAGTGAACTAGTATCATTCATAAGAGGAAAAATGGACGAAGTAAGGAAAGAACTCAGGAAAGATCATCATAAGACACATTTTGGTAAAGGAAAATCAAAATTCGCAACAAAAAGAAGAGCACGACATCTTGAAAGATGTCATAAATGCGGAAAATGGTCACACGAAGGTAAATGTTCGAACAATCAAACATATTCAAATACCGAATTTGTTACTCTATGCAGAGAAGGACCGTTCATATGTTTAGAAGAAAAGTTATTGAAAATTCGAGGTTACGCTTATGTAGCTATGGAAAACCAAATCACACGACTCTCCTATGAGTCGGCTAAAGCAGGTCTCTGAGAATTCTATCTCACAGGTAAGTATGTACAGTTTTTATTTTATTTTTATTGCTTTTAACCTTTTGATAATAAACGCTGAATCGTTCGCTATAAAGTGGTAAATTGATATTCAATAAAATTAGGTATGCGAAACCGAAATTATTAATATCATACAAAAATTTATTACATCACTGCAAAATTTACCGTTTATTCATAAGGTATAAATATCTTTAATCAATCAATTCAAAATATTTCAGAAATTCGTCAGGAGTAAAACTAGGTAAAATAGCCGAAATTACTTTACCCAAAAGAATGGCGTATATTTTTGATAATATTTGATTGATTAAAGTGGGATAAAAGACCAAAAATATTTTTAATTTTAATTTTTACCTTGTTTTTAAATTAATATTAAAATATTAAATTATTATTGTAAATTTTTAAAACCAATATATTTAAGTTTTTAAATATTTTAAAAATTAATATTTTCAATATAAGTTTGTAAAATTAATGTATAAAAATATTAATGATATTTATATGAATTTTTAATTTTATGCATTTTAAATTTAAGTTTGGTGTGAATTTAAAAACAAAAATGTACTTTATTTCATTAAGTTAAAAATATGATTTTTAAAATTTGTCGTAAGTTGAAGATTAGGTCGTTGAACCGAAATTGCTTTACCCAAGGGAGGGATGAGAAATTTTATTATCATTATTTTTAATCTCATTGATCCAAAGTATGCAAAAACATTAAAAAAAACCCAAAAATCTTTGCTTTTAAAACAACGCTTAAAAATGACAAATTTTAAAATTTTGTCGAGAGACGAACTAGGACAACGATCCGAACCGCCCTCATTCTAAAAGAAAATAAAATTTTAAAATTAATTAATTGTTTCATAAGTAAATGGTTTTATTAATGAAAAAAAAGAATCAGGGACCCCATGCGATCACATGGGATTTACCCTATACCACCATGCGATCGCATGGCCTTAAAAATCTGGTCAGGATCAAAAACCCCACGTGCTGTGCTTCTGTCTCCACACATCACACACACAAAACTACGCAAATACACACAAAAGGCTCTCAAAAATCATCATTTTTCAACCAAATTACTCGAAATGTCTTGCAATAATCCGCTATAATCATTCCTATATTCAGATGGGGAGGCAGGAAGGTAAAATTTTCACCCCTAAAACTCTTTAAATTTGAATTATAGTGTTCTTGAGCTAAATTTTACCTAATTTGATTTTGTTAATTTCTAGTGTAATTAGAGTTAAATTGTTAGTATATTATGCTTGTATAACCTAGATTGATGCTATTTAACATGATTTGAAGCCTTAAACTTCAAAAATTTTAGGAATCTAGAGTTTGTGTTCTTGAGCAATTTGGGACTTTTTGATATAAACAGGTTATGGCCAATTTTTGTCATGAATTATTGCTAAATTAGGTAGTGTAACATGTTAAGGTTGCTAAATGATCCAAACTTTGATCCTAAACAAGATTTTTGAGAATTAAAGTCTAAAATTCATGAACTTGATTAATTTGATATAAATGCCATTTGAAACTTGTTTAATTACTAGTAATGATTATTTTGACATGTTATTTTTTTAGATAAAAGCTTATGAACTTTGTAAACATTTTCATATGTGCTTATTTGAAAAAATTGTAGAATTGATAAAAATATGAAAATGAGTATAAGTTTAATATGGATTAAACATGTTATTGTAATTGTTTTAATTTGTTATTTTGCTAACACTAATGGATATTTGGATGCACAAATTTTGTGTTTAATGTGTTTTGCAGAGAAATATAGATACGGACGGTGCATCATCGTCTAGACAACCTGATTCGGAACCACAACCAGAGATGCAATATCACGAACCGGAACAATAACCTAAACAACAACAACATTATGATCAACACGTGCCATACTATGAACCAGAACCACAATTTTTTATTGCCTACGTAGTATTTCCCGTTCACCATATAATAGAACACCCAACAATTCATGAAGAACAGTTGCATCCCAATTTAAGATTTGATACATGTTGGAGAGATTACCCGACGTACCAAAGTAACAAATTTAAGCTTTGGACCAAAAATGTAGAAGTACCAAGGGTAATAGATTGGGAGCCTTTGGAAAAGGTCCACCTAGCTAACCCAGTTAGGTAGCATCTAATCCAAAGGTATGGCAGCTCTTCTTTTTTCGATTGGGAACGTTTATTTACCACTCGTAGGCCTGTATATAAAGAGTGGTGTGTTGAGCTAATGAGTGCTATAACTTTTAATAAGGATGTAGATAGGTTAGACGATAAGAGTTTTCTTAGATTTTTACTTGGCCGTAGGATGTACAGGATGTCCATGCTGGACATGGCCAGGGCTTTACAGATTTACACTTCCGCTGAATTACTATCACCTGATTGTACAAATTTGATTTATCATGGTGAGAGGGTAGATATAAATTTTGACGCTAACGCCATCTGGAGGCGTATGTCAAATTTTAATGTGTTTACGCGGGGAGGAAGACACTCCTATTTAGATATTAATAAAGCCGAGCTTCGTATAATACATAGATTCTTAGCAAACTCGATTACACAAAGAGGTAACAACAAGGAGAAAATGACCCTACATGATTTATTTTACCTTAAGTGCATTCGAGATACTAGAAGCTTTGTTAATATCCCCTACTGTGTTGGTTTTTTATCTGTCCAAAATGGTGGAAGGTATACAGGACGGGGGAATAATAGGAGGATGCATTTTTGTTACTCTCATTGGAGAGTATTTAGGTGTAGATAGGGAACAAGGGGGTCCAATGATGGTAGTTAGGGAACAAGATGAGACTTTAGGTTTGCAAGTCTATCAAGGTGCAAAGGTATTGACTAGGAGACGCAATCAGGCAGTGCCATATCAGGGCTGCCATCCACAGGTAGAGAGAGGTTCGGATGAGGAGATGGAGGAAGCAGATGACATCAGGGATGTCATTAGGGATAGTTTTACTGACGTTTTCCAGCGTATATGGAAATGAGTAATGAGGAGAGGCATCGTCGGTATGAGCAGTGGCAAGTCGCGAATGAGTATGAGACTTCCATGCGACGCCAACACGATAGCTGGCAAGTTCATCAGCACCAAATCATGAGCCAGCTATCTTATCAGGTACCAAATAACTACATCCACCACATCAGCCCGACATGCGACCACCCTTTGACCTGTACGACCCAATCAAGCCTACCAGGACACCTATCACCAACCATGGAACCCGAAGGACGATATAAATTGGAATCTCTATTCAAATCAATAGTGTTCCATTGGTTATTTCTTATCTTTTATTATTTTTATCTATTTATGTTAAACACTTAACATTTTGATACTTTTATGTAATGTTTAATATTTTTATTATTGTAACCTAATATTTCATTTTTGCAATTTGAAAGTGGGATATTAAGTCCCATTTCAAATTACCATGCATGTTTATATTTGTATTGTATGTATTTTATTTCATGTACACAACATGGTAAAACAGCGCATTTTCAAAGACTGACATTAAGTTCAGCAAAAGCAACTAATTTTGACAACAAGATGCAAAATAAATGTGAAATAACAACTGCAGGAATGAACAAATGATGTGCACCATTTATCATTCAACACAAACAAGAATATGTTTGGAAACTTTGGTAAAATTTAACCATATTTCTACGCTAATCACCCTCAATAATTTAAATTGCTACTGATTTCTTGCAAATGAGGGAATTGCAAGATCTTAAGTGTGGGAAGGGATTAAATTCTTTAGGATTTTAAAAAAATTAATTTAAACACTTGGTTACCATTAAAAATACTAGTAATGCAGTAGTTGTATTAGAATCTAGTGCTCTCTGATAATAAAGAACAGCCCTAGTCTTATATACTGACTACCCACTTCTAGTAAAAAAATTAAAAAAAAAAATGAACTCAAAATCATGTTTATACATATTTATGAACGATAAAACTAGGTGTTAACACCGAAATTATTGTTACCTCGGAAAGGACATAAATTGAGAAACAACCCAAAATGCTTGAATTCATTTAAAATGGAATAGAGGAGAATAAAAAGGCAAAGAAAGAAAAATAAAAGCCAAGTGTGGAAAAAATTTACCAAGTTATTTAGAACATATATCACATATTTTGTACAAATAATTGAAGATACTTTTGTTTTGGACGATTTTAATCAAGTTTTACCCAGTTTATTGTAATGGAATTTAAAAGGAAGTAAAGTCTTCCGAGAAAAAGACATGCGCTTCTTGATTAAGGTCAGGAAGCTGTCATCCAGACCAGTTGTAGAGTCTACGAAAAACCTTGAAAAGTTTTCTCAAAAATCAGCTGGAAATCTACGGACCTCAGCATCAAACAGGGTCGCCAAGTGGTCAGACTTATCCTAACCATGAGAGGATCTGTCTCGTACAATGGGGGCACCGTGAAAATTAGCTTATAAGACTAATGAATCAGATCCCCAGAAAGGATAATCTCCTTAAAGATCAAAAATAAGCTTTTAAGCCTGATATTACTCAATCCTTGAGATTGACCTTAAAGATTGAGAATTCAAACTCATGGAATTCGATGATATCTAAACTCGAGCTTGAACGAGAAAATATTTTGATCAAATTACAAACCGATTTGTTTTCTAAAACCCTATTTTTAATGCGTTCATTACCATTGAACGTAAAATCCTAATAATTCATCGGAATTCATTAGGTCACCTGAACCAAATCAGGTGTCAACCGTAAGAACGGTGGTTGCATAGCATGGTCGAAGACAGGACCTTGTGCCAGACCGAAAAACTATAGGGTGATCTTTACTATTGCTCCTACAAAGGATAGTAATTGCATCTGACACGATATAGACCATAATTATCTGCATGTCATGGGACATTGCCTTAACAGTTGCTTGTTCAACGCTTTCCTTTACAACCGGACGGTAGTTTACCAAAAGGTAATATACGGAGCAAGTATACTGGACGTGTTGCTTTCCCAATACAAGGTTAGCAAGTGGGTGACACAAAACCACAAGTTTTGAGCTAAAATTTTCAAATCTGAAACCCACGAAACCCACAAAAACATTTTGCAAACACCGGTGAAAGGTTATTCAGGAAAACTTATCTAGGGTAAAAGCTAGATTGAATTTTTAAAAGATCAAAAGTTTTCATAAAGATCCAATTTCCTTAAAGGATCTAAATTTTCATAGTCATGTGGGACTGTAAACTACAACGTTACTATCATTGTTCATACCGCCGTATAGAAATCACTGATGTACCAAGTGTGAAGAATAAAGAAGTGATTCAAGTATGTTTTTATTCAAAGTTCTATATTGCTTGAGGACAAGCAACGCTCAAGTGTGGGAATATTTGATAATGCTAAAAATGAACATATATTTCATAGCATTATCCCTCAAGAAATACAAGCTTTTAGTTGCAATTGTTCTATTTACAAGTGATATTCGTTTAAATAATAAAAGGTGAAGACAAAAGACAGATTCGACGAATTGAAGATGCAAATGACCAAAACGCTAAAAAGTACAAAGGTCAATCCAAGAGGTTCAATTTATTGATGAGAAACGTCTAAAAGTTACAAGAGTACGAGCCGCGAAACGCAAAGTACAAGATATTAAATAGTACGCAAGGACGTTCAAAAATCAGGAACTAGGACATGAACCAACTATCAGCGCGCGACGCAACGGACCAAAAATTACAAGTCAACTAGGCACATGAATATAATATAATATATATATAATTATATAAAATTATATATATTATATTATATTATTTATAAACCTTCGGTAAACAAGAAAACAAGAGATGTGAGCTGTCTAAGGCGGCTATGCGATCGCATGGCCAGGAAGGCTTAATCCCATGTGATCGCATGGCATACTGTAGCAGGTCCGGTCCTATAAATTGCAACGTTTGGTCGACGAATTTTACCTACATCATATCCATCTACTCTCTATCTTTCAAATATATATTTATATTTATATTTTAATTTTAATTTTAATTTAAGTTTAATAATAATAATTTTATGTTAGCGAATGTTTTAAGTTTGTAAGTCGAAATTATGTCCGTGTAACGCTACGCTATTATTAATCATTGTAAGTTATGTTCAACCTTTTTAAATTAATGTCTCGTAGCTAAATTATTATTATGCTTATTTAAGCCGAAGTAATCGTGATGTTGGGCTAAATAATAAGATTGGGTAATTGGGCTTTGTACCATAATTGGGGTTTGAACAAAAGAACGACACTTGTGGAAATCAGACTATGGGTTATTAATGGCCTTTATATTAACTAAACGATATATCGTTAATTTAATATAAAGGTTACAATTTGACGTATCTATAAATAACCACATACGCTTAATCGGGTACAGTGGGCGGGATATTTATAAATACAAATTATTATTCATTTGACTGGATACGGGGATGGATTAATAGTTAATGGACTCATTAAAACAGGGGTGGATTACATTCAAGGGTAATTGGTGTAATTGTTAACAAAGTAGTAAAACCTTGGATTACACGCAGTCGATAATCTGGTGTATTCATTAAATAAAGTATTAAGACCTTGTTACAGTTCGAATCCCCAATTAGTTGGAATATTTAACTTCGGATATAAGGTTAATTTGACGAAGATCCTCGCACTTTATAATTATGACCGATGGACTATTATGGACAAAACCGTATGGACATATCGAATAATCCAGGGAAAAAGACAATTAACCCATGGTAATAAATTAAAATCAATACGTCAAACATCATGATTATGAAAGTTTAAATAAACATAATTCCTTTATTTTATATCTCATCGCACTTTTATTTACTTTCATTTTATTTATCGCACTTTTAATTATCGTATTTTTAAATTATCACAATTTTATTTATCGTCATTTTATTTATCGCACTTTAAATTATCGTACTTTTATTATCGTTATTTACTTTACGCTTTAAATTAAGTCATTTGTATATTTAATATTTTACATTAGGTTTTAATTGCGACTTAAGACATAAAATCGATAAACCGGTCATTAAACGGTAAAACCCCCTTTTTATAATAATAATAATAATACTACTTACTACTTATATATATATATATATATATATATATATATATATATATATATATATATATATATACATATTTATACAAATATAGTTTTTAAAAAATATAGCGTTAAACTTGGCTAGCTCCCTACGGAACGAACCGGACTTACTAAAAACTACACTACTTTACGATTAGGTACACTGCCTATAAGTGTTGTAGCAAGGTTTAGGTATATCCATTCTATAAATAAATAAATAACTTGTGTAAAATTGTATCGTATTTAATAGTATTTCGCAATAAAAATATAACTATTTCGTATACACCTCGCATAACATCAGTAATCTCCTATTCTAAGCACTCACACCCTTCCTTGAAAGGACAACAAACCATGCGGGCCTAAGGTAATAGACTCCGTTTGCCCCATGATTCGTTCCTCATGTTTTTTGTTAACAAAAGCTTCAATTTGAATCTCACCAAGCTTTACAAGAAAATCGTTAGTAATAATCATGCGTAACTGTAACATACTGAAACCCGGGCTAGTTGTAAGTGGATTATTTTTGACCTTAGGGTTTGTGCTTAGTCTTAAGTGCTTTTTATTTTAATTATTTTATTAGTGTTTTAATATAATTGTGTTGTGACCAGTTTGTGACAAGGGCCCCAGAACAGGTTTGTTTATTTTAATTGGACCTCGTTTGGGTTACCTAATCTTGTGCGAAAGATATCAGATAACTGGTAAATACCCGTATATTGTGGGGTATGAGGTTTTAACCCCAAATTAAGTGTGAGACCAGCTAATTTCCTCTCAATTGCTCCTGAACCTTCCTCTCACTCACTCTCACCTAACTTCACCTCCTTCAAACAACCCTAAATCATTTGATCTCGATTTAAAGCTTGATTTTGGTGTCAAATCGTTCCTTATGTTGTTGTGATTCTAACAAGGTAAAGTTTATATGATTTCGTGATCAAATCAGTGTCAAAATGGGTGTTTTAGTCAAGTTTTATGAAAGTGGGTTTTGATGTCCAAATTGGTTCAATTTGTTGTTGTTTGTACATAAAAGTTGTGGGTTTATGTTTCTAAATGTTTAGTGTAAAAGATGTAACCAGTTTTGAGGTCAAAAACGTGTCCAAAGTTGAGATTTGGTGATTTTGGGTTGAAACCCGTCACTTTGCTGCTGTTGCAGCTGATGAACTACCTTCGGCCGATGGTCGTTGACCATCGACCGATGGTGAGGGTCGATCGGCCGGTGGACAAGACCATCGACCGATGGTGTGAGATTCTGACCAGCTGATGTAATTTTGACGATCGACCGATTGTGGGAGACCATCGACCGATGGTGTGTTGACGATCGGCCGATGGATGGGACCATCGACCGATGGTCTTAGACAGTGAAATTTTTACTAAGTGTTGATTTATAGCCGTTATGCTGTCCCCGTGTTTTTATGATTTTCAGGATGTAAATTCTGAAAGTGCACAAGTGTTAAGCATGAAAATTTTAGCGGACGCATTTTTTTACTAATTTGCTATAATTCGCTGTCATTGTGTCTAATCTTGATGGGAACACTATTCTAACTTGGTTTTTGCTGTTCTCAGGAGATAAGGACAAGGAGGAAGCTCAGAAATAATAACTGAGCAGTTGCAGGTAATTGGTGAGTGGGTCTATCTACGGATAGAGTTTAAGTAGCATATCATGCTACTGTGGTTGACTCTTTTGCCATGCATAGTGTAGGAATTGCTATGATAGAATAATATCGTTTGCCTGATGTTGTATGTGAATTATGTGTACACTGTGTGATTGGCACCAGTCGGGCCTAGGGAGACTGGGGACTCGAGACTGTGCCTAGGAGAGGTTAGAGTCCGTATGAGGTCAACCGTGCCTAGGGGAGGTTGGGTCCATAGGCTACTGATTATTGAGTATAGTGTGAGCGATGCACCCCCTGCATCTGGATAACTATACTGTGAATTGAGTAGCAGGGACTATCAGTAGACTCAGGCCCGATCAGCTGAGAGTCGTGTGCTCGTACAAGCCGCCGATCCTCGTATTGTCTTATTGTATGCTAGTTGGTAGTTAGCAAGTGTTGTTGTTAGTATATAGCTTGTGTGTGGCTTAAGCTATATCTGTTAGATAGATTCCATTCACTTAGCGGTGCGCTAATCCCCCACATGTTTCCCCCTTTGCAAGTTTAGGTACTGCTAGTCGGGATGGGTATTGATGCAGAAGACATGTTTGACAACCCTACTCTGATGTGGACTTTTGTTTAAATAATGTTTTGTAATAACGTAACACTGTTGTGTAAGCTTAAACTTAATTATACGGTTTAATGTAATGATGTGACTTATATTGTGTTTATTATTAAATTCTTCCGCTGTGTATTAAAAAAAAAATGGCCAGTGTTACAGTAACGATCCTACTCGTATCGCCGGATGTTGACTCTTTTGACTTAATGCATATGCGACCACATTCACCTTATTCGGATGATAAAGTATTTCACAATCGTAATCCTTTACCACATCCATCCACCTACGTTGACGATAATTCAAATCTCATTGGTTAAAGAGATGTTTCAAACTCTTATGATCCGAATAAATCTTACACTTGACACCATACAAGTAGTGGCGCCAAATTTTTAACGCATGAACCACCGCCGCCAATTTGAGATCATGATTCGGGTATCTCTTTTCGTGCTCCTTTAATTGTCGAGAGGCATAAGCGATGACTTTACCTCTTTGCATTAGAACACACCCGATTCCATTTAATGAGGCATCACAATAAACCGTCATATCTTCTACACCTTCTGGCAACAGTAATACCAGAGCTTGACACCATTTCTCTTTCAACAGTTGAAAAGCAATCGCTTGCTCGTTCTCCCAATTAAATCTCGCGTTCTTCCTTGTCAACTTTGTTAACGGAGAAGCGATCTTGGAAAAGTCTTGGATAAACCGACGATAATAACCGGCCAATCCGAGAAAACTTCGGATTTTCGTAGGTGTAGTCGGTTGCTCCCAACTCTTCACCGTCTCTATCTTCCCCGAATCGACTTGAATACCGTCTTTATTCACAATATGACCAAGGAATTGAACTTCCCTTAGCCAAAATTCACACTTTGAAAGTTTAGCATACAACTTCTCCTTCCGCAACGTCTTCAACACTTCGTGCAAATGACGTTCGTGTTCTTTCATGCTCTTAGAATAGAAAAGAATGTCGTCGATGAAAACAATTACCGACTTGTCCAACATAGGTTGGCACACTCGGTTCATAAGATCCATGAATGTCGTCGGTGCATTCGTAAGACCAAAAGGCATTACCACGAATTCAAAATGCCCATAGCGAGTTCGAAAAGCCGTGTTCTCAATATCTTCCTCACGTACCCGTATTTGGTGATAGCCGGACCGTAAGTCAATCTTAGAAAAATACGTAGCACCTTGGAGTTGGTCAAATAAATCGTCAATCCGAGGCAATGGATAACGATACTTGATCATCACTTTATTCAACTCCCGATAATCAATGCACATCCGCATACTACCATCCTTCTTCTTCACGAATAAAACCGGAGCACCCCATGGTGAGGCACTCGGTCGAATGAAACCTTTTTCAAGCAACTCTTGGGTTTGATTTAACAACTCTTGTATTTCTGTTGGCGCTAAACAATAAGGAGTCTTTGCAATGGGAGTAGCCCCCGGAACCAACTCAATGCGAAATTCGACTTGTCTTTCCACCGGAACACCCGGTAATTCATCCGAAAACACATCTTCAAATTCATTAACCACCAGAATTTCACGAATGGATGGTGGCTCTTCACGAGTATAAACTACATGGGCAAGAAAAGCCACACCACCACTACTAAGGAAACGATGTGCCCGTGCATAATGGCACAAGTCTTCTTCGTTTCTCGCCATGAATGATTAATTCTCCCCCACTTGGGGTCTTCACACGAATAGACTTTTCATGGCATGAAATATCGGCCCTATAACGTGAAATGTCCCGTTCTTATTGATTAAAAACGTTCCATATTAATTGATTTCGTTGCGAGGTTTTGACCTCTATACGAGACGTTTTTCAAAGACTGCATTCATTTTAAAACAAACCATAACCTTTATTTCATCAATAAAGGTTTAAAAAGCTTTACGTAGATTATCAAATAATGATAATCTAAAATATCCTGTTTACACACGACCATTACATAATGGTTTACAATACAAATATGTTACAACAAAATAAGTTTCTTGAATGCAGTTTTTACACAATATCATACAAGCATGGACTCCAAATCTCGTCCTTATTTAAGTATGCGACAGCGGAAGCTCTTAATAATCACCTGAGAATAAACATGCTTAAAACGTCAACAAAAATGTTGGTGAGTTATAGGTTTAACCTATATATATCAAATCGTAACAATAGACCACAAGATTTCATATTTCAATACACATCCCATACATAGAGATAAAAATCATTCATATGGTGAACACCTGGTAACCGACATTAACAAGATGCATATATATAAGAATATCCCCATCATTCCGGGACACCCTTTGGATATGATATAAATTTCGAAGTACTAAAGCATCCGGTACTTTGGATGGGGTTTGTTAGGCCCAATAGATCTATCTTTAGGATTCGCGTCAATTAGGGTGTCTGTTCCCTAATTCTTAGATTACCAGACTTAATAAAATGGGGCATATTCGATTTCGATAATTCAACCATAGAATGTAGTTTCACGTACTTGTGTCTATTTTGTAAATCATTTATAAAACCTGCATGTATTCTCATCCCAAAAATATTAGATTTTAAAAGTGGGACTATAACTCAGTTTCACAGATTTTTACTTCGTCGGGAAGTAAGACTTGGCCACTGGTTGATTCACGAACCTATAACAATATATACATATATATCAAAGTATGTTCAAAATATATTTACAACACTTTTAATATATTTTGATGTTTTAAGTTTATTAAGTCAGCTGTCCTCGTTAGTAACCTACAACTAGTTGTCCACAGTTAGATGTACAGAAATAAATCGATAAATATTATCTTGAATCAATCCACGACCCAGTGTATACGTATAACTCAAACTATATATATTTTGGAATCAACCTCAACCCTGTATAGCTAACTCCAACATTCACATATAGAGTGTCTATGGTTGTTCCGAAATATATATAGATGTGTCGACATGATAGGTCGAAACATTGTATACGTGTCTATGGTTTCTCAAGATTACATAATATACAATACAAGTTGATTAAGTTATGGTTGGAATAGATTTGTTACCAATTTTCACGTAGCTAAAATGAGAAAAATTATCCAATCTTGTTTTACCCATAACTTCTTCATTTTAAATCCGTTTTGAGTGAATCAAATTGCTATGGTTTCATATTGAACTCTATTTTGTGAATCTAAACAGAAAAAGTATTGGTTTATAGTCGGAAAAATAAGTTACAAGTTGTTTTTGTAAAGGTAGTCATTTCAGTCGAAAGAACGACGTCTAGATGACCATTTTAGAAAACATACTTCCACTTTGAGTTTAACCATAATTTTTGGATATAGTTTCATATTCATAATAAAAATAATTTTCTCAGAATAACAACTTTTAAATCAAAGTTTATCATAGTTTTTAATTAACTAACCCAAAACAGCCCGCGGTGTTACTGCGACGGCGTAAATCCGGTTTTACGGTGTTTTTCGTGTTTACAGGTTTTAAATCATTAAGTTAGCATATCATATAGATATAGAACATGTGTTTAGTTGATTTTAAAAGTCAAGTTAGAAGGATTAACTTTTGTTTGCGAACAAGTTTAGAATTAACTAAACTATGTTCTAGTGATTACAAGTTTAAACCTTCGAATAAGATAGCTTTATATGTATGAATCGAATGATGTTATGAACATCATTACTACCTTAAGTTCCTTGGATAAACCTACTGGAAAAGTGAAAAATGGATCTAGCTTCAATGGATCCTTGGATGGCTCGAAGTTCTTGAAGCAGAATCATGACACGAAAACAAGTTCAAGTAAGATCATCACTTGAAATAAGATTGTTATAGTTATAGAAATTGAACCAAAGTTTGAATATGATTATTACCTTGTATTAGAATGATAACCTACTGTAAGAAACAAAGATTTCTTGAGGTTGGATGATCACCTTACAAGATTGGAAGTGAGCTAGCAACTTGAAAGTATTCTTGATTTTATGTAACTAGAACTTGTAGAATATATGAAGAACACTTAGAAATTGAAGATAGAACTTGAGAGAGATTAATTAGATGAAGAAAATTGAAGAATGAAAGTTTTTGTAGGTGTTTTTGGTCGTTGGTGTATGGATTAGATATAAAGGATATGTAATTTTGTTTTCATGTAAATAAGTCATGAATGATTACTCATATTTTTGTAATTTTATGAGATATTTCATGCTAGTTGCCAAATGATGGTTCCAACATGTGTTAGGTGAATCACATGGGCTGCTAAGAGCTAATCATTGGAGTGTATATACCAATAGTACATACATCTAAAAGCTGTGTATTGTACGAGTACGAATACGGGTGCATACGAGTAGAATTGTTGATGAAACTGAACGAGGATGTAATTGTAAGCATTTTTGTTAAGTAGAAGTATTTTGATAAGTGTATTGAAGTCTTTCAAAAGTGTATGAATACATATTAAAACACTACATGTATATACATTTTAACTGAGTCGTTAAGTCATCGTTAGTCGTTACATGTAAATGTTGTTTTGAAACCTTTAGGTTAACGATCTTGTTAAATGTTGTTAGCCCAATGTTTATAATATCAAAAGAGATTTTAAATTATTATATTATCATGATATTATGATGTACGAATATCTCTTAATATGATATATATACATTAAATGACGTTACAACGATAATCGTTACATATATGTCTCGTTTCAAAATCATTAAGTTAGTAGTCTTGTTTTTACATATGTAGTTCATTGTTAATATACTTAATGATATGTTTACTTATCATAATATCATGTTAACTATATATATAACCATATATATGTCATCATATAGTTTTTACAAGTTTTAACGTTCGTGAATCACCGGTCAACTTGGGTGGTCAATTGTCTATATGAGACATATTTCAATTATTCAAGTCTTAACAAGTTTGATTGCTTAACATGTTGGAAACATTTAATCATGTAAATATCAATCTCAATTAATATATATAAACATGGAAAAGTTCGGGTCACTACAGTACCTACCCGTTAAATAAATTTCGTCCCGAAATTTTAAGCAGTTGGAGGTGTTGACGTATCTTCTGGAAATAAATGCGGGTATTTCTTCTTCATCTGATCTTCACGCTCCCAGGTGAACTCGGATCCTCTACGAGCATTCCATCGAACCTTAACAATTGGTATCTTGTTTTGCTTAAGTCTTTTAACCTCACGATCCATTATTTCGACGGGTTCTTCGATGAATTGAAGTTTTTCGTTGATTTGGATTTCATCTAACGGAATAGTGAGATCTTCTTTAGCAAAACATTTCTTCAAATTTGAGACGTGGAAAGTGTTATGTACAGCCGCGAGTTGTTGAGGTAACTCAAGTCGGTAAGCTACTGGTCCGACACGATCAATAATCTTGAATGGTCCAATATACCTTGGATTTAATTTCCCTCATTTACCAAATCGAACAACGCCTTTCCAAGGTGCAACTTTAAGCATGACCATCTCTCCAATTTCAAATTCTATATCTTTTCTTTTAATGTCAGCGTAGCACATTTGTCGACTTTGGGCGGTTTTCAACCGTTGTTGAATTTGGATGATCTTCTCGGTAGTTTCTTGTATAATCTCCGGACCCGTAATCTGTCTATCCCCCACTTCAATCCAACAAATCGGAGACCTGCACTTTCTACCATAAAGTGCTTCAAACGGCGCCATCTCAATGCTTGAATGGTAGCTGTTTGAAATGTCCCGTTCTTATTGATTAAAAACGTTCCATATTAATTGATTTCGTTGCGAGGTTTTGACCTCTATATGAGACGTTTTTCAAAGACTGCATTCATTTTTAAACAAACCATAACCTTTATTTCATCAATAAAGGTTTAAAAAGCTTTACGTAGATTATCAAATAATGATAATCTAAAATATCCTGTTTACACACGACCATTACATAATGGTTTACAATACAAATATGTTACAACAAAATAAGTTTCTTGAATGCAGTTTTTACACAATATCATACAAGCATGGACTCCAAATCTTGTCCTTATTTAAGTATGCGACAGCGGAAGCTCTTAATAATCACCTGAGAATAAACATGCTTAAAACGTCAACAAAAATGTTGGTGAGTTATAGGTTTAACCTATATATATATATCAAATCGTAACAATAGACCACAAGATTTCATATTTCAATACACATCCCATACATAGAGATAAAAATCATTCATATGGTGAACACCTGGTAACCGACAATAACAAGATGCATATATAAGAATATCCCCATCATTCCGGGAAACCCTTCGGATATGATATAAATTTCGAAGTACTAAAGCATCCGGTACTTTGGATGGGGTTTGTTAGGCCCAATAGATCTATCTTTAGGATTCGCGTCAATTAGGGTGTCTGTTCCCTAATTCTTAGATTACCAGACTTAATAAAAAGGGGCATATTCGATTTCGATAATTCAACCATAGAATGTAGTTTCACGTACTTGTGTCTATTTTGTAAATCATTTATAAAACCTGCATGTATTCTCATCCCAAAAATATTAGATTTTAAAAGTGGGACTATAACTCACTTTCACAGATTTTTACTTCGTCGGGAAGTAAGACTTGGCCACTGGTTGATTCACGAACCTATAACAATATATACATATATATCAAAGTATGTTCAAAATATATTTACAACACTTTTAATATATTTTGATGTTTTAAGTTTATTAAGTCAGCTGTCCTCGTTAGTAACCTACAACTAGTTGTCCACAGTTAGATGTACAGAAATAAATCAATAAATATTATCTTGAATCAATCCACGACCCAGTGTATACGTATCTCAGTATTGATCACAACTCAAACTATATATATTTTGGAATCAACCTCAACCCTGTATAGCTAACTCCAACATTCACATATAGAGTGTCTATGGTTGTTCCGAAATATATATAGATGTGTCGACATGATAGGTCGAAACATTGTATACGTGTCTATGGTATCTCAAGATTACATAATATATAATACAAGTTGATTAAGTTATGGTTGGAATAGATTTGTTACCAATTTTCACGTAGCTAAAATGAGAAAAATTATCCAATCTTGTTTTACCCATAACTTCTTCATTTTAAATCCGTTTTGAGTGAATCAAATTGCTATGGTTTCATATTGAACTCTATTTTTTGAATCTAAACAAAAAAAGTATAGGTTTCTAGTCGGAAAAATAAGTTACAAGTCGTTTTTGTAAAGGTAGTCATTTCAGTCGAAAGAACGACGTCTAGATGACCATTTTAGAAAACATACTTCCACTTTGAGTTTAACCATAATTTTTGGATATAGTTTCATGTTCATAATAAAAATCATTTTCTCAGAATAACAACTTTTAAATCAAAGTTTATCATAGTTTTTAATTAACTAACCCAAAACAGCCCGCGGTGTTACTACGACGGCGTAAATCCGATTTTACGGTGTTTTTCGTGTTTCCAGGTTTTAAATCATTAAGTTAGCATATCATATAGATATAGAACATGTGTTTAGTTGATTTTAAAAGTCAAGTTAGAAGGATTAACTTTTGTTTGCGAACAAGTTTAGAATTAACTAAACTATGTTCTAGTGATTACAAGTTTAAACCTTCGAATAAGATAGCTTTATATGTATGAATCGAATGATGTTATGAACATCATTACTACCTTAAGTTCCTTGGATGAACCTACTGGAAAAGAGAAAAATGGATCTAGCTTCAATGGATCCTTGGATGGCTCAAAGTTCTTGAAGCAAAATCATGACACGAAAACAAGTTCAAGTAAGATCATCACTTGAAATAAGATTGTTATAGTTATAGAAATTGAACCAAAGTTTGAATATGATTATTACCTTGTATTAGAATGATAACCTACTGTAAGAAACAAAGATTTCTTGAGGTTGGATGATCACCTTACAAGATTGGAAGTGAGCTAGCAAACTTGAAAGTATTCTTGATTTTATGAAACTAGAACTTTTGGAATTTATGAAGAACACTTAGAACTTGAAGATAGAACTTGAGAGAGTTCAATTAGATGAAGAAAATTGAAGAATGAAAGTGTTTGTAGGTGTTTTTGGTCGTTGGTGTATGGATTAGATATAAAGGATATGTAATTTTGTTTTCATGTAAATAAGTCATGAATGATTACTCATATTTTTGTAATCTTATGAGATATTTCATGCTAGTTGCCAAATGATGGTTCCCACATGTGTTAGGTGACTCACATGGGCTGCTAAGAGCTGATCATTGGAGTGTATATACCAATAGTACATACATCTAAAAGCTGTGTATTGTACGAGTACGAATACGGGTGCATACGAGTAGAATTGTTGATGAAACTGAACGAGAATGTAATTGTAAGCATTTTTGTTAAGTAGAAGTATTTTGATAAGTGTATTGAAGTCTTTCAAAAGTGTATAAATACATATTAAAACACTACATGTATATACATTTTAACTGAGTCGTTAAGTCATCGTTAGTCGTTACATGTAAGTGTTGTTTTGAAACCTTTAGGTTAACGATCTTGTTAAATGTTGTTAACCCAATGTTTATAATAACAAAAGAGATTTTAAATTATTATATTATCATGATATTATGATGTACGAATATCTCTTAATATGATATATATACATTAAATGTCGTTACAACGATAAACGTTACATATATGTCTCGTTTCAAAATCATTAAGTTAGTAGTCTTGTTTTTACATATGTAGTTCATTGTTAATATAATTAATGATATGTTTACTTATCATAACATCATGTTAACTATATATATAACCATATATATGTCATCATATAGTTTTTTTACAAGTTTTAACGTTCGTGAATCACCGGTCAACTTGGGTGGTCAATTGTCTATATGAAACCTATTTCAATTAATCAAGTCTTAACAAGTTTGATTGCTTAACATGTTGGAAACATTTAATCATGTAAACATCAATCTCAATTAATATATATAAACATGGAAAAGTTCGGGTCACTACAGTACCTACCCGTTAAATAAATTTCGTCCCGAAATTTTAAGCTATTGAAGGTGTTGACGAATCTTCTGGAAATAGATGCGGGTATTTCTTCTTCATCTGATCTTCACGCTCCCAGGTGAACTCGGGTCCTCTACGAGCATTCCATCGAACCTTAACAATTGGTATCTTGTTTTGCTTAAGTCTTTTAACCTCACGATCCATTATTTCGACGGGTTCTTCGATGAATTGGAGTTTTTCGTTGATTTGGATTTCATCTAACGGAATAGTGAGATCTTCTTTAGCAAAACATTTCTTCAAATTCGAGACGTGGAAAGTGTTATGTACAGCCGCGAGTTGTTGAGGTAACTCAAGTCGGTAAGCTACTGGTCCGACACGATCAATAATCTTGAATGGTCCAATATACCTTGGATTTAATTTCCCTCGTTTACCAAATCGAACAACGCCTTTCCAAGGTGAAACTTTAAGCATGACCATCTCTCCAATTTCAAATTCTATATCTTTTCTTTTAATGTCAGCGTAGCTCTTTTGTCGACTTTGGGCGGTTTTCAACCGTTGTTGAATTTGGATGATCTTCTCGGTAGTTTCTTGTATAATCTCCGGACCCGTAATCTGTCTATCCCCCACCTCACTCCAACAAATCGGAGACCTGCACTTTCTACCATAAAGTGCTTCAAACGGCGCCATCTCAATGCTTGAATGGTAGCTGTTATTGTAGGAAAATTCTGCTAACGGTAGATGTCGATCCCAACTGTTTCCGAAATCAATAACACATGCTCGTAGCATGTCTTCAAGCGTTTGTATCGTCCTTTCGCTCTGCCCATCAGTTTGTGGATGATAGGCAGTACTCATGTCTAGACGAGTTCCTAATGCTTGCTGTAATGTCTGCCAGAATCTTGAAATAAATCTGCCATCCCTATCAGAGATAATAGAGATTGGTATTCCATGTCTGGAGATGACTTCCTTCAAATACAGTCGTGCTAACTTCTCCATCTTGTCATCTTCTCTTATTGGCAGGAAGTGTGCTGATTTGGTGAGACGATCAACTATTACCCAAATAGTATCAAAACCACTTGCAGTCCTTGGCAATTTAGTGATGAAATCCATGGTAATGTTTTCCCATTTCCATTCCGGGATTTCGGGTTGTTGAAGTAGACCTGATGGTTTCTGATGCTCAGCTTTGACCTTAGAACACGCCAAACATTCTCCTACGTATTTAGCAACATCGGCTTTCATACCCGGCCACCAAAAATGTTTCTTGAGATCCTTGTACATCTTCCCCGTTCCAGGATGTATTGAGTATCTGGTTTTATGAGCTTCTCTAAGTACCATTTCTCTCATATCTCCAAATTTTGGTACCCAAATCCTTTCAGCCCTATACCGGGTTCCGTCTTCCCGAATATTAAGATGCTTCTCCGATCCTTTGGGTATTTCATCCTTTAAATTTCCCTCTTTTAAAACTCCTTGTTGCGCCTCCTTTATTTGAGTAGTAATGTTATTATGAATCATTATATTCATAGATTTTACTCGAATGGGTTCTCTGTCCTTCCTGCTCAAGGCATCGGCTACCACATTTGCCTTCCCCGGGTGGTAACAAATCTCAAAGTCGTAATCATTCAATAATTCAATCCACCTACGCTGCCTCATATTCAGTTGTTTCTGATTAAATATGTGTTGAAGACTTTTGTGGTCGGTATATATAATACTTTTGACCCCATATAAGTAGTGCCTCCAAGTCTTTAATGCAAAAACAACCGCGCCTAATTCCAAATCATGCGTCGTATAATTTTGTTCGTGAATCTTCAATTGTCTAGACGCATAAGCAATCACCTTCGTTCGTTGCATTAATACACAACCGAGACCTTGCTTTGATGCGTCACAATAAATCACAAAATCATCATTCCCTTCAGGCAATGACAATATAGGTGCCGTAGTTAGCTTTTTCTTCAATAACTGAAACGCTTTCTCTTGTTCATCATTCCATTCAAATTTCTTCCCTTTATGCGTTAATGCAGTCAAGGGTTTTGCTATTCTGGAAAAGTCTTGGATGAACCTTCTGTAGTAACCAGCTAGTCCTAAAAACTGGCGTATGTGTTTCGGAGTTTTCGGGGTTTCCCACTTTTCAACAGTTTCTATCTTTGTCGGATCCACCTTAATACCTTCTTTGTTCACTATGTGACCGAGGAATTGAACTTCTTCCAACCAAAATGCACACTTTGAAAACTTAGCGTACAATTCTTCCTTCCTCAATACTTCTAACACCTTTCTCAAATGTTCACCGTGTTCTTGGTCATTCTTTGAGTAAATAAGTATGTCATCAATGAAAACAATGACAAACTTGTCAAGGTATGGTCCACACACTCGATTCATAAGGTCCATGAACACAGCAGGTGCATTAGTTAAACCAAACGGCATGACCATAAACTCGTAATGACCGTAACGTGTTCTGAAAGCAGTCTTTGGAATATCATCTTCTTTCACCCGCATTTGATGATACCCGGAACGTAAGTCAATCTTTGAATAAACAGACGAGCCTTGTAGTTGATCAAATAAGTCGTCGATTCTCGGTAGTGGGTAGCGGTTCTTGATGGTAAGTTTGTTCAACTCTCGGTAGTCGATACACAACCTGAATGTACCATCTTTCTTCTTGACAAACAAAACAGGAGCTCCCCACGGTGATGTGCTTGGTCGAATGAAACCACGCTCTAAAAGTTCTTGTAATTGGCTTTGCAGTTCTTTCATCTCGCTGGGTGCGAGTCTGTAAGGAGCACGAGCTATTGGTGCAGCTCCTGGTACAAGATCTATTTGAAATTCAACGGATCGATGTGGGGGTAATCCCGGTAATTCTTTCGGAAATACATCGGGAAATTCTTTTGCAATGGGAACATCATTGATGCTCTTTTCTTCAGTTTGTACTTTCTCGACGTGTGCTAGAACAGCATAGCAACCTTTTCTTATTAGTTTTTGTGCCTTCAAATTACTAATAAGATGTAGCTTCGTGTTGCCCTTTTCTCCGTACACCATTAAGGGTTTTCCTTTTTCTCGTATAATGCGAATTGCATTTTTGTAACAAACGATCTCCGCTTTCACTTCTTTCAACCAGTCCATACCGATTATCACATCAAAACTCCCTAACTCTACTGGTATCAAATCAATCTTAAATGTTTCGCTAACCAGTTTAATTTCTCGATTCCGACATATATTATCTGCTGAAATTAATTTACCATTTGCTAATTCGAGTAAAAATTTACTATCCAAAGGCGTCAATGGACAACTTAATTTAGCACAAAAATCTCTACTCATATAGCTTCTATCCGCACCCGAATCAAATAAAACGTAAGCAGATTTATTGTCAATAAGAAACGTACCCGTAACAAGCTCCGGGTCTTCCTGTGCCTCTACCGCATTAATATTGAAAACTCTTCCACGGCCTTGTCCATTCGTGTTCTCCTGGTTCGGGCAATTTCTAATAATGTGGCCTGGTTTTCCACATTTATAACAAACTACATTGGCATAACTTGCTCCGACACTACTTGCTCCGCCATTACTCGTTCCGACACCATTTGTTCCTTTCGTTCTATTAACCCCTGGTCCGTAGACCTCACACTTTGCCGCGCTATGACCATTTCTTTTACACTTGTTGCAAAATTTGGTGCAGAACCCCGAGTGATTCTTTTCACACCTTTGGCATAGCTGCTTCTGATTTTTGTTGTTGTTGCGATTATTATTGTTGTTGGGATGATTGTTGTAGTTGCTGTTGTTGTTGTTGTTGTTGTTGTTGGGCCGTTTGTTGTAGTTGCGATTGATGTTGCGATTGTTGGGATAATTGTTGCGATTATTGTTGTAATTGCTGTTGTTGTTGTATTGGTGATTCTTATCACCGTTTTCCTCCCACTTTCTTTTGACTTGCTTCACATTGGCCTCTTCAGCAGTCTGTTCTTTAATTCTTTCTTCAATCTGGTTCACTAGTTTGTGAGCCATTCTACATGCCTGTTGTATGGAGGCGGGCTCGTGTGAACTTATATCTTCTTGGATTCTTTCCGGTAATCCTTTCACAAACGCGTCGATCTTCTCTTCCTCATCTTCGAATGCTCCCGGACACAATAGGCACAATTCTGTGAATCGTCTTTCGTACGTGGTAATATCAAATCCTTGGGTTCGTAACCCTCTAAGTTCTGTCTTGAGCTTATTGACCTCGGTTCTGGGACGGTACTTCTCGTTCATCAAGTGCTTGAATGCTGACCACGGTAGTGCGTACGCATCATCTTGTCCCACTTGCTCTAGATAGGTATTCCACCATGTTAACGCAGAACCTGTGAAGGTATGCGTAGCGTACTTCACTTTGTCCTCTTCAATACACTTACTTATGGCAAACACCGATTCAACCTTCTCGGTCCACCGTTTCAATCCGATCGGTCCTTCGGTTCCATCAAATTCCAAAGGTTTGCAGGCAGTGAATTCTTTGTAGGTGCATCCTACACGATTTCCTGTACTGCCAGATCCAAGGTTATTGTTGGTATGTAGCGCAGCCTGTACTGCGGCTATGTTTGAAGCTAGAAAAGTACGGAATTCCTCTTCATTCATATTCACGGTGTGTCGAGTAGTCGGTGCCATTTCCTTCAAAATAGTTAAATGGAACAAGTTAATCATACAGAATATTAAGAGTAGTTAATAGTATTTCGTAGCATAATATGAACTCATTTATAAAAGCTTTTTCTTCATATTAGCGTTTTATAAGTTTAAATTCGGGTAGTACCTACCCGTTAAGTTCATACTTAGTAGCTAATATACAATTCAACTACTACAATTCTATATGAAAAACTGATTATAATAATATTTCGCGTTCAAACTTTTATACAATATTTTACAAACTTACAATACCGCTTATTTTACATAAAGCATGAAATATAGCACACAATAACTTTGATACAAGATAGTTGTGAAGACAATTCTAGCTAGTACACAAGTCGTTCAGCAAAGGCAATAAAGACACGTAATTCATACGTCCAGAAACAAGTCATGCATTCTGGTTTTACTAGGACTACTTCCCATCCTTGGTCTTGTGCAACATAACCGTTATGGCCGTTGATAAGACAGCGTGTTGTAACGTCATCAAAGGGACGAGGGTTACGTAATGTCCAACAGTCCCGTAATAATCTAAAAACCTCATTTCTTACCCCAATTACCAACTCCGTCACTTGTGGAAACGTTTTGTTTAATAGTTGTAGCCCGATGTTCTTGTTCTCACTTTGGTGAGAAGCGAACATTACTAATCCGTAAGCATAACATGCTTCTTTATGTTGCATGTTAGCCGCTTTTTCTAAATCACGAAGTCCAATATTCGGATATATTGAGTCAAAATAATTTCTTAACCCGTTGCGTAAAATAGCATTTGGGTTCCCCGCAATATATGCGTCAAAGTAAACACATCGTAACTTATGGGTTTCCCAATGTGATATCCCCCATCTTTCAAACGAAAGTCTCTTATAAACCAAGACATTCTTGGAACGTTCTTCGAATGTCTTACAAACTGATCTCGCCTTAAATAGTTGTGCCGAAGAATTCTGGCCGACTCTAGACAAGATTTCATCAATCATGTCTCCGGGTAGGTCTCTTAAAATATTGGGTTGTCTATCCATTTTGTGTTTTTAAACTGTAAAATAGACAAGAGTTAGATTCATAAAAAAAATACTTATTAATACAAGCAATTTTTACATATATCATAAAGCATAAGAACACTATATTACATATATTACACCACACGAATACAACTATCTTATTCCGACTCGCTCGTTTCTTCTTCTTCGGTTTTGGTTCGTTTTGCCAAGTTTCTAGGGATATATGATGTTCCCCTAATACGAGCCGTCGTTGTCCACATTGGTTTAGAAAAACCTGGTGGTTTAGAGGTTCCCGGGTCATTGTTACAACTTAAGGACTTCGGGGGTTGACGATACATATAAAGTTCATCGGGGTTGGAATTAGATTTCTCTATTTTTATGCCCTTTCCCTTATTATTTTCTTTTGCCTTTTTAAATTCAGTTGGGGTAATTTCTATAACATCATCGGAATTCTCGTCGGAATCCGATTCATCGGAGAATTGGTAATCCTCCCAATATTTTGCTTCCTTGGCGGAAACACCATTGACCATAATTAACTTTGGTCGGTTGGTTGAGGATTTTCTTTTACTTAACCGTTTTATTATTTCCCCCACCGGTTCTATTTCTTCATCCGGTTCCGATTCTTCTTCCGGTTCCGATTCTTCTTCCGGTTCCGACTCTTCTTCCGGTTCTTCTTCGGGAACTTGTGAATCAGTCCACAAATCATTCCAAGTTACATTTGACTCTTCATTATTATTAGGTGAGTTAATGGAACTTGTTCTAGAGGTAGACATCTATCACATAATATCAAACACGTTAAGAGATTAATATATCACATAATATTCATATGTTAAAAATATATAGTTTCCAACAAAAATGTTAAGCAATCATTTTTAAAGAAAACACGGTCGAAGTCCAGACTCACTAATGCATCCTAACAAACTCGATAAGACACACTAATGCAAATTTTCTGGTTCTCTAAGACCAACGCTCGGATACCAACTGAAATGTCCCGTTCTTATTGATTAAAAACGTTCCATATTAATTGATTTCGTTGCGAGGTTTTGACCTCTATATGAGACGTTTTTCAAAGACTGCATTCATTTTTAAACAAACCATAACCTTTATTTCATCAATAAAGGTTTAAAAAGCTTTACGTAGATTATCAAATAATGATAATCTAAAATATCCTGTTTACACACGACCATTACATAATGGTTTACAATACAAATATGTTACAACAAAATAAGTTTCTTGAATGCAGTTTTTACACAATATCATACAAGCATGGACTCCAAATCTTGTCCTTATTTAAGTATGCGACAGCGGAAGCTCTTAATAATCACCTGAGAATAAACATGCTTAAAACGTCAACAAAAATGTTGGTGAGTTATAGGTTTAACCTATATATATATCAAATCGTAACAATAGACCACAAGATTTCATATTTCAATACACATCCCATACATAGAGATAAAAATCATTCATATGGTGAACACCTGGTAACCGACAATAACAAGATGCATATATAAGAATATCCCCATCATTCCGGGACACCCTTCGGATATGATATAAATTTCGAAGTACTAAAGCATCCGGTACTTTGGATGGGGTTTGTTAGGCCCAATAGATCTATCTTTAGGATTCGCGTCAATTAGGGTGTCTGTTCCCTAATTCTTAGATTACCAGACTTAATAAAAAGGGGCATATTCGATTTCGATAATTCAACCATAGAATGTAGTTTCACGTACTTGTGTCTATTTTGTAAATCATTTATAAAACCTGCATGTATTCTCATCCCAAAAATATTAGATTTTAAAAGTGGGACTATAACTCACTTTCACAGATTTTTACTTCGTCGGGAAGTAAGACTTGGCCACTGGTTGATTCACGAACCTATAACAATATATACATATATATCAAAGTATGTTCAAAATATATTTACAACACTTTTAATATATTTTGATGTTTTAAGTTTATTAAGTCAGCTGTCCTCGTTAGTAACCTACAACTAGTTGTCCACAGTTAGATGTACAGAAATAAATCAATAAATATTATCTTGAATCAATCCACGACCCAGTGTATACGTATCTCAGTATTGATCACAACTCAAACTATATATATTTTGGAATCAACCTCAACCCTGTATAGCTAACTCCAACATTCACATATAGAGTGTCTATGGTTGTTCCGAAATATATATAGATGTGTCGACATGATAGGTCGAAACATTGTATACGTGTCTATGGTATCTCAAGATTACATAATATATAATACAAGTTGATTAAGTTATGGTTGGAATAGATTTGTTACCAATTTTCACGTAGCTAAAATGAGAAAAATTATCCAATCTTGTTTTACCCATAACTTCTTCATTTTAAATCCGTTTTGAGTGAATCAAATTGCTATGGTTTCATATTGAACTCTATTTTATGAATCTAAACAAAAAAAGTATAGGTTTCTAGTCGGAAAAATAAGTTACAAGTCGTTTTTGTAAAGGTAGTCATTTCAGTCGAAAGAACGACGTCTAGATGACCATTTTAGAAAACATACTTCCACTTTGAGTTTAACCATAATTTTTGGATATAGTTTCATGTTCATAATAAAAATCATTTTCTCAGAATAACAACTTTTAAATCAAAGTTTATCATAGTTTTTAATTAACTAACCCAAAACAGCCCGCGGTGTTACTACGACGGCGTAAATCCGGTTTTACGGTGTTTTTCGTGTTTCCAGGTTTTAAATCATTAAGTTAGCATATCATATAGATATAGAACATGTGTTTAGTTGATTTTAAAAGTCAAGTTAGAAGGATTAACTTTTGTTTGCGAACAAGTTTAGAATTAACTAAACTATGTTCTAGTGATTACAAGTTTAAACCTTCGAATAAGATAGCTTTATATGTATGAATCGAATGATGTTATGAACATCATTACTACCTTAAGTTCCTTGGATGAACCTACTGGAAAAGAGAAAAATGGATCTAGCTTCAATGGATCCTTGGATGGCTCAAAGTTCTTGAAGCAAAATCATGACACGAAAACAAGTTCAAGTAAGATCATCACTTGAAATAAGATTGTTATAGTTATAGAAATTGAACCAAAGTTTGAATATGATTATTACCTTGTATTAGAATGATAACCTACTGTAAGAAACAAAGATTTCTTGAGGTTGGATGATCACCTTACAAGATTGGAAGTGAGCTAGCAAACTTGAAAGTATTCTTGATTTTATGAAACTAGAACTTTTGGAATTTATGAAGAACACTTAGAACTTGAAGATAGAACTTGAGAGAGTTCAATTAGATGAAGAAAATTGAAGAATGAAAGTGTTTGTAGGTGTTTTTGGTCGTTGGTGTATGGATTAGATATAAAGGATATGTAATTTTGTTTTCATGTAAATAAGTCATGAATGATTACTCATATTTTTGTAATCTTATGAGATATTTCATGCTAGTTGCCAAATGATGGTTCCCACATGTGTTAGGTGACTCACATGGGCTGCTAAGAGCTGATCATTGGAGTGTATATACCAATAGTACATACATCTAAAAGCTGTGTATTGTACGAGTACGAATACGGGTGCATACGAGTAGAATTGTTGATGAAACTGAACGAGAATGTAATTGTAAGCATTTTTGTTAAGTAGAAGTATTTTGATAAGTGTATTGAAGTCTTTCAAAAGTGTATAAATACATATTAAAACACTACATGTATATACATTTTAACTGAGTCGTTAAGTTATCGTTAGTCGTTACATGTAAGTGTTGTTTTGAAACCTTTAGGTTAACGATCTTGTTAAATGTTGTTAACCCAATGTTTATAATAACAAAAGAGATTTTAAATTATTATATTATCATGATATTATGATGTACGAATATCTCTTAATATGATATATATACATTAAATGTCGTTACAACGATAAACGTTACATATATGTCTCGTTTCAAAATCATTAAGTTAGTAGTCTTGTTTTTACATATGTAGTTCATTGTTAATATAATTAATGATATGTTTACTTATCATAACATCATGTTAACTATATATATAACCATATATATGTCATCATATAGTTTTTTTACAAGTTTTAACGTTCGTGAATCACCGGTCAACTTGGGTGGTCAATTGTCTATATGAAACCTATTTCAATTAATCAAGTCTTAACAAGTTTGATTGCTTAACATGTTGGAAACATTTAATCATGTAAACATCAATCTCAATTAATATATATAAACATGGAAAAGTTCGGGTCACTACACTGTTGTTGTAGGAAAATTCTGCTAACGATAGATGTCGATCTCAACTGTTTTCGAAATCAATAACACATGCTCGTAGCATGTCTTCAAGTGTTTGTATCGTCCTTTCACTCTGCCCATCAGTTTGTGGATGATAGGCAGTACTCATGTCTAGACGAGTTCCTAATGCTTGCTGTAATGTCTGCCAGAATCTTGAAATAAATCTGCCATCCCTATCAGATATAATAGAGATTGGTATTCCATGTCTGGAGACGACTTCCTTCAAATACAGTCGTGCTAACTTCTCCATCTTGTCATCTTCTCTTATTGGCAGGAAGTGTGCTGATTTGGTGAGACGATCAACTATTACCCAAATAGTATCAAAACCACTTGCAGTCCTTGGCAATTTAGTGATGAAATCCATGGTAATGTTTTCCCATTTCCATTCCGGGATTTCGGGTTGTTGAAGTAGACCTGATGGTTTCTGATGCTCAGCTTTGACCTTAGAACACGTCAAACATTCTCCTACGTATTTAGCAACATCGGCTTTCATACCCGGCCACCAAAAATATTTCTTGAGATCCTTGTACATCTTCCCCGTTCCAGGATGTATTGAGTATCTGGTTTTATGAGCTTCTCTAAGTACCATTTCTCTCATATCTCCAAATTTTGGTACCCAAATCCTTTCAGTCCTATACCGGGTTCCGTCTTTCCGAATATTAAGATGTTTCTCCAATCCTTTGGGTATTTCATCCTTTAAATTTCCCTCTTTTAAAACTCCTTGTTGCGTCTCCTTTATTTGAGTAGTAAGGTTATTATGAATCATTATATTCATAGATTTTACTCGAATGGGTTCTCTGTCCTTCCTGCTCAAGGCATCGGCTACCACATTTGCCTTCCCCGGGTGGTAACGAATCTCAAAGTCGTAATCATTCAATAATTCAATCCACCTACGCTGCCTCATATTCAGTTGTTTTTGATTAAATATGTGTTGAAGACTTTTGTGGTCGGAATATATAATACATTTGACCCCACATAAGTAGTGCCTTCAAGTCTTTAATGCAAAAACAACAGCGCCTAATTCCATATCATGCGTCGTATAATTTTGTTCGTGAATCTTCAATTGTCTAGACGCATAAGCAATCACCTTCGTTCGTTGCATTAATACACAACCGAGACCTTGCTTTGATGTGTCACAATAAATCACAAAATCATCATTCCCTTCAGGCAATGACAATATAGGTGCCGTAGTTAGCTTTTTCTTCAATAACTGAAACGCTTTCTCTTGTTCATCATTCCATTCAAATTTCTTCCCTTTATGCGTTAATGCAGTCAAGGGTTTTGCTATTCTGGAAAAGTCTTGGATGAACCTTCTGTAGTAACCAGCTAGTCCTAAAAACTGGCGTATGTGTTTCGGAGTTTTCGGGGTTTCCCACTTTTCAATAGTTTCTATCTTTGCCGGATCCACCTTAATACCTTCTTTGTTCACTATGTGACCGAGGAATTGAACTTCTTCCAACCAAAATGCACACTTTGAAAACTTAGCGTACAATTCTTCCTTCCTCAATACTTCTAACACCTTTCTCAAATGTTCACCGTGTTCTTGGTCATTCTTTGAGTAAATAAGTATGTCATCAATGAAAACAATGACAAACTTGTCAAGGTATGGTCCACACACTCGGTTCATAAGGTCCATGAACACAGCTGGTGCATTAGTTAAACCAAACGGCATGACCATAAACTCGTAATGACCGTAACGTGTTCTGAAAGCAGTCTTTCTAATATCATCTTCTTTCACCCGCATTTGATGATACCCGGAACGAAAGTCAATCTTTGAATAAACAGACGAGCCTTGTAGTTGATCAAATAAGTCGTCGATTCTCGGTAGTGGGTAGCGGTTCTTGATGGTAAGTTTGTTCAACTCTCGGTAGTCGATACACAACCTGAATGTACCATCTTTCTTCTTGACAAACAAAACAGGAGCTCCCCACGGTGATGTGCTTGGTCGAATGAAACCAAGCTCTAAAAGTTCTTGTAATTGGCTTTGCAGTTCTTTCATCTCGTTGGGTGCGAGTCTGTAAGGAGCACGAGCTATTGGTGCAGCTCCTGGTACAAGATCTATTTGAAATTCAACGGATCGATGTGGGGGTAATCCCGGTAATTCTTTCGGAAATACATCGGGAAATTCTTTTGCGACGGGAACATCATTGATGCTCTTTTCTTCAGTTTGTACTTTCTCGACGTGTGCTAGAATAGCATAGCAACCTTTTCTTATTAGTTTTTGTGCCTTCAAATTACTAATAAGATGTAGCTTCATGTTGCCCTTTTCTCCGTACACCATTAAGGGTTTTCCTTTTTCTCGTATAATGCGAATTGCATTTTTGTAACAAACGATCTCTGCTTTCACTTCTTTCAACCAGTCCATACCTATTATCACATCAAAACTCCCTAACTCTACTGGTATCAAATCAATCTTAAATGTTTCACTAACCAGTTTAATTTCTCGATTCCGACATATATTATCTGCTGAAATTAATTTATCATTTGCTAATTCGAGTAAAAATTTACTATCCAAAGGCGTCAATGGACAACTTAATTTAGCACAAAAATCTCTACTCATATAGCTCCTATCCGCACCCGAATCAAATAAAACGTAAGCAGATTTATTGTCAATAAGAAACGTACCCGTAACAAGCTCCGGGTCTTCCTGTGCCTCTGCCGCATTAATATTGAAAACTCTTCCGCGGCCTTGTCCATTCGTGTTCTCCTGGTTCGGGCAATTTCTAATAATGTGGCCTGGTTTTCCACATTTATAACAAACTACATTGGCATAACTTGCTCCGACACTACTTGCTCCACCATTACTCGTTCCGACACCATTTGTTCCTTTCGTTCTATTAACCCCTGGTCCGTAGACCTCACACTTCACCGCGCTATGACCATTTCTTTTACACTTGTTGCAAAATTTGGTGCAGAACCCAGAGTGATACTTTTCACACCTTTGGCATAGCTGCTTCTGATTGTTGTTGTTGTTGCGGTTATTATTGTTGTTGGGATGATTGTTGTAGTTGCTGTTGTTGTTGTTGTTGTTGTTGTTGGGCCGTTTGTAGTTGCGATTGATGTTGCGATTGTTGGGATAATTGTTGCGATTATTGTTGTAATTGCTGTTGTTGTTGTATTGGTGATTCTTATCACCGTTTTCCTCCCACTTTCTTTTGACTTGCTTCACATTGGCCTCTTCAGTGGTCTGTTCTTTAATTCTTTCTTCAATCTGGTTCACTAGTTTCTGAACCATTCTACATGCCTGTTGTATGGAGGCGGGCTCGTGTGAACTTATATCTTCTTGGATTCTTTCCGGTAATCCTTTCACAAACGTGTCGATCTTCTCTTCCTCATCTTCGAATGCTCCCGGACACAATAGGCACAATTCTGTGAATCGTCTTTTGTACGTGGTAATATCAAATCCTTGGGTTCGTAACCCTCTAAGTTCTGCCTTGAGCTTATTGACCTCGGTTCTGGGACGGTACTTCTCGTTCATCAAGTGCTTGAATGCTGACCATGGTAGTGCGTACGCATCATCTTGTCCCACTTGCTCTATATAGGTATTCCACCATGTTAACGCAGAACCTGTGAAGGTATGCGTAGCGTACTTCACTTTGTCCTCTTCAGTACACTTACTTATGGCAAACACCGATTCAACCTTCTCGGTCCACCATTTCAATCCGATCGGTCCTTCGATTCCATCAAATTCCAAAGGTTTGCAGGCAGTGAATTCTTTGTAGGTGCATCCTACACGATTTCCTGTACTGCCAGATCCAAGGTTATTGTTGGTATGTAGCGCAGCCTGTACTGCGGCTATGTTTGAAGCTAGAAAAGTACGGAATTCCTCTTCATTCATATTCACGGTGTGTCGAGTAGTCGGTGCCATTTCCTTCAAAATAGTCAAATGGAACAAGTTAATCATACAGAATATTAAGAGTAGTTAATAGTATTTCGTAGCATAATATGAACTCATTTATAAAAGCTTTTTCTTCATATTAGCATTTTATAAGTTTAAATTCGGGTAGTACCTACCCGTTAAGTTCATACTTAGTAGCTAATATACAATTCAACTACTACAATTCTATATGAAAAACTGATTGTAATAATATTTCGCGTTCAAACTTTTATACAATATTTTACAAACTTACAATACCGCTTATTTTACATAAAGCATGAAATATAGCACACAATAACTTTGATACAAGATAGTTGTGAAGATAATTCTAGCTAGTACACAAGTCGTTCAGCAAAGGCAATAAAGACACGTAATTCATACGTCCAGAAACAAGTCATGCATTCTGGTTTTACTAGGACTACTTCCCATCCTTGGTCTTGTGGAACATAACCGTTATGGCCGTTGATAAGACAGCGTGTTGTAACGTCGTCAAAGGGACGAGGGTTACGTAATGACCAACAGTCTCGTAATAACCTAAAAACCTCATTTCTTACCCCAATTACCGACTCCGTCACTTGTGGGAACGTTTTGTTTAATAGTTGTAGCCCGATGTTCTTGTTCTCACTTTGGTGAGAAGTGAACATTACTAATCCGTAAGCATAACATGCTTCTTTATGTTGCATGTTAGCCACTTTTTATAAATCACGAAGTCCTATATTCGGATATACTGAGTCAAAATAATTTCTTAACCCGTTGCGTAAAATAGCATTTGGGTTCCCCGCAATATATGCGTCAAAGTAAACACATTGTAACTTATGGATTTCCCAATGTGATATCCCCCATCTTTCGAACGAAAGCCTTTTATAAACCAAGGCATTCTTGGAACGTTCTTCGAATGTCTTACAAACTGATCTCGCCTTAAATAGTTGTGCCGAGGAATTCTGACCTACTCTAGACAAGATTTCATCAATCATGTCTCCGGGTAGGTCTCTTAAAATATTGGGTTGTCTATCCATTTTGTGTTTTTATACTGTAAAATAGACAAGAGTTAGATTCATAAAAAAAATACTTATTAATACAAGCAATTTTTACATATATCATAAAGCATAAGCACACTATATTACATATATTACACCACACGAATACAACTATCTTATTCCGACTCGCTCGTTTCTTCTTGTTCGGTTTTGGTTCGTTTTGCCAAGTTTCTAGGGATATATGATGTTCCCCTAATACGAGCCGTCGTTGTCCACATTGGTTTAGAAAAACCTGGTGGTTTAGAGGTTCCCGGGTCATTGTTACAACTTAAGGACTTCGGGGGTTGACGATACATATAAAGTTCATTGGGGTTGGAATTAGATTTCTCTATTTTTATGCCCTTTCCCTTATTATTTTCTTTTGCCTTTTTAAATTCAGTTGGGGTAATTTCTATAACATCATCGGAATTCTCGTCAGAATCCGATTCATCGGAGAATTGGTAATCCTCCCAATATTTTGCTTCCTTAGCGGAAACACCATTGACCATAATTAACCTTGGTCGGTTGGTTGAGGATTCTCTTTTACTTAACCATTTTATTATTTCCCCCACCGGTTCTATTTCTTCTTCCGGTTCCGATTCTTCTTCCGGTTCCGACTCTTCTTCCGGTTCCTCTTCGGGAACTTGTGAATCAGTCCACGAATCATTCCAATTTACATTTGACTCTTCATTATTATTAGGTGAGTCAATGGGACTTGTTCTAGAGGTAGACATCTATCACATAAAATCAACCACGTTAAGAGATTAATATATCACATAATATTCATATGTTAAAAATATATAGTTTCCAACAAAAATGTTAAGCAATCATTTTTAAAGAAAACACGGTCGAAGTCCAGACTCACTAATGCATCCTAACAAACTCGATAAGACACACTAATATAAATTTTCTGGTTCTCTAAGACCAACGCTCGGATACCAACTGAAATGTCCCGTTCTTATTGATTAAAAACGTTCCATATTAATTGATTTCGTTGCGAGGTTTTGACCTCTATATGAGACGTTTTTCAAAGACTGCATTCATTTTAAAACAAACCATAACCTTTATTTCATCAATAAAGGTTTAAAAAGCTTTACGTAGATTATCAAATAATGATAATCTAAAATATCCTGTTTACACACGACCATTACATAATGGTTTACAATACAAATATGTTACAACAAAATAAGTTTCTTGAATGCAGTTTTTACACAATATCATACAAGCATGGACTCCAAATCTCGTCCTTATTTAAGTATGCGACAGCGGAAGCTCTTAATAATCACCTGAGAATAAACATGCTTAAAACGTCAACAAAAATGTTGGTGAGTTATAGGTTTAACCTATATATATATCAAATCGTAACAATAGACCACAAGATTTCATATTTCAATACACATCCCATACATAGAGATAAAAATCATTTATATGGTGAACACCTGGTAACCGACATTAACAAGATGCATATATATAAGAATATCCCCATCATTCCGGGACACCCTTTGGATATGATATAAATTTCGAAGTACTAAAGCATCCGGTACTTTGGATGGGGTTTGTTAGGCCCAATAGATCTATCTTTAGGATTCGCGTCAATTAGGGTGTCTGTTCCCTAATTCGTAGATTACCAGACTTAATAAAAAGGGGCATATTCGATTTTGATAATTCAACCATAGAATGTAGTTTCACGTACTTGTGTCTATTTTGTAAATCATTTATAAAACCTGCATGTATTCTCATCCCAATAATATTAGATTTTAAAAGTGGGACTATAACTCACTTTCACAGATTTTTACTTCGTCGGGAAGTAAGACTTGGCCACTGGTTGATTCACGAACCTATAACAATATATACATATATATCAAAGTATGTTCAAAATATATTTACAACACTTTTAATATATTTTGATGTTTTAAGTTTATTAAGTCAGTTGTCATTGTTAGTAACCTACAACTAGTTGTCCACAGTTAGATGTACAGAAATAAATCGATAAATATTATCTTGAATCAATCCACGACCCAGTGTATACGTATCTCAGTATTGATCACAACTCAAACTATATATATTTTGGAATCAACCTCAACCCTGTATAGCTAACTCCAACATTCACATATAGAGTGTCTATGGTTGTTCCGAAATATATATAGATGTGTCGACATGATAGGTCGAAACATTGTATACGTGTCTATGGTATCTCAAGATTACATAATATACAATACAAGTTGATTAAGTTATGGTTGGAATAGATTTGTTACCAATTTTCACGTAGCTGAAATGAGAAAAATTATCCAATCTTGTTTTACCCATAACTTCTTCATTTTAAATCCGTTTTGAGTGAATCAAATTGCTATGGTTTCATATTGAACTCTATTTTGTGAATCTAAACAGAAAAAGTATTGGTTTATAGTCGGAAAAATAAGTTACAAGTTGTTTTTGTAAAGGTAGTCATTTCAGTCGAAAGAACGACGTCTAGATGACCATTTTAGAAAACATACTTCCACTTTGAGTTTAACCATAATTTTTGGATATAGTTTCATATTCACAATAAAAATCATTTTCTCAGAATAACAACTTTTAAATCAAAGTTTATCATAGTTTTTAATTAACTAACCCAAAACAGCCCGCGGTGTTACTACGACGGCGTAAATCCGGTTTTACGGTGTTTTTCGTGTTTCCAGGTTTTAAATCATTAAGTTAGCATATCATATAGATATAGAACATGTGTTTAGTTGATTTTAAAAGTCAAGTTAGAAGGATTAACTTTTGTTTGTGAACAAGTTTAGAATTAACTAAACTATGTTCTAGTGATTACAAGTTTAAACCTTCGAATAAGATAGCTTTATATGTATGAATCGAATGATGTTATGAACATCATTACTACCTTAAGTTCCTTGGATAAACCTACTGGAAAAGTGAAAAATGGATCTAGCTTCAATGGATCCTTGGATGGCTCAAAGTTCTTGAAGCAGAATCATGACACGAAAACAAGTTCAAGTAAGATCATCACTTGAAATAAGATTGTTATAGTTGTAGAAATTGAACCAAAGTTTGAATATGATTATTACCTTGTATTAGAATGATAACCTACTGTAAGAAACAAAGATTTCTTGAGGTTGGATGATCACCTTACAAGATTGGAAGTGAGCTAGCAACTTGAAAGTATTCTTGATTTTATGTAACTAGAACTTGTAGAATATATGAAGAACACTTAGAACTTGAAGATAGAACTTGAGAGAGATTAATTAGATGAAGAAAATTGAAGAATGAAAGTGTTTGTAGGTGTTTTTGGTCGTTGGTGTATGGATTAGATATAAAGGATATGTAATTTTGTTTTCATGTAAATAAGTCATGAATGATTACTCATATTTTTGTAATTTTATGAGATATTTCATGCTAGTTGCCAAATGATGGTTCCCACATGTGTTAGGTGACTCACATGGACTGCTAAGAGCTGATCATTGGAGTGTATATACCAATAGTACATACATCTAAAAGCTGTGTATTGTACGAGTACGAATACGGGTGCATACGAGTAGAATTGTTGATGAAACTGAACGAGGATGTAATTGTAAGCATTTTTGTTAAGTAGAAGTATTTTGATAAGTGTATTGACGTCTTTCAAAAGTGTATGAATACATATTAAAACACTACATGTATATACATTTTAACTGAGTCGTTAAGTCATCATTAGTCGTTACATGTAAATGTTGTTTTGAAACCTTTAGGTTAACGATCTTGTTAAATGTTGTTAGCCCAATGTTTATAATATCAAAAGAGATTTTAAATTATTATATTATCATGATATTATGATGTACGAATATCTCTTAATATGATATATATACATTAAATGTCGTTACAACGATAATCGTTACATATATGTCTCGTTTCAAAATCATTAAGTTAGTAGTCTTGTTTTTACATATGTAGTTCATTGTTAATATACTTAATGATATGTTTACTTATCATAATATCATGTTAACTATATATATAACCATATATATGTCATCATATAGTTTTTACAAGTTTTAACGTTCGTGAATCACCGGTCAACTTGGGTGGTCAATTGTCTATATGAGACATATTTCAATTAATCAAGTCTTAACAAGTTTGATTGCTTAACATGTTGGAAACATTTAATCATGTAAATATCAATCTCAATTAATATATATAAACATGGAAAAGTTCAGGTCACTACATAACGATCGAGCCAATCCATACCCACAACAATATCAAACTCACCCAAAGTCATCGGAATGAGATCAATTTTAAATGTTTCGGTACCAAATACGACATTACAATCTTTACAAATATCAACCCCTAGCACCGTCTTACCATCCGCTATTTCAACTTCTACCGGATGACTTAACTTAGCTAGCTGTTTATTAAGTTTAGGCACAAATCTCGGAGACACAAATGACAAATTAGCACCACTATCAAAAAGTATCCTTGCCGGATTAGAGTTAACCATGAAAGTACCTAAGACGACTTCATTCGATTGTTTGGCTTCATCATTAGTCATCAAATAGTTTCATCCTCTAGCCGTTCCCGCCGCCATCTCTAACCTCTTAACTTGATCGGTGCTTAAATCTGGACACTCCGACCTTCGGTGTCCTTCCTTATTACAATTAAAACAAGTGAGCTTGTTGGTCGAAGAAGGCTTTGTACAATCTCGAGATAAATGACCCCGTACCCCACAATTGTAGCAAGTAGGGATAAAACTCCCGAAACCACCCTTCTTCGCGCTATTAACACTTTCGGAACCCTTCTTGTTTTTCTTGTTGGAAAAGTTCGAATGACTCGAACCCTCAAATTTTCTCTTAGAGAAAGAGAAATCGTTTCTTTTTAGAACCACCGGTTCAAAACCCCGGGCCTACTCAAATAACTCTTCAAAAGACTTAGCCATTCCCCGACTAATCTTACCCTTTAACTCATCGCTCATGGTACGATATAAATCTTGCATCAACTTTTGATCATCACCCACATACTCTGGACAAAAACGAGTCTTTGCCAAGAAAGTATACTTGAGAGTAACCAAGTCCATCGAACCTTGTCGCAAATTGTGCAACTCGTCCCGGATTCTACTAAGGTCGGCAGGAGTTCGATATTCTTTGAAAAATTCTCTTTTAAACTCTACCCACGACAAGCTCATACATTGTTCCTCACCATATAATTGAATTTTATCATTCCACCACAACTTAGCCTCTTCATGCAACATACTAGAACCGTATCTCGTTTTCTTCTCGGGAGGGCATTCGCCAGTACGGAAAGCCCCCTCGATGTAGGAGATCCAACATGTACTCTTCAACGGATCCCTTACCCTATTAAACATAGGAGGGTGAGCATCCTTGAAGTTCTTGTAATGGAAGTCTCTCCTTCCATGTCCACCATTACCATCACTCCCTTCACCACGAGGATAAATATTTCTGGCTTCTAATGCCTCTTTGATCGCGGCATTTATTCGCTCATTGATTAACTCGGTTACTTGCCCATCAAATGATTATTGGAACACTTTTCTGACATCATCGAGAAATTACGCTTTTTCACGTTTAAAGATGGCCTCAACTTTGGCCGTGAATTCGGAGTCCTCGCTCGGGCCTCCATATTCGGTATCATGCCCGTTTCTCATCTTCATTCTATAAAATGAATTAAATTAATCAACGGAACGAACGAGAACGACACACGTACACCGCACCACCCCATCTTGCTCAATACTCGTCGTACATTGCTTGCCTAACACGATTTGCACCCGTAACAATGGTAGATAGTCATTGTTACGCGAGCACATCGCATCAACTAGCTAGCACAACGTATATCTCGCTCGATGATTGCAAACACAATACAAAACAATTAACGTAATGTTAGTTCACCTAACATAGGCACTAACCAAACTCGGTTTGACCCGTCTCCTAGAAGTCCCGCATAAAACGCATACATAATAAAGTCTAAGTCTAGGAACCTATCTCAAGTCACCTAAATCCCTTAGACCATGCTTTGATACCACTTGTAACGACCCAACCCTTAAACATCGCAATTTTTTTTTTAAATTGGACAAGCCAAGCTTGTCAGGAAATTACCGCGGTGCGGTGCACCTGGCCGCGGCGCAGCCCACAACGGAAACTGAAGGTCAAAACCCATCAAAAATCTGTTACCAAATGCGTTTAAGGTCGCGGCGCGCCCCAAAGGGGTCGCGGCACGGCAACACCCTGGAGTTGATTCTAGCTTAATAAAATTTACACAAGTGCCAATTTCCGCGAATACGATAACAAACATTTCAAAAGGGCTTCATGAAATGACCCGTTCATATTAATTATAAACGTTTCATATTAATTGGTTTCTTTGCGAGTTTTGACCTCTATATGAGACGTTTTTCAAATCTTGCATTCGTTTTTAAAAACAACCATAACCTTTATTATTGAATAAAGGTCTAAATGACATAATTTAGATTGTCTATTAAAGACAATCTCCTCAAATAAATAAGTTTTTACACAACCAGTTACAATATGATCAAATATATTACAACAAATACTCCGAATGCAAGTTTAAATAATATAAACAATTATGCCGACTCTAAATATTGACCTTGGATTGGCATACGACAGCGGAAGCGTTTTTAATATTCACCTGAGAATAAACATGCTTAAAACGTCAACAAAAATGTTGGTGAGTCATAGGTTTAATTTCTATATAATAATCATAACATTTAATAAGCCACAAGATTTCATTTAATTAAATGCGCAGGATCATTACAACTGCAAAAATTATTCATACAATGAGTCGCCTGGTAACCGACCTTAACATAGAGCGCTTAAGATATCTGGCATCATACATTCCACTATTCAAATTTATGACAAGAACCCTTCGAAGTACTAAATCATTTCCACTATTCAAAAATGGGGGTGGTTGGTGCCCGTAGATCTACCTTTAGGATTCGCGTCAATTAGTGTTTTTCACTAATTCTTAGGTTACCAAGCATAATAATAATAAGTACAGATATCCGGTATAACAAAACAGTCGTAGAATGTAGTTTCATGAACTTGTGCTTATTTTGTAAAACGTTTATAAATTTGCATGTATTCTTATCCCAAAATAATTTAGATTGTAAAAATGGGACTATAACTCATTTGTGATGATTTCCGAATAGATGGTGATAAGACTTGGCCTTTTGACAAATTCACGAACCTAATAATAATATTCTTGTGTTAAGATATATATATATATATATATATATATATATATATATATATATATATATATATATATATATATATATATATATATATATATATATATATATATATATATATATATATATATATATATATATCTTAACACAAGAATATATATATATATATATATATATATAATTAATATTCCATACTTATGATACTTGTGATAATTTTAATTGTCCATTGTTAGTAGTGCAACGTTCGTAGTCCAATAGTCCAATAGTCCAACAGTATAAATATATATATTAATATAAATGCGTATATTGTGTTAGGATTCACTAACACTATAATATATTGTCTTAATATAATAAGACACATAATATGTATATTGTCTGAAGCAATCCGCGACCCATTGTATACATGTCTCAGGCTCGATCACAACTCAAAGTATATAATATTTTGGAGTCCACTTCCACCCACAGCTAACTCGAAATTACTGCCAATGGTGTCTTATAGTTCATTCCAATAATATATATAGAAGAAATCAAAATGATATGTCAAAACGCTGTATACGGATCCACGGTGATCAAGTCATATATATATGGTGCCTTACGATCTTTATTAAGACTATAATATATTGTCGTAGAACTTAATCACGACTATTATAAATTGTATTTCCATAAGTTCGGGAACAAGACATGTATAAATACATGTAAGATACAAGGTAATTTAGCTAGGATAAGGTTAGCATCCATTTTTATTAATCAAAACCATAGTTAAAAACAAGCAAAAATATCCAATTTTGTTTTACCCATAATTTCTTCGTTACAAATCCGTTTTGAGTGATTCGAGTTGCCATGGTTTCGTATCGAACTCAACATTATTAATCTTAACAGAAAAAGTATAGATTTATAGTTGAAAATACAGCTTAGGTATCAAATAAGAGAAGATAGTCATATCCGTCATAAGAACGACATCTTGATGACCCTTTTGAAAAACATACTTCCACTTAGAGTTTAACCATGAATTTTGGATATATTTCATATCCATATAAAATAAGATTTTTCACTAAAGGAAATCTTTTAATTCAAAGTTTAAGATAGGTTTTTAAAATTAAACCCAAAACAGCCCCCGATGATCTATGACGGCGTATGTTCAGTTTTAAGGTGTTCTTCGTGTTTACAAGTTTTATATCCTTATGTTAGCTTGACATACTGTCATAATACATGTGTTGAAGTATTTTAAAAATCAATTTAGAAGGATTAAGTTTATTTGCAAACAAGTTTAGAAATAATCTAAACTATGTTCTTGTTGTTATTAGTTATAACTCAAAATAAGATAGCTATATGGATATGAATCAAAAAAGATTATGAATAAGGTGACTACCTCAAATTAAATGAACAAAGTTGCTAAGAAAATAAGATGATAATCTTGTGATCAAAGATATCCTTGATGGCTTGTAATCCTTGGAGTGGAATCATAGAATGAACAAAAGTTCGAATAAGATTTCTATCTTGAATTAAGATAGTTATAAGTATATGAATTGAATCAAAGCTTATATATGATTCTTACCTTGATAAAGAGGAGTAGATTAGTTAACAAAGTGTTCTTGAAGCTAGTTTATGATCAAAGTGAATGAAGATTTTCTAGTACTTGAAGTATGTGTGTTTAAAGAGTGTTTAAAGAGTAAGAAATTGAGAGAATACTTGGAGTTCTTGTGTGTGAGTATTATGAGAGTGAAGGTAAGTTAAATAGCTGATATGAATGAGTAAAAAGAGTGTTAAAAGTCATGGTTCATGCATATGGTTAAGAGACTTTATCAAAATTTGGAATATAGCATAATATTGCAAACTAGAAGTTAAATGTTGGTTCCCACAAGTCTCCATCATGTTTATCCTTGTCTTGTGACTCATAGGGCTACTAAGGAGGCTATAATTGGTATTTCATATTGGCATATACTCATAGTATTTAAGTATAGAAGCTGGGTATGATACGGGTGTAAATACCGAATGAATACGAATAGAATTCTTGATGGAATTGGATGAGATTATGAGTATAGCTATCTTTGTTGAGTATAAGTATGTTAGTATATATGTTTAAGTCCTTAAAAAGTGTATTAATACATATTAATACAATACATATACATACATTTTAATTTAGAAGTTATTGCAACGTTAATCGTTATATATATATGTATATAATCTTGAAGTCTTTGAGTTAGTAATCTCATTTTATGTATATAACCAATTGTTATTATATTTAATGAGATACTTAAATATCATTTTATCAAATCATAAGTATATATATATATCCATATATACATCATTATATAATTATTTCGAGTTATGACGTTCGTGAATCGTCAGACAAACTGGGTGGCCAAACATTTGTATAAAATTCATTTCAAATAACCAAATCTTAATGAGTTTGATTGCTTAACATGTTGGAAACATTAATTATGTAAATATTAATCTTCTATATATTAGCAGACAAATCCGGGTCATTACACTTCACACCACATAAATAAGCAAAGTTTACAAGTTTTAAGACTCCCGTTCAAGTATTTGACCACCGGGCATCATTCACCCATTTACACTTCAAAATATAAGTTTCGACCAACAAGTTTAATTACCAAACAAAACCCGAGCATGGTGTTTGGGATTAAACTACCCAAACCTAGGTCGAACTTCAAAAGCTATTCTCTAGCATAATCGATAAGGGAGATCGCTAGTCCAAACGTATACCCTTTCCTTTATCCACACCGGAGCCTAAAAAGAGTAAACAATGAGAGGGTAAGCAAACGCTTAGTAAATGCAATAATTATACATATACATACATAACTTACTCACTTGCAATCACTTACACCAATTCCACATATATACTAGCAATATAATTAGCATACCATCATAAAGTATAACGCTAAACCTCCGGTAACACAAGCTAGTATAACAATAGCATATAACACGGGCAATATAATATGCTACACTACAATGCACAAACATTGACGTTCACAACATCCATTAGTAATCAAATTCCAAGGCTAGCCCTATGAATGGTATCATCAACATCGAACTTAAACCCCATCCGTCCCAATTAATGTGGTATCGTCAACATCGAACTTAAAACCCACATATGAGGTATCGTCAACATCAAACTTTAACTCCTCATCAAATCACTACAATAGTGGTATGGCATCATCAACATCGAACATTAACTCCATACATAAGGTATCGTCAACACTGAACTTTAAACCCTCATCCAACAAACAATAGTGGTATGACATCGTCAACATCGAACTTTAAATCCATACCCCACAAGCAAATAAATCATATACATACACATATAATTATTCCACTCACCTTAAAGCCTTTAGTGAATTAGAAATCAAGCTCGCAACCTTCAATGCAACGTACCTATTACATTATGTATATAATTAACATACAACTCGTTGGACTAAACACCAACAATTTACTATTGCGCATTTAGTGACCCATTTGCATTAAATGGCCCATTTACACCAAAACCGCCCATTCGAGGCCAAGACTCATCATTAATCACTAAAAGCTAGTGATTAACGTGTAACAACACCAACTAACACAAACTTAGGGCATTTCACACCCACCTTACCCAATTAGGTCAATCATTACACATTTGCATTTCAAAGTCAAGACCCGCCATTTGGTCAAACTTGAACTCTTTTAACAAAACTTTCCCTAATACATAAGTGTATTAGGGGTTCAACAACACAATTAACTCTACAATCAACAAAACACAAGACCAAACCCTAAATTACAACACCTTAGGGTTTTCTTACATCAACTTAACCCAATTTCGCCCATTTAACCCCCAAATGGGTCTTACAAGTCTTAAATGACAAAACCCTAGCCATAAATTAAATTAAACTCAAAACACAGAGTTAGGACTTACCAACACTATCAAATCGTAGCTAGAGATGTAGGGAACAACTTTAAAACTTGGAATCGGGCGAGATTCGGTCTTCTTCTTCCCCAAAGTGAGCTCTCTCACTCTAAAACTCTAACTCTCTCTCTAGGATTAAAGTGGAAGAGATAAGGTGGTTGAAAATGCAGCAATGATACCACTAGATCTGATCTTGTGCTTTAAATTCGTCTATCACGCGAAAGTACCAAAATACCCTTCTTCAATTTAAATAAAGCAAAATAATCAGCATCTGAGACTGGTCGCGCCGCGGACCTATTGGTCGCGCCGCGGCCCCCTACTGGAACTGATGCTGGTAGATTTTATTATATTCACAATTATGTACCATTCGAACTTGGGTCTTACATTATCATTTCATTTCAAGAACTTATATTCTCATTGAAAACTGTCGTTTCAAATAATGTTTTAGGATTACTTATGTTGGTCTTTTATGTCAACTACTTTTCAGCATTATTTTACATTTAATGACTTTACCATTTGAAACACAATGCGAATACTTTTCGAAAACGTCTCATATAAAGGGCGTGACCTTTAACTCTGGGACCAGAGTTAATACGCCGTTAGTGGATTCTGACGGGGTCTTACAGGGAAAAAGTGTATAATTGGTGGGGGCTAGGTGGGATGACAAGTCTTAGTGTCGGTGAAGTTTTTCGAGGTAATACAAATCAAAGGTCGACATTATTAGGTGCGAAGATTTGCCAAGCGGTCGAATGAATTTGCGGTTATCTCATATGGAAGAATAGAAACCAAAAGGTGTTTAAAAATGTTTGTTGGAACACTCCGGTTGCTCTAAACGAAGTTCAAGTCAAGATGTTCGATTGGATCGCGAAGAGGTGCAAAATGCGAGATATTGATTTGCACAATTGGTTACTTAATCTGAACATTTTTCTTATTTTGTAATGTGCTCTAGTTACTAGCTTAGCAACTTTAGTGCAATATTGTACATAGCTTCGTGATTTTGGACTATGTGAGGTTTCTAAAACCGCTAAAATTTTCATGCTTAACACTTATGCACTTTCAGAATTTACATCCTGAAAATCATAAAAACACGGGGATAGCATAACGGCTATAAATCAACACTTAGTAAAAATTTCACTGTCTAAGACCATCGGTCGATGGTCCCATCCATCGGCCGATCGTCAACACACCATCGGTCGATGGTCTCCCACAATCGGTCGATCGTCAAAATTACATCAGCTGGTCAGAATCTCACACCATCGGTCGATGGTCTTGTCCACCGGCCGATCAACCCTCACCATCGGTCGATGGTCAACGACCATCGGCCGAAGTGTTAAGCATGAAAATTTTAGCGGACGCATTTTTTTACTAATTTGCTATAATTCGCTGTCATTGTGTCTAATCTTGATGGGAACACTATTCTAACTTGGTTTTTGCTGTTCTCAGGAGATAAGGACAAGGAGGAAGCTCAGAAATAATAACTGAGCAGTTGCAGGTAATTGGTGAGTGGGTCTATCTACGGATAGAGTTTAAGTAGCATATCATGCTACTGTGGTTGACTCTTTTGCCATGCATAGTGTAGGAATTGCTATGATAGAATAATATCGTTTGCCTGATGTTGTATGTGAATTATGTGTACACTGTGTGATTGGCACCAGTAGGGCCTAGGGAGACTGGGGACTCGAGACTGTGCCTAGGAGAGGTTAGAGTCCGTATGAGGTCAACCGTGCCTAGGGGAGGTTGGGTCCATAGGCTACTGATTATTGAGTATAGTGTGAGCGATGCACCCCCTGCATCTGGATAACTATACTGTGAATTGAGTAGCAGGGACTATCAGTAGACTCAGGCCCGATCAGCTGAGAGTCGTGTGCTCGTACAAGCCGCCGATCCTCGTATTGTCTTATTGTATGCTAGTTGGTAGTTAGCAAGTGTTGTTGTTAGTATATAGCTTGTGTGTGGCTTAAGCTATATCTGTTAGATAGATTCCATTCACTTAGCGGTGCGCTAATCCCCCACATGTTTCCCCCTTTGCAAGTTTAGGTACTGCTAGTCGGGATGGGTATTGATGCAGAAGACATGTTTGACAACCCTACTCTGATGTGGACTTTTGTTTAAATAATGTTTTGTAATAACGTAACACTGTTGTGTAAGCTTAAACTTAATTATACGGTTTAATGTAATGATGTGACTTATATTGTGTTTATTATTAAATTCTTCCGCTGTGTATTAAAAAAAAAATGGCCAGTGTTACAGTAACGATCCTACTCGTATCGCCGGATGTTGACTCTTTTGACTTAATGCATACGCGACCACATTCACCTTATTCGGATGATAAAGTATTTCACAATCGTAATCCTTTACCACATCCATCCACCTACGTTGATGATAATTCAAATCTCATTGGTTAAAGAGATGTTTCAAACTCTTATGATCCGAATAAATCTTACACTTGACACCATACAAGTAGTGGCGCCAAATTTTCAACGCATGAACCACCGCCGCCAATTTGAGATCATGATTCGGGTATCTCTTTTCGTGCTCCTTTAATTGTCGAGAGGCATAAGCGATGACTTTACCTCTTTGCATTAGAACACACCCGATTCCATTTAATGAGGCATCACAATAAACCGTCATATCTTCTACACCTTCTGGCAACAGTAATACCAGAGCTTGACACCATTTCTCTTTCAACAGTTGAAAAGCAATCTCTTGCTCGTTCTCCCAATTAAATCTCGCGTTCTTCCTTGTCAACTTTGTTAACGGAGAAGCGATCTTGGAAAAGTCTTGGATAAACCGACGATAATAACCGGCCAATCCGAGAAAACTTCGGATTTTCGTAGGTGTAGTCGGTTGCTCCCAACTCTTCACCGTCTCTATCTTCCCCGGATCGACTTGAATACCGTCTTTATTCACAATATGACCAAGGAATTGAACTTCCCTTAGCCAAAATTCACACTTTGAAAGTTTAGCATACAACTTCTCCTTCCGCAACGTCTTCAACACTTCGCGCAAATGACGTTCGTGTTCTTTCATGCTCTTAGAATAGAAAAGAATGTCGTCGATTAAAACAATTACCGACTTGTCCAACATAGGTTGGCACACTCGGTTCATAAGATCCATGAATGTCGTCGGTGCATTCGTAAGACCAAAAGGCATTACCACGAATTCAAAATGCCCATAGCGAGTTCGAAAAGCCGTGTTCTCAATATCTTCCTGTGACGACCCGGAAATTTCCGACTAAATTTAAACTTTATCTTTATATTATTCTGACACGATAAGCAATGTTTGTTAAGTTAAATCTCAAGGATTTTAAACTATGTTTATACATTCATTTAAACCTCGACCAAATTCCAATGATTCACGAACCATTAAATGAACATATATGAATATGTATGTATATGTGTATATGTTATAAATTGAAAATGTCAACAAAGTATTTAAAAGTATAATGCTTTATATGAACAAATTTGTTTCAATATGATTATCGACGAAATTAAAAAAAATATATTAAATGATTGAATTATCAGAAACATTGAATTATGATTACAAGTCTCTGTTGAGAGGTCCACTATGATTTGAGAAATCTATTCCTCTTAACGATATTCGGAATAATTTGTAAAGCTATTTATAAATAAAAATAAAAAGTGTCATTTACGAAAGTTAGACAAAAGCTAGTGGAGAATTGGTTTCCATAATATTCTATTAATCTATTTTCAAACGTACAAAAACGTTTTCAGTTAAAAAAAAAAAAAACTTTATTATTAAACTTTTATAAATATCTAGAATCACTTTTGACAACTCATTACTTAACCAGTATAATAAATATAACGATATTTATATTTTATTTCATTAAATATATATAACGATTTAAATTAATATTATATATATTTATACGCGTATTATACATACATAGTTTTTATACTTTTACTATACTTTAACTTTACCTTTACTTTACTTTAACTTTACTTTAACTTTAATAATTCACTTTAATAATTCATACTTTAATAATTCACTTTAATAATTCATACTTTAATAATTCACTTTAATAATTCATACTTTAATAATTCACTTTAATAATTCATACTTTAATAATTCACTTTAATAATTCATACTTTAATAATTCACTTTAATAATTCATACTTTAATAATTCACTTTAATAATTTAAAAATCTATTATAAATAGAATTCAATAGGTTTCATTATTTCATAGAAACTTGAAAATATATTTCTCTAAACTCTCTCAATCGATTTACACACATATATATATATATATATATATATATATATATATATATATATATATATATATATATATATATATATATATATATATATATATATATATATATTTGCTCTGTATTATTTCAAGATATTATTAGTATACATAAAATATTACGACGGAGTGATGTCCGAGTGATTTCAAAATAGTTTTTTGAATGAGTCGAAGCTAAGGAAATTATGGGTTATAGCTATGGAAGTGATGGATATGGTTCATGGGTATGCTCGTGAGGTCAATCTAGTGTTTATCATCTCCGTTGCATCTACGTACTTTCCTGCAATATTGAATCTCAATATTGATACGTGAGCACTCATAACTTAACTTTTATATATCAATAGTGTATCCCTGACTAGTGCTCGAGTATATAGGATTATGCATGCTTGTACATTCGATATTGTCCTTAGATAGGTTTGTTGAATCCTGAATTAGATACATATGCTACTGAGATAGGGTATATGATTTGCATGTCATTGGAAAGCTAGCGAAAAATTAAGAACTTTTCATTTAGATATCGAATGGTTTCGATGAACGGATTTGAAGTTATAGTCAACTGAATTTTAGTATTATTGTTAAAATGATTATTATTACTATCGTCGTTATTATTTTAATAGAAATATCATTGTTATTATAAAATATCATTATTACTATTATGTTAGTATTATCATTTTATTATAATAACATTTTTAGTAAATATAAATATTGTTATTTTTTATCGAATAATAATAATTATTATTACAAAATAATACAACTTTTACTTATTATTATTATGATCAATATTATTTTATCAAATAAATAGGGGATACAAAGATATTTTTCACCACGCGTAATATAATTACATTAATAATACTTACCACTATAGTTTTAAGATATTAAGTGAACTTTATAAATTTTAGTACTTAAGATATATAAAAGTATATTTTATCATATATAAACGTTAATATAAATTTTTATTAATAAATGACTTTTATTATTATAAAATCTAATAAATATATTTAAATATATAAAACGACTATAGTTAAGTTATATAATAAACACGTATAAATTTTAGAAGTCATTTTGGGTCAAGTTGACTTTTGCATATTAGTCTCGAGCATTAGGATTGTGGTACACTATGACTTGATCAAAAATTGTTAGACAAATATTGACCAACATATAAATATATATAATTAATATAGGTTCGTGAATCCGAGGCCAACCTTGCACTTGTTAAATGACGTTATATGTATTTTTACTACGAAATACAGTATGGTGAGTTTCATTTGCTCCCTTTTATATATATTTTTGGGACTGAGAATACATGCGCTGTTTTTATAAATGTTTTACGAAATAGGCACAAGTACTAAAACTAATTCTATGTGGGTTTAAACCAGAAATATACCCTTAGCTTGGTAACATTAAACTACTTGTCTATGTACGGTAGGCGCGAATCCTAAAGATAGATCTATTGGGCCTGACAAACCCCATCCTGACTATGGGATGCTTTAGTACTTCGAGGTTATTTTAAACACACCTGATCTGGTGTACTTCAGAGGGTAAAACATGAACGTTAAGGCTTGTTACCGGGTGCCTACAACTTATAGAATAATTTTATACACTTGCGAGTGTACATATATTTATAAACGGAAATCTTGTGGTCTATTAATATATTGAAATGATTGTTATGATAAACCTATGAACTCACCAACCTTTTGGTTGACACTTTAAAGCATGTTTATTCTCAGGTATTAAAGAAATCTTCCGCTGTGCATTAACTCATTTTAAGGATATTACTTGGAGTCATTCATGGCATATTTTGAAAGACGTTGCATTCAAGTCATTGAGTTCATCAAGATTATTATTAAGTCAATTATAGTTGGATGTATTATGAAATGGTGTGCATACCGTCAATTTTTGTTGTAAAGAAAATTTGTCTTTTAAAAACGAATGCAATGTTTGTAAAATGTATCATATAGAGGTCAAATACCTCGCGATGTAATCAACTATTGTGAATCGTTTATAATGTATATGAACGGGTCCTTTCAGTTGGTATCAGAGCGGTGGTCTTAGCGAATCAGGTCTGCATTAGTGTGTCTAACTGATAGTCGTTAGGATGCATTAGTGAGTCTGGACTTCGACCGTGTCTGCATTTCAAAAGTTTTGCTCATCATTCTTGTCGGAAATTACCTGCTTATCATTCTTAGTCTAGACACATCTTATTGCATTGATTGCATGAATAGTGTATAGACAAAATTCATATCTTAGCGTATCTGCTAATTCATATCTTAGCGTATCTGTTACTGTAAACTTTGCCTGACATATTCCGTAAATTCCTCCGTAATCTACGAAACCTTTTGCTCTATATAATTAGAATACCACCCGATAGCCGGAAAATCATTTCATATCCAAAAATTCTTTATTCAATCGTACGAAATGGAATTCGTCATTAGTTCAAGTCCCTCGGATTCCGAAATGGAATCCCACTCAAGTTCTGAAAGCAGTGTGACCGGAATGGATCAACCAATTAGTCATCATCTATTCTGGATGAATTGGGGATGGGTTCGTAGCCTCCTTAATCATTGGAGACAAGAAGAAGGTGATCCCTTCCATCCACCACATTGCCCTCTTGGCGAAGAACCTGAAGCACTTACCGGCGAACCTATCCGAAACACCATTTTCTCTCTTATTTCTAGAGTATCTCGTCACGATTACATACTACACCAAATTCTAGATTTTATTTATCCGCTCGTCCGAACCGACAATCACCCCGGTGTAATAGAAGAAGTCAACGAGCTTCGCGCTCGGGTAGTGGCTTTGGAGAATATGGTGCAAAGGTTACAAACAACAGCAGCAGCACCAGCAGCATAAACAGTACCACTATCAGCAACACCAACAGTACCATTACCACCACCAACAACAACCGCATCGCAAACCTCAACTTCACAATCTGTCCCATGAGCATCGACGTCATACGCCCTGTAGATACTAAGGAATACCACAACGATGAAGTATTGATTCATAACTTCATTGGGAAAATATTCTACGACGATTATGTAATTTCTAAAGTTTAGAAATTATCTATCCTAGCCTTAACCATAAATCAAGTGAGTTTAATTTAATATTAACTCATTAAATCTATATTACATCTGAAGAAATATACACATATATTTCCATAAAGACTGTAATAAAATTCTTTTGTACAAAATATTAATTGTGACATTTTTTTTTTAACGGGTAGTTAATACCCGAGAGATATATAAATTCACAATTAATATGTTACATTCTTCGAATCTGATTCAGCAAATCATCCATTATACTCCCTACTTTCACAACAATATACATTCTTTTATAGAAATCAAAACAACCATACTCATTCAAAAATCTAATTACATATTCTGATTTTGAAATCGCCGAATTCAATTCAAGTTATAAACGATATCATCACTCTTAGATTCTTACATCTTTCAAAGCTATACTTTAACTTCAAAACTGTGTTAGAACATTGTATGTATATTAACGATTATAATCTGTGTTCAAGCCCTTCGAAATACCTGAAGACACTTCAAATAATGAACAATCGAGATGATGATCCAACCACATGTTATCCACAGTTACGTACCTGAAAAACTCTTGAAACCAAAGTCATAATTTAACATGTATCCATGTCAGACCTTTTGGCATTTACTAGCTAAAATAACTTTTCAATCCCTTCTAAAAATAGACGATTTTGTCACAACTCCAGCAAACCAACTTCAATTGTTCATTCGAATAAGCCTTATTATAATGATTACCCCTTCATCATTATTACCGAGGAACCTTTCATATCTCGCCACATAAGCAGTAAACTTATTAACAACTTCATTGATCTTTGACTTTCCGAAAAATCTTTATATTTATCAAAATCCCATCATTTACTCATCTACATCTTGTAACGAGAATTGCCATATGAATCATCAGAAATTAGCAATCAGTATTTTGAAATCTCGCAGCATGTCTACGCCAACAATTATATGTGTCTATCTTCTGGACTTATATACTTTGAATGTGAAGTTTCTGAAAAACACCTTAAACTGCGAACTAGTTCTCGAAATACTGATGAAGCATCAAAAACTGTAAACGATCTTAACAGTAAAAAGTTTGATGACAAAGAATAGTAAGGTGGAAAAGCTGAGAAAAAGAGAAGGTTTGGAACTGGAAAACGGATTGAACAGACTATGAAGGAGGCTGTGGACAAATCACAAAGACTAAATCTGCCTTCAAAGAATCCAAATGATTCAGTGCCTGCTAAAGTCATTAACGAATACCTTACTCTTTATTCTAAACCTTTACAGACAAATCTTCATCATCATCCATCAATATTAGAAATTCTAAGATATTATCATATCTTTCATTATAAATATCCGCGATATTTCTGAAGATATTTTCACAACTAATCTTATCTGAAGTCATTTATCTCTTTGCGCTATCAGTGTTACATCATATAAGAAACTATTAGTTTCTATATTCTATAAACTTTCGAGTTTAAATTATGAATGTTTTAAAGTAGTGTTGGGAACTGAAGCATGAGTTAGTATAATATAATGACACTTGATCAACGTGATTATATTACAGTAAGTCATGCTGAGTTTCTAATGGGACATGACGATTCACAGACCATGCCATCATCATGTTCCATGTTACACGACTCTTGTATTCTATTTAATCTCTAAAAATATCAAGAATATATTTTCTTGATGATTCGGTCTTTTCAGGGTATTCTGGTAAATTAACAAATCAAGATCGTGCCATTACTATTTCCTTCTTAGAACATTAACTATGTTCATTCTGAAATTCATATCTGCGAATACTGGACCATTACAAACGTTGCTTAATCGCAAGAAGAAGAAACGAAAGGACAAAACTCCAAAATAGAAATTGGAGTATAAATCGCAGCAAATAGAAGGGAGCATTAACTGTGAATGTCAATGATTATAGAAGACAAAAGCAGGGGCTTTGAAATATAAGGGAAGATATAAAACCCAACAACCACCCAAAAATTATAAACCGTATATATCGATGCATATAGCAATATAAAGACACGGAAGAACTAAAAACACTATAAAACCGAGAGTATAGTAGAAGTAAATAGATTCTTCCGGAGGCAGATGAAAAAGAAGAACGACAGATATGAAAATGAGGAGTATATCGAGAATCAGTACTGGATGAAGCATATTGACAAATACTTTAAAATATGAGTTGAGGGAGAAAGAATAGAAGGTGTGAGTTGTAAGGAAACGAAGGAGGTAGATTTATAGTGAAATACCCGACAGAGAAAACAAGATGGATTATCGTATTAATTCGAAGAGAATCATAATCTCCTTAATCACCGAAGCATCAAATCCAACATAGATTACAAAGATTTTCTTTAAATTCGGAGATCAATTGTGATGACGTCAAAAGATATGACGAATCACTATAATCTTATTTCCTTCATTTACGATAACTTCCCTCATACGCTTTGAGTAATCGAATTATTTTATCCATACTTCTTAGACATGATAAAACTTCATAATCGTCATAATAACATTCTCATTGTTAGCCATAACGACCTCTATCAAATTTCGGGGACGAAATTTCTTTAACGGGTAGGTACTGTGACGACCCGGAAATTTCCGACTAAATTTAAACTTTATCTTTATATTATTCTGACACGATAAGCAATGTTTGTTAAGTTAAATCTCAAGGATTTTAAACTATGTTTATACATTCATTTAAACCTCGACCAAATTCCAATGATTCACGAACCATTAAATGAACATATATGAATATGTATGTATATGTGTATATGTTATAAATTGAAAATGTCAACAAAGTATTTAAAAGTATAATGCTTTATATGAACAAATTTGTTTCAATATGATTATCGACGAAATTAAAAAAAATATATTAAATGATTGAATTATCAGAAACATTGAATTATGATTACAAGTCTCTGTTGAGAGGTCCACTATGATTTGAGAAATCTATTCCTCTTAACGATATTCGGAATAATTTGTAAAGCTATTTATAAATAAAAATAAAAAGTGTCATTTACGAAAGTTAGACAAAAGCTAGTGGAGAATTGGTTTCCATAATATTCTATTAATCTATTTTCAAACGTACAAAAACGTTTTCAGTTAAAAAAAAAAAAAAAACTTTATTATTAAACTTTTATAAATATCTAGAATCACTTTTGACAACTCATGACTTAACCAGTATAATAAATATAACGATATTTATATTTTATTTCATTAAATATATATAACGATTTAAATTAATATTATATATATTTATACGCGTATTATACATACATAGTTTTTATACTTTTACTATACTTTAACTTTACCTTTACTTTACTTTAACTTTACTTTAACTTTAATAATTCACTTTAATAATTCATACTTTAATAATTCACTTTAATAATTCATACTTTAATAATTCACTTTAATAATTCATACTTTAATAATTCACTTTAATAATTCATACTTTAATAATTCACTTTAATAATTCATACTTTAATAATTCACTTTAATAATTCATACTTTAATAATTCACTTTAATAATTTAAAAATCTATTATAAATAGAATTCAATAGGTTTCATTATTTCATAGAAACTTGAAAATATATTTCTCTAAACTCTCTCAATCGATTTACACATATATATATATATATATATATATATTTGCTCTGTATTATTTCAAGATATTATTAGTATACATAAAATATTACGACGGAGTGATGTCCGAGTGATTTCAAAATAGTTTTTTGAATGAGTCGAAGCTAAGGAAATTATGGGTTATAGCTATGGAAGTGATGGATATGGTTCATGGGTATGCTCGTGAGGTCAATCTAGTGTTTATCATCTCCGTTGCATCTACGTACTTTCCTGCAATATTGAATCTCAATATTGATACGTGAGCACTCATAACTTAACTTTTATATATCAATAGTGTATCCCTGACTAGTGCTCGAGTATATAGGATTATGCATGCTTGTACATTCGATATTGTCCTTAGATAGGTTTGTTGAATCCTGAATTAGATACATATGCTACTGAGATAGGGTATATGATATGCATGTCATTGGAAAGCTAGCGAAAAATTAAGAACTTTTCATTTAGATATCGAATGGTTTCGATGAACGGATTTGAAGTTATAGTCAACTGAATTTTAGTATTATTGTTAAAATGATTATTATTACTATCGTCGTTATTATTTTAATAGAAATATCATTGTTATTATAAAATATCATTATTACTATTATGTTAGTATTATCATTTTATTATAATAACATTTTTAGTAAATATAAATATTGTTATTTTTTATCGAATAATAATAATTATTATTACAAAATAATACAACTTTTACTTATTATTATTATGATCAATATTATTTTATCAAATAAATAGGGGATACAAAGATATTTTTCACCACGCGTAATATAATTACATTAATAATACTTACCACTATAGTTTTAAGATATTAAGTGAACTTTATAAATTTTACTACTTAAGATATATAAAAGTATATTTTATCATATATAAACGTTAATATAAATTTTTATTAATAAATGACTTTTATTATTATAAAATCTAATAAATATATTTAAATATATAAAACGACTATAGTTAAGTTATATAATAAACACGTATAAATTTTAGAAGTCATTTTGGGTCAAGTTGACTTTTGCATATTAGTCTCGAGCATTAGGATTGTGGTACACTATGACTTGATCAAAAATTGTTAGACAAATATTGACCAACATATAAATATATATAATTAATATAGGTTCGTGAATCCGAGGCCAACCTTGCACTTGTTAAATGACGTTATATGTATTTTTACTACGAAATACAGTATGGTGAGTTTCATTTGCTCCCTTTTATATATATTTTTGGGACTGAGAATACATGCGCTGTTTTTATAAATGTTTTACGAAATAGGCACAAGTACTAAAACTAATTCTATGTGGGTTTAAACCAGAAATATACCCTTAGCTTGGTAACATTAAACTACTTGTCTATGTACGGTAGGCGCGAATCCTAAAGATAGATCTATTGGGCCTGACAAACCCCATCCTGACTATGGGATGCTTTAGTACTTCGAGGTTATTTTAAACACACCTGATCTGGTGTACTTCAGAGGGTAAAACATGAACGTTAAGGCTTGTTACCGGGTGCCTACAACTTATAGAATAATTTTATACACTTGCGAGTGTACATATATTTATAAACGGAAATCTTGTGGTCTATTAATATATTGAAATGATTGTTATGATAAACCTATGAACTCACCAACCTTTTGGTTGACACTTTAAAGCATGTTTATTCTCAGGTATTAAAGAAATCTTCCGCTGTGCATTAACTCATTTTAAGGATATTACTTGGAGTCATTCATGGCATATTTTGAAAGACGTTGCATTCAAGTCATTGAGTTCATCAAGATTATTATTAAGTCAATTATAGTTGGATGTATTATGAAATGGTGTGCATACCGTCAATTTTTGTTGTAAAGAAAATTTGTCTTTTAAAAACGAATGCAATGTTTGTAAAATGTATCATATAGAGGTCAAATACCTCGCGATGTAATCAACTATTGTGAATCGTTTATAATGTATATGAACGGGTCCTTTCACTTCCTCACGTACCCGTATTTGGTGATAGCCGGACCGTAAGTCAATCTTAGAAAAATACGTAGCACCTTGGAGTTGGTCAAATAAATCGTCAATCCGAGGCAATGGATAACGATTCTTGATCATCACTTTATTCAACTCCCGATAATCAATGCACATCCGCATACTACCATCCTTCTTCTTCACGAATAAAACCGGAGCACCCCATGGTGAGGCACTCGGTCGAATGAAACCTTTTTCAAGCAACTCTTGGGTTTGATTTAACAACTCTTGTATTTCTGTTGGCGCTAAACAATAAGGAGTCTTTGCAATGGGAGTAGCCCCCGGAACCAACTCAATGCGAAATTCGACTTGTCTTTCCACCGGAACACCCGGTAATTCATCCGAAAACACATCTTCAAATTCATTAACCACCAGAATTTCACGAATGGATGGTGGCTCTTCACGAGTATAAACTACATGGGCAAGAAAAGCCACACCACCACTACTAAGGAAACGATGTGCCCGTGCATAATGGCACAAGTCTTCTTCGTTTCTCGCCATGAATGATTAATTCTCCCCCACTTGGGGTCTTCACACGAATAGACTTTTCATGGCATGAAATATCAGCCCTATAACGTGAAATGTCCCGTTCTTATTGATTAAAAACGTTCCATATTAATTGATTTCGTTGCGAGGTTTTGACCTCTATACGAGACGTTTTTCAAAGACTGCATTCATTTTAAAACAAACCATAACCTTTATTTCATCAATAAAGGTTTAAAAAGCTTTACGTAGATTATTAAATAATGATAATCTAAAATATCCTGTTTACACACGACCATTACATAATGGTTTACAATACAAATATGTTACAACAAAATAAGTTTCTTGAACGCAGTTTTTACACAATATCATACAAGCATGGACTCCAAATCTCGTCCTTATTTAAGTATGCGACAGCGGAAGCTCTTAATAATCACCTGAGAATAAACATGCTTAAAACGTCAACAAAAATGTTGGTGAGTTATAGGTTTAACCTATATATATCAAATCGTAACAATAGACCACAAGATTTCATATTTCAATACACATCCCATACATAGAGATAAAAATCATTCATATGGTGAACACCTGGTAACCGACATTAACAAGATGCATATATATAAGAATATCCCCATCATTCCGGGACACCCTTTGGATATGATATAAATTTCGAAGTACTAAAGCATCCGGTACTTTGGATGGGGTTTGTTAGGCCCAATAGATCTATCTTTAGGATTCGCGTCAATTAGGGTGTCTGTTCCCTAATTCTTAGATTACCAGACTTAATAAAATGGGGCATATTCGATTTCGATAATTCAACCATAGAATGTAGTTTCACGTACTTGTGTCTATTTTGTAAATCATTTATAAAACCTGCATGTATTCTCATCCCAAAAATATTAGATTTTAAAAGTGGGACTATAACTCACTTTCACAGATTTTTACTTCGTCGGGAAGTAAGACTTGGCCACTGGTTGATTCACGAACCTATAACAATATATACATATATATCAAAGTATGTTCAAAATATATTTACAACACTTTTAATATATTTTGATGTTTTAAGTTTATTAAGTCAGCTGTCCTCGTTAGTAACCTACAACTAGTTGTCCACAGTTAGATGTACAGAAATAAATCGATAAATATTATCTTGAATCAATCCACGACCCAGTGTATACATATAACTCAAACTATATATATTTTGGAATCAACCTCAACCCTGTATAGCTAACTCCAACATTCACATATAGAGTGTCTATGGTTGTTCCGAAATATATATAGATGTGTCGACATGATAGGTCGAAACATTGTATACGTGTCTATGGTTTCTCAAGATTACATAATATACAATACAAGTTGATTAAGTTATGGTTGGAATAGATTTGTTACCAATTTTCACGTAGCTAAAATGAGAAAAATTATCCAATCTTGTTTTACCCATAACTTCTTCATTTTAAATCCGTTTTGAGTGAATCAAATTGCTATGGTTTCATATTGAACTCTATTTTGTGAATCTAAACAGAAAAAGTATTGGTTTATAGTCGGAAAAATAAGTTACAAGTTGTTTTTGTAAAGGTAGTCATTTCAGTCGAAAGAACGACGTCTAGATGACCATTTTAGAAAACATACTTCCACTTTGAGTTTAACCATAATTTTTGGATATAGTTTCATATTCATAATAAAAATAATTTTCTCAGAATAACAACTTTTAAATCAAAGTTTATCATAGTTTTTAATTAACTAACCCAAAACAGCCCGCGGTGTTACTGCGACGGCGTAAATCCGGTTTTACGGTGTTTTTCGTGTTTACAGGTTTTAAATCATTAAGTTAGCATATCATATAGATATAGAACATGTGTTTAGTTGATTTTAAAAGTCAAGTTAGAAGGATTAACTTTTGTTTGCGAACAAGTTTAGAATTAACTAAACTATGTTCTAGTGATTACAAGTTTAAACCTTCGAATAAGATAGCTTTATATGTATGAATCGAATGATGTTATGAACATCATTACTACCTTAAGTTCCTTGGATAAACCTACTGGAAAAGTGAAAAATGGATCTAGCTTCAATGGATCCTTGGATGGCTCGAAGTTCTTGAAGCAGAATCATGACACGAAAACAAGTTCAAGTAAGATCATCACTTGAAATAAGATTGTTATAGTTATAGAAATTGAACCAAAGTTTGAATATGATTATTACCTTGTATTAGAATGATAACCTACTGTAAGAAACAAAGATTTCTTGAGGTTGGATGATCACCTTACAAGATTGGAAGTGAGCTAGCAACTTGAAAGTATTCTTGATTTTATGTAACTAGAACTTGTAGAATATATGAAGAACACTTAGAAATTGAAGATAGAACTTGAGAGAGATTAATTAGATGAAGAAAATTGAAGAATGAAAGTGTTTGTAGGTGTTTTTGGTCGTTGGTGTATGGATTAGATATAAAGGATATGTAATTTTGTTTTCATGTAAATAAGTCATGAATGATTACTCATATTTTTGTAATTTTATGAGATATTTCATGCTAGTTGCCAAATGATGGTTCCAACATGTGTTAGGTGAATCACATGGGCTGCTAAGAGCTAATCATTGGAGTGTATATACCAATAGTACATACATCTAAAAGCTGTGTATTATACGAGTACGAATACGGGTGCATACGAGTAGAATTGTTGATGAAACTGAACGAGGATGTAATTGTAAGCATTTTTGTTAAGTAGAAGTATTTTGATAAGTGTATTGAAGTCTTTCAAAAGTGTATGAATACATATTAAAACACTACATGTATATACATTTTAACTGAGTCGTTAAGTCATCGTTAGTCGTTACATGTAAATGTTGTTTTGAAACCTTTAGGTTAACGATCTTGTTAAATGTTGTTAGCCCAATGTTTATAATATCAAAAGAGATTTTAAATTATTATATTATCATGATATTATGATGTACAAATATCTCTTAATATGATATATATACATTAAATGTCGTTACAACGATAATCGTTACATATATGTCTCGTTTCAAAATCATTAAGTTAGTAGTCTTGTTTTTACATATGTAGTTCATTGTTAATATACTTAATGATATGTTTACTTATCATAATATCATGTTAACTATATATATAACCATATATATGTCATCATATAGTTTTTACAAGTTTTAACGTTCGTGAATCACCGGTCAACTTGGGTGGTCAATTGTCTATATGAGACATATTTCAATTATTCAAGTCTTAACAAGTTTGATTGCTTAACATGTTGGAAACATTTAATCATGTAAATATCAATCTCAATTAATATATATAAACATGGAAAAGTTCGGGTCACTACAGTACCTACCCGTTAAATAAATTTCGTCCCGAAATTTTAAGCAGTTGGAGGTGTTGACGTATCTTCTGGAAATAAATGCGGGTATTTCTTCTTCATCTGATCTTCACGCTCCCAGGTGAACTCGGATCCTCTACGAGCATTCCATCGAACCTTAACAATTGGTATCTTGTTTTGCTTAAGTCTTTTAACCTCACGATCCATTATTTCGACGGGTTCTTCGATGAATTGAAGTTTTTCGTTGATTTGGATTTCATCTAACGGAATAGTGAGATCTTCTTTAGCAAAACATTTCTTCAAATTTGAGACGTGGAAAGTGTTATGTACAGCCGCGAGTTGTTGAGGTAACTCAAGTCGGTAAGCTACTGGTCCGACACGATCAATAATCTTGAATGGTCCAATATACCTTGGATTTAATTTCCCTCGTTTACCAAATCGAACAACGCCTTTCCAAGGTGCAACTTTAAGCATGACCATCTCTCCAATTTCAAATTCTATATCTTTTCTTTTAATGTCAGCGTAGCACATTTGTCGACTTTGGGCGGTTTTCAACCGTTGTTGAATTTGGATGATCTTCTCGGTAGTTTCTTGTATAATCTCCGGACCCGTAATCTGTCTATCCCCCACTTCAATCCAACAAATCGGAGACCTGCACTTTCTACCATAAAGTGCTTCAAACGGCGCCATCTCAATGCTTGAATGGTAGCTGTTGTTGTAGGAAAATTCTGCTAACGGTAGATGTCGATCTCAACTGTTTCCGAAATCAATAACACATGCTCGTAGCATGTCTTCAAGTGTTTGTATCGTCCTTTCGCTCTGCCCATCAGTTTGTGGATGATAGGCAGTACTCATGTCTAGACGAGTTCCTAATGCTTGCTGTAATGTCTGCCAGAATCTTGAAATAAATCTGCCATCCCTATCAGAGATAATAGAGATTGGTATTCCATGTCTGGAGACGACTTCCTTCAAATACAGTCGTGCTAACTTCTCCATCTTGTCATCTTCTCTTATTGGCAGGAAGTGTGCTGATTTGGTGAGACGATCAACTATTACCCAAATAGTATCAAAACCACTTGCAGTCCTTGGCAATTTAGTGATGAAATCCATGGTAATGTTTTCCCATTTCCATTCCGGGATTTCGGGTTGTTGAAGTAGACCTGATGGTTTCTGATGCTCAGCTTTGACCTTAGAACACGTCAAACATTCTCCTACGTATTTAGCAACATCGGCTTTCATACCCGGCCACCAAAAATATTTCTTGAGATCCTTGTACATCTTCCCCGTTCCAGGATGTATTGAGTATCTGGTTTTATGAGCTTCTCTAAGTACCATTTCTCTCATATCTCCAAATTTTGGTACCCAAATCCTTTTAGTCCTATACCGGGTTCCGTCTTTCCGAATATTAAGATGTTTCTCCAATCCTTTGGGTATTTCATCCTTTAAATTTCCCTCTTTTAAAACTCCTTGTTGCGTCTCCTTTATTTGAGTAGTAAGGTTATTATGAATCATTATATTCATAGATTTTACTCGAATGGGTTCTCTGTCCTTCCTGCTCAAGGCATCGGCTACCACATTTGCCTTCCCCGGGTGGTAACGAATCTCAAAGTCGTAATCATTCAATAATTCAATCCACCTACGCTGCCTCATATTCAGTTGTTTCTGATTAAATATGTGTTGAAGACTTTTGTGGTCGGAATATATAATACATTTGACCCCACATAAGTAGTGCCTCCAAGTCTTTAATGCAAAAACAACAGCGCCTAATTCCATATCATGCGTCGTATAATTTTGTTCGTGAATCTTCAATTGTCTAGACGCATAAGCAATCACCTTCGTTCGTTGCATTAATACACAACCGAGACCTTGCTTTGATGTGTCACAATAAATCACAAAATCATCATTCCCTTCAGGCAATGACAATATAGGTGCCGTAGTTAGCTTTTTCTTCAATAACTGAAACGCTTTCTCTTGTTCATCATTCCATTCAAATTTCTTCCCTTTATGCGTTAATGCAGTCAAGGGTTTTGCTATTCTGGAAAAGTCTTGGATGAACCTTCTGTAGTAACCAGCTAGTCCTAAAAACTGGCGTATGTGTTTCGGAGTTTTCGGGGTTTCCCACTTTTCAACAGTTTCTATCTTTGCCGGATCCACCTTAATACCTTCTTTGTTCACTATGTGACCGAGGAATTGAACTTCTTCCAACCAAAATGCACACTTTGAAAACTTAGCGTACAATTCTTCCTTCCTCAATACTTCTAACACCTTTCTCAAATGTTCACCGTGTTCTTGGTCATTCTTTGAGTAAATAAGTATGTCATCAATGAAAACAATGACAAACTTGTCAAGGTATGGTCCACACACTCGGTTCATAAGGTCCATGAACACAGCTAGTGCATTAGTTAAACCAAACGGCATGACCATAAACTCGTAATGACCGTAACGTGTTCTGAAAGCAGTCTTTGTAATATCATCTTCTTTCACCCGCATTTGATGATACCCGGAACGAAAGTCAATCTTTGAATAAACAGACGAGCCTTGTAGTTGATCAAATAAGTCGTCGATTCTCGGTAGTGGGTAGCGGTTCTTGATGGTAAGTTTGTTCAACTCTCGGTAGTCGATACACAACCTGAATGTACCATCTTTCTTCTTGACAAACAAAACAGGAGCTCCCCACGGTGATGTGCTTTGTCGAATGAAACCAAGCTCTAAAAGTTCTTGTAATTGGCTTTGCAGTTCTTTCATCTCGTTGGGTGCGAGTCTGTAAGGAGCACGAGCTATTGGTGCAGCTCCTGGTACAAGATCTATTTGAAATTCAACGGATCGATGTGGGGGTAATCCCGGTAATTCTTTCGGAAATACATCAGGAAATTCTTTTGCGACGGGAACATCATTGATGCTCTTTTCTTCAGTTTGTACTTTCTCGACGTGTGCTAGAATAGCATAGCAACCTTTTCTTATTAGTTTTTGTGCCTTCAAATTACTAATAAGATGTAGCTTCATGTTGCCCTTTTCTCCGTACACCATTAAGGGTTTTCCTTTTTCTCGTATAATGCGAATTGCATTTTTGTAACAAACGATCTCTGCTTTCACTTCTTTCAACCAGTCCATACCGATTATCACATCAAAACTCCCTAACTCTACTGGTATCAAATCAATCTTAAATGTTTCACTAACCAGTTTAATTTCTCGATTCCGACATATATTATCTGCTGAAATTAATTTATCATTTGCTAATTCGAGTAAAAATTTACTATCCAAAGGCGTCAATGGACAACTTAATTTAGCACAAAAATCTCTACTCATATAGCTCCTATCCGCACCCGAATCAAATAAAACGTAAGCAGATTTATTGTCAATAAGAAACGTACCCGTAACAAGCTCCGGGCCTTCCTGTGCCTCTGCCGCATTAATATTGAAAACTCTTCCGCGGCCTTGTCCATTCGTGTTCTCCTGGTTCGGGCAATTTCTAATAATGTGGCCTGGTTTTCCACATTTATAACAAACTACATTGGCATAACTTGCTCCGACACTACTTGCTCCAACATTACTCGTTCCGACACCATTTGTTCCTTTCGTTCTATTAACCCCTGGTCCGTAGACCTCACACTTCACCGCGCTATGACCATTTCTTTTACACTTGTTGCAAAATTTGGTGCAGAACCCAGAGTGATACTTTTCACACCTTTGGCATAGCTGCTTCTGATTGTTGTTGTTGTTGCGGTTATTATTGTTGTTGGGATGATTGTTGTAGTTGTTGTTGTTGTTGTTGTTGTTGTTGTTGGGCCGTTTGTAGTTGCGATTGATGTTGCGATTGTTGGGATAATTGTTGCGATTATTGTTGTAATTGCTGTTGTTGTTGTATTGGTGATTCTTATCACCGTTTTCCTCCCACTTTCTTTTGACTTGCTTCACATTGGCCTCTTCAGTGGTCTGTTCTTTAATTCTTTCTTCAATCTGGTTCACTAGTTTCTGAACCATTCTACATGCCTGTTGTATGGAGGCGAGCTCGTGTGAACTTATATCTTCTTGGATTCTTTCCGGTAATCCTTTCACAAACGTGTCGATCTTCTCTTCCTCATCTTCGAATGCTCCCGGACACAATAGGCACAATTCTGTGAATCGTCTTTTGTACGTGGTAATATCAAATCCTTGGGTTCGTAACCCTCTAAGTTCTGCCTTGAGCTTATTGACCTCGGTTCTGGGACGGTACTTCTCGTTCATCAAGTGCTTGAATGCTGACCACGGTAGTGCGTACGCATCATCTTGTCCCACTTGCTCTATATAGGTATTCCACCATGTTAACGCAGAACCTGTGAAGGTATGCGTAGCGTACTTCACTTTGTCCTCTTCAGTACACTTACTTATGGCAAACACCGATTCAACCTTCTCGGTCCACCATTTCAATCCGATCGGTCCTTCGATTCCATCAAATTCCAAAGGTTTGCAGGCAGTGAATTCTTTGTAGGTGCATCCTACACGATTTCCTGTACTGCCAGATCCAAGGTTATTGTTGGTATGTAGCGCAGCCTGTACTGCGGCTATGTTTGAAGCTAGAAAAGTACGGAATTCCTCTTCATTCATATTCACGGTGTGTCGAGTAGTCGGTGCCATTTCCTTCAAAATAGTCAAATGGAACAAGTTAATCATACAGAATATTAAGAGTAGTTAATAGTATTTCGTAGCATAATATGAACTCATTTATAAAAGCTTTTTCTTCATATTAGCATTTTATAAGTTTAAATTCGGGTAGTACCTACCCGTTAAGTTCATACTTAGTAGCTAATATACAATTCAACTACTACAATTCTATATGAAAAACTGATTGTAATAATATTTCGCGTTCAAACTTTTATACAATATTTTACAAACTTACAATACCGCTTATTTTACATAAAGCATGAAATATAGCACACAATAACTTTGATACAAGATAGTTGTGAAGATAATTCTAGCTAGTACACAAGTCGTTCAGCAAAGGCAATAAAGACACGTAATTCATACGTCCAGAAACAAGTCATGCATTCTGGTTTTACTAGGACTACTTCCCATCCTTGGTCTTGTGGAACATAACCGTTATGGCCGTTGATAAGACAGCGTGTTGTAACGTCGTCAAAGGGACGAGGGTTACGTAATGACCAACAGTCTCGTAATAACCTAAAAACCTCATTTCTTACCCCAATTACCGACTCCGTCACTTGTGGGAACGTTTTGTTTAATAGTTGTAGCCCGATGTTCTTGTTCTCACTTTGGTGAGAAGTGAACATTACTAATCCGTAAGCATAACATGCTTCTTTATGTTGCATGTTAGCCACTTTTTCTAAATCACGAAGTCCTATATTCGGATATACTGAGTCAAAATAATTTCTTAACCCGTTGCGTAAAATAGCATTTGGGTTCCCCGCAATATATGCGTCAAAGTAAACACATTGTAACTTATGGATTTCCCAATGTGATATCCCCCATCTTTCGAACGAAAGCCTTTTATAAACCAAGGCATTCTTGGAACGTTCTTCGAATGTCTTACAAACTGATCTCGCCTTAAATAGTTGTGCCGAGGAATTCTGACCTACTCTAGACAAGATTTCATCAATCATGTCTCCGGGTAGGTCTCTTAAAATATTGGGTTGTCTATCCATTTTGTGTTTTTATACTGTAAAATAGACAAGAGTTAGATTCATAAAAAAAATACTTATTAATACAAGCAATTTTTACATATATCATAAAGCATAAGCACACTATATTACATATATTACACCACACGAATACAACTATCTTATTCCGACTCGCTCGTTTCTTCTTGTTCGGTTTTGGTTCGTTTTGCCAAGTTTCTAGGGATATATGATGTTCCCCTAATACGAGCCGTCGTTGTCCACATTGGTTTAGAAAAACCTGGTGGTTTAGAGGTTCCCGGGTCATTGTTACAACTTAAGGACTTCGGGGGTTGACGATACATATAAAGTTCATCGGGGTTGGAATTAGATTTCTCTATTTTTATGCCCTTTCCCTTATTATTTTCTTTTGCCTTTTTAAATTCAGTTGGGGTAATTTCTATAACATCATCGGAATTCTCGTCAGAATCCGATTCATCGGAGAATTGGTAATCCTCCCAATATTTTGCTTCCTTAGCGGAAACACCATTGACCATAATTAACCTTGGTCGGTTGGTTGAGGATTCTCTTTTACTTAACCATTTTATTATTTCCCCCACCGGTTCTATTTCTTCTTCCGGTTCCGATTCTTCTTCCGGTTCCGACTCTTCTTCCGGTTCCTCTTCGGGAACTTGTGAATCAGTCCACGAATCATTCCAATTTACATTTGACTCTTCATTATTATTAGGTGAGTCAATGGGACTTGTTCTAGAGGTAGACATCTATCACATAAAATCAACCACGTTAAGAGATTAATATATCACATAATATTCATATGTTAAAAATATATAGTTTCCAACAAAAATGTTAAGCAATCATTTTTAAAGAAAACACGGTCGAAGTCCAGACTCACTAATGCATCCTAACAAACTCGATAAGACACACTAATATAAATTTTCTGGTTCTCTAAGACCAACGCTCTTATACCAACTGAAATGTCCCGTTCTTATTGATTAAAAACGTTCCATATTAATTGATTTCGTTGCGAGGTTTTGACCTCTATACGAGACGTTTTTCAAAGACTGCATTCATTTTAAAACAAACCATAACCTTTATTTCATCATTAAAGGTTTAAAAAGCTTTACGTAGATTATCAAATAATGATAATCTAAAATATCCTGTTTACACACGACCATTACATAATGGTTTACAATACAAATATGTTACAACAAAATAAGTTTCTTGAATGCAGTTTTTACACAATATCATACAAGCATGGACTCCAAATCTCGTCCTTATTTAAGTATGCGACAGCGGAAGCTCTTAATAATCACCTGAGAATAAACATGCTTAAAACGTCAACAAAAATGTTGGTGAGTTATAGGTTTAACCTATATATATCAAATCGTAACAATAGACCACAAGATTTCATATTTCAATACACATCCCATACATAGAGATAAAAATCATTTATATGGTGAACACCTGGTAACCGACATTAACAAGATGCATATATATAAGAATATCCCCATCATTCCGGGACACCCTTTGGATATGATATAAATTTCGAAGTACTAAAGCATCCGGTACTTTGGATGGGGTTTGTTAGGCCCAATAGATCTATCTTTAGGATTCGCGTCAATTAGGGTGTCTGTTCCCTAATTCGTAGATTACCAGACTTAATAAAAAGGGGCATATTCGATTTTGATAATTCAACCATAGAATGTAGTTTCACGTACTTGTGTCTATTTTGTAAATCATTTATAAAACCTGCATGTATTCTCATCCCAATAATATTAGATTTTAAAAGTGGGACTATAACTCACTTTCACAGATTTTTACTTCGTCGGGAAGTAAGACTTGGCCACTGGTTGATTCACGAACCTATAACAATATATACATATATATCAAAGTATGTTCAAAATATATTTACAACACTTTTAATATATTTTGATGTTTTAAGTTTATTAAGTCAGTTGTCATCGTTAGTAACCTACAACTAGTTGTCCACAGTTAGATGTACAGAAATAAATCGATAAATATTATCTTGAATCAATCCACGACCCAGTGTATACGTATCTCAGTATTGATCACAACTCAAACTATATATATTTTGGAATCAACCTCAACCCTGTATAGCTAACTCCAACATTCACATATAGAGTGTCTATGGTTGTTCCGAAATATATATAGATGTGTCGACATGATAGGTCGAAACATTGTATACGTGTCTATGGTATCTCAAGATTACATAATATACAATACAAGTTGATTAAGTTATGGTTGGAATAGATTTGTTACCAATTTTCACGTAGCTGAAATGAGAAAAATTATCCAATCTTGTTTTACCCATAACTTCTTCATTTTAAATCCGTTTTGAGTGAATTAAATTGCTATGGTTTCATATTGAACTCTATTTTGTGAATCTAAACAGAAAAAGTATTGGTTTATAGTCGGAAAAATAAGTTACAAGTTGTTTTTGTAAAGGTAGTCATTTCAGTCGAAAGAACGACGTCTAGATGACCATTTTAGAAAACATACTTCCACTTTGAGTTTAACCATAATTTTTGGATATAGTTTCATATTCATAATAAAAATCATTTTCTCAGAATAACAACTTTTAAATCAAAGTTTATCATAGTTTTTAATTAACTAACCCAAAACAGCCCGCGGTGTTACTACGACGGCGTAAATCCGGTTTTACGGTGTTTTTCGTGTTTCCAGGTTTTAAATCATTAAGTTAGCATATCATATAGATATAGAACATGTGTTTAGTTGATTTTAAAAGTCAAGTTAGAAGGATTAACTTTTGTTTGCGAACAAGTTTAGAATTAACTAAACTATGTTCTAGTGATTACAAGTTTAAACCTTCGAATAAGATAGCTTTATATGTATGAATCGAATGATGTTATGAACATCATTACTACCTTAAGTTCCTTGGATAAACCTACTGGAAAAGTGAAAAATGGATCTAGCTTCAATGGATCCTTGGATGGCTCAAAGTTCTTGAAGCAGAATCATGACACGAAAACAAGTTCAAGTAAGATCATCACTTGAAATAAGATTGTTATAGTTGTAGAAATTGAACCAAAGTTTGAATATGATTATTACCTTGTATTAGAATGATAACCTACTGTAAGAAACAAAGATTTCTTGAGGTTGGATGATCACCTTACAAGATTGGAAGTGAGCTAGCAACTTGAAAGTATTCTTGATTTTATGTAACTCGAACTTGTAGAATATATGAAGAACACTTAGAACTTGAAGATAGAACTTGAGAGAGATTAATTAGATGAAGAAAATTGAAGAATGAAAGTGTTTGTAGGTGTTTTTGGTCGTTGGTGTATGGATTAGATATAAAGGATATGTAATTTTGTTTTCATGTAAATAAGTCATGAATGATTACTCATATTTTTGTAATTTTATGAGATATTTCATGCTAGTTGCCAAATGATGGTTCCCACATGTGTTAGGTGACTCACATGGGCTGCTAAGAGCTGATCATTGGAGTGTATATACCAATAGTACATACATCTAAAAGCTGTGTATTGTACGAGTACGAATACGGGTGCATACGAGTAGAATTGTTGATGAAACTGAACGAGGATGTAATTGTAAGCATTTTTGTTAAGTAGAAGTATTTTGATAAGTGTATTGAAGTCTTTCAAAAGTGTATGAATACATATTAAAACACTACATGTATATACATTTTAACTGAGTCGTTAAGTCATCATTAGTCGTTACATGTAAATGTTGTTTTGAAACCTTTAGGTTAACGATCTTGTTAAATGTTGTTAGCCCAATGTTTATAATATCAAAAGAGATTTTAAATTATTATATTATCATGATATTATGATGTACGAATATCTCTTAATATGATATATATATACATTAAATGTCGTTACAACGATAATCGTTACATATATGTCTCGTTTCAAAATCATTAAGTTAGTAGTCTTGTTTTTACATATGTAGTTCATTGTTAATATACTTAATGATATGTTTACTTATCATAATATCATGTTAACTATATATATAACCATATATATGTCATCATATAGTTTTTACAAGTTTTAACGTTCGTGAATCACCGGTCAACTTGGGTGGTCAATTGTCTATATGAGACATATTTCAATTAATCAAGTCTTAACAAGTTTGATTGCTTAACATGTTGGAAACATTTAATCATGTAAATATCAATCTCAATTAATATATATAAACATGGAAAAGTTCAGGTCACTACATAACGATCGAGCCAATCCATACCCACAACAATATCAAACTCACCCAAAGTCATCGGAATGAGATCAATTTTAAATGTTTCGGTACCAAATACGACATTACAATCTTTACAAATATCAACCCCTAGCACCGTCTTACCATCCGCTATTTCAACTTCTACCGGATGACTTAACTTAGCTAGCTGTTTATTAAGTTTAGGCACAAATCTCGGAGACACAAATGATAAATTAGCACCACTATCAAAAAGTATCCTTGCCGGATTAGAGTTAACCATGAAAGTACCTAAGACGACTTCATTCGATTGTTTGGCTTCATCATTAGTCATCAAATAGTTTCGTCCTCTAGCCGTTCCCGCCACCATCTCTAACCTCTTAACTTGATCGGTGCTTAAATCTGGACACTCCGACCTTCGGTGTCCTTCCTTATTACAATTAAAACAAGTGAGCTTGTTGGTCGAAGAAGGCTTTGTACAATCTCGAGATAAATGACCCCGTACCCCACAATTGTAGCAAGTAGGGATAAAACTCCCGAAACCACCCTTCTTCGCGCTATTAACACTTTCGGAACCCTTCTTGTTTTTCTTGTTGGAAAAGTTCGAATGACTCGAACCCTCAAATTTTCTCTTAGAGAAAGAGAAATCGTTTCTTTTTAGAACCACCGGTTCAAAACCCCGGGTCTACTCAAATAACTCTTCAAAAGACTTAGCCATTCCCCGACTAATCTTACCCTTTAACTCATCGCTTATGGTACGATATAAATCTTGCATCAACTTTTGATCATCACCCACATACTCTGGACAAAAACGAGTCTTTGCCAAGAAAGTATACTTGAGAGTAACCAAGTCCATCGAACCTTGTCGCAAATTGTGCAACTCGTCCCGGATTCTACTAAGGTCGGCAGGAGTTCGATATTCTTTGAAAAATTCTCTTTTAAACTCTACCCACGACAAGCTCATACATTGTTCCTCACCATATAATTGAATTTTATCATTCCACCACAACTTAGCCTCTTCATGCAACATACTAGAACCGTATCTCGTTTTCTTCTCGGGAGGGCATTCGCCAGTACGGAAAGCCCCCTCGATGTAGGAGATCCAACATGTACTCTTCAACGGATCCCTTACCCTATTAAACATAGGAGGGTGAGCATCCTTGAAGTTCTTGTAATGGAAGTCTCTCCTTCCATGTCCACCATTACCATCACTCCCTTCACCACGAGGATAAATATTTCTGGCTTCTAATGCCTCTTTGATCGCGGAATTTATTCGCTCATTGATTAACTCGGTTACTTGCCCATCAAATGATTATTGGAACACTTTTCTGACATCATCGAGAAATTACGCTTTTTCACGTTTAAAGATGGCCTCAACTTTGGCCGTGAATTCGGAGTCCTCGCTCGGGCCTCCATATTCGGTATCATGCCCGTTTCTCATCTTCATTCTATAAAATGAATTAAATTAATCAACGGAACGAACGAGAACGACACACGTACACCGCACCACCCCATCTTGCTCAATACTCGTCCTACATTGCTTGCCTAACACGATTTGCACCCGTAACAATGGTAGATAGTCATTGTTACGCGAGCACATCGCATCAACTCGCTAGCACAACGTATATCTCGCTCGATGATTGCAAACACAATACAAAACAATTAACGTAATGTTAGTTCACCTAACATAGGCACTAACCAAACTCGGTTTGACCCGTCTCCTAGAAGTCCCGCATAAAACGCATACATAATAAAGTCTAAGTCTAGGAACCTATCTCAAGTCACCTAAATCCCTTAGACCATGCTTTGATACCACTTGTAACGACCCAACCCTTAAACATCGCAATTTTTTTTTTAAATTGGACAAGCCAAGCTTGTCAGGAAATTACCGCGGTGCGGTGCACCTGGCCGCGGCGCAGCCCACAACGGAAACTGAAGGTCAAAACCCATCAAAAATTTGTTACCAAATGCGTTTAAGGTCGCGGCGCGCCCCAAAGGGGTCGCGGCACGGCAACACCCTGGAGTTGATTCTAGCTTAATAAAATTTACACAAGTGCCAATTTCCGCGAATACGATAACAAACATTTCAAAAGGGCTTCATGAAATGACCCGTTCATATTAATTATAAACGTTTCATATTAATTGGTTTCTTTGCGAGTTTTGACCTCTATATGAGACGTTTTTCAAATCTTGCATTCGTTTTTAAAAACAACCATAACCTTTATTATTGAATAAAGGTCTAAATGACATAATTTAGATTGTCTATTAAAGACAATCTCCTCAAATAAATAAGTTTTTACACAACCAGTTACAATATGATCAAATATATTACAACAAATACTCCGAATGCAAGTTTAAATAATATAAACAATTATGCCGACTCTAAATCTTGACCTTGGATTGGCATACGACAGCGGAAGCGTTTTTAATATTCACCTGAGAATAAACATGCTTAAAACGTCAACAAAAATGTTGGTGAGTCATAGGTTTAATTTCTATATAATAATCATAACATTTAATAAGCCACAAGATTTCATTTAATTAAATGCGCAGGATCATTACAACTGCAAAAATTATTCATACAATGAGTCGCCTGGTAACCGACCTTAACATAGAGCGCTTAAGATATCTGGCATCATACATTCCACTATTCAAATTTATGACAAGAACCCTTCGAAGTACTAAATCATTTCCACTATTCGAAAATGGGGGTGGTTGGTGCCCGTAGATCTACCTTTAGGATTCGCGTCAATTAGTGTTTTTCACTAATTCTTAGGTTACCAAGCATAATAATAATAAGTACAGATATCCGGTATAACAAAACAGTCGTAGAATGTAGTTTCATGAACTTGTGCTTATTTTGTAAAACGTTTATAAATTTGCATGTATTCTTATCCCAAAATAATTTAGATTGTAAAAATGGGACTATAACTCACTTGTGATGATTTCCGAATAGATGGTGATAAGACTTGGCCTTTTGACAAATTCACGAACCTAATAATAATATTCTTGTGTTAAGATATATATATATATATATATATATATATATATATATATATATATATATATCTTAACACAAGAATATATATATATATATATATATATATATATATATATATATATATATATATATATATATAATTAATATTCCATACTTATGATACTTGTGATAATTTTAATTGTCCATTGTTAGTAGTGCAACGTTCGTAGTCCAATAGTCCAATAGTCCAACAGTATAAATATATATATTAATATAAATGCGTATATTGTGTTAGGATTCACTAACACTATAATATATTGTCTTAATATAATAAGACACATAATATGTATATTGTCTGAAGCAATCCGCGACCCATTGTATACATGTCTCAGGCTCGATCACAACTCAAAGTATATAATATTTTGGAGTCCACTTCCACCCACAGCTAACTCGAAATTACTGCCAATGGTGTCTTATAGTTCATTCCAATAATATATATAGAAGAAATCAAAATGATATGTCAAAACGCTGTATACGGATCCACGGTGATCAAGTCATATATATATGGTGCCTTACGATCTTTATTAAGACTATAATATATTGTCGTAGAACTTAATCACGACTATTATAAATTGTATTTCCATAAGTTCGGGAACAAGACATGTATAAATACATGTAAGATACAAGGTAATTTAGCTAGGATAAGGTTAGCATCCATTTTTATTAATCAAAACCATAGTTAAAAACAAGCAAAAATATCCAATTTTATTTTACCCATAATTTCTTCGTTACAAATCCGTTTTGAGTGATTCGAGTTGCCATGGTTTCGTATCGAACTCAACATTATTAATCTTAACAGAAAAAGTATATATTTATAGTTGAAAATACAGCTTAGGTATCAAATAAGAGAAGATAGTCATATCCGTCATAAGAACGACATCTTGATGACCCTTTTGAAAAACATACTTCCACTTAGAGTTTAACCATGAATTTTGGATATATTTCATATCCATATAAAATAAGATTTTTCACTAAAGGAAATCTTTTAATTCAAAGTTTAAGATAGGTTTTTAAAATTAAACCCAAAACAGCCCCCGATGATCTATGACGGCGTATGTTCAGTTTTAAGGTGTTCTTCGTGTTTACAAGTTTTATATCCTTATGTTAGCTTGACATACTGTCATAATACATGTGTTGAAGTATTTTAAAAATCAATTTAGAAGGATTAAGTTTATTTGCAAACAAGTTTAGAAATAATCTAAACTATGTTCTTGTTGTTATTAGTTATAACTCAAAATAAGATAGCTATATGGATATGAATCAAAAAAGATTATGAATAAGGTGACTACCTCAAATTAAATGAACAAAGTTGCTAAGAAAATAAGATGATAATCTTGTGATCAAAGATATCCTTGATGGCTTGTAATCCTTGGAGTGGAATCATAGAATGAACAAAAGTTCGAATAAGATTTCTATCTTGAATTAAGATAGTTATAAGTATATGAATTGAATCAAAGCTTATATATGATTCTTACCTTGATAAAGAGGAGTAGATTAGTTAACAAAGTGTTCTTGAAGCTAGTTTATGATCAAAGTGAATGAAGATTTTCTAGTACTTGAAGTATGTGTGTTTAAAGAGTGTTTAAAGAGTAAGAAATTGAGAGAATACTTGGAGTTCTTGTGTGTGAGTATTATGAGAGTGAAGGTAAGTTAAATAGCTGATATGAATGAGTAAAAAGAGTGTTAAAAGTCATGGTTCATGCATATGGTTAAGAGACTTTATCAAAATTTGGAATATAGCATAATATTGCAAACTAGAAGTTAAATGTTGGTTCCCACAAGTCTCCATCATGTTTATCCTTGTCTTGTGACTCATAGGGCTACTAAGGAGGCTATAATTGGTATTTCATATTGGCATATACTCATAGTATTTAAGTATAGAAGCTGGGTATGATACGGGTGTAAATACCGAATGAATACGAATAGAATTCTTGATGGAATTGAATGAGATTATGAGTATAGCTATCTTTGTTGAGTATAAGTATGTTAGTATATATGTTTAAGTCCTTCAAAAGTGTATTAATACATATTAATACAATACATATACATACATTTTAATTTAGAAGTTATTGCAACGTTAATCGTTATATATATATGTATATAATCTTGAAGTCTTTGAGTTAGTAATCTCATTTTATGTATATAACCAATTGTTATTATATTTAATGAGATACTTAAATATCATTTTATCAAATCATAAGTATATATATATCCATATATACATCATTATATAATTATTTCGAGTTATGACGTTCGTGAATCGTCAGACAAACTGGGTGGCCAAACATTTGTATAAAATTCATTTCAAATAACCAAATCTTAATGAGTTTGATTGCTTAACATGTTGGAAACATTAATTATGTAAATATTAATCTTCTATATATTAGCAGACAAATCCGGGTCGTTACACTTCACACCACATAAATAAGCAAAGTTTACAAGTTTTAAGACTCCCGTTCAAGTATTTGACCACCGGGCATCATTCACCCATTTACACTTCAAAATATAAGTTTCGACCAACAAGTTTAATTACCAAACAAAACCCGAGCATGGTGTTTGGGATTAAACTACCCAAACCTAGGTCGAACTTCAAAAGCTATTCTCTAGCATAATCGATAAGGGAGATCGCTAGTCCAAACGTATACCCTTTCCTTTATCCACACCGGAGCCTAAAAAGAGTAAACAATGAGAGGGTAAGCAAACGCTTAGTAAATGCAATAATTATACATATACATACATAACTTACTCACTTGCAATCACTTACACCAATTCCACATATATACTAGCAATATAATTAGCATACCATCATAAAGTATAACGCTAAACCTCCGGTAACACAAGCTAGTATAACAATAGCATATAACACGGGCAATATAATATGCTACACTACAATGCACAAACATTGACGTTCACAACATCCATTAGTAATCAAATTCCAAGGCTAGCCCTATGAATGGTATCATCAACATCGAACTTAAACCCCATCCGTCCCAATTAATGTGGTATCGTCAACATCGAACTTAAAACCCACATATGAGGTATCGTCAACATCAAACTTTAACTCCTCATCAAATCACTACAATAGTGGTATGGCATCATCAACATCGAACATTAACTCCATACATAAGGTATCGTCAACACTGAACTTTAAACCCTCATCCAACAAACAATAGTGGTATGACATCGTCAACATCGAACTTTAAATCCATACCCCACAAGCAAATAAATCATATACATACACATATAATTATTCCACTCACCTTAAAGCCTTTAGTGAATTAGAAATCAAGCTCGCAACCTTCAATGCAACGTACCTATTACATTATGTATATAATTAACATACAACTCGTTGGACTAAACACCAACAATTTACTATTGCGCATTTAGTGACCCATTTGCATTAAATGGCCCATTTACACCAAAACCGCCCATTCGAGGCCAAGACTCATCATTAATCACTAAAAGCTAGTGATTAACGTGTAACAACACCAACTAACACAAACTTAGGGCATTTCACACCCACCTTACCCAATTAGGTCAATCATTACACATTTGCATTTCAAAGTCAAGACCCGCCATTTGGTCAAACTTGAACTCTTTTAACAAAACTTTCCCTAATACATAAGTGTATTAGGGGTTCAACAACACAATTAACTCTACAATCAACAAAACACAAGACCAAACCCTAAATTACAACACCTTAGGGTTTTCTTACATCAACTTAACCCAATTTCACCCATTTAACCCCCAAATGGGTCTTACAAGTCTTAAATGACAAAACCCTAGCCATAAATTAAATTAAACTCAAAACACAGAGTTAGGACTTACCAACACTATCAAATCGTAGCTAGAGATGTAGGGAACAACTTTAAAACTTGGAATCGGGCGAGATTCGGTCTTCTTCTTCCCCAAAGTGAGCTCTCTCACTCTAAAACTCTAACTCTCTCTCTAGGATTAAAGTGGAAGAGATAAGGTGGTTGAAAATGCAGCAATGATACCACTAGATCTGATCTTGTGCTTTAAATTCGTCTATCACGCGAAAGTACCAAAATACCCTTCTTCAATTTAAATAAAGCAAAATAATCAGCATCTGAGACTGGTCGCGCCGCGGACCTATTGGTCGCGCCGCGGCCCCCTACTGGAACTGATGCTGGTAGATTTTATTATATTCACAATTATGTACCATTCGAACTTGGGTCTTACATTATCATTTCATTTCAAGAACTTATATTCTCATTGAAAACCGTCGTTTCAAATAATGTTTTAGGATTACTTATGTTGGTCTTTTATGTCAACTACTTTTCAGCATTATTTTACATTTAATGACTTTACCATTTGAAACACAATGCGAATACTTTTCGAAAACGTCTCATATAAAGGGCGTGACCTTTAACTCTGGGACCAGAGTTAATACGCCGTTAGTGGATTCTGACGGGGTCTTACAGGGAAAAAGTGTATAATTGGTGGGGGCTAGGTGGGATGACAAGTCTTAGTGTCGGTGAAGTTTTTCGAGGTAATACAAATCAAAGGTCGACATTATTAGGTGCGAAGATTTGCCAAGCGGTCGAATGAATTTGCGGTTATCTCATATGGAAGAATAGAAACCAAAAGGTGTTTAAAAATGTTTGTTGGAACACTCCGGTTGCTCTAAACGAAGTTCAAGTCAAGATGTTCGATTGGATCGCGAAGAGGTGCAAAATGCGAGATATTGATTTGCACAATTGGTTACTTAATCTGAACATTTTTCTTATTTTGTAATGTGCTCTAGTTACTAGCTTAGCAACTTTAGTGCAATATTGTACATAGCTTCGTGATTTTGGACTATGTGAGGTTTCTAAAACCGCTAAAATTTTCATGCTTAACACTTATGCACTTTCAGAATTTACATCCTGAAAATCATAAAAACACGGGGACAGCATAACGGCTATAAATCAACACTTAGTAAAAATTTCACTGTCTAAGACCATCGGTCGATGGTCCCATCCATCGGCCGATCGTCAACACACCATCGGTCGATGGTCTCCCACAATCGGTCGATCGTCAAAATTACATCAGCTGGTCAGAATCTCACACCATCGGTCGATGGTCTTGTCCACCGGCCGATCGACCCTCACCATCGGTCGATGGTCAACGACCATCGGCCGAAGGTAGTTCATCAGCTGCAACAGCAGCAAAGTGACGGGTTTCAACCCAAAATCACAAAATCTCAACTTTGGACACGTTTTTGACCTCAAAACTGGTTACATCTTTTACACTAAACATTTAGAAACATAAACCCACAACTTTTATGCACAAACAACAACAAATTGAACCAATTTGGACATCAAAACCCACTTTCATAAAACTTGACTAAAACACCCATTTTGACACTGATTTGATCACGAAATCCTATAAACTTTACCTTGTTAGAATCACAACAACATAAGGAACGATTTGACACCAAAATCAAGCTTTAAATCGAGATCAAATGATTTAGGGTTGTTTGAAGGAGGTGAAGTTAGGTGAGAGTGAGTGAGAGGAAGGTTCAGGAGCAATTGAGAGGAAATTAGCTGGTCTCACACTTAATTTGGGGTTAAAATCTCATACCCCACAATATACGGGTATTTACCAGTTATCTGATATCTTTCGCACAAGATTAGGTAACCCAAACGAGGTCCAATTAAAATAAACAAACCTGTTCTGGGACCCTTGTCACAAACTGGTCATAACACAATTATATTAAAACACTAATAAAATAATTAAAATAAAAAGCACTTAAGACTAAGCACAAACCCTAAGGGCAAAAATAGTCCACTTACAACTAGCCCGGGTTTCAGTCTGTTACAGTTACGCATGATTATTACTAACGAATTGCCAAATTTTGTGAAAATTTGAAAAATTTTCAATTAAATGTATTCAAAATCATGTTTATACATATTTATGAATGATAAAACTAGGTTGTAATACCGAAATTATTGTTACCTCAGAGAGAACATAAATGGAGAAACAACCCAAAACGTTAGAATTCATTTAAAATGGAATAAAGGAGAATAAAAAGGCAAAGAAATAAAATAAAGGCTAAGTGTGGGAAGAATTTACCAATTTCTTTAAAACACATATCACATATTTGGTACAGATTATTGCAGGTACTTTTGCTTTGGACTAAACTAATCAGTTTTACCCGATTTACTGTAATACATTTGAAAGAAAAGATGGATCTACACGATGAATCAATTCCATCATTAAAATGAAGTAAAGTCTTCAGAAAAAGACACGCGCTTCTTGATTTAGGTCAGGAAGTTGTCGTCCAGACCAGCTGTAGGTTGACGAAAAATCTAGAAAAGTCATCTCTAAAATTAGCAGGAAATCCACGGACCTCAGCATCAAACAGGGTCGCCAAGTAGTCAGATTTATCCTAACCATGAGAAGAATTTATCTCGTAAAATGGGGAGGGCGCCGTGCAAATTAGCTTGATAAGACTAATGAATCAGACCCCCAGAAAGGATAATCTCCTTAAAGATTAAAAATCAGCTTTTAAGACTGATATTACTCAATCCTTGAGATTAACCTTAAAGATTGAGAATTCAAACTCATGGAATTCGATGATATCTAAACTCGAGCTTGAACGAGAAAGTATTTTGATCAAAATTACAAACCGATTTGTTTTCTGAAAACCCATTTTTAATGCTTTCATTACCATTGAACGTAAAAACCTAGGAATTCACCTGGAATTCATTAGGTCACCTGAACCAAATCGGGTGTCAACCATAAGAACGGTGGTTGCATAGCATGGTCGAAGACAGGACCTTGTGCCAGACCAAAAAAACTATAGGGTGAGCTTTACTATTGCTCCTACAAAGGATAGTAATTGCATCCGATACGTTATAGACCATAATTAAAAGCATGTCACGGGACATTGCCTTAACAGTTGCTTGTTCAACGCTTTCCTTTACAACCGGACGGTAGTTTACCGAACGGTAATATACGGAGCAAGTATACTGGACGTGTTGCTTTCCCAATACAAGGTTAGCAAGTGGGTGACACAAAACCGCAAATTTTGAGCTAAAATTTTAAAATTTGAAACCCACACAAACCCACAAAAATATTTTGCAAACACCGGTGAAGGTTATTCCGGAAAACTTATCTAGGGTAAAAGCTAGATTGAATTTTCAAAAGATCAAATATTTTCATAAAGATCCAATTTCCTTAAAGGATCTAAATTTTTAATAGTCATGTGGGACTGTAAGCCACATCGTTACTACCATTGTTCATACCGCCGTATAGAAATCACAGATGTACAAAGTGTGAAGAATAAAGAAGTGATTCTAGTATTTTTATTTCAAAACTATATTGCTTGAGGACAAGCAACGCTCAAGTGTGGGAATATTTGATAATGCTAAAAACGAACATATATTTCATAGCATTATCCCTCAAGAAAGACAAGCTTTTAGTTGCAATTGTTCTATTTACAAGTGATATTCGTTTAAATAATAAAAGGATAAGACAAAAGATAGATTCGACAATTTGAAGACGCCAACGACCAAAAAGCTAAAAAGTACAAAGTACAATCAAAGTGGTTCAAATTATTGATGTGAAACGTCTCAAAATTACAAGAGTACGAGCCGCAAAACGCAAAATACAAGATATTAAATTGTACGCAAGGACGTTCGAAAATCCGGAACCGGGACCAGAGTCAACTTTCAACGCGCGACGCAAAATACAAGATATTAAAGACGGGGTAATTGGGATTTGTACCATAATTGGGGTTTGGACAAAAGAACGACACTTGTGGAAATTAGACTATGGGCTATTAATGGGATTTATATTTGTTTAATTAAATGATAGTTTGTTAATTTAATATAAAGATTTACAATTGGACGTACCTATAAATAACCATATACACTCAATTGGACACGATGGGCGGGATATTTATAAGTACTAATAATCGTTCATTTAACCGGACACGGGAATGGATTAATAGTTAATGGACTTATTAAAACAGGGGTGAATTATGTACAAGGACACTTAGCGTAATTATAGTTTAAGTCCCCAATTAGTTGGAATATTTGGCTTCGGATATAAGGATAATTTGACGAGGACACTCGCACTTTATATTTATGACTGATGGACTGTTATGGACAAAAACTAGACGGACATATTGAATAATCCAGGACAAAGGACAATTAACCCATGGGAATAAACTAAAATCAACACGTCAAACATCATGATTACGGAAGTTTAAATAAGCATAATTCCTTTATTTCATATTTAATTGCACTTTTAATTATCGCACTTTAATTTATTGTCATTTTATTTATCGTACTTTTTAATTATCGCAATTTTATTTATTGTCATTTTATTTATTATTTTAATTTATCGCATTTCCTTATCGTCATTTACTTTACGCTTTAAATTAAGTTATATTTATTTTTAATATTTTACATTAGGTTTTAACTGCGACTAAAGTTTTAAAATCGACAAACCGGTCATTAAACGGTAAAAAATCTCCTTTTATAATAATAATACTACTTATATATATATTTATATATTTACAAATATAGTTTTAAAAATACAGCGTTAAACTTGGCTAAGATCCCTGTGGAATGAACCGGACTTACTAAAAACTACACTACTGTACGATTAGGTACACTGCCTATAAGTGTTGTAGCAAGGTTTAAGTATATCCACTCTATAAATAAATAAATAACTTGTGTAAAAATGTATCGTATTTAATAGTATTTTCTAGTAAAATATAAACTATTTCGTATAAACCTCTACGCACACCAATTTAAAAGTTGTTCTTCTAGGAAAATGATTTTTCTTATGAACATGAAACTATATCCAAAAATCATGGTTAAACTCAAAGTGGAAGTATGTTTTTCAAAATGGTGATCAAGACGTCGTTCTTTCGATTGAAATGACTACCTCTTACAAAAACGACTTGTAACTTATATTTCCGACTATAAACTTATACTTTTTCTGTTTAGATTCATAAATTTCAGTTCAATATGGAACCATAGCAACTTGAATCACTCAAAACGGATTTAAAACGAAGAAGTTATGGGTAAAACAAATTAGATATTTTTACTTGTTGTAGCTACGTGAAATTTGTAAAAAATCTATACAAATTTTAACTTAACTAACTTATATTGTATTATACATGTATTCTAACATAAATTATGTTATCTTGGAATACCATAGACACGTATACAATGTTTTTGACATATCATATCGACCCATCTATATATATTATTTGGGAACAACCATAGACACTCTATATGCAGTAATGTTCGAGTTAGCTATACAGGGTTGAGGTTGATTCCAAAATAATATATATACTTTGAGTTGTGATCTAGCCTGAGATTGTATACACTGGGTCGTGGATTGATTCGAGATAATGTATATTGATTTAATTCTGTACATCTAACTGTGGACAACTAGTTGTAGATTACTAACGTTGGACTGCTAACTTAACAAACTTAAATCGTTAAAATGTAATAAAACATATTGTGAATATATTTCAATCATACTTTGATATATTTGTATATATTCATTATAGGTTCGTGAATAGATCAGTGGCCAAGTCTAATTCTCAACGAATTAAGAATCTGTGAAAGTGAGTTATAGTCCCACTTTTAAAATCTAATATTTTGGGATGAGAATACATGCAGTTTTATAAATGTTTTACAAAATAGACACAAGTATGCGAAAGTACATTCTATGGTTGAATTATTATTGCCGAATATTGTAGTGACCCGAACTTTTCCATGTTTATATATATTAATTGAGATTGATATTTACATGACTAAATGTTTCCAATGTGTTAAGCAATCAAACTTGTTAAGACTTGATTAAATGAAATAAGTTTCATATAGACAATTGATCACCCAAGTTGACCGGCGATTCACGAACGTTACAAAATTGTAAAAACTACATGTTGTGGTATATATGGACATATATATATGGTTGACATAAGATTATGATGAGCAAGTATTTCACTAAATATATTAACAATGTGTGATATACATATGAAATGAGATTACTAAGTTAAGAAACTTGAAATGATATATATATAACGATTATCGTTATGATAACGTCTACTAAATACATATGTATCATATTAAGATATTGATACACTATATTTAACATGATAAAATTATATTTAAATATATCATTAAGTATGTTAACAATGAACTACATATGTAAAAACAAGACTACTAACTCAAGAATTACGAAACGAGACTTATATGTAACGATTATCGTTGTAACGATATTTTAATGTATATATCATATTAAGAGATATTCATACATCATAATATCATGATAATATAATAATTTAACTTCTCATTTGATATAATAAACATTGGGTTAACAACATTAATTGAGATCGTTAACTTAAAGGTTTCAAAACAACACTTACATGTAACGACTAACGAAGACTTAACGACTCCATTAGAATGTATATACATGTTGTGTTTTGATATGTATTCTTACAATTTTGAAAGACTTCAAGACACATATCAAAGTACTTCTACTTAACAAAAATGCTTACAATTACATCCTCGTTCAGTTTCATCAACAATTCTACTCGTATACACCCGTATTCGTACTCGTACAATACACAGCTTTTAGATGTATGTACTATTGGTATATACACTCCAATGATCAGCTCTTAGAAACCCATGTGAGTCATATAACACATGTGGGAACCATCATTTGGCAACTAGCATGAAATATCTCATAAAATTACAAAAATATTAGTAATCATTCATGACTTATTTACATGAAAACAAAATTACATATCCTTTATATCTAATCCATATACCAACGACCAAAAACACCTATAAACACTTTCATTCTTCAATTTTCTTCATCTAATTGATCTCTCTCGAGTTTCATCTTCAAGTTCTAAGTGTTCTTCATAAATTCCATAAGTATAGTTTCATAAAAATCAAGAATACTTCTAAGTTTGCAAGTCTACTTCCAAGCTTTCTAATCCATTTCAAGTAATCATCTAAGATCAAGGAACCTTTGTTATTTACAGTAGGTTATCTTTCTAATTCAAGGTAATATTCATATTCAAACTTTGATTCAATTTCTACAACTATAACAATCTTATTTCGAATGAAAATCTTACTTGAACTGTTTTCGTGTCATGATTCTGCTTCAAGAACTTTCAAGCCATCCAAGGATCCTTTAAAGCTAGATCCATTTTTCTCATTTCTAGTAGTTTTATCCAGAAAACTTGAGGTAGTAATGATGTTCATAACATCATTCGATTCATACATATAAAGCTATCTTATTCGAAGGTTTAAACTTGTAATCACTAGAATATAGTTTAGTTAATTCTAAACTTGTTCGCAAACAAAAGTTAATCCTTCTAACTTGAATTTTAAAATGAACTAAACACATGTTCTATATCTATATGATATGCTAACTTAATGATTTAAAACCTGGAAACACGATGAACACCATAAAATCGAATATACGCCGTCGTAGTGAAATCGGGGGCTGTTTTGGTTTGGATAATTAAAAACTATGATAAACTTTGATTTAAAAGTTCTTCTCCTGGGAAAATGATTTTTCATATGAACATGAAACTATATCCAAAAATCTTGGTTAAACTCAAAGTGAAAGTATGTTTTTCAAAATGGTCATCAAGATGTCGTTCTTTCGAAGGAAATGACTACCTCTTTAGTAATTGACATGTAACTTAAATTTCCGACTATAAACCTATACTTTTTATGTTTGGATTCTTAAATTAGAGTTCAATATGAAACCATAGCAATTTGATTCACTCAAAACGGATTTAAAATGAAGAAGTTATGGGTAAAACAAGATTGGATATTTTTGATCTTTTTAGCTACGGGTAATGTTTAACAAATCTATACAAATCATATCCTAGCTAATTTATATTGTATTATAAATGTATTCTAATATATTATGTAATCTTGGGATACCATAGACACGTATGCAAATGTTTTGACATATCATATCGACTCATGTATATATATTATTTGGAACAACCATAGACACTCTATATGCAGTAATGTTGGAGTTAGCTATACAGGGTTGAGGTTGATTCCAAAAATATATATACTTTGAGTTGTGATCTAGCCTGAGACGTGTATACATTGGGTCGTGGATTGATTCAAGATAATATATATCGATTTATTTCTGTACATCTAACTGTGGACAACTAGTTGTAGGTTATTAATGAGGACAGATGACTTAATACACTCAAATCTTTAAAACAAAATAAAAATGGTCGTAATTATATTTTGATCATACTTTGATATATATGTACATATTTGTATAGGTTCGTGAATCAATCCGTGGCCAAGTCTTATTTTCGAGGAAGGAAATATCTGTGAAAGTGAGGTATAGTCCCACTTTTAAAATCTAATATTCTTGGGATGAGAATACATGCAGGTTTTATAAATGATTTACAAAATAGACACAAGTACGTGAAACTACATTCTATGGTTGAATTATCGAAATCGAATATACCCCTTTTTATTAAGTCTGGTAAACTAAGAATTAGGGAACAGACACCCTAATTGACGCGAATCCTAAAGATAGATCTATTGGGCCTAACAAACCTCATCTAAAGTATCGGATGCTTTAGTACTTCAAAATTTATTTCATATCCGAAGGGTGTCCCGGAATGATGGGGATATTCTTATATATGCATCTTGTTAATGTCGGTTACCAGGTGTTCGCCATATGAATAATTTTTATCTCTATATATGGGATGTGTATTGAAATATGAAATCTTGTGGTCTATTGTTACGATTTGATATATATAGGTTAAACCTATAACTCACCAACATTTTTGTTGACGTTTAAAGCATGTTTATTCTCAGGTGAATATTAAGAGCTTCCGCTGTTGCATACTAAAATAAGGATAAGATTTGGAGTCCATGTTTGTATGATATTGTGTAAAAACTGCATTCAAGAAACATATGTCGATGTAATATATTTCTATTGTAAACCATTATGTAATGGTCGTATGTAAACAGTATATTTTAGATTATCATTATTTGATAATCTACGTAATGTTTTTAAAACCTTTATTGATAAAATAAAGGTTATGGTTGTTTTAAAAATGAATGCAGTCTTTGAAAAACGTCTCATATAGAGGTCAAAACCTCGTGACGAAATCAATTAATATGGAACGTTTATAATCAATATGAACGGGACATTTCAGTTGGTATCAGAGCGTTGGTCTTAGAGAACTAGAAAATTTGCATTAATGTGTCTTATCGAGTTTATTAGGATGCATTAGTGAGTCTGGACTTCGTCCGTGTTTTCTTTAAAAATGATTGCTTAACATTTTTGTTGGAAACTATATATTATTAACATGTAAATATTATGTGATATATTAATCTCTTAACATGTTTGATATTGTGTGATAGATGTCTACCTCTAGCACAAATCCCATTGACTCACCTAATAATAATGAAGAGTCGAATATATATTGGCAAGATTCACAAGTTCCCGAAGAACCGGAAGAAGAGGAAATGGAACCGGAAGAAGAGGAACCGGAAGAAGAGGAACCAGAAGAAGAGGAACCGGAAGAAGAAGAGGTTTTGGATGGGGGAATAGTAGGAACCACAGAAAATCGGTAAAATAAAATAAAATCCTCAACCAATGGACCAAAGTTAATAATGGTCAATGGTGTTTCCGCTAAAGAAGCAAAATATTGGGAAAATTACCAATTTTCCGATGAATCGGATCCTGATGAGGATTCCGATGATGTTATAGAAATTACCCCGACCCAATTTAATGAGGCAAAAGAAAATAATAAGGGAAAAGGCATCAAAATAAAGAAATCTGTTTCCGACCCCGATGAACTTTATATGTACCGTCAACACCCGTATTTTCAATATCGTGACAATAACCCGGGAACCTCTAAACCACCAGGTTTTTCTAAACCAATGTGGAAAACGACGGCTCTTATTAGAGGAACATCATATATCCCTAGAAAATTAGGAAAAAGAACCAAGACCGAAGAAGAAGAAACCAGTGATTCAGATTAGAGGGGTGTGAGCATGTTATGTAATAAATGTATTGTAGTGTGCTTGTACTTTTATGTTCTATGTAAAAATTGCTTGTATTGTTTGTTATTACGAATCTAATCCTTGTCTATTTTACAGAATAAAAACAAAATGGACGTTAAGGGTAGACAACCGAATATTTTAGAAGACCTACCAGAGGATATGATTGAGGAAATCTTGTCTATAGTCGGTCAGAATTCATCAGCACATTTAGTTATGGCGAAATTAACTTGTCAAACATTTGAAAGACTTTCCATAAATGCCTTAGTTTATAAAAGGCTTTCCTTTGATAGGTGGGGTATATCATATTGAGGAGACTTTAAGTTACGCCGTGTTTTCTTTAAAGCTTTAAATGCGGGGAACCCAAATGCAATTTTACGCTACGGGTTAAGAACCTATTTTGACTCAACATATCCCAACATAGGATTTTGTGAATTAGAAAGAGCTTCTAACATGCAACATAAAGAAGCATGTTATGCTTACGGGTTAGTGATGTTCGCTTCTTACCAAAGTGAGAAAAAGAACATCAAATTGCAGCTTTTAAATAAAATTTTCTCACAAGTGACGGATTCAGTAGTTGGGGTGAGAAACAAGGTTTTTAGATTATTACGGGGCTGTTGGACATTACGAAACCCTCGTCCTTTTGACGACATTACAACATGCTGCCTAGCTAATGGTCATAACGGTTATTTTCCACAAGACCAAGGATGGAAAGTCGTCTTAGTAAAACCAAAATGCATGACTTGTTTCTGGACTTATGAATTACGTGTCTTTATTTCCTTTGCTGAACAACTTGCGCATTAACTAGATTTATCTTCAAAACTGTCCTGTATCATAGTGTACTATATTTCATGTTATATGTAATATAGCGAAGTTGTAAGTTTGAAGAATATTTGTATGTGATATATTATTATAATCAGTTTTTCATATGGAATTGTAGTATTTGAATTGTATATTAGCTACTAAGTATGAACTTAACGGGTAGGTAGTACCCGAATTTAAACTTATAAAACGCTAATATGAAGAAAAAGCTTTTATAAATGAGTTCATATTATGCTACGAGATGCTATTGACTACTCTTAATATTCTCTATGATTAGATTATTTCATTTGACTATTTTGAAGGAAATGGCACCGACTACTCGACACACCTTGAATATGAGCGAAGAGGAATTTCGTGCCTTTCTTGCTTCAAACATAGCCGCAGTACAGGCCGCGCTACATACCAACAATAACTCTGAGTCTAGCAATACAGCTAACGGCGCAAGAAATCGTGTAGGATGCACCTACAAAGAATTCACTGCCTGCAAACCTTTGGAATTTGATTGAACTGAAGGACCGATCGGATTGAAACGGTGGACCGAGAAGGTCGAATCGGTGTTTGCCATAAGTAAGTGTACTGAAGAGGACAAAGTGAAGTACGCTACGCATACCTTCACAGGTTCTGCATTAACGTGGTGGAATACCTATCTAGAGCAAGTGGGACAAGATGATGCGTACGCGCTACCGTGGTCAGCATTCAAGCACTTGATGAACGAGAAGTACCGTCCCAGAACCGAGGTCAATAAGCTCAAGACAGAACTTAGAGGTTACGAACCTAAGGATTTGATATTACCACGTACGAAAGACGTTTCACAGAATTGTGCCTATTGTGTCCGGGAGCGTTCGAAGATGAGGAAGAGAAGATCGACGCATTTGTGAAAGGATTACCGAAAAGAATCCAAGAAGATATAAGTTCACACGAGCCCGCCTCCATACAACAGGCATGTAGAATGGCTCACAAACAAGTGAACCAGATTGAAGAAAGAATTAAAGAACAGACTGCTGAAGAGGCCAATGTGAAGCAAGTCAAAAGAAAGTGGGAGGAAAATGGTGATAAGAGTCACCAAAACAACAACAACTATCCTAACAATCACAACATCAATCGCAACTACAACAAACGGCACAACAACAACAACAACAACAACAACAACAACAACAACAACAACTACAACAATCATCCCAACAACAATAACAACCGCAACAACAATAACAACAATCAGAAGCAGCTATGCCAAAGGTGTGAAAAGTATCACTCGAGGTTCTGCACCAAATTTTGTAACAAGTGTAAAAGAAATGGTCATAGCGCGGTGAAGTGTGAGGTCTACGGACCAGGGGTTAACAGAACGAAAGGAACAAATGGTGTCGGAACGAGTAATGGCGGAGCAAGTAGTGTCGGGACAAGTTATGCCAATGTAGTTTGTTATAAATGTGAAAAACCGAGCCACATTATTAGAAATTGCCCGAACCAGGAGAACATGAATGGATAAGGCCGCGAAAGAGTTTTCAATATTAATGCGGCAGAGGCACAGGAAGACCCGGAGCTTGTTACGGGTACGTTTCTTATTGACAATAAATCTGCTTACGTTTTATTTGATTCGGGTGTGGATAGAAGCTATATGAGTAGAGATTTTTGTGCTAAATTAAGTTGTCCATTGACGCCGTTGGATAGTAAATTTTTACTCGAATTAGCAAACAGTAAATTAATTTCAGCAGATTATATATGCCGGAATCGAGAAATTAAACTGGGTAGCGAAATATTTAAGATTGATTTGATACCAGTAGAGTTAGGGAGTTTTTGATATAATAGTTGGCATGGACTGGCTGAAGGAGATGAAAGCAGAGATCGTATGTTACAAAAATGCAATTCGCATTGTACGAGAAGAAGGAGAACCCTTAATGGTGTACGGAGAAAAGGGCAACACGAAGCTACATCTTATTAGTAATTTGAAGGCATAAAAACTAATAAGAAAAGGTTGCTATACTGTTCTAGCACACGTCGAGAAAGTACAAACTGAAGAAAAGAGCATCAATGATGTTCCCGTCGCAAAAGAATTTCCCGATGTATTTCCGAAAGAATTACCGGGACTACCTCCACATCGATCTGTTGAATTTCAAATAGATCTTGTACCAGGAGCTGCACCAATAGCTCGTGCTCCTTACAGACTCGCACTCAGCGAGATGAAAGAACTACAAAGCCAACTGCAAGAACTATTAGAACGTGGTTTCATTCGACCAAGCACATCACCATGGGGAGCTCCTATTTTGTTTGTCAAGAAGAAGGATGGTACATTTAGGTTGTGTATTGACTACAGAGAGTTGAATAAACTTACCATCAAAAACCGTTATCCACTGCCGAGAATTGATGACTTATTTGATCAACTACAAGGCTCGTCAGTTTATTCGAAAATCGATTTACGTTCTGCATATCATCAAATGCGAGTAAAGGAGGATGATATTCCAAAAACTTCTTTTAGGACGCGTTATGGTCATTACGAGTTTATGGTTATGCCGTTTGGATTGACTAACGTACCAGCTGTGTTCATGGACCTTATGAACCGAGTGTGTGGGCCATATCTTGACAAGTTTTTCATTGTTTTCATCGATGACATACTTATTTACTCAAAGAATGATCAAGAGCACGAAGAACATTTGAGAAAAGTGCTAGAAGTATTGAGGAAAGAAAAACTGTACGCTAAGTTTTGAAAGTGTGCATTTTGGTTGGAAGAAGTTCAATTCCTCGGTCACATAGTGAACAAAGAAGGTATCCAGGTAGACCCGGCAAAGATCGAAACCGTTGAAAAGTGGGAAACCCCAAAAACTCCGAAGCATATACGTCAATTTTTAGGATTGGCTGGTTACTACAGAAGATTCATCCAAGATTTCTCCAAAATAGCAAAACCCTTGACTGCATTAACGCATAAAGGGAAGAAATTTGAATGAAAGGATGAACAAGAGAAGGCGTTTCAGTTATTGAAGAAAAAGCTAACTACGGCACCTATATTGTCATTGCCTGAAGGGAATGATGATTTTGTGATTTATTGTGATGCATCAAAGCAAGGTCTCGGTTGTGTATTAATGCAAAGAACGAAGGTGATTGCTTATGCGTCTAGACAATTGAAGATTCACGAGCAAAATTATACAACTCACGATTTGGAATTGGGTGCTATTGTTTTTGCATTAAAGACTTGGAGGCATTATTTATATGGGGTCAAAAGTATTATATATACCGACCACAAAAGTCTCCAACACATATTTAATCAGAAGCAACTGAATATGAGACAATGCAGGTGGATTGAACTGTTGAATGATTATGATTTTGAGATTCGATACCACCCAGGAAAGGCAAATGTGGTAGCCGACGCTTTGAGTAGAAAGGACAAAGAACCTATACGGGTAAAAGCTATGAATATAATTATTCGTACTAACCTTACTACTCAAATAAAGGAGGTGCAACAGGGGGTTGTAAAAGAAGGAAAGTTGAAGAATGAGATACCCAAAGGATCAGAGAAACATCTTAATATTCGGGAAGACGGAACCCGATATAGGGCTGATAGAATTTGGGTACCAAGGTTTGGAGATGTGAGAGAAATGGTACTTAAAGAAGCACATAAAACCAGATATTCAATACATCCCGGAGCGGGGAAGATGTATAAAGATCTCAAGAAACACTTTTGGTGGCCGGGTATGAAAGCCGATATTGCTAAATATGTAGGAGAATGTTTGACGTGTTCTAAGGTCAAAGCTGAACATCAGAAACCATCAGGTCTACTACAACAACCTGAAATCCCGGAATGGAAATGGGAAAACATTACCATGGATTTCAATACTAAATTGCCAAGGACTGCAAGTGGTTATGATACTATTTGGGTAATAGTTGATCGTCTCACCAATTCAACACACTTCCTGCCAATGAGAGAAGACGACAAAATGGAGAAGTTGGCGCGATTGTATTTGAAGGAGGTTGTCTCCAGACATGGAATACCCGTCTCTATTATCTCTGATAGGGATGGTAGATTTGTTTCAAGGTTCTGGCAGACGTTGCAACAAGCATTGGGGACTCGTCTAGACATGAGTACTGCCTATCATCCACAAACTGATGGGCAGAGCGAAAGAACGATACAAATGCTTGAAGACATGCTACGAGCATATGTTATTGATTTCGGAAACAGTTGGGATCGACACCTACCGTTAGCAGAATTTTCCTACAACAACAGTTATCATTCTAGTATTGAGATGGCGCCGTTTGAGGCACTTTATGGTAGAAAGTGCAGGTCTCCGATTTGTTGGAATGAAGTGGGGGATAGACAGATTACGGGTCCGGAGATAATACAAGAAACTACCGAGAAAATCATCCAAATTCAACAACGATTGAAAACCGCCCAGAGTCGACAAAAGAGCTACGCCGACATTAAAATAAAAGATATAGAATTTGAAATTGGAGATATGGTCATGCTTAAGGTTGCACCTTGGAAAGGCGTTGTTCGATTTGGTAAATGAGGGAAATTAAATCCAAGGTATATAGGACCATTCAAGATTATTGATCGTGTCGGACCGGTAGCTTACCGACTTGAATTACCACAACAACACGCGGCTGTACATAACACTTTCCACGTCTCGAATTTGAAGAAACGTTTTGCTAAAGAAGATCTCACTATTTCGTTGGACGAAATCCAAATCAATGAAAAACTTCAATTCATTGAAGAACCCGTCGAAATAATGGATCGTGAGGTTAAGAGACTTAAGCAAAACAAGATACCGATTGTTAAGGTTCGATGGAATGCTCATAGAGGACCCGAGTTCACCTGGGAGTTTGAAGATCAGATGAAGAAGAAATACCCTCATCTATTTCCAGAAGATTCGTCAACACCTTCAACGGCTTAAAATTTCGGGACGAAATTTATTTAACGGGTAGGTACAGTAGTGACCCAAACTTTTCCATGTTTATATATATTAAATGAGATTGATATTTACATGACTACATGTTTCCAACGTGTTAAGCAATCAAAATTGTTAAGACTTGATTAAATGAAATAAGTTTCATATAGACAATTGATCACCCAAGTTGACCGGCGATTCACGAACGTTACAAAATTGTAAAAACTACATGTTGTGGTATATATGGACATATATATATGGTTGACATAAGATTATGATGAGTAAGTATCTCACTAAATATATTAACAATGTGTGATATACATAAGAAATGAGATTACTAAGTTAAGAAACTCGAAATGATATATATATATATATATATATATATATATATATATATATATATATATATATATATATATATATATATATATATATATATATATATATATATATATATATATAACGATTATCGTTATGATAACGTCTACTAAATACATATGTATCATATTAAGATATTGATACACTATATTTAACATGATAAAATGATATTTAAATATATCATTAAGTGTGTTAACAATGAACTACATATGTAAAAACAATACTACTAACTCAAGAATTACGAAACGAGACTTATATGTAACAATTATCGTTGTAACGATATTTTAATGTATATATCATATTAAGAGATATTCATACATCATAATATCATGATAATATAATAATTTAACATCTCATTTGATATAATAAACATTAGGTTAACAACATTAATTGAGATTGTTAACTTAAAGGTTTCAAAACAACACTTACATGTAACGACTAACGAAGACTTAACGACTCCATTAGAATGTATATACATGTTGTGTTTTGATATGTATTCTTACAATTTTGAAAGACTTCAAGACACATATCAAAGTGATTCTACTTAACAAAAATGCTTACAATTACATCCTCGTTCAGTTTCATCAACAATTCTACTCGTATACACCCGTATTCATACTCGTACAATACACAGCTTTTAGATGTATGTACTATTAGTGTATATACTCCAATGATCAGCTCTTAGCAGCCCATGTGAGTCACCTAACACATGTGGGAACCATCATTTGGCAACTAGCATGAAATATCTCATAAAATTACAAAAATATTAGTAATCATTCATGACTTATTTACATGAAAACAAAATTACATATCCTTTATATCTAATCCATATACCAACGACCAAAAACACCTATAAACACTTTCATTCTTCAATTTTCTTCATCTAATTGATCTCTCTCAAGTTCCATCTTCAAGTTCTAAGTGTTCTTCATAAATTCCATAAGTATAGTTTCATAAAAATCAAGAATACTTCCAAGTTTGCAAGTCTACTTCCAAGCTTTCTAATCCATTCCAAGTAATCATCTAAGATCAAGGAACCTTTGTTATTTACAGTAGGTTATCTTTCTAATTCAAGGTAATATTCATATTCAAACTTTGATTCAATTTCTACAACTATAACAATCTTATTCCGAATGAAAATCTTACTTGAACTGTTTTCGTGTCATGATTCTGCTTCAAGAACTTTCAAGCCATCCAAGGATCCTTTGAGCTAGATCCATTTTTCTCATTTCCAGTAGTTTTATCCAGAAAACTTGAGGTAGTAATAATGTTCATAACATCATTCGATCCATACATATAAAGCTATCTTATTCGAAGGTTTAAACTTGTAATCACTAGAACATAGTTTAGTAAATTCTAAACTTGTTCGCAAACAAAAGTTAATCCTTCTAACTTGACTTTTAAAATCAACTAAACACATTTTCTATATCTATATGATATGCTAACTTAATGATTTAAAACCTGGAAACACGATGAACACCATAAAATCGGATATACGCCGTCGTAGTGAAACCGGGGGCTGTTTTGGTTTGGATAATTAAAAATTATGATAAACTTTGATTTAAAAGTTGTTCTTCTGGGAAAATTATTTTTCATATGAACATGAAACTATATCCAAAAATCTTGGTTAAACTCAAAGTGAAAGTATGTTTTTCAAAATGGTCATCAAGATGTCGTTCTTTCAACGGAAATGACTACCTCTTTAGTAATTGACATGTAACTTAAATTTCTGACTATAAACCTATACATTTTCTGTTTGGATTCTTAAATTAGAGTTCAATATGAAACCATAGCAATTTGATTCACTCAAAACGGATTTAAAATGAAGAAGTTATGGGTAAAACAAGATTGGATATTTTTGATCTTTTTAGCTACGGGAAATGTTTAACAAATCTATACAAATTATATCCTAGCTAACTTATATTGTATTATAAATGTATTCTAATATATTATGTAATCTTGGGATACCATAGACACGTATGCAAATGTTTTGACATATCATATCGACCCATGTATATATATTATTTGGAACAACCATAGACACTCTATATGCAGTAATGTTGGAGTTAGCTATACAGGGTTGAGGTTGATTCCAAAAATATATATACTTTGAGTTGTGATCTAGCCTGAGACGTGTATACACTGGGTCGTGGATTGATTCAAGATAATATATATCGATTTATTTCTGTACATCTAACTGTGGACAACTAGTTATAGGTTATTAACGAGGACAGCTGACTTAATACACTCAAATCTTTAAAACGTAATAAAAATGGTTGTAATTATATTTTGATCATACTTTGATATATATGTACATATTTTTATAGGTTCGTGAATCGATCCGTGGCCAAGTCTTATTTTCGAGGAAGGAAATATCTGTGAAAGTGAGTTATAGTCCCACTTTTAAAATCTAATATTTTTGGGATGAGAATACATGCAGGTTTTATAAATGATTTACAAAATAGACACAAGTACGTGAAACTACATTCTATGGTTGAATTATCGAAATCGAATATGCCCCTTTTTATTAAGTCTGGTAAACTAAGAAATAGGGAACAGACACCCTAATTGACGCGAATCCTAAAGATAAATCTATTGGGCCTAATAAACCCTATCCAAAGTACCGGATGCTTTAGTACTTCAAAATTTATATCATATCCGAAGGGTGTCCCGGAATGATGGGGATATTCTTATATATGCATCTTGTTAATGTCGGTTACCAGGTGTTCGCCATATGAATGATTTTTATCTCTATGTATGGGATGTGTATTGAAATATGAAATCTTGTGGTCTATTGTTACAATTTGATATATATAGGTTAAACCTATAACTCACCAACATTTTTGTTGATGTTTAAAACATGTTTATTCTCAGGTGAATATTAAGAGCTTCCGCTGTTGCATACTAAAATAAGGACAAGATTTGGAGTCCATGTTTGTATGATATTGTGTAAAAACTGCATTCAAGAAACATATGTCGATGTAATATATTTCTATCGTAAACCATTATGTAATGGTCGTGTGTAAACAGTATATTTTAGATTATCATTATTTGATAATCTACGTAATGTTTTTAAAACCTTTATTGATAAAATAAAGGTTATGGTTGTTTTAAAAATGAATGCAGTCTTTGAAAAACGTCTCATATAGAGGTCAAAACCTCGCGACGAAATCAATTAATATAGAACGTTTATAATTAATATGAACGGGACATTTCAAATATCACCCTTTTTAGTCTGGTAATCTAAGAATTAGGGAACAGAAACCCTAATTGACGCGAATCCTAAAGATAGATCTATTGGGCCTAACAAACCCCATCCAGGTTACGGATGCTTTAGTACTTCGATTTTATCATGTCCGATGAGAGTCCCGGAATGATGGGGATATTCTAGACGCGTTATGTTAATGTCGGTCACCAGGTGTTCACCATATGAATGATTTTTATCTCTATGCAGTTTATGCGAAATGCCTGATATGAGATGGATGTTTATGAAAAATGAAATCTTGTGGTCTATTATTAAAATTTGATATATATAGGTTAAACCTATAACTCACCAACATTTTTGTTGATGTTTTTAAGCATGTTTATTCTCAGGTGATTATTAAGAGCTTCCGCTGTTGCATGCTAATTAAGGACAAGAATTGGAGTCAGCATGCTTGTAATATATTGTTTAGAAACTGCATTCGAAGATTTAAATCGATGTGTAATATTATTGTAAACCATTATGTAATGGTCGTATGAAAAATGTTATCTTTTAGATTATCATTACTAGATAATCTACGTTATGATTTTAAAACCTTTAACGATAAAATAAAGGTTATGGTTTATTTTAAAAACGAATGCAGTCTTTGAAAAATGTCTCATATAGAGGTCAATACCTATCAAGGAAATCAATTAATATGGAACGTTTATAATCGATATGAACGGGACATTTCAGTTGGTATCAGAGCGTTGGTCTTAGAGAACCAGAAATTTGCATTAGTGTGTCTAACCGAGTTTGTTAGGATGCATTAGTAAGTCTGGACTTCGACCGTGTTTACTTGAAAAACGATTTCTTAACATTTTTTTGTTGAAAACTATATATTATTAACATGTAAATATTATGTGATATATTAATCTCTTAATGTGTTTAATATTGTGTGATAGATGTCTCCCTCTAATACAAATTCCATTGACTCACCTAATAATAATGAAGAGTCGAATATATATTAGGAAGACACAAATTCCTGAAGATGAACCGGAATAAGAGGAACCGGAAGAAGAGGAACCGGAAGAAGAGGAACCGGAAGAAGAAGAGGTTCCCGATGAGGAAATATTAGAAACCACTGAAAAACAGATAAATAAAAGAAAACCCTCAACCAATGGACCAAAATTAATAATGGTCAATGGTGTTTCCGCCGAGGAAGCAAAAAATTGGGAAGACTATCAATTTTCCGATGAATCGGATCCCGGTGAGGATTCTGATGATGTTATAGAAATTACCCCGACCCAATTTGAAAAGGCAAAAGAAAATAATAAGGGAAAAGGCATCAAAATAGAGAAACCTAATTCCAACCCCGATGACCTCTATGTTAACATGAAATATCCCGATGGGAAATACCGTCAACACCCGTATTTCTTAAGTTTTAGCTATAACCCGGGAACATCTAAGCCACCAGATTTTTCTAGACCATTTGTGAAAAGAACGGCTCGTATTAGGGGAGCACCATATATCCCTAGAAAATTAGCGAAACAAACCAAGTCCGAAGAAGAAGAAACAGGTGACTCGGAATAAAGAGTTGTAATCATGCGATGTAATATATGTAATATAGTGTGCTTGTGCTTTTATGATATATGTAAAAATTGCTTGTATTATTTGTTAAGTATCTTTTATGAATCTAACCCTCGTCTATTTTTACAGTATAAAAACACAAAATGGATGTTAAGGATAGACAACCAAAAATTTTAGAAGACCTACCCGGGGATATGATTGATGAAATCTTATCTAGAGTCGGTCAGAATTCATCGGTACAATTATTTACGGCAAAATTAGTTTGTAGAACATTTGAAGAACGTTCCAGGCATGCCTTAGTTTATAAAAGGCTTTCTTTTGGAAGATGGGGTATATCACATTGGGGAGACCTTAAGTTACGCCATGTTTTCTTTAAAGCGTTAAATGCGGGGAACCCAAGTGCAATTTTACGCTACAGGTTAAGAACCTATTTCGACTCAACATATCCCAACATAGGACTTCGTGCTTTAGAAAGAGCTTCTAACATGTAACATAAAGAAGCATGTTATGCTTACGGGTTAGTGATGTTCGCTTCTCACCAAAGTGAGAAAAAGAACATCGGATTACAACTTTTAAATAAAACCTTCCCACAAGTGACGGATTCGGTAGTTGGGGTGAGAAACAAGGTTTTTAGATTGTTACGGGGCTGTTGGGCATTACGAAACCCTCGTTCTTTTGACGACGTTCCTAGCCAATGGTCACAATGGTTATCTTCCACATAACCAAGGATGGGAAATAATATTAGTACAACCAGAATGCATGACTTGTTTCTGGACTTATGAATTACGTATCTTTATTGCTTTGGCGGAACGACTTGCGCTAAACTAGAATTGTCTTCGCAATTGCCTTGTATCAATGTTATTGTGTGCTATATTTCATGCTATATGTAAAATAGCGGTATTGTAAGTTTGTAAAATATTGTATAAAAGTTTGAACGTGAAATATTATTGTAATCAGTTTCTCATATAGAATTGTAGTAGTTGAATTGTATTTTAGCTATTAAGTATGAACTTAACGGGTAGGTACTACCCGAATTAAAACTTATAAAATGCTAATATGAAGAAAAAGCTTTTATAAATAAGTTCATATTATGCTACGAAATACTATTGACTACTCTTAATATTCTATATGATTAACTCATTTCTTTTGGCTATTTTTGAAGGAAATGGCACCGACTACTCGACACACCATGAATATGAGTGAAGAAGAATTCCGTACCTTTCTTGCTGCAAACATATCCGCAGTGCAGGCGTAATGCAAAATAACAACAATAACTCTGGTTCTAGTAGTGGAACTAATTCCACAAGAAATCGTGTAGGATGCTCCTACAAAGAATTCACAGCGTGTAAAACTCTAGAATTCGATGAAACCGAAGGACCAATCGGATTGAAATGGTAGACCGAGAAGGTCGAATTGGTGTTTGCCATAAGTAAGTGCACTGAAGAAGACAAAGTAAAGTACGCTATGCATACCTTCACAGGTACTGCGTTAACATGGTGGAACACCTATCACGAGCAAGTGGGACAAGATGCTGCTTACGCACTACCGTGGTCAACATTCAAACACTTAATGAACGAGCAGTACCGTCCCAGAAATGAGGTCAATAAGCTCAAGGTAGAGATTAGAGGGTTACGAACACAAGGGTTTGATATTACCACGTACGAACGATGATTCACAGAATTGTGCCTATCGACGCATTTGTAAAAGGGTTACTAGAAAGAATTCAAGAAGATGTGAGTTCACACGAGCTCGCCTCCATACAAAAGGCAAGGCGAATGGCTCATAAACTCATAAATCAAATTGAGGGAAGAATTAAAGAGCAGGCGGCCGAAGAAGCCAACACGAAACAAGTCAAGAGGAAGTGGGAAGAAAACAGTGACAAAAGTCACCAACACAACAACAGTAACTATCGCTTCAACAATCAACACAACAATCACAACTACAATCACACCAATTTTTGCAACAACAATAATCCCAACAACAACAACCACTACAACCACCGTCCCAACAATAATAACAATCGCAACAACAACCATCTCAATAACAACAATGGCAACAAAAACTAGAAAATTTCATGCAAAAGGTGCCATCCGGATATTTATTGTTCGGTAACATGTACCAAGTGTAATAGAATGGGGCATAGTGCGGCAAAGTGTGAAGTTTACGGACCAGGGAATAAAGGAACAGAAAATGCCAACATTATTTGTTTCAGATGCGGAAAAAAGGGCCACTACAAAATTAGGTGCCCAAATCAGGAAAATAAAAATGGTCAAGGACGAGGAAGAGTCTTCAACATTAATGCGATAGAAGCGCAAGAAGACCTGGAGCTTGTTACGGGTACGTTTCTTATTGACGATAAAACCATCTTATGTTTTATTTGATTCGGGTGCGGATAGAAGCTATTTGAGTAGAGATTTTTGTGCCAAATTAAGTTGTCCATTAACGCCTTTGGATAATAAGTTTTTACTCGAATTAGCAAACGGTAAGTTTATTACGACGGATAAAATATGTCAAAACTGAAAAATTAAACTGGTTGGCGAAACATTTAAGATTAATTTGATACCAGTAGAGTTAGGAAGTTTTGACGTGATAATTGGCATGGACTGATTGAAAAAGGAGAGTGCAGAGGTTGTATGTTACAAAAATATGATTCGCATTGTACGTGAAAAAGGAAAACCTTTAATGGTGTACAGAGAAAAGAGCAACGCGAAGTTAAATCTTATTAGTAGTTTGAAGGCGCAAAAAATAATAAGAAAATGTTGCTATATCATTCTAGCACACATCGAGGAAGTCAAACCCGAAGAAAAGAACATCAGTGATGTTCCCGTTGCAAAAGAATTTCCCGATGTATTTCTGAAAGAATTACCGGGACTACCTCCACATCGATCCGTTGAATTCCAAATAGATCTTGTACCCGGGGCTGCACCGATAGCTCGTGCGTCATACAGACTCGCACCCAGCGAAATGAAGGAACTCCAGAGCCAATTACAAGAACTTTTAGAGCATGGTTTCATTCGACCAAGTACATCACCGTGGGGAGCTCCGGTTTTGTTTGTCAAAAAGAAGGATGGTACATTCAGGTTGTGTATCGACTACAGAGAGTTGAACAAACTTACCATCAAAAACCGTTATCCACTACCGAGAATTGATGACTTATTTGATCAACTACAAGGCTCATCAGTTTATTCGAAGATCGATTTACGTTCCGGGTATCATCAAATGCGGGTGAAGAAAGATGATATTCCAAAGACTGCTTTTAGGACGCGTTACGGTCATTATGAGTTTATGGTTATGCCGTTTGGATTGACTAACGCATCAGTTGTGTTCATGGATCTCATGAACCGAGTATGTGGGCCATATCTTGACAAGTTTGTTATTGTTTTCATCGATGACATCCTTATCTACTCAAAGAATGAGCAAGAGCACGAAGAACATTTAAGAAAAGTGCTAGAATTATTGAGGAATGATAAACTGTATGATAAATTTTCAAAGTGTGCATTTTGGTTGAAAGAAGTTCAATTCCTCGGTCACATAGTGAGCAAAGAAGGTATTCAAGTTGATCCGACAAAGATTAAAACCGTTGAAAAATGGGAAACCCCGAAAACTCCGACGCAGATACGCCAATTTTTAGGATTGGCTGGTTACTACAGAAGGTTCATCCAAGATTTTTCTAAAATAGCAAAACCCTTGACTACGTTAACGCATAAAGGGAAGAAATTTGAATGGAAGGATGAGCAGGAGAAAGCGTTTCAATTGTTGAAGAAAAAGTTAACTACGGCACCTATATTGTCATTGCCTGAAGGGAATGATGATTTTATGATATATTGTGATGCCTCAAAACAAGGCCTTGGTTGTGTATTAATGCAATGAACGAAAGTAATTGCTTATGCGTCCAGACAAATGAAGATTCACGAGCAGAATTATACAACACATGATTTGGAATTAGGTGCGGTTGTTTTTGCATTAAAGACTTGGAGACATTACTTATATGGGGTCAAAAGTATCATATATACCGACCACAAAAGTCTCAAACATATATTTGATCAGAAACAGCTGAACATGAGGCAACGTAGGTGGATTGAACTATTGAACGATTATGACTTTGAGATTCGATACCACCCGGGGAAGGCGAATGCGGTAACCGACGCTTTGAGTAGGAAGGATAGAGAACCTATGAGGGTAAAAGCTATGAATATAATTATTCATACTAACCTTACTACTCAAATAAAAGAGGCGCAGCAGAGAGTTTTAAAAGAAGGAAATTTGAAGAATGAAATACCCAAAGGATCGGAGAAGCATTTTAATATTCGGGAAGACGGAACCTGATATAGGGCTGAAAGAATTTGGATACCAAAGTTTGGAGATGTGAGAGAAATGGTACTTAAGGAAGCACATAAGACCAGATATTCAATACATCCCAGAGCGGGGAAGATGTACAAAGATCTCAAGAAACACTTTTGGTGGCCGGGTATGAAAGCCGATATTGCTAAATACGTAGGAGAATGTTTGACGTGTTCTAAGGTCAAAACTGAACATCAGAAAGCATCAGGTCTACTTCAACAACCTGAAATCTCGGAATGGAAATGGGAAAACATTACCATGGATTTCATTACTAAATTGCCAAGGACTGCAAGTGGTTATGATACTATTTGGGTAATAGTCGATCGTCTCACCAAGTCAGCACACTTTCTGCCAATGAGAGAAGATGATAAAATGGAGAAGTTAGCACGACTATACTTGAAGGAAGTTGTCTCCAGACATGGAATACCAATCTCTATTATCTCTGATAGGGATGGCAGATTTGTCTCAAGGTTTTAGCAAACGTTACAATAAGCATTAGGAACTCGTCTAGACATGAGTACTGCCTATCATCCACAAACTGATGGGCAAAGTGAAAGGACGATACAGAACCTTGAAGACATGCTACGAGCATGTGTTATTGATTTTGGAAACAGTTGGGATAGACATCTACCGTTAGCAGAATTTTCCTACAACAACAGTTACCACTCGAGTATTGAGATGGCACCGTTTGAGGCACTATATGGCAGAAAGTGCAGGTCTCTGATTTTTTGGAGTGAAGTGGGGGATAGACAAATTACGGGTCCAGAAATTATCCAAGAAACTATCGAGAAAATCATTCAAATTCAACAACGGTTGAAAATTGCCCAAAGTCGACAAAAGAGCTACGCGGACAGTAAAAGAAAAGATATAGAATTTGAAATTGCTGATATGGTCATGTGATGTGTCAAAACGTAACCTTTAAAATGAAGACAATATGCTTAATAATTAACACATAATACAGGCAACTAAAACCCGATCATGCAGTAACTAGCAAGTAAATTGACCAGTTCGATCCACAGGGAGAAGTTTGTTTTTAAGATTTTACCACGATTAATTATTCTAAAAGGGGGTTTTTGTGTTTGAAGTTGTATTTTCGTTTAACGAAATAGTAAATAAATATAGTAATTAACAAGAATGAGAATGCGATGTTTACTTCTATGCTTGATAAATGACAGGGATTGTTCTTCTATAATTAAAACCGTTATGTAATAGTTACAATAGAGCAATTTATATCAATTTCACAATTTCTATAAACTTAAGAGCTATGTTTAATCAACAAGATTCTTTCGTGGTTGAATTCACATAAAACCTAGTTTACTAAAATCACTCTAAGTAAACTACATGATTGTATATCCTAAATATCGTTCAATTAACATCCTATACTCACATATAGGTGGCTAGATCACTAGGTGTTGAAGTATAAGCTATGGTCTTTGATAAATTCACATAAACCAAGTCATAACTTACATAATTGAACTAGGATACAAGGATGATTACAACTATGGATCTTTTGAAACAACCCAACCCGTATTCCATACGATAAATTTTTTTTTTTATAATACACATTTACACGCCAATTAAATATGTAAACCATTCCACAAGTTCCATTTAAACGTACAACAATTTAAATGTTTACAAAAGACACGAAGGCCATTAATTAAATTTAATATAAGTTTGACCCACTACAATGATAGTTTATAATCCAAACGACACTCGAGCATGGTTTGTGGCTAAACTACCCAAATCGTTAGGCCAACTTCAAAAAGCTAACACCAAAAGCACCCCCCGTCAAAATAAGCGGGAGACAACTAATCCAACCGTATGCCCTTACCCTTATCCAAGCCGGAACCTATAAAATGGTAAACAACGAGAGGGTAAGCAATGCTTAGTGAGTGCAACAATTATACATACATATATATAACCTATCCATTTGCAATCACATTACCAAATACCTCATACGAACTTGTGACTCAAATAGCATGTCAACATACCCATAACACTAACAAGTAGTACATTATCACACCACTTCTTTAGCATATACTCAGCTCAATATATATATATAATATGCTAAACAAAACAACAATCTCAATATGGTTAACCAATAATGCTATGGTGCTACCGGCTCGTGGTTCACACCATACGCTTTTGAGTCATACTCGTTTATAGTGCTACCGGCTCGTGGTTCACACTCGATGCTACCGGCTCGTGGTTCACATCTTAGTTTATAGTGCTACCGGCTCGTGGTTTACACTCGATGCTATCGGCTCGTGGTTCACATCCCATCCCACACATGTTATGGCACTACTGGCACTTGGTTCATACCATAACATTCACAAATAAACACGCCATATACATAAACGCATAATTATTCCACTCACCTTGTCACAAGGATGATGATTTAGCACTTCCGAGCTTCAACGCAATGTACCTAAATCATTAAGTGCACATTCAATTTCACAACTAGTGGGATTAACCACAATACTCCCACTTGAGCATTTAATGACCCAATTTTCATTAAATGACTCAACTACTCACAACCGCCCATAAATGGCCAAGACTCGACTTTAATCACTAAGACTAGTGAATTAAAGTCTATTAACTTCAATTAACACAAAACTTAGGGTAATCCATACCCATTTCATCTAATTAGGTCAATTAGTACATTTTGACCCATTTTATATTACTTAGACTCAAAATCAAGTCAAACTTACCCATTAACACTTCTTTCATAATTCTTAAAGTGCATTAGTGACTAACAACACCAATTGACACTTACAACCTCAAATCACAAGGCCAAAACCCTAGATTGTGGCTATTAGGGTTTCATTACAACAACATAACCCAAACTCACCCATTTTACCCTCAAATGGGTCATACAAATCTCTAGTAACCAAAACCCTAGCCATGAACCAATTAAAACTTAGATCATAAGGATAGAACTTACCGAGACTATCAACGCGTAGCTAGAGACACAAGGAATAACTTTAATTCTTGCTTCAAAGATCAACCCTCAATCCTTCACTCTCAAATCTCACTTTTAATTCAAATGGGTTTCAAGTTTTGGGAGAGAAAATGAAAGAAAATAGAAAAAGGAAATGAATTAAATGAACAAGTGGCTGTGATTTAATGCTCCAATCTGATCTACAAGTAAAAAGACCAAATTACCCCTAAAACCCTTTTAAATTGAGTAAAAAATCGGATTCAGAACTGCAGAGATGCCGCGGCGTGGCCCGTTTGTCGCGGCGCGACTTATCGAAGGAAAAACGACCCCTTATAACCCAACTTCTGATCCAGATTTGCTTGATATGCCACGGCGCAGACCTAATTGTCGCGGTGCAGCCTAAGGCTGTATCTGGACAGCTCGACCAACTTAAACAATTTTCGATTTTATTTAATTTGTACATTCCAAACTCGCTTCCTATATTCACCTAGCCTTCAACAATAGTCTCATAAGACTTAACGCTAACCAAACCCATGTTTAAACTTATACATGCACACATTATCAAGTATACATATATGTATGTATGTATATATATATATATATATATATATATATATATATATATCTACACATATATTCATACATTTACGCATAAGCTAACGAGTTATATACGTACAAATGATTAAATAAGTACCTTTCGATACGTACGGGAAAACGGGATGTTACATCTTTTGAAAGAACATGGTAATTTAGATTGATTAACTAACTAGATTCAACCCGGTTAAACTCACGTGAAACCTAAATTACAACAATCACTTGAGGTAATTTCATAACTATGTTGCTTTGGAATTTATTCAATTACCGAATTAAACACATAACAAAATCACTTAAGTTATGCATCTAATCGTCTAGATTACTAGGTGTATTGAAGTATAGATTATTTTCCTAGTTAACTCACATTAATAGGTTTGCAATCCATATAATTGAAGTAATGAACTAAGCAAGCATAACAATGGTTCTTATGGTTGAACTAGATAATTTAATCAATCAAACATATATATAACTAGCATAACATCAAAGTATAGAACAATCCCAAGCCATAAATCTTATATTGAAGCAAACACACAAGGCTTTTAGCCAAACATAATCATAGTAGAACTAATGGAACAGTAAATACAATTCGAATTCATGTTTAAAAGATATAGAACAAAAGTACCAATAGTGATGAATGATCCTAGCTTAATCTTGATGTTGAAAGAGTGGAGATTGACTTACAGCCTTCCTTGAACCTTGAAAATCGTATTAGAACTGAGGGAGAACGTAGTAGTGAAGGTATATGAAGTATGTAACCAAAGGCTCTCTTAAATAGGCTAAAAAGTTAGGTAAAATGGCCAGAAATTGACCAGATGCGCTGCATCTCTTTGGGATGCACCGCATCTCTTTATGTTCAGTAGATTCCAGCTTAATTCTGCACTCAAGACTGTTGGCAGGGGAGCAGATGCGCCGCATCTGGGACAGATGCGCCGCATCTGGCTTGGATGCACCGCATCCATCTCAGATGCGCCGCATCTGAGGCTGTTTTGGTCCAGAAGTCTTCATGCTCCTCATCTGAAACTGTCGGGAGTTATTTGGTGCATAGATGCACCGCATCTAAGAGAGATGCGCCGCATTTGGACCTGTCTCAGTGGTTTCGGGCTGTTTTACGCGTTCATTCTTCGTTTTAACTCTGTTTTCGCTGTTGGTCTTCATTTATTCATTCACAATGGACTTTTACAAATATATACGAATTACAATACATACGTACAACAATTACATACAAATGGAACAACTTTGGATCGAAATAACGGCAATAAACATGTATAATTTTGGCGTTATCAAAATCCCCACACTTAAACCTTGCTTGTCCTCAAGCAAGACTTACAAGAAATCGAAATTTACTACAGTAAACACACTTATTTAATTGATAACATAAAAATGGGAATCACACTCACTCGATTTAGTACACAAGATACACAAGTTATTTAGTAACACAATAACTCACGCTATATGAAAATCACACTCGGGTCACAATATATACACACTCACACTTTTATTTCACACACAAATCAAACTCACGCGTTTTGAGTATACACACACCTTTGGAGTACACACGCTTTTATTTATTTCACAATGTAATACACATACCTTGAGTACACACATGAAATGAAATCACACCAAAGTCAAAAGGTGGGTTTTAAAGTCCACATTTCTTAAAAATTTGGATCCTTAGGGAAATTGGGACCTTTGCAAAAAACCTTTTATATTTTGAAAATTAGACATGTTAATTTTTACACTAACAAGTTTTCCGGTTTTAACCTCAAAGTCCGGTTGAGGGTAACTGAAAACCGAAGCCTCAGTCGGCGCTTAGCAAGCTACTCGCCCCCATGATTGAAGTATCATGGAACTTGAAACCGGATGTCCTAAAAATGGTTTTACACAATATAGTTCATAAAATAGCATAAGTTTTAGAAGAAACTATATCATGTCCAAATATCATCGGTGAACCATGAGTTTGCACACCTCAATTTGTTATGGCATATGTATGTTGGCCGCAGTCAACATAGATGCGGTTGATCTTTCCGGAGATCATCCATCTGGGAATTAGATTCATTAGTTTTAAAAGCTAATTTGCAATGTGCCCCCCTATTGTACGAGACAGATCCATCTCATGGTTAGGATAAGTCTGACCACCAAAAACCCTGTTTGATGCTGAGGTGAGGTGAATTTCCAGCCGATGATAGAGATGACTTTTCAAGATTTTTCATCAACCTACAGCTGTTCTGGACTACATCTTCTAACATAAGTTAGCAAGTGTGTCATATTGGAAGACTTGACTTCCTTCACAATCCTTACATTGATGAGCATTGGATTAGATTGTTAGAACAACAAATTACTTGATGATTCTTTTTCATTCAGAATGTGGTATAGCATGATGATTATATCTTTTATGATTTTTAAGAAAATAAACTCAATCATTTGGTTGTTTCTTAATTTGTTTTGTGATAATAATTTCGGTGTATACACCTAGTTTTAAAATCTACAAATTTTAAACAAAATTTGAATTTATGAAGATAAAAGCTTTAAATTTTCACCATTTTAAGTCTTTTTAACCAAAATCAAAAACCCAAAAGAATTTATAACTTCCTCCCTACACTTGAGTTCATGTATCGCCCTCGTTACATGAAATCAGAAAAATTTAAATTCAAGAGGGTTAAAGAGTGTAAGAGAGTTTATTACTTTCAAGGTCTAAAACCGAAGTTCACGGGATGATGGCGCTGAACTGAATGCCAGCATAAGAACATCATCCGCTTCTTGCAACCACAAAACAATCATCAATCAAGCATGTGCTGAACTTACTGCCAGTTTTTGTAAAAATGCAACATATAGCACAATTCTCACCTGTATCAATTCAAACAAAGCAAACATACGATTCACACAAATAAATGGGGGTGTACTCCATGTACTAAAAACCCCACTTATAATTATCTAAATTATTCAAATTACAATCATCCAAAATACTATCAAGTTATTACACACCAAACATAAAGATAAATTGTTTTTGAAACAAACTAACATCAATCAAACCGTTCACACACTTCACCTAATAATCATGTCAACTTTAGAAAAATCCCCAAAAAGAGTTACTTGGGCCAGCTCCACCTTCATTTTGGTTTCCCGCATCGTCGTCCTGAAATATTGAGGGGTTGTACCCCTGATAAGTTGCTTGAGCAGGGACGACAGTGGTGTCTTCAGTAGGTGGGTTAGGAGGAGGAGGATAAGGCGCAGGATATGGATCACCCATTCAAACCCATGGTTCGTATGCAGGCCAAGGAGAGGGGGTATAGTTAGCGGGATCTGCAGCATATGACACAGTCTGTTCATGTATCCAGTTAAGCTGATTTTGCTGCCCCGCTTGAGTGTACCACGTTCGATCATTCCCTACATCAATGTAATGTTACATCTCCCTGTTACCTGTATCGTAGTGATCAATTACCTTTTGGGTGTTTCGATCATTATGGAGTCGTAAATCCGAAAACTATCGCTCCATGTAAGCCTCTCAATCATTTCCCGGACCCGAACTACTTCCAACATTCGGCTATGGATCTGGCTGCGGTTGTGGTTATTCTGGTTGCCTGTTCACGGGATCTACATACCTAGTTAGAAGGCCGTTCGACCCCCTCGTCAAAATGTTTGCCCTTGTATAGCTTACTCTATCAAAGGCAATCATATGTTTCTCCTCTAACCCACTTGTATTGATACGAAAATGTTGGGCAATCCTGGTTACAAAATGGTCGCCCATGATTGGTGTAATCTTTTGTAACGACCCGACCAAAACCGTTATTGACGGCGTCGTTAACTTAGGTCCCGTTGCGCGGTCGTAGTCCCTATATGAGACTCGTTTGACCAAAATTATGTCGCGTTCATTTGAAAGGTACAAAGTTTAGTTTAACAAACGGATCGACAATAAGTTTAAGTTTACAAGGTTATAAAGTATGAATGAAATAACTTGCGACATAATTAGTTTGAAACCACAGTTGCTATAAATAGCGTAAGTAAGTAGACAAAAGTTTGAATCCAAAAAAATGCTATCCCTAGCGTATGCATGCATGGTAGACTCCAATCAAGAATCAAAGAGTGCGGAAGCATGTATCAAGTAGCCGAGTATGAACCTGAGAAACATATAGAAAACTGTCAACGAAAAACGTTGGTGAAATCATAGGTGTATTTATAAACGTTGTTTTTGAACCACAAGATTTAGTATTCCCATAGTTGATTATCAAAATCGTTTGCATTCCAAAAGTATTGTTCGCGAGCACCCAATTATCAAGACTTAACGTTTCCTTCCATAGAACCCCATCACAATAGTGTTAGAACATACACTGTTTCTCGAAAATATATTTCATCCGTAGACGGTAGCGAACCGTCCGTAATGAGGGTTTGTCAAACCCGTATGGCCACACAATATAAGTTCTCGCTTACACCCTGCAAGTGTAACTAATGATAATCGAATTGAGGATTTTTGTTCTAACTCGCTGTGGAATGTTTGTTTTCCTTGTACTTGTGTTCAAAGTATAAAAGCAAGTAGTACATAATGTAACAAAGTATATGTTTCTCAGCCCACAATTTAAAAGTATAAAAAGTTGTTGAAAAAGTGGGACTATGATCTCACCTCGAGTGCACGAGTATAAAAGTACTTCACAAAGTAAACGTGTGCATGAAAGTTGCTTAGCCTTGACCTAAACAAGTAAGTTGTATCAATTAACCGGTTACGACACAAGGTCGGGTGAAATGTGTTCAATTAGTCCTATGGCTCGTTACGACTCGATTAAATATAGCATGTGAATCAATTTGTCAAGTTTCATACAAGAATCACGTATAAAAGCATGTTAGAACGATTGCATAAAAGTTTGGTTAAGTTTGACTAAAAGTCAAACTTGGTCAAAGTCAACGAAAAAGTCAACGCGTTCGGGTCGGGTCCCGAACTATTTTTCTATGCTAGTTATTCATATATAAGCATATTAGAACAAGTTTCATGTGAATCGGAGGTCGATAGCTAGTCAAACATTTCGCGTGAAAAGTGACAAAGTGAGCAGAATCTGGCCAGGCCAATCCGCGCGCCGCGCGGGGATGGGGCGCGCCGCGCCACCATCTGGGCAGACACTTTCCTGTTTTTCAAAGTATGCACGAACCAAAACATTTTCCAACCCAACTCTTGACCCGCAAACACTTATAATGCCTATCATATATCGTCGAAAAGGTATTTTGACGAGGAATACAACTAACCACATATCATCAATCAAAAACATCATTTACCATAACCGAAAACTCGTCAATTGATCAAGAAAGGTTTATTTTCAAAGTTTCAAGTTCGTAAAACGTATTTTATGATTCGGGAATCCAATTTACACATACGATATGCCGTTTTGAAGGTAATGAAGCATACATTACAACTAAACACTTACTAATAACATTTCATGGCATTCGAAACATCAAAAGCTCGTTTTAAGTCTATCAAACCCTAACCAAAATCCGCAAAAATCAATATCATGTTTTTGAAGTTTTCTTAATCAACCTACGCATCAAAACGAAGCTAGTGATACTAGTAACACAATTAAAACATGAACTTTAACAATCAAACAACATTTAATCTTCCAAAATGCAAGATTAAGCAAACCCATTTCAAAGTTCATATTAGTTACTCCAAATCGACAAATCGAGCAAACAAAACATATATTCATGTTACACACGAGCCATAGACACTAACTAACACAATTTCAAGTATATAAAACGAATTTAGAGAAATTTAGTGTTTTAGAAATGTTACCCAAAATGGATGAAATTGGTACCAAATCGAAGAGGATGATGAGAGGATCACGAATATGTAATTTGTTTTGAAGTTTGCTTCCCGGTCCGAATTTAGATGATGAATTATGTTTGTGTTCTTGAGAGAAAAAAAGAAAGAAAGAGAGAGAGATGTAGGTGATTGAATGGTGGTGATTGGGGTGGACTAGTTGACCTATTCAACTAGTTTGCCCCGTGTCAATTTTAGTCCCTCGAGTTTAGAAGCGGGTGCGGGATTTAACCGATCGAATATTTTTAAAACGCAAGTTAACGAGAGATGTTATAATTAAATGACGGAATTATTATGAACGTTAGTCGACGGAAACTACGAATTTAAATAACGAAAGGTATTATTAAAAAAAAACGGTGTTAAAAATAAATTTAACGGAAAAACGCGGGATGTTACATTATCCACACCTCAAAAGAAATTTCGTCCCGAAATTTAGTTGGAAGTAGTAGTTGTTGAATCTTCCTCGAGATCTTGCGTTGCCAATTCTACGAATGAGGGAGAAGTACGTTCTAGGGTATTTCAACGAACCTGAAGGTCGGGGTCGTATGTTGTTTTAAGGTTTGGCTTCACGATTTATGGTTTCAACCGGTCCTCCTAGGAAGTGAGGGTTATCGTCGATAGTGAGTTCATCAAAGGAGATAACAAGTTCTCGTTTCGCAAAACACGTCTTTGAGTTGATACATCGAATGTAGGATAAACGGAGACCCAAAATGAGTCGGAAAAGTCTAAACGGCTAGCGACGGGTCCAAAACACCCCAAGAATTTAAAGGATCAAAATATCGCGGATTTAGCTTCCTACGTTTTCCCGAAACGGATTGCACCTTTCCAAGGTGCGACTCTTAACGTGACGCGGTTTCCCACGTGGAATTTGAAATGTTTACGTCTAACATCGGCGTAGCTCTTGGTGATTCGAGTCGCGTAGGGTTTTGCCTGAATATGAATAAATTTTCTCGGTTGCTCATGAATAACCTCGGCCCCGGTGAATTGATCATCGTTTACTTGGTTCGACAAAGGAGAATGACGTTTCCGGTCACATGTGGTTTCAAAAGGAGTGACGTTAAAACTCGAATGAAAATCATTGTAGTACGAGGATTCGGTTAAAGGAAAATACTTTTCTCAAGTAAATTTGAAGTTGGTAATACAAACTTGTATTATGGTTTCCAAGGTTTAAATCGCATGTTTGTTCGGTCCGTCGGGTTGTGGATGGTACGCGGTACTCATGTCTAAACGCGGTCCCGAGGCTTTTTGTAAGGTACTCCAAAATCTAGAAGTGAAACGAGGATCTCGATCCGAAACGGGGTACATTTCCCTAAGGCATATTGAACAAGTTTGCTAGGAATTGAAAACGTTAGCTAGGACAAGTTTCTCAAGAAAATTCGCGTCGCGGAAGATTTATCGGTTTCCAAAAACGTTCGTCGGGGCAAGTTCTTATCGGGTTTTGAAAGAAAAACGTTCGTCGGAACTATTCACCCTCGAGGTGAATACTAGTATCACGTGGAGAGTCCCTCCCTCCATTGAAAGTTTAGAATAAAGATTTCCTGAACCGGAAGTACGAGTGTGGTGAGAGAGAAGTTTCCGCCTCAGTGCGAGCATAACGAGTAAATTGTAATTAGTCAATAAGACTGTGCGAGGACGAGCTAGTATACACGTGTAACATACGGTTGAAGCCGAGAGGAATCGGTAATTCATTCGGAAGCATAAATACAGTTCGACAAAAGTCGAAGGTGTGTCCCTGGTATGGTTGTTATCAATATTCTCGGAGTTTTCAGATGTCCAAACATGAAAAGATGAAGTCATGTACATGGCACATGGTGGTGTTTAGGTTGATCGAGTCTAACCACCATCACGCGTCACTAGAACTTTGGTATGTCTTACCGTAATATAACCACGTTGATCGAGTGTCGTTATATTACGCTAACTCATACCTCCATTCCCACATCACTCTATAGATTCAAGTTCGTGTCATCGTGAAGACCTAAAATGAACAAAATGTAACGACGTCTCAAACGTGTCTCATATTAAATCGAAAGAATTGGTGCAACTCTGAAGATGCGTTCCCCGAGGGAAGTGTATAAATTATTGTTCACGTCAATGTGGTTCGAGTCAGACAATAAGGTATTCAGGTATGAAAAGAGTAATGAGTCATGATAACGAGTAGCACGCTACCGTAGTGATAAATGTTGATGACGATACTCACCTAGAGTAGTGATGGTAGTAACACCAAAAAGTAGATAGTAAGAAACACCAGTGGGAAACCGATAGTAATTTGAAACGGTGGCAAATAACAATCCGGGAGACAGAGTTCCCGAACAAGTGTGACTAATGAAGTCGTCGTCATCCATACGTGTATGAATCATGAATTTACGTGTGTTACCAAAAAGTGGCGGAATACGAGTTCGTATGATGAAGGTTGGGTACCATTAAAAAGTTTTCCTAAGAATGATTCAAGTATAATGCACAAGTAGTCAAGTAAGTGCTATATATAGCAAATGTATGTCAGAATGTAAATGCTAACTATCCGGTTGTAGTCTAGACTCACTAATGCGTCCTAACGACTCTGTTAGACACACTAATGCACGTCCTAGTTCCCTACAACCAACGCTCTGATACCACTTGTAACGACCCGACCAAAACCGTTATTGACGGCGTCGTTAACTTAGGTCCCGTTGCGCGGTCGTAGTCCCTATATGAGACTCGTTTGACCAAAATTATGTCGCGTTCATTTGAAAGGTACAAAGTTTAGTTTAACAAACGGATCGACAATAAGTTTAAGTTTACAAGGTTATAAAGTATGAATGAAATAACTTGCGACATAATTAGTTTGAAACCACAGTTGCTATAAATAGCGTAAGTAAGTAGACAAAAGTTTGAATCCAAAAAAATGCTATCCCTAGCGTATGCATGCATGGTAGACTCCAATCAAGAATCAAAGAGTGCGGAAGCATGTATCAAGTAGCCGAGTATGAACCTGAGAAACATATAGAAAACTGTCAACGAAAAACGTTGGTGAAGTCATAGGTGTATTTATAAACGTTGTTTTTGAACCACAAGATTTAGTATTCCCATAGTTGATTATCAAAATCGTTTGCATTCCAAAAGTATTGTTCGCGAGCACCCAATTATCAAGACTTAACGTTTCCTTCCATAGAACCCCATCACAATAGTGTTAGAACATACACTGTTTCTCGAAAATATATTTCATCCGTAGACGGTAGCGAACCGTCCGTAATGAGGGTTTGTCAAACCCGTATGGCCACACAATATAAGTTCTCGCTTACACCCTGCAAGTGTAACTAATGATAATCGAATTAAGGATTTTTGTTCTAACTCGCTGTGGAATGTTTGTTTTCCTTGTACTTGTGTTCAAAGTATAAAAGCAAGTAGTACATAATGTAACAAAGTATATGTTTCTCAGCCCACAATTTAAAAGTATAAAAAGTTGTTGAAAAAGTGGGACTATGATCTCACCTCGAGTGCACGAGTATAAAAGTACTTCACAAAGTAAACGTGTGCATGAAAGTTGCTTAGCCTTGACCTAAACAAGTAAGTTGTATCAATTAACCGGTTACGACACAAGGTCGGGTGAAATGTGTTCAATTAGTCCTATGGCTCGTTACGACTCGATTAAATATAGCATGTGAATCAATTTGTCAAGTTTCATACAAGAATCACGTATAAAAGCATGTTAGAACGATTGCATAAAAGTTTGGTTAAGTTTGACTAAAAGTCAAACTTGGTCAAAGTCAACGAAAAAGTCAATGCGTTCGGGTCGGGTCCCGAACTATTTTTCTATGCTAGTTATTCATATATAAGCATATTAGAACAAGTTTCATGTGAATCGGAGGTCGATAGATAGTCAAACATTTCGCGTGAAAAGTGACAAAGTGAGCAGAATCTGGCCAGGCCAATCCGCGCGCCGCGCGGGGATGGGGCGCGCCGCGCCACCATCTGGGCAGACACTTTCCTGTTTTTCAAAGTATGCACGAACCAAAACATTTTCCAACCCAACTCTTGACCCGCAAACACTTATAATGCCTATCATATATCGTCGAAAAGGTATTTTGACGAGGAATACAACTAACCACATATCATCAATCAAAAACATCATTTACCATAACCGAAAACTCGTCAATTGATCAAGAAAGGTTTATTTTCAAAGTTTCAAGTTCGTAAAACGTATTTTATGATTCGGGAATCCAATTTACACATACGATATGCCGTTTTGAAGGTAATGAAGCATACATTACAACTAAACACTTACTAATAACATTTCATGGCATTCGAAACATCAAAAGCTCGTTTTAAGTCTATCAAACCCTAACCAAAATCCGCAAAAATCAATATCATGTTTTTGAAGTTTTCTTAATCAACCTACGCATCAAAACGAAGCTAGTGATACTAGTAACACAATTAAAACATGAACTTTAACAATCAAACAACATTTAATCTTCCAAAATGCAAGATTAAGCAAACCCATTTCAAAGTTCATATTAGTTACTCCAAATCGACAAATCGAGCAAACAAAACATATATTCATGTTACACACGAGCCATAGACACTAACTAACACAATTTCAAGTATATAAAACGAATTTAGAGAAATTTAGTGTTTTAGAAATGTTACCCAAAATGGATGAAATTGGTACCAAATCGAAGAGGATGATGAGAGGATCACGAATATGTAATTTGTTTTGAAGTTTGCTTCCCGGTTCGAATTTAGATGATGAATTATGTTTGTGTTCTTGAGAGAAAAAAAGAAAGAAAGAGAGAGAGATGTAGGTGATTGAATGGTGGTGATTGGGGTGGACTAGTTGACCTAGTCAACTAGTTTGCCCCGTGTCAATTTTAGTCCCTCGAGTTTAGAAGCGGGTGCGGGATTTAACCGATCGAATATTTTTAAAACGCAAGTTAACGAGAGATGTTATAATTAAATGATGGAATTATTATGAACGTTAGTCGACGGAAACTACGAATTTAAATAACGAAAGGTATTATTAAAAAAAAAACGGTGTTAAAAATAAATTTAACGGAAAAACGCGGGATGTTACATCTTTTTCCTTTCTTCGAGAAGGAAAGTGAGAATCATTCGTGGAATGTGAACATGGGAGTGATCCATTATCGCGTGAATGTACCAGATATCCAAGTTGGTAACTTTTTTGCTACTGTCTTTTCGACAGTTTATGGTACTTGAAATGAATCTTTGGACGCATCGATGCTCGTAGGTACGTAGCTTGCTACAAGTCTGCTTGCTTGCACTATATGCGCTATTGCTCATATCCACCCATGCTTCTGAATGATTAAAAGAAGAAACATAGTATATACATTGATTAAAGTAATTTTGCATTAATTGATGTGGCAACCCTTCATAGATATCCAACGCCTTTACAAATTGTAGCAGTGTTAATGTTCGGTCTTGTCCTCCAAGAGGAAATCTCATAAAGGTAGCGGATGTTGGTGACGTGTAATCAACCCTAAGTGAACCAACGAATTCTTTGACTAAAAGTGGGTACACTCTTTCTTGCATTCTGAACAGGTTTTCCCATGCATATATTCGATGGCCTTGATACGTTACTCGGAAAAGGTTGCGAAAATTTTGATATTCGCCGACTTCTTCTAATGGTGTCCAATCGATATATTTCCCCGGATATACGTCTTTGTGTAGAAGTGCCTTCATCCATTCATGATATTCTGGATGCCTCAAAACTGCATTGATCCATGGATCCGGAGTGGTTAATCCACGGACATTTAACTGCCGGTTGTCAATATCCATTTCTTCCTCTTCAACAGCATTTTCTTCTTCACTTGTTTCCTCATCTACAATTGCCGGGGCTTTTTGCTTCTTTGATTTTGGGTTTGATGATGATGCTCTAGTCTACAAAAACACAACAAAACCAAACAAACAAAACAACAAACCAAGTTGATTAGCGTTAAATAAATTCAAAACATCTTTCATATTGCACAAGCCAAAACCATGTAGAACACGTTATATCGTACGCATTACACAAACTCTCATGTCTATTATGGATGTACTTATCTCATTTTCAACAAACATGTACTAATATGACTCATAATTTTTATCACTTCATAAGTTCAATCATATCTAGCATAATTAGTTTCACCAAAACAAGTGTATAAAACCATTAGCATTCATCAATAAGCATGTCAAACAATATGCAATCAATGGTTATCATACAATGAAAGGACCCGTTCATATACATTATAAACGATTCACAATAGTTGATTACATTGCGAGGTATTTGACCTCTATACGATACATTTTGCAAACATTGCATTCGTTTTTAAAAGACAAACTTTCTTTACATCGAAAATTGACAGGCATGCATACCATTTCATAATATCCACTATCCAACTATAAATTGATTTAATAATAATCTTTGATGAACTCAATGACTCGAATGCAACATTCTTCGAAATATGCTATGAAAGACTCCAAGTAATATCTTTAAAATGAGCAAATGCACAGCGAAAGATTTCTTTAACACCTGAGAATAAACATACTTTAAAGTGTCAACCAAAAGGTTGGTGAGTTCATTAGTTTATCATAATCATTTATTTTCATCATTTTAATAGACCACAAGAATTTCATTTCCAGTTCTCATAAATATACGTCCCATGCATAGAGACAAAAATAATCATTCATATGGTGAACACCTGGTAACCGACATTAACTAGATACATATAAGAATATCCCCTATCATTCCGGGATCCTCCTTCGGACATGATATAAATTTCGAAGTACTAAAGCATCCGGTACTTTGGATGGAGTTTGTTAGGCCCAATAGATCTATCTTTAGGATTCGCTTCAATTAGGGTGTCTGTTCCTTAATTCTTAGATTACCAGACTTTAATAAAAAGGGGCATATTCGATTTCGATAATTCAACCATAGAATGTAGTTTCAATTACTTGTGTCTATTTCGTCAAAAATTTATAAAAGCGCATGTATTCTCAGTCCCAAAAATATAAAGGGTAAAAAGGCAAATGAAACTCACCATACTGTATTTCGTAGTAAAAATACATATAACGTCATTGAACAAGTGCAAGGTTGGCCTCGGATTCACGAACCTAAATTAATTATATATATTTATGTGTTGGTCAATATTTGTCTAACAAATTAGGTTAAGTCATAGTGTACCACAATCCTAATGCTCGAGACTAATATGCAAAAGTCAACAAAAGTAAATTTGACTCAAAATAATTTCCAAAAATCTATACATGATTAATATATAGTTTAAATATCGTCGTTTTATATTTTGAAATATTTTTAAAAGATTTATTAGAGTAAATAATATAATTTATTTATTAATAAATAAAATTTTATATTAAATTTATATAATAAAATATACCTTTATATATATTAAGTAATAAAATTTATAGGGTTCATTTAATATCATAAAGATAATATGATAGGTATTATTAAAGTAAGTTATTACACGTAGTAAAATATATTTGTATCACATATTTATTTGATAAAATAATATCTATAATGATAGTAAGTAAAAGTTATATTATTTTGTAATAATAATTATTATTATAAAAATATCAATATTTATAATTACTAAGATGACATTATGATAAAACGATAATTCTAATTATGATAACTTTAATATTTACGATAAGTTTTAATATTATCTTTAAAATAATAATTCTATTTAAAATAATAATAATAATGATATTTTATAGTAACAATGACATTTCTATTAAAATGATAATTTTTGTTAAAATGATAGTTTTAATACTAACGATACTTTTAATAATAATAGTAATGATAAAAATAATAAGAATGATAATTTTATCTAAATCAATATCTTATAATATTTTAATTTCATCATGATACTCTTACTCATTATTTCCTAATCGTTTCGTTTAATAGCTTTTAATCGTCTTTTATATCGTGTTCATAATAATGATAATAATAGTAATCAAAATAATTAGGTGTTATAAATATTTGTTTTAATTACACTAATATTAATAATGATAGTTACTATAACATTATTAACGATAATACTAATAATTATCTTAATGATAATAGTGTAATAATAATAATAACAATAACAATAACCATTTTTAAATAATGATATATATATTAATAATGATAATAATAATAATAATAATAATAATAATAATAATAATAATAATAATACTAATAATAATAATAATAATAATAATAATAATAATAATAATAATAATAATAATAATAATAATAATTGGATAATAATAATAATACTAATTATAACTTTAACGATAATAACGATAGTAATAATAAAAAAAATAACAATTTTTAATGATAAATCCCTTTTATTGATAAAGATAATAATAATCATAATAATAAGATAAAACTAGAACGACGATAAAAACGACGATAATAATAATCATTTTTAATAAAAATATCGAAAATTCAATTGATTATAACTTCTAATCCGTTCATCGAAACCATTCGATATCTAAAGGAAAAGTTCTTAATTTTTTGCTAGCTTTCCAAGGACATGCATATCTTATACCTTATCTCAACGGCAAGTGTAACTAATTCAAGATTCAACCTAACCTATCTAAGGGCAATATCAAAAGGTCAAGCATGCATAATCCTAAATACTCGAGCACTAGTCAGGGATACACTATTAGTATGTAAAAGTTAAATTATGAGTACTCACGTATCAATATTGAGATTAAATATTGCAGGAAAGGTACGTAGACGCAACGGAAATGATAAACACTATATTGACCTCACGAGCATACCCATGAACCATACTCAATCACCTCCATAGCTATAACCCATAATTTCCTTAATCCTATCCTATTCGAAAAACAATTTCGAAACCACTCGGACAGCACTCCGTCGTAATATTTTATGTATACTAATAATATCTTGAAATAATACGGAGTAAATATATATATGTAAATCGATTGAGAGAGTTTAGTGAAAAATATTTTCAAGTTTCTATGAAATAATGAAACCTATTGAATTCTATTTATAATAGATTTTTGAATTATTAAAGTGAATTATTAAAGTATAAATTATTAAAGTGAATTATTAAAGTATGAATTATTAAAGTATGAATTATTAAAGTGAATTATTAAAGTGAATTATTAAAGTATGAATTATTAAAGTGAATTATTAAAGTTAAATTAAAGTAAAAATAAAGTAAATGTAAAGTTTAAGTATAGTAAAAGTATAAAACTATGTACGTATAATACGCGTATAAATATATATAATATTAATTTAAATCATTATATATATTTAATAAAATAAAATATAAATATCGTTATCTTTATCATACTAGTTAAGTAATGAGTTGTCAAAAGTGGTTCTAGATATTTATAAAAGTTATATACGTTTTAATAATAAAGTTCTTTTTAAACTGAAAACGTTTTTATACGTTTGAAACTAAATAGATCAATCGAGTCTTTATGAGATTCAATCTTCCACTATCCTTTGTCTAGTTCTCAATGATTGACAATTTGTTCTTATTTATAAATCACTTTACCATTTTCCGAATATTGTTAAAATGGAAAGATTTCTCAAATCAACGTGGGCCTTTCAACAGAGACTTGTAATCATAATTCAATATATCTGATAATTCAATCATTTGATCTTATCTTCTAATTTCATTGATAAACATTTTGAAACAGATACAATCATATAAAGTATTTAATTTAATATTTTATTTACGTTTCAAGTTATAATATATATACACATATACATATATAATCATATTCGTTTAATGGTTCGTGAATCGTTGGAACTTGGTCGAGGTTGAATGAATGTATGAACATAGTTTAAAATTCTTGAAATTTAACTTAACAAATATTGCTTATCGTGTCGGAAACATATAAAGATTAAAGTTTAAATTTGGTTGGAAATTTCCGGGTTGTCACAGTACCTGCCCGTTAAATAAATTTCGTCCCGAAATTTGAGTGGAAAGGTCGTGAATGATAATAAGTATGTTTTCATGATGCATACGGGCTGAAAATTAGAGTTTTATCATCAGCGAATAATTTGGATAAACAATCCATTTATATGAAGAGTACGAATGAAGCTAACATAGAAGAGTGAAATGAGTAAGTGTAGATTCATCTTATCATTTGACGTAGATATGATTGATTCCCAGATTTCAAGGGATTTGAAGAAAATCTTCTTAATAAGATTTGACTCTCCGGTAATCAAGGGAATTAGGATCCGCTTTAAATGCGATAGTCCATTTTAATTGTTCTGTCGGAGATTTTCTTATAAATTCACCTCCTTCATTTCTTTACAACTCACACCTTCTGTTGATGCATTTTATGCAAGTCCCTAGATATCTACCCATGTCCATTGCAGGTACAACAATTTACAGGACACCATGATTGCTCGTTATTATCCTATCCGTGTTTGTATGTGGTTACAGGAACTGCAGGAACGAGATTTAGATGTTTGACTATGTTAGACTTAGTCAGACGTACGAGTGAAGCCTCACTAGTACGGCTGACAGGATCATACGTACGGTTGATGCTGAGCTAAGTCACAATTACAACCTAAATGAGAAGACACGAGTGAGTGATCACCCGTACGGCTGATGAAGCCAACTCGTACGTGTGATGAATGAATCGTATGGGTGAGTCAATAGCAGGGGTATATAAAGTCTTATGTTCTTCATTTTAGGTTAAGCCTCTCATTTGTTACACACACTCAGATCTAGTGAGCTCCTCCGATTATCTCTCAGTCCAAATCACCTAGGTGGTGAATAATAGCTCTAGGTGTTGATCTAATCACACTTGATTTAGTTGTGCTTTGACTAAATTAATCAAAAAAAAAACTTAACTTATTCACTAGAGGGTTTGATTCACTTATTCCGCCATTGTGTGAGTTAAATCTGTTGATTTCTAAGTTCCTAGTCATGTTTCATCACCTTCTATTCTTTTCCCCTCAACTCATATTTTAAAGTATTCATCAATATGCTCCATCCAGTTCTGATTCTCGATATACTTCTAACTTTCATATCGGTCATTCTTCTTTTTCATCTACCGCTGGAAGAATCTATTTACTTCTACTATACTCTTGGGTTTATAGTGTTTCTAGTTCTCCCGTGTCTTTATATTGCTATATGCATCGATATATATGGTTTATAATTTCTGGTTTGTCGTTGGGCTTTATATGTTCCCTTATATTTCAAAGTCTCTGCTTCTGTCTTCTATAATCATTATCATTCACAGTTAATGCTCTCTTTTATTTGCTGCAATTTATACCCCAATTTCTATTTCGGAGTTTTGTCCTTTTGTTTCTTCTTCTTGCGATTAAGCACCACTTGTAATGGTCCAGAATTCACAGATATGAATTTCAGAATGAACATTGTTAATGTTCTAGGAAGGAAATTGTGATGGCACGATCTTGACTTGTCAAATTACTAGAATACCTTGGAAAAGGCCGAATCATCAAGAAATATTTTCTTGATATTTTAGAGGTTAAATAGAATACAAGAGTCGTATAACATGGCACATGATGATGTTATGATCTGTGAATCATCACGTTCCATTTAGAAACTCAGCATGACTTACTGTAATATAATCACATTGATCAAGTGTCATTATATTATACTAATTCATGCTTCAGTACCCAACACTACTTCAAAATATTCCTATTTTAAACTTGAATGTTTCAGAATTTAGAAACTAAAATAGTTTATTTTATGATGTAATACAGATAGCGCGAAGAGGTAAATGATTTCAAATAAAAAAAATTAAGAAAATATCTTTAGAAATATGGAGGATATTTATAATGAAAGATATGATGATATTTTAGAATTTCTAATATCAGAGGATGATGAAGAATATTGTCCGCAGGGGTTTAGAGTCAGGAGCAAGGTATTCGTTAATGACTTCAGCAGGTACTGAATCATTTGGATCCTTTGAAGTCAGGTTCAGTCTTTGTAATTTTTCCACAGCCTCCTTCCTACTTTGCTCAATCCGTTTTTCAGTTCCAAAACTTCTCTTTTTCTGCGCTTTGCCAGCACACTTCATCATTATCATCCAGTTTTTACCGTTTAAAGTCGTTTATAGTTTTTGCTGCTTCATCAGCATTTTCTTTTTCGGAGAACCAATTCGTAGTTCGGAGTGTTTTTCAGAAACTTCACATTCAAATTAAGTTCAGAAGGTAGACGTTATATATACACATATAACTATTGGCGTAGACATGCTGCGAGATTTCAAAATACTGATTGCTAATTCCCAATGATTCGTATGGCAATTCTCATTACAAGATGCGAATGAGTAAATGATGGGGTTTCAATGAATAATTATAATGACTTTTTGGAGAGGCTAAAGTCAAAGGGTAATGAAGTTGTGGTACATCTGCTAATAATGTGGTGGAATGTAAAAGGTTCCCTGGTAACGATGGTGTATATCTCAAAGTTATAATAAGGTTAGTCTGACTGAAAAGTCGAAGTTGACTTGCTGGAGCTGTGACAAAACTGGCTACTTTGAATAGGAGTCGCAAAGTTATTTTTGCTAATAAATGCCAAAGAATCTGACGCGGATACGTTGTTTAAAATTTTACTTTGGTTTCAAGAGTTTTTTGGGTACATAACTGTGGGTAACATGTGGTTGCATCATCATCTCGATTGCTCATCATTCGAAGTGTCTTCAGAAATTTTCGAAGGGTTTGAACATAGATTGTAATTGTTAACATACATTTGATGTTCTAACACAGTTTTGAAGTCAAAATATAGCTTGTGAAAGATGTAAGGATCTAAGATTGATGATTTTAGTCATATCTCAAGTTGAATTTTGAGATTTCAAAATCAGAATATGTAATTAAATTTTGAATGAGTATGGTTGTTTTAATTTCTATAAAAGAATGTATATTGTTGTGAAAGTTGGGAGTATAATGGATGATTTGCTGAATCAGATTCGAAGAATGTAACATATTAATTGTGAATTTATATATCTCTCGGGTATTACCTACCTGTTAAAAAAAAATTTCACAATTAATATTTTGTACAAAAGAATTTTATTACAGTTTTTATGAAAATATATATATGTATATTTTCTTCAGATGTAACATAGATTTAATGAGTTAATGTTAAATTAAACTCATTTGATTTACGGTTGAAACTAGAATTGAATAATCCCTAAAGGCTTTAAAAAGTACATAACTTTTACGCAGTATTTCTTTAATGACATTGAAATTATGAATCAATACTTCGTTATTTGTTGATGTATGATGTTCGGTTCATGGAATTCTTGTGAATTTCGCAAAGTACGAATGATGTTATCTGAAAAGTTTCGGGTACATCGATGATGAAAGTGTAAAATCAAATATATACTTGATTTATTATGAATTGGAATTTGTTGAATTGCGACAGAGATTGTAGTTAACGCTGGTTAAGTTACGGCCGAAGGACGTACATTATTGCATATTTGTAATATGAATTAACCGAGTAGTTAAGATTCACACACAATAGCTTAGCACGGAAAGATTTATTTCAAAATATATATATATATATAATATACATATAATTTCTTCAGAGGGAATGAGTTAATTCTTCATAACTCGTTGATACAATATACACGTTATTGATTCGTAATGATGTCCACAGTGATTCTTGAACTGACGAAGTTTGTGATGTTATCGGTGTTGTTGATTCGGATGTTGACTGTACTGACGATGCTGGTAACGCTGATGGTACTGTTGATGCTGTTGGTAAAGCAAGTTTAGCTTGTTAATCACACACCATTTTTGTCAGGGTTTCTACTCTTTCTTCTATCATTTTGGTTCGCTTAACTGATTTATGGTTAGGGCTAGATTAGATAATCTCTAAGACTTTAGATATTACATAATCATCGCGGAATGTTTCTCCAATGAAGTTATGAATTAATACTTCGTCAGTTATTGTTGTTGGTACTCCTTGGTATCTATGGTGCGTATGACGTTGATGCTCGTGGGACAGATTGTGAAGTTGAGGTTTACGACGCGGTTGTGGTTGGAGGTGGTAATGGTACTGTTGGCGTTGATGATGGTGGTACTGGTTATGCTGCTGATGCTCCTGCTGGTGTTTGTAATCTCTGCACCATATTCTCCAAAGCCACTACCCGAGCGCGAAGCTCGTTGACTTCTTCTATTACACCGGGGTGATTGTCGGTTCGGACGAGCGGATAAATAAAATCTAAAATTTGATGTAATATATAATCGTGACGAGATACTCTGGAAATGAGCGAGAAAATGGTGTTTCGGACAGGTTCGCCGGTAAGTGCTTCAGGTTCTTCGTCAAGAGGGCAATGTGGTGGATGGAAGGGATCACCTTCTTCTTGTCTCCAATGATTGAGGAGGCTACGAACCCATCCCCAATTCATCCAGAATAGGTGATGACTGATTGGTTGATCTATTCCGGTCACACTGCTTTCGAAGCTTGAATAGGATTCCATTTCGGAATCTGAGTGACTTGAACTGATGACGAATTCCATTTCGTACGATTGGATTAGGGATTTTTTTTTTCGATATCAAATGATTTTGGCTAACGGATGGTATTCTAATTACATAGAATATATATATATATATATATATATATATATATATATATATATATATATATATATATATATATATATATATATATATATATATATATATATATATATATATATATATATATATATATATAGATCAAAAGATTTCGTAGATTACGGAGGACTTTGCGGGATATGTCAGGCAAAGTTTAAAGTAACAGATACTATAAGATGTGATTTAGCAGATATGCTAAGATATGAATTTTTGTCTATACACTATTCATGCAATCAATGAAGCAAGACGTGTCTTAGACTAAAAATGATAAGCAGGTAATTTCCTGAGGATGATAAGTAGTTAATTTTCGACACAAAATGATAAGCAAAACTTTTGACATGCAGACACGGTCGAAGTCCAGACTCACTAATGCATCCTATCGACTTATCAGTTAGACACACTAATGCAGACCTGGTTCGCTAAGACCAACGCTCTGATACCAACTGAAAGGACCCATTCATATACATTATAAACGATTCACAATAGTTGATTACATTGCGAGGTATTTGACCTCTATATGATACATTTTACAAACATTGCATTCGTTTTTAAAAGACAAACTTTCTTTACATCGAAAATTGACAGGCATGCATACCATTTCATAATATCCACTATCCAACTATAAATTGATTTAATAATAATCTTTGATGAACTCAATGACTCGAATGCAACATTCTTCGAAATATGCTATGAAAGACTCCAAGTAATATCTTTAAAATGAGCAAATACACAGCGGAAGATTTCTTTAACACCTGAGAATAAACATGCTTTAAAGTGTCAACCAAATGGTTGGTGAGTTCATTAGTTTATCATAATCATTTATTTTCATCATTTTAATAGACCACAAGAATTTCATTTCCAGTTCTCATAAATATACGTCCCATGCATAGAGACAAAAATAATCATTCATATGGTGAACACCTGGTAACCGACATTAACTAGATACATATAAGAATATCCCCTATCATTCCGGGATCCTCCTTCGGACATGATATAAATTTCGAAGTACTAAAGCATCCGGTACTTTAGATGGGGTTTGTTAGGCCCAATAGATCTATCTTTAGGATTCGCGTCAATTAGGGTGTCTGTTCCTTAATTCTTAGATTACCAGACTTTAATAAAAAGGGGCATATTCGATTTCGATAATTCAACCATAGAATGTAGTTTCAATTACTTGTGTCTATTTCATCAAACATTTATAAAAGCGCATGTATTCTCAGTCCCAAAAATATAAAGGGTAAAAAGGCAAATGAAACTCATCATACTGTATTTCGTAGTAAAAATACATATAACGTCATTGAACAAGTGCAAGGTTGGCCTCGGATTCACGAACCTAAATTAATTATATATATTTATGTGTTGGTCAATATTTGTCTAACAAATTAGGTTAAGTCATAGTGTACCACAATCCTAATGCTCGAGACTAATATGCAAAAGTCAACAAAAGTAAATTTGACTCAAAATAATTTCCAAAAATCTATACATGATTAATATATAGTTTAAATATTGTCGTTTTATATTTTTAAATATTTTTAAAAGATTTATTAGAGTAAATAATATAATTTATTTATTAATAAATAAAATTTTATATTAAATTTATATAATAAAATATACTTTTATATATATTAAGTAATAAAATTTATAAGGTTCATTTAATATCATAAAGATAATATGATAGGTATTATTAAAGTAAGTTATTACACGTAGTAAAATATGTTTGTATCACATATTTATTTGATAAAATAATATCTATAATGATAGTAAGTAAAAGTTATATTATTTTGTAATAATAATTATTATTATAAAAATATCAATATTTATAATTACTAAGATGACATTATGATAAAACGATAATTCTAATTATGATAACTTTAATATTTACGATAAGTTTTAATATTATCTTTAAAATAATAATTCTATTTAAAATAATAATAATAATGATATTTTATAGTAACAATGACATTTCTATTAAAATGATAATTTTTGTTAAAATGATAGTTTTAATACTAACGATACTTTTAATAATAATAGTAATGATAAAAATAATAAGAACGATAATTTTATCTAAATCAATATCTTATAATATTTTAATTTCATCATGATACTCTTACTCATTATTTCCTAATCGTTTCGTTTAATAGCTTTTAATCGTCTTTTATATCGTGTTCATAATAATGATAATAATAGTAATCAAAATAATTAGGTGTTATAAATATTTGTTTTAATTACACTAATATTAATAATGATAGTTACTATAACATTATTAACGATAATACTAATAATTATCTTAATGATAATAGTGTAATAATAATAATAACAATAACAATAACCATTTTTAAATAATGATATATATATTAATAATAATAATAATAATAATAATAATAATAATAATAATACTAATAATAATAATAATACTAATAATAATAATAATAATAATAATAATAATAATAATAATAATAATAATAATAATAATAATTGGATAATAATAATAATACTAATTATAACTTTAACGGTAATAACGATAGTAATAATAAAAAAAATAACAATTTTTAATGATAAATCCCTTTTATTGATAAAGATAATAATAATCATAATAATAAGATAAAACTAGAACGACGATAAAAACGACGATAATAATAATCATTTTTAATAAAAATATCGAAAATTCAATTGATTATAACTTCTAATCCGTTCATCGAAACCATTCGATATCTAAAGGAAAAGTTCTTAATTTTTCGCTAGCTTTCCTAGGACATGCATGTCTTATACCTTATCTCAACGGCAAGTGTAACTAATTCAAGATTCAACCTAACCTATCTAAGGGCAATATCAAAAGTACAAGCATGCATAATCCTAAATACTCGAGCACTAGTCAGGAATACACTATTAGTATGTAAAAGTTAAATTATGAGTACTCACGTATCAATATTGAGATTCAATATTGCAGGAAAGGTACGTAGACGCAACAGAAATGATAAACACTATATTGACCTCACGAGCATACCCATGAACCATTCTCAATCACCTCCATAGCTATAACCCATAATTTCCTTTATCCTATCCTATTCGAAAAACAATTTCGAAACCACTCGGACAGCACTCCGTCGTAATATTTTATGTATACTAATAATATCTTGAAATAATACGGAGTAAATATATATATGTAAATCGATTGAGAGAGTGTAGTGAAAAATATTTTCAAGTTTCTATGAAATAATGAATCCTATTGAATTCTATTTATAATAGATTTTTGAATTATTAAAGTGAATTATTAAAGTATGAATTATTAAAGTGAATTATTAAAGTATGAATTATTAAAGTATGAATTATTAAAGTGAATTATTAAAGTGAATTATTAAAGTATGAATTATTAAAGTGAATTATTAAAGTTAAAGTAAAGTAAAAATAAAGTAAATGTAAAGTTTAAGTATAGTAAAAGTATAAAACTATGTACGTATAATACGCGTATAAATATATATAATATTAATTTAAATCGTTATATATATTTAATAAAATAAAATATAAATATCGTTATCTTTATCATACTAGTTAAGTAATGAGTTGTCAAAAGTGGTTCTAGATATTTATAAAAGTTATATACGTTTTAATAATAAAGTTCTTTTTAAACTGAAAACGTTTTTGTACGTTTGAAACTAAATAGATCAATCGAGTCTTTATGAGATTCAATCTTCCACTATCCTTTGTCTAGTTCTCAATGATTGACAATTTGTTCTTATTTATAAATCACTTTACCATTTTCCGAATATTGTTAAAATGGAAAGATTTCTCAAATCAACGTGGGCCTTTCAACAGAGACTTGTAATCATAATTCAATATATCTGATAATTCAATCATTTGATCTTATCTTCTAATTCCATTGATAAACATTTTGAAACAGATACAATCATATAAAGTATTTAATTTAATATTTTGTTTACGTTTCAAGTTATAATATATATACACATATACATATATAATCATATTCGTTTAATGGTTCGTGAATCGTTGGAACTTGGTCGAGGTTGAATGAATGTATGAACATAGTTTAAAATTCTTGAAATTTAACTTAACAAATATTGCTTATCGTGTCGGAAACATATAAAGATTAAAGTTTAAATTTGGTTGGAAATTTCCGGGTTGTCACATACAATCCTTAACTTTCACAAGTAAAACTTTTCAATTCGAACAAACACTAAGTTAAGACATATATGAGTTTAGTATAATCAATGCATTGCTTTAATTCCACTTAGAACACTTACTAGTCAACAAAAGTCAAAATCTCCATTTTAAGAACCCTAAAATTTAATAATTTGTGAATCGTGTAATTCAACTAAGGTTCAGGTGGATTTGCTAATGTATACTAGTAATTGAACTCTAAAACATCCCAATTTAAACAAGTAATGGTCATTTTTTTGAAATCCCCAAATTCATGAAGAACCTTAATTTCTAAAGTAAATTTTTGAGCAATTAGGCATGAAATTCGAGCATGAATAAGGATTAGTGATAACAATACAAGCATATAATGACCAAAACATGAAGATTTAAACATCCCCACACTTAGAACAAGCTAAATCCGAATTTGAGAATGAAGAACACAAGAACCATGAAGAAATGAAGATTAATCTTACCTTTCTCATGTTGATATACGGATTAGATGCTCAAAGATGGGTTTAATCAGTTGATTTAGTGTTTGGAGATGGAATCCTTGAGAGAAAATGAGATGAAAGTCGGAGTTGTAGGTGAAAAAAATGAATAAAAATGATAAACTCCCGTATTTGTGCAAAAAAATGGGCAGTCTCCAACATTCAGATACAGATGCGGCGTATCTTGCTCAGATGCGGTGCATCTGAGGCAGATGCGGCGCATCTAGTGGCCCAAAACCGGCGCATGACCTAATCTCGATGCATCTGAAACTGTCGGCTTTTTTCTTGTCCTTAGATGCGGCGCATCCATTACAGATGCGGCACATCTGGCCCTGTTGCACCAGCTTTTGATGTTTTTTTGCGTTTTAAAAATTGCGGAAGGTCCCTAAACAACTTGGTTCGTACTAAAATTCGAAAAATCACTCAAAACACTTAAAAACAATCAATCCTAAGAAATGAGACGCATGAATGAGACTATGTACACGTTGTGAGGTTTATTAGTGAGTCGTTCACGCGACTCCTTCCCAAGCTAATTAGCGTTGGGGGAGAAAGTGATGTCATCTTGAACCGTGGTATTAACTCCATCAAAATAGAGTTTTAATCGATGACCATTCACTTTAAAAGTATTTCCATTTCCAAACAACTCAACATATCCCGATGGATATGCTTGTTTCACCAAATAAGGTCCCGTCCAGCGGGACTTCAACTTTCCGGGAGAAAATTTAAACCATGAGTTAAAAACCAAAACCTTATCACCGGTTTTAAACTCTTTCACTTCTTTCAATCGGGCATCATGCCACCTTTTCGTTTTCTACTTATACGAGCTCATATTCTCGTACGCCTCTAATCTCAACTCTTCCAATTCATGCATTTGTATGAATCGGTTTTCACCAGCCTTTTCCATGTCTAAATTACAAAGTTTCAATGCCCAGTATGCTCTATGTTCCACTTCAACCGGAAGATGGCACGCTTTACCATATACAAGTCTAAATGGTGTGGTACCAATTGGTGTTTTAAAAGTAGTCCTAAAGGCCCTCAACGTATCATCTAACTTGCATTGCCAAATCTTAGGGTTGTTATTAACCGTCTTCTCAAGTATGCGTTTTAAGGAACGATTCGTGTTCTCCACTTGACCACTAGTTTGCGGGTGGTACGGAGTTGAAATGACCCGTTCATATACATTATAAACGATTCATAATAGTTGATTACATCGCGAGGTATTTGACCTCTATATGATACATTTTACAAACATTACATTCGTTTTTAAAAGACAAACTTTCTTTACAACGAAAGTTGACGGCATGCATACCATTTCATAATACATCCAACTATAATTGACTTAAAAATAATCTTGATAAACTCACTGACTCGAATGCAACGTCTTTCAAAATATGCCATGAATGACTCCAAGTAATATCCTTAAAATGAGCTAATGCACAGCGGAAGATTTCTTTAATACCTGAGAATAAACATGCTTTAAAGTGTCAACCAAAAGGTTGGTGAGTTCATAGGTTTATCATAACAATCATTTCAATATATTAATAGACCACAAGATTTCCGTTTATAAATATATGTACACTCGCAAGTGTATAAAACCGTTCTGCTTATGTTGAGGCCTCAGTAACCAACCTTAACAATAATATAATAAGTCATCTTCGCAAAGATGGATACGTACACTCGCAAGTGTATAAATAATCCTCGAAGTACTAAACATCCGCCCACTAGCTCTTATGTCTAGTGCAGCCTACAGGATGGGGGTGTTAAGCCCGATAGATCTATCTTTAGGATTCGCGCTCACATGCTCTTATAACATGTAACTAAATTACCTAGCACATCAATCCGCAGAATTATCATTTTTGATCACTTGTCTCTATTTCGTAAAGCATTTATAAAAGCAGCGCATGTATTCTCAGCCCAAAAATATATATTGCAAAAGCAATTAAAAAGGGAGCAAATGAAACTCACCATACTGTATTTCGTAGTAAAAATACATATAACGTCATTTAACAAGTGCAAGGTTGGCCTCGGATTCACGAACGTATCAATATTGAGATTCAATATTGCAGGAAAGTACGTAGACGCAACGGAGATGATAAACACTAGATTGACCTCACGAGCATACCCATGAACCATACCCATCACCTCCATAGCTATAACCCATAATTTCCTTAGCTTCGACTCATTCAAAAAACTATTTTGAAATCACTCGGACATCACTCCGTCGTAATATTTTATGTATACTAATAATATCTTGAAATAATACAGAGCAAATATATATATATATATATATATATATATATATATATATATATATATATATATATATATATATATATATATATATATATATATATATATATATATATATATATATGTAAATCGATTGAGAGAGTTTAGAGAAATATATTTTCAAGTTTCTATGAAATAATGAAACCTATTGAATTCTATTTATAATAGATTTTTGAATTATTAAAGTGAATTATTAAAGTATGAATTATTAAAGTGAATTATTAAAGTATGAATTATTAAAGTGAATTATTAAAGTATGAATTATTAAAGTATGAATTATTAAAGTGAATTATTAAAGTATGAATTATTAAAGTGAATTATTAAAGTATGAATTATTAAAGTGAATTATTAAAGTATGAATTATTAAAGTGAATTATTAAAATATGAATTATTAAAGTGAATTATTAAAATTAAAGTAAAGTAAAAGTAAAGTAAAGGTAAAGTTAAAGTATAGTAAAAGTATAAAAACTATGTATGTATAATACGCGTATAAATATATATAATATTAATTTAAATCGTTATATATATTTAATGAAATAAAATATAAATATCATTATATTTATTATACTGGTTAAGTAATGAGTTGTCAAAAGTGATTCTAGATATTTATAAAAGTTATATATATTATAATAATAAAGTTCTTTTTAAACTGAAAACGTTTTTGTACGTTTGAAAATAGATTATTAGAATATTATGGAAACCAATTCTCCACTAACTTTTGTCTAACTTTCGTAAATGACACTTTTTGTTTTTATTTATAAATAGCTTTACAAATTATTTCGAATATCGTTAAAAGGAATAGATTTTCTCAATCATAGTGGACCTCTCAACAGAGACTTGTAATCATAATTCAATGTTTCTGATAATTCAAGCATTTAATATATTTTTTAATTTCGTCGATAATCATATTGAAACAAATACGTTCATGTAAAGCATTATACGTTTAAATACTTTTTTGACATTTTCAATTTATAATATATACACATATACATACATATTCATATATGTTCATTTAATGGTTCGTGAATCATTGGAATTTGGTCGAGGTTTAAATGAATGTATAAACATAGTTTAAAATCCTTGAGATTTAACTTAACAAACATTGCTTATCGTGTCAGAATAATATAAAGATAAAGTTTAAATTTAGTCAGAAATTTATGGGTCGTCACAGGAGTAGAGAAACGATGAGTTACGCCATACTTCTTCAACACTTTTTCAAGAAGGTTGTTGGCAAAATGTGTTCCTCGTTCGGATATGAGTGCCTTCGGGATTCCAAAGCGCGACAAGAGATTTTTCAAGAAGTTCACCACCACCCTAACATCATTCGTAGGTAAAGCTTTCGCTTCAGCCCACTTAGATACATAGTCAACGGCTACTAGGATGTACTTGCACTTATGGGAACTTGGAAATGGTCCCATGAAATCGATTCCCCAAATATCAAAGATTTCACAAACTTGGATGCCGGTTTGAGGCATCTCATCCTTTTTCGTGATGTTACCCGTTCGTTGGCATGCATTACAAGTCCGAATGAAATTATGGGCATCTTTAAAGATCATGGGCCAATAAAAGCCCGAGTCAAGGATTTTTCTTGCCATGTGGTTTGGTCTGAAATTACCGCCGGTGGGCCCTTGATGACAATGCTCAAGAATTTGTTGAGCCTCTTTTCCGTACACACAACGGTGAATCATTTGATCCACACCAACACGAAATAGGTCGGGATGTTCCCAGAAATAGGACTTCAAATCCGCAAAGAATTTCTTCTTTTGTTGATAAGAAAGTCTTTTTTGAAGAATGTCTGACGCAAGATAGTTTTCAAAATGGGCAAACCATGGGATTTAAGATTCCTTGTTAACCCTCATTAGAGATTCATCAGGAAATGTGTCCTTGATGATTGTATCATCGAGTTTTTCTAATTCGAGGTTTTCAAGTCGGGATAAATGGTCGGCGGCAAGATTCTCGGCTCCTTTCTTAACACGTATCTCAATGTCAAACTCTTGAAGTAAAAGAACCCAACGTATGAGACGATCTTTTGCATCTAGTTTCGAGAATAAGTACCTAAGGGCCGAATGGTCCGTGTAAACAATGGTTTTGGACAACACCAAATATGACCGAAATTTATCAAACACATAAACAACCGCCAAGAGCTCCTTTTCCGTGGTGGTATAATTAATTTGAGCTCCCGTTAGTGTTTTGCTCGCATAATAAATTGGACAAAAATGATTATCGGGTCATTGTCCCAAGACAGCACCTAAGGCATAGTCGCTCGCGTCACACATTAACTCAAAAGGCATACTCCAATCCGGAGATACGATAATGGGAGCTTGTGTGAGTTTTGACTTTAGAATGGAGAATGCATTCTCGCAATTTGAATCGAAGTCAAATGGAGCATCCTTTTCAAGAAGTTTGGTCATTGGGCGGGCGATTTTAGAAAAATCTTTGATAAATCGTCTGTAGAATCTCGCGTGACCAAGCAAGCTTCTAATGGCCTTGACATTTGTCGGTATAGGTAGCTTAGAGATAACTTCAATTTTAGCTTTATCTACCTCTATACCGCACGAGATATCTTGTGACCAAGTACAATGCCCTCCTTCACCATGAAGTGGCATTTTCCCAATTTAGGACCAAGTTTGCTTTCTCACATCGGATAAGCATACGTTCAAGGTTAAAAAGACACGATTCAAAGGAATCTCCAAACACGGAAAAGTCATCCATGAAGATTTCCATACAATCCTCTACCATATCATCAAAAATTGCCATCATGCACCTTTGAAAGGTTCCGGGTGCATTGCATAAACCAAATGGCATGCGGCGATAGGCAAAGGTACCGAAAGGACAAGTGAATGTGGTCTTTTCTTGGTCGTTGGGATCAATTGGAATTTGGAAGTAACCGGAGAAACCATCTACAAAGCAATAGTATTCTTTCCCCGCTAATCGTTCAATCATTTGATCAATAAAAGGCAACGGGAAATGATCCTTTCTAGTGGCATCATTGAGACGTCTGTAATCAATACATACTCTCCAGCCGGTAACCGTTATAGTTGGAACGAGTTCGTCCTTTTCATTAACAATAACGGTTGTACCTCCCTTTTTGGGCACTACTTGTACTGGACTAACCCATGGACTATCGGAGATGGGGTAAATTAACCCGGCGTCAAGAAGCTTGACTACCTCCTTTTTAACAACCTCTTTCATGTTGGGATTTAGCCTACGTTGTCTTTGTACTACTGGTTTGAAGTCATTCTCAAGGAGAATTTTATGTGTACAATAAGACGGGTTTATCCCTGGAATGTCAGTCGTTTTCCAGGCTATAGCCTTTTTATGGGTTTTCAAAACAGAGATTAACCTATCCTTCTCGTTACCGGAAAGATGTGAAGCAATAATTACTGGTAATTGGGATGTACCTTCGAGATAAGCATACTCCAAGTGTTTGGGTAGCTCCTTAAGCTCTAGCAAGGGTGGTTCTTCCAAGGAATTCTTTATTCAGAATCTATCTTTATTTCCAATATCTTCAAATGATTCCTCTTCCTTGGGAATTTCTTCTTCCATGGTCTCATCATTCGTGACCACTTTCATCAATTCATCAAAAGCTTCATCAATATTGAAATACTCACTTTCACTTACCGGGGCAAACCCCGATGTATCAATTTCAAGTAGCTCCTACAATTCATCCTCAACACAAAGATTTATAACATCAATTTGAAAACAAGAGTCATCAGTGGAAGTGGGTCTTTTCATGGCTTTGTCAATATGATAAATTATTCTCTCGTTTCCCACACCTAGACTTAATTGTTCTTTTTGGGCATTAATGATAGCATCTGTGGTGTTAAGGAAAGGACGTCCTAAAATGATAGGAACTTTTGTGTCCTCTTGCATTTCTAGAATAACAAAGTCGACGGGAAAGATAAGTGAGCCAACTTTTACAAGAATATCCTCGGCTATACCTATGGGAGTATTAAATGATTGATTTGCTAATCGAATACCTATCCGGGTTGGTTTCAAGTCTCCTAAGTCAAGTTTCAAATATAACAAATAAGGCATTAGGTTAACACTTGCACCTAGGTCGGCTAGCGCATCGTACACTACCGAATCACCCATCATACATGGGATGATAAAACTACCCGGATCTCCCAATTTTGGAGGTACATTTTGCTTTTTCAAGATGGACGAACACTCCTCATGGAGGAATGTGGTAGAAACATCGTGGTATTTACCCTTCAAGGATATGAGATCTTTCAAAAACTTCCCGTAATGGGGCATACCCTTAAGAACCTCCGCGAGTGGCATGTTAATGCTGATTTGCTTGATCATATCCGTAAATTTCTGATATTGGCTCGTGAGTCTGTCTTTCTTCAATGCTTTTGGGGTATGGAATAGGTGCCTTGTACACCTTCACTGGTGGTTCTTCACTTTTCTTCGATATGACCTCTGGTGGATCATCTTTCTCTTGTTCTTTTTCAACATGTTCATCTACATCAATAGGTACCTGCAAAACAGAAGGAGACAAAGGAACTTCCAGGGACTTTGGAGTCTCCGGGTTAGTGGTTAAACCACTTCTAGTAGTTATAGCATTTACATGCTCATTCCTTGTTTGATTGTTACTGGGATTCACTTGAGTATTTGAGGGGAGAGTGTGATGACCCAGAAATTTCCAACCAAATTTAAACTTGATCTTTATATTATTTCGACACGATGAGCAAAGTCTGTAATGTTGAGTCACAAATATTTTGAACTGTTTCATATATTCGTTTGGCTTTCGACCATTCCCGACGATTCACGAACAACTATTTGTAAATAGATAACATATATATTTAAATAGGTATAGGTATTTATAATTTGAAATATAATTTAGAATATTATAATTATTAGGATTTATATTGTAATAAATAAAATAAAATGCGATTAATGAAAACTATAGATTATAATAATATATATATAAATATTACTTGTAAATATATAATATTATATTTAGTTGTTTAAAAGAATATAATCAATTTATTTATTTACTTAAACTTGTTAATTAAGATTTGATATATATATATATATATATATATATATATATATATATATATATATATATATATATATATATATATATATATATATATATATATATATATATATAGAATGTGTATATTGAAAATGAATGATTTCGAGCTTAAATAGTAGACGTCAGTAAAACTCGGTTGGCATTTCGCCAGTGTTCATATAGTTCTAATACGTGTTTAAGAAGATTGGAAATAAAAATTGAACTGTAAATTAATTACGAAGATTTTAGGTTTGATAAAAATATTTTTTACCTTTTTAAGTTTAAATATTAGTACTCCGTACATATAAATTAGAACAGAAAATAAATAATTATCGAACCTTTTTGATCAGGTTTCAAACAGTTAATGAGTGAAATAATTAAATATATTTAATCTAAAAATTTGGGATTTTTAGGGACACTTTTATAATTTAACTGTTTAGCAATGGACACGAGATAATACCCGAGCTAAGTGTCGGTAGAAAAACTCCAAAGTACCTGGCTGCCTAACTGTTATATATTGAAAACATGTTATTACTGTGCAATGATTATTATATAGTATTATTAATTAATTAATTAATATAAATATAAGACTATATGTGTACATCTATGATTCAAGCTCAACAAACCCACTTCTTGCACACTTCTCTACCGCCACCCTAGCAGCCATCACCTCTCGCCACTACCACCTTCACACCACGTCTTACCATCCTTCACACCCGCCACTATACAACCGTCCACAACCACCACCAACAACCAACATAAACCTACTTTTATTTTCTGTTTTCGTTGAAACCACAAAACAACCATCTTCACCTTATTTCCTTCACCATGATCGACCATGTTATGTTTTTGAATTCGATTCAATCCACCACCAACCACCATAATCCACCATCACCCTCTTCCATCACGAGACCACCACCATTTTATTTTTACAACCGGGACAATCACAACACCACCTGCGTATTACTTTTGCTACTACACTTCGTTTTTCTGTTCCTATTTCAGTCCAAGAGCAACCATCTTATCAAACCCAATCAACCATTAAACCCTCACTATATATATTTTTCTGTTTTCCATTTTATTCAACCAACAACCCGCTACAACCGTTGAGTCTGTCTCTGTTTGAACTGAAGTTCGTCACCACCATTGTAAATAATGACCACAACCTATGAACCACCATTAGTGTTGTTGTTGTCTGCTACTGTTCCGTCACCATTAACCTTCCACCACCATCTCATCGTGAACCCACCTAGAACAACCACCACTTCCCATCTTTCTCTCTCTTCTATCCATAACCGGACACCATCTCCTTCTATATCTTACTTGCTACTGTTATTCTTCGTTTGAACCCATTAAATCGAACCCCAAACAAACAGTTAATTATTAATACATACCACTCCCGTTGTCCGCTATAAAAACCCTCACAAACCACGTGGTCTGTACTGCTACACCCGTTCCTTTCTTGCTCGGACTGCCGCATACTCTTCGCGTCTTCTCTTTTCTTCTTCGTTCGCTGCTGCTGTATTATTGTTATTATTGAACAGACCACCAATGATCTTGAACTGCTACTGCTATTTGATTTAATTAGGGATGATGACGATATTGTGATGGAGAACGATGAAGCCGTAGTATATGATGATGGTGGGTTAAGATTATAAAGATAGGGATATTCTTTTTATTTATTTAATTGTCTCACTTGCAATTAACAATCCTGCATATACGACTGAAACAGAAATACTCGCTATATTGATCGGTTGGGCTTTTATTGGACCAAAAAATATACATGTTTACAATTGGGCCGTGATATTCTTTATTGGGTATCCTAGTTGGGTCGAAGCCCAATTTAGAATAGGAGGTTAATTATGAAGGGATTGTGTTTTTAAAATACGGGTTATATATTTTATTATCTGGGAATAAGTCAGAAAAGCATGGAGCAGCTGAGTGGTCTAGTACGATTGTGTTAACAGAGAGGTCGCGAGTTCGAGCCCTGGCTAGGGCAGTTTAATTGTTTTTCTTGATACTTTTTTCTTCAAAGGTAGTTTTCTATTATTCATTATTATTATTATTATTATTATTATTATTATTATTATTATTATTATTATTATTATTATTATTATTATTATTATTGTTGTTATTAATAACATTATTATTTTCATTATTAGTAAAAGTATTAGAGATATTATAGTTATTATATTAATTACTATTATTATTATAAAATAAAATAATTTTTTTTTATTTATTATTATCAACATTATTAGTTAGATAAAACTATATTTACTATATATAATATAACTATATTAATTTTTCTTAAACAATGAATTTTTTTGATAAAGTATATAAAACAAATATATTTAACTAGGTTATTAATGAAACACAAAATTTATTAAGATAACATTTATAATATATAAATCTGTTCGATTACAACTATAAGTGTTAATATATATACTTGATATAGGTTCGTGAATCCGAGGTCAACCCTGCATTGTTTCAATATAGTCTTATGTATTTACTACAAAATACATTAGGTGAGTTCATTTGCTCCCTTTTACTCTTTACATTTTTGGGACTGAGAATACATGCGTTGTTTTTACAACTGCTTTATTAAATGCTTTTGAAATATATTTTGAACTGCGAATACATGAAATGTTTTTATAAATGTTTGACGAGATAGACACAAGTAAAACATTCCTCGAATGAATTATTATGCAGACAGAAGTTCTGCGGTTTATTATTAAATTATGTGGACATGATAATTGCCACCATTGAATTATGTGGACATGATAATTGCCACCATTGAATTATGTGGACATGATAATTGCCACCATTGAATTATGTGGACATGATAATTGCCACCAGTTGATGTGAATGTTATGTATCGAGAGAGTGATTTTTATACACAGGTTATGTGTATTAGTTTTTGTGCATGAGATATGTGTACGGTTACTAAGATTTATGAAAGTTGATTTCGTACACGAGAAAGGTGTAATGTATTTAAAAGACATCGCATGTACATTACAGGTGGGTATAGGATTCGGTCTCATTTGTACCATGCAGGATTTAAATCTTGTGGTCTATCAAAATGATGAATTTTATTATTTTATGATAAACTTATGAACTCACCAACCTTTTGGTTGACACTTGAAAGCATGTTTATTCTCAGGTATGAAAAAAAACCTTCCGCTGTGCATTTGCTCATTTTAAAGACATTACTTGGAGTCGATCACCGCAATGGAACCAGATGTTGGTGACTTCGTCCAGATGGATTAGGACGGGGTATGATAGAGAGCACCAGGTGGTCTCTCTGCTAGTAACTGTGAGATCCTTCCAACATCCCTTTCTAAATTCAGAATCGTAGCTTGTTGATTTCGAATTTGCTGAGTTTGAAGTTCCGCATTTTGCTCGTGTTTAACCATAAAATCTCTCAAAAGATCTTCTAAACCGGATTTCTTCTCGAGTTGTGGTTGTACATGTGCTTGTGGTTGTGGTTGTGGTTGATTATGTTGGAAATTATTTTGGTAATTTCGTGGAGGTTGATTATGTAGTGACCCGAACTTTTCCATGTTTATATATATTAATTGAGATTGATATTTACATGATTAAATGTTTCCAACATGTTAAGCAATCAAACTTGTTAAGACTTGATTAATTGAAATAGGTTTCATATAGACAATTGACCACCCAAGTTGACCGGTGATTCACGAACGTTAAAACTTGTAAAAACTATATGATGACATATATATGGTTATATATATAGTTAACATGATATTATGATATGTAAACATATCATTAAGTATATTAACAATGAACTACATATGTAAAAACAAGACTACTAACTTAATGGTTTTGAAACGAGACATATATGTAACGATTATCGTTGTAACGACATTTAATGTATATATATCATATTAAGAGATATTCGTACATCATAATATCATGATAATATAATAATTTAAAATCTCTTTTGATACTATAAACATTGGGTTAACAACATTTAACAAGATCGTTAACCTAAAGGTTTCAAAACAACATTAACATGTAACGACTAACGATGACTTAACGACTCAGTTAAAATGTATATACATGTAGTGTTTTAATATGTATTCATACACTTTTGAAAGACTTCAAGATACTTATCAAAATACTTCTACTTAACAAAAATGCTTACAATTACATCCTCGTTCAGTTTCATCAACAATTCTACTCGTATGCACCCGTATTCGTACTCGTACAATACACAGCTTTTAGATGTATGTACTATTGGTATATACACTCCAATGATCAGCTCTTAGCAGCCCATGTGAGTAACCTAACACATGTGGGAACCATCATTTGGCAACTAGCATGAAATATCTCATAAAATTACAAAAATATGAGTAATCATTCATGACTTATTTACATGAAAACAAAATTACATATCCTTTATATCTAATCCATACACCAACGACCAAAAACACCTACAAACACTTTCATTCTTCAATTTTATTCATCTAATTGATCTCTCTCAAGTTCTATCTTCAAGTTCTAAGTGTTCTTCATAAATTCCAAAAGTTCTAGTTTCATAAAATCAAGAATACTTTCAAGATTGCTAGCTCACTTCCAATCTTGTAAGGTGATCATCCAACCTCAAGAAATCTTTGTTTCTTACAGTAGGTTATCATTCTAATACAAGGTAATAATCATATTTAAACTTTGGTTCAATTTCTATAACTATAACAATCTTATTTCAAGTGATGATCTTACTTGAACTTGTTTTCGTGTCATGATTTTGCTTCAAGAACTTTGAGCCATCCAAGGATCCATTGAAGCTAGATCCATTTTTCTCTTTTCCAGTAGGTTCATCCAAGGAACTTAAGGTAGTAATGATGTTCATAACATCATTCGATTCATACATATAAAGCTATCTTATTCGAAGGTTTAAACTTGTAATCACTAGAACATAGTTTAGTTAATTCTAAACTTGTTCGCAAACAAAAGTTAATTCTTCTAACTTGACTTTTAAAATCAACTAAACACATGTTCTATATCTATATGATATGCTAACTTAATGATTTAAAACCTGGAAACACGAAAAACACCGTAAAACCGGATTTACGCCGTCGTAGTAACACCGCGGGCTGTTTTGGGTTAGTTAATTAAAAACTATGATAAACTTTGATTTAAAAGTTGTTATTCTGGGAAAATGATTTTTATTATGAACATGAAACTATATCCAAAAATTATGGTTAAACTCAAAGTGGAAGTATGTTTTCTAAAATGGTCATCTAGACGTCGTTCTTTCGACTGAAATGACTAACTTTACAAAAACGACTTGTAACTTATTTTTCCGACTATAAACCTATACTTTTCTGTTTAGATTCATAAAATAGAGTTCAATATGAAACCATAGCAATTTGATTCACTCAAAACGGATTTAAAATGAAGAAGTTATGGGTAAAACAAGATTGGATAATTTTTCTCATTTTAGCTACGTGAAAATTGGTAACAAATCTATTCCAACCATAACTTAATCAACTTGTATTGTATATTATGTAATCTTGAGATACCATAGACACGTATACAATGTTTCGACCTATCATGTCGACACATCTATATATATTTCGGAACAACCATAGACACTCTATATGTGAATGTTGGAGTTAGCTATACAGGGTTGAGGTTGATTCCAAAATATATATAGTTTGAGTTGTGATCAATACTGAGATACGTATACACTGGGTCGTGGATTGATTCAAGATAATATTTATCGATTTATTTCTGTACATCTAACTGTGGACAACTAGTTGTAGGTTACTAACGAGGACAGCTGACTTAATAAACTTAAAACATCAAAATATATTAAAAGTGTTGTAAATATATTTTGAACATACTTTGATATATATGTATATATTGTTATAGGTTCGTGAATCAACCAGTGGCCAAGTCTTACTTCCCGACGAAGTAAAAATCTGTGAAAGTGAGTTATAGTCCCACTTTTAAAATCTAATATTTTTGGGATGAGAATACATGCAGGTTTTATAAATGATTTACAAAATAGACACAAGTACGTGAAACTACATTCTATGGTTGAATTATCGAAATCGAATATGCCCCTTTTTATTAAGTCTGGTAATCTATGAATTAGGGAACAGACACCCTAATTGACGCGAATCCTAAAGATAGATCTATTGGGCCTAACAAACCCCATCCAAAGTACCGGATGCTTTAGTACTTCGAAATTTATATCATATCCGAAGGGTGTCCCGGAATGATGGGGATATTCTTATATATGCATCTTGTTAATGTCGGTTACCAGGTGTTCACCAAATGAATGATTTTTATCTCTATGTATGGGATGTGTATTGAAATATGAAATCTTGTGGTCTATTATTATGATTTGATATATATAGGTTAAACCTATAACTCACCAACATTTTTGTTGACGTTTTAAGCATGTTTATTCTCAGGTGATTATTAAGAGCTTCCGCTGTCGCATACTTAAATAAGGACGAGATTTGGAGTCCATGCTTGTATGATATTGTGTAAAAACTGCATTCAAGAAACTTATTTTGTTGTAACATATTTGTATTGTAAACCATTATGTAATGGTCGTGTGTAAACAGGATATTTTAGATTATCATTATTTGATAATCTACGTAAAGCTTTTTAAACCTTTATTGATGAAATAAAGGTTATGGTTTGTTTTAAAATGAATGCAGTCTTTGAAAAACGTCTCATATAGAGGTCAAAACCTCGCAACGAAATCAATTAATATGGAACGTTTTTAATCAATAAGAACGGGACATTTCAGTTGGTATCCGAGCGTTGGTCTTAGAGAATCAGAATTTTGCATTAGTGTGTCTTATCGAGTTTGTTAGGATGCATTAGTGAGTCTGGACTTCGACCGTGTTTACTTGAAAAATGATTGCTTAACAAATTTTGTTGGAAACTATATATTTTTTAACATGTGAATATTATGTGATATATTAATCTCTTAACGCGTTTGATATTATGTGATAGATGTCTACCTCTAGAACAAGTCCCATTGACTCACCTAATAATAATGAAGAGTCAAATGTAAATTGGAATGATTTGTGGACTGATTCACAAGTTCCCGAAGAGGAACCGGAAGAAGAGTCGGAACCGGAAGAAGAATCGGAACCGGAAGAAGAATCGGAACCGGATGAAGAAATAGAACCGGTGGGGGAAATAATAAAAAGGTTAAGTAAAAGAAAATCCTCAACCAACCGACCAAGGTTAATTATGGTCAATGGTGTTTCCGCCAAGGAAGCAAAATATTGGGAGGATTACCAATTCTCCGATGAATCGGATTCCGACGACAATTCCGATGATGTTATAGAAATTACCCCAACTGAATTTAAAAAGGCAAAAGAAAATAATAAGGGAAAGGGCATAAAAATAGAGAAATCTAATTCCAACCCCGATGAACTTTATATGTATCGTCAACCCCCGAAGTCCTTAAGTTGTAACAATGACCCGGGAACCTCTAAACCACCAGGTTTTTCTAAACCAATGTGGATCACGACGGCTCGTATTAGGGGAACATCATATATCCCTAGAAACTTGGCAAAACGAACCAAAACCGAAGAAGAAGAAACGAGCAAGTCGGAATAAGATAGTTGTATTCGTGTGGTGTAATATATGTAATATAGTGTTCGTATGCTTTATGATATATGTAAAAATTGCTTGTATTAATAAGTATTTTTTTTATGAATCTAACTCTTGTCTATTTTACAGTTTAAAAACACAAAATGGATAGACAACCCAATATTTTAAGAGACCTACCCGGAGACATGATTGATGAAATCTTGTCTAGAGTCGGCCAGAATTCCTCGGCACAACTATTTAAGGCGAGATCAGTTTGTAAGATATTCGAAGAACGTTCCAAGAATGTCTTGGTTTATAAGAGACTTTCGTTTGAAAGATGGGGGATATCACATTGGGAAACCCATAAGTTACGATGTGTTTACTTTGACGCATATATTGCGGGGAACCCAAATGCTATTTTACGCAACGGGTTAAGAAATTATTTTGACTCAATATATCCGAATATTGGACTTCGTGATTTAGAAAAAGCGGCTAACATGCAACATAAAGAAGCATGTTATGCTTACGGATTAGTAATGTTCGCTTCTCACCAAAGTGAGAACAAGAACATCGGGCTACAACTATTAATCAAAACGTTTCCACAAGTGACGGAGTCGGTAATTGGGGTAAGAAATGAGGTTTTTAGATTATTACGGGACTGTTGGACATTACGTAACCCTCGTCCCTTTGACGACGTTACAACACGCTGTCTTATCAACGGCCATAACGGTTATGTTGCACAAGACCAAGGATGGGAAGTAGTCCTAGTAAAACCAGAATGCATGGCTTGTTTCTGGACGTATGAATTACGTGTCTTTATTGCCTTTGCTGAACGACTTGTGTACTAGCTAGAATTATCTTCACAACTATCTTGTATCAAAGTTATTGTGTGCTATATTTCATGCTTTATGTAAAATAAGCGGTATTGTAAGTTTGTAAAATATTGTATAAAAGTTTGAACGCGAAATATTATTATAATCAGTTTTTCATATAGAATTGTAGTAGTTGAATTGTATATTAGCTACTAAGTATGAACTTAACGGGTAGGTACTACCCGAATTTAAACTTATAAAACGCTAATATGAAGAAAAAGCTTTTATAAATGAGTTCATATTATGCTACGAAATACTATTAACTACTCTTAATATTCTGTATGATTAACTTGTTCCATTTAACTATTTTGAAGGAAATGGCACCGACTACTCGACACACCGTGAATATGAATGAAGAGGAATTCCGTACTTTTCTAGCTTCAAACATAGCAGCAGTACAGGCTGCGCTACATACCAACAATAACCTTGGATCTAGCAGTACAGGAAATCGTGTAGGATGCACCTACAAAGAATTCACTGCCTGCAAACCTTTGGAATTTGATGGAACCGAAGGACCGATCGGATTGAAACGGTGGACCGAGAAGGTCGAATCGGTGTTTGCCATAAGTAAGTGTACTGAAGAGGACAAAGTGAAGTACGCTACGCATACCTTCACAGGTTCTGCGTTAACATGGTGGAATACCTATCTAGAGCAAGTGGGACAAGACGATGCGTACGCACTACCGTGGTCAGCATTCAAGCACTTGATGAACGAGAAGTACCGTCCCAGAACCGAGGTCAATAAGCTCAAGACAGAACTTAGAGGGTTACGAACCCAAGGATTTGATATTACCACGTACGAAAGACGATTCACAGAATTGTGCCTATTGTGTCCGGGAGCATTCGAAGATGAGGAAGAGAAGATCGACGCGTTTGTGAAAGGATTACCGGAAAGAATCCAAGAAGATATAAGTTCACACGAGCCCGCCTCCATACAACAGGCATGTAGAATGGCTCACAAACTCGTGAACCAAATTGAAGAAAGAATTAAAGAACAGACTGCTGAAGAGGCCAATGTGAAGCAAGTCAAAAGAAAGTGGGAGGAAAACGGTGATAAGAATCACCAATACAACAGCAACAGCAATTACAACAATAATCGCAACAATTATCCCAACAATCGCAACATCAATCGCAACTACAACAAACGGCCCAACAACAACAACAACAACAACAACAGCAACTACAACAATCATCCCAACAACAATAATAACCGCAACAACAACAACAATCAGAAGCAGCTATGCCAAAGGTGTGAAAAGAATCACTCGGGGTTCTGCACCAAATTTTGCAACAAGTGTAAAAGAAATGGTCATAGCGCGGCGAAGTGTGAGGTCTACGGACCAGGGGTTAATAGAACGAAAGGAACAAATGGTGTCGGAACGAGTAATGGCGGAGCAAGTAGTGTCGGAGCAAGTTATGCCAATGTAGTTTGTTATAAATGTGGAAAACCGGGCCACATTATTAGAAATTGCCCGAACCAGGAGAACACGAATGGACAAGGCCGTGGAAGAGTTTTCAATATTAATGCGGCAGAGGCACAGGAAGACCCGGAGCTTGTTACGGGTACGTTTCTTATTGACAATAAATCTGCTTACGTTTTATTTGATTCGGGTGCGGATAGAAGCTATATGAGTAGAGATTTTTGTGCTAAATTAAGTTGTCCATTGACGCCTTTGGATAGTAAATTTTTACTCGAATTAGCAAATGGTAAATTAATTTCAGCAGATAATATATGTCGAAATCGAGAAATTAAACTGGTTAGCGAAACATTTAAGATTGATTTGATACCAGTAGAGTTAGGGAGTTTTGATGTGATAATCGGTATGGACTGGTTGAAAGAAGTGAAAGCGGAGATCGTTTGTTACAAAAATGCAATTCGCATTATACGAGAAAAAGGAAAACCCTTAATGGTGTACGGAGAAAAGGGCAACACGAAGCTACATCTTATTAGTAATTTGAAGGCACAAAAACTAATAAGAAAAGGTTGCTATGCTGTTCTAGCACACGTCGAGAAAGTACAAACTGAAGAAAAGAGCATCAATGATGTTCCCGTCGCAAAAGAATTTCCCGATGTATTTCCGAAAGAATTACCGGGACTACCCCCACATCGATCCGTTGAATTTCAAATAGATCTTGTATCAGGAGCTGCACCAATAGCTCGTGCTCCTTACAGACTCGCACCCAGCGAGATGAAAGAACTGCAAAGCCAATTACAAGAACTTTTAGAGCGTGGTTTCATTCGACCAAGCACATCACCGTGGGGAGCTCCTGTTTTGTTTGTCAAGAAGAAAGATGGTACATTCAGGTTGTGTATCGACTACCGAGAGTTGAACAAACTTACCATCAAGAACCGCTACCCACTACCGAGAATCGACGACTTATTTGATCAACTACAAGGCTCGTCTGTTTATTCAAAGATTGACTTACGTTCCGGGTATCATCAAATGCGGGTGAAAGAAGATGATATTCCAAAGACTGCTTTCAGAACACGTTACGGTCATTATGAGTTTATGGTCATGCCGTTTGGTTTAACTAATGCACCAGCTGTGTTTATGGACCTTATGAACCGAGTGTGTGGACCATACCTTGACAAGTTTGTCATTGTTTTCATTGATGACATACTTATTTACTCAAAGAATGACCAAGAACACGGTGAACATTTGAGAAAGGTGTTAGAAGTATTGAGGAAGGAAGAATTGTACGCTAAGTTTTCAAAGTGTGCATTTTGGTTGGAAGAAGTTCAATTCCTCGGTCACATAGTGAACAAAGAAGGTATTAAGGTGGATCCGGCAAAGATAGAAACTGTTGAAAAGTGGGAAACCCCGAAAACTCCGAAACACATACGCCAGTTTTTAGGACTAGCTGGTTACTACAGAAGGTTCATCCAAGACTTTTCCAGAATAGCAAAACCCTTGACTGCATTAACGCATAAAGGGAAGAAATTTGAATGGAATGATGAACAAGAGAAAGCGTTTCAGTTATTGAAGAAAAAGCTAACTACGGCACCTATATTGTCATTGCCTGAAGGGAATGATGATTTTGTGATTTATTGTGACGCATCAAAGCAAGGTCTCGGTTGTGTATTAATGCAACGAACGAAGGTGATTGCTTATGCGTCTAGACAATTGAAGATTCACGAACAAAATTATACGACGCATGATTTGGAATTAGGCGCGGTTGTTTTTGCATTAAAGACTTGGAGGCACTACTTATATGGGGTCAAAAGTATTATATATACCGACCACAAAAGTCTTCAACACATATTTAATCAGAAACAACTGAATATGAGGCAGCGTAGGTGGATTGAATTATTGAATGATTATGACTTTGAGATTCGTTACCACCCGGGGAAGGCAAATGTGGTAGCCGATGCCTTGAGCAGGAAGGACAGAGAACCCATTCGAGTAAAATCTATGAATATAATGATTCATAATAACATTACTACTCAAATAAAGGAGGCACAACAAGGAGTTTTAAAAGAGGGAAATTTAAAGAATGAAATACCCAAAGGATCGGAGAAGCATCTTAATATTCGGGAAGACGGAACCCGGTATAGGGCTGAAAGGATTTGGGTACCAAAATTTGGAGATATGAGAGAAATAGTACTTAGAGAAGCTCATAAAACCAGATACTCAATACATCCTGGAACGGGGAAGATGTACAAGGATCTCAAGAAACATTTTTGGTGGCCGGGTATGAAAGCCGATGTTGCTAAATACGTAGGAGAATGTTTGACGTGTTCTAAGGTCAAAGCTGAGCACCAGAAACCATCAGGTCTACTTCAACAACCCGAAATCCCGGAATGGAAATGGGAAAACATTACCATGGATTTCATCACTAAATTGCCAAGGACTGCAAGTGGTTTTGATACTATTTGGGTAATAGTTGATCGTCTCACCAAATCAGCACACTTCCTACCAATAAGAGAAGATGACAAGATGGAGAAGTTAGCACGACTGTATTTGAAGAAAGTCGTCTCCAGACATGGAATACCAATCTCTATTATCTCTGATAGGGATGGCAGATTTATTTCAAGATTCTGGCAGACATTACAGCAAGCATTAGGAACTCGTCTAGACATGAGTACTGCCTATCATCCACAAACTGATGGGCAGAGCGAAAGGACGATACAAACGCTTGAAGACATGCTACGAGCATGTGTTATTGATTTCGGAAACAGTTGGGATCGACATCTACTGTTAGTAGAATTTTCCTACAACAACAGCTACCATTCAAGCATTGAGATGGCGCCGTTTGAAGCACTTTATGGTAGAAAGTGCAGGTCTCCGATTTGTTGGAGTGAAGTGGGGGATAGACAGATTACGGGTCCGGAGATTATACAAGAAACTACCGAGAAGATCATCCAAATTCAACAACGGTTGAAAACCGCCCAAAGTCGACAAAAGAGCTACGCTGACATTAAAAGAAAAGATATAGAATTTGAAATTGGAGAGATGGTCATGCTTAAAGTTGCACCTTGGAAAGGCGTTGTTCGATTTGGTAAACGAGGGAAATTAAATCCAAGGTATATTGGACCATTCAAGATTATTGATCGTGTCGGACCAGTAGCTTACCGACTAGAGTTACCTCAACAACTCGCGGCTGTACATAACACTTTCCACGTCTCGAATTTAAAGAAATGTTTTGCTAAAGAAGATCTCACTATTCCGTTAGATGAAATCCAAATCAACGAAAAACTTCAATTCATCGAAGAACCCGTAGAAATAATGGATCGTGAGGTTAAAAGACTTAAGCAAAACAAGATACCAATTGTTAAGGTTCGATGGAATGCTCGTAGAGGACCCGAGTTCACCTGGGAGCGTGAAGATCAGATGAAGAAGAAATACCCGCATCTATTTCCAGAAGATTCGTCAACACCTTCAACAGCTTAAAATTTCGGGACGAAATTTATTTAACGGGTAGGTACTGTAGTGACCCGAACTTTTCCATGTTTATATATATTAATTGAGATTGATATTTACATGATTAAATGTTTCCAACATGTTAAGCAATCAAACTTGTTAAGACTTGATTAATTGAAATAGGTTTCATATAGACAATTGACCACCCAAGTTGACCGGTGATTCACGAACGTTAAAACTTGTAAAAACTATATGATGACATATATATGGTTATATATATAGTTAACATGATATTATGATATGTAAACATATCATTAAGTATATTAACAATGAACTACATATGTAAAAACAAGACTACTAACTTAATGGTTTTGAAACGAGACATATATGTAACGATTATCGTTGTAACGACATTTAATGTATATATATCATATTAAGAGATATTCGTACATCATAATATCATGATAATATAATAATTTAAAATCTCTTTTGATACTATAAACATTGGGTTAACAACATTTAACAAGATCGTTAACCTAAAGGTTTCAAAACAACATTAACATGTAACGACTAACGATGACTTAACGACTCAGTTAAAATGTATATACATGTAGTGTTTTAATATGTATTCATACACTTTTGAAAGACTTCAAGACACTTATCAAAATACTTCTACTTAACAAAAATGCTTACAATTACATCCTCGTTCAGTTTCATCAACAATTCTACTCGTATGCACCCGTATTCGTACTCGTACAATACACAGCTTTTAGATGTATGTACTATTGGTATATACACTCCAATGATCAGCTCTTAGCAGCCCATGTGAGTCACCTAACACATGTGGGAACCATCATTTGGCAACTAGCATGAAATATCTCATAAAATTACAAAAATATGAGTAATCATTCATGACTTATTTACATGAAAACAAAATTACATATCCTTTATATCTAATCCATACACCAACGACCAAAAACACCTACAAACACTTTCATTCTTCAATTTTATTCATCTAATTGATCTCTCTCAAGTTCTATCTTCAAGTTCTAAGTGTTCTTCATAAATTCCAAAAGTTCTAGTTTCATAAAATCAAGAATACTTTCAAGATTGCTAGCTCACTTCCAATCTTGTAAGGTGATCATCCAACCTCAAGAAATCTTTGTTTCTTACAGTAGGTTATCATTCTAATACAAGGTAATAATCATATTTAAACTTTGGTTCAATTTCTATAACTATAACAATCTTATTTCAAGTGATGATCTTACTTGAACTTGTTTTCGTGTCATGATTTTGCTTCAAGAACTTTGAGCCATCCAAGGATCCATTGAAGCTAGATCCATTTTTCTCTTTTCCAGTAGGTTCATCCAAGGAACTTAAGGTAGTAATGATGTTCATAACATCATTCGATTCATACATATAAAGCTATCTTATTCGAAGGTTTAAACTTGTAATCACTAGAACATAGTTTAGTTAATTCTAAACTTGTTCGCAAACAAAAGTTAATCCTTCTAACTTGACTTTTAAAATCAACTAAACACATGTTCTATATCTATATGATATGCTAACTTAATGATTTAAAACCTGGAAACACGAAAAACACCGTAAAACCGGATTTACGCCGTCGTAGTAACACCGCGGGCTGTTTTGGGTTAGTTAATTAAAAACTATGATAAACTTTGATTTAAAAGTTGTTATTCTGGGAAAATGATTTTTATTATGAACATGAAACTATATCCAAAAATTATGGTTAAACTCAAAGTGGAAGTATGTTTTCTAAAATGGTCATCTAGACGTCGTTCTTTCGACTGAAATGACTAACTTTACAAAAACGACTTGTAACTTATTTTTCCGACTATAAACCTATACTTTTCTGTTTAGATTCATAAAATAGAGTTCAATATGAAACCATAGCAATTTGATTCACTCAAAACGGATTTAAAATGAAGAAGTTATGGGTAAAACAAGATTGGATAATTTTTCTCATTTTAGCTACGTGAAAATTGGTAACAAATCTATTCCAACCATAACTTAATCAACTTGTATTGTATATTATGTAATCTTGAGATACCATAGACACGTATACAATGTTTCGACCTATCATGTCGACACATCTATATATATTTCGGAACAACCATAGACACTCTATATGTGAATGTTGGAGTTAGCTATACAGGGTTGAGGTTGATTCCAAAATATATATAGTTTGAGTTGTGATCAATACTGAGATACGTATACACTGGGTCGTGGATTGATTCAAGATAATATTTATCGATTTATTTCTGTACATCTAACTGTGGACAACTAGTTGTAGGTTACTAACGAGGACAGCTGACTTAATAAACTTAAAACATCAAAATATATTAAAAGTGTTGTAAATATATTTTGAACATACTTTGATATATATGTATATATTGTTATAGGTTCGTGAATCAACCAGTGGCCAAGTCTTACTTCCCGACGAAGTAAAAATCTGTGAAAGTGAGTTATAGTCCCACTTTTAAAATCTAATATTTTTGGGATGAGAATACATGCAGGTTTTATAAATGATTTACAAAATAGACACAAGTACGTGAAACTACATTCTATGGTTGAATTATCGAAATCGAATATGCCCCTTTTTATTAAGTCTGGTAATCTATGAATTAGGGAACAGACACCCTAATTGACGCGAATCCTAAAGATAGATCTATTGGGCCTAACAAACCCCATCCAAAGTACCGGATGCTTTAGTACTTCGAAATTTATATCATATCCGAAGGGTGTCCCGGAATGATGGGGATATTCTTATATATGCATCTTGTTAATGTCGGTTACCAGGTGTTCACCAAATGAATGATTTTTATCTCTATGTATGGGATGTGTATTGAAATATGAAATCTTGTGGTCTATTATTATGATTTGATATATATAGGTTAAACCTATAACTCACCAACATTTTTGTTGACGTTTTAAGCATGTTTATTCTCAGGTGATTATTAAGAGCTTCCGCTGTCGCATACTTAAATAAGGACGAGATTTGGAGTCCATGCTTGTATGATATTGTGTAAAAACTGCATTCAAGAAACTTATTTTGTTGTAACATATTTGTATTGTAAACCATTATGTAATGGTCGTGTGTAAACAGGATATTTTAGATTATCATTATTTGATAATCTACGTAAAGCTTTTTAAACCTTTATTGATGAAATAAAGGTTATGGTTTGTTTTAAAATGAATGCAGTCTTTGAAAAACGTCTCATATAGAGGTCAAAACCTCGCAACGAAATCAATTAATATGGAACGTTTTTAATCAATAAGAACGGGACATTTCAGATTACGATTGTTTATGTGATTGTAACCAGGTGGTGCATTTCTTTGATTTTGATTTGGAAAATTCCGGTTATTTTGGTAACCTGAATTTCCTCCGTGGTAATTGTTGTTTGAACTTGAAGGTCCCCCTATTTGATAACTGTTGACAGGAGGGTATTTCCGGTTCATTGCATCAACTGCCAGAAAGTCGTTAAAATTCATTTCACCTTTACGCAAGTAACCTAAGAAATTTGCTTGCTCTTCCATTGTCGTTTGGTCGCAATCTCGAGTGAGATGGGGACCTTGGCACAATTCACACCCTACCCTGATAGCGTGCATTTCTTTGGTTACCTTCTCAATTTGCCTTACTTGATTTGCCAATTGAACTTTTAATGCAGCGATTTCATCGTTGCTTTCGACATTAGCAACTGTTGATGATCTAGAGAACTCCATCTCTTGATGCCAATTGTGAGAATGGGCTGCTATATCGGCAATTATTGTGTGAGCGTCTTCGGGCATTTTTTTCATGATTGATCCTCCTGCTGCAACATCTATTTCCTTTCAGGTAGCCACATTGACTCCTTTGTAGAATATTTGGACCTTTTGGAATGTATTCAACCCGTGTTGAGGACATACCCTAAGCATTTTATTGAATCGGGTCCAAGCTTCATAAAGAGTCTCGTTAGACTTTTGCTTGAAGTGTATCACTTTGCAATTTTGCTGCTTTTGAAGCAGTGAAGAATTCTGACAAAAAGTTGTCCATCATGTCATTCCAATCTTCAATATACCCTTCCGGTAATGAGTCTAGCCAATCTCTTGCATCATCCTTTAGGGACCATGGAAAGATTTTTAAACATGCAACTTCATCGGAGACATCTTTGATTTTGAAAAGCTTGCAAATGCTTACAAACTTACGAATATGCTCGTTAGCATCCTCATTTGGGGCTCCACCGAATTGGCATGTATTAGTCACCATGTGGAGAAATTGGCCCTTTATTTCAAAACTATCAGTCATCGTAGGCTGAACAATTGCGTGGCCCTGACCTATTCTTGTTGCCTTCATTAATGCATCCATCGTTTGATTTGTATCAGTCATCTCTTCCTCTTCTTTAATAACGGGCTCGATGATTGGCTGAACAATTGGTTCAGAGTTAGAATCTAATGAAAGTGATTCTAAACCCTGAGCAAGGGATTCTACTTCTTGAGCTCTTAAGCGTTCATGAAGCTCTCTTTCAGGCTCAGGATATGAAGGAATCAAATTAGAGTTGGAAGAACATAGATTCATGCACTAATACCTATCCTGCAATCACAACACCACAAACAAACCAATTGCAAAAACACAAACTTACAATAAAAAGTAACTTTTCTAGGAATTGAATTCCTACAAAAGGATCGAATAATTCAAAGTTTATTAAAATCTTTTAACAAAACCGCTCCCCAGCAGCGGCGCCAAAAAGTTGATGTGTCAAAACGTAACCTTTAAAATGAAGACAATATGCTTAATAATTAACACATAATACAGACAACTAAAACCCGATCATGCAGTAACTAGCAAGTAAATTAACCAGTTCGATCCACAGGAAGAAGTTTGTTTTTAAGATTTTACCACGATTAATTATTCTAAAAGGGGGGTTTTATGTTTGAAGTTTTATTTTCGTTTAACGAAACAGTAAATAAATATAGTAATTAACAAGAATGAGAATGCGATGTTTACTTCTATGCTTGATAAATGACAGGGATTATTCTTCTATAATTAAAACCGTTATGTAATAGTTACAATAGAGCAGTTTATATCAATTTCACAATTTCTATAAACTTAAGAGCTATGTTTAATCAACAAGATTCTTTCGTGGTTGAATTCACATAAAACCTAGTTTACTAAAATCACTCTAAGTAAACTACATGATTGTATATCCTAAATATCGTTCAATTAACATCCTATACTCACATGTAGGTGGCTAGATCACTAGGTGTTGAAGTATAAGCTATGGTCTTTGATAAATTCACATAAACCAAGTCATAACTTACATAATTGAACTAGGATACAAAGATGATTACAACTATGGATCTTTTGAAAGAACATGGTGATTTAGATTGATTAACTAACTAGATTCAACCCGGTTAAACTCACGTGAAACCTAAATTACAACAATCACTTGAGGTAATTTCATAACTATGTTGCTTTGGAATTTATTCAATTACCGAATTAAACACATAACAAAATCACTTAAGTTATGCATTTAATCGTCTAGATTACTAGGTGTATTGAAGTATAGATTGTTTTCCTAGTTAACTCACATTAATAGGTTTGCAATCCATATAATTGAAGTAATGAACTAAGCAAGCATAACAATGGTTCTTATGGTTGAACTAGATAATTTAATCAATCAAACATATATATAACTAGCATAACATCAAAGTATAGAACAATCCCAAGCCATAAATCTTACATTGAAGCAAACACACAAGGCTTTTAGCCACAAGGCTTTTAGCCAAACATAATCATAGTAGAACTAATAGAACAGTAAATACAATTCGAATTCATGTTTAAAAGATATAGAACAAAAGTACCAATAGTGATGAATGATCCTAGCTTAATCTTGATGTTGAAAGAGTGAAGATTGACTTGCAGCCTTCCTTGAACCTTGAAAATCATATTAGAACTGAGGGAGAACGTAATAGTGAAGGTATATGAAGTATGTGACCAAAGGCTCTCTTAAATAGGCTAAAAAGTTAGGTAAAATGGCCAGAAATTGACCAGATGCGCCGCATCTCTTTGGGATGCGCCGCATCTCTTTACGTTCAGTAGATTCCAGCTCGATTCTGCTCTCAGGACTGTCGGCAGGGGAGCAGATGCGCCGCAACTGGGACAGATGTGTCGCATCTGGCTTGGATGCGCCGCATCTATCTCAGATGCGCCGCATCTGAGGCTGTTCTGGTCCAGAAGTCTTCATGCTCCGTATCTGAAACTGTCGGGAGTTATTTGGTGCATAGATGTGCCGCATCTAAGAGAGATGCGCCGCATTTGGACCTGTCTCAGTGGTTTCGGGCTGTTTTACGCGTTCAATCTTCGTTTTGACTCTGTTTTCACTGTTGGTCTTCATTTATTCATTCACAATGGACTTTTACAAATATATACGAATTACAATACATACGTACAACAATTACATACAAATGGAACAACTTTGGATCGAAATAACGGCAATAAACATGTATAATTTTAGCGTTATCATCATGCTTAAGGTATCACCTTGGAAAGGTGTTGTTTGATTTGGTAAACAGGGGAAACTAAATCTAAGGTACATTGGACCATTCAAAATTATAGATCGTGTCGGACTAGTAGCTTACCGACTTGAATTACCTCAACAACTCGCCGGCGTACATGATACTTTTCACGTATCGAATCTGAAGAAATGCTTAGCCAAAGAAGATCTCACTATTCCTTTAGACGAAATTCAAATCAATGAAAAACTTCAATTCATTGAAGAACCCGTCGAAATAATGGATCGTGAGGTTAAAGGACTTAAGCAAAACAAAATACCAATCGTTAAGGTTCGATGGAATGCTCGCAGAGGACCTGAGTTCACCTGGGAGCGTGAAGATCAGATGAAGAAGAAATACCCGCACTTATTTCCAAAAGATGTGTCAACACCTCCAACTGCTTAAAATTTCGAGACGAAATTTATTTAACGGGTAGGTACTGTAGTGACCCGAACTTTTTCATGATTATATATTATATGAGATTAATATTTACATGAATAAATGTTTCCAACATGTTAAGCAATCAAACTTGTTAAGACTTGATTAATTAAAATGAGTTTATGTAGACAATTGACCACCCCGTTTGCCTGATGATTCACGAACGTCATAACTTGTGATAATTATATAATCGTTTTATTTTTTTATGATGTAAGTTTTTATTTTATATATATATATATATATATATATATATATATATATATATATATAAATATATATAAGAAGAAATACAATAAATCAAAGATGTACAACTAAAACACTATTTGCTACAGTAAAATACTATTTGCTACAGTAGAATACTATTTTCTACAGTAAAATACTATTTACTACAGTAAACACTATTTACTACAGTGCACTATTTACTCGTATTCAATCCGTATTCGTACTTGTACAATACACAACTTCTAAATGTATATACTATTGGTATATACACTTCAATGATCAGCTCTTAGCAGCCTTAATGAGTCACCTAAACATGTGGTATATACACTTCAATGATCTATTTTTTTTCATTTTTAGTAGGTTTATCCATAAAACCTGAGGTAGTAATGATTTTCATAACATCATTCGATTCATATATATAAAACTACCTTATTCGAAGGTTTAAACTTGTAATCACTAGAACATAGTTTAGTTAATTCTAAACTTGTTCGCAAACAAAAGTTAATCCTTCTAACTTGACTTTTAAAATCAACTAAACACATGTTCTATATCTATATGATATGCTAACTTAATGATTTAAAACCTGGAAACACGAATAACACCGTAAAACCGGACATACGCCGTCGTAGTGAAACCGGGGGCTGTTTTGGGTTAGATAATTAAAAACTATGATAAACTTTGATTTAAAAGTTGTTCTTCTGGAAAAATGATTTTTCTTATGAACATGAAACTATATCCAAAAATCATGGTTAAACTCAAAGTGGAAGTATGTTTTTCAAAATGGTCATCAAGACGTCGTTCTTTCGACTGAAATGACTACCTCTTACAAAAACGACCTGTAACTTATATTTTCGACTATAAACTTATACTTTTTCTGTTTAGATTCATAAATTTCAGTTCAATATGGAACCATAGCAACTTGAATCACTCAAAACGAATTTAAAACGAAGAAGTTATGGGTAAAACAAAATTGGATATTTTTACTTGTTGTAGCTACGTGAAATTTGTAACAAATCTATACAAATCATAACTTAACTAACTTATATTGTATTATACATGTATTCTAACATATATTATGTAATCTAGGGATACCATAGACACGTATACAATGTTTTGACATATCATATCGACCCATATATATATATTATTTGGGAACAACCATAGACACTCTATATGCAGTAATGTTCGAGTTAGCTATACAGGGTTGAGGTTGATTCCAAAATAATATATATACTTTGATTTGTGATCTAGCCTGAGACTTGTATACACTGGGTCATGGATTGATTCGAGATAATATATATTGATTTAATTCTGTACATCTAACTGTGGACAACTAGTTGTAGATTACTAACGTTGGACTGCTAACTTAACAAACTTAAATCTTTAAAACGTAATAAAACATATTGTGAATATATTTCGATAATACTTTGATATATATGTATATATTTGTTATAGGTTCGTGAATCGATCAGTGGCCAAGTCTAATTCTCAACGAATTAAGAATCTGTGAAAGTGAGTTATAGTCCCACTTTTAAAATCTAATATTTTGGGATTAGAATACATGCAGTTTTATAAATGTTTTACAAAATAGACACAAGTATGCGAAACTACATTCTATGGTTGAATTATTATTGCCGAATATCACCCTTTTTAGTCTGGAAATCTAAGAATTAGGGAACAGAAACCCTAATTGACGCGAATCCTAAAGATAGATCTATTGGGCCTAACAAACCCCATCCGGGTTACAGATGCTTTAGTACTTCGATTTTATCATGTTCGATGAGAGTCCCGGAATGATGGGGATATTCTAGACGCATTCTGTTAATGTCGGTTACCAGGTGTTCACCATATGAATGATTTTTATCTCTATGCAGTTTATGCGAAATGCCTGATATGAGATGGTATTTATGAAAAATGAAATCTTGTGGTCTATTATTAAAATTTGATATATATAGGTTAAACCTATAACTCACCAACATTTTTGTTGACGTTTTTAAGCAAGCTTCCGCTATTGCATGCTAATTAAGGACAAGAATTGGAGTTATCATGCTTGTAATATATTGTTTAAAAACTGCATTCGGAGATTTAAATCGATGTGTAATATTATTGTAAACCATTATGTAATGGTCGAGTGAAAAATATTATCTTTTAGATTATCATTACTGGATAATCTACGTTATGATTTTAAAACCTTTAACGATAAAATAAAGGTTATGGTTTGTTTTAAAAATGAATGCAATCGTTGAAAAATGTCTCATATAGAGGTCAATACCTCGAAAGGAAATCAATTAATATGAAACGTTTATAATCGATATGAATGAGACATTTTATAATTTAACCAATCAAGATTGTGCTATTACAATCACTCCCTTAGAACATTATTCATGTTCATTCGAAACTTCATACCTACAAATTCTGGACCATTATTCGCTTGACTTGAAGTCGGGAAGAGGAGATAAAAGCATGAACTCTTAAATATAAAGGAAAATATAAAACTCGACAACAACACATAAATTACAAATTGTGCATATCAATACGTATTGCAACGTAAAGGCACGGGAGAATTAAGAACACTATAACCCTAAGGTAATAGTAGAAGTAAATAGATTCTTACGGTGGCAGATGAAAAAGAAGAATGACAGATATGAAAGTTAGGACTATATCAAGAATTAGAACGGGATGGAGCATATTAACAAATGCTTTAAAATTTGAATTGAGGGAGAAAGAATAGAAGGTATGAACTGTGGACATAAGGAAACGAAGGGAGTGGATTTATAGTAAAATATTCGACAAAGCAATCGAAATAGATTATTGCATTTAACCAAAGAAGATCATAATCTCCTTAAATCCCGAAGAATCAGATCTTATTTAGTTTTCAAAGATTTTCTTTAAATCTCTTGAATTTCGAAAATTCAACCCTGACTACGTCAAAAGTTAAAACGAAACTTTATTTCATTCATTTAACTATTTTGTGATAGCTTCATTCGTACACTTCGAGTAATTGGGTTATTATCTAATGATGATAAAACTATATTTATCAACTCATACTCGTCATGAAAATATATTTATTGTTAGCCATGACGATCCCAATCAAATTTTAGGACGAAATTTCTTTAACGGGTAGGTACTGTGACAACCCGAAAATTTCCGATCAAATTTAAACTTAATCTTTATATGATTTCGACACGATAAGCAAAATCTGAAATATTGAGTCTCAAAATTTTTGAACTGTTTCATGAAATCATTTGACCTTTGATTATTCCTCAAGATTAACAAACAATTGTTTGTAAATAAATATGTGTATATATATATATATATATATATATATATATATATATATATATATATATATATATATATATATATATATATATATATATATATATAATGTAAGTGTATATAATAAATTGAAATTACAAAATATAATTTAAACATTAAAATTAAATATGTAAAATATGATACAAAATAATTAAGTGTAAATTTAAAATGAATCTATATATAAATATAAATATATATGAATTCTATGTCTAATTATTATTATATGTATATGGTAATATTTATAAAATTTATAAATAATAAAAAGGTTATCATATATTATATGATTATTAAATATTATATAATTAATAATATATTATTAACAAGTTAAAATATAATTGTTATAGTGATATTATTACTACTATTAATAATAATAATAATAATATTAATAATTAATCTCAGTATTAGTTATATTATTATAGATAATATATAGATATAAAATTTAATGCATTTAATTTATCATCTTTACTAATATTATTATTATTACTTTCATTACTATTATTTGAATAAGTATTTAATATTAATATCAGTGTTATTATTATTATGTATAATACATAAATATGAAATTGATACAATTGATTTGTTATATTATTATTATTATTAGTATTATTGTTATCATAGTTAGAAGTAGGATTACAATTTTAGTTATTATTAACGGATATTTATTATTATTATTATTATCATTGTCAATATTAGTATTATTAATATCATTAATATTATTATAGTTATTGTTATTAGAAAATAATACAATCTATTATTAATATCATTAATAAAATCGGTATTTATATTATTAATAGTTCTATTAGTACAAATTAGTACTTTTAATTATTATTAATTAGTATTATTATTATTACTAATATATATTTATTAATTATTAAAATTAATTATATAATTTATATAAAAAATCAAAAAAAAGGTATGAATCAGTTTCAAGCTGCAATCAATCTGTAGAAGTTTTTGTTTTCTGTCTCTGAGGCTGTTACAATCACGAATTCAATCACTGGATAATAACAAAATCAGTTAGAAATCGTTTTCCACTTTCATTTTTTTTTTCTTTTCTTCCTTGTCTGATTTGAAGATGCTGTCGACCAGCTATGGCTATAAGACAATCGAATTTCTCAGTGTTTTTGACACCATAATTTAACTCATTCGTACCATTATCAATTCCAATCTTTATCAACTGCTTTCATATGAAAAATTAATCAAGAAAACCATTTACTGTGTCGCTACCCCTGTTCTTAAACGAATTTTTTCAAAAGCTCCAATTTTGAATCAATTTTAAAAAACTATAAATGTAGTCTTGTTAGGAATCTTTTATTCAAACTTTCTGTGAAATTTCAGTTTCCAATTCCTCAAATTGAGCCTGAATTTTGAAGTCAAAGTTTTAAATTCAAAAAGTCAAACAATGTGTTCATGAAGAAATTTAAATTCCAATTGAAGTTTTTGGATCAATTGATGATTCATAAAGTTTCTAGGAACGATTTACTAACGATTTCATGTTGTGATTATAGTCTAAAACGATCTTAATTGTTGAATCAAAGTTTGAGTTCATAAAATTTTTGTGTTCTTCTGCTTCTGTTAAGAAAAAGATTTTTTTTTCCTTCTCAGTTAATCCAGTCAACAACATTTGATCATTTTCGTATCCTAAAACAACTTTTTAATTTCTGTATTGGTTATCAAATGATTTCTGTTCGTTTGATTTTGATGAAGAAGAAGATGATAGAAAATAGAAAACGGGTTAAGTATATTTTACTTATAGATTTAATCAGATATGAACGGACAGGGGAATGGTTTGATGGGTTTTCGGGTTAGCGAGTGGTCTCGGGTTCAAGCCCGGTTTGGTGCAATTTTTTTTAAAAGGGGCTTTGGAAGGTAGTTTTCCATTCTAAAATTTTTATTATTACTACTATTATTATTATTACTAAAATTATAATTTTTTATCATTGTTAATATTATGATTTTGGTTATTATTATTATTATTATTATTAGTATTATTGTTATTAATATATGAAAATGATTATTATTATTGCTATTATTATTATTATTATTATTATAGTTAAGTATTAGTAAGTAATATTATTATTGTTAGTATTATTATTAAGTATTAATAATGTAATTATTATTAATAATTTTACCATTATAGTATTTTTATTATTATTATGATTATAATAATTATTATTATTATTATTGTGAAAATAATACAAATTATTATTATTTTCATAAATATTAGTATTATTATCACTTTATAAATATTAGAACCATTATTATTAATATAAGTATATTATTAGTATTAATATCATTATTTTTATCACTAATGAAATCATAACCATTATTATCTTAATTAGTAATATTAAGAATTATAATTATTATCATTTTTATTATTATTAATATTACTCTAGTATTACTATAACTATTATTTTGTAAACAAAAGATTATGTATATAAAAATATATATAATAACCATAACTTAAATATATAAATACTTTATTTAAAATATACAAAATGAATATATAATAAAATATATAAGTTATTAATATAAAAATTATCACTAATAATAATAATATAAATATTTGTTCTATTACGATTATATGTATTAATGAATATACAAATGATATAGGTTCGTGAATCTGAGGTCAACCATGCATTGTTCAGTTCCGTTGTATGAAAATTTTTACTACAAAATATTGTATTGTGAGTTTCATATGATCCTTTTTACTCTTTACATTTTTGGGCTGAGAATACATGCGCTGTTTTATAACTGTTTTACAAATTTTTATTTAAATGCTTTTGCAAACTATATTTTTGGACTGAGAATACATGAGATGCTTTTATAAATGTTTGACGAGGTAGACACAAGTAAAATATTCCTCGAATGAATTATTATACAGACAGAAGTTCTGTAGGTTATTATTGAATTAGTTGGACGTTATAATTGCCACTAATTGATGTGAATATTTTCCCCTGATTATTATAGCTTGATAACCTAAGAATTAGGAAACGGGTATGGCCCCTAATTTACGTGAATCCTAAAGGTAGCTACCGGGTTTAACACCCCCACCCAGAAGGTTCACTAGACGGAAGAGCTAGTGGGCGTGGTGTTTAGTACTTCGAGGTTTATATATTATTACAGACTAAAAGTTCTATTTATTTTGGGATATTTATGATGCGCATTAAATGTTAAGGTCGGTTACCAAGCCAAGCAAAGCAAAGCGAATGTTATATATCGAGAGAATGATTTTTATACACAGGTTATGTGTATGATATTTTGTACACGAGATATGTGTACGGTTATTAAGAATTTTGAAAAATGATTTCGTACACAAGATATGTGTACTGTATTTAAAGGAAATCGCATGTACATTACAGGTGGGTGTAGGATTTTGACCCATTTGTACCATGCACATTTAAATCTTGTGGTCTATCAAAATGATGAATTTTATTATTTATGATAAACCTATGAACTCACCAACCTTTTGGTTGACACTTTAAAGCATGTTTATTCTCAGGTATTAAAGAAATCTTCCGTTGTGCATTTGCTCATTTTAGAGATATTACTTGGAGTCATTCATGACATATTTCAAAAGACGTTGCATTCGAGTCGTTGAGTTCAACAAGATTATTATTAAGTCATTGATAGTTTGGATATATTATGAAATGGTATGCATGCCTGTCAACTTTCGATGTAAAGGTCTTTTAAAAACGAATGCAATGTTTGTAAAATGTATCATATAAAGGTCAAATACCTCACAATGAAATCAATTATTATGTAACGTTTATAATCGATATGAACGGGGCATTAAACCCTTTCCCCACCACTTCTTGGGCCATACCTCATACTATGCCTTCTTCTTATACAGGTCAAGGAATATTGGATCCTAGGCCTAATCAGGCCCACTCCACGACTGCTTCTCAAGCTAATTACGCACCTAGTGACATAGATGCTGCATTCCATACTTTGTAACTTTATCCACCCGACGATAATTGGTATATGGATACCAGTGCTACTTCATATATGGCTTCATCATCAGGTAAACTCGCACCTTATTATCCGTTAAGCATTTATAAAAATATTGTTGTCGGTAATGGTCATACTATTCCAGTTAAAGGTTACGGTAATGAATTTTTTTCTACTCTATCTTGACCCCTGTTATTAAAACACGTTCTTCATTCTCCGTAATTAACTAAAAATTTAATCTATGTTCGGCGTTTATCTAATGATAATCACGTTTCTCTTGAATTTGATCCTTTTGGTTTTACTGTGAAGGAATTCCCGACGGGCACCCCCTAATGAGGTGTAATAGCTCCGGTCATCTTTACCCGTTATCTTCATCAAGTCTTTGTCATCTCCGATCTCCTTCTACCTTCCTCACTGTTACTCAAGATCTTTGGCATAATCGTTTGGGACATCCGGGAAATAGCATTTTATCTTTACTTAGTAATAATAAGTCAATTCCTTGTAATAGGATCAATAATAAGACAACTATTTGTTAGTCGTGTGTTTTTGGAAAGAAAATAAAGTTATCAATTTTAGATTCTCGTACTCACACTTTATTACCTTTGATGTTATGCATAGTGACGTTTGGACATCTCTCGTAGTAAGCTTTGCAGGACATCGTTTTTATGTGCTTTTCCTTGATGATTTTTCTAATTTTCTTTGGACTTTTCCACTTTCTCATAAATCTGAAGTATATCCAACCTTTCTTGCTCTTAACAACCACATCAAAACACAGTTTAACATGTCCATTAAAGCTTTTCAATATGATAATGGTAAGGAATACAATAACCAATCTTTCTACAACTTCTGCAAAACCAACGGTATGACGTTCCGTTTCTCTTTTCCTTATACCTCTTCCCAAAACGGGAAAGCCGAACGCAAGAATCGTGTAATTAACAATATTGTTCGCACACTCCTCTCTCACTCCTCGATGCCACATAATTTTTGGTATCACGCGCTAAAAATGGCTACCTACCTTTTAAACATTCTCCTGAACAAACTTCTAAATAACTCCACACATACCCACATTCTATACAAAAGACACCCATCGTACGACCATCTTCGCGTCTTTGGATGCCTTTGCTACCCACTCTTCCCTTCCGCAACTACACATAAACTCCAAGCTCGCTCTACTCCTTGTGTCTTCCTAGGTTATCCATCACATCATCGTGGATACAAATGTTATGACCTCTCCACCAAGAAAATAATTATCTCACGCCTTGTTACTTTTAACGAAACTCAATTTCCTTTCTCTCAAACACCACATCCTACTCCTGATACTTATCGATTTCTTATAGATGATCCACATTTATTTTTTCGGCCCATTCCTCTTGAGATCGATTCTGCACCACCATCACCTCAAACCGAATCTTTAATGACCTGTTCATATCGATTATAAATGATTCATCTCAATTGATTTCCTTGCGAGGTATTGATCTCTATATGATACGTTTTACAAACATTGCATTCGTTGAAAGGCAACTCATTTCAAAATATAACCTTACGATACAAATGATATATGATTCTCCTAATATGAATGACTAATCTTTTATAACAGTCTTTTTGAATTCAATGACTTGAATGAAACGTCTTTTGAAATATGTCATGAATGACTTCAAGTAATATTACTAAATTGAGCAAATGCAGAGTGGAAGATTTCTTTCGTATCTGAGAATAAACATGCTTAAAAGTGTCAACCAAAAGGTTGGTGAGTTCATAGGTTTATCATAATCATTCATTTCCATAATTTTAATAGACCACAAGATTTCATTTTTATATTACACATAACCTGTGTAATAAAATAGTACGCATAACCTGCGAATTAAAATTCATTCATATGGTGAACACCTGGTAACCGACATTAACAAATGCATCTAGAATATCCCCAAATATACAGGTACACTCATTTGTATATAAAATCGAAGTACTAAAGCATCCATAACCTGGATGGGGTTTGTTAGGCCCAATAGATCTATCTTTAGGATTCACGTCAATTAGGGGGTCTGTTCCCTAATTCTTAGGCTACCAAGCTAAAAGGGTGATATCCGGTATAATGATTCAGCCATAGAATATAGTTTTAAGTACTTGTGTCTATTTCGTAAAACAATTGTAAAAACAGCGCATGTATTCTCAGTCCCAAAAATATATATTGCAAAAGCATTTAAAAAGGGAGCAAATGAAACTCACTATACTGTATTTTATAGTAAAAATACATATGGCGGCACTGGATAAGTGCAGGGTTGGCCTCGGATTCACGAACCTATATCAATTGTATATCTATTAAAACATATAATCGCAATCGAACAAAATTATATTTTATTTATTAGTGATATAATTTTATATTATTAGCATATATTTTTTCATTATTAAATGTATTCATTTTGTATATAAAAGTATTAATATTGTTAAGTTATGTAAGTTAAATATATTTTTATATATATCATTCTTTTGTTGAAACTAGTAATTGTAATAATAATGAAATAATATTTGTAATGGTAAAAATGATAATATTGATAATACTTAATATTACTAATAAAAATAATAATATTAATAATCTTATTAGTGATAAATATAATATAATGATGTTAATAATAATATCTATAAAAATATTAGATTTACTGTTAATGATAGTTTTAATAATATTAATAAATTAATAAATAAATAAATGTTAATTTTAATAAATTGATAATCTTAATAATCGTGATAATAATAATAATTATAACTTGATACTAATACTAATATTAATGATAATAATAATAGTTTGTGTTATTTTTGTAATAACAATAAATAATTATCATATTCATAAAAATAATAATAATCATACTTATATCATTAATAATAATAATACTATTAATACTTAACGGTATTACTTAATAATAACTAAAATGATAATAAAAATCATGTTGTTAATATTAACATAACAATAACAATAATTATCATAACAATAATCATATTAATATTAATAATAATAATAATTAATATTAATAAGTAGTAATAATAATAATAATAATAATAATAATAATAATAATAATAATAATAATAATAATAATAATAATAATAAAAATAATAATAATAATAATAATAATAATAATAATAATAATAAGTAAATAAATGAAGACTACCTCAAAGGAATGAATTCCAAAAAAAAACAGTCCATGCCCGGGCTCGAACCCGAGACCTCACGCTTAACCCGAAACACCCTAAACCATTGCACCAAATTAATTTTTCCTGATCTATACCCCTTTTAAATTCCTTTAAGCCTTTTCTGTTTCATGTTCTTCTCCTTCTTAAATACAAAGTCGACCAGGGAGATCAGCAATCATATTAACGAATTGATGGTTTTGTTTAGGATTGGTAGACCAACAAAAATAACCAGGAAGTGGTGTTTGAATTAATCAAACAGAAAAAAAACTGCAGACATGAATACCCGATATGAACCCAACATCAATTTCGAAATTTTAAGATGTTTTAGACCATGATCCCTGAATGAAATAAGTTTTAAATCAATCCTAGAAACTTTATATAACCTCAATTGAACTTGAAACATCACAGTTAACTCGAATTTCATGATAAATAGATTGTTTGACTTTTTGATAATTAACTTTGACTCCAAAATTAAAACTCGATAAGAAGAATTGATGTTTGAATCTTTGGAGATAGTTTTAATGAATCAATTCTAACAACTCTGCATTAGCACATTTTGAAAAATGTTACAAAATCAAGCTTTTGATGTTCTTGGTCAAGAACAGAGGTAAACGTGCAGTTTAAATAAAATTTATGTTTAATTCATTAATATGCAGCGATTTAAAAATGATAAATGATGTTTGAAGAGTGAATGAGTTACCTAACAATAAGGATAGATTAATTTATAGAACGATTTGAGTGTCGACTTGTATCCATTAATCAGTCAATAACAAAAAACAAAAATAGTGTGCAGTTCGATTGTGAAGGCTAACGGATTTTGTTCTTTATGAAATTGATTTGTACAATCTTGAGACAGAAAACAAAATTAGCTATAGTTCTGATCGAGACATTCAATTGAATTTGATTCCTAATGATCTTTACGTACGATATTTATATAAATATTATTAATAATTAATAATTATAATTATATTAATAATAATTCAAATACTAATAATAATAATAATAATAATAATAATAATAATAATAATAATAGTAATAATAATAATAATAATAATAAGAGTAATATTTAATAATAAGTCACAATAATAATAATTCTTGTGAATCTGATAATAATAATATTATTAATGATAATTATGATTATATTAGTATTGATAATAATATTTATATATATCAAATTTCATATTTATATCTTTCTCATAATAATATTTATAATAAGGATCTTTATTATGTTAACCCTAAAATTATTAGAATTTATTAATTACAAATATAACAATAATAATAATAATATAATTATTACTAATATTGATATTAGTATTAATAATAATAATGAAAGTAATAATAATATTATGATACTATATCCTTAACTTGTAATTATATCTAATATATTAATATTACATATTATTAATTATGTATTATATAATATCTATAATTTTTATATATATCCCAATATACATATAATAATTATGTATAGAAACCATATATCTTTATATAGATTCATTTCAATTGCAACTTAAATATTTTTGTATCATATTTTTCATATTTAGTTTAAGAAATTAAATCATATATTATTATGTCAAATTATTATATGTATTATATATACATATATTTAAATTTATATTTATATTTATCTGTATACACATTTATCTACAATTAATGGTTCGTGAATCGTCGGGAGCAGTCAAAGGGTAATTGATTACATGAATATAATTTCAAAATTTTTTTGAGTTTCAACATTACAGACTTTGCTTATCGTGTCGGAAACATATAAAGATTAAGTTTAAATTTGGTCGGAAATTTCTGGGTCGTCACAGTACCTACCCGTTAAAGAAATTTCGTCCCGAAATTTGATTGAGATCGTCATGGCTGACAATAAGTATGTTTTCATGACTCATATGAGTTGGAAATTAGGGTTTTATCGCCATTGAGTGATATAGTTCAAACAACTCGGTTGTTTGAAGAGTACGAGTGAAGCTATCGCAAAAGAGTGAAATGAGAAAATAAAGTTTCGTCATATCTTTTGACATAGATAGGGTTGATTTCCGAAGTTCAAGGGATTTAGAGAAAATCTTCGTAATAAGATTTGATTCTTCGGAAATTAAGGAAATTAGGATCCTCTTTGGTTAAATGCGATAATCTGTCTCGATTGTTCTGTTTGATATTTCACTATAAGTCCACCCTCTTTATTTCCTTTATATTTTGGAGCTTCATGCTTTTGTTTTCTTTTCCCGACTTTAAGTCAAGCGAATAATGGCCCAGAATTCGTAGATACAAATTTCGGAATGAACAGAGTTGATGTTCTAAGAAAGAAATGGTAATAGCACAATCTGACTTGTCAAATTAGCAGAATTCAAGAGAAAAGATAATACTATCAAGAAAATATGTTCTTGATATGTTTATAGATTAGATAGAATGTGTGACGACCCAGAAATTTCTGATCAAATTTAAACTTAATCTTTATATGTTTCCGACATGATAAGCAAAAACTGTAATGTTGGGTCTCAAAAATTTTGGAACGATGATCACATATTCAATTGACCTTCGACTGCTCTCGACGATTCACGAACAATTAATTGTAACTTGATATGTGTATATATATATATAAACAATAATTGGAAAATATAATTTTTAATATTGTATGTTGTTGTTACTAAAATTTATTTATGTAAAGTAAAATAAAAATAGGCTATTATAATGATTATTATTTAAAAAGTATCTATATATACATATATATATATATATATATATATATATATATATATATATATATTTAGTTTCGAATTTATTTGGAAAATGATAGCAACACTCAATTATCATTCGATTGATAATAAACAAGTTATAAACGAACTTATGTGATTTTAAAATAAACGGTGATCCAAAAATGGGTTTTATAAATTATAGACTTATTAAAAATGTATTTAGGAGCTGTTTGTTAAATCTTAGAACTTTTTATATTTCACCCATAAATGAGAGGGACAGTTGATGTAATTTTTATTTAATAAACTAATGATCAAATTTTATGCCATAATGACCAAAATAAATAAAACTATTTAATTTAAAAATATGAGATTTTTCCGAAGACTTTTATCCGCCACTGATTATCAACGGAGCACTATATACTACCCACTTTAAAATGTCGGCACAAGAAATTAAAAAAAATGGCTGCTATACTATGTTTGTGCACGTTTTTAATTAATATTAAGTAGGATGTTAATGTTTCAATTATTACTACTTTTTAACTAGTACTAGTATATATGATACATGCGTGAACTTGATATTTTACAAGTGGCTTATACTGTTCATTTCTTTTTATATTACTCAACCATCCATCTATCATCCACATGTGAGCTACTATATATTTTGATGCTACAACTCTCCAAGAACACCACTTTCTTCATTTTACTGCTGCTCACACTTTTCTGTTTCTGTGTATTCTATCGAGCATGGATAGTCACAAAACCATCACCATCTAAAACCCATTCGTATGCTACGTTGATGTTGGTTTTAAAAGAAAAGGGAAAACAAAACCCGCTTGAATTTAGTTACTGCTATTCCTCCTTGTTTTGTTTCTGTTTTCGGTTACTAACGATTATAGATATGTTCGAATACCATCTTCTATCTCTACCTTGAATCACCATTTAACCATCATCAAGACAACTCCATCACAAACACCAGTCACCACCATATATACCACCACCACAAACCACCATAGACGCCACCACTTCACCTCTTGCAACCTACTGCATTCTTGATCGAAATCCCACCTAACCACAACAACCCAACACAACTACCGTGGTACTACTTCACCATCTTTATCGAAACCTATTCGAACATTTTGCTTCTTTATCTCCTTCTTCATCTCTCTCTTTTGTTCTTTTTACAACCGTCGCAAACACTATCATCTTTTATGACCAAACCAACCATCATGCTATTCGAATTGAGCAGCTGTAAAACCATTCAAACCACCTTTCTTCTCTACTCATCATCACAACCGATCACCACCACACGACCAACACCACCCTTTGTAAACCCACTTCAACAAAGAACAAACCCAATATCGCATTACCATTCATACCCAGTTAAAAGATTCAAACTTTAATCATGATGTTTTAACATTCATGGTGGTTATTAGGCTTCTGTGTAAATTGGGTATGGATATTAGGATGTTGTTGTGAAAGATAGTAATGGGATGATTTTTAATTTCGATATTTAGGATTTGTTAGAAGTGTTAATTGAGGAGGTTAAGGATGATGATAATTGAAATTTAGTAAAAGCAGTTTTATATTAGTTAAGGTGTATGCAAGTGTTGGGAGATTTGATGAGGGTGTAGATTGTTTGCTTAAGATAAAGAGGAGTGGACTTTTTATTTTCTATGAATAAGTGTAAATATTTGTTGAATCAAATGATTTCATTTGGTAAGTTGGATTGTAAGGTGGCTGGATTGTATAATGAAGTAGGCGTAATAAGTTAAAATAATTTAATATGCTAATTGAATCATAAAGTAACGAGCAGTTAAATGGTTGAGTAATGGGTTGACATACGAGAGGTCTTGGATTCAATACTAGTTTGGGCCGTTTTTTTTATGAAAATGAAGAAGAATCAGACATGAATATATAGGTTATATATTTTAGGTGGGGATTTAAAAACAGAAATGAGACGACAGATGGTTGGTTAAGGGTGTTTTCGGGTTAGTGTGAGGTAGCGGGTTCGAGCCCGGTCTGGAGCATTTTTTTTGGGGAAAACTTTTAAAGGTAGTCTTATTATTATTATTATTATTATTATTATTATTATTATTATTATTATTATTATTATTATTATTATTATTATTATTATTATTATTATTATTATTATTATTATTATTACAAGAATTATTATTAAGTATTATAAGAGTATGGATTAAAAACTATGGTTGATATTATGATCATGTGTATGTTAAGTATGATATAAAATAAAAATAGATATAATTTATGTTAAGATAAAAATGATTACAATTACGATCATGAATATAGTTAAGGTAATTACAATCGAGAAGTATAATTATAAGTACGTTTATAAGTAAGAGGCTTATAAATATAATTAAGTCATGATTAAATAAAACTATCATTTTTATTAAAAACTATCATTGTTATTAAAGATATCATTATTATTAAAAGTATTATTTTTTTTAAAATTTTCATTTTTATTAAACTTATCATTTTTATTAAAATTATTATTATTATTAAAAGTATCATTAGTATTATTATCATTAAACATGATTTTATTATTATTATTATTATTATTATTATTATTATTATTATTATTATTATTATTATTATTATTATTATTATTATTATTATTATTGTTATCATTATTATTTTCAAATCTAATTATTATTATTATCATTATTTTATTATTATTATAATTATTATTTTCTACAAACAAAAGATATTTATATAAAAATGTATATTTATATCATGAGTATACTAATATTAGATTTTTAATATATTAACTAATATAACATTAGTTATATTAATATAACCTTTATTAAAGTATATATATATATATCATATAAGTATGATAATAAATTATAAGGATTAATATAATTATATATAAGAATATTAATCTATATATATTATAAAATATATAAACTTAGTTGATTAATATTACAATGTGTTAATACATATATTTGATATAGGTTCGTGAATCCGAGGCCAACCCTGCATTGTTCAGTTGTTCCATGCCGTCATATGTATTTTTACTACAAAATATAGTATAGTGAGTTCATTTGCTCCCTTTTACTTAGGGATGGCACCCGCGGGTAACGGGCACGGGTTCTATATACCCGCGACCCGCCCGTCGGGTTTATTTTTTACACGTTGAGACCCGTTACCCGCCCACGGGTAAAAACTTTTCGCCCATGCCCATGACCCGCGGATATCCGTGACCCGCGGGTAACCCGCGGGTAATAATAATATACAAATTTTTTTATTAATTATAAAATCATATGTACAAGCTATATGTATAATGACGTGAAAATTAAGTTTTTTACTTGTATATAATATTATATTTTTAATCATTATTCAAATGGGAGATGATTCTCACACACTGTTTTTTGATCCTCACACACCAATTTACTTGAACTCCTCCCTAATAATAGGGTAAAAGGGTGTGTGAGGATCAAAAAACAGTGTGTGAGAATCATCCCCCTATTCAAATACTAGTAAAATAACTTTTAAATTTAATAATTGTAAGTATTAATTCGTGGGTAATTAAGAATAGTCTTGTGTATTCACGGGTCAGGTTTTACTCGCGACGGGTAGTATATACCCGCGACGGGTAGTATATACCCGCGAACTGCCCGCGACCCATCGGCGGGTATAAATTTTTACCCGTACTCGTACCTATGCCCGCGGGTAAGATTTAATGATTTTACCCGCCCGTCGCGGATCGGGTACCCGCGGTTCACGGGTTTTTTCTCGCCCATTGCCATCCCTACTTTTACTCTTTACATTTTTGGGACTGAGAATACATGCGCTGTTTTTACAACTGCTTTATTAAATGCTTTTTTTGAAATATATTTTTGAACTGTGAATACATGAAATGCTTTTATAAATGTTTGCCGAGATAGACACAAGCAAAAATTCCTCGAATGAATTATTATGCAGACAGAAGTTCTGTGGATTATTATTGAATTATGTGGACATGATAATTGCCACCAATTGATGTGAATATTTTTCCCCTGATTATTATTGCTTGGTAACCTAAGAATTAGAATCGGGTATGGCCCTAATTCACACGAATCCCAAAGGTAGCTACCGGGTTTAACACCCTCACCCAAAATGTTCACTAGACGGAAGAGATAGTGGGTGTGGTGTTTAGTACTTCGAAGTTTATATATTATACAGACGAGATGTTATGTTTTGGGGATATTATTGATGCGCATTATATATTAAGGTCGGTTACCAAGCCAAGCAATGAATGAAAAGTGAATGTTATGTATCGAGAGAATGATTTTATACACAGGTTATGTGTATGATATTTTTGTACATGAGATATGTGTACGGTTACTAAGATTTATGAAAAATGGTTTCGTACACGAGATAGGTGTATTGTATTTGAATCTTGTGGTCTATCAAAATGATGAATTTTATTGTTTACGATAAACTTATGAACTCACCAACCTTTTGGTTGTAACTTTAAAGCATGTTTATTCTCAGGTATGAAAGAAATCTTCCGCTGTACATTTGCTCATTCTAAAGATATTACTTGGAGTCATTCATGGCATATTTCAAAAGACGTTGCATTCGAGTCATTGAATTTATCAAGATTATTATTAAGTCAATTATAGTTGGATATATTATGAAATGGTATGCATGCCATCAACTTTCGATGCAAAGAAAGTTTGTCTTTTAAAAACGAATGCAATGTTTATAAAATGTATCATATAGAGGTCAAATGCCTCGCGATGTAACCAAATGTAATGTATTCGTCCTGATGGATTAGGATGGGTCACTTCAGAATGTAAGAGGCGTGTAACATGGCACATGATGACGTTATGGTCTGTGAATCATCACGTTTCATTAGAAACTCAGCATGACTTACTGTAATATAATCACGTTGATCAAGTGTCATTATATTATACTAACTCATGCATCGATTTCCAACACTACTTCAAAACATTCATAATTCAAACTCGAATTTTTTTCAGAAATTTAGAAATTAACAGTTTCAGATAACGCGGAGAGATAAATAATACCAGACAAGATTATTTATGAAGATATATCCAGAAATATTGAGGATATTTATAATGAAAGATACGATGATATCTTATGATTTTAGAATCAAATTGTGATGAAGAAATAAATTCACAATGTTTTAGAATAATTAAGGAGCAAGGTATTCGCTGAAGATTTCATCAGACCAGAATCATCAGGATTCTTTATGTACAAGTTTAGTCCTTGTGATTTGTTCAGAGTCTTCTTCATAGTTTGCTCAATTCATTTTTCAGTAACAAAATCTTTGAGCTTTTTCAACACTCCATTCTTTATCATCAAACTTTTGACTGTTAAAGCAGTCTTCAGTTTTCACTGCTTCATCAGCTTTTTCAAAACTCAGAAAACTGATTCATAGGCTAAAGCGCTTTTCAGAAATTCAGAATTAAAGTTCGTAAATCCAGGATATATATATATATATATATATATATATATATATATATATATATATATATATATATATATATATATATATAATTGTTGTCGTAGATTCGCTGAGAAATTCGAGATTATCGATTGATGCCTCTCGGTATTTGGTATGGCAATTCTTGTTACAAGATGTGGATGAGTATATGATAGAGTTTTAATGAACAAATATAATAGTTTTTCGGAAAGACTTAAGCCAATGAGGAATGAAGTTACTGGTAAGTTTACTGCTAATGTGGTGGGATATAAACGGTTCCCTGGTAACGACGACGAAGGGCAAACTTATATATCAAAGTTATAATATGGTTTATTCGAATGAAAGTCGAAGTTGATTTGCTGGAGATGTGACAAAATTGGCTAATTTGGAGAGGGATTGTAAAGTTATTTTCGGTAATAACAACGCCAAAAGATCATAAATTCGTTTTAAACTTCTACTTAAGTTCCAAGAGTTTTCCAGGTGCATGCCCATATGCATAAGTTCTTCCTTTCATAGATAACGTGTGGTTGGATCATCCTCTCGATTGAGGTGTTTTCAAGAATCATGAAAGTTTGAACGCAGATTGTAATCGTCAAGATACAAACGAGGTTTAAGATGAAATCAAATGGCAAACTTGAAAAATATTTAGTTTCATATGTTATAATCAATATTTTAATTCATTTTAATTGTCCCATGTTAGTAGTCCACAGTTAGTAATTCATAGTTATTAGTTCAATAATTCCTATATAGTTTAATATATAATATTCGAATTAATTAATACGTATCGTGACCCATTGTATACATGTCTCAGACTCGATCACAACTCAAGGTATATATATTATTTTAGAATCAACCTCAACCACGTATAGCTAAATCGAGCATTATCGCATATAGAGTGTCTATGGTTATTCCAGATAATATATATAGATGATGTCGATATGATATGTCAAAACATTGTATAGTGTCCCGATTTATCCGACGATATTTAAAGTGCGTAAAATAAATAACAGAAATTAAATGACGATAAATAAAATTGCGAGAATGAAAATTGCGATAAATAAATTACGATAATTAACTTGCGATAATTAAAATGTAATAGGAAATTAGGAACAGTTAGCTAGGAACAGTTAACTAGGAATAGTTAGCGTGGATTCTTAACAGAATTTCTCATAGTTAATTTGTTTGTTTCTAACAAATTTTATTTTGTCCAATGTTTTCTTCATTATGCCGCTTTTTGGATTCTGATAGGTCAAAATCCAATTATGAAATTGAAAGAAAAAGGTTATTCTGCGGTGAACGGATACGTATATTTGTGGATGTAAGTAGGATAGTAAATGACTGTTGAATCAGATTTGAAAGAATATACAGTGTAACTTATTAATGTGAAATCTAAATATTCCTCGGGTATTACCTACCCGTTAAAATATTTTCACCATTAACAGTTTGTACAAAAAAAAAATTTAATTACAATCTTTATGAAAACATATATACATATATATTTTCTTCAGATGTAATCATGGATTTAATGAGTCAATATGATATTAAACTCATTTGATTTACCGTTAGAACAAGAATATATAATCTCTAAAACATTAGAGATTACATAATTACCATGTCGAACGAAGATAATTGATGTAGAACGATACGTAGAATGATGATTATACTCGAGGTACAGAATGAGATGTTGAGGCATGGATTGTTGATGGTACTGGTGCTGTTACTGATGGTACTGTTGGTGCCGGTGATGTTGTTGAACCTGGTAAGTGCTTCAGGTTCCTCGCCAAGTGTGCAGGTTGGTGGGTGGAACGGATCGCCTTCTTCGTGTCTCCATTGATTTAGTCGACTACGAACTCATCCCTAATTCATCCAGAATTGGTGATGATTGATTTGTTGATTCATTCTGGTTATACTGCTTTCGAAGCTCAAGTGTGTTTCCATATCGAAATAGCTGTCAGAATTCGAGGGACTTGAACTAGTGACGAGTTCCATTTTGTACGATTGAATAAAGGATTTTTCGATATGAAATGATTCCCGACTATCGGATGGTATTCTAATTACATAGAATATCTATATATATAGAGCAAAAGATTTCGTAGATTGCGGAGGAAGTTACGGAATATGTCAGGCAAAGTTTACAGTAACAGATACGCTAAGATATGAATTTTGTCTATACACTATTCATGTAATCAATTCAGTAAGATGTGTCTAGACTAAGAATGATAAGTAGGTAATTTCCTACAGATGATAAGTAGATGATTTTTGACTAGAAATGATAAGCAAAACTTTTGACATGTAGACACGGTCGAAGTCCAGACTCACTAATGCATCCTAACAACTATCAGTTAGACACACTAATGCAAGACTTGTGTGACGATCGCTCCAAATCCATATGGATGAACACATCATTCATTGATTTCATTGCAAGGTATTTGACCTCTATATGATACGTTTTGTAAACATTGCATTCTTTTCAAAAGGTACACAATAAATGAATATCAATTTCTAAGGTTTTCAACGTTTGATGATTTCTACATATAGACAATCACCATAAATAATAGTTTACCATAATACATCCGTTGACAATGAAGTCAAAATAAGATACACGGTGATGATTTTGTGAATGCAAAGTTTTCTTGAATAAAGCATGTATGACTCCATGCACATAGCTTGTATCACATATAAGCAAACAGCGGAAGACTTCTAGAAACCTGAGAATAAACATGCTTAAAAGTGTCAACACAAAGGTTGGTGAGTTCATAGTTTTAATGTTGCGCATAATCTGTATATAAAGGTGGATCACAAGATTTCAGTTGTTTCATCCAGAAACGTTTGTCAAAATATTCTACAAGATTGAGCACCCTGGTAACTAAGCTTTAACGTTATAATAAGTACTCCTGTTTTAACATACATGCAACCAACATGTACAATACACGCAAACCAACGTGTACTAAACTCAAATAGCATACGTCTGTTTTATAGTTCAGGCTAGGGTTTCTATACCTGGAACAGACGGGGATGTCAAGCCCTATGGATCCATATATAACTACTCGCGCCCACCAGTTCTTATAACCAGCAGTTACTAGTTACCAAAGCTAAGGGATTTTCGGTTTAAACTCAGTGTAGAATTTAGTATGTACTTGTATCCATTGCGTTTAAAATAAATTGCATGTATTCTCAGCCCAAAAATATAGATTGCAAAAGCAATTAAAAAGGGAGCAAATGAAACTCACCTTAGCAGCACATAAGGTCATTCATCAAAAAGTGACTGTAAACCAGAATGCAAGATTAACCGTAGATCTCAACCTAGAGAACATATGTTGGTCAATACATGTCTAATAAACTAGGTTGGGTTATAGTGTATCACAATCCTAATGCTCGAGATCGACATACAAAAGTTATCAAAAGTCAATTTTGACAATTGTTCAACAAAATGAGACGTGCCTTATATAAGAATTCATTTACTTGGCTAGTAGTATTTTATCAATCTCATAAACAGGTTGTTTAAATATTAATTGCAGATTCAAAAGCAATTCCAATTAACGTCAATTATAATTCAGTTGATCATATCTTTTGATTCGTTCATCGAAATTACGCGATTTCTAAATGAAAAGTTATTGATTTTTCGCCAGCTTTCCGAAAACATGTATATCATATACCTTTTACCATTAATATATGTATTTAATTCGTGATTCATTATAAACTGTTTAACGACGAAATTTAGCATACAAGCATGTATAAATATATACTCGAGCATTAGACATGTATACACTATTAATATATAAAAGATAAGATATGAATGCTCACGTATCAATATTGAGATTCAATATTGCAGGAAAGTACGTAGACGCAACAGAGATGATAAATACTAGATTTGACTTGATAACAATACCCATGAACATTACCCATAACCTCCATAGCTATAACCCATAATTTCCTTAGTTCTATCCCGTTTGAAGCTTGTTTTGAAAGTGACACGCTCATGACCTCGTCGTAATATTTTATGTATAATATTACTAAAAATATTAAGATTAATAATAATAATAATCTTAATAATAATAATATAATAATAATAATAATAATAATAATAATAGTAATAATAATAATAATAATAAATAAATAAATAAATAAATAAATACTTACGGAGTAATATGTGTAAAAAAAAACATGCGCAAGAAACCTGGTATTTATAGCCATAATTCCTGATTCTGATGCCCATGCGAGTGCATGGGATTTTAGTGCAAATCTCATGCACTTGCATGAGCTCATGCACTCGCATGAGTTTTATGCCTATTTCCCATTCGATCGCATGGCCGTCAGATCCAGCTCACATATTTTTTGTTTTCTTGTTTGTCGACATAATTAAATATAATATAAATAATATATATAATTTAAATAATTAATTATATATTATATTAAATTCATGTGCATAGTTGACTTGTAATTTTCGTTCTGATGACTCGTACGTTGTCACTCGACTTATGTCCCGGTTCCGGTTTCTCGAACGCATTTTCGTACGCTTAGAAAACTCGCAATTTACGTTTTGTGACTCGTACCTTTGTCAAAATATAGTCTTAAATTATCAATAAACTATATCATTCAAAGTGTATCTTAAACTTTCGAGTGTTTTGGTCATTTACTTCTATAAATCATTGTCTAGCTATTTGTTGATATATATATATATATATAATAACAAATCGTTTTATGACCAAGTTAATATATATTTTCAACATTCATAAACACGTTTTAAATATACGTCGCAAGTTATTCATACAATTAATATTCCAACTTATCATATATATTTAAATAAATATTTAAACCAATAAGTTTAATGTACGCTATTAAACAATTAATACATTGTTATGTTTTCAAGTTATAGTATATATATATGTATCTATATACATATAATTGTTCACGAATCGTCGAGAACAATCGAAATGTATTTGAATAGTTCAAAAATTTTGAGATTCAGTTTTACAGACTTTGCTTATCGTGTCGAAAATGTTAATCATACAAAGATTAAGTTTAAATTTGGTCAAAAATTTCCGGGTCATCACAGTACCTACCCGTTAAAGAAATTTCGTCCCGAAATTTGAGTGAGGTCGTCATGACTAACAATAAAAATGTTTTCATGCCGTATATGTGTTGATAAATAGAGTTTTACCACCGTTTAAATAATATGGATAAAATAATCCGATTATTCGAAGCGTATGAGAGAAGTTATCGTAAAATAGTGAAATGAAGAATAGAGATTCGTCTTAACTCTTGACGTATTAACGATTGATTTCCATAATTTAAGGAATAGAAAATCTTCATAATCTAAATAAGATTTGATTCTTCGAAATTTAAGGAAATTAAGATTTCTTTTGATTAAATGCGTAATTTGCCTCGATTGCTATGTTTGATATTTCGCTATAAATTGACCTCTTCCGTTTCATTATTTTCATCACTCTTACATCTTCTTCCTCATTTCCTATTTTCAAAAGATTGTAAAAATGCTTCATCCAGTTCTGATTCTTGATATACTCCTAACTTTCATATCTGTCATTCTTCTTTTTCATCTACCACCGGAGGAAGTTATTTTCTTCTACCATTACCTTGGGGTTATAGTGTTTTTCATTCTCCCGTGTCTTTATATTGCTATACGCATTGATATACACAGTTTGTAATTTCTGAGTGGTTGTTGGGTTTTATATCTTCCCTTATATTTCGATGTCTCTGCTTCTGTCTTTCCATAATCATTGACATCCACAGTTAATACTTTCTCCAATTTACTGTAATTTATATATACTCCCATTGATATTTTGAAGCTTCATGCTTTTGTTTTATCTTCCCGACTTTAAATCAAGCGAATAATGGTCCAGAATTCGTAGGTATGAATTTCGGAATGAACATAATTAATGTTCTAAAAAGAAATGGTAATAGCACAATCTGACTTGTCAAATTACCAGAATACCTCGAAAAAGACCGAATCGTTAAGAAAATATTTTCTTGATAGTTTAGAGGTTAAATAGAATGAAAGAGTTATGTAACATGGTTTATAATGAGGGTATGATCTGTGAACCTTTATCACGTTCCATTAGAAACTCAGCATGACTTACTGTAATATAATCACGTTGATCAAGTGTCATTATATTATACTAACTCATGCTTCAGTTCCCAACACCACTTCAAAAATATTCATATTTTAAACTCGAAGGTTTCAGAATTTAGAAACTAAAATAGTTTCTTTTATGATGTTACACAGATATCGCAAGGAGAAAATTGATTTCCGATAAGAATGATTATGGAATTATCTCCAGAAATATGGAGGATATTTATAATGAAAGATACGATGATATCTTAGAATTTCTAATATCAGAGGATGATGAAGAATATTGTCCGCAAGGGTTTAGATTCGGAAGCAAGGTATTCGTTAATGGCTTCAGCAGATACTGAATAATTTGGATTCTTTGAAGGCAGGTTTAGTCTTTGTGATTTATCCACAGCCTCCTTCATACTTTGCTTAATCCGTTTTCCAGTTACAAACCTTCTCTTTTTCTGAGCTTTGCCAACACACTATTCTTTATCATCGAACTTTTGGCTGTTAAGGTCGTTTACAGTTTTTGCTGCTTCATCAGCATTCAAAGTTATCATAACCGAATCGTTGGTTATCAATCCGAGGTGTTTTCAGAAGTTTGAAGGGTTTGCATGAAGATTGTAATTGTCAAGATACATATGATGTTCTAGAATTTTGAACGATACAATTTTTTTTTCTTTTTTTTCTGGGTTTATGAATAGAAGTGATGTTCTAGCACAGTTTTGAAGTCAAAATATAGCATTTGAAAGATGTAAGAATCTAAGAGTGATGTTTTTTGTTAAATCTTGGCTTGGATTCTGATTTTTCAAAATCAGAATATGTAATTGAATTTGTATGGAAACGATTGTATATCTCTGTGAGCATAGTTAATAATTTTTGAATTAAAGTTGAAGAATGTATAGTATAACATATTAATTGTGAACTTATATATTTCCCGAGTATTACCTACCCGTTAAAGATTTCACAATTAATACTTTGTATAAAAGAATTTTTTTTATTACTGTCTTTATGAAAATATATGTATGTATATTTTCTTCAGATGTAATACAGATTTGATGAGTTAATATCATATTAAGTTCATTTGATTTTTAATTGAATGAATAATCTCTAAAACATTAAGGATTACATAATCTTCGCGGAGTATTTCACTAATGAAATCAATACTTCATTATTTATTCTTATTCCTCGGTGAAGGATGTTGATGCTCGTGGAATTCTTATGAACTTCATAAGATATAAATGATGTTTTCTAGAAAGTTTCGAGTACATCGAAGATAAAAGTGTAAAATCAAACATGTAATTGATTAATACACTAAGTTCATTACGAAATGGAATTCATTGAGTTGAAACAGATATTTGTAGTTAACGATGGTTAAGTTGTTAAAGAAGGATGTACATCATAGCATATTAGTAATATGAATTAACCGAGTAGTATCTACCCTTTAAAATTCACACGTAATAGCTTAGTACGAAAAGATTCATGATGGTTTTAAAATTTATATATATAAGATATACATATAAATTCTTTAGATGAATTGAGTTATTACTTCATAACTCATTGATACAATATACTCGTTGTTGACTCGTAATGATGTCCACGGTGCTTTCTTGAACTGACGGAGCTTGTGATGTTAGAGGTGCTGCTGATTCTGACGATATTGACAGCACTGACTGTGCTGGTGAGGCTAAGGGTACTGTTGATGTTGTTGGTAAAACAAGTCTAGCTTGTATCTTACACCATTCGGATAAGGGTTTCTACTCTATATGATTTAGGGTTAAGGCTAGAATAGATAATCTCTAAACTTTAGAAATTACATAATCGCCGTAGAATGTTTCTCCGATGAAGTTATGAATCCATACTTCATCGTTTGTCATTGTTGGTACTTCTTGGTTCCTATGGTGCGTATGATGTTGATATCCGAGGTACAAATTGTGATGTTGAGGCGTGTGATGCGGATGTGGTTGTTGGTGGTGGTAATGATCATGTTGGTGTGGATGATGGTGGTACCGGTTATGCTGCGGGTGCTGCTGTTGGTTTTCGTAACCCTTGCACCATATTCTCCAAAGCCACTACCCGAGCACGAAGCTCGTTGACTTCTTCTATTATACCGGGATGATCGGTGGTTCGGAGATCGGATAAATAAAATTTATAATATGGGATAGTATATAATCATGATGAGATACTCTGGAAATGAGAGAGAAAATAGTATTACGAACAGGTTCGCCGGTAAGTGCTTCAGGTTCTTCGCCGAGAGGTGAATGTGGTGGATGGAAGGGATCACCTTCTGCTTGTCTCCAATGATTAAGTAGGCTACAAACCCATCCCCAATTCATCTAGAATAGGTGATGGTTGATTGGTTTATCCATTCCGGTTACACTTTCTTCAGAGTTCAGGTGAATATCCATATCGGAATAGCTGTCAGAATTTAAGGAATTTGAACTAGATACGGGATCCATCTTGTATAATTAGAGAGATGATTTTTGATATGAAATAGATTATAGAATTTGATTGGTACTCTTCAATACATAATTTACATATGTATATATAATACCAAAATTCCGTAAATTACGGAGAAATTTTCGGAAGATGGCAGTCAAAGTTTACTATAATAGATATGCCAAGATATGAATTTTGTCTATACACTATCTATGCAATCAATGCAATAAGACGCGTTTAGACTTAAGATGATAGACAGGTAATTTCTGACAAGAAATGATAAGCAAAACTTTTGACATGCAGACACAGTCGAAGTCCAGACTTACTAATGCATCCTAACAACTATCAGTTAGACACACTTATGCAAGACCTGGTTCACTAGGACCAACGCTCTGATACCAACTGTGACGATCGCTCCAAATCCATATGGATGAACACGTCATTCATTGATTTCATTGCGAGGTATTTGACCTCTATATGATACGTTTTGTAAACATTGCATTCTTTTCAAAAGGTACACAATAAATGAATATCAATTTCTAAGGTTTTCAACGTTTGATGATTTCTACATATAGACAATCACCATAAATAATAGTTTACCATAATACATCCGTTGACAATGAAGTCAAAATAAGATACACAGTGATGATTTTGTGAATGCAAATTTTTCTTGAATAAAGCATGTATGACTCCATGCACATAGCTTGTATCACATATAAGCAAACAGCGGAAGACTTCTAGAAACCTGAGAATAAACATGCTTAAAAGTGTCAACACAAAGGTTGGTGAGTTCATAGTTTTAATGTTGCGCATAATCTGTATATAAAGGTGGATCACAAGATTTCAGTTGTTTCATCCAGAAACGTTTGTTAAAATATTTTACAAGATTGAGCACCCTGGTAACTAAGCTTTAACATTATAATAAGTACCCCTGTTTTAACATACATGCAACCAACATGTACAATACACGCAAACCAACGTGTACTAAACTCAAATAGCATACGTCTGTTTTATAGTTCACGCTAGGGTTTCTAGACCTTGAACAGACGGGGATGTCAAGCCCTATGGATCCATATATAATTACTCGCGCCCACCAGTTCTTATAACCAGTAGTTACTAGTTACCAAAGCTAAGGGATTTTCGGTTTAAACTCAGTGTAGAATTTAGTATGTACTTGTATCCATTGCGTTTAAAATAAATTGCATGTATTCTCAGCCCAAAAATATAGATTGCAAAAGCAATTAAAAAGGGAGCAAATGAAACTCACCTTAGCAGCATATAAGGTCATTCATCAAAAAGTGACCGTAACTCGAAATGCAAGATTAACCGTAGATCTCAACCTAGAGAACATATGTTGGTCAATACATGTCTAATAAACTAGGTTGGGTTATAGTGTATCACAATCCTAATGCTCGAGATCGACATACAAAATTTATCAAAAGTCATTTCAAAAAGTCAATTTTGACAATTATTCAACAAAACGAGACGTGCCTTATATAAGAATTCATTTACTTGGCTAGTAGTATTTTATCAATCTCATAAACAGGTTGTTTAAATATTAATTGCATATTCAAAAGCAATTCCAATTAATGTCAATTATAATTCAGTTGATCATATCTTTTGATTCGTTCATCGAAATTACGCGATTTCTAAATGAAAAGTTATTGATTTTTCGCCAGCTTTCTGAAAACATGTATATCATATACCTTTTACCATTAATATATGTATTTAATTCGTGATTCATTATAAATTGTTTAACGACGTAATTTAGCATACAAGCATGTATAAATATATACTCGAGCATTAGACATGTATACACTATTAATATATAAAAGATAAGATATGAATGCTCATGTATCAATATTGAGATTCAATATTGCAGGAAAGTACGTAGACGCAACAGAGATGATAAATACTAGATTTGACTTGATAACATTACCCATAACCTCCATAGCTATAACCCATAATTTCCTTAGTTCTATCCCGTTTGAAGCTTGTTTTGAAAGTGACACGCTCATGACCTCGTCGTAATATTTTATGTATAATATTACTAAAAATATTAAGATTAATAATAATAATAATCTTAATAATATAATAATAATAATAATAATAGTAATAATAATAATAATAATAATAATAATAATAATAAATAAATAAATACTTACAGAGTAATATGTGTAAAAAAAACATGCGCAAGAAACCTGGTATTTATAGCCATAATTCCTGATTCTGATGCCCATGCGAGTGCATGGGATTTTAGTGCAAATCTCATGCACTTGCATGAGCTCATGCACTCGCATGAGTTTTATGCCTATTTCCCATGCGATCGCATGGCCGTCAGATCCAGCTCACATATTTTTTGTTTTCTTGTTTGTCGACATAATTAAATATAATATAAATAATATATATAATTTAAATAATTAATTATATATTATATTAAATTCATGTGCATAGTTGACTTGTAATTTTTGTTACGATGACTCGTACGTTGTCACTCGACTTATGTCCCGGTTCCGGTTTCTCGAACGCATTTTCGTACGCTTAGAAAACTCGCAATTTACGTTTTGTGACTCGTACCTTTGTCAAAATATAGTCTTAAATTATCAATAAACTATATCATTCAAAGTGTATCTTAAACTTTCGAGTGTTTTGGTCATTTACTTCTATAAATCATTGTCTCGCTATTTGTTGATATATATATATATATAATAACAAATCATTTTATGACCAAGTTAATATATATTTTCAACATTCATAAACACGTTTTAAATATACGTCGCAAGTTATTCATACAATTAATATTCCAACTTATCATATATATTTAAATAAATATTTAAACCAATAAGTTTAATGTACGGTATTAAACAATTAATACATTGTTATGTTTTCAAGTTATAGTATATATATACGTATCTATATACATATAATTGTTCGCGAATCGTCGAGAACAACCGAAAGGTATTTGAATAGTTCAAAAATTTTGAGATTCAGTTTTACAGACTTTGCTTATCGTGTCGGAAATGTTAATCATACAAAGATTAAGTTTAAATTTGGTCAGAAATTTTCGGGTCATCACAGTACCTACCCGTTAAAGAAATTTCGTCCCGAAATTTGAGTGAGGTCGTCATGACTAACAATAAAAATGTTTTCATGCCGTATATGTGTTGATAAATAGAGTTTTATCACCGTTTAAATAATATGGATAAAACAATCCGATTATTCGAAGCGTATGAGAGAAGTTATCGTAAAAGAGTGAAATGAAGAATAGAGATTCGTCTTAACTCTTGATGTATTAACGATTGATTTTCGTAATTTAAGGAATAGAAAATCTTCATAATCTAAATAAGATTTGATTCTTCGGAATTTAAGGAAATTAAGATTTCTTTTGATTAAATGCGTAATTTGCCTCGATTGCTATGTTTGATATTTCGCTATAAATTGACCTCTTCCGTTTCATTATTTACATCACTCTTACATCTTCTTCCTCATTTCCTATTTTCAAAAGATTGTAAAAATGCTTCATCCAGTTCTGATTCTTGATATACTCCTAACTTTCATATCTGTCATTCTTCTTTTTCATCTACCACCGGAGGAAGTTATTTTCTTCTACCATTACCTTGGGGTTATAGTGTTTTTCATTCTCCCATGTCTTTATATTGCTATACGCATTGATATACACGGTTTGTAATTTCTGAGTGGTTGTTGGGTTTTATATCTTCCTTATATTTCGATGTCTCTGCTTCTGTCTTTCCATAATCATTGACATCCACAGTTAATACTTTCTCCAATTTACTGTAATTTATATATACTCTCATTGATATTTTGAAGCTTCATGCTTTTGTTTTATCTTCCCGACTTTAAATCAAGCGAATAATGGTCCAGAATTCGTAGGTATGAATTTCGGAATGAACATAATTAATGTTCTAAAAAAGAAACATTAATAGCACAATCTGACTTGTCAAATTAAAAGAATACCTCGAAAAAGACCGAATCATTAAGAAAATATTTTCTTGATAGTTTAGAGGTTAAATAGAATGAAAGAGCTATGTAACATGGTTTATAATGAGGGTATGATCTGTGAACCTTTATCACATTCCATTAGAAACTCAGCATGACTTACTGTAATATAATCACCTTGATCAAGTGTCATTATATTATACTAACTCATGCTTCAGTTCCCAACACCACTTAAAAAATATTCATATTTTAAACTCGAAGGTTTCAGAATTTAGAAACTAAAATAGTTTCTTTTATGATGTTACACAGATATCGCAAGGAGAAAATTGATTTCCGATAAGAATGATTATGGAATTATCTCCAGAAATATGGAGGATATTTATAATGAAAGATACGATGATATCTTAGAATTTCTAATATCAGAGGATGGTGAAGAATATTGTCCGCAAGGGTTTAGATTCGGAAGCAAGGTATTCGTTAATGGCTTCAGCAGATACTGAATAATTTGGATTCTTTGAAGGCAGGTTTAGTCTTTGTGATTTATCCACAGCCTCCTTCATACTTTGCTCAATCCGTTTTCCAGTTCCAAACCTTCTCTTTTTCTGAGCTTTGCCAACATACTATTCTTTATCATCGAACTTTTGGCTGTTAAGGTCGTTTACAGTTTTTGCTGCTTCATCAGCATTCAAAGTTATCATAACCGAATCGTTGGTTATCAATCCTAGGTGTTTTTAAAAGTTTGAAGGGTTTGCATGAAGATTGTAATTGTCAAGATACATATGATGTTCTAGAATTTTGAACGATACAATTTTTTTTTCTTTTTTTTTCTGGGTTTATGAATAGAAGTGATGTTCTACCACAGTTTTGAAGTCAAAATATAGCATTTGAAAGATGTAAGAATCTAAGAGTGATGTTTTCTGTTAAATGTTGGCTTGGATTCTGATTTTTCAAAATCAGAATATGTAATTGAATTTGTATGGAAACGATTGTATATCTCTGTGAGCATAGTTAATAATTTTTGAATTAAAGTTGAAAAATGTACAGTATAACATATTAATTGTGAACTTATATATTTCCCGAGTATTACCTACCCGTTAAAGATTTCACAATTAATACTTTGTACAAAAGAATTTTTTTTATTACTATCTTTATGAAAATATATGTATGTACATTTTCTTCAGATGTAATACAGATTTGATGAGTTAATATCATATTAAGCTCATTTGATTTTTGAATCAAATGAATAATCTCTAAAACATTAAGGATTACATAATCTTCGCGGAGTATTTCACTAATGAAATCAATACTTCATTATTTATTCTTATTCCTCGGTGAAGGATGTTGATGCTCGTGGAATTCTTATGAACTTCATAAGATATAAATGATGTTTTCTAGAAAGTTTCGAGTACATCGAAGATAAAAGTGTAAAATCAAACATGTAATTGATTAATACACTAAGTTCATTATGAAATGGAATTCATTGAGTTGAAACAGATATTTGTAGTTAACAATGGTTAAGTTGTTAACGAAGGATGTACATCATAGCATATTAGTAATATGAATTAACCGAGTAGTATCTACCCCTTAAAATTCACACGTAATAGCTTAGTACGAAAAGATTCATGATGGTTTTAAAATTTATATATATAAGATATACATATAAATTCTTTAGATGAATTGAGTTATTACTTCATAACTCATTGATACAATATACTCGTTGTTGACTCGTAATGATGTCCACGGTGCTTTCTTGAACTGACGGAGCTTGTGATGTTAGAGGTGCTGCTGATTCTGACGATATTGACAGCACTGACTGTGCTGGTGAGGCTAAGGGTACTGTTGATGCTGTTGGTAAAACAAGTCTAGCTTGTATCTTACACCATTCAGATAAGGGTTTCTACTCTATCTGATTTAGGGTTAAGGCTAGAATAGATAATCTCTAAACTTTAGAAATTACATAATCGCCGTAGAATGTTTCTCCGATGAAGTTATGAATCCATACTTCATCGTTTGTCGTTGCTGGTACTTCTTGGTACCTATGGTGCGTATGATGTTGATATCCGAGGTACAAATTGTGATGTTGAGGCGTGTGATGCGGATGTGGTTGTTGGTGGTGGTAATGATCATGTTGGTGTGGATGATGGTGGTACCGGTTATGCTGCGGCTGCTACTGCTGGTGTTCGTAACCCTTGCACCATATTCTCCAAAGCCACTACCCGAGCACGAAGCTCGTTGACTTCTTCTATTAAATCGGGATGATCGGTGGTTCGGAGATTGGATAAATAAGATTTATAATATGGGATAGTATATAATCATGATGAGATACTCTGAAAATGAGAGAGAAAATAGTATTACGAATAGGTTCGCCGGTAAGTGCTTCAGGTTCTTCGCCAAGAGGTGAATGTGGTGGATGGAAGGGATCACCTTCTTCTTGTCTCCAATGATTAAGTAGGCTACGAACCCATCCCCAATTCATCCAGAATAGGTGATGGCTGATAGGTTGATCCATTCCGGTTACACTTTCTTCAGAGTTCAGGTGAATATCCATATCGGAATAGCTGTCAGAATTTAAGGAATTTGAACTAGATACGGGATCCATCTTGTATAATTAGAGAGATGATTTTTGATATGAAATAGATTATAGAATTTGATTGGTACTCTTCAATACATAATTTACATATGTATATATAATACCAAAATCCCGTAAATTACGGAGAAATTTTCGGAAGATGGCAGTCAAAGTTTACTATAATAGATATGCCAATATATGAATTTTGTCTATACACTATCTATGCAATCAATGCAATAAGACGCGTTTAGACTTAAGATGATAGACACGTAATTTCTGACAAGAAATGATAAGCAAAACTTTTGACATGCAGACACAGTCGAAGTCCAGACTTACTAATGCATCCTAACAACTATCAGTTAGACACACTTATGCAAGACCTGGTTCACTAGGACCAACGCTCTGATACCAACTGTGACGATCGCTCCAAATCTATATGGATGAACACGTCATTCATTGATTTCATTGCGAGGTATTTGACCTCTATATGATACATTTTGTAAACATTGCATTCTTTTCAAAAGGTACACAATAAATGTGTGACGACCCGGGAATTTCTGACCAAATTTAAACATAATCTTATTATGATTCCGATATGATAAGCAAAGTTCGTAATGTTGAGTCTCGAAAACTTTGGAACAGTTTACATGAATGCATTTACCCTTTTGATTTGCCTGATGATTCACGAACAATTGTTTATAAACCAATATGTATATGAATAATTATATAAATGCAGGTACATATAAAAACTGTAAATAATAAAATATAATTAATTAGGTTGATATTAAAATATATATATATATATATATATATATATATATATATATATATATATATATATATATATATATATAACTAATAATTATATACATAAATATTTGGTAATGTGTTAAAACGTATAAATGAAAAATATTCAATATATGTATTATATAATAGTGCATAAATAAAAATGGTGATATTAATATATGAAATTATTAGTTAAAATATAGTTAATACATTATAATAGCACTTTCATTTTTATCATTAAAAAAAATATCAATATTATGAATATTATTAATTTAAATAAAATTTGATACATTTAATTTGTTATATTATTATTATTACTAATTACTAATATGTTATATATATATATATATATATATATATATATATATATATATACATATACACATGCATAACTTAAAGTCACACAAAACACCATCCCCTACATATTACTTGTATTCTCAGGGGATAGTACACTACATATATATTTAATCATTCACACACATGATTAAGGAGAAACAATGGAGATTTTTTTTATATTATGTCGATAACTAAATCCAAACAAGAAAGGCTGTTATACTATTACAATTCACTGTGCGTAATTGAAATCTGATTGAATTACTGTGTTAAATTGATTGATTACATTCTCGTTTCATTTCACTTTCAGTGTTTCTAAGATATTACTAATATTTTAAGAATGCACATATATATTATATACATATATAAGCATTTGATTCAACACCACCACATTTTAATCATCACCTAAACACTTCTGTTTGTTATGATATTCGATTTCAGTTGATAAGGACCCAAAACAAACTCGCACCATATTCAATCAACAAACCCCACTTGCCTCTTTATTTTTTGTCTTGAATTATATCACAATCACCTTTATCCTTCTCTTACTACTTATTCATAATTAATAGATATACATATGCACGTTTGATTCTCCAATTACTTAATAATAATAAGTTACTAGTAAGGTGAGTTTACTGTAATGCCATTTGTTTCTTTAGCTATATACACATATCATTACATATTTACTCCATATATTTTCAATTAAACTTCAACACCTTCATCACCTTGAAAACCCGCCACCACCTTGTTTTCTTTTGATAACCATCGACACCATCACCTGCTCAATTCCTACTACTGATACGAAGGAGCTACTGCTATTGTCCGTTGTTTCTGAGCAGCCATAAAAGCCACCTTCCACCACCCTAATCCACCACTATCTCTCTCTCTCTTCACTAATTCTATTTTCTGTTTCAGTCGACAAAAGAACCACCACCACCACAACTACTGCAACTGCCGTTTTGTTGCTGCTACTTCTGTCCGTGTTTGCTCGCTGTAAACAGACCCAAAACCAAACACCTTTAGTTACTACTTTTGATGTTCTCATGTTAATCAAACTACTATGTTGTTGTTGTTGCTCTTTTTCGTTTACAGTCAATAACACAACCACACACCCGCCATCTATCCTTCTGTTTTACTTTCATTCGATTACCTTCATCACTACTGACACCACAACACCCATAACTACTCCTACTACTGTTTCTATTTTGGAATCAACGTACCACCAAAATCGCCATCTTCAACCCCACAACCATCAAACAACCCAACACCACCACTACCATTATCATTTATACTGTTGCAACTGGTATTAAAATCATTTCTATTTCAAAAATCTATCTATCACGATAAAGATGGTGACACGGAGGAAAGGAAAACATTAAGAATGATACAAATGATTATGAAAGATGAATGGTGCTATTGTTCTTTATGCTCCTGGTCAAAACTGAAGCCCCACATGATGGATTCTTGTTTGCCATTTCGTTTCAACCAATCAAGGAGTGGAGCCAAGTTAAACAAATCAAACCCTTTTATTTTTTTTTATTTGTCGACTTCTGTTTCATGAATAACACTGGATACCGAAAACTAATGTTTAATGGACTAATTAAATTGTTGTTGGGCCATCGCATTAATATATTTTTGGGCCGTTTACATGTTATTGTGATTAGGCCAAGAGCTATAAAATTCTGTTGGGCTGCAGCCTACGGTTGGGCTTGTGGAGTTGGATTGCGGTTTCCTTAATACAATTGAGACCCAACAAAATCCTTTAGGTATTAGGACGTTATGATAAAGAAGTAAATGATTTTAAGATGATTATGATCGTGAAGATAAAGATGTGATGATAAAGATACATAGTAATCGTGATTGTGTGTTAAAGAAGATGCTTGTGTTCGATATGAAGATAGGTATGACAATAATACACGAGGAAGTAGAATAATGATGATGAGATGACGAAACTTTGATGATGATGTTAAATGTAACCACGAATGATAACAAACAATAATAATGAATACGATTATGATGATAGAGGTATGATTTGTGATGATAATTAGGGTTATGAAGAAGTAGAAGGAAAACAGAAATAGTGGTTTAAATATAATTAAAGTATAAAATAAACAGAAACGTAAAGACAGAAGAATGGTTTAGGGTGTTATGTTTGAATGAGAGGTCACGGGTTCGAGCCTGGTCTGTGGCACTTCATTTTTGGAGTTTTTCATTAAGGTAGTCTTATTTATTTATTATCATTATTATTATTATTATTATTAATATGTTATAATGAAAGATAAACACTAGTTAAAAAAAATATGTAAATTAAATATATCTACACCTATATAACCAATAATTTAACAAGTATATCATTAATAATAAAATATATATTTATTCGATTACGATTATGTGTGTTGATATATATACAAATGATATAGGTTCGTGAATCCGAGGCCAACCCTGCATTGTTCAGTTGTTCAATATAGTCATATGTATTTTTACTACAAAATACATTAGGTGAGTTTCATTAATCCCTTTTTAAATGTTTTCGCAATATATATTTTTGGGACTGAGAATACATGCGCTGCTTTTATAACTGTTTTACGAAATAGACACAAGCAATCGAAACTACATTCTATGGTTGGATTATTAAACCGAATATGCCCCTTTTTATTAAGTCTGGTAATCTAAGAATTAGGGAACTGACACCCTAATTGACGCGAATCCTAAAGATAGATCTATCGGGCCCAACAAGCCCCATCCAAAGTACCGGATGCTTTAGTACTTTGAAATTTATATCATGTCTGATGGAGGATCCCGGAATGATGGGGATATTCTTATATGCATCTTGTTAATGTCGGTTACCAGGTGTTTGATAATGCTAAAAACGAACATATATTTCATAGCATTATTCCTCAAGAAAGACAAGCTTTTAGTTGCAATTGTTCTATTTACAAGTGATATTCGTTTAAATAATAAAAGGTGAAGACAAAAGACAGATTCGACGAATTGAAGACGCAAACGACCAAAAAGCTCAAAAGTACAAAAGACAATCAAAAAGGTTCCAATTATTGATAAGAAACGTCTCGAAATCACAAGAGTACAAGATTCAAAACGCAAAGTACAAGATATTAAATTATACGCGAGGACGTTCGAAAATCCGGAACCGGGACCAGAGTCAACTCTTAACGCTCGACGCAACGGACTAAAAATTACAAGTTAACTATGTATATAAATATAATATAATATATAATTAATTATATATATATTATATATATATAATAAAAACCGTCGGCAGAGAAAACTCCAAGGACTGAGCTGTAATTTCTATCTCCGCGACTCGCGGAGTTTGGAGAGGTTTTTGCCGCGAGTCGCGAAGCCCCAATTTTCAACTTTGGCTATAAAGCAAACCGAATTCTGATCAAATTTGATCATCTTTTTCTTCTCTTATCATACGATATATATATATATATAATTTATATTTTAATTTTAATTTTAATTATAATTCTAATAATAAGGGTATGTTAGCGAATGTTGTAAGGGTATAAGTCGAAATTCTGTCCGTGTAACGCTACGCTATTTTTAAATCATTGTAAGTTATGTTCAACCTTTTTATATTAATGTCTCGTAGCTAAGTTATTATTATGCTTGTTTAAAACGAAGTAATCATGATGTTGGGCTAATTACTAAAATTGGGTAATTGGGCTTTGTACCATAATTGGGGTTTGGACAAAAGAACGACACTTGTGGAAATTAGACTATGGGCTATTAATGGGCTTTATATTTGTTTAACTAAATGAAAGTTTGTTAATGTTAATATAAAGATTTACAATTGGGCGTCCCTATAAATTACCATATACACTCGATCGGACACGATGGGCGGGGTATTTATATGTACGAATAATCGTTCATTTAACCGGACACGGGAATGGATTAATAGCCACTAGAATAATTAAAACAGGGGTGAAATTACATTCAAGGGTAATTGGTGTAATTGTTAACAAAGTAGTAAAACCTTGGTTTACACGCAGTCGATAACCTGGTGTATTCATTAAACAAAGTATTAAAACCTTGTTACAATTCGAATCCCCAATTAGTTGGAATATTTAACTTCGGGTATAATAATAATTTGACAAGGACACTTGCAATTTATATTTATGACTGATGGACTGTTATGGACAAAAACCAGACGGACATATTGAATAATCCAGGACAAAGGACAATTAACCCATGGGCATAAAACTAAAATCAACACGTCAAACATCATGATTACGGAAGTTTAAATAAGCATAATTCTTTTATTTCATATTTTATTTCCTTTATTTTATATTTAATTGCACTTCTAATTATCGCACTTTTATTTATTGTTATTTAATCGCACTTTTAATTATCGTACTTTTTAATTATCGCAAGTTTATTTTATCGCACTTTTATTATTCGCAATTTCATTATCGTTATTTACTTTACGCTTTAATTTAAGTCTTGTATTTATTTTATATTTTACATTAGGTTTTAACTGCGACTAAAGTTTTAAAATCGACAAACCGGTCATTAAACGGTAAAAACCCCCCTTTATAATAATAATATTACTTATATATATATTTGTATTTTTAATAAAAGTAAACTAATATAGCGTTGAGCTTTGTTTAAAGATTTCCCTGTGGAACGAACCGGACTTACTAAAAACTACACTACTGTACGATTAGGTACACTGCCTATAAGTGTTGTAGCAAGGTTTAAGTATATACATTCTATAAATAAATAAATATCTTGTGTAAAATTGTATCGTATTTAATAGTATTTTCTGCTAAAATTTAATAACTATTTTATATACACCTCGCATAACATCAAGTATTTTTGGCGCCGCTGCCGGGGAACTATCTTAAAAGCCGGAAGCGCAACGCTAATATAAAAAAAAAAAAAAAGATTTTTTGTTTACTTTTATTAAAATTCGCTTTTGTAAAAATACGTTTTAATTATTCAAAAATATAAAAAAGAAAAAACAAAAATATAAAGTATTTTTAAGATTTTGTTAAATATTTAAGTGTTATAAGTTTCTTTATTTCTATTTTAGTTTATAAAAATATAAGTTTTATTTTAAAATCTTTTATTTATTTAAAAAACAGAAAACATAAAAAAAAATAAAAAATAAAGAAAACGCGTAAAAATTTCAAACCTGTCAACTGAAATTCTGAACCCCGCGACTCGCGGGGTTTTCTTCTTTAATTGCCGCAACTCGCGGAGCTTGTCTGACACGCGAACAGATGCCCTAATTCAGCATTTATTACGGATTTTTAATTATTATTATTATTATTAACCCTAATTAATATTATAATTAAGTTTTATTTTAATTTAAGTTTTATTTAATTTATATTTTAGTTTAAATAAGTTTAATTAAATTGTAAAATTAATAGTTTTATTAAATAAATAATATTTTTATAAAAATTGTACTTTTTACAACTTTTTGTATATTTTTATATTTTGTACCTTTTTAATCGTTGTAGCGTAATATTTATATTTTTCGCTCATATTTAATTTTAAACTTAGTTTTTGCTATAGTTATTTTTACTCCTAGATTTTTAGGCTTTGCCGTAGAATTCCTTAAGTGCTTCTTCTTTAGACTAAGATTTAGGTGCTTTAGAATTTTGCGACGCCTTTTTAAGTTTTAGTTTCTTCTTAAGTTATTTCCATTTGGGATTTAGTTTTTCCTTGTAAGCTTTAATATTTTTAGACACCTTTTACTATGTACCAATTATCATTCCAATTAGTAATTTCAATTTGCGATTATAATTTTAAGTTAGTTGTAGTAATAAGGTTAGGTTAGTTAAGTATTTTTAAGTTTTTATAAGTTTCTTTTATTTTTCCGTCACCTTTTATTTTTCAACCATTTTTTCTTTTTCAACCTTTTGCGACGAACTCTTTTTCTCTCTTATTTCTCGCCATTCTAGTTTTTAGGACTTAGAATTTTATTCTACTTCTTATCTAAATTTCTTAAAATTACGAAAATTTATTTTAAGTGGTTAAATTAATAGACATCAAAATTTTCTGGTTCGTAGTAATAGTTGGATTTGTACGTGGACCGGGTTATTGGAGCCAAACAGTCCTCAATTATATTGAGACCAAATGAATCCTGCCCCTCTGCTGCATCTTTTGGCTATTCGAAACGTGGGCAAAATCAGAAAAGTCTATTGATTGGATAACTTATTATAATTTTTCTTTCCTTTTTAAAACTAATAGTATATTCAGTGAATGCACCGAGCAAGACGTTCATCACCTTTTGTACGTTCACCACCTGTAACTAGATCAAGACATCGTTTAACAAATATAACCGCCGTTGATTTTTCTTTAGAATCGTCATCCAGTCGACCAAGTACTTCAGTTCAAGTTTCCAATAATCCATTTTTTGAACCCGACCTCACAATTGAGAATCCAGAAAATATTCAGGAACGGTTCATAGATCCTGAACCATTAAACTTTCCTCCGGAACCACCAATCATTCAAACAGAGATTGTTGAGGAACGAACTATTAAAACAGAATCATCTAGTGATACCGATTCAACAAATTCAATTATGGAGAATCTGGAACCTTTAAGTATGGAAGACCGAATGAGAGCTAAACGCACTGGCCAAGGTCACGCAATTACTCATCCAGACATTAATGCGCCAGATTATGAAATCAAAGGACAAATTCTACACATGGTGACTAATCAATGCCAATTTAGTGGTGCACCGAAGGAAGATCCAAATGAACATCTACGTACCTTTAATAGGATCTGCACACTATTTAAAATCCGAGAAGTGGAGGATGAACAGATATATCTCATGTTATTTCCCTGGACTTTAAAGGGAGAAGCCAAAGATTGGTTGGAATCGTTACCTGAAGGGGCGATTGATACATGGGACGTTTTAATTGACAAATTTCTTAAACAATTCTTTCCTGCATCTAAAGCCGTAAGACTTCAAGCAGAAATTGTTACGTTCACACAGAAGCCAAATGAAACTCTATATGAGGCGTGGACAAGATATGGAAAGTTGTTAAGAGGATGTCCGCAACATGGTTTAGACACCTGTCAAATAGTACAAATATTCTACCGAGGATGCGACATCACTACAAGGAAAGACATAGATATAGCAGCTGGTGGTTCTATTATGAAGAAAACCGAAACTGATGCTTACAAAATTATTGATAATACTGCTTCCCACTCACATGAGTGGCACCAAGAAAAAGATATCATTAGATCATCTAAAGCAGCTAGAGCCGATTCTAGCCATGACTTAGATTCCATTTCCGCAAAGATAGATGCTTTCGAGAGACGAATGGAAAAGATGACTAAAGATATTCATGCTATACGAATTAGTTGTGAGCAGTGTGGAGGACCACATTTGACAAAAGATTGTCTCAGTATTGAATTAACAATGGAACAAAGAGAGAATATTTCATACATAAACCAAAGGCCTGGAAATAATTATCAGAATAATTATCAACCGCCAAGACCGATTTACAATCAAAACCAGAATTATAACCGAAATATTCCATACAATAACCAACAAGGTCCTAGCAATCAACAAGTATCCAATAATAATTATAATCAGCAAAGACCGAATTTTCAAAACAAACCACCACAACAAACCGATGATAAAAAGCCGAATTTAGAAGATATGATGACGAAGCTAGTTGAAACTCAAACGCAGTTTTTCACATCTCAAAAACAAACAAATGAACAAAATGCTCAAGCATTTAGAAATCAACAAGCTTCTATTCAAAATCTGGAACAGGAAGTGAGTAACCTAGCAAGGTTAATAGGTGAAAGAAAACCGGGAAGTCTACCTAGCGATACAAATGCTAACCCCCGGAATGAAACAGCTAAAGCTATTACCACAAGAAGTGGTACAACACTTAAATCACCTGAAATACCTGTAACTTCTGATGAAACTATTCCTACTCCACAAGAACCACAACCTGATCAAGATAAGGAAAAAGAACCGGTAGTTGAAAAGGTTAATGAAGATAACAAAGTTAAGGATAAACCTTATGTTAAACCATACCAACCACCACTTCCTTATCCGAGTAAAATGAAGAAAGAAAAACTTGAAGCCGAGCAATCCAAATTCTTGGATATGTTTAAACAGATAAATGTAAATCTTCCTTTCATTGATGTGATTTCAGGAATGCCAAGATATGCTAAATTCTTGAAAGATCTAATCACAAATAGAAAGAAAATGGAAGAACTTTCGGCTGTTACTATGAATGTTAATTGTTCAGCAGTGCTGTTGAATAAGATACCAGAAAAACTATCTGATCCAGAAAGTTTCACAATTCCATGTTTTCTGGGTAGTCTTAGTTCAATAGAAGCATTGGCAGACTTAGGTGCTAGTATAAATCTAATGCCGTATTCACTATACGCTAAACTAGACCTTGGAGAATTGAAACCAACCAGAATAAGCATACAACTAGCCGATAGATCAATAAAATATCCTAGAGGGATAATGGAGAACATGCTAGTTAAAGTTGGTACTTTAGTATTTCCAGTAGACTTTGTTGTTCTGGACATGGAAGAAGATTCTCAAGTTCCTCTCATATTAGGAAGACCATTCTTAAACACGGCTAAAGCAATGATAGACGTGTTCGGTAAGAAACTGACCCTAAGTATAGAGGATGAGAGTGTTACCTTTTCAGTTGATAGAGCAATGCAACAACCACAATCTGCAGATGATACATGTTATTATATTCAAACTATAGATGCACATGCAGAATTATTAGAAGAATTTCCAGAATTACAAGGAACAGGAGAATGTTCTTTAGGAGAAGGTAATGAACCAATTGATGAAGCTGAAATGTTAGCTACACTTATAGCTAATGGATATGAACCAACAACAGAAGAAATTCAAATGCTAAAAGAAGAAGACAGATATCGATATAAATCATCGATAGAAGAACCTCCGAAATTAGAGTTAAAGCCACTTCCAAACCATTTGGAATACGCTTATTTACATGGTGAATCTGAATTACCTGTAATAATATCGTCTTCTCTTACTGAAAATGAAAAATCACAACTCATTTCTGTGTTGAAAGCTCATAAACCAGCCATTGCATGGAAGATTCATGATATTAAAGGAATAAGTCCTTCGTATTGCACACATAAAATCCTTATGGAAGAAGGTCATAAAACGTATGTGCAACGCCAACGAAGACTAAATCCTAATATGCAAGATGTAGTTAAGAAAGAGATTATTAAACTGCTAGATGCAGGTTTAATTTATCCAATCTCTGATAGTCCATGGGTAAGCCCAGTTCAATGCGTGCCTAAGAAGGGTGACATGACTGTCATTACAAATGAGAAAAATGAGCTTATTCCTACTAGGACTGTAACAGGATGGCGTGTATGTATTGATTATAGAAAATTAAATGACGCCACCAGAAAAGATCACTTTCCCTTACCTTTCATAGATCAAATGTTGGAAAGATTAGCCGGAAATAGTTACTATTGTTTTCTAGATGGATTTTCCGGATATTTTCAAATTCCAATAGCACCCGAAGATCAAGAAAAAACCACATTTACGTGCCCTTATGGTACTTTTGCTTACAAACGCATGCCATTTGGACTTTGCAACGCCCCTGCAACCTTTCAAAGGTGCATGATGGCGATTTTTCACGACATGATAGAAGAATGCATGGAAGTATTCATGGATGACTTTTCAGTCTTCGGTGATACATTTAAATCATGTCTAGTTAATCTGGAACGAATGCTAATTAGATGCGAAAAATCAAATCTAGTACTTAATTGGGAGAAATGCCATTTCATGGTTAAAGAAGGCATCGTTCTTGGACATAAAATTTCAAAAGAAGGAATTGAAGTGGATAGAGCTAAAGTAGATGTAATTGCTAAACTTCCACATCCCACCAATGTTAGAGGAGTTAGGAGTTTTCTAGGGCATGCCGGTTTTTACCGACGTTTCATAAAAGATTTTTCTAAAATTGCCACTCCTATGAATAAACTCCTAGAAAAGGATGCGCCATTCATATTTTCAGATGAGTGTATCAAATCTTTTAATATTCTTAAAGAAAAACTCACTAATGCACCGATCATGATAACACCAAATTGGAATCTACCATTTGAACTAATGTGCGATGCAAGTGATTTTGCAATGGGAGCCGTTTTAGGACAAAGGATTGAAAAACGATTTCAACCTATATATTATGCTAGTAAGACGTTACAAGGAGCACAAACGAACTATACAACTACTGAAAAAGAACTCCTTGCTATTGTCTTTGCTTTTGACAAATTTCGATCATATCTCGTTCTAGCAAAAACGGTGGTCTATACCGACTATTCTGCTCTTAGATACCTATTTTCAAAACAAGATGCTAAACCAAGATTAATCCGTTGGATCTTACTCTTACAAGAGTTTGATATTGAAATCCGAGATAAAAAAGGAGCAGAAAATCTCGCCGCTGATCATCTTTCTCGTCTTGAAAATCCCGAATTAGAAGTTCTGAATGAATCGGCCATACAAGACAACTTTCCTGATGAATATCTATTGAAGATAGATTATAAAGAAATCCCATGGTTTGCAGACTATGCAAACTACTTAGTTTGTGGATTCCTTGAAAAAGGATTATCGTACCAAAAAAGAAAGAAATTCTTCAGTGATATAAAACACTATTTTTGGGAAGATCCACATCTATTTAAAAGTTGTCCCGATGGAATAATACGCCGATGTGTATTTGGAGATGAAGCTAGTAAAATTTTAAACCATTGTCACACAGGACCAACAGGAGGGAATTATGGGCCTCAACTAACAGCAAGAAAAGTTTATGAAGCTGGATTCTATTGGCCTACAATTTACAAAGACGCACACCTCCTTTGCAAATCCTGTGATGCATGTCAAAGGGCCGGAAAAATAAGTCAACGTGATGAAATGCCACAAAATGTCATCCAAGTATGTGAAGTATTTGACATTTGGGGTATTGACTTTATGGGTCCATTTCCAAAATCTCATAATAATTTATATATACTCGTAGCCATTGATTATGTATCTAAATGGGTGGAAGCACAAGCTCTCCCAACTAACGATGCACGAGTTGTAGTCAACTTTTTAAAACGTCTTTTTGCAAGGTTTGGAACACCGAAAGCTTTAATAAGTGATCGGGGTACTCATTTCTGTAATAATCAACTTGAGAAAGTTCTTAAAAGATATGGAGTAACTCATAAAATCTCCACCGCATATCATCCACAAATAAGTGGACAAGTTGAAAATACCAACCGAGCTTTAAAACGTATTCTAGAGAAAACCGTAGGATCAAATCCGAAGGAATGGTCCATTAAATTGAAAGATGCACCCTGGGCTTTTAGAACAGCCTACAAAACTCCAATTGGAACCACACCTTTTAGACTTGTTTATGGAAAAGCATGTCATCTTCCAGTAGAAATTGAACACAAAGCATTTTGGGCTTTGAAGACATGTAATCTTGATTTACATGAAGCCGGACGTCTACGATTAAGTCAACTAAACGAATTAGAAGAATTAAGACATGAAGCATACGAAAATTCGTTAATCTATAAAGAAAGAATGAAGAAATGGCATGATAAAAGAATCAGAAGTTCAAAAGAATTTAAAGAAGGAGACAGAGTTCTTCTTTTCAATTCACGATTCAAGTTATTTCCTGGAAAATTGAAATCAAGATGGTCTGGACCATTCATAGTCAAAAGAGTTTTCCCATACGGAACGATAGAATTGATAAATTTAAATGGGATTGAATTTAAAGTTAATGGTCACAGAGTTAAACATTACATACATGGTCCGATGGAAGTCGACAACGAAGTTAATCACAATTTCGATACCACAGCCAACTAAGTATGGGGAGAATCAAGTCTTTAAAGGATAATATATATTTCTGTTAGAGTTAGATTGTCTGTTTTCGTGTAGTTCTCGAAAATGGAACACGTATGGTCTTTCCCTAGCAGACCCTAAAGAACTAGTCTTCTTCCCCCATTCTGAATTTTTATTTTTTTTAGGTTTTTACGAAATGAAGACTGCCTGTGAACTAAACCATGGTCTAATGCTACACGCTTTGATCACTAAACGTAATAATGACATACTACCGAGTGAATTAGTATCAGTAATCAGAGAAAGAATGGACGGAGTTAGAAAAGAATCCAGATGCGAAGATAATAAGTTACAATTTGGTAAAGGAAAATCAAAATCCGCAGCGAAAAGAAGAGCACGACACCTAGAACGATGTCACAAATGCGGAAAATGGTCACATGGAGGTAAATGTTCAAATAATCAAACCTATTCAAATACCGAATTTGTTACTTTATGCAGAGACGGACCGTTCATATGTTTAGAAGAAAAGACAATGAATGCTCGAGGTTACGCCTATGCAGCCATGGAAAATCAATTAAACCGACTATCTTATGAATGGAATAGATCATATAACTAAAAAATCTATTTCACAGGTATGTCTGTACAGTTTTTTATTTTTATTTTTATTTTTAACCTTTTGATAATAAACGCTAATTTGTTCGCTAAAAAGTATTAAATTGGTATTGAATAAAATTAGGTTTGGCGACCGAAATTATTGATATCATTCAAAAATTTATTACATCACTGCGAAATTTAACGTTTATTCTTAAGGTATAAATATCTTTAATCAATCAACCCAAAATATTTCAAAAATTTGTCATGAGTTAAATTAGGTCTTGGAACCGAAATTACTTTACCGAAAAGAGGGGCGCATATTTTTGATAATATTTGATTGATTAAAGTGGGATAAAAAGACAAAAAGATTTTTAATTTTATTTTTACCATGTTTTTAATCTTAATATTTAAATCTTAAATTAATATTGTAAACTTTATAAAAACAATATTTTTAAAATTGTAAATATTTGAAAAATTAATATAAGTTTGGTGTGAATTTATAATATGAATTTTTAAATTAAGTTTGGTATGAATTTTTAATTTTTAAAATATTAATTTTTAATTTTATGCATTTCAAATTTTAAGTTTGGTGTGAATTTTTAATATTAATTTTGAATTTTATATTTAAGTTGTGTGAATTTAAAAACAAAAATTTACTTTATCTCATTAAGTTAAGAATATGATTTTTAAAATTCGTCGTAAGTTGAAGACTAGGTCTTTGAACCGAAATTGCTTTACCCGAGGGAGGGACGAGAACTTTTATTATCATTATTTTTAATCTTATTGATTTAAAGTATGCCAAAAACATTGAAAAAACCCAAAAATCTTAGCTTTTAAAACAATCGCTACAAAAAGACAAATTTTAAAATTTTGTCGAAGGACGGACTAGGACATCGATCCGAAACGACCTCGTCCTAAATAACAAGGGAAACAAAATTTTAAAATTAATTACTAAATTGTTTTAATAAGTTAAAGATTATAAAAAAAAAAAAAAAAAAAAAAATACCAAACTCCGCGACTCGCGGAGTTTGGAGCTTAAATCTCCGCGACTCGCGGAGAGACCGGATTACAGAAAAAAAAATAAGAGCTGCAAACGATCAGTTCACTCACCCACACACAAAACAGAAATATACTGCGAAAAAAGAACCCGAAAAACACCCCCAAAAATCCCAATTTTTAACCGTTAATCACCAAATTTTTTGCTAAAATCATGTTGAGAAGGATGCTATCTAAGAATTACTCAAGAAAAACGGTAAATTTCTACACCTAAACACCATTTAATTCGAAATTAGGTGTTCTTGAGCTATTTTTTCCCCAATTTGATTTTGATGCTTTTTAGTGTAATTAGACTTAAATTGTTTATGTATTATGCTTGTATAACCTAGATTGATGCTGTTTAACATGATTAGAAGCCTTAAACTTCAAATTTTGAATAATCTAGGGTTTGTGTTCTTGATCAATTTGGGGCTTTTTGATATAAACAGGTTATAGCCGATTTTTGTCATGAATTGTTGCTAAGATGAGTAGTGTATCATGTCTAGGTAGTTAAATGATCCAAACTTTGAGCCTAAACATGATTTTGAGAATTAAAGTGGACTTTTTCAAGTCTAAAATTCATGAACTTGATTTTTGAAAGATAATGCCATTTGAGACTTGTTTGATTGCTAGTAATGATTATTTTGACATGTTATTTGAGTTGAATGCTTATGAACTTGGCGAAAATTTTCGTATATGCTTATTTGAAAAAGTGTAGATTTGATAAAAATGTGAAAATAAGCTTAAGTTTGATATAAATTGATAATGTCATTGTAATTATTTTGATTGATGATTTTGCTGACACTAATGCATATTTGGATGCACAAAATTTGTGTTTGATGTGTTTTGCAGAATGAAAGGGGTGAATCTTCATCCCAAGCCCGCAATGCTCCTGCTGAGAATTTGGAACAACAGGAGGTAGATAACTACTACAAGCAGGATGTACCTCATCCAGTCATGACCCCTTTTCAGATATGCACTTGGAACAGTTGCACCCGAACCTGAGATTTGACAGACTTTGGATAGATTATCCAAAATATCAACGGGGTTTGCATACTCTTCACTCTAAGGTTGTTGAGGTACCGAGGGTCATAGAATGGGGACCCTTAGAAGCTGTAGAATTGGCCGGGCCAATTAGGGAATTACTTGTACAGAGGTATGGTAATTCTTCTTTTAATGACTGGATATGTTTATTCACCATACGCAGACCTGTATATAAAGTATGGTGTGAAGAGTTGTTATGTAGTATAGAGTTGAATGATCGGGTAGCTAGTTTAACCGATCGTTCTTTTATTAGATTTTTGTTAGGCGGTTCGATGCGCCACATGTCTTTACTGGACATGGCTCAGGCTTTACGTATATATACGCCTGAGGAGTTAGCATCTGCCGATTGTAGAGGATTGATACTAAACGGTAGAAAGATAGATGAAAATTTTGATACACACGGTGTGTGGAGTCAAATGACAAGCCATCACCGTTTCAAAGGGGGAAACTACTCTTATTTGGATATAGATAGAGCCGAATTAAGAGTAATACATAGGTTTTTAGCTAATTCGATTACACAAAGGGGTAAAAACAAAGAAAAGGTAAATGAACAAGATTTGTTTTACCATATGTGTATTCGAGACCCACAGAGCGCTGTAAGTATACCATATTGTGTGGGTTATTATTTATCAGCTATGGTTCGGGGGATGCGTCCACATAGCATAATAGGAGGTGGTATTTTTATTACTTTGATTGGTGAATATCTCGGTGTGGATATAAGTCGGGGGGGATTATTAGTAGAAGAACCAGAACCCCGCGACACTATAGGTTTAAATGTATACCATGGTGCGAAAGTTTTGAAGCGGCGAAATAACGCCGCAGTACGATACCATGGTAGACATCCACAGGTGGAGAGAAACCAGCAACAAGGTAATGTAGGAGGGGGGAATGAGATGCAAGAAATGCATAGGTTTATAGCTTCTCAGGAATACGAAAATGCTAGACAGAGAGCATTTGAAGATTGGCAAGTTCATCAGAACCAGATCATAGCGCATTGCCAACATATAGGTAGAAACTATATTCCTACACCGAAACCCGTCTTCCCTCCTTGGTCGATAGAGATGCAGCCACCATATCCTACGTATGACCCTGCCGAAGCATTCTATAGCACTTATGGTTATGCCTGGAACCCCTATTGGTACCAATATCATCCTTAGTTTACTTATTATTTTTTATTATTTTGTAATTTGTAATTATTGATACATTTAATATTTTTGTTAATATTGTAATCATTTTTATAATTATCTAACTTCTATTCTTAGACTTTAATAATTTTTGAATGTGGGGTAATAAACCAAACTTCAAAAATATGTATATATGTTTGCAGTTTATCTTATGTACACAACAGGGTAAAACAACGCATTTTCAAAGACTGGCATTAAGTTCAGCAAAAGCAACTAATTTTGACGACAAGATGCAAAATATATGTGAAATAACAACAAGACGGAATGAACAAATGATGTGCACCATTTATCATTCAGCAAACAAACGCCAATATATTTGGAAACTTTGGTAAAAATTTAATCATTTTCACACAAATCACCCTCAATAATTTAAATTGTTACTGATTTCTTGCAAATGAGGGCATTGCAAGATCTTAAGTGTGGGAAGGGGTTAAATTATTTCGGATTTTAAAATTTTTTACTTTATACACTTGGTTACCATTAAAAATACTAGTAAAGCAGTAGTTGTATTAGAATCTAGTGCTCTCTGATAAAAAAGAACATCCCTAGTCTTATATACTGACTACCCAATTCTAGTAAAATTTTTCAATTAAATGAATTCAAATCATGTTTATACATATTTATGAACGATAAAACTAGGTTTTAACACCGAAATTATTGTTACCTCGGAAAGGACATAAATTGAGAAACAAAAATGTTAAAATTCATTTAAAATGGAATAGAGGACGATAAAAAGAAAAATAAAAAGCCAAGTGTGGGAAAATTTACCAAGTTATTTTAAACATATGTCACATATATCTGTAACAAATAACTGAAAATACTTTTGCTTTGGACTAAACTAAACTGTTTTACCCGATGAAAGAAAAGAAGAGATGGATCTACACGATGAATCAATTCCATCACTAAAAGGAAGTAAAGTCTTCCGAAAAAGAAACGCGCTTCTTGATTTAGGTCATGAAGTTGTCGTTCAGACCAGCTGTAGGTTGACGAAAAATCTAGAAAAGTCATCACTAAAATCAGCAGGAAATCCACGGACCTCAGCATTAAACAGGGTCGCTAAGTGGTCAGATTTATCCTAACCATGAGAAGGATTTATCTCGTACAATGGGGGGGCACCATGCAAATTAGCTGGATAAGACTAATGAATCAGATCCCCAGAAAGGATAATCTCCTTAAAGATTAAAAATCAGCTTTTAAGACTGATATTACTCAATCCTAGAGATTGACCTTAAAGATTGAGAATTACAAACTCATGGAATTCGATGATATCTAAACTCGAGCTTAAACGAGAAAATATTTTGATCAAAAATTATAAACCGATTTGTTTTCTGAAAACCCTATTTTCAATACGTTCATTACCATTGAACGTAAAATCCTAGGAATTCACCTGGAATTCATTAGGTCACCTGAACTAAATCGGGTGTCAACCGTAAGAACGGTGGTTGCATAGTGGTCAAAGACAGGACCTTGTGCCAAACCGACAAATTATAAGGGTGAGCTTTACTATTGCTCCTACCAAGGATAGTAATTGCGTCCGACACGTTATAGACCATAATCAAAAGCATGTCACGGGACATTGCCTTAACAGTTGCTTGTTCAACGCTTTCCTTTACAACCGGACGGTAGTTTGCCGAAAGGTAATATACGGGACAAGTAAACTGGACGTGTTGCTTTCCAAATACAAGGTTAGCAAGTGGGTGACACAAAACCGCAAGTTTTGAGCTAAAATTTTCAAATCTGAAACCCACCAAACCCACAAAAATATTTTGCAAACACCGGTAAAGGGTTATTCCGGAAAACTTATCTAGGGTAAAAACTAGATTTAATTTTCAAAAGATCAAATGTTTTCATAAAGATCCAATTTCCTTAATGGATCTAAATTTTTATAGTCATGTGGGACTGTAAACCATATCGTTACTACCATTGTTTATACCGCCATATAGAAATCACTGATGTACAAAGTGTGAAGAATAAAGAAGTGATTCTGGTATTTCAAGACAATATTGCTTGAGGACAAGCAACGCTCAAGTGTGGGAATATTTGATAATGCTAAAAACGAACATATATTTCATAGCATTATTCCTCAAGAAAGACAAGCTTTTAGTTGCAATTGTTCTATTTACAAGTGATATTCGTTTAAATAATAAAAGGTGAAGACAAAAGACAGATTCGACGAATTGAAGACGCAAACGACCAAAAAGCTCAAAAGTACAAAAGACAATCAAAAAGGTTCCAATTATTGATAAGAAACGTCTCGAAATCACAAGAGTACAAGATTCAAAACGCAAAGTACAAGATATTAAATTATACGCGAGGACGTTCGAAAATCCGGAACCGGGACCAGAGTCAACTCTTAACGCTCGACGCAACGGACTAAAAATTACAAGTTAACTATGTATATAAATATAATATAATATATAATTAATTATATTAATTATATATATATTATATATATATAATAAAAACCGTCGGCAGAGAAAACTCCAAGGACTGAGCTGTAATTTCTATCTCCGCGACTCGCGGAGTTTGGAGAGGTTTTTGCCGCGAGTCGCGGAGCCCCAATTTTCAACTCTGGCTATAAAGCAAACCGAATTCTGATCAAATTTGATCATCTTTTTCTTCTCTTATCATACGATATATATATATATATAATTTATATTTTAATTTTAATTTTAATTATAATTCTAATAATAAGGGTATGTTAGCGAATGTTGTAAGGGTATAAGTCGAAATTCTGTCCGTGTAACGCTACGCTATTTTTAAATCATTGTAAGTTATGTTCAACCTTTTTATATTAATGTCTCGTAGCTAAGTTATTATTATGCTTGTTTAAAACGAAGTAATCATGATGTTGGGATAATTACTAAAATTGGGTAATTGGGCTTTGTACCATAATTGGGGTTTGGACAAAAGAACGACACTTGTGGAAATTAGACTATGGGCTATTAATGGGCTTTATATTTGTTTAACTAAATGAAAGTTTGTTAATGTTAATATAAAGATTTACAATTGGGCGTCCCTATAAATTACCATATACACTCGATCGGACACGATGGGCGGGGTATTTATATGTACGAATAATCGTTCATTTAACCGGACACGGGAATGGATTAATAGCCACTAGAATAATTAAAACAGGGGTGAAATTACATTCAAGGGTAATTGGTGTAATTGTTAACAAAGTAGTAAAACCTTGGTTTACACGCAGTCGATAACCTGGTGTATTCATTAAACAAAGTATTAAAACCTTGTTACAATTCGAATCCCCAATTAGTTGGAATATTTAACTTCGGGTATAATAATAATTTGACAAGGACACTTGCAATTTATATTTATGACTGATGGACTGTTATGGACAAAAACCAGACGGACATATTGAATAATCCAGGACAAAGGACAATTAACCCATGGGCATAAAACTAAAATCAACACGTCAAACATCATGATTACGGAAGTTTAAATAAGCATAATTCTTTTATTTCATATTTTATTTCCTTTATTTTATATTTAATTGCACTTCTAATTATCGCACTTTTATTTATTGTTATTTAATCGCACTTTTAATTATCGTACTTTTTAATTATCGCAAGTTTATTTTATCGCACTTTTATTATTCGCAATTTCATTATCGTTATTTACTTTACGCTTTAATTTAAGTCTTGTATTTATTTTATATTTTACATTAGGTTTTAACTGCGACTAAAGTTTTAAAATCGACAAACCGGTCATTAAACGGTAAAAACCCCCCTTTATAATAATAATATTACTTATATATATATTTGTATTTTTAATAAAAGTAAACTAATATAGCGTTGAGCTTTGTTTAAAGATTTCCCTGTGGAACGAACCGGACTTACTAAAAACTACACTACTGTACGATTAGGTACACTGCCTATAAGTGTTGTAGCAAGGTTTAAGTATATCCATTCTATAAATAAATAAATATCTTGTGTAAAATTGTATCGTATTTAATAGTATTTTCTGCTAAAATTTAATAACTATTTTATATACACCTCGCATAACATCAGTGTTCAATCCATATGAATGATTATTTTTGTCTCTATGCATGGGACGTATGTTTATGAGAAATGAAAATATGAAATCTTGTGGTCTATTAAACTTATGAAATGATTATTTATGCTAAACTAATGAACTCACCAACCTTTTGGTTGACACTTGAAAGCATGTTTATTCTCAGGTACGAAAAGAAATCTTCCGCTGTGCATTTGATCATTTTAAAGATATTACGTGGAGTCATTCACGACATATTTCAAAAGACGTTGCATTCGAGTCGTTGAGTTTATCAAGATCATTATTAAGTCAATTATAGTTGGATATATTATGAAATGGTATGCATGTCTGTCAACTTTAGATGTAATGAAAGATTGTCTTTTCAAAACGAATGCAATGTTGTAAAATGTATCATATAGAGGTCAAGTACCTCGCGATGTAATCAACTGTTGTGAATCATTTATAATCGATACGGACTTCGTCCGGATGGATTAGGACGGGTCCTTTCAATTGGTATCAGAGCGGTGGTCTTAGCGAACCAGGTCTGCATTAGTGTGTCTAACTGATAAGTCGTAAGGATGCATTAGCGAGTCTGGACTTCGACCGTGTCTGCATGTCAAAAGTTTTGCTTATCATTTCGTGTCTAAAATCATCTACTTATTACTCTTAGGAACTTACATGCTTATCATTCTTAGTCTAGACACATATTACTGCATTGATTGCATGAAAAGTGTATAGACAAAATTCGTATCTTAGCGTATCTGTTATTATTACCTTTGCCTAACAAATTCCGTAGATTCCTCCGTAATTTATGAGATTTTAGCATTATATATGCATATATAAATTATGTATTGCAGAGTACTAATTTACATCCTATAATCTATTTCTTATCGAAAATCCTTCATCTGATCGTACGAGATGAATACTGCAACCAGTTCGAGTCCCTCAGATTACAATAGCTATTTCGGTAGTTATTCCGACAGCTATTCCGACATAGATGTTCACCTAAGCTCCGAAAACAGCGACATCAGCATGAATCAACCAATCAGCCATTATCAATTCATCTGATGGGTTCGTAGTCGACTTAATTAATGGAAACGCGCAGAAGGTAATCCCTTCCAACAACCGAATTCACCTCTTGACAATGAACCTGAAGCGTTTACCGGCGAACCTGTTCGAAACACCATTTTCAGTCTCATTTCCAGGGTAACTCGACAAGATTATATTCTATCCACAATTCTGAACCTTATTCATCCACTCGTCCCGACTGACAATCATCCTGGAGTAATAAATCAACGAACTTCGCGCTCGAATAATCAATTCGGAGAATATGGTGGAAAATGTACCAGCTTCAGCAACATCACCGGCACCAACAGTATTACCAATATCAACACCAGTACCACCAACAACCCAAGTTTCAACATCACATGCCTCAACACCTCAATCTATACCCCAAGCATGATCTTCGTTCTACATATCGTTTTACATCGATTATCTTCGTTCTACTTATCGTTACACATCATTTATTTTCGTTTTACCTGGCAATTATGTAATCTTTAATATTTTAGAGATTATGTATTCTAGTTCTAACAGTAAACCATATGAGTTTAATATCACATTGACTCATTAAATCCATGATTACATCTGAAGAAAATATATATGTAAGTATATTTTCATAAAGTCTGTAATTAAAAAGTCTTTCGTACAAACTATTAATGATGAAAATATTTTAACGGGTAGGTAATACCCGAGGAATATTTAGATTTCACATTAATAAGTTACAATGTACATTCTTTGAATCTGATTCAACAGTCATTTACTATCCTACTTACTCCATAGATATATGTATCTGTTCACCAAAGAATAACCATTTTCATTCCAATTAAATTTCACATACGAGCTTCTGCCGATCAAAACCCAAGTCAAGATTTGACAAGTGGCATAATGAAGAAAATAATGAACAAAATAAAATTTATTAGTAACCAATTAATTAACTACGTAAAACTTTAAAACTATGTTAACTGTTCCTAGCTAACTGTTACTATATGACTATTTCCTTAAAATATACTGGTTTTGGTGGAGCTATTGAACTATTGGAATATTGGACTACTATTATGGACAATTAAAAATTATTAAAAGAGTAGGAAATATTAAATACAACACTTTTCGACTTAAAAGATTGTAAATAAACTTCATCTTCTACAGTTAAATATTTTCTCAAGTTGCCACTTGATCTCATCTTAAACCTCATCTGTATCTTGACGATTACAATCTGCGTTCAAACCTTTCATGATTCTTGAAAACACCTCAATCGATAAGATGAATCAACCTCACTTCATCTACGGAAGGAAAGGTTTATGCATATAGTTATGCACCTGAGAAACTCTCAGCAACTGAGTAAAAGTTTAACACGTAGCCGCATCAGATCCTTTGGCATTTATTAGCAAAAATAAATTTGCGATCCCTTTTCAAAGTAGCCAATTTTGTCACAACTCCAGCAAGTCAACTTCGACTTTTCATTCGAAGTAGCCTTACTATAATCCTGATATATACAATTACCCTTTTTATAACGGAGAATTCTTTTATATTCCACCATATTACCAGAAGACGTACCAGCAGCCTCGTTGTTTTTTTTGGCTTAAATCTCTCTGACAAATCATTATATTTATTCATTGAAACCCTATCATATACTCATCTGCATCTTGTAACGAGAACTGCCATACCAATTACCGGGAATCAGCAAATTTGTATTTTGAGTCTCGCAACGTTTCCACATCAACAGTTATATGTATCCATATAACATTTATCTCTTAGAACTATGATCTTCCATTCTGAAATTCAGAAAAGCACCCAGTCTGTGAATTAATGCTCTAAATTTTGAAAAGTTGAATGAAGCAACAAAAACTATGGATGATTTTAACAGTCAAAAGTTTGATAAAAAAAAGATACGTTGGAAAAGCTCAAAAGGAAGTTTGGTACTGAAAAACGAATTGAGCAAACCATGAAGGAGACTCTGAGCAAATCACAAGGACTAAACTTGTACATAAAGAACCCTGATGATTCTGTTTCTGATGAAGTCTTTAGTGAATATCTTGCTCCTTATTTATTCTAAATCCTTGCGAAAGGATTTTCTTCATCAACATTCGATCTCAGAAATTCTGAAAATATCATCATAAATATCTTTGATATTTCCGAGAATATTTTCATAACAATTCTTATCTGAAATCATTAATCTCTTCGTGCTATCAGTGTTACATCATATAGAAACTGTTAGTTTCTATATTCTGTAAACTTTCGAGCTTGAAATATGAATGTTATTGAAGTAATGTTGGGAACTGATGCATGAGTTAGTATAATATAATGACACTTGATCAACGTGATTATATTACAGTAAGTCATGCTGAGTTTCTAATGGAACGTGATGATTCACAGATCATAACGTCATCATGTGCCATGTTACACGACTCTTACATTCTACCCAATCTCCAAGTATATCAAGAACATATATTCTTAATAGTTCTAGCTTTTCAGATATTCTAGTAAATTGAAAAATCAAGATCGTGCCATTACGATTTCCTTCTAGAACATTAACTATGTTCATTTCAAAATCCATATCTACGAATTCCGGACCATTATTCGCTTGACTTGAAGTCGGGAAGAGGAGACGAAAGTATGGAACTCTTGAATATAAAGAAAATATAAAGCTCGACAACAACACATAAATTACAAACCGTGCATATCAATACGTATTGCCACGTAAAGGCACGGGAAAATTAAAAATACTATAACCCCAAGATAATAGTAGAAGTAAATATAATCCTCCGGTGGTAGATGAAAGAGAAGAATGACAGATATGAAAGTTAAGAGTATATCAAGGATCAGAACTGGATGGAGCATATTAATGAATGCTTTAAAAATATGAATCAGGGGAGAAAGAATGGAAGGTGTGAGCTGTGAAAATAAGGAAACGAAGGGAGTGGATTTATAGTAAAATATCCGACAGAGCAATCGAAACAGATTATTGCATTTAATCAAAGAAGATCTGATTTCCTATATCGCCGAAGAACCAAATCTTATTACGAAGATTTTCTTTAAATCCCATGAATTCCGGAAATCAATCATAACTACGTCATCAGTTCCCTCTCTTGCGATAGCTTCGATTATACTCTTCGCGTAATCAAATTTTTTTTACCTATATTACTCACTGATGATAAAACTCTAATTTCTAGCTCGGATACGTCATGAAAACATACTTATTGTCAGCCATGACCATTCCACTCAAATTCCGGGATGAAATTTCTTTAACGAGTAGGTACTGTGACAACCCGGGAATTTCCGACCAAATTTAAACATAATCTTATTATGATTCCGATACGATAAGCAAAGTTCGTAATGTTGAGTCTCGAAAACTTTGGAACAGTTTACATGAATGCATTTACCCTTTTGACCTTGCCTGATGATTCACGAACAATTGTTTATAAACCAATATGTATATGAATAATTATATAAATGCAGGTACATATAAAAACTGTAAATAATAAAATATAATTAATTAGGTTGATATTAAAATATATATATATATATATATATAACTAATAATTATATACATAAATATTTGGTAATGTGTTAAAACGTATAAATGAAAAATATTCAATATATGTATTATATAATAGTGCATAAATAAAAATGGTGATATTAATATATGAAATTATTAGTTAAAATATAGTTAATACATTATAATAGCACTTTCATTTTTATCATTAAAACAAATATCAATATTATGAATATTATTAATTTAAATAAAATTTGATACATTTAATTTGTTATATTATTATTATTACTAATTACTAATATGTTATATATATATATATATATATATATATATATATATATATATATATATATATATATATATATATATATATATATATATAAAATACATATACACATGCATAACTTAAAGTCACACAAAACACCATCCCCTACATATTACTTGTATTCTCAGGGGATAGTACACTACATATATATTTAATCATTCACACACATGATTAAGGAGAAACAATGGAGATTTTTTTTATATTATGTCGATAACTAAATCCAAACAAGGCTGTTATACTATTACAATTCACTGTACGTAATTGAAATCTGATTGAATTACTGTGTTAAATTGATTGATTACATTCTCGTTTCATTTCACTTTCAGTGTTTCTAAGATATTACTAATATTTTGAGAATGCACATATATATTATATACATATATAAGCATTTGATTCAACACCACCACATTTTAATCATCACCCAAACACTTCTGTTTGTTATGATATTCGATTTCAGTTGATAAGGACCCAAAACAAACTCGCACCATATTCAATCAACAAACCCCACTTGCCTCTTTATTTTTTGTCTTGAATTATATCACAATCACCTTTATCCTTCTCTTACTACTTATTCATAATTAATAGATATACATATGCACGTTTGATTCTCCAATTATTTAATAATAATAAGTTACTAGTAAGGTGAGTTTACTGTAATGCCATTTGTTTCTTTGGCTATATACACATATCATTACATATTTACTCCATATATTTTCAATTAAACTTCAACACCTTCATCACCTTGAAAACCCGCCACCACCTTGTTTTCTTTTGCTAACCATTGACACCATCACCTGCTCAATTCCTACTACTGCTACGAAGGAGCTACTGCTATTGTCCGTTGTTTCTGAGCAGCCATAAAAGCCACCTTCCACCACCCTAATCCACCACTATCTCTCTCTCTCTCTTCACTAATTCTATTTTCTGTTTCAGTCGACAAAAGAACCACCACCACCACTGTTTCAACCACCACCACAACTACTGTAACTGCCGTTTTGTTGCTGCTACTTCTGTCCGTGTTTGCTCGCTATAAACAGACCCAAAACCAAACACCTTTAGTTACTACTTTTGATGTTCTCATGTTAATCAAACTACTATGTTGTTGTTGTTGCTCTTTTTCGTTTACAGTCAATAACACAACCACACAACCGCCATCTATCCTTCTGTTTTACTTTCATTCGATTACCATCATCACTACTGACACCACAACACCCATAACTACTCCTACTACTGTTTCTATTTTGGAATCAACGTACCACCAAAATCGCCATCTTCAACCCCACAACCATCAAACAACCCAACACCACCACTACCATTATCATTTATACTGTTGCAACTGGTATTAAAATCATTTCTATTTCAAAAATCTATCTATCACGATAAAGATGGTGACACGGAGGAAAGGAAAACATTAAGAATGATACAAATGATTATGAAAGATGAATGGTGCTATTGTTCTTTATGCTCCTGGTCAAAACTGAAGCCCCACATGATGGATTCTTGTTTGCCATTTCGTTTCAACCAATCAAGGAGTGGAGCCAAGTTAAACAAGTCAAACCCTTTTATTTTTTTTATTTGTCGACTTCTGTTTCATGAATAACACTGGATACCGAAAACTAATGTTTAATGGACTAATTAAATTGTTGTTGGGCCATCGCATTAATATATTTTTGGGCCGTTTACATGTTATTGTGATTAGGCCAAGAGCTATAAAATTCTGTTGGGCTGCAGCCTACGGTTGGGCTTGTGGAGTTGGATTGCGGTTTCCTTAATACAATTGAGACCCAACAAAATCCTTTAGGTATTAGGACGTTATGATAAAGAAGTAAATGATTTTAAGATGATTATGATCGTGAAGATAAAGATGTGATGATAAAGATACATAGTAATCGTGATTGTATGTTAAAGAAGATGCTTGTGTTCGATATGAAGATAGTTATGACAATAATACACGAGGAAGTAGAATAATGATGATGAGATGACGAAACTTTGATGATGATGTTAAATGTAACCACGAATGATAACAAACAATAATAATGAATACGATTATGATGATTGAGGTATGATTTGTGATGATAATTAGGGTTATCAAGAAGTAGAAGGAAAACAGAAATAGTGGTTTAAATATAATTAAAGTATAAAATAAACAGAAATGTAAAGACAGAAGAATGGTTTAGGGTGTTATGTTTGAATGAGAGGTCACGGGTTCGAGCCTGGTCTGTGGCACTTCATTTTTGGAGTTTTTCATTAAGGTAGTCTTATTTATTTATTATCATTATTATTATTATTATTATTATTATTATTATTATTATTATTATTAATATGTTATAATGAAAGATAAACACTAGTTAAAAAAAAAATATGTAAATTAAATATAACTACACCTATATAACCAATAATTTAACAAGTATATCATTAATAATAAAATATATATTTATTCGATTACGATTATGTGTGTTGATATATATACAAATGATATAGGTTCGTGAATCCGAGGCCAACCCTGCATTGTTCAGTTGTTCAATATAGTCATATGTATTTTTACTACAAAATACATTAGGTGAGTTTCATTAATCCCTTTTTAAATGTTTTCGCAATATATATTTTTGGGACTGAGAATACATGCGCTGCTTTTATAACTGTTTTACGAAATAGACACAAGCAATCGAAACTACATTCTATGGTTGGATTATTAAACCGAATATGCCCCTTTTTATTAAGTCTGGTAATCTAACAATTAGGGAACTGACACCCTAATTGACGCGAATCCTAAAGATAGATCTATCGGGCCCAACAAGCCCCATCCAAAGTACCGGATGCTTTAGTACTTTGAAATTTATATCATGTCCGATGGAGGATCCCAGAATGATGGGGATATTCTTATATGCATCTTGTTAATGTCGGTTACCAGGTGTTCAATCCATATGAATGATTATTTTTGTCTCTATGCATGGGACGTATGTTTATGAGAAATGAAAATATGAAATCTTGTGGTCTATTAAACTTATGAAATGATTATTTATGCTAAACTAATGAACTCACCAACCTTTTGGTTGACACTTGAAAGCATGTTTATTCTCAGGTACGAAAAGAAATCTTCCGCTGTGCATTTGATCATTTTAAAGATATTACGTGGAGTCATTCACGACATATTTCAAAAGACGTTGTATTCGAGTCGTTGAGTTTATCAAGATCATTATTAAGTCAATTATAGTTGGATATATTATGAAATGGTATGCATGTCTGTCAACTTTAGATGTAATGAAAGATTGTCTTTTCAAAACGAATGCAATGTTGTAAAATGTCATATAGAGGTCAAGTACCTCCCGATATAATCAACTGTTGTGAATCATTTATAATCGATACGGACTTCGTCCGGATAGATTAGGACGGGTCCTTTCAATTGGTATCAGAGCGGTGGTCTTAGCGAACCAGGTCTGTATTAGTGTGTCTAACTGATAAGTCGTTAGGATGCATTAGCGAGTCTGGACTTCGACCGTGTCTGCATGTTTATTCTTAGTTCTATCCCGTTTGAAGCTTGTTTTGAAAGTAACACGCTCATGACCTCGTCGTAATATTTTATGTATAATATTACTAAAAATATTAAGATTAATAATAATAATAATCTTAATAATATAATAATAATAATAATAATAATAAATAAATACTTACGGAGTAATATGTGTAAAAAAAAAAACATGCGCAAGAAACCTGGTATTTATAGCCATAATTCCAGATTCTGATGCCCATGCGAGTGCATGGGATTTTAGTGCAAATCTCATGCACTTGCATGAGCTCATGCACTCGCATGAGTTTTATGCCTATTTTCCATGCGATCGCATGGCCGTCATATCCAGCTCACATATTTTTTGTTTTCTTGTTTGTCGACATAATTAAATATAATATAAATAATATATATAATTTAAATAATTAATTATATATTATATTAAATTCATGTGCATAGTTGACTTGTAATTTTCGTTCCGATGACTCGTACGTTGTCACTCGACTTATGTCCCGGTTCCGGTTTCTCGAACGCATTTTTGTACGCTTAGAAAACTCGCAATTTACGTTTTGTGACTCGTACCTTTATCAAAATATAGTCTTAAATTATCAATAAACTATATCATTCAAAGTGTATCTTAAACTTTCGAGTGTTTTGGTCATTTACTTCTATAAATCATTGTCTCGCTATTTATTGATATTTGATATATATATATATATAATAACAAATCGTTTTATGACCAAGTTAATATATATTTTCAACATTCATAAACACGTTTTAAATATACTTCGCAAGTTATTCATACAATTAATATTCCAACTTATCATATATATTCAAATAAATATTTAAACCAATAAGTTTAATGTACGGTATTAAACAATTAATACATTGTTATGTTTTCAAGTTATAGTATATATATATGTATCTATATACATATAATTGTTCGCGAATTGTCGAGAACAACCGAAAGGTATTTGAATAGTTCAAAAATTTTGAGATTTAGTTTTACAGACTTTGCTTATCGTGTCAGAAATGTTAATCATACAAAGATTAAGTTTAAATTTGGTCAGAAATTTCTGGGTCATCACAACTTGGTTCGCTAAGACCACCACTCTGATACCAACTTTAACGACCCGTTCATATCGATTATAAATGATTCATCTCAATTGATTTCATTGCGAGGTATTGACCTCTATATGATACGTTTTACAAATATTGCATTCGTTGAAAGACAACTCATTTCAAAATATAACCTTTCGATACAAATGATATATGATTCTCCTAATATGAATGACTAATCTTTTATAACAGTCTTTTTGAACTCAATGACTTGAATGCAACGTCTTTTGAAATATGCCATGAATGACTTCAATTAATATTGCTAAATTGAGCAAATGCATAGCGGAAGATTTTTTTCGTACCTGAGAATAAACATGCTTAAAAGTGTCAACCAAAAGGTTGGTGAGTTCATAGGTTTATCATAATCATTCATTTCCATAATTTTAATAGACCACAAGATTTCATTTTTATATTACACATAACCTGTGTAATAAAATAGTACGCATAACTTGCGAATTAAAATTCATTCATACGGTGAACACCTGGTAACCGACATTAACAAATGCATCTAGAATATCCCCAAATATACAAGTACACTCATCTATATATAAAATTGAAGTACTAAAGCATCCATAACCTGGATGGGGTTTGTTAGGCCCAATAGATCTATCTTTAGGATCCGCGTCAATTAGGGTGTCATACCCCAACCTTAACCATAAGGACGAATACAATAACATATGATTTCATCGCGAGGTATTGACCTCTATATGCAACATTTTTCAAAAACTGCATTCGTTTTTACAATACAAACCATAGCTTTTATTACAAATACAAGGTTTAAACAACTTAATAATGATTATCGTTTAGTGATAATCTTAGACTTACAAACTTTACATGTGATAATAACAATACGACCTCTAACATATTTTACATTACAAATCCTCCGATATGCAGTTTTATTTTTGACACAAATATGCATACTCAAGATCTTGCTTAAATTCAACATGTTGCAGCGGAAGCTTTTAGTTATCACCTGAGAATAAACATGCTTAAAACGTCAACATAAAGTTGGTGAGATATAGGTTTAATGCCGGCAGCGTTATAAATATAGACCACAAGATTTCATATATAAACGTTTTAATAAAAATATTCTAAGTTGTTGAGCACTTGATAACCATACTTAACATTTAATCAACGTCGCATATTCCCTTTATTATGAAATCTTACTACACCGTACCAAGTGTAGTTACCGAAACGAAGTACTGTGCAACCGTTGAATACTGGTCGTCCAGTCCGGTTGGGGTTGTCAGGCCCGATAGATCTATCAACAGGATTCGCGTTTACAATACCTCATGTAAATAATAGTTACCAAGTTACAGGGAAGTATGCCAGTGGTACAACTCAGCGTAGAATATATATTTTTAATCACTCGTGTCCATAACGTAAATCATAAAATGCATGTATTCTCATCCCGAAATATTTAGAGTTTAAAAGTGGGACTATATACTCACCTTTTCCTTGAAGGTATTTAACTCGACTTGGTCTCTGATAGATATCACGAACCTAACCATATATATAATATATCAACATATTTTCTTTTCAAGTAATCGTTACATATATATATATATATACTTATAATACTTTTAATATTTTCTTAGTCCGTAGTTAGCAGTCTGTTGTTAATGGTCCATAATTAGTTGCTCAATAAAATAAATAAAGACCCCATCGTATTCGTATTGATCATAATTAATCTCGACCCATGGTACCATGTTGTCAAATGACGTGTTGCGTACATAAAGTACCGTGTTGTCAGATGACGTGTTGCGTACAATCATGAGGTCTTATGATTAATCTTCTCGTGTTGTTTACGGGTGGTCCTGTAATATATAAAATCAAATCATAAGTAAATATATATTAAATATTATGTTAATTAGCCAAGATATGATTAATCCGATTTTGTCATAATATGATATATTACAGGTTTTGAAGTGTTTTAAAAATCAAATTAGAAGGATCTATTTAGTTTGCGAACAGGTTTGAAATCATTCAAACTATGTTCTTGTTGTTAAAAATTTTATAACACAAAATAAAATATGAATCGAATAAGATTATGAATAAGGTTACTACCTCAAGTTACTTGGATAAAGCTACTGGAAAAGATAGAAAATAATCTTGATCAAACTTTCTTATGATGATTATAGGTTGTTCATGAAGCTAGTTCTTCATGAGTATTTACTGAGATTGTAAAGAACACTTAGAGTTCCTAAGAGTGTGTTTTTTTTTGTTAGAGAAAGATGGTTGTAAGAATGAAATGAAAAACCAAGGTGATGGTGATACTTATAGGACAGTCTGGTTGTTGAGGGAACAAGGACAAATTATTGTGTTGAATTTTTGAGTAATAATGTATGCTAGCTTACAAATAAGATTCCCTCTTATCTAGGGCAGATCTAAAGCTGATAAGGATATTGATTTGATGTGTATTTACCAATAGTAAATACGTATGGATGATGGGTATGATACGGTAAAAGAAGCTCAAAATCGGGCTTTTATTTTGGGTCCAACCGGGCCAAAAATAAAATTTTAAGACATTTTTAATAAAGCAATGTTAGCCCAAAAAAAAATTTCCAAGCTGACCTGGCAGCTCGACCCCAGCCAGGGGCTCTGCCCCTTGGACCCTGCCAGGGGTTGCCACCCCTTGGACCCCGCTTATCGGGGGCGCTGCCCCCGAACCCCCGTCATAATCAAGATAAGTTCAAACAAGTGTGCACTCCACACTTCCCCAAACTTGTTCGATATTTATCAAGATTATTTTGGTTACAAATTAATCCCATTACACTTAAATCATATTGGTGACATAAATCACAACACATTATAGATTGTAAGTATATATGTCAAAGAACGTTACATATAGTTATCGTTTTGAAAACTTAAGTTAGTGGTCTCAAAGTATACTTATAACTCATTGTTGTTAGTTCACAATGAAATGTTAAACCATCCTTAAATCATGTTAAATATGTATAGATATGTACATATACATAATCGTATAATTATCGTGTGTTATATAGTTCGTGATATCATCGGTCAAATTGGACGGCCAAACGTTGTGTAAAACTCTTTTCAAAAATATAAGTCTCAACAGTTTGGATTGCTTATCATGTTGGTAAGGTTTAATTTATGTAAATATTAATCTCATAAGTATAGAACGATCGGAAAATTCCGGGTCGTTACATAGGGGGTCTGTTCCCTAATTCTTAGGCTACCAAGCTAAAAGGGTGATATCCGGTATAATGATTCAGCCATAGAATGTAGTTTTAAGTACTTATGTCTATTTCGTAAAATAATTGTAAAAAGAGCGCATGTATTCTCAGTCCCAAAAATATATATTGTAAAAGTATTTAAAAAGGGAGCAAATGAAACTCAATATACTGTATTTTGTAGTAAAAATACATATGACGGCACTGGATAAGTGCAGGGTTGGCCTCGGATTCACGAACCTATATCAATTGTATATCTATTAAAATATATAATCGTAATCGAACAAAATTATATTTTATTTATTAGTGATACTCCCTCCGTCCCAAATCTATTGTCCTGCTTTGACTTTTGTGGTCTTTTTCTTTCAACTTTGACTTTAAATATTTTCGTATATATTATATGTTATTCTATGAAATTTATATCAATTGATTGGTTTTTGAACATATTTTTTAACAGTGTAACATTCATCAAGTATTATGTAACATATAAAAAGTAATTTAAAGTCAAAATTGAAAAGATTAGACCTCTAAAGTTAAAAGTGGACAATAGATTTGGGACGGAGGGAGTATAATTTTATATTATTAGCATATATATTTTTCATTATTAAATGTATTCATTTTATATATAAAAGTATTAATATTGTTAAGTTATGTAAGTTAAATATATTTTTATATATATCATTCTTTTGTTGAAACTAGTAATTGTAATAATAATGAAATAATATTTGTAATGGTAAAAATGATAATATTGATAATACTTAATATTACTAATAAAAATAATAATATTAATAATCTTATTAGTGATAAATATAATGATGTTAATAACAATAACTATAAAAATATTAGATTTACTGTTAATGATAGTTTTAATAATATTAATAAATTAATAAATAAAAAATGTTAATTTTAATAAATTGATAATCGTAATAATCGTGATAATAATAATAATTATAATTTGATACTAATACTAATATTAATGATAATAATAGTTTGTGTTATTTTCGTAATAACAATAAGAATAATTATCATATTCATAAAAATAATAATAATCATACTTATATCATTAATAATAATAATAATAATAATAATAATAATAATAATAATAATAATAATAATATTAATACTTAACGGTATTACTTAATAATAACTAAAATGATAATAAAAATCATGTTGTTAATATTAACATAACAATAACAATAATTATCATAACAATAATCATATTAATATTAATAATAATAATAATAATAAGTAATAATAATAATAATAATAATAATAATAATAATAATAATAATAATAATAATAATAATAATAATAATAATAATAATAATAATAATAATAATAATAATAATAATAATAATAATAATAATAATAATAATAATAATAATAATAATAATAAGTAAATAAATGAAGACTACCTCAAAGGAATGAATTCCAAAAAAAAAAAACAGCCCATGCCCGGGCTCAAACCCGAGACCTCACGCTTAACCCGAAACACCCTAAACCATTGCACCAAATTAATTTTTCCTGATTTATACCCCTTTTAAATTCCTTTAAGCCTTTTCTGTTTCATGTTCTTCTCCTTCTTAAATACAAAGTTGACCAGGGAGATCAGCAATCATATTAACAAATTGATGGTTTTGTTTAGGATTGGTAGACCAACAGAAATAACCAGGAAGTGGTGTTTGAATTAATCAAACAGAAAAAACAAAACTGCAGACATGAATTCCCGATATGAACCCAACATCAATTTCGAAATTTGAATCTTTAGAGATAGTTTTAATGAATCAATTCTAACAACTCTGCATTAGCACATTTTGAAAAATGTTACAAAATCAAGCTTTTAATGTTCTTGGTCAAGAACAGAGGTAAACGTGCAGTTTAAATAAAGTGTTTAATTCATTAATAAGCAGCGATTTAAAAATGATAAATGATGTTTGAAGAGTGAATGAGTTACCTAACAACAAGGATAGATTAATTTATAGAACGATTTGAGTGTCGACTTGTATCCATTAATCAGTCAATAACAGAAAACAAAAATAGTGTGCAGTTCGATTGTGAAGGCTAACGGATTTTGTTCTTTATGAAATTGATTTGTAAAATCTTGAGACAGAAAACAAAATTAGCTATAGTTCTGATCGAGATGTTCAATTGAATTTGATTCCTAATGATCTTTACGTACGATATTTATATAAATATTATTAATAATTAATAATAATAATTATATTAATAATAATTCAAATACTAATATTAATAATAATAATAATAATAATAATAATAATAATAATAATAATAATAATAATAATAATAATAAGAGTAATATTTAATAATAAGTCACAATAATAATAATTTTTGTGAATCTGATAATAATAATATTATTAATGATAATTATAATTATATTAGTATTGATAATAATATTTATATATATCAAATTTCATATTTATATCTTTCTCATAATAATATTTATAATAAGGATCTTTATTATGATAACCCTAAAATTATTAGAATTTATTAATTACAAATATAACAATAATAATAATAATATAATTAATACTAATATTGATATTAGTAATAATAATAATAATAATAATAATAATAATAATAATAATAATGAAAGTAATAATAATATTATGATACTATATCCTTAACTTGTAATTATATCTAATATATTAATATTACATATTATTAATTATGTATTATATAATATCTATAATTTTTATATATATCCCAATATACATATAATAATTATGTATAGAAATCATATATCTTTATATAGATTCATTTCAATTGCAACTTAAATATTTTTGTATCATATTTTTCATATTTAGTTTAAGCAATTAAATCATATATTATTATGTCAAATTATTATATGTATTATATATACATATATTTATATTTATATGTATATTTATATTTATCTGTATACACATTTATTTACAATTAATGGTTCGTGAATCGTCGGGAGTAGTCAAAGGGTAATTGATTACATGAATATAATTTCAAAATTTTTTTGAGTCTCAACATTAAAGACTTTGCTTATCGTGTCGGAAACATATAAAGATTAAGTTTAAATTTGGTCGGAAATTTTCGGGTCGTCACATAATCCTCTCCACTTGGGCCTCTACAACCAGATTTCTCTCCTGACTCCAGCCCGGATCCACCTTCCTTTGGCCCATCTAACTCAACTAATCCATCACAGCCTATAGTCAGCTCATCACCATCGATTCCATTACCTCTAGCACGAACTATTAATACCCGTAGCATGTCCGGAATTCACAAACCTAAAATTACTTTCAATTTTTCGGCGTTTACGTCTCTCTCTCTCTCTCTCTCTCTCTCCCCCATTTCACGTAATCCTAAAGATGCATTACTAGATCCTAATTAGAAACTGGCTTTGACCGATGAATTTAATGCTTTAATTGATAATAAGACATGGGTTTTAATTCCACGAACTGATGATATGAATATAATACGTTCTATGTGGGTTTTTAAACATAAGATGAAATATGATGGTTCCTTTGAGCGGTATAAGGTTCGTTTGGTTTGTGATGGCAGGTCACAACAGGTTGGTGTTGATTGTTTTGAGACATTTAGCCTAGTGGTTAAACCTACTACGATTCGCACCGTTCTCAGTCTCGCATTATCACAGTCTTGGTCCATTCATCAACTTGATGTCAAAAATGCATTCCTGCACGGAACACTTAAGAAGACTGTTTTTATGCACCAACCACTTGGGTTTCGTCATCCGGAATTACCTGATCATGTATGTCTACTCAAAAAATCGTTATATGGTTTAAAGCAAGCTCCGCGGGCATGGTATCAACAATTTGCTGAATACGTTATCTCTCTTGGTTTTGTTAACAGTAAGTGCGATAATTCTCTCTTCATCTATCAAAAGGGCACTAATGTCGCATATCTTCTACTATATGTTGATGACATTATTCTTACAACTTCTACCGCATCACTACGGGAATCTTTGATTAATCTGCTAGCTCGTGAATCCGCAATGAAAGATCTTCATCCTCTAAGTTATTTTTGGGTGTCGCGGTTGAACGACATCCTAATAGTCTGTTTTTAAATCAGACCACCTATGCGAATGATACTGTTGTACGTGCGGGTTTGTCTAATTGTAACCCGGTACGTACTCCTGTTGATACCACACCTAAGCTGGGTGCAAATGATGGCCTTCCAGTAGCAGATCCGACAAAATTTCGCAGTCTAGCAGGGGCTATACAATATCTAACGTTTACTAGTCCTGATATTTCTAATGCAGTTCAGCAGGTTTGTCTTCACATGCATGATCCCTGGGAATCTCATTTGCATGATTTGCGATGTATTGTTCGTTACATACAAGGAACTCTAGACTATGGGCTGCATCTATATAAAAATCCTTCTCGACGTCTCGTTGCCTACATAGATGCAGATTGGGCTGGATACCCCGATACTCGATGCTCTACTTCAAGATATTGTGTTTATTTTGGTGACAATCTTATCTCCTGGTCTTCTAAGCGACAGCCTACTTTGTCCCGTTCTAGTGCCGAGGCTGAATATCGCGGGGTGGCCAATGTCGTTTCTGACATTTGCTAGATTCGAAATCTACTTTTCGAGCTCAGTTGCCCGTTGCCGAAATGTACTCTAGTTGTGATAACGTCTCTGCTATTTATCTGTCCGGTAATCCAGTTCAACACCAACGTACAAAACACATTGAAATAGATATTCACTTTGTTCGTGAAAAGGTTGCCCGTGGCGAGGTTTACATATTACATGTTCCGTCCAGATTTCAGATTGCGGGTATCTTCACTAAAGGTTTACCAAGGGTATTATTTGATGATTTTTGGGACAGTTTCAGCATACGACCTCCTCCCGCTGAAACTGCGGGGGTGTATTAGATATTATTAGATATAGATATTCGTATAAAATAAAATTGTAATCTATTTTCAATTGTGATTCGTTAAATAAGATAGAGATTTAGTCTTGGGGGCCAAGCTAGAATAGCCGAGCCATATTTGTATATATACTCAAATTGAAATCAATGAAAAACATCGACAATTTAGTTTCTTACAATTAACATACTATATATATTACTCCGTAATATGCAACAATCAAATAAATAAACACACAACAACCACTAAGAGCTGAGTGGTTGTGGTCATGATATCATCGTAAGAGATTTTGAGCTCAAATTTTGAAATAGTAAAGTAAATAAATTAGAAGCAGCCGCTCATTATTAAGATTTTGCTACAGAGAAATTTATATATAAAAATTAAGGGAAAATATATTTAAGTGTCATTATCTCTTCACATTTTGTACCTGTAAAGCATTTATCCATGGAGTAGTTGAACTCATAAGTTTCAAGGTGAAGATATAAAGAAATTTTATAATGATAAAAATAAAAAATCATCGTTATTCATTACTCCATGTTTTACGCTTTGAAGCATCGCACTTTTTCAAACAAGTGCATCAAGTTTTTTCTATTTTTTCTATTAACTATATATTTTAATCATAAAACGTCCTGATTTAAAATAATATATTTTGACAAACAACGAATCACTGATTTATTGAAGCAAATGACCACAATGCTCAATTTTATAAGTTACATTTATTATAAGGTAATTTATTGATGAGTAAGTCAAATTATTAATAAGGGTACACGTCGCGTAACGTAAAAGACAAGTTTTCTAAGCGTACGAAAATGCGTTCGAAAAACCGGAACCGGTACTTAAGTCGAGGGTCAACGTACTACACATCGGTGTAAAAATTAAAAATTAACTATGCACGAGAATATAATATAATATTTAATTAATTCTATAGATTAAATAATATTTATATTATATTAATTAATATCATACGTGGTTTTGAGAAAACCGTGTGCTATTTGTTGTGCGCTTGCATGATGTCTAAAATGAGGATATGCCTATAAAACTCGTTCAGTTATCTAACCATTTTCATATCTCAAACTCTCTCGATCTCTTTCTCACATATATATGATATATAATATTATTATTATTATTATTATTATTATTATTATTATTATTATTATTATTATTATTAAGATTAATATTATTATCAATCTTAGGGTTAGGAGTGTTATTATTATTAGTATTATACATAAAATACTACGACGAGGTCATGACCGAATTATTTCAAAAACGGATTTTTAGAAGCGGGATAGAGCTAAGAAAATTATGGGTTATAGCTATGGAGGTTATGGGTATGGTTCATAGGTATGCTCGTGAGGTCAATCTAGTGTTTATCATCTCCGTTGCGTTTACGTACCTTTCCTGTAATATCAAATCTCAATATTGATACGTAAGCACTCATAATTTAATTTTTACATATTAATAGTGTATCTCTGACTAGTGCTCGAGTATATAGGATTATGCATGCTTGTACTTTTGATATTGTCGTTAGATAGGTTATGTTGAATCCTGAATTAGTTACATATGTGGTTGAGATAAGGTATAAGATATGCATGTCGTTGTAAAGCTAGCGAAAAATTAAGAACTTTTCATTTAGAACTCGAATGATTTCGATGAACGGATTAGAAGTTATAGTCAATTGAATTTTTGTACTATTATTAAAAATGATTATTATTATCGTCGTTAGTTTTATCTAATTATTATTATTATTATTATTATTATTATTATTATTATTATTATTATTATTATTATTATTATTATTATTATTATTAATGTTATTATTATCATTTTCAATAAAAGGTATTATCATTAAAAATTGTTATTTTTATTATTACTATCGTTATTATCGTTAAAGATATAATTAGTTTTATTATTATTATCATCATTAAAATAATTATTAGTATTATCATTAATATTATCATAATATTTATTATTATTAGTATTATTATAATTAAAACTAATATTAGTAACACCTAATTATTATGATTACTATTATTATCATTAATATGAACGCAATATAAAAGATGATTAAAAGCTATTAAACGAATCGTTTGTGAAATAATGAGTATGAGTATCATGATAAAATTAAAATATTGTAAGATATTGAATTAGATAAAAATTATCTTTCTTATTATTTTTATCATTTTATTATTATTAAAAGTATTAGTAATATTAAAACTATCATTTTTATTAAAATTATCATTTTTAATAGAAATATCATTGTTATTATAAAATATAATTATTATAATCAGCTTAGTACTGTTATTAATAAAAATTATTATTTTAATACTATTTTTAGTAAATATAAATATAGTTATTTTATTAGTAGAATAATAATAATTATTATTACAAAATAATACAACTTCTAATTATTATTGTTATTATCGATATTATTTTATCAAATAAATATGTAATACAAAGATATTTTACTACACGTAATATAATTACATTAATAATACCTAGCATTATATTTTATGATATTAAATGAACTTTATAAATTTTATTACTTAAGATATATAAAAGTATATTTTTATTATATAAATTTTAATATAAAATTTTATGTATTAATAAATGAATTATATTATTTACTCTAATAAATCTTTTAAAAATATTTAGAAAATATAAAACGACGATATTTAAACTATATAATAATCATGTATAAATTTTGGAAATAATTTTTGAGTCAAATTGACTTTGGTTGACTTTCGCATATTAGTCTCGAGCATTAGTATTGTGATACACTATGACCTGACCTAAATTGCTATACATATATTGACCAACATATAAATATATATATATAATTAATATAGGTTCGTGAATCCGAGGCCAACTTTGCACTTGTTCAATGACGTCATATGTATTTTTACTACGAAATACAGTATTGTGAGTTTCATTTGCTCCCTTTTTAAATGTTTTTGCAATATATATTTTTGGGACTGAGAATACATGCGCTGCTTTTATAAATGTTTTACGAAATAGACACAAGTACTTAAAACTACATTCTATGGCTGGATTATTAAACCGAATATGCCCCTTTTTAGTCTGGTAATCTAAGAATTAGGGAACAGACACCCTAATTGACGCGAATCCTAAAGATAGATCTATTGGGCCCAACAAGCCCCATCCAAAGTACCGGATGCTTTAGTACTTCGAATTTATCATGTCCGAAGGGAGTCCCGGAATGATGGGGATATTCTATATGCATCTTGTTAAGGTCGGTTACCAGGTGTTCGCCATATGAATGATTTTTATCTCTATGCAGTTTACGAAATGCCTGATATGAGAATGATGTTTATGAAAAATGAAATCTTGTGGTCTATTAAAATTATGGAAATGATGAATTATGATAAACTAATGAACTCACCAACCTTTTGGTTGACACTTGAAAGCATGTTTATTCTCAGGTATTAAAAAAACATTCCGCTGTGCAATTGCTCATTCTAGAGATATTACTTGGAATCATTCATGACATATTTCAAAAGACGTTGCATTCGAGTCGTTGAGTTCATTAAGATTATTATTAAGTCAATTGTTGGATATATTATGAAATGGTACGCATGCCGTCAACTTTCGATGTAATGAAAGTTTGTCTTTTAAAAACGAATGCAATATTTGTAAAATATATCATATAGAGGTCAAGTACCTCGCGATGTAATCATATGTTATTATATTCGTCCTTATGGATTAGGACGGGTCGCTTCATGTGGTATCAGAGCGGTGGTCTTAGCGAACCAGGTCTTGCATTAGTGTGTCTAACTGATAGATGTTTAGAAGTATTAGTGAGTCTGGACTTCGACCGTGTCTGCATGTCAAAAGTTTTGCTTATCATTCGGGTCAAAAATCATCTACTTATTATCCTTAGGAAATTACTTGCTTATCGTTCCTAGTCTAGACACATCTTACTGCATTGATTGCAGGAATAGTGTATAGACAAAATTCATATCTTAGCGTATCTGTTATTGTTACCTTTGCCTGACAGCTTTCGTAGATTCCTCCGTAACTTATGAAATTTTAGTATGATATATGCATATGTAAATTATGTATTGCAGGGTACTAATCTACATCCTATAATCTATTTCTTATCGAAAATCCTTCATCTGATCGTACGAGATGAAACCCTCAACCAGTTCGAGTCCCTCAGATTCCGATAGCTATTCCGATATGGATTTTCACTCGAGCTCCGAAAGCAGTGTAACTGAAATGGATCAACCAATCAGTCATCACCAATTCTGGATGAATTGGGGATGAGTTCGTAGCCTACTTAATCATTGGAGACAAGAAGGAGGTAATCCCTTCCACCCACCATATTGCCCTCTTGACGATGAACCTGAAGCACTTATCGGGGAACCTATTCGAGAAACCATTTTCTCTCTCATTTCCAGAGTATCTCGTCACGATTATATACTATCTCAGATTCTAGATCTTATTCATCCACTCGTCCGAACCGACAATCATCCCGGTGTAATAGAAGAAGTCAACGAGCTTCGCGCTCGGGTAGTGGTTTTGGAGAATATGGTGCAAAGGTTACTAACACCGGCAGCAGCACCAGCAGCATAAACAGTACCACCAACAACAATATCCGCACCCCAAGCCTCAATTTCACAGTCTGTCACACGAACATCAACATCATATGCACCATAGATACCAGGGTGTACCAACAACAATGAACGATGAAGTATTGATCCATAACTTCATTGAAGAAATATTCTGCGAAGAATATGTGGTTCCTAAAAGTTTTAGAGATTATTTATTCTAACTCAAACCGAAAAGCAAATGAGTTTAATATCATATTAACTCATTAAATCCATGATTACATCTGAAGAAAATATATATGTAAGTATATTTTCCTAAAGATGGTAATTAAAAATTCTTTCGTACAAGCTGTTAATGGTGAAAATATTTTAACGGGTAGGTAATACCCGAGGAATATTTAGATTTCACATTAATAAGTTACAATGTGCATTCTTCGAATCTGATTCAACGGTCATTTACTATCCTACTTACATCCACAGATATATGTATCCGTTCACTGCAAAATAACCATTTTCATTCAATTTCATATTTGAATTTTGACTTACCAGAATCCAACAAGTGGTATAATGAAGACAACATTGGACAAAAATAAAATTTGTTAGGAACAAACAAATTAATTATGAGAAATTTTGTTAAGAAACCACGCTAACAAAATCCTAGCTAACTGTTCCTAGCTAACTGATTACATTTTATCTATCGCAAGTTATTTATCGCAATTTATATTCTCGCAATTTTATTTATCGTCATTTAATTTCTGTTATTTATTTTACGCACTTTAAATATCGGGACACGTATACAATGTTTTGACATATCATATCGACGCATCTATATATATTATTTGGAATAACCATAGACACTCTATATGCAGTAATGCTTGAGTTAGCTATACAGGGTTGAGATTGATTCTACAATAATATATATACTTTGAGTTGTGATCGAGTCTGAGACATGTATACAATGGGTCACGATACGTATTAATTAATTCGAATATTATATATATGAATTATTGAATTACTAACTGTGGACTACCAACATTGGATAATTAAAAATGAATTAAAATATTGATTATAACATATGAAACTAAACAATTCTTCAAGTTTGCTACTTGATTTCATCTTAAACCTCATTTGTATCTTAACGATTACAATCTGCATTCAAACCTTTCATGATTCTTGAAAACACCTCAATCGAAGAGGATGAACCAACCGCACTTCATCTACGGAAGGAAAGATTTATGCATATAGTTATGCACCTAGAAAACTCTTGGAACCTAAGTAGAAGTTTAAAATAAATTTATAATTCCTTGGCGTTGTTATTACCGAAAATAACTTTACAATCTCTTTTCAAATTAGCCAATTTTGTCACAGCTCCAGTAAATCAACTTTGACTTTCATTCGGATTAACATTATTATAACCTTGATATATAAGTTTGCTTTTAGTCATCGTTATCAGGGAACCATTTATATTCCACTACACTAACAGTAAACTTACCAACAACTTCACTGATATTTGATTTTCTGAAAAATCATTATATTTATCAAAACCCTATCATTTACTCATCTACATCTTGTAACGAGAATTGCCATACGAATCATCAGGAATTAGCAATCAGTATTTTAAAATCCGCAGCATGTCTACGCCAACCGGTATATGTGTACATATAACGTCTTTCTCCTGGATTTACATATTTCGAATGTGAAGTTTCTGAAGAAGAAAAAAACACCCTGAACTGCGAACTAGTTCTCGAAATGATGATGAAGCAGCAAAAACTATAAACGACCTTAACAATACAAAGTTTGATGATAAAGAGTAGAGTGTTGGCAAAGCTCAAAAAAAAAAAAAAGAAAAAAAAAAGGAGAGAAGATTTGGTAATGAAAAACGGATTGAGTAAACCATGAAGGAGGCTGTGGATAAATCACAAGGACGAAATCTACCTTCAAAGAATCCAAATGATTCTGTGTCTGCTGAAGTCATTATCGAATACCTTGCTCCTGACTCTAAACCCTTGCGGACAATATTCTTCATCATCCTCTGATATTAGAAATTCTAAGATATCATCGTATCTTTCATTATAAATATCCTCCATATTTATGAAGATATTTCCATAATTATTCTTATCTGAAATCATTTACCTCTTCGCGCTGTCTGTATTACATCATAAAAGAAACTATTTTAGTTTCTAAATTCTGAAACTTTCGAGTTTAAAATAGGAATATTTTTGAAGTAGTGTTGGGAACTGAAGCATGAATTAGTATAATATAATGACACTTGATCAACGTGATTATATTACAGTATTCATGCTGAGTTTCTAAATAGAAGGTGATGATTCACAGATCATAACGTCATCATGTGCTATGTTACACGACTCTTGTATTTTCTTTAACCTCTAAAATATCAAGAAAATATTTTTTGATGATTCGGCATTTTCTGAGGTATTCTAGTAATTTGACAAGTCAAGATCGTGCCATTACAATTTCCTTCTTAGAATATTAACAATGTTCATTCCGAAATTAATATCTGCAAATTCTGGACCATTACAAGCGGTGCTTAATCGCAAGAAGAAGAAACGAAAGGACAAAGCTCCGAAACAGAAATTGGAGCATAAATCGCAGCAAATAAAAGAGAGCATTAACTGGGGATGACAATGATTATAGAAAACAGAAGCAGGGACATCGAAATATAAGGAAAGATATAAAGCCCAACGACAACTCAGAAATTACAAACCATATATATCGATGCATATGGCAATATAAAGACACATGAGAACTAGAAACACTATAAAACCAAGAGTATAATAGAAGTAAATAGATTCCCCCGGCGGTAGATGAAAAAGAAGAACGACAGATATAAAAGTTAAGAGTATATCAAGAAGCAAAACTGGATGGAGCATAGTGACGAATACTTTAAAGTATGAATTTAGGGAGAAAGAATAGAAGGTGTGAGTTGTAAGGAAACGAAGGAGGTGGATTCATAGTGAAATATCCGATAGAGAAATCGAGAAGGATTATCGCATTAAATGGAAGAGGATCATAATTTCCTTAATCGCCGAAGATTCAAATCCTATATAGATTACAAAGATTTTCTTTAACCCGGAGATCAACCGTGATGACGTCAAAAGATAAGGAAAATCTCTATTTTCTCATTTCACTCTTTTACGATAGCTTCACTCATATGCTTCGAGAAATCGAATTATTTTATCCGTATTTATTAATCATATTAAAACTCTATGTATCAGCTTATATTCGTCATAATAACATTCTTACTGTTAGTCATGACGGCCTCGATCAAATTTCAGGACGAAATTTCTTTAATGGGTAGGTACTGTGACAACCCGAAAATTTCCGAACAAATTTAAACTTTATCTTTACATTATTCCGACACGATAAGCAAAGTTGTTAAGTTGAATCTCAAAAATTTTAAACTGTGTTCATACATTCATTTAACCCCGACTAAATTTCAATGATTCACGAGCCATTAAATGAACGGATATGATTATATAGTTATATGTATATATATTATAACATGAAAATATTAACAAAGTATTAAATGTATAATACTTTACATAAACGTAATTGTTTCAATATTTTTATCGGTAGAATTAAAAGATAATATCAAATGATTGAATTATCGAATACATTGAATTATGGTTACGAGTCTCCATTGAAAGGCCCACTTTGATTTAGGAAATCTGTTCCATTTATCAGTATTCGGAATATTATTAATGTGATTTATAAATAAGAACAAAAGTGTCATTAACAAGGATTAGACAAAAGTTAATGGAAGACTAAAGTTAATAATAATGATTCAGTTACAAGTGTACGAAAATGTTTTCGATATAATTGAACTTGATTATTAAAATATCCCTGTTTAAATAAAGTAAATTAGAATATTAGTTGTTGAATATATAAATGACTTGCAACGCGTAATTAGACCTTGTTCATTAAAAATATATTTTTTTCAAATTAGTTAAGTACGCAATAGTAACTCTCGCTTAGTGATGCGATTGATATTTAAAACATTAATACATAAATGAATTGTATCTATTTAAGTTTAAAAAAAAAAAACTAAATGTTATATTATTAAGTAAATATTTTAAGTACAAATTTATATTTCTAAATGAAAATATATGTATATATATATCTATATATTTTAGTCATAAAACGTCTTGATTTAAAATAATATATTTTGACAAACAACGAGCCACTGATTTATAGAAGCAAATGACCACAACGCTCAATTTTATAAGTTAAATTTATTATAAGGTAATTTATTGATGAGTAAGTCAAATTATTAATAAGGGTACACGTCGCGTAACGTAAAAGACAAGTTTTCTAAGCGTATGAAAATGCGTTCAAAAAACCGGAACCGGTACTTAAGTCGAGGGTCAACGTACTACTCATCGGTGTAAAATTTAAAAATCAACTATGCACGAGAATATAATATAATATTTAATTAATTCTATAGATTAAATAATATTTATATTATATTAATTAATATCATACGTGGTTTTGAGAAAATCGTGTGCTATTTGTTGTGCGCTCGCATGATGTCTAAAATGAGGATATGCCTATAAAACTCGTTCAGTTGTCTGACCATTTTCATATCTCAAACTCTCTCGATCTCTTTCTCACATATATATAATATATATTATTATTATTATTATTATTATTATTATTATTATTATTATTATTATTATTATTATTATTATTATTATTATTATTATTAATATTATTATCAATCTTAGGGTTAGGAGTGTTATTATTATTAGTATTATACATAAAATACTACGACGAGGTCATGACCGAATTATTTCAAAAACGGATTTTTAGAAGCGGGATAGAGCTAAGGAAATTATAGGTTATAGCTATGGAGGTGATGGGTATGGTTCATGGGTATGCTCGTGAGGTCAATCTAGTGTTTATCATCTCCGTTGCGTTTACGTACCTTTCCTACAATATCGAATCTCAATATTGATACGTAAGCACTCATAATTTAATTTTTACATATTAATAGTGTATCTCTGACTAGTGCTCGAGTATATAGGATTATGCATGCTTGTACTTTTGATATTGTCATTAGATAGGTTATGTTGAATCCTGAATTAGTTACATATGTGATTGAGATAAGGTATAAGATATGCATGTCGTTGGAAAGCTAGCGAAAAATTAAGAACTTTTCATTTAGAACTCGAATGATTTCGATGAACGGATTAGAAGTTATAGTCAATTGAATTTTTGTACTATTATTAAAAAATAATTATTATTATCGTCGTTATTATTGTCGTTAGTTTTATCTAATTATTATTATTATTATTATTATCATTATTATTATTATTATTATTATTATTATCATTTTCAATAAAAGGTATTATCATTAAAAATTGTTATTTTTATTATTACTATCGTTATTATCGTTAAAGATATAATTAGTTTTATTATTATTATCATCATTAAAATAATTATTAGTATTATCATTAATATTATCATAATATTTATATTTATTATTATTAGTATTATTATAATTAAAACTAATATTAGTAACACCTAATTATTATGATTACTATTATTATCATTAATATGAACGCAATATAAAAGATGATTAAAAGCTATTAAACGAATCGTTTGGGAAATAATGAGTATGAGTATCATGATAAAATTAAAATATTGTAAGATATTGAATTAGATAAAAATTATCTTTCTTATTATTTTTATCATTTTATTATTATTAAAAGTATTAGTAATATTAAAACTATCATTTTTATTAAAATTATCATTTTTAATAGAAATATCATTGTTATTATAAAATATAATTATTATAATCAGCTTAGTGCTGTTATTAATAAAAATTATTATTTTAATACTATTTTTAGTAAATATAAATATAGTTATTTTATTAGTAGAATAATAATAATTATTATTATTATTACAAAATAATACAACTTCTAATTATTATTTTTATTATCGATATTATTTTATCAAATAAATATGTAATACAAAGATATTTTACTACACGTAATATAATTACATTAATAATACCTAGCATTATATTTTATGATATTAAATGAACTTTATAAATTTTATTACTTAAGATATATAAAAGTATATTTTTATTATATAAATTTTAATATAAAATTTTATGTATTAATAAATGAATTATATTATTTACTCTAATAAATCTTTTAAAAATATTTAAAAAATATAAAACGACGATATTTAAACTATATAATAATCATGTATAAATTTTGGAAATCATTTTTGAGTCAAATTGACTTTGGTTGACTTTCGCATATTAGTCTCGAGCATTAGTATTGTGATACACTATGACCTGACCTAAATTGCTATATAGATATTGACCAACATATAAAAATATATAATTAATATAGGTTCGTGAATCCGAGGCCAACTTTGCACTTGTTCAATGACGTCATATGTATTTTTACTACGAAATACAGTATTGTGAGTTTCATTTGCTCCCTTTTTAAATGTTTTTGCAATATATATTTTTGGGACTGAGAATACATGCGCTGCTTTTATAAATGTTTTACGAAATAGACACAAGTACTTAAAACTACATTCTATGGCTGGATTATTAAACCGAATATGCCCCTTTTTAGTCTGGTAATCTAAGAATTAGGGAACAGACACCCTAATTGACGCGAATCCTAAAGATAGATCTATTGGGCCCAACAAGCCCCATCCAAAGTACCGGATGCTTTAGTACTTCGAATTTATCATGTCCGAAGGGAGTCCCGAAATGATGGGGATATTCTATATGCATCTTGTTAAGGTCGGTTACCAGGTATTCACCATATGAACAATTTTTATCTCTATGGAGTTTGCAAAATGCCTGATATGAGAATGATGTTTATGAAAAATGAAATCTTGTGGTCTATTAAAATTATGGAAATGATGAATTATGATAAACTAATGAACTCACCAACCTTTTTGGTTGACACTTGAAAGCATGTTTATTCTCAGGTATTAAAGAAACCTTCCGCTGTTCAATTGCTCATTCTAGAGATATTACTTGGAATCATTCATGACATATTTCAAAAGACGTTGCATTCGAGTCGTTGAGTTCATCAAGATTATTATTAAGTCAATTGTTGGATATATTATGAAATGGTATGCATGCCGTCAACTTTCGATGCAATGAAAGTTTGTCTTTTAAAAACGAATGAAATGTTTGTAAAATGTATCATATAGAGGTCAAGTACCTCGCGATGTAATCATATGTTATTGTATTCGTCCTTATGGATTAGGACGGGTCGCTTCAGTCACACCCTCTAACGAGCAGTTAGGGGAAAGAAAACCGACGATTACAATGGCTTTAAAAGTCACAAGTTCTAATTTACATCAAACTTACCTCTACTTCTAATCCAGGAAAACGAGAAATTACAAACAGAGTCAAAAAGTAATGGTTTCTTCATCTCTTCGCCAGCTATTCCCGATTCTCCATAAATACCAAACTAGAGCCGCAAAAATTGCATATACTTTAGTCTTCGATTCCTCTTTTGCTCGCCACTTATCCATCCACGCCAACACTTCAGCCCAATCATTAAAGATTGGAATAGGAATGTCGATCCAAATTCTTACTCTACGCCAAACCTCTGATGCACCATTACATTCGAATAAAACATGGTCTATCGATTCAATACCTTGGTCACACGAGACACATCCGATATTCTCTATCTCCATCCCGCTTCTTGATAAATTTTGTCGAGTCGGTAACCTATCCAAAGCTAAACGTCATAGAAATATATAAACCTTTCGAGGAAAGCATTTAACCCACATTGTGTGCACTTCGTTATACGGTAACAAACGACCGTGAATGAACATTCTTGTGTGACTAACAGAAAACATACCCTCATGTTGAATGGCACATTGCCACGAGTCTGTGCCACTTGAAACATACATCTCTCCCAAATCAGTAACTAGCTCATGTACTATGACTTCATTCCTTATACCTAACTCACGGCTCCATGCCCAACACCAACCGTCACTTAACCGTCTATCCGCGAGTAACCAATTTTTATCTACCTGCAAATGAAAAAATCTTCCATATTTGTCTTTCAATGCTCCGTCACCCCCTTTAGTTATCTTTCCAAAACCGATACGATTTCCCATCGCCTACTTCCATACAAAGAATATTATTTGGCAAAAGACCTTTACCTTTCACTTTTTCAAACGTATGAACGATATCGTACCAGGCGATATTACAACTCAAAAAATTACCATCTAAACCAGCCACAGAACCATGTAACTCTTTCAAAACCTTCACCCACATCGAGTTTGGTCAAGTCAAAAACCGCCAAATCCATTTAAAAAGGAGACCATAGTTGAAATCACGAAGACTCCCAATATTAAGACTCCTTTTTTTCGTTTGATGCTAAGACTTGATTCCAATTGATCCAATACATTCTTCTGTTTTGTTCGGTACTCCACCATAGAAAAGCGGCACGCATCATTTCCAATATGTCTAACATCTTCTCCGGGCTACCTAACACCGCTTTTATGAGAGTGAGACGAACGCCGATATATAATAAATTAGCCTTCCATTTGATAGTTTTTTGATGAACCGGTTCTCCAAGTCTTTCCTATTCAAGACATTATTCATGTTAACACCTCACGGAAGTCCCAAATATGTGAACGGGAATACACCTTTCGAGCACCCAAGCTCATGAACGAATCATCCACTTGTAAATCGCTCACATCAGGATCGAACAAGTGAGATTTTGCAACGTTTATCTTCAAACCCAAAAGCGATTACAAATTGGTGCAACCTCAATATGTCTATTTGCAACATTGCACTAATCCAACACAAACAATTGCATACAAGCCATAAAAAATGACCAAACATATATATTGTGCTAATTCAACATATTACATTAATCAAACTACACAACAGTCGAACCATTTGAACTTGCACTACACACCATCAAAAAACTAATTGAGCCACCTACACCGCCAAACACCATCATTTACAAAAAATCTGTCAATAATCAGAGCCCATTAACATGCTATAACAGGTTGAATTCAACCATCAACCTTGTAATCAAAGCTCCTAAACCTGCTATTAAGAGTTGAATCTAACTATCAGCTAAGTATCAATTTTTTCTTAATACACTCCATAACCTTTTTTTTATTCAACCCTTTTGTTTCACCTTGTAACCCATTTACATAATCATGTCAAGGGTCAGAATGGACATGTGCAAGGTGTGTATTTGCATGAAGCCCATAACTTAAAAAGGTCTATAATTTTGTGATTTGCGTGGAACACATTATATTTTTTTGTAGGCAAAACGTTTTAATTGTTATAATAATAATAATAATATAGATATGGATAGTCAATTTTGGTGTATACATATAGTCAATTTTGGTACACAAAGTATGTATTTTTATATTGAGATTTTAGGCTATAAATACTCATGAATGCAAGCATTAAACTTGCACCATTTCTCACACTTACAAAGTGTTTCTTTCTTTCTCTCCATTATCATCTTTGTTCTTACACTTCATTATTAGTATTCTAAATCAAGAATCAAATCACTAAAGGTAGTTATAAGCCTACTGAATTATAACATCAAGAATCAAACCACTAAAGGTAGTTATAAGCCTACTGAATTATAACACGTTATCAGCACGATAATCTTAATACTAAATATGGTTGGCTCTGCCACCAAAATGATATATGGTCGGTTATACCACCAAAATGATATATGGTCGGTTATACCACCAAAATGATATATGGTCGGTTATACCACCAGAATGATATAGGTCGGTTATACCACCTGAAAAAATATATGGTCGACACTGTCGCCAAATTTTCATTTATGTTTACTAATATTTATATTTTTGTTATATAACATTTATTTATGATTGCTTACACATGGTCGACACTGTCACCTACTTATCATTTATGTTATATTAAATTTATGTTTAATGTTTATATACTTATGAATATAAATTGACTCTAATTTATCATGATGTTTGTTTTAATTTTTGATAATAGAAAATGTCGAATCTGGAAAAGCTTAAATTTACTCCTTTAGAATCAACTGGAAACAACTACATGCCATGGGTTATAAAAGTAAAAATGCATCTTAAATCAATGGGCATTCTTGAAACCATAAATGAAAACAACACTTGTTCTGAAAAAGAACAAGCTACGGCATGTTGCTTTATTCATCAACATATTGATGAATGCTTACAAAATAATTATGTGACTGTAGAAGATCCCCATGTTTTATGGGAAGGTCTCAAAAGCAGATTCAATAATCAAAGAGAAATTTTACTTCCAGCTGCAATGGAACAATGGAGAACATTAAGGTTCCAAGACTTTAAGAAAGTAAATGAATACAGCTCAGCTCTGTATAATACATGTTCACAACTTAAATTCTGTGGACATGAAATTAGTGATGCAGACATGATGGAGAAAACTTTCTCCACAATGAATGCTGCAAACATCACAGTGCAAAGAAATTTGAGAATGCTAAAGTTCAAAACATATCCTGAACTTAATTCATATCTCTTAGTTGCAGAGCAAAATGATGAGCTATTAATGAAAAATCAGCAATCCCGTCCTACTGGTACACTTGCAATCCCTGAAGCAAATACTGCAAATAATTATAAACAGGGACAAGGACGCGGGCAAGGTCGTGGTTATAATAACCATCACCATCATCATGCCAAAAGCCATAACTATGGTAGAAACCATCCTTATGGTAATGGTAATGGGCGTGGACGTGGTCGTGGTCGTGGCCGTGGTGGTCAAAAAAAAAAAAAATAGTAATCCACGAAAATATAAATATCAACCACAAAACAAGCCCATTAAACAAGATGTTGAAGAAAATTCTTCTAAAAATTCTGAAGAATCTTGCTACAGATGTGGTAGAATGGGCCACTGGGCTAATACTTGCCGAACATCTAAACATCTTGTTAAGATGTATCAGGATTCGCTGAAAGGTAAAGAAAAGGAAGTAAATTTTGTGGATAATATTGATCCAACAGTCACTGAGAAACCATCTGATTTATATGAAGATTTCTTGAATGTTTAAGTTGTGTGTCTTTTGAAAAATAAACGATTTAATATCGTCTGTCTTTGTCATTATGTTTGCTAAATGTTTCAGTACTATCTATTTGCGTTTAAAATATTGTGTAATATTAATGTACTCACTATTTATTTCTTATATATGAAGTTCAATATGAATTTTGCTGGAATACAACATCAATCAAGTGGTGGAGATCTCTGTATAGCAGACAGTGGAACTACACACACTATACTTAAATCCGAGAAATATTTTATTGATCTAAAACCAACGGAAGGAACTATACATACAATATCAGGACCTGCTAACTTGATAAAAGGGATAGGAAAGGCAAATTTCATACTACCAAATGGTACAAAATTTTTAATAAATGATGCCTTATTTTCTCCCAAGTCAAGCAGAAATTTATTGAGTTTCTCCGACATATACCTTAACGGGTATGATTATCAGTCAGTGACAACAGAAAATGAGAAATATTTAAGTATCACTGACAAGAGTCATGTGGTTGAAAAACTGCCAAGACTTAGTTCTGGATTACATTATACACATATAAATGTACCAGAAATACATATGGTAGTTAACGAAAAATATATTGATCCTGGTGTATTCAGTTTATGGCATAACAGATTAGGCCATCCAGGATCAACAATGATGAAAAGGATTATTGAATGTACTCATGGACATCCACTAAAGGATAGAAAAATCCATCATGATACAATGGTTCCATGTACATCTTGCTCTCTTGGAAAATTGATAACTAGACCCTCACCACTTAAGGTTGAGAAAGAATCACCAATGTTTCTTGAAAGAATTCAAGGTGATATATGTGGACCAATTCATCCACCATGTGGACCATTTAGATATTTCATGGTTCTAATAGACGCATCTAGCAGATGGTCTCATGTTTGTCTGTTATCAAGCCGTAATGTGGCATTTGCAAAATTTCTTGCCCAAATTATTAAATTGAGAGCTCATTTTCCTGATTACACCATTAAAAGGGTGAGACTTGATAATGCTGGTGAATTTACATCTCAAGCATTTAATGACTATTGCATGTCTATAGGAATTGTTGTTGAACATTCTGTTGCTCATGTGCATACACAAAATGGTTTAGCCGAGTCATTGATTAAACGTTTACAGTTAATCGCTAGACCATTGATAATGAGAACAAAACTCCCTGTATCTATATGGGGTCATGCAATTTTACATGCTGCTGCATTGATTCGCATCAGACCAAGTGCAAGTCATAAATATTCCCCCCTACAACTTGCTTTTGGTCAAGAGCCAAATATTTCCCATCTTAGAACATTTGGTTGTGCAGTGTATGTTCCAATTGCGACACCACAACGTACAAAAATGGGTCCTCAAAGGAGGTTGGGAATATATGTTGGATATGAAACATCTTCAATATTAAGGTATATTGAACCTATGACAGGTGACGTTTTTACAGCACGTTTTGCTGATTGTCATTTTAATGAAACATTGTTCCCTAGATTAGGGGGAGAAATGAAAAATAAAGAAAATGATGTTTCATGGTGTGAACCTCAATTAAAGTATCTTGATCCTCGCACAAAAGAATGCGAGACAGAAGTTCAAAAGATAATGCATATACAAGAACTTGCAAATCAATTGCCTGATGCATTTACAGATACAAAAAAGGTGACAAAATCATATATACCAGCAGTAAATACTCCAGCTCGAATTGAAATTCCAAAAGCTGGCAATAACGTCACTCATGAATCTTTGCCACGTCAGAAACGTGGAAGACCAATCGGTTCAAAGGATAAAAATCCTCGAAAAAGAAAATCAGCTGATAATGAAGTAAAAGAAAGTGTTCAAGAAGAACCACAAATCAGTACTCCTACTGCAGAGGAGATTGATGATGTCAATACAGAAATTGCAATCAATTATGCATATTCAAAAATATTATGGAACCGAAATGAAATGAAAAATCTTGATGAGAAATTTTCATTTAATGTTGCATATGACATCATGAATAATGATGATGATCCAGAACCAACATCTATGGTTGAATGTCAAAATAGACATGATTGGGCTCAATGGAAAGAAGCAATACGAGCTGAATTAGAATCACTCAATAAAAGAAAAGTTTTCGGATCCATCATTCTCACTCCTAAAGATGTGAAACCTGTAGGATACAGATGGATTTTTGTCCGAAAAAGAAATGAGAAAAATGAAGTTACAAGGTATAAAGCTAGACTTGTAGCTCAAGGTTTTTCTCAAAGACCGGGAATTGATTATGAAGAAACTTATTCTCCTGTTATGGATGCAATTACTTTTAGGTACTTAATCAGTCTGGCAGTTTCTAAAAATTTAGAAATGCATCTCATGGATGTTGTGACTGCTTATCTATATGGATCACTTGATAGTGATATATATATGAAGATACCTGAAGGATTTAAGGTACCAGAAGCATCAAATGCAAAACCCAAAGAAATGTATTCGATTAAATTACAAAGATCTTTATATGGGTTAAAACAATCGGGACGTATGTGGTATAACCGATTAAGTGATTACTTGATAAGCAAAGGGTATACAAATAATCTTACTTGCCCTTGTGTTTTCATTAAGAAAACAACATCCGGATATGTGATCATAGCTGTTTATGTTGATGATCTTAACATCATAGGTACAAATAAAGAGATCCATGAAGCCATTCAACTTCTAAAGAAAGAATTTGAAATGAAAGATCTCGGAAAAACCAAGTATTGCCTTGGTTTACAAATTGAGCATATGCCTAATGGTTTACTTGTACATCAAACAACATATACTGAAAAGATTTTGAAACGTTTCAATATGGACAAGGCAAAACCATTAAGTACTCCTATGGTTGTTAGATCACTCAATGTTGAAGCTGATCCATTTCGTCCATGTGAAGATCAAGAAGACATTCTTGGACCAGAAGTACCATATCTTAGTGCAATTGGAGCTCTTATGTATCTTACAAATTGTACAAGACCTGACATTTCTTTTGCAGTTAATTTGTTGGCAAGGTTCAGCTCTGCTCCTACCAAAAGACACTGGAATGGGATCAAACACATATTTCGATACCTTCGAGGAACTACTGATTTAGGATTATTTTATTCTAACGAATCAAAACAAGATTTGGTTGGTTATGCAGATGCAGGTTATTTATCTGATCCACATAAAGCTAAATCTCAAACTGGATATGTATTCCTAAATGGAGGTACTGCAATATCATGGCGTTCTCAAAAACAAACACTTGTTGCTACATCGTCAAATCATGCCGAAGTGATTGCATTACATGAAGCTACTCGAGAATGTTTTTGGTTGAGATCAATGACACAACTCATTACTGATTCTTGTGGACTAGAACGCGATAAAAGTCCAACAACTATCTATGAAGATAATGCAGCTTGCATAGCACAGATGAAAGAAGGGTATATCAAAAGTGACCGAACAAAACACATACCACCTAGATTCTTCTCATACACTCAAAATCTCATTAAGGACAACCAGATTGAAATGAGATATGTGCAATCTAGCAAAAACTCTGCTGATCTTTTCACGAAAGCACTTCCAACTGCTATTTTCAGAACACACGTTCATAACATTGGCATGAGACATGTTCAAAAGATGTAACAGCTGAAGCGATGTCTACTTGAGGGGGAGTCAACTCCATGCTGCACTCTTTTTCCCTTAGCTAAAGTTTTTTCCCACTGGGTTTTCTTTAGCAAGGTTTTTAACGAGGCAGTAATTTATAGTTGATCTTCAACAAAATAAAATTGCTATCCAAGGGGGAGTGTTATAATAATAATAATAATATAGATATGGATAGTCAATTTTGGTGTATACATATAGTCAATTTTGGTACACAAAGTATGTATTTTTATATTGAGATTTTAGGCTATAAATACTCATGAATGCAAGCATTAAACTTGCACCATTTCTCACACTTACAAAGTGTTTCTTTCTTTCTCTCCATTATCATCTTTGTTCTTACACTTCATTATTAGTATTCTAAATCAAGAATCAAATCACTAAAGGTAGTTATAAGCCTACTGAATTATAACATCAAGAATCAAACCACTAAAGGTAGTTATAAGCCTACTGAATTATAACATTAATGTTTTTTATTTTTATTTTTATTTTGGGCCAATCAATTAATAACCTATAAAATAATGGTATATGAATATGAATTTCCATGGTTTCATTAAAATATCATTTTTGTAAGTAACTAAAAACCATCCGGGTTTAATTTTTGGATATGTCAAATTGTTCAAAAATGAAGTGTGACTAGAGGGTGCGCATAATGCGCAATTCACCCGGTACCAGATCTCGCGTTCAGGGAGCTTGATTACCCGAGGTTTTACCTTCTATGGGGGGAGTCAATGTGTTCGTTCATAGGAGTGTTTCCTCGCTTAGTTAAAAAAAAATAAAATAAAATAAAACTAAAAACCAAAATGACGAGCTTGATGGCCCTAAACGTTTATTGGGCCAGCACACACAGCCCATCAAAAAACCCAATAATTTGAAAACCACCACACTCTTTTCAATTCTGACCTAGGGTTTGTTTTTCCGATCGTCAATAAGGTAAAAATGGCGAAACCCGGCCGTGGTCGTCCGTCAAGGTCTGGTTCCGGTTCATCTTCCCGGTCACGGTCTCGCTCAATCTCCGGTTCATCTCGTTCAACTTCCCGGTCTAGATCGTACTCAGCTTCTTCATCACCATCTCGCAGTTCTCGTAGCCGTAGTCCACCTCCCAAAAAAAGGTTTATTTCTTACTTACACTAAACAGTAAACATTTCATTGCATATTATATCTATATGTGTGTATATATAATTGAATATTATCATTGTTAATTGGCCTTTAATTGTAACAGTTCTGGTGATGGATCAAAACGAGGTCGTTCTCCAATACCTCAATCTAAGAGAGCTTCTCCACCTCCAAGGTTACATATTTATAATATTAATATATTAATATGTACATTTATTATTTTAAATTCTTCTATGAGTTTAAAAGTTTTGCTGATAAATACGTTGTAACATATGAGGTACAGTTAATGATTTTATTTAGTAGAATGTGGATTCTACTCTTAATGCATATTAGATCTTAAATATTGTAATTGAAATTAGAAAATTTGTAAATTGTAACTATTAGGTATCATAATCATAAGAAATTAGTATAGGAAAATTTAATTTCACTTGTATGCCTTTATTTAAGACTTGTGATATGTTTAGCTGTGCAGCATTATGTATCTATTTTCTATATTTTATATTTTATATAGGTTTTAATTTCATAGCTCAAAATTGTGAGCTGCTTAGACCTTTCACTAAGAATTTCACGTTACTATGAATTCTTATGTAGTCTGCTTTGCATAATTATAGTCATACACGGAGTTTCATTGATATTGTTGCTTTTTTGCCATGGTTTTTAAGGCTAGTGTTTACATGTGTTTTCTTACAGGAAAGCATCCCCTGTACCGGAGTCACTTGTTCTTCACATTGGCCAGCTCACAAGGAACGTAAATGAGAACCATTTGAAAGAAATATTCGGTAATAAATCTGATCCGATTGAGTAGCATTTAGATGTATTCTGTTTTCACATAGCCTTGGAAGCATCATATTTTCCATCTTGTAATTATTTTAATCACATAGCACATATAGGGTGAATACAATTTTGTGTAGGGAGTGCTTAATTTTTCAGTTTTGCTAAATGTTATGTACAACAATACTTTTTTTTCTGTATTTTATGTTTCTTGTCGCTGTTACACTTCTTCCCTTTTTCCAGCCTATGAGCTTCACTAATAATATACTAACAAGGACTTTGTTTTATTACAGGACTATTTGGTGAGGTTGTACATGTACGATTGGCTATGGATCACATTGTAAGATTTTAGTTGCACTTTTTATTTAGTGAGGGCTAGGTGGATGTTTTTATTTATTTGCTTTCAAATGGTTCGTTTTTGGTTATAGTTTAGATTTGAGTGATTCAGCTTCAAGTGATTGAAAGTTGTCCAAAATGAATTAAAAAGCATGAAAACTGCTATATCATTATGATATAATCATATAAACTGCTATATTATTCAGTGTGTAAGAGTATAAGACTCTCATCATGCACTTTTTATAAGACCAACCAAACGTTAAAATATTTATATTATCGTTGGATGTTGCAATTAGTTAGCTATAGATATTTGTTCGTCTCAGGTTAATCTTCCAAAAGGATCTGGTTACGTGGAGTTCAAGGTCCGAGCTGATGCTGAAAAAGCCCAATTACACATGGATGGTGTACGTATACTGCTGATAAACAATTTGTCTTTTTCTGAACATCATCATTCATAAACTCGTATGTACTTTGGTAATGGTACAGGCCCAGATTGATGGTAAGGTTGTTCAAGCCAAATTTACATTACCTGAGAGGAAAAGGGTATCTCCACCCCCTAAACCTTTGGTCACTGGTTCAAGGAGAGATGTGGTCAGAAATGATAATGCAGGTATTGATATTGAACAAAATGTACAAAAATGTGTGTAATGTTGGTAGGCTAAATGTAGGGAGTTTTTTGTATGAAATTAAACGGTTTTTGGATTTGCCTTATATACTTATCATCTGATTATTGTGAATTTTCATTATCTTTTGTGTTGAAATCATTGCTGTAAATGTCGGATAAGCTGGTCAACGCGTAGGTTGGGGTATTAGTTCGTCCCGGTTCTCCCAAAATTGCCCAAAAAGTCGGTGAACGCTAAAAAGTCGGGTCAAAGTCGGAGAAGACTTGGTCAAAGTTGGTCAAAGTTGGTCAAAGTTAGGTCAAAGTTAGGTCAAAATTTTAATATTTTCTAAAATTAGATATGTGTAATATATGGGACTATTTATGTTAATTTATTTACTCATTACTTAAAGTTGAAATTGATTGTCGCCCGACTTGACCGACTAGTCACTCTAAGGTCTCGATTGACTCGTCCCTGATGTGCGACTTATTAAAAACCCTACTTGACATACACAGTTTTTTTATTACACCTGATTATTTGATTTCGATTATTTATTATTTATTATATCTTTTAAAAGACACATCAAACATTTAGTTAGGTCTAGTTCATTTTGCTTGTCTAAATGTGTATTGATATAACAGGGTCTCCTCGTCGTAGACCTCCCTCACCATCACGTCGCAGGTCTCCCATTGCTCGAAGAGGGTCTCCACCTAGGAGAGATCTGAATTCTCCTCCCCGCCGCCGTGCAGATTCCCCGCCTCGCCGCCGCCCAGATTCTCCTTACCGCCGCGGCGGCTCACCGCCTCCTAGAAGAAGGCCTCTATCACCTCCTCATAGAGGAGGTCGCTCACCTTCTCCTCCAGTAAAACGATATAACAGATCACCTCCTAGGTATTGTGTTACAGTAATGTTAATGAACTAGTATTAGAGATGGCATATTGGCCGGGCCAGGTAACATGCTTGGGTTGAAACGGGTTAATTTAAGTGTGGCTCATTACTACTTGGGCTGTGAAAAGTGTTTTACTATGTTTTAACGCATCTTTTGGACAATTAGTTTGGTAAGTATTACTATTACTATTACTACAAGAATGATATTTATCTACAAAATGTACTTTGTAATGCACCTCGGATGACCTGTTAGATGTGAAAGCTAACCTGATCGACTCATTGTTAACTGGCCCGGATTTGCCATCTCTAAGTTTTTGTTTAGAGATATATCCAATATTAATGATTTGAATGTTCAATAGGGGTCCGATTCGTAGACGTTCGCCACCACCAAGACGCCGGTAACTTTTAAATTTTAGCATTATAGCAGTTTTCAAATCTTTGTAATGTAATCGTGTATATACAATCATATATTTATCCATTTATAGAATCTTTACATACATTTAATTCACTTTCTCTTTCCCTAGAATTTATAATAGGCTAAAAATAGCACGGGTTGGGGTGCATTGGCCAGATGGCCTTCCTAGTTTCACTATTTCTTAAGTTTTATAATGTCTAACATGATAAGTATGAGGGTAAAAGTTGCAGTATTCATTTGACACCATGATGCTTCAAATAAAACTTTTCGATCATGGTAATTAGAATGCACCTTCAATGAGTATGAAGAGTTTAGCTTGTATAAGGTTTTTAGCCAAGCTTTCAAATATGATCCATCCTGTCAAATAAACCAAGTCCAACCATATTTGAGCAAAAAGTTCAAAATTTTCCACCCTTATTTTTGGTTTTGTTGGTTAGTTGTCTAACATGATTAATTGATAAGTTCTGGACTGTGTGTTTAAATGTTTTTGAATTATTTTTAATTAATTGCTATTTTATGAACTAGTTTTATTATGGTGCAGGTCTCCTGGACGAGCAAGGAGTCCTCCACCTAGAAGATCTTCTTTGAGTCGCAGGCGTAGCCGCTCACCACCTATTCGAAGGCCCGTCCGTTCACCCTCCAATTCAGTCTCGCCACCAAGGAGGTAATTTTTTCTATTCTTTTGGTTTTATAGTTAACGATTTTGTTTATAAATGGGTCGATTTAACTTTTTCTTTTTCCCTTAACCTGGTCAAATGGCTAAACATAAATTTTTCTCTTCTTTTCTTTTTCTATCTTATTTAGCTTAATTGAATCCTCGCATATGTGGGATTGGGTACTGTTATTATTGTTGTTGTTAGCTTAATTGAATATGATCTGGGTCAAAAGTCTTCTAATGTGTCTTCACATTGCCAGAAAACCTCATTTTTTTGTTTGAAATCTAGATCATAGTATTACAATTTAGTTTTCGAATCATATTTTTGCATTTTTGGTTATGAAATCAAGAAGAGAAGAACTTAATTCTTTGTGGATCGGCTTGCTGTATTATGTTATACTCAAATTTAAGTAACCACCTTGCCGAATCCGCCAACTGCGACTGATATATAACTTTATTTGTTTTTGGGGTTGATAAATGCAGTCTTTTTACTATGACCCCTATAGTGGGGGTATGTGTAGAGTGATGAGCAAAACATGGAACTCTGTTTTTTGGGGTTCTTGATATTATTAAATTTTTTACAAAACATAATTGTCACATTTTGCTCTTATCATTGTGCAGGGGACGACCACCTGTTGGCAGACGTGGGAGGTCGTCATCCTACTCAGACTCTCCAAGTCCACGAAAGGTTCGGCTTTTATTCAAAGTTGTATCTTTATAAATTGTAGTTCATTCACCAACACTCTTGTATTGTGATTGTAATAGGTGACAAGGAAGACATCTAAAAGTCGAAGTCCTAAAAGGTGTGAAATACTATGTTATAGTTTTTTTCATTATGCCAACATAGTTTTTTTGACCAGATCATGTCCAAAATTAATATTTATTTTCCTTCATTTCAGTTGGCTAATGAATACTTCCACTCACTATTTTGATATATCCACTCAAATCATGCAACTACTTGTACTATGTGCATAAATAGTTGTAAATATAGTGAGTTGAAATATCATTGGCTATTTCAGTTGCTAGTTGGTGTTGTTGATATGTGATTGTTTATGGTGATGTAGGCCAATAAGACGACGAAGAAGTAGCAGCAACAGCAGCAGTAGTAGATCTTTACCTTTACCACCACCGCCACCTGGCCCACCTCCAACTCGTAAGCCTTGAGACAGCGTAGATGGACCCACTTTCTGGAGTATTAACCTTCTACTTATTTCGGAAAGTAATGTGAAGTGTGGATTTATGTTGGGTTGTTTGTTGGATTGGACAAATTAAGGCCGTCAGTAACATATGCTAGGATTCGTGTATACTTCTTTAATCTCTACTCTTTGGATCGATAAAGAAAAGTATGCATGTATTGTCATGGTCACAATTTTCATTTACTTTGTATCGAAATATGATTGGACATTTAAGAAAATTATCGAACAACTAAATTATCTCGTACACAATCAAAATTCCTTCGTATACTATAAAAAATGATTTGAAGTGTTTGTACCGTACAACTTTAAAATGCATGTTTAGATGAAATTATAGGTGCACAAAAAAACCGGATTGAAGTTGAATTGTACAGACTAACAGTGTATTATGTTAATGTTGTATTAACGCTAGCATTGAAGTTAAAGTTAACATCCGTTAAACCAACTTTTCAATAACTATATAATAATATAATTTAGTAAAACAAATACACACGGGAATATTCGTAGGTATTAAAAACTATACAAATGTAGAAATTATATATGTATTTACGATAAGGAAGGCTGAATCACACAAATTTGCCAAACAAAATAAATACTTGTGGATACAGATTTTTATGGATAACGTAACTGTCCACACATATCATGCAATGCAATTTCCCCTTCCCAGTTCCCACCCACATGTAAATAACATAACAATAACAGTTTAATTGACTAAAACTTGTAACTAACAACAAATAATGGCATTATCACTCTCGGCCACTGGTGTACGGCAGCTACATGGCGGCTCGGGATTGGCATCAAGGGACTGGAGGGCAGTTAATGGTGACTTAATGGGAAAAAAGCTTGAATTCACTAAAAGGGTACACAAGAAAAACAATGTTAAGTCAAGTATATGCATGACCCTCACCACCATTGTTGCAGGTGAGGCAAAGGTTAGTTTTTTCCTCATTTTCTTTCAATTCGACAGTTAAAAGTCAAAGTCAAAGTCATTGTTGACTTGATGAATGTATTTGTGTAGTTGAGGGACTTAGAGATGGAGAAAAGGGACCCGAGGACAGTTGTGGCGGTTATACTAGGAGGTGGAGCGGGTACTCGGCTTTTTCCGCTGACAAAGCGTCGTGCGAAACCCGCAGTATGCATTTTTTTGTTTGTTAAATGTGTTTGAAACTGATTTGAAATTGAAATTGAGCAGTTTTATGAGAAATGTAGTAGATTGATGTATGGTAGTTATAGGTGCCGATTGGAGGAGCGTATAGGCTGATTGATGTGCCAATGAGCAACTGCATTAATAGTGGAATCAATAAAGTTTACATTTTGACTCAGTTTAACTCGGCTTCACTCAATAGACATTTGGCGCGTGCTTATAACTTTGGCAATGGTGTCACCTTTGGAGATGGCTTTGTTGAGGTACCGTTGATTCTCACTATTGGTGGTAAAGTGGGCGGGTTACGGATTGACTAGGCATTTCAAAAATGGTTGTAGAAGTGATTATTTAACAAATTTTTTTTTGAAATAATATTAGGAGGTCTTGTACTCATATGCAATAAAACTACACTTGAGGGGTAACATTCGATTCATTCGACCCGTTTCTCTTTAGCTATGTTCTTGGTATTTTACCCATTTGACCTCTGGAGAGTGAAGCATAACCCAAACTATTTTATTGGAGTTATTTCTCCTTAAGTTGTCTATTTATTACTAAAATACCCATTTACCCGTTTGAACCTTGACAGTAAAAAAGAACTGTCGAATCAATTCATTCGTTAATAAACGGGTTGAAATTGCCATATATAAATTGTAGCTATTATGTAATTATTTAGGCATTATCCGCAACTCAAACACCAGGGGAGGAAGGTAAAAGGTGGTTTCAGGGTACTGCAGACGCTGTTCGTCAATTTCATTGGCTCTTTGAGGTAACCCAACACTTAATATTAACGCAAAGTCGACTTCAAGTTTCATTATTTTAAAATAACAGACGATCAAGAATATGCAATATAAGGTTCCAAAAGTATAATTAACTTATGATTTTGAAGGATGCAAGAAGCAAGGATATTGAGGATGTTCTAATTTTATCTGGAGATCACTTGTACAGAATGGACTATATGGACTTTCTTCAGGTGAAAAATTAAATAAAATTGATTCACAAATTTAATGATATTACAAACAAATCATTTCTGCGTATACATAGAGATATAATAATGGGATGGGTTGGTATTTGGCCTAAACAGGTCTGAGTCAAAACGGGTCAGGTTGACTCACAGTGGTTATTTGTCTAATGCTAAATCTTTCGATAAATAATGGATATCAAATGTGATTAAGAAACAATTTGTAAGATTTTATCACTTATGCATTACCTTTAAGCAAATTTTTATTTACTTTTTTTTAGAGCAACAAACACATACACGTCCTTATAGATCACATTGATTAACATGTTAATCGTATTTATTGTAGAGCCATCGTCAAAGCGGTGCAGATATTACAATTTCATGTCTTCCCATGGATGACAGGTTATTTTTTATTTTTATTTTTTTTTATTTTTTTGGGTAAGCGAGGAAACTCTCCTATGAACGAACATATTAGCTCCCCCATAGAAGGTAAAATCTCGGGTAATCAAGCCTCCCGAGCGCGCGTAGCGCTAAATAAAGCTAAAATTAAAATCCTGCATTTTTTTATTTTTATTTTTATTTCTATCGTCGTTGCATACAAAACCGAAGAATATAATAATACGATGATGGAGATATACTCATACCGTTATATTACAGCCGTGCCTCAGATTTTGGATTAATGAAGATTGACGAAAAGGGGAGAGTTCTTTCTTTCAGTGAAAAGCCAAAAGGGAAAGACTTAAAAGCAATGGTAATTTTTTTTTTATTATTTTTTTTATTTTTAATAAGCATAAAAAGCATATGATATACACGTTTATGATGTTCAAGTTTTACTTCAGGTGGTAGATACGACCGTTTTAGGATTGTCGAAAGACGAGGCAGAAAAGAAACCATACATTGCTTCCATGGGGGTTTATATTTTCAAAAAGGAGATCCTTTTGAATCTTTTGAGGTACATAAGTTCACACATTCACCAAAAAATAAAAAAAATATATAATAAATTTTTTTTCAAGTTAATAAAGTTATAATAATGTAGATGGCGTTTCCCGACCGCAAATGACTTTGGATCAGAGATTATCCCTGCTTCAGCCTCAGAATATAACATTAAGGTTTGTTAAACATATTTCGAATGAAAAAAGCCTACTGCAGTGGCAAAATGGGTGGGTTGGGTTGGTTTGGTTAGGTAACATGTCAAAATAGGTTATTATTTGAAATGGTCAGAATAGGTTCAGCTGACTCAAAACATTTTCTGAACAATATTTGTAGTTTTTTGTTTTAGTGTATTAATTAGTTCATTAAAATTTAAAATTAAATATGATTACACGAGTCAAAACAATTCTATAATAACATAAGTTCATATACAAAACGATTAAGATATTTTCATTTGCAGGCCTTTTTATTTAATGACTACTGGGAAGACATCGGTACAATCAGATCGTTCTTCGAAGCAAATCTCGCACTTACCGAACATGTGAGTTGTATCTCTATTTATCGACTGGTCCTTTCATGCGATCTTTTATATTATATTCAACGATTTTAAAAGTGCTACCACATTTTAGGCGAAACTGAAGTACAAATGCTCAAGTAAAGATTGGATTTGTTAATTAACTACAATGCAATTTCCCATTTTTAACTTTAACGAGTCGTAATATATTAAACATACTTGGAAACGTATACATTTGCTTAACATAATTTGCGTCCGATACTGAATTGCAGCCGTCACGGTTTAGCTTCTACGATGCAACAAAACCAATGTACACCTCTAGAAGAAATCTGCCACCTTCGAACGTTGACAATTGCAAGGTTAGTCCTTTTGACCCATTTGGCATGTTTGAGATTACAAACAACCCATTCATAAGTAAATGGGTCATAATTGCCACTTTTGGCGTTTCCTCACTTGGTACTTCATATTGTAATGTAGATTGTTGACTCAATCATATCACACGGGAGTTTTTTAACTGATAGCTTCATCGAACATAGTGTTGTTGGCATCCGATCCAGAATTAATTCTAATGTTCACTTAAAGGTTTGTTATTGCATTCATCAAGCTTTTCATACGACCCAAAATGTATATGCATAAATTATCAAATGATAAAAATATATTCATAAATTGTTGCAGGACACTGTGATGCTTGGTGCTGACTACTATGAGACAGATAGTGAAGTTACATCATTGATGGCCGAAGGCCGTGTTCCTATCGGAATAGGCGAAAATACGAAAATCACGTACAAATCCTATCTTTACTTAATTAGGTGTACTAGCTTCTTTTCTAACATTTTTTTTTTCTTAATTATGATTTTTTTATGATATATTTTTCAGAACCTGCATTATTGACAAAAACGCCAGAATCGGGAAGAATGTAGTCATCGCAAATTCAGAGGTAAACTCGTCAAATATTCGATAACAACTTGATTACTCCATTATTTTGACCCGTTTGACCCATTAGACTTTGTTATTTCAGGGCATACAGGAGGCTGATAGATCTTCAAAAGGGTTTTACATTCGATCCGGCATTACAATCCTGTTAAAGAATTCAACAATCAAGGACGGATTAGTGATATAGTGCATATTGTTTTTCTTGTTTGAGGATGAAAATGAAGAATGTGAAAGATAAACACTTTGTATGCAGAGAAAGGATCAACAGGCTAATATCACTAAGCTCTGTAAATATCAATACATTTCAAAATTTTCCGCTTCTAATAAAACAAATATTTGGTTCAATTTTTTTTTAACGGCGATACCGACATCGAATGCTCTCATTTGTCACCCACACACGCTAGGAGGAAACTCTTCAAACACCATCGCCGCATTGGGTACCCGATGTGCTTTGGTTGGCCTCATAGCTTATAGTTAGGATTCTGTTGGGGTGATACGGTGCAACTTACAGTTAGGATTCTCTTAGTTGGTTGGCCTCCTAGCTTATAGTTAAGGGATTGCCGTTCTAAAAAAACATCATGTTCTCTTATTCGATTGGTAATGATTTAGACCAGTGGCGATTTCAGAAACAAAACTCAATGGAGTCCCGAAAGTTTTTTCCACTACAAATTATATTTGAATGCTATAATGGCTGTTTACCTGAAAAACTTCTAAAAATACACGAGGTTTGATAGTTAAAAATAGTAGTGTCCTATACAATTTGAAGATTGATTATAACAACACATAGTTGAGGCGTAGTTGGTGCCAGCTTAAAGCTTTCCCATGCATGTAAATCAAGGCTACTCGAAACTTTCTGTCATCATGAATGTCGTCCGCGAAGAAGAATTGGTTGTTGCGATACAAAAATTGACATCATCTCCGTTAAACCATGTGAATGTAATCTTTGTTAACCTGGTAAGAGCCCCTTGGTTACCCCCACCATCAGTATTACGTCGTAGGAAATCATTATTGATGACTTGCTATTGCGTAAGCAGTCCGTTCATGCGTTCGTTGAAATGACCTTCAATATTATTCATACGATTTTTCATAGCTAACATATTACGGTTAAGTGAGTCGATAGAATCTCTGAAAGCATCCATGACTGACTCGTTACCAGTACGTGTAATAATAACCCTCGAGCCCGCTGTTAACCGAAGTCAACAACTTCCCCACATGGGTTATACCGAAGCACGCGTAGTGTCCAATGACTTAATCAGCCCAACAGGATTAGACTTTAATTGTTTACTAGAGTTCACAAAAGAAGAATTGTAATGGCCCAATTTATAATTGCAGCCTACAATGAATTCTTGATGGACCACATAAAAATCTCAAGCTCAATAATTAAAAAACTTTTGGTGCAGCCTAAATCTATCTGGACTTAACCCAACTCGCACCCAAATTCATCTTCACGCGTCTTCATTATCAATAAAAACTAGGGTTCGGCAATTCTCTGCAATTAAATCCAACCAATTATATAATCCAAGATCAGAATCAAGGTCCTTGTACTAAGTCTTTGAGGTATAATTCATCTTATTTTTATGCTAGTTCATGATATTTATGATGATGTTGATATGTTATGGCATCATTTGGGAATGTTATGGATTATGGATGTCTTATGACATCATGTGGATGATGTTATGGATTATGAATGCATTGGCAAATGTTATCAAAATGTGGATCATGATTTCGTATGATTGTGTATGATGATTTGTGGATGATGTTATTTGTTGCTTATTTGCTTTCCCCATACTACTCACTTTGCATAATGTGCTTATCTTTTAGTTGTTATATATAATGTTGTAGGTGCTAAACTAATAGAAGAAAAAGGTGGACATAGCAGTGGAATGGTCCTCTGTAAGTGTGCCACCCTTGATTCTCTTATAAATTATTGATTTGAGACTAGCTTGAAAGTTTGCCCATATTTTGGTGTCATTTGATGGTTTTAATTAGAGAAGTCATATTTGTATGTGGTTTATGAATCTACTACATATAATTTATGGGTTTATCAATGTCATGATTAAGGTTTATGTGTGGATGAACATAAGGTTTTGATCTTTTAAAAATAAACGTTATAATTCAAGCTTTAAAATATTGATATGCTGTATTATTGTACATTGAAATAATGGAAAATAAAGAAGTAAACATGGTTGAAATAAAAGAAATACAATGCATGTTTTATGTTGATATAAAATGGGGGTTTCAATGTTAGAGTTTGTCTTTTACATCATCTTGGTGTGAAAATTTGGGGGTTTCGAACGACTGCGAGTTTTTCAGCTGAATTTTTGTTATAAATCGTTTGGTTAAAAGTTCGTATTAATTTTTTGTTTGAAGATTGGTGTTATGTGTTTATGTTCTAAGTTTTGTACAAAAACTCGTGTTTATCTGATAACTATCTTGTAATTATCACAGAGTTAAAATTTAATTAATTTTTTTTTTTCTTCTTCTTCTACTTCTTCATTAGCAAAATTGTTGTGTGGTGCTAAGATCAGAGTCGACCCCTTGTCACAAGAATGTCATCAATATTATGAAATTCTTTCAACCACAAATAATTTTGACGAAGATTTAGTAATTGGGAGAGCGCTTTTTGGAAATGTCTATAAAGGTGAATTTTTCAACGGAACATGTAATGTTCTTGCTGCCATTAAACGGTTGGATCCCTAATCTAAGCAGGGGGAAGAGGAGTTTCGGGCAGAAGTTGAGTTGCTTCCCAAGTTGCGTCACTGTAATTTAATAACTTTAATTGGTTATTGTAACTATGAAAAAGAGAGGATACTTGTATATGAATATAGTCCACGTGGCACACTTGAAGATCATCTTCATAAACTAGCTACTTCTTTTAGTTTTCGTCAACGTGTTAACATTGTTTAGGTGCGGCTCGTGGGTTAATGTACCTTCATAGTCGTAATGAAATTGGATTGGGTATTACACATCGTGATGTCAAAAGCTCTAATATTATTTTGGTAGATAACAATAACAATAGTTGGGATGCACAAATTGCAGATTTCGGGTTATCGAAAACATCATGTTTAACGAGCCAGCAATTAACTGTTGTGGAAGCGTTTGAACGTCGTAAAGGAGGAAGTTTTGGGTATATGGATCCAAATTGTATGAAAACTGGATGGCTGAATAGGAGGTCTGATGTGTATTCTTTTGGAGTGGTTATGTTGGAAGTGTTGTGCCGTTAGCGAGCAATGGTATCAACTCCTCCTGATAATGAGTATTTGGACATAGTAACTTGTGCTCAACCGTTTTTGAAGAAAAAAAACTTTGAACATATGATTGATTCAGAGTTGTTAATGGGTGGTCACATATCTTCAAAATGTTTGGAGTATGTTGGAATTGTACATGGATGTTTGCACGTCGATCCTATGCAACGCCCTACCATGGATATAGTTGTCGATAGGATCGGGAGTTTTTTGCTTACTATACCAGCAGGCAGCAGCAGCAGACGAAACAAATACTTCACTTGAGGAAAATTATTAAGTTCATATTAAATTTTATCTCAAGTATTAGAAATTAGAAATACATACATGAAGAATGTTGGTTTCATATACTAAGTTTTATATATTATTATATTATATATGTTATAATTCAGTAGGCTTATAACTACCTTTAATGGTTATAAGAACAAAGAGAGAAAAAGAGAGAAGAAGGAGAGAAGAAATATTGATATTGATATTTCAAGATAAATGGTACATCTTAAATGGTTATCATACATGTCTATTTATAGTATAAAATATTACTATGCAAGAAATATAATAATAATAAAATTAACATCCAATCTAGATATTTTATAACACAATCTAGATATTTTATAACACTCCCCCTTGGATGACAATTTTATTAGAGAATAACTAGTACTGCCTCGTTAAAAACCTTGCTAAAGAAAACTCATTGGGATAAAACTTTAGCTAAGGGAAAAAGAGTGCAGCATAAAGTTGACTCCCCCTCAAGTAGGCAACGCCTGAGTTGTTACATCTTCTGAACATGCCTCATGCCAATATTATGAACGTGTGTTCTGAAAATAGCAGTTAGCAGTGCTTTGGTATAAAGATCAGCAGAGTTGTTGATTGAACGTATCTCATTTTAATCTGGTTGTCTTTTACGATATCTTGAGTATATGAGAAAAATCTGAGGTTTTCATCTGAAACTGTATCATCTAAATCTTTTATGTACAAGTTTGGCCCTCGTGATTTGTCTACAGTCTCCTTCATGGTTTGTTCAAACCGTTGTTTCAGTTCCTATTCCCTTTCAGTCTTTTTCTGAGCCTTACCAATATACCATTCTTTTCCATCAAACTTATGACCGTTAAGACCGTTTATAGCTTTAGCGCCTCGTCAGCATTTATGTTTTGTTCTGTCATTTTTGATACTCTTCTTTCATTTGTATTATGTAAGCTGTATTATCTTCATAGATAGTTGTTACGCTTTTATAGCGTTCTAGTCCACAAGAATCAATAATGATTTGTATCATTGATCTTAACTAAAATCATTCCCGAGTAGCTTCATGTAATGCAATCACTTCGGCATGATTTGATGATGTTGCAACAAGTGTTTGTTTTGAGAATGTCATGATATTGCGGTGCCTCCATTTAGGAATACATATCCAGTTTGAGATTTAGCTTTATGTAGATCGGATAAATAATCTGCATCTGTATAACCAAACAAATCTTGTTTCGAGTTGTTAGAATAAAATAATTATAAATCAGTAGTTCCCCGAAGGTATCAAACTATTTGTTTGATCCCATTCCAATGTCTTTTGGTAGGGGCTGAGCTGAACCTTGTCAACAAATTAACTGCAAAAGAAATGTCAGATCTTGTATAATCTATAAGATACATAAGAACCTCAATTGCACTAAAATATAGAACTTCCGATCTGTTAAAATTTTCATGATCTTCGCAGGGATGAAATAGATCAGTGTCAATATTGAGTGATCTAACAACAATGAGTTTGTCTTTAAAAAAAATGTTTTAAAATCTTTTCGGTATAAGTTGTTTGATGTACAAGTAAACCATTAGGCATATGCTCAATTTGCAATCCAAGGTAATACTTGGTTTTTTCAAGATCTTTCATTTCAAAATAATTCTTTAGAAGTTGAATGATTTCATAGATCTCTTTATTTGTTCATATGATGTTAAGAACATTGACATAAACAACTACGATCTCATATCCGAACATTGTTTTTATAAAACATACGTGCAAAATAAGTTTATATTTATACCCTTTTTTTTTATCAAGTAGTCATTTAATCTGTTATACCACATACGTCCCGTTTGTATAAACCCACTTAGAAATCTTTGTGATTTAATGGAATATATTCCCTTGGGTTTTACATTAGATGCTTATGATACCTTAACCCTTTAGGTATATTCATATATATCACTATTAAGTGATCCATACAGATAAGTAGTAACAACATTCATGAGATGCATTTAAATAACTACCAGGTTGATTAAGTATCTAATAAGTAATTGTATCCATTACAGGAGGATAATTTTTCCTCCTAATTCATTTCTGGTCTTTGTGGGAAATATTGAGTTACAAGTCTAGTTTTGCCTTGTAACTTCATTTGCACATTTCTTTTCGGATAAAAATTCATTTGTATCCCATACGTTTCACATCTTTAAAAGTGATAACGATTGATCCGAAAACTTTTCTTTTATCGAGCGATTCTAATTCAGCTCTTATTGCTCCTTTCCATTGAGCTCAATCATGTCCATTTTGTATATTCAATGACAGATTTTAGTTCCAGATCATCATCTTTATTCATGATGTCATTGTAACATTATATGAAAATATCTCATAGAGATTTTAGTTTCATTTCGGTTCCATAATATTGCATAATTTATCGTAATTTTAGTATTTACATTTATCAATATCCTCTGCAGAAGGAATATTGATTTGTGGTTCTTCTTGAACACTTTCTCTTACCTCATTATCAGCTGATTTTCTTTTTCGAGGATTTTTATCTTCGGAACCAATTGATCTTCCACGTTTGATGCGTGGCAAAGACTCAACAGTGACATTATTGCCATCTTTTGAAATTTCAGTTCGAGCTGGAGCATTTATCGCTGGTATATATGATTTAGTCACTTTTTTATATCTGTAAATACATAAAGTAATTAATTTGCAAGTTCTTGCATATGCATTATTTTTGAACTTTCGTTTCACATTCTTTTGTGCGAGTTCAATATACCTTAATTGATGTTCACATCATGAAGCATCATTTTATTTTTTATTTTTATTTCTCCCCCTAATCTAGGGAACAATGTTTTATTAAAATGACAATCAGCAAAACGTGCTGTAAAAACATCACCCATCATGGGTTCAATATATCTTATGATTGAAGATGTTTTATATCCAAAATATATTATCATCTTTCTTTGAAGAACCATTTTATTGTGTTGTGGTGATACAATTGGAACATACACTGCACAACCAATGTTTTAAGGTAGAAAATATTTGGCTCTTGGCCAAAATCAAGTATTAAGTGAAAATATTTACGACTTCCACATGGTATAATGCGAATTAATGTCGCAGCATGTAAATTTACATGTCCACATATAAATATTGAGAGATTTGTACTCATTATCAATTGTCTAGTTATTAGCTGTAAGCGTTTATCTATTGATTCAGCTAAACCAATTTTGTGTATGCACATGAGCAACTGGATGTTCAACAACAATCCCTGTAGATATATAATGATCATTAAATGCTTGAGATGTTAACTCACCAGCATTATCAAGTCTCATCCTTTTAATGGTGTAATCAGAATAATGTGTTCTCAATTTAATAATTTGTGCAAGAAACTTTGCAAATGCCATATTACGGCTTGATAACATATAAATATGAGACCATCCGCTAGATGTGTCTATTAGAACCATGAAATATCAAAATGGTTCACATGATGGATGAATTGGTTCATATATTTTACCTTGAATTCTTTCAAGAAACATTTGTGATTCTTTTTCACAATATACTTTTCATTAATCACCATATGTGTTTTTTTTTTTTTTTTATAAATCACCATATGTGTTTTTTTTTTTTATCATATATCCTTTTCACCATATACGCTTTTAATCATATGCGCTGTGTTTTTCACCATATGCGCTTTTAATCATATGCGATTTTCATCATATGCGTTGTGCTTTTCATCATATTCGCTTTTTATCATATGCGCTTATCATATGCGATGCGCTTTTTATCATATGCGCTTTTTATGTGAATAGTAAATTAATTAATTTCGTTTTACTATTCATATGAATTAATTTAGATTTACTATTTTGTTAATTGAGTAATATATATATACATCATATACTTGTGACTCCGAAGGCTCAAATGAATTTGACCATATAGTTATACGTTGTACCTTGCACATTAATTTTCAGTAGAAGCTTTAGATGCATATTATTTTCAGTAGAAGCTTTAGATGCACTTTTTTTTTTAATCACCAAATACCACAAACACTTTGTTTGCGTTTGTTCATAGTCATCAATGAAAACCATTTTCTTTAATTTTATTTTATACAATAAAATTAACGCATCATTATTCTTTTCAAAAACAATAATCTATTGTTATTGTTCACTTGTGCCATGTTTAACAACAAAAGTCAACAACCTCTGTCTTGTTTGTTGTGGCAACCAAAAACAACCTTTGCTTTTGTTACCGAGAATCCAAGACCAAAAAATAATTAATTTTTAATTAATCTTTTATCAAAACCATAAATGATTTTATTGATCTACGTTGATATGGCCATAAAGAATTGACGGCTGACCTACTTTTGTAAGTGTATTTCGGCTATCATCCCGAAAACGCACAACGAACTTTTTTTTTTTTTATGAACTATTTGTTTCATATCTAGCTTAGGCAATTATTGTGAACATTTGGTCCCTATAAGAGCATTTATTTTTTAGACTTTTAGTTGATTTGTACTTGTCACAATTAGGGATAGCACCCGCGGGTCGTGGATGCGGATCCATTGGATCCATCACCCGTACCCGCAGATTTTTTTTAAGAGACATCCAATTGAACCCTTGTTCGTTGAAACAATTTGACTATATTTTTACTCCCCATTATTAAACGGGCCATTTTGATGCACACTCTTTAAAAAATAATTTGTTTTTTAAGTTTTATTATTCAACCTCCTTTTTTCAACGGTCACGTTTTTAACAAAACATTTGACAAGTTTGGAAAAAAGTTTTTTATTGATTATCATCAAAAGTTTTCTATTGTCACTCTACTGGATGGAATTATGGCATACAACCAAAATTGCAACCCAACACTACATAAGAACAAAAAGGTTGTTTTTAATTAACATATGTATATGTGTTAAACTCGGAATAATAATAACTTATTTTAGAAAATTAACATAAGACATGTTGAAACATTTTTGTCACATTTAGCTCATCAAGTCTAATACTTATCATTGATAGATTTTATCACGTCTAGGAGATGTTTACTTTTTTCTTGTATTAAGTCCTACTTTCATTTACCTTTGTTTGGAAAAAAGTTTTTTTTTTACTTTGCTTTCCCCCTTTCTGTAAAACTCATTTAAACACTTTCTTTGTTTTTTTTTAAAAAAAAACTTCCTTTTTTTTACGTTACCCGTAAATTATAAATATATAAAAAAAACTTTTATTTAAATTTTTTTTTCTAGTTTTTAAAAGGCCACTTGACCAATTTTTTAATTCTTTCACAACACCTGATATCGTGATCGTGACCTTTCACCAAAGCAAGAGATATTCTTGATAAACTAAACACGGACTCGTGTTTGAAATTGTCGGCCACAAAAAAATTCATTTGATAAAAGTATATATATTTTTTTTAGTTATAGAAGGAGACCACTTCATTTTCAATACTTCATTTTTGACAAAAAACTATTCCATTTTACCATCCCCTTTTTTTCTTACTTTAACTTTTAAGATATACTTTTAATAAAAATACAAACTACTTTTTCTTATTTTAACTTTTAAGATTTACTTTTAATAAAAATACAAACTACTTTTTGTATTTTAACTTTTAAGATTTACTTTTAATAAAAATACAAACTATTTTTTTATTTTAACTTTTAAAATTATAAATTTAAGAATAAACATTAGTATGCATGAAATAAATAATGATTAATTGCATAAGTAATCATAAATGTTAGATAACATATAAAGACCCCGTCGTATTCGTATTGATCGGAATTAATCTCGACCCATGGTACCGTGTTGTCAAATGACGTGTTGCGTACATAAAGTACCGTGTTGTCAAATGACGTGTTGCGTACAATCATGAGGTCTTATTAACATAAATATAAATGTTAGTGAAGTTAATAAGAGTTAGATTACAGAAAATATAATTCAGGTGGTATAACCGACCATATATAACTTAAATAACATAAATATAAATGTTAGTGAAGTTAGTAAAAGTTAGATTACAGAAATATAATTCAGGTGGTATAACCGACCATATATAACTTAAATAACATAAATATAAATGTTAGTGAAGTTAGTGAAGTTAGTAAAAGTTAGATTACAGAAATATAATTCAGGTGGTATAACCGACCATATATAACTTAAATAACATAAATATAAATGTTAGTAGTCCAAAATTTGATATATTCGAGTCTGAAAATTATTAATAATTTCATACCTTGATTAGTGATTCGTGATCGTTTAAGATATCTTTTAATTACACTAAGCTTTTCGTGCTGATAACGTGTTATAATTCAGTAGGCTTATAACTACCTTTAATGGTTATAAGAACAAAGAGAGAGAAAGAGAGAAGAAGGAGAGAAGAAATATTGATATTGATATTTCAAGAGAAATGGTACACCTTAAATGGTTACCATACATGTCTATTTATAGTATAAAATATTACTATGCAAGAAATATAATAATAATAAAATTAACATTCAATCTAGATATTTTATAACAATATATAATATAATACATATTAAGTTCATTAGTTCAAATTGGTGCAGGTTTAATTGTTTCCTTACCACATTTCTTTTTTCTTATTTGCTAAATATTTTTCCATATTATTCATTTATTTACTTGTATATACTATCTAATCAAAATTGGCGCAAGTTCTGTATACATGCGGTACAATAACACATAAGCAAAATGGAGAACTTAAATTAGATAAAAATTGAAACAACTCAAATAGCACTTACAAAAACAGCTGTTGGCACTGAAACATCAATTCATTTTCATATCGTTGCAGCACAAACCGTTCTTCTGATGTTATTATCGTGGTAACAACGCATTTAGTTTCTGAGAAAGGTTCTCTACCTGTTCTACCAGCTCGATGTAGATATTGCACGGCATCTTTAGGTAAGTCATAGTTATATACGTGGGTTGTATCAGGCAGGTCAACCCCTCGACCCGCTATATCAGTTGCCACCAAAAGGTATGATCCTCCTTGTCTCAGTTCCTGTTTTCAATTATTAAACTTGGTCAACTAAGTAATACTATACAATCAAAAGTCAACGATTACATGCCAAACATAAGGTGTTGAACATGTACTTATATATGGGTGACTTCAACCCATTTGACATGTTTTCTTTTCATCTAACATTTTTTAGTATTACCCATCAGAGTTAGTAATAAGTATGGCTGGCAAACAAGACCCATTCTTCAAAAAGATGGGTCACTTGGGTTGACTATGGGTTTCCTTTGGGTTCATCTAGATTGGTGATTTAAGCATGATACTAGACCCAACAGATCTTTCCATTACCGTCTTCTAAATTAAAAGAGGGTTCATTGGGTTTGCGAAACGGGTTTGAATGGGTCTGTATATTATTTTTCTGAAAGGTTGTTACCTGACTCAACAACCAAGAAATTGAGTTCCATCCATTTATTTTCATTACCTTAATGAATAGAATACAATAAAATATTCCTTTTACCAGTTAAATAAGATTGTAATAATAAGCATTTTAGTCAAGTTTCTTTTTTATAAACTTTAAAAAATTACTATAAAATATTTTATACTTAAAAATCTATTACGTCAAAATTAAACGTAAAATGTAATCATAAAATTAAATATAAAAGGTAAACGTAAAATAAAACGTTGACGTAAAATGTCAACGTAAACTATTAAATTTAATGTTTAAAGTAAAAACGTAGAAAAAAATCTTATAAAGCGAAACAAAAAAGTAAAACCAAAACTGAAACTGAAAACTGAACGTAAATGTGAAATTGAAAGTCGATATTCAAATCGAAAAGCGAAATAAAAAACTAAAACTGAAAACTAAATTGCTAAACGCGAAGCCGAATGCAAAAGATAAAATTGAAATTCGAAACTGAAATGGGTCTCGACCCAACCCAACCCAAAAACGTAAGGTGAAAAATGGGTCTCGACCCAACCCGACCCAATCCGACCAGGGTCTCGACCCAACCCGTTGGGCCCATTAAGAAACTGACCTGTTTCGACTCATGACCCGTTTCAACCCAAACCCATTTGATCCTTGATCCAACCCGAACCAACCCGACCCGTTTGCCAGATATGGGCATAATACAAACCGACTCGTTCGTAAGTAAATGGGTCAAAATTGCCACACCTAGTTGTCAACATGACAAAGAGAAAATAGTGGAATAGAACCATAACTCCCAAGATTCCATCAAATATTTAACAAGATATCAAAAAAAACAAAAATCATATACAGAATGATGAAGGGTATATTGATCATTGGGTACAGGTTTTACTTACAGAAAAAGAAGCTGCTCTAGAGTTGAAATTTAACTTTTCCTCTAAAAGCAGAATTTCATGACTCCCGACATATGAATTCTTCAACGCATCAATCACAATAGTAGTTGCCGGTGCATTTCCCGCTTTCTTCGACTTCTCAGACTGCACAATGATAAATGTATTACATATTTTTTGACTTAATTTTTAGCCTATTATAGCTATAGAATTGACCTGGGCAAAAAAAAAAAAAAAAAAAATGTAATGTTACTAATGTAGGACTAACCTGTTCATTAACAAAAATAATGGCAGACTTAGGTGCATCAGATTGCAACAACAACACCAACGCTGAATGTCTTTTACTTCTATTACATATCTGACCACCATCATAAATGTTTGGCAATCATGTTTTTTCATAATTTAAGGGAAATGAAACAGTTCATGTAATAAACTATTAATTTTGAATAATAAACGATAATGCTTATGATTATAACAATTGCATTTCAGACCTTTCAGTTATTATGAGAATCAGATGATCACAACCGACTCACCAAAAATCGGTGCTGTATACGTGCAGGCATTGGTTGAACAGGATTTGCATGTACATGGACAACATCAGCCTGTTGTGGCAAACGAAATACATATGAATATTTAGAAATCAGTAACAAAATATTTAATATATCTATAAAAATGATGACCTATTTCAGCAAACCTTGGTCCACTTCTGCTGTATACAGTCATATTGAAACCGCCTATGCTGAGGAATTGATGCACTAGCAAATATTGTTTGACGATTCTTGATCGATGAGTAAGATATAAGTAGCTTTCGAAGAAGGCTAACTTGTTGTGAAGAATTAAACATGAAATCAACCTAAAAGTAATCAAATCAGATGCTAAATTACATTTGTCAAAAAAACAATAACAAAATGTGACATTCAAATAAAACAATGTAACACATAAAGATTCATAAGTACATACCTCATCAATTACTAGCACACGCATTGATTCTAGTTTGATCATATGCTTTTCAACCATTTGGCACAAGCTTCCCAAGGTTGAAACAATTATTGTAGGCGGCTCAGCCTGCATTCATATTAAAACTTTGTAAAACTTCGTAGGCGTGTCACGCGAGACGAAAACGCAATACCTAGACTCAAAACGTAAAAGCGAAACGGAAACAGAAATGCGAAATGGAAAAGCCCGAAACGGAAACGTGAAACGTAGCGCGATGAAAACATTGATTTTAATAAAAAGCTTTTACCTTTAACCAACTTTTCTGTCTTTTTAACGTGCCACCATCTAGAAGAGCCATAATAGTGCACGACTTATCTTCCGTGACAGGTTGATCAGACTTTGCAGCCAGCGTTCGAGCAACTTTTGCAACCTTTGATTATTTAATAAAATAAAAAATCCTGAGACAATGCTATATGTATCATTTATATTTATATCATATGTTTCAACACATATAATAATCATTTTTAATCTTACTTGCATTCCCAGCTCCCTAGTTGGTACGACAATCAATGCTTGTACTGCCGATCTTTGTGTGTTTATTACTGAAAAAATCAATAATAAGTACGCCAACGTTTTCCCTGAACCTGTCTGAACAACCACATAAACAATAAAATTAAATAAACAAATAAATAAATTGCCACGTTCAGAAATTTATGCAGTTAAGCTATATGCAACCTAGAAAGATGCTTGGCCACTTTAGGTTTACCAAAAATTCACAACGATGTTATATGATAATGTTCATCATTTTACTATGTTACATAAGGATAAATTAATTAAGACTGCAACAAATCTTAATAAACAATGTCCTATATATCTACACTAGCATGAATGTATGTAGTTTTTATCTAATCTAATGAACAAGGTAGAAGAAAATATATTTGATAATTTCATATTCGTTGCCCTTCATGAAAATAAGTGATATAAATACCCATTAGAACTTTGGACTACCCAATCCAGCCATTAGCCAATTAAAATATATATTTCAAAATAAATATAAAGGTGAACCGAGACAATTTACAGATTACAAACTAGTCTTAAGCACATTTTCACCTGGGCATGAAGAATACAATCGCGACCAGAAAACAAAACCGGTAAAGCTTGTCGTTGAATCTCTGTTGGTGTACGGAATCCAACTTCTTGAACCCTGTAACATTGTCAATCAGATCAAACAACATACTACATCAAGAAATATTTGGCGCCAATTTTTTTTATTGTAACAAGTCACAAAGTTTGTAACCACTTATATATAAGCTTATGAACAGTTAAAAAGTTCATCATACCATAATAATGGGACTAAACTTTAGTTGGGTAACAATTAGTGAACAAGGTTGCACATCTTGCTACTGGGAGTACTCAGTTGGGACTTTTTGGGGAGTACTCGGCCACTTGGGATTACTCAGATGTTGACCAAGTTTGACTTTGACCGAGTTTGACTGATTTTCCGAGTAATCCCAACTTTTGGCCGAGTTTTTACCAATTTTCCGAGTAGTCCTGAGTTTGACCTTAATTTCAGGGGAATACAATATCATTAAATCAGTAAACTGCAAGAAAATTTAAATGAGAATAGTTACAACCTTAATCAATTAAGACTGAAATCAATTGTTTAGTGATAATCGATACTTCAATCAGCAAAAAAAGCTAAGAGAAAGAATTAGCTAATGAAGATGATGATGATTAATTACAACATTTGGGAAGGAAAGGAGGGTTTTCATTGATATGTGAGTATGGAAACAATGGAGACGCATATCGATGATTATTCCCTATAATTAGTAGTACTAATTAAAAGTAAAGAACTAAAATAGAAAATAAGTATGCAAACTTCTTCAATTTCCTACAATGGTAACAGCATGAAACTCAAGTTTCAATTTTTAATATATCCGCATCAACTGCTGACCAGAAAGTACTAGTTTTCATTATCTCAATCTATATGCAACACTACTCACTCTATATGACAGACCATTTGGCTTCAATCTTTTTGTTGAATACCTTAAACTGTCAAATGGATTTTAGGTACCATTTTTTAATTATGAAAAAACTTATTTGCCTTAAGAAGAAAATAAAAAGAATTAAGTAACTAAAATGAAAAATTTGGTAAAAATTGTGTACAGTATCCTTGGGCAATGCACAATTATTATAAAGCTTCAAACTTTGGACAGTCATCTGTACCTTTATGATAGTTGTATTATGGGTCTCAATTGTTTGAATTATAAGTACTAGTCTTAATCAATTGTCTGAATCACAGTAACCAAACAAAATCTTAATCGTGAACAGCTAGGGTTTATCTAATCAGATTATCAGAAACAGATTACATAAAAGGTATATATCTGACCTGTTTAAGATATGATGAGGCACGTGATGTTGGCATATATCTCGAAGCGAAGCCGATTGTTGATTAGCAGCAACAAAATGTGTGGTTTCTTGATTTGTTGATAAACAATCAGAAGAAGAAGAAGAAGATGTAATTGGGGAAATTGAAGATGGGTGACTAGTGAACATGGAAGTTGGTTTACGTTGGTTAAATAATGGAGGGTTTCTTGATTTATTGTTATTAAAATCAGAATTAAAATTGAAATTACAGAAAAAAGGGAAGTTCCATTTTAGTAGCATTTTAGTCGGAAAAGAAGAGGCCATATGGTCTGGGGGATCCTAGTGTGAAAAAGATTTAAGTTTTAATTCAGGTTTCTTACTTTGTAATTTTTTTTTTTTTTAAAGAAAAAAGAAAGATGGAGGATAATTATTATGAAAATGATCAGCCCCATCACTTTATCGGTAATACTAGAGATAAAACAGCGTTTGTTGCTTGATTCACGCACACATCGCAAAGCTCCACAAACAGCGGAAATGAGGCGTTTGTGGACATTTGTCTAGCGCCGTTGGTGAATGTGAAACGCTGAAGAAGAGGGTGATGTCTGATGAGTTGACGTGATCTGATTGGCTATTTCAATATCGTCGTTTGGAAAATAGTTTTAGGCTTTTCTTCCTATATAAACACATTATATTATTTATGATTTTCACACTTCATTTTCATAATTCATTGTTACATTTCATTCTCACAACCTTTAACACAATGAATTTCTTAGAAAAGGAAATTCGCGATAAAAATGTACACGATCAACTACGCAAGGATCTAACAGATCATATTTGAGGGCTTCCAACAAACTTTCGTACTACAAACTAGTCGTTATATATGTTTAATTTTTGTTAATTTAATGTATTTTTTTTTATTTTTAGGTTTTTTATGTTATTGTAATGTTTTATTCTTATGAATTTTAAATTATAAATATACATTTTAAATAAATTTAAGTATTTTATTTAAAACTTAAAATCAAAATTAAAAGCCACGTCCCAGTCATCCTTTCTTACAAACGCCCCTCATTACAATTCCCTCAGCGTTAGTCTTCCTACCCACGCCTAGGTGGCAAGACAAACGCCCCAAAAACGCTAGAAATGGGCGTTTGTGGGCGAATTAGGGTGGGAAGTAGGTAGATCTGAAACACAAGAGTGAGGGGAAATGATGTGAGGTGGCGGCTTGTGATTGGTTCCAGTTATTTTTCTCTCTTCAATTTTTAATCATTTACACCTTAAATACTAATAAAATTTTAACACATCACCCACAAACTTTCTACAACCCTCCCAACAAACGCCCCCACTATTTATGAAGAAATATGATTTTAAACAAAGTAACTCGGATCATACACTCTTTTTTAAACGAAAGGAAAATTTATTACATGCTTAATCATTTATGTTGATGATATGATAATAACAGGAAATGATAAAGAGGAAATTTCTAACTTAAAAATGAACTTATTTAAAGAATTTGAAATGAAAGACTTGGGTAGACTTAAATATTTTTTGGGGATTGAGGTATTACGATTCCAACAGAAAATATTTATATGTCAAAAGAATTATATTCTTGATTTTCTTGCAGAAACAGGTATGATTGATTGAAAACCAGCTGATACTCCAATGATTCCAAACCAAAAGTTATATATGGAACATGAAGCTGATCTTGATGATAAAGGGCAATACCAAAGGATGGTGGAAAAACTCATCTATCTTGCTCACACTCGACCAAATATAGCTCATGCAGTTGGAGTTGTGAGTCAATTCATGCATCAACCACAGGTCACCATATGGAAGATGTAATGAGAGTCATCAGATATTTGAAGAAAACAACGGATCATGGAGTTGTTTTTAAAAGACATGGACACCTAAAGACTCAAATATATACAGATGCAAGCTGGGCTGGAAAAAAAGGGGATAGAAAATCTACGTCCAGATTCTTCACACTTGTCGGGGGTAATTTAGTTGCATTGAGAAGTATGAAACAAAAGATTGTCTCCCTTTCAAGTGCCGAATCAGAATTCAGAGGAATAGCCAAAGGAGTAGTCGAGGCCTTATGGATCAAGAAGCTACTAACGGAGATTGGTATTCCTCCAAAATAAGCCATTCAAATCTTATGCGACAACGAAGCAGCCACTGCCATATCAGAAAATCATGTTCAACATGACCGAACTAAGCATGTTGAAATTGACAGACATTTTATCAGAGAAAAGTTAGATGGTGAAATTATTTCTCTTCCATCAATCAGATCAGAGCTAGCCGACATTCTCACCAAATCAGTCAACGGGAGACTCTTTAGCGAAGTTCTTGGCAAGTTGAACATTGAAAACCCCACTATTCAACTTGAGGGGGAGTGTTAGATTACAGCTACAAAAGCAACAAAGTCAACAAAAAGTCAAATTACCATATTTGGTAATTTGACTTTAGGATCAGAAGTTGTGAACTTCATCACTTCCCAATTTAGAGATCACAAGACCGCATTTCAACGGATACAAAACTCTGCACAAAACAACAACTTTTCCATAAATGTAAAAGGGGGTTCCAAAGCTTAATTGGATCCAAACCCTAAATAGAAATAGCTGTTAGAAGTTGTGGTATATAAACAACACTTGCCAATGTAAAAAATTAATTAAAATTGTATCAATTCAAGCTCAATAATATAAACTGATCAATACAAACTCATTTTAATCTGTTAATTCTTACAAATTAACATTAACAAGTGTGCAATCATTTTTATATAATAATAAATAAAATAATAATATTTGTACATGGTATCCAAGCTAGGCATGTGGAAAGATACTGTCATTTGAAAATATCAACTTAATTTTTGTATATGTTTCACAATACGCATTTTGTTATAATTCAGTAGGCTTATAACTACCTTTAGTGGTTTGATTCTTAATGTTATAATTCAGTAGGCTTATAACTACCTTTAGTGGTTTGATTCTTGATGTTATAATTCAGTAGGCTTATAACTACCTTTAGTGATTTGATTCTTGATTAAGAATACTAATAATGAAGTGTAAGAACAAAGATGATAATGGAGAGAAAGAAAGAAACACTTTGTAAGTGTGAGAAATGGTGCAAGTTTAATGCTTGCATTCATGGCTATTTATAGCAAAAATATCACAAGTTTAGGTAATACAATAATATTACTTTTGTGTATCAATAATTGACTATCCATTTATATATATATATTTATATATTATAACACTCCCCCTTGGATAGCAATTTTGTTTGTTGAAGATCAACTGTAAGTTACTGCCTCGTTAAAAACCTTGCTAAAGAAAACCCAGTGGGAAAAACTTTAGCTAAGGGAAAAAGAGTGCAGCATGGAGTTGACTCCCCCTCAAGTAGACATCGCTTCGGTTGTTACATCTTTTGAACATGTCTCATGCCAATGTTATGAACGTGTGTTCTAAAAATAGCAGTTGGAAGTGCTTTCGTGAAAAGATCAGCAGAGTTTTTGCTGGATTGAACATATCTCATTTCAATCTCGTTGTCCTTAATGAGATTTTGAGTGTATGAGAAGAATCTAGGAGGTATGTGTTTGGTTCGGTCACTTTTGATATACCCTTCTTTCATCTGTGCTATGCAAGCTGCATTATCTTCATAGATAATTGTTGGACTTTTATCGCGTTCTAGTCCACAAGAATCAGTAATGATTTGTGTCATTGATCTCAACCAAAAACATTCCCGAGTAGCTTCATGTAATGCAATCACTTCGGCATGATTTGATGATGTAGCAACAAGTGTTTGTTTTTGAGAACGCCATGATATTGCAGTACCTCCATTTAGGAATACATATCCAGTTTGAGATTTAGCTTTATGTGGATCAGATAAATAACCTGCATCAGCATAACCAACCAAATCTTGTTTTGATTCGTTAGAATAAAATAATCCTAAATCAGTAGTTCCTCGAAGGTATCGAAATATGTGTTTGATCCCATTCCAGTGTCTTTTGGTAGGAGCAGAGCTGAACCTTGCCAACAAATTAACTGCAAAAGAAATGTCAGGTCTTGTACAATTTGTAAGATACATAAGAGCTCCAATTGCACTAAGATATGGTACTTCTGGTCCAAGAATATCTTCATGATCTTCACATGGACGAAATGGATCAGTTTCAACATTGAGTGATCTAACAACCATAGGAGTACTTAATGGTTTTGCCTTGTCCATATTGAAACGTTTCAAAATCTTTTCAGTATATGTTGTTTGATGTACAAGTAAACCATTAGGCATATGCTCAATTTGTAAACCAAGGCAATACTTGGTTTTTCCGAGATCTTTCATTTCAAATTCTTTCTTTAGAAGTTGAATGGCTTCATAGATCTCTTTATTTGTACCTATGATGTTAAGATCATCAACATAAACAGCTATGATCACATATCCGGATGTTGTTTTCTTAATGAAAACACAAGGGCAAGTAAGGTTATTTGTATACCCTTTGCTTATCAAGTAATCACTTAATCGGTTATACCACATACGTCCCGATTGTTTTAACCCATATAAAGATCTTTGTAATTTAATCGAATACATTTCTTTGGGCTTTGCATTTGATGCTTCTGGTACCTTAAATCCTTCAGGTATCTTCATATATATATCACTATCAAGTGATCCATATAGGTAAGCAGTCACAACATCCATGAGATGCATTTCTAAATTTTTAGAAACTGCCAGGCTAATTAAGTACCTAAAAGTAATTGCATCCATAACAGGGGAATAAGTTTCTTCATAATCAATTCCCGGTCTTTGAGAAAAACCTTGGGCTACAAGTCTAGCTTTATACCTTGTAACTTCATTTTTCTCATTTCTTTTTCGGACAAAAATCCATCTGTATCCTACAGGTTTCACATCTTTAGGAGTGAGAATGATGGATCCGAAAACTTTTCTTTTATTGAGTGATTCTAATTCAGCTCGTATTGCTTCTTTCCATTGAGCCCAATCATGTCTATTTTGACATTCAACCATAGATGTTGGTTCTGGATCATCATTATTATTCATGATGTCATATGCAACATTAAATGAAAATTTCTCATCAAGATTTTTCATTTCATTTCGGTTCCATAATATTTTTGAATATGCATAATTGATTACAATTTCTGTATTGACATCATCAATCTCCTCTGCAGTAGGAGTACTGATTTGTGGTTCTTCTTGAACACTTTCTTTTACTTCATTATCAGCTGATTTTCTTTTTCGAGGATTTTTATCCTTTGAACCAATTGGTCTTCCACGTTTCTGACGTGGCAAAGATTCATGAGTGACATTATTGCCAGCTTTTGGAATTTCAATTCGAGCTGGAGTATTTACTGCTGGTATATATGATTTTGTCACCGTTTTTGTATCTGTAAATGCATCAGGCAATTGATTTGCAAGTTCTTGTATATGCATTATCTTTTGAACTTCTGTCTCGCATTCTTTTGTGCGAGGATCAAGATACTTTAATTGAGGTTCACACCATGAAACATCATTTTCTTTATTTTTCATTTCTCCCCCTAATCTAGGGAACAATGTTTCATTAAAATGACAATCAGCAAAACGTGCTGTAAAAACGTCACCTGTCATAGGTTCAATATACCTTAATATTGAAGATGTTTCATATCCAACATATATTCCCAACCTCCTTTGAGGACCCATTTTTGTACGTTGTGGTGTCGCAATTGGAACATACACTGCACAACCAAATGTTCTAAGATGGGAAATATTTGGCTCTTGACCAAAAGCAAGTTGTAGGGGGGAATATTTATGACTTGCACTTGGTCTGATGCTGTAACATCCCGCCTTTTTCCATTTTCTTTTCCGTTATACTAATTTAAACTCCGTTATATGTTTATAACATCTCCCGTTAATACGCGTTTTAAAATATTCCGTTTAGGTATTTTCCGCACCCGACTACAAACTCGAGGGACTAAAATTGACACGGGGCAAACTAGTTGACTAGGTCACCTAGTCTACCCCAATCACCACCATTCAACCATCTCTCACTCTCTCTCTCTTTCTCTCTAGCAAGAACACACCCAATTTCCAAATTCATTCAATCATCATCTAAATTCGATCTAGGAGGCTTACAACAAAATAAACTACATATTTGGAATCCTCTCTTCATCCTCTTCAATTTGATACCAACTTCATCTCATTTGGGTAACTTTCTAAAATCACTAATTTTATGTGTTCTTGAGATTTTTGAGTTATAAAGTTGTTAATTAGTGTCTATGGCTCATTGTGATGTCGTGTATGTAATTTGTATGCTCGATTCGTTGTTTTTGGTGTAACTAGTTCAATATGAAAATTACTTGCTAAATCCTTGATTTTGGATGATCAAATGTTGTTAGATTGTTAAAGTGCATGTTTTAAAAGTGTTACTAGTATCATTAGCTTCGTTTTGATGTATAGGTTGATTAAGGAAACTCCAAGAACATGATTAATGATTTTGTGAACTTGGATTAGGGTTTGATGAGCTTTACATGAACTTTTGATGCGTCAAATGCTATGAGATATTGTTGTTAAGTGTTTTGTTGCAATGTGTGTTTGATTACCTTCAAAACGGCATATCACATGTGTGAATTGGATTCCCGAAACTTAAAATGCATTTGATGAACTTGAAACTTTGAAAATGGATTCTTAATGATCACTTGACGGAAAATCGGTTATTGAAATTGATGTTTTTGTTTGATGAAACGTGTTTAGTTGTTTTCCTTGTCAAATTACCTTTCCGACGATATATAGTATGCATTTTGGATGTTTTCGGTTCATAAAATAGGTTAATTTGAGTTTTGGTTCGTGACTTGGTCTTTTTCTGCAAACTGCATGTTTCCCAGGTATTGCGCGCCGCGCATATACCCGCGCGCCGCGCAAAATTAGAAATCCCAGATGTTTGCCTTCGTGGTTAAGTTCTGACCAGGATTTACACTTGGGTGCGCGCCGCGCAACCCTTTGCGCGCCGCGCATATGCCCAGCTCATTTTAGTTTTTATTTTTCCTTTCACAAAATGTTTCCCGCTTAACCGTAACTCCGATTAACATGAAACTTGGCCATTCTGCTCATAAATGATTTCTCATCATGAGAAAATTGTCGGACACCCGATCCGACCCCGTTGACTTTGACTTTGACCAAGTTTGACTTTTAGTCAAACTTAACCAAACAATTATACGATCGTTCTAACATGCTTAGTTACTTGTATCGTGCATGAAACTTGACTAATTGATTCACATGCTACATAATCGAGTCGTAACGAGCCATAGGACTAATTGAACATCTTTGACCGTTTGTGTTTACCGTTATTGATACAACCTATATGATTAGGTCAAGACTAGCTTTGTCTTTGCACGCGTCTACTTGTTGAAGTACTTTATTAACTCTTGCACTCAAGGTGAGATCATAGTCCCACTTTTACTCTTTTTGAACTTACATTTGGGATGAGAAAACATAAACATTTCTTTTACTAAGTGAACACAAGTACAAGAAAACAAACAATTCTACATACGAGTTTAGAACAAAATCCTCAATTCGATTATCATTAGTTACACTTGCCGGGTGTAAGCGAGAACTTATGTTGTATGGATCCATATGGGTTTGACAAACCCTCATTCAAACGGTTCGCTACCGTTTACGAATGAAATATATTTTCGAGAAACAGTGTATGTTCCAGCACTAAGTGATGGGGTTCAATGGAAGGAAATGTTAAGCATTGATAATTGGGTGCTCGTGAAACAAACTTTTGGAATGTATTACTATTAATTCATTGATGCAAATCTTGTGGTTCACTTGTACTTACTTATTTAAACCTATGATTTCACCAACGTTTTCGTTGACAGATTTCTATGTTTTTCTCAGGTCCTTGAACGATACATGATACATGCTTCCGCTCATTATTTTGATACTTGCATTGGATGTCGAGTATATATATGCATACATGGAGCGTCTTTTGGATACTTTTAAATTGTGTCGCATAAGTTTCATTTGTACTTAAAACTTTGTATCGTAACTTGTGGTGGAACTATTCTTGTAAACTTGAACAACCTTTACATTTGAAATGAATGCGACATATCTTTTGGTCAAACGTTGTTTTAAAGACTTATGACCACGTAACGGGACCTAAGTAGACGGCGCCGTCAATGATGATTTGGTCGGGTCGCTACAGATGGTATCAGAGCGTTGGTTGTAGGGATTTAGAGTTCATTAGTGTCAACCCCGAGTCATAGGGTACATTGGTGAGTCTAGACTACAACCGGCATATAGACTTGAAGTAGGAATTACTTGACTACTTGTGCATTTATACTCGAACGCTTCTACTCATATCTACTCTTAGTTCATCTTAATCTCACGTTGTTTAATTTGATTGACGCGCCACCTTGACTATATGAAATGATGTCGAATGCACATATGAATCAGGGTAATATAATTTCCGGGATTATATTACGGTGACTCATATGAACGTTCCGACATTATGACATAAAGAATTTAAGGCGAGTCGAGGAAAAAAAAAAACTTCTCTTTATCTTTATTTTATATCACGGTTAGTATTATTGAGAATACTAATCAATGATATTCTTGTGTCTTAAAGGAACAATGGCTCCTCGTCGTGTACGCCGCAATGAAACTCCCGAACAAGCTCTCGAACGGATGATAGCCACCGCCGTAGATGCGGCCATGGCCGGTCACTCATCCAACAACAATAATAATAACAACCACAACAACAACAACAACAACAACCAAGGAGCCGGTAACTCTAGCGAAGGGTGCTCCTACAAAGCTTTCATGGGGTGCAAACCCCACACTTATGATGGAACCGGGGGACCGGTTGTGCTTACTCGTTGGTTTGAACAAACCGAGGCCGTCTTTAGCATAAGCGGTTGCCGGGATCAAGACAAGGTCAAATACTCCACTCACACTTTCTCCGGAATTGCTCTAACATGGTGGAACACCTATGTTCAATCGGTGGGTACCGATGAAGCTCATGCCCTCTCTTGGGCCGATCTAAAGGAAAAGATGATTGTTGAATATTTTCCGCGCGAAGAAACCTGAAAGCTTGAGGAAGAACTAAGAGCTTTGAAAGCGGTCGGAAACGATCTTAAAGCTTATAATCAACGCTTCGCCGAACTATCCTTGATGTGTCCTAATCTTGTTAACCCCGAATCTCAAAAGATTGAGCTCTACATGCTCGGTCTTCCAAAAAGCATCAAACAAGGGGTGATGTCATCCAAACCCACTACTCATCAAGCCGCTATGAACATGGCTCGCCAACTAATTGAAACGGTTGACGAAATCGTAGTGCCGGCTCCTAAGGCTGAGGACAAGTCGGGTGGCAACAAAAGGAAATGGGAAGCCACTCCATCAACCAACTACAACAACAACACCTTCACCAAAAAGCCCTTCAACAACGACGGCAAGAGGGGTTATGCCGGGAACCTACCTCTTTGCAACAAATGCAACAAACATCACTTTGGTGAATGTGGCAAGTTAATTTGCCACCGGTGCCAAGGAGTTGGTCATAAGGCCAACGATTGTAAAAGTGCCACTCCCGTTGCTCGAAAGTGGCCCAATGCACCAAAGACGGGCACTTGTTACGAATGTGGTCAAACGGGTCATTATAGAAATGCATGCCCAAAGAAGAAAGCCAACCCCAACAACCGAGGCCGAGCCTTTAACATCAACACCGAGGAAGCCCGAGATGATAATGAACTAGTCACGGGTACGTTTCTTCTTAACAACTCTTATGTTACTTGCTTATTCGATTCGGGTGCCGATAAATGTTTTGTGTCCAAGACTTTAGCTCCTACCCTTTGCACTCCACCACACCCTTTAGATACTACTTATTCCATCGAAGTGGCCGACGGAAAACTCTTAAGTGCCGACACATATTACCGGGGGTGTACTTTGAACATTTTGGGTAAGGAATTTGAAATTGACTTGATACCCATGGAACTAGGAAGCTTTGATGTAATAATCGGTATGAATTGGTTAGTCAAAACGAAATCTCACATTCTTTGTGACCTTAACGCAATCCGAATTCCTATCGAGAATGGTGAACCTTTGATCGTCTATGGCGATAAGAGTTGCACCTGACTCAACCTCGTTTCGTGTATTAAAGTTAGAAAACTACTCCGTAAGCGTTGTTTTGCGATCCTTGCTCACGTTAAGAAAGTCGAGTCCGATGAGAAGCACATCGATGATGTGGCAATTTTTAGTGACTATTCCGATGTATTTCCCGACGAATTGCCGGGTCTTCCGCCTCATCGACCGGTTGAATTCCAAATCGATCTTATTCCGGGAGCCGCACCCGTAGCGCGTGCACCATATAGACTCGCTCCATCTGAAATGCAAGAATTGCAAAGTCAAATCCAAGAACTACTTGATCGTGGTTTTATCCAACCTAGCCATTCACCTTGGGGCGCTCCGATTTTGTTTGTTAAAAAGAAAGACGGATCCCTACGAATGTGCATTGATTATCGTGAACTAAATAAATTGACGGTTAGGAACCGATATCCTCTTCATCGCATCGATGACCTCTTTGATCAACTACAAGGGTCTTGTGTATATTCGAAAATCGATCTCCGCTCGGGTTATCATCAATTGAGGGTTAAGGGGGAAGATGTCTCCAAAACCGCTTTCCGAACTCGTTATGGTAGTTATGAATTCCTTGTCATGCCATTTGGTCTCACTAACGCACCGGCGGTGTTCATGGATCTTATGAACCGCGTGTGCAAACCGTATCTCGATAAATTCGTTATTGTGTTCATCGATGACATATTGATCTATTCTAAAAATGAAGAAGAGCACGAACAACATCTCCGACTTGTGCTTGAACTTTTAAGACAAGAACAACTCTATGCCAAATTCTCCAAGTGTGAATTTTGGTTAAAGGAAGTTCAATTTCTTGGTCATGTTGTAAGTGACCAAGGTATTAAAGTCGATCCAACGAAAATCGAAGCCATTAGCAAATGGGAGACTCCTACTACTCCTACTCACATTCGTCAATTTTTGGGTCTCGCCGGGTACTATCGTTGATTCATCGAAAACTTCTCTTTGGTTGCACGTCCTCTAACCGCATTGACTCACAAGGGAAAGAAATTCATCTGGGCGACCGAACATGAGTCCGCATTCTAAATCTTGAAAACGAAGCTAACCACCGCTCCTATCTTGTCACTTCCCGAAGGCAATGATGACTTTGTTGTATATTGTGATGCCTCGAAACATGGTTTTGGGTGTGTATTGATGCAACGAATGAAAGTCATTGCTTATGCTTCTCGACAACTCAAAATTCATGAACGAAACTATACGACACATGATCTCGAACTCGGAGCCGTTGTCTTTGCACTTAAAATGTGGAGACACTATCTTTACGGGACCAAGAGTACTATCTTTACCGACCACAAAAGCCTCCAACACATTTTCGATCAAAAGCAACTAAACATGAGACAACGAAGGTGGATTGAAACCTTAAACGATTACGATTGCGAGCTTCGTTACTATCCCGGGAAGGCAAATGTAGTAGCCGATGCCTTAAGTCGAAAAGAAAGAGCGGTGCCTCTTCGTGTCCGAGCCTTAAACATCACCATCCACATAAACCTTAATAGCCAAATTCGGGTAGCCCAAGATGAGGCTCTCAAGGATGAAAACCTTTCACACGAGCTCTTGAACATTCTCGTCTCTCGATTCGAAATTAGGGAGACCGGACTCCGATATTACGCCGGAAGGATTTGGGTGCCTAGTTATGGGGACCTACGAAGCCTTATTTTAGATGAAGCCCATAAGTCACGATACTCGATTCACCCCGGTGCCAATAAGATGTACCACGACCTTAAACAACTATATTGGTGGCCGAACATCAAAAGGGACGTAGCTACTTATGTTTCCAAGTGTTTGACATGTTCCAAAGTCAAAGCCGAACACCAAAGACCGTCCGGACTACTTCAACAACCCGAGATCCCGCAATGGAAGTGGGAAAGGATAACGATGGATTTTATCACCAAGCTACCAAAAACAACGGGCGGTTATGATACCATTTGGGTTATTGTTGACCGTCTCACCAAATCCGCACACTTCCTTGCCATGAAAGAAACGGACAAAATGGAGAAACTTGCACAACTTTACATTAAGGAGATCGTAGCCCGACACGGTATACCTTTATCGATTATCTCCGACCGAGATGGCCGTTTCGTTTCTAGATTTTGGCGTACATTGCAAGAAGCGTTGGGAACGCGTTTAGACATGAGCACCGCATATCATCCTCAAACCGATGGACAAAGCGAACGTACAATTCAAACCTTAGAGGACATGTTACGAGCTTGCGTGGTTGATTTCGGAAAAGCTTGGGACAAGCACTTACCTCTCGCCGAGTTCTCTTATAACAATAGTTATCACGCGAGTATTAAAGCCGCACCTTTTGAAGCGCTATATGGCCGCAAATGTCGTTCACCTCTTTGTTGGGCCGAGGTAGGCGACGTGCAAATCACCGGACCCGAACTCATTCACGAAACCACCGAGAAAATCATTCAAATCCGAGATAGGCTTAGGACGGCCCGAAGTCGTCAAAAGAGCTATACCGACAAACGACGCAACGATCTTGAATTTCAAGTCGGTGACCGAGTAATGTTAAAAGTCGCACCTTGGCAGGGTGTAATCCGTTTTGGGAAACGCGGGAAGCTAAATCCGCGGTATATTGGTCCTTTCGAAATCTTGGAGCGTATTGGAACCGTTGCTTATCGTTTAGATCTTCCGCCTCAATTGAACTCCGTTCATCCTACCTTCCATGTATCTAACTTGAAAAAGTGTCTTGCTGAACCCGATATCGTCATCCCTCTCGAAGAACTTACTATGGATGACAAACTTCATTTTGTGGAGGAACCGGTTGAAATTGTGGACACCTCCGTCAAGACATTGAAACAAAGCCGAATCCCGATTGTCAAGGTTCGTTGGGATGCCAAAAGAGGACCCGAGTTTACTTGGGAAAGACAAGATCAAATGCAAAGGAAGTATCCTCATCTATTCGTGAATTCGGAAACGCAAGATCTCGAGGAAGAAACAACGACTACTACGCCTACTTAAATTTCGGGACGAAATTTCTTTTAAGGAGTAGGTAATGTAACATCCCGCCTTTTTCCATTTTCTTTTCCGTTATACTAATTTAAACTCCGTTATATGTTTATAACATCTCCCGTTAATACGCGTTTTAAAATATTCCGTTTAGGTATTTTCCGCACCCGACTACAAACTCGAGGGACTAAAATTGACACGGGGCAAACTAGTTGACTAGGTCACCTAGTCTACCCCAATCACCACCATTCAACCATCTCTCACTCTCTCTCTCTTTCTCTCTAGCAAGAACACACCCAATTTCCAAATTCATTCAATCATCATCTAAATTCGATCTAGGAGGCTTACAACAAAATAAACTACATATTTGGAATCCTCTCTTCATCCTCTTCAATTTGATACCAACTTCATCTCATTTGGGTAACTTTCTAAAATCACTAATTTTATGTGTTCTTGAGATTTTTGAGTTATAAAGTTGTTAATTAGTGTCTATGGCTCATTGTGATGTCGTGTATGTAATTTGTATGCTCGATTCGTTGTTTTTGGTGTAACTAGTTCAATATGAAAATTACTTGCTAAATCCTTGATTTTGGATGATCAAATGTTGTTAGATTGTTAAAGTGCATGTTTTAAAAGTGTTACTAGTATCATTAGCTTCGTTTTGATGTATAGGTTGATTAAGGAAACTCCAAGAACATGATTAATGATTTTGTGAACTTGGATTAGGGTTTGATGAGCTTTACATGAACTTTTGATGCGTCAAATGCTATGAGATATTGTTGTTAAGTGTTTTGTTGCAATGTGTGTTTGATTACCTTCAAAACGGCATATCACATGTGTGAATTGGATTCCCGAAACTTAAAATGCATTTGATGAACTTGAAACTTTGAAAATGGATTCTTAATGATCACTTGACGGAAAATTGGTTATTGAAATTGATGTTTTTGTTTGATAAAACGTGTTTAGTTGTTTTCCTTGTCAAATTACCTTTCCGACGATATATAGTATGCATTTTGGATGTTTTCGGTTCATAAAATAGGTTAATTTGAGTTTTGGTTCGTGACTTGGTCTTTTTCTGCAAACTGCATGTTTCCCAGGTATTGCGCGCCGCGCATATACCCGCGCGCCGTGCAAAATTAGAAATCCCAGATGTTTGCCTTCGTGGTTAAGTTCTGACCAGGATTTACACTTGGGTGCGCGCCGCGCAACCCTTTGCGCGCCGCGCATATGCCCAGCTCATTTTAGTTTTTATTTTTCCTTTCACAAAATGTTTCCCGCTTAACCGTAACTCCGATTAACATGAAACTTGGCCATTCTGCTCATAAATGATTTCTCATCATGAGAAAATTGTCGGACACCCGATCCGACCCCGTTGACTTTGACTTTGACCAAGTTTGACTTTTAGTCAAACTTAACCAAACAATTATACGATCGTTCTAACATGCTTAGTTACTTGTATCGTGCATGAAACTTGACTAATTGATTCACATGCTACATAATCGAGTCGTAACGAGCCATAGGACTAATTGAACATCTTTGACCGTTTGTGTTTACCGTTATTGATACAACCTATATGATTAGGTCAAGACTAGCTTTGTCTTTGCACGCGTCTACTTGTTGAAGTACTTTATTAACTCTTGCACTCAAGGTGAGATCATAGTCCCACTTTTACTCTTTTTGAACTTACATTTGGGATGAGAAAACATAAACATTTCTTTTACTAAGTGAACACAAGTACAGGAAAACAAACAATTCTACATACGAGTTTAGAACAAAATCCTCAATTCGATTATCATTAGTTACACTTGCCGGGTGTAAGCGAGAACTTATGTTGTATGGATCCATATGGGTTTGACAAACCCTCATTCAAACGGTTCGCTACCGTTTACGAATGAAATATATTTTCGAGAAACAGTGTATGTTCTAGCACTAAGTGATGGGGTTCAATGGAAGGAAATGTTAAGCATTGATAATTGGGTGCTCGTGAAACAAACTTTTGGAATGTATTACTATTAATTCATTGATGCAAATCTTGTGGTTCACTTGTACTTACTTATTTAAACCTATGATTTCACCAACGTTTTCGTTGACAGATTTCTATGTTTTTCTCAGGTCCTTGAACGATACATGATACATGCTTCCGCTCATTATTTTGATACTTGCATTGGATGTCGAGTATATATATGCATACATGGAGCGTCTTTTGGATACTTTTAAATTGTGTCGCATAAGTTTCATTTGTACTTAAAACTTTGTATCGTAACTTGTGGTGGAACTATTCTTGTAAACTTGAACAACCTTTACATTTGAAATGAATGCGACATATCTTTTGGTCAAACGTTGTTTTAAAGACTTATGACCACGTAACGGGACCTAAGTAGACGGCGCCGTCAATGATGATTTGGTCGGGTCGCTACAGATGGTATCAGAGCGTTGGTTGTAGGGATTTAGAGTTCATTAGTGTCAACCCCGAGTCATAGGGTACATTGGTGAGTCTAGACTACAACCGGCATATAGACTTGAAGTAGGAATTACTTGACTACTTGTGCATTTATACTCGAACGCTTCTACTCATATCTACTCTTAGTTCATCTTAATCTCACGTTGTTTAATTTGATTGACGCGCCACCTTGACTATATGAAATGATGTCGAATGCACATATGAATCAGGGTAATATAATTTCCGGGATTATATTACGGTGACTCATATGAACGTTCCGACATTATGACATAAAGAATTTAAGGCGAGTCGAGGAAAAAAAAAAAAACTTCTCTTTATCTTTATTCTATATCACGGTTAGTATTATTGAGAATACTAATCAATGATATTCTTGTGTCTTGAAGGAACAATGGCTCCTCGTCGTGTACGCCGCAATGAAACTCCCGAACAAGCTCTCGAACGGATGATAGCCACCGCCGTAGATGCGGCCATGGCCGGTCACTCATCCAACAACAATAATAATAACAACCACAACAACAACAACAACAACAACCAAGGAGCCGGTAACTCTAGCGAAGGGTGCTCCTACAAAGCTTTCATGGGGTGCAAACCCCACACTTATGATGGAACCGGGGGACCGGTTGTGCTTACTCGTTGGTTTGAACAAACCGAGGCCGTCTTTAGCATAAGCGGTTTCCGGGATCAAGACAAGGTCAAATACTCCACTCACACTTTCTCCGGAATTGCTCTAACATGGTGGAACACCTATGTTCAATCGGTGGGTACCGATGAAGCTCATGCCCTCTCTTGGGCCGATCTAAAGGAAAAGATGATTGTTGAATATTTTCCGCGCGAAGAAACCCGAAAGCTTGAGGAAGAACTAAGAGCTTTGAAAGCGGTCGGAAACGATCTTAAAGCTTATAATCAACGCTTCGCCGAACTATCCTTGATGTGTCCTAATCTTGTTAACCCCGAATCTCAAAAGATTGAGCTCTACATGCTCGGTCTTCCAAAAAGCATCAAACAAGGGGTGATGTCATCCAAACCCACTACTCATCAAGCCGCTATGAACATGGCTCGCCAACTAATTGAAACGGTTGACGAAATCGTAGTGCCGGCTCCTAAGGCTGAGGACAAGTCGGGTGGCAACAAAAGGAAATGGGAAGCCACTCCATCAACCAACTACAACAACAACACCTTCACCAAAAAGCCCTTCAACAACGACGGCAAGAGGGGTTATGCCGGGAACCTACCTCTTTGCAACAAATGCAACAAACATCACTTTGGTGAATGTGGCAAGTTAATTTGCCACCGGTGCCAAGGAGTTGGTCATAAGGCCAACGATTGTAAAAGTGCCACTCCCGTTGCTCGAAAGTGGCCCAATGCACCAAAGACGGGCACTTGTTACGAATGTGGTCAAACGGGTCATTATAGAAATGCATGCCCAAAGAAGAAAGCCAACCCCAACAACCGAGGCCGAGCCTTTAACATCAACACCGAGGAAGCCCGAGATGACAATGAACTAGTCACGGGTACGTTTCTTCTTAACAACTCTTATGTTACTTGCTTATTCGATTCGGGTGCCGATAAATGTTTTGTGTCCAAGACTTTAGCTCCTACCCTTTGCACTCCACCACACCCTTTAGATACTACTTATTCCATCGAAGTGGCCGACGGAAAACTCTTAAGTGCCGACACATATTACCGGGGGTGTACTTTGAACATTTTGGGTAAGGAATTTGAAATTGACTTGATACCCATGGAACTAGGAAGCTTTGATGTAATAATCGGTATGAATTGGTTAGTCAAAACGAAATCTCACATTCTTTGTGACCTTAACGCAATCCGAATTCCTATCGAGAATGGTGAACCTTTGATCGTCTATGGCGATAAGAGTTGCACCGGACTCAACCTCATTTCGTGTATTAAAGTTAGAAAACTACTCCGTAAGGGTTGTTTTGCGATCCTTGCTCACGTTAAGAAAGTCGAGTCCGATGAGAAGCACATCGATGATGTGGCAATTGTTAGTGACTATTCCGATGTATTTCCCGACGAATTGCCGGGTCTTCCGCCTCATCGACCGGTTGAATTCCAAATCGATCTTATTCCGGGAGCCGCACCCGTAACGCGTGCACCATATAGACTCGCTCCATCTGAAATGCAAGAATTGCAAAGTCAAATCCAAGAACTACTTGATCGTGGTTTTATCCAACCTAGCCATTCACCTTGGGGCGCTCCGATTTTGTTTGTTAAAAAGAAAGACGGATCCCTACGAATGTGCATTGATTATCGTGAACTAAATAAATTGACGGTTAGGAACCGATATCCTCTTCCTCGCATCGATGACCTCTTTGATCAACTACAAGGGTCTTGTGTATATTCGAAAATCGATCTCCGCTCGGGTTATCATCAATTGAGGGTTAAGGGGGAAGATGTCTCCAAAACCGCTTTCCGAACTCGTTATGGTAGTTATGAATTCCTTGTCATGCCATTTGGTCTCACTAACGCACCAGCGGTGTTCATGGATCTTATGAACCGCGTGTGCAAACCGTATCTCGATAAATTCGTTATTGTGTTCATCGATGACATATTGATCTATTCTAAAAATGAAGAAGAGCACGAAAAACATCTCCGACTTGTGCTTGAACTTTTAAGACAAGAACAACTCTATGCCAAATTCTCCAAGTGTGAATTTTGGTTAAAGGAAGTTCAATTTCTTGGTCATGTTGTAAGTGACCAAGGTATTAAATTCGATCCAACGAAAATCGAAGCCATTAGCAAATGGGAGACTCCTACTACTCCTACTCACATTCGTCAATTTTTGGGTCTCGCCGGGTACTATCGTAGATTCATCGAAAACTTCTCTTTGGTTGCACGTCCTCTAACCGCATTGACTCACAAGGGAAAGAAATTCATCTGGGCGACCGAACATGAGTCCGCATTCCAAATCTTGAAAACGAAGCTAACCACCGCTCCTATCTTGTCACTTCCCGAAGGCAATGATGACTTTGTTGTATATTGTGATGCCTCGAAACATGGTTTTGGGTGTGTATTGATGCAACGAATGAAAGTCATTGCTTATGCTTCTCGACAACTCAAAATTCATGAACGAAACTATACGACACATGATCTCGAACTCGGAGCCGTTGTCTTTGCACTTAAAATGTGGAGACACTATCTTTACGGGACCAAGAGTACTATCTTTACCGACCACAAAAGCCTCCAACACATTTTCGATCAAAAGCAACTAAACATGAGACAACGAAGGTGGATTGAAACCTTAAACGATTACGATTGCGAGCTTCGTTACTATCCCGGGAAGGCAAATGTAGTAGCCGATGCCTTAAGTCGAAAAGAAAGAGCGGTGCCTCTTCGTGTCCGAGCCTTAAACATCACCATCCACATAAACCTTAATAGCCAAATTCGGGTAGCCCAAGATGAGGCTCTCAAGGATGAAAACCTTTCACACGAGCTCTTGAACATTCTCGTCTCTCGATTCGAAATTAGGGAGACCGGACTCCGATATTACGCCGGAAGGATTTGGGTGCCTAGTTATGGGGACCTACGAAGCCTTATTTTAGATGAAGCCCATAAGTCACGATACTCGATTCACCCCGGTGCCAATAAGATGTACCACGACCTTAAACAACTATATTGGTGGCCGAACATCAAAAGGGACGTAGCTACTTATGTTTCCAAGTGTTTGACATGTTCCAAAGTCAAAGCCGAACACCAAAGACCGTCCGGACTACTTCAACAACCCGAGATCCCGCAATGGAAGTGGGAAAGGATAACGATGGATTTTATCACCAAGCTACCAAAAACGACGGGCGGTTATGATACCATTTGGGTTATTGTTGACCGTCTCACCAAATCCGCACACTTCCTTGCCATGAAAGAAACGGACAAAATGGAGAAACTTGCACAACTTTACATTAAGGAGATCGTAGCCCGACACGGTATACCTTTATCGATTATCTCCGACCGAGATGGCCGTTTCGTTTCTAGATTTTGGCGTACATTGCAAGAAGCGTTGGGAACGCGTTTAGACATGAGCACCGCATATCATCCTCAAACCGATGGACAAAGCGAACGTACAATTCAAACCTTAGAGGACATGTTACGAGCTTGCGTGGTTGATTTCGGAAAAGCTTGGGACAAGCACTTACCTCTCGCCGAGTTCTCTTATAACAATAGTTATCACGCGAGTATTAAAGCCGCACCTTTTGAAGCGCTATATGGCCGCAAATGTCGTTCACCTCTTTGTTGGGCCGAGGTAGGCGACGTGCAAATCACCGGACCCGAACTCATTCACGAAACCACCGAGAAAATCATTCAAATCCGAGATAGGCTTAGGACGGCCCGAAGTCGTCAAAAGAGCTATACCGACAAACGACGCAACGATCTTGAATTTCAAGTCGGTGACCGAGTAATGTTAAAAGTCGCACCTTGGCAGGGTGTAATCCGTTTTGGGAAACGCGGGAAGCTAAATCCGCGGTATATTGGTCCTTTCGAAATCTTGGAGTGTATTGGAACCGTTGCTTATCGTTTAGATCTTCCGCCTCAATTGAACTCCGTTCATCCTACCTTCCATGTATCTAACTTGAAAAAGTGTCTTGCCGAACCCGATATCGTCATCCCTCTCGAAGAACTTACTATGGATGACAAACTTCATTTTGTGGAGGAACCGGTTGAAATTGTGGACACCTCCGTCAAGACATTGAAACAAAGCCGAATCCCGATTGTCAAGGTTCGTTGGGATGCCAAAAGAGGACCCGAGTTTACTTGGGAAAGACAAGATCAAATGCAAAGGAAGTATCCTCATCTATTCGTGAATTCGGAAACGCAAGATCTCGAGGAAGAAACAACGACTACTACGCCTACTTAAATTTCGGGACGAAATTTCTTTTAAGGAGTAGGTAATGTAACATCCCGCCTTTTTCCATTTTCTTTTCCGTTATACTAATTTAAACTCCGTTATATGTTTATAACATCTCCCGTTAATACGCGTTTTAAAATATTCCGTTTAGGTATTTTCCGCACCCGACTACAAACTCGAGGGACTAAAATTGATACGGGGCAAACTAGTTGACTAGGTCACCTAGTCTACCCCAATCACCACCATTCAACCATCTCTCACTCTCTCTCTCTTTCTCTCTAGCAAGAACACACCCAATTTCCAAATTCATTCAATCATCATCTAAATTCGATCTAGGAGGCTTACAACAAAATAAACTACATATTTGGAATCCTCTCTTCATCCTCTTCAATTTGATACCAACTTCATCTCATTTGGGTAACTTTCTAAAATCACTAATTTTATGTGTTCTTGAGATTTTTGAGTTATAAAGTTGTTAATTAGTGTCTATGGCTCATTGTGATGTCGTGTATGTAATTTGTATGCTCGATTAGTTGTTTTTGGTGTAACTAGTTCAATATGAAAATTACTTGCTAAATCCTTGATTTTGGATGATCAAATGTTGTTAGATTGTTAAAGTGCATGTTTTAAAAGTGTTACTAGTATCATTAGCTTCGTTTTGATGTATAGGTTGATTAAGGAAACTCCAAGAACATGATTAATGATTTTGTGAACTTGGATTAGGGTTTGATGAGCTTTACATGAACTTTTGATGCGTCAAATGCTATGAGATATTGTTGTTAAGTGTTTTGTTGCAATGTGTGTTTGATTACCTTCAAAACGGCATATCACATGTGTGAATTGGATTCCCGAAACTTAAAATGCATTTGATGAACTTGAAACTTTGAAAATGGATTCTTAATGATCACTTGACGGAAAATCGGTTATTGAAATTGATGTTTTTGTTTGATGAAACGTGTTTAGTTGTTTTCCTTGTCAAATTACCTTTCCGACGATATATAGTATGCATTTTGGATGTTTTCGGTTCATAAAATAGGTTAATTTGAGTTTTGGTTCGTGACTTGGTCTTTTTCTGCAAACTGCATGTTTCCCAGGTATTGCGCGCCGCGCATATACCCGCGCGCCGCGCAAAATTAGAAATCCCAGATGTTTGCCTTCGTGGTTAAGTTCTGACCAGGATTTACACTTGGGTGCGCGCCGCGCAACCCTTTGCGCGCCGCGCATATGCCCAGCTCATTTTAGTTTTTATTTTTCCTTTCACAAAATGTTTCCCGCTTAACCGTAACTCCGATTAACATGAAACTTGGCCATTCTGCTCATAAATGATTTCTCATCATGAGAAAATTGTCGGACACCCGATCCGACCCCGTTGACTTTGACTTTGACCAAGTTTGACTTTTAGTCAAACTTAACCAAACAATTATACGATCGTTCTAACATGCTTAGTTACTTGTATCGTGCATGAAACTTGACTAATTGATTCACATGCTACATAATCGAGTCGTAACGAGCCATAGGACTAATTGAATATCTTTGACCGTTTGTGTTTACCGTTATTGATACAACCTATATGATTAGGTCAAGACTAGCTTTGTCTTTGCACGCGTCTACTTTTTGAAGTACTTTATTAACTCTTGCACTCAAGGTGAGATCATAGTCCCACTTTTACTCTTTTTGAACTTACATTTGGGATGAGAAAACATAAACATTTCTTTTACTAAGTGAACACAAGTACAGGAAAACAAACAATTCTACATACGAGTTTAGAACAAAATCCTCAATTCGATTATCATTAGTTACACTTGCCGGGTGTAAGCGAGAACTTATGTTGTATGGATCCATATGGGTTTGACGAACCCTCATTCAAACGGTTCGCTACCGTTTACGAATGAAATATATTTTCGAGAAACAGTGTATGTTCTAGCACTAAGTGATGGGGTTCAATGGAAGTAAATGTTAAGCATTGATAATTGGGTGCTCGTGAAACAAACTTTTGGAATGTATTACTATTAATTCATTGATGCAAATCTTGTGGTTCACTTGTACTTACTTATTTAAACCTATGATTTCACCAACGTTTTCGTTGACAGATTTCTATGTTTTTCTCAGGTCCTTGAACGATACATGATACATGCTTCCGCTCATTATTTTGATACTTGCATTGGATGTCGAGTATATATATGCATACATGGAGCGTCTTTTGGATACTTTTAAATTGTGTCGCATAAGTTTCATTTGTACTTAAAACTTTGTATCGTAACTTGTGGTGGAACTATTCTTGTAAACTTGAACAACCTTTACATTTGAAATGAATGCGACATATCTTTTGGTCAAACGTTGTTTTAAAGACTTATGACCACGTAACGGGACCTAAGTAGACGGCGCCGTCAATGATGATTTGGTCGGGTCGCTACAGATGCGAATCAATGCAGCAGCATGTAAAATTGCATGACCCCATATAGATACAGGGAGTTTTGTTCTCATTATCAATAGTCTAGCGATTAACTGTAAACGTTTAATCAATGACTCGGCTAAACCATTTTGTGTATGCACATGAGCAACAGAATGTTCAACAACAATTCCTATAGACATGCAATAGTCATTAAATGCTTGAGATGTAAATTCACCAGCATTATCAAGTCTCACCCTTTTAATGGTGTAATCAGGAAAATGAGCTCTCAATTTAATAATTTGGGCAAGAAATTTTGCAAATGCCACATTACGGCTTGATAACAGACAAATATGAGACCATCTGCTAGATGCGTCTATTAGAACCATGAAATATCTAAATGGTCCACATGGTGGATGAATTGGTCCACATATATCACCTTGAATTCTTTCAAGAAACATTGGTGATTCTTTCTCAACCTTAAGTGGTGAGGGTCTAGTTATCAATTTTCCAAGAGAGCAAGATGTACATGGAACCATTGTATCATGATGGATTTTTCTATCCTTTAGTGGATGTCCATGAGTACATTCAATAATCCTTTTCATCATTGTTGATCCTGGATGGCCTAATCTGTTATGCCATAAACTGAATACACCAGGATCAATATATTTTTCGTTAACTACCATATGTATTTCTGGTACATTTATATGTGTATAATGTAATCCAGAACTAAGTCTTGGCAGTTTTTCAACCACATGACTCTTGTCAGTGATACTTAAATATTTCTCATTTTCTGTTGTCACTGACTGATAATCATACCCGTTAAGGTATATGTCGGAGAAACTCAATAAATTTCTGCTTGACTTGGGAGAAAATAAGGCATCATTTATTAAAATTTTTGTACCATTTGGTAGTATGAAATTTGCATTTCCTATCCCTTTTATCAAGTTAGCAGGTCCTGATATTGTATGTATAGTTCCTTCCGTTGGTTTTAGATCAATAAAATATTTCTCGGATTTAAGTATAGTGTGTGTAGTTCCACTGTCTACTATACAGAGATCTCCACCACTTGATTGATGTTGTATTCCAGCAAAATTCATATTGAACTTCATATATAAGAAATAAATAGTGAGTACATTAATATTACACAATATTTTACACGCAAATAGATAGTACTGAAACATTTAGCAAACATAATGACAAAGACAGACGATATTAAATCGTTTATTTTTCGAAAGACACACAACTTAAACATTCAAGAAATCTTCATATAAATCAGATGGTTTCTCAGTGACTGTTGGATCGACGTTATCTACAAAGTTTACTTCCTTTTCTTTATCTTTCAGCGAATCCTGATACATCTTAACAAGATGTTTAGATGTTCGGCAAGTATTAGCCCAGTGGCCCATTCTACCACATCTGTAGCAAGATTCTTCAGAATTTTTAGAAGAATTTTCTTCAACATCTTGTTTAGTGGGCTTGTTTTGTGGTTGATATTTACATTTTCGTGGATTATTATTTCTTTGACCACCACGGCCACTACCACGACCACGTCCTCGCCCATTACCATTACCATAAGGATGGTTTCTACCATAGTTATGGCTTTTGGCATGATGATGGTGATGGTTATTATAACCACGACCTTGCCCGCGTCCTTGTCCCTGTTTATAATTATTTGCAGTATTTGCTTCAGGGATTGCAAGTGTACCAGTAGGACGGGATTGCTGATTTTTCATTAATAGCTCATCATTTTGCTCTGCAACTAAGAGATATGAATTAAGTTCAGGATATGTTTTGAACTTTAGCATTCTCAAATTTCTTTGCACTGTGATGTTTGCAGCATTCATTGTGGAGAAAGTTTTCTCCATCATGTCTGCATCACTTATTTCATGTCCACAGAATTTAAGTTGTGAACATGTATTATACAGAGCTGAGCTATATTCATTTACTTTCTTAAAGTCTTGGAACCTTAATGTTCTCCATTGTTCCATAGCAGCTGGAAGTAAAATTTCTCTTTGATTATTGAATCTGCTTTTGAGACCTTCCCATAAAACATGGGGATCTTCTACAGTCACATAATTATTTTGTAAGCATTCATCAATATTTTGATGAATAAAGCAACATGCCGTTGCTTGTTCTTTTTCAGAACAAGTGTTGTTTTCATTTATGGCTTCAAGAATGCTCATTGATTTAAGATGCATTTTTACTTTTATAACCCATGACATGTAGTTGTTTCCAGTTGATTCTAAAGGAGTAAATTTAAGCTTTTCCAGATTCGACATTTTCTATCAAAACAAACAACATGATAAATTATAGTCACTTTATATTCATAAGTATATAAACATTAAACATAAATTTAATATAACATAAATGATAAGTAGGTGACAGTGTCGACCATATGTAAGCAATCATTAATAAATGTTATATAACATAAATATAAATATTAGTAAACATAAATGATAATTAGGCGACAGTGTCGGCCATATAAATGTTAGATAATTGAAATATAAATGTTAGTAACATAAATGATAATTAGACGACAGTGTCGACCATATATTATTCAGGTGGTATAACCGACCATATATCATTTAGGTGGCAGAGCCAACCATAATTAGTATTAAGATTATCGTGCTGATAACGTGTTATAATTCAGTAGGCTTATAACTACCTTTAGTGGTTTGATTCTTAATGTTATAATTCAGCAGGCTTATAACTACCTTTAGTGGTTTGATTCTTGATGTTATAATTCAGTAGGCTTATAACTACCTTTAGTGATTTGATTCTTGATTAAGAATACTAATAATGAAGTGTAAGAACAAAGATGATAATGGAGAGAAAGAAAGAAACACTTTGTAAGTGTGAGAAATGGTGCAAGTTTAATGCTTGCATTCATGGCTATTTATAGCAAAAATATCACAAGTTTAAGTAATACAATAATATTACTTTTGTGTATCAATAATTTTGACTATCCATTTATATATATATATTTATATATTATAACACATTTAATATTTCTGCGTTGACACTCAAAACAATTTGTTGATCAAGTCAAAGTCATGCTGAGCTGCATCTCCAGGAAGCAGATCATCATTCTATAAAGACGATTATATTCTCTAATATCAAAAGTTTATTTTAGTTTTTTCTTCTTCTTTTCTTCTTGTTATACTTCATCATCAATTATGTTTCTTAATACTCGCAACAGTAAAGAATGTGAACCATCGACGTCCACCTCTTCCTCCTCCGTGCAATTGTCACAACAATATTGTTGTCACTTTGAATTTAATGAAATTCTTTCAGCAACAGAAAACTTTGACGAAGCTTTAGTAGTTGGGCGTGGGGGCTTTGGAAAAGTATATAAAGGTAATGTTTTCAATGGATCAGGTCATGTTGTTGCTGCCATTAAACGGTTGGATCCCATGTCAAATCAGGGGGAATCAGAGTTTCAGGCAGAAGTTGAGATGCTTTCCAAGTTGCGCCACTGTCATTTAGTAACTTTGATTGGTTATTGTAACCATGAAAAAGAGTTGATCCTTGTATATGAATATATTCCGTATGGTACACTTGAAGATCACCTCCATAAACGTGGTACCCCTCTTTCTTGGCTTCAACGACTCAAGATCTGCATAGGTGTGGGTCGTGGGTTACACTACCTTCACACTGGTGCTGGGATTGGAATTTGTGTCATACATCGTGATGTCAAAAGCTCTAATATTTTGTTAGATGAAAATTGGGAAGCAAAAATTTCAGACTTTGGGTTGTCCAAAATAGGGTCAACGAGCCACACATCCACTTATGTGAACACACTTGTTAAAGGATCTTTTGGGTATCTTGATCCAAATTATTTCACTACTGGAAGGCTGACTAGGAAGTCAGATGTGTATGCTTTTGGTGTCGTATTGTTGGAAGTGGTGTGCCGTAAGCGAGCAGTCCCAAAACCTCTTGATGAGGAGCAACGAGGCTTAGCAACATGGGGTCAAGACATGATCAAAGAAGGGAACTTTAAACGTATAATCGATTCAGAATTAAAGGGTCAAATCTCTCCAAAGTGTCTGAAGGAGTTTGCTGGAATTGTAGAAAGATGTTTGCACAACAATCCTAAGCAACGCCTTTCCATGGCTGAGGTGCTTGTCAGGCTTGAGTCTCTGCTTGCCATACAAGAAAAAACAAATAATTTGCTGCAAACCACCGGAAAAACAGCATTTGGTAGAATGTTTGATAAGTTTCACCTCCTCTCTGGTATACATTTCAAGCTCATCTTGAATTGCATTCACATGTTTGTTAAATTTACATGTATACTCCATTGAATATATATACAGGACACAACATTTTAAAATGCCGTAGCATGGTGGTGTGAATATCGAGGTAGAGATTATATAATGTATATTTTTTTTTTTCAATAATTTCAGCTAATAGTGCTTCAAAGGAACCGAATAATAATAATATCAAGAGAAACATTAAAATCACTACTGATACTGAAATGAAAGCTAGCAATACTCAAGATTTGCTCTTAGATTGTGTTGAGGAGGAGTTACTTTCCCCTTCAAGATCTGGTGATGGAATTGCTGTTGTGGCTAAAGGGTGCGGTATAATAAACTCTCAAGGATATGATCTGGTATGTATGTGTAAATGTAAAACAAGTATTTAAGATCAAGGAAGAAATACCTTTTTTTTTTTTTTTTTTCTTCTTTTCTTTTTTTTTTTTTTTTTTTTTTTTTTTTTTTTTTTTTTTTTTTTTTTTTTTTAATGATAAGAGTTGATAGAAAAATGGTCAGGTCATTTCAACAGGGGGAAAAGCTGTGCATGATGTGGCTGTAAGAAATTGAGTGAATGAATAACACATGAAAATGATGCCACTAAGGATAATTTTCACATAATTACTAGTATCCATTGCTATAGATTCATTTGATTAATGTAGCTTATGAAACTTTTAGATGATTTAATATTTCAGGGATCTGCGGAAGTAGATTTTTTCGCGGAATATGGTGAAAGAAGTAGGTATAAGATAGTGGAAGTGATAGGTAAAGGAAACTATGGTACTGTATGCTCTGCATACGATACTTATCTTGGCGAAAAAGTAGCTATTAAAAAGATAAGTGATATATTTGAACATGTTTCTGATGCAACTCGCGTTCTTCGTGAGATTAAGCTTCTAAGGCTTCTTCGTCATCCGGATATTGTGGAAATTAAGCACATTTTATTACCGCCTTCAAGACGAGAATTCAGAGATATATATGTGGTGTTTGAGCTAATGGAATCTGATTTACATCAGGTTATTAAGGCAAATGATAACTTAACACCAGAACATCATCAGTTTTTCCTTTATCAACTTCTTCGAGGATTGAAATACTTACATACAGGTTATATATAATAATACAATATTATAATGTTATAACATATGATTATATGTGATTATTTCTAGTGGTTTATAATTTTGTTTTACTTTTGCAGCGAACGTATTTCACAGAGATTTAAAACCCAAAAATATTTTGGCAAGTGCCGATTGCAAACTCAAGATCTGTGACTTTGGTCTTGCAAGAGTTTCCTTTAATGATCCACCTACTGGAGTATTCTGGTCGGTATGCCCCTAACTCATATTACTGTTATCTGGTGGCAGATTTAACCATTTTGCTCAAGGATGGGTTGATACGGGTTGTGTACATCTCCAATGGGTCAAATGGGTGAAAATGAGAAGTAGCTTGTTTAGAAATAGTATTAATGGATGAACGTGTGAAAAGCCTACTTATAAATGCATGAACCTCCTAAAATCACTCATTTTGACTCCTTATCGACCCTGCATCCGCTGCATATCTTGTGACCTTTAGTTTATTGAGGTCAGATTTATGTACTTATGATTAACATTTGATGACAGGATTATGTCGCAGCAAGATTGTACAGGGCTCCAGAATTGTGCGGATCCTTTTTCTCTAAGGTAAGACAGCCATCTTTGCACTTATTTGTGTTGGGTACTTGGCTAGAAACTTAGTTATCAACATAATGAAGAATTCAACATTTAACATGAATGTTTCTTACAGCACGTATGGGAAATATGTAAAGAGCAATTGAACAAACAACCTCGTCCAGTATTCACTTTTCAATTAAATGACATTTATAACCTCATCCAGTATTCACTTATAAAACATCTTTTAACCAATCTCAAACACTTGACACATGCAACCTCATCCACTATTCATTCACTTTTCAATTAAATGACATTTGTAATCTACCCATTAACTCATTAAAACCCTAACCACGTGTAAGAATCTGAACAAAGTGTTTTTATAAACTCAATAAACCATTTAAGAAAGAATCCCGTAAGTAATTTAGGGTTTACTCATCAGTTAAACCCCTATCCCCTCAATAAATCTTTTAGGTAAAACGTATTAAGGCCTTACAATAAATTGAAAAAGGTGAAGCTTTAGCTTCTAGAAACACAAGTGTATGAGAAATGAGCTCTAGATCCCCTTCTTTTTTCATCACAAGCTTTTTATCTCTCTAAACTTGATTTACAAACACTTGGTGAAAATTCTACTTTTCTAGACTCAAGTTTGATTCAGCAGATTTATAAGTTAGGCTCCACTATTGTTTTTCCAGACAATATGCTTTGAGTTAATATGATGCAGCGATACTTTTGGTTCGATCAAGACTACACGCACTAAAATGTGTTTTGGGTCTGATCAGTAAAAACTAAAAAACAATACCAGGTGCAACTTTTGTATTAACTAGATGCTTTTGTGCAGTATACACCGGCTATAGACATATGGAGTATTGGCTGTATATTTGCAGAGCTATTAACTGGAAAACCTCTTTTCCCTGGCAAAAATGTGGTCCATCAGTTGGATCTCATGACTGATCTTTTGGGGACGCCGGCACCTGAAACCATAGCAATGGTTTGATTTACTACCTTTATTACTTGTCGACATAGAACACGTTTGGATATGCATTTTGGTACTGATTACCTGTTTTGTTACACTTTTATACCTGGATGAAAAATCTATCTGCTTTCAAGTTCTGGAACAAATTAAAATATCTGTTATAGTTTTATTTTTTAATTTAAATTTATTTGTTTATTAATTTTGGAAGAATTTTCTCTAGTATTTGTTCAGCTTTATTCAATGGTTTTTGTAATCTTAGTTTTAATACAGTTTAGCACTAAATTGTATATTAGTCGAAAATCCATTAGTACACCCAAACCTTTTCTGTTATGCACTTTAAATATTTGAGTATCTGGTTATTACAATTTTATAATTCATAATCGCCTAAACATCATCTGGGGTTTGATAGTTGATTGCTTGATTTGGTTGTTCAACATGATATATTCACTTCTAAAACACATATACAAATCACTTATAGTTAATTTGCTTTCATCTTTATATTATATTAACATTAACATTGATATTATACAATCAGATAAGAAATGAGAAGGCCCGAAGATACTTAAGCAGCATGAGGAAGAAAAAGCCGATTCCTTTTTCACAAAAGTTTCCAAATGCAGATCCTCTCGCTCTTCGTTTATTAGAAAGAATGCTCGCGTTTGAGCCTAAAGATCGTCCTACTGCAGAGGAAGTAATAATAATACATTATGTAGTTATGTACCATGTTTTGTGGTCTCTTATTTTGAAAAACCTGATATTGTTTCATTTATAGGCTCTTTCGGATCCATATTTCAAGAATTTGGCAAATGTTGAAAGGGAACCATCTGCTCAACCCATTACCAACATGGAGTTTGAGTTTGAAAGAAGGAAAATTGCTAAAGAAGATGTACGCGAATTGATTTATAGAGAGATTCTTGAATATCATCCAAATATGCTTAAAGAGTATTTGAACGGAGCAGAACCAACAGGCTTCATGTACCCAAGGTGCGATTAACTGGATCTATCTATATACAAATGGGTCTGTTCGGATTTGTTTTAGCTTTATCTGGTTGAGGAGGTCAAACAAACCAAATGTACCAAGGCCAACACCCGACCTGTTACGAGCCTACTAACAAGTTCCTTGGTTAGCCCGGAACATTGCCCACCTCTATCAAAAAAATATTACTCCGTATACCCCAGTACGTAGCCGCACAAGAATATTATGTATATCCTCGTTGTTATATGTTTCAGAATGGGAATGGATGGGTCGGATAAAAACAAGCCATTTTTTAGGGGAGGTCAAAATAGCTTGAGTTGACTCGACTGCCTAAAGTTTTTAAGAAAGTGGTATTTTTTTACTGTCGAGTTGTTTCTCTTGAAGCCATAACATTTATGTTACCTCTTTACATGTTAGCAGTAATATACAAATACCTAATTAACACATTTTCAATTACATACATACATTATAATATAATACAGTACATTATAACATTAATTGAAATTGCCTTCTATACTCTTTGTTCTGCAATGCTATTTCTTCATTAGTGTGTCTTGAACTCTTGATATAATTTTGTTTGACATGTAAACGAAAGGTAGAGGTGGAAATCTTAATATATAGTATTTATCTACAGATGCGGTGGTTCGGATTTGTTTTAGCTTTGTCCAGTTAAACAGGTCAAACAAACTGAAAATTCCTAGGCCAACATCCAACCTGTTACGAGCCTACTAAGAAGGTTCTTGACTTCATGGTTAGACCAGAAAATAGTCCACCATCATCAAAAAACATTATACCCAGTATGTAGCTGTCACATGAATATTCTGTAAATCCTCGTCATAAGTTTCAATATGGGCGGGTCCACGGGTCAGATAATAACAAGCCCTTTTATAGGAGAGATCAAAATAGCTTTAGTTGGCTGGTCTGCCTAATGTTTTTTAAAGAGAGTGGCTTTTATACTGTCGAATTTATCTCCTGAAGCTCTAAGATCGATGCTAGGTCTTTACATGTTAGCAGTAATGATAGACATATAACTAATTGACACATTTTCACATGCATTATAACATTAATTGAAATTGAAATTGCCTTCTATACTCTTTGTTCTGCAATGCTATTTTTTCATTAGTGTGCCTTGAGTAAAATGTGAAAAATTCCCCAGGAAATCATAAATGTATTTCCGTAAGAAATGATTAGTGAAATAGAAACAACCACGACCCAAATCAGAAAAACGACCCAAATATTATTTTTCTGGTGCTTGATGCGGCGCATCACTCATTTTCTGCTTCTGGTTCGATGACTTGGGATGCGGTATCCCTCGTGTTGTCCAGTTTCATCCATTTTTTGCTATTTTGACCCGTTTTCAGCTACTCATTTCAACACCTAACACTTACCAACTCAAATCCAACTTGTTTAACTTCATATACATCATCATAACATAACAAAATACAACCACCAAATTACTAGTAGTAGGTATAAGAACCATTGCAAAAGACAAGTGCTAAACTTGATGTTGGAGGTTTTAAATCTTCGTGTAGGGTAAAATAATCGATGACCGTATAAATCAATGAATCGTGGTATCACTTTCCAAACGTATTTATTCGACACTTATTGTCTGGGTTACACGAATATCACTTTGGGATAATACAGAGATTATGTTCTTGTTTTTGGCAGAGAACAAGAACCCTTTCGCAGAAGAGTATTTATGTTTCGAATTGTATCTCTCATGAATAATTCGTCTATGTATTCATAGGCACTCGTAATTATGGAAAAAGATATATTCGAATCAATTGACCGATTGACTCTCCATAAATATCTCCCATAATATTCAAAGCGGTTAAGATAATAATTTATTCCATAAACAAGAATTATTGTTTCCACAAATATAGCATAAGTGATTACACAAATAATCCTTCCATATTTTACTAAAACTTGGACAACACGAAAAAGCTTAAAATTTGACTAAGTGTTTTCCTTGCTGCCTCTTAAAACGGAGCATGGAATCCTTAGTGCATCTTGTGCTCCCTCTTCAAAGGGAGCACAAAACAGCAAGGGAGCACCAAACTTTTGCTCTCTCTTCAGCACTTTCTAGTGCTGCCTCTTCAAAGGGAGCACCAAACACTTGGCTAAATTTTTGAAGTGTTTTGCTTACTGCCTCAACACTTAGCCAAATTTTTAGGTGACTAAGAAGACATAACACATAAAACAGTTAGTCAAATTTCAAGTAGACCAAGTTATGATAGTAAATAATGAAAAACCACTTTTGGGTCTGGGTAATCTATCACATAATGGGTGTACACTCCGTAGCTCCTAACACATTTACAAGTGTAGACTACATCCCTCAATTATACTAAATTTCCAACAATCCTTCCCAATTTAGTGCAATACATTTCACGAGAATTAAACAATTAAAACCAAACCCATGCTTAAATGGAAATATTTTGAAGATTGAATTTCCATCTTAGTACATTACACATTCCAAAATATTCAAGAATCATGGTGTTCTAAGAATTGAACCTTGTACAAGTCATGTCATACATTAAATAGCCAATAAACTCTTCAGAGGGAGCACCAAACAACAAAACACTTAGTAACTTTTAACAAGTCTATTTGATGCTGCCTCTTATGCAGTTGTGCTGCCTCTTCAGAGGGAGCACCAAACTCGTACTGCCTCTTCAGCACTTTCTTGTGCTGCCTCTTCAGAGGGAGCACCAAACACTTAGCCAAATTTCAGAAGTGTTTTCCTTGCTGCCTCTTGTGCTCCCTCTTCGGAGAGAGCACCAAACACTTAGCCAAATTTCAGCTGAATAAGAAGACATTGCACAGAAAACACTTGATCAAATTTTAGCCGACTAAGAAGACATAGCACGAAAACACTTAGTCAAATTTCAAATGATAATAAATAATGGAAAATCATTTTTGGGTCTCAGTAATCTATCACTTAATGAGTGTACACTCTGTACCTCTTAACTCATTCACAAGTGTACACTACATCCCTCAATTAAACTAAATTTCCAACACTTAACCCATTTCACCAAATTTTGACTCACTGACCAAGATATAAGAGCATTACTTCTAGCATGAATTCAAGTCTTTAAGTCACAATCATCGCCCATAAGTACTCAAGATATTGCACATCCTTACCCTTCCCTTTATCTACTTCAAAGCCTATAAAAGAGAAATATACAATGGTAAGTGAAACGCTTAGTGATTACAACATGTACATATTAATCAATAAATTCAATGGTGAGCGCACAAACCGCATACAATACCAATAAGCACATATGAGTCTTTGCTAGTCCCCGACAAGAAGCAAATCCTCTAAACGTCCAAGTTGCATCCCCGGTGCTAAATAGGATTCTTGCTCAGTACCCGACAAGAAGCAAGTTCCCTAGACATCCCCGATGTCGTAGGCATGGGCATCCCCAAACTACCGTCTAGTGCATCCCTAACGCTAAGAAACTCTTGTACATCTCCCGATGTACTATGAGCTCCATTCACTTCCATCAAACCACAATTTGCATACTAAAATCAAATATATCAACAATATGTACACATTGTACTCACCTCACTTCCAAGCAAGCAACTTAAATTCTTCCAAGCAAGAAATCAACCATTCTTCAAGCAAAATTCACCTAAAAATAAGCATATATATACACATTCATCAGAATTCATTCTTATTTGGTCTAACAATATTATCATTATCTAAATACATAATTTTTGATTTAAAGCATAGATCATTCATACCTTGGGGTTTAGGTTACAAAACCCCCAAATTGATGATGGACTATGGAGAATCTTGAGCTCTAATGGTACAAGCATCAGTGTTGTTGATTACACTCTTAGATTCAATTGCATGAAGGAAATTCTAGGGTTTCTTGTTGCTTCTCACCAAATCGCCACTCTCACCCACACCTGCTCTGTAATTTCAATTTTCAGGATTTTGGGAAAATAAAGAACTGTCTCAGATTTTAATTAGAAGTGTTTATCACATTTTACACTTTTAACCCAGCCCAGCTTATTAGTTGCACTCAAGGTCTATTTTATAACAAAAGTTAAGTAACAACAAATAATAATAAACTAGTTTTTTGGCCCGCGCTTTCGCTGCGGGTTGGTTTCGGGGGGGAAAAAGGTACTGTAGCTACAGTAGCGGGTATTCGGATCGGGTTGGTGGAGCGGGTCAGGGGATCCGGATGGTATTGGGTTGGTGGTTTGGGGGTAATCATGTTTTTTTTTTTTTTTTTTTTTAAAAAAAAAGAGTTACTATTAACACATGGTGTCAACCAATCAAATGGTGACACCGTTTACCACAATTAAATATATGTATAATTATTACCTTAGAGAAATGGGGTGTTACAGAAATAATGTTGGGTGGAAAACGTGTAAGTTGGCAGGGACACGCTAACCCTGTGTGCCGTAGCACCCACCAATCCCACCCCGAAAGAGACCTGTGCCGGAAAATTACCTCCTCCCAGTTACCCACAGTGGCGGCAAGGCGATCTTTACCCCAGCTAGCTAGACCCCCGAAAGCACTTCACAAACCTCCCCCCGGAGGGAGAGATAATTCCATGCGGGGCGCCCAGACTGAGAATCGAACTTGCGCCTCTATTGGGTGGAAGCTTCCCCCACCGTGGGCCCAGGGATCAAAGGCATCGGGTACCACTGAGCTATAAGCTCGTTGGTTACAGAAATAATGTTATTAGAAGTCTCTCATGGATCTTTTTCAATTTCAAATTATATATGTAGACCAAATTCTCATATGTTTTCATTCTATTTCGTCGTTGCAATGTTTTCATTCTATTTCTTCTTTGCAGTGTCGTTGATCAATTCAAGGAGTTTGCTCATCTTGAAGAACATTATGGCAAAGGCACATCAGCTGCTCCTCTTGAGAGGCAACAATCTTCATCATTACCGAAGTAACTTATCTTCATGCTTCCAAATTAGTCCTGAAGCTGATACCAAATTGAAGTTACCGTATTATTAATTCATCTAAATTGTTAAGTATGTGAAGATTATCAAATAGTTTCGGGTTGCAAACTGAAAGAAGTGACCATGGAGCTTGAAACAATAAGAACGTTGGGCAAGAACTTTTGGGTTAGTCAAGATTACTACAATGAAACGAATAGCTCAACGATCGAAAGTGAAAGTACGAATCTTTATCCTCTTCCTTTAATACCTAATTAAGTGAATAGTGATATTTTTGGTCAATATAGTTCAAGTGGCACCACTGCAATCAAAGAAATGATGCTCCACGTACAAAATCCGCGTTAAGATTACACTAGACCATTGATCTATGTACTTTCTATGTATGTCGTATCTTACAATGTACTCAACAGTTAACTGAATTACATATCGATTACTGTTTTTTTTTGTTTTTTTTTGTTTTTGTAAGTTTTTAATTCGAATGAGAATAATAACACTGTTGTAGGAGAAACAGATTGATTTACTCACGCGAACATGCACAAACATGATTGGGGTTTTTTGAAAAGTATTGCCACATCTTGCCAAGTTAGCTGATTTAATCACTTAAAACAAGCCAATTAACAAGTCTGTTATCATTTATATTAATATATATATAAAATAATGTTTGTACATGGTATTCAAGCTAGGTACTTGAAAAAGATGATGTCATTTGAATAAATCAACTTAAAGAGTTTTATTAATTTCATTCACTAACCGATGAAAGTGATCATAAAAAGTCATCTAGTCAAGTTGGTTTATAGTCTATATAAGTCATTATCACCGGACTTATAAAAACTTAGGACTGTTCATGTATATTCATGGTAACTGTTATAATAATGCATCAATTATTGAAAGTGGCTAACAATCAATTATTGAAGGTGGCTAACAATTTTATATATAATTCATAAAAGTGAAATATGTAACACTCTTAATGTAGTATAAATAGGCATGTATGGTAGCCATTTAAAGATGTACCAATTCTCTTGAAATATCAATATACTCTTATAGAGTACTCTTTGTTATTTTCTTCTCTCTTTGTTCTTATATATAATCATAACACGTTATTAGCACGAAGTGCTCCGTATAATCAAAGTTTATCTAAGCAAGCACAAGTCACTAATCAAGGTAATAAAAAAAATTCTTTAACGATATCTTCTATTATTTATTAGTAAGGTAAATATTATTATCATCATAACTAACATTTATATTTAAGTTATATATGGTCGGTTATACCGCCTGAATTATATTTCTGTAATCTAACTATTATTAACTTCACTAACATTTATATTTATGTTATATATGGTCAGTTATATCGTCTGAATTATATTTCTGTAATCTAACTCTTATTAACTTCACTAACATTTATATTTATGTTATCTAACATTTATGATTACTTATGCAATTAATCATTATTTATTTCATGCATACTAATGTTTATTCTTAAATTTATTATTTATGCATAATATGTTTATTCTCTTAAATTTCGTATTTATACTAGACATATTTATACTAAATGTATTTATAGTAATCATATTTATACTAATAAAATTCTTTTATTAAAAATTATTATTAATACAACAGTACATAACAGTCGTTAACGTCAACTAACGATGTTACAACGGTCATATATAAATAACGGTTGTTAACGTCAACTGACGAAGTTACAACGACTATATTTTTTTTAAATATAAAATAAACATCTCCATTTTCACAATTTCACAAATCAAACTTCATTTTCTCGGATGACCACTCTCAAAAGTTTTTGTAAAGATGATTCACCCGAGGATGATTTTTCCTATTGTATTGGTCATAATAAGTATCATCATTGTTGCTAATATACCACCGGGTGAACCTATATTCTATCCTGCCTTTGTGGTTTTATCATTTATAATCATGCCATTATTCTGTTGTTTGCTACTTATGAATTTAAAATGATTCTAATTTCATGTTGTTATTTGTCTATGAATAGAAATTGATTATGATCATGATTTATGTTGTTCATCTTTTTGATAATAGAAAATGTCGAATTTAAAAAGGCTTAAATTTGCTCCTTTAAAATCAAGTGGGAATAATTACTTACCATGGGTTATAAATGTGAAAAAACATCTCGAATCAATCGGTATTTTAGAAACCCTGAATGAAAATAACAATGTTCATTTTATGTAAAAGATGTGAGTTTGTAAGAAGCATATTGCACAGAGTTTTCTATTTAACTTTCAATTTCAACGCCTCACTTAATATCAATGAGTAGTACTACTTGAAGTTAAATTGTTTATAAAAGCTTTTAGTGATGATTTCTACTAGATTAAAACATATTTTATAGTATAACAACTTCTTATAGACATTTTCCAAATAAAGTATTAAACTAATTAAGACACTAGCTCCCAGTACTAACTTTAATCAATCCACGTACGATTATTTTATATATAAAATATAAACGAGTAATCAACAATTACAAGTTAGCTAGCTATTTGTATATTTTAGAAAATTATTATAATCAAACCAAACTTCTTAATCATACATATATGATTAAAGATTCAAGTGTATTGTGGAAAAAGCTCAAAGATAGATATGATATTAATTATTAAGAAACAATCGTGATCTATGAACAAATAAAATTGAAGATGTTAGTAGACGCGCTTATAAGAATCCCAGAGATTCTTATTAATGATATGGTAACATGGATCATCAGTCTAGTATTTCTTGAATACGTGAACATCTTGTTTAGCTCTACAAATAAGTCCTAAAAGAAAAGAAAACGAGAGTGAATATGTTGAAAAATCTTGATTAAATAAACCCTGAGCTACCTTGAGACGTGAATGGATTTGAATTTTCTAAAATGCCTAGCTTGTTATGTATCACCCCTAAATAAACGATTTTAGACCATAACATATATATGTTTATTAAGTGTTATCTTTTATGTACTTCAGATTGTAACTTATTTGCAGGTAATATAATTTGATTATCTTACTGAAATATTATTCATTATTTGCTTATCTTATTTGAAGTTTTAGTATGAATTTTACTGAAATACAACATCAATTAAATAGTAAAGACCTATGTATTGCAGATAGTGGTAACATACACACTATGATCAAATCTAAAAAATATTTCATTGATTTGAAATCAGCTAAAGGAATTATAAATACTATATCATGTATTGCAAAAATAAACGGGAAAGGAAAAATTTATGTTACCAAATGGTACGAATTTTATAATAAATAATGTCTTGTTTTCTCTTAATTAATCAAAAAGAAATTTGTTAAGTTTCTCTGATATATATCATAATGGATATGATTATCAGTCAATGATAATCGGAAATGAGAAATATCTATGTAGCACCGAAAAGCGCATATGATGAAAAACGCATATAATGAAAAGCGCAACGCATATGATTAAAAGCGCATATGATAAAAAGCGCATATGATGAAAAGCGCATATGATGAAAAGCGCAGCGCATATGATGAAAAGCGCATATGATGAAAAGCGCATATGATGAAAAGCGCAGCGCATATGATTAAAAGCGCATATGATGAAAAGTGCATATGATGAAAAGCACAGCGCATATGATTAAAAGCGCATATGGTGTAAATGATATATGATGAAAAGCGCATATGGTGATTAATGAAAAAGCACATATGGTGATTAATGAAAAGCACATATGGTGATTAATGAAAAGCACATATGGTGATTAATGAAAAGCACATATGGTGATTAATGAAAAGAATATTGAGAAAGAATCACCAATGTTTCTTGAAAGAATTCAAGGTTATATATATGGACCAATTCATTCATCATGTGGACCATTTTGATATTTCATGGTTCTAATAGACGCATCTAGCGGATGGTCTCATGTTTGTGTGTTATCAAGCCGTAATATGCCATTTGCAAAGTTTCTTGCACAAATTATTAATTTGAGAACACATTATTCTGATTACATCATTAAAAGGATGAGACTTGATAATGCTGGTGAGTTAACATCTCAAGCATTTAATGATTATTATATGTCTACATGGATTGTTGTTGAACATCCAGTTGCTCATGTGCATATACAAAATTAGTTTAGCTGAATCAATAGATAAACGCTTACAGCTAATAACTAGACAATTGGAAATGAGTACAAAACTCTCAATATTTATATTGGAACATGTAAATTTACATGATGCGACATTAATTCGCATTAAACCAAGTGCAAGTCATAAATATTCTCCATTACCAACTTAATTTTGGTCGAGAGCCAAATATTTTCCATCTTAGAACATTTGGTTGTGCAGTGTATTTTTAATTGCACCACTACAACAAATGATTCCTCAAAGAAGGATGGAAATATATGTTGGATATGAAACATCTTCAATCATAAGATATATTGAATCCATGACGGGTGATGTTTTTACAGTACATTTTGCTGATTGTCATTATAATGAAAAATTGTTCCCTATATTAGGAGGAGAAATAAAAAATAAAGAAAAAGATGTTTCATGATGTGAATATAAATTAATGTGTCTTGATCATCGCACAAAAGAATGCGAAAAGAAAGTTCAAAAATAATACATATGCAAGAACTTGCAAATAAATTACCCGATGTATTTACAGATACAAAAAGGAGTGACTAAATCATATATACTAGCAGCAAATGCTTCAGCTAGAATTAAAATTCTAAAATCTGGCAATAATGTCACTCATGAGTCTTTGCCACATCTGAAACGTGGGAGACCAATTGGTTCCAAAGATAAAAATTCTCGAAAAGGAAAATCAGCTGATAATGAGGTAAAAGAAAGTGTTCAAGAAGAACCATAAATCAATACTCCTTCTGCAGAGGAGATTGATGATGTCAATACGGAATTTTCAATCCATTATGCACATTCAAAAAAAAAAAAATATTATGGAACCGAAATGAAATGAAAAATCTTGATGAGATATTTTCATATAATGTTGCATATGACATCATGAATGATGATGATGATCCAAAACCAAAATTTGTCATGGAATATCAAAATAGACATGATTGGGATCAATGGAAAGAAACAATACGAGCTAAATTTGAATCGCTCAATAAAAGAAAAGTTTTCGGATCAATAGTTATCACTTTTAAAGATGTGAAATGTATGAGATACAAATAAATTTCAATTTGAAAAGGAAATGAGAAAAAATAAAGTTACAAGGTAAAGCTAGACTTGTAACTCAAGACTTCTCTCAAAGACCAGAAATTGATTATGAGGAAACTTATTCTCCAGTTATGGATGACATTACTTAATCAGCCTGGCAGTTTCTAAAGATTTAGAAATACATCTAATGGATGTTATTAATACTTATTTAAATGAATCACTTGATAGTGATATATACATGAATATACATGAAGGGTTTAAGGTATCAGAAGCATCTAATGCAAAACACAAGGAAATGTATTCCATTAAATCACAAAGATTTTTATATGGATTGATAAAATGGTATAACCGATTAAGTGATTACTTGATAAGAAAAGGGTATACAAATAATCTTATTTGCACATGTGTTCTTATTAAGAAAACAATGTCTGAATATGTGATTGTAAGTTGTTTATGTCTATAATCTTAACATCATAGGTACAAATAAAGAGATCCATGAAGCCATTCAACTTCAAAAAAAAACAAAAAGGAATTTGAAATGAAAGATCTCGAAAAACCAAGTATTCCCTTGGTTTGCATATTGAGCATATGCCTAATGGTTTATTTGTACATCAAACAACTTATATAGAAAATATATTAAAACATTTTCAGTATGGACAATGCAAAAAGTACTCCTATAGTTGTTAGATCACTTAATGTTTACACTGATCCATTTCATCCCCGTGAAGATCATGAAGATCTTAATGGATCAGAAGTTCCATATCTTAGTGCAATTAGAGCTCTTATGTATCCTACAGATTGTACAAGACCTGACATTTCTTTTGCAGTTAATTGTTGGCAAGGTTCAGCTTAGCTCCTACCAAAAGACATTGGAATGGGATCAAACACATATTTCGATACCTTTGAGGAACTACTGATTTAGGATTATTTTATTCTAATGAATCAAAACAAGATTTGATTGGTTATGCAGATGCAGATTATTTATCTGATCCACATAAAGCTAAATCTCAAAATGGATATTTATTCCTAAATAGAGGTACCGCGATATCATGGCGTTCTAAAAAACAAACACTTGTTGCAACATCATCAAATCATGCTAAGTGATTGCATTACATGAAGCTACTCGGAAATGTTTTTGGTTGAGATCAATGACACAACTCATTAGTGTGTCTTGTGGACTAGAACGCGATAAAAGTCCAACAACTATCTATGAAGATAATGCAGCTTGCATAGCACATATGAAAGAAGGGTATATCAAAAGTGACCGAACAAAACACATACCTCCTAGATTCTTCTCATACACTTAAGATCTCATTAAGGACAACCCGAAAATGAGATATGTTCAATCCAACAAAAACTCTGCTGATCTTTTCACCAAAGTACTCACAACTGCTATTTTCAGAACGCATGTTCACAATATTGGCATGAGGCATGTTCAAAAGATGTAACAACTCAGCAATGTCTACTTGAGGGGGAGATATAGTGACCCGAACCTTTCCATTTTTATATATATTAAATGAAATTGATATTTATATGATTAAGTGTTTCCAACATGTTAAGCAATCAAACTTATTAAGACTTGATTAATTGAAATAGGTTTCATATAGACATTTGACCACCCAAGTTGACCGGCAATTCACGAACGTTAAAACTTGTAAAAACTATATGATGACATATACATACATATATACATATATATATATATATATATATATATATATATATATATATATATATATATATATATATATATATATATATATATATATATATATATATATATATATAGTTAACATGATAGTATGATAAGTAAGTATCTCACTAAGTATATTAACAATGAGTGATATACATAAAAATGAGTTTATTGAATTAAGAAACTCGAAACGATATATATAACGATTACCGTTATAACAACGTCTTACTAATTACATATGAATCATATTAAGATATTGTTATACTATGATAAACATGATAAATGATAAGTAAATATATCATTAAGTGTATTAACAATGAACTACATATGTAAAAACAAGACTACTAACTTAAGGATTTCGAAACGAGACATATATGTAACGATTATCGTTGTAACGACATTTAAATGTATATATATCATATCAAGATATATTAATACATCATATTATCATGATAATATAATAATTTAACATCTCATTAGATATAATAAACAATGGGTTAACAATATTTAACAAGATCATTAACTTAAAGGTTTCAAAACAACACTTACATGTAACGACTAACGATGACTTAACGACTCAGTTAAAATGTATATACATGTAGTGTTTTAATATGTATTCATACACTTTTGAAAGACTTCAAGACACTTCTCAAAATACTTCTATTTAACAAAAATGCTTACAATTACATCCTCATTCATTTTCATCAACAATTCTACTCGTATGCACTCGTATTTGTACTCGTACAATACACAGCTTCTAAATGTATCTACTATTGGTATATACACTCCAATGATCAGCTCTTAGCAGCCAATGTGAGTCACCTAACTATGTGGGAACCATCATTTAACATCTAGCATAAAATATCTCATAAGATTACAAACTAATGAAGACTATATTGCCACCCTAAGTTCACGTGAACTAGAGGCACCACAAACACATTTCCATTTCAATTTTATTGAATCAAATTACTCTCTCTCAAGTGTTCTTCCTTTGTTCTAAGTGTTCTTCATCATATTCATCAAAATCTAGCTCAATCTAGTTCATAAATCCATACATAGACCAAGATACAAAACAACTACTCAAGAACACACCAACAACACTTCCAAGTTTGCTAGCTTACTTTCAATCTTGCAAATCCATTTCAAGTGATCATCCAACCTCAAGAAATCTTTCTTATTTACAGTAAGATATCTCTCTAATACAAGGTAGTACTCATATTCAAACTTTGAATCAATTTCTATAACTATAACAATCTTATTTCGAGTGAAAATCTTACTTGAACTTGTTTTCGTGTCATGATTTTGCTTTAAGAACTTTCAAGCCATCCAAGGATCCTTTGAAGCTAGATCTATTTTTCTCATTTCCAGTAGGTTTATCCACAAAATCTGAGGTAGTAATGATGTTCATAACATCATTCGATTCATATATATAAAACTACCTTATTCGAAGGTTTAAACTTGTAATCACTAGAACATAGTTTAGTTAATTCTAAACTTGTTCGCAAACAAAAGTTAATCCTTCTAACTTAACTTTTAAAATTAACTAGAAACATGTTCTATATCTATATGATATGCTAACTTAATGATTTAAAACCTGAAAACACGAAAAACACTCAGATATACGCCGTCGTAGTAACACCGCGGGCTGTTTTGGGTTAGTTAATTAAAAACTATGATAAAATTTGATTTAAAAGTTGTTATTCTGGGAAAATGATTTTTCTTATGAACATGAAACTATATCCAAAAATCATGGTTAAACTCAAAGTGGAAGTATGTTTTCCAAAATGGTCATCTAGACGTCGTTCTTTCGACTGAAATGACTACCTTTACAAAAACAACTTGTAACCTATATTTTTGACTATAAACTTATACTTTTTCTGTTTAGATTCATAAACTTAAGTTCAATATGAAACCATAGCATCTTGAATCACTCAAAATGGATTTAAAACGAAGAAGTTATGGGTAAAACAAGATTGGATAATTTTTCTTGTTGTAGCTACGTGAAAATTGGTAACAAATCTATATTAATCATATCCTAGCTAACTCATATTGTATTATATATGTATTCTAATATATTATGTAATCTTAGGATACCATAGACACGTATGCAAATGTTTTGACATATCATATCGACCCATGTATATATATTATTTAGAACAACCATAGACACTCTATATGCAGTAATGTTTGAGTTAGCTATACAGGGTTGATGTTGATTCCAAATATGTATATACTTTGAGTTGTGATCTAGCCTGAGACGTGTATACACTGGGTCATGGATTGATTCAAGATAATTTATATCAATTTATTTTCTGTACATCTAATTGTGGATAACTAGTTGTAGGTTACTAACGAGGACAGCTGACTTAATAAACTTTAAACATTAAAACGTATTAAAAATGTTGTAAATATATTTTGAACATACTTTGATATATATGTACATATTTGTTATAGGTTCGTGAATCGACCAGTGGCCAAATCTTACTTCCCGACGAAGTAAAAATCTGTGAAAGTGAGTTATAGTCCCACTTTTAAAATCTAATATTTTGGGATGAGAATACATGCAATTTTATAAATGTTATACGAAATAGACACAAGTAAATGAAACTACATTATATGAGTGAATGATCAAAGCCGAATATGCCCCTTTTTAGCTTGGTAGCCTAAGAATTTGGGAACAGACCCCCAAATTGACGCGAATCCTAAAGAAAGATCTATCGGGCCCAACAAGCCCCATTCTGGAATTTGGAATGCTTTAGTACTTCGAAATTATCATGTCCGATGGGTGTCCCGGAATGATGGGGATATTCTATATGCATCTTGTTGATGTCGGTTACCAGGTGTTCACCATATGAATGACTTTTATCTCTATGTATGGGATGTATATTGAAATATGAAATCTTGTGGTCTATTATTACGATTTGATAAATATATAGGTTAAACCTATAACTCACTAATATTTTTGTTGATGTTTAAAGCATGTTTATTCTCAGGTGATTATTAAGAGCTTCCACTGTTGCATGCTAAAATTTAGACAAGATTTGGTGTCAGCATGCTTGTATAATATTGTTTAAAACTGCATTCGAAATTTAATTTATTGTAACATATTAATATTGTAAACCGAAATGTATTGGTAGTGTGTAAGTGTGATATTTTTAGATTATCATTTCTGGATAATCTAGGTGGTGTCCTTTAAACCTTGTCGACAAAATAAAGGTTATGGTTTGTTTTAAAAACGAATGCAGTCTTTGAAAAACGTCTCATATAGAGGTCAAAACCTTGCAACAAAATCAATTAATATGGAACGTTTATAATCAATATGAACGGGACATTTCAGAAGACAACTCTATAACGCACTCTTTTTCCCTTTGCTAAAGTTTTTTCCCACTGGGTTTTCTTTAGCAAGGTTTTTAACGAGGCAGTACTAGTTGTTTGCGATTAAAATTGTCATCCAATGGGGAGTGTTATAATAATGCATCAATTATTGAAGGTGGCTAACAATCAATTATTGAAGGTGGCTAACAATTTTATATATAATTCATAAAAGTAAAATATGTAACACTCTTAATGTAGTATAAATATGCATGTATGGTAGCCAATTAAAGATGTACCAGTTCTCTTGAAATATCAATATACTCCTTATAGAGTACTCTTTGTTATTTTCTTCTCTCTTTGTTCTTATATATAATCATAACAGTAACATATTTAATGGAATTATATTCATTGCTAGTGGACACTATTAAATTGAACAATTGAATGCTTTAATATATGTGAAAATACATGTATATAACTAATTAACCACTAAATTCACAAATATTATTAAGTTTAGATATTAGATATGTACGTGACCTGTAATGAAGATTTCAATGTGGTGACATAAAACATACAGTATAACATAAAAAAATGTGAAACTGAACATATACATTTTAATATATTGGATGAGGACTCATAAACATAAATATAAATTTTAAAATACATCTTGTACTATTTCAGCATTGACTAAACCAATTTAACAATATTGTTGACTTAGTCAAAGTCATGTTGAGCTGCATCTCTTTGTCCAGGTTGATCATAATTTGATAAGATGACCTCCTCCAGTCCTCCATTAATATCAAACTTGACATAATTTCTTCTTCTACTTCATCATCAATTATGTTTTTTGATACTGGACGGTAAGAAATGTGGACCATCGATGTCCACCTCTTCCTCCGTGCAATTGTCATAACAATATTGTTGTCACTTTGAATTTAATGAAATTATTTCAGCAACAGAAAACTTTGACGAAGTGTTGGTAGTTGTGTCAGATGTGTGAAGGATATCAAAACAAAGGAGAAGATTCGGATACATCAAGGCACGCCGCGGCCCTACCTGGCGCGACGCAGCCTACACACGTACAGAGGTTCTAGTCAGTGTTGTAAAAGATGGCCGAAACGGGCGCCGCAACGGATTTGCCTTAGTATCTCACGTCTTTTTCAACCTTGGTTCTAGTTCAAAGAAAGCTTCTGTCTCAGCTCGTGTTTACACTTGGAGACGTGACGCGGCCCCTTCTGGGGGCGCCACGGCCTTGGTCTGATGGGAGGAAACTTCCAGATTTGATTTTTCTTGCTCCTTAAGGTGTTGTATGCCTATAAATACATCTTATTGTAACCCTAAACCCAATGTACGAAAATATCAATAACAATCACTCTAGTTGGCCGTGTGTGACGACCCAGAAATTTCCGACCAAATTTAAACTTGATCTTATTATGAATTCGACAAGATAAGCAAAGTCTATTAAACTGAGCCTCAAAATTTTTGAACTATTTACATAGATACATTTAACCTTTGACTATTCCCGACGATTCACGAACAGTTGTGTAAATAAATTTGTAAATATATAAATATAAATATATGTGTATAAATAATAATGTGAATACAAATTAATCATTAGAATTAAATATGTAAAGTAATATATAATATAATAAAGTTATTATTAAAAGAATCTAGATATAAGCATATATGATAACTATATATAATTATTATTATATGTATGTTGTATTATATATATATATATATATATATATTATGTGTTGAAATTTATAATATCTATTTCTATTATGAAATAATATAGTAAATATATATATAATAATTATATATATATATATATATATATATATATATATATATATAAAACATTATTAATGTATTCATATTTACATATATAATGTAACAACAAGTTAAAAATATAATAATAATGACAAATTATATCATTACTACTTTTATTATTATTAATATCATTATTAGTGATATTAACAAATGTTAAATATTAAAATTTTAATAAATTTACGATTATGATTTATCAAAATAAATACTTAAATATAAATATTTCTATAAGAATGATTAAAATTATTATTTAGTTGTAATTTAAATATTATTGGTTATTGTGATTAATATTATTATTATTAATATTATTACTTCTATAATTATAATTACCATTATTATTAAAGTCATTATTAATATTATCATATAAATAATACAATTTATCATTTATATTGTTGATGATGATTATTATTATTATTATAAATATTATCATTTTTTTATTATTTTTCTTATTAACAGAAGTTATTTATTTTAAATATATTATTATTACTATTATTAATTATGATTATTAATATTAATATTAAAAGTATTATTAATAAAATATTTATATTCATTAATAAATTGAAAAATTATACAGATAGATATTGAAACCGTTACATATCCACATCAATATTCTGTAAATTTTGTTTCTATCTAGTATTTTTGATATCAGAATCAATTACGTACGAAATTAATTAGAAAACTTTATCCGTTTTCATTCTTTTCCTCCTTCTTCTGTTTCTGATTGAACTACATGTCGACCCACTTTTAACTACAAAACAATTTGAGTCTAATCTTAATGCTGTAGCAATCATCCAATATCACTTTATATATATATATATATATATATATATATATATATATATATATATATATATATATATATATATATATATATATATATCAAATTTTACAATTCGCGAATCAAAAACATAAGAATGAGAGAAAACAGGAAAAAAGCTCTGTATGTGTAAATTTTTACTCAAAACTCGATTCCATATAAATTTCAAAAATCTAATATTGCATCTGTGTTTGGAATCACTCACTTGAACTATCTGAAAAGTCTCAATTTCCAATTCTTCAAAACAAGATCGAATTTTCGAGTCAAACTGTTATTTCAAAAAGTCAAACTTTTTGTTCATTATCAAATTCAAATTTAAGTCGATGTTTTAGATTCAATTAAGGTTACAGAAAGTTTTTAATAAGGATTTAGCATCTTTTTCATATTTCGATCTTGGTCTAAAACACATTTAATTTTTGAATTTGAATTTTGGTATTTTATCGAACTTTACATTCTGATACAGCATTTTTTTTATATATTTTGTTGTTTTAATTAATCCACTAAATCTCTATATGTTTCTGTATTATTTGCAAATCTTAAAATTTAAGAAACTATTAACTAGTTATGGATTTTGAACTTGGGTCGAATGTGAAAGAGGAAGAAGAAAAAGATATATGATACATAAATAAATCGGGTTAATTAGATTTGAAAGAGGCTCGAGTCCTGTTTCGGGCATTTATTTTTACAAGCTAGCTTTTAAGGTAGTTTTCAATTTTCAAATTTATTATTTTTTTTTTTTTATTATTATTGTTATTATTGGTAGTATAAGTATTATTATTAGTATTATCATAATATTAAGTATTATAACCATTATTATTATTATTATTAGTCTTATAAGTATTATTAATATATTTATTATTATTATTAATTTTATCATTTAAGTATTATTATTTATGATCAATATTATTATTATTATTAATTATTGTTATTATTACTAATATTATAATCACTATCATTATTAGTATTATCACTAAATATTATTATTATTATCGTTATTATTAATTTTATAAGACTACTATTAATATAAGTATTACTATTATTATGATTAGGATTACAAATTGATGTTATAGAAACTTTAGTCACTAGTTTAGAAATTAAACGCGAAGGTTATGATTATTATTATGAATATAAAAGTTTTAATGATATTGTTAAGATTATAATTATAGAAATCTTGAATATAAATATTATTATGGAACTGATTAAGTTAAAATTTTAATTAGATTATGATTTAAAGAAATTAATAGAATTATTATAATTATTGATATCATTGTTATTATAATATAACATAGTATTAAAATCATTATCAAAATCATTATTATTTTCATTAACCTTATTATAACTTTTATCATTATTATATAGTATCATTAACATTTCTAATATTAGTAATGTCATAATTATTAGTAATACCATAATTAGTAATTCTATCATTATTATTATCACTATTAGAATTATTAATATTAATATTTTATCAGTAATATTAAGTATTATCAATATTATCATTTTTACCATTACAAAGATTATCATAGTATAATTATAATTACTAATTTAAACAAACAAATGATAATCATATAAAAGTATATTTAGCTTAACTATATTAATATTTTCATTTAAAATGAATACATTTAATTAAATAATAAAATATATATAAGTTATTAATACAAAAAATTTATCACTAATAATAATAATATATATATATATGTTCGATTACGATTATGTGTATTAATAAATATACAAATGATATAGGTTCGTGAATTCGAGGCCAACCCTGCATTGTTGAATGTCGTCATATGTATTTTTACTACAAAATACAGTATCGTGAGTTTCATTTGCTCCCTTTTTAAATGCTTTTGCAATATATATTTTTGGGACTGAGAATACATGCGCTGTTTTATAAATGCTTTACGAAATAGACACAAGAAATCGAAACTACATTCTATGGTTGGATTATCGAAAATCGAATATGCCCCTTTTTAGCTTGGTAGCCTAAGAATTGGTGTTTATGATAATTGCCACCAATTGACGCGAATCCTAAAGATAGATCTATGGACATCGACATGTCCCATTCGGGTTACGAATGCTTTAGTACTTCAATTATCATGTCCGATGAGAGTCCTGGAATGATAGGGATATTCTATATGCATCCTGTTAGTTCGGTTATCAAGCGTTCACCATATGAATGATTTTTAATTCGCGGGTTACGCGTGTTATTTTGTACTCGGGTTAAATGTACAATTAAATATCTGGAAATCTTGTGGTCATTAAAATGATGAAAATGATTGTTTATTATAAACTAATGAACTCACCAACCTTTTGGTTGACACTTGAAAGCATGTTTATTCTCAGGTATTAAAGAAATCTTTCGCTGTGCATTTGCTCATTTTATAGATATTACTTGGAGTCATTCATGGCATATTTCAAAAGATGTTGCATTCAATTCGTTGAGTTCAATAAAGATTATTATTAAGTAAATGACAGATTAGGTCATTTATAGTTTGGATATTATGAAATGGTATGCATGCCTATCATCTTTCGATGTAATGAAAGTTGTCTTTTAAAAAATGAATGCAATGTTTGTAAAATGTATCATATAGAGGTCAAATACCTCGCAATGTATCCATATGTTATTGATTCGTCCTTATGGATTAGGACGGGTCACTTCACCGTGGACTAAAGCAATCTAACCGATGCATATAACCAAGTAATTCTTATATCGTTTTCTTTACTTTTCTTTATTATCGTTCGTTTGTTGTTTGTGGGATCACCAAATCTGAATTGGTGATTGTTGTTTGGGTCCATAATTTCCCAACAACTGGTATCTAGAGAACAAGGTTCGATTAAAGGGCACAATGGCGGACAAAGGAAAGTTTAGAATTGATCGGTTCAATGGGAAGGATATCGGGTTTTGGAAGATGCAAATAGAGGATTATTTGTATCAGAAAAACCGCACTTACCTTTAAAAGAGAAGAAACTGGATGATGTTAAACAAGAAGATTGGGATCTACTAGATCGCCAAGCTTTGGGGGCGGTAAGGATGTCTCTTGTCAAAAACGTTACTTACAACGTTATTCACGAGAAGCCTACGTTTGGGTGCATTAATGCACTTACAAACATATATGACAAGCCTAATGCTGCCAATAAGGTTTTTCTCATGCGTCAATTGTTCAACCAAAAAATGAAGGAGGGTTCTAGTGCTACGGATCATATCAATGATTTTAACAATCTCATCTCAAGACTTGCTTCGGTGGAGATTGTATTTGATGATGAACTTCAGGCAATGATCTTGCTTTCGTCTTTGCCTGAAAGTTGGTTGGGTACCGTTACGGTAGTTAGTAGTTCTACGGGAACTTCTAAACTCAAGTTTGAGGGGATTCGGGATTTGATTCTTGGAGAAGATACTCGTAATGAATTTCGGGGAATCGTTAGGGTCGCTATTAAATACTGACAACAGGGGCAGGAAGAACGATAATGGTACGAAGAAGGGTATGAAATTCAAGAAGAGGTATAACTCTAGGGATCGAGAATCGGTGATTTGTTGGAATTGCAATCAAAAGGGTCACTTTAGCACTCAATGTAAGAATCCGAAAGCGGAAACGCTAGCGTGAACTTTACTTCTGGAGATACGGATGATGCTTTGGTGTGTTGTGTTGAAAATTCGATTGAAGCTTGGATCATGGATTCGGGTGCATCATTCGACGCTAATCCTTATAAGGAGATGATGAAGAATTTTAAACCGTATCAAGGGAAAGTAAGATTGGCGGATGACAAACGCTTAGACATAAGAGGCATTGGAGACGTGATATTAAAGACATCCCAAGGATCCGATTGGACGTTGAAAGATGTGAGATACCTTATGGTTTTAAAATGGAAGCTTATCTCAGTTGGTCAATTGGATGAAGAGGGCAATCACACTACCTTTGGTGATCGCAAGTGGAAAGTTAAAAGGGATATTCGTATCGTGGCATCGGGACATAAAAGGGGAACTTTATACATAGTCGAGGTATTCGATGATGATGAGGTTAATGTGACGAGTAATGTAGGGGCCGATTCTACTCTCTGGTACCGTCGTTTAGGGCATATGAGTGAGAAGGGGATGAATTTCCTAGTTTTTAATGGAAAGATTCCCAATTTAAAGAAAGTGAATATTGGGTTTTGAGAACTATGTACCTTGGGGAAGCAAAATAAAGTGTCCTTTGGGAAATCAGGAATTGCGCCAAAAAAGGCGAAGCTTGAACTCGTTCATTCCAATGTTTATAGACCTACAACGGTCGAGTCACATGGTGGTTCTCGCTACTATTTCACCTTCATTAATGACTCCACAAGGAAGGTATGGGTTTACTTTCTTAAAGTTAAATCCGATGTATTTGCTACGTTCAAAGTATGGAGAGCTGCTATTTAAAAACGATTCTAACTTGAAAGTTAAGTGCTTGAAATCTGACAATGGAGGAGAATACAGCAACAAAGAGTTTAAAGACTATTGTGCGGAACATGGTATTCGTATGTTGATAACAGTTCTGGAAACACCACAACACAATGGGGTTGCCGAACGCATGAATCGAACGCTCAACGAGTGGGCTAGGAGTATGCGGTTACATGCGGATCTACCAAAGATGTTTTGGGCAGATGTCGTGAACACGACAACTTAATTGATTAATAGGGGACCCTCGGCACCGTTAGAGTTTCGAATTCCTGAAGAAGAATGGGCCGGTAAAAAGGTGAGTTTCGCTCACTTAAGGGTTTTCGGTTGTAATGTTTATGTGAAGACCAAAGACATTAACAATGACAAGCTTGATGCAAAATCAAGAAGATGTACATTTATCAGGTATAGTTTGGATGACATGGGTTATAGGTGTTGGGACAATGAGGTGAGAAAGGTAATTCGTAGTCGAGATGTTATCTTTGATGAAAACTCATTGTATGGCATTAAGGTAATGGTTAATTCCAATAATGATCTGGTTATGTTTGATGAATTTGTTGATGTGAATATAGGTTCTAGTGGGAGTTCGAAAACTATTGCATTGCCGATTAACAGTGAGGATCAAACGATGGGGATGATTCGGAGAGTGGTGAAAGCTCTGAAAGTAGTGGGAGCTCTAATGGTGGAGATAGTGGTGATGTAACTCAATCACCATAACCCGTTACACCACCATTGAGACGCTCAAGTAGAACGCCCAAACCTTAGGTTTTATCCATCGACAAACTATCTACTCTATACCGAAAATGGTGAACCCGAGAGTTATTTTGAAGACATTCTAAAGAATCCATACAGTGGGAGCTTGCTATGAAAGAAGTGATGTGGTCACTAATAAAGAACAAGACATGGTCACTAGTAAAATTACCTCCAAATAAAAAGGTGCTACATAATAAATGGTTTTTGGGTCAAAGACGAGTTAGACGGGTGAAAGGACCCGTTCATATACATTATAAACGATTCACAATAGTTGATTACATCGCAAGGTATTTGACCTCTATATGATACATTTTACAAACATTGCATTCGTTTTTAAAAGACTAACTTTCTTTACAACGAAAGTTGACGGCATGCACACCATTTCATAATACATCCAACTATAATTGACTTAATAATAATCTTGATTAACTCAATGACTCGAATGCCACGTCTTTCAAAATATGCCATGAATGACTCCAAGTAATATCCTTAAAATGAGCTAATGCACAGCGGAAGATTTCTTTAATACCTGAGAATAAACATGCTTTAAAGTGTCAACCAAAAGGTTGGTGAGTTCATAGGTTTATCATAACAATCATTTCAATATATTAATAGACCACAAGATTTCCATTTATAAATATATGTACACTCGCAAGTGTATAAAAGTATTCTATAAGTTGTAGGCACCCGGTAACAAGCTTTAACGTTCATGTTTTACCCTCTGAAGTACACCAGATCAGGTGTGTTTAAAATAACCTCGAAGTACTAAAGCATCCCATAGTCAGGATGGGGTTTGTCAGGCCCAATAGATCTATCTTTAGGATTCGCGCCTACCGTACATAGACAAGTAGTTTAATGTTACCAAGCTAAGGGTATATTTCTGGTTTAAACCCACGTAAAATTAGTTTTAGTACTTGTGCCTATTTCGTAAAACATTTATAAAAACAGCGTATGTATTCTCAGTCCCAAAAATATATACAAAAGGGAGCAAATGAAACTCACCATACTGTATTTCGTAGTAAAAATACATATAACGTCATTTAACAAGTGCAAGGTTGGCCTCGGATTCACGAACCTATATTAATTATATATATTTATATGTTGGTCAATATTTGTCTAACAATTTTTGGTCAAGTCATAGTGTACCACAATCCTAATGCTCGAGACTAATATGCAAAAGTCAACAAAAGTCAACAAAAGTCAACTTGACCCAAAATGACTTCTAAAATTTATACATGTTTATTATATAACTTAACTATAGTCATTTTATATATTTAAATATATTTATTAGATTTTATAATAATAAAAGTCATTTATTAATAAAAATTTATATTAACGTTTATATATGATAAAATATACTTTTATATATCTTAAGTAGTAAAATTTATAAAGTTCACTTAATATCGTAAAACTATAGTGGTAAGTATTATTAATGTAATTATATTACGCGTGGTGAAAAATATCTTTGTATCCCCTATTTATTTGATAAAATAATATTGATCATAATAATAATAAGTAAAAGTTGTATTATTTTGTAATAATAATTATTATTATTCTATAAAAAAATAACAATATTTATATTTACTAAAAATGTTATTATGATAAAATGATAATACTAACATAATAGTAATAATGATATTTTATAATAACAATGATATTTCTATTAAAATAATAACGACGATAGTAATAATAATCATTTTAACAATAATACTAAAATTCAGTTGACTATAACTTCTAATCCGTTCATCGAAACCATTCGATATCTAAATGAAAAGTTCTTAATTTTTCGCTAGCTTTCCAACGACATGCATATCATATACCCTATCTCAGTAGCATATGTATCTAATTCAGGATTCAACAAACCTATCTAAGGACAATATCGAATGTACAAGCATGCATAATCCTATATACTCGAGCACTAGTCAGGGATACACTATTGATATATAAAAGTTAAGTTATGAGTGCTCACGTATTAATATTGAGATTCAATATTGCAGGAAAGTACGTAGACGCAACGGAGATGATAAACACTAGATTGACCTCACGAGCATACCCATGAACCATACCCATCACCTCCATAGCTATAACCCATAATTTCCTTAGCTTCGACTCATTAAAAAAAACTATTTTGAAATCACTCGGACAGCACTCCGTCGTAAATGACACTTTTTGTTTTTATTTATAAATAGCTTTACAAATTATTCCGAATATCATAAGAGGAATAGATTTTCTCAAATCATAGTGGACCTCTCAACAGAGACTTGTAATCATAATTCAATGTTTCTGATAATTCAATCATTTAATATATATATATATATTTTTAATTTCTTCTATAATCATATTGAAACAAATACGTTCATATAAAGCATTATACGTTTAAATACTTTGTTGACATTTTCAATTTATAATATATACACATATACATACATATACATACATGTTCATTTATTGGTTCGTAAATCATTGGAATTTGGTCGAGGTTTAAATGAATGTATAAACATAGTTTAAAATCCTTAAGATTTAACTTAACAAATATTGCTTATCGTGTCAGAATAATATAAAGATAAAGTTTAAATTTAGTCGGAAATTTCCGGGTCGTCACAACGGGAAAAAACGGTACAATGCTCGGTTGGTAGTTAAAGGATTTCAACAATGGGAGGGGGTCAATTTTAAAGAGATTTTCTCGCCGGTTGTGAAGATGACTACTATTCGATTAGTTTTGAGTATTGTTGTGGATGATGACTTACATCTAGAGCAGTTAGATGTTAAGACCGCATTTTTACATGGGGATCTTAATGAAGAGATTTACATGATGCAACCTATGGGCTTCGAGGTAGTTGGTAAAGAGATGTGGGTTTGCAAATTAAAGAAAAGTCTGTATGGGTTGAAACAAGCACCTCGACAATGGTACTTGAAGTTCGATGACATTATGACTAGGAAAGGCTTCATGAGAAGCAACTCGGATCATTGTTATTACTTGAAGAAATTCAAGTCCTCTATGTTATATTGTTACTATATGTTGATGATATGTTGGTTGCAGGATCGGACATGTCGGAAATTAATAAGTTAAAGAGACAGTTATCTCTTGAGTTCGAAATGAAAGACTTGGGTGCTGCTGAACAGATACTCGGGATGAGTATTACAAGGAATCGAGTTGAAGGTAATTTAACTTTATCTCAAACCAAGTATATTGAGAAAGTGTTAGAGCGGTTAACATGGAAGATTCAAAGGCACCATCCTTGCCTTTAGGCGGTACTTTGAAGTTATCGAAGAGTAAATCACCTAAAATGGATAAAGAGAAAGAGGCAATGGCTCAAGTTCCTTATGCATCTGTGGTTGGAAGTATTATGTATGCTATGGTATGTACAAGACCCAACATAGCTCATGCACTAGGAGTTGTGAGTCGGTTTATGTCGAATCTAGGTATTGAGCATTGGGAAGGAATAAAGTGGCTTTTACGTTACTTAAAAGGTACTTCTAAAATGGGGTTACAATTCACTAAAGGTGATTCCATTTTAAGAGGGTACATTGATGCTGATTTGGGTGGATGTAATGATTTGAGAAAAAGCACTACGGGTTATGTTTTCACGGTTGGGAAGACATCGGTTAGTTGGTTGTCTAGACTCCAAAGATGTGTTGCATTATCAACAACGGAGGCAGAATATATGGCCGCCTCCGAAGCAAGCAAAGAACTACTTTGGTTAAAGAATTTTATGATGGAGTTGGGGGGAGTTCAACAAAATTGGATCCTTTACTGTGATAATCAAAGTGTTATCCATTTAGGGAAGAACCCGGTGTTTCATGGTCGTAGTAAACACATAAAGCTAAGGTATCATTAAATTCGTGAACTCATTGAAGATGGTACTTTAGTTGTTATGAAAATTCCTGGTACTGAGAATCCTACTGATGTGTGTACTTAGGTGGTTACGATCAGGAAGTTGAAGTTTTGCATAACTGTTGGTTGAATGTTGGTTAATGGACTAACCGACAAAGTATGATTCTCAACAAAAAGAATATGTTTTGATGATGACACATACATACGCATAAGTGATGATCGACATCTTAACATAAAACACGCAAGTTCACTAATCCATATTTGATCTTGCAAATGACCAAGTCAAACAAAACATACAAAATGAAAATAAAGATCAGCAAAGTACACGGTCAAAGTACGGTCGACCGTACACTTAGCCGTAGAAGCCCAGACTGAATCTGCAATGTAGTTTTGTGAAAACAAGTTGTACGGCAGCCACCACGGTCAACCGTAGTGCGACCGCAGAATCTTCTGTCACCATTTTTGATCAAATTTAGTTTGACCACTTCCCGACATCTATAATTCATGAAACCTTTTTCAACACGCTTAGATTAGATGTCCTTTCCATACTCAATTGAGTCTTGGTCATAAAAACACTAATCTTGGTTAATTACGCTTAATTACATTTTAATGACAAATTAACCATGATTAGGCATAACACATAAGTGTTAATCAATAACTTGTGATCATAAAATTTGTCTAGACATTCTTAGAATGATCACCAAGTACCAACACACATAGGCTAATGTCACTAGAACACTAATTAACTTAGTGACAAATTAAAGCTAAATGAAGAACAATGCTTTTAAGTAAAGACTTGTAATCCTAAAATACACTTAGATACATTTAGGATGGTCACCAAGTCCTAACTAGAGATTGCTCTTCCCTTGTGCATGTGTTAGACATTAATGTGTGCTTACACATTAATCATGCAATATGTTATATTGCAAGTAAGCTTGCTAAAGCTTAAACCATAGTGTTGTACAAATATCTATATGATTAATTTTAGAATAACTATCTCTTGCTATATGTGAGTATTACTTGCTACTTGCTAATATGTTTAATACTCATCAATTTACCAACTTGATTACTATGCTTGCTATGTGTTTACTAGTTAGAATACTAGGATTCAAATAACTAGTTTACTCCAATAAATTAAGTGTAAAATGGTTTACAAAAGAATAATGGCCAATTGTCTATTTGGTCTTGTCTAAGTAACACATTGTGGTTACTTGACCAAGTATGACTTAACATTGATGTCTTTACATACTTAATGTTTATCTTAGAAGGACATCATTCAATTAATCTATACTTATTCTTAAAATGAACATAACTTGTGATTAATTAAAACTAGGAAGTTAATGACATGTTGACTAGTCTGTAGGATTGAACCAAATGCATTAATGTGGCTAACTAAGTCTTGACCAAACTAAGATTACCCAAAATATCAATCAAGACACTTCTCCAAGAATGTTGTGGTTACCACTTTTGGAGTGTTATGTCATTTTCACTCAATAAGACCAAATCCCACACACTTAATGCATATAGTACTTGTATAGGATGTTGGGTTTCTTTTGCAGGTGCTAGATGGAGTAAAGGTTCTAAAATGTGATGTTCAAATCTGAGTCAAATGGCTATACACCGGATACATAATTTTGGACTGGAGCATGCACGATCGAACCACGGTCGACCGTGTCTGCAACCGTGTGACAACGGCTAGTTTTTGAATTTCATTATAAAGGGAAAGCATTGAAGAGCATTTGAAGCTGACTCTCTTGCATATTTCAAAGGCTTATTTCCAGAGATCACAAGTGCTTTAATTATTACTCAAATGTGATCAAGTAAGAGAAGATTCTATAATCTTATAGATATAGAATTTGGTTGTTGTAAACTTACTAATCAAAATTACTTATCTTGTGAGTCTACTTAGTGTAATGTATGTCCTAGTATTGTCTTAGGATCATCATTGCAAAGGTATGAGTTTTGTAACTTCAATTAGTAGAAGCATAGGCTAGCTTAGTGATCTACTTACTTAAAGGGACTTAGAAAGTTGATTAATCTTATTCGGAGATTAATACTTGTCCAAGGTGAAGACAAGTTGATCTAGGTTGGAGTTGGTCTTTCAAAGGGATAGAAAGATTAGGTTTTTTGTCTACCAAAGAAGTAGAAGACTTGTAAATCCGATCTCCACCTGGTTTGGAGAAAAATGCTTAGTGAAGCAAGAAATCCCGATTAGTGTAATCGGGGAGTGGATTAAGGTGGATTAGTTTACATCCACCCGAACCACTATAAATCCTTGTATCTATGTTCTTTACATTACTTTACTTATCATTTTGAACATACACACCACACACATCAAGTTTGAGTTGAATTGGTTGATCATACTTAATCGAATTTGGTGATCAATCGAAAAATTGTTAAAAACGTATTAAGTAACTGTTCACCCCCCTCTAGTTACTTACAATTGGTATCAGAGCGGTTGCTCAAATCATTGCTCTATAAATGTTTTTGGAAGTGTCAAAATTTGTTTTGTGCAAAAATTTGAGTCAATGATTCTCGGATCAACTCAAACTATGGGATACTTGGAAGAATTGGTGAAAGAAGCACCAATCTTTGATAAAGGAGATATTGATGTGTAGAAATCAAGATTTGAAATTTATCTCAAATATAAAGATTACTACTTGTGGAGGATAATCAAAGTAGGAGACTTTGTTCCACAAGCTAGTTCAAGACTAGTGAAGTCAACATTTCAAAACAACAAAGTTTTGAAACAATTTGATGCTATTTCACTACTTCATGAAGTTCTTCCTTGTGAAGAATGAATGAAGATAATCTCATGTGAAAATACAAAGGAATGTTGGGATTCACTATGATCTCAAGAAGAAGAAAATACTAGGAGTTTAAAGGGTAAAAGGGTAAGAGAGAATTTGAAGAAGCTTGGAGACTTTGATTTTCAAGAAAAGGGTTTGGATGGAGATGAAGATTTTTTCCTCATGGGTTCTTGGAATGATTTACATCAAGATGATCAAAGTGAAGAAGACGTTGAATCTCCATACAAAGAAGATGATGTCTCAAACATGGATTGCAATGAGGTACATGTATTCTATCCATCTAATTATGAAGAATTGCTAAATAATTACAAAACTATTAAATTTGTATATAATAGTAGTCGTGAAAAAGTAAAACTTTTAGAAAAAGAATTACACAAAGTTAAGCAATTAAATAAAGATCTAATTGATGAAAACAACTCTTTGAAAAGAAAGCTTGAAAAGACAACTATTTGTAATTCGTCAAAAGGTAAACTTGAATTGAATTTGTGTCACGACTCTAGCAAATACAAATCATGTAATCAAAGTCCATTGTCTATTATTAGGAGAATTGAGAAAATGGAAAAAATGAGCCAAACTAGCAATTCAATGGAAGGGATTGGTCGAAGATTGGGTAATCTTAAAATCAATCAAAATCAATGATCAAATTGCTAATGAGAATAACTTTTTCAAAAGACTTCGAATTAATAAAAGGTTTCTCTTACAAATGCAAAATTGTTTTGAAAATTATTTTAAAAGGATTGTTAAAGGAAGTCTACTTGTATTAGGATTGTGTGCTTGAATGAAGCTATGAATTGCATGCTAAATACAAGTTGATGCGCTTTGTGTATACTATGTGTAGAATTGAATATATATATACACACACACACACACACACACACACACACACACATATATATATATATATATATATATATATATATATATATATATATATATATATATATATATATATACATATAAATATAGTATATTACGTGTCATTGATGATGAAACATTGGAAACTACATCCATGTATAAGGAAACTACACTAAGCATACCGAAGCATCCATGTATAAGGAAACTACACTAAGCATACCGTACGATCTCTAAGCAACAAGCTAAAGATATCAACAAAGTATAAGTTCACCAACGACGATGTGAACAACGCCAATAAGCTACACCCGGAGGGTTAGCTACAACACAACATTACATTAATATAAATAACAATATAAAACGAATAAGGTTAACCCCTTAACCCATTACCGAAAACCAAACGCCACAATGAAGATTGACCGAACTACATGAGCCTTAGTAATCCGAAGCCACAAGAGATTACTATCTTCACAACATCGAGGTTGGCCGAACTACACGAGCCTTAGCAATCCGAAAGCACACGAGATTACTACCTCAATAAGATGACCGAACTACACGAGTCATCGTGAATCCGAACTACACGCGATTCACTTCCGATAAGATGACCGAACTACACGAGATCCGCTTTCACAATTCAAAACCCACGGTCACGGGATTATAAAATCCACCACATCGGGGTTATATACAACACAACAAGATCAACCCTTCGCCATTGGGGTTATATACTCCACATCACAAACACGTGTGATAACGTACGCACAAAACGTGTACCTCACCAAAGGTGGTCAACCAAAACGCACAACCGTGCCAATTGGAGTCATACAAAAGACCATCAAATCCACCTATATGTGAAGTGAGCTCTATAACCGAGAACCACTTCACCCGACCCGCACCCATCCTACACATACACATGTACATAGGATATTAACACTCACCTTGTCGCCTTGAAGAAAAGCTTCCAAGTAATCCGCAACTCGTCAATGGAAAGTACCTAATCCATTATCACAAATTCAACAACACACTTAGATTGGATCTACAAAGCAACCCAATTCGACACTTAGTGCAATTTCGACCCAAATGCACTTCCAAGGACAAACCGCGCCCAAACTACCCAATAATCACTAACACAAGTGATAATGGTCCTAATATGCCAATTAAATCCGAACACAAGTGTTAGACACTTATCGTTCTCAAAATCGCCCATAAACCCTAATTTTGACCCATAAGGTCAAAATCTCACCATTTACAAGTTTTGACACCAAAATATGTTTAACTCGGTTTTATACTTCAACTTAATCCATTTTAAGTTTACAAACCTCAACGAATCAACATTCGGGTCATAATCCTCAACAAACCCTAATTTTGACTCTAGTCAAAATTAGTCAACCACGAAAACCCTAAAAGTCTCCAAAACACCAATAATCACTAATGCTAGTGATTGTACACCATTTACAAGTCTTAAATATGGTTAAATCATTAACCAACCCAAAACCCGCCTTTAACAACAATAAACCCGAATATTGGTGTTAATCTCCAATTAACAACTAAATGGGTTTCACCTATGAATCATACAATCAAAAACCCCAAATTTGAATGATGAACACGAAAATGAAATTCAGAGTTAGAGCTTACCACTAGTATCACCGTGTAGCCAAGAACGAGGAGAATAAACTAGTCAACTACGCCTAAGATCAAAACCCGCTTCTTCCTTTCCAAAATCCCACTTGAATCACTTGGGGTATTTGAGTTTCTTGGGAGAAAATGAAAGAAAAAGGAAAAGAAAATAAGAAATGAAATGAATGGATGAGGTTAAAGCCTCAAATCTGGCTCAAACGTGAAAATACCAAATTGCCCTTGAACTTCATTTAAAATTACAAGAATTTGGTGCCTGCTCGCACAGTTTGCCGCGCCGCGGCCTAATTCGTCGCACCGCGACCTATAACTAGGTCTGGGATCATTTTTTGTCCTAATTCTGATCTCAATTTCAGTCCATTGCCGCGCCGCGGCCTCCTTTGTCGCGCCGCGACACAAGGCACGATCTGAGTCATCTTCTCCTCACACAAGACTTAACACTAGAAAGTGTCCCGAACCCTTCATATGCCTATCGTACATACCCAATTCACCTATAAATCATATACGGGGAAAACGGGGTGTTACAACTCTCCCCCACTTAGACTCGATCACGTCCTTGTGATCCTAGTCACGAACCCAAACGGACCCACACTCAAAGGTCGTCGAACATGCATTTCAAACCGACTTCTACCACAAATTCGCTAACCCGATGGTTAATTCCAATGACAAATTACACATTTGATCGCATCCCGAGACGTACAATACACGCAACAACCGAAGTCTACAACGATCCCTTAGACAATTCTTCTCAAAGAGTTACCCTTAACAGCTAAATCGTCACCCGCGATTTATCAAATTCCATAATTCCGAGCACTAAAACTATGCTCATTCCCTAACATCGGGAAAACTCAACCAATCTCATACCGAGATATCAACCCCTTAGCGTACCCTTACCGAGTACAACGCTAAAAGCAACCACAAACCAAGACAAGGTCAACCATCAAACCGAAGAAGACCGAATTTAAGCGAATCCTTAAGGATAACACCAATCACTATACATCCCTTGTAGTGCGCAATACGACCAATACGCAACTACCGTAACATCATAACACACGGTTAAGACCGATAACGCCCAAAACGACTATGTTAACATTAACCCCAAGGTGTAAAAAATCGACTATCGTCACACCCGTAGCAACATGTGAGCGAAACACGGCTATCGCATCACTAATCATACAACATGATCCTCACGACCCCACCATCAGCGTATAAAACAACTGATAGTTCACACAACATGTGAAATGTCCCGTTCTCATTGATTAAAAACGTTCCATATTAATTGATTTCGTTGCGAGGTTTTGACCTCTATATGAGACGTTTTTCAAAGACTGCATTCATTTTAAAACAAATCATAACCTTTATTTCATCAATAAAGGTTTAAAAAGCTTTACGTAGATTATCAAATAATGATAATCTAAAATATCCTGTTTACACACGACTATTACATAATGGTTTACAATACAAATATGTTACAACGAAATAAGTTTCTTGAATGCAGTTTTTACACAATATCATACAAGCATGGACTCCAAATCTTGTCCTTATTTAAGTATGCGACAGCGGAAGCTCTTAATAATCACCTGAGAATAAACATGCTTAAAACGGCAACAAAAATGTTGGTGAGTTATAGGTTTAACCTATATATATCAAATCGTAACAATAGACCACAAGATTTCATATTTCAATATACATCCCATACATAGAGATAAAAATCATTCATATGGTGAACACCTGGTAACTGACATTAACAAGATGCATATATAAGAATATCCCCATTATTCCGGGACACCCTTCGGATATGATATAAATTTCGAAGTACTAAAGCATCCGGCACTTTGGATGGGGTTTGTTAGGCCCAATAGATCTATCTTTAGGATTCGCGTCAATTAAGCTGTCTGTTCCCTAATTCTTAGATTACCAGACTTAATAAAAAGGGGCATATTCGATTTCGATAATTCAACCATAGAATGTAGTTTCACGTACTTGTGTCTATTTTGTAAATCATTTATAAAACTTGCATGTATTCTCATCCCAAAAATATTAGATTTTAAAAGTGGGACTATAACTCACTTTCACAGATTTTTACTTCGTCGGGAAGTAAGACTTGGCCACTGGTCGATTCACGAACCTATAACAAATATGTACATATATATCAAAGTATGTTCAAAATATATTTACAACACTTTTAATACATTTTGATGTTTTAAGTTCATTAAGTTAGCTGTCCCCGTTAGTAACCTACAACTAGTTGTCCACAGTTAGATGTACAGAAATAAATTGATAAATATTATCTTGAATCAATCCACGACCCAGTGTATATGTATCTCAGTATTGATCACAACTCAAACTATATATATTTTGGAATCAACCGCAACCCTGTATAGCTAACTCCAACATTCACATATAGAGTGTCTATGGTTGTTCCGAAATATATATAGATGTGTCGACATGATAGGTCGAAACATTGTATACGTGTCTATGGTATCTCAAGATTACATAATATACAATACAAGTTGATTAAGTTATGGTTGGAATAGATTTGTTACCAATTTTCACGTAGCTAAAATGAGAAAAATTATCCAATCTTGTTTTACCCATAACTTCTTCATTTTAAATCCGTTTTGAGTGAATCAAATTGCTATGGTTTCATATTGAACTCTATTTTATGAATCTAAACAGAAAAAGTATAGGTTTATAGTCGGAAAAATAAGTTACAAGTCGTTTTTGTAAAGGTAGTCATTTCAGTCGAAAGAACGACGTCTAGATGACCATTTTAGAAAACATACTTCCACTTTGAGTTTAACCATAATTTTTGGATATAGTTTCATGTTCATAATAAAAATCATTTTTCCAGAATAACAACTTTTAAATCAAAGTTTATCATAGTTTTTAATTAACTAACCCAAAATAGAACGCGGTGTTACTACGACGGCGTAAATCCGGTTTTACGGTGTTTTTTCGTATTTCCAGGTTTTAAATCATTAAGTTAGCATATCATATAGATATTGAACATGTGTTTAGTTGATTTTAAAAGTCAAGTTAGAAGGATTAACTTTTATTTGCGAACAAGTTTAGAATTAACTAAACTATGTTCTAGTGATTACAAGTTTATAACGTTGAATAAGACAGCTTTTTATGTATGAATCGAATGATGTTATGAATATCATTACTACCTCAAGTTCCTTGGATAAACCTACTGGAAATGAGAAAAATGGATCTAGCTTCAAAGGATCCTTGGATGGCTTGAAAGTTCTTGAAGCAGAATCATGACACGAAAACAATTTCAAGTAAGATTTCCACTCGAAATAAGATTGTTATAGTTATAGAAATTGAATTAAAGTTTGAATATGATTATTACCTTGTATTAGAAAGATAACCTACTGTAAGTAACAAAGGTTTCTTGATCTTGGATGATTACTTGGAATGGATTTAGAAAACTTGGAAGTAAACTTGCAATCTTGGAAGTATTCTTGATTTTATGAAACTAGAACTTTTGGAATTTATGAAGAACACTTAGAACTTGAAGATAGAACTTGAGAGAGATCAATTAGATGAAGAAAATTGAAGAATGAAAGTGTTTGTAGGTGTTTTTGGTCGTTGGTGTATGGATTAGATATAAAGGATATGTAATTTTGTTTTCATGTAAATAAGTCATGAATGATTACTCATATTTTTGTAATTTGATGAGATATTTCATGCTAGTTGCCAAATGATGGTTCCCACATGTGTTAGGTGACTCACATGGGCTTATAAGAGCTGATCATTGGAGTGTATATACCAATAGTACATACATCTAAAAGCTGTGTATTGTACGAGTACGAATACGGGTGCATACGAGTAGAATTGTTGATGAAACTGAACGAGGATGTAATTGTAAGCATTTTTGTTAAGTAGAAGTATTTTGATAAGTGTATTGAAGTCTTTCAAAAGTGTATGAATACATATTAAAACACTACATGTATATACATTTTAACTGAGTCGTTAAGTCATCGTTAGTCGTTACATGTAAATGTTGTTTTGAAACCTTTAGGTTAACGATCTTGTTGAATGTTGTTAACCCTTTGTTTATTATAACAAATGAGATGTTAAATTGTTATATTATCATGATATTATGATATATAATATATCTTAGTATGATATATATACAGTTAAATGTCGTTACAACGATAATCATTACATATATATCTCGTTTCGAAATCATTAAGTTAGTAGTCTTATTTTTACATATGTATTTCATTGTTAATACACTTAATAATATATTTACTTATCATTTAACATAATTAACCAAGTGTATCAATATCTTAATATGATTCATATGTACCTAGTAAGACGTTGTTATAACGATAATCGTTATATATATCGTTTTCGAGTTTCTTAAATTAATAGTCTCATTTTTATGTATATAACTCATTGTTAAAATACCTAATGAGATACATACTTATAATAAAATCATGTTAACTATATATATAACCATATATATGTCATCGTATAGTTTTTACAAGTTTTAATGTTCGTGAATCACCGGTCAACTTGGGTGGTCAATTGTCTATATGAAACCTATTTCAATTAATCAAGTCTTAACAAGTTTGATTGCTTAACATGTTGGAAACACTTAATCATGTAAATAATAATTTCATTTAATATATATATAAACATGGAAAAGTTCGGGTCACTACAACATGGTCCTTACGACCCCACCATTGGTGTATAAAACAACCAACAGATCACACAACCCGAAGGCTGGCCGAAAACACACGCGCCTTAGTGAATCCGAACTACACGCGACTCACTACCTTCACCATAACAACAATCGAGATTGGCCGAACTACACGCGCCTTAGTGAATCCGAACTACACGAGAGTCACTATCCCAAAGGAATGACCGAACTACACGAGTCATGTGTGAATCCGAACTACACGAAACTCACTCCTCAATACAATGACCGAAACCACACGAGTCATTTGTGAATCCGAACTACACGCTACTCACTTCCATAATAAGATGACCGAAACCACACGCGTCATCATGAATCCGAAATCACACGCGATCCACTACCATGATGAAGTCAGCGGACCCGAAGATCATGCTTCACCAATCTCAACACCGAATGAAGTCAGCGGACCCCGTCAACGGTCATGCTTCACCGATATAACACCTCGCTCATGATGAAGTCAGCTGACCCCGAAGGTCATGCTCCACCAATCGCATACTCCCATGATGAAGTCAGCAGACCCTAAAGGTCATGCTTCATCAATCACCAGTACCATGATGAAGTCAGCGGACTCCGAAAGTCATGCTTCATCAATCAACGCCCTTTTGGCCTTGAACGACGAGTAGCGTAACATTGCGCTCTACTACGCCATAGTGAATCCTAACGGATACCACTAACCATTCCCACACTCGAGCAAGAACCACCTATATCAAACATAGGTACAAAACAATAATTCTCTAGAAGAGAATCTGATACACACCTCCCTTAACCGAAGGATTTCACCTTGCTCACCAAACACGTCCATTATCTCTCAACGAGATTTACCACATTACCCCCTCGGTGATAATTCAAATCCAAACTATAAGTACAATTTATACGAAATTGTAATCTACCACAAATCGACCAAAACCAGGTCTCGACAACATTTTCCGGATCTACCAAAAGCATCATCCGAAATCTCACACAAAAACTTCCTCGTGCGGGAGTGTAACTCCCCCACTTGGAACTACGTCCCATATTCACAACTCGTACAACCGTACAATGCTACCAAAGGTAGACTTTACAAAAGATTGGGCTCACACGACCCATCACCATATCTTGCTCCAGCCTTGAGCACACGAAGGATTTCAATCAATCCTTAAACACTTCGAACAAAAAGTGTACCACGATTACACAAACCACACCCTCGCAATCATCCAATTGCTCTAGTTTGTCAATTTCCACCTAGTCACTCATGTACCTAAGGGTTTCACTCCGGTACCCTAAGTACAATGTAACCACAACACAATCGGAGTCGAACACCACGCTAGTAGGTATAAAAGAGGCACCTAATGTCGCGTCTTATATACTCCATTACCAACATACATCGAGATTCAAAACACTCGATCTCAAGGTTTACAGCCCACCCGTCAAACCTCACGGTTCATCGACCTCCACACAAAAGCGAACACACGCTTAACAACCGAACACCAAAACCCATTTCCATGGCTTGGTAGAAACATTTCCCAGATACTAAGGAATGCTTGGTGGCACCAAGTCTTACGCCCTTCGCCCGACAATCAACGTCACCATTGGGTACTTCCATTAGGAATGTCACCCATAACAACAATATGAACAACACAAGGCATTTAATCAACTCAAATTGAAACGACACTTAATAAATAATCAAGGGACGTATTTATTAAAATGAAACGTACCTTAACGTCTCCTTGCCGCACCCGTCCCTGCTAACTTGGGACATTCCGACTTACGATGTCCTTTTTCTTGGCAATTGAAACACACCATACCATCACCCTTTGGTACTGAACATTCCCAAGACTTGTGACCCCTCATGCCACAATTGTAACATCTAGATGCACTAGAATCCGGTATACCCATCCGCGTACCACCCGTGCTCACACTCGGACCCTTAGTCCTCTTACTCGGAGCACCATACGAAACAACCCTTCTCTCACTTGAAGGTTCACCAATCTTTGATCGCGTATACGACTCGAAACCTCTAGCCACGGCGAATAATTCCGCAAACGATTTCGCGTGACCCTGGCTAATCTTATTCTTCAAGTCATCATTCAAGGTTCGATAGAAATCTTGCATCAACAAATTATCATTCCCCAAATACTCCGGGCAAAAACGAGCCTTCGCCATAAAGGTCGTCTTGAGAGTATTCAAATCCATAGAACCCTGTTGCAAATTTCGCAACTCATTACGCATTTCCGACAAATCGGCTGAAGTTCAGAACTCCTCGAAGAATTCCTTCTTAAACCCGTCCCACTATAACGCCATAAACGGTTCACCACCGACAAGATCAATCTTACCATCCAACCAATCCTTTGCCCTACCCCGCAACAAACTAGTAGCGAGTCTCGTCTTCTTCTCAGGAGGGCATTCAATAGTACGAAAACACCCTTCGACATCTGAGATCCAAGTTGTGCTTACCAAAGGATCCGGTTTCCCGTCATACATCGGGGGTTTAGTCCTCATGAAGTTCTTAAGACAACGCTCCATTTCACTACCACCCCGAAATTCGGAATACTTCCTATCCATTTCTTTTCGAAACGCACTCATTTGCTCCGCAACAGTGGTCGCAACTCTAGCGTTAAACTCCAAATCGTTCGTCTCGATCCCGTTTCCCGTCGCCATTCTAAGGAATGCAAAGCGATTAGATCACGAACGTATAAAGCACACACACAACACCGCCCCATCTTGCTAACACTCGTCGTACATCACTTGTTAGACACGATTTGCGCCCGTAATAAGGTTTGCAAGTCCTTATTACGCACACACGCCGTATCAACTCGTTAGTACAACGACCGCCTCGCTTGATGATATATGCAAACACAAACAAAATTCTACGCGATATAAACACACGCGAGAATTATTATCACAACACAATTAATATATTAATAATATCCGCATTACTAATATAAACGTTAGTCCACCTACAAATAAGGCACTAACTATAACCTATTCCGACCCATACTCCTACAAGTCCCGCAACAAATTAAGCACACACAAAAGTCTAAGTCTAGGCACCTATTTCAAGTCACCTAAATCCCTTAGACCATGCTCTGATACCACTTGTAAAAACCCAACCCGTATTAAAACCGTCCCATAAAATTTTTTTCCTTTTAATACGCGTTAAATAATACTTTAGGTCCCAATTGTGTTTCCATAAACATCTTTAATACCATAGAAGGTTTAATAAACCTTAAAACATTTAATACATTGATTAATTGTCCAAACGGACATACACGGCCCGACTAGTTTAGTTTCCAACCAAAATCGAGCATGGTGATTTGGGACTACGCTACCCAAATCCTAATCGAATACAAAAGCAAGATCTTCTAAGCAACATAGCTAAGATCTCTAATCCCCAAGCTTACCCGAGCAGCCAAGCATGCGAACCTATAAAAATATCAACAACGAGAGGGTAAGCTAACGCTTAGTGAATGATAATATACTACATACATATGTATGTATAAAATGGACACGCCACACAAAATGTCAAATACCGCATACCGAAGCATCCATGTATAAGGCAACTACACTAAGCATACCGTACGATCTCTAAGCAACAAGCTAAAGATATCAACAAAGTATAAGCTCACCAACGACTATGTGAACAACGCCAATAAGCTACACCCGGAGGGTTAGCTACAACACAACATTACATTAATATAAATAACAATATAAAACGAATAAGGTTAACCCCTTAACCCATTACCGAAAATCAAACGCCACAATGAAGATTGACCGAACTACACGAGCCTTAGTAATCCGAACCCACACGAGATTACTATCTTCACAACATCGAGGTTGGCCGAACTACACGAGCCTTAGCAATCTGAAACCACACGAGATTACTACCTCAATAAGATGACCGAACTACACGAGTCATCGTCAATCCAAACTACACGAGATTCACTTCCAATAAGATGACCGAACTACACGCGTCATCGTGAATCCGAACTACACGAGATCTACTTTCACAATTCAAAACCCACGGTCACGGGATTATAAAATCCACTACATCGGGGTTATATACAACACAACAATATCAACCCTTCGCCATTGGGGTTATATACTCCACATCACAAACACGTGTGATAACGTACACACAAAACGTGTACCTCGTCAAAGGTGGTCAACCAAAACACAAAACCGTGCCAATTGGACTCATACAAAAGTCCATCAAATCCACCTATATGTGAAGTGAGCTCTATAACCGAGAACCACTTCACCCGACCCGCACCCATCCTACACATACACATGTACATAGGATATTAACACTCACCTTTTCGCCTTAAAGAAAAGCTTCCAAGTAATCCGCAACTCGTCAATGGAAAGTACCTAATCCATTATCACAAATTCAACAACACACTTAGATTGGATCTACAAACCAACCCAATTCGACACTTAGTGCAATTTTGACCCAAATGCACTTCCAAGGACAAACCGCGCCCAAACTACCCAATAATCACTAACGCAAGTGATAATGGTCCTAATATGCCAATTAAACCCAAACACAAGTGTTAGACACTTATCGTTCTCAAAATCGACCATAAACCCTAATTTTGACCCATAAGGTCAAAATCTCACCATTTACAAGTTTTGACACCAAAACATGTTTAACTCGGTTTTATACTTCAACTTAATCTATTTTAAGTTTACAAACCTCAAAGAATCGACATTCGGGTCATAATCCTCAACAAACCCTAATTTTGACTCTAGTCAAAATTAGTCAATCACGAAAACCCTAAAAGTCTCCAAATCACCAATAATCACTAATGCTAGTGATTGTACACCATTTACAAGTCTTAAACATGGTTAAATCATTAACCAACCTAAAACCCGCCTTTAACAACAATAAACCCGAATATTGGTGTTAATCTCCAATTAACAACTAAATGGGTTTCACCTATGAATCATACAATCAAAAACCCCAAATTTGAATGATGAACACGAAAATGAAATTCAGAGTTAGAGCTTACCACTAGTATCACCGTGTAGCCAAGAATGAGGAGAACAAACTAGTCAATTAGGCCAAAGATCAAAACCCGCTTCTTCCTTTCCAAAATCCCACTTGAATCACTTGGGGTATTTGAGTTTCTTGGGAGAAAATGAAAGAAAAAGGAAAAGAAAATAAGAAATGAAATGAATGGATGAGGTTAAAGCCTCAAATCTGGCTCAAACGTGAAAAGACCAAATTGCCCTTGAACTTCATTTAAAATTACAAGAATTTGGTGTCTGCTTGCACAGTTTGCCGCGCCGCGGCCTAATTCATCGCGCCGCGACCTATAACTAGGTCTGGGATCATTTTTTGTCCTACTTCTGATCTCAATTTCAGTCCATTGCCGCGTCGCGGCCTCCTTTGTCGCGCCGCGACATAAGGCACGATCTGAGTCATCTTCTCCTCACACAAGACTTAACACTAGAAAATGTCTCGAACCCTTCATACGCCTATCGTACATACCCAATTCACCTATAAATCATATACGAGGAAAACGGGGTGTTACAATTATACATCTAGGTTATATTTTCATAGAATCATTGTTCATATGATATAAATAACATTGTTGCAAATTGAGTGTAATAATGTTAGATGTCAAAACATGTGTTGATGATGATCTTAAAAGTCTAGAACACATATGAACTTTGTGAAAATCATAATCTAGTTGCAAACTCATTGACACTAATGAAGAGTGGAAATGTGAAGAATGTTAACATCAAAACATCAATGATAATTAAAGTTTGCAAAACTTGTAGCCCACAATTGAAACATACATATACTTTGAACTAATTGAAAGTATCATTGTGCAGAAAATGGCAAAGCGAGGAAAAAGCTCATCCAACTTCCCTCCACATCGATCAACACTCAACAGAGAAAGAGTAAGTGATAGAATAATAGCAGAAGGAAGAAGAGTCAATGTGGAAGATTTTCCTGAAATGGTTGCAACCTTCTCAGACTTAAAGTGGAATGCATTTCTTGATCTGAATGGACCCATATATCCATCACTCGTTCGAAGCTTTTACTCTAGTTTCATCTATGTTGATGGATCAGTTTCTTTTAGATTAAAAGCAACAAGAACAACAATATCCCTTCAAGAGTTCGGAAAACTGTAGGGGGTTCCGACAAATGGACGAAGGTTCTTTCACACAGGACATAGTCTTATCTATCTCCTAGAGAAGAAATCATCAATCGGGGTGTACTTGGGAAACATTTGCGAAAGAAGTTCTGCATATGGAACATAGTGATCGACTACAATATTTATTGTAGAGTGGGAAATCGCTCGCACATTCATGATGTTCAAATGGCACTTCTTTGGTGTCTGGAAATGCAAGAACCGGTTGACATGACTTATTTTATAGCCATACGAATGAGAAATGTACCAAAGAACTCAACAAGAGCTCTTCCTTATGGAATGCATCTTACTAGGCTATTTGACAAACTAAAAGTAATGGATGACATTCACGTAAATTCAACCAATCAAATATTTAATTGTCATACATTAACTTTGATGGGATGCGAAGATGAAGATGACTCTGATGAGATTGAAAGGGTTTATTAAGCTATTCACAAATCAACCTGGAAGAAATATTCGACAGTGATGAAGAACTATTTCCATATGAAGCTAATGATCCTTTTTATGGTTTGGATTGTGATTCAAAAGTAGAACGAATCTACCTGAACCAAGCCAAGATAAAGAAGTATCAATCCAAGATCCAACTGCTACTGAAGAAAGCGAAAAGGGCCTTCTCATGCTGAAGAAGTAGTGATGTAAGAAGTAGAGGTGAAGGAAGTAGTAGAAGAATATGAATTTGCAATGTTGTTTGAATGTTTTATTTTGTAATACATTATGTGATTGAATGTTTGTTCTCATAACTATTTGAATATTTCTTGAATAATATTTGTTTGAATGGGTCAATCTGGGCAAAGACTAGTTTGTTAAATTAAAACAAATATTTTCAAACTCATGCGGTCAACTACACGGTCGACCGTAGGATCGACCGTGCATCAGCCTGACACTCTAGCTTTTCTCTCTCCTTGAAAAGTTAATGCACATTGAATCTTTCAAACCTAAATGGATCTGTTTTCAAAGTGTCATTCACAAACTAGCATACTTAAATATGATTCAATTTCTCAAAAGATTCAATTACTCCAAAAGGGAATGAAGGATTAAATGAAGACTCATCTTATTCCCTTTAAATTGAGAAGATCATGATGCAAGACTCAGTACACCATATCACTCAAAATGAGTCAAACAAACAAGTCCCAAAAATCCTTTCGTGATTGACTTGTCCTCTTCCATTTCCGACTCCTTCGATAATCACTTTCCTAACTCCCAAGAAGAAAGAGATATGATCAATCACAACTGACAAATGGTTAGCACTAAACTAATTGTAAAAGGTTGTGTGGTCACTATTGAGCACTTTCCCGAGGACCTTCTCGAGAATTTTACTCACATAAAATGGGACACACTCTTAACCTTAAGAGGTCCCATTCACTCCACTCTAGTTCGAGAATTCTACGCGAACTATGAATTCACTTCCCCAAACAACATCAAATTTCGGTTGTTTGATAAAGGGTTTTCCATGTCTCTCAAAGACTTCGGAAAATTCACATGTACCTGATGAAGGTGTGGAATTCTTCACCTACAGTCCATATCTCTATTGTCTTCCCTAATTTGTCACAAAAGGTGACATTATCAACACCTTTTGTCAAAGGCCCATCAATCACATTGAAATCCAAAACGATGGCCTTAAGGCAAATCATCTTGCACCTAAGTTTGACCTTTGGCTCAAGGTTATAAACTAAAATATATACTGCAAGGTGGAAAATCTCTCCATAAAGGTCCATGCCTGTGAAGCCTCTTTACTTTGGTGTCTCCAACACCGAATTCAAGTCAACATGGCACTTTTCATGGCAAAGAGGATGAGTGGGTTGGTGTACAATGAATCACTCTCCCTTCCTTATAGAGCACACCTAACGAAACTCTTCACGCAACTGTGTGTTCAAGATCTTCACCATGTTGGTCTAACCACCTTCCCAATCAATTATGATTCGGTTCGACCTTTTAATGAAGAAACAGAAAGTGAAAACACACCTGCCTGGAGTGTTACGGGATTTGATGATAGTGTCAAAGATGACCAGTTCATTGCACTATTATCCTCCACACAAATGTCCATTCTTCATCTTCAGAATCGTCGAACCCACAAGATCTTATGACGATTTCTGAACAACCTTGTTTGTGAAAGGTGCTCATCACAACCAATCACCTCTCGCCCCATGTAGAACAAATCTAGGAATGATTTGTTGTATTATCCATGCATATTTCCATGTATGCATATCTATGTTTCGTGTTTGCTACGAATAAAATGTGTGCTTGTTATGTTTTTAATAAATATCTTCCATCGTGCACAATTTAAGGGGGAGCTTTGCTCTAAGGGCAAGCATAGTTCTAGGGGGAGCTAAACTTTTTGCTTCGACAAAAGGGGGAGAAATATGGATACAAGTGATGTTAACACTTGCGTATTTATAGCAAAATGTCCCTCATCACTTGTATGTTTGTCATCATCAAAAAGGGGGAGAATGTTGGTTGAATGTTGGTTAATGGACTAACCGACAAAGTTAAGTAGGATGCTTAACTAAAAGAATATGTTTTGATGATGACACATACATGCACATAAGTGATGATCGACATCTTAACATAAAACACGCAAGTTCATTGATTCATATTTGATCTTGCAAATGACCAAGTCAAACAAAACTTAAAGAATGAAAATAAAGATCAGCAAAGTACACGGTCAAAGTAAAGTTGATCGTACACTTAGCTGTAGAAGCTCAGACTGAATCTGCAATGCAGTTTTGTGAAAACAAGTTGCACGGCTGCCACCACGGTCAACCGTAGTACGACCGCAGAATTTTTGTCACCATTTTTGATCAAATTTAGTTTGACCACTTCCTGACATCTATAATTCATGAAATCTTTTTCAATACGCTTAGAATAGATGTCCTTTCCATACTCAATTGAGTCTTGGTCATAAAAACACTAATCTTGGTTAATTACACTTAACTACATCTTAATGACAAATTAACCATGATTAGGCATAACACATAAGTGTTAATCAATTACTTGTGATCTTAAAAATTTTCTAGACATTCTTAGGATGATCACCAAGTACCAACACACATAGGCTAATGTCACTAGAACACTAATTACAATTAAAGATTACTTAGTGACAAATTAAGGCTAAATGAAGAACAATGCTTTTTAGTAAAGACTTGTAATTCTAAAATACACTTAGATACATTTAGGATGTTCACCAAGTCCTAACTAAAGATTGCTCCTCCCTTGTACATGTGTTGGACATTAATGTGTACTTACACATTAATCATGCAATATGTTATGTTGCAAGTAAGCTTGCTAAAGCTTAAACCATAGTGTTGTGCAAATATCTATATGATTGATTTTAGAGTAATTATCTCTTGCTATGTGTGAGTATTACTTGCTACTTGCTAATATGTTTAATACTCATGAATTTGCCAACTTGATTACTATGCTTGCTATTTGTTTACTAGTTAGAATAGTAGGATTCAAGTAACTAGTTTACTCTAATAAATTAAGTGTAAAATAGTTCACAAAGGAATAATGGTCAATTTTCTATTTGGTCTTGTCTAAGTAACACATTGTGGTTACTTGACCAAGTATGACTTAACATTGATGTCTTTACATACTTAATGTTTATCTTAGAAAGATATCATTCAATTAATCTCTACTTAATCTTAAAATGAACATGACTTGTGATTAATTGAAACTAGGAAGTTAATGATATGTTGACTAGTCTTTAGGATTGAACCAAATGCATTAATGTGGCTAACTAAGTCTTGACCAAACTAAGATTACTCAAAATATCAATCAAGACACTTCTCCAAGAATGTTGGGTTAACCACTTTTGGAGTGTGTTGTCGTAGCGTGGGGGTACGAAATAGTTTATATTTTACTAGGAAAAACTATTAAATACGATACAATTTTACACAAGATACTTATTTATTTATAGAATGGATACGCTTAAACCTTGCTACAACACTTATAGGCAGTGTACCTAATCGTACAGTAGTGTAGTTTTTAGTAAGTCCGGTTCGTTCCACAGGGAAAAATCTTTAACCAAAGCTTAACGCTATATTAGTTTTATTTTATAAAAATACAAATATATATATAAATAATATTATTATTATAAAAAGGGGGCTTTACCGTTTAATGACCGGTTTGTCGATTTTAAAAACTTTAGTCGCAGTTAAAACCTAATGTAAAATATTAAAAATAAATATAACTTAATTTAAAGCGTAAAGTAAATAACGATAATGAAATTGCGATAAATAAAAGTGCGATAAAATAAAATTGCGATAATTAAAAAGTACGATAATTAAAAGTGCAATTAAATACAAAAACAATAAATAAAAGTGCGATAATTAGAAGTGCAATTAAATGTAAAATAAAGGAAATTAAATACGAAATAAAAGAATTATGCTTATTTAAACTTCCGTAATCATGATGTTTGACGTGTTGATTTTAGTTTTATGCCCAGGGGTTAATTGTCCTTTGTCCTGGATTATTTAATATGTCCGTCTGGTTTTTGTCCATAACAGTCCATCAGTCATAAATATAAAGTGCGAGTATCCTCGTCAAATTATCCTTATACCCGAAGTTAAATATTCCAACTAATTGGGGACTTAAACTGTAACAAGGTTTTATTACTTTGTTTAATAATTACACCAGGTTATCGACTGCGTGTAACCCAAGGTTTTAATACTTTGTTATCAATTATGCCAAGTGTCCTTGTACATAATTTCACCCCTGTTTTAATAATTCCATAGACTATTAATCCATTCCCGTGTCCGGTTAAATGAACGATTATTCGTACATATAAATACCCCGCCCATCGTGTCCGATTGAGTGTATATGGTTATTTATAGGGACGTCCAATTGTAAATCTTTATATTAAAATTAACAAACTATCATTTAGTTAAACAAATATAAAACCCATTAATAGCCCATAGTCTAATTTCCACAAGTGTCGTTCTTTGGTCCAAACCCCAATTATGGTACAAAGCCCAATTAGCCAATTTTAGTATTTAGCCCAACATCATGATTACTTCGGTATTAAATAAGCATAATAATAACTTAGCTACGAGACATTAAATTAAAAAGGTTGAACATAACTTACAATGATTAAAAATAGCGTAGCGTTACACGGACAGAATTTTGACTTACACCCTTACAACATTCGCTAACATACCCTTATTATTAGGATTTAAAATTAAAATTAAAATTAAAATATAAATTATATATATATATTTACGTATATTGAGAGAGAGATAGATTATATGATATTTTTATGATCAAAATGCGTTGCCTTTTATAGGAATTTTCGTCCAGGGAAGCTCCGCAACTCGCGGCATTTTTGGCCTTCAAACTCCGCAACTCGCGGAGTTCGTATTTCCAGCTCACACAGCCTTGGCTCCTAGCTTGCCGACGGTTTATAATATATTATATAATATATAAATAATTATAAGAATTATTTAAATATTATATTATATTTATGTGCATAGTTGACTTGTAATTTTTAGTCCGTTGCGTCGAGCGTTGAGAGTTGACTCTGGTCCCGGTTCCGGATTTTCGAACGTCCTTGCGTACAATTTAATATCTTGTACTTTGCGTTTTGAATCTTGTACTCTTGTAATTTCGAGACGTTTCTTATCAATAATTGGAACCTCTTTGATTGTATTTTGTACTTTTGAGCTTTTTGGTCGTTTGCGTCTTCAATTCGTCGAATCTATCTTTTGTCTTCACCTTTTATTATTTAAACGAATATTACTTGTAAATAGGACAATTGCAACTAAAAGCTTGTCTTTCTTGAGGAATAATGCTATGAAATATATGTTCGTTTTTAGCATTATCAAATATTCCCACACTTGAGCGTTGCTTGTCCTCAAGCAATATAGTCTTGAAATACTAGAATCACTTCTTTATTCTTCACACTTTGTACATCAGTGATTTCTTTACGGCAGTATAATCAATGGTAGTAACGATATGGTTTACAGTCCCACATGACTATAAAATTTAGATCCTTTAAGGAAATTGGATCTTTATGAAAACATTTGATCTTTTGAAAATTAAATCTAGTTTTTACCCTAGATAAGTTTTCCGGAATAACCCTTCACCGGTGTTTGCAAAATATTTTTGTGGGTTTGGTGGGTTTCAGATTTAAAAATTTTAGCTCAAAACTTGTGGTTTTGTGTCACCCACTTGCTAACCATGTATTGAAATGTCCCGTTCATATTGATTATAAACGTTCCATATTAATTGATTTCGTCGCGAGGTTTTGACATCTATATGAGACGTTTTTCAAAGACTGCATTCATTTTTAAAACAACCATAACCTTTATTTTATCTATAAAGGTTTAAAAAGCATTACGTAGATTATCAAATAATGATAATTTAAAATATACTGTTTACACACGACCATTACATAATGGTTTACAATAAGAATATATTACATCAAAAATAAGTTTCTTGAATGCAGTTTTTACATAATATCATACAAGCATGGACTCCAAATCTTGTCCTTATTTTAGTATGCAACAGCGGAAGCACTTAATAATCACCTGAGAATAAACATGCTTAAAACGTCAACAAAAATGTTGGTGAGTTATAGGTTTAACCTATATATTATCAAATCTTAATAATAGACCACAAGATTTCATATTTCAATCTACATTCCATACATAGAGATAAAATTCATTCATATGGTGAACACCTGGTAACCGACATTAACAAGATGCATATATATAAGAATATCCCCATCATTCCGGGACACCCTTCGGATATGATATAAATTTTGAAGTACTAAAGCATTCGGTACTTTGGATGGGGTTTGTTAGGCCCAATAGATCTATCTTTAGGATTCGCGTCAATTAGGGTGTCTGTTCCCTAATTCTTAGATTACCAGACTTAATAAAAAGGGGCATATTCGATTTTGATAATTTAACCATAGAATGTAGTTTCACGTACTTGTGTCTATTTTATAAATCATTTATAAAACCTGCATGTATTCTCATCCCAAAAATATTAGATTTTAAAAGTGGGACTATAACTCACTTTCACATATTTTTACTTCGTCGAGAAGTAAGACTTGGCCACTGGTTGATTCACGAACCTATAACAATATATACATATATATCAAAGTATGTTTAAAATATATTTACAATACTTTTAATACATTTTGATGTTTTAAGTTTATTAAGTCAGCTGTCCTCGTTAGTAACCTACAACTAGTTGTCCACAGTTAGATGTACAGAAATAAATCGATAAATATTATCTTGAATCAATCCACGATCCAGTGTATACGTATCTCAGTATTGATCATAACTCAAACTATATATATATTTTGGAATCAACCTCAACCCTGTATAGCTAACTCCAACATTCACATATAGAGTGTCTATGGTTGTTCCGCAATATATATATATATATAGATGGGTCGACATGATAGGTCGAAACATTGTATACGTGTCTATGGTATCTCAAGATTACATAATATACAATATAAGTTGATTAGGTTATGGTTGGAATAGATTTATTACTAACTTTCACGTAGGTAAAATGAGTAGTTTTTATCAATCTTGTTTTACTCGCCATTTCTTCGTTTCTAATCCGTTTTGAGTGATTCCAGTGGCCACGGTTTCGTATTGAACTTAAATTTATGAATCTAAATAGAAAAAGTATAAATTTATAGTTGGAAATACAAGTTACAAGTTGTTTTTGAAAGAGGTAGTCATTTCCGTCGAAAGAACGACATCTTGATGACCATTTTGAAAAACATACTTTCACTTTGAGTTTAACCATGATTTTTGGATATAGTTTCATGTTCATAAGAAAAATCATTTTTCCAGAAGTATAGCTTTTAAATCAAAGTTCTTCTTAGCTTTTAATTATCCCAACCAAAACAGCCCCCGGTTTTACTACGACGACGTATATCCAGTTTTATGGTGTTTATCGTGTTTTCGGGTTTTAAATCATTAAGTTAGCATATCATATAGATATAGAACATGTGTTTAGTTGATTTTAAAAGTCTAGTTAGAAGGATTAACTTTATTTGCGAACAAGTTTAGAATTAACTAAACTATGTTCTAGTGATTACAAGTTTATAACGTTGAATAAGACAGCTTTTTATGTATGAATCGAATGATGTTATGAACATCATTACTACCTCAAGTTCCTTGGATAAACCTACTGTAAATGAGAAAAATGGATCTAGATTCAAAGGATCCTTGGATGGCTTGAAAGTTCTTGAAGCAGAATCATGACACGAAAACAATTTCAAGTAAGATTTCCACTCGAAATAAGATTGTTATAGTTACAGAAATTGAATTAAAGTTTGAATATGATTATTACCTTGTATTAGAAAGATAATCTACTGTAAGTAACAAAGGTTTCTTGATCTTGGATGATTACTTGGAATGGATTTAGAAAACTTGGAAGTAAACTTGCAATCTTGGAAGTATTCTTGATTTTATGAAACTAGAACTTTTGGAATTTATGAAGAACACTTAGAACTTGAAGATAGAATTTGAGAGAGATCAATTAGATGAAAAAAATTGAAGAATGAAATTGTTTGTAGGTGTTTTTGGTCGTTGGTGTATGGATTAGATATAAAGGGTATGTAATTTTGTTTTCATGTAAATAAGTCATGAATGATTACTCATATTTTTGTAATTTTATGAGATATTTCATGCTAGTTGCCAAATGATGATTCCCACATGTGTTAGGTGACTCACATGGGCTGCTAAGAGCTGATCATTGGAGTGTATATACCAATAGTACATACATCTAAAAGCTGTGTATTGTACGAGTACGAATACGGGTGCATACGAGTAGAATTGTTGATGAAACTGAACGAGGATGTAATTGTAAGCATTTTTGTTAAGTATAAGTATTTTGATAAGTGTCTTGAAGTCTTTTAAAAGTGTATAAATACATATTAAAACACTACATGTATATACATTTTAACTGAGTCGTTAAGTCATCGTTAGTCGTTACATGTAAGTGTTGTTTTGAGACCTTTAGGTTAACGATCTTGTTAAATGTTGTTAACCCAAAGTTTATAATATCAAATGAGATTTTAAATTATTATATTATCATGATATTATGATATATTAATATATCTTAATATGATATATACATTTAAATATCATTGCAACGATAATCGTTACATATATGTCTCGTTTCGAAATTCTTAAGTTAGTAGTCTTGTTTTTACTTATGTAGTTCATTGTTAATACACTTAATGATATATTTAATTATCATATTATCATGTTATATATAATATAACAATGTATTAATATGCTTCATATATATTTAGTAAGACGTGGTTATAACGATAATCGTTATATGTATCGTTTCGAGTTTCATACGTCAATAGTCTCCTTTTTAAGTATACAACTTATTGTTACTATTTTTAATGAGATACTTGATGATCATTATATCATGTTAAACATATATATTTATTCATTTATGTATCATCGTGTCATATACAACTTATAGCATTCGTAAATCATTGGTCAAACTGGGTAATCAGACGTTTACAAAATTTCCGTTTCAATTAACCAAGTCTTAACAAGTTTGATTGCTTAACATGTTGGAAACATTTAATCATGTAAATATAGTTTTCATTAAACATATAATCATAGAAAGGTTCGGAAAAGTTCGGGTCACTATAGTACCTACCCGTTAAATAAATTTCGTCCCGAAATTTTAAGCGATTGGAGTTGTTGGCTCATCTTCTGGAAATAAGTGCAGGTACTTCTTCTTCATCTGATCTTCTCATTCCCAGGTGAACTCGGGTCCCCTACGAGCATTCCATCGAACCTTAACAATCGGTATCTTGTTCTGTTTAAGTCTCTTAACCTCACGATCTATTATTTCGACGGGTTCTTCAATGAATTGAAGTTTTTCATTGATTTGAATTTCGTCCAATGGAATAGTGAGATCTTCTTTAGCAAAACATTTCTTCAAATTTGAGATGTGGAAAGTGTTATGTACACCCGCGAGTTGTTGAGGTAGCTCCAGTTGGTAAGCTACTGGTCCGACACGATTTATAATCTTGAATGGTCCAATGTACCTTGGATTTAGTTTCCCCCGTTTACCAAATCGAACAACGCCTTTCCAAGGTGAAACCTTAAGCATGACCATTTCTCCAATTTCAAACTCTATATCTTTTCTTTTACTGTCCGCGTAGCTCTTTTGTCGACTCTGGGCGGTTTTCAATCTTTGTTGAATTTGGATGATTTTCTCGGTAGTTTCTTGTATTATCTCCGGACCCGTAATCTGTCTATCCCCCACTTCACTCCAACAAATCGAAGACTTGCACTTTCTACCATAAAGTGCTTCAAACGGAGCCATCTCAATGCTTGAATGGTAGCTATTGTTGTAGGAAAATTCTGCTAATGGTAGATGTCGATCCCAACTATTTTCGAAATCAATAACACATGCTCGTAGCATGTCTTCAAGCGTTTGTATCATCCTTTCGCTCTGCCCATCAGTTTGTGGATGATAGGCAGTACTCATGTCTAGAAGAGTTCCCAATGCTTGCTGTAATGTCTGCCAGAATCTTGAAATAAATCTGCCATCCCTATCAGAGATAATAGAGATTGGTATTCCATGTCTGGAGACGACTTCCTTCAAATACAGTCGTGCTAACTTCTCCATCTTGTCATCTTCTCTTATTTTCAGGAAGTGTGCTGACTTGGTGAGACGATCAACTATTACCCAAATAGTATCATAACCACTTGCAGTCCTTGGCAATTTAGTAATGAAATCCATGGTAATGTTTTCCCATTTCCATTCCGGGATTTCAGGTTGTTGTAGTAGACCTGATGGTTTCTGATGTTCAGCTTTGACCTTAGAACACGTCAAACATTCTCCTACATATTTAGCAATATCAGCTTTCATACCTGGCCACCAAAAATGTTTCTTAAGATGCTTGTACATCTTCCCCGTTCCAGGATGTATTGAGTATCTGGTTTTATGAGCTTCTCTAAGTACCATTTCTCTCATATCTCTAAATTTTGGTACCCAAATTCTTTCAGCCCTATACCGGGTTCCGTCTTCCCGAATATTAAGATGCTTCTCCGATCCTTTGGGTACTTCATCCTTTAAATTTCCCTCTTTTAAAATTTCTTGTTGCGCCTCCTTTATTTGAGTAGTAAGGTTATTGTGAATCATTATATTCATAGATTTTACTCGAATGGGTTCTCTGTCCTTCCTGCTCAAGGCATCGGCTACCACATTTGCCTTCCCCGGGTGGTAACGATTCTCAAAGTCGTAATCATTCAACAATTCAATCCACCTACGCTGCCTCATATTCAGTTGTTTCTGATTAAATATGTGTTGAAGACTTTTATGGTCAGTGTATATAATACTTTTAACCCCATATAAGTAGTGCCTCCAAGTATTTAATGCAAAAACAACCGCGCCTAATTCCAAATCTTGCGTCGTATAATTTTGCTCGTGAATCTTTAATTGTCTAGACGCATAAGCAATTACCTTCGTTCGTTGCATTAATACACAACCGAGACCTTGCTTTGATGCGTCACAATAAATCATAAAATCATCATTCCCTTCAGGCAATGACAATATAGGTGTCGTGGTTAGCTTTTTCTTCAATAACTGAAACGCTTTCTCTTGATCATCCTTTCATTCAAATTTCTTCCCTTTATGCATTAATGCAGTCAAGGGTTTTGCTATTCTGGAAAAGTCTTGGATGGATCTTCTGTAGTAACCAGCCAATCCTAAAAATTGACGTATATGCTTTGGAGTTTTTGGGGTTTCCCACTTTTCAACGGTTTCGATCTTTGCCGGGTCTACCTGGATACCTTCTTTGTTCACTATGTGACCGAGGAATTGAACTTCTTCCAACCAAAATGCACACTTTGAAAACTTAGCGTACAGTTTTTCTTTCCTCAATACTTCTAGCACTTTTCTCAAATGTTCTTCGTGCTCTTGATCATTCTTTGAGTAAATAAGTATGTCATCAATGAAAACAATGACAAACTTGTCAAGATATGGCCCACACACTCGGTTCATAAGGTCCATGAACACATCTGGTGCGTTAGTCAATCCAAATGGCATAACCATAAACTTGTAATGACCATAACGCGTCCTAAAAGCAGTTTTTGGAATATCATCCTCCTTTACTCACATTTGATGATATCCAGAACGTAAATCGATCTTCGAATAAACCGACGAGCCTTGTAGTTGATCAAATAAGTCATCAATTCTCGGCAGTGGATAACGGTTTTTGATGGTAAGTTTGTTCAACTCTCTGTAGTCAATACACAACCTAAATGTACCATCCTTCTTCTTGACAAACAAAACAGGAGCTCCCCATGGTGATGTGATTGGTCGAATGAAACCACGTTCTAATAGTTCTTGCAGTTGGCTTTGCAGTTCTTTCATCTCGCTGGGTGCTAGTCTATAAGGAGCACAAGCTATTGGTGCAGCTCCTGGTACAAGATCTATTTGAAATTCAACAGATCGATGTGGAGGTAGTCCCGGTAATTCTTTCGGAAATACATCGGGAAATCCTTTTGCGACGGGAACATCATTGATGCTCTTTTCTTCAGTTTGTACTTTCTCGACGTGTGCTAAAACAGCATAGCAACCTTTTCTTATTAGTTTTGTGCCTTCAAATTACTAATAAGATGTAGCTTCATGTTGCCCTTTTCTCCGTACACCATTAAGGGTTCTCCTTCTTCTCGTACAATGCGAATTGCATTTTTATAACATACGATCTCTGCTTTCACCTTCTTCAGCCAGTCCATACCAACTATTACATCAAAACTCCCTAACTCTACTGGTATCAAATCAATCTTAAATATTTCGCTACCCAGTTTAATTTTTCGATTTCGGCATATATTATCTGCTGAAATTAATTTACCGTTTGCTAATTCGAGTAAAAATTTACTATCCAAAGGCGTCAATGGACAACTTAATTTAGCACAAAAATCTCTACTCATATAGCTTCTATCCGCACCCGAATCAAATAAAACGTAAGCAGATTTATTCTCAATAAGAAACGTACACGTAACAAGTTCTGGGTCTTCCTGTGCCTCTGCCGCATTAATATTGAAAACTCTTCCGCGGCCTTGTCCATTCGTGTTCTCCTGGTTCGGGCAATTTCTAATAATGTGGCCCGGTTTTCCACATTTATAACAAACTACATTGGCATAACTTGTTCCGACACTACTTGCTCTGCCATTACTCGTTCCGACACCATTTGTTCCTTTCGTTCAGTTAACCCCTGGTCCGTAGACCTCACACTTCACCGCGCTATGACCATTTCTTTTACACTTGTTGCAAAATTTGGTGCAGAACCCCGAGTGATACTTTTCACACCTTTGGCATAGCTGCTTCTGATTGTTGTTGTTGTTGCGGTTGTTATTGTTGTTGGGATAATTGTTGTAGTTGCTATTGTTGTTGTTGTTGTTGTTGTTGTTGTTGTTGTTGTTGTTGTTGTTGTTGTTGTTGTTGTTGGGCCATTTGTTGTAGTTGCGATTGATGTTGCGATTGTTGGGATAATTGTTGCGATTATTATTGTAATTGCTGTTGTTATTGTATTGGTGATTCTTATCACCGTTTTCCTCCCACTTTCTTTTGACTTGCTTCACATTGGCCTCTTCAGCCGTCTGTTCTTTAATTCTTTCCTCAATCTGGTTCACTAGTTTGTGAGCCATTCTACATGCCTGTTGTATGGAGGCGGGCTCATGTGAACTTATATCTTCTTGGATTCTTTCCGGTAATCCTTTCACAAACGCGTCGATCTTCTCTTCCTCATCTTCGAACGCTCCCGGACACAATAGGCACAATTCTGTGAATCGTCTTTCGTACGTGGTAATATCAAATCCTTGGGTTCGTAACCCTCTAAGTTCTGTCTTGAGCTTATTGACCTCAGTTCTGGGATGGTACTTCTCGTTCATCAAGTGCTTGAATGCTGACCACGGTAGTGCGTACGCATCATCTTGTCCCACTTGCTCTAGATAGGTATTCCACCATGTTAACGCAGAACCTGTGAAGGTATGCGTAGTGTACTTCACTTTGTCCTCTTCAGTACACTTACTTATGGCAAACACCGATTCGACCTTCTCGGTCCACCGTTTCAATCCGATCGGTCCTTCAGTTCCATCAAATTCCAAAGGTTTGCCGGCAGTGAATTCTTTGTAGGTGCATCCTACACGATTTCCTGTACTGCTAGATCCAAGGTTATTGTTGGTATGTAGCGCAGCCTGTACTGCGGCTATGTTTGAAGCTAGAAAAGTACGGAATTCCTCTTCATTCATATTCACGGTGTGTCGAGTAGTCGGTGCCATTTCCTTCAAAATAGTCAAATGGAACAAGTTAATCATACAGAATATTAAGAGTAGTCAATAGTATCTCGTAGCATAATATGAACTCATTTATAAAAGCTTTTTCTTCATATTAGCGTTTTATAAGTTTAAATTCGGGTGGTACCTACCTGTTAAGTTCATACTTAGTAGCTAATATACAATTCAACTACTACAATTCTATATGAAAAACTGATTATAATAATATTTCGCGTTCAAACTTTTATACAATATTTTACAAACTTACAATACCGCTTATTTTACATAAAGCATGAAATATGGCACACAATAACTTTGATATAAGATAGTTGTGAAGATAATTCTAGCTAGTACACAAGTCGTTCAGCAAAGGCAATAAAGACACATAATTCATACGTCCAGAAACAAGTCATGCATTCTGGTTTTACGAGGACTACTTCCCATCCTTGGTCTTGTGGAACATAATTGTTATGGCCGTTGATAAGACAGCGTGTTGTAACGTCATCAAAGGGACGAGGGTTACTTAATGACCAACAGTCTCGTAATAACCTAAAAACCTCATTTCTTACCCCAATTACCGACTCCGTCACTTGTGGGAACGTTTTGTTTAATAGTTGTAGCCCGATGTTCTTTTTCTCACTTTGGTGAGAAGCGAATATTACTAACCCGTAAGCATAGCATGCTTCTTTATGTTGCATGTTAGCCGCTTTTTCTAAATCATGAAGTCCTATATTCGGATACATTGAGTCAAAATAATTTCTTAACCCGTTGCGTAAAATAACATTTGGGTTCCCCGCAATATATGCGTCAAAGTAAATACATCGTAACTTATAGGTTTCCCAATGTGATATCCCCCATCTTTCAAACGAAAGTCTCTAATAAACCAAGACATTCTTGGAACATTCTTCGAATGTCTTACAAACTGATTTCGCCGTAAATAGTTGTGCCGAAGAATTCTGACCGACTCTAGACAAGATTTCATCAATCATGTCTCTGGGTAGGTCTCTTAAAATATTGGGTTGTCTATCCATTTTGTGTTTTTATACTGTAAAATAGACAAGAGTTAGATTCATAAAAAAAATACTTATTAATACAAGCAATTTTTACATATATCATAAAGCATAAGCACACTATATTACATATATTACACCACACGAATACAACTATCTTATTTCGACTCGCTCGTTTCTTCTTCTTCGGTTTTGGTTCGTTTTGCCAAGTTTCTAGGGATATATGATGTTCCCCTAATACGAGCTGTCGTTTTCCACAACGGTTTAGAAAAACCTGGTGGTTTAGAGGTTCCCGGGTCATTGTTATAACTTAAGGGCTTCGGGGGTTGACGATACATATAAAGTTCATCGGGGTTGGAATTAGATTTCTCTATTTTTATACCCTTTCCCTTATTATTTTCTTTTGCCTTTTTAAATTCAGTTGGGGTAATTTCTATAACATCATCGGAATTCTCGTCGGAATCCGATTCATCGGAGAATTGGTAATCCTCCCAATATTTTGCTTCCTTGGCGGAAACACCATTGACCATAATTAACCTTGGTCGGTTGGTTGAGGATTTTCTTTTACTTAACCGTTTTATTATTTCCCCCACCGGTTCTATTTCCTCCTCTGGTTCCTCCTCTTCCGGTTCTGATTCTTCTTCCGGTTCTAATTCTTCTTCCGGTTCTTCTTCAGGAACTTGTGAATCAGTCCAATATATATTCGACTCTTCGTTATTATTAGGTGAGTCAATGGGATTTGTGCTAGAGGTAGACATCTATCACACAATATCAAACATGTTAAGAGATTAATATATCACATAATATATACATGTTAATAATATATAGTTTCCAACAAAAATGTTAAGCAATCATTTTTAAAGAAAACACGGTCGAAGTCTAGACTCACTAATGCATCCTAACAAACTCGATAAGACACACTAATGCAAATTTCTAGTTCTCTAAGACCAACGCTCGGATACCAACTGAAATGTCCCGTTCATATTGATTATAAACGTTCCATATTAATTGATTTCGTCGCGAGGTTTTGACCTCTATATGAGACGTTTTTCAAAGACTGCATTCATTTTTAAAACAACCATAACCTTTATTTTATCTATAAAGGTTTAAAAAGCATTACGTAGATTATCAAATAATGATAATCTAAAATATACCGTTTACACACGACCATTACATAATGGTTTACAATAAGAATATATTACATCAAAAATAAGTTTCTTGAATGCAGTTTTTACATAATATCATACAAGCATGGACTCCAAATCTTGTCCTTATTTTAGTATGCAACAGCGGAAGCTCTTAATAATCACCTGAGAATAAACATGCTTAAAACGTCAACAAAAATGTTGGTGAGTTATAGGTTTAACCTATATATTATCAAATCATAATAATAGACCACAAGATTTCATATTTCAATATACATCCCATACATAGAGATAAAATTCATTCATATGGTGAACACCTGGTAACCGACATTAACAAGATGCATATATATAAGAATACCCCCATCATTCCGGGACACCCTTCGGATATGATATAAATTTTGAAGTACTAAAGCATCCGATACTTTGGATGGGGTTTGTTAGGCCCAATAGATCTATCTTTAGGATTCGCGTCAATTAGGGTGTCTGTTCCCTAATTCTTAGATTACCAGACTTAATAAAAGGGGCATATTCGATTTCGATAATTCAACCATAGAATGTAGTTTCACGTACTTGTGTCTATTTTGTAAATCATTTATAAAACCTTTATGTATTCTCATCCCAAAAATATTAGATTTTAAAAGTGGGACTATAACTCACTTTCACAGATTTTTACTTCGTCGAGAAGTAAGACTTAGCCACTGGTTGATTCACGAACCTATAACAATATATACATATATATCAAAGTATGTTCAAAATATATTTACAATACTTTTAATACATTTTGATGTTTTAAGTTTATTAAGTCAGCTGTCCTAGTTAGTAACCTACAACTAGTTGTCCACAGTTAGATGTACAGAAATAAATCGATAAATATTATCTTGAATCAATCCACGACCCAGTGTATACGTATCTCAGTATTGATCACAACTCAAACTATATATATATTTTGGAATCAACCTCAACCCTGTATAGCTAACTCCAACATTCACATATAGAGTGTCTATGGTTGTTCCGCAATATATATATATAGATGGGTCGACATGATAGGTCGAAACATTGTATACGTGTCTATGGTATCTCAAGATTTCATAATATACAATATAAGTTGATTAGGTTATGGTTGGAATAGATTTATTACTAACTTTCACGTAGGTAAAATGAGTAGTTTTTATCAATCTTGTTTTACTCGCCATTTCTTCGTTTCTAATCCGTTTTGAGTGATTCCAGTGGCCACGGTTTCGTATTGAACTTAACTTTATGAATATAAATAGAAAAAGTATAAATTTATAGTCGTAAATACAAGTTACAAGTCATTTTTGAAAGAGGTAGTCATTTCCGTCGAAAGAACGACATCTTGATGACCATTTTGAAAAACATACTTTCACTTTGAGTTTAACCTTGATTTTTGGATATAGTTTCATGTTCATAAGAAAAATCATTTTTCCAGAAGTATAGCTTTTAAATTAAAGTTCTTCTTAGCTTTTAATTATCCCAACCAAAACAGCCCCCGGTTTTACTACGACGGCGTATATCCAGTTTTATGGTGTTTATCGTGTTTCCGGGTTTTAAATCATTAAGTTAGCATATCATATAGATATAGAACATGTGTTTAGTTGATTTTAAAAGTCTAGTTAGAAGGATTAACTTTATTTGCGAACAAGTTTAGAATTAACTAAACTATGTTCTAGTGATTACAAGTTTATAACGTTGAATAAGACAGCTTTTTATGTATGAATCGAATGATGTTATGAACATCATTACTACCTCAAGTTCCTTGGATAAACCTACTGGAAATGATAAAAATGGATCTAGCTTCAAAGGATCCTTGGATGGCTTGAAAGTTCTTGAAGCAGAATCATGACACGAAAACAATTTCAAGTAAGATTTCCACTCGAAATAAGATTGTTATAGTTATAGAAATTGAATTAAAGTTTGAATATGATTATTACCTTGTATTAGAAAGATAACCTACTGTAAGTAACAAAGGTTTCTTGATCTTGGATGATTACTTGGAATGGATTTAGAAAACTTGGAAGTAAACTTGCAATCTTGGAAGTATTCTTGATTTTATGAAACTAGAACTTTTGGAATTTATGAAGAACACTTAGAACTTGAAGATAGAACTTGAGAGAGATCAATTAGATGAAGAAAATTGAAGAATGAAAGTGTTTGTAGGTGTTTTTGGTCATTGGTGTATGGATTAGATATAAAGGATATGTAATTTTGTTTTCATGTAAATAAGTCATGAATGATTACTCATATTTTTGTAATTTTATGAGATATTTCATGCTAGTTGCCAAATGATGGTTCCCACATGTGTTAGGTGACTCACATGGGCTGCTAAGAGCTGATCATTGGAGTGTATATACCAATAGTACATACATCTAAAAGCTTTGTATTGTACGAGTACGAATACGGGTGCATACGAGTAGAATTGTTGATGAAACTGAACGAGGATGCAATTGTAAGCATTTTTGTTAAGTAGAAGTATTTTGATAAGTGTCTTGAAGTCTTTAAAAAGTGTATAAATACATATTAAAACACTACATGTATATACATTTTAACTGAGTCGTTAAGTCATCGTTAGTCGTTACATGTAAGTGTTGTTTTGAGACCTTTAGGTTAACGATCTTGTTAAATGTTGTTAACCTAAAGTTTATAATATAAAATGAGATTTTAAATTATTATATTATCATGATATTATGATATATTAATATATATTAATATGATATATACATTTAAATATCGTTACAACGATAATCGTTACATATATGTCTCGTTTCGAAATCCTTAAGTTAGTAGTCTTGTTTTTACTTATGTAGTTCATTGTTAATACACTTAATGATATATTTAATTATCATATTATCATGTTATATATAATATAACAATGTATTAATATGCTTCATATATATTTAGTAAGACGTGGTTATAACGATAATCGTTATATGTATCGTTTCGAGTTTCATACGTCAATAGTCTCCTTTTTAAGTATATAACTTATTGTTACTATTTTTAATGAGATACTTGATGATCATTATATCATGTTAAACATATATATATATATTCATTTATTTATCATCATGTCATATACAACTTATAGCGTTCGTGAATCATTGGTCAAACTGGGTAATCAGACGTTTACAAAATTTTCGTTTCAATTAACCAAGTCTTAACAAGTTTGATTGCTTAACATGTTGGAAACATTTAATCATGTAAATATAGTTTTCATTAAACATATAATCATAGAAATGTTCGGAAAGTTCGGGTCACTATATGTATTAGGAAAGCAACACGTCCAGTATACTTGCTCCGTATATTACCTTTCGGTAAACTACCGTCCGGTTGTAAAGGAAAGCGTTGAACAAGCAACTGTTAAGGCAATGTCCCCTGACATGCTTTTAATTATGGTCTATAACGTGTCAGACGCAATTACTATCCTTTGTAGGAGCAATAGTAAAGCTCACCCTTATAATTTTCCGGTCTGGCACAAGGTCCTGTCTTTGACCATGCTATGCAACCACCGTTCTTATGGTTGACACCCGATTTGGTTCAGGTGACTTAATGAATTCCAGGTGAATTCCTAGGATTTTACGTTCAATGGTAATGAACGTATTGAAAATGGGTTTTCAGAAAACAAATCGGTTTGTAATTTTGATCAAAATATTTTCTCGTTCAAGCTCGAGTTTAGATATCATTGAATTCCATGAGTTTGAATTCTCAATCTTTAAGGTCAATCTCAAGGATTGAGTAATATCAGTCTTAAAAGCTGATTTTTGATCTTTAAGGAGATTATCCTTTCTGGGGATCTGATTCATTAGTTTTATCCAGCTAATTTGCACGGCGTCCTCCCCATTTTACAAGACAGATCCTCTCATAGTTAGGATAAGTCTGACAACTTGGCGACCCTGTTTGATGCCGAGGTCCATGGATTTCCTGCTAATTTTAGAGATGACTTTTCTAGATTTTTCGTCAACCTACAGCTGGTCTTGACGACAACTTCATGACCTAAATCAAGAAGCGCGTTTTTTTCGGAAGACTTTACTTCCTTTTAATGATGGAATTGATTCATCGTGTAGATCCATCTTTCTTACAGTAAATCGGGTAAAATTTTTTAGTTTAGTCCAAAGCAAAAGTATCTTTAATATGTGACATATGTTTAAAATAACTTGGTAAATTTTCCCACACTTGGCTTTTATTTTTCCTTTTTATTGTCCTCTATTACATTTTAAATGAATTTTAACATTTTGGTTTGTTTCTCAATTTATGTCCTTTCCGAGGTAACAATAATTTCGGTGTTAACACCTAGTTTTATCGTTCATAAATATGTATAAACATGATTTTGAGTTCATTTAATTGAAAATTTTGAAAATTTTTACTAGAATTGAGTAGTCAGTATATAAGACTAGGGCTGTTCTTTGTTATCAGAGAGCACTAGATTCTAATACAACTACTGCTTTAATAGTATTTTTAATGGTAACCAAGTGTTTAAATAAAAATTTTAAAAATCCGAAAGAATTTAACCCCTTCCCACACTTAAGATCTTGCAATGCCCTCATTTGCAAGAAATCAGTAACAATTTAAATTATTGAGGGTGATTAGCGTATAAAAATGATTAAATTTTACCAAAGTTTTCAAACATATTGTTGTTTGTGTTGAATGATAAATGGTGCATATCATTTGTTCATTCCGTCTTGTCGTTATTTCACATATATTTTGCATCTTGTCGTCAAAATTAGTTGCTTTTGCTGAACTTAATGCCAGTCTTTGAAAATGCGTTGTTTTACCCTGTTGTGTACATAAGATAAACTGCAAACATATATACATATTTTTGAAGTTTGGTATATTACCCCACATTCAAAAATTATTAAAATCTAATAATAAAAGTTAGAAAATTATAAAAACTATTACAATATCAACATAAGTGCTAAATGTAGTAGCATTACAAAAATAAAATAAATAAATCTAAATAAACTATGGTTGTTACTGATACCAGTAGGGGTTCCATGCATAACCATATGTGTTATAAAATGCTTCAGCTGGGTTATAAGTAGGATACGGTGGTTGCATCTCTATAGACCAGGGAGGAAATATGGGCGTTGGAGTAGGAATATAGTTTCTACCTACATGTTGGCAATGAGCTATGATTTGGTTTTGATGAACTTGCCAATCTTCAAATGCTCGATGTCTAGCATTTTCATACTCTTGTGAAGCTATAAACCTTTGCATTTCTGTCATTTCATTTCCCCCTCCCACATTACCTTGCTGTTGATTTCTCTCAACCTGTGGATGTCTACCATTATATCGTACTGCGGCGTTATTTTGTCTCTTCAAAACTTTAGCACCATGATATACATTTAAACCAATTGTATCGTGGGATTCTGGTTCTTCGATTAATAATCCCCCCCGACTTATATCCACATTGAGATACTCAGCAATTAATGTAATAAATATACCACCTCCTATTATACTGTGCGGTCTCATCCCCCTAACCATAGCTGATAAATAATAACCCACACAATAAGGTATACTTACAGCGCTTTGTGGGTCTCGAATACACATGTGGTAAAACAAATCCTGTTCATTTACCTTTTCCTTATTCTTACCTCGTTGTGTAATCGAATTGGCTAAAAACCTGTGAATTACTCTTAATTCAGCTCTATCTATATCCAAATAAGAGTAATTTCCCCCTTTAAATCTGTGATGGCTAGTCATTTGACTCCATACACCATGCGTATCAAAATTTTCATCAATTTTCCTACCATTTAGTATCAACCCTCAACAATCGGCAGATACTAGCTCCTCAGGCGTATATATACGTAAGGCCTGAGCCATGTCTAGTAGAGACATGTGGCGCATCGAACCTCCTAACAAAAATCTAATAAAAGAACGATCGGTTAAACTAGCTACCCGATCATTTATTTCTATACTACACAATAATTCTTCACACCATACTTTATATACAGGTCTACGCATGTTGAATAATCGTACCCAATCGTTAAAAGTAGAATTACCATACCTCTGTGTAAGTAATTCTCTAATTGGCTCGGCCAATTCTACGGCTTCTAACGATTCCCATTCTATTACCCTAGGTACTTCAACAGCTTTAGAATGAAGAGTATGCAAGCCCCTTTGGTATTTTGGATAATCTATCCAACGTCTGTCTAATCTCAAGTTCGGGTGCAAATTTTCCACGTGCATATCTGAAAATGTCATAACTGGATGAGGTATATCTTGTTTGTAATGGTTATCAACATCCTGTTGTTCCGCATTCTCAGGAGGAGCATTGCGAGCTTGGGATGAAGATTCACCCCTTTCAGTCTGCAAAACACATCAAACACAATTTTTGTGCATCCAAATATGCATTAGTGTCAGCAACATCATCAATCAAAATAATTACAATGACATGATCAATTTATATCAAACTTATGCTCATTTTCATATTTTATCAAATCTATACTTTTTCAAATAAGGATATACGAAAATGTTCGCCAAGTTCATAAGCTTTCAACTCAAATAATATGTCAAAATAATCATTATTAGCAATTAAACAAGTTTCAAATGGCATTATCTCTCAAAAATCAAGTTCATGAACTTTAGACATGAAAAAGTCCACTTTAATTCTCAAAAATCATGTTTAGGCTCAAAGTTTGGATCATTTAACTACCTAAACATGTTACACTACTCAATTTAGCAATAATTCATGACAAAAATCGGCCATAACCTGTTTATATCAAAAAGCCCCAAATTGCTCAAGAACACAAACCCTAGATTACCCAAAATTTGAAGTTTAAGGCTTCTAATCATGTTAAATAGCATCAATCTAGGTTATACAAGCATAATACATAAACAATTTAAGCATAATTACACTAAAAAGCATCAAAATCGAATTGGGTATAAAATTGCTCAAGAACACTAATTTTCGGATTAAATGGTATTTAGGTGTAGAAATTTACCGTTTTCCTTGAGTAATTCCTTGATAGCATCCTTCTCAACATGATTTTAGTAAAAAAATGTGATGATTTTTGGTGAAAAAATTCAATTTTGGGAGTGTTTTTCGGGTTTTTTCGCAGTGTTTTGGGGTGTGGTGGTGTGCAACTGATCTGTTCGGCCTTTTATTTTTTTATGTATTTTTGGTCCTCCGCGAGTCGGGGTGTTTGTGCTCTTCAAACTCCGCGAGTCGCGGCGTTTATTTTTTTTATTTTTTATTAATAGAAATCTTTAACTTATAAAACAATTAAGTAATTAATTTTAAAATTTTGTTTCCCTTGTTATTTAGGATGAGGTCGTTTCAGAACGATGTCCTAGTCCGTCCCTCGACAAAATTTAAAAATTTGTCTTTTTAAGGCGCGGTTTTAAAAATAAAGATTTTTTGGTTTTTTTAATGTTTTTGGCATACTTTAATTCAATAAGATTAAAAATAATGATAATAAAAGTTCTCGTCCCTCCCTCGGGTAAAGCAATTTCGGTTCAAAGACCTAGTCTTCAACTCACGATGAATTTTTAAAAATCATATTTTTAATTTAGTGAAATAAAGTAAATTTTTATTTTTAAATTCACACCAAACTTAAATTTAAAAATGCATAAAATTCAAAATTAATATTAAAAATTCACACCAAGCTTAAATTTAAAATGCATAAAATTAAAAATTCACACCAAACTTATATTATATTTTTGTTTTTATACATACAAACTTATATTAAAAAGATTAATTTTTCAAATATTTACAATTTTAAAGAAGTTTACAATATTAATTTAATTTTTATATATTAATTTTAAAAACATGGTAAAAATAAAATTAAAAATCTTTTTGGCTTTTATCCCACTTTAATCAATCAAATATTATCAAAAATATACGCCCCTTTCGGTAAAGTAATTTCGGTTCCATGACCTAATTTGACTCATGACGAATTTTTGAAATATTTTGGGTTGATTGATTAAAGATATTTATACCTTAAGAATAAACGGTAAATTTCGCAGTGATGTAATAAATTTTTGTATGATATCAATAATTTAGGTCGCAAGACCTAATTTCATCGAATACCAATTTAATACTTTATAGCGAACAAATTAGCGTTTATTATCAAAAGGTTAAAAATAAAAATAAAAATAAAAATGAAAACTGTACAAACTTACCTGTGAAATATATTTCTTAGTGATATGCTCTAGCCCACTCATAAGATAGTCGGACTAATTGATTTTTCATGGCTACATAGGCGTAACCTCGAGCATTCAGTGTTTTTTCTTCTAAACATATGAACGGTCCATCTCTGCATAAAGTAACAAATTCGGTGTTTGAATAGGTTTGATTATTTGAACATTTACCTTCGTGTGACCATTTTCCGCATTTGTGACATTTTTCAAGGTGTCGTGCTCTTCTTTTCGCTGCGGATTTTGATTTTCCTTTACCAAATTGTAACTTATTATATTCGCATCTGGATTCTTTTCTTACTTCGTCCAATTTACCTCTGATTAATGATACTATTTCACTTAGAAGTGTGTCATTATTACGTTTAGTGATCAAAGCGTGTAGCATTAGACCATGGTTTAGTTCACAGGAAGTCTTCATTTCGTAAAAACCTAAAAAAAAAAAAAAAATTCAGAATGGGGGGAGAAGACTAGTTCTTTAGGGTCTGCTAGGGAAAGACCATTCGGGTTCCAGTTTCGAGAACTACACGAAAACAGAAAATCTAACTCTAACAGAAATACATATTATCCTTTAAAGACTTGATTCTTCCCACACTTAGTTAGCTGTGGTATCGAAATTGTGATTAACTTCGTTGTCAACTTCCATCGGACTATCTATGTAATGTTTAACTCTATAACCATTAACTTTAAATTCAATCTCATTTGAATTTATTAATTCTATCGTTCCATATGGGAAAACTCTTTTGACTATAAATGGTCCAGACCATCTTGATTTCAATTTTCCAGGAAATAGCTTGAATCGTGAATTGAAAAGAAGAACTCTGTCTCCTTCTTTAAATTCTTTTGAACTTCTGATTCTTTTATCATGCCATTTCTTCATTCTTTCCTTATAGATTAACGAATTTTCATATGCTTCTTGTCTTAATTCTTCTAATTCGTTTAATTGACTTAACCGTAGACGTCCAGCTTCATGTAAATCAAGATTACATGCCTTCAAAGCCCAAAATGCTTTGTGTTCAATTTCTACTGGAAGATGACATGCTTTTCCATAAACGAGTCTAAAAGGTGTGGTTCCAATTGGAGTTTTGTAGGCTATTCTAAAAGCCCAGAGTGCATCCTCCAATTTTATGGACCATTCCTTCGGATTTGATCCTACGGTTTTTTCTAGAATACGTTTTAAAGCTCGGTTGGTATTTTCAACTTGTCCACTTGTTTGTGGATGATATGCGGTGGAGATTTTATGAGTTACTCCATATCTTTTAAGAACTTTCTCAAGTTGATTGTTACAGAAATGAGTTCCCCGATCACTTATTAAAGCTTTCAGTGTTCCAAACCTTGCAAAAAGACGTTTTAAAAAGTTGACTACAACTCGTGCATCGTTAGTTGGGAGAGCTTGTGCTTCCGCCCATTTAGATACATAATCTATGGCTACGAGAATATAGAGATTATTATGAGATTTTGGAAATGGACATATAAAGTCAATACCCCAAATGTCAAATACTTCACATATTTGAATGACATTTTGTGGCATTTCATCACGTTGACTTATTTTTCCGGCCCTTTGACAAGCATCACAGGATTTACAAAGAAGGTGTGCGTCTTTGTAAATTGTAGGCCAATAGAATCCAGCATCATAAACTTTTCTTGCTGTTAGTTGAGGCCCATAATGCCCTCCAGTTGTTCCTGTGTGACAATGGTTTAAGATTTTACTAGCTTCATCTCCGAATACACATCGGCGTATTATTCCATCTGGACAACTTTTAAACAGATGTGGATCTTCCCAGAAATAGTGTTTTATATCACTAAAGAATTTCTTTCGTTTTTGGTACGATAATCCTTTTTCAAGGAATCCACATACTAAGTAGTTTGCATAGTCTGCAAACCATGGAATTTCATTATAATCTATCTTCAATAGACATTCATCAGGAAAGTTGTCTTGTATGGCCGATTCATTTAGAACTTCTAAATCAGGATTTTCAAGATGAGAAAGATGATCAGCGGCGAGATTTTCTGCTCCTCTTTTATCTCGGATTTCAATATCGAACTCTTGAAATAGTAAGATCCAACGGATTAATCTTGGTTTGGCATCTTGTTTCGAAAATAGGTATCTAAGAGCAGAATGGTTAGTATAGACCACCATTTTAGCTAGAACGATATATGAACGAAATTTGACAAAAGCAAAGACAATAGCAAGGAGTTCTTTTTCAGTAGTTGTGTAATTCGTTTGTGCTCCTTGTAATGTCTTACTAGCATAATATATAGGTTGAAATCGTTTTTCAATCCTTTGTCCTAAAACGGCTCCCATTGCAAAATCACTTGCATCGCACATTAGTTCAAACGGTAGATTTCAATTTGGTGTTATCATGATCGGCGCATTAGTGAGTTTCTCTTTAAGAATATTAAAAGATTTGATACATTCATCTGAAAAGATGAATGGAGCATCCTTTTCTAGGAGTTTATTCATAGGAGTGGCAATTTTAGAAAAATCTTTTATGAAACGTCGGTAAAAACCGGCATGCCCTAGAAAACTCCTAACTCCTCTAACATTGGTGGGATGTGGAAGTTTAGCAATTACATCTACTTTAGATCTATCCACTTCAATTCCTTCCTTTGAAATTTTATGACCAAGAACGATGCCTTCTTTAACCATGAAATGGCATTTCTCCCAATTAAGTACTAGATTTGATTGTTCGCATCTAATAAGCATTCGTTCCAGATTAACTAGACATGATTCAAATGTATCACCGAAGACTGAAAAGTCATCCATGAAAACTTCCATGCATTCTTCCATCATGTCGTGAAAAATCGCCATCATGCACCTTTGAAAGGTTGCAGGGGCGTTGCAAAGTCCAAATGGCATGCGTTTGTAAGCAAAAGTACCATAAGGGCACGTGAATGTGGTTTTTTATTGGTCCTCGGGTGCTATTGGAATTTGAAAATATCCGGAAAATCCATCAAGAAAACAATAGTAACTATTTCCGGCTAATCTTTCCAACATTTGATCAATAAAAGGTAAGGGAAAGTGATCTTTTCTGGTGGCGTCATTTAATTTTCTATAATCAATACACACACGCCATCCTGTTACAGTCCTAGTAGGAATAAGCTCATTTTTCTCATTTGTGATGACAGTCATGCCACCCTTCTTAGGTACGCATTGAACTGGGCTTACCCATGGACTATCAAAAATTGGATAAATTAAACCTGCATCTAGCAGTTTAATAATTTCTTTCTTAACTACATCTTGCATATTAGGATTTAGTCTTCGTTGGCGTTGCACATACGTTTTATGACCTTCTTCCATAAGGATTTTATGTGTGCAATACGAAGGACTTATTCCTTTAATATCATGAATCTTCCATGCAATGGCTGGTTTATGAGCTTTTAACACCGAAATAAGTTGTGATTTCTCATTTTCAGTAAGAGAAGACGATATTATTACAGGTAATTCAGATTCACCATGTAAATAAGCGTATTCCAAATGGTTTGGAAGTGGCTTTAACTCTAATGTCGGAGGTTCTTCTATCGATGATTTATATCGATATCTGTCTTCTTCTTTTAGCATTTGAATTTCTTCTGTTGTTGGTTCATATCCATTAACTATTAGTGTAGCTAACATTTCAGCTTCATCAATTGGTTCAGTTCCTTCTCCTAAAGAACATTCTCCTGTTCCTTGTAATTCTGGAAATTCTTCTAACAATTCTGCATGTGAGTCTATAGTTTGAATATAATAACATGTATCATCTGTAGATTGCGGTTATTGCATTGCTCTATCAACTGAAAAGGTAACACTCTCGTCCTCTATACTTAGGGTCAGTTTCTTACCGAACACGTCTATCATTGCTTTAGCCGTGTTTAAGAATGGTCTTCCTAATATGAGAGGAACTTGAGAATCTTCTTCCATGTCCAGAACAACAAAATCTACTGGAAATACTAAAGTACCAACTTTAACTAGCATGTTCTCCATTATCCCTCTAGGATATTTTATTGATCTATCGGCTAGTTGTATACTTATTCTTGTTGGTTTCAATTCTCCAAGGTCTAGTTTAGCGTATAGTGAATACGACATTAAATTTATACTAGCACCTAAGTCTGCCAATGCTTCTATTGAACTAAGACTACCCAGAAAACATGGAATTGTGAAACTTCCTGGATCTGATAGTTTTTCTAGTATCTTATTCAACAGCACTGCTGAACAATTAGCATTCATAGTAACGGCCGAGAGTTCTTCCATTTTCTTTCTATTTGTTATTAGATCTTTCAGAAATTTAGCATATCTAGGCATTCCTGAAATCACATCAATGAAAGGAAGAGTTACATTTATCTGTTTAAACATATCCAAGAATTTAGATTGCTCGGCTTCAAGTCTCTCTTTTTTCATTTTACTCGGGTAAGGAAGTGGTGGTTGGTATGGTTTAACATAAGGTTTAGCCTTAACTGTGTTATCTTCATTAACCTTTTTAACTACCGGTTCTTTTTCCTTATCTTGTTCAGGTTGTGGTTCTTGTGGAGTAGGAATAGCTTCATCAGAAATTACAGGTATTTCAGGTGGTTTAAGTGTTGTACCACTTCTTGTGGTAATGGCTTTAGCTGTTTCATTCCGGGGGTTAGCATTTTTATCACTAGGTAAACTTCCCGGTTTTCTTTCACCTATTAACCTTGCTAGGTTACTTACTTCTTGTTCCAAATTTTGAATAGAAGCTTGTTGATTTCTAAATGCTTGAGCATTTTGTTCATTGGTTTGTTTTTGAGATGTGAAAAACTGCGTTTGAGTTTCAACTAGCTTTGTCATCATATCTTCTAAATTCGGCTTTTTATCATCAGTTTGTGGTGGTTTGTTTTGAAAATTAGGTCTTTGCTGATTGTAAGTATTGTTGGATACTTATTGATTACTAGGACCTTGTTGGTTGTTGTATGGAACATTTCGGTTATAGTTCTGGTTTTGATTGTAAATCGGTCTTGGCGGTTGATAATTATTCTGATAATTATTTCCAGGCCTTTGGTTTATGTATGAAATATTCTCTCTTAGTTCCATTGTTAGCTCAATACTGAGACAATCTTTTGTCAAATGTGGTCCTCCACACTGCTCACAACTAATTCGTATTGAGTGGATATCTTTAGTCATCTTTTCCATTCGTCTCTCGACAGCATCTATCTTTGCAGAAATGGAATCTAAGTCATGACTAGAATCGGCTCTAGCTGCTTTAGATGATCTAACAATATCTTTTTTCTTGGTGCCACTTATGTGAGTGGGAAGCAGTGTTATCAATAATTTTGTAAGCATCAGTTTCGGTTTTCTTCATAATAGAACCACCAGCTGCTATATCTATGTCTTTTCTTGTAGTGATGTCACATCCCTGGTAGAATATTTGTACTATTTGACAGGTGTCTAAACCATGTTGCAGACATCCTCTTAATAACTTTCCAAATCTTGTCCATGCCTCATATAGAGTTTCATTTGGTTTCTGTGTGAACGTAACAATTTCTCCTTGAAGTCTTACGGCTTTAGATGCCGGAAAGAATTGTTTAAGAAATTTTTCAACTAAAACGTCCCATGTATCAATCGCCCCTTCAGGTAACGATTCCAACCAATCTTTGGCTTCTCCCTTTAAAGTCCAGGGAAATAACATGAGATATATCTGTTCATCCTCCACTTTTCTTATTTTAAATAGTGTGCAGATCCTATTAAAGGTACGAAGATGTTCGTTTGGATCTTCCTTCGGCGCACCACTAAATTGGCATTGATTAGTCACCATATGTAGAATTTGTCCTTTGATTTCATAATCTGGCGCATTAATGTCTGGATGAGTAATTGCGTGACCTTGGCCTGTGCGTTTAGCTCTCATTCGGTCTTCCATACTTAAAGGTTCCAGATTCTCCATAATTGAATTTGTTGAATCGAAATCACTAGAAGATTCTGATTTAATGGTTCGTTCCTCAACAATCTCTGTTTGAATGATTGGTGGTTCCGGAGGAAAAATTAATGGTTCAGAATCTACGAATTGTCCCTGAATATTCTCCAGATTCTCAATTGTGAGGTCTGGTTCAAAAAATGGATTATCGGAAATTTGAATTAGAGTACTTGGTCGACTGGATGACGATTCTAAAGGAAAATCAACTGCGACAATATTTGCTAAATGTCTTGATCGAGTTACCGGTGGTGAACGTACAAAAGGTGGTGAACGTCTTGCTCGGTGCATTCACTGAATATCCTATTAGTTTTTAAAAGGAAAGAAAAATTATATAAGTTATCCAATTAATAGACTTTTCTGATTTTGCCCACATTTCGAATAGCCAAAAGATGCAACAGAGGGGCAGGATTCGTTTGGTCTCAATATAATTGAGTACTGTTTGGCTCCAATAACCTGGTCCACGTACAAATCCAACTATTACTACGAACCAGAAAATTTTGATGTCTATCAATTTAACCACTTAAAATAAATTTTCGTAATTTTAAGAAATTTAGATAAGAAGTAGAATAAAATCTATGTCCTAAAACTAGAATGACGAGAAATAAGAAAGAAAAAGAGCGCGTCGAAAAAGGTCGAAAAATAATAAGCGTCGAAAAATAAGAAAGAAAAAGAGTGACTTATAAAACTTTAAAACACTCGACTAACCCAACCTTATTACTATCACTAACTTAAAATTAAAATTGCAAATTGAGATTACTAATTGGAGTGATAATTGATACATAGGTAAAAGGCGTCGAAAAATAAAAATAAGAAAGTAGCGCGTTGAAACTTAAAAAGGAACTAAAAACTTCAAAATTAAAAGTCGTGTCTAAAACTTAAAAAGGCGTCGCAAAATTCTAAAGCACTTAAATCTTAGTCTAAAGAAAAAGCACTTAAGGGATTTTACGGCAAAGCCTAAAAATCTAAAAGTAAAAATAACTATGGCAAAAACTAAGCTTAAAACTAAAAACGAGCGAAAAATACAAAAAATACGCTAAAACGAATAAAAAGGGACAAAATATAAAAATATACTAAAAGTTGTAAAAAGTACAATTTTTATAAAAAATATTATTTTTATTTAATTTATTTTATAAAACTATTACTTTTATATATATAAATAAAACTAATTAAAAATAATGATTACAAATTAATTAAATCTTAAACTAAATAATAAATTAATTAACCCTAAATACTAATTAATTAATAATAATAATTAAAACTCCGTAATAAATGCTAAATTAGGGTTGCTGTGTGCCCGTGTCAGACGGCTCCGCGAGTCGCGGTATTTTCTTCTTCAAACTCCGCAAGTCGCGGGATATGAAAATTCAGATGACAGGCTGGTTTCGACAGGTTTCGTTTTTTTTTTTTTCTGTTTTAATAATTAAATAAAATATTAAAAACTAAAATAAAAATAGAAATATTTTATAATTTTATAAATAAAAATCTTAAAACTAGATTTATATATATATATTTTTTTCTTTTCGGTTTTTTATTTTATGTTTTAAATAAACACAAAATATTTAAATAAAACTTATATTTTTATAAAATAAAAATAAAGAAACTTTATAAAACTTAAATATTTAACAAACTCTTAAAAATATTTATATTTTTGTTTTTCTTTTTATATTTTCAAATATTTAAAACATATTTTTACAAAAACTTATTTTTTTATAAAAGTAAACTAAAAATAAAAATCTTTTTTTTTTATATTTAGCGTTGCGCTTCCGGCTTTTAAGCTAGATTTTGCTCCCCGGCAGCAGCGCCAAAAACTTGTTGTCGTAGCGTGGGGGTACGAAATAGTTTATATTTTACTAGGAAAAACTATTAAATACGATACAATTTTACACAAGATATTTATTTATTTATAGAATGGATATACTTAAACCTTGCTACAACACTTATAGGTAGTGTACCTAATCGTACAGTAGTGTAGTTTTTAGTAAGTCCGGTTCGTTCCACAGGGAAAAATCTTTAACCAAAGCTTAACGCTATATTAGTTTTATTTTATAAAAATACAAATATATATATAAATAATATTATTATTATAAAAAGGGGGTTTTACCATTAAATGACCGGTTTGTCGATTTTAAAAACTTTAGTCGCAGTTAAAACCTAATGTAAAATATTAAAAAAACATATAACTTAATTTAAAGCGTAAAGTAAATAACGATAATGAAATTGCGATAAATAAAAGTGCGATAAAATAAAATTGCGATAATTAAAAAGTACGATAATTAAAAGTGCAATTAAATACAAAAACAATAAATTAAAGTGCGATAATTAGAAGTGCAATTAAATGTAAAATAAAGGAAATTAAATATGAAATAAAAGAATTATGCTTATTTAAACTTCCGTAATCATGATGTTTGACGTGTTGATTTTACTTTTATGCCCATGGGTTAATTGTCCTTTGTCCTGGATTATTTAATATGTCCGTCTGGTTTTTGTCCATAACAGTCCATCAGTCATAAATATAAAGTGCGAGTATCCTCGTCAAATTATCCTTATACCCGAAGTTAAATATTCCAACTAATTGGGGACTTAAACTGTAACAAGGTTTTATTACTTTGTTTAATAATTACACCAGGTTATCGACTGCGTGTAACCCAAGGTTTTAATACTTTGTTATCAATTATGCCAAGTGTCCTTGTACATAATTTCACCCCTGTTTTAATAATTTCATAGACTATTAATCCATTCCTGTGTCCGGTTAAATGAACGATTATTCATACATATAAATACCCCGCCCATCGTGTCCGATCGAGTGTATATGGTTATTTATAGGGACGTCCAATTGTAAATCTTTATATTAGAATTAACAAACTATCATTTAGTTAAACAAATATAAAACCCATTAATAGCCCATAGTCTAATTTCCACAAGTGTCGTTCTTTGGTCCAAACCTCAATTATGGTACAAAGCCCAATTACCCAATTTTAGTATTTAGCCCAACATCATAATTACTTCGATATTAAATAAGCATGATAATAACTTAGCTACGAGACATTAAATTAAAAAGGTTGAACATAACTTACAATGATTAAAAATAGCGTAGCGTTACACGGACAGAATTTCGACTTACACCCTTACAACATTCGCTAACATACCCTTATTATTAGGATTTAAAATTAAAATTAAAATTAAAATATAAATTATATATATATATATATTTACGTATATTGAGAGAGAGATAGATTATATGATATTTTTACGATCAAAATGCGTTGCCTTTTATAGGAATTTTCGTCCAGGGAAGCTCCGCAACTCGCGGCATTTTTGGCCTTCAAACTCCGCAACTCGCGGAGTTCGTATTTCCAGCTCACACAGCCTTGGCTCCTAGCTTGCCGACGGTTTATAATATATTATGTAATATATAAATAATTATAAGAATTATTTAAATATTATATTATATTTATGTGCATAGTTGACTTGTAATTTTTAGTCCGTTGCGTCGAGCGTTGAGAGTTGACTCTGGTCCCGGTTCCGGATTTTCGAACGTCCTTGCGTACAATTTAATATCTTGTACTTTGCGTTTTGAATCTTGTACTCTTGTAATTTCGAGACGTTTCTTATCAATAATTGGAACCTCTTTGATTGTATTTTGTACTTTTGAGCTTTTTGGTCGTTTGCGTCTTCAATTCGTCGAATCTGTGTTTTGTCTTCACCTTTTATTATTTAAACGAATATTACTTGTAAATAGGACAATTGCAACTAAAAGCTTGTCTTTCTTGAGGAATAATGCTATGAAATATATGTTCGTTTTTAGCATTATCAGAGTGTTATGTCATTTTCACTCAATAAGACCAAATCTCACACACTTAATGCATATAGTACTTGTATAGGATGTTGGGTTTCTTTTGCAGGTGCTAGATGGAGTAAAGGTTCCAAAATATGATGTTCAAATCTGAGTCAAACGGCTAATCAACGGATACATAATTTTGGACTGGAGCACGCACGGTCGAACATGTCTGCAACCGTGTGACAACGACTAGTTTTTGAATGTCACTATAAAAAGCAAGCATTGAAGAGCATTTGAAGCTGAACCTCTTGCATATTTCAAAGGCTTATTTCCATAGATCACAAGTGCTTTAATTACTACTCAAATGTGATCAAGCAAGAGAAGATTCTATAATCATATAGATATAGAATTTGGTTGTTGTAAACTTACTAATCAAAATTACTTATCTTGTGAGTTTACTTAGTGTAATGTATGTCCTAGTATTGTCTTAGGATCATCATTGCAAAATGTATGAGTCTTGTAACTTTAATTAGTAGAAGTATATGCTAGTTTAGTGATCTACTTCCTTAAAGGGACTTAGGAAGTTGATTAATCTCATTTGGAGATTAATACTTGTCCAAGGTGAAGACAAGTAGATCTAGGTTGGAGTTGGTCTTTCAAAGAGATAGAAAGATTAGGTTTGTTGTCTACCAAAGAAGTTGAAGACTTGTAAATCGGATCTCCACCGGGTTTGGAGAAAAGTGCTTAGTAAAGCAAGAAATCCTGATTAGTGTAATCAGGGAGTGGATTAAGGTGGATTAGTTAACATCCACCCGAACCACTATAAATCCTTGTGTCTATGTTCTTTACATTACTTTACATATCATTTTGAACATACACACCACACACATCAAGTTTGAGTTGAATTGGTTGATCATAGTTAATCGAATTTGGTGATCAATCGAAAAATTGTTAAAAACATATTAAGTAACTATTCATCCCCCTCTATTTACTTACAATAACTTCAATCGGTCTTCTCGTTAATTGAAAATAGAAGACGTCGACTAGAGTGATAAAGGGTTATTAATGTTAGATTTCGACAAGTAGTGTTGAAGACCTTGTATCGAAAGTTTGCTCTTCCTGCGATGTTGAGTGTGCGTGTCCCATGTTTGATTGATGGTATAAAAAGGTGGTTCGACATTCTTGGTTGAAATGGTTGGCTTTGAGTTATTGTTTTGACTATCTTAAAATGGGAGATTGTCAGATATGTGAAGGATATCAAAACAAAGGAGAAGATTCAGATACATTAAGGCGCGCCGCGGCCCTACCTGGGGTGACGCGGCCTACACACGTACATAGGTTCTAGTTCAAATAAAGCTTATGTCTCGTGTTTACACTTGGAGGCGCGACGCGGCCCCACCTGGGAGCACCGCGGCCTTGGTCTGATTGGATGGAAACTTCCAAATTTGATTTTTCTTGCTCTTTAAGTTATTGTATGCCTATAAATACATCTTATTGTAACCCTAAACCCAATGTACGAAAATATCAATAAAAATCACTCTAGTTGACCGTGGACTAAAGCAATCTAACCGATTGCATATAACCACGTAATTCTTGTGTCGTTTTCTTTACTTTTCTTTATTATCATTCGTTTGTTGTTTGTGGATCACCAAATCTGAATTGGTGATTGTTGTTTGGGTCCATAAATTCCCAAAAAGTTGGGCGCGGGGGCTTACGAAAAGTTTACAAAGGTAACGTTTTTAATGGATCGAGTCGCATTGTTTCAGCCATTAAACGGTTAGATTCCATGTCCAATCAGGGTGAAGCAGAATTTTGGACAGAAGTCGAGATGCTTTCCAAGTTGCGTCACTATAATTTAGTAACTTTAATCGGTTATTGTAACTATGAAAAAGAGATGATTCTTGTATATGAATATATTCCCAAAGGTACGCTCGAAGATCATCTCCATAAACGTGGTACCCCTCTTTCTTGGCTTCAACGTCTAAAGATCTGCATAGGTGCGGGTCGTAGGTTACACTACCTGAAATGTCCCGTTCTTATTGATTAAAAACGTTCCATATTAATTGATTTCGTTGCGAGGTTTTGACCTCTATATGAGACGTTTTTCAAAGACTGCATTCATTTTTAAAACAAACCATAACCTTTATTTCATAAATAAAGGTTTAAAAAGCTTTACGTAGATTATCAAATAATGATAATCTAAAATATCCTGTTTACACACGACCATTACATAATGGTTTACAATACAAATATGTTACATCGAAATCAGTTTCTTGAATGTAGTTTTTACACAATATCATACAAACATGGACTCCAAATCTTGTCCTTATTTTAGTATGCAACAGCGGAAGCTCTTAATATTCACCTGAGAATAAACATGCTTTAAACGTCAACAAAAATGTTGGTGAGTTATAGGTTTAACCTATATATATCAAATCGTAACAATAGACCACAAGATTTCATATTTCAATACACATCCCATACATAGAGATAAAAATCATTCATATGGTGAACACCTGGTAACCGACAATAACAAGATGCATATATAAGAATATCCCCATCATTCCGGGACACCCTTCGGATATGATATAAATTTCGAAGTACTAAAGCATCCGGTACTTTGGATGGGGTTTGTTAGGCCCAATAGATCTATCTTTAGGATTCGCGTCAATTAGGGTGTCTGTTCCCTAATTCTTAGATTACCAGACTTAATAAAAAGGGGCATATTCGATTTCGATAATTCAACCATAGAATGTAGTTTCACGTACTTGTGTCTATTTTGTAAATCATTTATAAAACCTGCATGTATTCTCATCCCAAAAATATTAGATTTTAAAAGTGGGACTATAACTCACTTTCACAGATTTTTACTTCGTCGGGAAGTAAGACTTGGCCACTGTTGATTCACGAACCTATAACAATATATACATATATATTAAAGTATGTTCAAAATATATTTACAACACTTTTAATATATTTTGATGTTTTAAGTTTATTAAGTCAGCTGTCCTCGTTAGTAACCTATAACTAGTTGTCCACAGTTAGATGTACAGAAATAAATCGATAAATATTATCTTGAATCAATCCACGACCCAGTGTATACGTATCTCAGTATTGATCACAACTCAAACTATATATATTTTGGAATCAACCTCAACCCTGTATAGCTAACTCCAACATTCACATATAGAGTGTCTATGGTTGTTCCGAAATATATATAGATGTGTCGACATGATAGGTCGAAACATTGTATACGTGTCTATGGTATCTCAAGATTACATAATATACAATACAAGTTGATTAAGTTATGGTTGGAATAGATTTGTTACCAATTTTCACGTAGCTAAAATGAGAAAAATTATCCAATCTTGTTTTACCCATAACTTCTTCATTTTAAATCCGTTTTGAGTGAATCAAATTGCTATGATTTCATATTGAACTATATTTTATGAATCTAAACAGAAAAAGTATAGGTTTATAGTCGAAAAAATAAGTTACAAGTCGTTTTTGTAAAGGTAGTCATTTCAGTCGAAAGAACGACGTCTAGATGACCATTTTAGAAAACATACTTCCACTTTGAGTTTAACCATAATTTTTGGATATAGTTTCATGTTCATAATAAAAATCATTTTCTCAGAATAACAACTTTTAAATCAAAGTTTATCATAGTTTTTAATTAACTAACCCAAAACAGCCCGCGGTGTTACTACGACGGCGTAAATCCGGTTTTACGGTGTTTTTCGTGTTTCCAGGTTTTAAATCATTAAGTTAGCATATCATATAGATATAGAACATGTGTTTAGTTGATTTTAAAAGTCAAGTTAGAAGGATTAACTTTTGTTTGCGAACAAGTTTAGAATTAACTAAACTATGTTCTAGTGATTACAAGTTTAAACCTTCGAATAAGATAGCTTTATATGTATGAATCGAATGATGTTATGAACATCATTACTACCTTAATTTCCTTGGATAAACCTAATGGAAAAGAGAAAATTGGATCTAGCTTCAATGGATCCTTGGATGGCTCGAAGTTCTTGAAGCAGAATCATGACACGAAAACAAGTTCAAGTAAGATCATCACTTGAAATAAGATTGTTATAGTTATAGAAATTGAACCAAAGTTTGAATATGATTATTACCTTGTATTAGAATGATAACCTACTGTAAGAAACAAAGATTTCTTGAGGTTGGATGATCACCTTACAAGATTGGAAGTGAGCTAGCAAACTTGAAAGTATTCTTGATTTTATGAAACTAGAACTTTTGGAATTTATGAAGAACACTTAGAACTTGAAGATAGAACTTGAGAGAGATCAATTAGATGAAGAAAATTGAAGAATGAAAGTGTTTGTAGGTGTTTTTGGTCGTTGGTGTATGGATTAGATATAAAGGATATGTAATTTTGTTTTCATGTAAATAAGTCATGAATGATTACTCATATTTTTGTAATTTTATGAGATATTTCATGCTAGTTGCCAAATGATGGTTCCCACATGTGTTAGGTGACTCACATGGGCTGCTAAGAGCTGATCATTGGAGTGTATATACCAATAGTACATACATCTAAAAGCTGTGTATTGTACGAGTACGAATACGGGTGCATACGAGTAGAATTGTTGATGAAACTGAACGAGGATGTAATTGTAAGAATTTTTGTTAAGTAGAAGTATTTTGATAAGTGTATTGAAGTCTTTCAAAAGTGTATAAATACATATTAAAACACTACATGTATATACATTTTAACTGAGTCGTTAAGTCATCGTTAGTCGTTACATGTAAGTGTTGTTTTGAAACCTTTAGGTTAACGATCTTGTTAAATGTTGTTAACCCAATGTTTATAATATCAAATGAGATTTTAAATTATTATATTATCATGATATTATCATGTATGAATATCTCTTAATATGATATATATACATTAAATGTCTTTACAACGATAATCGTTACATATATGTCTCGTTTAAAAATCATTAAGTTAGTAGTCTTGTTTTTACATATGTAGTTCATTGTTAATATACTTTATGATATGTTTTCTTATCATAGTATCATGTTAACTATATATATATATATATATCCATATATATGTCATCATATAGTTTTTACAAGTTTTAACGTTCGTGAATCACCGATCAACTTGGGTGGTCAATTGTCTATATGAAACATATTTCAATTAATCAAGTCTTAACAAGTTTGATTGCTTAACATGTTGGAAACATTTAATCATGTAAATATCAATCTCAATTAATATATATAAACATGGAAAAGTTCGGGTCACTACAGTACCTACCCGTTAAATAAATTTCGTCCCGAAATTTTAAGCTGTTGAAGGTGTTGACGAATCTTCTGGAAATAGATGCGGGTATTTCTTCTTCATCTGATTTTCACGCTCCCAGGTGAACTCGGGTCCTCTACGAGCATTCCATCGAACCTTAACAATTGGTATCTTGTTTTGCTTAAGTCTTTTAACCTCACGATCCATTATTTCGATGGGTTCTTCGATGAATTGAAGTTTTTCGTTGATTTGGATTTCATCTAACGGAATAGTGAGATCTTCTTTAGCAAAACATTTCTTTAAATTCGAGACGTGGAAAGTGTTATGTACAGCCGTGAGTTGTTGAGGTAACTCTAGTCGGTAAGCTACTGGTCCGACACGATCAATAATCTTGAATGGTCCAATATACCTTGGATTTAATTTCCCTCGTTTACCAAATCGAACAACGCCTTTCCAAGGTGCAACTTTAAGCATGACCATCTCTCCAATTTCAAATTCTATATCTTTTCTTTTAATGTCAGCGTAGCTCTTTTGTCGACTTTGGGCGGTTTTCAACCGTTGTTGAATTTGGATGATCTTCTCGGTAGTTTCTTGTATAATCTCCGGACCTGTAATCTGTCTATCCCCCACTTCACTCCAACAAATCGGAGACCTGCACTTTCTACCATAAAGTGCTTCAAACGGCGCCATCTCAATGCTTGAATGGTAGCTGTTGTTGTAGGAAAATTCTGCTAACGGTAGATGTCGATCCCAACTGTTTCCGAAATCAATAACACATGCTCGTAGCATGTCTTCAAGCGTTTGTATCGTCCTTTCGCTCTGCCCATCAGTTTGTGGATGATAGGCAGTACTCATGTCTAGACGAGTTCCTAATGCTTGCTGTAATGTCTGCCAGAATCTTGAAATAAATCTGCCATCCCTATCAGAGATAATAGAGATTGGTATTCCATGTCTGGAGACGACTTCCTTCAAATACAGTCGTGCTAACTTCTCCATCTTGTCATCTTCTCTTATTGGTAGGAAGTGTGCTGATTTGGTGAGACGATCAACTATTACCCAAATAGTATCAAAACCACTTGCAGTCCTTGGCAATTTAGTGATGAAATCCATGGTAATGTTTTCCCATTTCCATTCCGGGATTTCGGGTTGTTGAAGTAGACCTGATGGTTTCTGATGCTCAGCTTTGACCTTAGAACACGTCAAACATTCTCCTACGTATTTAGCAACATCGGCTTTCATACCCGGCCACCAAAAATGTTTCTTGAGATCCTTGTACATCTTCCCCGTTCCAGGATGTATTGAGTATCTGGTTTTATGAGCTTCTCTAAGTACCATTTCTCTCATATCTCCAAATTTTGGTACCCAAATCCTTTCAGCCCTATACCGGGTTCCGTCTTCCCGAATATTAAGATGCTTCTCCGATCCTTTGGGTATTTCATCCTTTAAATTTCCCTCTTTTAAAACTCCTTGTTGCGCCTCCTTTATTTGAGTAGTAATGTTATTATGAATCATTATATTCATAGATTTTACTCGAATGGGTTCTCTGTCCTTCCTGCTCAAGGCATCGGCTACCACATTTGCCTTCCCCGGGTGGTAACGAATCTCAAAGTCGTAATCATTCAATAATTCAATCCACCTACGCTGCCTCATATTCAGTTGTTTCTGATTAAATATGTGTTGAAGACTTTTGTGGTCGGTATATATAATACTTTTGACCCCATATAAGTAGTGCCTCCAAGTCTTTAATGCAAAAACAACCGCGCCTAATTCCAAATCATGCGTCGTATAATTTTGTTCGTGAATCTTCAATTGTCTAGACGCATAAGCAATCACCTTCGTTCGTTGCATTAATACACAACCGAGACCTTGCTTTGATGCATCACAATAAATCACAAAATCATCATTCCCTTCAGGCAATGACAATATAGGTGCCGTAGTTAGCTTTTTCTTCAATAACTGAAACGCTTTCTCTTGTTCATCATTCCATTCAAATTTCTTCCCTTTATGCGTTAATGCAGTCAAGGGTTTTGCTATTCTGGAAAAGTCTTGGATGAACCTTCTGTAGTAACCAGCTAGTCCTAAAAACTGGCGTATGTGTTTCGGAGTTTTCGGGGTTTCCCACTTTTCAACAGTTTCTATCTTTGCCGGATCCACCTTAATACCTTCTTTGTTCACTATGTGACCGAGGAATTGAACTTCTTCCAACCAAAATGCACACTTTGAAAACTTAGCGTACAATTCTTCCTTCCTCAATACTTCTAACACCTTTCTCAAATGTTCACCGTGTTCTTGGTCATTCTTTGAGTAAATAAGTATGTCATCAATGAAAACAATGACAAACTTGTCAAGGTATGGTCCACACACTCGGTTCATAAGGTCCATGAACAAAGCTGGTGCATTAGTTAAACCAAACGGCATGACCATAAACTCGTAATGACCGTAACGTGTTCTGAAAGCAGTCTTTGGAATATCATCTTCTTTCACCCGCATTTGATGATACCCGGAACGTAAGTCAATCTTTGAATAAACAGACGAGCCTTGTAGTTGATCAAATAAGTCGTCGATTCTCGGTAGTGGGTAGCGGTTCTTGATGGTAAGTTTGTTCAACTCTCGGTAGTCGATACACAACCTGAATGTACCATCTTTCTTCTTGACAAACAAAACAGGAGCTCCCCACGGTGATGTGCTTGGTCGAATGAAACCACGCTCTAAAAGTTCTTGTAATTGGCTTTGCAGTTCTTTCATCTCGCTGGGTGCGAGTCTGTAAGGAGCACGAGCTATTGGTGCAGCTCCTGGTACAAGATCTATTTGAAATTCAACGGATCGATGTGGGGGTAATCCCGGTAATTCTTTCGGAAATACATCGGGAAATTCTTTTGCAATGGGAACATCATTGATGCTCTTTTCTTCAGTTTGTACTTTCTCGACGTGTGCTAGAACAGCATAGCAACCTTTTCTTATTAGTTTTTGTGCCTTCAAATTACTAATAAGATGTAGCTTCGTGTTGCCCTTTTCTCCGTACACCATTAAGGGTTTTCCTTTTTCTCGTATAATGCGAATTGCATTTTTGTAACAAACGATCTCCGCTTTCACTTCTTTCAACCAGTCCATACCGATTATCACATCAAAACTCCCTAACTCTACTGGTATCAAATCAATCTTAAATGTTTCGCTAACCAGTTTAATTTCTCGATTCCGACATATATTATCTGCTGAAATTAATTTACCATTTGCTAATTCGAGTAAAAATTTACTATCCAAAGGCGTCAATGGACAACTTAATTTAGCACAAAAATCTCTACTCATATAGCTTCTATCCGCACCCGAATCAAATAAAACGTAAGCAGATTTATTGTCAATAAGAAACGTACCCGTAACAAGCTCCGGGTCTTCCTGTGCCTCTACCGCATTAATATTGAAAACTCTTCCACGGCCTTGTCCATTCGTGTTCTCCTGGTTCGGGCAATTTCTAATAATGTGGCCTGGTTTTCCACATTTATAACAAACTACATTGGCATAACTTGCTCCGACACTACTTGCTCCGCCATTACTCGTTCCGACACCATTTGTTCCTTTCGTTCTATTAACCCCTGGTCCGTAGACCTCACACTTCGCCGCGCTATGACCATTTCTTTTACACTTGTTGCAAAATTTGGTGCAGAACCCCGAGTGATTCTTTTCACACCTTTGGCATAGCTGCTTCTGATTGTTGTTGTTGTTGCGGTTATTATTGTTGTTGGGATGATTGTTGTAGTTGCTGTTGTTGTTGTTGTTGTTGTTGGGCCGTTTGTTGTAGTTGCGATTGATGTTGCGATTGTTGGGATAATTGTTGCGATTATTGTTGTAATTGCTGTTGTTGTTGTATTGGTGATTCTTATCACCGTTTTCCTCCCACTTTCTTTTGACTTGCTTCACATTGGCCTCTTCAGCAGTCTGTTCTTTAATTCTTTCTTCAATCTGGTTCACTAGTTTGTGAGCCATTCTACATGTCTGTTGTATGGAGGCGGGCTCGTGTGAACTTATATCTTCTTGGATTCTTTCCGGTAATCCTTTCACAAATGCGTCGATCTTCTCTTCCTCATCTTCGAATGCTCCCGGACACAATAGGCACAATTCTGTGAATCGTCTTTCGTACGTGGTAATATCAAATCCTTGGGTTCGTAACCCTCTAAGTTCTGTCTTGAGCTTATTGACCTCGGTTCTGGGACGGTACTTCTCGTTCATCAAGTGCTTGAATGCTGACCACGGTAGTGCGTACGCATCATCTTGTCCCACTTACTCTAGATAGGTATTCCACCATGTTAACGCAGAACCTGTGAAGGTATGCGTAGCGTACTTCACTTTGTCCTCTTCAGTACACTTACTTATGGCAAACACCGATTCAACCTTCTCGGTCCACCGTTTCAATCCGATCGGTCCTTCGGTTCCATCAAATTCCAAAGGTTTGCAGGCAGTGAATTCTTTGTAGGTGCATCCTACACGATTTCCTGTACTGCTAGATCCAAGGTTATTGTTGGTATGTAGTGTAGTGACCCGAACTTTTCCATGTTTATATATATTAATTGAGATTGATATTTACATGATTAAACGTTTCCAACATGTTAAGCAATCAAACTTGTTAAGACTTGATTAATTGAAATAGGTTTCATATAGACAATTGACTACCCAAGTTGACCGGTGATTCACGAACGTTAAAACTTGTAAAAACTATATGATGACATATATATGGTTATATATATAGTTAACATGATATTATGATAAGTAAACATATCATTAAGTATATTAACAATGAACTACATATGTAAAAACAAGACTACTAACTTAATGATTTTTAAACGAGACATATATGTAACGATTATCGTTGTAACGACATTTAAATGTATATATATCATATTAAGATATATTAATATATCATAATATCATGATAATATAATAATTTAACATCTCATTAGATATAATAAACAATGGGTTAACAACATTAATTGAGATCGTTAACTTAAAGGTTTCAAAACAACACTTACATGTAACGACTAACGATGACTTAACGACTCCGTTAAAATGTATATACATGTAGTGTATTTAGATGTATTAAAATACTTTTGGAAGACTTCAAGACATATATCGAAACACTCATACTTAACGAAAATGGTTACAGTTACTTTCCCATTCTTTTCTTTCATCAAGAATTCTAGTCGTATTCTTACCCGTATTATACACAGCTTCAAAACGTACTTACTATGGGTATATACCAATAGGAACTAGCATGGGATTCCACTCTTGATTATGTCATGTATGACTAATCAATTTTAACTTCTACCATGAGCTAGTCAACTAACTAGAACTCCTTTTAACCCCACTCACCACTCACCAATTAACACTCATCATTCACTCCATTTCACTTCCAAATCTCTTTCTAATTCTCTCTCAACACACCCACACTATTATGAACGTATTTTTCCAGTAGTTAATCATCATCTTCATCAAAAATCACTTCAAGAATCAAGCTATAATCATCATAGGAAGAACACTTCAAGAATACTTCAAAAATCCCTTCAAGTTTACTAATTTACTTCCAAGCTTTCTAATCCATTCCAAGTAATCATCTAAGATCAAGAAACCTTTGTTATATACAGTAGGTTATCTTTCTTATTCAAGGTAATATTCATATTCAAACTTTGATTCAATTTCTATAACTATAAACTATCTTAATTCGAGCAAAAATCTTACTTGAACTTGTTTTTGTGTCATGATCCTACTTCAAGAACTTTCAAGCCATCCAAGATCCTTTGAAGCTAGATCATTTCTTGTCACTTCCAGTAGGTTTACCTACTAAACTTGAGGTAGTAATGATGTTCATAACATCATTCGATTCATATATATAAAACTATCTTATTCGAAGGTTTAAACTCGTAATCACTAGAACATAGTTTAGTTAATTCTAAACTTGTTCGCAAACAAAAGTTAATCCTTCTAACTTGACTTTTAAAATTAACTAAACACATGTTCTATATCTATATGATATGCTAACTTAATGATTTAAAACCTGGAAACACGAAAAACACCGTAAAACCGGATTTACGCCGTCGTAGTAACACCGCGGGCTGTTTTGGGTTAGTTAATTAAAAACTATGATAAACTTTGATTTAAAAGTTGTTATTCTGAGAAAATGATTTTTATTATGAACATGAAACTATATCCAAAAATTATGGTTAAACTCAAAGTGGAAGTATGTTTTCTAAAATGGTCATCTAGACGTCGTTCTTTCGACTGAAATGACTACCTTTACAAAAACGACTTGTAACTTACTTTTCCGACTATAAACCTATACTTTTTCTGTGTAGATTCATAAAATACAGTTCAATATGAAACCATAGCAATTTGATTCATTCAAAACGGATTTAAAATGAAGAAGTTATGGGTAAAACAAGATTGGATAATTTTTATCATTTTAGCTACGTGAAAATTGGTAACAAATCTATTCCAACCATAACTTAATCAACTTGTATTGTATATTATGTAATCTTGAGATACCATAGACACGTATACAATGTTTCGACCTATCATGTCGACACATCTATATATATTTCGGAACAACCATAGACACTCTATATGTGAATGTTGGAGTTAGCTATACAGGGTTGAGGTTGATTCCAAAATATATATAGTTTGAGTTGTGATCAATACTGAGATACGTATACACTGGGTCGTGGATTGATTCAAGATAATATTTATTGATTTATTTCTGTACATCTAACTGTGGACAACTAGTTGTAGGTTACTAACGAGGACAGCTGACTTAATAAACTTAAAACATCAAAATATATTAAAAGTGTTGTAAATATATTTTGAACATACTTTAATATATATGTATATATTGTTATAGGTTCGTGAATCAACAGTGGCCAAGTCTTACTTCTCGACGAAGTAAAAATCTGTGAAAGTGAGTTATAGTCCCACTTTTAAAATCTAATATTTTTGGGATGAGAATACATGCAGGTTTTATAAATGATTTACAAAATAGACACAAGTACGTGAAACTACATTCTATGGTTGAATTATCGAAATCGAATATGCCCCTTTTTATTAAGTCTGGTAATCTAAGAATTAGGGAACAGACACCCTAATTGTCGCGAATCCTAAAGATAGATCTATTGGGCCTAACAAACCCCATCCAAAGTACCGGATGCTTTAGTACTTCGAAATTATATCATATCCGAAGGGTGTCCCGGAATGATGGGGATATTCTTATATATGCATCTTGTTATTGTCGGTTACCAGGTGTTCACCATATGAATGATTTTTATCTCTATGTATGGGATGTGTATTGAAATATGAAATCTTGTGGTCTATTATTATTATGATTTGATATATATAGGTTAAACCTATAACTCACCAACATTTTTGTTGACGTTTTAAGCATGTTTATTCTCAGGTGATTATTAAGAGCTTCCGCTGTCGCATACTTAAATAAGGACGAGGTTTGGAGTCCATGCTTGTATGATATTGTGTAAAAACTGCATTCAAGAAACTTATTTTGTTGTAACATATTTGTATTGTAAATCATTATGTAATGGTCGTGTGTAAACAGGATATTTTAGATTATCATTATTTGATAATCTACGTAAAGCTTTTTAAACCTTTATTGATGAAATAAAGGTTATGGTTTGTTTTAAAATGAATGCAGTCTTTGAAAAACGTCTCATATAGAGGTCAAAACCTCGCAACGAAATCAATTAATATGGAACGTTTTTAATCAATAAGAACGGGACATTTCATGTAGCGCAGCCTGTACTGCGGCTATGTTTGAAGCTAGAAAAGTACGGAATTCCTCTTCATTCATATTCACGGTGTGTCGAGTAGTCGGTGCCATTTCCTTCAAAATAGTTAAATGGAACAAGTTAATCATACAGAATATTAAGAGTAGTTAATAGTATTTCGTAGCATAATATGAACTCATTTATAAAAGCTTTTTCTTCATATTAGCGTTTTATAAGTTTAAATTTGGGTAGTACCTACCCTTTAAGTTCATACTTAGTAGCTAATATACAATTCAACTACTACAATTCTATATGAAAAACTGATTGTAATAATATTTCGCGTTCAAACTTTTATACAATATTTTACAAACTTACAATACCGCTTATTTTACATAAAGCATGAAATATAGCACACAATAACTTTGATACAAGATAGTTGTGAAGACAATTCTAGCTAGTACACAAGTCGTTCAGCAAAGGCAATAAAGACACGTAATTCATACGTCCAGAAACAAGTCATGCATTCTGGTTTTACTAGGACTACTTCCCATCCTTGGTCTTGTGCAACATAACCGTTATGGCCGTTGATAAGATAGCGTGTTGTAACGTCATCAAAGGGACGAGGGTTACGTAATGTCCAACAGTCCCGTAATAATCTAAAAACCTCATTTCTTACCCCAATTACCGACTCCGTCACTTGTGGAAACGTTTTGTTTAATAGTTGTAGCCCGATGTTCTTGTTCTCACTTTGGTGAGAAGCGAACATTACTAATCCGTAAGCATAACATGCTTCTTTATGTTGCATGTTAGCCGCTTTTTCTAAATCACGAAGTCCAATATTCGGATATATTGAGTCAAAATAATTTCTTAACCCGTTGCGTAAAATAGCATTTGGGTTCCCCGCAATATATGCGTCAAAGTAAACACATCGTAACTTATGGGTTTCCCAATGTGATATCCCCCATCTTTCAAACGAAAGTCTCTTATAAACCAAGACATTCTTGGAACGTTCTTCGAATGTCTTACAAACTGATCTCGCCTTAAATAGTTGTGCCGAAGAATTCTGGCCGACTCTAGACAAGATTTCATCAATCATGTCTCCGGGTAGGTCTCTTAAAATATTGGGTTGTCTATCCATTTTGTGTTTTTAAACTGTAAAATAGACAAGAGTTAGTTTCATAAAAAAATACTTATTAATACAAGCAATTTTTACATATATCATAAAGCATAAGAACACTATATTACATATATTACACCACATGAATACAACTATCTTATTCCGACTCGCTCGTTTCTTCTTCTTCGGTTTTGGTTCGTTTTGCCAAGTTTCTAGGAATATATGATGTTCCCCTAATACGAGCCGTCGTTGTCCACATTGGTTTAGAAAAACCTGGTGGTTTAGAGGTTCCCGGGTCATTGTTACAACTTAAGGACTTCGGGGGTTGACGATACATATAAAGTTCATCGGGGTTGGAATTAGATTTCTCTATTTTTATGCCCTTTCCCTTATTATTTTCTTTTGCCTTTTTAAATTCAGTTGGGGTAATTTCTATAACATCATTGGAATTCTCGTCGGAATCCGATTCATCGGAGAATTGGTAATCCTCCCAATATTTTGCTTCCTTGGAGGAAACACCATTGACCATAATTAACTTTGGTCGGTTGGTTGAGGATTTTCTTTTACTTAACCGTTTTATTATTTCCCCCACCGGTTCTATTTCTTCATCCGGTTCCGATTCTTCTTCCGGTTCCGATTCTTCTTCCGGTTCCGACTCTTCTTCCGGTTCCTCTTCGGGAACTTGTGAATCAGTCCACAAATCATTCCAATTTACATTTGACTCTTCATTATTATTAGGTGAGTCAATGGGACTTGTTCTAGAGGTAGACATCTATCACATAATATCAAACACGTTAAGAGATTAATATATCACATAATATTCATATGTTAAAAATATATAGTTTCCAACAAAAATGTTAAGCAATCATTTTTAAAGAAAACACGGTCGAAGTCCAGACTCACTAATGCATCCTAACAAACTCGATAAGACACACTAATGCAAATTTTCTGGTTCTCTAAGACCAACGCTCGGATACCAACTGAAATGTCCCGTTCTTATTGATTAAAAACGTTCCATATTAATTGATTTCGTTGCGAGGTTTTGACCTCTATATGAGACGTTTTTCAAAGACTGCATTCATTTTTAAAACAAACCATAACCTTTATTTCATAAATAAAGGTTTAAAAAGCTTTACGTAGATTATCAAATAATGATAATCTAAAATATCATGTTTACACACGACCATTACATAATGGTTTACAATACAAATATGTTACATCGAAATAAGTTTCTTGAATGCAGTTTTTACACAATATCATACAAACATGGACTCCAAATCTTGTCCTTATTTTAGTATGCAACAGCGGAAGCTCTTAATATTCACCTGAGAATAAACATGCTTTAAACGTCAACAAAAATGTTGGTGAGTTATAGGTTTAACCTATATATATTAAATCGTAACAATAGACCACAAGATTTCATATTTCAATACACATCCCATACATAGAGATAAAAATCATTCATATGGTGAACACCTGGTAACCGACAATAACAAGATGCATATATAAGAATATCCCCATCATTCCGGGACACCCTTCGGATATGATATAAATTTCGAAGTACTAAAGCATCCGGTACTTTGGATGGGGTTTGTTAGGCCCAATAGATCTATCTTTAGGATTCGCGTCAATTAGGGTGTCTGTTCCCTAATTCTTAGATTACCAGACTTAATAAAAAGGGGCATATTCGATTTCGATAATTCAACCATAGAATGTAGTTTCACGTACTTGTGTCTATTTTGTAAATCATTTATAAAACCTGCATGTATTCTCATCCCAAAAATATTAGATTTTAAAAGTGGGACTATAACTCACTTTCACAGATTTTTACTTCGTCGGGAAGTAAGACTTGGCCACTGTTGATTCACGAACCTATAACAATATATACATATATATTAAAGTATGTTCAAAATATATTTACAACACTTTTAATATATTTTGATGTTTTAAGTTTATTAAGTCAGCTGTCCTCGTTAGTAACCTATAACTAGTTGTCCACAGTTAGATGTACAGAAATAAATCGATAAATATTATCTTGAATCAATCCACGACCCAGTGTATACGTATCTCAGTATTGATCACAACTCAAACTATATATATTTTGGAATCAACCTCAACCCTGTATAGCTAACTCCAACATTCACATATAGAGTGTCTATGGTTGTTCCGAAATATATATAGATGTCTCGACATGATAGGTCGAAACATTGTATACGTGTCTATGGTATCTCAAGATTACATAATATACAATACAAGTTGATTAAGTTATGGTTGGAATAGATTTGTTACCAATTTTCACGTAGCTAAAATGAGAAAAATTATCCAATCTTGTTTTACCCATAACTTCTTCATTTTAAATCCGTTTTGAGTGAATCAAATTGCTATGATTTCATATTGAACTCTATTTTATGAATCTAAACAGAAAAAGTATAGGTTTATAGTCGGAAAAATAAGTTACAAGTCGTTTTTGTAAAGGTAGTCATTTCAGTCGAAAGAACGACGTCTAGATGACCATTTTAGAAAACATACTTCCACTTTGAGTTTAACCATAATTTTTGGATATAGTTTCATGTTCATAATAAAAATCATTTTCTCAGAATAACAACTTTTAAATCAAATTTTATCATAGTTTTTAATTAACTAACCCAAAACAGCCCGCGGTGTTACTACGACGGCGTAAATCCGGTTTTACGGTGTTTTTCGTGTTTCCAGGTTTTAAATCATTAAGTTAGCATATCATATAGATATAGAACATGTGTTTAGTTGATTTTAAAAGTCAAGTTAGAAGGATTAACTTTTGTTTGCGAACAAGTTTAGAATTAACTAAACTATGTTCTAGTGATTACAAGTTTAAACCTTCGAATAAGATAGCTTTATATGTATGAATCGAATGATGTTATGAACATCATTACTACCTTAATTTCCTTGGATAAACCTACTGGAAAAGAGAAAATTGGATCTAGCTTCAATGGATCCTTGGATGGCTCGAAGTTCTTGAAGCAGAATCATGACACGAAAACAAGTTCAAGTAAGATCATCACTTGAAATAAGATTGTTATAGTTATAGAAATTGAACCAAAGTTTGAATATGATTATTACCTTGTATTAGAATGATAACCTACTGTAAGAAACAAAGATTTCTTGAGGTTGGATGATCACCTTACAAGATTGGAAGTGAGCTAGCAAACTTGAAAGTATTCTTGATTTTATGAAACTAGAACTTTTGGAATTTATGAAGAACACTTAGAACTTGAAGATAGAACTTGAGAGAGATCAATTAGATGAAGAAAATTGAAGAATGAAAGTGTTTGTAGGTGTTTTTGGTCGTTGGTGTATGGATTAGATATAAAGGATATGTAATTTTGTTTTCATGTAAATAAGTCATGAATGATTACTCATATTTTTGTAATTTTATGAGATATTTCATGCTAGTTGCCAAATGATGGTTCCCACATGTGTTAGGTGACTCACATGAGCTGCTAAGAGCTGATCATTGGAGTGTATATACCAATAGTACATACATCTAAAAGCTGTGTATTGTACGAGTACGAATACGGGTGCATACGAGTAGAATTGTTGATGAAACTGAACGAGGATGTAATTGTAAGAATTTTTGTTAAGTAGAAGTATTTTGATAAGTGTATTGAAGTCTTTCAAAAGTGTATAAATACATATTAAAACACTACATGTATATACATTTTAACTGAGTCGTTAAGTCATCGTTAGTCGTTACATGTAAGTGTTGTTTTGAAACCTTTAGGTTAACGATCTTGTTAAATGTTGTTAACCCAATGTTTATAATATCAAATGAGATTTTAAATTATTATATTATCATGATATTATCATGTATGAATATCTCTTAATATGATATATATACATTAAATGTCTTTACAACGATAATCGTTACAACATATGTAGTTCATTGTTAATATACTTTATGATATGTTTTCTTATCATAGTATCATGTTAACTATATATATATATATATCCATATATATGTCATCATATAGTTTTTACAAGTTTTAACGTTCGTGAATCACCGATCAACTTGGGTGGTCAATTGTCTATATGAAACATATTTCAATTAATCAAGTCTTAACAAGTTTGATTGCTTAACATGTTGGAAACATTTAATCATGTAAATATCAATCTCAATTAATATATATAAACATGGAAAAGTTCGGGTCACTACACTACCTTCACACTGGCACTGGAATTGAATTTGGTGTCATACATCGTGACGTAAAAAGCTCTAATATTTTGTTAGATGAAAGTTAGGCAGCAAAAATTTCAGACTTTGGGTTGTCCAAAATAGGCCGAACGAGCCAACTATCCACTTATGTGAACACACTTGTTAAAAGAACTTTTCGGTATCTCGATCCGAATTATTTTACAACCGGAAGGCTGACTAGGAAGTCTGATGTGTATGCTTTTGGAGTGGTATTGCTGGAAGTGTTGTGTCGTAAGCTAGCGGTGGATAAAACTCTTGATGAGGAGCAATGAGGCTTAGCAACATGGGCTCAAGACTTCATTAAAGAAGAAAATTTTACATATAATTGATTTTGAATTAAGGGGTCAAATATCTTCAAAATGTTTGAAGGAGTTCGTTAGGATTGTTGAAAGATGTTTGCACAACAATCCGAAGCAGTGCCCTACCATGACCGAGGTTGTTGTTTGGCTAGAGTTGTTGCTTAGTATACAAGTTAAAACAAATCATTCGCTGCAAGCTACAGGCAAAAAAGTTTTTGGTAGAATGTTTGAAATGATTTACCTTCTCTCTAATGGAGGGAGCTTTGGTATATATTTCAAGCAGTGGCGAATTCAGAATTATAGTTCGTTGGGGTAAAAAAAACGATAATCTTTAAGCGCTACTTTTTTCTTTGAAATAAAAAATCACATGGTTTCCAAGTTCCATTTGCTAATAATTGTTTTTGATTTTGTGTTTTCATGTTACTATAGTAATAGTCGTATAATTAATATAAATCTACATATCTATCTATCTATAGTATCATATAAATCTCTAAAATGATGATGACATAAATAAGGATTATCCAAGCTTAAAAAAAATATTCAAAAATAAAGAAAAAATTTCTAAGACCCTCATGTTGATGTCATTAAAATAATTAATTATTTTTAATAAAAATAAAAACATTAACATGTTAATTGTATAATATATGAAGTATTATGTACAACCTTATCATAAAATACTCTCATGACTATATGTACATTATTTGAAGCATTATGTACAACCTTATGATAAAACACCACATGACCAAATGTATAATATTTAAAACATAATGTACAACCTTATGATAAAACACTATAGTCAAACTTTACGATAAATTGTACAATCTTTTACAAAACACCCCATGAACACATGTACAAACTTTAAAGCATATTGTACAATCTTTATATAATAATTGTATTTTAGTTTTAAAAAAAATTAAAGAGACATTTATCATTACTAATTACTAATAATTATTATTAAGAATACAAATACTCAATTTTAGAGCAAACTTTATTATTATCATATTATTATTCAAATATGGATTCTCTTTACGAGATTAATTACGTTACATATGTATGCGAAATACATGTCTCAATAAAATGTTTTAATTTAGCTTATGACAAGAAAAATAATAATTGTGATGAAAATTGGAAGGAAGTTGTGGGAGAATAAATGTAGTTTATTTGTTCTGACCAAGTTAAGTATATCAATATGTTTGTAAAAACACAAAAAGTTTCTTAGTCGAAATCTGTGGTTCCACGGGTCATTAAACTAAATGACTTTAGCATTTGCGTTCACTTAACACCTAAAACATATCAATAAACTGTTTCGTTTAAACAAACCTGTAGTTCCACGAGTCATTTCACTATTTCACTAGTTTACATATTTAATTGAAAATAAAAGGATAGCATTTGGTAATGACAAACCACATTAGTTTATCCAATATGGAATTAACAAATCATGATGCTAAGATACAATGTTGGATTTAAATTCAAAATTCAAAATAAATAAGTAAATCAAATAAGCATTCATGCTCGATTACTCAACCAAAAGGTAACCAGATCGAGATTTAGAAGAATATATCTAAAGGATCTTTATTTCTAAACCCACTATAATATTGTGAAATTGAATGGTCACAATTAACCCAATTAAAATGTCCATGCATAGGTTTATCCAATATGGAATTAACAAATCATGATGCTAAGATACAATGTTGGATTTAAATTCAAAATTCAAAATAAATAAGTAAATCAAATAAGCATTCATGCTCGATTACTCAACCAAAAGGTAACCAGATCGAGATTTAGAAGAATATATCTAAAGGATCTTTATTTCTAAACCCACTATAATATTGTGAAATTGAATGGTCACAATTAACCCAATTAAAATGTCCATGCATAGGTTTATCCAATATGGAATTAACAAATCATGATGCTAAGATACAATGTTGGATTTAAATTCAAAATTCAAAATAAATAAGTAAATCAAATAAGCATTCATGCTCGATTACTCAACCAAAAGGTAACCAGATCGAGATTTAGAAGAATATATCTAAAGGATCTTTATTTCTAAACCCACTATAATATTGTGAAATTGAATGGTCACAATTAGCCCAATTAAAATGTCCATGCATAGGTTTATCCAATATGGAATTAACAAATCATGATGCTAAGATACAATGTTGGATTTAAATTCAAAATTCAAAATAAATAAGTAAATCAAATAAGCATTCATGCTCGATTACTCAACCAAAAGGTAACCAGATCGAGATTTAGAAGAATATATCTAAAGGATCTTTATTTCTAAACCCACTATAATATTGTGAAATTGAATGGTCACAATTAACCCAATTAAAATGTCCATGCATAGGTTTATCCAATATGGAATTAACAAATCATGATGCTAAGATACAATGTTGGATTTAAATTCAAAATTCAAAATAAATAAGTAAATCAAATAAGCATTCATGCTCGATTACTCAACCAAAAGGTAACCAGATCGAGATTTAGAAGAATATATCTAAAGGATCTTTATTTCTAAACCCACTATAATATTGTGCAATTGAATGGTCACAATTAACCCAATTAAAATGTCCATGCATAGGTCAAGTAGCCTAAGATCTTATATGCATGTATTAGTTTCTTTCAATTTTCGATGTGGGATTTTGTTTTCACCCCAGCAGTATGGTGGTAAGAATATCAAACTAGAGATTATAAAATGTTTTTGTGTTCAATTATTTCAGCTAATAGTGATTTTTTTAAAAAAATAAAATAAAAGAGAAGTACTAGATCAAATTGCTACTGAAACGACAGTCAACAATATGATTGTAGATGTCAGATAAGCTCTTGCATAATTTAAACTTACTGATCCAATATCGAAACAATTTAAGTTTTGGGATTTGGAAATCAGTACAAAACATTTAAGTCAAATATGATCTCGGGTGAGGGATATTTTGGAGAAGCGTTCTTAGCTTGGGTCGACAAGGAGTCTCTTTCCCCTTCGACATCTAGCGACAGAATTACTGCTGTTGTTAAAAGGAGATATATGATAAACTCTCAAGGATATGATAAGTATCTGGTATGTATTAGTAAATGTAAAATTTATATTTAAAATCAAACCTTATAATCATCACAAGATAGCCCATTGGCCGGGGTCCTGATATCTTAACATAAAAATAACTAGTATCCATTGCTATACTTATGAAATCAGAATTTTAACGCAAAACTGATTAATTTTGGGTTGGAGAAATTTGGTCCAACTAGCTTTTGATCCAAATATGATGTTGTAGTTGGATTATACAAGTAACAGATAATCAAAATTCGAAAATGTCATAGTTTTCTGTTGAGATGTTTGAAGTCCTTTCATTTGGTGCCTTTGAAACAAAAGTTTGAAATGTGTGAAATTGGGATACCAATACATAGTGGCAGAAACCATCCATGATAGACTAGTGGTTATGGTCTTAATATAATCGGAAGAGGTCCCAATTTCAAATTTACCGTCACCATATCTTAAGACAGCCACGGAAAGTGTCGGAAACGGTCACGGGATATCCGGTTAGGTCGTGTACATTTGAGTAAAAATACTCCTCTTCCTTGAGTGGTAAGAACAGAAAAAACGTTATTCGTTTACCCATTTTTCACCTAGTGGCGGAGTTAGGATATTGTATATGAGGGCCACAATTCTTTTCTTTTTTCCAATCATTTTGAGTTAGGATATACTGTATAATATAGGTCAAACTTACAGACTTTTTGAATATCATACAAATTATTGCACAGACAAGTATGTATTATGTTATGTATGTTTTTATAAGAAAAGAAGAAATATAATCTTTATTATTATTTAGGATTCAACTGTGTTGTTGGTTTCTTCACGATAGCACTCATACAAGGTCTGCAAGCAATGGCGGAGCCAATAGGGATGCTTCGGGGTGCTGAGCATCCCCTATTGAGCCCATATACTTCTAGTTTTTTACCATTTTCATAATGCTAATTGTTTTGAGCATCCCCTATTGAGCCCATATACTTCTACTGGCGGAGGGGCGGATCTTAAGGGGGTATCGAGGGGTGTTGGCCCTTACAAGATCTTGTATAAACAGTGTAGAATATTCATTTGATTTAGAGAAAAAGAGTAACTCAAAGCTTAAATTTTTATGGAGAAATTTTTAATACAGTGACGGAGGAAAGTGATTAACAGAGAGAGAAGGAAGGAGACTATATCAAATGTACTTTTTTACCTTCAAACCCCTCTACTTTTTTAAGAAATACACTTTTGATCCTATCAATTAGGAAGGAGACCGTATCAAATTTACTTTTTTACCTTCAAACCCCTCTACTTTTTTAAGAAATACACTTTTGATCCTATCAATTTAAACTATTGATATTGATATTCATTCTAAAACAAAAATCCTTAAGCATATAAAACAAATACTCCGTACTTAATAAGGATAACGATCAATCATTTAGAAAATAACGTTTAATATAATACGAGTAGTTTCAACCATTTAGAAAATAACGTTTAATATAATACGAGTAATTTCAAATTCATATTTTTAGTGTAAAAAATTTTGGATTTTTCGACTTTAACTCCGGTGGATTTTTTTTACCCCAAAACCATCAAATTTTTTCCATAATTCTTCAAATTTTGGCCCAAAACCTCCATAATTTGCCTAAAAACCTCCATTTTTTGCCTCAAAATCTCCATATTTTACCAAAAAATTGCTACGGTTTTAATTTTTTTTGCCCCTGGTAAAAGAAATCATGCTTCCGCAACCGTGCGTAAGCCACCCCTATGTTAAAATCCTGGCTTCGCCATTGTCTGCAAGATTTTAAACATTAATGGTCGTTGTTCTTGATCTCGTTGAAGACATTTTGAAATAAGTAAGGCCAACTTAAACGCTCCCTTTGGAGGATGATCGTTATCTAGAAGCTGTGGATCCATGATCGTTCTCAAACTTTCTTTGTCTGTTAGTAATGGCGTAGCCCATTTAACCAAATTTTGTTTCCCATAAGGTCTGTTCGCATCATACATGTTATGACAATTTGCGTAGCGCACTCACACCAGCGGAAGCTAGAATATAATTTGTTTGAGACAAACTTGCGAGAAATAATAGAAAGCAAATAAAGTAAATGATAACACGACGATTTAACGTGGTTCGGCAAACCCTACCTACATCCACCCCAAGAGTCTCCTTTATTCTTATAATATAAAAGAACCTGGTACAAGAAAAAGTACACTATGAGTTAAACCCAAACTCAAGCCCCTTAGGATTTAGTATAAAATCTAAGTTTCCCGTACACTCTTTTACACTCCTTACAAGAATAAAACTCTCAACCTCACAAATACACACTCTCCGTTGATATTATTGATCAACTGTGTTTTTCTTTTGTGATCTTATTTTTGTGGATGATTTTAACTCTCTCCATGAAACACCTATTTATACATGAAACATTTACATGCATACACTTGCTAGGATACTTCCAAGCCACACCTACCTCCATGTGAAAGCAACTATGATAAGCATGCCAACATAGACTTGTGATCATGCCAAAATCAAACTTGTCTTGGACTATTTCTAGCAACCCACATGTTTTCAATGCAAATAATAAACTATCACATTTAAATGTGAGTCAATTTTGGACATCCATCTAACAATCTCCACCTTGACGAACATTTATCTTCTTCGTCACCGAAAATACTAACACCTAGTACTTTCACCATTGGCCTCCGTTATCACCGCTGCACACACCTTGAATCACCTCGGTCCTGAACCTGATTAAAATAAAACGGCCAATAAACATGTGCAGTTGACCCCTTCAACTTACATAGTTGACTCCGGATAGGAGTCTCGAATCACCTCTCCATCCTCAGTAGGATTTTCCTTCTCACCATCGTCTAACTTGATCAAACATGTCGTCACATGTTCCCGATCAATTTCCCGTATGCACACTTTCCAAACCTTCGAGACACGAGTACATTTGGTACTCGCCACCAGACGATATAAACCCTCATACTTCTCTCCCTTCATCAGGACCTTCCTACCACGTGTGATTTTCATAACTCCACCTACGGCCGAATAGCCGTATCCTTGAGAATCCAACTGGCTTAAGGAAATTAGATTCTTACACATCTTTGGTGCGTACGCCACACCACCAAAAGTGTAAGCAGCTCCGTGAAATAATTTTATTTTCACAATTCCAACACCCTCAATATCACATGTTGAACCATCACCTAAAGTCAGCACCCCCGCTTTCTTTAATATTAGCTTATCAAAATAAGCTTTTTTGGAACACACATGCATCGTACAACCAGAATCTAAAATCCATTCATCTTTAGGAGAAGTAGAACCTTTGGAGGCTGTGAGAACATCTCCCAAATTAACCGACTCATTAACTGCTACTGCAGCTGATGAACCCCCAGACTTATCTTCACCATTCTTCCAGAGTGGACAATCCTTCTTGTAATGACCCCACTCTTGACATTTGAAACACTGGACACCCTTCACACCGTCTCTTGATCTGAACCTACTTTTATTACCAGATCTCTTTTCGGCAAACCTTCCCTTTCCATGACCAACCATAGCAAACTCATGCTCATAAAGGCCATCGGATCTTTGTCTCTTATCCTGAGATAAAAGTGCTGGTACTACTTCCTCCATCTTTACAGTAGCCTTACCATAAAGAATAGTAGAGACCAAAGTATCATACGAGCTGGGAAGAGAGGTAAGAAGAATAAGGGCCTTATCTTCTTCCTCAATATTAACCTCAACTTTTGCAAGTTGATCCATCAGACCATTAAACACGTTCATGTGTTCAATGATATTCCCGCCATCCTCCATCTTCAACTGATAAAGATCACACTTTAAGTTTAGCTTTGTGGTCATATTCTTTCAGAGATATAACTTCTCGAGGGCCAACCACAACCCTGTCGCGGTTGTTTCGCCACTGACATTATTAATGATCTTATCACTGATGGAAAGGCGAATGGTACTGACACATCTTTCCTCGATGTCATTCCAATCATCATCCGTCATCTTTTCTGGCTTTCCGTCCTTTTTACCCTTCAACGGCTTTGCCAAGCCCTGTTGAACCAGGACATCCTTCACCCTTGCTTTCCACAAGGTGAAATTCCCAGTTCCATCAAATGGCTCCACCTTAAACTGCATACCGCTATTTCCCGCCATCTCAAATCAAAAAATATCCTATAAACCTGTATACGCTCTGATACCACTTGTTATGACAAATTGCGTAGCGCACTCACACCAGCGGAAGCTAGAATATAATTTGTTTGAGACAAACTTGCGAGAAATAATAGAAAGCAAATAAAGTAACTGATAACATGACGATTTAACGTGGCTCGGCTAACCCTGCCTACATCCACCCCAAGAGTCTCCTTTATTCTTATAATATAAAAGAACCCGGTACAAGAAAAAGTACACTATGAATTAAACCCAAACTCAAGCCCCTTAGGATTTAGTATAAAATCTAAGTTTCCCGTACACTCTTTTACACTCCTTACAAGAATAAAACTCTCAACCTCACAAATACACACTCTCCGTTGATATTATTGATCAACTGTGTTTTTCTTTTGTGATCTTATTTTTGTGGATGATTTTAACTCTCTCCGTGAAACACCTATTTATACATGAAACATTTACATGCATACACTTGCTAGGATACTTCCAACCCACACCTACCTCCATGTGAAAGCAACTATGATAAGCATGCCAACATAGACTTGTGATCATGCCAAATCAAACTTGTCTTGGACTATTTCTAGCAACCCACATGTTTTCAATGCAAATAATAAACTATCACATTTAAATGTGAGTCAATTTTGGACATCCATCTAACAATCTCCACCTTGACGAACATTTATCTTCTTCGTCACCGAAAATACTAACACCTAGTACTCTTCATGCCTATGTCCTGCCAAAGTTGTTCTTCGTCAGTCAGGTGTTGACATGTAAAAGGCCGTTGGAAAGTACATGAACAACGAAAAAAGTGAATATATGTATGTCTCCATGCAAAGTACCATGTTATGAATTGGTTGCATATAAATATTGAAACAGTAGATAAGGCGCAGATCAGTAATTTTTGATAGTACATTCCAACAATATAACTAATAGGAGCAGATTCACTTGTATAGTGTGACGATCGCTCTAAATCTATATGGACGAACACGTCATTCATCGATTTCATTGCGAGGTATTTGACCTCTATATGATACGTTTTGTAAACATTGCATTCTTTTGAAAAGGCACACCATAAATGAATATTTAAATCAAAGGTTTTCGACATCTGATGATTTCTACATATAGACAATCACCGTAATATAATAGTTTACAATAGTACTTCCGTGGACAATGCAGTCAAAATAAGATACATGGTGATGATTTGGTGAATGCAACGTTTCCTTGAAAAATATGCCATGTATGACTCCATGCACATAGCTTGTCTAACATATAAGCAAACAGCGGAAGACTTCTAGGAAACCTGAGAATAAACATGCTAACAAGTGTCAACACAAAGGTTGGTGAGTTCATAGTTTTATTGTTTCGTATAATCTGTATATAAAGGTGGATCACAAGATTTCAGTTGTTTCATACAGAAATGTTTATCAAAATATTCTACAAGATTGAGCACCCTGGTAACTAAACTTTAACGTCTATATAATAAGTACCCCTGTTTTAACATACATGCAACCAACATGTACAATCAACACAAACCAACGTGTACTAAACTCAAATAGCATACGTCTGTTTTATAGTTCAGGCTAGGGTTTCTATACCTGGAACAGATGGGGATGTCAAGCCCTATGGATCCATGTATAACTACTCGCGCCCACCAGTTCTTATAACCGGCAGTTACTAGTTACCAAAGCTAAGGGATTTTCGGTTCAAACTCGGTGTAGAATTTAGTATGTACTTGTATCCATTGCGTTTAAAATAAGTGCATGTATTCTCAGCCCAAAAATATAGATTGCAAAAGCAATTAAAAAGGGAGCAAATGAAACTCACCTTAGCAGCATATAAAGTCGTTCACCGAAATGTGAACGAAACTCGGAATATCAAATAACTGTAGATCTCAACCTAGAGAACAAATGTTGGTCAATAAATGTCTATCATGCTAGGTCAGGTCATAGTGTATCACAATCCTAATGCTCGAGATCGACATACAAAAGTTATCCAAAGTCGTTTCAAAAAGTCAATTTTGATAATAGTTCAACAAAACGAGAAGTACTTTATATAAGAATTCATTTACTCGGATGGTAATATTTAAAGAATCCATTTTATCAATCTCGTAAACAAGTTGTTTAAATCTTAATTGCAGATTCAAAAGCAATTTCAATTAACGTCAATCATAATTCAGTTGATCATATCTTTTAATCCGTTCATCGAAACTATTCGAAATCTAAATGAAAAGTTATTGATTTTTCGCCAGCTTTCCAAAAACATGCATATCATATACCTTTTATCAGTAATATATGTATTTAATTCGTGATTCATCATAAACTGTTTAGCGAAGAAATTTAGCATACAAGCATGCATAAATATATATACTCGAGCACTAGACATGGATACACAATTAATATATAAAAGATAAGATATGAATGCTCACGTATCAATATTGTGATTCAATATTGTAGGAAAGTACGTAGATGCAACGGAGATGATAAACACTAGGTTTGACTTGCGAACTATACCCATGAACATTACCCATAACTTCCATAGCTATAACCCATAATTTCCTTAGCTCTATCCCTCTCATAAAACTCGTTTTGAAATAGCTCGCTCATGACCTCGTCGTAGTATTTTATGTATAAATAATAATAATAATACTTACTTGTTAATTAATAATAATAATAATAATAATAATAATAATAATAATAATAATAATAATAATAATAATAATAATAATAATATATGTTTATATATATTACAGAGAGTGAGAGAGATATTGAGAAAGGGTGTAAAACATTCGGCAGAAAAACTGGAGCATTTATAGTACTTTTGCTGAAACTGAACCCCATGCGATCGCATGGGTTTTATGCCTATTTCTCATGCGATCGCATGGCTCCAAAATCCAGCTCACAATTTTTTTAACTTTTAGCTTGCCGACATATTTTTATATAATATATATAATATATTTAATTTAAATAATTAAATATATATTATATTAAATTCACGTGCATAGTTGACTTGTAATTTTTATTCCGATAAGTCATACGTTGTCACTCGACTTATGTCCCGGTTCCGGTTTTTCGAACGTCCTTTCGTACACTAAGAAAACTGGCACTTTACCTTTCGTGACTCGTACCTTTGTCAAAATATAGATTTAAATTATTCAAAAACTATACCACTTGAGATATAACTTATACAATTGAGTGTTTTGGTCATTTACTTCTATAAATCAATGGCTCGTTATCTAACAAAGTATATTTAATAATATTGTTTTAAATCAAAACGTTTTGTAACCAAGTTAATATTTAAAAATATGTTTTAAATATACGTCGCAAGTTATTCATATATCTAATTCCAACAGTTAATATTCCTTATTATTGTAAGTGTCCAAATTACGTTATTTAAACTAACACTTTACCATTTATTTCGAATATCGTTAAAAATGAACGATTTCCCAAATCAACGTGGACCTCACAACAGAGACTCGTAATAATATCATAATCTTTAAGGGACTCAATAAATATCTTTTAATTCAATCGTTTGACATAATCTTTTAACTCCGTAGTTAAATATATCAATCAGATAATCAAACCAATAAAGTTAATGCACAGTATCATTTTCATAACACTTTGTTACGTTTTCAAGTTATAATATATATATATATATATATATATATATATATATATATATATATATATATATATATATATATATATATATATATATATATATATGTATGTATCTATTTACATATTTTTGTTCGCGAATCGTTGAAAACAATCGAATGGTATTTGAATAGTTCAAGAATTTTAGGATTCAACTTCATAGACTTTACTTATCATGTCGGAAACGTTAAAGATTAAGTTTAATTTTGGTCAGAAATTTCCGGATCATCACAGTACATCCCCTTTAAAGAAATTTCATCCCGAAATTTGAGTGAGGTCGTCATGGCTAACAATAAAAATGTTTTTATGACGAATATGAGTTGATAAATAGAATTTTTATCACCGTTGAATAATATGGATAAAACAATTCAATTACTCGAAGCGTATGAGGGAAGTTATCGTAATAGAGTGAAATGGAGAATAGAGATGCGTCTTATCTCTTGACGTAGTAACGATTGATTTCCGGAATTTAAGGAATAGAAAAATCTTCATAATCTAAATAAGATTTGATTCTTCAGAATTTGCGGAAATTAGGATTTTCTTTGATTAAATGCGTAATCTGCCTCGATTGCTATGTCTGATATTTTGCTATAAATTAACCACTTCCGTTTCATTATTTTCACCACTCCTACATCTTCTTCCTCATTTCATACTTCCAAAAGATTGTGAAATGCTTCATCCAGTTCTGATTCTTGATATACTCATAACTTTCATATCTGTCATTCTTCTTTTTCATCTACCACCATAGGAAGTTATTTTCTTCTATCATTACCTTGAGGTTATAGTGTTTTACATTCTCTCGTGTCTTTATATTACTATACGCATTGATATACACAGTTTGTAATTTCGGGGTTGTTATTGGGCTTTATATTTTCCATTATATTTCGGAGCTTCATGCTTTCGTTTTCTCTTCCCGACTTTAAGTCAAGCGAATAATGGTCCAGAATTCGCAAGTATGGAGTTTTGGATGAACATAGTTAATGTTCTAAGAAAGAAATCGTAATTGCACGATCTTGATTTGGCAAATTACCAGAATATCCGGAAAAGACTGAATCATCAAGAAATATATTTTCTTGATATATTTAAAGATTATATGGAATGAAAGAGTTATGTAACATGGTTCATGATGAGGGTGGGATCTGTGAACCTTTATCACGTTCCATTAGAAACTCAGCATGACTTGCTGTAATATAATCACGTTGATCAAGTATCATTATATTATACTAACTCATGCTTTAATTCCCAACACTACTTCAAAAACATCCATTTTTTGAAATTTTCAGGATTTAGAAACTAAAATAGTTTCTTTTTAGATAGCGCAAAGAGATAAATGATTTCAGATAAGAATAGTTGTGAAAATATCTTCATGAATATCGAAGATATTTATAATGAAAGATACGATGATATCTTAGAATTTCTAATATTGAAGAATGATGAAGAAGATTTATTCGTAAAGGTTTAGAGTCAGGAGCAAGGTAAATCATTTGGATTCTTTGAAGGCAAGTTTAGTCTTTGTGATTTGTCCACAGCCTCCTTCATGGTTTGCTCAATTCGTTTTCCAGTACCAAATTTTCTCTTTTTTTGTGCTTTTCCAACACACTACTCTTTATCATCAAACTTTCGACTGTTAAAGTCGTTTACAGTTTTTGCTGCTTCATCAGCATTTTTCAAGATTTCGAGAACTAGTTCGTAGTTTAGGGTATTTTTCAGAAACTTCACATTCGAAGTCTGTAAGTCTTGAAGGTAAACGTTATATGTATATATATAACTGTTGGCGAAAAATTGCTACGAAATTCAAAATACTGATTTGCTAATTCCCAGTAGTTGGTATGACAATTGTTGTTACAAGTTGTATATGGGTACTTGATAGAGTTTCAATGAATAATTATCGTGATTTTTCGAAGAGGCTTAATGATCAATGAAGTTGTCGATAAGTTTACTGCTAATTTGATGGAATATGAAAGGTTCCCCGGTAAAAATGATGAAGGGGTAATCGTTATAATAAGGCTTATTCGAATGAACAATTGAAGGTGATTTGCTGGAGTGGTGACAAAACTGTCTATTTTGAAAAGGGATTGAAAAGTTATTTTAGCTAATAAATGCTAAAGGGTCTGACACGGATACGTGTTAAACTATGACTTTGATTTCGAGGGTTTTTTTTAGGTACAGACTGCGGTAACATGTGGTTGGATCATCATCTCGATGATTCATTATTTGAAGTGTCTTCAGAAATTTTGAGGGATTTGAACATAGATTGTAATCGTTAATATTCATACGATGTTCTAGGAATTTGAATGATACAAATACTTTTCTGGGTTCTATGATGTTCTAGCACAGTTTTGAAGTCAAAGTATAGATTCGAAAGATGTAGGAATCTAAGAATGATGTCTTTTGTTAAATCTTGACTTGGATTTTGATCTGTCAAAATCAAAATATGTAATCAAATTTGGATGAGGATGGTTGCTTTAATTTTTATAAAAGAATATATATTGTTGTGAAAGTAGTGAGTATAGTTGATGATTTGTTGAATCAGAATCAAAGAATGTAACATATTAATTGTGAATTTATATATCTTTCGGGTATTACCTACCCGTTAAAATATTCTCACCATTAACAGTTTGTACAAAAGAATTTTCTTAATTACAATATTTATGAAAATATACCTACATATATATTTTCCTTAGATGTAACCATGGATTTAATGAGTTAACATAATATTAATCTCTTCTGGTTTTCGACTAGGACTAGAATATATAATCTCAAAAACTTTTAGAAACTACATATTCTCTGCAAAATATTTCTTCGATGAAGTTATGAATCAATACTTCATCGTTTGTTGTTGTTGGTATTCCTTGGTATCTATGGTGCGTATGACGTTGATGTTCGAGGTACAGATTGTGATGTTGAGGTGTGGGATGCGGATGTTGTTGGTGGTGGTGGTGATGGTACTGTTGGTGTTGCTGATGGTGGTACTGTTGCTGCCGGTGCTGCTGCTGGTGCTTGTAACCTTTGCACCACATTCTCCAAAGCCACTACCCGAGCGCGAAGCTCGTTGACTTCTTCTATTACACCGGGGTGATTGTCGGTTCGGACGAGTGGACGAATAAGATCTAGAATTTGAGATAATATATAATCGTGACGAGACACTCTAGAAATGAGAGAGAAAATGGTGTCTCGAATAGGTTTGCCGGTAAGTGCTTCAGGTTCTTCGCCAAGAGGGCAATGTGGTGGATGGAAGGGATCACCTTCTTCTTGTCTCCAATAACTAAGCAGGCTACGAACCCATCCCCAATTCATCCAGAATAGGTGATGGCTGATTGGTTGATCCATTCCGGTTACACTGTCTTCGGAATTCAGGTGAATATCCATATCGGAATAGCTGTCGGAGTTTAAGGAATTTGAACTAGATACGGGATCCATCTTGTATAATTAGGGAGATGATTTTTGATATGAATTAGATTATAGAATTTAGTTTGGTATTCTTCTTAGTTTGGTATTCTTCAATACATAATTTACATATGTATATATAATACCAAATTCCATAAATCACGGAAAAATTTTCGGAAGGTGACAGGAAAAGTTTACAGTAACAGATACGCTAAGATATGAATTTTTTTGTCTATACACTATTTATGCAATAAATGCAGGAAAACGTGTCTGGACTTAAGAATGATAAGCATGTAATTTCCGACAAGAAATGATAAACAAAACTTTTAACATGCAGACACGGTCGAAGTCCAGACTTACTAATGCATCTTAACAACTATCAGTTAGACACACTCATGCAAGACCTGGTTCGCTAGGACCAACGCTCTGATACCAACTGTGACGATCGCTCTAAATCCATATGGACGAACACGTCATTCATCGATTTCATTGCGAGGTATTTGACCTCTATATGATACGTTTTGTAAACATTGCATTCTTTTGAAAAGGCACACCATAAATGAATATTTAAATCAAAGGTTTTCGACATCTGATGATTTCTACATATAGACAATCACCGTAATATAATAGTTTACAATAGTATTTCCGTGGACAATGCAGTCAAAATAAGATACATGGTGATGATTTGGTGAATGCAACGTTTCCTTGAAAAATATGCCATGTATGACTCCATGCACATAGCTTGTCTAACATATAAGCAAACAGCGGAAGACTTCTAGGAAACCAGAGAATAAACATGCTAACAAGTGTCAACACAAGGGTTGGTGAGTTCATAGTTTTATTGTTTCGTATAATCTGTATATAAAGGTGGATCACAAGATTTCAGTTGTTTCATACAGAAACGTTTATCAAAATATTCTACAAGATTGAGCACCCTGGTAACTAAACTTTAACGTCTATATAATAAGTACCCCTGTTTTAACATACATGCAACCAACATGTACAATACACGCAAACCAACGTGTACTAAACTCAAATAGCATACGTCTGTTTTATAGTTCAGGCTAGGGTTTCTATACCTGGAACAGGCGGGGATGTCAAGCCCTATGGATCCATATATAACTACTCGTGCTCACCAGTTCTTATAACCGGCAGTTACTAGATACCAAAGCTAAGGGATTTTTAGTTCAAACTCGGTGTAGAATTTAGTATGTACTTGTATCCATTGCGTTTAAAATAAAGTGCATGTATTCTCAGCCCAAAAATATAGATTGCAAAAGCAATTAAAAAGGGAGCAAATGAAACTCACCTTAGCAGCATATAAAGTCGTTCACCGAAATGTGAACGAAACTCGGAATATCAAATAATTGTAGATCTCAACCTAGAGAACAAATGTTGGTCAATAAATGTCTATCATGCTAGGTCAGGTCATAGTGTATCACAATCCTAATGCTCGAGATCGACATACAAAAGTTATCCAAAGTCGTTTCAAAAAGTCAATTTTGATAATAATTTAACAAAACGAGACGTGCTTTATATAAGAATTCATTTACTCGGATGGTAATATTTAAAAAATCCATTTTATCAATCTCGTAAACAAGTTATTTAAATCTTAATTGCAGATTCAAAAGCAATTTCAATTAACGTCAATCATAATTCAGTTGATCATATCTTTTAATCCGTTCATCGAAACTATTCGATATCTAAATGAAAAGTTATTGATTTTTTGCCAGCTTTCCAAAAACATGCATATCATATACCTTTTATCAGTAATATATGTATTTAATTCGTGATTCATCATAAACTGTTTAGCGAAGAAATTTAGCATACAAGCATGCATAAATATATATACTCGAGCACTAGACATGGATACACAATTAATATATAAAAGATAAGATATGAATGCTCACGTATCAATATTGTGATTCAATATTGTAGGAAAGTACGTAGATGCAACGGAGATGATAAACACTAGGTTTGACTTGCGAACTATACCCATGAACATTACCCATAACTTCCATAGCTATAACCCATAATTTCCTTAGCTCTATCCCTCTCATAAAACTCGTTTTGAAATAGCTCGCTCATGACCTCGTCGTAATATTTTATGTATAAATAATAATAATACTTACTTGTTAATTAATATTAATATATATATATATATATATATATATATATATATATATATATATATATATATATATATATATATATATATATATATATATATATATATATATATATATATATATGTTTAAATATGTTACAGAGAGTGAGAGAGATATTGAGAAAGGGTGTAAAACATTCGGCAAAAAAACTGGAGCATTTATAGTACTTTTGCTGAAACTGAACCCCATGCGATCGCATGGGTTTTATGCCTATTTCTCATGCGATCGCATGGCCCCAAAATCCAGCTCACAATTTTTTTTAACTTTTAGCTTGTCGACATATTTTTATATAATATATATAATATATTTAATTTAAATAATTAAATATATATTATATTAAATTCACGTGCATAGTTGACTTATAATTTTTGTTCCGATAAGTCATACGTTGCCACTCGACTTATGTCCCGGTTCCGGTTTTTCGAACGTCCTTTCGTACACTAAGAAAACTGGCACTTTACCTTTCGTGACTCGTACCTTTGTCAAAATATAGATTTAAATTATTCAAAAACTATATCACTTGAGATATAACTTATACAATTGAGTGTTTTGGTCATTTACTTCTATAAATCAATGGCTCGTTATCTAACAAAGTATATTTAATAATATTGTTTTAAATCAAAACGTTTTGTAACCAAGTTAATATTTAAAAACATGTTTTAAATATATGTCGCAAGTTATTCATATATCTAATTCCAACAGTTAATATTCCTTATTATTGTAAGTGTCCAAATTACGTTATTTAAACTAACACTTTACCATTTATTTCGAATATCGTTAAAAATGAACGATTTCCCAAATCAACGTGGACCTCACAACAGAGACTCGTAATAATATCATAATCTTTAAGGGACTCAATAAATATCTTTTAATTCAATCGTTTGACATAATCTTTTAACTCCGTAGTAAATATATCAATCAGATAATCAAACCAATAAGGTTAATGCACAGTATCGTTTTCATAACACTTTGTTACGTTTTCAAGTTATAATATATATATATGTATCTATTTACATATATTTGTTCGCGAATCGTTGAGAACAATCGAAGGGTATTTGAATAGTTCAAGAATTTTAGGATTCAACTTCATAGACTTTGCTTATCGTGTCGGAAACGTTAAAGATTAAGTTTAATTTTGGTCAGAAATTTCCGGATCATCACATATAGCAAAGCATACCATCTTTTAGCCAGTGAGACTCTGCGTGTGTGAAATAACGATCAAACGTGTCTGCTTGGTATTGAAACCACTCAGGTGCGGCATAAACTGTCTGATGTATACTTAGACCGTATGAGCTGAAAGTCACAAATGACTTTTCGACGTCATAGTCAGCGACTCTAGCATTATTTTCCTGAAACTTGTAATAAAGGAAACATAAATAATTACTGTTATGTTTCAGACGAAAAATGAGAGCTTGTAATATATAGATAATGTAATTTCTCTTTTAGCGTCTTGCTAGGGAGTTGTTTTTAATAAAATTATGTCGTTCCAAAAAAAGATAATATATAGAAGATGTATGAATTTCAATGATTTTGTTATCGACGGTAAGTCACACATCAATAGTTTTGGTCAAACACAGGTAAGTATTCAAATTACCACCAAAGGGCCATTGCCCCTCTAACCGTGAGGTTACAGATTCAAATCACGGGTGGAATATATGTATATATTCATTGAAAATTGGTGTTGGGATGTGAGAGTTGCCTTTCTAAAAAAAATCCTCAAATTACCTCTGATGTTGGATGAATAGGCTTCTTCCTAATATAAATGACTAAACCAACGCCGTGTTTTGTTGGGGCAAAAGTATTTTTATCCATCCAACCTTTGTAAGTGGTGTTAGTTAACTTGTGTTTGAATCTATGTGTTGCCCTTACCAATTCAGTGTATTCAAAAACTCTTAGACTTTGATTCTTAGAATTCTGAACCTGCTGAGCACTAATTTCATATTTGTTTCCTCCTCCTGCTGCAACCGTCGTCAACTCACCCTTGCCTTTGAAGAAACTTCTTAGCCTGTTATAGAAATTTACTTCATCAACAACATTGTTTGGACTTAAAAATAGATGTAATTTGCTGTATAAGTGATGAAGTATAAATACCCACACTTAGCTTAGTTTAGACTTAACCCTTCATAATTCACCTCACCCTTACACCTCACAAACACACACACACACACACACACACACACACACACATGTATTGAAACAGTTCAGATTCATTCTACTGCATTCATCATTCTATCATCATCTTCATCTCTTCAACAATATACACACATTCATATATACTGATTCATATACCTATACATACATATCGATACATACACATATTGTTACATCACAGATCAACATGAAATCATGAATTGAAGCAGAAAACGTACTCTACATGCGGTATCAGAGCAGAAGAAACTCTCCTTCATCGATCCAGATCAGATTCACAGTTTTATTCATTGATTTCTACTTCTGTTCTTCATAGTTTGACCAGAGTTGACCAAATCAAGCATCAACAGATTCAGCTGTTATTAGAACGAACTGAAACCTGTTTTAGCTTTCTAATTATCACAGATACCTTCGTTGATCATTATATCACTGCTGCAAATTGAAATCAGGAAGTTTTTGATTGAAAAAGTGAAACTAGACAGATTTAGGTTCACATATCAATCTGAGACGATTTGGAAGATTCTGCAAACGGAGAAGTCTTTCATATCATCATTTGAAGCTGTTTGAGGCATTAATTTCAACTGATAATCATCAAAGCTCGAAATCGTATTTTTTAAGTTCAACTAATCAGGGCCGGTCCCGAGTTTTCCAGTGCCCTGAGCGAGACGGTAAAAAAAGGCCCCTATGAATAAATAACTTTTTTTCGAAGCAAAGCATTTGAGGTTCAACTATGTTCTATCAAACAAAGCTAGAAGCTAAAGTTTATAGAGAAATGAAGTAAAACTTCCCTAAACCACTACTATAAACTTGTGTGTCTCCTTACATCTGTAAGTGATCGCCTTGAAGAAGTGACAATATATATATTTAAAAGTAAAAATAAACAAATATTCACTTTAATACTCAACTTAAAAAAGGCAAAGCATTTGAGGTTCAATTATGTCCTTGCGTTGTCTTATTTGAGGTTAAGTGTGCCAAGTATTCCACTTTAATTATACTATATATCTAAAAGAAATAGACTAAATGAATAGTATACTTCACATGCCTTACACATTTGCCACAAAACTTTTAATTTTTACAATTCCACCCCACACTCTATAATATTCAACTTTATATCTTTTACAAACTTACCACATACTTCTCGCACTTTATAATTTAACCACAACACTTTTCATTCACTATAAATTCACCACATAATTTTATTATCTAAAAGGCAAAACACTGTTTCACTATTCATCAACAGTAATCAGGGGTATCTCAGTCATTTCACTTTTTTTTTGTCTCCATATATCTAAAAGAAATAGACTAAATGAATAGTATACTTCACATGTCTTACACATTTGCCACAAAACTTTTAATTTTTACAATTCCACCCCAAACTCTATAATATTTAACTTTATATCTTTTACAAACTTACCACATACTTCTCGCACTTTATAATTTAACCACAACACTTTTCATTCACTATAAATTCACCACATAATTTTATTATCTAAAAGGCAAAACACTGTTTCACTATTCATCAACAGTAATCAGGGGTATCTCAGTCATTTCACTTTTTTTTTTGTCTCCAACGATAAAAGAAGCAACTTTCGTAAAAGAACTAACCCTTCAATGTTACCAAAAAATGTCGAAAAAAATTCTTTTTTATAAAAAAAATCAACTACCTTTTTTTTCCCTCAACGATAAAAGATGCAACTTCCATAAAAGAAACAACCCTTCAACGCTACCAAAAGATGTCGAAAAATGTTCTTTTTTACAAAAAAAATCTACTAACTTTAAAAAAAAAAAAAAACAGGAACGCTAAAAGAAGCAACTTTCGCAAAAGGAACAACCCTTCAATGTTAGATGTCGAAAAAAATTTCTTTTTTACAAAATAGATAATGACTTTTTTTTTTAACTCGCATTCAAAACGGAGCCTCCGATGCGAAGCGAGGGCTCCACAACTAGTTATTACTATAAACAAAAATATACAGAGTAGAAATCTTATTGATTATGAAATCTTTGTAAAAGAGTAACACTATACTTCATCAATTATATACAGTATATATTTGTATATTTATATTTGTGAAAAACATACACTTTATTGCCAGTATTCCATTTAATATATAAGGAGTATTCTATTAAAAGAAAACTACATATCTATGTTTATCATCTCTTTTATCTTTGAAGGTGTTCCATGGTCACTGTATTGCTAACGTGTTTTTTCCATCCCACATCGGGTTAACAAACAAGTAAATATATTGTATAAAGACAAAAGCCCTTTGCTGTATTCTGAAAAAAGAAAATTTTGGATAAATTCCCTTGGGCTTGCTATATATCTAAGATAAAATTGTAAATGTTTTGGGCTTCGAATTCAAACTATTGGGCCCCATAAATTACCGGGACCTGTGCAAATGAACACTTTGCACCCCCATTGGGCCGGGCCTGCAACTAATTAAGCAGTGTTTCTAGACTTAAATTCACTTCGTACCTGTTTTAGAGTTGTGCAGCAACACTCATTGATCAATTGTTGCATGTTAATCGAACATTTGACCGGAATCTTCATATTCTCGCCGAAATCTTCATCAGGAACAATAACCGATTTTTTTTACGCGAGTGAACACACGGTTGATCACACAATTGACACATTTAGTGTTGAAACGTACATATTGATATACGTTTGACCACCAATTCGTGAACGGGTGAAACGTACGAGTGGTGTTCGATTGAGGATATGAGTGACTCAAATGCACCAGAAATTAAAGGTGAAGCGTACGGTTGGTTTTGGAAATTAAAGTTCAATTGATATGATTTTGTTGAATCGTACGTGTGGTGATTTGGGTATTAGGGTTCGAGGTTTTTGTTCAGATTGGGAAGACGTACGGAAAAGAAGAATAATACGTACAACAGCAATCACGATTACAACAGGCCAACATTTGTTAAACCTAGCCCAATTCGAAATTAGGCCCAAATTCATTTTAACTCACAATAATAAGTAACCTAAGGCTCATTTAACCTTGTTATCGAGCAGGCCCAAATTCCATTTTAAACCCATTTACTTGAACCAAGTTTGATCACGAAATTATTTTTTTCATTAAAATTTAACAAAGAACCAACCCCATCAAATTTTCAAAAGCTTTTATAAAAACATTTTAAACGAGAATTTTTCATTCGAAAATTTTTAATTAAAAAGAAAACGTTTACGAATATTCACGTATTTTTCAAACTTTAAAGATTTTTCAAACTTTTCCGATTTTCAGGTTTTATCAGTTTTCTCGGCAAAACTTGATACACATACCAAAATTGACTCCGAAAGTCAATCTTTGATAAACTTTCGAATTTTTGGTATTTCACGTATTTTCAGATTTTGCAGGTTTATCATTTTCTTGTATGAAAATACAATTCTCACTGCAATGTCTTTTCAACCAGTACCTGCTAAACCAACTTTGAACCAAGAAAATGAACATCAACATCGCAGATGTAAATGTTTCTACACAATAAGAGAAAAGATTCTACACTCCAATGAACCTCCATGTCAAGTGAATATGTATGAGACTTACCAGCATCAATTAATAAGTGTGCGGCCTATCGAATTGGATTTGAAAGAGCAGATTTCTAAACTAGAAGTTGAACTGGAAACTTATAAAGCTTCTTCTAGAGACTTTGACAAGTTGAATGCTCAAATTAAGGAATTGGATTCACATCTTTCGAACAACAAATTAGAGAATGAGCAACTACGAGGAAAATTTGCTACTCTTTAAACTGACTTACAATCTCAAGCAAGGACTTACAATGAACTTCAACTTAAAAACCAAGTTGAGATTGTTGCATCAAAATCCAATCTTCAACCGGAATCAAACGAACTAGAGTTGAAAATGCAAATCTCAAAGCTCGAGAGTGAGTTGAAAGAACTAAAGAGTTCAAATCCTCATGTTGGAAAGTTGTATGATCAAATCAAAACCATTGAAGATAAAATGAAAGAACAACTTTCCAAACATAAAGCGTACGTGGAACGACAAAGCGATTCTTTTGAAGAAGAGCGCATTCGACTTCAGAATATGTATATTCATCTCAACACCAAATATGAGGTACTCACTAAAACCAATCACTCTTTGAATGCGAAAATTTTCAAACTTTGAGCTACCCCACCATCAGATTCAGCCATTCTTGCTTTAAATCAGAAAATCATAAACCTTGAATCCGATCTTGTGAAACAAGCAACAAGTTTTTAAAAGAATAAACTTGACTTCATTTCTCAAACCAAAACTCAAATAACTATGCTTGAGAATGAATTGAATTTCAAAACAGAATCTTTTGAAAAAGAAACTCTCGGTTTTAAGATAACCATTCAAGATTTAAATGACAAATGTTTACAACTTCATTCTTCCGAATTATGTTTGAAGGCAACAATTTCTAAACTTGAGGGTGAGTTGCAAACAAACTCGAAGAATCAAAATGTACACCATTTCAAACCCAAAATGGTGTCCACTGGTATTAATGTTGCCATTCCCGAGACCAAACCATTAAAAACCTCTGTATGAACCCGGACCTTGACTTTAACCCCAACATAAAATACCATATCGGTATCTTCAGAAGACGTCGAAGAATTTTATGATGCTTTAGATTATACTGAATCATCTAGTCTTCCTGAGAAAATGTTAGTATTGGTTAGGACACAAACTTTAATTCCGGATTCTCCTCAAATGGTTGAGAAGAAAGTTTTTACCTCAACATACTCGAAGCCGATTTCGAGTAAATATTCTAAAGCTAAACTAACCCTAAATCATCAAGGTGAGCCAAATTCGACTTACACAATGAGACAATCAACTCAGAAACAAGAAAACCTGAAGACTTCTACTCAATCTCCATTGAAGTCTTCAACTCTAGAAAAGTCCCCAGGCCAAAGAGTTTATTCTAGTTTCCAGTCTAAAACTAATCGCCCGTTTCTGGAAACCACATACGGGAAAAACGGGGAAATCACGGGATATCGAGATCAATATGGTTGGTTTCACATAAACCAAAGAAACCATCCATGCAATCTTGTGATAAAATTGATCATGTTTCTAAATCTAAAAGCATACTTTTTATAAACATGTGTCAAACAATAAACGGAAAACCAACATACTTTCTACAAAACCAATTAAGTACTCCTTTGGTGAGTTACTTGCTTTCAAACCAAAACCCGTATGTTTGAAAAACCAAAATGAGTTAAAATTTCCATTACGTCATACAAACTTATTTTTCAATAATACACAGTGTATTAAACTCAAATGGAATGCAATGTCAATCAATCACATCGATCGTACCTACAAATGGTACTTCAAAGATAAACTCAAAATGAATTGATTTTCATAATGGTTTCTACATAATTCTGTGTAGAACCCGCACTTCAAAGAGGTTTTAAAAACCATGATGGTTTTTGTACATATAACAGTACAAAATCCGTGCTTTAGTGTTTTTCTCGCAGGTGTAAGAATAACATCATCATTTAGCGAGGTTTTATGAAAACACTTGACTAGACTCTGTTTCAAAGGGGAGGAAATTTAATTCCTTCAAGACGGAGTAATCCTTATGCGCTTACCCTGAAAACTAACCCTATTCTTCTCTTTTAATTATTATTAACTGTTGAATATGTTCACCTTGAAAATAATCAAATGATAAAGGTGTAAAGTCACCTCAAAAGGAAGTAAAGTCTTCCGCTAAGACACAATTGTCTTGCTTATGTCAAAAATTGTAGTCCACACACACTACTTCGGTGCTTATGTTAGAAATATGACACTACTTCGGTAGATTTATTAGACCTCTGGAAGGATGATCCCCTTAACGATTAGTCAGCATTTAAGCCTGACCACACATGTAACAACCCTGGAATTTCCAACATTTATTTATTAATAATTACTATTATTAATACGCGTGATTAAACGAATGTATGTTATTACATTTACATGTTGCTATGATTGCCCGTACTTGACTTTTAAGTACCCGAAACGTCTTTGTGACACCCGGAACTTTCACGAATAATATTTTTAGATATTATTTACATTCATGATTAAATTTATTAATCATTTTAATTAACTAAGGCTATTAGTTAGTTACTTGGGCTTTAATTGGTTTAACTTGTGATTTATTTGAACTTGGGCTTTGTTAGTGTAATGGACTCATGTTATTGGACTTTCAAGCCCACCCTACCTTTTAAGTGGACTTAGTTAGCCCATGTCTTCAAGTGTAAGTATTATTTAGTGAGGTAACTAGTTAGTTTCATCAATTGGAATCTAGTTCACTTGTTATCCCCATGAAACCCCCTCTAAATAACCACCTTTTATGAGCTTTACCATACATGGACCATTGAACACTCTTCTCCCCCCCCCCCCCTTGAACCATGAAACCATCGGCCACCCCTAGTAGAGGGAGTTTTATTTCATTTTTTTTTATTACTTCTACTTACTTCTCATTCATTCTCTCATTCAAACACAAACACACACATATTTGCTTTCATTTTTCTCTCCTTTCTTTCTAAAGATTGTAAGTAACAAAAACATTCTTCTCTCTTCTTTCCTTGCCTTAAAACCGTGGCCTTTCACCTCTTTATCATCATCATCTTTTATTACTTGATTATTATTTACTTACTTGTAATTGTTAGTTGTAGTTACTAGTAATTGTTGTTACTTACTTTCATGTTACAAGAATAAACTTTCTAGTTTGATTCTTCATATTAATCTTGTATTTTCAAGAACATACAAGAACTAACTACCTAGTTATGTTCTACATACATTATGTCAAAAGATTTGAAGTTCTTGTGTTGTAACTCATGCTTGAAGTACATGAAGTGAACTTAAGGTTTACTTTCTAAATCTTTAAAGTATGCAAACCATGAACTTAATTACTTGTTTACCTAGCTTATTTACTTCATTTACTTGCACTTTAATTTCATGTAATTAGTTTAAATGGTCAAGTACTACAAGTTAGTCTTGATCTCATTAATCTTGGACTTAAAGTTAACTTTAAAGTTCAAGAACATATAAAGGAAACTTTTTAATTATAACTTTGTATACTTAATGCTTGATCTAGACTTTTGAGTCTTGGATCTTCAAGATCTAACTAAGAACTATGTTCTACATTTTAAGATCTTGATTTCATAAGTTCATTTTCAAGTTTGTAACTTATTATTAGTCTTATAGTTCATGTAAGTGTCAAACCTAAGACTTTGATGTAACTTTGGTTCATCAAACTACATGCAACTCTTAAGTGAGTTGTGCTTCATGTCTTAGACTTGCACTAGTGTTATGATGGTCAAGACTTGGTTAAGATGACGTAAACACACCCATGAGTTGTACACTTGAAGCTATATGCATCAAGGATGAGAACCATGATGAACATCAAACACCAAGACCACCGGAACCCTTTTAAACTTACTGTTTCTGTCCAAAACTTTCTGACCTGATGCTTCTGGAACAGACCAGTAGACCTGGGCTGTTCTAACCATGATTTTTAGATAGAACTTTTCGAGTAGATAACTTTTCATATAGGACTCGTCTTAATCCGAGTTACGGTTTAGGATTTATGGCCCTCCGATCGTCACTATGTCCTTTAACGTTGTGCAGAAATTTCTGACCTACTCGCACTTAGACCGTCGCCACGGTCAAACCAAGACGAGTTTGCTTCTGTAAATTTTACCACACTTAAGGGACTCATAGACGGAGCCATGACCACTGGTCTCACCTTAATTCAGTAAGGGTAGAGGCCGTGGTGACTGACTGAAGTCAGACTTTGTTTTAAACTACTTTCATAAACGAAACCTACTTTACGCCTTTTGTTTGATGATGAATGATGATGACCTTTATGACCTTAAATACATACTTTTAAACCTATTAAGATGATTTACTGACTTAGTACTATTTGCCTTAGGTTGAGGACCTTCGGACCGATTACTTGCACACCTTTTCCGAACCGACTTTACGACTACATTATCATTGTGAGTTATAGCATTCCCTTTGTACTTTAACTATTTTGGGAACTGAGAATACATGCGCATTTTATGTTTTTACATACTAGGCATGAGTACTTAAACTTATATATGTGTGAGTTATACAACGGCATAAACATTCCCTTTAGTTCGGTAACGTTTAATCATTGGTTTTTGAACCGTGAACGCGGATCTTAGATATGGATCCATAGGGTTTGACATCCCCACTCGGGCAAGTCGCGCTAGCATTTAACGAGTGTTTAATACTTCTTAAATATACGCACTTGCCAAGTGTACTTTCAGGGGGTATAAACGTTAAGTTATTTACCAAGTGCCCACGGTTAACATATACTTTATCATACTGTTTTGAAACACTCTTTGTAGCACTGAAATCTCGTGGCCTACCTTACATACTGTTATACTTAAACTATAGCTCACCAACCTTTGTGTTGACGTTTTTAAGCATGTTTTTCTCAGGTGCTTGAGGTTAGCTTCCGCTGTGTACTAGTCGTGCTGTAGACACCCGCTGCTTAGAGTTGTCATCGCATGAACTACTTTACCTTGCATTCAAACTTTAGTACTTTTGAACTATGACTTGTAACGACCATTGTGGTTACATACACTTATTATTTGCTTCTACTTAGTGAAGCATGCTTTTGAAATGTAAAACATTTGATGTCGGTTATGACATCACCTTTTTATCGTGAATGCAACTTCTTTAATTACAGCATATAGTACTTAACCTTGTAATGATCCTGTTGTTGATGATTCGTACACGATGGTTTTGTACGGGGCATCACAACACACACTCCTCAGAGAGTGCCATAACTGGAAGAGATGTGTCACCTCATGACATATCAATGATTTCGGGACTTGATGTAACATCTTCCTACATTACATCGATTTCTACCAACATCAATGTGATGGTAGGTACAGTTAGAAGGCTTGGTATAACCAAGAGCGGGAAAGTCGCATAAAAGTACCATGATACTTTAATCATGGAGGCGGATAGCTTGCTAACGCCGGTTGAAACTTCGGTTATCAGTCATCCTCACCATCCGCTGAGGTAACTCCCGTACCAACCAAAACCGGTGAGGTCCCCAAATCTGGAAAATTTTTTATTAAGAAACTTGTCTATTGTAACAACTTGCATGGACATTTTAAACCTGTCTAGTGTAACAACTAGCTTAACTTTTACAAAATCAAAAACGTTTTCTGAAGATCCTATTTTTCCTAAGGATCAAATTTTTATGACATAAATTCCTGTGTCTTGTCCATCTTGCCTCTTTTTACCCGAGGTGATTTTGTTAGGACTTGATACTTGTACCGTGTCGTAAATCTAAAACCAAGATTTTGCTGTGGATAACACATTTCATTACCCCAACCTCCACCAATAATTACCCCAAAACCAGTCCTCACGATGACTCAAACAACTACACCGACATTGCTAGGATCTTCAGTGTCATCCTCCTCCAGTGTACCACATCTCTCCTTCAAAGAGATTGAAAATGATCTTCATCAACGTGCATTGATTCGAAACTTAACACAGAGTCTAGACGTTTTGTGCTAGCAAAACTAGAGAACGTTATCCTATTACTTCATGTAGCCCAGCTTTATGTCATCAAAGAGATGAGCATGACGATTTTGATCCAAAGAATAGTCATGTGGTGGCGAAGAATAGTCATGATAAGGAAGATGCTGGTACATCTAACACATCTGGAGGAGATGGTCACGGAGTTACATCGGTTTGATGCAGAATTAGATAGTCCTAAATTGTCCCTTTGTCATTGTAATTGTATCAACTCAAGTTCATGATGTATTCGTTTCACAAACACATCTTGAGGGGGAGAAAAGCAAATGTTGATACTAATTCTAGAAGTGATCTCATGAGCTCAAACTAAGTCTCCCTCAAATACCAAAGGCCAACACCAGATCAAGATCTTCATCAAGAACATTCAAGATCTTTATCAAGAACATTCAAAGCCTACCAATGCTTCCGCACCAACATTTTAAAGATCTTATCAAGTCAATAACATTCAAAGAAACAAACTATTGTCTAATCAAGGGGGAGCAAGAGAATGCAATGATCAAGGGGGAGCAAGAGATAATGCATCAATTTAGGGGGAGCAAGAGAAGACCACACATCTTAAACTTCATCATTAAAGCTCTCTTACATCAACAAATTAAGTTAATCCATTTACTCAACAACATTTCAAGACAATCAAGAGATATTCAAAGATCAAGAGAATCTCCAAAAGAAGAAGATTCTCAATAACTCATCAACATGACATAAAACAACTTAACCATGAGATCAACAAAGACAAGAACTTCCAAAAGAAGAAGTTTTACAACTAGTTCAACAACACGTCAAGTACATGATTTCTCATCACCAAAACTTTAAAGTTTATGAGAATTTCAAAAGAAGAATTCTCATCAATTCAAGATATTAAAATGATCAACAAATCTTCACCAACTACCATAAACAACTTCTTACAATAAGAAACAAGAGAACCCTACATACATTCAAGACAAAAGCAACATCAACAAGTCTTCAAACAAGTCTTCCTCCAAAGTTCAAAGTCAAGAGATGCTCAACATCAAATCACATCTAAGGGGGGAGATTGTTAGGACTTAACATAGATGTAATTTGATGTATAAGTGATGGAGTATAAATACTCACACTTAGCTTAGTTTAGACTTAACCCTTCATAATTCACCTCACCCTTACACCTCACAAACACACACTTAAGACAATACTCTCTCAACCTCACTTTATTTAATTATAACACAATGTATTGAAATAGTTCAGATTCATTCTACTGCATTCATCATTCTATCATCATCTTCATCTCTTCAACAATATACACACATTCATATATACTGATTCATATACCTATACATTCATATCGATACATACACATATTGTTACATCACAGATCAACACGAAATCATGAATTGAAGCAGAAAACATACTCTACAAACATAATCAGTGGTAGTTCTTTCTTGCAACAGAATGGAATCGAGTTTAAACACAACTTCTGCCATTTTAGGGCGTTCTTTTGGTTGATTACACAAGCACTCGGCTGCTATACTTGAAAACTCCTTCACGGATTTTTTTTGATATTTGTCTGTTCAATCTAGGGTCAATTATCTGATTGAGTTTTCCATCTTTTATCTGGTCTTGAACCCAAACTGCTAAACTCCATTGCTCTTCGTCAATGCTTCGATCAACCGCTTGCCTACCAGACAACACCTTAAATAGTACAACCCCAAAGGCATAAACATCAGATTTTCTTGTCAGTTTTCCACTCAAAAAATAAGATGGATCCATATATCCAAATGTCCCTTTGACTCTGGTGCTCACAAAAGTTTGTGTTTGGTTTATTGGTCCAACTTTGGCTAACCCAAAGTCTGAAATTTTAGCAGCAAAATTTGCATCCAACAAAATATTGGAGGTCTTCACATCGCGATGTATGATGCCGTGTTGAGTTGATGGACCTGTGTGAAGGTAATCTAACCCACGAGCTGCGCCAATACATATTTTTAATCTTTGTAACCAGGATAGATCTGTACCAGTATTGTGGAGGAGATCTTGAAGGTTTCCATTGGGCATAAACTCATAGGCTAGAACCACCTCGTTTTCTTCATTGCAATTACCAATAAGTGACACAAGATTACCATGTCGCAACTTTGAAAGGACCTCAACTTCAGCCTCGAACTCACGGGCTCCTTGGCTAGATGTAGTTATCAAGCGTTTTAATGCAACTTGGTCTACTAAACCAATTTTTCTGGTACATTTATACACTTCACCGAAACCTCCTCGCCCAATAACGAATGTCTCATCAAAGTTGTTGCTTGCAGAATGAATCTCAGCAAGTGTGAAACGTTGACATGTTTGGTCAGGCAGTATGATTGAGGGGTTTGTATCCGCAGACTTCATATATTCAGGTAAAATCATTGGCTATATTTTCCGAGCTACTCTTTAATCATTGCCATGAAAGAGCTTTTGGCAGTTTCTGGTCAACAGGTACATTTAGGAATTGCTAGTCGGTAGGCATTGACAGTATCTTCTTTACTCCTAAAAAATTTCCTTTCAGAGAGGAAAATAACGTCTTTATAGAAAGAGTTAAAATTGACTTCATTGTTAACTGGCCTGGTTCAATTATTCATGCTGTCGAAATCATGTGTGTATTATATGAAAACACATACTTAAACGTGTTTCGAAAGTTTGATTTGTGCCCAAATTCTTGTTTATATCATTCAATTTATTATTGAACGATTTGGTAGGTTAGAAAGGCATATTGTTTTATAGACTCTATTTGGTATATTTCGTATATTTTGTTGGAAAATGATAATAGTTGAATGACCCGTAAATTCACGAGTTTGTTAAATAATTTAATTTTTTTTTTTGAAAAGATGCATAAATTTTATAGATAGAAAACACTATTAGAGGGGTCGTAACAGTATCGTCCTTGGTACCGTGCTTGAGCCGTGGTTGATCACCCCCAATACTAGCATTCCGTCCTTCCCCGCCGTTGCATCACCCGTGCTTTATTTTGTCGTTGGATAGCAAAATGGATCACAGAAAACTAGCATTCATTTATTGTACATTTTGCCTTAATACTTATACCCGTAAATAATTAATTAATTTAGTGGGTGTGAGGAAGTGTGTGATGGGTACGTCATGGTTATTAGCAGTTAGTCTTTGGTTAGTGATGGAAAGAAGGTGATGATGTGGCGTTGATGTGGCACTCCGTGATCCCATGACAGACCGTCATGGTTAAGAGTGGTCTTACAAATACACATAGCCCTTTGTAAACTAGAACTCATCACCAGACTATCTAATATCTATTATCTATCTATCTATTATCTATTTCTATCTATCTATTATCTATCTATCTATCTATCTTCTATCTATCTATCTATCTATCTATCTATCTATCTATTACATCATATAAATCATGAAAAAAATCCTACATGGCACTCCATTAGTTAATTCTAATCTAAATTGCTGACATGTTAATCACTAGGCTAATTATCATTAACAACTAATCATGCCATGTACAAAACAAAAAAAAAAAAAAAAAAAAAAAACATCATCAATCACAATTCATCTTCGTCTGTTCAACCCAAACCAAACTCAAACCCTAAATCACATCCTTCGTCGTCTCTTTCACCCATTCGATACAAACCCTAAATGGCAATTGTAATTTCTCAAACGATTTTATTTTATCAATCGGTTATAATTGTTACATTTAAATTCGGAGAATCGAATTTTACCGTAATTATCAGGCCAGTCCGTTTAATGCTCAAATCCAATTTCATAACCCCAATCGTGCTTTCTGTACACAAAGCCTTGAAAGATCCATCTAAATTTTATCATCCAAATCATTTAGACTTAAGCAAAATTAGGGTTCTTGAATCAAAGGTAATAACCCCTTTCCACTTTATAATTTCATTTTTATATTCAATATACTATGCAAATAATAGATTGATTATTTCCAGTCATGTCACTCTGTTTTGTTATGCATATTATTTGAATAATTGGTATATTTTTTTTATTAGTGGTTGAATATATGTTTAGTGTGAACTCTCCATTACTGAAATTCTGCTCTTAAAAGGATGACAAGTTGACTTTGGATCAAATTATATTGAATTTGTTTCTAAATAATGTAGTTAAAGATAAAGAATGGGTGAAGTTAGTCTTCAGTTAACTAGAAAATAAAGTAGCTGGCGTGTGTGGATTTGAGTGAAGAATTTGCTGTTGAATCTATCAAATGTTGTGGAATTAATCTGTGCTGAAGAAATATTTCAGAAAAAAAAGTTGATTAAATTTTCAGAAAATTATAACAATTTGGTCTGAGATCTTTGTTTTCCAACAAGTTGGTTGTAGATGGGGTACATGTCTCATACTTATTTCTGATTATTGTACAGGTTGCTAGAGCAATACTAGAAAAGACAATTGAGACACCACCATGTTCATCTCATATATTAATGGGTCATGTTGTATGGAAAATTATTACCATGGTTAATTTGTTTTAGATTTGGGATGTCACTCATACTTGAAGCAACCTATGTCATGGGTTGCAATAGTGAGCAATAAGTTCTAAAAATACCTCATTTTTGGTTTATCATAAAATTTTCTATTATTTTTGGTAGGTTCACACAATAGTTTTGCATGCTCCACATGAGACTCAAATTAGTTCGGTCAAACAAGTATGGTTTTTGTAGCTTATTAAGCAGGTTTTACTAATTTCTCTGATCATTTATGCTTGAAGCATAAGTGTAAATTATCAAGAACACTGATTTTTATAAAAGTTCTATACTATAAGTAGCACTTTTGACTATGCCTGGCAAACGGGTCAGGTTGGGTCGGTTTGGGTAACGAGTCAAAATAGTTTTGGGTTGAAATGGGTCATAGGTCAAACGTGTCAATTTTTTAAACGGGTCAAAATGGTTCAGGTTGGGTCGGTTTGGGTAACGGGTCGAAACGGGTCACATGTCAATTGGGTCAAATGGGTCAAACGGGTTACATCACTTTTTTTTTTTACATTTATTACATTTATTACATTTATTACATTATTTTAGTTATTATTATTAATTAAATATACATAAGAAACATTAATATACATAATAAATGATATAAACATGAATGCTTTATAAATTTTTTACGGATGAAACTTTTTATGCTTGACCCATTTGACCCATTCACAAAACCCATTAGACCTATTTCTATTTATTGATCTTTGAGTATTGATACCCATTAGACCCGTTCATTCATTTTTTGTATAAGACTTAATAGGTTGGAGAGAAACTTATTTGAATCTTTTTTTAAGTTTTGATTTACATTGTTAGGCCTAATTTTTCTCAAGACCCAATTGACCCGAAAGCTTGACCCATTTGACCCGAATTTGAGTGTTTGGGTCTCAATTGCCAGGTATACTTTTGACCCATTTACTATTCACAAGTCAAATGGGCACATTACAAACATATATTGACGAGTTGTGTAAGCCTATCCGTTTGAAGAACAAGAATATAACAAGATTTTCAGGAATATGATTCAGGTTGTGTCTTTTACTTTCTTTGATTTGAATAAAATGTTTTTTTTACACATGTAAGAGAACGATTGTTAGATATACTTACAACCAGAAGAGCTTAATTTATTAATTAAAATCTTGAAAATTAAAAATATGATGTCTTTATGCAAACCTATCGTCAAGCCTTTAATAGTTGTTCTAATTTTTTTTGAACGGCGATTTTTTGGCATCAGTAGAGCATTTCTTTCAACGACCCTCATCATTTGCACGTAACACACACGTTTGGGTGGAAACCCGAACCCGATCGACGGTACCTGGGAACACATCCATTCGGGCAGTGTACCGGGTAGAGGTCCTTGAACGAATCCGGTAAAACCTCCCTATAGGGTCAATATATACCACCATTATTGGTGTTCAATTGATTTAAAGAAAATCATTTCATCCCTAAGGATCGAACCCATGACCTCTCCCTATCCCATGACACAAAGTACATGGGGTTGAACCGTTGGGCGCAAGTTCATAGTTGTTCTAATTTGCATACCAATTTGTTATCTTATAGTTATCGGTATGCGTAAAAACCGTAGCAATTATGTTTTGTTGTTCATCGTTAATAGTTTTGTTGTTCATGTTAAGTTTTTACTGTTTCAATCGTTACCTGTGACTATTTGTGTGTGTTTAATTTGAATTCGTCATGTTTGTATCTTAATTTTTATAATTTTAATAGGAAAAGAGTATTTTCGGGAAGTAGTAATGAACCTAATGCGGTCATGATTGGTCCACTATCAGCTGATTATCAGATTTCGGAATTGAAAGCCAAGGGTAGACAAGAGGAGGTATACTATGCTATATAATAGTATTTAATCAATTTGTGTATTGTTTTTCTTCTATATTAAGTTAACTAAAAGTCTAACGTATTATAGAAAATCAATAAAAGTTAGGAAGAAAATGTTTGCTTTATTGATTGCTTTATAATGGAATGCAGTTATCTGGTGTAAGTTCAAACATCATGAAAGAGATATGTCATCAACAAAAATAATTCGACTAAAACAGTTGGGGATTATTAACCTATTTTATGAATATTTATTGCTATTATCCAAGTTTCACTGTTTTAGTTAGTAATTAGTTGTTGAAAATAAGACCAGTTACAGAAAACCAGTAATTGGCAATGAAAACCAAATCTAAGTTTCTATTTTTTTGTTAAATCAGGTCCAATGTTGCTACAAGTATAAGTTCAATTTCTTAATGTTGGCGGACCAGGATACTAAAATTGTTATAAGTTCAAACTCAAGAAGATCGAGTTTTGAGGGAATTTCATCTGGCTTGGAAAGTCATGATAGTGATGAGGTTCCGAAAAAATATGAAAGTTTCAAAGATTTTGATACAGTTGTGGATTTTTCAGATCATTTGTATGAAAAAAAGAATTCATCAATGATGCAGGCAAGCTTTAAAATTTCAATAATATATTTGTACCTTTCATCTTTTTATGTACACTTTTTTCGTTTCGTGGACATAATATTCATATGTTTCAGCGCCCTTAAAATTGGGCTAGAAAGATACAGGAAGGGTGGAGGATTCTTGAGAAAGACTTGCCTGGTATGCCACACGTGCTGACCCATTCATGAAAATTACCGTTAAAATTTTATGACTTTTTTGTGTGTGTGTGTGTATTTGGGCTAAAGACACAATATTTGTGAGGGTGTACGAATAATGATATATATTTTACGAATCATAAATATATATTTGTCCGGTTTGTAACAAGTGATTTTGAAATCAGGGTCTAAATAGGTCAGAATCTGAAGATCTGTTGCAGAAGTCAACATAGTCAAGTTGTGTATGAAAAGCTGATATAAAATGTCTCAAGTTGTTGTTTTCCATATGTCATTGGACTTTTAAGTGGAGTTGGTGACATCAAGGAACATGTAAAACAAGGAGTGAAGTCACAATATACGAATGCCAAGTTATCAGAACACAACGCAGGTTCGAAATGCCTAAGTATCACATTTCTAATATGATGTTTTTGTAAGTTTTACAACTTGATAAGTGCAAAAAAAGATAGAAAAAACCTGTCCTCTAAACTCATTTAGTGTTGAAATGGGTCATGGGTCAAAACGATTTTGTGTTGAAATGGGTCATGGGTCATTGTTCAAATGGGACAGATTCTTAAACAGGTCCAAATGGGCCAGGTTATGTCGGGTTCGCTAACGAGTCGAAACGGGTCATGGGTCAAAATGGTCATTATTTATATAGTATATTATTTTAGTTATTATTTATATTTATTATATATACCACATGGTATGAATTACTTGATATTTGTTTGTTAGGGTAAATTGTTAGGTATGTATAACTTCTAACTGAATATCTGAATGTTAGGGTACATTTGTATGGGACGTTGTTGGACAATGCAAAAACAACGAAATCTAAAACGGACTTCTTTTGTACTTCTGACGGTCTTCAAATTTTCAGATAGGTAATGAATACGATCTCTGTGAATCGGGAACTAACACACTGTCATTTATATTCTTTAGTTGGCCAACGTTTCAATAAACAAATTAGTTAAAAGGGATACGGGTCGATTTGGTCAAGAGTTTAAAAACAAAGTCTTTTTTGAAGATAAAAAAAAAAAATATTTCTGTTTGTGTTTGGCTCACTTCTATTTATAAATTTTGAGTGTGTTGTGGCCTGTGGGTTAAGCTAATCCAGACTGAACTGTTTCGACCTTTAAAATCTGTCACCTGATGGTTGACCATTTTCATACACCTTTCTAATTTGTATTGCTCTGCTTGTGTTATTAAGCATTCCTAAAAAGGATTAAATAGAAGTGCACATAACCAAAAACACACATACACAAACATACACACGTATGTGTGTGTGTGTGTGTGACATGCCTATTTACTAAATGATATAGTCCCATGATTCTGGAATAAGACACTTTTTTTCGTTATATACGTGTTGATATTCTTGCACAAAGTGTTCTCTTTAGAAGAATCTGGATTGTAGCTTTGCACAGGACTTGAGCATTTGCATCCCCTTCGAGCCTCCATATGCACATAATGATGTCAAACCAGGAAAAATGATGTCAAACCAGGAAATGTCCTTCTTACGCATCGTAAAGGTCAACCACCTTTGGCGATATTAATGAATTTTGGAAGTGCTCGACCTGCTCGGAGGCAAATTCGCTCTGGTTAGAGGCAATGCAACTGCAGGTTGTCATTTTAACTATATAGTTAATAGTTTTCGGTTGCTCACTTCATACTGCATTACATGTAATCATCTGTGTGTTTTGAGTATTGTTCAAGAATGGGCATCGGCGTACGTTTCAACATCCTTTCGAGCTTCTGAATTGTGGGACTGCCCCAACCATACTTACGTTGATGAACGAAATGATATATGGTCACTAGGTTGCACTTTGTTCGCCATTATGTAAGATCTTTTGTAGTGAATCGGATTTTAGTGTATATTTAAATATGATGTTTCATATTCAGCTGTAACTGCAAGATTAACATAACTAGCAAATGATACTAACAGTCCAACAAACCAACCATTAGTTAATATGCTTCAAATTATTTTTTACATTTGAGACTGTTAGGCTTACTATGTTGCGTCACTATCTTTGGAGGCAAAACGTGAAAAGGAGGTTGAGGATATTGCTCTTGTCACTTCTACCTAACTTAGGTGGTAATTACTTACCCCCATTACACTAATATTATCACACTAATATTAGATATTAGATATTAATTGTTTTGATCTTATGTTTCAATTTAGTTTGATTACAAATTCCCGTGCAACGCACGGCTCTTAAATCTAGTATACAATATGACCTGTAACCCTACAAACTATAGAATCTAAGTATACTGATTTAAATAAGAACTCGAAAAAAATACACTGCTTATATACTATTGAGCATACGAATAAGGATCCGATAGCCATTGTAACCAATCTAGTTTCCTTTCGGGTCAAATGGGTATATATACCTGGCAATTGAGACCCAAACACTCAAATTCGGGTCAAATGGGTTAAGCTTTCGGGTCAATTGGGTCTTGAGAAAAATTAGGCCTAACAATAGTATTGAGCATACGAATAAGGATCCGATAGCCATTGTAACCAATCTAGTTTCCTTTTCCGTGATCGACAAGAGATCCATTCGAAACTATTGATTTGTATCTCATTTAGAGCCATCGATGCACACCACCACTTTTTATTAAACACTTTTTGATTGCGATTTTTCCAAATGATATACCCGGTGGTCCATTAAATAGCTTGCCATAGTTTAGAACCCCAACCCGATTTGAACGCCCCATTTGCCCCGCAGAAACTTTCGCCAATGCTGAAGTTGCTTGTCTGATGTGTTCCCCACCATTTATGAACCCTATCCCAAATGTCCCTACCATGCTTGCAAAAAATGAAGGCGTGTTCAAGTGACTCGGTTTCGTCATCACATATAGGACAACGTATCGAGCCTAGGTCAACACCCCTTTCATCGAGCTCAACAAGAACCGGAATCCTTCTAAGTTTAATTCTCCATATAAGGACTCCAAATTTATTCGGCACTAAATTATTACGCATCGTCTCTAATCCCGAATCGTTGCTACTAAGGATGGAACTGTCAACAAGATTTGCTAGAGTTTTGGTTGAGAAATTGCCTTTGTTGTTAACTGTCCACCTCCATCCGTCTCTTGAACCAGTAGGCGATTCAAAAGAAGATATTGCATCCTGTAGTTCACTCAATTCGTCCATGGTTCTGCCCCGGATATCTCTGCCCCAATTCCACATTGTCTTCCACGCTTTTTCTGTCCATTGAATCCGATCTTACCTGCACATCCTTGTTCAATTCCAGCAAGTAAAGCCGCTTGAATCTGCTTTTTAACGGAATACATCCCAACCAAACATCGTCCCAAAATTTAGTACATTCCCCGTCCCCAATAACCTATAAAATTACTTTTAATAAGTTGAATAATAATTTACTTAAGTTGTATTTAAAAATTATACAATATTTCTACTATGTAATATATAAGTATTAACTTCTAATACTACATTAAGCATTAAGCATACTACAATAGTACCTATCCATAAAAGCTTTGTAACATCTAGAACAAAACTCATGCATATCTCTTTTCACCAATTTTGGTGTTTTGTCTGTTGTTTGCATTAAATGAATTATAAACAATTAGCACCATAGAATAAACATAAACAATTTGTAGGTTTTAAAACTAAGTGGATCATATATGTATATGATACTAATCGAATAACTCAAGATGAAAGACAGAATTGCAATGAAAATTGCTTTTTGACTAAAGGGAAATTACAATACTTTGAAACTGAAATTGATAATCTGCTCATCTACTGGCTACTGCTATCCAACTTAAATAGAAGAAAAAACTGAAATTAAAGATAGTTGGAGAGAACACGATCTCCATGAAAATCACGCCTTCCACAATTCCCTGAGTGAAATACGGAACTAATTCAATCGTGCAGACTCTTTCAATTGAGTGCTTCTGGACATTCTGAAGTGGACTGATTTTAGGTGTCAATTTAGGCCGATTTGGGGCTGATTAAAGAATCTCACCTGGACCAGCCCCAAGTCCAGTTTACGTTCACATTCTCCCCCTTAAACTGGACTGAGCTCGGGATCTGTTACACCGAGCATGTTACGCATTTCAATGAACTTCACTTGTGCCAACGCCTTAGTAAAAATGTCTGCTCTCTGATCCTTCGAGTTAACATGTTCTACTATGATCTGCCCATGTTCAACACACTCCCTTATGAAATGAAAATGAATGTTGATGTGCTTACTTCGTCCATGGAAAACAGGGTTCCTCATCAATGCAATGGCTGATTTATTATCAACAAACAAAGTAACCGGCTCAACCTGCTGACCCGTTGGTTCCTTCACGAGGTTTGCAAGCCAAATAGTTTGGCATGCTGCTGATGTCGCTGCCATAAACTCCGCTTCACATGAAGATAACGCCACAGTCTTTTGCTTCTGAGATTTCCAAGTAATTACACTCCTTCCGATATAGAAAACCATTCCACTTGTGCTTTTACTGCCCACTTTGTCACCACCCAGATCACTATCAGAGAACCCAACCAAATGCTCGAATTCTTGACGTCTTCCATAATTGAGCCCATAATCAAGAGTACCTTTTACATACCTCAAGACACGCTTTACAATTGGTAAATGCAACGCGGTTGGTTTCTCCATAAATCGACTTGCAATGCCAACCGAATAGGACAAGTCAGGGCGAGTAAGAGTCAGATACCTCAAACACCCTACCACTCGCCTATATTCAGTAGGGTCGACTTCTTCATCGCCTTCATCTTTTCCAACTTTCAAATGTGATTCGATAGGTGATCTTGCTGGGTTGCAATTTTGCATACCAAACTGCTCCAAAATCCTTTTTGCATAAGCTGTTTGACGCAAGGTTATTCCCCACTTACATTGTGCCACTTCAATTCCAAGGTAATAAGCCCGGAGCCCCAAGTCACTCATCTCAAAGTCATTCTTCATTTGTTCTTTGAATTCGATGACATCTTCACTGTTTGACCCGGTAATAATTAAATCATCTACATAAACTCCAACAATAAGAGTGTTACCTTTCGAATTTCTGGTGTAAACAGCCGGGTCTTGAGAACTCTTTAGAAAACACAGCCCTTTCATACTTTTATCTAGTCGAACATTCCAAGCTCGAGGCGCTTGTCATAAACCGTAAAGAGCTTTAGAAAGTTTGTACACCTTATTACTTTGGCTTTTGTTAACATACCCTTCAGGTTGAGTGACGTAAACCTCTTCCTCCAGGTCTCCATTGAGGAAGGCTGACTTGACATCGAGATGGTGCACGCCCCACCTATGTTGTACTGCTAAGGCAAGTATGAGCCTTATGGTGTCAAGTCTAGCTACGGGTGCGAAAACCTCATCATAATCAACCCCTTGCTTTTGCACATACCCTTTCGCAACAAGACGTGCTTTGTACTTCACCACATTACCCATATTGTCCTTCTTCACCTTATAGACCCATTTCAAGCCGATAGCTCTATGACCCGATGGCAAGTTAGTGAGCTGCCATGTTTTATTCTTTTCGATCGCCTCCAACTCAGCTTCCATAGCCTCCCTCCATTCCTTGTAAGCCACTACCTCTTTAAAGTTTGAGGGCTGATCTGTTTCAACCATAAGTAACTCATCATGTTCGAGTGTCACTTCTTCAGCTTGAGCATAAATATCATGTAAAGAACGAACTCCGCGAGGTCCAATTGCATTTAGTGAGTCACTAGAACTTGTGGAGGGTGATAAATGTGGGTCATGGGCTATGATATCCGGGTCTAAATCAGCTGGTACAACTTCGACATAAGGCTGTCCAGAAAACTCAGTTTGGGTTTCAGAATTTTCTGGCTGGTTATTTGTGATTTCTAGGCTATTTTGTGAAGTTTCGGTTAGTGTGCTGAGTGGTGGGTTGATTATAGTAAATGTAGGGGCTGCTGTAACCTTTTCCTTCTCATCTTTGTTCCAATTCCATTCTTCTTTTTCATCAAATACAACATCACGACTAACGCACAACTTTTTGTCCAAAGGGTCATATAACCTGTTACCTTTAGTTCCATCTTCAACTCCAAAGTACACCATCTTTTTACTTCGATCATCAAGTTTCTTTAAATGAACACCTACATGTTTAGCAAAGACGACACAACCAAAAACTCGTAAATGTTCAAGGTTCGGTTTTTTACCGAACCAAGCTTCATAAGGTGTAATATCAGGTAGTGACTTAGATGGCAAACGGTTTAATAGATAAACCGCATGTCTAACAGCTTCACCCCAAAACTCTCCTTGTACATTTCTTCCTTTGAGAAGACTCCTTGCCATCTCCATTACACTTCGGTTTCTTCTTTCCACAACACCGTTGATAATGCTAAATACGAACATATATTTCATAGCATTATCCTTCAAGAAAGACAAGCTTTTAGTTGCTATTGTTCTATTTACAAGTGATATTCGTTTAAATAATAAAAGGTGAAGACAAAAGACAGATTCGACGATTTGAAGATGCAAACGACCAAAAAGCTAAAAAGTACAAAGTACAATCCAAGTGGTTCAATTTATTGATGAGAAACGTCTCAAAATTACAAGAGTACAAGCCGCAAAACGCAAAGTACAAGATATTAAATCGTACGCAAGGACGTTCGAAAATCCGAAACCGGGACATGAACCAACTATCAGCGCGCGACGCAACGCAGCTAAAATTACAAGTCAACTATGCACACGAATATAATATAATATATAAATAATTCTATAAATTATATATATATATATATATATTATATTTATATATTATAATAAAAACCGTCGGCAAACAAGAAAACAAAAGATTGTGAGCTGTCCCAAGACTATGCGATCACATGGCAAATGCAAAGGAAGCCCATGCGATCGCATGACCCCAAAAGTCTGGCCAGGTCTATAAATTCAGCATTTTTCGGACGAGTTTAACACACTTTTCATTCACTGATCTCTTACTCTCTCAATATATATTTATATTTATTTTATAATTATAATTTTAATATTAAAGTTTAATAATAATAAGGTTATGTTAGCAAATGTTTTAAGTTTGTAAGTCAAAACTCTGTCCGTGTAACGCTACGCTATTATTAATCATTGTAAGTTATGTTCAACCTTTTTAAATTAATGTTTCGTAGCTAAGTTATTATTATACTTATTTAAGTCGAAGTAATCGTGATGTTGGGCTAAATATTAAAAACGGGTTATTGGGCTTTGTACCATAATTGGGGTTTGGACAAAAGATCGACACTTGTGGAAATTAGACTATGGGCTATTAATGGGCTTTATATTAACTAAACGATACCTCGTTAATTTAATATAAAGGTTACAATTTGACGTATCTATATATAACCACATACGCTTAATCAGGTACGGTGGGCGAGATATTTATAAATACAAATTATTGTTCATTTGACCGGACACGGGGATGGATTAATAGTTAATGGACTCATTAAAACAGGGGTGGATTACATTCAAGGGTAATTGGTGTAATTGTTAACAAAGTAGTAAAACCTTGGATTACACGCAGTCGATAACCTGGTGTATTCATTAAACAAAGTATTAAGACCTTGTTACAGTTTGAATCCTCAATTAGTTGGAATATTTGACTTCGGGTATAAGGATAATTTGACGAAGACTCTCGCACTTTATAATTATGACTGATGGACTATTATGGACAAAACCATATGGACATATCGAATAATCCAGGACAAAGGACAATTAACCCATGGTAATAAATTAAAATCAACACGTCAAACATCATGATTACGGAAGTTTAAATAAGCACAATTCCTTTATTTTATATCTCATCGCACTTTTATTTACTGTCATTTTATTTATTGCACTTTTAATTATCGTACTTTTATTTATTGCACTTTTATTTATCATCATTTACCTTACGCTTTAAATTAAGTCATTTGTATATTTAATATTTTACATTAGGTTTTAATTGCGACTTAAGACATAAAATCGACAAACCGGTCATTAAACGGTAAAAACCCCCCTTTTTATAATAATAATAATAATAATACTACTTATATATATATATATATATATATATATATATATATATATATATATATATATATATATATATATATATATATATATATATATTATTTATTGCACTTTTATTTATCGTCATTTACCTTACGCTTTAAATTAAGTCATTTGTATATTTAATTTTTTACATTAGGTTTTAATTGCGACTTAAGACATAAAATCGACAAACCGGTCATTAAACGGTAAAAATCCCCTTTTTATAATAATAATAATACTTATATATATATATATATATATATATATATATATATATATATATATATATATATATATATATATATATATATATATATATATATATATAGTTTAAAAATATAGAGCTCCCTGCGGAACGAACCGGACTTACTAAAAACTACACTATTTTACGATTAGGTACACTGCCTATAAGTGTTGTAGCATGGTTTAGGTATATCCCATTCTATAAATAAATAAATAAACTGTGCAAAATTGTAGCATATTTAATAGTATTTCGCAATAAAAATATAACTATTTCGTATAATACCCTGCACACATCAAGTATTTTTGGCGCCGCTGCCGGGGATCGCTTAACGCCGAAGCGAAACGCTATAAAAAAATACGTTTTAAATATTAAAAACATAAAAAAAATATAGTATATATAATTATTTAAGTGTTTAAGTAAAAAGAAAATATATTTTATAAAAAGTATAAAAGTATTTTTTTAAAATATAATTATAAATATTACTTATATATTATTTTAATAAATTAAAAATCATAAAAAATAAATAAGTAAAAGTAATCGGGCCACAATACTGTAGCAGCCCAACAATTGGCTTGGTACCCGAAGCCATTCGACCGCATGGACTCATAACAGAATACTCATGCGATCGCATGAGTCGATTTGACAGGGTCTGATCCTAGTCCGACATACTTAGGGTTACGGTTTTAATTATAATTATAATAAATTTAATAATAAATAGGGTTAATAATTATTATTATTAATTAATTACCTAATTAGGGTTTTATATAATAATAATTAGTTTTAGTTTTATTTGTATTTTTAAGTTATAATTAGTTTTATTAAATATATAAACTTAATACTATTATAAAATAATAATATAAAAAATAATATTTTTATAAAAATAAGTAATTTTATCATTTTTGTATCTTTTTATTATTTAGGACGTAATTGTATATTTATCGTTCGTAACTAGTTTTAAACTTAGTTTTTGCAGTAGTTTATTTTTATTTCAAGAAATCTAAGATTTGCCGTAAAATCCCTTAAGTACTTTTTCTTTAGACTAAGATTTAGGTGCTTTAAAATTTTACGACGTCGCTTATCGCTTTAATATTTTATAAATTTTAGTGCCTTTTAAGTTATTGCCGTTTTGGATATTGAATTCCTTTTAAGCTTTAATACCTTTAGACGCAACTTTTAATATTTAGTTTTTAGACTTTTGAGTTTCGACGCTTTACTTTCTTATTATTTTTCGACCTTTTATTTTTCGACATTTTTCGACGCACTCTTTTTCTTTCTTATTTCTCAACGCTCTAGTTTTTAGGACATAGATTTTTTTTTCTTCAAAATTTCGACGAAAAATTATTTTAAGCGGTTAAATTGATAGACATTCAAAATTTTCTGATTCGTAGTAATAGTTGGATTTGTTAGTGGCGAGTTGTGGGCTTCCGATTTAAAGGGTCCTGGCTACCTGCTGCATCTATTGGCTATTCGAAATGTGGGCAAAATCAGAAAAGTCTATTAATTTGATAGCTTATATAATTTTTATCTTTTATAACTAATAGGATATTCAGTGAATGCACCGAGCAAAACATTCACCACCTTTCATACGTTCACCACCTGTAACTCGATCAAGACATCTAGCCAATATTGTCGCCGTTGATTTTTCTTTAGAATCGTCATCTAGTCGACCAAGTACTCCAGTTCAAATTTCCGATAATCCATTTTTTGAACCCGACCTCACAATTGAGAATCCGGAGGATATTCAGGGACAATTCAGAGATCCTGAACCACTAATCATTCCTCCTGAACCACAAATCACTCATCCAGAGATTGTCGAGGAAGAAACCATTAAATCAGAATCCTCTAGTGATTCAGATTCAACAAATTCAATCATGGAAAATCTGGAACCTCTAAGTATGGAAGACCGAATGAGGGCTAAACGCACTGGCCAAGGTCACGCAATTACTCAACCAGACATTAATACACCAGATTATGAAATCAAAGGACAAATCCTACACATGGTAACTAATCAAAGCCAACTTAGTGGTGCGCCGAAGGAAGATTGATGTGCGTAGAGGTGTATACGAAATAGTTATATTTTTATTGGAAAATACTATTAAATATGATACAATTTTACACAAGTTATTTATTTATTTATAGAGTGGATATACCTAAACCTTGCTACAACACTTATAGGCAGTGTACCTAATCGTACAGTAGTGTAGTTTTTAGTAAGTCCGGTTCGTCTACAGATAACTAGCCAAGTTTAACGCTATATTTTTAAAACTATATTTGTATAAATATGAATATATATATAAGTAATATTATTATTATAAAAGAGGGTTTTTACCGTTTAATATCAATTTAATACTTTATAGCGAACGATTTAGCGTTTATTATCAAAAGGTTAAAAGCAATAAAATAAAATAAAAACTGTACATACTTACCTATGAGAAAGAATTCTCAGAGACCTGCTTTAGCTGACTCATAGGAGAGTCGTGTAATTTGGTTCTCCATAGCTACGTAAGCGTAACCTCGATTCTTCAATATCTTTTCTTCTAAACATATGAACGGTCCTTCTCTGCATAGAGTAACAAATTCGGTATTTGAATATGTTTGATTGTTTGAACATTTACCTTCGTGTGACCATTTTCCGCATTTATAACATCTTTCAAGGTGTCGTGCTCTTCTTTTTGTTGCGGATTTTGATTTTCCTTTATCAAAATGTGTCTTATGATGATCTTTCTTGAGTTCTTTTCTTACTCCGTCCATTTTGCCTCTTATAAATGATACCACTTCACTCGGGAGTGTGTCATTATTACGTTTAGTAATCATAGCGTGTAGTAGTAGACCATGGTTCAGATCAAAGGAATTCTTCATCTCGTAAAACCTAAAAGAAATAAAAATTCAGAATGGAGGGAGAAGACTAGTTCTTTAGGGTCTGCTAGGGAAAGACCATTCGTATTCCATTCTCGAGAACTACACGAAAACAAAATATCTAACTCTAACAGAAACATATACTACCCTTAAAAAGACTTGATTCTCCCCACACTTAGTTAGCTGTGGTGTCGAAATTGTGATTAACTTCGTTGTCAACTTCCATCGGACCAGGTATGTAATGTTTAACTCTGTGACCATTAACTTTAAATTCAATCCCATTTGAATTTATCAACTCTATTGTTCCATATGGAAAAACTCTTTTGACTATGAATGGTCCAGACCATCTTGATTTCAATTTTCCAGGAAATAGCTTGAATCGTGAATTGAAAAGAAGAACTCTGTCTCCTTCTTTAAATTCTTTTGAACTTCTGATTCTTTTATCAAGCCATTTCTTCGTTCTTTCTTTATAGATTAACGAATTTTCGTATGCTTCATGTCTTAATTCTTCTAATTCTTTTAGTTGACTTAACCGTAGACGTCCAGCTTCATGTAACTCAAGATTACATGTCTTCAAAGCCCAAAATGCTTTATGTTCAATTTCTACTGGAAGATGACATGCTTTTCCGTAAACGAGTTTAAAAGGTGTGGTTCCAATTGAAGTTTTGTAGGCTGTTCTAAAAGCCCAGAGTGCATCCTCCAATTTCATGGACCATTCCTTCGGATTTGATCCTACGGTTTTCTCTAGAATACGTTTTAATGCTCGGTTGGTATTTTCAACTTGTCCACTTGTCTGTGGATGATACGCGGTTGAGATTTTATGAGTTACTCCATATCTTTTAAGAACTTTCTCAAGTTGATTATTACAAAAATGAGTACCCTGATCACTTATTAAATCTTTCGGTGTTCCAAACCTTGCAAAAAGACGTTTTAAAAAGTTGACTACAACTCGTGCATCGTTAGTCGGGAGAGCTTGTGCTTCCGCCCATTTAGATACATAATAAATGGCAACGAGAATGTAGAGATTATTATGAGATTTTGGAAATGGACCCATAAAGTCAATACCCCAAACGTCAAAATACTTCACATACTTGAATGAAATTTTGTGGCATTTCATCACGTTGACTTATTTTTCTGGCCCTTTGACAAGCATCACAGGATTTGCAACGAAGGTGTGCGTCTTTGAAAATTGTAGGCCAATAGAATCCAGCATCGTAGACTTTTCTTGCTGTGAGTTGAGGCACATAATGCCCTCCTATTGGTCCTGTGTGACAATGGTTTAAGATTTGACTGTCTTCATTCCCGAATACACATCGGCGTATTATTCCATCGGGACAACTTTTAAACAAATGTGGATCTTCCCAGAAATAGTGTTTTATATCACTAAAGAATTTCTTTCGTTTTTGGTACGACAACCCTTTTTCAAGGAATCCACATACTAAGTAGTTTGCATAGTCTGCAAACCATGGAATTTCATTATAATCTATCTTCAATAGATATTCATCAGGAAAGTTATCTTGTATGGCCGATTCATTTAGAACTTCTAATTCAGGATTTTCAAGACGAGAAAGATGATCCGCTGCTAGATTTTCTGCTCCCTTTTTGTCTCGGATTTCAATATCAAACTCTTGTAAGAGTAAGATCCAACGGATTAATCGTGGTTTGGCATCTTGTTTTGAAAATAGATATCTAAGAGCAGAATGGTCGGTATAGACCACCATTTTAGCTAGAACGAGATATGAACGAAATTTGTCAAAAGCAAAGACAATAGTAAGGAGTTCTTTTTCAGTAGTTGTGTAATTCGTTTGTGCTCCTTGTAACGTCTTACTAGCGTAATAAATAGGTTGAAATCGTTTTTCAATCCTTTGTCCTAAAATGGCTCCCATTGCAAAATCACTTGCATCACACATGAGTTCAAATGGTAGATTCCAATTTGGAGTTATCATGATCGGCACATTAGTGAGTTTTTCTTTAAGAATATTAAAAGATTTGATGCATTCATCTGAAAAGATGAATGAAGCATCTTTTTCTAGGAGTTTATTCATAGGAGTGGCAATTTTGGAAAAATCTTTCATGAAACGTCTGTAAAAACCGGCATGCCCTAGAAAACTCCTAACTCCTCTAACATTGGTGGGATGTGGAAGTTTAGCAATTACATCTACTTTAGCTCTATCCACTTCAATTCCTTCCTTTAAAATTTTATGACCAAGAACGATGCCTTCTTTAACCATGAAATGGCATTTCTCCCAATTAAGAACTAGATTTGATTGTTCGCATCTAATAAGCATTCATTCAAGATTAACTAGACATGATTCAAATGTATCACTGAAGACTGAAAAGTCATCCATGAAAACTTCCATGCATTCTTCTATCATGTCGTGAAAAATCACCATCATGCACCTTTGAAAGGTTGCAGGGGCGTTGCAAAGTCTAAATGTCATGCGTTTGTAAGCAAAAGTACCATAAGGGCATGTGAATGTGGTTTTCTCTTGGTCCTCGGGTGCTATTGGGATTTGAAAATATCCGAAAAAACCGTCAAGAAAACAATAGTAACTATTTCCGGCTAATCTTTCCAACATTTGATCAATGAAAGGTAAGGGAAAGTGATCTTTTCTGGTGGCGTCATTTAATTTTCTATAATCAATACAAACACACCATCCTGTTACAGTCCTAGTAGGAATAAGCTCATTTTTTTCATTTGTGATGACAGTCATGTCACCCTTCTTAGGTACACATTGAACTGGGCTTACCCATGGACTATCAGAGATTGGATAAATTAAACCTGCATCAAGCAGTTTAATAATTTCTTTCTTAACAACATCTTGCATATTAAGATTTAGTCTTCGTTGGCATTGCACATACATTTTATGACTTTTTTCCACAAGGATTTTATGTATGCAATACGAAGGACTTATGCCTTTAATGTCATGAATCTTCCATGCAATAGCTGGTTTATGAGCTTTTAGCACAGAAATGAGTTGAGATTTTTCATTTTTAGTAAGAGAAGATGATATTATTACAGGTAATTCAAATTCATCATGTAAATATGCGTATTCCAGATGGGTTGGAAGTGGCTTTAACTCTAATGTCGGTGGTTCTTCTATCGATGATTTGTATCGATATCTGTCTTCCTCTTTTAGCATTTGAATTTCTTCTGTTGTTGGTTCATATCCATTAGCCATGAGTGTAGCTAACATTTCAGCTTCATCAATTGGTTCAGTTCCTTCTCCTAAAGAACATTCTCCTATTCCTTGTAATTCTGAAAATTCTTCTAACAATTCTGCATGTGAATCTATAGTTTGAATATAATAACATGTATCATCTGCAGATTGCGGTTGTTGCATGGCTCTATCAACTAAAAAGGTAACACTCTCGTCCTCTATACTTAGGGGCAGTTTCTTACCAAACACGTCTATTATTGCTTTATCCGTGTTTAAGAATGGTCTTCCTAATATGAGAGGAACTCGAGAATCTTCTTCCATGTCCAGAATAACAAAATCTACTGGAAATACTAAAGTACCAAATTTAACTAGCATGTTCTCCATTATCCCTCTAGGATATTTTACTGATCGATCTGATAGTTGTATGCTTATTCGTGTTGGTTTCAATTCTCCAAGTTCTAGTTTAGCGTATAGTGAATACGGCATTAGATTTATACTAGCATCTAAATCTGCCAATGCTTCTATTGAACTAAGACTACCCAGAAAATATGGAATTGTGAAACTTCCTGGATCTGATAATTTTTCTGGTATCTTATTCAACAGCACTACAGAACAATTTGCATTCATAGTAACAGCCGAGAGTTCTTCCATTTTCTTTCTATTTGTGATTAGATCTTTCAGGAATTTAGCAAATCTAGGCATTTCTGAAATCACATCAATGAAAGGAAGATTTACATTTATTTGTTTAAACATATCCAAGAATTTGGATTGCTCGGCTTCAAGTCTTTCTTTTCTCATTTTACTCGGGTAAGGAAGTGGTGGTTGGTATGGTTTAACATAGGGTTTAGCCTTAACTGTGTTATCTTCATTAACCTTTTCAACTACCGGTTCTTTTTCCTTTTCTTGCTCAGATTGTGGTGCCTGTGGAGTAGGAATAGCGTCATCAGAAATTACAGGTATTTCAGGTAGTTTAAGTGTAATACCACTTCTCATGGTAATGGCTTTAGCTGTTTCATTCCGGGGGTTAGCATTTGTATCGCTAGGTAGACTTTCCGGTTTTCTTTCACCTATCAACCTTGCTAGGTTACTCACTTCTTGTTCTAGATTTTGAATAGAAGCTTGTTGATTTCTAAATGCTTGAGCATTTTGTTCATTTGTTTGTTTCTGAGATGTGAAAAATTGAGTTTGAGATTCAACTAGCTTCGACATCATATCTTCTAAATTTGACTTTTTATCATCGGTTTGTGGTGGTTTGTTTTGAAAAATAGGTCTTTGCTGATTGTAAGTATTGTTGGATACTTGCTGATTGCTAGGACCTTGTTGGTTGTTGTATGGAACATTTCGGTTATAATTCTGATTTTGATTGTAGATTGGTCTTGGCGGTTGATAATTATTCTGATAATTATTTCCAGGCCTTTAGTTCATGTATGAAACATTCTCTCTCTGTTCCATTGTTTGTTCAATACCGAGACAATCTTTTGTCAAATGTGGTCCTCCACACTGCTCACAACTAATTCGTATTGAGTGAATATCTTTAGTCATCTTTTCCATTCATCTCTCGACAGCATCTTTCTTTGCAGAAATGGAATCAAAGTCATGGCTAGAATCGGCTCTAGCCGCTTTAGATGATCTAACGATATCTTTTTCTTGATGCCACTCATGTGAGTGGGAAGTAGTGTTATCAATAATTTTGTAAGCTTCATTTGCGGTTTTCTTCATAATGGAACCACCAGCTGCTATATCGATGTCTTTTCGTGTAGTGATGTCGCATCCTTGGTAGAATATTTGTAGTATTTGATAAGTGTCTAAACCATGTTGCGGACATCCTCTCAACAACTTTCCAAATCTTGTCCACGCTTCATATAAAGTTTCATTTGGCTTTTGCGTGAACGTAACAATTTTTCCTTGAAGTCTCACGGCATTAGATGCCGGAAAGAATTGTTTAAGAAAATTTTCAATTAAAACATCGCATGTATCAATCGCCCCTTCTGGTAACGATTCTAACCAATCTTTGGCTTCTCCCTTTAAAGTCCAGGGAAATAACATGAGATAGATCTGTTCATCCTCTACTTCTCAGATTTTAAATAGTGTACAGATCCTATTAAAGGTACGAAGATGTTCGTTTGGATCTTCCTTCGGCGCACTGCTAAATTGGCATTGATTAGTTACCATGTGTAGGATTTGTCCTTTGATTTCATAATCTGGCGCATTAATGTCTGGTTGAGTAATTACATGACCTTGGCCAGTGCGTTTAGCTCTCATTCGGTCTTCCATACTTAGAGGTTCCAGATTCTCCATGATTGAATTGGTTGAATCTAAGTCACTATAGGATTATGATTTAATAGTTTCTTCCTCGACAATCTCTGTTTGAATGATTGGTGGTTCCGGAGGAAAGATTAATGGTTCAGGATCTCTGAATTGTCCCTGAATATCCTCCGAATTCTCAATTGTGAGGTCGGGTTCAAAAAATGGATTATCGGAAATTTGAATTGGAGTACTTGGTCGACTAGATGACGATTCTAAAGAAAAATCAACGGCGACAATATTGGCTAGATGTCTTGACGATTCTAAAAGATAAAAATTATATAAGTTATCAAATTAATAGACTTTTCTGATTTTGCCAACGTTTCGAACAGCCAATAGATGCAACAGGTAGCCAGTACCCTTTAAATCGGAAGCCCACAACTCGCCACTAACAAATCCAACTATTACTACGAACCAGAAAATTTTGGATGTCTATCAATTTAACCGCTTAAAATAATTTTTCGTTGAAGTTTTGAAATAAAAATCTATATCCTAAAAACTAGAGCGTCGAGAAATAAGAAAGAAAAAGAGTGTGTCGAAAAACGCCGAAAAATAAAAGGTCGAAAAATAAGCGTCAAAAAATAATAAAAAGAAAGTAAAGCGTCGAAACTCAAAAGTCTAAAAACTAAAAATTAAAACTTACATCTAAAGGTATTAAAGCTTAAAGGAATTCTATATCCAAAAATGCAATAACTTAAAAAGTAATAAAATCTTAAAACGGTGTCGCAAAATTCTAAAGCACCTAAATCTTAGTCTAGAGAAAAAGTACTTAAGGGATTTTACGACAAAGTCTAAAAAATCTAGAAATATAAAATACTATGGCAAAATACTAAGTTACGAACTAATTACGAACGAAAAAAATTATAAAATTACGCTTTAACTAATAAAAAGATACAAAATATAAAATAAGTTTAAAGTTATAAAAATACAATTTTATAAAAATATTATTTTTTATCTTATTTATTTTATAAAAGTATTAATTTATTATATTAATAAAACTAATTAAAACTAAAAATACAAAATAAATAAAACTTAAAACAAAATAATATAATAATTAACCCTAATCTTAATTAATTAATAATAATAATAATTAACCTTTAACCCTAATCGTACGTACCAGGTATGTGGGCTGTCTTTTCAACTCATGCGACCGCATGAGTTGTATGTTATAAATCCATGCGGTCGCATGAACCACGGATCCAGTTCAGATGTTGGACTGCTACAGTATGTGTATATATATATATATATATATATATATATATATATATATATATATATATATTTGTATTTTAATTTATTTATATAGAACAAATAAAAATTTAATTTAAAAAAAAAACTAAAATAGAAATAGAAAAACTTTATAATTTTATATATTTTAAACAAACTCTTAAAAATATATATGTTTCGTTTTTCTTTTTATATTTTTGTATTTTTAATATTTAAAATGTATTTTTACAAAAAGAAATTAAACCTTAATAAAAATCTTTTTTTTATAGCATTTCGCTTTCGGCGTTGTTTTTCCCCGGCAGCGGCGCAAAGGAAGATTGATGTGCGTAGAGGTGTATACGAAATAGTTATATTTTTATTGCGAAATACTCTTAAGTATGATACAATTTTACACAAGTTATTTATTTATTTATAGAGTGGATATACCTAAACCTTGCTACAACACTTATAGGCAGTGTACCTAATCGTACAGTAGTATAGTTTTTAGTAAGTCCGGTTCGTCCACAGGGAACTAGCCAAGTTTAACGCTATATTTTTAAAACTATATTTGTATAAATATAAATATATATATAAGTAATATTATTATTATAAAAGGGGGTTTTTACCGTTTAATGACCGGCTTGTCGATTTTATGTCTTAAGTCGCAGTTAAAACGTAATGTAAAATATTAAAAATAAATATAACTTAATTTAAAGCGTAAAGTAAATGACAATAATTAAAGTGCGATAAATTAAAGTGCGATAAATAAAATGACGATAAATAAAATTGCGATAATTAAAAAGTACGATAATTAAAATGACAGGAAATAAAAGTGCGATGAAATATGAAATAAAAGAATTATGCTTATTTAAACTTCCGTAATCATGATGTTTGACGTGTTGATTTTAATTTATTACCATGGGTTAATTGTCCTTTGTCCTGGATTATTCGATACGTCCATACGGTTTTGTCCATAATAGTCCATCAGTCATAAATATAAAGTGCGAGAGTCTTCGTCAAATTATCCTTATATCCAAAGTCAAATATTCCAACTAATTGGAGATTCGAACTGTAACAAGGTCTTAATACTTTGTTTAATGAATACACCAGGTTATCGACTGCGTGTAATCCAAGGTTTTATTACTTTGTTAACAATTACACCAATTACCCTTGTATGTAATTCACCCCTGTTTCAATAAGTCTATTGATTATTAATCCATCCCCGTGTCCGGTCAAATGAACGATAATTCGTATTTATAGATATCCCGCCCACATTACCCAGTCAAGCGTATGTGGTTATATATAAATACGTCAAATTATAAGTCTATATATTAAATTAACGAGGTATCATTTAGTTAATATAAAGCCCATTAATAGCCCATAGTCTAATTTCCACAAGTGTCGTTCTTTTATCCAAACCCCAATTATGGTCCAAAGCCCAATTACCATGTCTTTAATATTTAGCCCAACATCACGATTACTTCGATTTAAATAAGAATAATAATAACTTAGCTATGAGACATTAATTTAAAAAGGTTGAACATAACTTACAATGATTAATAATAGCGTAGCGTTACACGGACAGAATTTCGACTTACACACTTACAACATTCGCTAACATACCCTTATTATTATTAAATTAAAATTAAAATTAAAATTATAAATTATATATATATATATATATATATATGTATATATATATATATATATCGTAGAGAGTGAGAGGATAGAAAAAGATGTGTGTAATTCGTCCGAAAAACGCTGAATTTATAGATGTGGCCTGTGATTCCTTCCCATGCGATCGCATGGAAATTGGTCTTCCTGGCCATGAGATCGCATGGCCTTCTTTTACAGCTCAGGAAGCTTTGTTTTCTTTGCCGAAAGTTTTAATATATAATATATATATATATATATATATATATATATATATATATATATATATAATTTTAAGAATTAATTATATATTATATTATATTCATGTGCATAGTTGACTTGTAATGTTTAGTCCGTTGCGTCGCGCGTTGAGAGTTGACTCTGGTCCCGGTTCCGGATTTTCGAACGTCCTTTCGTACTATTTAATATCTTGTACTTTGCGTTTTGCAGCTTGTACTCTTGTAATTTCTAGACGTTTCTCATCAATAATTTGAACCACTTGGATTGTACTTTGTACTTTTTAGCTTTTTGGTCGTTTGCGTCTTCAATTCGTCGAATCTGTCTTTTGTCTTCACCTTTTATTATTTAAACGAATATCACTTGTAAATAGAACAGTTGCAACTAAAAGCTTGTCTTTCTTGAGGGATAATGCTATGAAATATATGTTCGTTTTTAGCATTATCAAATATTCTCACACTTGAGCGTTGCTTGTCCTCAAGCAATATAGTCTTGAAAAAAAAAAAAAAAATACTAGAATCACTTCTTTATTCTTCACACTTTGTACATCAGTGATTTCGATTTGGCGGTATGAACAATGATAGTAACGTTGTAGTTTACAGTCCCACATGACTATGAAAATTTAGATCCTTAAGAAAATTGGATCTTTATGAAAACATTTGATCTTTTGAAAATTAAATCTAGCTTTTACCCTAGATAAGTTTTTCGGAATAACCCTTCACCGGTGTTTGCAAATTGTTTTTGTGGGTTTTGTGGGTTTCAGATTTGAAAATTTTAGCTCAAAACTTGCGGTTTTGTGTCACCCACTTGCTAACCTTGTATTAGGAAAGCAACACGTCCAGTTTACTTGCTCCGTATATTACCTTTCGGTAAACTACCGTCCGGTTGTAAAAGAAAGCGTTGAACAAGCAACTGTTAAGGCAATGTCCCGTGACATGCTTTTAATTATGGTCTATAACGTGTCGGATGCAATTACTATCCTTTGTAGGAGCAATAGTAAAGATCACCCTATAATTTTTCGGTCTGGCACAAGGTCCTGTCTTCGACCATGCTATGCAACCACCGTTCTTATGGTTGACACCCGATTTGGTTCAGGTGACCTAATGAATTCTAGGTGAATTCCTAGGATTTTACGTTCAATGGTAATGAACGCATTAAAAATGGGTTTTCAGAAAACAAATTGGTTTGTAATTTGATCAAAATATTTTCTCGTTCAAGCTCGAGTTTAGATATTATCGAATTCCATGAGTTTGTAATTCTTAATCTTTAAGGTCAATCTCAAGGATTGAGTAATATCAGTCTTAAAAGCTAATTTTTGATCTTTAAGGAGATTATCCTTTCTGGGGATCTGATTCATTAGTCTTATAAGCTAATTTGCACGGTGCCCCCCATTGTACGAGACAGATCCTCTCATGGTTAGGATAAGTCTGACCACTTGGCGACCCTGTTTGATGCTGAGGTCCGTGGATTTCCAGCTGATTTTCGAGAAAACTTTTCAAGGTTTTTCGTAGACTCTACAACTGGTCTGGACGACAACTTCCTGACCTAAATCAAGAAGCGCGTGTCTTTTTCGGAAGACTTTACTTCCTTTTAATGATGGAATTGATTCATCGTGTAGATCCATCTTTCTTTCAAATATATTACAATTTACCGGGTAAAACAGTTAATTTTGTCCAAAACAAAAGTATCTTCAATTATTTATACAAAAATATGTGACATATGTTCTAAATAACTTGGTAAATTTTTCCCACACTTGGCTTTTATTTTCCTTTCTTTGCCTTTTTATTTTCCTCTATTCTATTTTAAATAAATTCTAACATTTTAGGTTGTTTCTCAATTTATGTCCTTTCTGAGCTAACAATAATTTCGGTGTTAACACCTAGTTTTATCGTTCATAAATATATATAAACATAATTCTGAATTCATTCATTTGAAAATTTTGAACAATTTTACTAGAATTGGGTAGTTAGTATATAAGACTAGGGCTGTTCTTTATTATCAGAGAGCACTAGATTCTAATACAACTACTGCGTTACTAGTATTTTTAATGGTAACCAAGTGTATAAGTTAAAAATTTTAAAAATTCGAAAGAATTTAACCCCTTCCCACACTTAAGATCTTGCAATGCCCTCATTTGCAAGAAATCAGTAACAATTTAAATTATTGAGGGTGATTAGCGTAGAAAAATGATTAAATTTTACCAAAGTTTCCAAACATATTGGTGTTTGTTTGTTGAATGATAAATGGTGCACATCATTTGTTCATTCCGTCTTGTTGTTACATCACATTTGTTTTTCATTTTGTCGTCAAAATTAGTAGCTTTTGCTGAACTTAATGCCAGTCATTGAAAGTTCGCTGTTTTACCCTGTTGTGTACAATTGAGAATATACATACATACAAATAATAACATGCATGATAATTTGAAATGAGACTTAACATCCCACTTTCAAATCAAATATGAAATATTAGTACAACATAATAAAAATGTTAAAACTTACATAAAAGTATCACAATATTATATGTTTAAACATAAATAAAAAAATAATAAAAAAAATAAAAATCACCAACGGGAACTATATCAATCTGGATAGGGGTTCCAGTTCATGTCGTCGGGCGAGTTCCATGGTTGGTTATAGGTGTACTGATAGGCCTGGTTGGGGTCGTAGAGAGTAAATGGTGGTCGCATATCAGGCTGGTGTGGAGGATAGTAAGCAGGTCGGGTCGGTACGTAGTTATGTGGTACCTGAGGTGATAGCTGGCTCATGATCTGATGCTGATGATAGTGCCATCTATCATGCTGTCGTTACCTGGAATGCTCGTACACATTCTCGGCGTGCCACTGCTCGAACTGACTAAATCTAGCCTCGTTTGTCATTTCTACCTCATCTATACGCTGGTAAACGTCAGTAACAGCCTCCCTAATGACATCCCTAATGTCATCCGCTTCCTCCATTTCCTCTTCTGAACCTCTCTCTACCTGTGGATGACGACCATCATATGGTGCTGCCTGATTGCGTCTGCTCTTTAATACCTTTGCACCCTGATAGACCTTCAATCCTAAAGTATCAACCTGTACCCTACACACCATCAGTGGACCCCCTTGATCCCTATCTACACCCAAATACTCTCCAATGAGAGGAACAAAAATACCTCCTCCTATTATTCCCCCGTCCTGTATTCCTGCCACCATTTTGGACAGATAGAAACCAACACAGTAGGGGATATTAACAAAGCTTCTAGTGTTTAGAATACACTTAAGGTAAAATAAATCGTGTAAGGTAATCTTCTCCTTGTTTTTACCTCTTTGTGTAATCGAATTAGCTAAAAATCTATGTATAATACGAAGCTCTGCTTTGTTAATATCTAAATAGGAGTGTCTTCCTCCCAGCGTAAAAACATTATAATTTGACATACGCCTCCAGACGGCGTCAGCGTCAAAATTCCTATCTACCCTTTCACCATGATAAATTAAATTTGTACAATCAGGTAGTAGTAATTCACCAGGAGTGTAAATCTGTAAAGCCCTGGCCATGTCCAGCATGGACATCCTATACATCCTACGGCCAAGTAAAAATCTAAAAAAATTCCTATCATCTAACCTAACTACATCCGCATTAAGTGATATAGTACTCATAAGCTCAACGCACCACTCTTTATATACAGGCCTACGAATGGTGAATAAACGTTCCCAATCAGGAAAAGAAGAGCTGCCATACCTTTGGATCAGATGCTGTCTAACTGAGTTAACTAGTTGAACCCTTTCCAAAGGCTCCCAATCGATTACCCTCGGTACTTCTACATTTTTCGTTACCAGTTTAAATTTGTTACTTTAGTATGTCGGGTAATCTCTCCAACTTCGATCAAATCTCAAATTGGGATGCAACTGTTCTTCATGAATCGTTGGGTGTTCTATTATTGGATGAATCGGAAATTGTATGTAGGCATTAACATATTCTTTTTGCGGATCATAATACGGTATGTGTTGATCAGGTTGTTGTTGTTGTTCCTGTTGTTGCTCCGGTTCATATTGTGGCTCATATTGCATTTCTGGTTGTGGTTCCGGAGCAGGTTGCCTCGATGATGACGATGCACCATAAGTATCGGTATATCTCTGCAAAACACATTAAACACAAAATTTGTGCATCCAAATATGCATTAGTGTTAGCAAAATAACAAATTAAAACAGTTACAATAACATGTTTAATCTATATTAAACTCATGCTCATTTTCACATTTTTATCAATTCTACAATTTTTCAAATAAGCATATATGAAAATGTTTACAAAGTTCATAAGCATTCTACTCAAATAATATGTCAAAATAATCATTACTAGCAATTAAACAAGTTTCAAATGGCATTTACATCAATTTAATCAAGTTCATGAATTTTAGACTTGAAAAGTCCACTTTAATCCTCAAAAATCATGTTTAGGATCAAAGTTTGGATCATTTAGCTACTTAAACATGTTACACTACTTAATTTAGCAATAATTCATGACAAAAATTGGCCATAACCTGTTTATATCAAAAAGCCCCAAATTGCTCAAGAACACAAACCCTAGATTTCTAAATTTTTTGAAGTTTTTGGCTTCAAATCATGTTAAATAGCATCAATCTAGGTTATACATGCATAATTTACTAACAATTTAACTCTAATTACACTAGAAATTAACAAAATTAAATTAGGTAAAAATTAGTTCAAGAACACTAAAACTGAAAATTTAAAGAGTTTAGGGGTGAAATCTTTACCTTTCTTGAAAAACTTCTTAACAAATTCATGATTAAAGCGGATTATAGCAAGATATTTGGTGAATTTTGGTGAAAAAAAATGAAGATTTTAGGGGTGTTTTTGGAGTGTGTTCGTATGTATGTGTGTGTGTTTATGAAGAAACAGAACATGTCGACTGACTTTTGTTCTTGCCCAGATTTTGTGCCTCATGCGATCACATGAGTTTTACAAGGGAACCCCATGCGATCGTATGGGGTCTGGTAAATTTTTTTTTTAAATAAAAACCTTCACTTAATAAAACATAAATTAATAAATTTTTTAAAAATTTGTTTCTTTTAAGAATGAGGGCGTTTCGGATCGTTGTCCTAGTCCGTCTCTCAACGAAGTTTTAAAATTTGTTACTTTTTAAGCGTCGTTTTAAAAGCAAAGATTTTTGGATTTTTTTAATGTTTTTGGCATACTTTAATTCAATAAGACTAAAAATAATGATAATAAAATTTTCTCGTCCCGCCCTCGGGTAAAGTAATTTCGGTTCAACGACCTAGTCTTCAACTCACGACGAATTTTAGAAATCATATTTTTAACTTAATGAAATAAAGTAAATTTTGTTTTTAAATTCACACCAAACTTATATTTAAAATGCATAAAATTAAAAATTCATATTATTAATATTTTTATACATACAAACTTATATTAAAAATATTAATTTTTAAAATATTTAAAAAAACTTAAATATATTGGTTTAAAAAGATTTACAATATTAATTTAATATTTATATATTAATTTTAGAAACAAGGTTGATAGGTCAGATCATGTTGAGATTGAGAGAAAAGATAAGATAGAGTGAGATTCGGTATATAGGAAGAAGACTCGGTATGAGAGAGAATCGGTAAAATTACATTCCACAGCTTCTAGAACTCGGTTACAATGCAATGGCTATCTAATTAGGACTACTTAGGTTCCTTATATAGCCCTCTTCTAAGGAACCTTCATTTAAAGCTTAATTCACATTAACACTATACAACTTCGGGGTCCTAACAATCTCCTCCTTAGTGTTAAATGTGAACTTTACAATATAATCCTATTGTGAAATCTTGAGTGGTCCAAATGTTAGTTTCCATCGTGAGCCATCTGGTTTTGAAACTTCTACTTGATTTTTTGAAATTTGCTTAGAAGTTTTCCAGACTCCCCATGCTTTCCTTGGATCTCCATCATGTAATGGATATTCATCCATTTCCTTGAAATACCTTCTCTTTCTCTGGCCATGAAGAATCTCAAACTGTCTTGTACGGATTCCGAGCTTTAAACGATCTCTGATATGCTTTATAAACTCTCCAAGACCCATTTTTGTATCAAAGTCATCAACCTTGCTTTGACGAATTTTAAGATACTTCAGTGCAACCTTAAGTGTTCCATCTGAATATTTGTTCAGCTCTTCAGTACGAATGAACACCTTTTCCTTTTGAGAATTTACAAATACAAACCCTTCGGGTTCGAATTGCATTTGAAACATCCTCATATCCTTCAGTCCCTCCGTAAATTGATTCGGACACGTTATTCGAATCTTTTTCCTATTTGCTTCGAGACCTATTTGAAAATCTTCACGTCTCATCAGTTCAATTGTCTCCATCATGTATCTTTTCACAGCTTCCAAAGCTTGAGCCTTAGCAAAAGGTCGAATGGTGATGATACTGAGGTAGTTGTAGATGTGAATGATGTCAAGCATATCAAGATTATGAAAATCTGCTTCTGTGAACTTGTACTCTTTCTCATCTTCTCTAATAACGTAGAACTGACTGATGACGTCTTTCTTTTCACTTATCTCTACTCCGACTCGAGCAATATTCAACACTTCTGAAATACGATATTTTCTTTGAAGCCACAAATCATCTTCATCTTTGTTGATATGTTTCCTCCACATAAACTCATACCAATTCCTTTCACTTGCTGGAAGCAATCGTGAACCTATATAAGTAAACCTTTTACTCCTTGGTGTATCTTTGATGCGGAAGATCTTGTAAGCATTTTCTTCGATGAATGTGTTTCGTAACATTATAAAATCATGTTCAACTCCCAATAACAATCTTTGTTCCTGATTCTTAAAGAATATTCCATGGTTGTATTTGAATCTGGAAATTACTGTTTCACTTGATGTAGATGTACCAGAAGTTGAGTTTTCATTAGCATTTGTTGGATGTGAACTCGATGAGGGTGAAGAATTCGATGAATGATCAGTAGGATTTGTTGCATCATCATTTGGAACATCATCATCTTCAATATGATCAAAGATATCATCTTCATTTGGATCAACATAAAGATTGTCTTCATTGTCATCAGAAGAATCCATTTCATCATCACTTTCTATTACTGGATCAGGATTCCCTTCATCTACAATCTCTACATCTTCCGAAATTGAAGATACTGAAGATAACTTGCTTAAGATGACAAACCCATCATCATCCGTCTCTTCAAAATAAAAATCACTTAAGTTTAAATCCTCATCTACTGGTCCACTATCAGCCTCTTTATGAACAATTGGAATTATAACTTGCTCAGGCTCCTTATCATCAATTTCATCATGTACAGAAACCATTTCTGATTCCGTCTGAACTTGTTGAGCTTGTGAAGCTGATGAAGACCTCACATCACCACCCTTGGTTGAAATGTTCACCGATAGATATTCTCCATCTATTCCTATCTCCCCCTCATGGCTATTCTGAGGATCAGAATCGTCATGTTCATCATCACGGTGAGGACTTAAAGGAGAAGAGCAGGAAGTAAGTGGATATCAAACACGAGAACGAAACAATGCTTGAAGTGAAGTGCATCGAAGAACATTAAGATTGACTCTAGAAAACATATGACTGAAATATTCTTGCTCCAAAGCATCATAGAAATGTGGTAAACGAGAGGGTGATGATGGAAAAGTAACAATGGGAACAGCAGCAGCAGCAGCATTGGATGAAGGCGATGTCGATGGAAGTATGTGAGTTGCCGTGAGGGCAGGTAAGGATGATTGTGCGGTAGTATTCTTATATGTAGGGTTGTACATACTACTAGTCAGATTCGTGATATTCCCTTCTGATGGAGGTTGGGTAACAACCGGAGTTGTCACCGGTGAAGTTTCTTTCGAAGCATCCGCCTCCATGACTTTAGTCTCATGGGACTCTGACAGAGTAGCAGAACTACCTTTCGGTTTAGCTCTCGCAGAGATATTGCTATCTCCGACTCCTGAAATCATTGATATACCATGAGGTGGCACATCTCTTTCAGTTAAAGAATCTTCCTCCAGACCCTGAGATTCAGAATCCGGAAGAGAAGTAGTTTGATCCAATGAATCACTTTCATGAATCAAGGAATCAGTCTGCTGGAAGTATGATAAATATCCCGAAGGATTGTCATGTTGACTCGTTTCCATGGGACGCGGCAGATCTCCCTCATCAAGATAAGCCGGACCTCGAGACCCTGTTGTACGTTGAGGTACAGGAGGATTTCCAGCCGATACGCAGGGTGCCTTTTCAAGATTTTTCGGCTCCCCTTCGGCCGTTCTGGACTTCAATGATTGAGTTTCCTCAATCGATTGAGTCAACGCAGACTTTACTGCAGAGGAATACTTTACTTCCTTAGATGCCGAAGCACCGTACTTTGTAGGATTTATTATTAAGTCCTGTTTAGATTGGATGGGCTTAGTGGTCTTTGTACCATCCGTGCGTTTAGATCTCTTGCCTACCGAAACTTGCGCTTCATTTAGCGTAGGGCTTACTGTTATTATTGGATGTGATACAGAGATGGGTGAGGGTGACCTAATTGGTTCTAGGTCATGGTCTGTATCACCAACGGTAGGAGTAACTGTTTGGCAGGCGATAGGTGTCGAAGTCCTAGATCTAGTTACTCGTTGGGTTGGCGGAGTCTGAATCATCTCATCAGGTATATATTGAGTTCTCTTAGGAGAATGTTCGGGAGACGATTCAGATGCTGTTGCTGAAGTGTCGGTGTCACTGCTCACTTCGAGTGTTGTGGAAAGGGTTGGTTCAATCCTAGTTGGACTAGGTCCCCTGATCCTCACGGGTTGAGCTTGGTGTACTGCCCTAGATCGTTTAAGGTTCACCCTAAGTGGAGGATTAGCTGGCCCGGGTGGTTGAACTACATGTTCCTCTACAACCTCTGGGGCTGGAACCGCGGCGGGTTCAACTTGTTCTTGTTGTACCGGGTTCGGAAGAGGTATTCCTACAGCCTCAAAATAAGAACGCATACGCGCGTCTTGGGGTTCAGCTAGCCTCACTAGCCAATTTGGAATCGGCGCAGTGAATTGATTATCAGATACCATCGGGGTATTCATCTTCAGCTCCCCAAATCGTTTCATCTGTAATCCATGTGTACCTGGTACAAATATATTTGCATTTCTGCAAGCATTTATAGCATCATGGATAAAGATACAGAAAAACCTTTCGCAAGGGATGTATGAACCCCTTGGTTTATCAACTTGACCTTGAACCAAGTCCCATATTAGTTCTGCATAGTCAGGAGTTTCTACTCTTATGAAAGAGTAGAACAACTTCAGCATAGGCACAGTCAGGCTGTCGGATCCACTCCTTGTCATCAGCAAGCATCTGTTCATGATTGAGAAGATCACATACCACCTTGAATGCAGATATTTCTTCTGAAACTTAGCCGGAGGAACATTGCGGGCTCCAACATAACCAAGATCGAAGACAGATGACATCATCTGTTGAGTAGCAGGAAAAGAAGGAGCATTATGCACAACAGGAAGTCTGAATATCCTCCTGAAATCAGCCTTAGTGATACTCCTCCTCCCTTAAACTCCTCTCAGTTGAAATTCAAAATGAGCTTGTGTTCCCTATGGATTTTCAGCAGTAGGTTGTGTAGCTTCCACAAACCTAATTGTTCTGTTAAGTAGTTCCAGATCTGTTACAGGTACACTGACTGTAGAGTTTAGAGCAGGCCACAGAGTGTGCCTCTCTAGAATTGCAGTCCAGTAGTTGCAGGGAATGTTGGTTTCAGAGTTGATGAAGTGATTGTTCATCATTTAGCTGTATAAATAAGAAATAGAAGACCACAAGATATTTAACATTAAGCATATATCTCTATTCTTATTTGCCTTTGAAATCCTTTGTATAAGTTTTATCTTTTATATTTTATGATTTTTATGGTTTTTCTAAGATATAAAAATCCTTTATTCTCAACTATGAACAAGTAACTGACAATCATGACATTCATATGATATTCATCATAATACAAATTCATCATGCAAAATCAATTATATAACACAAAGAATCAGAACAATACTTAGTCAAATTTTAAACACATTTCAAGCAGATTCGGTAGTCATGAAAACTTGAGATTCTGTAACCAAATGAGCTTGAGTTTTTAGATCAGAAAGATATAGAATAAACATGTTAAGTGTTTGAAGATAAAAATCAGAAAGTTTCAAGGTACCAAAAGTCAGATTCGGTATCAAGAGAAAAACAGATTCAGTATCTCCAAAATTAACATAAAGTCACTCAAACATGCATATTCTATCATGTAAAATCATAACCATAATCAATTAACCACTCAATTAGAAGCAGATCAACATGTTAATCGTATGAACAGACTCGGTACTGTAGATATAACATATTCTGTAGATACAGAATCCATCAAACAATCAATTAAACATGTAATCAAGCTTGGTCAAATGATAGATCAATTAATATAACTCAGAGTAGACAAGAATTCATGTTAATTAACCAAATCAATTGAGTTTAATCAAAGCTTAAAATAAAACGACTCAGACTTGGTATAATAAACAAAATTTCAAAATTGAGAGTCAAAATCCAGTTATTTTGATCTTTTCTGGTTGAAAAACATTTAATTATCTCAGATCTACATGAGTGTAACTAAAGCAATGATTAAAATGAAATTATACCAAAGATTTGAAGAAACAGAAGAACGGATTCGGTAGATTAGGCAGATTCGGTATGATCACTAAGACTCGGTAGGTAATTAAGCACAGTAAGAGAGTTAGTTTGACTTTGACCCTCCTTTTATAGATACCGAAGATAAAATACCGAATGGGCTTTACCGAATGGGCCTATTTTACCGAATGCAGTCCACTTTTCAAAACTTTATCAATTTAACTTCAAAATCTTGACAAATTGACTTTTCCTCTTAAAATTCATTTCAATCTTTTCATGTAAAACAATTCTGAGACAATTTTTGAAAAATTTCGAACTTACCGAATCTGTACTGTTGGATGTCAGATTCGGTATAATGCTAAAAATAGCATTTAAGTAAAAATCAAATATTTTTAGATTTTCTCTTTTTCAATTTTTATGAATTTTTCAAAATAAGATTTGTACTTAAAAGAACTTTGAATTTGAGAACAAAGTACAAATCTTCAGTGATACCAATTGTTAAAACGGGTTGCATACTGAGATGTATACAAGCCTTAGTGAATTATTTCAGATATAAAACAAAGAGTTTATGAATTCACTTTTGAAAAACAATATTTTTGATTAATTTTCTCATTTTCTCCCCCTCAAAATGTGATATACAAGAAAGTAAATCTGCATTTTGATAAAATAACCCAGAAAATGAATTAACTCCCCCTTGAAATATGATATCAATGAGTTACCTCCCCCTTATGTAACCATTGAACGATTATATCCAGGAAGTTATCATAAATCTAAAGGCTCCCCGTTAAAAGATGATATCCAAAGCATATGAAAGAAGTTGCTCCCCCTAGAAAGTATCTACTCCCCCTAAACACAAGATCCCAAGAATAAGTCCCAACAGATCTAAGGAATATCAAGCACTATACTCTACCATGCCAATCTCTTTGATCAAGAACTTTAGCCTAAGTTCATCTAAGGGCTTAGTGAATATGTCAGCTAATTGCTCTTTGGTAGGCACAAAGTATAACTCTACATCCCCTTTCTCTACATGGTCCTTAATGAAATGACAGCGAATATCTATGTGTTTAGTCTTAGAATGCTGGACCGGGTTACTTGTTATTGCAATAGAACTTTGTGAATCACAGTAAATTGGGGTCTTAGAAAACTTAAAGCCATAGTCTGAAAGTTAAATTTGCATCCACAAAACTTGTGAACAACAATGAGCTGCAGCAATGTACTCAGACTCAGCTGTTGATAAAGACACACAGTTCTGCTTTTTGGATGACCAACCAACTAGCCTATTTCCCAACATCTAAATTGATCCAGATGTGCTTTTTCTATCAACATGGCAACCGCCATGATCCGCATCAGTGTAAGCAGTGAGATTGAAATCGGATCCATGAGGATACCAGATCCCAAGGTTAGGTGTACCTTTAAGGTACTGAAAAATCCTAACAACCGCTTTGGAATGAGACTTCTTAGGGTTTGACTGAAAGTGAGCACAGACAGTTACAACAAGTGTAATGTCGGGTCGACTTGCAGTCAGATACATTAAAGAACCAACCATGCTTCGATAAAGTGTAAAATCAAAGGGTTCCCCATTAGTATCAGCATCCAGTAAAGTCCTCATTGGGGTTGTCATTGGTTTTAAAGCAGTCATTTTAAAACATTTTAGCATATCATTGATATACTTTGTTTGACTGAGAAAAATCCCATTTGGTAATTGTTTTACTTGTAACCCCAAAAAGAAATTTAACTGGTCAAGCATGCTCATTTCGAATTTGTTGGCCATAAGGTCACCAAATTCTTTGCATAAGGCCGGGGACGTGGAACTAAAAATAATGTCATCAACGTAAATTTGAACCAAGAGAATGTAACCGTGGTTTTTACGGATGAATAGCGTTGTATCAATCATTCCACGAGAGAAGCCATTGTCCAGCAAATACTTTGTTAAGGTCTTGTACCATGCACGCGGTGCTTGCTTCAGACCATATAAAGCTTTCTCCAAGTAGTATACGTGATTTGGATGAATAGGATCGACAAAGCCTTCTGGTTAATCGACATAGACTTCCTCTTGAAGATAACCGTTCAGAAAAGCAGTTTTGACATCCATTTGAAACACCGTGAACTTCACGTGAGAAGCAAATGCAAGGAAAAGACGAATAGCCTCAATCCTAGCAACCGGAGCAAACGTTTCGTCATAATCAATACCCTCTTGTTGTCGATATCCCTTGGCCACAAGACGTGCCTTATTCCAAACCACAATTCCATCAGAATCCTTCTTGTTCTTAAAAATCCATTTAACCCCTATTGGTCGCTGACCCGTTGGTCTTGGAACCAATCGCCATACTTTCAACCATTCAAATTGATTGATCTCTTCTTGCATTGCAACCACCCAGTTCAGATCTAGTAAAGCTTGAGTAACCGTTGTTGGTTCAATCTTACTAAGAAAGGCATTGTATAGACACATATTCCAAGTAGCCCTTCGAGATGAGACTGGAGCAGATGCATCACCAATAATAAGATCTATTGGATGAATTTTAGTCCATCGGTTGTGTGGAAGAGGTTGTACATCAGTAGTATCCATTGAAACATCAACCGTTGTTGACGTTGAGCCTTGATCCACTTGATCTGATGTAACATTATCTAATGGATTCAATAGAGTATCTGGAGAAACAGCTGGAGTTGTATCAACTGATGAATCTTGAATTGGTTCAAGATTATCAGTAACAGGAGGTGGTAGGGAGGATGAAGAAGCAACAGGTGAATCAGTTGGTGTTGTATCTTCATCAAAAAGACTCTGTTGAGTCTCCATAGTAGTTGATTGTGACGGTGTAACTGGTACGGATTGAACATTTGAAATCCGTTGAGGAGCATAAAGACTATCAAACAAGATATCCAGTTCCTCTGATGTAACCGTAGGAACACCCTTCGTCGAGAAAATTGAGTTTTGCGCGGAAGAAGAAGTAGCCAGGTTAGGATCGGGTTTTGAACTGAGTTGTTCAAAAGCCATTCCCGAAAATTCATCGAACTTGACATTGATGCTCTGTTTAATCGTTTTTGTCCGTTTGTGATAAACCCGATAAGCAACTTTGTTCGAAGAATAACCGAGAAATATGGCTTGATCGCCATTTGGATCAAAATTTCCGAGGCTGTCAAAGTCGTTAAGCACATAGCATATACAACCAAAGACACGGAAATATTTGACATTCGGGCGTCTACCATATAATAACTCATATGCAGTTTTATCAAAACATTTATTAACAATACAACGATTCTGGGTATAGCATGCAGTTGTAATGGCCTCCCCTGTGATGACCCGGAAATTTCCGACCAAATTTAAACTTAATCTTATATGATTTCGACACGATAAGCAAAGTCTATTAAACTGAGTCTCATAATGTTTGAACTATTTCATATATGCAATTACCCTTCGACTATTTCCGACGATTCACGAACAACTATATAATTAGATGCATATAGATATTATTGAAATAATATATGATTAAACTGTTAGAATTAAATATGTAAAATAATATGCGATGTAATGGAAACTATATTTATAAATATATAGATATATATAATTATGTATATAAATATTACTTGTAAATATATAAAGTTATATTAAATCTATTTATTTAAAAATATATAATATATTTGTTTTAGTAATTAAACTTGCTATTTTAAAACTGTTTATATATAGAATGTGAATATATTAAAAATAAATGATTTCGAGCTTAATTAGTAAACGTCAGTAACACTCGGTTGACGTTTTGTTAGTTTTAATATAGATATAGTACATGTTCATGAGGGATTGAAATGAAAGTTGAACTGTAAATTGATTGCGAAGATCTTAGATTTGTTAAAAATATTTTTACCTTTTTAAGTTTAAATATTTGTACTTCGTACATATAAATTGGATCATAAAATAAATAATTATCGAACCTTTTTGATCAGGTTTCAAACAGTTTACAAGTGAAATAATTAAATATATTTAATCTAAAAATTTGAGATTTTTAGGAACACTTTTATACGTTAACTGTTTAGCAATGGACATGGTATAGCCATCAGTGATAAACTGTCGGTAGAAGATTACAAGAAATCAAGCTGTTTACTGTACGTCATGTTTTATTTCAATTCACAAGTCTTTAGATTATTATTATATTATTATTATTATTAAATATCTTTTACTGTTTTTAAAGTTTCAATAATATGCATTAGTACTGTTACCTTTTAACTTATTAAATGATATATGATGATATATGTTATCTTTATATGTATGCATATATACTCGACCAACTTAATTACCATTACCATCGACACCCATCACCACTTTTGATCTTCTCCTTCTCCTTCGTTGAAACTACAAACCATAGAACCACCACCCTTTGGCTAAGCCACTTTAGCCGATCACCTTCACCTTCAAAACAACCCACTTTGATCACTTCACTACCACCTTTCGAACTACCATTTAACCACCATTTGGTTGGGCTGCTCGACGCCATCAAACACCACCATTGAAAGAGATAATAATTTCACGTACAAGATCAAACCCACACATGATTTATCTCTGTTTTCTTTGTTAAACCATCACCACGTTTCTACCATCCTCCTATTTTTTTTTTAGCCAACAATAAGAAACACAAAACATAAACTATCAACACCATTACAACCACATATTTTATCATGGAACCTATACATACCTCTTCTTAAGGGTTTTGAGTATCTCCCTCGTGGAAGTCTATCTGAAGTTTGTCTCATGAAAATATGTGTCGAAAACATGGTAAACCGAAGCAACCATTTTCTTGTTCAATGGTAATCAAAAATCCATTTGTATATTATGATTATTATTATTATTTTTTTTTTTTTGCCAACTCCTACTGTTTTGGTTATGAACGAAACTTAAACCGTCGCCTACTATTTTTGAAGCCACTTGTGGCCACTCATCTACTTTACAACAATTAGTGTCAAACTTTTGCTTGCTTCTTATACTCTTCCAATTCTGAAACAACAACATAATAACGACGATAAGATAGTAACGTAGATGATGATACAGTCGATAATGAACTGTGATTGTAATTATAAACTATAGGAGGAATGTTTTTATGCGGTGCTAACGATTTAATAACTATCTTTGTAGCTCCAGAATGTTTCAGTTTATGCTCCTACCTATTATCTGGATATACCAAGAAAGATGTACGGTCTAATGATTAGATGATACGTGAATTAAAGAAGGTGACATGATTTTGATGATGATGGAAATAATAGGATAATACAATTACTGTTGATTTGGGTTTTAAGTTTGAGAGAAGAAGCAAACAGAAATAGTGGGGTTTAATAGAGTAAGGACCCCATTTGTTTCAGAAAGAAATAGATGGGCGAGTGGTTTATAAGGTGGTTGTTTAAACAAGAGGTTCTGAGTTCGATCCTAGCTCGCAGCAGTTTTTTTTTCATTTAACAGCTGGGCCGTAAATGTTTGGGTCGAATCCTTATTCTATGCTTTGTTGGGCCGAAAGCTATTATACCTTGTTGGGCCGAAGGCTGTTAAGTTATGTTGTGCCGAGATCCAAGCAATTAAGTTGGGTCATGAATAAATTGGGACGAGGTAGAGAATAAATTAAAAAATTTATGAAGCGGATATGAGTTAGAAAAACAGATACAGAAGACTGGTGAGGGGTGTTGCGGGTGAGCAGGAGGTCATGAGTTCGAACCCGGATTGGGGCATTTTCTTTTTAGAAGGGCTTTTGAGGTAGTCTTCAATTTTAAAAAAATTAGTGTTATCATTATTGTTAGTAATATTACTATGTATGATGAACCTTAGGATTATTATTATGGTTATCATTATTAATTATTGTTACAAGTATTATAAATATTATTATTATTATTAAGTATGAGTATTATAATTATAATTATAATTATAATTATTATTATTATTATTATAATTATTATTATTATTATTATTATTATTATTATTATTATTATTATTATTATTATTATTATTATTATTATTATTATTATTATTATTAACAAAAGTATTATTATTAAAATTATCATTTTTAATGAGATTGTTATAATTATTATTAAGTATTAGGTATTATTATGAAAATTATTATTTTCATTATTGTTATTATTAAACTATTCATTTTTATTAAAAACTACTATTATTATCATTATTATAAATTTATTATTAAAACTATCATTATAATTATTATCCTTATTATTAACGCTAGTATTAACATTATCATTATTTTAATCAATACTAATATTATTTTAGTTTAATATAATTACTATTTTAACGAACAAATAAGATATATACATATAAAATAGTTGATACATATTACATAACAAAACTAATATTTTATATACAAAATGAATGCATTTAATTAAATAATGAAATATATATAAGTTATTAATATAAAAATTATATCACTAATAATAATATATATATTTATTCGATTACGATTATATATATTAATGATTACACAAATAATATAGGTTCGTGAATCCGAAGCCAACCCTGCATTGTTCAATATAGTCATATGTATTTTTACTACAAAATACATTAGGTGAGTTTCATATGATCCCTTTTACTCTTTACATTTTTGGGCTGAGAATACATGCAAATGCTTTATTAACTGTTTTAAAATATTTATATGCGTGAGTTTCATTTGATCCCTTTTACTCTTAACATTTTTGGACTGAGAATACATGCAAATGTTTTATTAACTGTTTTACAATATTTATATGCGTAAGTTTCATTTGCTCCTTTTTTAAATGCTTTTGCAATATATATTTTGGGACTGAGAATACATGCGCTGTTTTATAAATGTTTTACGAAATAGACACAAGTAATCGAAACTACATTATATGGTTGAATTATCGAAATCGAATATGCCCCTTTTTATTAAGTCTGGTAATCTAAGAATTAGGGAACAGACACCCTAATTGACTCGAACTCTAAAGATAGATCTATCGGGCCCAACAAGCCCCATCCAAAGTACCAGATGCTTTAGTACTTCGTAATTTATATCATGTCCGAAGGAGGATCCCGGAATGATGGGGATATTCTTATATGCATATTGTGAATGTCGGTTACCAGGTGTTCAATCCATATGAATGATTTTTGTCTCTATGCATGAGACGTATGATTATGAGAAACGGATATATGAAATCTTGTGGTCTATTAAAATTATGATATGATTATTTATGATAAACTAATGAACTCACCAACCTTTTGGTTGACACTTGAAAGCATGTTTATTCTCAGGTATGAAAGAAATCTTCCGCTGTGCATTTGCTCGTTATAAGGATATTACTTGGAGTTGTTCATGACATATTTCAAAAGACGTTGCATTCGAGTCATTGAAGTTTATCAAGATTATTACTAAGTCATTTATAGTTTAGATATATTATGAAATGGTATGCATGCCTGTCAAATTACGATGAAATGAAAGTTTGTCTTTAAAAAACGAATGCAATGTTTGTAAAATGTATCATATAGAGGTCAAGTACCTCGCGATGTAATCAACTGTTGTGAATCGTTTATAATCGATGTGGACTTCGTTCGGATGGATTAGGACGGGACCTTACAGTTGGTATAAGAGCGGTGGTCTTAGCGAACCAGGTCTTGCATTAGTGTGTCTAACTAATGTAGTGACCCAAAAAATTTCGACTAATTTTAAATCAAACTCTCGATACGATATTGTATTTTCAACACGATAAGCAAAGTCTGTTAGGTTGGATCTCAAAAATTTTGAACTGTTTCATATATTCAATTGACCTTCGACCATTCTCGACGATTCACGAACAACTATTTGTAAATAGTTACATATATATTTAAATATATGTATATATATATAATAATATATATAAAAATATTTATATATATATATATATATTACTTGTAAATATATATATAATTATAGTAAATCTATTTGTTTAAAATATATAATATATTTATGTAGTAGAGCTTGTTATTAAAAACTGTTTATATATATAGAGAGAGTATATTGAATATAAATGATTTCGAGCTTAATTTGTCAAAGTTTGTATTACTCGGTTGATATTTTGTTAGCGTGCATATAGATTTAACATGAGTTTATGAAGGATTAAAATAAAAGTTAACTGTAAATCGATTACTAAGATTTTAGATTTGTTAAAAATATTTTTACCTTTTTAAGTTTAAAAATTTGTACTCCGTACTTATAAATCGGAACAGAAAATAAATAATTTTTGAACCTTTTTGATCAGGTTTCAAACAGGTAACGAGTGAAATAATTAATTATATTTAATCTAAAAATTTGGGATTTTTAGGAACACTTTTATACGCTAACTGTTTAGCAATGGACACGATATAATCATCCGGGACAAAGTGTCGGTAGATATTCCAACGCAGAGACTGTTTTCCTGTTTTCATTCATTGCACCTCATGTGAATTAGAAGATTTTTATATATTATATTATTATTATTATTATTATTATTATTATTATTATTATTATTATTATTATTATTTATTATTTATTATTTATTATTTATTATTAGTAATTAGTATTATATATTATTTATCTTGTTAGTATATGCATATATGTATGAATATATATGCTATTATCGGGAGCTACCTTCATCACACTTTCTTTTTCACTCAAAACATCACCTTTGTCATGCTCGATCACACTGGTTACCACCCATGATTAACCACGAGCCGTATCACCACCATAGAAACACCACTCTCCACCACTTTAAAACCCGTCACCCATGTTAATCGACCAAACCACCACTCGAAGCCTATTCACTGCTATTGCGTTCATTTTTCTGTTTCAATCAACCGCCACCGAACACCCTTCACCTTCTCTGACTACCCTGCACAACCGTCACCAACCTCCTTGAATCACCACTCTCTTTCTCCTCTCTCTCTCATCTTCGTAAACCTTTAAAACCATCGTGAACTACCATTTATTATTTTTTTTTCTGCAGCCCTTACAGCAGCTCCTGCTGCTACGTGATCTATATTATTATTCTTTTATCACCATTTAACCACCTGCTCATAATTAGTTGTCATTGCTACTGATTTCGGTTTAAAACCCAGATGATGAACAATGATACATAAAATAACGATGAATGAAGTTGATGGTGATTGTAGACGAAGATAACTATAAAGATGATACAGGTTTCTGTTGTAGTTGCAGCTGCAATTTCACTTACCTCTGTTCGATTTTAAAACCTAAAAACAAAATCCTCGAACCTCTTTTAAAAACTACAGCTGCTATGTTATTACTATTTCAATGATGATGCTATAAGAACAACCATGAGTTGATGATTAAAAAGATGATGATAATGGTTAATTAAGGATTAGGATAACTGATTAGGATATAAATCGATGATAAGATTAAAGATTGTAGATGATGAAGATGGAAGGTTGATAGTGAAATCTACGTTTTTTTTTATTTCCTACTGACGTTTGGAAACCACAAAGCTATTTTGTTGGGCTTAATGATTTTAATACTTGGGCAGTGTTCCTTTTAATTTAAATATTGGGCTGAGAAATGAAATCGGGCTTATGATTTTATTGTTGGGCCGAAGTCTAACAATTTGCTGTTGGGCCAAAAGAGTTCGACTATGATGATAGTTTATAGGATTTAGTTTATGATCCAAATCATAAAAGCTGAAATAGAGGGATGGTTGGGTGGTGTGGTTGTAAGCTAGAGGTCTTGGGTTCGAGCCCGAGCATGAGAGTTTATATTTTTTAAAGCTTGTTACATGGAGGTAGCATTCCTATTATCTTATTATAATAATAATTATTATTAGTATTGTTATTATTATTAATTATTGATGTTATATGATTAATATTATTATTATTAATAAGTATTAGTATTAAGTGTTATTATCAAAATTATTATTTTCATTATCATTATTATTAAACTTATTATTTTTATTAAGAACTATTATTATTATTATTATTATTATTATTATTAAAAGTGTCATTTTTATTAAAACTATCATTATCAAAATTAACATTTTTATTATTATTATTATTACTATTATTACTATCATTATTATTATTTTTAACTTTGTATTATTACAATTATTAATTTTTGCAAACCGAAGATATTTATATATAAAAATATAGTTATGTATACTGATAAAACATAATATTATGTTTTAACTAATATAATATTATTTTGATATAACGTTAATTAAATCATATATCAAATAAGCATTTTAATATATAATAAGTATTAATAAAATTTTATATAAATATTAATCTTAATACATAGCTAAATATATATAATTTTGTTTTTATGTGTGTTAATATATATAACTGATATAGGTTCGTGAATCCGAGGCCAACCCTGCTTTGTTCAGAGTCGTCATATGAATATTTTTACTACAAAATATTGTATTGTGAGTTCATTTGATTCCCTTTTACTATTTATATTTTTGGGACTGAGAATAAATGCGCTGTTTTTACAACTGCTTTATTAAATGCTATTGAAATATATTTTGAACGTAAATACATGAAATGCTTTTATAAATATTTGACGAGATAGACACAAACAAAATATTCCTCGAATGAATTATTATGCAGACAGAAGTTCTGCGGATTATTGTTGAATTATGTGGACATGATAATTGCCACCGTTGAATTATGTGGACATGATAATTGCCACCAATTGATATAAATGTTATGTATCGAGAGAATGATTTTATACACAGGTTATGTGTATGTTTTTTTGCGCACAAGATATGTGTACGGATACTAAGATTTATGAAAGATGATTTCGTACACGAGAAAGGTGTACTGTATTTAAAAGATATCGCATGTACATTACAGGTGGGTATAGGATTCGGGCCCATTTGTACCATGCAGCATTTAAATCTAGTGGTCTATCAAAATGATGAATTTTATTGTTTATGATAAACTTATGAACTCACCAACCCTTTGGTTGACACTTTTAAGCATGTTTATTCTCAGGTATGAAAGAAATATTCCGCTGTGCATTTGCTCATTTTAAAGACTTTATTTGGAGTCGATCATCGCAATGGGACCAGATGTTGGTGACTTCGTCCAGATGGATTTGGACGGGGTATGACATGTGGTATCAGAGCGGTGGTCTTAGCGAACCAGTTCTTGCATTAGTGAGTCTAATTGTTAGGATGCATTAGTGAGTCTGGACTTCGACTGTGTCTGCATGTCAAAAGTTTTGCTTATCATTTAGTGTCTAAAATTCTTTGCTTATCATCCTAAAAGTCTAGACACGTCTTACTGCCTCTATTGCATAGATAGTGTATAGATAAATTCATATCTTAGCGTATCTGTTATTGTTACCTTTGCCTGACAGCTTCCGTAGATTCCTCCGTAACTTATGGGATTCTAGTATTATATATGCATATGTAAATTATGTATTTCAGGGTACTAATCTACATCCTATAATCTATTTCTTATCGAAAATCCTTCATCTGATCGTACGAGATGAATCCCTCAACCAGTTCGAGTCCCTCAGATTTCGATAGCTATTCCGATAGTTAGTCCGACAGCTATTCCGACATGGATATTCACCTAAGCTCCGAAAGCGGTGTCACCAAAATGAATCATCAATCAGCCATCCCCAATTCATTTGATGGGTTTGTAGTCGACTTAATCAATGGAGACACGAAAATGGCGATCCTTTCCACCAACCAAATTTCCCTCTTGGCGAAGAACCTGAAACACTTACCGACGAATCTATCCGAAACACCATTTTCAGCCTCATTTCCAGAGTAGTTGACACGATTATATTCTATCCATAATTCTAAACCTTATTCATCCGCTCGTTCGAACCGATAATCATCCTTGTATAACAGAAGAAGTTAACGAGCTTCGCGCCCGAGTTGTAGCCTTGGAAAATATAGTGCAAAAGGTACCAGCTTCAGCAACATTACCGGCGCCAACAGTATCACCAATATCAACACCAGTACCATCAACAATCCATGCCTCAACATTATATACTATACCTCGAGTATAATCATCATTTTACATATGGTTCTACCTCATTTATCTTCATTCGTCATGATGATTATGTAATCTCTAATGTTTTAGAGATTATGTACTCTAATTTTAATCGAAAATCCAATGAGTTAAAGTTATATTAACTCATTAAATCCATAACTACATCTGAAGAAAATATATATGTATATATGTCTCCATAAAGATTGTAATTAAAAATTCTTTTGTACAAACTGTTAACGGTGAAAATATTTTAACGAGTAGGTAATACCCGAGGAATATTTAGATTTCACATTAATAAGTTACACTGTACATTCTTCGAAGCTGATTCAATAGTCGTTTACTATCCTACTTACATCCACCGATATACAAATCCGTTCACCACAGAATAACCATATTCATCCAATTTCATAGTGGGATTTTGATTTATCAGAATCCAACAAGTGGCATAATGAAGAAAACATTGGACAAAATAAAATTTGTTAGAAACAAACAAATTAACTATGAGAAATTTTGTTAAGAATCCACGCTAACTGTTCCTAGCTAACTGTTCCTAGCTAACTGTTCCTAGCTAACAGTTAATTCCGTATTACTTTTTATTTATCGTAATTTATTTACCGCAATTTATTTAACTTATTTTATTTATCGCAATTTTAATTCTCGCAATTTTATTTATCGTCATTTAATTTCTGTTATTTATTTTACGCACTTTAAATATCGGGACACGTATACAAGGTTTTGACATATCATATCGACGCATCTATATATATATTATTTGGAATAACCATAGATACTCTATATGCAGTAATGCTGGAGTTAACTATACAGGGTTGAGGTTGATTCTACAATAATATATATACTTTGAGTTGTGATCGAGTCTGAGACATGTACACGGGTCACGATACGTATTAATTAATTCGAATATTATATATTAAACTATATATGAATGATTGGACTGTTAACTGTGGACTATCGACTTTGGACGAATAATATTGGGCAATTAAAATGAATTAAAATACTGATTATAACATATGAAACTAAATAATTCTTCAAGTTTGCCACTTGATTTCATCTTAAACCTCATTTGTATCCTGACGACTACAATCTGCGTTCAAACCTTTCATGATTCTTGAAAACACCTCAATCGAGAGGATGAACCAACCGAACTTCATCTACGGAAGAAAAGATTGATACATATAGTTTTACACCTGAAAAACACTCGGAACCTGAGTAAACGTTTAACACATAGCTGTGCTAATTCCTTTAGTGTTATTATTAACGAAAATAACTTTGCAACTCTTGATCAAGATAGCCAGTTTTGTCACAGCTCCAGCAAGTCAACTTTGACTTTTCGTAAAAAACAACCTTATTATAACCTTGATATATATGCGTCCTCTTTTATTGTTACCGAGGAACCTTTTATATTCCACCATATTACCATCAGCGTTTAATCATCTAAAAACACAATTCTCCTGAAACCACCTCGGATTGATAACCGGCGATTCAGATATGGCTGCATTAAATGTAGAGGAAACAGTAAAATTGTAAATGGCCTAAATGGTCAAAAGTTTGATGATAAAGAATGGAGTGTTGGGAATGCTCGATAGAAAAGTTGGTACTGAAAAACTGATTGAGCTAACCATGAAGGAGACCAAGGACAAATACGAGGACCAAACCCTATATTCAAAGAATCCAGATGATTTTGTATCCGATAAAATCTTTAGAAAATATCTTACTCTGTACTCATATTAAATCTTGTGGAAAAATCTCTCTTCATCAACCTTCAAACTTAGAAATTCCAAAAATATCATCATAAATATCTTCGATATTTTTGAGGATATTTTTCATAAATATTCTTGTCCGAAATTATTAATCTCTTCGTGCTATCAGTGTTACATCATATAGAAACTGTTAGTTTCTATATTCTGTAAATTTACGAGCTTAAATGTTATTGAAGTAATGTTGGGAACTGATGCATGAGTTAGTATAATATAATGACACTTGATCAACGTGATTATATTACAGTAAGTCATGCTGAGTTTCTAATGAAATGTGATGATGGTTCACAGTAGATCATACCATCATCATGTGTCATGTTACATAACTTTTTCATTCTACTTAACTCCTGAACATATCAAGAAAATGTATTCTTGATGGTTCTATCTTCCGTGATGTTGATAAATTTAAAAATCAAATCGTGCTATCACGTTCCTTCCTGCCTAGAACATTATAATCATTCGAAACTCTATATCTACAAATTCTGGACTATTATTCGTTTGATGTAGAATCGGGACGAGAAAACAAAAGCATGAAGCTCCGAAAGAGAAAGGGGGTATAAATCGCAGTAAATAAAAGAGAGCATTAACTGTGAATGACGATGATTATAGAAGACGGAAGCAGAGACTCTAAAATATAAGAGAAAATATAAAGCCCAATAACAACACGGAGGTTACAAACCATGGATATTAATACGAATAGCAATATAAAGACACGGTATAATTAAGAATAGTATCACCCCAAGGTAATAGTATAAGTAAACAGATTCTTCTGATGGAAGATTGAAAAGAAGGATGCCAGAAATGATAATTAGAAAAATATCAAGGATTAGAACTGGATTAAGCATTTTCACAATCTTTTGGATGTATGAACTAAGAAAGAAAGTATAGGAATGGTGAGAATAACAAAATGGAAGAGGTAAATTTATAATGGAAACATCCGACAGAGCAATCGAGACAGATGATCGCATTAAATTAAAGAGATCTTAATTTCCATAAATCCCGAAGAATCAGATCTTATAGATTTCCTAGATTTTCTTTTAAATCTTTTGAATTCCGGAATTCAACCCCGACTCTGTCAAAAGTTAAGATGAATCTTTACTTTCCTATTTCACTCTTTAGTGATAGCTACATTCGTACTCTTTGAATAATCGAATTATTTTTATCCATATTACTCAATGATAATAAAACTAAATTTATCAACTCATATTCGTCATGAAAACATTTTTATTGTTAGCCATGACGTCCTCACTCAAATTTCGGGACGAAATTTCTTTAACGGGTAGGTACTGTAGTGACCCAGAAAATTTTGACTAATTTTAAATCAAACTCTCGATACGATATTGTATTTTCAACACGATAAGCAAAGTCTGTTAGGTTGGATCTCAAAAATTTTGAACTGTTTCATATATTCAATTGACCTTCGACCATTCTCGACGATTCACGAACAACGATTTGTAAATAGTTACATATATATTTAAATATATGTATATATATATAATAATATATATAAAAATATTTATATATATATATATATATTACTTGTAAATATATATATAATTATAGTAAATCTATTTGTTTAAAATATATAATATATTTATGTAGTAGAGCTTGTTATTAAAAACTGTTTATATATATATAGAGAGAGTATATTGAATATAAATGATTTCGAGCTTAATTTGTCAAAGTTTGTATTACTCGGTTGATATTTCGTTAGCGTGCATATAGATTTAACATGAGTTTATGAAGGATTAAAATAAAAGTTAACTGTAAATCGATTACTAAGATTTTAGATTTGTTAAAAATATTTTTACCTTTTTAAGTTTAAAAATTTGTACTCCGTGCTTATAAATCGGAACAGAAAATAAATAATTTTCGAACCTTTTTGATCAGGTTTCAAACAGGTAATGAGTGAAATAATTAATTATATTTAATCTAAAAATTTGGGATTTTTAGGAACACTTTTATACGCTAACTGTTTAGCAATGGACACGATATAATCATCCGGGACAAAGTGTCGGTAGATATTCCAAAGCAGAGACTGTTTTCCTGTCTTCATTCATTGCACCTCATGTGAATTAGAAGATTTTTATATATTATATTATTATTATTATTATTATTATTATTATTATTATTATTATTATTTATTATTTATTATTTATTATTAGTAATTAGTATTATATATTATTTATCTTGTTAGTATATGCATATATGTATGAATATATATGCTATTATCGGGAGCTACCTTCATCACACTTTCTTCTTCACTCAAAACATCACCTTTGTCATGCTCGATCACACTGGTTACCACCCATGATTAACCACGAGCCGTATCACCACCATAGAAACACCACTCTCCACCACTTTAAAACCCGTCACCCATGTTAATCGACCAAACCACCACTCGAAGCCTATTCACTGCTATTGCGTTCATTTTTCTGTTTCAATCAACCGCCACCGAACATCCTTCACCTTCTCTGACTACCCTGCACAACCGTCACCAATTGAATCACCACTCTCTTTCTCCTCTCTCTCTCATCTTCGTAAACCTTTAAAACCATCGTGAACTACCATTTATTATTTTTTTTCTGCAGCCCTTACAGCAGCTCCTGCTGCTACGTGATCTATATTATTATTCTTTTATCACCATTTAACCACCTGCTCACAATTAGTTGTCATTGCTACTGCTTTCGGTTTAAAACCCAGATGATGAACAATGATACATAAAATAACGATGAATGAAGTTGATGGTGATTGTAGACGAAGATAACTATAAAGATGATACAGGTTTCTGTTGTAGTTATAGCTGCTATTTCACTTACCTCTGTTTGATTTTAAAACCTAAAAACAAAATCCTCGAACCTCTTTTAAAAACTACCGCTGCTATGTTATTACTATTTCAATGATGATGCTCTAAGAACAACCATGTGTTGATGATTAAAAAGATGATGATAATGGTTAATTAAGGATTAGGATAATTGATTAGGATATAAACCGATGATAAGATTAAAGATTGTAGATGATGAAGATGGAAGGTTGATAGTGAAATCTACGTTTTTTTTATTTCCTACTGACGTTTGGAAACCACAAAGCTATTTCGTTGGGCTTAATGATTTTAATACTTGGGCAGTGTTCCTTTTAATTTAAATATTGGGCTGAGAAATGAAATCGGGCTTATGATTTTATTGTTGGGCTGAAGTCTAACAATTTGCTGTTGGGCCAAAAGAGTTCGACTATGATGATAGTTTATAGGATTTAGTTTATGATCCAAATCATAAAAGCTGAAATAGAGGGATGGTTGGGTGGTGTGGTTGTAAGCTAGAGGTCTTGGGTTCGAGCCCGAGCATGAGCGTTTATATATTTTTAAAGCTTGTTACATGGAGGTAGCATTCCTATTATCTTATTATAATAATAATTATTATTAGTATTGTTATTATTATTAATTATTGCTGTTATATGATTAATATTATTATTATTAATAAGTATTAGTATTAAGTGTTATTATCAAAATTATTATTTTCATTATCATCATTATTATTAAACTTATTATTTTTATTAAGAACTATTATTATTATTATTATTAAAAGTGTCATTTTTATTAAAACTATCATTATCAAAATTAACATTTTTATTATTATTATTATTACTATTATTACTATCATTATTATTATTTTTAACTTTGTATTATTACAATTATTAATTTTTGCAAACAGAAGATATTTATATATAAAAATATAGTTATGTATACTGATAAAACATAATATTATGTTTTAACTAATATAATATTATTTTGATATAACGTTAATTAAATCATATATCAAATAAGCATTTTAATATATAATAAGTATTAATAAAATTTTATATAAATATTAATCTTAATACATAGCTAAATATATATAATTTTGTTTTTATGTGTGTTAATATATATAACTGATATAGGTTCGTGAATCCGAGGCCAACCCTGCTTTGTTCAGAGTCGTCATATGAATATTTTTACTACAAAATATTGTATTGTGAGTTCATTTGATTCCCTTTTACTCTTTATATTTTTGGGACTGAGAATACATGCGCTGTTTTTACAACTGCTTTATTAAATGCTATTGAAATATATTTTGAATGCAAATACATGAAATGCTTTTATAAATATTTGACGAGATAGACACAAGCAAAATATTCCTCGAATGAATTATTATGCAGACAGAAGTTCTGCGGATTATTGTTGAATTATGTGGACATGATAATTGCCACCGTTGAATTATGTGGACATGATAATTGCCACCGTTGAATTATGTGGACATGATAATTGCCACCAATTGATATGAATGTTATGTATCGAGAGAATGATTTTATACACAGGTTATGTGTATGTTATTTTTGCGCACAAGATATGTGTACGGATACTAAGATTTATGAAAGATGATTTCGTACACGAGAAAGGTGTACTGTATTTAAAATATATCGCATGTACATTAAAGGTGGGTATAGGATTCGGGCCCATTTGTACCATGCAGCATTTAAATCTTGTGGTCTATCAAAATGATGAATTTTATTGCTTATGATAAACTTATGAACTCACCAACCCTTTGGTTGACACTTTTAAGCATGTTTATTCTCATGTATGAAAGAAATATTCCGCTGTGCATTTGCTCATTTTAAAGACTTTATTTGGAGTCGATCATCGCAATGGGACCAGATGTTGGTGACTTCGTCCAGATGGATTAAGACGGGGTATGACAACTAATAGTTTTTTAGATGCAATAGTGGGTCTGGACTTCGACCGTGTCTGCATGTCAAAAGTTTTGCTTATCATTTAGTGTCGAAATTTATTTGCTTATCATCCTTAAAGTCTAAACACGTCTTACTGCCTCTATTGCATAGACTGTGTATAGATAAATTCATATCTTAGCGTATATGTTATTATTACCTTTGCCTGACAGCTTCCGTAGATTCCTCCGTAATTTATGGGATTTTAGTATTATATATGCATAAGTAAATTATGTATTGCAGGGTACTAATCTATATCCTATTCTATTTCTTATCGAAAATCCTTCATCTGATTTTACGAGATGAATCCCTCAACCAGTTCGAGTCCCTCAGATTTCGATAGCTATTCCGATAGTTATTCCGACAGCTATTCCGATATGTAGTTTCACTTAAGCTCCGAAAGCAGTGTCAGCAGAATGAATCAACCAATCAGTCATCCTCAATTCATCTGATGGGTTCGTAGTCGACATAATCAATGGAGACACGAAGAAGGCGATCCTTTCCACCAACCGAATTCACCTCTTGGTGAAGAACCTGAAGCACTTACCGATGAACCTGTTCAAAACACCATTTTCACCCTCATTTTCAGAATAGCTCGAAACGATTACATAATATCTACAATTCTAGACCTTATTCATCCGCTCGTTCCGACCGACAAATCATTCCAGAATAATAGAAGAAGTCAACGAACTTCGCGCTCGAGTAATCAATTTGGAGAATATGGTGCAAAATTTACCACCTTTAGCAACATCACCGGCACCAACAGTACCATCAATAACAACACCAGTACCATCAACAATCCATACCTCAACATCTCATTCTTTACCTCGAGCATAACCATCCATCTGCGAATCGTACTACATCATTTATCTCTGTTCGACACGGCGATTATGTAATCTCTAATGTTTTAGAGATTATATATTTTTGTTCTAAACGGTAAATCAAACGAGTTTAATATCATATTGACTCATTAAATCCATGATTACATCTGAAGAAAATATATATGTATATATATTTCCATAAAGATTGTAATTAAAATTCTTTTGTACAAACTGTTAATGGTGAAAATATTTTAACGGGTAGGTAATATCCGAGGAATATTTAAATTTCACATTAATAAGTTACACTGTATATTCTTCGAATCTGATTCAATAGTTATTCACTATCCTACTTACATCCACCGGTATTCGTATCCGTTCACCGCAGAATAACCATTTTCCTTCAATTTTAAATTTGGATTTTGACCTATCAAAATCCAACAAGTGGCATAATGAAGAAAACATTTGATAAAATAAAATTTGTTAGAAACAGACTAATTAACTATGAGAAATTTTGCTAAGAATCCACGCTAACAAAATCCTAGCTAACTGTTCCTAGCTAACTGATTACATTTTATTTATCGCAATTTAATTATCGCAATTTTATTTATCGTCATTTAGTTTCCGTTATTTACTTTACGCACTTTATTTATCGTCATTTAATTTCTGTTATTTATTTTACGCACTTTAAATATCGGGACACGTATACAAGGTTTTGACATATCATATCGACGCATCTATATATATTATTTGGAATAACCATAGACACTCTATATGCAGTAATGCGGGAGTTAGCTATACAGGGTTGAGGTTGATTCTACAATAATATATATAGTTTGAGTTGTGATCGAGTCTGAGACGTATACGGGTCACGACACGTATTAATTATTTCGAATATTATATATTGCTAACTGTGGACTATCAATTGAGGACTAATGACATTGAACAATTAAAATGAATTAAAATATTGATTATAACATATGAAACTAAATAATTCTTCAAGTTTGCCACTTGATTGCATCGTAAACCTCATTTGTATCTTGACAATTACAATCTACGTTCAAACCTTTCATAATTCTTGAAAACACCTCAATCTAGAGGATGAACCAACCACAAATCATCTACGAAAGAAAAGATTGATGCATATAGCTATTCACCTGAGAAACACTCAGCAACTGAGTAAACGTTTAAAACATAGCTATGCTAATTTCTTAGTGTTAATATTACCCAAAATAACTTTGCAATCTCTTTCCAAATCAGCCAATTTTGTCACAACTCCAGCAAGGCAACTTCGAATTTTCGTTCGAAACAACCTTATTCACACCTTGATATGTATATGTGTGCTCTTTTATTGTTACAGGGGAACCTTTTATATTCCACCATATTACTAGTAGACGTACCAGCAACCTCGTTGCTTCTTGGTTTAAATCTCTCCGATAAATCATTATAGTTATTCATTGAAACCTCATCATATACTCATCCGCATCTTGTAATGAGAACTGCCATGCCAATTATCGGGAGTCAGCAATCAGTACTTTGAAAACGCACAGCATATCTACATCAACAGTTGTATGTATAACATTTATCTTTTAGAATTATGGTCTCTTATTCTGAAATTCTGAAAAGCACCCAGTCTACAAATCAATACCACAAATTCTGAAAAAGCTGAATACAGCATCACAAACTGTACACGACCTTAACTGTTGAAAGTTTGATGATAAAGAAAGGAGTATTGGAAACACTCAATAGAAAATTTAGTACCGAAAAGCGGATTATGCGAAACTATGAAGGAAGCCGTGGACAAATCACAAAGAATAAGTTTGACTTCAAAGAATCCAAATGATTTTGTTTCTGATGAAATCTTTAACGAATACCTTGCTTCCGAATCTAAACCCTTACGGATAAATCTTCTTCTCATCCATCGATATTAGAAATTCCAAGATATCATCGTATCTTCTATTATAAATATCCTCCATATTTCTGAAGATATTTTCATAACTGTTCTTATCTGAAATCATTAATCTCATCATGCTATCAGTGTTACATCGTATAGAAACTGTTAGTTTCTATATCCTGTAAACTTTCGAGCTTAAAATATGAATGTTATTGAAGTAATGTTGGGAACTGATTGTATGAGTTAATATAATATAATGACACTTGATCAACGTGACTATATTACAGTAAGTCTTGCTGAGTTTCTTATGGGACGTGATGATTCACAGACCATAACATCATCACGTGCCATGTTACATAACTCTTTCATTCTGCTTAACTTCTGAACATATCAAGAAAGAATGTTCTTGATAGTTCTATTCTCAGTGACTCAGGTAATTTGACAAATTAAATCGTGCTATCACGTTCTTTCTTGTTTAGAACATTAAGTTCATTTGAAACTTCATACTTACGAATTCTGGACCATTACTTGCAAAGAGAAAGCAAAAGAATGAAACTCCGAAATAGAAATGGGAGTATAAATCGCAGCAAATAGAAGAGAACATTAACTGTGGATGTCAATGATTATGGAAAAATAGAAGCAGAGACCTCGAAGTATAAGGAAAAATATAAAGCCCAATAATAACACGAAGGTTACAAACTGTGGATATTAATACGAATAGCAATATAAAGACACGGTATAATTAAGAATAGTATCACCCCAAGGTAATAGTAGAAGTACTCAGAGTTTTTTGATGGAAGATTGAACAGAAGAATGAGAGAAATGATAATTAGGAAAATATCAAGGATTAGAACGGGATTAAGCATTTTCGCAATATTTTAGATGTATGAACTAAGAAAGAAATTATAGGAATGGTGAGAATAATGGAACGAAAGAGTTTAATTTATAATAGAAATATCAGACAGGGTAATCGAAGCAAATCACCGTATTTAATTATAGAGATCTTAATTCCTTACTCGCCAAAGAATCAAATCTTTTAGATTCGAAGATTTTCTTTAAATCCCTTGAATTCCGGAATTCAACCCTGACTCTGTCAAAAGTTAAGATAAATCTTTACTTTCCCATTTCACTCTTTGATGATAACTTCATTAGTACTCTTCAAATAATCGAATTATTTTTATCCATATTACTCAATGATGATAAAACTCAAATTATCAACTCATATTCGTCATGAAAACATTTTTATTGTTAACCATGGCCACCTCACTCAAATTTCGGGACGAAATTTATTTAACGGGTAGGTACTGTGATGACTCGGGAATTTCCGACCAAATTTAAACTTAATCTTATATGATTTTGACACGATAAGTAAAGTCTATTAAACTGAGTCTCATAATGTTTGAACTATTTCATATATGCAATTACCCTTCGACTATTTCCGACGATTCACGAACAACTATATAATTAGATGCATATAGATATTATTGAAATAATATATGATTAAACTGTTAGAATTAAATATGTAAAATATTATGCGATGTAATGGAAACTATATTTATAAATATATAGATATATATATATAATTATGTATATAAATATTACTTGTAAATATATAAAGTTATATTAAATCTATTTGTTTAAAAATATATAATATATTTGTTTTAGTAATTAAACTTGCTATTTTAAAACTGTTTATATATAGAATGTGAATATATTAAAAATAAATGATTTCGAGCTTAATTAGTAAACGTCAGTAACACTCAGTTGACGTTTTGTTAGTTTTAATATAGATATAGTACATGTTCATGAGGGATTGAAATGAAAGTTGAACTGTAAATTGATTGCGAAGATTTTAGATTTGTTAAAAATATTTTTACCTTTTTAAGTTTAAATATTTGTACTCCGTACATATAAATTGGATCATAAAATAAATAATTATCGAACCTTTTTGATCAGGTTTCAAACAGTTTACAAGTGAAATAATTAAATATATTTAATCTAAAAATTTGGGATTTTTAGGAATACTTTTATACGTTAACTGTTTAGCAATGGACACGATATAGCCATCAGTGATAAACTGTCGGTAGAAGATTACAAGAAATCAAGCTGTTTACTGTACGTCATGTTTCATTTCAATTCACAAGTCTTTAGATTATTATTATATTATTATTATTATTATTAAATATCTTTTATTGTTTTTAAAGTTTCAATAATATGCATTAGTACTGTTACCTTTTAACTTATTAAATGATATATGATGATATATGTTATCTTTATATGTATGAATATATACTCGACCAACTTAATTACCATTACCATCGACACCCATCACCACTTTTGATCTTCTCCTTCTCCTTCGTTGAAACTACAAACCATAGAACCACCACCCTTTGGCTAAGCCACTTTAGCCGATCACCTTCACCTTCAAAACAACCCACTTTGATCACTTCACTACCACCTTTCGAACTACCATTTAACCACCATTTGGTTGGGCTTCTCGACGCCATCAAACACCACCATTGAAAGAGATAATAATTTCACGTACAAGATCAAACCCACACATGATTTATCTCTGTTTTCTTTGTTAAACCATCACCACGTTTCTACCATCCTCCTATTTTTTTTTAGCCAACAATAAGAAATACAAAACATAAACTATCAACACCATTACAACCACCTTTTTTTATCATGGAACCTATACATACCTCTTCTTAAGGGTTTTGAGTATCTCCCTCGTGGAAGTCCATCTGAAGTTTGTCTCATGAAAATATGTGTCGAAAACATGGTAAACCGAAGCAACCCTTTTCTTGTTCGATGGTAATCAAAAATCCATTTGTATATTATGATTATTATTATTATTATTTTTTTTTGCCAACTCCTACTGTTTTGGTTATGAACGAAACTTAAACCGTCGCCTACTATTTTTGAACCCACTTGTGGCCACTCATCTACTTTACAACAATTAGTGTCAAACTTTTGCTTGCTTCTTATACTCTTCTGATTCTGAAACAACAACATAATAACGACGATAAGATAATAATGTAGATGATGATACAGTCGATAATGAACTGTGATTGTAATTATAATTGAATGTTGATGAAAGAATGATTCGATGATACGTGAATTAAAGAAGGTGACATGATTTTGATGATGATGGAAATAATAGGATAATACAATTACTGTTGATTTGGGTTTTAAGTTTAAGAGAAGAAGCAAACAGAAATAGTGGGGTTTAATAGAATAAGGACCCCATTTGTTTTAGAAAGAAATAGATGGGCGAGTGGTTTAGATGGTGGTTGTTTAAACAAGAGGTTCTTAGTTTGATCCTAGCTCGCAGCAGTTTTTTTTTTTTCATTTAACAGCTGGGCCGTAAATGTTTGGGTCGAATCCTTATTCTATGCTTTGTTTGGCCGAAAGCTATTATACCTTGTTGGGCCGAAGACTGTTAAGTTGTGTTGGGCCGATATCCAAGCAATTAAGTTGGGCCATGAATAAATTGGGACGAGGTAGAGAATAAATTAAAAAATTTATGAAGCGGATATGAGTTAGAAAAACAGATACAGAAGACTGGTGAGGGGTGTTGCGGGTGAGCAGGAGGTCATGAGTTCGAACCCGGATTGGGGCATTTTCTTTTTAGAAGGGCTTTTGAGGTAGTCTTCAATTTTAAAAAAATTAGTGTTATCATTATTGTTAGTAATATTATTATGTATGATGAACCTTAGGATTATTATTATGGTTATCATTATTAATTATTGTTACAAGTATTATAAATATTATTATTATTATTAAGTATGAGTATTATAATTATTATTATAATTATTATTATTATTATTATTATTATTATTATTATTATTATTATTATTATTAAAATTATCATTTTTAATGAGATTGTTATAATTATTATTAAGTATTAGGTATTATTATGAAAATTATTATTTTCATTATTGTTATTATTAAACTATTCATTTTTATTAAAAACTACTGTTATTATCATTATTATAAATTTATTATTAAAACTATCATTAATATTATTATCCTTATTATTAACGCTAGTATTAACATTATCATTATTTTAATCACTACTAATATTATTTTAGTTTAATATAATTACTATTTTAACGAACAAATAAGATATATACATATAAAATAGTTGATACATATTACATAATAAAACTAATATTTTATATACAAAATGAATGAATTTAATTAAATAATGAAATATATATAAGTTATTAATATAAAAATTATATCACTAATAATAATATATATATTTATTCGACTACGATTATATATATTATTGATTACACAAATAATATAGGTTCGTGAATCCGAAGCCAACCCTGCATTGTTCAATATAGTCATATGTATTTTTACTACAAAATACATTAAGTGAGTTTCATTTGATCTCTTTTACTCTTTACATTTTTGGGCTGAGAATACATGCAAATGCTTTATTAACTGTTTTAAAATATTTATATGCGTGAGTTTCATTTGATCCCTTTTACTCTTTACATTTTTGGGCTGAGAATACATGCCAATGCTTTATTAACTGTTTTACAATATTTATATGCGTGAGTTTCATTTGCTCCTTTTTTAAATGCTTTTGCAATATATATTTTGGGACTGAGAATACATGCGCTGTTTTATAAATGTTTTACGAAATAGACACAAGTAATCGAAACTACATTATATGATTGAATTATCGAAATCAAATATGCCCCTTTTTATTAAGTCTGGTAATCTAAGAATTACGGAACAGACACCCTAATTGACGCGAACTCTAAAGATAGATCTATCGGGCCCAACAAGCCCCATCCAAAGTACCGGATGCTTTAGTACTTCGAAATTTATATCATGTCCGAAGGAGGATCCCGGAATGATGGGGATATTCTTATATGCATATTGTGAATGTCGGTTACCAGGTGTTCAATCCATATGAATAATTTTTGTCTCTATGCATGGGACTTATGATTATGAGAAACGGATATATGAAATCTTGTGGTCAATTAAAATTATGATATGATTATTTATGATAAACTAATGAACTCACCAACCTTTTAGTTGACACTTGAAAGCATGTTTATTCTCAGGTATGAAAGAAATCTTCCGCTGTGCATTTGCTCGTTATAAGGATATTACTTGGATTTGTTCATGACATATTTCAAAAGACGTTGCATTCGAGTCATTGAAGTTTATCAAGATTATTACTAAGTCATTTATAGTTTAGATATATTATGAAATGGTATGCATGCCTGTCAAATTATGATGAAATGAAAGTTTGTCTTTTAAAAACGAATGCAATGTTTGTAAAATGTATCATATAGAGGTCAAGTACCTCGTGATGTAATCAACTGTTGTGAATCGTTTATAATCGATGTGGACTTAGTCCGGATAGATTAGGATGGGACCTTACATCCCCCCACATCTTCGGAGGTAGTTTGGAGTAAGCAAGCATCGTTCGAGCTACTTCGCACAACGTACGATTACGTTGTTAGACTACTCCATTCTGTTGGGGGGTCCGAGTAGCAGAGAACTGATGTTCAATGCCTTGGTCTTTCAAATAACTATCAAGCAGGTCATTCTTAAATTCCGTCCCATTATCAGTTCGAATGCTCTTAACATGTTTGTTAAAAGAGCGTTGAGTCTTTTTAATGAACTCAATGATAATGGCGGGGGTCTCTGACTTAGTTCGCAAAAGAAAAATCCATGTAAACCGGGTATAGTCATCGACAATGACAAGCACATGTTTCTTGCCATCGAGGCTAGAAATACGCATGGGTCCACATAAGTCCATATGCAATAATTGCAAAGACGATGAAGTACTGAGCTTTTGCTTAAGCGGATGATTAGTCCGTTTCAGCTTACCCATCGCACATGATGGACACACATGATGCTTATCATAGTGAAAGGTTGGAATACCATCAACTAAGTCTTTAGAGACTAGTCGATTGATACCCTTGTGATTCAGGTGTGACATCCGATGATGCCATAACCATGAATTTTCTTTGGTAGAACGAGTGGCCAAACACATGGTTGTATGTGAAGGTGCATCATTGAGATCAATAGTGTATAGTGAAGCACAACGTTTACCAACAAGAAGATCATTTCCTTTGGTGGATTGCACCGAGCATTGTCGACGTTCAAACAGAACTTTAAGATCTCCATCGCAGAATTGACTCACACTAAATAAACTGCACCCCAAACCTTCAACATATGAAACCCGTTTGATTGTTATGCCATTTTGCATAAAATATCCGTAACCCGTTATCGCTGCAATTTCATCATTTCCAAAAGTAACCGTTCCTAGGAATTTGTCAATGAAGTTGACAAGTAAGGATTTATCGCCTGTCATGTGTCGAGAACAACCAGAATCGATATACCAAATATATACGTCGAAACCCTGTAAATGTGAATTTCCTAGAGTTTAGGTACCCAAAGTTTCTTGGGTCCTCTACGGTTAGTACCAACAACAAACTTTGGATTAACGACAAGATAATCACGTAAAGCATCATGCAGTTTAGACAATAAAGCATCATTTAAAACCACACTACATGAAGCATCATACGCAATATCAAGTTTTACATCGTTATCAGAAGTCTTAACACACAACTTATTCCAAGTAGATGTTTTGTTCACAGACGAAAATTGAAAAACATGAGATGTTTTCCTAGGCCGACTAGCAGATTGCGTTGGTTTGGTTGCTACTTTCTTAGTCGTGGACTTAGGAACCCATACAGATTTGTAATTCAAGTTTGGATTATGACCTGTGACACAAAAAACACCTTTGTTAGTTAGACGTCTAAACTCTTCAGTTGACACATTAGATGATTGATTTTGCCAAATTTCCAATTTGATTTTACGTTCTTTTGCATCATACTCACTTAAATCAGGTTTAGGACTTGTGTGTTGTGTGGACTTAACTGATGTTGTTAAAAGACTCGCTTTTGAAGTATTTTTCATTGGAATCATAGGAATCTTTTCAGTTGACACAGAACCATCGGGAGAATGAACCTTTTTGACAACAAATTGAGTTGTAGAAACAACTTTTGAACCACGATTGCCAAATTGAGAACGTAGAGGATTTTTAAGAATACTAATGGGTTTTACATCCTTAGATGTTGTTGTTCCCTTCCCCTTCTTAGTAATCCCACCAATACATTCAAGCACATTGGTTTCAACATTAGACGATTGCTTAAGTGTGTTAGCCTGTTTCAGTTGAATTATCTTTTGTTTTAACCTTTTAATCTCAAGACATAATTCTTCAACAGAAACTATCACTTCACCCTCCTTAAAAACATAGGAACATTCTTTCTTAGGCAGTGAAGGCAATTTATCACACAGAGCAAGCATTTGTTCTAATGATTGGCACTTAAGTTGCAAGTCAATATTCTCCTTTTCTAGTTGAGCTACTATACGATTCAAATTATGTACAGCAGGTAAATGCAAATAATAATCGTGCAAAGGATCAAGTTGACTTTCAAAATCTATCAAAGGTTCAATGATCGGTTTAGTATGAGGTTCTACTTTTTCATTTAAAGAATTTTGACCTAGAGATTCTGTCTCAAAGAAAACATTTAGTTCATGTGCTAGGTCTTCACGGAAAACATTATCAGAACATGCAGGTAAAGCAGGTAGAACTGGTTTCACATCAAAAGTTGATCATCAAACACCTCATCTATGTTAACAATGCTAGAACTAGGTTTGTTAAACACATCATTCTCAAGCATTAAAATGTATTTCTCTAGCATGAGTGTAGGAATGTAAACCAATCTATGTGTCGACACATAATTAGCACATTGCACATTCTTTTCAGTTTCAACAAGTTCCTTCAAGAAAGCAGGATTTGATTTACCCATTTTTGCATTAATTTTCTCATACATTAAGCTAATTTGATGGTATTTTTTAGATTTGAGATTAACAATAATATCATCAAAATCAGCATCAGAAGAATGCACAAAATGCGGTGGTAAACCAGCTTGAAAGTAATCAGAATGATATAATCCTGGAATCTTTTTGGAAGCTCCATCTAAGATCTTAGGATCTTCAAAACCTAACCCCCACTTTTCACCATGAATCGTTTTTGGTCTATTCATGAAAATCGTTTGTTTTGAAAGTTCCATATCCATGATAGCTTTGGATTACTCTGTTCGATAGAGTTTTTCCTCATATCGAGCAAGTTGAGCTTTCATTAGAACAGACTCTTTTGACAACGAAGAGATTTCAGTGTCTTTTTCAATTATTGCGTTTTCCAAATGAATAATTTTCTTGTTTAGCTTTGAAAGTGTGGGTTCATGTTGGTTTTTTAAATCAGAAAGATCTTTTTCTAAGAATTGAACTTTTTCTGCAAGTCGTTCAGATTTTAAACGATAATCAGTTCGTTCGACTTTAATCGGATGAATTGTCTTTTTAAGATCTTCCAACTCAGATTCCGAGGAGCTGAGTTGGACAGTCAACTTTTGCAATTCCGATTGTAATTTGGATGAAGATGGTTTGGTCTTAGAAAGTTTGATTTTATCTTTTAAAACCTTGTTTTCAGATTTTAAGCCTTTGACTTCTTTTGACATTGAGACCAGATTCTTCATCAAGTCATTTTGCATTTTTATAAAATCAGGTGAGATTTCAGTTGATTGTACCTCATCATCGTCAGATGTTGAGTCAGAATTCTCCAATGCTTCCTGAGCTTTGATGAGCTTAGTCACCTTGCAAACATTTGCATGTTCCACCTCTGAGTCTGAATCATCAGTCCAGTTAAACCAAGTATCATCAACCGGTTTCAGCTCTCCCTCAGTTTCCACAATCTTAGCCATCAACATTTTCTTCTTGTAGTAAGCCGCGTCCTTCTTCTTAGGCATCTTGCACTCATGAGAGTAATGACCAGCTTTGCCACAATTAAAACAGATTGAATCTTCCTTCTTGGAATCATCAGCACGTTGTTGTTTGAATTGATCAGCTTTCTTGTAGTACGAGGAAGATGATGAGTGTTTGCGTTGATTGTTTGATTTGCCTTTAAACTTGTGTTTGTTCAAGGCGTTTGTGAACATGGCTGCCATCTTGACTAATTCAAGGTGTGAATCATCAACATCAGAAAGATTCAACTCTTCAGAATCAGTTGATTCTTCAACAAGAAATTTCTTGGACAAGCTTTTGGAAAATGATTTGCTCTTCTTTTTGGAAATTAGAGCAAGAGGATCACTTGGAGAAGATTCTTTCCTTCCTTCTTGAAGTTTAGACACTTCGGGTTGGTAATGCATAAAAACTCCAACAAGCTCATGAATAGTCAACTTGTCAATCTCTTTGGTAGATCGAACAATGGTTCCATAAGGAAGCCAATCAGCATTGAGCTTTTTGAGGAATTTCATGTTGACTTCAGCATGTACTTTTACAATATTACACCTTTTCAACTCATTGAGAACACCATTGAAACAACGGTAGGTGTCCTTGAGTTGTTCTTCTGGTTCCTGCTTGATATCTTCATACAATCCCAGAGCCTTATTCAATTTAGTAACGTCTGACATGTCATAACCTTCTTGTTGTCGTTTGATCTCATCCCATATATCTTTTGCAGTAGTGTTGCTATCAACATATTCAAATAGCTCATATGGGATAGCTTGCATGACAATATTCTTAGCCTCTATGTCACCCTGAGCTCTTTCACGTTTATCACCAGAAAGTTCATAGACTGGAATTGGCATACCAGTATCCGGATGAAAATCACCAACTGGACCATCTCTCAGAGAAGCCCAAATATGTTTAGCTTTCTCACCCTTATAGTCTATGTACTGAGTAGTACGATGAAGCCACTGAGTGTACTTTCCATCAAACAACACTGGAGTTCGGGAATCTGATCCAATGATAAGAGTATCTTGTGTAGACATCTTAATTTGAGGTAGATTCGGTATAGATTCGGTATTAAACACAATCTATGATCAGGGTTCAGTATAAAATCTAACAAGAATGTCAGATTCGGTAAAAGATTCGGTACAGTAGCAGATTCGGTAAGTGGTTCGGTACTGTAGCAGATTCGGTAACAATTCGGTAAACCAGATTCTGTATCAGAAATTAATAAGAATCACAAGTAACACACCCAAATTCGGTATGGATTCGGTAACCACACAACTTAAAGCTTCAGTACACTTAAAACCAAAGAATTAAGTGAAACCGAGATTCTGATTCGGTAATTGACTCGGTAGTCAAATTCTGTAAAATAATATGTGTAAACTCAATCCAATTCCCTTGAATTAGATTCGGTAACCTTGCTGCACAAGAAAACAAGTTAGTAATAAACAGAATATCAATGATACCGAAGATTCAGGATACCGAATGTCAACTGTAGCAGTTGACAATACCGAGTCTAAGTCTAAAACTTAGAAATATAACAGAATCCTTTCACAAACCACACCAATTAGCTGCGTATGAACAAACCGAATGTGATAGAATCACAAACACACCACAATCTGCAACACTTAAGATGAAATTCCAGTAATGAAGCAGATTCGGTATGACAGTTACGATACCGAGTGTTGATCAAATCTTCAAAACTTGAAGAATTGAAGAAATTAAACCGACAGAAATGTAATTTAACACCTCATGAACACAACTGAATCTTTAAATCTTCACAAAACACCAGAATCAAGCTTGAATTAAGCAATACCGAGAGTTTTAGCCACAAACACTAAAAATCAGCTTGATTCTCCATAATTGAAGTTAAAAAGCTGTAATGATGATCGAAACTCTTTCTAATAGACCTAATACACCTTCGCTGAACTTATCACAAGAATCTGAACGTCAGATTATCAAATTCGATAATACCGAATCTGATTCATTTTACCGAGAGTATTCAGATTCTGTAATCTACAATCTCTGGATCGATATAGTGATGTAGAATCACTTCCTGGAAGCTCTGATACTAAATGATAGGTCAGATCATGTTGAGATTGAGAGAAAAGATAAGATAGAGTGAGATTCGGTATATAGGAAGAAGACTCGGTATGAGAGAGAATCGGTAAAATTACATTTCACAGCTTCTAGAACTCGGGTACAATGCAATGGCTATCTAATTAGGACTACTTAGGTTCTTTATATAGCCCTTGAAATGTCCCGTTCGTATTGATTAAAAATGTTCCATATTAATTGATTTCGTTGCGAGGTTTTGACCTCTATATGAGACGTTTTTCAAAGACTGCATTCATTTTAAAACAAACCATAACTTTTATTTCATCAATAAAGGTTTAAAAAGCTTTACGTAGATTATCAAATAATGATAATCTAAAATATCTGTTTACACACGACCATTACATAATGGTTTACAATACAAATATGTTACAACAAAATAAGTTTCTTGAATGCAGTTTTTACACAATATCATACAAGTATGGACTCCAAATCTCGTCCTTATTTAAGTATGCGACAGCGGAAGCTCTTAATAATCACCTGAGAATAAACATGCTTAAAACGTCAACAAAAATGTTGGTGAGTTATAGGTTTAACCTATATATATCAAATCATAATAATAGACCACAAGATTTCATATTTCAATACACATCCCATACATAGAGATAAAAATCATTCATATGGTAAACACCTGGTAACCGACATTAACAAGATGCATATATAAGAATATCCCCATCATTCCGGGACACCCTTCGGATATGATATAAATTTCGAAGTACTAAAGCATCCGGTACTTTCGATGGGGTTTGTTAGGCCCAATAGATCTATCTTTAGGATTCGCGTCAATTAGGGTGTCTGTTCCCTAATTCTTAGATTACCAGACTTAATAAAAAGGGGCATATTCGATTTCGATAATTCAACCATAGAATGTAGTTTCACGTACTTGTGTCTATTTTGTAAATCATTTATAAAACCTGCATGTATTCTCATCCCAAAAATATTAGATTTTAAAAGTGGGACTATAACTCACTTTCACAGATTTTTACTTCGTCGGGAAGTAAGACTTGGCCACTGGTTGATTCACCAACCTATAACAATATATACATATATACCAAAGTATGTTCAAAATATATTTACAACAGTTTTAATATATTTTGATGTTTTAAGTTTATTAAGTCAGCTGTCCACGTTAGTAACCTTCAACTAGTTGTCCACAGTTAGATGTACAGAAATAAATCGATAAATATTGTCTTGAATCAATCCACGACCCAGTGTATACGTATCTTAGTATTGATCACAACTCAAACTATATATATTTTGGAATCAACCTCAACCCTGTATAGCTAACTCCAACATTCACATATAGAGTGTCTATGGTTGTTCCGAAATATATATAGATGTGTCGACATGATAGGTCGAAACATTGTATACGTGTCTATGGTATCTTAAGATTACATAATATACAATACAAGTTGATTAATTTATGGTTGGAATAGATTTGTTACCAATTTTCACGTAGCTAAAATGAGAAAAATTATCCAATCTTGTTTTACCCATAACTTCTTCATTTTAAATCCGTTTTGAGTGAATCAAATTGCTATGGTTTCATATTGAACTCTATTTTATGAATCTAAACAGAAAAAGTATAGGTTTATAGTCGGAAAAATAAGTTACAAGTCATTTTTGTAAAGGTAGTCATTTCAGTCGAAAGTACGACGTCTAGATGACCATTTTAGAAAACATACTTCCACTTTGAGTTTAACCATAATTTTTGGATATAGTTTCATGTTCATAATAAAAATCATTTTCCCAGAATAACAACTTTTAAATCAAAGTTTATCATAGTTTTTAATTAACTAACCCAAAACAGCCCGCGGTGTTACTACGACGGCGTAAATCCGGTTTTACGGTGTTTTTCGTGTTTCCAGGTTTTAAATCATTAAGTTAGCATATCATATAGATATAGAACATGTGTTTAGTTGATTTTAAAAGTCAAGTTAGAAGGATTAACTTTTGTTTTCGAACAAGTTTAGAATTAACTAAACTATGTTCTAGTGATTACAAGTTTAAACCTTCGAATAAGATAGCTTTATATGTATGAATCGAATGATGTTATGAACATCATTACTACCTTAAGTTCCTTGGATAAACCTACTGGAAAAGAGAAAAATGGATCTAGCTTCAACGATTCCTTGGATGGCTCGAAGTTCTTGAAGCAGAATCATGACACGAAAACAAGTTCAAGTAAGATCATCACTTGAAATAAGATTGTTATAGTTATAGAAATTGAACCAAAGTTTGAATATGATTATTACCTTGTATTAGAATGATAACCTACTGTAAGAAACAAAGATTTCTTGAGGTTGGATGATCACCTTACAAGATTGGAAGTTAGCTAGCAAACTTGAAAGTATTCTTGATTTTATGTAACTAGAACTTGTAGAATTTATGAAGAACACTTAGAACTTGAAGATAGAACTTGAGAGAGATCAATTAGATGAAGAAAATTGAAGAATAAAAGTGTTTGTAGGTGTTTTTGGTCGTTGGTGTATGGATTAGATATAAAGGATATGTAATTTTGTTTTCATGTAAATAAGTCATGAATGATTACTCATATTTTTGTAATTTTATGAGATATTTCATGCTAGTTGCCAAATGATGGTTCCCACATGTGTTAGGTGACTCACATAGGCTGCTAAGAGCTGATCATTGGAGTGTATATACCAATAGTACATACATCTAAAAGCTGTGTATTGTATGAGTACGAATACGGGTGCATACGAGTAGAATTGTTGATGAAACTGAACGAGGATGTAATTGTAAGCATTTTTGTTAAGTAGAAGTATTTTGATAAGTGTATTGAAGTCTTTCAAAAGTGTATAAATACATATTAAAACACTACATGTATATACATTTTAACTGAGTCGTTAAGTCATCGTTAGTCGTTACATGTAAGTGTTGTTTTGAAACCTTTAGGTTAACGATCTTGTTAAATGTTGTTAACCCAATGTTTATAATATCAAATGAGATTTTAAATTATTATATTATCATGATATTATTATGTATGAATATCTCTTAATATGATATATATACATTAAATGTCTTTACAACGATAATCGTTACATATATGTCTCGTTTAAAAATCATTAAGTTAGTAGTCTTGTTTTTACATATGTAGTTCATTGTTAATATACTTAATGATATGTTTACTTATCATAGTATCATGTTAACTATATATATATATATATATATATATCCATATATATGTCATCATATAGTTTTTATAAGTTTTAACGTTCGTGAATCACCGGTCAACTTGGGTGGTCAATTGTCTATATGAAACATATTTCAATTAATCAAGTCTTAACAAGTTTGATTGCTTAACATGTTGGAAACATTTAATCATGTAAATATCAATCTCAATTAATATATATAAACATGGAAAAGTTCGGGTCACTACAGTACCTACCCGTTAAATAAATTTTGTCCCGAAATTTTAAGCTGTTGAAGGTGTTGACGAATCTTCTAGAAATAGATGCGGGTATTTCTTCTTCATCTGATCTTCATGCTCCCAGGTAAACTCGGGTCCTCTACGAGCATTCCATCGAACCTAAACAATTGGTATCTTGTTTTGCTTAAGTCTTTTCACCTCACGATCCATTATTTCGACGGGTTCTTCGATGAATTGAAGTTTTTCGTTGATTTGGATTTCATCTAACAGAATAGTTAGATCTTCTTTAGAAAAACATTTCTTCAAATTCGAGACGTGGAAAGTGTTATGTACAGCCACGAGTTATTGAGGTAACTCAAGTCGGTAAGCTACTGGTCCGACATGATCAATAATCTTGAATGGTCCAATATACCTTGGATTTAATTTCCCTCGTTTACCAAATCGAACAACGCCTTTCCAAGGTGCAACTTTAAGCATGACCATCTCTCCAATTTCAAATTCTATATCTTTTCTTTTAATGTCAGCGTAGCTCTTTTGTCGACTTTGGGCGGTTTTCAACCGTTGTTGAATTTGGATGATCTTCTCGGTAGTTTCTTGTATAATCTCCGGACCCGTAATCTGTTTATCCCCCACTTCACTCCGACAAATCGGAGACCTGCACTTTCTACCATAAAGTGCTTCAAACGGCGCCATCTCAATGCTTGAATGGTAGCTGTTGTTGTAGGAAAATTCTGCTAACGGTAGATGTCGATCCCAACTGTTTCCGAAATCAATAACACATGCTCGTAGCATGTCTTCAAGCGTTTGTATCGTCCTTTCGCTCTGGACATCAGTTTGTGGATGATAGGCAGTACTCATGCTTAGACGAGTTCCTAATGCTTGCTGTAATGTCTGCTAGAATCTTGAAATAAATCTGCCATCCCTATCAGTGATAATAGAGATTGGTATTCCATGTCTGGAGACGACTTCCTTCAAATACAGTCATGCTAACTTCTCCATCTTGTCATCTTCTCTTATTGGCAGGAAGTGTGCTGATTTGGTGAGACGATCAACTATTACCCAAATAGTATCAAAACCACTTGCAGTCCTTGGCAATTTAGTGATGAAATCCATGGTAATGTTTTCCCATTTCCATTCCGGGATTTCGGGTTGTTGAAGTAGACCTGATGGTTTCTGATGCTCAGCTTTGACCTTAGAACACGTCAAACATTCTCCTACGTATTTAGCAACATCGGCTTTCATACCCGGCCACCAAAAATGTTTCTTGAGATCCTTGTACATCTTCCCCGTTCCAGGATGTATTGAGTATCTGGTTTTATGAGCTTCTCTAAGTACCATTTCTCTCATATCTCCAAATTTTGGTACCCAAATCCTTTCAGCCCTATACCGGGTTTCGTCTTCCCGAATATTAAGATGCTTCTCCGATCCTTTGGGTATTTCATCCTTTAAATTTCCCTCTTTTAAAACTCCTTGTTGCGCCTCCTTTATTTGAGTAGTAAGGTTATTATGAATCATTATATTCATAGATTTTACTCGAATGGGTTCTCTGTCCTTCCTGCTCAAGGCATCGGCTACCACATTTGCCTTCCCCGGGTGGTAACGAATCTCAAAGTCGTAATCATTCAATAATTCAATCCACCTACGCTGCCTCATATTCAGTTGTTTCTGATTAAATATGTGTTGAAGACTTTTGTGGTCGGTATATATAATACTTTTGACCCCATATAAGTAGTGCCTCCAAGTCTTTAATGCAAAAACAACCGCTCCTAATTCCAAATCATGCGTCGTATAATTTTGTTCGTGAATCTTCAATTATCTAGACGCATAAGCAATCACCTTCGTTCGTTGCATTAATACACAACCGAGACCTTGCTTTGATGCGTCACAATAAATCACAAAATCATCATTCCCTTCAGGCAATGACAATATAGGTGCCGTAGTTAGCTTTTTCTTCAATAACTGAAACGCTTTCTCTTGTTCATTATTCCATTCAAATTTCTTCCCTTTATGCGTTAATGCAGTCAAGGGTTTTGCTATTCTGGAAAAGTCTTGGATGAACCTTCTGTAGTAACCAGCTAGTCCTAAAAACTGGCGTATGTGTTTCGGAGTTTTCGGGGTTTCCCACTTTTCAACAGTTTCTATCTTTGCCGGATCCACCTTAATACCTTCTTTGTTCACTATGTGACCGAGGAATTGAACTTCTTCCAACCAAAATGCACATTTTGAAAACTTAGCGTACAATTCTTCCTTCCTCAATACTTCTAACACCTTTCTCAAATGTTCACCGTGTTCTTGGTCATTCTTTGAGTAAATAAGTATGTCATCAATGAAAACAATGACAAACTTGTCAAGGTATGGTCCACACACTCGGTTCATAAGGTCCATGAACACAGCTGGTGCATTAGTTAAACCAAATGGCATGACCATAAACTCGTAATGACCGTAACGTGTTCTGAAAGCAGTCTTTGGAATATCATCTTCTTTCACCCGCATTTGATGATACCCGGAACGTAAGTCAATCTTTGAATAAACAGACGAGCCTTGTAGTTGATCAAATAAGTCGTCGATTCTCGGTAGTGGGTAGCGGTTCTTGATGGTAAGTTTGTTCAACTCTCTGTAGTCGATACACAGCCTGAATGTACCATCTTTCTTCTTGACAAACAAAACTGGAGCTCCCCACGGTGATGTGCTTGGTCGAATGAAACCACGCTCTAAAAGTTCTTGTAATTGGCTTTGCAGTTCTTTCATCTCGCTGGGTGCGATTCTGTAAGGAGCACGAGCTATTGGTGCAGCTCCTGGTACAAGATCTATTTGAAATTCAACGGATCGATGTGGGGGTAATCCCGGTAATTCTTTCGGAAATACATCGGGAAATTCTTTTGCAATGGGAACTTCATTGATGCTCTTTTCTTCAGTTTGTACTTTCTCGACGTGTGCTAGAACAGCATAGCAACCTTTTCTTATTAGTTTTTGTGCCTTCAAATTACTAATAAGATGTAGCTTCGTGTTGCCCTTTTCTCCGTACACCATTAAGGGTTTTCCATTTTCTCGTATAATGCGAATTGCATTTTTGTAACAAACAATCTCTGCTTTCACTTCTTTCAACCAGTCCATACCGATTATCACATCAAAACTCCCTAACTCTACTGGTATCAAATCAATCTTAAATGTTTCGCTAACCAGTTTAATTTCTCGATTCCGACATATATTATCTGCTGAAATTAATTTACCATTTGCTAATTCGAGTACAAATTTACTATCCAAAGGCGTCAATGGACAACTTAATTTAGCACAAAAATCTCTACTCATATAGCTTCTATCCGCACCCGAATCAAATAAAACGTAAGCAGATTTATTGTCAATAAGAAACGTACCCGTAACAAGCTCCGGGTCTTCCTGTGCCTCTGCCACATTAATATTGAAAACTCCTCTGTGGCCTTGTCCATTCGTGTTCTCCTGGTTCGGGCAATTTCTAATAATGTGGCCTGGTTTTCCACATTTATAACAAACTACATCGGCATAACTTGCTCCGACACTACTTGCTCCGCCATTACTCGTTCCGACACCATTTGTTCCTTTCGTTCTATTAACCCCTGGTCCGTAGACCTCACACTTCGCCGCGCTATGACCATTTCTTTTACACTTGTTGCAAAATTTGGTGCAGAACCCCGAGTGATACTTTTCACACCTTTGGCATAGCTGCTTCTGATTGTTGTTGTTGTTGCGGTTATTATTGTTGTTGGGATGATTGTTGTAGTTGTTGTTGTTGTTGTTGTTGTTGTTGTTGTTGTTGTTGTTGTTGTTGTTGTTGTTGTTGTTGGGCCGTTTGTTGTAGTTGTGATTGATGTTGCGATTGTTGGGATAATTGTTGCGATTATTGTTGTAATTGCTGTTGTTGTTGTATTGGTGATTCTTATCACCGTTTTCCTCCCACTTTCTTTTAACTTGCTTCACATTGGCCTCTTCAGCAGTCTGTTCTTTAATTCTTTCTTCAATTTGGTTCACTAGTTTGTGAGCCATTCTACATGCCTGTTGTATGGAGGCGGGCTCATGTGAACTTATGTCTTCTTGGATTCTTTCCGGTAATCCTTTCACAAACGCGTCGATCTTCTCTTCCTCATCTTCGAATGCTCCCGGACACAATAGGCACAATTCTGTGAATCGTCTTTCGTACGTGGTAATATCAAATCCTTGGGTTCGTAACCCTCTAAGTTCTGTCTTGAGCTTATTGACCTCGGTTCTGGGACGGTACTTCTCATTCATCAAGTGCTTGAATGCTGACCACGGTAGTGCGTACGCATCGTCTTGTCCCACTTGCTCCAGATAGGTATTCCACCATGTTAACGCAGAACCTGTGAAGGTATGCGTAGCGTACTTCACTTTGTCCTCTTCAGTACACTTACTTATGGCAAACACCGATTCGACCTTCTCGGTCCACCGTTTCAATCCGATCGGTCCTTCGGTTCCATCAAATTCCAAAGGTTTGTAGGCAGTGAATTCTTTGTAGGTGCATTCTACACAATTTCCTGTACTACTAGATCCAAGGTTATTGTTGGTATGTAGTGCAGCCTGTACTGCAGCTATGTTTGAAGCTAGAAAAGTACGGAATTCCTCTTCATTCATATTCACGGTGTGTCGAGTAGTCGGTGCCATTTCCTTCAAAATAATCAAATGGAACAAGTTAATCATACAGAATATTAAGAGTAGTTAATAGTATTTTGTAGCATAATATGAACTCATTTATAAAAGCTTTTTCTTCATATTAGCATTTTATAAGTTTAAATTCGGGTAGTACCTACCCGTTAAGTTCATACTTAGTAGCTAATATACAATTCAACTACTACAATTCTATATGAAAAACTGATTATAATAATATTTCGTGTTCAAACTTTTACACAATATTTTACAAACTTACAATACCGCTTATTTTACATATAGCATGAAATATAGCACACAATAAATTTGATACAAGATGGTTGTGAAGATAATTCTAGCTAGTACACAAGTCATTCAGCAAAGGCAATAAAGACACGTAATTCATACGTCCAGAAACAAGTCATGCATTCTGGTTTTACTAGGATTACTTCCCATCCTTGGTCTTGTGGAACATAACCGTTATGGCCGTTGATAAGACAGCGTGTTGTAACGTCGTCAAAGGGACGAGGGTTACGTAATGTCCAACAGTCCCGTAACAATCTAAAAGCTCATTTCTTACCCCAATTACCGACTCTGTCACTTGTGGGAACGTTTTGTTTAATAGTTGTAGCCCGATGTTCTTGTTCTCACTTTAGTGAGAAGCGAACATTACTAATCCGTAAGCATAACATGCTTCTTTATGTTGCATGTTAGCCGCTTTTTCTAAATCACGAAGTCCAATATTCGGATATATTGAGTCAAAATAATTTCTTAACCCATTGCGTAAAATAGCATTTGGGTTCCCCGCAATATATGCGTCAAAGTAAACACATCGTATCTTATGGATTTCCCAATGTGATATCCCCCATCTTTCGAACGAAAGCCTTTTATAAACCAAGGCATTCTTGGAACGTTCTTTGAATGTCTTACAAACTGATCTCACTTTAAATAGTTGTGCCGAAGAATTCTGACCGACTCTAGACAAGATTTCATCAATCATGTCTCCGGGTAGGTCTCTTAAAATATTGGGTTGTCTATCCATTTTGTGTTTTTATACTGTAAAATAGACAAGAGTTAGATTCATAAAAAAAATACTTATTAATACAAGCAATTTTTACATATATCATAAAGCATAAGCACACTATATTACATATATTACACCACACGAATACAACTATCTTATTCCGACTCGCTTCTTTCTTCTTCTTCGGTTTTGGTTCGTTTTACCAAGTTTCTAGGGATATATGATGTTCCCCTAATACGAGCCGTCGTTTTCCACATTGGTTTAGAAAAACCTGGTGGTTTAGAGGTTCCCGGGTCATTGTTACAACTTAAGGACTTCGGGGGTTGACGATACATATAAAGTTCATCGGGGTTGGAATTAGATTTCTCTATTTTTATGCCCTTTCCCTTATTATTTTCTTTTGCCTTTTTAAATTCAGTTGGGGTAATTTCTATAACATCATCGGAATTCTCGTCGGAATTCGATTCATCGGAGAATTGGTAATCCTCCCAATATTTTGCTTCCTTGGCGGAAACACCATTGACCATAATTAACCTTGGTCGGTTGGTTGAGGATTTTCTTTTACTTAACCGTTTTATTATTTCCCCCACCGGTTCTATTTCTTCATCCGGTTCCGATTCTTCTTCCGGTTTCGATTCTTCTTCCGGTTCCGACTCTTCTTCCGGTTCCTCTTCGGGAACTTGTGAATCAGTCCACGAATCATTCCAATTTACATTTGACTCTTCATTATTATTAGGTGAGTCAATGGGACTTGTTCTAGAGGTAGACATCTATCACATAATATCAAACGCGTTAAGAGATTAATATATCACATAATATTCACATGTTAAAAATATATAGTTTCTAATAAAATTTGTTAAGCAATCATTTTTCAAGTAAACACGGTCGAAGTCCAGACTCACTAATGCATCCTAACAAACTCGATAAGACAAACTAATGCAAAATTCTGGTTCTCTAAGACCAACGCTCGGATACCAACTGAAATGTCCCGTTCTTATTGATTAAAAACGTTCCATATTAATTGATTTCGTTGCGAGGTTTTGACCTCTATATGAGACGTTTTTCAAAGACTGCATTCATTTTAAAACAAACCATAACCTTTATTTCATCAATAAACACGACCATTACATAATGGTTTACAATACAAATATGTTACAACAAAATAAGTTTCTTGAATGCAGTTTTTACACAATATCATACAAGTATGGACTCCAAATCTCGTCCTTATTTAAGTATGCGACAGCGGAAGCTCTTAATAATCACCTGAGAATAAACATGCTTAAAACGTCAACAAAAATGTTGGTGAGTTATAGGTTTAACCTATATATATCAAATCATAATAATAGACCACAAGATTTCATATTTCAATACACATCCCATACATAGAGATAAAAATCATTCATATGGTGAACACCTGGTAACCGACATTAACAAGATGCATATATAAGAATATCCCCATCATTCCGGGACACCCTTCGGATATGATATAAATTTCGAAGTACTAAAGCATCCGGTACTTTGGATGAGGTTTGTTAGGCCCAATAGATCTATCTTTAGGATTCGCGTCAATTAGGGTGTCTGTTCCCTAATTCTTAGATTACCAGACTTAATAAAAAGGGGCTTATTCGATTTCGATAATTCAACCATAGAATGTAGTTTCACGTACTTGTGTCTATTTTGTAAATCATTTATAAAACCTGCATGTATTCTCATCCCAAAAATATTAGATTTTAAAAGTGGGACTATAACTCACTTTCACAGATTTTTACTTCGTCGGGAAGTAAGACTTGGCCACTGGTTGATTCACGAACCTATAACAATATATACATATATATCAAAGTATGTTCAAAATATATTTACAACACTTTTAATATATTTTGATGTTTTAAGTTTATTAAGTCAGCTGTCCTCGTTAGTAACCTACAACTAGTTGTCCACAGTTAGATGTACAGAAATAAATCAATAAATATTATCTGGAGTCAATCCACGACCCAGTGTATACGTATCTCAGTATTGATCACAACTCAAACTATATATATTTTGGAATCAACCTCAACCCTGTATAGCTAACTCCAACATTCACATATAGAGTGTCTATGGTTGTTTCGAAATATATATAGATGTGTCGACATGATAGGTCGAAAAATTGTATACGTGTCTATGGTATCTTAAGATTACATAATATACAATACAAGTTGATTAAGTTATGGTTGGAATAGATTTGTTACCAATTTTCACGTAGCTAAAATGAGAAAAATTATCCAATCTTATTTTACCCATAACTTCTTCATTTTAAATCCGTTTTGAGTGAATCAAATTGCTATGGTTTCATATTGAACTCTATTTTATGAATCTAAACAGAAAAAGTATAGGTTTATAGTCGGAAAAATAAGTTACAAGTCGTTTTTGTAAAGGTAGTCATTTCAGTCGAAAGTACGACGTCTAGATGACCATTTTAGAAAACATACTTCCACTTTGAGTTTAACCATAATTTTTGGATATAGTTTCATGTTCATAATAAAAATCATTTTCCCAGAATAACAACTTTTAAATCAAAGTTTATCATAGTTTTTAATTAACTAACCCAAAACAGCCCGCGGTGTTACTACGACGGCGTAAATCCGGTTTTACGGTGTTTTTCGTGTTTCCAGGTTTTAAATCATTAAGTTAGCATATCATATAGATATAGAACATGTATTTAGTTGATTTTAAAAGTCAAGTTAGAAGGATTAACTTTTGTTTTCGAACAAGTTTAGAATTAACTAAACTATGTTCTAGTGATTACAAGTTTAAACCTTCGAATAAGATAGCTTTATATGTATGAATCGAATGATGTTATGAACATCATTACTACCTTAAGTTCCTTGGATAAACCTACTGGAAAAGAGAAAAATGGATCTAGCTTCAACGGATCCTTGGATGGCTCGAAGTTCTTGAAGCAGAATCATGACACGAAAACAAGTTCAAGTAAGATCATCACTTGAAATAAGATTGTTATAGTTATAGAAATTGAACCAAAGTTTGAATATGATTATTACCTTGTATTAGAATGATAACCTACTGTAAGAAACAAAGATTTCTTGAGGTTGGATGATCACCTTACAAGATTGGAAGTTAGCTAGCAAACTTGAAAGTATTCTTGATTTTATGTAACTAGAACTTGTAGAATTTATGAAGAACACTTAGAACTTGAAGATAGAACTTGAGAGAGATCAATTAGATGAAGAAAATTGAAGAATGAAAATGTTTGTAGGTGTTTTTGGTCGTTGGTGTATGGATTAGATATAAAGGATATGTAATTTTGTTTTCATGTAAATAAGTCATGAATGATTACTCATATTTTTGTAATTTTATGAGATATTTCATGCTAGTTGCCAAATGATGGTTCCCACATGTGTTAGGTGACTCACATGGGATGCTAAGAGCTGATCATTGGATTGTATATACCAATAGTACATACATCTAAAAGCTGTGTATTGTATGAGTACGAATACGGGTGCATACGAGTAGAATTGTTGATGAAACTGAACGAGGATGTAATTGTAAGCATTTTTGTTAAGTAGAAGTATTTTGATAAGTGTATTGAAGCCTTTCAAAAGTGTATAAATACATATTAAAACACTACATGTATATACATTTTAACTGAGTCGTTAAGTCATCGTTAGTCGTTACATGTAAGTGTTGTTTTGAAACCTTTAGGTTAACGATCTTGTTAAAAGTTGTTAACCCAATGTTTATAATATCAAATGAGATTTTAAATTATTATATTATCATGATATTATCATGTATGAATATCTCTTAATATGATATATATACATTAAATGTCTTTACAACGATAATCGTTACATATATGTCTCGTTTAAAAATCATTAAGTTAGTAGTCTTGTTTTTACATATGCAGTTCATTGTTAATATACTTAATGATATGTTTACTTATCATAGTATCATGTTAACTATATATATATATCCATATATATATGTCATCATATAGTTTTTACAAGTTTTAACGTTCGTGAATCACCGGTCAACTTAGGTGGTCAATTGTCTATATGAAACATATTTCAATTAATCAAGTCTTAACAAGTTTGATTGCTTAACATGTTGGAAACATTTAATCATGTAAATATCAATCTCAATTAATATATATAAACATGGAAAAGTTCGGATCACTACAGCCCTCTTCTAAGGAACCTTCATTTAAAGCTTAATTCACATTAACACTATACAACTTCGGGGTCCTAATAAAGGTAAAAATTAAAATTAAAAATCTTTTTGGTCTTTCATCCCACTTTAATCAATCAAATATTATCAAAAATATACGCCCCTCTTTTCGGTAAAGTAATTTCGGTTCCATAACCTAGTTTTAATCCTGACGAATTTTTGAAATATTTTAGGTTGATTGATTAAAGATATTTATACCTTAAGAATAAACGATAAATTTCGCAGTGATGTAATAAATTTTTGTATAAGATATCAATAATTTCGGTTACGCATACCTAATTTTATTGAATATCAATTTAATACTTTATAGCGAACGATTTAGCTTTTATTATCAAAAGGTTAAAAGCAATAAAATAAAATAAAAACTGTACATACTTACCTATGAGAAAGAATTCTCAGAGACCTGCTTTAGCTGACTCATAGGAGAGTCGTGTAATTTGGTTCTCCATAGCTACGTAAGCGTAACCTCGATTCTTCAATATCTTTTCTTCTAAACATATGAACGGTCCTTCTCTGTATAGAGTAACAAATTCGGTATTTGAATATGTTTGATTGTTTGAACATTTACCTTCGTGTGACCATTTTCCGCATTTATAACATCTTTCAAGGTGTCATGCTCTTCTTTTTGTTGCGGATTTTGATTTTCCTTTACCAAAATGTGTCTTATGATGATCTTTCTTGAGTTCTTTTCTTACTCCGTCCATTTTGCCTCTTATAAATGATACCACTTCACTCGGGAGTGTGTCATTATTACGTTTAGTAATCATAACGTGTAGTAGTAGACCATGGTTCAGATCAAAGGAATTCTTCATCTCGTAAAACCTAAAAGAAATAAAAATTCAGAATGGAGGGAGAAGACTAGTTCTTTAGGGTCTGCTAGGGAAAGACCATTCGGATTCCATTCTCGAGAACTACACAAAAACAGAATATCTAACTCTAACAGAATCATATATTACCCTTAAAAAGACTTGATTCTCCCCACACTTAGTTAGCTGTGGTGTCGAAATTGTGATTAACTTCGTTGTCAACTTCCATCGGACCAGGTATGTAATGTTTAACTCTGTGACCATTAACTTTAAATTCAATCCCATTTGAATTTATCAACTCTATTGTTCCATATGGGAAAACTCTTTTGACTATGAATGGTCCAGACCATCTTGATTTCAATTTTCCAGAAAATAGCTTGAATCGTGAATTGAAAAGAAGAACTCTATCTCCTTCTTTAAATTCTTTTGAACTTCTGATTCTTTTATCATGCCATTTCTTCGTTTTTTCCTTATAGATTAACGAATTTTCGTATGCTTCATGTCTTAATTCTTCTAATTCGTTTAGTTTACTTAACCATAGACGTCCAGCTTCATGTAAATCAAGTTTACATGTCTTCAAAGACTAAAATGCTTTGTTACCTGAAGGGGCGATTGATACATGGGATGTGTTAGTTGAAAAATTTCTTAAACAATTCTTTCCGGCATCTAAAGCCGTGAGACTTCAAGGAGAAATTGTTACGTTCACGCAAAAGCCAAATGAAACTCTATATGAGGCATGGACAAGATTTGGAAAGTTGTTAAGAGGATGTCCGCAACATGGTTTAGACACTTATCAAATAGTACAAATATTCTACCAAGGATGTGACATTACTACACGAAAAGACATCGATATAGCAGCTGGTGGTTCCATTATGAAGAAAACCGCAACTGAAGTTTACAAAATTATTGATAACACTGCTTCCCACTCACATGAGTGGCATCAAGAAAAAGACATCGTTAGATCATCTAAAGCGGCTAGAGTCGATTCTAGCGATGACTTTGATTCCATTTCTGCAAAGAAAGATGCTTTCGAGAGACGAATGGAAAAGATGACTAAAGATATTCACGCAATACAGATTAGTTGTGAGCAGTGTGGAGGACCACATTTGACAAAAGATTGTCTCAGTATTGAACAAACAATGGAACAACGAGAGAATGTTTCATACATGAACCAAAGGCCTGGAAATAATTACCAAGGTAATTATCAACCGCCAAGACCAAACTACAATCAAAATCAGAATTATAACCGAAATGTTCCATACAATAACCAACAACGTTCTAGCAATCAACAAGTATCTAACAATACTTACAATCAGCAAAGACCTATTTTTCAAAATAAACCACCACAAACCGATGATAATAAGCCAAATTTAGAAGATATGATGTCGAAGCTAGTTAAATCTCAAACGCAGTTTTTCACATCTCAGAAACAAACCAATGAACAAAATGCTCAAGTATTTAGAAATCAACAAGCTTCTATCCAAAATCTGGAACAAGAAGTAAGCAACCTAGCAAGGTTAATAGGTAAAAAAAACTGGGAAGTCTACCTAGCGATACAAATGCTAACCCCCGGAATGAAACAGCTAAATCCATTACCACAAGAAGTGGTATTACACTTAAACCACATGAAATTCCTGTAAATTCTGATGACTCTATTCCCACTCCACAGGAACCACAGCCTGAGCAAGAGAAGGAAACATAACCGGTAGTTGAAAAGGTTAATGAAGATAACACAGTTAAGGCTTAACCTTATGTTAAACCATACCAACCACCACTTCCTTACCCGAGTAAAATGAGAAAAGAAAGACTTGAAGCCGAGCAATCTAAATTTTTGGATATGTTTAAACAAATAAATGTCATTCTTCCTTTCATTGATGTGATTTCAGGAATGCCTAGGTATGCCAAATTCTTGAAAGATCTAATCACAAATAGAAAGAAAATGGAAGAACTCTCGGCTGTTACTATGAATGTTAATTGTTCTGCAGTGCTGTTGGATAAACTACCAGAAAAACTCTCAGATCCAGGAAGTTTCATAATTCCATGTTTTCTGGGTAGTCTTAGTTCAATAGAAGCATTGGCAGACTTAGGTGCTAGTATAAATTTAATGCCGTATTCACTATACGTTAAACTAGACCTCGGAGAATTGAAACCAACACGAATAAGCATACAACTAGTCGATCGATCAGTAAAATATCCTAGAGGGATAATGGAAAACATGCTAGTTAAAGTTGGTACTTTAGTATTTCCAGTAGATTTTGTTATTCTGGACATGGAAGAAGATTCTCGAGTTCCTCTCATATTAGGAAGACCATTCTTAAACACGGCTAAAGCAATAATAGACGTGTTCGGTAAGAAACTGACCCTAAGTATAGAGGACGAGAGTGTTGCCTTTTCTGTTGATAGAGCCATGCAACAACCGCAATCTGCAGATGATACATGTTATTATATTTAAACTATAGATTCACATGCAGAATTGTTAGAAGAATTTCCAGAATTACAAGGAACAGGAGAATGTTCTTTAGGAGAAGGAACTGAACCAATTGATGAAGCTGAAATGTTAGCCACACTCATAGCTAATGATTACAAACCAACAATAGAAGAAATTCAAATGCTAAAAGAAGAAGACAGATATCGATACAAATCATCGATAGAAGAACCACCGACATTAGAGTTAAAGCCACCTCCAAACCATTTGGAATACGCTCATTTACATGGTGAATCTGAATTACCTGTAATAATATCGTCTTCTCTTACGAAAAATGAAAAATCTCAACTCATTTCTGTGCTAAAAGCTCATAAACCAGCTATTGCATGGAAGATTCATGACATTAAAGGCATAAGTCCTTCGTATTGTACACATAAAATCCTTACGGAAGAAGGTCATAAAACCTATGTGCAACGCCAACGAAGACTAAATCCCAATATGCAAGATGTTGTTAAGAAAGAAATTATTAAACTGCTAGATGCAGGTTTAATTTATCCAATCTCTGATAGTCCATGGGTAAGCCCAGTTCAATGTGTGCCTAAGAATGGTGGCATGACTGTCATCAAAAATGAAAAAGATGAGCTTATTCCTACTAGGACTGTAACAGGATAGCGTGTTTGTATTGATTATAAAAAATTAAATGACGCCACCAGAAAAGATCACTTTCCCTTACCTTTCATTGATCAAATGTTGGAAAGGTTAGCCGCAAACAGTTACTATTGTTTCCTTGACGGTTTCTCCGGATACTTTCAAATTTCAATCGCACCCGAGGACCAAGAGAAAACCACATTCACGTGCCCTTATGGTACTTTTGCTTATAAACGCATGCCATTTGGACTTTGCAACGCCCCTGCAACCTTTCAAAGGTGCATGATGGCGATTTTTCATGACATGATAGAAGAATGCATGGAAGTTTTCATGGATGACTTTTCAGTCTTCGGTGATACATTTGAATCATGTCTAGTTAATCTTGAACGAATGCTTATTAGATGCAAACAATCAAATCTAGTTCTTAATTGGAAGAGATATCATTTCATGGTTAAAGAAGGCATCGTTCTTGGTCATAAAATTTTAAAGGAAGGAATTGAAGTGGATAGAGCTAAGGTAGATGTAATTGCTAAACTTCCACATCCCACCAATGTTAGAGGAGTTAGGAGTTTTCTAGGGCATGCCGGTTTTTACCGATGTTTCATAAAAGATTTTTCTAAAATTGCCACTCCTATGAATAAACTCCTAGAAAAGGATTCTCCATTCATCTTTTTGGATGAATGCATCAAATCTTTTAATATTCTTAAAGAAAAACTCACTAATGCGCTGATCATGATAACTCCAAATTGGAATATACCATTTGAACTTATGTGCGATGCAAGTGATTTTGCAATGGGAGCCGTTTTAGGATAAAGGATTGAAAAACGATTTCAACCAATTTATTACGCTAGTAAGACGTTACAAGGAGCACAAACGAACTACACAACTACTGAAAAAGAACTCCTTGCTATTGTCTTTGCTTTTGACAAATTTCGTTCATATCTTGTTTTAGCTAAAACGGTGGTCTATACCGACCATTCTGCTCTTAGATACCTATTTTCGAAACAAGATGCCAAACCACGATTAATCCGTTGGATCTTACTCTTACAAGAGTTCGATATTGAAATCCGAGACAAAAGGGAGCAGAAAATCACACCGCTGATCATCTTTCTCGTCTTGAAAATCCTGAATTAGAAGTTCTAAATGAATCGGCCATACAAGATAACTTTCCTGATGAATATCTTTTGAAAATCGATTATAATGAAATTCCATGGTTTGCAGACTATGCAAACTACTTAGTATGTGGATTCCTTGAAAAAGGGTTGTCGTACCAAAAACGAAAGAAATTCTTTAGTGATATAAAACACTATTTTTGGGAAGATCCACATTTATTTAAAAGTTGTCCCGATGGAATAATACGCCGATGCATATTCGGGGATGAAGCTAGTCAAATCTTAAATCATTATCACACAGGACCAACATGAGGGTATTATGGGCCTCAACTCACAGCAAGAAAAGTCTACGATGCTGGATTTTATTGGCCTACAATTTTCAAAGACGCACACCTTCTTTGTAAATCCTGTGATGCTTGTCAAAGGTCCGGAAAAATAAGTCAACGTGATGAAATGCCACAAAATGTCATTCAAGTATGTGAAGTTTTTGACGTTTGGGGTATTGACTTTATGGGTCCATTTCCAAAATCTCATAATAATCTCTACATACTCGTTGCCATTGATTATGTATCTAAATGGGCGGAAGCACAAGCTCTCCCAACTAACGATGCATGAGTTGTAGTCAACTTCTTAAAACGTCTTTTTGCTAGGTTTGGAACACCGAAAGCTTTAATAAGTGATCGGGGTACTCATTTTTGTAATAATCAACTTGAGAAAGTTCTCAAAAGATATGGAGTAACTCATAAAATCTCAACCGCTTATCATCCACAAACAAGTGGACAAGTTGAAAATACCAACCGAGCTTTAAAACGCATTCTAGAGAAAACCGTAGGATCAAATCCGAAAGAATGGTCCATGAAATTGGAGGATGCACTCTGGGCTTTTAGAACAGTCTACAAAACTCCAATTGGCACCACACTTTTTAAACTCGTTTACAGAAAAGCATGTCACCTTCCAGTAGAAATTGAGCACAAAGCATTTTGGGCTTTGAAGACATGTAAACTTGATTTACATGAAGCTGGACGTCTATGGTTAAGTCAACTAAACGAATTAGAAGAATTAAGACATGAAGCATACGAAAATTCGTTAATCTATAAGGTAAAAACGAAGAAATGGCATGATAAAAGAATCAGAAGTTCAAAAGAATTTAAAGAAGGAGATAGAGTTCTTCTTTTCAATTCACGATTCAAGCTATTTCCTGAAAAATTGAAATCAAGATGGTCTGGACCATTCATAGTCAAAAGAGTTTTTCCATATGGAACAATAGAGTTGATAAATTCAAATGGGATTGAATTTAAAGTTAATGGTCACAGAGTTAAACATTACATACATGGTCCAATGGAAGTTGACAATGAAGTCAATCATAATTTCACCACCCAAGAAAACCCTCAGAATGAAAACATAAATATGTTATCAACAACATATGAAAAACCAAAATTGGAAGAGGGGGAAGCTTCAAATTGGAGCGATGAAGAAGAATTTATATATAAACCTCCCATTCTAAGAAACGAAGAAAATTGTGAACAAGAAGTTCAAGTAGAAGTAAAATAACCAAGAAAAGATCACCTGAAAAAGGTTAACAAACCAACCCTACTTACTAAAATAGGAGACCCATGTGAATTTATCATTTCTTGCTTGCTTAATGATGGTGCTGCGTATAATGGACTCGCAGATTTAGGAGCAAGTGTAAATGTTATGCCTATTTCCTTATACAAAAGATTATGTGTGGGTAAATTAAGACCAACCAGCATAGGTGTTCAATTATTTGACCAAACCATTAAACACCCGGTTGGAATAGCCAATAATTTACTTGTTAAAGTGGGAAGTTTGACCTTTGTTGCAAACTTCATAGTTATTAATATGGAGGAAGACCTTGATATTCCTCTAATTTTAGGTCGCCCATTTTTAGTAACCACCGAAGCATTCATTGATGTAAGAGAAGGTAGAATGACACTTAGGGATGGTGACAAACCGGTTGCCTTTGTGAACCGAAAATTTAGATCTCCACCAACCAAAACTGTTGAACCAATAAAAACGCCTAAGTGTGGGGAAGATGAAGAAACACCTAATAATTACCCGATAACAAAGAACCTCATTGTTGATACAAAATTAGATGAACCCATTTTTAACAGTTCAACGAAGAAACTTTATAAACAGATTCAAGATGCTAGGATTAAGGGGAACTTTAAGTTATGTAACCGATTAGTATCCAATTTGTCGCCTAAAGAAAAGGCAATGTTAGTTGAATTTGTGAAAGTTACAGAGGAAATCAACAATTGGCTTGAAGCAAAAGTCAGAGATATACAAGTTGTTGATAATCCAATTGAAAATGAAGTTAATCACAATTTTGACACCATAGCTAACTAAGTGTGGGGACAATCAAGTCTTTTTAAGGATAATATATATTTCTGTTAGTGTTAGATTTTCTGTTTTCGTGTAGTTCTCGAGAAAGGTATCCGAATGGTCTTTCCCTAGCAGACCCTAAAGAACTAGTCTTCTCCCTCCATTCTGAATTTTAAGTTCTTTTAGGTTTTACGAGATGAAGAATTCCTTTGATCTGAACCATGGTCTACTACTACACACTATGATTACTAAACGTAATAATAACACCTTCGCGAGTGAATTGGTATCATTCATAAGAGGAAAAATGGACGAAGTAAGAAAATAACTCAGGAAAGATCATCATAATACACATTTTGGTAAAGGAAAATCAAAATCCGTAGCAAAAAGAAGAGCACGACATCTTGAAAGATGTCATAAATACGGAAAATGGTCACACGAAGGTAAATGTTCGAACAATCAAACATATTCAAATACCGAATTTGTTAATCTATGCAGAGAAGGACCGTTCATATGTTTAGAAGAAAAGTTATTGAAGAATCGAGGTTACGCTTATGTAGCTATGAGTCGGCTAAAGCAGGTCTCTGAGAATTCTATCTCACAGGTAAGTATGTATAATTTTATTTTTATTTTATTGCTTTTAATCTTTTGATAATAAACGCTGAATCGTTCGCTATAAAGTATTAAATTGATATTCAAAAAAATTAGGTATGCGAAACCGAAATTATTGATATCATACAAAAATTTATTACATCACTGCGAAATTTACTGTTTATTCTTAAGGTATAAATATCTTTAATCCAAAATATTTCAGAAATTCGTCAGGAGTAAAACTAGGTAAAATAGCCAAAATTACTTTACCCAAAAGAGGGCGTATATTTTTGATAATATTTGATTGATTAAAGTGGGATAAAAGACCAAAAAGATTTTTAATTTTATTTTTACCTTGTTTTTAAAATTAATATATAAATATTAAATTATTATTGTAAATTTTTAAAACTAATATATTTAAGTTTGTAAATATCTTAAAAACTAATATTTTTAATATAAGTTTGTAAAACTAATATGTTTAAACATTAATGATATTTGTATTAAATTTTATTATGCATTTTAAATTTAAGTTCGGTGTGAATTTTAAAAAAAAATGTACTTTATTTCATTAAGTTAAAAATTGATTTCTAAAATTCGTCGTGAGTTGAAGACTAGGTTATGGAACCGAAATTGCTTTACCCAAGGGAGGGACGAGAAATTTTATTATCATTATTTTTAATCTCATTGATCTAAAGTATGCAAAAACATTAAAAAACTCAAAATTCTTTGCTTTTAAAACAACGATTAAAAGTGACAAATTTTAAAATTTTGTCGAGAGACGAACTAGGACAACGATCCGAAACGCCCTCATTCTAAAAGAAAACAAAATTTTTAAAATTAATTATTTGTTTTATAAGTAAATGGTTTTATATAAAAAAAAAGATCAGACCCCATGCGATCGCATGGGGTCTACACTGCATAGCCATGCGATCGCATGGCAAGGAAAAGCTGGGCAGAAACATAAGGCCAGTCGACTGCTCTGTATCCACACAAAACACACACACATAAACACGAACACACACACACACAAACACTCTCAAAAATTCCCAATTTTTCACCAAATTCAACCAAATTTCTTGCTATAATCCGCTCTAATCATGCGTTTGTTCAGAAGTTTTTCAAAGAAGGTAAAGATTTCACCCCTAAAACTCTTTAAATTTGAATTTTAGTGTTCTTGAGCTAAGTTTTACCTAATTTGATTTTGTTAATTTCTAGTGTAATTAGAGTTAAATTGTTAGTATATTATGCATGCATAACCTAGATTGATGCTATTTAACATGATTTGAAGCATTAAACTTCAAAAATTTTAGAAATCTAGGGTTTGTGTTCTTGAGCAATTTGGGGCTTTTTGATATAAACAGGTTATGGCCGATTTTTGTCATGAATTATTGCTAAATTAAGTAATGTAACATGTTTAGGTTGCTAAATGATTCAAACTTTGATCCTAAACATGATTTTTGAGAATTAAAGTAGACTTTTTAAGTCTAAAATTCATGAACTTGATTAATTTGATATAAATGCCATTTGAAACTTGTTTAATTGCTAGTAATGATTATTTTGACATGTTATTTGAGATAAAAGCTTATGAACTTTGTAAACATTTTGATATATGATTATTTGAAAATGTGTAGAATTGATAAAAATATGAAAATGAGTATAAGTTTAATATGGATTAAACATGTTATTGTAATTGTTTTAATTTGTTATTTTGCTAACACTAATGCATATTTGGATGCACAAATTTTGTGTTTAATGTCTTTTGTAGAGAAATACATATACAGACGGTGCATCATCGTCTAGGCAACCTGATCCGGAACCACAGCCAGAGATGAAATATCACGAACCGGAACAACAACCTGAACAACAACAACATTATGATCAACACGTGTCATACTATGAACCAGAACCACAATTTTTTATTGCCTACGTAGTATTTCCAGTTCACCATATAATAGAACACCCAACAATTCATGAAGAGCAGTTGCATCCCAATTTAAGATATGATAGTAGTTGGAGAGATTACCCGACGTACCAAAGTAACAAATTTAAGCTTTGGACCAAAAATGTAGAAGTACCAAGGGTAATAGATTGGGAGCCTTTGGAAAGGGTCCACCTAGCTAACCCAGTTAGGCAGCATCTAATCCAAAGGTATGGCAGCTCTTCTTTTTTTGATTGGGAACGTTTATTTAACACTCGTAGGCCTGTATATAAAGAGTCATGTGTTGAGCTAATGAGTACTATAGCTTTTAATAAGGATGTAGATAGGTTAGACGATAAGAGTTTTCTTAGATTTTTACTTGGCCGTAGGATGTACAGGATATCCATGCTGGACATGGCCAGGGCTTTACAAATTTACACTCCCACTGAATTACTATCACCTGATTGTACAAATTTGATTTATCATGGTGAGAGGGTAGATAGAAATTTTGACGCTAACGCCATCTGGAGGCGTATGTCAAATTTTAATGTGTTTACGCGGGGAGGAAGACACTCCTATTTAGATATTAATAAAGCCGAGCTTTGTATAATACATAGATTCTTAGCAAACTCGATTACACAAAGAGGTAACAACAAGGAGAAAATGACCTTACACGATTTATTTTACCTTAAGTGCATTCGAGACACTAGAGGCTTTGTTAATATCCCCTAATGTGTTGGTTTTTATCTGTACAAAATGGTGGAAGGTATACAGGACGGGGGAATAATAGGAGGAGGTATTTTTGTTACTCTCATTGGAGAGTATTTAGGTGTAGATAGGGAACAAGGGGGTCCAATGATGGTGGTTAGAGAACAAGACGAGACTTTAGGTTTGCAAGTCTATCAAAGTGCAAAGGTATTGACTAGGAGATGCAATCAGGCAATACCATATCAGGGCCGCCATCCACAGGTAGAGAGGGGTTCGGATGAGGAGATGGAGGAAGCGGATGACATTAGGGATGTCATTAGAGATAGTGCTACTGACGTTTTCCAGCGTATAGATGAGGTAGAAATGACTAACGAGGCTAGGCATCATCGGTATGAGCAGTGGCAAGCCGCGAATGAGTATGAGACTTTCAGGCGACGCCAACACGATAGCTGGCAAGTTCAACAACACCAAATCATGAGCCAGCTATCATATCAGGTACCAAATAACTACATCCCGACTCGACCTGCTTACTATCCACCACATCAGCCCGACATTCGACCACCCTTTAACCTGTACGACCCCAATCAAGCCTACCAGGACACCTATCACCAACCATGGAACCCGAACGATGATATGAATTGGAATCCCTATCCAAATCAATAGTGTTCCATTGGTGATTTCTTATCTTTTATTATTTTTATCTATTTATGTTAAACACTTAACATTTTGATACTTTTATGTAATGTTTAACATTTTTATTATTTTGTACTAATATTTCATATTTAATTTGAAAGTGGGATGTTAAGTCCCATTTCAAATTATCATGCATGTTTATATTTGTATGTTTGTATATTGTCAGTTGTACAAAATAGGATAAAACAACGCATTTTCAAATACTGGCATTAAGTTCAGCAAAAGCTATTAATTTTGACAATAAAATGCAAAATATATGTGAAATAACAACAAACGGAATGAACAAATGAAGTGCACCATTTATCATTCAAAGCATACAACAATATGTTTGGAAACTTTGGTAAAATTTTAATCATCTTTTTACGCTAATCACCCTCAATAATTTAAATTGTTACTGATTTCTTGCAAATGAGGGCATTGCAAGATCTTAAGTGTGGGAAGGGGTTAAATTCTTTTGGGTTTTAAAATTTTAATTTAAACACTTGGTTACCATTAAAAATACTAGTAACACAGTAGTTGTATTAGAATCTAGTGCTCTCTAATAATAAAGAACAGTCCTAGTCTTATATACTGACTACCCAATTCTAGTAAAAATTTTAAATTTTTTTCTTCAAATAAATGAATTCAAAATCATGTTTATACATATTTATGAACAATAAAACTAGGTGTTAATAACGAAATTATTGTTACCTCGGAAAGGACATAAATTGAGAAACAACCCAAAACGCTTGAATTCATTTAAAATGGAATAGAGGAGAATAAAAAGGAAAAGAAAGAAAAATAAAAGCCAAGTGTGGGAAAAATTTACCAAGTTATTTAGAACATATATCACATATTTTTGTACAAATAATTGAAAATACTTTTGTTTTGGACAATATTAATCAGTTTTACCCAGTTTATTGTAATATAAATGGAATTTAAAAGAAAGTAAAGTCTTTCGAGAAAAAAGACACGCGCTTCTTGATTTAGGTCAGGAAGTTGTCGTCCAGACCAGTTGTAGAGACTACGAAAAACCTTGAAAAGTTTTCTCGAAAATCAGCTGGAAATTCACGGACCTCAGCATCAAACAGAGTCGTCAAGTGGTCAGACTTATCCTAGCCATGAGAGGATCTGTCTCGTACAATGGGGGAGCACCGTGCAAATTAGCTTATAAGACTAATGAATCAGATCCCCAGAAAGGATAATCTCCTTAAAGATTAAAAATCAGCTTTTAAGCCTGATATTACTCAATCCTTGGGATTGAACTTAAAGATTGAGAATTACAAACTCATGGAATTCAATGATATCTAAACTCGAGCTTGAACGAGAAAATATTTTGATCAAAATTACAAACCGATTTGTTTTCTGAAACCCTATTTTCAATGCGTTCATTACCATTGAACGTAAAATCCTAGGAATTCACCTGGAATTTATTAGGTCACCTGAACCAAATCGGGTGTCAACCGTAAGAACGGTGGTTACATAGCATGGTCGAAGACAGGAGCTTGTGCCAGACCGAAAAACTATAGGGTGATCTTTACTATTGCTCCTATAAAGGATAGTAATTGCATCCGACACGATATAGACCATAATCAAAAGCATGTCACGGGACATTGCCTTAACAGTTGCTTGTTCAACGTTTTCCTTTACAACTGGACGGTAGTTTACCGAAAGGTAATATACGGAGCAAGTAAACTAGACGTATTGCTTTCCTAATACAAGGTTAGCAAGTGGGTGACACAAAACTGCAAGTTTTGAGCTAAAATTTTCAAATCTGAAGCCTACCAAACCCACAAAAACATTTTGCAAACACCGGTGAAGGGTTATTCCGGAAAACTTATCTAGGGTAAAAGCTAGATTGAATTTTCAAAAGATCAAATGTTTTCATAAAGATCCAATTTCCTAAAGGATCTAAATTTTTATAGTCATGTGGGACTATAAACCACATCGTTACTATCATTGTTCATACCGTCGTATAGAAATCACTGATGTACAAAGTGTGAAGAATAAAGAAGTGATTCTAGTATTTTTATTTCAAGACTATATTACTTGAGGACAAGCAACGCTCAAGTGTAGGAATATTTGATAATGCTAAAAACGAACATATATTTCATAGCATTATCCCTCAAGAAAGACAAGCTTTTAGTTGCAATTGTTCTATTTACAAGTGATATTCGTTTGTATAATAAAAAGTGAAGACAAAAGACAGATTCGACGAATTGAAGACGCAAACGACCAAAAAACTCAAAAGTACAAAGTACAATCAAAGTGGTTCAAATTATTGATGAGAAACGTCTAAAAATTAGAAGAGTACAAGTCGCAAAACGCAAAATACAAGATATTAAATTGTACGAAAGGACGTTCGAAAATCCGGAACCAGGACCAGAGTCAACTCTCAACGCTCGACGCAACGGACTAAAAATTACAAGTCAACTATGAACATGAATATAATATAATATATAATTAATTCTTAAAATTATATATATATATATATATATATATATATATATATATATATATATATATATATATATTATATTATTATATAAAACCGTCGGTAAGAAGAAAACAACCAAAGTTGAGCTGTCCCAGGGGGCCATGCGATCGCATGGCCTGGCAGTTATAAACCCATGCGATCGCATGGTGAACAGAATCAAGTGACATCCTATAAATTTCGCAGTTTTTGATCAAATGTTTACACCTTTTTCTCTATCTCCCAATCTCACGTATATATATATATATATATATATATATATATATATATATATATATATTATAATTTTAATTTTAATTTTAATTTTAATAATAATAAGGGTATGTTAGCGAATGTTGTAAGGGTGTAAGTCGAAATTCTGTCTGTGTAACGCTACGCTATTATTAAACATTGTAAGTTATGTTCAACCTTTTTAAATTAATGTCTCGTAGCTAAGTTATTATTATGCTTATTTAAGCTGAAGTAATCGTGATTTTGGGCTAAAATATTAAGACGGGGTAATTGGGCTTTGTACCATAATTGGGGTTTGGATAAAAGAACGACACTTGTGGAAATTAGACTATGGGCTATTAATGGGCTTTATATTTGTTTAATTAAATGATTTTTTGTTAATTTAATATAAAGATTTACAATTGGACGTACCTATAAATAACCACATACACTCGATCGGACACGATGGGCGGGATATTTATAAGTACTAATAATCGTTAATTTAACCAGACACGGGAATGGATTAATAGTTAATGGACTTATTAAAACAGGGGTGAATTATATACAAGGACACTTGGTGTAATTATAGTTTAAGTCCCCAATTAGTTGGAATATTTGACTTCGGATATAAGGATAATTTGACGAGGACACTCGCACTTTATATTTATGACTGATGGACTGTTATGGACAAAAACCAGACGGACATATTGAATAATCCAGGACAAAGGACAATTAACCCATGGTAATAAACTAAAATCAACACGTCAAACATCATGATTACGGAAGTTTAAATAAGCATAATTCCTTTATTTCATATTTAATTGCACTTTTAATTATCGCACTTTAATTTATTGTCATTTTAATTATTGTACTTTTTAATTATCGCAATTTTATTTATTGTCATTTTATTTATCGCACTTTTATTTATCGCAATTTCATTATCGTTATTTACTTTACGCTTAAAATTAGGTTATATTTATTTTTAATATTTTACATTAGGTTTTAACTGTGACTAAAGTTTTAAAATCGACAAACCGGTTATTAAACGGTAAAAACCCCCTTTTATAATAATAATACTACTCCTATATATATATATTTTTATACAAATATAGTTTTTAAAAATATAGCGTTTAACTTGGCGAGTTCCCTGTGGACGAACCGGACTTACTAAAAACTACACTACTGTACGATTAGGTACACTGCCTATAAGTGTTGTAGCAAGGTTTAGGTATATTCACTCTATAAATAAATAAATAACTTGTGTAAAATTGTATCGTATTTAATAGTAATTCCTAGTAAAAATTAATACTATTTCGTATACACCTCGCATAACATCAAGTATTTTTGGCGCCGCTGCCGGGGAAAGCTTAAACGCCGGAAGCGAAACGCTATATATATATATATATATATATATATATATATATATATATATATATATATATATATATATATATATATATATATATATATAAAAGATTCTTAGTTTACTTTTGTAAAAATACGCTTTAATTATTAAAAATACAAAAATATAAAAAGAAAAACAAAAAATTATATATTTTTAATAGTTTGTTAAATATATATAAAATTATAAAGTTTCTTTATTTTTATTTTAGATCTTAAAATATAAGTTTTTATTTATATAAATATTTTATAAAAACAGAAAATTAAATATAAAACAGAAAAATATATATATATATATATATAAAAGTGTACGGGCCACTAAACTGTAGCAGCCCAATATCTGGCCCGGTTTTCTAGTTCATGCGATCGCATGAATCCGAAGGCTAAAACTCATGCGACCGCATGAGAGGGTCTGACACGCCACATTTTGACCTAGTACAGCAATAATTACGGATTATTAATTATTATTATTATTATTATTATTATTATTATAAACCCTAATTAGGGTTAATTAATTAATTAATTAATTTAGTTTTTAGATTTAATTTGTATTTCTAGTTTTAATTAGTTTTAATAAATTATAAAATTAATACTTTTATAAATAAATAATATAAAAATAATATTTTTATAAAAATTGTACTTTTTACAACTTTAAGTTTATTTTTATATTTTGTATCTTTTTATTTGTTTTAGCGTAATATTTGTATTTTTTGTTCGTATTTAGTTTTAAGTCATAGTTTTTGCCATAGTTGTTTTTATTTCTAGATTTATAGGCTTTGCCGTAAAATCCCTTAAGTGCTTTTTCTTTAGACTAAGATTTAGGTGCTTTAGAATTTTGCGACGCCGTTTTATAAATTTTATTACTTTCTAAGTTATTACCATTTTGAATATAGAATTCCTTTAAGCTTTAATACTTTTAGACGCAACTTTTAATTCATAGTTTTTAGACTTTTAAGTTTCGACGCGCTACGTTCTTTTTATTATTTTTCGACCTTTTATTTCTTGACGTTTTTCGACGCATTCTTTTTCTTTCTTATTTCTCGCCGCTCTAGTTTTTAGGACATAGAATTTTCTATTTCTTCTCTAAAATTTCTTTAAACTTCGACGAAAAATTATTTTAAATGGTTAAATTGATAGACATCCAAAATTTTCTGCTTCGTAGTAATAGTTGGATTTGTTAGTGACTGAGTTGTGAGCTTCCGATTTAAAGGGTTCTGGCTCCCTGCTACATCTTTTGGCTATTCGAAACGTGGGCAAAAGCAGAAAAGTCTATTAATTTGATAACTTATATAATTTTTATCTTTTATAACTAATAGGATATTCAGTGAATGCACCGAGCAAAACGTTAACCACCTTTTATACGTTCACCACCTGTAACTCGATCAAGACATCTAGCCAATATTGTCGCCATTGATTTTTCTTTAGAATCGTCATCCAGTCGACCAAGTATTCCAATTCAAATTTCCGATAATCCATTTTTTGAACCCGACCTCACAATTGAGAATCCGGAGGATATTCAGGGAAATTCAGAGATCCTGAACCATTAATCTTTCCTCCGGAACCACCAATCATTCAAACAGAGATTGTCGAGGAACAACCCATTAAATCAGAATCCTCTAGTGATTCAGATTCAACAAATTCAATCATGAAAAATCTGGAACCTCTAAGTATGAAAGACCGAATGCGAGCTAAACGCACTGGCCAAGGTCACGCAATTACTCAACCAGACATTAATGCGCCAGATTATGAAATCAAAGGACAAATCTGACACATGGTAACTAATCAATGCCAATTTAGTGGTGCACCGAAGGAAGATCCAAACGAACATCTTCTTACCTTTAATAGGATCTGTACTCTATTTAAAATAAGAGAAGTGGAGGATGAACATATATATCTCATGTTATTTCCCTGGACTTTAAAGAGAGAAGCCAAAGATTGGTTAGAATCGTTACCTGAAGGGGCGCTTGATACATGGGATGTCTTAGTTGAAAATTTTCTTAAACAATTCTTTCCGGCATCTAAAGCAGTGAGACTTCAAGGAGAAATAGTTACGTTCACACAAAAGCCAAATGAAACTCTATATGAGGTGTGGACAAGATTTGGAAAGTTATAAAGAGGATGTCCGCAACATGGTTTAGACACTTATCAAATAGTACAAATATTCTACCAAGGATGCGACATCACTACACGAAAAGACATAGATATAGCAGCTGGTGGTTCCATTATGAAGAAAACCGCAACTGACGCTTACAAAATTATTGATAACACTGCTTCCCACTCACATGAGTGGCACCAAGAAAAAGATATCGTTAGATCATCTAAAGCGGCTAGAGCTGATTCTAGCCATGACTTTGATTCCATTTCCGCAAAGATAGATGCTGTCAAGGGACGAATGGAAAAGATGACTAAAGATATCCACTCAATATGAATTAGTTGTGAGCAGTGTGGAGGACCACATTTAACAAAAGATTGTCTCAGTATTGAACAAACAATGGAACAAAGAGAGAATGTTTCATACATGAACCAAAGGCCTGGAAATAATTATCAGAATAATTATCAACCTCCAAGACCAATCTACAATCAAAATCAGAACTATAACCGAAATGTTCCATACAACAATCAACAAGGTCCTAACAATCAACAAGTATCCAACAATACTTACAATCAGCAAAGACCTATTTTTCAAAACAAACCACCACAAACCGATGATAAAAAGCCAAATTTAGAAGATATGATGTCGAAGCTAGTTGAATCTCAAACGCAGTTTTTCACATCTCAGAAACAAACCAATGAACAAAAAGCTCAAACATTTAGAAATCAACAAGCTTCTATTCAAAATTTGGAACAAGAAGTAAGTAACCTAGCAAGGTTAATAGGTGAAAGAAAACCGAGAAGTTTACCTAGTCATACAAATGCTAACCCCCGAATTGAAATAGCTAAAGCCATTACCACAAGAAGTGGTATTACACTTAAACCACCTGAAATTCCTGTAATTTTTGATGACTCTATTCCTACTCCACAAGAACCACAATCTGAGCAAGATAAGGAAACAGAACCGGTAGTTGAAAATGTTAATGAAGATAACACAATTAAGGCTAAACCTTATGTTAAACCATACCAACCACCGCTTCCTTACCCGAGTAAAATGAGAAAAGAGAGACTTGAAGCCGAGCAATCTAAATTCTTGGATATGTTTAAACAAATAAATGTAAATCTTTCTTTCATTGATGTGATTTCAGGAATGCCTAGATATGCTAAATTCTTGAAAGATCTAATCACAAATAGAAAGATAATGGAAGAACTCTCAGTTGTTACTATGAATGCAAATTGTTCTGCAGTACTGTTGAATAAGATACCAGAAAAATTATCAGATCCAGGAAGTTTCACAATTCCATGTTTTCTGGGTAGTCTTAGTTCAATAGAAGCATTGGCAGACTTAGGTGCTAGTATAAATCTAATGTCGTACTCACTATACGCTAAACTAGACCTTGGAGAATTGAAACCAACACGAATAAGTATACAACTAGCCGATCGATCAGTAAAATATCCTAAAGGGATAATGGAGAACATGCTAGTTATAGTTGGTACTTTAATATTTCCAGTAGATTTTGTTATTCTGGACATGGAAGAAGATTCTCGAGTTCCTCTCATATTAGGAAGACCATTCTTAAACACGGCTAAAGCAATAATAGACGTGTTTGGTAAGAAACTGACCCTAAGTATAGAGGACGAGAGTGTTACCTTTTCAGTTGATAGATCCATGCAACAACCACAATCTGCAGATGATTCATATTATTATATTCAAACTATAGATTCACATGCAGAATTGTTAGAAGAATTTCCAGAATTACAAGGAACAGGAGAATATTATTTAGGAGAAGGAACTGAACTAATTGATGAAACTGAAATGTTAGCTACACTAATGGCTAATGGATATGAACCAACAACAGAAGAAATTCAAATGCTAAAAGAAGAAGACAGATATCGATATAAATCATCGATAGAAGAACCACCAACATTAGAGTTAAAGCCACTTCTAAACCATTTGGAATATGCTTATTTACATGGTGAATCTGAATTACCTGTAATAATATCGTCTTCTCTTACTGAAAATGAAAAATCTCAACTCATTTCTGTGCTAAAAGCTCATAAACCAGCTATTGCATGGAAGATTCATGACATTAAAGGAATAAGTCCTTCGTATTGCACACATAAAATCCTTATGGAAGAAGGTCATAAAACGTATGTGCAATTCCAATGAAGACTAAATCCTAATATGCAAGATGTTGTTAAGAAAGAAATTATTAAACTGCTAGATGCAGGTTTAATTTATCCAATCTCTGATAGTCCATGGTGTAACGACCCGGATTTTTCCAATCGTTTTATACTTATGAGATTAATATTACATAAATTAAACCTTACCAACATGATAAGCAATCCAAATTGTTGAGACTTGTGTTTTTGAAAAGAGTTTTACACAACGTTTGACCGTCCAATTTGACCGATGATATCACGAACTATATAACATACGATAATTATACGTTTGTGTATATATATATATATATATGTATTTATATATATTTAACATGATCTAAGGATGGTTTAACATCTCATTGTGTACTAATGACAATGAGTTATAAGTATATTTTGAAACTACTAACTTAAGTTTTCAAAACGATAACTATACGTAACATTCTTTGATATATATACTTATAACCTATAATGCTTATACATGTATCGTATATATAATGTATTTAATCACTTTTTAAGGACTTAAATACATAAAACAATATAAGTATTTTCACAAAAGATAGCTATATTTGAATTCTCATTCCGTTTCCTCAAGATTTCTATACGCATATCTAGGGTATATGTACCCGTATCATACCCAGCTTCTATATGTATTTACTATTGGTATATATACATCAAATCGACATCCTAATCAACATTATTACTGCCCTAGATATGAGGTAACTAGGATTTATCAAGTAGCATGAATTATTAGTAAGAAAACAAAATTAGTAATCCTTTTCTTTCTTTATAAACTAAAAACGTTTTTATGAATGAACACCATTTCTTCACTCCATTTTCTCATACCTACACCCTCATTTCTCTCTCAAAATACTCCTAACTTCATACTTGATCATCTCCAAGCATTTTCCCCATCATTTAGCTTCAATTACAAGCCTTAAACACCATAAGAAAACTCTTTCAAGAACATATCAAAATAACCACCCATTTGAAGAAGTATACTTCCAACCTTTTGATCTAACCCCACCACTCTTTGATTCCAAGATTTTTTCTTATCTCTTACAGTAACTTTGTCCAAGTAACTTGAGGTAGTAACCTTGTTCATAATCTTGTTCGATTCATAATTATATAGCTATCTTATTTTATGTTGTAAAATTTTAACAACAAGAACATAGTTTGAATGATTTCAAACTTGTTTGCAAACTAAATCGATCCTTCTAACTTAACTTTTAAAATACTTCAAGACTTGTAGTATATCATAATGATATGCTAACTTAACAAGATATAACTTGGTTTTACAAAGAACACCTTAAAAACTGAATATACGTCGTCGGAGTGCAACCAGGGGCTGTTTTGGGTTAGATAATTAAAAACCCTCTTGAACTTTGAATTGGAAGTTCATGTTCTGTAAAAATGATATTTCTTATGAAGATGTTAACACATAAAAATTTCATGGTTTAACTCAAAGTGTAAGTATTTTTAGAAAAATGATCATTAAATGTTGTTTTTATGATGGAAAATGATCACTTTCATAAGTTTCACCAAAGTTTGACCTATAACCTGTGATTTCGAATACAAACTAAGGTATTTTCAGTTCATATTCTTAAAATTTGACTCGATCCAAGGAAGTGGCAAGTTGAACCAACAAAAACGGAGTTGTAATGAAGAAACTACGACTAAAACAAGATTGGGTATCCGAAGCTAGTTTAGTTACGAAAATATTTGGAGATAAAATAAATTAATCATATCTTTTCTAATTAATATGATATTTTATATATAATTACTTATGATTTGATTTTATATATTTCAGGACCACCCGTAAACAACACCAGAAGATTAATCATAAGACCTCATGATTGTACGCAACACGTCATTTGACAACACGGTACTTTATGTACGCAACACGTCATTTGACAACATGGTACCATGGGTCGAGATTAATTCTGATCAATACGAATACGATGGGGTCTTTAGTTATTTTATTGAGCAACTAATTGTGGACCACTAACATCAGACTGCTAACTACGGACTAAGAAAATATTAAAAGTATTATAAGTATATATATATATATATATATATATATATATATATATATATATATATATATATATATATATATGTAACGATTACTTGAAAAGAAAATATGTTGATATATTATATATATGGTTAGGTTGTGATATCTATCAGAGACCAAGTCGAGTTAAATACCTTCAAGGCAAAAGTGAGTATATAGTCCCACTTTTAAACTCTAAATATTTCGGGATGAGAATACATGCATTTTATGATTTATGTTATGGACACAAGTGATAAAAAAATATATTCTACGTTGAGTTGTACCACTGGCATACTTCCCTGTAGCTTGGTAACTACTATTTACATGTGGTATTGTAAATGCGAATCCTGTTGATAGATCTATCGGGCCTGACAACCCCAACCGGACTGGACGACCAGCATTCAACGGTTGCACAGTACTTCGTTTCGATGACTACACTTGGTACAGTGTAGTGAGATTTCATAATAAAGGGAATATGCGACGTTGATTAAATGTTAAGTATGGTTATCAAGTGCTCAACCACTTAGAATATTTTTATTAAAACGTTTATGTATATGAGATCTTGTGGTCTATATTTATAACGCTGCTAGCATTAAACCTATATCTCACCAACTTTATGTTGACGTTTAAAGCATTTTTATTCTCAGGTTCCTAGAAGTCTTCCGCTGTTTGAATATATGTTAGAGAAACCATGTGCATGGAGTCACACATGTTTTATTCGAGGAAGCATTGCATTCACAAAATCATCACCGTGTATTTATTTTGACTGCATTGTCAACGGAAGTATTCTTGTAAACTGTTATTTACGGTGATTGTCTATATGTAGAAATCATCAGATGTCGAAAACATTGAATTTTAAATATTCATTTATGGTATATCTTTTCAAAAGAATGCAATGTTTATAAAACGTATCATATAGAGGTAAAATTTCTCGCGATGTAATCATATGTTATTGTATTCGTCCCTATGGATTGGGTCGGGTCGTTTCATGTGGTATCAGAGTGGTGGTCTTAGCGAACCAGGTCTGCATTAGTGTGTCTAACTGATAAGTCGTTAGATTGCATTAGTGAGTCTGGACTTCGACCGTGTCTGCATGTCAAAATTTTGCTTATCATTTTGTGTCGAAAATCATCTACTTATCATCCGTAGGAAATTACCTGCTTATCATCTTAAGTCTAAACGCGTCTTACTGCATTCATTACATGAATGGTGTATAGACAAAATTCATATCTTAGCGTATTTGCTAATTCATATCTACGCGTATCTGTTACTGTAAACTTTGTCTAACATATTCCGTAAATCCCTCCATAATCTACGAGATCTTTTGTTCTATATATGTGGATATTCTATATAATTAGAATACCACCCGATAGCCGAAAAATCATTTCATATCGAAAAATCCTTTATTCAATCATACGAAATGGAACTCGTCACTAGTTCAAGTCCCTCGGATTCCGATATGGAATACCACTCAAGCTCCGAAAGCAGTGTGACCGAAATGGATCAACCAATCAGTCATCATCTATTTTGGATGGATTGGGGATGGGTTCGTAGCCTCCTCAATCATTGGAGACAAGAAGAAGGTGATCCCTTCCATCCACCAAATTGCCCTCTTGACGATGAACCTGAAGCACTTACCGGCGAACCTGTTTGAGAAACCATTTTCTCTCTCATTTCCAGAGTATCTCGTCACGATTATATACTACATCAAATTCTAGATTTTATTTATCCGCTCGTCTGAACCGACAATCACCCCGGTGTAATAGAAGAAGTCAACGAGCTTCGCACTCGGGTAGTGGCTTTGGAGAATACGGTACGAAGGTTACAAACACCATCAGCAGCATCAGCAGCATAACCAGTACCGTCAATAACATCAACATCGCAAGCCTCAATACCCTAAGCACCAGCAGCATCACCAGCATCAACGTTATCACCATCATCAACATCAACATGATCATTACCACCACCAACAATCACATCCGCATCACACGCCTCAATATCACCATCCGTACCTCGGATATCAACGTCACACGCACCATAGATACCAAGAAGTACCAACAACAACAAACGATGAAGTATTGATTCATAACTTCATCGGAGAAACATTCTATGGTGATTATGTAATCTCTAAAGACATAGAGATTACCTGTTTCTGCCTTAACCATAAATCAGATGAGTGGACAGAAATGATAAAAGGAAGAGTAGAAACCCCGACAAGAATGATGCGTAAGGTACAAGCTAGACTTGTTTTACCAACAGCATCATCAGTACCCTTAGCCTCACCAACACAGTCAGTGCTGTCAACATCATTAGAATCGTCAGCAACTTTAACATCACAAGCTCCACCAGTTCAAGAATCACCGTGGACATCATCAATAACGCGTATATTGCATCAACGAGTTATGAAGTATTAACTCATTCTTCTGAAGAATTTATATAAATATTTTATATATATGAATTCGGAAACCAAAATAAATCTTTTCGTACTAAGCTATTAAGTATGAATTGAAAAAGGGTAGATACTACTCGTTTAAATTCATACTACAAATATGCAATGATGTACGTCCTTCGTCAGCAACTTAATCATCGTTAACTACAATCCCTGTTTCAATTCAATGAATTTCGTTTTATAATAAACCAAGTGTATTATTCAATAATATGTTTGATTTTACACTTTCATCTTCAATGTACTCGAAGCTTACTGGGAAACAACATTCATATCTTGCGAAGTTAGCAAGAGTTCAATGAGTATCAGCATGATTCACTAAGGAAATATATATACGAATAAATAATGAAGTATTGATCCATAACTTCATTAATATTCTGTGAAGAATATGTGGTTCCTAATTGTTTTAGAGATTACTTATTCTAGCTCAAACCGAAAATCAAATGAGTCTAATATTATATTGACTTATTAAATTCATGATTACATCTGAAGAAGATATATATGTACATATATTTTCATAAAGATTGTAATAAAATTCTCTGGTACAAAACATTACTTGTGAAATTTTTTTTAACGGGTAGGTAATACCCGAGATGTATATAAATTCACAATTAATATGCTTATATTCTTCTACTCTGATTCAACAATCATCAACTATACTCACTACCTTCACAATAATATACATTCTTTCATAGAAATGAAAACAACCATTCTCATCCAAATTTGATTACGACAAAACGAAATCCAAGTCAAGACTTAACAGAAGACATCACTCTTAGGACTCTTACATCATTCAAAACTATACTTTGACTTCAAAACTATGCTAGAACATCATTCGACTCTTGGAACCCAGAAAAATATTTGTATCATTCAAAGTCCTAAAACATCATATGTATATTAACAATTACAATCTATGATCAAACCCTTTGAAATTCCTGAAGACACTTCAAATAATGGACAATCGAGATGATGATCCAACCACACATTACCCGCAGTCTTGCACCTGAAAAGCTCTCGAAACCAAGGACATAATTTAACACGTATCCGCGTTAAATCTTTTAGCATTTATTAGCAAAAATAACTTTGCGATTCCTTTTCAAAATAGCAAATTTTGTCACAGTTTCAGCAAGTCAACCTCGACTTTCCATTCGAAGTAGCCTTATTATAACCTGTAATACATACGATTACCCTTTTGTTACCAGGGAACCTTTTATATTCCACGACATTATTAGCAGATGTACCAGCAACTCGTTACCCCTTTGGCGGAATCAACAATTGGTATTTTGAAATCTCGCAGCATTTCTATTTCGGCAGTTATATATATATATATATATACAACGTCTATCCCCAAGAATTACATATTTCAAATGTGAAGTTTCTGAAAAATGCTCCAGTCTACGAATTAGTGCTATTAAGTTTTGGAAAAGACTGATAAAGTGGTAAAGACAGTAGACAACAATTACGGTCAGAAGTTTGACAATAAAGAATAATAGATTGGAAAAGCTCGAACGAAAAATTTGGTACTGGAAAACGGATTGACCAAAGTATAAAGGAGGTCGTGGACAAATCACAATGACGAATTCTACCTTCAAAGGATTCAAATGATTCAGTGTCTGCTGAAACCGTTAGTAAGAACCTTACTCCTTATTCTAAACCTTCACAGACAGATTTTCCGCGTCATTCCCTGATCTTAGATATTCTAAGATATCATCGTATTTTTCATTATAAATATCTCCGATATTCCTGAAGATATATTCCCAACTATCCTCATCAAAAATCATTTATCTCTTCACAATATTTGCGTTACAACATAAAAGAAACTGTGTTAGTTTCTAAATTCTGAAAAATTTGAGTTTAAAATATGAATGTTTTGAAGTAGTGTTGGAAACTGAAGCATGAATTAGTATAATATAATGACACTTGATCAACATGATTATATTACAGTAATTCATGCTGAGTTTCAAAATGGAACATAATGATTCACAGATCATAACGTCATCATGTGCCATGTTACACAACTCTTACATTCTACCCAATCTTCAAACATATTAAGAACATATCTCCTTGATAATTCTATCTTTTCGGACATTCTGGTAACTTACCAAATCAAGATCGTGCAATTACTATTTCCTTCTTAGAACATTAACTATGTTTATTTCAAAATCCATACCTACGAATTCCGGACCATTATTCGCTTGACTCGAAGTCGGGAATAGGAAACAGAAGTATGGAACTGTTGAATATAAAAGAAAATATAAAGCTCGACAACAACAAATAAATTACAAACCGTGTATATCAATACGTATTGCAACGTAAAGGCACGGGAGAATTAACAATACTATAACCCCAAGGTAATAGTAGAAATAAATAAAATCCTCCAGAGGTAGATGAAAAAGAAGAATGACAGAGATGAAAGTTAAGAGTATATCCAGGATCAGTACTGGATGAAGCATACTGATAAATGTTTTAAAGTATGAATTGAGGGAGGAAGAATAGAAGGTATGAGTTGTAAGGAAATGAAGGGAGGTGGATTTATAGTAAAAGATCCGACAGAGCAATCAAAATAGATGATCGCATTTAAAGCGGATTCTAATTTCCTTGATTATCGAAGAATCAAATCTCATTATGAAGATTTTACTCCAAATCTCTTGAACTTGGAAATCAATCCTATCTACGTCAAAAGATATGACGAATCTATACCTACTCATTTCACCCTTTGGTGATAGCCTCACTCGTACTCTTCACAAAAATCAAATTGCTTTATCAATATTACTTGATGATAATAAAACTCTAATTTCCAACTCGTATACATCATGAAAACATACTTATTGTCAGCCATGATCATCCCATTCAAATTTCGGGACGAAATTTATTTAACGGGTAGGTACTGTAACGACCCGGATTTTTCTAATCGTTTTATACTTATGAGATTAATATTTACATAAATTAAACCTTACCAACATGATAAGCAATCCAAATTGTTGAGACTTGTGTTTTTGAAAAGAGTTTTACACAACATTTGACCGTCCAATTTGATCGATGATATCAAGAACTATATAACATACGATAATTATACGTTTGTGTATATATATGTATTTATATATATTTAACATGATCTAAGGATGGTTTAACATCTCATTGTGTACTAATGACAATGAGTTATAAGTATATTTTGAAACTACTAACTTAAGTTTTCAAAACGATAACTATACGTAACATTCTTTGATATATATACTTATAACCTATAATGCTTATACATGTATCGTATATATAATGTATTTAATCACTTTTTAAGGACTTAAATACATAAAACAATATAAGTATTTTCACAAATGATAGCTATATTTGAATTCTCATTCCGTTTCCTCAAGATTTCTATACGTATATCTAGGGTATATGTACCCGTATCATACCCAGCTTCTATATGTATTTACTATTGGTATATACACATCAAATCAACATCCTAATCAACATTATTACTGCCCTAGATATGAGGTAACTAGGATTTATCAAGTAGCATGAATTATTAGTAAGAAAACAAAATTAGGAATCCTTTTCTTTCTTTATAAACTAAAAACGTTTTTATGAATGAACACCATTTCTTCACTCCATTTTCTCATACCTACACCCTCATTTCTCTCTCAAAATACTCCTAACTTCATACTTTATCATCTCTAAGCATTTTACCCATCATTTAGCTTCAATTACAAGCCTTAAACACCATAAGAAAACTCTTTCAAGAACATATCAAAATAACCACCCATTTGAAGAAGTATACTTCCAACCTTTTGATCTAACTCCACCACTCTTTGATTCCAAGATTTTTTCTTATCTCTTACTGTAACTTTGTCCAAGTAAGTTGAGGTAGTAACCTTGTTCATAATCTTGTTCGATTCATAATTATATAGCTATCTTATTTTATGTTGTAAAATTTTAACAACAAGAACATAGTTTGAATGATTTCAAACTTGTTTGCAAACTAAATCGATCCTTCTAACTTAACTTTTAAAACACTTCAAGACCTGTAATATATCATAATGATATGCTAACTTAACAAGATAAAACTTGGTTTTACAAAGAACACCTTAAAAACTGAATATACGTCGTCGGAGTGCAACCAGGGGCTGTTTTGGGTTGGATAATTAAAAACCCTCTTGAACTTTGAATTGGAAGTTCATGTTCTGTAAAAATGATATTTCTTATGAATATGTTAACACATAAAAATTTCATGGTTTAACTCAAAGTGTAAGTATTTTTAGAAAAATGATCATTAAATGTTGTTTTTATGATGGAAAATGATCACTTTCATAAGTTTCACCAAAGTTTGACCTATAACCTGTGATTTTGAATACAAACTAAGGTATTTTCAGTTCATATTCTTAAAATTTGATTCGATCCAAGGAAGTGGCAAGTTGAACCAACAAAAACGGAGTTGTAATGAAGAAACTACGACTAAAACAAGATTGGGTATCCGAAGCTAGTTTAGTTACGAAAATATTTGGAGATAAAATAAATTAATCATATCTTTTCTAATTAATATGATATTTTATATATAATTACTTATCATTTGATTTTATATATTTCAAGACCACCCGTAAACAACACGAGAAGATTAATCATAAGACCTCATGATTGTACGCAACACGTCATTTGACAACACGGTACTTTATGTACGCAACACGTCATTTGACAACATGGTACCATGGGTCGAGATTAATTCTGATCAATACAAATACGATGGGGTCTTTAGTTATTTTATTGAGCAACTAATTGTGGACCACTAACATCGGACTGCTAACTACGGACTAAGAAAATATTAAAAGTATTATAAGTATATATATATATATATATATATATATATATATATATATATATATATATATATATATATATATATATATATATATATATATATATATATATATATATATATATATATATATGTAACGATTACTTGAAAAGAAAATATGTTGATATATTATATATATGGTTAGGTTGTGATATCTATCGGAGACCAAGTCGAGTTAAATACCTTCAAGGCAAAAGTGATTATATAGTCCCACTTTTAAACTCTAAATATTTCGGGATGAGAATACATGCATTTTATGATTTACGTTATGGACACAAGTGATAAAAAAATATATTCTACGTTGAGTTGTACCACTGGCATACTTCCCTGTAGCTTGGTAACTACTATTTACATGTGGTATTGTAAACGCGAATCCTGTTGATAGATCTATCGGGCCTGACAACCCCAACCGGACTGGACGACCAGTATTCAACGGTTGCACAATACTTCGTTTCGGTGACTACACTTGGTACAGTGTAGTGAGATTTCATAATAAAGGGAATATGCGACGTTGATTAAATGTTAAGTATGGTTATCAAGTGCTCAACCACTTAGAATATTTTTATTAAAACGTTTATGTATATGAGATCTTGTGGTCTATATTTATAACGCTGCTAGCATTAAACCTATATCTCACCAACTTTATGTTGACGTTTAAAGCATGTTTATTCTCAGGTTCCTAGAAGTCTTCCACTGTTTGAATATATGTTAGAGAAACCATGTGCATGGAGTCACACATGTTTTATTCGAGGAAGCATTGCATTCACAAAATCATCACCGTGTATTTATTTTGACTGCATTGTCAACGGAAGTATTCTTGTAAACTGTTATTTACGGTGATTGTCTATATGTAGAAATCATCAGATGTCGAAAACATTGAATTTTAAATATTCATTTATGGTATATCTTTTCAAAAGAATGCAATGTTTATAAAACGTATCATATAGAGGTCAAATGCCTCGCGATGTAATCATATGTTATTGTATTCGTCCCTATGGATTGGGTCGGGTCGTTTCACATGGGTAAGCCCGGTTCAATGCGTACCTAAGAAGGGTGGCATGACTGTCATCAAAAATGAAAAAATGAGCTTATTCCTACTAGGACTGTAACATGATGGCGTATTTGTATTGATTATAGAAAATTAAATGACGCCACCAGAAAAGATCACTTTCCCTTACCTTTCATTGATCAAATGTTGGAAAGATTAGCCGGAAACAGTTACTATTGTTTTCTTGATGGTTTTTCCGGATATTTTCAAATTCCAATAGCACCCGAGGATCAAGAGAAAACCACATTCACATGCCCTTATGGTACTTTTGCTTACAAACGCATGCCATTTGGACTTTGCAACGCCCCTGCAACCTTTCAAAGTGCATGATGGCGATTTTTCACGACATGATATAAGAATGCATGGAAGTTTTCATGGATGACTTTTCAGTCTTCGATGATACTTTTGAATCATGTCTAGTTAACCTTGAACGAATGCTTATTAGATGCGAACAATCAAATCTAGTACTTAATTGGGAGAAATGCCATTTCATGGTTAAAGAAGGCATCGTTCTTGGTCATAAAATTTCAAAGGAAGGAATTGAAGTGGATAGAGCTAAAGTAGATGTAATTGCTAAACTTCCACATCCCACCAATGTTAGAGGAGTTAGGAGTTTTCTAGGGCATGTCAGTTTTTACCGATGTTTCATAAAAGATTTTTCTAAAATTGCCACTCCTATGAATAAACTCCTAGAAAAGGATGCTCCATTCATCTTTTCAGATGAATGCATCAAATCTTTTAATATTCTTAAAGAAAAACTCACTAATGCGCCGATCATGATAACTCCAAATTGGAATCTACCATTTGAACTTATGTGCGATGCAAGTGATTTTGCAATGGGAGCCGTTTTAGGACAAAGGTTTGAAAAACGTTTTCAACCTATTTATTATGCTAGTAAGACGTTACAAGGAGCACAAACGAATTACACAACTACTGAAAAAGAACTCCTTGCCATTGTCTTTACTTTTGACAAATTTCGTTCATATCTCGTTCTAGCTAAAACGGTGGTCTATACCGACCATTCTGCTCTTAGATACCTATTTTTAAAACAAGATGCTAAACCACGATTAATCCGTTGGATCTTACTCTTACAAGAGTTCGATATTGAAATCCGAGACAAAAAGGGAGCAGAAAATCTCGCAGCTGATCATCTTTCTCGTCTTGAAAATCCTGAATTAAAAGTTCTAAATGAATCGGCCATACAAGATAATTTTCCTGATGAATATCTATTGAAGATAGATTATAGTGAAATTTCATGGTTTGCAGACTATGCAAACTACTTAGTATGTGGATTCCTTGAAAAAGAGTTGTCGTACCAAAAACGAAAGAAATTCTTTAGTGATATAAAACACTATTTCTGAAAAGATCCACATTTGTTTAAAAGTTGTCCCGATGGAATAATACGCCGATGTGTATTCGGGGATGAAGCTAGTCAAATCTTAAACCATTGTCACACAGGACCAACAGGAGGGCATTATGGGCCTCAACTCACAGCAAGAAAAGTTTACGATGCTGGATTCTATTGGCCTACAATTTTCAAAGACGCACACCTTCTTTGCAAATCCTGTGATGCATGTCAATGGGCCGGAAAAATAAGTCAACGTGATGAAATGCCAAAAAATGTCATTCAAGTATGTGAAGTATTTGATATTTGGGGTATTGACTTTATGGGTCCATTTCCAAAATCTCATAATAATCTCTACATTCTCGTTGCCATTGATTATGTATCTAAATGGGCGGAAGCACAAGCTCTTCCAACTAACGATGTACGAGTTGTAGTCAACTTTTTAAAATGTCTTTTTGCAAGATTTGGAACACCGAAAGCTTTAATAAGTGATCGGGGTACTCTTTTTTGTAATAATCAACATGAGAAAGTTCTCAAAAGATATGGAGTAACTCATAAAATCTCAACCGCTTATCATCCACAAACAAGTGGACAAGTTGAAACTACCAACCGAGCATTAAAACGTATTCTAGAGAAAACCGTAGGATCAAATCCGAAGGAATGGTCCATAAAATTGGAGGATGCACTCTGGGCTTTTAGAACAGCCTACAAAACTCCAATTGGAACCACACCTTTTAGACTCGTTTACGGAAAAGTATGTCATCTTCCAGTAGAAATTGAACACAAAGCATTTTGGACTTTGAAGACATGTAATCTTGATTTACATGAAGCTGGACGTCTACGGTTAAGCCAACTAAACGAATTAGAAGAATTAAGACATGAAGCATACGAAAATTTGTTAATCTATAAGGAAAGAACGAAGAAATGGCATGATAAAAGAATCAGAAGTTCAAAAAAATTTAAAGAAGGAGACAGAGTTCTTCTTTTCAATTCATGATTCAAGCTATTTCCTGAAAAATTGAAATCAAGATGGTCTGGACCATTCATAGTCAAAAGAGTTTTCTCGTACGGAACAGTGGAATTAATAAATTCAAATGGGGTTGAATTTAAGGTTAATGGTCACAGAGTTAAACATTACATAGATAATCCAATGGAAGTTGAAGATGAAGTCAATCACAATTTCGACACAACAGCTAACTAAGTGTGGGAAGGTTCGAATCTTTTAGAATAATATATATTTCTATTAGAGTTAGATATTCTTTTTTCGTGTAGTTTCCGAGAATGGAATCCGAATGGTCTTTCCCTAGCAGACCCTAAAGAACTAGTCTTCTCCCCCCATTCTGGATTTTTAATTTTTTTTTAGGTTTTACGAGATGAAGAATTCCTTTGATTTGAACCATGGTCTAATGCTACATGCTATGATTACTAAACGTAATAATGACACCCTTCCGAGTGAACTGGTATCATTCATAAGAGAAAAAATGGACGGAGTAAGAAAAGAACTCAGAAAAGATTATCATAAGATACATTTTGGTAAAGGAAAATCAAAATTCGCAACAAAAAGAAGAGCACGACACCTTGAAAGATGTTACAAATGCGGAAAATGGTCACACGAAGGTAAATGTTCAAATAATTAAACATATTCAAATACCGATTTTGTTACTCTATGCAGAGAAGGACCGTTTATATGTTTAGAAGAAAAGATATTGAAGATTCGAGGTTATGCGTATGTAGCTATGGAAAACCAAATCACACGACTCTCCTATGAGTCGGCTAAAGCAGGTCTCTGAGAATTCTTTCTCATAGGTAAGTATGTACAGTTTTTATTTATTTTTATTGCTTTTAACCTTTTAATAATAAACGCTGAATAGTTCACTATAAAGTATTAAATTGGTATTCAATAAAATTAGGTATGCGTAACCGAAATAATTGATATCATACAAAAATTTATTACATCACTGCAAAATTTACCGTTTATTCTTAAGGTATAAATATCTTTAATCAATCAACCCAAAATATTTCAGAAATTCGTCAGGAGTAAAACTAGGTCGTTGAACCGAAATTACTTTACCCAAAAGAGGGGCGTATATTTTTGATAATATTTGATTGATTAAAGTGGGATAAAAGACCAAAAAGATTTTTAATTTTTAATTTTTACCTTGTTTTTAAAATTAATATATAAATATTAAATTATTAATGTAACTTTTTAAAATCAATATATTTAAGTTTGTAAATATTTGAAAAAATTAATATTTTTAATATAAGTTTCTATGTATAAAAACAAAAATATAATATAAATTTGGTGTGAATTTTTAATTTTTAATTATATGCATTTTAAATTTTAGTTTGGTGTGAATTTAAAAACAAAATTTACTTTATTTCGTTAAGTTAAAAATTTGATATTTAAAATTCGTCGTGAGTTGAAAACTAGGTCGTTGAACCGAAATTGCTCTACCCAAGGGAGGGACGAGAACTTTTATTATCATTATTTTTAATCTTATTGAATTAAAGTATGCCAAAAACATTTAAAAAACCCAAAAATCTTTGCTTTTAAAACAACGCTTTGAATTGACAAATTTTAAAATTTTATTGAGGGACGGACTAGGACAACGATCCGAAACGCCCTCACTCCTAAAAAGAAATAAATTTTTAAAATTTATTAATTATTAGTTTTAAAAAGTATAAGGTTTTTTTTTAAAAAAAAAAAGGTACCTGGACCCCATGCGATCTCATGAGATTTACACTCCACCACCATGCGATCGCATGGTGCTGAATTTCGGGACAGAAACAAGTAACCAGCGAGCTGTTCTGCTGCTTCCCACAAAAACACACATACTCGAACATACTCCCAAACTCTCTCAATTTTCATTATTTTTTCACCAAAATCAACCAAATTTCTTGCTATAATCCGCTCTAATCATGAATTTGATAAGAAGTTTATCAAGAAGGGTAACAATTACATCCCTAAACCTCTTTAAATTTGATTTTTAGTGTTCTTGAGCTATAATTTACCTAATTTAATTTTGTTAATTTCTAGTGTAATTAGAGTTAAATTGTTAGTATATTATGCATGTATAACCTAGATTGATGCTATTTAACATGATTTGAAGCCAAAAACTTCAAAAATTTTAGGAATCTAGGGTTTGTGTTCTTGAGCAATTTGGGTCTTTTTGATATAAACAGGTTATGACCGATTTTTGTCATGAATTATTGCTAAATTAAGTAGTGTAACATGTTTAGGTAGCTAAATGATCCAAACTTTGATCCTAAACATGATTTTTGAGAATTAAAGTGGACTTTTTAGGTATAAAATTCATGAACTTGATTAAATTGATGTAAATGCCATTTGAAACTTGTTTAATTGCTAGTAATGGTTGTTTTAACATGTTATTTGAGTTGAATGCTTATGAACTTTGTAAACATTTTCATATATGCTTATTTGAAAAAGTGTAGAATTGTTAAAATTGTGAAAATGTGTATAAGTTTAATTTTGATTAAACGTGTTATAGTAATTGTTTCAAGTTGTTATTTTGCTAACACTAATGCATATTTGGATGCACAAAATTTGTGTTTAATGTGTTTTGCAGAGATTTACTAATACTGATGGTGTATCATCATCATCTAGACAACCTGCTCCAGAACCTGAACCAGAAATGCAATATGAACCTGAACCGGAGCAACAACAGGAACAACAACAACAACCTGATCAACACGTTCCATATTATGATCCGCAACTAGAATATATTGATGCCTACGTAGTATTTTTGATGCATCCGATAGTACAACAACCAACGATTCATGAAGAACAGTTGCATCCTAATCTGAGGTTTGATCGAAATTGGAGAGATTACCCGACATATCAAAGTAACAAATTCAAACTGGTAATGAAAAATGTAGAAGTGCCAAGGGTAATCGATTGGGAGCCTTTGGAAATGGTCCAACTTGCTAACTCAGTTAGACAGCATCTGATCCAAAGGTATGGCAGCTCTTCTTTTCCCGATTGAGAATGTTTATTCACCATTCGTAGGCCTGTATATAAGGAATGGTGCGTTGAGCTTATGAGTACTATTTCACTTAATGCGGATCTAGTTAGGTTAGATGATAGAAGTTTTCTTAGATTTATACTTGGACGTAGGATGTACCGGATGTCCATGCTGGACATGGCCAGGGCTTTACAGATATATACACCCGCTGAATTACTACTACCCGATTGTATGAATTTGATTTACCATGGTGAAAGGGTAGATAGGAATTTTGATGCTAACGCCGTCTGGAGGCGTATGTCAGATTATAATGTTTTTGGGCGGGCAGGAACACACTCCTACTTATATATTCACAGAGCCGAGCTTCGTATAATTCATAGATTTCTAGCTAACTCGATTACACAGAGAGGTCACAACAAAGAGAAAATGACCTTACATGATTTATTCTACCTTAAGTGTATTCGAGACCTAAGAGGCTTTGTTAATATCCCCTACTGTGTTGGTTTTTATTTTTCTAAGATAGTGGAAGGAATATAGGAAGGGAGAATAATAGGAGGAGGTATTTTTGTTACTCTCATTGGAGAGTATTTGGGTGTAGATAGGGATCAAGGGGGTCCACTTATGGTATGTAGGGAACATGATGATACCTTAGGATTAAAGGTCTATCAGGGTGCTAAGGTATTGAAAAGCAGACGCAATCAGACAGTACCCTATGTTGGTCATCATCCACAGGTAGAGAGAAGTTCAGATGAGGAAATGGAGGAAGTAGATGACATTAGGGATGTCATTAGGGAGGCTATGACTGACGTCTACCAGCTTATAGATGAGGTAGAAATGACAAACCAGGATAGACATAATCGATACGAGCAGTGGCAAGCCCGGAATGAGTACGAGCATTCCAGGAAACGACAGCATGATAGATGGGACTATCATCAGTGTCAGATCATGAGTCGGCTAACACCTCAGGATCACTACGTACCGACCCGACCCGCTTACTATCCTCCACACCAGCCCGAGATGAGACCACCATTTACTCTCTACGACCCTAACCAGGCCTACCAGTACACCTATCACCAACCATGGAACCCGACCGACGACATGAACTGGAACCCCTATCCAGATTGATATAGTTCCTGTTGGTGATTTCTATGATTTTTATCTTTTTATTATTTCTATTTATTTATGTTTAAACATACAAATATTGATACTTTTATGTAAGTTTAATATTTTTATTATGTTGTACTAATATTTCATATTTGATTTGAAAGTGGGATTTTAAGTCCCATTTCTAATTACCATGCATGTTTATATTTGTATTGTTTGTATTTTATTTCATATACACAACAGGGTAAAACAGCACATTTTCAAAGACTGACATTAAGTTCAGCAAAAGCTACTAATTTTGACGACAAAATGAAAAACAGATGTGGTGTAATAACAAGACGGAATGAACAAATGATGTGCACCATTTATCATTCAGCAAACAAACGCCAATATGTTTGGAAACTTTGGTAAAATTTAATCATTTTTCTACGCAAATCACCCTCAATAATTTAAATTGTTACTGATTTCTTGCAAATGAGGGCATTGCAAGATCTTAAGTGTGGGAAGGGGTTAAATTCTTTTGGATTTTTAAAATTTTAACTTATACACTTGGTTATCATTAAAAATACTAGTAACGCAGTAGTTGTATTAGAATCTAGTGCTCTCTGATAATAAAGAACAGCCCTAGTCTTATATACTGACTACCCAATTCTAGTAAAATTTTTCAAAATTTTCAAATAAATGAATTCAAAATCATGTTTATACATATTTATGAACGATAAAACTAGGTGTTAACACCGAAATTATTGTTACCTCGGAAATGACATAAATTGAGAAACAACCCAAAATGTTAGAATTCATTTAAAATATAATAGAGGACAATAAAAAGGCAAAGAAAGGAAAATAAAGGCCAAGTGTGGGAAAAATTTACCAAGTTATTTAAAACATATATCACATATTTTTGTACAAATAATTGAAGATACATTTGTTTTGGACAAAATTAACCGTTTTACCCGGTAAATTGTAATATATTTGAAAGAAAGATGGATCTACACGATGAATCAATTCCATCATTAAAAGGAAGTAAAGTCTTCTGAAAAAGACACGCGCTTCTTGATTTAGGTCAGGAAGTTGTCGTCCAGACCAGTTGTAGAGTCTACGAAAAACCTTGAAAAGTTTTCTCGAAAATCAGCTGGAAATCCACGGACCTCAGCATCAAACAGGGTCGCTAAGTGGTCAGACTTATCCTAACCATGAGAGGATCTGTTTCGTAAAATGGGGAGGGCACCGTGCAAATTAGCTTGATAAGACTGATGAATCGGACCCCCAGAAAGGATAATCTCCTTAAAGATCAAAAATCAGCTTTTAAGACTGAGATTACTCAATCCTTGAGATTGACTTTAAAAGATTGAGAATTACAAACTCATGGAATTCGATGATATCTAAACTCGAGCTTGAACGAGAAAATATTTTGATCAAAATTACAAACCGATTTGTTTTCTGAAAACCCATTTTTAATGTGTTCATTACCATTGAACGTAAAATCCTAGGAATTCACCTGGAATTCATTAGGTCACCTGAACCAAATCGGGTGTCACCGTAAGAACGGTGGTTACATAGCATGGTCGAAGACAGGACCTTGTGCCAGACCGAAAAACTATAGGGTGATCTTTACTATTGCTCCTACGAAGGATAGTAATTGCATCCGACACGTTATAGACCATAATCAAAAGCATGTCACGGGACATTGCCTTAACAGTTGCTTGTTCAACGCTTTCCTTTACAACCGGACGGTAGTTTACCGAAAGGTAATATACGGAGCAAGTATACTGGACGTGTTGCTTTCCCAATACAAGGTTAGCAAGTGGGTGACACAAAACCATAAGTTTTGAGCTAAAATTTTCAAATCTGAAACCCACCAAACCCACAAAAACATTTTGCAAACACCAGTGAAGGGTTATTCTGGAAAAATTATCTAGGGTAAAAGCTAGATTGAATTTTCAAAAGATCAAATATTTTCATAAAGATCCAATTTCCTAAAGGATCTAAATTTTCATAGTCATGTGGGACTATAAACCACAACGTTACTATCATTGTTCATACCGCCGTATAGAAATCACTGATGTACAAAGTGTGAAGAATAAAGAAGTGATTCTAGTATTTTTATTTCAAGACTATATTGCTTGAGGACAAGCAACGCTCAAGTGTGGGAATATTTGATAATGCTAAAAATGAACATATATTTCATAGCATTATCCCTCAAGAAAGACAAGCTTTTAGTTGCAATTGTTCTATTTACAAGTGATATTCGTTTGTATAATAAAAAGTGAAGACAAAAGACAGATTCGACGAATTGAAGACGCAAATGACCAAAAAGCTCAAAAGTACAAAGTACAATCAAAGTGGTTCAAATTATTGATGAGAAACGTCTAAAAATTAGAAGAGTACAAGTCGCAAAACGCAAAATACAAGATATTAAATTGTACGAAAGGACGTTCGAAAATCCGAAACTGGGACCAGAGTCAACTCTCAACGCTCGACGCAACGGACTAAAAATTACAAATCAACTATGCACATGAATATAATATAATATATAATTAATTCTTAAAATTATACTCCGTATATATATATATTATATTATTAAATTATTATATAAAACCGTCGGCAAGAAGAAAACAACCAAAGTTGAGCTGTCCCAGGGGGCCATGCGATCGCATGCCTGGCAGTTATAAACCCATGCGATCGCATGATGAATAGAATCAAGTGACATCCTATAAATTTCGCAGTTTTTGATCAAATGTTTACACCTTTTTCTCTATCTCTCAATCTCACGTATATATATATATATATATATATATATATATATATATATATATATATATATATATATATATATTATAATTTTAATTTTAATTTTAATTTTAATTTTAATTTTAATAATAATAAGGGTATGTTAGCGAATGTTGTAAGGGTGTAAGTCGAAATTCTGTCCGTGTAACGCTGCACTATTATTAATCATTGTAAGTTATGTTCTGCCTTTTTAAATTAATGTCTCGTAGCTAAGTTATTATTATGCTTATTTAAGCTGAAGTAATCGTGATGTTGGGCTAAAATATTAAGACGGGGTAATTGGGTTTTGTACCATAATTGGGGTTTGGACAAAAGAACGACGCTTGTGGAAATTAGACTATGGGCTATTAATGGGCTTTATATTTGTTTAATTAAATGATAGTTTGTTAATTTAATATAAAGATTTACAATTGGACGTACCTATAAATAACCACATACACTCGATCGGACACGATGGGCGGGATATTTATAAGTACTAATAATCGTTCATTTAACCAGACACGGGAATGGATTAATAGTTAATGGACTTATTAAAACAGAGGTGAATTATATACAAGGACACTTGGTGTGATTATAGTTTAAGTCCCAAATTAGTTGGAATATTTGACTTCGAATATAAGGATAATTTGACGAGGACACTCGCACATTATATTTATGACTGATGGACTGTTATGGACAAAAACCAGATGGACATATTGAATAATGCAGGACAAAGGACAATTAACCCATGGTAATAAACTAAAATCAACACGTCAAACATCATGATTACGGAAATTTAAATAAGCATAATTCCTTTATTTCACATTTAATTGCACTTTTAATTATCGCACTTTAATTTATTGTCATTTTAATTATTGTACTTTTAAATTATCGCAATTTTATTTATCGTCATTTTATTTACCGCATTTTTATTTATCGCAATTTCATTATCGTTATTTACTTTACGCTTAAAATTAAGTTATATTTATTTTTAATATTTTACATTAGGTTTTAAATGCGACTAAAGTTTTAAAATCGACAAACCAGTCATTAAATTGTAAAAACCCCCTTTTATAATAATAATACTACTCCTATATATATATTTTTATACAAATATAGTTTTTAAAAATATAGCGTTTAACTTGGCGAGTTCCCTGTGGACGAACCGGACTTACTAAAAACTACACTATTGTACGATTAGGTACACTGCCTATAAGTGTTGTAGCAAGGTTTAGGTATATCCACTCTATAAATAAATAAATAACTTGTGTAAAATTGTATCGTATCTAATAGTAATTCCTAGTAAAAATTAATACTATTTCGTATACACCTCACATAACATCACTTTACGCTTTAAATTAAGTCATTTGTATATTTAATATTTTACATTAGGTTTTAATTGCGACTTAAGACATAAAATCGACAAACCGGATATTAAACGGTAAAAACTCCCCTTTTTATAATAATAATAATAATAATAATACTACTACTTATATATATATATATATATATATATATATATATATATATATATATATATATATATATATATATATATATATATATACAAATATAGTTTAAAAATATAGCGTTAAACTTGGCTAGCTCCCTGCGGAACGAACCGGACTTACTAAAAACTACAATACTTTACGATTAGGTACACTGCCTATAAGTGTTGTACCAAGGTTTAGGTATATCCCATTCTATAAATAAATAAATAAACTGTGTAAAATTGTAGCATATTTAATAGTATTTTGCAATAAAATATAACTATTTCGTATAATACCCTGCACACATCAACCGTATTGTTGTGGTGAGTAAGGAGTCATTAGGTTCCTTTTTATACCATTCTCTTCACAGAAAGTTGCAAACTCTTTCGATGTCAATTCACCTCCACGATCTGAACGAAATGTCTGTATCTTATGACCTGAGCTCTCTTCAATCATTTTCTTGTACCGTTTAAAAACATCCAAAGTTTCAGATTTTGTGGACAACATGAAAACCCATGACCACCGACTGAAATCATCTACCAAGAGTAGAAAATACTTGCTGCCTTCGATGGGTGTAGGTGTTATTGGGCCACACAAATCAGCGTGTACAAGCTCAAGAGGTTGTTGAGCTCGAAAAGCTGACTGGTCAGGAAATGGAATACGGGTTTGTTTAGCCAGAACACACCCTTCACAAATCTGATTTGGGTGTTTAATCAGAGGGACACCTGATGCCATATTCTTCTCACCTAACCTTCTTAAATAATGAAAGTTTACATGACCGAGTCTTGAATGCCATACCCAAGTAGGTTCATTACTGGTTACAAGAAGACATGTTGGGCGACCCGTTTTCAAGAGAACTTTGTACAAACGATTTGGCTATCTTTTTACCCTCATCAACAGATATAAAATATCTGTCAACTAATTTCAGCAAAGTTCCAAATAATTCAACCCGACTCCCCTCCTCAGTCATTTGCCCAAGACTTATAATATTATTCTTCAAGGTTGGAATGAAATATACCTCATTAAGGAGTCGTTGGTTGCCATTCTTATAATCAAACAGAACTGGTCCTTTGCCCATAATAGCTACTTTTGAATCATCTCCGAACTTCACGTGGATCGTGATCCTTTCTTCTAACTCGTGAAACTTTGAACGATCACCCGTCATGTGGTTGCTAGCACCATTGTCTAAATACCAAACATCAGATTCAAATCGAGATTTTCCTGATGCAAGAAGGTTGACTGAAATCACCTCCTCTAATGACACTATACCGGTTACATTTTCTTATGAAATTGCCATCATAAGAGTTGGTTCATCATCATTGGTTTGAACAAGGTTCGCCTCCTCGTTTTGCTTCTTATCTGAACATTCAGAAGAATAGTGGCCAAGTTGTTCACAATTAAACATTTAACTTTGCTTTTATCTTTCTAGACAGATTTTTGGTCAGTCCAGTTGGATTTAGTCCAATTAGATTTGAACTCTCTGCCATCACCTCGACCACGTCCACAGCCTCGGCCTCGGCCCCGACCTCGACCACCATAATTTCCTCTTCCTCTTGAAGTACTTGATGATTCCTTTTCACCGGTTCTTTTGGATTTTGCTGACCACTCGGCATGAGTGAGCAGCAATGACTGTTCTCCCCGTTGATCTCCATAGCCTCATAGTCTCTCTTCATGAGTCTTAAGACGACCCACTACTTCTTCCACCATCATGTTCTTTAAGTCCCCGAATTGTTCATGGACGTTACAATTTGCATAAACCGGATTGGAACAGCCCGAAGATATTTCTTCACTATCGTAATCTCCTCGATCTTATCTCTTAGAGATCGAATACCTGTCACAATAGTATCTAATCTCATGGCCAAGTCATCTACTGTTTCACTGTCCTTCATTCTGATCACCTCAAAGTCACTTCTCAAGGTTGGTATTTTAGCTTCCTTTTGTGATGACCCGGAAATTTCCGATCAAATTTAAACTTTAATCTTTATATGTTTCTGACACGATAAGAAAAATATGTAATGTTTAGTCTTGAAAGTTTTGAAATCTATATTCATGTAATCAAACACCCTTTGACTATGTCCGACGATTCACGAACAATTGTGTGTAAATGAATGTGTATATATATATATATATATATATATATATATATATATATATATATATATATATATATATATATATATATATATATATATATATATATATATATATATATATATATATATATAATGTATAAATATTAAATTGTATATTACGTAATTAGTAAACATTACATAAGTAATGAAGTGTAACCTTAATATATTAAATGTAACTACAAGTTAAAAATATAACGGTTATGACAAATATTACCATTTCTATTTTCAATAATATCAATAATAGTAATATTAATAAATATTAAATATTAAATTTTTTAAATAAATTTAATGGTATGATTATCAAAATAAATACTTAAAATATAAATATTACTATAAGAATCATTAAAAATTATTATTTAGTTGTAATTTAGATATTATTAGATAATATGATTAATACTATTATTATTATTAATATTATTACTTTTATAATTATAATCACCATTATTAATGAATATGAAACTTAACAAAATTAACAATATTGTTATTATTATTACCATAGTATTATTATTGTTAATATTATTATTATTAAATCTATTATTATTATTATTATTATTATTATTATTAATATCTTTATATAATATTATGTTTAATAAGAAATTGTAGATGCTAACAAATGCAGTTAGCCATCCCAATCTATTTTCAGCTTTTCCTTTTCTCCTATTTCTAATTGATTGTTTTTGTCTCTAAAATAGTTAGCTGTCTAAATCTATCGTACCAATTAGTGCTAAAACCATATGAACCAAGCCAAATTTTGTTACAAGTCTTAGTCATACAAAATTCAATTTTCTAGCAGTAGAAGTTAAAATCTGTTGCACTTTATTTATTTTATTTATTTATTCTGCATCTGATCTTAATGGATGTCGATAAATAATATGGCTACATAGTTAATCGAAATACACACTTTTATGGAGGAAGTTTTTCAGTTTTACATCACCTCTCGACATATATCTTATTTGAGTTAAACCACCATTCATCAACCTAAACCGCCACCACTCTTTTCTCTGTCGTTTCTGTTTTGGATGGCACCCACACGACCACCACCTCCACTTGTAAACTATTGATGTGTTTGTCTATGTTTCAACAGCAAGCACCACTTCGACACCAACCATCTCTACCACTATGTAACCAACTTGAATCTCTCTATCTCTCTCTCTCTCTCTCTCACTAATAACCATAACCACCACCTACTACGTAGTTGTTGCTAAGGTTCCTACACCCATATAAAAATTACTGCTTGAATGCTATTCTGCTTCTGTTCAAAGCCCAACTAAAACCTTAACCCTATATCGACTGCCTTATTAAACTACTATACTGCTACTCTTTTCTGTTTGCTGTTGCTTTGATCAAAACCGCCACCACAACCCACAAGAAGATCACGTACAATCATCGACTGCTACCAGTACGTTTTTTTTTTATTTCGATGAAGATCAAACACAAACCTTGATATTGATATTGATGGACCTTGATAAAGATAATAATAATAGAAGTATGATAATATATATGTAAACCTTTTGTATTGAAAAGTGACGCATGGAGTATCTTCTCAAAAAAAAAAACCATGACCCACCCTAAAGTTAAAGCTACCGACACCTTGATTTTTCCTCTAGATTAGTGAGACGATTTTTCTATTGAAAGGCCCAAGTGTCGACCTACTCTCAATAAACAATGCAAATTATGGGTACCTCTTCTTTTCCTTTTCGGTATAGACATGGAATGGATACAAAGGAAATAAAGGTTGGACTTGTTTATTATAAATGAACGCCTTTTAGCTAGTGGGTCGTAAGTGTTGGTATGATTGGGTCGAATTCTGATTTCTCAATATTAAACTATTCTGTCCAGCTTCAATTCAGTTTCCCCAAAAATACTGCTGCACTCCTTCGATTTTAATATGAAAACATACTGCCATTACACGTTTGATTTCTTTCTTTTTCCCTTATTGATCGGAAGCTATTTAAACAAATAAACTAGTTGCTTATTAAAGAAAAAGGGGATTTAGAATGAGGACTAGTTGCCTGTAGGATCAATCGAACCAATCATGGTGGGGTTTTACAAATTTAAAGATGATTGATGATGAATTATTGATTAGGGCACGCGTTCTTTTTTTATTTATTTATGTTTCTGCTTTCACGATTTGAATTACCAGATACAAAGATCCACTAAGATTACTTGGGCTGTTATGATCTAGTGTTTCATATTTGGGCTACCAAGTTTTTTTGTTGTTGGGCTGTGTTTTATTGAATTGTTGGGCCGAAACAAAACCAATCGGGTTAAATACAATCATGGATGAATATAAATCAGAAATGAAAAGAGTGGATGGATGGTTAAGGTGTTGTGATGGGTGAGCGAGAGGTCCTGGGTTCAAACCCAGGCAACTACTGTATTCTTTTTATTATAAAAAGTGTTGTTGGGCCGAAGTTTCATAGTTAGGCCGAAATTCTTCTGTTGGGCCAAACTTCAATCAGTTTACATCATGAGCCGAGAGGTTGGGCTGATAGGATGAGATATATATTTATGGTTACAAATATATTCAGAAAATTAGAGATGGAGGAATGGTTTGAGTTGTGTTAGGGTATTCGAGAGGTCACGGGTTCGAACCCGGTATGTGGCTTTTTGTTTTCAAAAACCTCATTATTTAATGTAGTACTTATTAATTTTTAATATTTCATTATTATTATTATTATTTCATTTTTTTTGAACATAATACAAATTACCATCATAAATATTATTATTAGTATCATATAATAAATTAGTAGTATTAATATTGTTATTATCAACAAATGTATTAGTAAAAAAATTCATTATATTGGATAATATGATTATTAGTATGATTATAATTAAACTTATTATCATTATTATCATTAGTAGTAAAATTGTTATATTCATAGTTATTATTAGTAGTACTACAAATAAATATTTTTTTATATAAAAAAATACATTACGAGAATATTAACTATCACATATCACTATAATTTTATTATTAATAAGATAGTAACTAAGCTATATATCAAATACAACAATTAATATATATATATATATATATATATATATATATATATATATATATATATATATATATATATATATATATATATATATATATATATATATTTTCATATATAACCTCTAATATAAATTATTATTATTAATATGTTATAATAAAAGATAAACATTAGTTAAATAAAATATATAAAATTAAATATATCTACATCTGTATAACAAATAATTTAACAAGTACATTATTAAAATAATATATAGTTATTCAATTACGATTATGTGTGTTAATATATATATATATAATTGATATAGGTTCGTGAATCCGAGGCCAACCCTACTTTTGTTCAATATCGTCATATGTATTTTTACTACAAAATACATTAGGTGAGTTTCATTAATCTCTTTTTAAATGCTTTTGCAATATATATTTTTGGGACTGAGAATACATGCGCTGTTTTTATAACTGTTTTACGAAATAGACACAAGTAATCAAAACTACATTATATGGTTGAATGATCGAAATCGAATATGCCCCTTTTTATTAAGTAATCTAAGAATTAGGGAACAGATACCCTAATTGACGCGAACTCTAAAGATAGATCTATCGGGCCCAACAAGTCCCATCCAAAGTACCGGATGCTTTAGTACTTCGAAATTTATATCATGTTCGATGGAGGATCCCGAAATGATGGGGATATTTTTATATGTATATTGTGAATGTCGGTTACCAGGTGTTCAATCCATATGAATGATATTTTTGTCTCTATGCATGGGACATATATTTATGAGAACTGAAAAATGAAAATCTTGTGGTCTATTAAAATTATGAAATGATTATTTATGTTAAACTAATGAACTCACCAACCTTTTGGTTGACACTTGAAAGCATGTTTATTCTCAGGTATGAAAGAAATCTTTGGCTGTGCATTTGCTCGTTTTAGAGATATTACTTGGAGTCATTCATGACATATTTCAAAAGACGTTGCATTCGAGTCGTCGCGTTCATCAAGATTAATATTAAGTTAATTATAGTTAGATATATTATGAAATGGTATGCCTGCCGTCAACTTTTGATGTAATGAAAGATTGTCTTTTCAAAAACGAATGCAATGTTTGTAAAATGTATCATATAGAGGTCAAGTACCTCGCTATGTAATCAACTGTTGTGAATCGTTGATAATCGATATGGACCTCGTCCGGATGGATTATGAAATGTCCCGTTCTTATTGATTAAAAACGTTCCATATTAATTGATTTCGTTGCGAGGTTTTAACCTCTATATGAGACGTTTTTCAAAGACTGCATTCATTTTTAAAACAAACCATAACCTTTATTTCATAAATAAAGGTTTAAAAAGCTTTACGTAGATTATCAAATAATGATAATCTAAAATATCCTGTTTACACACGACCATTACATAATGGTTTACAATACAAATATGTTACATCGAAATCAGTTTCTTGAATGCAGTTTTTACACAATATCATACAAACATGGACTCCAAATCTTGTCCTTATTTTAGTATGCAACAGCGGAAGCTCTTAATATTCACCTGAGAATAAACATGCTTTAAACGTCAACAAAAATGTTGGTGAGTTATAGGTTTAACCTATATATATCAAATCGTAACAATAGACCACAAGATTTCATATTTCAATACACATCCCATACATAGAGATAAAAATCATTCATATGGTGAACACCTGGTAACCGACAATAACAAGATGCATATATAAGAATATCCCCATCATTCCGGGACACCCTTCGGATATGATATAAATTTCGAAGTACTAAAGCATCCGGTACTTTGGATGGGGTTTGTTAGGCCCAATAGATCTATCTTTAGGATTCGCGTCAATTAGGGTGTCTGTTCCCTAATTCTTAGATTACCAGACTTAATAAAAAGGGGCATATTCGATTTCGATAATTCAACCATAGAATGTAGTTTCACATACTTGTGTCTATTTTGTAAATCATTTATAAAACCTGCATGTATTCTCATCCCAAAAATATTAGATTTTAAAAGTGGGACTATAACTCACTTTCACAGATTTTTACTTCGTCGGGAAGTAAGACTTGGCCACTGGTTGATTCACGAACCTATAACAATATATACATATATATCAAAGTATGTTCAAAATATATTTACAACACTTTTAATATATTTTGATGTTTTAAGTTTATTAAGTCAGCTGTCCTCGTTAGTAACCTACAACTAGTTGTCCACAGTTAGATGTACAGAAATAAATCGATAAATATTATCTTGAATCAATCCACGACCCAGTGTATACGTATCTCAGTATTGATCACAACTCAAACTATATATATTTTGGAATCAACCTCAACCCTGTATAGCTAACTCCAACATTCACATATAGAGTGTCTATGGTTGTTCCGAAATATATATAGATGTGTCGACATGATAGGTCGAAACATTGTATACGTGTCTATGGTATCTCAAGATTACATAATATACAATACAAGTTTATTAAGTTATGGTTGGAATAGATTTGTTACCAATTTTCACGTAGCTAATATGAGAAAAATTATCCAATCTTGTTTTACCCATAACTTCTTTATTTTAAATCCGTTTTGAGTGAATCAAATTGCTATGGTTTCATATTGAACTCTATTTTATGAATCTAAATAGAAAAAGTATAGGTTTATAGTCGGAAAAATAAGTTACAAGTCGTTTTTGTAAAGGTAGTCATTTCAGTCGAAAGAACGACGTCTAGTTGACCATTTTAGAAAACATACTTCCACTTTGAGTTTAACCATAATTTTTGGATATAGTTTCATGTTCATAATAACAATCATTTTCTCAGAATAACAACTTTTAAATCAAAGTTTATCATAGTTTTTAATTAACTAACCCAAAACAGCCCGCGGTGTTACTACGACGGCGTAAATCCGGTTTTACGGTGTTTTTCGTGTTTCCAGGTTTTAAATCATTAAGTTAGCATATCATATAGATATAGAACATGTGTTTAGTTGATTTTAAAAGTCAAGTTAGAAGGATTAACTTTTGTTTGCGAACAAGTTTAGAATTAACTAAACTATGTTCTAGTGATTACAAGTTTAAACCTTCGAATAAGATAGCTTTATATGTATGAATCGAATGATGTTATGAACATCATTACTACCTTAATTTCCTTGGATAAACCTACTAGAAAAGAGAAAAATGGATCTAGCTTCAATGGATCCTTGGATGGCTCGAAGTTCTTGAAGCAGAATCATGACACGAAAACAAGTTCAAGTAAGATCATCACTTGAAATAAGATTGTTATAGTTATAGAAATTGAACCAAAGTTTGAATATGATTATTACCTTGTATTAGAATGATAACCTACTGTAAGAAACAAAGATTTCTTGAGGTTGGATGATCACCTTACAATATTGGAAGTGAGCTATCAAACTTGAAAGTATTCTTGATTTTATGTAACTAGAACTTGTAGAATTTATGAAGAACACTTAGAACTTGAAGATAGAACTTGAGAGAGATCAATTAGATGAAGAAAATTGAAGAATGAAAGTGTTTGTAGGTGTTTTTGGTCGTTGGTGTATGGATTAGATATAAAGGATATGTAATTTTGTTTTCATGTAAATAAGTCATGAATGATTACTCATATTTTTGTAATTTTATGAGATATTTCATGCTAGTTGCCAAATGATGGTTCCCACATGTGTTAGGTGACTCACATGGGCTGCTAAGAGCTGATCATTGGAGTGTATATACCAATAGTACATACATCTAAAAGTTGTGTATTGTACGAGTACGAATACGGGTGCATACGAGTAGAATTGTTGATGAAACTGAACGAGGATGTAATTGTAAGCATTTTTGTTAAGTAGAAGTATTTTGATAAGTGTATTGAAGTCTTTCAAAAGTGTATAAATACATATTAAAACACTACATGTATATACATTTTAACTGAGTCGTTAAGTCATCGTTAGTCGTTACATGTAAGTGTTGTTTTTAAACCTTTAGGTTAACGGTCTTGTTAAATGTTGTTAACCCAATGTTTATAATATCAAATGAGATTTTAAATTATTATATTATCATGATATTATCATGTATGAATATCTCTTAATATGATATATATACATTAAATGTCTTTACAACGATAATCGTTACATATATGTCTCGTTTAAAAATCATTAAGTTAGTAGTCTTGTTTTTACATATGTAGTTCATTGTTAATATACTTAATGGTATGTTTACTTATCATAGTATCATGTTAACTATATATATATCCATATATATGTCATCATATAGTTTTTACAAGTTTTAACGTTCGTGAATCACCGGTCAACTTGGGTGGTCAATTGTCTATATGAAACATATTTCAATTAATCAAGTCTTAACAAGTTTGATTGCTTAACATGTTGGAAACATTTAATCATGTAAATATCAATCTCAATTAATATATATAAACATGGAAAAGTTCGGGTCACTACAGATTAGGACGGGTCTTCACAGTTGGTATCAGAGCGGTGGTCTTAGCGAACCAGGTCTGCATTAGTAAGTCTAACTGATAAGTCATTAGGATGCATTAGTAAGTCTGGACTTTGACCGTGTCTGCATGTCAAAAGTTTTTGTTTATCATTTTTTGTCGGAAATCATCTGTTTATCATCCTTAGGAAATTACCTGCTTATCATTCATAGTCTAGACACATCTTACTGCAATGATTGCATGACTAGTGTATAGACAAAATTCATATCTTAGCGTATCTGTCACTGTAGACTTTATCTGACACATTTCCTTAATTTCTCCGTAATTCACGGGATGCTTGGAAGTATGCATAGATATTCTATATATACTTAGAATATCATTTGTTATTCGAAAATCATTTCATATCAAAACCCTTTAACTGATCGTGAGAGATGGATTTCGAGATGTATATTGAAGTAGACTCTGAAGTCAATGAACAGGAAGTGCCTCAACCATTTAATTATTTTTCTTTCTGGAGGAGATGGGGGTGGGTCCGAGACTTACTCACTCGATGGAGAAATGAAGCAGGCGAGCCCTACCACAAACCAAACTTACCACCTAACATCAGAGAAAACGATGTACTCACCCGTGAACCTATGCGCAACACTGTATTCACCCTTCTTACTAAAGTTTTCCACCTCGAAGGTCGCGTTACTGTAATCTTAGAAAATATTCAACCTCTACTTCCGAATACCAATCGAAGGGGAATATTAGAAGAAGTTAGGGAATTTCGAATTGATAATCAAGATCTATCGAATGAGATGAGTGGATGGATAGATATGATAGAGGGTAGATTAGAAAACCTGACAAGAATGGTGCGTGATCTACAAGCTATACTTACTACGCCAACATCATCACCAACCTCAGCACCAACAACACATGTAGCACTGACAGCAACAGTACCACCATCAGCAGCACCAGCAGCATAACCAGTACCAACCACAACAACATCATCACACGTCTCAACCTCGCAGTCTATACCTCAAGCATAATCATCGTTCTACGAATCGTTCTACATAAACTATCTTCGTCCTTCATGGCGATTATATAATCCCTAATGTTTAGAGATTATGTACTCTAGTTCTAGCCATAAATCTGATGAGTTTAATATCATATTAACTCAATGAATCCATGATTACATCTGAAGAAAATATATATGTATGTATGTTTTCATAAAGATTGTAATTAAAAATGCTTTCGTACAAAGTGTTAATTGTGAAAATATTTTAATGGGTAGGTAATACCCGAGGAATACTTAGATTTCACATTAATAAGTTACATTGTACGTTCTTCGAATCTGATTCAACAGTCATTTACTATCCTACTTACATCCACAGATATACGAATCCGTTCATCACAGAATAACCATTTTCATTCAATTTCATATTTGGATTTTAACCTATCAGAATCCAACAAGTGGCATAATGAAGAAAATATTTGACAAAATAAAATTTGTTAGAAACAAACAAATTTACTATGAGAAATTTTGTTAAGAATCCACATTAACTGTTTCTAGCTAATCGTTCCTAGCTAACTAATTACATTTTATTTTCCGCAATTTAATTATCGCAAATTACATTCTCGCAATTTTATTTATCGTCATTTAATTTCTGTTATTTACTTTACGCATTTTATTTATCGTCATTTAATTTCTGTATTTATTTTACGCACTTTAAATATCGGGACACGTATACAAGGTTTTGACATATCATATCGATGCATATATATATAGTATTTGGAATAACCATAGACACTCTATATGCAGTAATGATCGAGTTCTCTATACAGGGTTGAGGTTGATTCTACAATAATATATATACTTTGAGTTGTGATCGAGTCTGAGACGTATACGGGTCACGATACGTATTAATTAATTCGAATATAATATATTAAACTATATATAAATTATTGAACTGTTAACTGTGGACTATCAACTGAGGACTACCAATATTGGACAATTAAAATAAATTAAAACATTGATTATAACATATGAAACTAAACAATTCTCCAAGTTTGCCACTTGATTTCAACTTAAACCTCATTTGTATCTTGACGATTACAATCCGCGTTCAAACCTTTCTTGATTCTTGAAAACACCTCAAACGAGAGGATAAACCAACCACACCTCATCCACGAAAGGAAAGATTGATACATATAGTTATGCACCTGAAAACTCTCAGAACCTGAGTAAACGTTTAACACCTATCTGTTGTAGTGACCCGAACTTTTCCATGTTTATATATATTAATTGAGATTGATATTTACATGATTAAATGTTTCCAACATGTTAAGCAATCAAACTTGTTAAGACTTGATTAATTGAAATATGTTTCATATAGACAATTGACCACCCAAGTTGACCGGCGATTCACGAACGTTAAAACTTGTAAAAATGACATGTCGATATATATATATGGATATACATATGGTCAACATGAGATTATGATAAGTAAGTATCTCCATAAGTATATTAACAATGAGTTATATACATATAAACAAGACTACTAACTTAAGGATTTCGAAACGAGACATATATGTAACGATTATCGTTGTAACGACATTTAAATGTATATATATCATATTAAGATATATTAATATATCATAATATCATGATAATATAATAATTTAACATCTCATTAGATATAATAAACAATGGGTTAACAACATTAATTGAGATCGTTAACTTAAAGGTTTCAAAACAACACTTACATGTAACGACTAACGATGACTTAACGACTCAGTTAAAATGTATATACATGTAGTGTATTTAGATGTATTAAAATAATTTTGGAAGACTTCAAGACATATATCAAAACACTCATACTTAACGAAAATGGTTACAGTTACTTTCCCATTCTTTTCTTTCATCAAGAATTCTAGTCGTATTCTTACCCGTATTATACACAGCTTCAAAACGTACTTACTATGGGTATATACCAATAGGAACTAGCATGGGATTCCACTCTTGATTATGTCATGTATGACTAATCAATTTTAACTTCTACCATGAGCTAGTCAACTAACTAGAACTCCTTTTAACCCCACTCACCACTCACCAATTACCACTCATCATTCACTCCATTTCACTTCCAATTCTCTTTCTAATTCTCTCTCTCACACACACACTATTATGAACGTATTTTCCAGTAGTTAATCATCATCTTCATCAAAAATCACTTCAAGAATCAAGCTATAATCATCATAGGAAGAACACTTCAAGAACACTTCAAAAATCCCTTCAAGTTTACTAATTTACTTCCAAGCGTTCTAATCCATTCCAAGTAATCATCTAAGATCAAGAAACCTTTGTTATATACAGTAGGTTATCTTTCTTATTCAAGGTAATATTCATATTCAAACTTTGATTCAATTTCTATAACTATAAACTATCTTAATTCGAGTAAAAATCTTACTTGAACTTGTTTTGTGTCATGATCCTACTTCAAGAACTTTCAAGCCATCCAAGATCATTTGAAGCTAGATCATTTCTTGTCACTTCCAGTAGGTTTACCTACTAAACTTTAGGTAGTAATGATGTTCATAACATCATTCGATTCATATATATAAAACTATCTTATTCGAAGGTTTAAACTCGTAATCACTAGAACATAGTTTAGTTAATTCTAAACTTGTTCGCAAACAAAAGTTAATCCTTCTAACTTGACTTTTAAAATTAACTAAACACATGTTCTATATCTATATGATATGCTAACTTAATGATTTAAAACCTGGAAACACGAAAAACACCGTAAAACCGGATTTACGCCGTCGTAGTAACACCGCGGGCTGTTTTGGGTTAGTTAATTAAAAACTATGATAAACTTTGATTTAAAAGTTGTTATTCTGAGAAAATGATTTTTATTATGAACATGAAACTATATCCAAAAATTATTTTTAAACTCAAAGTGGAAGTATGTTTTCTAAAATGGTCATCTAGACGTCGTTCTTTCGACTGAAATGACTACCTTTACAAAAATGACTTGTAACTTATTTTTCAGACTATAAACCAATACTTTTTCTGTTTAGATTCATAAAATAGAGTTCAATATGAAACCATAGCAATTTTATTCACTCAAAACGGATTTAAAATGAAGAAGTTATGGGTAAAACAAGATTGGATAATTTTTCTCATTTTAGCTACGTGAAAATTGGTAACAAATCTATTCCAACCATAACTTAATCAACTTATATTGTATATTATGTAATCTTGAGATACCATAGACACGTATACAATGTTTCGACCTATCATGTCGACACATCTATATATATTTCGGAACAACCATAGACACTCCATATGTGAATGTTGGAGTTAGCTATACAGGGTTGAGGTTGATTCCAAAATATATATAGTTTGAGTTGTGATCAATACTGAGATACGTATACACTGGGTCGTGGATTGATTCAAGATAATATTTATTGATTTATTTCTGTACATCTAACTGTGGACAACTAGTTGTAGGTTACTAACGAGGACAGCTGACTTAATAAACTTAAAACATCAAAATATATTAAAAGTGTTGTAAATATATTTTGAACATACTTTAATATATATGTATATATTGTTATAGGTTCGTGAATCAACCAGTGGCCAAGTCTTACTTCCCGACGAAGTAAAAATCTGTGAAAGTGAGTTATAGTCCCACTTTTAAAATCTAATATTTTTGGGATGAGAATACATGCAGGTTTTATAAATGATTTACAAAATATACACAAGTACGTGAAACTACATTCTATGGTTGAATTATCGAAATCGAATATGCCCCTTTTTATTAAGTCTGGTAATCTAAGAATTAGGGAACAAACACCCTAATTGACGCGAATCCTAAAGATAGATCTATTGGGCCTAACAAACCCCATCCAAAGTACCGGATGCTTTAGTACTTCGAAATTTATATCATATCCGAAGGGTGTCCCAGAATGATGGGGATATTCTTATATATGCATCTTGTTAATGTCGGTTACCAGGTGTTCACCATATGAATGATTTTTATCTCTATGTATGGGATGTGTATTGAAATATGAAATCTTGTGGTCTATTATTATGATTTGATATATATATAGGTTAAACCTATAACTCACCAACATTTTTGTTGACGTTTTAAGCATGTTTATTCTCGGGTGATTATTAAGAGCTTCCGCTGTCGCATACTTAAATAAGGACGAGATTTGGAGTCCATGCTTGTATGGTATTGTGTAAAAACTGCATTCAAGAAACTTATTTTGTTGTAACATATTTGTATTGTAAACCATTATGTAATGGTCGTGTGTAAACAAGATATTTTAGATTATCATTATTTGATAATCTACGTAAAGCTTTTGAAACCTTTATTTATGAAATAAAGGTTATGGTTTGTTTTAAAAATGAATGCAGTCTTTGAAAAATGTCTCATATAGAGGTCAAAACCTCGCAACGAAATCAATTAATATGGAACGTTTTTAATCAATAAGAACGGGACATTTCAGTTGGTATCCGAGCGTTGGTCTTAGAGAACCAGGATTTTGCATTAGTGCGTCTTATCGAGTTTGTTAGGATGCATTAGTGAGTCTGGACTTCGACCGTTTTTACTTGAAAAATGATTGCTTAACAAATTTTGTTGGAAACTATATATTTTTAACATGTGAATATTATGTGATATATTAATCTCTTAACGCGTTTGATATTATGTGATAGATGTCTACCTCTAGAACAAGTCCCATTGACTCACCTAATAATAATGAAGAGTCAAATGTAAATTGGAATGATTCGTAGACTGATTCACAAGTTCCCGAAGAGGAACCGGAAGAAGAATCGGAACCGGAAGAAGAATCAGAACCGGATGAAGAAATAGAACCGGTGGGGGAAATAATAAAACGGTTAAGTAAAAGAAAATCCTCAACCAACCGACCAAGGTTAATTATGGTCAATGGTGTTTCCGCCAAGGAAGCAAAATATTGGGAGGATTACCAATTCTCCGATGAATCGGATTCCGACGAGAATTCCGATGATGTTATAGAAATTACCCCAACTGAATTTAAAAAGGCAAAAGAAAATAATAAGGAAAAGGGCATAAAAATAAAGAAATCTAATTCCAACCCCGATGAACTTTATATGTATCGTCAACCCCCGAAGTCCTTAAGTTGTAACAATGACCCGAGAACCTCTAAACCACCAGGTTTTTCTAAACCAATGTGGAAAACGACGGCTCGTATTAGGGGAACATCATATATCCCTAGAAACTTGGCAAAACGAACCAAAACCGAAGAAGAAGAAATAAGCGAGTCGGAATAAGATAGTTGTATTCGTGTGGTGTAATATATGTAATATAGTGTGCTTATGCTTTATGATATATGTAAAAATTGCTTGTATTAATAAGTATTTTTTTTATGAATCTAACACTTGTCTATTTTACAGTATAAAAACACAAAATGGATAGACAACCCAATATTTTAAGAGACCTACCCGGAGACATGATTGATGAAATCTTGTCTAGAGTTGGTCAGAATTCTTCGGCACAACTATTTAAGGCGAGATCAGTTTGTAAGACATTCGAAGAACGTTCCAAGAATGCCTTAGTTTATAAAAGGCTTTCGTTCGAAAGATGGGGGATATCACATTGGGAAATCCATAAGTTACGATGTGTTTACTTTGACGCATATATTGCGGGAACCCAAATGCTATTTTACGCAATGGGTTAAGAAATTATTTTGACTCAATATATCCGAATATTGGACTTCGTGATTTAGAAAAAGCGGCTAACATGCAACATAAAGAAGCATGTTATGCTTACGGATTAGTAATGTTCGCTTCTCACCAAAGTGAGAACAAGAACATCGGGCTACAACTATTAAACAAAATGTTCCCACAAGTGACGGAGTCAGTAATTGGGGTAAGAAATGAGGTTTTTAGATTGTTACGGGACTGTTGGACATTACGTAACCCTCGTCCCTTTGACAACGTTACAACACGCTGTCTTATCAACGGCCATAACAGTTATGTTCCACAAGACCAAGGATGGGAAGTAGTCCTAGTAAAACCAGAATGCATGACTTGTTTCTGGACGTATGAATTACGTGTCTTTATTGCCTTTGCTGAATGACTTGTGTACTAGCTAGAATTATCTTCACAACTATCTTGTATCAAAGTTATTGTGTGCTATATTTCATGCTATATGTAAAATAAGCGGTATTGTAAGTTTGTAAAATATTGTGTAAAAGTATGAACGCGAAATATTATTATAATCAGTTTTTCATATAGAATTGTAGTAGTTGAATTGTATATTAGCTACTAAGTATGAACTTAACGGGTAGGTACTACCCGAATTTAAACTTATAAAACGCTAATATGAAGAAAAAGCTTTTATAAATGAGTTCATATTATGCTACGAAATACTATTAACTACTCTTAATATTCTGTATGATTAACTTGTTCCAATTGACTATTTTGAAGGAAATGGCACCGACTACTCGACACACCGTGAATATGAATGAAGAGGAATTCCGTACTTTTCTAGCTTCAAATATAGCCGCAGTACAGGCTGCGCTACATACCAACAATAACCTTGGATCTAGCAGTACAGGAAATCGTGTAGGATGCACCTAAAAAGAATTCACTGCCTGCAAACCTTTGGAATTTGATGGAACCGAAGGACCGATCGGATTGAAACGGTGGACCGAGAAGGTCGAATCGGTGTTTGCCATAAGTAAGTGTACTGAAGAGGACAAAGTGAAGTACGCTACGCATACCTTCACAGGTTCTGCGTTAACATAGTGGAATACCTATCTAGAGCAAGTGGGACAAGACGATGCGTACGCACTACCGTGGTCAGCATTCAAGCACTTGATGAACGAGAAGTACCGTCCCAGAACCGAGGTCAATAAGCTCAAGACAGAACTTAGAGGGTTACGAACCCAAGGATTTGATATTACCACGTACGAAAGACGATTCACAGAATTGTGCCTATTGTGTCCGGGAGCATTCGAAGATGAGGAAGAGAAGATCGACGCATTTGTGAAAGGATTACCGTAAAGAACCCAAGAAGATATAAGTTCACACGAGCCCGCCTCCATACAACAGGCATGTAGAATGGCTCACAAACTAGTGAACCAGATTGAAGAAAGAATTAAAGAACAGACTGCTGAAGAGGCCAATGTGAAGCAAGTCAAAAGAAAGTGGGAGGAAAAAGGTGATAAGAATCACCAATACAACAACAACAGCAATTACAACAATAATCGCAACAATTATCCCAACAATCGCAACATCAATCGCAACTACAACAAACGGCCCAACAACAACAACAACAACAACAACAACAACAACAACTACAACAATCATCCCAACAACAATAATAACTGCAACAACAACAACAATCAGAAGCAACTATGCCAAAGGTGTGAATAGTATCACTCGGGGTTCTGCACCAAATTTTGCAACAAATGTAAAAGAAATGGTCATAGCGCAGCGAAGTGTGAAGTCTACGGACCAGGGGTTAATAGAACGAAAGGAACAAATGGTGTTAGAACGAGTAATGGCGGAGCAAGTAGTGTCAGAGCAAGTTATGCCAATGTAGTTTGTTATAAATGTGGAAAACTGGGCCACATTATTAGAAATTGCCCGAACCAGGAGAACACGAATGGACAAGGCCGCGGAAGAGTTTTCAATATTAATGCGGCAGAGGCACAGGAAGACCCGGAGCTTGTTACGGGTACGTTTCTTATTGACAATAAATCTGCTTACGTTTTATTTGATTCGGGTGCGAATAGAAGCTATATGAGCAGAGATTTTTGTGCTAAATTAAGTTGTCCATTGACGCCTTTGGATAGTAAATTTTTACTCGAATTAGCAAATGGTAAATTAATTTCAGCAGATAATATATGTCGGAATCGAGAAATTAAACTGGTTAGCGAAACATTTAAGATTGATTTGATACAAGTAGAGTTAGGGAGTTTTGATGTGATAATCGGTATGGACTGGTTGAAAGAAGTGAAAGCAGAGATCGTTTGTTACAAAAATGCAACTCGCATTATACGAGAAAAAGGAAAACCCTTAATGGTGTACGGAGAAAAGGGCAACACGAAGCTACATCTTATTAGTAATTTGAAGGCACAAAAACTAATAAGAAAAGGTTGCTATGCTGTTCTAGCACACGTCGAGAAAGTACAAACTGAAGAAAAGAGCAACAATGATGTTCCCATTGCAAAAGAATTTCCCGATGTATTTCCGAAAGAATTACCGGGATTACCCCCACATCGATCCGTTGAATTTCAAATAGATCTTATACCAGGAGCTGCACCAATAGCTCGTGCTCCTTACAGACTCGCACCCAGCGAGATGAAAGAACTGCAAAGCCAATTACAAGAACTTTTAGAGCGTGGTTTCATTCGACCAAGCAGATCACCGTGGGGAGCTCCTGTTTTGTTTGTCAAGAAGAAAGATGGTATATTCAGGTTGTGTATCGACTACCGAGAGTTGAACAAACTTACCATCAAGAACCACTACCCACTACCGAGAATCGACGACTTATTTGATCAACTACAAGGCTCGTCTGTTTATTCAAAGATTGACTTACGTTCCGGGTATCATCAAATGCGGGTGAAAGAAGATGATATTCCAAAGACTACTTTCAGAACACGTTACAGTCATTACGAGTTTATGGTCATGCCGTTTGGTTTAACTAATGCACCAGCTGTGTTCATGGACCTTATGAACCGAGTGTGTGGACCATACCTTGACAAGTTTGTCATTGTTTTCATTGATGACATACTTATTTACTCAAAGAATGACCAAGAACACGGTGAACATTTGAGAAAGGTGTTAGAAGTATTGAGGAAGGAAGAATTGTACGCTAAATTTTCAAAGTGTGCATTTTGGTTGGAAGAAGTTCAATTCCTCGGTCACATAGTGACCAAAAAAGGTATTAAGGTGGATCCGGCAAAGATAGAAACTGTTGAAAAGTGGGAAACCCCGAAAACTCCGAAACACATACGCCAGTTTTTAGGACTAGCTGGTTACTACAGAAGGTTCATCCAAGACTTTTTCAGAATAGCAAAACCCTTGACTGCATTAACGCATAAAGGGAAGAAATTTGAATGGAAGGATGAACAAGAGAAAGCGTTTCAGTTATTGAAGAAAAAGCTAACTACGGCACCTATATTGTCATTGCCTGAAGGGAATGATGATTTTGTGATTTATTGTGACGCATCAAAGCAAGGTCTCGGTTGTGTATTAATGCAACGAACGAAGGTGATTGCTTATGCTTCTAGACAATTGAAGATTCACGAGCAAAATTATACGACGCATGATTTGGAATTAGGCGTGGTTGTTTTTGCATTAAAGACTTGGAGGCACTACTTATATGGGGTCAAAAGTATTATATATACCGACCACAAAAGTCTTCAACACATATTTAATCAGCAACAACTGAATATGAGGCAGCGTAGGTGGATTGAATTGTTGAATGATTACGACTTTGAGATTCGTTACCACCCGGGGAAGGCAAATGTGGTAGCCGATGCCTTGAGCAGGAAGGACAGAGAACCCATTCGAGTAAAATCTATGAATATAATGATTCATAATAACCTTACTACTCAAATAAAGGAGGCGCAACAAGGAGTTTTAAAAGAAGGAAATTTAAAGGATGAAATATCCAAAGGATCGGAGCAGCATCTTAATATTCGGGAAGACGGAACCCGGTATAGGGCTGAAAGGATTTGGGTACCAAAATTTGGAGATATGAGAGAAATGGTACTTAGAGAAGCTCATAAAACCAGATACTCAATACATCCTGGAACGGGGAAGATGTACAAGGATCTCAAGAAACATTTTTGGTGGCCGGGTATGAAATCCGATGTTGCTAAATACGTAGGAGAATGTTTGACGTGTTCTAAGGTCAAAGCTGAGCATCAGAAACCATCAGGTCTACTTCAACAACCCGAAATCCCAGAATGGAAATGGGAAAACATTACCATGGATTTCATCACTAAATTGCCAAGGACTGCAAGTGGTTTTGATACTATTTGGGTAATAGTTGATCGTCTCACCAAATCAGCACACTTCCTGCCAATAAGAGAAGATGACAAGATGGAGAAGTTAGCACGACTGTATTTGAAGGAAGTCGTCTCCAGACATGGAATACCAATCTCTATTATCTCTGATAAGGATGGCAGATTTATTTCAAGATTCTGGCAGACATTACAGCAAGCATTAGGAACTCGTCTAGACATGAGTACTGCCTATCATCCACAAACTGATGGGCAGAGCGAAAGGACGATACAAATGCTTGAATACATGCTACGAGCATGTGTTATTGATTTCGGAAACAGTTGGGATCGACATCTACCGTTAGCAGAATTTTCCTACAACAACAGCTACCATTCAAGCATTGAGATGGCGCTGTTTGAAGCACTTTATGGTAGAAAGTGCAGGTCTCCAATTTGTTGGAGTGAAGTGAGGGATAGACAGATTACGGGTCCGGAGATTATACAAGAAACTACCGAGAAGATCATCCAAATTCATCAACGGTTGAAAACTGCCCAAAGTCGACAAAAGAGCTACGTTGACATTAAAAGAAAAGATATAGAATTTCAAATTGGAGAGATGGTCATGCTTAAAGTTGCACCTTGGAAAGGCGTTGTTCGATTTGGTAAACGAGGGAAATTAAATCCAAGGTATATTGGACCATTCAAGATTATTGATCGTGTCGGACCAGTAGCTTACCGACTTGAGTTACCTCAACAACTCGCGGCTGTACATAACACTTTCCACGTCTCGAATTTGAAGAAATGTTTTGCTAAAGAAGATCTCACTATTCCGTTAGATGAAATCCAAATCAACGAAAAACTCCAATTCATCGAAGAACCCGTCGAAATAATGGATCGTGAGGTTAAAAGACTTAAGCAAAACAAGATACCAATTGTTAAGGTTCGATGGAATGCTCGTAGAGGACCCGAGTTCACCTGGGAGCGTGAAGATCAGATGAAGAAGAAATACCCGCATCTATTTCCAGAAGATTTGTCAACACCTTCAACTGCTTAAAATTTCGAGATGAAATTTATTTAACGGGTAGGTACTGTAGTGACCCGAACTTTTCCATGTTTATATATATTAATTGAGATTGATATTTACATGATTAAATGTTTCCAACATGTTAAGCAATCAAACTTGTTAAGACTTGATTAATTGAAATATGTTTCATATAGACAATTGACCACCCAAGTTGACCGGCAATTCACGAACGTTAAAACTTGTAAAAACAACATGACGATATATATATGGATATACATATGGTTAACATGAGATTATGATAAGTAAGTATCTCCATAAGTATATTAACAATGAGTTATATATGTAGTGACCCGAACTTTTTCATGTTTATATATATATATATTAAATGAAATTGTTATTTACATGATTAAGTGTTTCCAACATGTTAAGCAATCAAACTTGTTAAGACTTGATTAATTGAAATAGGTTTCATATAGACAATTGACCACCCAAGTTGACCGGTGATTCACGAACGTTAAAACTTGTAAAAACTATACGATGACATATATATGGTTATATATATAGTTAACATGATTTTATTATAAGTATGTATCTCATTAGGTATTTTAACAATGAGTTATATACATAAAAATGAGACTATTAATTTAAGAAACTCGAAAACGATATATATAACGATTATCGTTATAACAACGTCTTACTAGGTACATATGAATCATATTAAGATATTGATACACTTGGTTAATTATGTTAAATGATAAGTAAATATATTATTAAGTGTATTAACAATGAAATACATATGTAAAAATAAGACTACTAACTTAATGATTTCGAAACGAGACATATATGTAACGATTATCGTTGTAACGACATTTAACTGTATATATATCATACTAAGATATATTATATATCATAATATCATGATAATATAACAATTTAACATCTCATTTGTTATAATAAACAATGGGTTAACAACATTCAACAAGATCGTTAACCTAAAGGTTTCAAAACAACATTTACATGTAACGACTAACGATGACTTAACGACTCAGTTAAAATGTATATACATGTAGTGTTTTAATATGTATTCATACACTTTTTAAAGACTTCAAGACACTTATCAAAATACTTCTACTTAACAAAAATGCTTACAATTACATCCTCGTTCAGTTTCATCAACAATTCTACTCGTATGCACCCGTATTCGTACTCGTACAATACACAGCTTTTAGATGTATGTACTATTGGTATATACACTCCAATGATCAGCTCTTAGCAGCTCATGTGAGTCACCTAACACATGTGGGAACCATCATTTGGCAACTAGCATGAAATATCTCATAAAATTACAAAAATATGAGTAATCATTCATGACTTATTTACATGAAAACAAAATTACATATCCTTTATATCTAATCCATACACCAACGACCAAAAACACCTACAAACACTTTCATTCTTCAATTTTCTTCATCTAATTGATCTCTCTCAAGTTCTATCTTCAAGTTCTAAGTGTTCTTCATAAATTTCAAAAGTTCTAGTTTCATAAAATCAAGAATACTTCCAAGATTGCAAGTTTACTTCCAAGTTTTCTAAATCCATTCCAAGTAATCATCCAAGATCAAGAAACCTTTGTTACTTACAGTAGGTTATATTTCTAATACAAGGTAATAATCATATTCAAACTTTAATTCAATTTCTATAAATATAACAATCTTATTTCGAGTGGAAATCTTACTTGAAATTGTTTTCGTGTCATGATTCTGCTTCAAGAACTTTCAAGCCATCCAAGGATCCTTTGAAGCTAGATCTATTTTTCTCATTTCCAGTAGGTTTATCCAAGGAACTTGAGGTAGTAATGATGTTCATAACCTCATTCGATTCATACATATAAAGCTATCTTATTCGAAGGTTTAAACTTGTAATCACTAGAACATAGTTTAGTTAATTCTAAACTTGTTCGCAAATAAAAGTTAATCCTTCTAACTTGACTTTTAAAATCAACTAAACACATGTTCTATATCTATATTATATGCTAACTTAATGATTTAAAACCGGGAAACACGAAAAACACCGTAAAATCGGATTTACGCCGTCGTAGTAACACCGCGGGCTGTTTTGGGTTAGTTAATTAAAAACTATGATAAACTTTGATTTAAAAGTTGTTATTCTGAGAAAATGATTTTTATTATGAACATGAAACTATATCCAAAAATTATGGTTAAACTCAAAGTGGAAGTATGTTTTCTAAAATGGTCATCTAGACGTCGTTCTTTCGACTGAAATGACTACCTTTACAAAAACGACTTGTAACTTATTTTTTCGACTATAAACCTATACTTTTTCTGTTTAGATTCATATAATAGAGTTCAATATGAAACCATAGCAATTTGATTCACTCAAAACGAATTTAAAATGAAGAAGTTATGGGTAAAACAAGATTGGATAATTTTTCTCATTTTAGCTACGTGAAAATTGGTAACAAATCTATTCCAACCATAACTTAATCAACTTGTATTATATATTATGTAATCTTGAGATACCATAGACACGTATACAATGTTTCGACCTATCATGTCGACACATCTATATATATTTCGGAACAACCGTAGACACTCTATATGTGAATGTTGGAGTTAGCTATACAGGGTTGAGGTTGATTCCAAAATATATATAGTTTGAGTTGTGATCAATACTGAGATACGTATACACTGGGTCGTGGATTGATTCAAGATAATATTTATCGATTTATTTCTGTACATCTAACTGTGGACAACTAGTTGTAGGATTACTAACGAGGACAGCTGACTTAATAAACTTAAAACATCAAAATATATTAAAAGTGTTGTAAATATATTTTGAACATACTTTGATATATATATGTATATATTGTTATAGGTTCGTGAATCAACCAGTGGCCAAGTCTTACTTCCCGATTAAGTAAAAATCTGTGAAAGTGAGTTATAGTCCCACTTTTAAAATCTAATATTTTTGGGATGAGAATACATGCAGGTTTTATAAATGATTTACAAAATAGACACAAGTACGTGAAACTACATTCTATGGTTGAATTATCGAAATCGAATATGCCCCTTTTTATTAAGTCTGGTAATCTAAGAATTAGAGAACAAACACCCTAATTGACGCGAATCCTAAAGATAGATCTATTGGGCCTAACAAACCCCATCCAAAGTACCGGATGCTTTAGTACTTCGAAATTTATATCATATCCGAAGGGTGTCCCGGAATGATGGGGATATTCTTATATATGCATCTTGTTAATGTCGGTTACCAGGTGTTCACCATATGAATGATTTTTATCTCTATGTATGGGATGTGTATTGAAATATGATATCTTGTGGTCTATTATTATGATTTGATATATATAGGTTAAACCTATAACTCACCAATATTTTTGTTGACGTTTTAAGCATGTTTATTCTCAGGTGATTATTAAGAGCTTCCGTTGTCGCATACTTAAATAAGGACGAGATTTGGAGTCCATGCTTGTATGATATTGTGTAAAAACTGCATTCAAGAAACTTATTTTGTTGTAACATATTTGTATTGTAAACCATTATGTAATGGTCGTGTGTAAACAGGATATTTTAGATTATCATTATTTGATAATCTACGTAAAGCTTTTGAAACCTTTATTTATGAAATAAAGGTTATGGTTTGTTTTAAAAATGAATGCAGTCTTTGAAAAACGTCTCATATAGAGGTCAAAACCTCGCAACGAAATCAATTAATATGGAACGTTTTTAATCAATAAGAACGGGACATTTCAGTTGGTATCCGAGCGTTGGTCTTAGAGAACCAGGATTTTGCATTAGTGTGTCTTATCGAGTTTGTTAGGATGCATTAGTGAGTCTGGACTTCGACCGTTTTTACTTGAAAAATGATTGCTTAACAAATTTTGTTGGAAACTATATATTTTTAACATGTGAATATTATGTGATATATTAATCTCTTAACGCGTTTGATATTATGTGATAGATGTCTACCTCTAGAACAAGTTCCATTGACTCACCTAATAATAATGAAGAGTCAAATGTAATTTGGAATGATTCGTGGACTGATTCACAAGTTCCCGAAGAGGAACCGGAAGAAGAGTCGGAACCGGAAGAAGAATCGGAACCGGAAGAAGAATCGGAACCGGATGAAGAAATAGAACCGGTGGGGGAAATAATAAAACGGTTAAGTAAAAGAAAATCCTCAACAAATCGACCAAGGTTAATTATGGTCAATGGTGTTTCCGCCAAGGAAGCAAAATATTGGGAGGATTACCAATTCTTCAATGAATCGGATTCCGACGAGAATTCCGATTATGTTATAGAAATTACCTCAACTGAATTTAAAAAGGCAAAAGAAAATAATAAGGGAAAGGGCATAAAAATAGAGAAATCTAATTCCAACCCCGATGAACTTTATATGTATCGTCAACCCCCGAAGTCCTTAAGTTGTAATAATGACCCGGGAACCTCTAAACCACCAGGTATTTCTAAACCAATGTGGATAACGACGGCTCGTATTAGGGGAACATCATATATCCCTAGAAACTTGGCAAAACGAACCAAAACCGAAGAAGAAGAAACAAGCGAGTCGGAATAAGATAGTTGTATTCGTGTGGTGTAATATATGTAATATAGTGTGCTTATGCTTTATGATATATGTAAAAATTGCTTGTATTAATAAGTATTTTTTTTATGAATCTAACTCTTGTCTATTTTACAGTATAAAAACACAAAATGGATAGACAACCCAATATTTTAAGAGACCTACCCGGAGACATGATTGATGAAATCTTGTCTAGAGTCGGTCAGAATTCTTCGGCACAACTATTTAAGGCGAGATCAGTTTGTAAGACATTCGAAGAACGTTCCAAGAATGCCTTGGTTTATAAAAGGCTTTCGTTCGAAAGATGGGGGATATCACATTGGGAAATCCATAAATTACGATGTGTTTACTTTGACGCATATATTGCGGGGAACCCAAATGCTATTTTACGCAATGGGTTAAGAAATTATTTTGACTCAATATATCCGAATATTGGACTTCGTGATTTAGAAAAAGCGGCTAACATGCAACATAAAGAAGCATGTTATGCTTACGGATTAGTAATGTTCGCTTCTCACCAAAGTGAGAACAAGAACATCGGCCTACAACTATTAAACAAAATGTTCCCACAAGTGACGGAGTCGGTAATTGGGGTAAGAAATGAGGTTTTTAGGTTATTACGAGACTGTTGGTCATTACGTAACCCTCGTCCCTTTGACGACGTTACAACACGCTGTCTTATCAACGGCCATAACGGTTATGTTCCACAAGACCAAGGATGGGAAGTAGTCCTAGTAAAACCAGAATGCATGACTTGTTTCTGGACGTATGAATTGCGTGTCTTTATTGCCTTTGCTGAACGACTTGTGTACTAGCTAGAATTATCTTCACAACTATCTTGTATCAAAGTTATTGTGTGCTATATTTCATGCTTTATGTAAAATAAGCGGTATTGTAAGTTTGTAAAATATTGTATAAAAGTTTGAACGCGAAATATTATTATAATCAGTTTTTCATATAGAATTGTAGTAGTTGAATTGTATATTAGCTACTAAGTATGAACTTAACGGGTAGGTACTACCCGAATTTAAACTTATAAAACACTAATATGAAGAAAAACCTTTTATAAATGAGTTCATATTATGCTACAAAATACTATTAACTACTCTTAATATTCTGTATGATTAACTTGTTCCATTTGACTATTTTGAAGGAAATGGCAGCGACTACTCGACACACCGTGAATATTAATGAAGAGGAATTCCGTACTTTTCTAGCTTTAAACATAGTCGCAGTACAGGCTGCGCTACATACCAACAATAACCTTGGATCTAGCAGTACAGGAAATCGTGTAGGATGCACCTACAAAGAATTCACTGCCTGCAAACCTTTGGAATTTGATGGAACCGAAGGACCGATCGGATTGAAACGGTGGACCGAGAAGGTCGAATCGGTGTTTGCCATAAGTAAGTGTACTGAAGAGGACAAAGTGAAGTACGCTACGCATACCTTCACAGGTTCTGCGTTAACATGGTGGAATACCTATCTAGAGCAAGTGGGACAAGACGATGCGTACGCACTACCGTGGGCAGCATTCAAGCACTTGATGAACGAGAAGTACCGTCCCAGAACCGAGGTCAATAAGCTCAAGACAGAACTTAGAGGGTTACGAACCCAAGGATTTGATATTACCAAGTACGAAAGATGATTCACAGAATTATGCCTATTGTGTCCGGGAGCGTTCGAAGATGAGGAAGAGAAGATCGACGCGTTTTTGAAAGGATTACCGGAAAGAATTGAAATGTCCCGTTCTTATTGATTAAAAATGTTCCATATTAATTGATTTCGTTGCGAGGTTTTGACCTCTATATGAGACGTTTTTCAAAGACTGCATTCATTTTAAAACAAACCATAACCTTTATTTCATCAATAAAGGTTTAAAAAGCTTTACGTAGATTATCAAATAATGATAATCTAAATTATCCTGTTTACACACGACCATTACATAATGGTTTACAATACAAATATGTTACAACAAAATAAGTTTCTTGAATGCAGTTTTTACACAATATCATACAAGCATGGACTCCAAATCTCGTCCTTATTTAAGTATGCGACAGCGGAAGCTCTTAATAATCACCTGAGAATAAACATGCTTAAAACGTCAACAAAAATGTTGGTGAGTTATAGGTTTAACCTATATATATCAAATCGTAACAATAGACCACAAGATTTCATATTTCAATACACATCCCATACATAGAGATAAAAATCATTCATATGGTGAACACCTGGTAACCGACATTAACAAGATGCATATATAAGAATATCCCCATCATTCCGGGACACCCTTCAGATATGATATAAATTTCGAAGTACTAAAGCATCCGGTACTTTGGATGGGGTTTGTTAAGCCCAATAGATCTATCTTTAGGATTCGCGTCAATTAGGGTGTCTGTTCCCTAATTCTTAGATTACCAGACTTAATAAAAAGGGGCATATTCGATTTCGATAATTCAACCATAGAATGTAGTTTCACGTACTTGTGTCTATTTTGTAAATCATTTATAAAACCTGCATGTATTCTCATCCCAAAAATATTAGATTTTAAAAGTGGGACTATAACTCACTTTCACATATTTTTACTTCATCGGGAAGTAAGACTTGGCCACTGGTTGATTCACGAACCTATAACAATATATACATATATATCAAAGTATGTTCAAAATATATTTACAACACTTTTAATATATTTTGATGTTTTAAGTTTATTAAGTCAGCTGTCCTCGTTAGTAACCTACAACTAGCTGTCCACAGTTAGATGTACAGAAATAAATCGATAAATATTATCTTGAATCAATCCACGACCCAGTGTATACGTATCTCAGTATTGATCACAACTCAAACTATATATAATTTGGAATCAACCTCAACCCTGTATAGCTAACTCCAACATTCACATATAGAGTGTCTATGGTTGTTCCGAAATATATATAGATGTGTCGACATGATAGGTCGAAACATTGTATACGTGTCTATGGTATCTCAAGATTACATAATATACAATACAAGTTGATTAAGTTATGGTTGGAATAGATTTGTTACCAATTTTCACGTAGCTAAAATGAGAAAAATTATCCAATCTTGTTTTACCCATAACTTCTTCATTTTAAATCAGTTTTGAGTGAATCAAATTGCTATGGTTTCATATTGAACTCTATTTTATGAATCTAAACAGAAAATTTATAGGTTTATAGTCAGAAAAATAAGTTACAAGTCGTTTTTATAAAGGTAGTCATTTCAGTCGAAAGAACGACGTCTAGATGACCATTTTAGAAAACATACTTCCACTTTGAGTTTAACCATAATTTTTGGATATAGTTTCATGTTCATAATAAAAATCATTTTCTCAGAATAACAACTTTTAAATCAAAGTTTATCATAGTTTTTAATTAACTAACCCAAAACAGCCCGCGGTGTTACTACGACGGCGTAAATCCGGTTTTACGGTGTTTTTCGTGTCTCCAGGTTTTAAATCATTAAGTTAGCATATCATATAGATATAGAATATGTGTTTAGTTGATTTTAAAAGTCAAGTTAGAAGGATTAACTTTTATTTGCGAACAAGTTTAGAATTAACTAAACTATGTTCTAGTGATTACAAGTTTAAACCTTCGAATAAGATAGCTTTATATGTATGAATTGAATGATGTTATGAACATCATTACTACCTTAAGTTCCTTGGATAAACCTACTGGATAAGAGAAAAATGGATCTAGCTTCAACGGATCCTTGGATGGCTCGAAGTTCTTGAAGCAGAATCATGACACCAAAACAAGTTCAAGTAAGATCATCACTTGAAATAAGATTGTTATAGTTATAGAAATTGAACCAAAGTTTGAATATGATTATTACCTTGTATTAGAATGATAACCTACTGTAAGAAACAAAGATTTCTTGAGGTTGGATGATCACCTTACAAGATTGGAAGTGAGCTAGCAAACTTGAAAGTATTCTTGATTTTATGTAACTAGAACTTGTAGAATATATGAAGAACACTTAGAACTTGAAGATAGAACTTGAGAGAGATCAATTAGATGAAGAAAATTGAAGAATGAAAGTGTTTGTAGGTGTTTTTGATCGTTGGTGTATGAATTAGATATAAAGGATATGTAATTTTGTTTTCATGTAAATAAGTCATGAATGATTACTCATATTTTTGTAATTTTATGAGATATTTCATGCTAGTTACCAAATGATGGTTCCCACATGTGTTAGGTGACTCACATGGGCTGCTAAGAGCTGATCATTGGAGTGTATATACCAATAGTACATACATCTAAAAGCTGTGTATTGTACGAGTACGAATACGGGTGCATACGAGTAGAATTGTTGATGAAACTGAACGAGGATGTAATTGAAAGAATTTTTGTTAAGTAGAAGTATTTTGATAAGTGTATTGAAGTCTTTCAAAAGTTTATAAATACATATTAAAACACTACATGTATATACATTTTAACTGAGTCGTTAAGTCATCGTTAGTCGTTACATGTAAGTGTTGTTTTGAAACCTTTAGGTTAACGATCTTGTTAAATGTTGTTAACCCAATGTTTATAATATCAAATGAGATTTTAAATTATTATATTATCATGTATGAATATCTCTTAATATGATATATATACATTAAATGTCTTTACAACGATAATCGTTACATATATGTCTCGTTTAAAAATCATTAAGTTAGTAGTCTTGTTTTTACATATGTAGTTCATTGTTAATATACTTAATGATATGTTTACTTATCATAGTATCATGTTAACTATATATATATCCATATATATGTCATCATATAGTTTTTACAAGTTTTAACGTTCGTGAATCACCGGTCAACTTGGGTGGTCAATTATCTATATGAAACATATTTCAATTAATCAAGTCTTAACAAGTTTGATTGCTTAACATGTTGTAAACATTTAATCATGTAAATATCAATCTCAATTAATATATATAAACATGGAAAAGTTCGGGTCACTACAGTACCTACCCGTTAAATAAATTTCGTCCCGAAATTTTAAGCTGTTGAAGGTGTTGACAAATCTTCTGGAAATAGATGCGGGTATTTCTTCTTCATCTAATCTTCACGCACCCAGGTGAACTCGGGTCCTCTATGAGCATTCCATCGAACCTTAACAATTGGTATCTTGTTTTGCTTAAGTCTTTTAACCTCACGATCCATTATTTCGACGGGTTCTTCGATGAATTGAAGTTTTTCGTTGATTTGGATTTCATCTAACGGAATAGTGAGATCTTCTTTAGCAAAACATTTCTTCAAATTCGAGACGTGGAAAGTGTTATGTACAGTCGCGAGTTGTTGAGGTAACTCAAGTCGGTAAGCTACTGGTCCGACACGATCAATAATCTTGAATGGTCCAATATACCTTGGATTTAATTTCCCTCGTTTTCCAAATCGAACAACGCCTTTCCAAGGTGCAACTTTAAGCATGACCCTCTCTCCAATTTCAAATTCTATATCTTTTCTTTTAATGTCAGCGTAGCTCTTTTGTCGACTTTGGGCGGTTTTCAACCGTTGTTGAATTTGGATGATCTTCTCAGTAGTTTCTTGTATAATCTCCGGACCCGTAATCTGTCTATCCCCCACTTCACTCCAAGAAATCGGAGACCTGCACTTTCTACCATAAAGTGCTTCAAACGGCGCCATCTCAATGCTTGAATGGTAGCTGTTGTTGTAGGAAAATTCTGCTAACGGTAGATGTCGATCCCAACTGTTTCCGAAATCAATAACACATGCTCGTAGCATGTCTTCAAGCGTTTGTATCGTCCTTTCACTCTGCCCATCAGTTTGTGGATGATAGGCAGTACTCATGTCTAGACGAGTTCCTAATGCTTGCTGTAATGTCTGCCAGAATCTTGAAATAAATCTGCCATCCCTATCAGAGATAATAGAGATTGGTATTCCATGTCTGGAGACGACTTCCTTCAAATACAGTCGTGCTAACTTCTCCATCTTGTCATCTTCTCTTATTGGCAGGAAGTGTGCTGATTTGGTGAGACGATCAACTATTACCCAAATAGTATCAAAACCACTTGCAGTCCTTGGCAATTTAGTGATGAAATCCATGGTAATGTTTTCCCATTTCCATTCCGGGATTTCGGGTTGTTGAAGTAGACCTGATGGTTTCTGATGCTCAGCTTTGACCTTAGAACACGTCAAACATTCTCCTACGTATTTAGCAACATCGGCTTTCATACCCGGCCACCAAAAATGTTTCTTGAGATCCTTGTACATCTTCCCCGTTCCAGGATGTATTGAGTATCTGGTTTTATGAGCTTCTCTAAGTACCATTTCTCTCATATCTCCAAATTTTGGTACCCAAATCCTTTCAGCCCTATACCGGGTTCCGTCTTCCCAAATATTAAGATGCTTCTCCGATCCTTTGGGTATTTCATCCTTTAAATTTCCCTCTTTTAAAACTCCTTGTTGCGCCTCCTTTATTTGAGTAGTAAGGTTATTATGAATCATTATATTCATAGATTTTACTCGAATGGGTTCTCTGTCCTTCCTGCTCAAGGCATCGGCAACCACATTTGCCTTCCCCGGGTGGTAACGAATCTCAAAGTCGTAATCATTCAATAATTCAATCCACCTACGTTGCCTCATATTCAGTTGTTTCTGATTAAATATGTGTTGAAGACTTTTGTGGTCGGTATATATAATACTTTTGACCCCATATAAGTAGTGCCTCCAAGTCTTTAATGCAAAAACAACCGCGCCTAATTCCAAGTCATGCGTCGTATAATTTTGTTCGTGAATCTTCAATTGTCTAGACGCATAAGCAATCACCTTTGTTCGTTGCATTAATACACAACCGAGACCTTCCTTTGATGCGTCACAATAAATCACAAAATCATCATTCCCTTCAGGCAATGACAATATAGGTGCCGTAGTTAGCTTTTTCTTCAATAGCTGAAACGCTTTCTCTTGTTCATCATTCCATTCAAATTTCTTCCCTTTATGCGTTAATGCAGTCAATGGTTTTGCTATTCTGGAAAAGTCTTGGATGAACCTTCTGTAGTAACCAGCTAGTCCTAAAAACTGGCGTATGTGTTTCGGAGTTTTCGGGGTTTCCCACTTTTCAACAGTTTCTATCTTTACCGGATCTACCTTAATACCTTCTTTGTTCACTATGTGACCGAGGAATTGAACTTCTTCCAACCAAAATGCACACTTTGAAAACTTAGCGTACAATTTTTCCTTCCTCAATACTTCTAACACCTTTCTCAAATGTTCACCGTGTTCTTGGTCATTCTTTGAGTAAATAAGTATGTCATCAATGAAAACAATGACAAACTTGTCAAGGTATGGTCTACACACTCGGTTCATAAGGTCCATGAACACAGCTGGTGCATCAGTTAAACCAAACGGCATGACCATAAACTCGTAATGACCGTAACGTGTTCTGAAAGCAGTCTTTAGAATATCATCTTCTTTCACCCGCATTTGATGATACCCGGAACGTAAGTCAATCTTTGAATAAACAGACGAGCCTTGTAGTTGATGAAATAAGTCGTTGATTCTCGGTAGTGGGTAGCGGTTCTTGATGGTAAGTTTGTTCAACTCTCGGTAGTCGATACACAACCTGAATGTACCATCTTTCTTCTTGACAAACAAAACAGGAGCTCCCCACGGTGATGTGCTTGGTCGAATGAAACCACGCTCTAAAAGTTCTTGTAATTGGCTTTACAGTTCTTTCATCTCGCTGGGTGTGAGTCTGTAAGGAGCACGAGCTATTGGTGCAGCTCCTGGTAAAAGATCTATTTGAAATTCAACGGATCGATGTGGGGGTAATCCCGGTAATTCTTTCGGAAATACATCGGAAAATTCTTTTGCAATGGGAACATCATTGATGCTCTTTTCTTCAGTTTGTATTTTCTCGACGTGTGCTAGAACAGCATAGCAACCTTTTCTTATTAGTTTTTGTGCCTTCAAATTACTAATAAGATGTAGCTTCGTGTTACCCTTTTCTCCGTACACCATTAAGGGTTTTCCTTTTTCTCGTATAATGCGAATTGCATTTTTGTAACAAACGATCTCTGCTTTCACTTCTTTCAACCAGTCCATACCGATTATCACATCAAAACTCCCTAACTCTACTGGTATCAAATCAATCTTAAATGTTTCGCTAACCAGTTTAATTTCTCGATTCCGACATATATTATCTGCTGAAATTAATTTACCATTTGCTAATTCGAGTAAAAATTTACTATCCCAAGGCGTCAATGGACAACTTAATTTAGCACAAAAATCTCTACTCATATAGCTTCTATCCGCACCCGAATCAAATAAAATGTAAGCAGATTTATTGTCAATAAGAAACGTACCCGTAACAAGCTCCGGGTCTTCCTGTGCCTCTGCCGCATTAATATTGAAAACTCTTCCGCGGCCTTGTCCATTCGTGTTCTCCTAGTTCGGGCAATTTCTAATAATGTGGCCCGGTTTTCCACATTTATAACAAACTACATTGGCATAATTTGCTCCAACACTACTTGCTCCGACACCATTTGTTCCTTTCGTTCTATTAACCCCTGGTCCCTAGACCTCACACTTCGCCGCGCTATGACCATTTCTTTTACACTTGTTGCAAAATTTGGTGCAGAACCCCGAGTGATTCTTTTCACACCTTTGGCATAGCTGCTTCTGATTGTTGTTGTTGTTGCGGTTATTATTGTTGTAGTTACTGTTGTTGTTGTTGTTGTTGTTGTTGTTGGGCCGTTTGTTGTAGTTGCGATTGATGTTGCGATTGTTGGGATAATTGTTGCGATTATTGTTGTAATTGCTGTTGTTGTTGTATTGGTGATTCTTATCACCGTTTTCCTCCAACTTTCTTTTGACTTGCTTCACATTGGCCTCTTCAGCAGTCTGTTCTTTAATTCTTTCTTCAATCTGGTTCACTAGTTTGTGAGCCATTCTACATGCCTGTTGTATGGAGGAGGGCTCGTGTGAACTTATATCTTCTTGGATTCTTTCCGGTAATCCTTTCACAAACGCGTCGATCTTCTCTTCCTCATCTTCAAATGCTCCCGGACACAATAGGCACAATTCTGTGAATCGTCTTTCGTACGTGGTAATATCAAATCCTTGGGTTCGTAACCCTCTAAGTTCTGTCTTGAGCTTATTGACCTCGATTCTGGGACGGTACTTCTCGTTCATCAAGTGCTTGAATGCTGACCACGGTAGTGCGTACGCATCGTCTTGTCCCACTTGCTCTAGATAGGTATTCCACCATGTTAATGCAGAACCTGTGAAGGTATGCGTAGCGTACTTCACTTTGTCCTCTTCAGTACACTTACTTATGGCAAACACCGATTCGACCTTCTCGGTCCACCGTTTCAATCCGATCGGTCCTTTGGTTCCATCAAATTCCAAAGGTTTGCAGGCAGTGAATTCTTTGTAGGTGCATCCTACACGATTTCCTGTACTGCTAGATCCAAGGTTATTGTTGGTATGTAGCGCAGCCTGTACTGCGGCTATGTTTGAAGCTAGAAAAGTACGGAATTCCTCTTCATTCATATTCACGGTGTGTCGAGTAGTCGGTGCCATTTCCTTCAAAATAGTCAAATGGAACAAGTTAATCATACAGAATATTAAGAGTAGTTAATAGTATTTCGTAGCATAATATGAACTCATTTATAAAAGCTTTTTCTTCATATTAGCGTTTTATAAGTTTAAATTCGGGTAGTACCTACCCGTTAAGTTCATACTTAGTAGCTAATATACAATTCAACTACTACAATTCTATATGAAAAACTGATTATAATAATATTTCGCGTTCAAACTTTTACACAATATTTTATAAACTTACAATACCGCTTATTTTACATATAGCATGAAATATAGCACACAATAAATTTGATACAAGATGGTTGTGAAGATAATTCTAGCTAGTACACAAGTCGTTCAGCAAAGGCAATAAAGACACGTAATTCATACGTCCAGAAACAAGTCATGCATTCTGGTTTTACTAGGATTACTTCCCATCCTTGGTCTTGTGGAACATAACCGTTATGGCCGTTGATAAGACAGCGTGTTGTAACGTCGTCAAAGTGACGAGGGTTACGTAATGTCCAACAGTCCCGTAACAATCTAAAAACCTCATTTCTTACCCCAATTACCGACTCCGTCACTTGTGGAAACGTTTTGTTTAATAGTTGTAGCCCGATGTTCTTGTTCTCACTTTGGTGAGAAGCGAACATTACTAATCCGTAAGCATAACATGCTTCTTTATGTTGCATGTTAGCCGCTTTTTCTAAATCACGAAGTCCAATATTCGGATATATTGAGTCAAAATAATTTCTTAACCCATTGCGTAAAATAGCATTTGGGTTCCCCACAATATATGCGTCAAAGTAAACACATCGTAACTTATGGATTTCCCAATGTGATATCCCCCATCTTTCGAACGAAAGCCTTTTATAAACCAAGGCATTCTTGGAACGTTCTTCGAATGTCTTACAAACTGATCTCGCCTTAAATAGTTGTGCCGAAGAATTCTGACCGACTCTAGACAAGATTTCATCAATCATGTCTCCGGGTAGGTCTCTTAAAATATTGGGTTGTCTATCCATTTTGTGTTTTATACTGTAAAATAGACAAGAGTTAGATTCATAAAAAAATACTTATTAATACAAGCAATTTTTACATATATCGTAAAGCATAAGCACACTATATTACATATATTACACCACACGAATACAACTATCTTATTCCGACTCGCTTGTTTCTTCTTCTTCGGTTTTGGTTCGTTTTGCCAAGTTTCTAGGGATATATGATGTTCCCCTAATACGAGCCATCGTTATCCACATTGGTTTAGAAAAACCTGGTGGTTTAGAGGTTCCCGGGTCATTGTTACAACTTAAGGACTTCGGGGGTTGACGATACATATAAAGTTCATCGGGGTTGGAATTAGATTTCTCTATTTTTATGCCCTTTCCCTTATTATTTTCTGTTGCCTTTTTAAATTCAGTTGGGGTAATTTCTATAACATCATCGGAATTTTCGTCGGAATCCGATTCATCGGAGAATTGGTAATCCTCCCAATATTTTGCTTCCTTGGCGGAAACACCATTGACCATAATTAACCTTGGTCGGTTGGTTGAGGATTTTCTTTTACTTAACCGTTTTATTATTTCCCCCACCGGTTCTATTTCTTCATCCGGTTCCGATTCTTCTTCCGGTTCCGATTCTTCTTCCGGTTCTGACTCTTCTTCCGGTTCCTCTTCGGGAACTTGTGAATCAGTCCACAAATCATTCCAATTTACATTTGACTCTTCATTATTATTAGGTGAGTCAATGGGACTTGTTCTAGAGGTAGACATCTATCACATAATATCAAACGTGTTAAGAGATTAATATATCACATAATATTCACATGTTAAAAATATATAGTTTCCAACAAAATTTGTTAAGCAATCATTTTTCAAGTAAACACGGTCGAAGTCCAGACTCACTAATGCATCCTAACAAACTCGATAAGACACACTAATGCAAAATTCTGGTTCTCTAAGACCAACGCTCGGATACCAACTGAAATGTCCCGTTCTTATTGATTAAAAACGTTCCATATTAATTGATTTCGTTGCGAGATTTTGACCTCTATATGAGACGTTTTTCAAAGATTGCATTCATTTTAAAACAAACCATAACCTTTATTTCGTCAATAAAGTTTTAAAAAGCTTTACGTAGATTATCAAATAATGATAATCTAAATTATCTTGTTTACACACGACCATTACATAATGGTTTACAATACAAATATGTTACAACAAAATAAGTTTCTTGAATGCAGTTTTTACACAATATCATACAAGCATGGACTCCAAATCTCGTCCTTATTTAAGTATGCGACAGCGGAAGCTCTTAATAATCACCTGAGAATAAACATGCTTAAAACGTCAACAAAAATGTTGGTGAGTTATAGGTTTAACCTATATATATCAAATCGTAACAATAGACCACAAGATTTCATATTTCAATACACATCCCATACATAGAGATAAAAATCATTCATATGGTGAACACCTGGTAACCGACATTAACAAGATGCATATATAAGAATATCCCCATCATTCCGGGACAACCTTCGGATATGATATAAATTTCGAAGTACTAAAGCATCCGGTACTTTGGATGGGGTTTGTTAAGCCCAATAGATCTATCTTTAGGATTCGCGTCAATTAGGGTGTCTGTTCCCTAATTCTTAGATTACCAGACTTAATAAAAAGGGGCATATTCGATTTCGATAATTTAACCATAGAATGTAGTTTCACGTACTTGTGTCTATTTTGTAAATCATTTATAAAACCTGCATGTATTCTCATCCCAAAAATATTAGATTTTAAAAGTGGGACTATAACTCACTTTCACATATTTTTACTTCGTCGGGAAGTAAGACTTGGCCACTGGTTGATTCACGAACCTATAACAATATATACATATATATCAAAGTATGTTCAAAATATATTTACAACACTTTTAATATATTTTGATGTTTTAAGTTTATTAAGTCAGCTGTCCTCGTTAGTAACCTACAACTAGTTGTCCACAGTTAGATGTACAGAAATAAATCGATAAATATTATCTTGAATCAATCCACGACCCAGTGTATACGTATCTCAGTATTGATCACAACTCAAACTATATATAATTTGGAATCAACCTCAACCCTGTATAGCTAACTCCAACATTCACATATAGAGTGTCTATGGTTGTTCCGAAATATATATAGATGTGTCGACATGATAGGTCAAAACATTGTATACGTGTCTATGGTATCTCAAGATTACATAATATACAATACAAGTTGATTAAGTTATGGTTGGAATAGATTTGTTACCAATTTTCACGTAGCTAAAATGAGAAAAATTATCCAATCTTGTTTTACCCATAACTTCTTCATTTTAAATCCGTTTTGAGTGAATCAAATTGCTATGATTTCATATTGAACTCTATTTTATGAATCTAAACAGAAAAGGTATAGGTTTATAGTCGGAAAAATAAGTTACAAGTCGTTTTTGTAAAGGTAGTCATTTCAGTCGAAAGAACGACGTCTAGATGACCATTTTAGAAAACATACTTCCACTTTGAGTTTAACCATAATTTTTGGATATAGTTTCATGTTCATAATAAAAATCATTTTCTCAGAATAACAACTTTTAAATCAAAGTTTATCATAGTTTTTAATTAACTAACCCAAAACAGCCCGCGGTGTTACTACGACGGCGTAAATCCGGTTTTACGGTGTTTTTCGTGTCTCCAGGTTTTAAATCATTAAGTTAGCATATCATATAGATATAGAATATGTGTTTAGTTAATTTTAAAAGTCAAGTTAGAAGGATTAACTTTTATTTGCGAACAAGTTTAGAATTAACTAAACTATGTTCTAGTGATTACAAGTTTAAACCTTCGAATAAGATAGCTTTATATGTATGTATTGAATGATGTTATGAACATCATTACTACCTTAAGTTCCTTGGATAAACCTACTGGATAAGAGAAAAATGGATCTAGCTTCAACGGATCCTTGGATGGCTCGAAGTTCTTGAAGCAGAATCATGACACGAAAACAAGTTCAAGTAAGATCATCACTTGAAATAAGATTGTTATAGTTATAGAAATTGAACCAAAGTTTGAATATGATTATTACCTTGTATTAGAATGATAACCTACTGTAAGAAACAAAGATTTCTTTAGGTTGGATGATCACCTTACAAGATTGGAAGTGAGCTAGCAAACTTGAAAGTATTCTTGATTTTATGTAACTAGAACTTGTAGAATATATGAAGAACACTTAGAACTTGAAGATAGAACTTGAGAGAGATCAATTAGATGAAGAAAATTGAAGAATGAAAGTGTTTGTAGGTGTTTTTGGTCGTTGGTGTATGGATTAGATATAAAGGATATGTAATTTTGTTTTCATGTAAATAAGTCATGAATGATTACTCATATTTTTGTAATTTTATGAGATATTTCATGCTAGTTGCCAAATGATGGTTCCCACATGTGTTAGGTGACTCACATGGGCTGCTAAGAGCTGATCATTGGAGTGTATATACCAATAGTACATACATCTAAAAGCTGTGTATTGTACGAGTACGAATACGGGTGCATACGAGTAGAATTGTTGATGAAACTGAACGAGGATGTAATTGTAAGCATTTTTGTTAAGTAGAAGTATTTTGATAAGTGTATTGAAGTCTTTAGAAAGTGTATAAATACATATTAAAACACTACATGTATATACATTTTAACTGAGTCGTTAAGTCATCGTTAGTCGTTACATGTAAGTGTTGTTTTGAAACCTTTAGGTTAACGATCTTGTTAAATGTTGTTAACCCAATGTTTATAATATCAAATGAGATTTTAAATTATTATATTATCATGATATTATCATGTATGAATATCTCTTAATATGATATATATATACATTAAATGTCTTTACAACGATAATCGTTACATATATGTCTCGTTTAAAAATCATTAAGTTAGTAGTCTTGTTTTTACATATGTAGTTCATTGTTAATATACTTAATGATATGTTTACTTATCATAGTATCATGTTAACTATATATATATCCATATATATGTCATCATATAGTTTTTACAAGTTTTAACGTTCGTGAATCACCGGTCAACTTGGGTGGTCAATTGTCTATATGAAACATATTTCAATTAATCAAGTCTTAACAAGTTTGATTGCTTAACATGTTGGAAACATTTAATCATGTAAATATCAATCTCAATTAATATATATAAACATGGAAAAGTTCGGGTCACTACAAGAATCCAAGAAGATATAAGTTCACACGAGCCCGCCTCCATACAACAGGCATGTAGAATGGCTCACAAACTAGTGAACCAGATTGAAGAAAGAATTAAAGAACAGACTGCTGAAGAGGCCAATGTGAAGCAAGTCAAAAGAAAGTGGGAGGAAAACGGTGGTAAGAATCACCAATACAACAACAACAGCAATTACAACAATAATCGCAACAATTATCCCAACAATCGCAACATCAATCGCAACTACAACAAACGGCCCAACAACAACAACAACAACAACAACAACAACAACAGCAACTACAACAATCATTCCAACAACAATAACAACCGCAACAACAACAACAACAATCAGAAGCAGCTATGTCAAAGGTGTGAAAAGTATCACTCGGGGTTCTGCACCAAATTTTGCAATAAGTGTAAAATAAATGGTCATAGCGCGGCGAAGTGTGAGGTCTACGGACCAGGGGTTAATAGAACGAAAGGAACAAATGGTGTCGGAACGAGTAATGGCGGAGCAAGTAGTGTCGGAGCAAGTTATGCCAATGTAGTTTGTTATAAATGTGGAAAACCGGGCCACATTATTGGAAATTGCCCGAACCAGGAGAACACGAATGGACAAGGCCGCGGAAGAGTTTTCAATATTAATGCGGCAGAGGCACAGGAAGACCCGGAGCTTGTTACGGGTACGTTTCTTATTGACAATAAATCTGCTTACGTTTTATTTGATTCGGGTGCGGATAAAAGCTATATGAGTAGAGATTTTTGTGCTAAATTAAGTTGTCCATTGACGCCTTTGGATAGTAAATTTTTACTCGAATTAGCAAATGGTAAAATAATTTCAGCAGATAATATATGTCAGAATCGAGAAATTAAACTGGTTAGCGAAACATATAAGATTGATTTGATACCAGTAGAGTTAGGGAGTTTTGATGTGATAATCGGTATGGACTGGTTGAAAGAAGTGAAAGCAGAGATCGTTTGTTACAAAAATGAAATTCGCATTATACGAGAAAAAGGAAAACCCTTAATGGTGTACGGAGAAAAGGGCAACACGAAGCTACATCTTATTAGTAATTTGAAGGCACAAAAACTAATAAGAAAAGGTTGCTATGCTGTTCTAGCACACGTCGATAAAGTACAAACTGAAGAAAAGAGCATCAATGATATTCCCGTCGCAAAAGAATCTCCCGATGTATTTCCGAAAGAATTACCGGGATTACCCCCACATCGATCCGTTGAATTTCAAAAAGATCTTGTACCAGGAGCTGCACCAATAGCTCGTGCTCCTTACAGACTCGCACCCAGCGAGATGAAAGAACTGCAAGGCCAATTACAAGAACTTTTAGAGCGTGGTTTCATTCGACCAAGCACATCACCGTGGGGAGCTCCTGTTTTGTTTGTCAAGAAGAAAGATGGTACATTCAGGTTGTGTATCGACTACCGAGAGTTGAACAAACTTACCATCAAGAACCGCTACCCACTACCGAGAATCGACGACTTATTTGATCAACTACAAGGCTCGTCTGTTTATTCAAAGATTGACTTACGTTCCGGGTATCATCAAATGCGGGTGAAAGAAGATGATATTCCAAAGACTGCTTTCAGAACACGTTACGGTCATTACGAGTTTATGGTCATGCCGTTTAGTTTAACTAATGCACCAGCTGTGTTCATGGACCTTATGAACCGAGTGTGTGGACCATACCTTGACAAGTTTGTCATTGTTTTCATTGATGACATACTTATTTACTCAAAGAATGACCAAGAACACGGTGAACATTTGAGAAAAGTGTTAGAAGTATTGAGGAAGGAAGAATTGTACGCTAAGTTTTCAAAGTGTGCATTTTGGTTGGAAGAAGTTCAATTCCTCGGTCACATAGTGAACAAAGAAGGTATTAAGGTGGATCCGGCAAAGATAGAAACTGTTGAAAAGTGGGAAACCCCGAAAACTCCGAAACACATACGCCAGTTTTTAGGACTAGCTGGTTACTACAGAAGGTTCATCCAAGACTTTTCCAGAATAGCAAAACCCTTGACTGCATTAATGCATAAAGGGAAGAAATTTGAATGGAAGGATGAACAAGAGAAAGTGTTTCAGTTATTGAAGAAAAAGCTAACTACGGCACCTATATTGTCATTGCCTGAAGGGAATGATGATTTTGTGATTTATTGTGACGCATCAAAGCAAGGTCTCGGTTGTGTATTAATGCAACGAACGAAGGTGATTGCTTATGCGTCTAGACAATTGAAGATTCACGAGCAAAATTATACGACGCATGATTTGGAATTAGGAGCGGTTGTTTTTGCATTAAAGACTTGGAGGCACTACTTATATGGGGTCAGAAGTATTATATATACCGACCACAAAAGTCTTCAACACATATTTAATCAGAAACAACTGAATATGAGGCAGCGTAGGTGGATTGAATTGTTGAATGATTACGACTTTGAGATTCGTTACCACCCGGAAAAGGCAAATGTGGTAGCCGATGCCTTGAGCAGGAAGGACAGAGAACCCATTCGAGTAAAATCTATGAATATAATGATTCATAATAACCTTACTACTCAAATAAAGGAGGCGCAACAAGGAGTTTTAAAAGAAGGAAATTTAAAGGATGAAATACCCAAAGGATCGGAGCAGCATCTTAATATTCGGGAAGACGGAACCCGGTATAGGGCTGAAAGGATTTGGTTACCAAAATTTGGAGATATGAGAGAAATGGTACTTAGAGAAGCTCATAAAACCAGATACTCAATACATCCTGGAACGGGGAAGATGTACAAGGATCTCAAGAAATATTTTTGGTGGCCAGGTATGAAAGCCGATGTTGCTAAATATGTAGGAGAATTTTTGACGTGTTCTAAGGTCAAAGCTGAGCATCAAAAACCATCAGGTCTACTTCAACAACCCGAAATCCTAGAATGGAAATGGAAAAACATTACCATGGATTTCATCACTAAATTGCCAAGGACTGCAAGTGGTTTTGATACTATTTGGGTAATAGTTGATCGTCTCACCAAATCAGCACACTTCCTGCCAATAAGAGAAGATGACAAGATGGAGAAGTTAGCACGACTGTATTTGAAGGAAGTCGTCACCAGACATGGAATATCAATCTCTATTATCTCTGATAGGGATGGCAGATTTATTTCAAGATTCTGGCAGACATTACAGCAAGCATTAGGAACTCGTCTAGACATGAGTACTGCCTATCATCCACAAACTGATGGGCAAAGCGAAAGGACGATACAAACGCTTGAAGACATGCTACGAGCATGTGTTATTGATTTCGGAAACAGTTGGGATCAACATCTACCGTTAGCAGAATTTTCCTACAACAACAGCTACCATTCAAGCATTGAGATGGCGCCGTTTGAAGCACTTTATGGTAGAAAGTGCAGGTCTCTGATTTGTTGGAGTGAAGTGGGGGATAGACAGATTACGGGTCCGGAGATAATACAAGAAACTACCGTGAAAATCATCCAAATTCAACAAAGATTGAAAACCGCCCAGAGTCGACAAAAGAGTTACGCGGACAGTAAAAGAAAAGATATAGTGTTTGAAATTGGAGAAATGGTCATGCTTAAGGTTTCACCTTGGAAAGGCGTTGTTCGATTTGGTAAACGGGGGAAACTAAATCCAAGGTACATTGGACCATTCAAGATTATAGATCGTGTCGGACCAGTAGCTTACCAACTGGAGCTACCTCAACAACTCGCGGCTGTACATAACACTTTCCACGTCTCAAATTTGAAGAAATGTTTTGCTAAAGAAGATCTCACTATTCCGTTGAACGAAATCCAAATCAATGAAAAACTTCAATTCTTTGAAGAACCCGTCGAAATAATGGATCGTGAGGTTAAGAGACTTAAACAAAACAAGATACCGATTGTTAAGGTTCGATGGAATGCTCGTAGAGGACCCGAGTTCACCTGGGAGCATGAAGATCAGATGAAGAAGAAATACCCGCATTTATTTCCAGAAGATACGTCAACACCTCCAACTGCTTAAAATTTCGGGACGAAATTTATTTAACGGGTAGGTACTGTAGTGACCCGAACTTTTCCATGTTTATATATATATATATTAAATGAAATTGTTATTTACATGATTAAGTGTTTCCAACATGTTAAGCAATCAAACTTGTTAAGACTTGATTAATTGAAATAGGTTTCATATAGACAATTGACCACCCAAGTTGACCGGTGATTCACGAACGTTAAAACTTGTAAAAACTATACGATGACATATATATGGTTATATATATAGTTAACATGATTTTATTATAAGTATGTATCTCATTAGGTATTTTAACAATGAGTTATATACATAAAAATGAGACTATTAATTTAAGAAACTCGAAAACGATATATATAACGATTATCGTTATAACAACGTCTTACTAGGTACATATGAATCATATTAAGATATTGATACACTTGGTTAATTATGTTAAATGATAAGTAAATATATTATTAAGTGTATTAACAATGAAATACATATGTAAAAATAAGACTACTAACTTAATGATTTCGAAACGAGACATATATGTAACGATTATCGTTGTAACGACATTTAACTGTATATATATCATACTAAGATATATTATATATCATAATATCATGATAATATAATAATTTAACATCTCATTTGTTATAATAAACAATGGGTTAACAACATTCAACAAGATCGTTAACCTAAAGGTTTCAAAACAACATTTACATGTAACGACTAACGATGACTTAACGACTCAGTTAAAATGTATATACATGTAGTGTTTTAATATGTATTCATACACTTTTTAAAGACTTCAAGACACTTATCAAAATACTTCTACTTAACAAAAATGCTTACAATTACATCCTCGTTCAGTTTCATCAACAATTCTACTCGTATGCACCCGTATTCGTACTCGTACAATACACAGCTTTTGGATGTATGTACTATTGGTATATACACTCCAATGATCAGCTCTTAGCAGCTCATTTGAGTCACCTAACACATGTGGGAACCATCATTTGGCAACTAGCATGAAATATCTCATAAAATTACAAAAATATGAGTAATCATTCATGACTTATTTACATGAAAACAAAATTACATATCCTTTATATCTAATCCATACACCAATGACCAAAAACACCTACAAACACTTTCATTCTTCAATTTTCTTCATCTAATTGATCTCTCTCAAGTTCTATCTTCAAGTTCTAAGTGTTCTTCATAAATTTCAAAAGTTCTAGTTTCATAAAATCAAGAATACTTCCAAGATTGCAAGTTTACTTCCAAGTTTTCTAAATCCATTCCAAGTAATCATCCAAGATCAAGAAACCTTTGTTACTTACAGTAGGTTATCTTTCTAATACAAGGTAATAATCATATTCAAACTTTAATTCAATTTCCATAAATATAACAATCTTATTTCGAGTGGAAATCTTACTTGAAATTGTTTTCGTGTCATGATTCTGCTTCAAGAACTTTCAAGCCATCCAAGGATCCTTTGAAGCTAGATCTATTTTTCTCATTTCCAGTAGGTTTATCCAAGGAACTTGAGGTAGTAATGATGTTCATAACATCATTCGATTCATACATATAAAGCTATCTTATTCGAAGGTTTAAACTTGTAATCACTAGAACATAGTTTAGTTAATTCTAAACTTGTTCGCAAATAAAAGTTAATCCTTCTAACTTGACTTTTAAAATCAACTAAACAAATGTTCTATATCTATATGATATGCTAACTTAATGATTTAAAACCTGGAAACACGAAAAACACCGTAAAATCGGATTTACGCCGTCGTAGTAACACCTCGGGCTGTTTTGGGTTAGTTAATTAAAAACTATGATAAACTTTGATTTAAAAGTTGTTATTCTGAGAAAATAATTTTTATTATGAACATGAACTATATCCAAAAATTATGGTTAAACTCAAAGTGGAAGTATGTTTTCTAAAATGGTCATCTAGACGTCGTTCTTTCGACTGAAATGACTACCTTTACAAAAACGACTTGTAACTTATTTTTTCGACTATAAACCTATACTTTTTCTGTTTAGATTCATATAATAGAGTTCAATATGAAACCATAGCAATTTGATTCACTCAAAACGAATTTAAAATGAAGAAGTTATGGGTAAAACAAGATTGGATAATTTTTCTCATTTTAGCTACGTGAAAATTGGTAACAAATCTATTCCAACCATAACTTAATCAACTTGTATTATATATTATGTAATCTTGAGATACCATAGACACGTATACAATGTTTCGACCTATCATGTCGACACATCTATATATATTTCGGAACAACCGTAGACACTCTATATGTGAATGTTGGAGTTAGCTATACAGGGTTGAGGTTGATTCCAAAATATATATAGTTTGAGTTGTGATCAATACTGAGATACGTATACACTGGGTCGTGGATTGATTCAAGATAATATTTATCGATTTATTTCTGTACATCTAACTGTGGACAACTAGTTGTAGGTTACTAACGAGGACATCTGACTTAATAAACTTAAAACATCAAAATATATTAAAAGTGTTGTAAATATATTTTGAACATACTTTGATATATATATGTATATATTGTTATAGGTTCGTGAATCAACCAGTGGCCAAGTCTTACTTCCCGACGAAGTAAAAATCTGTGAAAGTGAGTTATAGTCCCACTTTTAAAATCTAATATTTTTGGGATGAGAATACATGCAGGTTTTATAAATGATTTACAAAATAGACACAAGTACGTGAAACTACATTCTATGGTTGAATTATCGAAATCGAATATGCCCCTTTTTATTAAGTCTGGTAATCTAAGAATTAGGGAACAGACACCCTAATTGACGCGAATCCTAAAGATAGATCTATTGGGCCTAACAAACCCCATCCAAAGTACCGGATGCTTTAGTACTTCGAAATTTATATCATATCCGAAGGGTGTCCCGGAATGATGGGGATATTCTTATATATGCATCTTGTTAATGTCGGTTACCAGGTGTTCACCATATGAATGATTTTTATCTCTATGTGTGGGATGTGTATTGAAATATGAAATCTTGTGGTCTATTATTATGATTTGATATATATAGGTTAAACCTATAACTCACCAACATTTTTGTTGACGTTTTAAGCATGTTTATTCTCAGATGATTATTAAGAGCTTCCGCTGTCGCATACTTAAATAAGGACGAGATTTGGAGTCCATGCTTGTATGATATTGTGTAAAAACGGCATTCAAGAAACTTATTTTGTTGTGACATATTTGTATTGTAAACCATTATGTAATGGTCGTGTGTAAACAGGATATTTTAGATTATCATTATTTGATAATCTACGTAAAGCTTTTGAAACCTTTATTTATGAAATAAAGGTTATGGTTTGTTTTAAAAATGAATGCAGTCTTTGAAAAACGTCTCATATAGAGGTCAAAACCTCGCAACGAAATCAATTAATATGGAACGTTTTTAATCAATAAGAACGGGACATTTCAATATACATATAAACAAGACTACTAACTTAAGGATTTCGAAACGAGACATATATGTAACGATTATCGTTGTAACGACATTTAAATGTATATATATCATATTAAGATATATTAATATATCATAATATCATGATAATATAATAATTTAACATCTCATTAGATATAATAAACAATGGGTTAACAACATTAATTGAGATCGTTAACTTAAAGGTTTCAAAATAACACTTACATGTAACGACTAACGATGACTTAACGACTCAGTTAAAATGTATATACATGTAGTGTATTTAGATGTATTAAAATACTTTTGGAAGACTTCAAGACACATATCAAAACACTCATACTTAACGAAAATGGTTACAGTTACTTTCCCATTCTTTTCTTTCATCAAGAATTCTAGTCGTATTCTTACCCGTATTATACACAGCTTCAAAACGTACTTACTATGGGTATATACCAATAGGAACTAGCATGGGATTCCACTCTTGATTATGTCATGTATGACTAATCAATTTTAACTTCTACCATGAGCTAGTCAACTAACTAGAACTCCTTTTAACCCCACTCACCACTCACCAATTACCACTCATCATTCACTCCATTTCACTTCCAATTCTCTTTCTAATTCTCTCACACACACACACACTATTATGAACGTATTTTTCCAGTAGTTAATCATCATCTTCATCAAAAATCACTTCAAGAATCAAGCTATAATCATCATAGGAAGAACACTTCAAGAACACTTCAAAAATCCCTTCAAGTTTACTAATTTACTTCTAAGCTTTCTAATCCATTCCAAGTAATCATCTAAGATCAAGAAACCTTTGTTATATACAGTAGGTTATCTTTCATATTCAAGGTAATATTCATATTCAAACTTTGATTCAATTTCTATAACTATAAACTATCTTAATTCGAGTAAAAATCTTACTTGAACTTGTTTTGTGTCATGATCCTACTTCAAGAACTTTCAAGCCATCCAAGATCCTTTGAAGCTAGATCATTTCTTGTCACTTCCAGTAGGTTTACCTACTAAACTTGAGATAGTAATGATGTTCATAACATCATTCGATTCATATATATAAAACTATCTTATTCGAAGGTTTAAACTCGTAATCACTAGAACATAGTTTAGTTAATTCTAAACTTGTTCGCAAACAAAAGTTAATCCTTCTAACTTGACTTTTAAAATTAACTAAACACATGTTCTATATCTATATGATATGCTAACTTAATGATTTAAAACCTGAAAACACGAAAAATACCGTAAAACCGGATTTACGCCGTCGTAGTAACACCGCGGGCTGTTTTGGGTTAGTTAATTAAAAACTATGATAAACTTTTATTTAAAAGTTTTTATTCTTAGAAAATGATTTTTATTATGAACATGAAACTATATCCAAAAATTATGGTTAAACTCAAAGTGGAAGTATGTTTTCTAAAATGGTCATCTAGACGTCGTTCTTTCGACTGAAATGACTACCTTTACAAAAACGACTTGTAACTTATTTTTCCGACTATAAACCTATACTTTTTCTGTTTAGATTCATAAAATAGAGTTCAATATGAAACCATAGCAATTTGATTCACTCAAAACGGATTTAAAATGAAGAAGTTATGGGTAAAACAAGATTGGATAATTTTTCTCATTTTAGCTACTTGAAAATTGGTAACAAATCTATTCCAACCATAACTTAATCAACTTGTATTGTATATTATGTAATCTTGAGATACCATAGACACGTATACAATGTTTTGACCTATCATGTCGACACATCTATATATATTTCGGAACAACCATAGACACTCTATATGTGAATGTTGGAGTTAGCTATACAGGGTTGAGGTTGATTCCAAAATATATATAGTTTGAGTTGTGATCAATACTGAGATACGTATACACTGGGTCGTGGATTGATTCAAGATAATATTTATCGATTTATTTATGTACATCTAACTGTGGACAACTAGTTGTAGGTTACTAACGAGGACAGCTGACTTAATAAACTTAAAACATCAAAATATATTAAAAGTGTTGTAAATATATTTTGAACATACTTTGATATATATGTATATATTGTTATAGGTTCGTGAATCAACCAGTGGCCAAGTCTTACTTCCCGACGAAGTAAAAATCTGTGAAAGTGAGTTATAGTCCCACTTTTAAAATCTAATATTTTTGGGATGAGAATACATGCAGGTTTTATAAATGATTTACAAAATAGACACAAGTACGTGAAACTACATTCTATGGTTGAATTATCGAAATCGAATATGCCCCTTTTTATTAAGTCTGGTAATCTAAGAATTAGGGAACAGACACCCTAATTGACGCGAATCCTAAAGATAGATCTATTGGGCCTAACAAACCCCATCCAAAGTACCGGATGCTTTAGTACTTCGAAATTTATATCATATCCGAAGGGTGTCCCGGAATGATGGGGATATTCTTATATATGCATCTTGTTAATGTCGGTTACCAGGTGTTCACCATATGAATGATTTTTATCTCTATGTATGGGATGTGTATTGAAATATGAAATCTTGTGGTCTATTATTATGATTTGATATATATAGGTTAAACCTATAACTCACCAACATTTTTGTTGACGTTTTAAGCATGTTTATTCTCAGGTGATTATTAAGAGCTTCCGCTGTCGCATACTTAAATAAGGACGAGATTTGGAGTCCATGCTTGTATGATATTGTGTAAAAACTGCATTCAAGAAACTTATTTTGTTGTAACATATTTGTATTGTAAGCCATTATGTAATGGTCGTGTGTAAATAGGATATTTTAGATTATCATTATTTGATAATCTACGTAAAGCTTTTTAAACCTTTATTGATGAAATAAAGGTTATGGTTTGTTTTAAAATGAATGCAGTCTTTGAAAAACGTCTCATATAGGGGTCAAAACCTCGCAACGAAATCAATTAATATGGAACGTTTTTAATCAATAAGAACGGGACATTTCATCTGTGCTAGCTCCTTTGGCGTTGTTATTACCAAAAACAGCTTTACAATCCCTTTCCAGAGTAGCAAATTTTGTCACTGCTCCATCAAGTCAACTTCGACTTTTCGTTCTAAACAAGCTTATTAACACTTTGATATATATGTGTGCTCTTTTATTGTTAACGGGGAACCTTTCATATTCTACCATATTACCAGCAGACATACCGGCAACCTCGTTGCTTCTTAGTTTAAATCTCTCCAACAAATCACTATATTTATCTATTGAAGTCTCATCATGTACTCATCCGCATCTTGTAACAAGAATTGCCATACCAATTACCGGGAATCAACAAATCTGTATGGTGAGTCTCGCAACGTTCCCACATCAACAGTTATATGTATCCATATAACATTTATCTCTTAGAACTATGATCTTCCATTCTGAAATTCTGAAAAGCACCCAGTCTGCGAATTAATACTCTGAATTTTGAAAAGTTGAATGAAGCAACAAACACTGTAAACTACCTTAACAGCCAAAAAGTTGATGATGAAGAATTGTATGTTGGCAAAGCTCAGAAATGTTAGAACTGGAAAACGGATTGAGTTAACCATGAAGGAGACCAAAGACAAATACAAGGACCAAACCCTATATTCAAAGGATTCAGGTAAATCTGGATCCGTTGAAATCTTTAGAGAATATCTTGCTCCGAAGTCATGTTAAAATCTTGCGGAAAATCTTTCTCCATCCACCATCGAACTTAGAAATTCCAAAATATCATCATCAATATCTTCGATATTTCTGAGGATATTTTCATAAATATTTTCGTCCGAAATTATATACCTCTTCGTGCTTCCTGTGTATCAATATATTGGAAACATTCAATAAAAAATTTAGTACTGAAAAGCGGATTATGCGAAACTATGAAGAAAGCCGTGGACAAATCACAAAGAATAAGTTTGACTTCAAAGAATTCAAATGATTCAATGTCTGCTAAAGTCTTTAGTGAATATCTTGCTCCTTACTCTAGACCCTTTAGGACAATAGTCTCCATCATCCTCTGATCTTAGATATTCAAAGATATTATCGTATCATTCATTATAAATATCCTCCATATTTCTGAAGATATTTTCATAACTATTCTTATCTGAAATCATTAATCTCTTCGTGCTATCAGTGTTACATCATATAGAAACTGTTAGTTTCTATATTATGTAAACTTTCGAACCTAAAATATGAATGTTATTGAAGTAATGTTGGGAACTGATGCATGAGTTAGTATAATATAATGACACTTGATCAACGTGATTATATTACAGTAAGTTATGCTGAGTTTTTAATGAAACGTGATGATGGTTCACAGTAGATCATACCATCATCATGTGTCATGTTACATAACCTTATCATTCTACATAACTCCTGAACATATCAAGAAAATGTATTCTTGATGGTTATATCTTCCGTGATGTTGATAAATTTGAAAATCAAATCGTGCTATCATGTTCCTTCCTGCCTAGAACATTATAATCATTCGAAACTCTATATCTACAAATTCTGGATTATTATTCGCTTGGTGTAGAATCGGGACGAGAAAACAAAAGTATGAAGCTCCGAAAGAGAAAAAGGGTATAAATCGCAGCAAATAAAAGAGAGCATTAACTGTGAATGATGATATTTATAGAAGACGGAAGCAGGGACTCTAAAATATAAAAGAAAAAATAAAACCCAATTACAAAACGGAGGTTACAAACCATGGATATTAATACGAATAGCAATATAAAGACACGGCATAATTAAGAATAGTATCACCCCGAGGTAATAGTAGAAGTAAACAGATTCTTCTGATGGAAGATTGACAAGAAGGATGACAGAAATGATAATTAAGAAAATATCAAGGAGTAGAACTGGATGAAGCATTTTCCCAACCTTTTAGAAGTAAGAATTAAGAATGAAAGTATAGGAATGATGAAAATAAGGGAATAGGAGAAGTTCATTTATAGTGAAATATTTGATAGAGAAATCAAGTCAGATCTCCGTATTTAATTAGAGAGATTCTAATTTCCTTATTCGCCGAAGAATCAAATCTTTAAGATTTCAAAGATTTTCTTTAAATCCCTTGAATTCCGGAATTCAACTAAGACAACGTCAAAAGCTAAGACGCACTTTATTTTTCTAAATTCAACCCTATCTGTGTCAAAAGATATGACGGAACTTTATTTTCCTCATTTCACTCTTTTGTGTTAGCTTCACTCGTACTCTTCGAATAATCGAATTGTTTTATCCATATTACTCAATACTAATAAAACTCAATTGATCAACTCATATGCATCATGAAATCATATTTATTGTTAACCATGACCACCTCACTAAAATTTCGGGACGAAATTTCTTTAACGGGTAGGTATTGTGATGACCCGGAAATTTCCGATCAAATTTAAACTTTAATCTTTATATGTTTCTGACACGATAAGCAAAATATGTAATGTTTAGTCTTGAAAGTTTTGAAATCTATATTCATGTAATCAAACACCCTTTGACTATGTCCGACGATTCACGAACAATTGTGTGTAAATGAATGTGTATATATATATATATATATATATATATATATATATATATATATATATATATATATATATATATATATATATATATATATATATATATATATATATATAATGTATAAATATTAAATTGTATATTATGTAATTAGTAAACATTACATAAGCAATGAAGTGTAACCTTAATATATTAAATGTAACTACAAGTTAAAAATATAACGGTTATGACAAATATTACCATTTCTATTTTCAATAATATCAATAATAGTAATATTAATAAATATTAAATATTAAATTTTTTAAATAAATTTAATGGTATGATTATCAAAATAAATACTTAAAATATAAATATTACTATACGAATCATTAAAAATTATTATTTAGTTGTAATTTAGATATTATTAGATAATATGATTAATACTATTATTATTATTAATATTATTACTTTTATAATTATAATCACCATTATTAATGAATATGAAACTTAACAAAATTAACAATATTGTTATTATTATTATCTTAGTATTATTATTGTTAATATTATTATTATTAAATCTATTATTATTATTATTATTATTATTATCTTTATATAATATTATGTTTAATAAGAAATTGTAGATGCTAACAAATGCAGTTAGCCATTCCAATCTATTTTCAGCTTTTCCTTTTCTCCTATTTCTAATTGATTGTTTCTGTCTCTGAAATAGTTAGCTGTCTAAATCTATCGTACCAATTAGTGCTAAAACCATATGAACCAAGCCAAATTTTGTTACAAGTCTTAGTCATACAAAATTCGATTTTCTAGTAGTAGAAGTTAAAATCGGTTGCACTTTATTTATTTTATTTATTTATTCTGCATCTGATCTTAATGGATGTCGATAAATAATATGGCTACATAGTTAATCGAAATACACACTTTTATGGAGGAAGTTTTTCAGTTTTACATCACCTCTCGACATCTATCTTATTTGAGTTAAACCACCATTCATCAACCTAAACCGCCACCACTCTTTTCTCTGTCGTTTCTGTTTTAGATGGCACCCACACGACCACCACCTCCACTTGTAAACTATTGATGTGTTTGTCTATGTTTCAACAGCAAGCACCACTTCGACACCAACCATCTCTACCACTATGTAACCACCTTGAATCTCTCTATCTCTCTCTCTCACTAATAACCATAACCACCACCTACTACGTAGTTGTTGCTAAGGTTCCTACACCCATATAAAAATTACTGCTTGAATGCTATTCTGCTTCTGTTCAAAGCCCAACCAAAACCTTAACCCTATATCGACTACCTTATTAAACTACTATACTGCTACTCTTTTCTGTTTGTTGCTGCTTTGATCAAAACCGCCACCACAACCCACAAGAAGATCACGTACAATCATCGACTGCTACCAGTACGTTTTTTTTTTTATTTCGATGAAGATCAAACACAAACCTTGATATTGATATTGATGGACCTTGATAAAGATAATAATAATAGAAGTATGATAATACATATGTAAACCTTTTGTATTGAAAAGTGACGCATGGAGTATCTTCTCAAAAAAAAACCATGACCCACCCTAAAGTTAAAGCTACCGACACCTTGATTTTTCCTCTAGATTAGTGAGACGATTTTTCTATTGAAAGGCCCAAGTGTCGACCTACTCTCAATAAACAATGCAAATTATGGGTACCTCTTCTTTTCCTTTTCGGTATAGACATGGAATGGGTACAAAGGAAATAAAGGTTGGACTTGTTTATTATAAATGAACGCCTTTTAGCTAGTGGGTCGTAAGTGTTGGTATCATTGGGTCGAATTCTGATTTCTCAATATTAAACTATTCTGTCCAGCTTCAATTCAGTTTCCCCAAAAATACTGCTGCACTCCTTCGATTTAAATATGAAAACATACTGCCATTACACGTTTGATTTCTTTCTTTTTCCCTTATTGACCGGCAGCTATTTAAACAAATAAACTAGTTGCTTATTAAAGAAAAAGGGGATTTAGAATGAGGACTAGTTGCCTGTAGGATCAATCGAACCAATCATGGTGGGGTTTTACAAATTTAAAGATGATTGATGATGAATTATTGATTAGGGCACGCATTCTTTTTTTATTTATTTATGTTTCTGCTTTCACGATTTGAATTACCAGATACAAAGATCCACTAAGATTACTTGGGCTGTTATGATCTAGTGTTTCATATTTGGGCTACCAAGTTTTTTTGTTGTTGGGCTGTGTTTTATTGAATTGTTGGGCCGAAACAAAACCGATCGGGTTAAATACAATCATGGATGAATATAAATCAGAAATGAAAAGAGTGGATGGATGGATAAGGTGTTGTGATGGGTGAGCGAGAGGTCCTGGGTTCAAACCCAGGCAACTACTGTATTCTTTTTATTATAAAAAGTGTTGTTGGGCCGAAGTTTCATAGTTAGGCCGAAATTCTTCTGTTGTGCCAAACTTCAATCAGTTTACATCATGAGCCGAGAGGTTGGGCTGATAGGATGAGATATATATTTATGGTTACAAATATATTCAGAAAATTAGAGATGGAGGAATGGTTTGAGTTGTGTTAGGGTATTCGAGAGGTCACGGGTTCGAACCCGGTATGTGGCTTTTTGTTTTCGAAAACCTCATTATTTAAGGTAGTACTTATTAATTTTTAATATTTCATTATTATTATTATTTCATTTTTTTTAACATAATACAAATTACCATCATAAATATTATTATTATTAGTATCATATAATAAATTAGTAGTATTAATATTGTTATTATCAACAAATGTATTAGTAAAAAAATTCATTATATTGGATAATATGATTATTAGTATGATTATAATTAAACTTATTATCATTATTATCATTAGTAGTAAAATTGTTATATTCATAGTTATTATTAGTAGTACTACAAATAAATATTTTTATATATAAAAAAAATACATTACGAGAATATTAACTATCACATATCACTATAATTTTATTATTAATAAGATAGTAACTAAGCTATATATCAAATACAACAATTAATATATATATATATATATATATATATATATATATATATATATATATATATATATATATATATATATATATATATATATATATATATATATATATATATATATATATATATATATATATATATATATATATATATATATATATATATATATATATATATATATATATATATAAACTCTAATATAAATTATTATTATTAATATGTTATAATAAAAGATAAACATTAGTTAAATAAATATATAAAATTAAATATATCTACATATGTATAACAAATAATTTAACAAGTACATTATTAAAATAATATATATTTATTCAATTACGATTATGTGTGTTAATATATATATATATATATATATATATATATATATATATATATATATATATATATATATATATATATATATATATATATATATATATATATATATATATATATAATTGATATAGGTTCGTGAATCCGAGGCCAACCCTACTTTTGTTCAATATCGTCATATGTATTTTTACTACAAAATACATTAGGTGAGTTTCATTAATCCCTTTTTAAATGCTTTTGCAATATATATTTTTGAGACTGAGAATACATGCGCTGTTTTTATAACTGTTTTACGAAATAGACACAAGTAATCAAAACTACATTATATGGTTGAATGATCGAAATCGAATATGCCCCTTTTTATTAAGTCTGGTAATCTAAGAATTAGGGAACAGACACCCTAATTGACGCGAACTCTAAAGATAGATCTATCGGGCCCAACAAGCCCCATCCAAAGTACCGGATGCTTTAGTACTTCGAAATTTATATCATATCCGATGGAGGATCCCGGAATGATGGGGATATTTTTATATGTATATTGTGAATGTCGGTTACCAGGTGTTCAATCCATATGAATGATATTTTTGTCTCTATGCATGGGACATATATTTATGAGAACTGAAAAATGAAAATCTTGTGGTCTATTAAAATTATGAAATGCTTATTTATGTTAAACTAATGAACTCACCAACCTTTTGGTTGACACTTGAAAGCATGTTTATTCTCAGGTATGAAAGAAATCTTCCGCTGTGCATTTGCTCATTTTAGAGATATTACTTGGAGTCATTCATGACATATTTCAAAAGACGTTGCATTCGAGTCGTCGCGTTCATCAAGATTAATATTAAGTCAATTATAGTTAGATATATTATGAAATGGTATGCCTGCTGTCAACTTTTGATGTAATGAAAGATTGTCTTTTCAAAAACGAATGCAATGTTTGTAAAATGTATTATATAGAGGTCAAGTACCTCGCTATGTAATCAACTGTTGTGAATCGTTTATAATCGATTGGACCTCATCCGGATGGATTAGGACGGGTCTTCACACCTTTACCCTTTCGGCTCCTATGTTCATCATTTTCAGCGTCTCCCATACTTCTTTAGCAGAGTCCTTCTCTGCTAACATCAATAAAACATCTTCTGGAACCGCTTGGTAAATAGCTTCCAGAGCCATTCGATCTTGTCATTCATCTACTTCACCGTCTTGAGTTGCAGCCCACACTCCTTGAGCCTGCAAATTCACCCGCATTTTCAATGCCCACACCGGGTAATTAGTTTTCGTGAGCATTTGATAACGTAGAGTGACACCACCATCCTTTCCGATCCTCTGGAAAGTTTCATCAGTAGAAGGACTTGAAGATGTTGAACTTGACATGGCTGTTCTTGGCATACACTTAACCATACACAAACACAAGCTCTTGATACCACTTGTAGGTTTTAAAATTAACTGCATCGTATATGTATATGATACTAATCGAATAACTCAAGATGAAAGACAGAATTGCAATGAAAATTGCTTTTTGATTAAAGGGAAATTAAAATACTTTGAAACTGAAATTGATAATCTGCTCATCTACTGGCTACTACTATCCAACTTAAATAGAAGAAAAAACTGAGAATTAAAGATGGAGAGAACACAATCTCCATGAAAATCACGCCTTCCACAATTTCCTGAGTGAAATACGGAACTAATTCAATCGTGCAAAGACTCTTTCAATTAACTGCTTCTGGACATTCTGAAGTGGACTGATTTTAGGTGTCAATTTGGGCCGATTTGGGGCTGATTAAAGAATCTCACCTGGACCAGCCCCAAGTCCAGTTTACGTTCACACAATTATCACCATAATGCACACTTGTATAATCGTTTTTGCGTCGTACATGTATTAAACTTATAAAACAATATATAAGTACCATACAAACATAACATGCTATATCAGACGAAGAAAATACATGCTAACAACTTACGCCAGAAACTACATTGTTGTACTTTGCATATACACAATCTTATCTGTTAGGAATTAGGACCCAAACAAGACCGGTGATTTAAACCAATCACCAAACCCACGAACGATAAATGATAAAATAAAGCATAACGATAAATGTAAACGACACGAGATTTAACGTGGTTATATCTCAACTCCAAAACACGGAGAAAAGTTTACTCCACGGGCGCAAACCAGAGACTTTTCACTATAATTTTCGTGCACACATGTTAGGGTTACAATGAGATGTTTATATAGGAAACGAAACAACTTAGGGAACAAGAAAACTTGATTCTAGAATTTTCAGCCCGTTAGGCCCTAGCCGCGCCGCGCCCAGGAAGGGCGGCGCCGCGCCTCCACTGCAAAATCCAAATCAGCCTTTTTTCTTCTTCTTTTCCTTGTTGTTTTGATATCCTTCACACATCCAACAATCTCCCACTTGAAGGATGATCTAAACACAACCTTCGCCAACCCGTCACTATGTTTCTTCAACAACCCACAATAACTCTAGATTACCAGATTACCAACTCCTTTTGATACCGCCGTATCAGACACCCGAATCACGCCGCACTTTACTCGTTATCCTATGAGCAAGTGAAATCTTTCGACACCAAAAAACACCGCTGAGTGATAATCCAATCTTTTAGTTACTAGCTTGAGCCATCTCGGTTTCTATCGCCACCATCTTCTAACACGAAGATCATCTTCTTACACTAGAAGACCAATTGAAGTATGCGACTCTTCAAATATAGGATTCTTCATGAGACTACACCGCCTCACCGATCACCCTAGACATGTCCAATCCCGAACACACATGTCAATGATCACCCTCGTACAGGATTTCACCGTCTATCTATGATTTTCCTTTCCAGCAATGAGAAAATCCAACAGACGCCCTCGTAGACTCTTCATCAAGGCTCTAGTGAGAACACAGTCACAACCTCAAAATCTACTAACTTTTCAACTTTTCGCTTTCTCACTGGTACACTGACTTCCTCATAGCTATGATTTCACAAACCCATCTTCTCATCCCAAGCACGCTCCCACTGTACAAGTAAGAAATAAAACCGCGGCTACTCGAAAAGAAACTTGGTTCGTACCACCAGTCAGTCACAAATTTCTTTGCCATCGGAGAGTAAAAGAAGTACTCGAAGCCCTAGTATTACCCGGAATCATCACACTAATCTTGAGAACTTTGGAGAACAACGTCGCATAATTATCTCCACCACTCTACTAGTTGACTAACTCTCACTAGCTCGATAACTTCCGTCGATTACTAAACTCAACCGAGTTCTCAACACCCTCAATGATCCTAGAAAGCTCAAGTTTCATAATATCCCAGTCATCTTGAAATATCCGACCATACGCCTGGTCACCCAGTTTCATAACCACGCAAGCAACAAACTTCCCCGATAACTCCCATTGTCGACTTCAACTCGATGCATCTTGTTCGGTATCCAACTGCTCTAACCCGAGATAAAAATAACCTCCTGAGCTCCTATAACAAACCCACATAACCAAAAAATACAGTTCGTATCGCTCGAAGTTTCACGAGACAAAAAAAACCGTCTCGCACTCGCGTCATCAAACCCGAAAAAGTTCAACCCCGAAACTGCCCAAATTTGAAAAATCATATCTGGAAATCTAATGGTCCGATCAACCTGGAATTCTTACTACAACTAGATCTATGTGTCTAGCAGCACCATCCCAAAAACCGAGTCAATCCAACAGTAGACGAACCCACAATTAATTTTCTCGCACAGCTGCGCAAACAAACCCCAAAAGGGTTTTCCCTGGCGGCTGCAAAATTCGAAAAAATATAACTCCAAATTTAACTGTCCGATCACTACGAAATGTGGATATGTTTTAGACCTACATGTCTACCACCTGCAAAAAAAGTTTCAAGACGATCCGACGGTTAACGAACCCTCTATGAATTTTCGACCACAACTCTGCAATTAAACCCCAAACCGAGTTACTGCAACTTCGAAAAATTGTATCTCCCAATCCAACCGTCTGATCACTTTCAAATTTGGTACACCACCAGATCTATGAGTCTTCAACCTACGATTAAAATTCATGGAGATCCAATGGTTAAAGGAACCGCTACGAATTTTCTACCACAGCTGCGCCAGAATTTCGAATTTTTGAAAAATCTCTTTCACAACAAAAAAACTATCGATCCAACCACCGACTCCGTTATCACCGCGAATCACCACAATAACCAATTATAATCATAGACCAATTTTAATAGATTATCTCATGAGTACATAAACATACTCATGAGTTCTTCGCGATCTCATCAACTAAGCCCTTTGATCTCGACACATGTTGTACAAAACCCGTCATTCGTTCACCATGCTTTCAAATCGCCATCGCTTCCACTCGAAACCATGAGCTCTGATACCACTTGTTAGGAATTAGGACCCAAACAAGACCGGTGATTTAAACTAATCACCAAACCCACGAACGATAAACGATAAAATAAAGTATAACGATAAATGTAAACGACACGAGATTTAACGTGGTTATATCTCAACTCCAAAACACGGAGAAGGGTTTACTCCACGGGCGCAAACCAGAGACTTTTCACTACAATTTTCGTGCACACATGTTAGGGTTACAATGAGATGTTTATATAGGCAAGGAAACAATTAGGGAACAAGAAAACTTGATTCTAGAATTTTCAGCCCGTCAGGCGCCCCGCCTCCACTTCAAAATCCAAATCAGCCTTTTTCTTCTTCTTTTCCTTGTTGTTTTGATATCCTTCACACATCCAATATTATCGTATGCAATAAAATCTTGTAAGTAAACTTATTAGTAACTACGAAAGATGTGATCAATGGACGAAGAGAAAACATTGACCACCTAAGAGTGTTAAATTATAACAAGAATTTTATTAATAAACTGCAAGTATCTCCAAATGGGTCAACCTAACCATGTGATGTATTTGCAAAGCTATTTAAAAAAAAGAACACATTAAAGAGAAGTTATATCCATTATTTTTCTAACACCAGAGTCTAACTCACATTGTTTATAACTCATTACTCTTTTTTTTAACAACATTTAGATTTAGAATTCATTAATAACAACATAAAAACAACAGCCCATTACCTGCAAGCATACAAAATTATCTTTGCAAAAGTTCCTTCCAAATCTGAGAGGCAAAACAGACGGTGCGTGTTAAAATGGGTCACAGGTCATTCACATACCGGATCAAAAGCGAGTGGAACCGATTAAAGTAAATTCAAGTATAAGCATTAACAAACATGATGATGAACCACTAAAAAGTAGAGTAACAATTAACATACCACCTCGACGACTTGAATTACGGGGACGCGATTCAAAACTTGTTTATGGGTTTTCATGATAGAAGAGACGGCAATATGTCCGTGGAGGCTTTTGCGGATTTGGATGACATAATGAGACGTTTGGCCGGGGAGAGTGTACCAGGTGACAGATCCGCCAAAGTGTTATCTTACAAGATAGAGAATCGGTCCGAAAAAACGCTTTGAAAGATACGGTTAATGGTAAGTTACATAGGGCGGGACCTAGAGTTTGAGAACTTTTATTTGTCTCGTGATCCTACGTTTATTTTTTCTTTTTGTTGTTTCTACTTAGATCACTTGGTTTGGATCTTGTTACTATCATGTTGAATCGATATAGAATTGTTTAGATTGTTTTAAGATTTTTTCGGGTTGTTAGTGATGCGGGTGAGCTGAGCAATATAACCAGCAACACAACCAGCACAAGCTCAAATGATGTCACACTCAAATCTGGTCAAGCAATGGTTGTGTTGCCATCTATTTCGTATCATCTAAGTATTTTTAGAGATGGTTCAACAAGCTCAGGGGTTACCCTACTTCAGTCCTTAAACTGAAGTAGTTATGTTTTCTTGAATAAAGTTTTGATAGTTGAAGGCAAGCCAGCAACGAAGAAAAACCATCTAGCCGGACCAGCAAATGAGCTCTAGCTTAGCCAGTAAAGTTTTAATTCACTCAGCCGGGTAACTAGCAAATGAAGCAGCAAAGTTAATACTTAGGCGAACCAGCTAGTTCAACCAGCTGAAGGATTTTAGCTCAACCAGCATACGAAACTTAGTTCAACCAGCAGGCGATGTTGTTTTCTTTTGAGGGGCCAACTTGCTGATACGATTCAAAGTTTACTTACGCTTTTTAATAAACCGGTCAGGTCATGTGCTTAACACGTGCATGGCTATTCTAGAATAATGTTAGCTGTACAAGAAAGATTCCCATCTATCATTAGATGCTTTTTATCATGGGAGGAGTACTACCAAATGGCAGGCTTTTTCAGATTGTATCTTTTATTCTTATTGGCTAATTTCTAATTGTTTGTCCTTTTTGTCTCCATTTCCTTTTTATGTTTTTGTCTTATCTAGAAAATAGCTGTTAAGCTTCTCCTATAAATAGAGAGCTTTTGTAATTGTAAAACTTGGTTGATGATTGAATGAAAAGTTTGATTTAGCTTATCTATTTACAAAATCTCTGTGTCTTTACGAATCTTTGATTCTGGAGGCTAAGAGTGGTTTCTTTATCAGTGTTTGTGGTGTTACTTTATCAAACATTGTGGTGAAATCCAAATCTTCATATCTGATATTATAATTGTGGTGGAATCTTTATCAGCTGTAGTTGAAGATTTGGAGTGTTTCTAGATCTCTAATTGAGGTGGTATCTTTATCAATTAAGGGTTTAGATTCTTTATCCTTTGTGTTCCTATTTCAGTGTTTTATACTCTGTTTTGGGGCTGTTACTGTTACAAATTGGGGGTTTGGTTTCAGATCTATTGGGTGAAGAAAGCTTGTTCTAAATTTCATTTTAAAGTCATAATTATGCATCAAAGTGGTATTAGAGCTTAGGTTGCTCAATCTAAGCTTTCTTATCATTTTTATTGTTGTTTCAGTTCATACTCTATTTTTGAGTTGAAAAGCTTATTTCCAGATCTGATTTGAAATGGCTGAGATTCCTAGAAACATGACTCTTGAAGAAGCCTATAATCTTCGAAGAGATAGAGCTATTGAAGCTCTACAACATCAGATAGAAAGGATGGTTAACTTATTGGAAGATGGTGTGCCAAGAAGAAATAGAACCAGATCTGAAAATGGAGACACAACCATTGTATCTTCTAGTACTGAATCTGAAGATGGTAGCCATGGAACTACTGATGGATCTCATGCTTCTTCACAAAGAAGAAGAAGACATAGGAAAAAAGCTGATGATTTGAAAGATATCAAGATAGATCTACCTGATTTTGAAGGCTCCTCTAATCCTGAAGATTACTATGAATGGGTTCAGACCATGGATAGAATTATGGAGGTTAAAGGCTATGATGATAAAAAGGCCTTTAAAGTTGTTGTAATCAGATTAAAGAAGTATGCTTCAATGTGGTATGATAATTTGAAAAAGGAAAGGCAGTATGAAGGAAAAAAGACCATCAAGACCTGGTCCAAATTAAAAGAGTGTATGCAGAAAAGATTTGTTCTTCAAGCTTACAAATAAGATCTGTATCTATAGATGAATACACTCAAGCAAGGCAGCATGAATGTTGCTGATTACATCAGAGAGCTTGAGCAGCTCAAAATTCGTACCAATGTCAAGGAAGATGAAGAACACACTATAGCAAGATTCATTGGAGGTTTAAATGCTTCAATTACTGATCAAGTTGAAATGCAGCCTCTATGGACTTTTGAGAGTGCTTGCAAGCTGGCTATTCAAGTGGAGAAACAAGCTAAAAAGAAAAGTTATTTTAAGTCTTATTCCAAGCCAGCAATGCTGCCTATGAAGGGTCAATCCTCAATGCTGCCCAAGCATAACGAAGCCGCATCTAAAGTTATTAAAGGCAAAGAGCAGGTTTTAGCTGGTCCTAAAAATGATAGAAGGAAATGCTTTAAGTGCCATGGATTTAGGCATTTTCAAGCTCAATGTCCTAACCAGCGTGCTCTTACATTAAAGGAGATTGAAGATTTGGAAGGGGGTTTCAAAACTGAACCATCATATGATGAGTCTGATAATGAAGAATTTATTGCTGCTGATATTGGAGAGTTTTTGATGATTCGAAGGGTAATGCACTCAGCTGAGACTATTGAAGATAAGAGCCAGCGTGAAAACATCTTTCATTCAAGGTGTACAGTCAAAGGCAAAGTGTGCAGCCTGATTGTTGATGGAGGTAGCTGTGCAAATGCAACATCTGCTCACATGGTGGAAAAGCTTGAGCTGGTTACAAAGAAGCATCCTCATCCATACAAACTTTAATGGCTTAACCAAGGCGGTGAGGTAAAGGTTACTCGCCAAGTTACTGTTCTATTTTCTATTGGTACTGTTTATCAGGATGAGATTACTTGTGATGTTATTCCTATGGATGCTTGTCATTTTCTGCTTGCTAGACCTTGGTTATTTGATAAGTATGTCTATCATAATGGACACCAAAATACTTACTCGCTGTATGTGAATGGTAAAAAGATTACCCTCACTTCATTAATGCCTAGTGAAATACCTGACCCTACTGTTAAGAATGATAAGAGTTTGTTTATGACTCAAGCTGAAGTTGATACTGAGTTAAAGGGGGGTACTGGTGCTTACTTGTTGTTACTGGTTGAAAGCGACGAGTTGAACTGGCATGATGAAGTACCAGCTCGGGTAAAGTCATTGTTATTCGTATTTGCTGATGTGTTTCCTACTGGTTTGCCACGCATCAGGGGTATTGAACATCAAATTGATCTTGTACCTGGATCTGTTCTTCCTAACAAATCAGCTTATCGATGTTCTCCTCATGAAGCAAAAGAATTAGAGAAGCAAGTTAATGAGCTGGTTGCAAAGGGTTATGTTAGAACCAGCATGAGTCTTTGTTCAGTACCAGCTTTGTTGGTTCCAAAGAAAGATGGTTCTTTGAGAATGTGTGTAGACAGCAGGGCTATTAACAACAATACCATCAAGTATAGGTATCCTATACCTAGATTAGATGATATCCTAGATGAGCTGCATGGTTCTTGTGTATTCTCCAAAGTTGATCTTAGAAGTGGGTATCATCAGATTCGAATGAAAGAAGGAGATGAATGGAAGACACCTTTCAAGATTAAAGGTGGATTATTCGAGTGGCTGGTTATGCCTTTGGGATTATCTAATGCACCCAGCACATTTATGAGACTTATGAATGAAGTGCTCATACCACTTATTGGGCAATTTGTGGTTGTTTACTTTGATGACATTCTAGTGTACTCAAAAACTAAAGAAGAACACTTGGATCATTTGAGGAAAGTATTTGAGTTGTTGAGGCAATATCAATTATATGCAAAACTGGAGAAATGTGATTTCTTTGTTAGCAAAGTGGTGTTTCTTGGATATGTGGTTTCTGAAGAAGGCATTTCAATGGATCCCTCTAAAGTGGAAGCAATCAAATCATGGCCTAGTCCTTCTTCCATTACTGAAGTTGTCACGACCTGAAAAATTTCGACTAATTTTAAACCAAACTCTCGATACGATTTTGTATTTTTGACATAATAAGAAAAGTCCGTTATGTTGCGTCTCAAAAAAAAAATTTTGAACTATTTTCATGTTATCGTTTGACCTTTGACAATTCCCGACGACTCACGATATGATTACTTGTAAATATGTATGCATATATTTAAAATGAAATATTATATATTGTAATTGTTAGAATTAATTATGTAAACTAATAATAATATATAAAAGTTATTATTTAATATATATATATATATATATATATATATATATATAGATATATATATATATATATATATATATATATATATATATATATATATATATATATATAAATGAAGTATATTAAATATATATATGTGGTTTCGAATTTAATTAGTAAACGACAAGGACACTCAGTTATCATCTCATCGATATTAAACGAGTTAAAACTGAACTTATGTGATTTTAGAATAAACGATGATCCGAAAATAGGTTGTATCAATTTTAGCTTTATTAAAAACATATTTAGAATCTATTTTATTAATTTTAAAAATATTAAATTTTTAGTTGAGATCGAGCTCGAATGACAGGTCAATTTTTATGTACGATATTAAACAAGTTTAAGACTCAAACTTATGAGAAGTTGGAATTAAATATTGATCTATAATTAAGTTATGTAAAGTTTAGAGTTATTAAAAATATTTTTACTTTGATGAGTTGAATTTTAACACTCCGTACATATTATTTGGAATTAAAAATAAATAGTAGACGCACCTTTTTGATCAGGTTTCAAACAGGTAATGAGTGAAACAATTTAATATGTTTAATCTAAAAATTTGGAATTTTTAGGAACAATTTTATACTTTAACTGTTTAGCAATGGACACGATATATATTCCGTAGGAGATTGTCGGCAGAATAATTTTTCTTCAATCATGGCTGCTACTCGATTACACACGTTTTAACTTCATTGTATATTTAATATTATTATTATATTAATATTATAATAATTATAATTATTATGTAAATGTAAATTCTATATATATATATATATATATATATATATATATATATATATATATATATATATATATATATATATATATATATATATATATATATATATATATATATATATATATATATATATATATATATATATGTATATAGACACCATCACCCTCATCTAGACAGCACCACCTTCGCCACCTATCACCCTGCAATTCCAACATCCACCATGAGCCACCACCGTGGCCATCACTTCAGCCGGTCACACTTCACCACCTCCTCCTCTTTTGCCTTCTCTCTCGCAAAACCCTCTTCACCACCTCAAACTTCTTCAACCATGAACCACCACTCCACTCACCTCACCCTCTTCCTTAATCACCACTTTCAAACCCATCACTGTTGCTGCAGCTACAACCATCGCAAACCACCACCAAATCATCACCGCAGGCCGCCGTTACTGTTATTTTTATTGTTGTTTCTTTTGCTATTGTTCTCGTCAATAAAACCACCCTAACCGTCACTCTAAAACCACCATGGAACTACTATCACCACCTTACCTTCATCGCAACAATCATCACCATAGTCACCGTCGACCACCATGGCCGTTTACAACCATTACATGTTTCTGTTGCAGCTACGTGATTTTTTTTTCTGTTTTCTAGTTTACGAACGGGCAAAGGAAATTAGATGAGGAAGATAGAGGATACGTATATATGGTTTGAAGATGATAATGATTTAACTGTACATTTGACTACGTTATTTCGATTTATATTGACTACAAAACTACTGCAAAATCATTTACTTTAACGGGCCAAATTTCAAATGAGCTAGATTGTTATTGGGCTGCTATTTATGGAATTGGGCCGCAGCTATTTTTGTTACTCGAGCCAAAATGATGATAAACGATTAATTTAGGATTATAATCGTAATTATGTTATGATTATAGTTAGATGATACATAAACAATAACGATGTAAGGTGATATAGATGATGATGATGTTATTAGATGATGAGGAGGAGATTAAATGGGTTTTTGTTTAAAGAAGACAATAAGTATTTTAAAGAAGACAATAAGTATCGTAAGGTTAAAGAAATTTAATTTGCTAGTTTATTCAAGAAAGATACAATGGTTCAATGGTTGAGGGTGTTTTCGTGTTAGCAAGAGGTCGCGTGGTCGATTCCGGTCTATGGCATTTAATTCTTTTTAAGCTTGTTGTGAAGGTAGACATCTTATTATTATTATTATTATTATTATTATTATTATTATTATTATTATTATTATTATTATTATTATTATTATTATTATTATTATTATTATTATTATTATTATTATTATTATTATTATTATTATTATTATTATTACTAAGAGTATCATTATTTTTAAATTTATCATTTTAATTAAAATAAGTATTATTATTAAAATTAACATTTACATTAAAATTTTCATTTTTATTATTGAAATTATCATTTTTATTAAAAAATTTCATTGTTACAAAAATTATCATTTTGTTATCATTAAAACTACTTTCACTATTTCCATAACTATAATTACTATCATTATTAAGTATTATTACCATTATTATTATTATTATTATTATTACAACAAATATTATTTTAAAAGATATAATTATTACATATAACACAAATATAACTAATATTACAAACTATTATGTTTTAAATATATTAACTAATATAATATTATTAGATATCATATGTGTATAATATAATCCATTATAAGTATTGAAATAACTATATACAAGAATATTAATCTTAATACATTATAAAACATATAAACTTAGTTGATTAATATTATGTGTTAATATATATACATAAATGATATAGGATCTTGAATCCGAGACCAACTCTATACTTATTCAATGGCGTCATATGTATTTTTACTACAAAATACAGTACGGTGAGTTTCATTTGCTCCCTTTTTAATTGCTTTTGCAATATATATTTTTGGGCTGAGAATACATGCGCTGCTTTTATAAATGTTTACGAAATAGACACAAGTACTTAAAAATATATTCTACATTGAGTTGTACCACTAGCATACTTCCCTGTAGCTTGGTAACTACTATTTACATGTGGTATTGTAAATGCGAATCCTGTTGATAGATCTATCGGGCCTGACAACCCCAACCGGACTGGACGACCAGTATTCAACGGTTGCACAGTACTTCGTTTTGGTGACTACACTTGGTACGGTGTAGTGAGATTTCATAATAAAGGGAATATGCGACGTTGATTAAATGTTAAGTATGGTTACCAAGTGCTCAACTACTTAGAATGCTTTTCATACACTTGCGAGTGTATTATGTTTATGATTATGAAATCTTGTGGTCTATTAATATATTGAAATGATTATTATGATAAACCTATAAACTCACCAACCTTTTGGTTGACACTTTTAAGCATGTTTATTCTTAGGTACGAATTAAGTCTTCCGCTGTGCATTTGCTCGTTTTAAGGACATTAATTGGAGTCGATCATCGCAATGGGACCAAATGTTGATGACTTCGTCCAGGTGGATTAGGACGGGTCATTACAGGTGGTATCAGAGCGTTGGTCTTAGTGAACCAGGGCTGCATTTGTGTGTCTAACTGATAAGTCGTTCGGATGCATTAGTGAGTCTGGACTTCGACCGTGTTTGTATGTCAAAGGTTTTGCTTATCATTTCTCGTCGGAAATCATCTACTTATCATCCTTAGTAAATTGCCTGCTTATCATTCATAAGTCTAGACACGTCTTACTGCATTTAGTGCATCGATAGTGTATAGACAAAATTCATATCTTAGCACATGTGTAGACTTGCCTGACATATGCCGTAGGTTCCTCTGTAGTCTACGAAATCTTTAGTATTATATATATAGATATTCTATATAGCTAGAATATCATTCGATATCCGAAAATCATTTCACATCGAAGATCCCTTCCATCCACCAAATTGCTCACTTGGCGATGAACCTGAAGCACTTACCGGCGAACCTGTTCGAGAAACCATTTTCTCTCTCATTTCCAAAGTGTCTCGTCACGATTATATATTATCCTATATTTCAAATCTTATTCATCCGCTCACTTCAACTGTCAATCATCCCGGTGTACTAGCAGAAGTTAACGAACTACGCGCTCGCATGACGGCTTTGAAGAACATGGTGCGAAGAATGCAAACATCAGCAGCAGCACCAGCATCATAATTAGCACCACCATCATCAACGTCGACAGTACCCTTCTTACCCTCAACCACAACCGCGTCATAAACCTCAACATCACAAACTGTACCTCGGATATCAACATCACACGCCTCAATATCACCATCTGTACATCGAGTATGATCTTCGTTCTACATATCATTCTACATCGATTATCTTCGCTTTACATATCGTTCTACCTCATTTATTTTCGTTCGACATGGCGATTATGTAATCTCTAATGTTCTAGAGACCATGTAATATAGTATTAACGATAAATTAAATGAGTTTAATATCTTATTGACTCATTAAATCCATGATTACATCTGAAGAAAATATATATGCAAGTATATTTTCATAAAGATGGTAATTAAAAATTCTTCCGTACAAAATGTTAATGATGAAAAATATTTTAACGGGTAGGTAGTACCCGAAGAATATTTAGATCTCACATTAACAAGTTACACTATACATTCTTCAAATCTGATTCAACGGTCATTTACTATTCTACTTACAACCATCGATATACGAATCCGTTCACCGCAGAATACACATTTTCAATCAATTTCATATTTGGATTTTGATCTATCAGAACTCAACAAGTGGCATAACGAAGAAAACATTGGACAAAATAAAAAGTGTTAGAAACAAACAAATTAACTATGATGAATTTTATTAAGATTCCACGCTAACTGTTCCTAGCTAACTGGTTACAATTTATTTATCGTAATTTACATTCTCGCAATTTTATTTATTGTCATTTAATTTCTGTTATTTACTTTTTCACATTTTAAGTCGGGACACATGTACACAATACGTCGGATTAATTCTGAGACAATACGTTGTACACGGGTCATGATATATATTTATTTATTTTACGCACTTTAAATAACAGGACACGTATACAAGGTTTCGACCTATCATATCGACCCATCTATATATATATTTCGGAACAACCGTACACACTCTATATGTGAATGTGGGAGTTGGCTATACAGGGTTGGAGTTGATTCCAAAATATATATATGGTTTGAGTTGCGATCAATACTGAGACCGGTACACGGGTCACGATACGTATTAATTAATTCGAATATTATATATTAAATTATATATGAATTTATTGAACTATTGGACAATTGGATTATTGGACTGCTAACTTTGGACAATTAAAATGAATTAAAATATTGATTATAACATATGAAACTAAACAATTCTTCAAGCTTGCCACTTGATTTCATCTTAAACCTCATTCGTATCTTGATGATTACAATCCGCGATCAAACCTTTCATAATTCCTGAAAATACCTCAATCGGAAGGTTGAACCAACCGCACTTCATCTATGGAATGAAAGATTTATGCATATAGTTATACACCTGAAAAACTCTCGAACCCAAAGTCATAGTTTAACCCGTAACCGTGTCGAATTCTTTATCATTTATTAGCAAAAACAACTTTACGATCCCTTTTCAAAGTAGCCAATTTTGTCACAGCTCCATCAGAACAACTTCGACCTTTTATTCGAATAAAGTCTTATTATAACTTTGATATATACGAATAGCTTTCCTCATTGTTACCGGAGAACCTTTTATATTCCACCATATTACCATCAGCATTTAATCATCTAAAAACACAATTCCCCCGAAACCACCTTGGTTTGATAACCGATGACCCAGATCCGTTAACTTTAAAAATGCTGACGAAGCAGCATGTTGTAGATGGTCTTAATGGCCAAAAGTTGATGATAAAGAAGGAAGTGTTAGGAACGCTCGACAGAAAATTTGGTACTGAAAAACAGATTGAGCAAACCATGAAAGAGACTAAGGACAAATACAAGGACCAAACCCTATATTTAAAGAACCCAGATAAATCTAGATCCGATGAAATCTTTAGATAATATCTTGCTCCGTACCCACGTTAAAAATCTTGCGGAAAATTTTTCCTTATCAACTTTCGAACTTAGAAAATTCCAAAATATCATCATAAATATCTTCGATATTTCTGAGGATATTTTCATAAATATTCTTGTCCGAAATTATCTACCTCTTTGTATTTCTGTATTCCATTATATTAGAAACTTGTGTAAAGTCTAAGTATAAATTATGAATGAATTGTGGAGAAGTGTTGGGAACTGAAGCATGAGTTAGTATAGTATAATGCGCTTGGCCAACGTGATTATATTACAGTAAGTCATGCTGAGTTCCTAATGGAACGTGATGATTCACAGATCATAACGTCATCATGTGTCATGTTACATAAGTCTTTCATTCTACATAACCTCTGAACATATCAAGAAGAATATATTCTTGATAGTTCTATCTTCAGTAATTTTGATAAATTTGAAAATCAAATCGCGCTATCACGTTCCTTCCTGCTTAAAACATTATAATCATTCGAAATTCTATATCTACGAATTCTGGACCATTATTCGCTTGACTTGAAGTCGGAAAGAGAAAACAAAAGCATAGAGCTTCGAAATATAAGGGAGAATATAAAGCCCGATAACAACGCATAAATTACAAACCGTGTATGTCAATGTTTATCGCAACATAAAGACACGGGAGAATTAAAAACACTAAAACCCCAAAGGCGAAGTAGAAGAAAGTAGATTCCTCTGGTGGAAGTTGGAAAAGGAGAATGAATGTTGCGATAGTAAGGATGAGGACAAGGATCAGAACTGGATTAAGTATTTTCACAATCGTTTGAAAGTATGGATCGAGAAAGAACGAATTGGAGTGGTGAAAATAATGGAACGGAAGGGTTTAACTTATAATGAAGATATCAGACGTAGCAATTAAGACAGATGACCACATTTAATTAAAAAGATCCTAATTTCCTTAAATTCTGAAGACTCAGATCTTATTTAGATTTCGAAGATTTCCTTAATCCCTTGAATTCCGAAAATTCAACAAAGACAACGTCAAAGATTAGATGCACCTTATTCTCTAAATTCAACAGTGATTACGTCAAAAGTAAGACGAATCTTTATCCTTCACATATCACTCTTTTGTGATAGCTTCACCCGTACGCTTCACATGATCGAATCATTTTATCTATATTAATCAATAATGATAAAACTCTAATTATCAACTCATATTCGTCATGAAAACATTTTTATTGTTAGCCATGACGACCTCACTCAAATTTCGTGACGAAATTTCTTTAACGGGTAGGTACTGTCACGACCTGGAAAATTTCGACTAATTTTAAACCAAACTCTCGATACGATTTTGTATTTTTGACACAATAAGAAAAGTCCGTTATGTTGCGTCTCAAAAAAAAAAATTTGAACTATTTTCATGTTATCGTTTGACCTTTGACAATTCCCGACGACTCACGATATGATTACTTGTAAATATGTATGCATATATTTAAAATGAAATATTATATAATGTAATTGTTAGAATTAATTATGTAAACTAATAATAATATATAAAAGTTATTATTTAAAATATATATATATATATATATATATATATATATATATATATATATATATATATATATATATATATAAATGAAGTATATTAAATATATATATGTGGTTTCGAATTTAATTAGTAAACGACAAGGACACTCAGTTATCATCTCATCGATATTAAACGAGTTAAAAATGAACTTATGTGATTTTAGAATAAACGATGATCCGAAAATAGGTTGTATAAATTTTAGCTTTATTAAAAACATATTTAGAATCTATTTTACTAATTTTAAAAATATTAAATTTTTAGTTGAGATCGAGCTCGAATGACAGGTCAATTTTTATGTACGATATTAAACAAGTTTAAGACTCAAACTTATGAGAAGTTGGAATTAAATATTGATCTATAATTAAGTTATGTAAAGTTTAGAGTTATTAAAAATATTTTTACTTTGATGGGTTGAATTTTAACACTCCGTACATATTATTTGGAATTAAAAATAAATAGTAGACGCACCTTTTTGATCAGGTTTCAAACAGGTAATGAGTGAACCAATTTAATATGTTTAATCTAAAAATTTGGGATTTTTAGGAACAATTTTATACTTTAACTGTTTAGCAATGGACACGATATATATTCCGTAGGAGATTGTCGGCAGAATAATTTTTCTTCAATCATGGCTGCTACTCGATTACACACGTTTTAACTTCATTGTATATTTAATATTATTATTACATTAATATTATAATAATTATAATTATTATGTAAATGTAAATTCTATATCTATATATATATATATATATATATATATATATATATATATATATATATATATATATATATATATATATATATATGTATATAGAAACCATCACCCTCATCTAGACAGCACCACCTTCGCCACCTGTCACCCTGCAATTCCGACATCCACCATGAGCCACCACCGTGGCCATCACTTCAGCCGGTCACACTTCACCACCTCCTCCTCTTTTGCCTTCTCTCTCGCAAAACCCTCTTCACCACCTCAAACTTCTTCAACCATGAACCACCACTCCACTCACCTCACCCTCTTCCTTAATCACCACTTTCGAACCCATCACTGTTGCTGCAGCTACAACCATCGCAAACCACCACCAAATCATCACCGCAGGCTGCCGTTACTGTTATTTTTATTGTTGTTTCTTTTGCTATTGTTCTCGTCAATAAAACCACCCTAACCGTCACTCTAAAACCACCATGGAACTACTATCACCACCTCACCTTCATCGCAACAATCATCACCATAGTCACCGTCGACCACCATGGCCGTTTACAACCATTACATGTTTCTGTTGCAGCTACGTGATTTTTTTTTTGTTTTCTAGTTTACGAACGGGCAAAGGAAATTAGATGAGGAAGATAGAGGATACGTATATATGGTTTGAAGATGATAATGATTTAACTGTACATTTGACTACGTTATTTCGGTTTATATTGACTACAAAACTACTGCAAAATCATTTACTTTAACGGGCCAAATTTCAAATGAGCTAGATTGTTATTGGGCTGCTATTTATGGAATTGGGCCGCAGCTATTTTTGTTACTCGAGCCAAAATGATGATAAACGATTAATTTAGGATTATAATCGTAATTATGTTATGATTATAGTTAGATGATACATAAACAATAACGATGTAAGGTGATATAGATGATGATGATGTTATTAGATGATGAGGAGGAGATTAAATGGGTTTTTGTTTAAAGAAGACAATAAGTATCGTAAAGAAGACAATAAGTATCGTAAGGTTAAAGAAATTTAATTTGCTAGTTTATTCAAGAAAGATACAATGGTTCAATGGTTGAGGGTGTTTTCGTGTTAGCAAGAGGTCGCGTGTTCGATTCCGGTCTATGGCATTTAATTCTTTTTAAGCTTGTTGTGAAGGTAGACATCTTATTATTATTATTATTATTATTATTATTATTATTATTATTATTATTATTATTATTATTATTATTATTATTATTATTATTATTATTATTACTAAGAGTATCATTATTTTTAAATTTATCATTTTAATTAAAATAAGTATTATTATTAAAATTAACATTTACATTAAAATTTTCATTTTTATTATTGAAATTATCATTTTTATTAAAATTATCATTGTTACAAAAATTATCATTTTGTTATCATTAAAACTACTTTCACTATTTCCATAACTATAATTACTATCATTATTAAGTATTATTACCATTATTATTATTATTATTATTATTATTATTATTATTATTATTATTATTATTATTATTATTATTATTATTATTATTACAACAAATATTATTTTAAAAGATATAATTATTACATATAACACAAATATAACTAATATTACAAACTATTATGTTTTAAATATATTAACTAATATAATATTATTAGATATCATATGTGTATAATATAATCCATTATAAGTATTGAAATAACTATATACAAGAATATTAATCTTAATACATTATAAAACATATAAACTTAGTTGATTAATATTATGTGTTAATATATATACATAAATGATATAGGATCTTGAATCCGAGACCAACTCTATACTTATTCAATGGCGTCATATGTATTTTTACTACAAAATACAGTACGGTGAGTTTCATTTGCTCCCTTTTTAATTGCTTTTGCAATATATATTTTTGGGCTGAGAATACATGCGCTGCTTTTATAAATGTTTACGAAATAGACACAAGTACTTAAAAATATATTCTACATTGAGTTGTACCACTAGCATACTTCCCTGTAGCTTGGTAACTACTATTTACATGTGGTATTATAAACGCGAATCCTGTTGATAGATCTATCGGGCCTGACAACCCCAACCGGACTGGACGACCAGTATTCAACGGTTGCACAGTACTTCGTTTTGGTGACTACACTTGGTACGGTGTAGTGAGATTTCATAATAAAGGGAATATGCGACGTTGATTAAATGTTAAGTATGGTTACCAAGTGCTCAACTACTTAGAATGCTTTTCATACACTTGCGAGTGTATTATGTTTATGATTATGAAATCTTGTGGTCTATTAATATATTGAAATGATTATTATGATAAACCTATGAACTCACCAACCTTTTGGTTGACACTTTTAAGCATGTTTATTCTCAGGTACGAATTAAGTCTTCCGCTGTGTATTTGCTCGTTTTAAGGACATTAATTGGAGTCGATCATCGCAATGGGACCAAATGTTGATGACTTGGTCCAGGTGGATTAGGACGGGTCATTACAGAAGTCGGAAGTTTTCATGGTTTAGCTTCATTTTATAGAAGATTTATCAAAGACTTTTCCACAATTGTTGCTCCATTTACTGATTGTTTGAAGAAAGGGGTTTTAAATGGTCCAGTTCTGCCCAATCAGCATTTGAATCATTGAAGGAAAAGCTAAGTTCAGCACCTATACTTACTTTGCCTAATTTTGATATGCTGTTTGAACTTAAATGTGATGCAAGTGGTGTTGGCATTGGAGCTGTGCTAGTGCAAGGAAAAAGACTAGTAGCTTATTTCAGTGAAAAACTAAATGGGTCTAAGCTAAATTATAGCACTTATGATAAAGAGTTTTATGCCATCATTCGAGCTGTTGATCACTGGTCTCATTACTTGAAACTAAGGCAGTTTGTTCTCTTTTCTGATCATGAAGCATTGAAATACATTAATGGTCAGCACAAATTAAATCCAAGACATGCAAAATGGGTTGAATTCTTGCAGATGCACTCCTTTGTGTCTAAACACAAGGCTGGTACTTCTAATACTGTTGCTGATGCTCTATCAAGGAGGTATTCTTTGTTGTCAATTCTGGAGGCTAGAGTGCTTGGATTTTCATTTGTTAAAGAGTTATATGAAGCTGATCCAGACTTTGCTCCAATTTTGAATTGTTCTCCTGCTGAGATCAAAAGAGATTATGTTGAGCATGATGGTTTTCTATTCAAGGACAGCAGATTGTGCATCCCAAAAGATTCAATCAGGGAGATGCTGATTAGAGAAGCACATGGAGGAGGTCTAGCTGGTCATTTTGGGATTAACAAGACTTTGGAGATCCTAAATGAACACTTTTGCTGGCCATGTATGGATAAAGATGTTAAAGCTGTGATCAATCGTTGTGCTACATGCTTTCAAGCTAAGTCAGCTTTTCACAAGGGTTTATACACTCCTCTTCCTGTTCCCAACCAGCCATAGGAAGACTTAAGCATGGACTTCATTGTTGCTTTACCAAGAACTCAGCGAGGCAAAGATTCTATTATGGTTGTTATTGACAGGTTTTCAAAAATGGCTCATTTCATAGCTTGCAACAAAACCAATGATGCTACTATTATTGCTGCTTTATTCTTCAAAGAGATTGTTCGTCTTCATGGAGTGCCAAAAACCATTGTGTCTGATCGAGATACAAAGTCCTTAAGTTATTTTTGGTAGACATTATGGAAGTTGCTTGGTACTAAGCTTTTGTTCAGCACTTCTCACCATCCCCAAAATGATGGCCAAACTGAAGTTACTAATAGAACAGTGGGAATGCTGGTTTGAACACTTGTAAAGAAGAGTTTGAAGGAGTGGGATCTGAAGCTTGCTCATGCTGAATTTGCTTTCAACAGAGCACCTAATTACTCCACTGGAAAATCACCATTTGAAATATGCTATGGTGCAAATCCACTCACACCCATTGATCTTATTTCTTTTGCAATTGATCCTAAGGCAAGTGTTGAGGCAGTAGCAAAGGCCAAAGAAATGAAGAAGCTGTATGAACAAGTGAGGGCCAAAATTGAGAAGACCGACTAGCAATATAAGGCTAAAGCTAACCAGCACCGAAAGCAGCCCACTTTCATTCCTGGTGATCTTGTTTGGATTCATTTAAGGAAGGAAAGGTTCCCGGCAAAAAGAAAGAACAAGTTAATGCCAAAAGCTGAGGGTCCATTCAAGGTGCTAGAAAAAGTTGGTGACAATGCTTACAAAGTCGAGCTTCCTCGTGATAGTGCTGTTTCTAGCACTTTTAATGTTGGTGATTTGATGCCCTACTTGGAAGATGATAACCTCAAGGACTTGAGGTCAAGTTCCTTTTTAGAGGGGGAGGATGATGCGGGTGAGCTGAGCAATATAACCAGCAACACAACCAGCACAAGCTCAAATGATGTCACACTCGAATCTGGTCAAGCAATGGTCGTGTTGCCATCTATTTTTTATCATCTAAGTGTTTTTGGAGCTGGTTCAACAAGCTCAGGGGTTACCCTACTTCAGTCCTTAAACTGAAGTAGTTATGTTTTCTTGAATTAATTTTGATAGTTGAAGGCAAGCCAGCAACGAAGAAGAACCAGCTAGCCGGACCAGCAAATGATCTCTAGTTTAGCCAGTAAAGCTTTAATTCACTCAGCCGGGTAACCAGCAAATGAACCAACAAAGTTAATACTTAGGAGAACCAGCTAGTTCAATCAGCTGAAGGATTTTAGTTCAACAAGCATACGAAACTTAGTTCAACCAGCAGGCAACGTTGTTTTTTTTGAGGGGCCAACTTGCTGATACGATTCAAAGTTTACTTACGCTTTTCAATAAACCGATCAGGTCATGTGCTTAACACATGCATGGCTGTTCTAGAAGAATGTTAGCTGTCCAAGGAAGATTCCCATCTATCATTGGATGCTTTTTATCATGGGAGGAGCACTACCAAATGGCATGTAGCGACCCGACCAAATCATGTTTGACGGCGCCGACTACTTCGGTCCCGTTGCGTGGTCATAAGCCTTTATTATGACTTTTGACCAAAATATGTCGCATTTATTTTATAAGAAAAAGGATGTTTCAAGTTTACAAATGTAGTTCGAAAGACTAGTTACATTACAATGTTTAACGTACGAATGAAACCTATGCGACACAATTTAAAGTAGTCAAAAGACGCTCCATCTATGCATGTATACTCGACATCCAAGAAAGTATCAAAAAGAGTGCGGAAGCATGTATCAAGTGGCTTTCAAGGACCTGAGAAAACATATAGAAAACTGTCAACGAAAACGTTGGTGAAATCATAGGTGTTTTAGTAAACGTTGCATTTGAACCACAAGATTTAATATAATATGATTATCTAAATCATTTGCATTCCAAAGTTGTTATTTGTTTCGCGGGCACCCAATTGTCAAACTTAACTATTTTGCACCCTTCGCGTAGTGTTAGAACATACACTAGACCCGAAAATATATTTCATCCGCTAACGGTAGCGAACCGTCCGAATGAGGCTCGTCAAGCCCATGTGATCACATAATATAAGTTCACGTTTACACCCTGCAAGTGTAACTAATGATAATTGAATTGAGGCTTTTTGTTCAAACCCGTACGTGGAATGTTCGATTTCGTACTTGTGTTCAAGTGTAAAAGTATGATACGTATATGTTTCTCATCCCATAGTTTAAAGCATAAAAGTTGTTGAAAGATGGGACTATGATCTCACCTTGAGTGCACGTATGAAAAGTACTTCACAAAGTAACGTGTGCGAAGGATAGTGCTAGTCTTGACCTAAACCAATAGGTCGTATCAATAACGGTAAATACGATAGGTCAAAGATGTTTAATTAGTCCTATGGCTCGTTACGACTCGATTATGTAGCATGTGAATCAAATTGTCAAGTTTCATGCAAGATACAAGTACAGAAACAAGTTAGGAAGGTTTCATAATCATTTGGTTAAGTTTGACAAAAAGTCAAACTTTGGTCGGTCAAAGTCAACGAAAGTCAACACGTTCGGGTCGGGTCCCGAACTATTTTTCTGAGGTTTTTATTCATATATAAGCATGTTAGAACAAGTCTCATGTGAATCGGAGGTCTAGAACGGGCCAAACATTTTTCACATTTGGGACAAGGAGGTCAGAACCTGGCCCCCTTATATGTCGCGCCGCGACAGGAAAGGGCCGCGCCGCGGCAAAGGCCGGGTGCTGGTGCCTGGCCAGTCCCAAATGTTCAAGTCTCAATCCAAAACTTTTTTTTGTGCATAAAACACAAACCGCTAACACTTAGGACTCGCACCTTATATCGTTGGAAAGCTCTTTTGACGTAGAATGCAACTAAACACCATTCATCAATCAAAAACCTCATTTGTAACAACCGAGTTTTCAAACCAAGTGATCATTCAATGCACACATTAATGCTTCAAACTCACCAATGCACATTTAATGATTTAGGCATTCAATGCATACATATGACATGCCATTTTGTAGGTAATTAAGCATACAATACAACTAACAACTTACTAACAACAATTCATGGCAATCAATGCATCAAATAATCATTTCAAGTTCATTAAACCCTAGCTCAATTCCACCAAAAATCACTAAACAAGTTCTTAGAGTTTTCAACCTATACATCAAAATGAAGCTAGTAACACTAGGAACACATTTAATACATGCATTTATAACATTTAACAACATTTAATCATCTAAAACTCAAGATTAAACACACCCATTTTGCTAGTTCATGCAAGTTACTTCCAAACAACAAATCAAGCAATTCAAACACATAATCTTCTTAGACTAGAGCCATAGACACTAATTAACAACCTTGTAACTCAAAAAATCTCAAGAACACAAAAATTAGTGATTTTAGAAAGTTACCCAAATGCAATGAGATTGGTATGGAATCGAAGAGGAGATCACGAGGAGTTCAAATATGTAATTTGTTTGGCTCGAACTTGATCGATTTAGTATGGATGATGATTTGCTTTTTGATGAATTTAAAGAAAATATGAAAGTAGAGAATGAAAAGAGAAAAGAAAATGAAAAATGGAGGTGGAAGATGGTTGACTAGTCAAGTGCTAGTCACCATTTTGGGGTTTTGGCAAAACAAGTCCCTCAAGTTGTAGTCGGGTGCGTTAAATTACCTGAACGAGATAATTTGAAACGCGTATTAACGGGAGATGTTATAAACATATAACGGAGTTTAAAATAGTTAAACAGAAAAGTAGACGGAAAAAGGCGGGATGTTACATTACCTACTCCTTAAAAGAAATTTCGTCCCGAAATTAAGCATGCGTAGTAATCGTTGTCTCTTCCTCGGAATCCTGCGTTTCCGGAATTGGGAATAAATGAGGGTATTTCTTTTGCATTTGATCTTGCCTTTCCCAAGTAAACTCGGGTCCTCTTTTGGCGTTCCAACGGACTTTAACAATCGGGATTCGGCTTTGTTTCAATGTCTTGACGGAGGTGTCCACAATTTCAACCGGTTCCTCCACAAAATGAAGCTTGTCATCAATAGTAAGTTCCTCGAGAGGGATGACGATATCGGGTTCGGCAAGACACTTTTTCAAGTTAGATACATGGAAGGTAGGATGAACGGAGTTCAATTGAGGCGGAAGATCTAAACGATAAGCAACGTTTCCAATACGCTCCAAGATTTCGAAAGGACCAATATACCGCGGATTTAGCTTCCCGCGTTTCCCAAAACGGATTACACCTTTCCAAGGTGCAACTTTTAACATTACTCGGTCACCGACTTGAAATTCGAGGTCGTTGCGTCTTTTGTCGGTGTAGCACTTTTGACGACTCCGGGCCGTCCGGAGCCTATCTCGGATTTGTACGATCTTCTCGGTGGTTTCGTGAATGAGTTCGGGTCCGGTGATTTGCACGTCGCCTACCTCGGCCCAACAAAGAGGTGAACGACATTTTCGGCCGTATAGCGCTTCAAAAGGTGCGGCTTTAATACTCGCGTGATAACTATTGTTGTAAGAGAACTCGGCGAGAGGTAAGTGCTTGTCCCAAGCTTTTCCAAAATCAACCACGCAAGCTCGTAACATGTCCTCCAAGGTTTGAATTGTACGTTCGCTTTGTCCATCAGTTTGAGGATGATATGCGGTGCTCATGTCTAAACGTGTTCCCAACGCTTCTTGCAAGGTACGCCAAAATCTAGAAACAAAACGGCCATCTCGGTCGGAGATAATCGATAAAGGTACACCGTGTCGGGCTACGATTTCTTTAATGTAAAGTTACGCAAGTTTCTCCATTTTGTCGGTCTCCTTCATGGCAAGAATTTGATGAGACGGTCAACAATAACCCAAATGGTATCATAACCGCCCGTCGTTTTTGGTAGTTTGGTGATAAAATCCATCGATATCCTTTCCCACTTCCATTGCGGGATCTCGGGTTGTTGAAGTAGTTCGGACGGTCTTTGGTGTTCGGCTTTGACTTTGGAACATGTCAAACACTTGGAAACATAAGTAGCTACGTCCCTTTTGATGTTCGGCCACCAATATTGTTGTTTAAGGTCGTGGTACATCTTATTGGCACCGGGGTGGATCGAGTATCGTGACTTATGGGCTTCATCTAAAATGAGACTTCGTAGGTTCCCATAACTAGGCACCCAAATCCTTCCGGCGAAATATCGGAGTCCGGTTTCCTTAGTTTCGAATCGAGAGACGAGAATGTTCAAGAGCTCGTGTGAAACGTTTTCATCCTTGAGAGCCTCATCTTGGGCTACCCGAATTTGGCTATTAAGGTTGGTGTGGATGGTGATGTTTAAGGCTCGGACACGAAGAGGCACCGCTCTTTCTTTTCGACTTAAGGCATCGGCTACTATGTTTGCCTTCCCGGGATGGTAACGAAGTTCGCAATCGTAATCGTTTAAGGTTTCAATCCACCTTCGTTGTCTCATGTTTAGTTGCTTTTGATCGAAGATGTGTTGGAGACTTTTGTGATCGGTAAAGATAGTACTCTTGGTTCCATAAAGATAGTGTCTCCACATTTTAAGTGCAAAGACAACGGCTCCGAGTTCGAGATCATGTGTCGTGTAGTTTCGTTCATGAATTTTGAGTTGTCGAGAAGCATAAGAAATGACTTTCGTTCGTTGCATCAACACACACCCAAGACCATGTTTCGAGGCATCGCAATACACAACAAAATCATCGTTGCCTTCGGGAAGTGACAAGATAGGAGCGGTGGTAAGCTTTGTCTTCAAGATTTGGAACGCGGATTCTTGCTCGGTCGCCCAAATGAATTTCTTTCCCTTGTGAGTTAATGCGGTTAGAGGACGTGCAACCAAAGAGAAGTTTTCGATGAATCTACGATAGTACCCGGCGAGACCCAAGAATTGACGAATGTGAGTCGGAGTAGTAGGAGTTTCCCATTTACTAATGGCTTCGATTTTTGATGGATCGACTTTAATACCTTGGTCACTTACAACATGACCAAGAAATTGAACTTCCTTCAACCAAAATTCACACTTGGAGAATTTGGCATAGAGTCTTTCTTGTCTTAAAAGTTCAAGCACAAGTCGAAGGTGTTCCTCGTGTTCTTCTTCGCTTTTTTAATAGACCAAAATATCATCGATGAACACGATAACGAATTTGTCAAGATACGGTTTGCACACGCGGTTCATAAGATCCATGAACACCGCCGGTGCGTTAGTGAGACCAAATGGCATTACAAGAAATTCATAACTACCATAACGAGTTCGGAAAGCGGTTTTGGAGACATCTTCCCCCTTAACCCTTAATTGATGATAACCCGAGCGGAGATCGATTTTTGAATATACGCAAGACCCTTGTAATTGATCAAAGAGGTCATCGATGCGAGGAAGAGGATATCGGTTCTTAACCGTCAATTTGTTTAGTTCACGATAATCAATGCACATTCGTAGGGATCCGTCTTTCTTTTTAACAAACAAAATCGGAGCGCCCCAAGGTGAATGGCTAGGTTGGATAAAACCACGATCAAGTAGTTCTTGGATTTGACTTTGCAATTCTTGCATTTCGGATGGAGCGAGTCTATATGGTGCACGTGCTACGGGTGCGGCTCCCGGAATAAGATCGATTTGGAATTCAACCGGTCGATGGGGTGGAAGACCCGGCAATTCGTCGGGAAATACATCGAAAAAGTCACTAACAATAGGCACATCATCGATATGCTTCTCATCGGACTCGACTTTCTTAACGTGGGCAAGGATCGCAAAACAACCCTTACGGAGTAGTTTTCTAACTTTAAGGCACGAAACGAGGTTGAGTATGGTGCAACTCTTATCGCCATAAACAATCAAAGGTTCACCATTCTCGATAGGAATTCGGATTGCGTTAAGATCACAAAGGATGTGAGATTTCGTTTTGACTAACCAATTCATACCGATTATTACATCAAAGCTTCCTAGTTCCATGGGTATCAAGTCAATTTCAAATTCCTTACCCAAAATGTTTAACGTACACCCCCGGTAATATGTGTCGGCACTTAATAGTTTCCCGTTAGCCACTTCAATGGTATAAGTGGTATCTAGTAGAAGTGGTAGAGTGCTAAAAGAATGAGTCAAAGTCTTGGATACAAAACTCTTATCGGCACCCGAATCGAATAAACAAGTAACATAAGTGTTGTTGAGGAGAAACGTACCCGTGACTAATTCATTGTCATCTCGGGCTTCCTCGGTGTTGATGTTGAAAGCTCGGCCGCGTGTGTTGGGGTTGGCTTTCTTCTTCGGACAGGCATTTCTAAAATGACCCGTTTGGCCACATTCATAACAAGTACCCGATTTTGGTGCATTGGGCACCTTTTGAGCGACGGGGGCGGCACTTCTACAATCGTTGGCCACATGACCACCCCTTTGGCACCGGTGGCAAAATAGATTGCTGCATTCACCATAGTGGTGTTTGTGGCATTTGTTGCAAAAGGGTTTATTTCCGCCATAACTTTTCTTGGCGTCGGAGGTGAAAGGCTTTTTGGTGAAGTTGTTGTTGTAGTTGTTGCTTGATTGAGGGGCTTCCCATTTTCTTTTGTTGTTACCCGACTTGTCCTCGGCTTTAGGCGCCGGTACTACGATTTCGTCAACCGTTTCGATCAATTGGCGGGCCATGTTCAAAGCTTGTTGTAGGTTAGCGGGTTTGGATGACATCACCCCTTGTTTGATGCTCTTTGGAAGACCATACATATAAAGTTCGACCCTTTGAGATTCGGGGTTCACGAGGTTTGGGCACATCAAGGATAGTTCGGTGAATCGTTGATTATAGGCATTGAGATCGTTTCCGACCGCCTCCAAGGTTCTTAGCTCTTGTTCGAGCTTTCGGGTTTCTTCGCGAGGGAAATATTCGATGACCATCTTTTTCCTTAAATCGGCCCAAGAGAGGGCGTGAGCTTCATCGGTACCCACCGATTGTACATAAGTATTCCACCATGTAAGAGCGACACCGGCGAAAGTGTGAGTGGAGTATTTGACCTTGTCTTGGTCCCGACAACCACTTATGCTAAAGACGGCTTCCGTTTGCTCAAACCATCGGGTGAGCACAACCGGTCCCCCGGTTCCATCAAAAGTATGAGGTTTGCACCCCATGAAGGCTTTATAGGAGCATCCCTCGTTTGAGTTACCGGCTCCATTGTTGTTGTTGTTGTTGTTGTTTTGGTTGTTGTTATTATTATTGTTATTGTTGTTGGATGAGTGACCGGCCATGGCCGCATCTACGGCGGTGGCTATCATGCGTTGTAGAGCTTGTTCGGGTGTTTCACGGCGTCGTACACGGCGGGGAGGCATTGTTCCTTCAAAACAAAAGAATACCGTTGGTTAGTATTCTAAATAATACTAACCGTGATATGGAATAAAGATAGAGAGAAAATTTTCCTTGACTCGCCTTAAATTCTTTATGTCATAATGTCGGAACGTTCATATGAGTCACCGTAATATAATCCCGGAAATTATATTACCCTGATTCATATGTGCATTCGACATTATTTCATATAGTCAAGGTGGCGTGTCAATCAAATTAAACAACGTGAGATTTAGATGAAATAAGAGTAGATATGAGTAGAAGCGTTCGAGTATAAATGCACAAATAGTCAAGTAATTCCTACTTCAAGTCTATATGCCGGTTGTAGTCTAGACTCACCAATGTACCCTATGACTCGAGGTTGACACCAATGAACTCTAAATCCCTACAACCAACGCTCTGATACCATCTGTAGCGACCCGACCAAATCATGTTTGACGGCGCCGACTACTTCGGTCCCGTTGCGTGGTCATAAGCCTTTATTATGACTTTTGACCAAAATATGTCGCATTTATTTTATAAGAAAAAGGATGTTTCAAGTTTACAAATGTAGTTCGAAAGACTAGTTACATTACAATGTTTAACGTACGAATGAAACCTATGCGACACAATTTAAAGTAGTCAAAAGACGCTCCATCTATGCATGTATACTCGACATCCAAGCAAGTATCAAAAAGAGTGCGGAAGCATGTATCAAGTGGCTTTCAAGGACCTGAGAAAACATATAGAAAACTATCAACGAAAACGTTGGTGAAATCATAGGTGTTTTAGTAAACGTTGCATTTGAACCACAAGATTTAATATAATATGATTATCTAAATCATTTGCATTCCAAAGTTGTTATTTGTTTCGCGGGCACCCAATTATCAAACTTAACTGTTTTGCACCCTTCGCGTAGTGTTAGAACATACAATAGACCCGAAAATATATTTCATCCGCTAACGGTAGCGAACCGTCCGAATGAGGCTCGTCAAGCCCATGTGATCACATAATATAAGTTCACGTTTACACCCTGCAAGTGTAACTAATGATAATTGAATTGAGGCTTTTTGTTCAAACCCGTACGTGGAATGTTCGTTTTCGTACTTGTATTCAAGTGTAAAAGTATGATACGTATATGTTTCTCATCCCATAGTTTAAAGCATAAAAGTTGTTGAAAGATGGGACTATGATCTCACCTTGAGTGCACGTATGAAAAGTACTTCACAAAGTAACGTGTGCGAAGGATAGTGCTAGTCTTTGAAGGTATTTCGTATGCCCGAGAGACATATTAAATTGATGTGGCTAATATGTTATGATCCAAGTCGGGTCATACCCAATAACAAACTTACCGACACCTTATACGTATTTGATCTTAACGATTGGATCATTAAACAAATACGCGACACTTGGATTTTAGAAAATCGGGTTTCTAAAATATCATCACTTGAGATAAATTATTTGGATAATTTATATATGATATGGATTTAGTTATTTATAGGTTTAAATAACTATATTGTGTTATTTTTTAAGTGGTTTATATAAATATGAAAGTAGTAAATATTTATTTGGTTTCTTTTACAAGTTTTATAAAAATTGCTACATTTTATATAAACACAACAAGAGTGCAGATTTGGGTCTCCAAGAGAGCCCTCTCATGCTCACTTTTGATGGTTCCAACATAGCACAATTACTTAGGTGCATGCTCTTGACTTGTGACAAAAAGACACATGCATACATATTCTCTCAAGTGAAAGAAAAATAAGCACAAAAAAGAGTTTCCTGCTGCCTCCTTCTGTCGTGATTTTACAGCAGCAATAAGGGGTTCAATTCTGATTTTGAAAGCTTATTTTCAAGTGTAAATAAATCCTAACTAAAGGCTAGGGTGTTGGTGATAAGTTTGGGGTATAATCCCTTGAGGTTTCATCATTTTGAGGCTTGCATTCGTCATCATTTCAAGGTTGCTGCTGGCTGAATTTTCCAGCAAATATAAGAGGTCTCTAGCTTGGTTTTATAAGTCTTTAAGTGTGTTAATCCTAACAAAACTTAAGGGTGGTGTTGGTGCATCAAAAGCTTGGAGTTTTACACTCTTACTAATCTTCCTCTTCATCTATTAACCTCCTAACTTGGAGTAGGTACATCCCTTTAAACTAGCTCTTTTACATTTAAGCATATTTTCTAGACTTGATCTATTTTGGAATTCATATTTAATGGTTAAACATATTGAAAGTTTTTCATGATAAATTGCTTCCGCTTTAATCTTGTAACATGAATGTTTATGAAACTTGTTAATATGATGAATTCCAACAATGGTATCTAGAGCCGAGGTCATAGAAATATGCTTCTTGTATTTGGCTTGAAAACCCATTTAGATTACAATCTAGTAACATGCATGAAACTAGAATGTAAAAAAATTTTGGGTTTTGGATGGGGGTATTTTTTGGCCGAAATTTTGGGGTTCCAAAAGGGGTTTGGAACTTCAAATTTGGTCATGTTTTGTTGTTAGTTGTTGTTCACAATCAAGCCTTGACCTTGTGGTTGAATTTGTGTATGTTTGGTTGCATATTATTGGTTGTAATATTCATTCATTTGGTTTGTAATAATCTTGTAATTTGGCTATGTAATTTATTTTATTTTGGTATGTAAAATAGATTAGGTTGTAATTTCCTTTTCCTAGAAAAAATGTATTAGGTTGTATATTTTTTTTGTAAATAAAAAGAAGATACAAGATGATGAAGACATGAAGAACACAAGGAGCATTTGGATGCAAGATTAAGTGGGAGATTTTAAAATCTCTTACTTAGTGTTAAAAACCCTTAACCCGGTGACATTTGTTTTCGGCTAAACAAATGTCCACCAAAATGGCTAGATTGTGAACATACTTATTTTGTGTGGTTGTTTGTATGTTTATGGATTGTATGTTTGATTGCAACAAATTAATCACACAAGTTAACAACAAACAAAACGACAATTTAATTGGTTAATTAGACGTATTAATGACATGCAAAATAGAAATTTAAATGGTTAAATTGAAAAGGCAACTAAAGACCTTAATAAATGGTTATTAAGAACAAGAAAAGGATAACAAATATAAATTGGTTTATATCAAGTAATTGGCTCAATTACAAGACATGAAATTGGTTTTTCATAAGTACCATACACTAAATGCATGTTGGTGTATGGCATAAAAGTTTTCTCAAACTAGTATTAATGAAAACTTAAATCCCTTTTACAAACAAGGTAAACAAGTTTAACGCCATCCTATTGTGTGACACTTAAAAGTATTAGGGAACTCATGATGGGATAAAGGTCACCTAACCGTTGTGAGCAAACTAATATGATTGAGGTAAATTTCGCATGCTTGTGGGATAAAGGTCACCTAACCACTTGAATGTTAAATTTACAAGTCTATACAAGTAGGATGACTTGATTTGGGAATCATGAACTTAGGGTCACCGAAGCATGAGGAACAAATAGGCGTTGATGGGATAAATATGCCATGCAAAAGGATTGCATGATCCCATACTCTAGAAGTTGCAAATGGATTGCAATTGTCATTTATTGACTACCTAGCTAAATCAAATTGCGGGATAAAGGTCACCTAACCGAAATTTGGTTTACCGTTGGATTCTAGAATTTAATAATTCAATTTGATTTAAAGGGTATTGAATGTTAAATTAAAATCGATACTTAAACGAACTTTGTTAAATTTTGTAGATGGCCGCCAATAACAACAACATCCCAAACGCACCAATCAACTTTAATAACCTATCATTGAGGTCCATCCTCGAAAAGGAAAATAACTCCCAATCTGTTTCATCTAATGTACTAAAGATGAAAAGCCTCATTGATCGACTGCACCGTCTCAACAGTCCCGTGTCTAATGAATTAACCACGGACCTTATCCTCAACTCTATGTCAAAAAGGTTTGACACATGCGTGTTGAATTACAGCATGAATGATTGGGATAAGAGCATTGGCGAATTACATGCCATGCTAAGGACGGATGAATCAAGCATGGGTAAAAAGGCTTCACCCATGCTCATGATCAAACAAGGTGGATCCAAGGATGAATCCTCTTCTAAGCCAAAGGTGGCTAAGAAGAAAGGACCCACCTACAAGGGCAAAGGAAAAGGGAAGATGGTTGCCCCAACCAACAACACTAAATGGCAAAAGGTTGCCAGACAAGCAAACCCCAAGGAAGATCCGTGCTTTGGTTGCGGTGTGATAGGTCACTGGAAACGCAACTGCCCGGTCTACCTAAAGGAGTTGAATGCAAAGAGGGATGCAGGGCAAACCTCAGGTAATGTATACATGATATACGTTGAGCTTAGTATTACTTCTTCTAATACATGGGTATTAGACACAGGATGTGGAACTCATATTTGAAATTCATTGCAAGGGTTCATAAGAAGTAAACTAAATACGGGAACAACAAGTCTCTACATGGGAAATGGTGCAAAGGTGCACGTAAAAGCTCAAGGAGACTTTGTTTTAAAGCTACCAAGTGGTTTGGAGCATATATTGAAAAATGTTTTGTATGCACCTGATTTAACACGAAACATTATTTCTGTTTCCCGTTTAAGACAATGTGGTTTTAATCTTAATTTTATTAATGATGATATCCATGTCTTTTTGAATGATATGTTCTATTTTAAGGCCTCATCTTTGAATGGTATTTATGAATTGGTTCATGATAACACATCATTCGATAGCTCAATATACCAAGCAAGCACCAAGAAGCTCAAAATGGATTTGAGTGATTCCTACTTGTGGCATTGTCGCCTTGGTCACATAAACAAGAATCGAATGCATACACTTCAAAAGAAAGGTCTTTTGAAATCAAGTGACCTGGACTCGTTTGATGTATGTGAATCTTGTTTACAAGGCAAAATGACTAAAGCACCTTTTAAAGGGAATTTTGAAAGGGCTAAAGACTTATTGGGATTAATACATTCGGATGTATGTGGACCTTTTAAGCCCATGACGAGGAATGGTGAAAGATACTTCGTTACTTTCATTGATGACTTCAGTCGTTTCGGATATGTCTACTTATTAAGACACAAGGATGAAACTTTTGAAGCATTCAAAGAATATCAAAACGAAGTACAAAATCAACTCAACAAGACAATTAAGGTACTTCGTACCGATAGAGGAGGTGAATACCTAAGCGACGCTTTCCAAGATCATCTCAAAGGTTGTGGGATTATCTCGCAACTCACTCCTCCTGGAACACCACAACTTAATGGAGTTTCCGAAAGGAGGAACCGAACCCTAATGGATATGGTTCGATCAATGATGGCTAGAAGCTCGTTACCTCTATCATTTTGGGGTTATTGCCTATGCTCCGCGGCTCGTATTCTAAATATGGCCCCAACCAAGAAAGTGGATCGAACTCCTCATGAGATGTGGTTTGGAAAACCTCCATCTCTTTCATACTTAAAGGTATGGGGATGTGAAGCTTATCCTAAGCGTTACGTCCCTAGTAAGTTGGATGCTCGATCCACGAAGTGTATCTTCATAGGATATCCCAAGGATGATATGGGATACTATTTCTATGATCCATCCGAGCAGAATGTATTTGTTGCTCGGAAGGCGGAATTCCTTGAAACTAAGTTCCTAATGGAAGGAAATAGTGAAAGGAAGATAGATCTTGAAGAGGTTCAAGATCAAGTAGATGATACACAATTGGTTGACACTAGCACTCAACATGAAAATGTTGAGAGTGATCAAATGGATGATCAAAATACACAAGACATTCGTAGATCTGGTAGGATTAGCAATCCTCCTGAGAGATATGGGTTTCTCATAGATGGTTGCTATACGGTTGATTTGGATGAACCAACAAACTACCAAGATGCTTTATCAAGGATTGATAAAGATAAATGGCAGGAAGCCATGAACGCTGAGATGCAATCCATGTATGACAACCAAGTTTGGGAACTTGTTGCTCAACCTCCTGGCTCTAGGCTAGTTGATTGTAAATGGCTTTTCAAAATGAAAACCGACATACATGGAAACTTGGATACATATAAAGCTAGACTTGTAGCAAAAGGTTTCACTCAAACTCAAGGGGTTGACTATGATGAAACTTTTTCGCCTGTGGCAATGCTAAAGTCTATTAGGATATTATTTGCCATTGCTGCTCATTATGATTACGAAATATGGCAAATGGATGTCAAGACCGCTTTCCTAAATGGATATCTTATGGAAGATGTCTATATGGTTCAGCCTGAAGGTTTTGTTGATCGGAAATATCCTAAAAAGGTATGCAAGTTAAAGAAGTCAATCTACGGATTGAAACAAGCATCTAGAATGTGGAATCATCGTTTTAATGAGGAAGCTGAGAAATTTGGCTTCATTAAAAATGGTGATGAAGCTTGTGTATATAAGAAAGCTAGTGGGAGCACTGTCATGTTCCTTGTACTATATGTGGATGGTATATTATTATTTGGAAATGATATTCCACAAATGCAAGGAGTTAAGACTTGGCTAAGTAGCTGCTTCTCCATTAAGGATATTGGAGAAGCAAAATACATTTTGGGGATTGGGATCTACAGGAATAGATCCAAGAAATTGATAGGTTTGAATCAAAGCGCATACATTGAAAAGGTCTTGAAAAGGTTCAAGATGGAGAACTCTAAGAAAGGTTTGGTACCTATTCAAAGAGGAACACTTCTCAGTTCATCTCAGTGTCCCACCACAAAAGATGAACAGGAGAGAATGAAGAATGTCCCATACGCGTCTGCTATTGGGTCAATTATGTATGCAATGATATGCACTAGACCGGATGTGTCATGCGCTCTCAGCTTGACAAGTAGATACCAGAATAACCCTGGAAACAGTCATTGGGTTGCTGTTAAAAGTATATTGAAATACCTTAGGAGGACTAAGGATATGTTTCTAATATACGGGTCTGGTGAGGAGGAACTTGCAGTAAAAGGTTACGTGGATGCGAGTTTCCAAACTGATCGAGATGACTCTCGATCACAATCCGGTTATGTCTTCACATTAAATGGAGGTGCGGTCTCCTGGAAGAGTTCAAAACAGGATGTTGTTGCATTATCCACTACAGAATCGGAGTACATTGCCGCATCATTGGCAGCACAGGAAGCTGCATGGATGAAGAAATTCATCGACGACTTAGGAGTGGTCCCTTCCATTCAAGACCCTCTTGAGATCTTTTGTGACAACGAAGGTGCGATTGCTCAAATCAAGGAACCTCGTGCTCACCAAAAGACCCGTCACATTGAGCGGAGATTCAACTACATTAGGGATGAAGTTGAAAAGGGAAAGATATGTATTCGCAAAGTTCACACAGATCATAACATAGCGGATCCACTCACGAAACTCTTATATGGAGCAAAACATGAAGGACATGTTTGTGCATTAGGGCTTCGATATTCTAGTGATTGGTCATGATCTGTTTTAAGTATTGTAATGGAACGAAGTGGTTCAAACTCATTATATAATTATGGTTCAATTTATTTTGAGTTAAGTTCCTATTTTGCATATTTTATCCATGAATAAGTTATTATTCTAAATTCCGTAGTCGATCACATTTGTGGGAACAAGTGTGAGGTTTAGACTATTATGAACGTGGATTGGTATACATTCACGAACTGAATGTGGGGCAAGGTTGCTACCAAGGTTCATAGATATTTGTGGGATACAAATATTGGTTATCCATGAATAAGCTATTATTCTAAATTCCGTAGTCGATCACATTTGTGGGAATGAGTGTGAGGTTTAGACTATTATGAACTTGGATTGGTATACATTCATAGGTTGAATGTGGGGCAGGGTTGCTACCAAGGTTCATAGATATTTGTGGGATACAAATATTGGAAGACCCGCTCTCAAGATTTACTGTATGGAGCCTTTGTGGTTGATCACATGTAATCTTGAGTAAAGGCGAATATCATCGTATCCTCTGACCTGAGATACATATTGGGTCCTGATATTCACCGAGTATTATGCCTTGATTCTTTCCTTCGCTATTCTGAAATATGGTAGTACATAAGGAAGAGCTCAGGTATAATACAAAGTGTGTATCTAGGACGTATGTAGTCAAGATGGAATTTGTCCCTCTTATTCGTTGAGAGTCAGATGTCTAAGGCCTGATAAAGTTAAATCTATAAGAGAGTGGTCACTCTGTATCTCTTGGATTTGACATGACATCTAGGATGAAAGGATATAATGAAAAGATTCACCTATATATCAATTCGAGTTGGGTACTCGAAAGGGATGATGTTATTGAATGGCACAAAGTCATAACATATTGGGGGTGATGGACGGTCGTTAGGTGGTATCCATTACTTGCATTAATTTCTTATGTTTCTCGTGCAAGTGGGAGATTGAAGGTATTTCGTATGCCCGAGAGACATATTAAATTGATGTGGCTAATATGTTATGATCCAAGTCGGGTCATACCCAATAACAAACTTACCGACACCTTATACGTATTTGATCTTAACGATTGGATCATTAAACAAATACGCGACACTTGGATTTTAGAAAATCGGGTTTCTAAAATATCATCACTTGAGATAAATTATTTGGATAATTTATATATGATATGGATTTAGTTATTTATAGGTTTAAATAACTATATTGTGTTATTTTTTAAGTGGTTTATATAAATATGAAAGTAGTAAATATTTATTTGGTTTCTTTTACAAGTTTTATAAAAATTGCTACATTTTATATAAACACAACAAGAGTGCAGATTTGGGTCTCCAAGAGAGCCCTCTCATGCTCACTTTTGATGGTTCCAACATAGCACAATTACTTAGGTGCATGCTCTTGACTTGTGACAAAAAGACACATGCATACATATTCTCTCAAGTGAAAGAAAAATAAGCACAAAAAAGAGTTTCCTGCTGCCTCCTTCTGTCGTGATTTTACAGCAGCAATAAGGGGTTCAATTCTGATTTTGAAAGCTTATTTTCAAGTGTAAATAAATCCTAACTAAAGGCTAGGGTGTTGGTGATAAGTTTGGGGTATAATCCCTTGAGGTTTCATCATTTTGAGGCTTGCATTCGTCATCATTTCAAGGTTGCTGCTGGCTGAATTTTCCAGCAAATATAAGAGGTCTCTAGCTTGGTTTTATAAGTCTTTAAGTGTGTTAATCCTAACAAAACTTAAGGGTGGTGTTGGTGCATCAAAAGCTTGGAGTTTTACACTCTTACTAATCTTCCTCTTCATCTATTAACCTCCTAACTTGGAGTAGGTACATCCCTTTAAACTAGCTCTTTTACATTTAAGCATATTTTCTAGACTTGATCTATTTTGGAATTCATATTTAATGGTTAAACATATTGAAAGTTTTTCATGATAAATTGCTTCCGCTTTAATCTTGTAACATGAATGTTTATGAAACTTGTTAATATGATGAATTCCAACAGTCTTGACCTAAACCAATAGGTCGTATCAATAACGGTAAATACGATAGGTCAAAGATGTTTAATTAGTCATATGGCTCGTTACGACTCGATTATGTAGCATGTGAATCAAATTGTCAAGTTTCATGCAAGATACAAGTACAGAAACAAGTTAGGAAGGTTGCATAATCATTTGGTTAAGTTTGACAAAAAGTCAAACTTTGGTCGGTCAAAGTCAACGAAAGTCAACACGTTCGGGTCGGGTCCCGAACTATTTTTCTGAGGTTTTTATTCATATATAAGCATGTTAGAACAAGTCTCATGTGAATCGGAGGTCTAGAACGGGCCAAACATTTTTCACATTTGGGACAAGGAGGTCAGAACCTGGCCCCCTTATATGTCGCGCCGCGACAGGAAAGGGCCGCGCCGCGGCAAAGGCCGGGTGCTGGTGCCTGGCCAGTCCCAAATGTTCAAGTCTCAATCCAAAACTTTTTTTTGTGCATAAAACACAAACCGCTAACACTTAGGACTCGCACCTTATATCGTTGGAAAGCTCTTTTGACGTAGAATGCAACTAAACACCATTCATCAATCAAAAACCTCATTTGTAACAACCGAGTTTTCAAACCAAGTGATCATTCAATGCACACATTAATGCTTCAAACTCACCAATGCACATTTAATGATTTAGGCATTCAATGCATACATATGACATGCCATTTTGTAGGTAATTGAGCATACAATACAACTAACAACTTACTAACAACAAATCATGGCAATCAATGCATCAAATAATCATTTCAAGTTCATTAAACCCTAGCTCAATTCCACCAAAAATCACTAAACAAGTTCTTAGAGTTTTCAACCTATACATCAAAATGAAGCTAGTAACACTAGGAACACATTTAATACATGCATTTATAACATTTAACAACATTTAATCATCTAAAACTCAAGATTAAACACACCCATTTTGCTAGTTCATGCAAGTTACTTCCAAACAACAAATCAAGCAATTCAAACACATAATCTTGTTAGACTAGAGCCATAGACACTAATTAACAACCTTGTAACTCAAAAAATCTCAAGAACACAAAAATTAGTGATTTTAGAAAGTTACCCAAATGCAATGAGATTGGTATGGAATCGAAGAGGAGATCACGAGGAGTTCAAATATGTAATTTGTTTGGCTCGAAGCTTGATCGATTTAGTATGGATGATGATTTGCTTTTTGATGAATTTAAAGAAAATATGAAAGTAGAGAATGAAAAGAGAAAAGAAAATGAAAAATGGAGGTGGAAGATGGTTGACTAGTCAAGTGCTAGTCACCATTTTGGGGTTTTGGCAAAACAAGTCCCTCAAGTTGTAGTCGGGTGCGTTAAATTACCTGAACGAGATAATTTGAAACGCGTATTAACGGGAGATGTTATAAACATATAACGGAGTTTAAAATAGTTAAACGGAAAAGTAGACGGAAAAAGGCGGGATGTTACATGGCAGACTTTTGTAGATTCTGTCCTTTATTCTTATTGGCTAATTTGTAATTGTTTGTCCTTTTTGTCTCCATTTCCTTTTTATGTTTTTGTCTTATCTAGAAAATAGCTGTTAAGCTTCTCCTATAAATAGAGAGCTCTTGTAATTGTAAAACTTGGTTGATGATTGAATGAAAAGTTTGATAGAGCTTATCTATTTACAAAATCTCTGTGTCTTTATGAATCTTTGATTCCGGTGGCTAAGAGTGGTTTCTTTATCAGTGTTTGTGGTGTTACTTTATCAAACATTGTGGTGAAATCCAAATCTTCATATCTGATATTATAGTTGTGGTGGAATCTTTATCAGCTGTAGTTGAAGATTTGGAGTGTTTCTAGATCTCTAATTGTGGTGGTATCTTTATCAATTAAGGGTTTAGATTCTTTATTCTTTGTGTTCCTATTTCAATGTTTTATACTCTTTTTTGGGGTTGTTACTATTACAAATTGGGGGTTTGTTTTCAGATCTGTTGGGTGAAGAAAGCTTGTTCTAAATTGCATTTTTAAAGTCATAATTATGCATCAGTTAGTGAACTCGTTTATAGATAGCTTTTGTCTTAGATGATTGCTTCTTTGGCGCGAGTTTCCGTTCCCGTGTTTCTTTTGTAATCTTTGTTAAGAGCGTTTTCCTTTGAAAAACGATCTCGTTTTTAGATGAGTTTTAGTTTTTTTGGCCAAAAAAAAAAAAGGCCTAACATGCTTATTCATGTTGGTGTTTAACACGCTTGGTTTTGGGCAAACCACATGTGAACTGTTACTGCATATACAAGTCAATATATCATTACAAGGTAATGTAAGTAGAAAATCACAATATATGACTTAAAACGGAAATAAGCATTTCATCAAAATACCTGGCGGCAGAAACATTAACATTTAAACAATTTTTAACTCAATCCATAAAATAAAGCTAAATCTTCGTTACTGCACTTTTCATCAAAGATATCTATTACAACAAATTGTTTTCATCAAGATATGAGCGTCACATGCAGATTCACGGTTATGAACGATAGAAAAAAAAAAAAGATGATGATGAACATGAATATCCACAAATAATAAAACAATGACAACAACCAAGATAATCACATCAAACTCAAATTAACGATTACTTACAATATGATTATGATGAATTGACCTATCCAATCCATTATCAACAATTACCTACATTTCTACTAAATTCTTGATCACTTACATCCTTTTATGTTTTAAATTATTCTATATAGATCTGATTAAGATAAAGAAATAAGATAATATAAGCAGATTGAAAACAAATACTCCAAAGAGATACAAATAGATAAAAACTGTTTGGATTAGACGTTGGAAAAGGTACACGCGTGTATGTTGGAAGTTGTAGAGCACGTTTTGTACACATGGAACAAGGGCCCAATGCAGTAAAAGGAGTTGAATTTATAAGAGCGCTCGTAGTGGTGTCGCCGTTAGGGCCGCCCTCCATCCCGTACTAGAAGGGCGCCGATACTAGCACCATATATTACATCCGCCTTTGATCGACCGCCTTCCATATTGCTACACTTCGACATTTTGAATCACGGATACACTTCAATTTAAACGGCTATTTAATTATATTTACAACGGCTATTTAATTTTCTTTTTAAATTTCCTATATATATACATACACCACAACACAATAACTCCACAACACAACAACTCCACAACTCTACAACAAATACACACTCAACATTTACACTCTATATACAACAATATCCAAACAATGAATAATATCGATTACGATTTAGAAGACCTCGTACAAGTAACAAGTGCGTACGATCCGCAACAACAACTCGATATTCTTGATTTTTTAGATGCCGAAGAAGAGGAAGAAAATCAACAACCTATTCCAAAAAATCCAAGAAGGTATTTTCATAGAGATCGGGCTGGAAGGGCTACACTCTTGTGGAATGATTACTTTTCCGACACACCAACCTTCCCCGAAGATAAATTTCGAAGAAGGTTTCGAATGAGCTGTCGATTGTTTAACCGTATATCCGCAGGTATACTCAGTTATTCTCATGAACCTATTCCTTCATACCTTAAATATTTTCATCAAAGAAGGGATGCAACCGGTTTACTCGGATTTACTATTTATCAAAAAATCACATCCGCTATAAGACAATTAGCATACGGTGTTGCTCCTGATATTTTTGATGAGTATTTGCATATTGGTGAAACAACATCATACCGTTGTTTAGAAAATTATTGCAAAAGTGTTATACATTTATATTCAACCGAATATTTAAGAAAACCTAATACTCATGATGTTCAACGTTTAATTACAAAACATGACCAAATACATGGTTTTCCGGGCATGCTCGGTAGTCTAGATTATATGCATTGGGCTTGGAAAAATTGCCCAGTTTATTGGAAAGGTCAATACACACGAGGCGATCATGGTCACCCAACAATAATGTTGGAAGCGGTCGCCTCGTATGATTTGTGGATTTGGCACGCTTACTTTGGACCAGCTGGTTCAAATAATGATATCAATGTGTTAAATCAATCCGATTTATTTAAAGAGTTACTTGAAGATAGAGCTCCACCGTGTAACTATACGGTGAATGGAAAACAATTTACAAAAGGGTATTATTTAGCGGACGGAATTTATCCTGATTGGGCGACCCTTGTGAAATTGTTCAAAAGTACGGTTGAACCAAAAACAACAAAATTCAAAAGGTACCAAGAGTCAGCAAGAAAGGATATCGAACGAGCTTTCGGTGTTCTTCAAGGTCGTTTTGCAATCATTAACTACGATTTTCTACCATTCATCGTTTCCTCCGAGACAACCTTATCGAACACATTTGGAGTTTACCACCAAATGTACGTATTAGACCTAACCAACAAGCAGGACCTTCGGCAAATGAAGCAGGACCTTCGGGGACTAATAACGAACATGAAGAGGACGACGAAGAGGATGACGAAGAGGAGGAAGAAGAGGACGACGGAGAGGAGGAGGAAGACGAAGACGATGACTAGTTTGAAATGTTTTATTTTAGTACTTTGTAATTTTTTTTATTTTTAGGACTATGTAATGTTTTTATTTTATTTTTATGACTTTGTAATGTTTTTTTTTTTAAGGAATTTGTAATGTTTTTTTTATTAATAAAACTTTTATTTTTATTAATATTAATTGTTGTATATAAGTTAATATTAATATAAAAGTTTAATATAAAAAAACAGAGGTGGGACCAAGTGATGGGTATGTCATGGATGTTAGCATTTAGTGGTTGGTTAGTGATGGGAAGAAGGTGCTGATGTGGCGCTGATGTGGCAGTCAGTGATCCCATGACGGACCGTCATGGTTAAGAGTGGTCTAATTATTACTCCCCGTCCTAGAATGAGTGTCTTATTTGATTTTTTAAGGTCAATTTTTTTTTGATATTTTTACTTTAAATATTTTTATTTATGTTATATAATATTTGATGAAAATTATATGAATAGATTCGATTTTAAAATGTGTTTTCATTGATATAACTTTTATCAAATACTAGGTTTTGAGCCCGTGCGTTGCACGGCTACTCAACATCCGTTTTAAATAAGTCACTTATTTTTATTTTGATGACGCTTGATCTACATTTTCAAGCAATATTTGTGGTTGCGTTTAAGGGGGACATGTCAACCCAATAACTTAAGTGTGGTTAATTTGAGCCCGTATTCTATTTTTAATAAGTCATAGTTGTTAAAAAATGACACATTTCTAGTATGTTAGTATGTTTCGTTGGCAAAACGGAACTATAAAATACATATAGTTTTTATATTGCGTGTAGTTGCAACAACAAAAAATTGCTCGAGTTCTATCAGATTTAAGAAATCTGTTGAATCTAATTATGTTATGACATAATTTTACTAATAAGAGTAATACGTTACCATTCCCTCAAAATTAGTATTAAAAATTGTTTGGTAGTTTTTCTTATGATTTTATATTAACAAATGTGTGCATGAATATACTATAATAATAGGAGATGTGTGTATAAACAAATGTCTGTAGTTTTTCTAATGATTGTAGTAGTACATAGGAGTAGGATGAAATATGAATTAAATTGTGTAATATTGGGTTTACTGAAGTTTTTAAATTAAATGGTTACATATGGTAGTTTTAGCATTTAAATAGGGTATATATGATATTATGTTATTTACTTGGGTAAATATGTAATTTTAAATGTTGATAAAGGTATATATGAATAATTGTGACATGTGGAAATTACACTTGGCTTAATATGCAATATTTAAGGAGCTAATGACATGTAAGCAAATCAAATCTCTCTTTTATATAGATAGATAGAAAGATTATATAACACAAATTAACAATATTTGAAGTCAAAGTTTCAAAAGAAATATCACAAAAGTCACACATGACACTTATTTTAAAACGAATGGAGTAATTAAATTTTTGAATATAATTATCTGAGATTAAAATACGTAATACACCTAATTCTATTCAATCTAATTTAATAAATTTAATTTAGTTCTTTTAAAAACACTTAATATTAAATTATAATGATCATGACATTGTCAAATTGGTTAGAGCAAGGCCATGTTCAGTTCAACTATTTTCTTTAATTGTGGATTTAAATTTGTTAAATATAAGTAATTCGTGCTAATGACATCATTAATTAAATATTAGGATTATTAAGAAATGTCATGTAAGCAAAGATGATGTCATAAGGATAATAACTTATAGATATAAATTAACTACATATCTAAAACTAACTTTTGTTATAATATCTATAACTAACTTTTGTATAGATGATGATGCATGTAGCCCATTGGGCCTAGTAATTGGACTTGGTTCATGGGTTGGCATTGACTCATTGAGTTTCCTCCAAAACTCTATTATCTCTTAGAGTGGTCCTAACCATGACAAACTTTCTCAATAGAATTAGCTGCAACATCAGCACTACATGAGCACTTTTTCACGAGGACTAACTCAAGACTAAACACTACCAACCATGACATATTTTCTTAAATTTTAGAACTTAAAATTACACTTTCATTAAATTTAAATTAAAACTACGATAAAATATAAATTACATTTTTATTTAAGATAGACAAAAAATCAAATTAAATTAAATTTAAAATTAGACTAAAATTATAAAAGCTATTATTTATCTTTGTCGTCGGGAATGTGTGAAAATCCCGCTTCATCTTGATTATTTGAAGGTATCAATGTCGGATTATGTTGAATACAATAATTAGATGGAAGACTCGACACGTGTTCCACAAGCATATCTCGTAGTAATCAATGAATGTCCGCATCTCGTATTTCCACTTCCATCTGAAGTTCCACATCAACCCTTTCTTAGAATGTTCCTCGTGTACGTCGAACCAGACGATAATTCTCCCCGAGTGCACAAAATGCACGGCCATTGTCCTCGGTTATTTTATTGTGTAAGATCACATATGTGTAAGAAAGTGGTGAAATGAGAATGTATAAAAGAATTGAGAATATGAATATGTATATATAGTGTAAATTTGATATATTAGAAGAAAAAAAAAATTAGTCGTTTCCTTTTTTTACTTTTATTCTTCCCAACAACTACTTTTTTGTAAGATTGATCTGTGATGCTATCTGCTTCAGAAAGAAAGAAAAAAGGGCGGGCGATGCAGGGCGGACCGGTGCCATCGGCGCCCTGCTGGGTTGCTTCGTGAGCGGTCTCTATCACCTAACTGTTGGAAGCACTCTTATAAATAGAGGGGCTAGTCAAGCAATTAGAGTACACAATCCTACATAATCTTTGTGACGACCCGGAGATTTCCGACCAAATTTAAACTTAATTTTTATATGTTTCGATACGATAAGCAAAGTCTGTATGGTTGAATCTCATATATTTTTAAGTGTTTTCATTTATGCAATTACCCTTTGACTGTGCTCGACGATTCACGAACCTTTAATTGTAACTAGGAATGTAAATAAAAATAATTATATATGTAAATAGTTATATTAGTATTAATGAACTATTAAGTAATTTAGTTATTATGAAAGCTAACTTTAAATAAATAAAGATTATTATTTTGAATATATACATATAGTATATTGTATATAAATGGTTCAAACATATTTTTGCCAACGTTATCAAAATATTAAATGTATAATGTTATACTTTGTGATTAATTGTTTAATATACATAATTAATTATCTACTTAACATTTAAAACATAATTGTATATATATAGTAGTATACATATATATAAATATAAATCTATATATGATTTCTAATCAAGATTATATTGTAATATATATATTACATATCTATTAAATATTACATCAAATTAATTACAAGTTTAAAATATAATTGTTATACTAATGTTATTATTACTTCCATTATTATTATTAACATTAATATTAATAGCAATATATAAAAGTTAATACATGTAAGGTATTATAATTACTAATATTATTATTATCATTATTATTATAAATAGTATTATTATTATTATTATTATTATTATTATTATTATTATTATTATTATTATTATTATTATTATTATGTATAATATTAAAATCATTATTATTATAGTTATATTTATTAATAATATTAATTATAATCTATAAAAAATAAATATATAAAGAGATATATATATATATATATATATATATATATATATATATATATATATATATATATATATATATATAGAGAGAGAGAGTGATATATAGATATAAATAAATATATACAACTATATTTATTAGGAAATTAGTATTCTTATTTATTTATCATTATTATTTATTATTATAGATACTAATATACTTATTAATTATATAATCCATGAATAATGATAAAGGGAACGAATCTGTACACATCAATACTGTGATCGAGCTTTAATATCCTTGTTGCTATCTGCAATTTGTTAGAAGTCATCTCATAGCACACTTATAAACAAAATTTGCTAGCCTTCATTTTCTCCTAATCGTACGAATTTCTTTATCATCTGCTTTATTTTATTTTTTATCTTTATCTCTGCTTCTGCTCTTGATTTGATTATGTCGAACCCATCAGACATCACAAAACAACATTTGAGTTATATACTATCGTTGCATCAATTATTCAATGGCACACATTAAATTCTTTGCTACAATTTCAAAAGAAATCAAACAGATAAATGGATATACAACTAGTTATTCTCTGTTTTTACTTCATTTTTCAATGAGCTCGAAATCAAATTCAATTTCAAAATCTGTAAATGTAGTAATGTTAGGATTATTTTATTGAAACTTTCTGCAAGATTTGAAACTCCAATTCATTTTATTAATTACAAATTTCTAAGTCAAAGTTTGGGTTTTCAAAAGTCAACATTTGTGTTCATCAAAAAATTTGATTCCTGTAAGTTATTTTCAGTTAAACTGAGGATCCATATAGTTTCTAGGAGTCCTTTACAAACTATTTCATGTTGTAAATTATAGCTAAATCGCTTTTAATTTCAAAATCACCATATGAGTTACCATCGTGATTTTTCAAACTGCAGGTACCTCTGTTTGGGATTTTTATTTTATTTTCTGTTGATTCCAATAATCACAAATCGACTTTTGTTTGTTTAATTATCCTAAAACCAGTTTTGAGTTCGTGTTTTGATTAATGGATTGATTTATTGATTCTTGGTCGATGTAAATATGGGAGAAGATGAAGAACAGCAGAAATAGGTTAAATAAAAATGGTTTATGGTTTATAACAGAAAAGTAAAAGCAGCGAGATGGTTTGGGTACTTGTAGGGTAATCAAGAGGTCACGGGTTCGAAACCCGTTTGTGGCATTCTTTTTACTAAAGTCTTGGAAGGTAGTTTCTATTACCATTTTTATTTTTGTTATTATTATTATTATTATTATTATTATTATTATTATTATTATTATTATTATTATTATTATTATTATTATTATTATTATTATTATTATTATTATTATTATAATAAACTTAAAAGTTTTAAAACTTACAAAAAATTAGTGGGAAGCCTAGAGAGAATCTGGGCCCCCACACCTCTAGCAATAGCAAAACTTATCCTAGTAAAAATATGAGCAGCAGCACCGGCACCAATATCTTGCGCCATCGAACTCTTCTGAACCCCCTTTAGCAAAGAAACGGCCTTTTTTCTAATTCCCCAAGGGAAGAAAATGAGAAAGGAATGAAACCATAACCAATCGCCTGACAGCTAGATCCGTACTTGACCTACTTCCGACGAGCCGCATTAACCACAGCACGTCCAGGGACAAAGTCAGAAAGCCCAGACTGTGTCAAAGGAGAAGACCAAGTCAAATCAACACAAACATCGCGACCACAATCCCTGGAATAAAGTAACACATCTGCAGGTCTGAGGGCCCTGTCGTTCTCTCCAGACAACCCAATGTCAACCTCCTTTCTCGCTGAAATCCCAGATCGATAACAAACATCAACAAGGGAATCCCGAACAACATTATGTCGATGCTTAATACCCACCACACCAGTACAAGACACCGCGTGATCCCCGAAAATATCCCCAGTAAAAACCCTTGAACAGGCAGAGCATGCCGTCGAGATAGAGAACAATGGAACACCCAACCGGTAGCACAACACACATCGGTAAGTCTTTGCGTTCATCGTCTGACCCAACCCCAAAATAGGGACTGCCCTTAGCCAATCAGAGGTGTGATCACCCTGTTGTGATTTCCATAAGGCCAATTGTCGAGGAGATAACGAAAAAGAGGATTCTGCAGAAGCGGTAACCTTTGTGAAATAAACATCTGCCAATTTCTTCATGAGTATTGGGGCAGCGACCTCACTCAGATTACCTAAAATATCAAACCCAACCATTTTATTAAACAGACCCAATGCATCTTCAAAAGCACGACCAAGACCAACAATACCCACATGACGTAGGAGCTTGGTCTGCAACCCAGCAGACTGTAATCGAGAAGCCAGAAAAGCATAATGAAGAACATCTCCCGCAGAATAAACACCAAGCCCTCCAAATGCAAATGGCAAGGTGGCAAGCCGCCACTGCCAATCACCAAACCCAGGCCCTGAAGCAGTAACAATACGATCCAAGGAAGATCGAAGGGCTCCATCGAAAGCACGTTGAGCCGCCTCAAATATACTAGGAGGACAAGTATGCAAGGTAAAGTAGAGTTTAGAAACTCCCGTACATGCCCTAAGCAACAACAACTCACACTGAGGATCATCAAGCTTAGCAACCTTATCCATAAGCGCAATGGACTTGGTCACCCTTTGCATCACCAGTTCACTACTAAAACCAGGATCGAAACTTGCGGGGGCCCCAAGCAACTTAACACCATTTAAAGGTCGAGCAATATTAGGAGGAAAGACACCTACTTTCCTGCTGCGAGGGTCCTCCGTAGGCCAGAAAATTTCAGTTTTTTCAACGTTGAGATGTAGCCCAAAACGAGGCCCATCCTCCATAATAAAATGCAAAACCTTCCCCACAACCAAAGTGTCCCCAATAATAGTGCCATCATCCAAATACCATGCCTGAAGACAAACCTCAAAATTATCTCTGATTTTAGAAACCAAGGGTTGTAAGACCAAAGCAAAAAGCAGCGGACCAAGGGGATCACCCTGTTGCACCCCTTGAGAAGACCATAAGGTGTGGTTCCCATAATACAATCTGGCAGGATTAGAGTAGCAAAATTCAACCCACCGAGAAATGTTCAGACAAAGGCGGCGAACTTCACGTAACATGACCGTACGATCAACAAGATTGAATGCATTTTGAAAATCAACTAATAACATAGAGAGGCCAACATCAGAGCCACGATCCTCAATCAACCGATTCACAGTATGAAGAATAGCCTCGCCACCTAAAGAAACACCAACACCAAATTGAAGACCATTGAAGTAACTTCCCAAAGACTGGCCAACCATAGCAGCGCCAACCTTCAAAACAAGACGTTGCCAAACAGTACCCACAGCTATAGGACGAAGACCCCCGTCGGGATTGACAAGCGGTGTGAGGGGAGCACTGGCTATATACTCTCCTAATTCCATAGGGCACCTTCCAGCTAGAAAGAGATTAACAACCCCGGTAATAGAGCCAACCAACTCATCCGAGACTGCCACAGCAGCACCACTCAAGCAATCCATAAGGTGTTGTGCATGTAAACCATCCCTACTACATGATGTGCCTCGAGGAAAACTTTTAATCTGGCCCAAAACAACAGCAGAAGTCGTAATGAGGTGAAGGTGATCAACCGGCATATTAGGAAAGGATGGAGCTATAGAAGAAGGGTTCTTAGACAGCAAGTCCGCCAGTGTGGCATCATTATAAGGAGCAATGCATGATGAAGAAAGAACACGAACTGCAGCGATGTAATGGCCATCACAAATCTTCCTACGACACTGCTTAATATTACGCACTTCCAAATCAAGGACCTCATCATCAACCACTGACAACATAGGAGAATCCTCTGCCAAATACTCCCTCACAAGCTGTAAACTTCCACCCGCTGTCCCCCAAGAGCAAATAGCACAGGAAATATTCTCTTCCTGATGCCGACGCTTTATCGAAGACCTAGACTCACGACTACTCCGTGGCCGGAAGGTTTTAAGGCTACAAAGAGGTAACACCAACAAAGAGACCCAACTAGAAATGTCATCAGGCTTAGAGATCACCTTATCAAGAGCACCTTTCAAAACCCGAGAAAACTCCAAACGACACTTGAGAGGGATGGACTTAACCGTGCGAAACCCCTTAGAGAACAAACAATTAAGGAGAGCCATGTCAAAACCATCGTTATGATCACGCACTGAACCATCCTCAATACAAAGTCGAGCAGGAGAAGAGGGAGCTAGTGGCTTGGTAAAATTATGAAGCACAAAACGAATAACACCATTTCCCTCATCAGGGGGCGGCACATCCAGGCCCCTACCATGACGGCACTTAGCATGTACCGTGTGTGTTTTGTAGCAAACACCACATAACCAAATCCCCATACACCTAAAAGTAACATCAGCCTCAGTATAAACACCCAAATTAGAAGTAAGAGAATGTCGAGTGATATCCCGCGCATCGATACCACAATGACGATCACTAAGATGCTTGATAAGAGAACTTCTAACTAGCCCATTTCCACTCCCATTTTGACAGCCACTAAGACCCACAAAGGGACAAAGAAACTTCACAGCGGCATGCGACATAGCTACACACAACCTTTAGTAGTAGTGCATAGCTAAAATGACAGATGCAAAATCCCCATACACCGTAAAATAATTATAATCATGATCATGAAGCCAAGATAAAACTCACAGGGGACTTTTAACAAACACCTGGTGGGCACCCAAAAATAATAATTTGATGACTCTATTAAACAATGATCACTACTTGGATTAAGTTGGACCTCGCAGCACTCACCAAGAAAAAGGAAGCTAACAAAATGGCAATTGGTAGAGCAAGTCTGGAAATGGCAATTGGTTTGTCCCCTGTTTACGTTCCCTTAAAATCTTTAACTCCCATCATCATCATAAACCCTTCATTTGCCCTCAAAATCGCTGAATTTTACACCCTTCATTTGCCCTTTATTATTATTATTATTATTATTATTATTATTATTATTATTATTATTATTATTATTATTATTATTATTATTATCAACAATAAAATCTCTTAGTTTGGATTTAATTTACTGATGTGAGAACTTTTTGACTTAATTCAACTTCATTTATTATTATTATTATTATTATTATTATTATTATTATTATTATTATTATTATTATTATTATTATTATTATTATTATTATTATTATTATTATTATTATTATTATTATTATTTTTGCTATTATGATTATTAATTGTTATTATTGTTGTTATATTATTAATTATTATTACTATTGTCATTTTTACTAAAAATTATCCACTGGTTATCATTAAAATTAGTCCTAGTACTAAGTACCATTATTATTAATAGTTAGTATTAGGATTATCATTTAACATTAATATTAGTAATATGACTAGTTAAAATTCTATTAAAAAGTATCATGGTTATTAAAAGTACTATTATTGTTAAAAAATATTATCTTTATGAAAACTATCATTTTATCCCTTCATTATTGTCAAAATCGTCATCTTTACTGAAGTTATTATTATTATTATCATTAGTATTATAACTGTTAATATTCTTATTCTAGTACTATTATCATAAATACTTTTCAAACCAAAGAAAATTTTATAAGAATATATTTATTATATAAGTATACTAATATTACATAATATTACGTTTTAACTAATATAAAGTCATCTATATTAATATAATGTTAATTAAATTATATGTCAAATGAACATTATAATATATGATAAGTATTAATAAAATTATATATATATATATATATATATATATATATATATATATATATATATATATATATATATATATATAAATATTAATCTTAATACAAAACTAAAGATATATAAAATTCGATTACAAGAATATGTATTAATGAATATACAATTGATATAGGTTCGTGAATCCGAGGCCAACCCTGCATTGTTCAGTTTTGTCATATGTATTTTCACTACAAAATACAATATTGTGAGTTTCATTTGCCTTTTTACCCTTTATATTTTTGGGCTGAGAATACATGCGCAATTTTTATAAATGTTTTACGAAATAGACACAAGTAATTGAAACTACATTATATGGGTGAATGATCGAAGCCGAATATGCCCCTTTTGCTTGGTAGCCTAAGAATTAGTAAACCGATCTACTAATTGACACGAATCCTAAAGATAGATCTATTGGGCCTAATGAACCCCATCCAAAGTACCGGATGCTTTAGTACTTTGAAATCATTTTTATCATGTCCGAAGGATTTCCCGGAATGATAGGGGATATTCTTATATGCATCTTGATAATGTCGGTTACCAGGTGTTCACCATATGAATGATTATTTTTGTCTCTATGCATGGGACGTATATTTATGAGAACTAGAAATGAAATTCTTGTGGTCTATTAAAATGATGGAAATGAATGTTTATGATAAACTAATGAACTCACCAACCTTTTGGTTAACACTTGAAAGCATGTTTATTCTCAGGTATGAAAGAAATCTTCCGCTGTGCATTAGCTCATTTTAAGGATATTACTGAGAGTCACTCATGACATATTTCAAAAGACGTTGCATTCGAGTCGTCGAGTTCATCAAGATTATTACTAAGTCAATTATAGTTGGATATATTATGAAATGGTATACATGCTATCAACTGTCGATGTAATGAAAGTTTATCTTTTAAAAATGAATGCAATGTTTGTAAATTGTATCATATAGAGGTCAAGTACCTCGCGATGAAATCAATTGTAATGTATTCGTCCAGATGGATTAGTTCGTGTCTTGATAGTTGGTATCAGAGCAGCGGTCTTAGCGAACCAGGTCTTGCATTAGTATGTCTAACTGATAGTCGTTAGGATGCATTAGTGAGTCTGGACTTCGACCGTGTCTGCATGTCAAAAGTTTCGCTTATCATTTAGTGTCGAAAATTATTTGCTTATAATCCATAAAGTCTAGACACATCTTACTGCCTCTATTGCATAGACAGTGTATAGATAAATTCATAACTTAGCGTATCTGTTATTGTTAACTTTGCCTGACAGCTTCCGTAGATTCCTCTGTAACTTATGGGATTTTAGTATTATATATGCATATGTAAATTATGTATTGCAGGGTACTAATCTACATCCTATAATCTATTTCTTATCGAAAATCCTTCATCTGATCGTACGAGATGGATCCCTCAACCAGTTCGAGTCCCTCAGATTTTGATAGCTATTCCGATAGTTATTCCGACAGCTATTCCGACATGAATATTCACCTAAGCTCCGAAGCGGTGTCACCAGAATGAATCAACCAATCATCCATCCCCAATTCATCTAATGGGTTGGTAGTCGACTTAATCAATGGAGACGCGAAGAAGGCGATCCCTTCCACCAACCGAATTCACCTCTTGGCGAAGAACCTGAAGCACTTACCGGAGAACCTATCCGAAACACCATTTTCAGCCTCATTTCCAGAGTAGCTTGACACGATTATATTCTATCTAAAATTCTAAACCTTATTCATTCGCTCGTTCCAACCGACAATCACCCCGGAATAATAGAAAAAGTCAACAAACTTCGCGCTCGAAAAATAAATTTGGAGAATATGGTGCAAAATTTACCAGCTTCAGCAACATCACCGGCACCAACAGTACCATCAGTAACAGCACCAGTACCATCAACAATCCATGCCTCAACATCTCATTCTGTACCTCGAGTATAATCATCGTTCTACGTATCGTTCTACATCAATTATCTTCGTTCTTCATGGCGATTAAGTAATCTCTAAATGTTTTAGAGATTATGTATTCTAGTTCTAACCGTAAACCAAATGAGTTTAATATCATATTAACTCAATGAATCCATGATTACATCTAAAGAAAATATATATGTATATATGTTTTCATAAAGATTGTAATTAAAAATTCTTTCGTAAAAAGTGTTAATTGTGAAAATATTTTAACGGGTAGGTAATACCCGAGGAATATTCAGATTTCACGTTAATAAGTTACACTATACATTCTTCGAAGCTGATTCAATAGTCGTTTACTATCCTACTTACATCCACCGATATACAAATCCGTTCACCACAGAATAACCATATTCATCCAATTTCATATTGGGATTTTGATTTATCAGAATCCAACAAGTGGCATAATGAAGAAAACATTTAACAAAATAAAATTTGTTAGAAACAAACAAATTAACTATGAGAAATTTTGGTAAGAATCCACGCTAACTGTTCCTAGCTAATTGTTCCTAGCTAACTGATTACATTTTATTTATCGCAATTTAATTATCACAATTTACATTCTCGCAATTTTATTTATCGTCATTTAATTTCTGTTATTTACTTTACGCACTTTATTTATCGTCATTTAATTTCTGTTATTTATTTTTACGCACTTTAAATATCGAGACACGTATACAAGGTTTTGACATATCATATCGACGCATCTATATATATTATTTGGAATAACCATAGACACTCTATATGCTGTAATGATCGAGTTTGCTATACAGGGTTGAGGTTGATTCTATAATAATATATATACTTTGAGTTGTGATCGAGTCTGAGACATGTACACGGGTCATGATACGTATTAATCAATTCGAATATTATATATTAAACTATATATGAATTATTGGACTATTAACTGTGGACTATCGACTGTGGACGAATAATATTGGACAATTAAAATGAATTGAAATACTGATTATAACATATGAAACTAAATAATTCTTCAAGTTTGCCACTTGATTTCATCTTAAACCTCATTTGTATCTTGACGATTCCAATCTGCGTTCAAACTTTCATGATTCTTGAAAACACCCCAAATCGAAAGGATGAACCAACCGCACTTTATCTACGGAAGAAAAGATTGATGCATATAGTTATGCACCTGAAAACTTTCGGAACCTGAGTAAATATTTAACCCATATCTGTGCTAGCTTCTTTGGCTTTTTTATTACCGAAATTAATTTTGCAATCCCTTTTCAAAGTAGTCAATATTGTCACAGCTCCAGCAAGTCAACTTCGACTTTTCGTTCGAAACAACCTTATTATAACCTTGATATATATGCGTGCTCTTTTATTGTTATCAGGGAACCTTTTATATTCCATCATATAACCAGCAGACATACCAGCAACCTCATTACTACTTGGCTTAAATCTCTTCGACAAATCATTATATTTATCTATTGAAGTTTTATCATAAACTCATCGGCATCTTGTAACGAGAATTGCCATACCAATTACCGAAAATTACCAATCAGTATTTTGAATCTCGCAGCGTTTCTACATCAAAAGTTATATATACATATAACATTTATCTCTTAGGATCATGATCTCTCATTCTGAAACTCTGAACAACACTCTAGACTACGAATCAGTTCTTTGAATTTTGAAAAAGCTGATAAAGCAGCGAAAAACTGATGTTGACTTAAACAGTCAACAATATGATGATAAAGAATGGAGTGTTGAAAACGCTCAATAGAAAATTTAGTACCGAAAAGCGGATTATGCGAAACTATGAAGGAAGCCGTGGACAAATCACAAAGACTAAACTTGCATTCAAAGAATCCAAATGATTCAATGCCTGCTGAAGTCTTTAACGAATATATTGCTCCGTACTCATGTTAAAATCTTGCGAATTATCCTCCTTCATCAACCATCGAACTTAGAAATTCTAAATTATCATCATAAATATCTTCGCTATTTCTGAAGATATTTTCATAAATATTCTCGTCCGAAATTATCTATTTCTTCGTGCTATCTTTGTTACATCATAAAAGAAACTGTTTTAGTTTCTAAATCTCTGAAAACTTAGAATTTGAATTATGAATGATTTTTGTGACACCCACAAATAGGGTCTGGGGTATTTGTGTCTAATTATATCAAATCACAGTTGTATAAACGAGAACGACTCTACATGTGATGTTTTGTTGAGTTTTACAGTGGAAGATAAATATGTCTTTAATTGATATGATATGTAATGAAGACTCCAAGCATAGCAAGTAATCATCATCAATGCAGTAGATATACAGCGGAAGCAATATTTAAGTACCTGAGAATAAACATGCTTAAAAAGTCAACACGAGATTGAGTGAGTTCATAGGTTTGTAATAAATAATGATTTCAGTAATAGATATAGACCACAAGATTTAATAAAGTAGATCTCACAGATCCAAAAGTTGATCTCCTGCAGGATCAAAAAGTTATGCCAGTGCGTGATATTTAGACTAAACGTTGATTGCCCCGTGACAAGTTGTTCTGTCCTTGTCGTTTAATTTCATTATCAAGTAATACAAAGATTTAGTCAAATGTATCGGGGACGTTACTCCCGATAGGCCTATCCCCAATAATTAAGAATGCCGCAGCAATTAAAAATATCACTGTAGGGACTTAGTCGGACATAGCCGGGTATAGCATAATTTTAACAGTTGGTACTGATATTTAGACTAGACTTTCAAGTTTGCCCCGTAACAAGTTATCGTTTATACTTGTCGGTTAGGGACTTGCTGGTCATAGCCCAACATATCACAGTTTAATAGTTGGTACTTGTATTTAGACTAGACTTTCAAGTTTGCCCCGTAACAAGTTATCGTTTATACTTGTCGGTTGGGGACTTGCTGGTCATAGCCCAACATATCACAGTTTAATAGTTGATACGTGTAAAATAGTTATAAAAGTTGTGCAAGTATTCTCAGCCCAAAAATATATAAAAAGGGAGCAGATGAACTCACGATACTGTATTTCGTATTTTGTAGTAAATATGTCTATGATGGCACTGAACAAGTGCAGAGTTGTCCTCGAATTCACGAACCTATATCAAGTATATATATTAACACATATACTTGTAATCGAATAAGTTTATACTTGTTATATATTTCTATATATATACTTATATATATTCTATGTATAAGTATTTGTTTGATAAAATGTTTTTAATAGTGATAATGAATAAAGAGTTGTATTATTTTGTAATAACAATAATAATAATAATACTATTAATTAGATTTAATAATGAAGTTGGAAATAATTATCATTAGTCATTTTGTTAGTAAAAATGATGATAGTAATATTCATATAAAAAGAATAATAATGATACTAAAAATGATGATAATATAAATAATGATAATGTTGTAAATAATGTAAATTTTAATAAAATGATACTTTTAAAATTGATATATTTTTTAATAAAAAGATAAATGATAGTTTTTGATAATAATGATACTAGTGGTAAAAATAATATTAATAATAGTATAGTTTTAATGATAGTAAAAATGATAATTTTTGTACAAATAACGATATTAGTTTTAATAATAACAATACTAATAATGATAATTTCACTTATGATAATAATAATACGATAATAACACTACCAATAATACTAGTAATAATAATTTTAGTAGTAACAATAATAATTTTAATACATGGTAACTTTTATTTGTAATAATAATTTTATCAATAATTAATAATACTAATGATGATATTTAGTAATAATACTAATACTAATAATAAAAATAGTAATTATAATAATAATAATAATAATAATAATAATAATAATAATAATAATAATAATAATAATAATAATAATAATAATAATAATAATAATAATTAGAGTGAGTAACTACCTTAGGAGCCCCTTTTAAAAAAAATTGCCACGAACCGGGTTCGAACCCGTGACCTCTCGCTCACACGCTAACACCACACACCACTCGGCTGTTGCTACTTTTCTGATTAAACTCCCCTTCTATTTTATTTAACCCCTATTTCAAATTCATCTTCTTCTTCCTTATATTTAAATTGACCAGATTAAATCCGATTATATCAGTGGTTTCAGGGTTTGAATTAAAATCTTTAAATCAAAACAAAACAAATTTTAGTGGTGATTTTTAATTGAAAGACACGAAATAAAAAAAAATAAACAGCAGCAGCAGTTCGCTGAAAAATAAATAAATATATAAACTTAAATCTTGATTCTTATTTCTAGACGTTATTAGATCAAAGTTACTACTTGAAATATGTTTAAAAACCTTCCTAGAATCTTTCTCAATCATCAATTTCACTTAAAATGTAAAAACGAACTCGAATTTTATCAAGAACAATTCGTTTGACTTTTTGTATTATAAACTTTGACTCGCGAATTCACAATCGTTTTAAAGAATTGGAAGCTCAAACTTTGCAGTTAGTTTACTTAGATGAATCCTAACAACATGACATTAACACAATTTGAAAAATGATTCGAATTCAAGTTTTTAGAAAAACAAAACCGTAACAGAGGTATCGAACAGAAAATAAAAAAAATATATATATAAATTTCTGTTATGGATGCGTTTGTATTGTGTTAATAATGTGTAAAGACCCGTCCTTATCCATCCGGACGATATCTTCAACATTTGGTTCCATTGCGATGATCGACTCCAAGTAATGTCTTTAGTATGAGCAAATGCACAGCGGAAGACTTAATTTGTACCTGAGAATAAGCATGCTTTAAAATATCAACATAAAGTTGGTGAGATATATAGGTTTGATGCTAGCAGCGTAATAACTATGGACCACAAGATTTCATGTTTACACATAATACACTCCTCGTGTATGAAAAGTCGTTGAGCACTTGGTAACCATACTTAACATTTAAATCACAGCAGCATATTCTTAAATAAACCCTACACCGTACCAAGTGTAGTAACGAAACAAAGTACTGTGCAACCGTTTAAAACTGGTCGTCCAGCCCGGTTGGGGTTGTCAGGCCCGATAGATCTATCAACAGGATTCGCGTTTACGCTCCTCACGTAAATATTAGCTACCAAGTATAAAGAAATATGCCATGGTACAACTCAACGTAGAATTTATTTTTGATCACTTGTGTCCATAACGTAAATCATTTATAAAAACAGCGCATGTATTCTCAGCCCAAAAATATTTAAAGTTTAAAAGGGAACTATATACTCACCATACTGTATTTTGTAGTAAAAATACATATAACATCATTGAACATGTATAAGGTTGGCCTCGGATTCACGAACCTATATCATTTGTATATATATATATATATTAAAACATATACTTATAATTGAACATATATATATATATATTTATTAGTGATATCATTTTTATATTTATAATTTAAAGGTTTCATTAATTGTTTAAATATATTTATTTCATTTAAATAAGTAAAGATATTAGAATAATTAATTTAGGTATATCAAATATATTTTTATACGAAGATCATTTGTTTGCAAATAATTATGATAGAACTAATATAGTTATTAATAATAACTAACTTAATAATGATAATGATATATTCTGTATTAATGTTAATAATCATAATAATTTTCTTATTAATAATATTATTTATAATATAAATAGTAATAGTAATAATAATTATCATAACTTCAATGTTAGTAATAATAATAATTCTAATAGTTATAATTCCAATCATAATAATAATCAAATTATTGATAATATTATTGATAATAATTTTAACAATAATAATAATAAGACTAATAATAAATAATGTGATTTTAGAAATTGTAAGCTACCTCAAAATCGCTAAAAAAAAATATAGTTGTCAGAAGTGGGGCTTGAACCCGCGACCACCTGATTAACCAAAACATCCCATAACCATCCCTCCTGCTTTGCTTTTCTGATTTATATCAGATTCTGATTCTATGTGAACCGTATTTTTTTCTGTTTCCTTTAAAACCCACTTAACAATCAAGACCCAAACGAATTTCAGAATCCAATAACATACGTGCAGATTGACCCTCGGCCCAATCGTAAATCATAAAAGGCCCAGGTTGAAGTAAACTGAATCTAGGGGTCGGTTTAGATCCTTAATGAAATAAAACAACCACCACTGATCAATTAAATTAATATGGGGTAGGTTTCTTGCTGTAAACCGTCGGCCCCAGGAACAAATAAAGAACCGTAATTTCCCCTTTAATTATTATCAATCTTTATCACTTCACCAACTCTATATTATCTATTATTGGTTCCTACTGTGTACTAGTTTCATTCATACTTTTAATCTTCACCAAGAAAACATCTGCTTGCTGTTGGTCACGAAGGAATCAAAACCGTAAGATCCAAAAGGGAGTGTAATGACGTCAGTAATTAAGGACACAACAACCACAGGTAACGTTCAAGAGGTAAGCAGAAAGTAAGCATTTTCACTTAACGGTTTCTTGGTTGTTTGTATGGATATCGAAATAGAACCGAACAAGTAGCTAGAAGTAAGAGAGAAAGAGGTAGAGAGGTGGTTTGTTTATTTTGAAGTGACCCACAATGGAGCCGAAGATATTGGTTTTCGTTGGGGTTCATCGGGTGGTTCTTTTGGTGGTTTCACGGAGAAGACAAACAAGGAATAAGAAGAAAGGGAAAGATGAGAGAGATGAGCGTGTTTGTTTTGGTTATCGAAACAGAAGTAGAGTAGTAGCATCGATTAATGTTGCAGGTGGTTTATAGCAAGAAGAACAGATTAGCAAATGGTTTAAAAGGATCTTAAAATGTTTTTTTTGAAATCCAATTTTCCAAAGAGATGAGCAATAACAGAGCTTTCGATAGCTTCTGGTTATATTCCTGGTTTGAATTCTAAAATTTTGGATTAATTGTGATTGTTATTGAGGATGGAAGAACAGAGTTAGCCCTTTACACTTCACAATTCGTGGTTTAAATAAAAAAAACAATCGACAGATGTTCACGGGCACCACAGGAGATATATGATCGTACAATGAAAAAAATAAAATATATAAAGTTAGATATCAGTTGTAATCAAGTTTGGAGTGTTCTTAATGTTTGATTCTGGTTTATACGAATTTTTAAACAGTCAGAAATAGATGAATAACAATCTCTTTACTTCCTGATTTATTAGTTAATATAAATACGGTTTTATAATTAATAAATAATTAATTAAATAGATTAATATTATAAATGAAAATTTTATATATCATAATAATAATAATTAGTAATAACATTAACAATTATGATAATATTATTGACTATCATTAATAATATAAATGACAAATCGTATTATTTATATGTTATTATTAATAATTACCTTAATAATAATAATGGTAATCATATTTTTAAAAGTAATAATATTAATAATAATAATAATATTAAAAATATAATATTTATAATAATAATAATTCCAAAATAATAATAATAATAATTAATAATAATCATCATAGTACTATACTAATGATAATAATATTATTAGTAATGTAACAATTTATATATATATACACATTTATTTACGTAATTGTTCGTGAATCGTTAGGCATGGTCAAAGGGTAACTAATTATCCAGATATAGATTTCAGACTTTCTAGACTCAACATTAAGGTTTTTGCTTATCGTGTCGGAAACATATAGAGTTTAAGGTTTAAATTTGGTCGGAAATTTCCGGGTCGTAACAGTACCCACCCGTTAAAGAAATTTCATCCCCGAAATTTGGTAGAGGTTGTCATAAACAACAATAGGAATGTTTTCATGACGAATATGAGGTAATAATGAAGTTTTATCATTATTGGAAGATATGGATAAAACGATTCAATCATGTGAAGCACACGAGTAAAGCTATCACAAAATAATGAAATGAGTGAATATGGAATTGTTTTAACTTATGACGTGATTAGGATTGATTTCCAGAATTCACGAGATTTAAAGAAAATTTTTCGTAATAAGATTTGGTTCTTCGGCGAGTTAGGAAACAGGATCTCCTTTGATTTAATGCGGCAAATCTGTTGTGATTTCTTTGTTGGATATTTCACTTATAAAACTAACCCCTTCATTCCCTTATTTCCATATCCCACATCTTCTACTCTTTCTCCTTAATTCTTACTTAAAGATATTTGCCAATATGCTCCATCCTATTCTAATCCTTGATATATTCTTAATTTACGCATCTGTCATCCTTCTTTTTCATCTACCACCAGAAGAATCTATTTACTTCTACTATACTCTTATGTTTATAGTGTTTCTAATTCTCCCGTGTCTCTATATTGCTATTTGTATTGATATACATGGTTTGAAATTTCTGGGTGGTTATTGAGTTTTATATTTTCCCTTATACTTCGATGTTCATACTTCTTTCCTCTATAATCATTGTCATCCGCAGTTAATGCCTTCTCCTATTTGCTGCGTTTTATACTCTAATTTCTATTTTAGAGCTTCATTCTTTCGTTTCCTCTTCCCGTCCTCAAGCCAAGCGAGTAATGGTTCAGAATTCGTAGGTATAAGATTTGGAATGAACATAGCTAATGCTCTTAGAAGGAAATGGTAATGACACGATTTTTATTTGTCAAATTACCAGAATACCCTGAAAAAGATAAAACTATCAAAACAATATGTTCCTAATAGGTTTGAGGATTAGATAGAATGTATGAGCCGTGTAACATGGCACATGATGACGGTACTGTGAATCATCACATTCTATTAGAAACTTAACATGACTTACTGTAATATAATGAAGTTGATCAAGTTTTATTATATTATACTAATTCATGCATCAGTTCCCAACACTGCTTCAGAACATTCCTATCTTAAACTCGAAGGTTTTAGAACTTAGAAACTAACACAGTTTCTTTTATGTTGTAACGCAGATGTTACAGAGATATAAATAATTTCAGATAAGAATACTTATGAAAATATCTTCAGAAATATTGAGAATTTTTATAATGAAAAAAACACGATGATATCGTAAATCTTCTATCATTGATGGATAACGAGGAAGATTTGTCTGCGAAGGTTTAGAATGAGGAGTAAGATGTTTGCTAATGATTTCAACAGGTACAGAATCATTTGGATCCTTTGAAGTCAGGTTTAGTTTTCACGATTTGTTCACAGCCTCCTTCATACTTTGCTCAAACCTGTTTCCAGTTCTCAACCTTCTCTTTTTCAAAGTTTTTCTAACACACTATACTTTATTGACAACGTTTGACTTATTAAAGTCGTTTACAGTTTTTGCTGCTTCATCAGCATTTCGAGAACTACTTCACAGTTCAGTGTATTTTTCAGAAACTTCACATTCGGAGTATGAAGTCCTTAGGGATAGACGCTATAGGTATAACTGAAGAAGTTCTACGAGATTTTCAAAATACTGATTGTTGATTTTGCCAAAGGGATGACGAGCTGCTGGTACATGATGTCGTAGAATATAAAAGATTCTCTGGTAACGATGGCGGAAGAACAAGGTGTATATATACTGAGGTGGTAATGAGAGTAGTCTTGCTGATAAGTCGAAGTGGAGCTGTGACAAAATTGACTACTTGAAAAGGAATCGTATGGTTGTTTTTGCTAATGAATGATAAGGAATTCGACGCGAATAGGTTTTAACTATAACTTCGATTTCGAAAGTTTTTCAGGTGCATAACTGTATGCATGAATCTTTCTTCCATAGACGAGGTGCAGCTGGTTCAACTTCTCGACCGAGGTGTTTTCAAGAATTGTGAAAGATCTGAACGCGAATTGTAATTGTCGATGTACAAATGAGGTTTTAGGATAAAATCAAGTGGCAAACTTGAAGAATTGTTTAGTTTCATATGTTATAATTAACATTTTAATTCATTTTAATTGTCCCAAAGTTAGCAGTCTAATAGTGCGATTGTCCAATGGTCCAATAGTTCAACAGTTCAATATATTCATATATAATTTAATATACATAATTAATACGTATCGTGACCCATGTACCGGTCTCAGTGTCGATCACAACTCAAAGTATATATATATTTTGGAATCAACTCCGACCCTGTATAGCCAACTCCCACCTTCACATATAGAGTGTCTATGGTTGTTCCGAAATATATATATATATGGGTCAATATGATAAGTCGAAACCTTGTATACGTGTCCCGTTTATTTAAAAAGTGCGGAAATTAAATAACAATAAATAAAATTGCGAGAATGTAAATTGCGATAAATTAAATGTTAATCAGTTAGCTGGGAACAGTTAGCTAGGAACAGTTAGCGTGAAATCTTAATAATATTTCAATTAATTAATCCGTTTGTTTCTAACAAATTTTATTTTGTCCAATGTTTTCTTCATTATGCCACTTGTTGGATTCTGATAGATCAAAATCCAAATGTGAAATTTGAATGGAAATGGTTATTCTGTGGTGAACGGATACGTATATTGGTGGTTGTAAGTAGGATAGTAAATGACCGTTGAATCAGATTCGAAGATTGTACAGTGCAACTTATTAATGTGAATTCTAAATATTCCTCGGGTATTACACACCCGTTTAAAATATTTTCACCATTAAAAGTTTGTACGAAAGAATTTTAATTACAATTTTTATGAAATATACTTGCATATATATTTTTCTTCGGATGTAATTATAATTTGATGAGTTTATAAGGTATTAACCTCATTTGATTTATCGTTAATACTGGATTACATGATCTCTAAAACATTAGAGATTTCATAATCACCATATCGAACGAAGATATATGAGGTAGAACGTTACGTAAAGCGAAGGTAATCGATGTAGAACGATATATAGAATAAAGATTATACTTGAAGTACAGATGATGATATTGAGGCGTGTGATGTTGATATCCGAGGTACAGATCGTGATGTTGAGATTTACGACGTGATTGTGGTTGGGGTGTTAAGAGTATTGTCGGCGTTGATGATGATGATACGGATTATGCTGCTGGTGCTGCTGCTGGTGTTTGTAACCTCCGCACCAGATTCTCCAAAACCATTACTCGAGCACGTAGTTCGTTAACTTCTTATATTATGTCGGAATGATTGACGATTGAAACAAGCGGGTGAGTAAGATTCGAAATATAGGATAATATATAATCGTAACGGGATACTCTAGAAGTGAGAGGGTAAATGGTTTCTCGAACAGGTTCACCGGTAAGCGTTTCAGGTTCATCGCCAAAAGGACAATTTGGGGGATGGAAAGGATTCTTGATGTGAAATGATTTTCAGATATCGGATGATACTTTAACTATATAGAATATCTATATATATATATATGGTTCTAAAGGTTTCGCAGACTACGGAGGAATTTGCGGCATATAACAGGCAAATCTACAGATACATCAAGATAGGAATTATCAGATACGCTAAGATATGAATTTCGTCTATACACTATCGATGCACTAAATGCAGTAGAACGTGTCTAGACTTGAGAATGATAGGCAGGCAATTTCCTAAGGATAATAAGCAAATGATTTCTGACTAGAAATGATAAGCAAAACTTTTGACAGGCAGACACGGTCAAAGTCCAGACTCACTAATGTATCCTAACAACTACCAGTTAGACACACTAATGCAAGGCCTGGTTCGCTAAGACCAACGCTCTGATACCACCTGTAAAGACCCGTCCTTATCCATCCGGACGATATCTTCAACATTTGGTTCCATTGCGATGATCGACTCCAAGTAATGTCTTTAGTATGAGCAAATGCACAGCGGAAGACTTAATTCGTACCTGAGAATAAGCATGCTTTAAAATATCAACATAAAGTTGGTGAGATATATAGGTTTGATGCTAGCAGCGTAATAACTATGGACCACAAGATTTCATGTTTACACATAATACACTCCTCGTGTATGAAAAGTCGTTGAGCACTTGGTAACCATACTTAACATTTAAATCACAGCAGCATATTCTTAAATAAACCCTACACCGTACCAAGTGTAGTAACGAAACGAAGTACTGTGCAACCGTTTAAAACTGGTCGTCCAGCCCGGTTGGGGTTGTCAGGCCCGATAGATCTATCAACAGGATTCGCGTTTACGCTCCTCACGTAAATATTAGCTACCAAGTATAAAGAAATATGCCATGGTACAACTCAACGTAGAATTTATTTTTGATCACTTGTGTCCATAACGTAAATCATTTATAAAAACAGCGCATGTATTCTCAGCCCAAAAATATTTAAAGTTTAAAAGGGAACTATATACTCATCATACTGTATTTTGTAGTAAAAATACATATAACATCATTGAACACGTATAAGGTTGGCCTCGGATTCACGAACCTATATCATTTGTATATATATATATATTAAAACATATACTTATAATTGAACATATATATATATATATTTATTAGTGATATCATTTTTATATTTATAATTTAAAGGTTTCATTAATTGTTTAAATATATTTATTTCATTTAAATAAGTAAAGATATTAGAATAATTAATTTAGGTATATCAAATATATTTTTATACGAAGATCATTTGTTTGCAAATAATTATGATAGAACTAATATAGTTATTAATAATAACTAACTTAATAATGATAATGATATATTCTGTATTAATGTTAATAATCATAATAATTTTCTTATTAATAATATTATTTATAATATAAATAGTAATAGTAATAATAATTATCATAACTTCAATGTTAGTAATAATAATAATTCTAATAGTTATAATTCCAATCATAATAATAATCAAATTATTGATAATATTATTGATAATAATTTTAACAATAATAATAATAAGACTAATAATAAATAATGTGATTTTAGAAATTGTAAGCTACCTCAAAATCGCTAAAAAAAAATATAGTTGTCAGAAGTGGGGCTTGAACCCGCGACCACCTGATTAACCAAAACATCCCATAACCATCCCTCCTGCTTTGCTTTTCTGATTTATATCAGATTCTGATTCTATGTGAACCGTATTTTTTTCTGTTTCCTTTAAAACCCACTTAACAATCAAGACCCAAACGAATTTCAGAATCCAATAACATACGTGCAGATTGACCCTCGGCCCAATCGTAAATCATAAAAGGCCCAAGTTGAAGTAAACTGAATCTAGGGGTCGGTTTAGATCCTTAATGAAATAAAACAACCACCACCGATCAATTAAATTAATATGGGGTAGGTTTCTTGCTGTAAACCGTCGGCCCCAGGAACAAATAAAGAACCGTAATTTCCCCTTTAATTATTATCAATCTTTATCACTTCACCAACTCTATATTATCTATTATTGGTTCCTACTGTGTACTAGTTTCATTCATACTTTTAATCTTCACCAAGAAAACATCTGCTTGCTGTTGGTCACGAAGGAATCAAAACCGTAAGATCCAAAAGGGAGTGTAATGACGTCAGTAATTAAGGACACAACAACCACAGGTAACGTTCAAGAGGTAAGCAGAAAGTAAGCATTTTCACTTAACGGTTTCTTGGTTGTTTGTATGGATATCGAAATAGAACCGAACAAGTAGCTAGAAGTAAGAGAGAAAGAGGTAGAGAGGTGGTTTGTTTATTTTGAAGTGACCCACAATGGAGCCGAAGATATTGGTTTTCGTTGGGGTTCATCGGGTGGTTCTTTTGGTGGTTTCACGGAGAAGACAAACAAGGAATAAGAAGAAAGGGAAAGATGAGAGAGATGAGCGTGTTTGTTTTGGTTATCGAAACAGAAGTAGAGTAGTAGCATCGATTAATGTTGCAGGTGGTTTATAGCAAGAAGAACAGATTAGCAAATGGTTTAAAAGGATCTTAAAATGTTTTTTTTGAAATCCAATTTTCCAAAGAGATGAGCAATAACAGAGCTTTCGATAGCTTCTGGTTATATTCCTGGTTTGAATTCTAAAATTTTGGATTAATTGTGATTGTTATTGAGGATGGAAGAACAGAGTTAGCCCTTTACACTTCACAATTCGTGGTTTAAATAAAAAAAACAATCGACAGATGTTCACGGGCACCACAGGAGATATATGATCGTACAATGAAAAAAAATAAAATATATAAAGTTAGATATCAGTTGTAATCAAGTTTGGAGTGTTCTTAATGTTTGATTCTGGTTTATACGAATTTTTAAACAGTCAGAAATAGATGAATAACAATCTCTTTACTTCCTGATTTATTAGTTAATATAAATACGGTTTTATAATTAATAAATAATTAATTAAATAGATTAATATTATAAATGAAAATTTTATATATCATAATAATAATAATTAGTAATAACATTAACAATTATGATAATATTATTGACTATCATTAATAATATAAATGACAAATCGTATTATTTATATGTTATTATTAATAATTACCTTAATAATAATAATGGTAATCATATTTTTAAAAGTAATAATATTAATAATAATAATAATATTAAAAATATAATATTTATAATAATAATAATTCCAAAATAATAATAATAATAATTAATAATAATCATCATAGTACTATACTAATGATAATAATATTATTAGTAATGTAACAATTTATATATATATACACATTTATTTACGTAATTGTTCGTGAATCGTTAGGCATGGTCAAAGGGTAACTAATTATCCAGATATAGATTTCAGACTTTCTAGACTCAACATTAAGGTTTTTGCTTATCGTGTCGGAAACATATAGAGTTTAAGGTTTAAATTTGGTCGGAAATTTCCGGGTCGTTACATAATGGAAACCAAAGGGTCTTATATATATAAAAAAAAAATGTGTGATCGATTGGTTCATGAATTGTGGATGTCGACTCAGTTCATAATTAGAAAGATAATCAGGAAAAAAAATGATGATAATGCTGATTAAAATAAAAATAAAAACAGATAAATTAAATAAAAAAATTTGAAAGCAGATATGGAATCACGAAAAATAGTAAAAAAATATAGATGGTGATCTTACCTAATTTAGGTATTAGGTCTGTATCTTTCTTTTTTTAAATATTACTGATAAAAATTTGTATTAATAATCATATTAATAAAAATCCTAATAATAATAACAAGCAATAATATTATTAATGATAATACTTCTAACATTATTAATAAAAATAATAATAATGTAAATAGCAAGAATAATGATATTTCATAATATTATTAATAATAATATCATTAACAATAATAATAATAAATGATAATGATAATAATCATGTTAGTAATACTATTAATAATAATAATAATATCATTAATAATAAGTTGTATTAATATTAATGATATTTATAATAACCTTAATAATTTTTGTAAAAGTGCTAATACTAATAATAAAAGTAATAATATTATTTTGTATAAAGTTTTACATTTTTAGTTATAACAATTAAGTCGTATTATATTTCAAGTTTTATAATTATTTGTTCGTGAATCGTCGGAATTTGTTCAAAGTTAAACGAAGTCATGTAGAGGTTTTGTTTAAATTTTATCGGAAATTTTCCGGGTTGTCACAATTTTGAAGTAGTGTTAGAAATTGATGCATGAGTTAGTATAATATAATGACACTTGATCAACGTGATTATATTGCAGTAAGTCATGCTGAGTTTCTAATGGAACGTGATGATTCACAGATCATAACGTCATCATGTGCCATGTTACATAACTCTTTCATTCTGCTTAACTTCTGAACATATCAAGAAAGTATATTCTTGATAGTTCTATTCTCAGTGATTCAGGTAATTTGACAAATCAAATCGTGCGATTACGTTCTTTCTTGTTTAGAATATTAAGTTCATTCGAAGTTCCATACTTACGAATTCTGGACTTTTACTCGCTTTACTAGAGGTCGAGAGGATAATAAAAAGGCAAAGAGATCCAAAAATATAAGAGAAAATATAAGGCCCAATAACAACATGGAGATTACAAATCGTAGATATTAATACGAATAGCAATATAAAGACACAGTAGAATTAAGAATAGTATCACCCCAAGGTAATAGTAGAAGTAAACAGATTTTTCTGGTGGAAGATTGAAAAGAAGGATGACAAAAATGATATTAGGAAAATATCAAGGAATAGAACTGAATTACGCATTTTAACAATCTTTTGGATGTATGAACTAAGAAAGAAAGTATAGTAATGGTGAGAATAAGGAAATGGAAGAGTTTAATTTATAATGAGAATATCAAACAGAGTAATCGAGGCAGATCACCGTATTTAATTAAAGAGATTTTAATTTCCTTAATCCCGAGGAAATAAGATTTTATTCAGATTTCAAAGATTTTCTTTAAATCCCTTGAATTCTGGAAATCAACTGTGACTACGTCACCGGTTAAGTCAAACCTGTATTGATTCATTTCACTCTTTTGTGATAGTTTCATTCGTACTCTTTGAATAATCGAATTGTTTTATTCATATTACTCAATGATGATAAAACTCTATTTATCAACTCATATTCGTCATGAAAACATTTTTGTTGTTAACCATGACCACCTCACTCAAATTTCGGGATGAAATTTCTTTAACGGGTAGGTACTGTGACGACCCGGAGATTTCCGACCAAATTTAAACTTAATTTTTATATGTTTCGACACGATAAGCAAAGTCTGTATGGTTGAATCTCATATATTTTGAAGTGTTTTCATTTATGCAATTACCCTTTGACTGTGCTCGACGATTCACGAACCTTTAATTGTAACTAGGAATGTAAATAAAAATAATTATATATGTAAATAGTTATATTAGTATTAATGAACTATTAAGTAATTTAGTTATTATGAAAGGTAACTTTAAATAAATAAAGATTATTATTTTGAATATATACATATAGTATATTGTATATAAATGGTTCAAACATATTTTTGCCAACGTTATCAAAATATTAAATGTATAGTGTTATACTTTGTGATTAATTGTTTAATATACATAATTAATTATCTACTTAACATTTAAAACATAATTGTATATATATATAGTAGTATACATATACATAAATATAAATCTATATATGATTTCTAATCAAGATTATATTGTAATATATATATTACATATCTATTAAATATTACATCAAATTAATTACAAGTTTAAAATATAATTGTTATACTAATGTTATTATTACTTCCATTATTATTATTAACATTAATATTAATATCAATACTTGTTAAATTATTATCTTCAATATATAAAAGTTAATACATGTAAGGTATTATAATTACTAATATTATTATTATCATTATTATTATAAATAGTATTATTATTATTATTATTATGTATAATATTAAAATCATTATTATTATAGTTATATTTATTAATAATATTAATTATAATCTATAAAAAATAAATATATAAAGAGATATATATATATATATATATATATATATATATATATATATATATATATATATATATATATATATATATCTTGATATATAGATACAAATAAATATATACAACTATATTTATTAGGAAATCAGTATTCTTATTTATTTATCATTATTATTTATTATTATAGATACTAATATACTTATTCATTATATAATCCATGAATAATGATAAAGGGAACGAATCTGTACACATCAATACTGTGATCGAGCTTTAATATCCTTATTGCTATCTGCAGTTTGTTAGAAGTCATCTCATAGCACACTTATAAACAAAATTTGCTAGCCTTCATTTTCTCCTAATCGTACGAATTTCTTTATCATCTGCTTTATTTTATTTTTTATCTTTATCTCTGCTTCTGCTCTTGATTTGATTCTGTCGAACCCATCAGACATCACAAAACAACATTTGAGTTATATATTATCGTTGCATCAATTATTCAATGGCACACATTAAATTCTTTGCTACAATTTCAAAAGAAATCAAACAGATAAATGGATTTACAACTCGTTATTCTCTGTTTTTACTTCATTTTTCAATGAGCTCGAAATCAAATTCAATTTCAAAATCTGTAAATGTAGTAATGTTAGGATTATTTTATTGAAAATTTCTGCAAGATTTGAAACTCCAATTCGTTTTATTAATTACAAATTTCTGAGTCAAAGTTTGGGTTTTCAAAAGTCAACATTTGTGTTCATCGAAAAATTTGATTCCTGTAAGTTGTTTTCAGTTAAATTGAGGATCCATATAATTTCTAGGAGTCCTTTACAAACTATTTCATGTTGTAAATTATAGCTAAATCGCTTTTAATTTCAAAATCACCATATGAGTTACCATCGTGGTTTTTCAAACTGCAGGTACCTCAGTTTGGGATTTTTATTTTATTTTCTGTTGATTCCAATCATCACAAATCGACTTTTGTTTGTTTAATTATCCTAAAACCAATTTTGAGTTCGTGTTTTGATTAATGGATTGATTTATTGATTCTTGGTCGATGTAAATATGGGAGAAGATGAAGAACAGCAGAAATAGGTTAAATAAAAACGGTTTATGGTTTATAACAAAAGCAGCGAGATGGTTTGGGTACTTGTAGGGTAATCGAGAGGTCACGGGTTCGAAACCCGTCTGTGGCATTCTTTTTACTAAAGTCTTGGAAGGTAGTTTCTATTACCATTTTTATTATTGTTATTATTATTATTATTATTATTATTAATTATTATTATTGTTATTATTATTATTATTATTATTATTATTATTATTATTATTATTATTATTATTATTATTATTATTATTATTATTATTATTATTTTTATTATTTTTGCTATTATTATTATTAATTGTTATTATTGTTGTTATATTATTAATTATTATTACTATTGTCATTTTTACTAAAAATTATTCACTGGTTATCATTAAAATTAGTCCTAGTACTAAGTACCATTATTATTAATAGTTAGTATTAGGATTATCATTTAACATTAATATTAGTATTAGTAGTAATATGACTAGTTAAAATTCTATTAAAAAGTATCATGGTTATTAAAAGTACTATTATTGTTAAAAAAATATTATCTTTATGAAAACTATCATTTTATCCTTTCATTATTGTCAAAATCGTCATCTTTACTGAAGTTATTATTATTATTATCATTAGTATTATAACTGTTAATATTCTTATTCTAGTACTATTATCATAAATACTTTTCAAACCAAAGAAAATTTTATAAGAATATATTTATTATATAAGTATACTAATATTACATAATATTACGTTTTAACTAATATAAAGTCATCTATATTAATATAATGTTAATTAAATTATATGTCAAATGAACATTATAATATATGATAAGTATTAATAAAATTTTATATATATATATATATATATATATATATATATATATATATATATATATATATATATATATATATATATATATATATATATATATATATATATATATATATATATATTAATCTTAATACAAAACTAAAGATATATAAAATTCGATTACAAGAATATGTATTAATGAATATACAATTGATATAGGTTCGTGAATCCGAGGCCAACCCTGTATTGTTCAGTTTCGTCATATGTATTTTTACTACAAAATACAATATTGTGAGTTTCATTTGCCTTTTTACCCTTTATATTTTTGGGCTGAGAATACATGCGCAATTTTTATAAATGTTTTACGAAATAGACACAAGTAATTGAAACTACATTATATGGGTGAATGATCGAAGCCGAATATGCCCCTTTTGCTTGGTAGCCTAAGAATTAGTAAACCGATCTACTAATTGACGCGAATCCTAAAGATAGATCTATTGGGCTTAACGAACCCCATCCAAAGTACCGGATGCTTTAGTACTTCGAAATCGTTTTTATCATGTCCGAAGGATTTCCCGGAATGATAGGGGATATTCTTATATGCATCTTGTTAATGTCGGTTACCAGGTGTTCACCATATGAATGATTATTTTTATCTCTATGCATGGGACGTATATTTATGAGAACTAGAAATGAAATTCTTGTGGTCTATTAAAATGATGGAAATGAATGTTTATGATAAACTAATGAACTCACCAACCTTTTGATTGACACTTGAAAGCATGTTTATTCTCATGTATGAAAGAAATCTTCCGCTGTGCATTAGCTCATTTTAAGGATATTACTGAGAGTCATTAATGACATATTTCAAAAGACGTTGCATTCGAGTCGTCGAGTTCATCAAGATTATTACTAAGTCAATTATAGTTGGATATATTATGAAATGGTATACATGCTGTCAACTGTCGATGTAATGAAAGTTTGTCTTTTAAAAACGAATGCAATGTTTGTAAAATGTATCATATATAGGTCAAGTACCTCGCGATGAAATCAATTGTAATGTATTCGTCCAGATGGATTAGGACGGGTCTTGACAATCTTTACAATGGTTTTTACCTACAGCTTCTCGTAGGGTTTTTTCCCTTCACCGCCAATCGGTACCGTCCATTAGCTGGCGGTCAGCCTATAACTACCCTTCTGAGATCATCATCTCGGTTAGAGTTATCACGGTAACCAACCCGAAAGTTAACGTTGATGAATCCAAAAAATCCTCCCTTTATATTAAAGGATTTTTCTAGCCCTAGGCAGAAATATGATTATCAATAAATGACACTAATATCAAAATTATATAAGAAAAGTGTATATTAAAATAAGAACATTTTATGTTTTCCAATTAATTTAACAAAATTTTAAAACTTAAATACAATAAAATATATGGGTTAAAGCTATAAATAGACGATATACTTTCTCAAATATCTCATGTCGCCCATATACTCATTTTTGTCTTATGTCGGCTATATAATTTTAAAAAGTGTACCAATATTAATATTTCCTTACCGGTTACATGCTGAACCAGTAAAGTTAATTATTTAATTTTTTTTATTTTATATGGCTACAAATATGTCATATACTTTTAGTTGTGTTCCAATGTAGGCTATATACTTTCTGTTTTTGTTTTGATGTAACACCAACGTGTCATGACTATTTAGAAGCCACGTCATCAATTGTTTCGCTACAGGTTGAAAAAGTATAGTGGGTTACATCAGTACACCTTTTGAAAATATATATAGCGAACATGAGACGAAAATGAGTATGTAAGCTACGTCGGGACATGTGAGAAATTAACCGTTATACACTAAAAGAGGCTCTCATTACAGCCGCTTGCTATCCCCTAAACGACAATTAACCAAACCCACTTTTTTAACACCCTCAAATTAACCAAACCTCTCTCTTCTTCCCTCATTCCAAATTGCTCACGTTCTTAGCCGCCTGTATCAACCTCGCCACCACCTCCTTCACCGCCATCACCGCTGCTGCCTCAAATCCAACTGCTCAGCGTCACGAACCCCCAGCCTGGAATCAATTAACACTCGCTGATTTGTGTCGTGCGCTAACCCTTAAGCTGATTCATCCAGATTACTCTTTCTTCAGCACCCTTTTCTTTAATTTGGAATTGAAAACATTATCAAGTTAGCTTTTTAATCTTCCTTTTCGTTCAATTAAGGCTTGAGTTATAATCGGGACTATTGCGTGTAAAATCGATTTTGAATTCGTGATGATCAGATTGTTTGTTGAAATTCTAAATTGATAACATAAGATAAATTTATATTATATATTTTCACATTTGTTGTTTTCATGTTGTTTAAGGAGTTTTGTTAGAAGATGATATTCACAGTTGTGGGTCTGTCGTGACTTTCTCACATGATTGTTGGCAACGTTTTTAGAATATACAAGAGTTTAAAGAAGTCAATTTGCATATACAAGGATGTAACCTCATCAGTCATAAGTCGTAACTGCCTTTCACCATTGCTTAGTTTGCCTATGCTTACTGTGTGCAATCCATTTGTCTTTATGTGATAAATGTATTTTAAGGATTATATCTAACATGATAGCATTACTTACACATGTTCATCTCATGTTGAAGATATTCACTCTTGTAGTTTGTCACTGAAAAGTTTTTATATTAAATTTATCTAATTCTCTTAATTTTTTCTCCAGCTTTAATAATTTTATGTTATATGTTATTCTTATTTACGTGCTTGCGTTATTATGCAGTCATGAATGAACCACGATCATCTTCCATTGATGATTCATATTAGGTAGTCGGGTCTGCATTGTAATTCGACAATACGTTTTCATCTTATCATCTCTGGATTATTATAAATTGTTGTCCACCTTTTGTCAACATCTTTTTGTGATAAGTTCTTAGTTAAAACTGACCACAAAAAAATTATCACGGAAAATGGGTTTCGTTTTTCAGCTGTTTTCCAGTTCATAAAGAATAGAAGCTGCAATGAATGATATCTTTGAACTGGGTTGAACAACAGAAATTGGGTTCGTTTACAATATTCATTATGTACATTATTAATGATATACTCTATCATTTTACAGACACGGGATATCTACAACTATTCGCAACGTCCGGAACCCACTACTATTTTAACCCGGACATCGAATAATTCCACCATTCCCTGCCACCGTAAGCTACGTACAACCGTTTCTTTGATAATATTTCCTTATGTTATTTTGTTTTATTGGCAATGTTGTCTTGGGCCACTTTGTCTCTTTATAAAATGTTTATACTTTTAAATTAGAAGTTATGGTGAGCTTGAATTTGTGTAGGTTACTAGATATCGAGTTAAATTAAGAGTGAGAAATTAGGAAATGAATATTTATGTGATGTGATTTGGATTTTTAATGATATGTAAAACAAGGTACTTTAAAATTTGGTATATTTAATAGGCTGTGTTGTGGGTCAAAAAAGTCCTTATGTGACGGATAACTGTAGGATCTTAATAATCTCAGATGCATATAAGGAATTTAATGTGAAAATTGTTAAATATCTATTCTGAAAAGCCTAAGTGAGGGTATATAATATAATCTGTTTACTTGAATTCCTATTAGCATCAAAATAACCATCACTAATACTGCTAATGATCATAGGTACAAAAGAAAAATTTGAACAACCACCACTCATAAAACCATTAAACCACACTAAAGTACGTTTTAGCCGTTGTCGTAGCCGTCATTATGTCTTTAATAAGCTAAACTTAGTTGTGTAATCAACTAAACGACTGTTATAACTATAACCCTTTGCCAATGTAAATAACTAGAGCTATGTAACTAATGACAATCATCCAACAATAACCACCTACAATGCACCTCACACCACAACACCAATAAAACACCGAACGGATTCTATTTTTTGAATCACGTTTTTGACATGTTTATTTTGTTTGCGTGCACGATGATAGGTAACATTTAATATCTTAGTAAATTAAATAGAACATGTGAACTGATTACAGCTGATTACTTTTATCGAACTGCTGCACATGTTTCATTTTATAAGCAGATCTGGAAATCCAGAACTACATTGCATTATGTGATTCCTTTATATGTATTCTTTGTCATACTATCAAGTACACATTTATAATTGCTATCTAATTGTTTTGAGGTGCTAATTAATTTCATTTAACATACTAAGTCTGTTACTAAAATGACATCTAAAATTCAGATCCAAATACTGTTACAATATATGCTACATAGTACTTGATATAATTAGAAAAACATAATCAATATATGCCCTTTGTCTTCCGTCATCAGTAGAAACACAGCCCAACTACTAATAACATTATGAAACAAATTACATCGGCTGCATTCAAGATATCAAAGGCCTTAAATATAGCGGAACCACAAACGAAGACCAACAATACTGAAGATCAATCAACAACATCGATTGTGGTTTTTGTTTTAATTTGCTACCATGTTAAGTTTTGATATTTGTAGCTTTTGGATTTGTTTGATCATGTTTTTTATTTTCATATTTGCAGACCATGCCGCTAAACCAGTACCAACGACACCACAAAAAGAAGAAGCACAAACAAGCAACACCGGCACAAACCGAATACTATTTCCCAACGATGCACACCAAAAACCAAAGAAGAAAAAGGAATTGAAACCACACAGTTATAAAGCACCAGCTCTTTTGAGTTTTGTCTATCTGTATCTATATAATTTGTGTAACCTATGCAGACTACACTCCCGCTATGTATGTAATGTACCTACAAAAACAAAACGTAGCTATTTTGCTTCCGTAAATACATAACGGCACGTTAAATATGAATTTCTAACCCGAAAGGTCCTGCCGCATCGCGCGGACCGATCCGGATCTTGTATTCACTAAATCTCATGCCATTTTGTGTCGTCTTATTTAATCCACATTTTCCAAACGACAATAACAACAAAAGTTATAAAACTGCCCCTTAAAAATGTTAACTTTATCAATTTCTCAGGGGTAAGTAATGTAAAATTATAATTTTATTAAAAAACCTTAAACAAACTCTACCCAAATTTTTAACGGTCCATATCTTACCGCTCGCCACATGTTAAATTTTTCCGACATCATCGTTCAACTCGAAATAATTTTACAAACACAAGGCATCTAACTATACGCGAAACAGACGCTTTTTAAAAACAGCTAAATATTTCGGACTATCTTTCATACATATACATATACGTATAATAAACAACCAAAATTAATCGATTTTTCTGGCGTCAAAAACCCGCATGCCATTAGGTATACTAGGTACTAACCACGTGTATTTAAAAACACTCATCACAACGCGTTTTTAATTCTATAAATACAAAACGCTACGTTATATATGAATATTAATCCCGGAAAGCCCCGCTGCATCACGCGGTTAGTGTATTTGTAGCTTTTAACCCAATTAATTTATGATAAAATATGATAAAAGCTTAAACGTAACTTTTTAATTACAAGTTCTATGTATATCTTCGGTAGACTTGAAGCAAGCTGATCATCTCAAAAGCTTGGGTCTCCAGCCATCGGTGTCGCCCTTATATGTTTGTTGATCGAAACCGGTACTTCCAAACCCTAGATTCATACATTTTACCAGGTGATTAATTATTAAAAGAGAGAGTTTTGTGGATTGGAAATCGAGAGAGTTAGTGGATTCTTAATATTTGACAGATCTGTTGGTGATGGGAGCCGCATAAGAATACGGAGGTTAGGGTTTGTAAGGAGTTAAACGGCGACGGTGGATTAGAAATTGGGATAGTTTACATAATCCGAAATCTCGGGCCTACAGTGCGGTTTCTGTGGATTCTGGATTTGTGTTGTTAAATCAACAAATTTACACAATTGCAATGCCGAATATGATACATCTGTGAATGAATGTGAAAGGATTCGAAGCAAACATAGGTTGTTGATGATGGTATCACAAGTAGATGATTTAGCTTGTTCATAATTACTTAGGATAATGACAACTAGATGAAAACTCATTTATCCTGCTGTTATTATTTGATGAAAATATACTGCAACTAATGATTACTAAATTTTCACTTCGTGATCTTTATGCAGTGCCGATTTGAAATCTCTATAGAAACTGAACAGATCCAATTATGAACGGAGGGGGTTTAAGAAGAGGGATTATGTTGTTAACCTGTGTGGGTGAAAGATAAGGGAGAGAGGTAATGAGAAATTTAATGTAAGGTTTCAATTGAAAAATTTAAGGATTGTTAGAGTTGCTCCAAAGCATACGCCCAGGCTCCGCCCAAGTTTTAGTCCAGAGGACACTGATGGCACCATTTAGCCCAGCTCTAGTCCAGGGGTCTAGCTCAGCTCTTCCGCCAAGGTTCTTGTCCGACGGCTGGACGTGTATATTGCTTGTACCATGAGCATTAAAGCTTGTAACATCTTTAATTAAATAATTTAAGTGGGTCTCAATTTATTTGAGGAGGTATGTCATTGTTGGGAGTGTTTAATGCAGGTTTAGTCTTGGGAAGAAAGTGGGATGGAGGTGCTGATGTGGTGCTGAATGATTGATTAGTCCTGGACGAAACCCTGTCATGGTTGGGAGTCGGACTCTCAGTGTAACAAATGAATACAACGGTGGCCATTCACATTTCACAGATCCATGTTCAAATAGTAATAGTTTAAAATTAAGAATATATAAGTAAGAAATAAGAGTTATTTTTGAATAGAAAAAAAAAAACTGAACTCTGTTGACTCTTCTATCTTTCAGTGTGAAGACTTTGTCAATTCCTTAATAGCAAATCCAAAATATCCCCTTTGACCAGCAACTCTGAAGCTATTGAAGATCAGCTCCTAAAAATCTTGCCGGTGATGTTACCTAAACATATGGTGGCTGCGGATACAAACTCCTCAATCATACACCCTGATCAAACTTGTCAACGTTTCACACTTGTTGAGATTTTATCAGCAACCAATAACTTTGACGAGTCGTTAGTTATTGGGCGAGGAGGTTTTGGTAAAGTGTATAAATGTATCAGCAAAATTGGTTTAGTAGACCAAGTTGCGTTAAAACGCTTGCAAACTACATCTAACCAAGGAGCCCGTGAATTTGAGGCTGAAATTGAGGTTCTTTCTAAGCTGCGACATGGTAATCTTGTGTCACTTATTGGTTATTGCAATGATGGAAAAGAGATGGTTCTAGCTTATGAGTTTATGCCTAATGGGAACCTTCATGATCACCTCCACAAAACAGGTACAGATCTATCTTGGTTACAAAGATTAAAAATATGTATTGGTGCAGCTCGTGGGTTAGATTACCTTCACACAGGCACATCAACTCAACACGGTGTCATACATCGTGATGTGAAGTCCTCCAATATATTGTTGGATGCAAATTTATCTGCTAAAATTTCAGACTTTGGATTGACCAAAGTAGGACCAATAAACCAAACACAAACTTTTGTGAGCACTGAAGTCAAAGGGACATTTGGATATATGGATCCATCTTATTTTTTCAGTGGACATCTAACAAGAAAATCGGATGTTTATGCCTTTGGGGTTGTGCTATTTGAGGTCTTGTCTGGTAGGCAAGCGGTAGATCGAAGCATTGATGAAGATCAATGGAGTTTAGCCTTATGGGTTCAAAACCAAATAAAACAAGGAAAAATCAATCAGATAATTGACCCTAGATTGATCGGACAAGTCTCAAAAAAATCCCTGAAGGAGTTTGCAAGCATAGCAGGCCAGTGCTTGCATAATCAACCAAAAAAACGCCCTACAATGGCAGAAATTGTGTTTAAACTCGATTCCATTCTATTACAAGAAAGAAATACCAGTGACTCTGTTGGTGATGAGGTCAATATCATTAACAGGCTAAGAAATTTCTTCTCAGTCAAGGCTGAGTCGATGATGGTTGCACCAGGAGGAAGTGCTCAACATGTTCAGAAAAACAACGATCAAGGTGTAAGAGTTTTTAAATACGCTGAATTGGCAAGAGCGACACATTATTTTGAATACAAGTTAACTGAGACCATTTACGAAGTTTGGATGGACGAAAATATGCTAGCCCCGACAGATCATGGTGTTGGTTTGGCGATGCATGTTAGGAAGAAGCATATTCATGGAACATCACAGGTACTTTGAATTCTTAGCTGATGCATGTTAGGAAGAAGCATATTTTGGAATCTCACATGTATTTTTAAATACTTTGGTGTTTGACCAATGAAATATTGATGTGAGACTTATTATTGATAACAAAATCATAGAAATTCTTATATTTCCATCTAAATGGTAAACAGATAAGGGTAATCTCATGACCGTTTTCGACTCTTTCCCTGGCCACCGCAGTATATGTTGCTACTGAGGTTCTTGAGATGGTTAATTATACATTTTCCATCTATATTTGCAAATTATTAAGTTTACATCTGTGGATTTATTTTGGTTTGCAGCTGCATCTAAAAGCTAATGAATTCAATCATCCCAACCTTGTTAAACTCGTGGGATATTGCCTGAATGAACAAGAACTGTATTGTGTTTATGAGCTCAATACAGACCCAAGTTTAGAAAGACGCCTCTTCCAACGTAAGATTATCTTCTGTATGCAACTGAAGAATTCTTTAGACTTTTCCATTAAGAAATGGATTCAAATTATCGAACAAATATGACTATCCTTTTGAATCGTTCTTTACTTGAGTACCTTTCACTGTTAGGATGGTTTTCATTTGTAGAGACTTAATATGATGTATGTACATGTTGTGCCTATGCAGAAGAAGGTAAAACATCACTTTCTTGGGTTGCACGGCTCAAAATAGCAGTAGGAGTGGCTCAAGGTCTATCTTTCTTACATCAAAGGAACCAACCAGCATACAGGCAATTTAAGACCTCTCTTATATTGGTGGACTCGGTACAACTAATTGCCTTCTTACATATTTCCATTTTCAGCTGAAACATAACATCAACTTTAATGTTCTTTTATTATTACAAGTTTCAGGAAAATAATGCTAGACTTTCTGACTATGAAGTAGAAAATACATATGTGGCTATTGGCTCATACAGTCTCGGTATATATACGACAGTTTATGCCGCACCTGAGTGGTTTCAATACCAAGCAGACAAGTTTGATGGTGATTTCACACGGTCTTATCGGCTAGACAAGTTTGATGGCCATCTCACACAGAAACGGTCTCATCGGCTAGACAAGTTTGATGGTTATTTTACTCAGACACAGTCTCATTGGCTAAAAGATGGTACGTTTTGCTATTGTACTATCTAATGTTACGTATCTGCTCCTAATCAACTGTAACCAATTCGTTACATGGTACTAGGCATGGAGCCATACGTATATGCACTTGTTTCATTATTCATGTACTTGCCAACACTTGACTAATGAAGAACAAATTTGGCAGGATTTTGTTTGAAGAGCGAGATATATTCTTTTGGAGTGGTACTGCTTGAAATACTAGCAGGGGTGCAGGGGTATGATGTGAACAGACCTTACGGAAAACAAAATTTGGTGAAATGGGCTACTCCGTTACTGCCAGACAGAGAAAATTTGAGAATGATCATGGATCCACAGCTTCTAGATAACGATCATCCTCCAAAAGGAGCATTCAAGTTGGCTTTACTCATTTCAAAATGTCTTCAACGGTATCAAGAACAACGCCCATCAATGGAACAAATCTTGCAGGTCTTGTATGAGTGCTATCTTGAAGAAACCAACACTGTTGACCCCTAAATATACTAAAGGACATAATTATTCTTTTCTTGTGAAAAAAAATATATATTTGGTTGTTTTATATTTTTTGATGACACATCTAAAAAAACTATATGTCTGAACTATACTACCCATCTATATGAGAAACAATAAATATTTGCTGTTATTATGAGGTCCAGGATAGTAAAAATTTATTTTCCAATTCTGTTTTTGTGTGTGTGAGATGGGGTGGGGAATGAAGAATTTGTTAAGTGTGAATGTGGAACGAGTTCGAAGAAAAAATCAGATGCATGATCGCGGATTGCGAGCAGGGGCTCGCAGATCGAGAGTTGGCTGGTTTAAAATGCGAAAAAGTGTGACGAATGTTTGAGAGGTTACAACTCGCGTTTGGGAACAATAGTTCACGACTGGAGCCTGGAGGTGCCCTAACGGATCGCGAGATAGGCTTTGCGAAATGTGAAGTCTAGCGTGGTAAGCAAGTTGTTCGGTTTTAGGAAAGGATTTTGTTTTTTCACTTATAAATATTAACCCTAATCTCATTGTATTTGCAAGCACCTACGAAAATCAATAAGAAAAATTCTCTCTTGTTGGCCATGCGACTAAATTAATCGCACGATTGGATGTAACCATGTTAAATTTCGTGTATTACGTTTCTTGTTTAGTATCTTTGTTCGTTGAGAATATTCGTTTACTCACGGTTTTGATAATCAGCGATTATCGTGGTCTTGTTCGGGGTAATAAAAACCTAACAGAATTTACTCAAGTGAAATTGTTCAAAATAAACTCATTTCCAAAAGTGTTTAACCATATGCTCTCATGCATATTACGGTAATTGCAAAATACCTTCTGATCACGCATCGCGCATGATGCATGTAATTTGGTGCGTGATGTGTGGTCACCGAGCATCGTTGCTTTTTATACTAGTATAGCACACAACACGCATCACAGATTGAGCGCCACACATTGCTCAATGTAACGTATAAAATAGATATGTGAAGGCGTGAAGCAAGTCGAAATTTAACAATTTTGACAAACCATAGGGACTATTTTGTTAACTTTATCTAAATCTAAATATAACGTATAAAACATATGAAGGCGTGAATCAAGTTGAAGCCGAGTTTCAACTTACAATTTGCTGGTTATCGCCATTATTTGTTTGTTGTTCGAATCGATACTTCCAAACCTTAGATTCATACATTTTACCAGGTGATTAAACGAGAGATTTTTGTGAATTGGAAATCGAGAGTGTTAGTGGATTCTTATATTTTGACAGACCTGTTGGTGATGGGAGCCGCATAAGAGTACGGTGGTTAGGGTTTCTAAGGAGTTGAACGTCGACGGTGAATGGCGGCGGTGGATTAGAAATTGGGAGACTTTACATAATCCGAAATCTCGTGCCTACAGTGCGGTTTATGTGGATTTTGGATTTGTGTTGTTAAATCAACAAATTTACACAATTGCAAATATAAGCAAATATAAGTTGTTGATGATTTAGCTAGTTCATAGTTAGGAAAATAATGACGTCTGTCACGTCATGCTACGTCACGTGCAACGCGTGACGTCCAGCTTACTTGGAACCTTGGTCGAGCTTATAGAAGTATATTCAAGTCAATGCCACGTGTTTGGTAGCGTGACTTTCTTACGGGATTGACTTGGTATTGCTGAGCTGGACCAAAGCCCTACAAATCAAGAACGCGGAGAACGTGAAGTAGGTTGTAGGCATGATTAGACGATTCTAATGGCAGTTATTAAGAGTGGGCATTATTATAGCGGCTATTGTTCATAACTGCCAATTACCCATCTATAAATAGTGGCTCTAATCCTCATTTGGAGGCTAATCAATCCACACACTCTAATCTTCTTTTCATCCCTACCTTGGAGGCTCGGCAAAAGACAAACAACATCACACCCTTCATATCCCACCTAACCAAAGGAACCACTTCCAGAGGTTAGCTTGTTCTTTTACTTACCTGCACTTGAACCAGACAATTTTGGTTTGATCATTTGGCGCCATCCGTGGGACCACGAGAATATCAACCTTCGCAAAATGTCAGGGAGTTCTGATTTACCACCGTTCTCAAGCACTGGGGAACAATATGATCCTTTGAGACCTAATGTCGAAAGTGATTATGTGACCCCAACTGAGAACATTCGTCAAACTAGGCTTGACTTTGAAGATAACACTAACACTGGACCCAACGTTTGAGCCCCAACCAGCCCTGAAATCGTTAGTTCCAGCTTGAAAACAATCAATGGAGAGGAGGCCATACGTTTCTTACCAAAAGGAGAATTCGTGTTGCCCATGCTCGTGGCGGGAAAAGGCGATAAGCAAACAGGAGCGTTAAAGGCACCCCTCCATGACTCGATGCGAACAATGCCTGAGTTTGGAAAACAGCCTGTCCAAACAAAAGACGAGGCACGTCAGGCGTTAATCCAAACCCTCATTTTGGGCGCTCCGCCATCCATTACTGCAAAAATTGAGCAGCCTGGCGTGGCGAATGGAATGTTGAACAATTGGTATGCCATGATGGGTGGAGACAAGGTGAAGAAACCACTTGAGCCTTCCGCAACGTTAGAGAAATTCATCAGAGAAATCGCAACGCACCCGTTGCTCGCTGTCCTCATGACACCCCTTACGCTGGGCATGTATGACGGGAGCAACGACCCAGAAGATTTCATGCAACAATTTGTGCATGCAATTAAAACCCAACACTGGGACAACGCTACGGCGTGCCACATGTGTAGTGACCTGAACTTTTCCATATTTATATATATTAAATGAAATTGATATTTACATGATTAAGTGTTTCCAACATGTTAAGCAATCAAACTTGTTAAGACTTGATTAATTGAAATAGGTTTTATATAGACAATTGACCACCCAAGTTGACCGTCGACTCACGAACGTTAAAACTTGTAAAAACTATATGATGACATACTTATGGATATATATATAGTTAACATGTTATTATGATAAGTATGTACCTCATTAAGTATTTTAACAATGAGTTATATACATAAAAAATGAGACTATTGAATTAAGAAACTTGAAAACGATATATATAACGATTATCGTTATAACAACGTCTTACTAATTACATATGAATCATTTTAAGATATTGTTACACTATATATAAACATGATAAATGATAAGTAAATATATCATTAAGTATATTAACAATGAACTACATATGTAAAAACAAGACTACTAACTTAAGGATTTCGAAACGAGACATATATGTAACGATTATCGTTGTAACGACATTTAACTGTATATATATCATATTAAGATATATTAATACATCATAATATCATGATAATGTAATAATTTAACATCTTATTAGATATAATAAACAATGGATTAACAACATTTAACAAGATCGTTAACTTAAAGGTTTCAAAACAACACTTACATGTAACGACTAACGATGACTTAACGAATCCGTTAAAATGTATATACATGTAGTATATTTAAATGTATTTAAACACTTTTGAAAGACTTCAAGACACTTATCAAAGTACTTCTACTTAACAAAAATGCTTACAATTACATCCTCATTCATTTTTATCAATAATTCTACTCGTATGCACTCGTATTTGTACTCGTACAATACACAGCTTCTAAATGTATTTACTATTGGCATATATACTCCAATGATCAGCTCTTAGCAGCCCTTGTGAGTCACCTAACCATGTGGGAACCATCATTTAACATCTAGCATGAAATATCTCACAAAATTACAAACTAATGGAGCCTATATGGAAGCACCAAATTCAAGTGAACTTGCATACTCACAAACACATTCACTTTGCAATTTTCTTGAATCAAATTACTCTCTCTCAAGTGTTCTTCCATTGTTCTAAGTGTTCTTCATCATATTCATCAAAATCTAGCTCAATCTAGTTCATAAATCCATACATAAACCAAGTTATAAAACAACTACTCAAGAACACACCAATAACACTTCCAAGTTTGCTAGCTTACTTTCAATCTTGCAAATCCACTTTGAGTGATCATCCAACCTCAAGAAATCTTTCTTATTTACAGTAAGATATATTTCTAATACAAGGTAATACTCATACTCAAACTTTGATTCACAACTATAACAATCTTATTTCGAGTGGAAATCTTACTTGTACTTGTTTTCGTGTCATGATTTTGCTTCAAGAACTCTCAAGCCATCCAAGGATCCTTTGAAGCTAGATCTATTTTTCTCATTTCCAGTAGGTTTATCCACAAAACCTGAGGTAGTAATGATGTTCATAACATCATTCAATTCATATATATAAAACTACCTTATTCGAAGGTTTAAACTTGTAATCACTAGAACATAGTTTAGTTAATTCTAAACTTGTTTGCAAACAAAAGTTAATCCTTCTAACTTGACTTTTAAAATTAACTAAACACATATTATATATCTATATGATATGCTAACTTAATGATTTAAAACCTGAAAACACGAAAAACACCGTAAAACCAGATATACGCCGTCGTAGTAACACCGCAGGCTGTTTTGGGTTAGTTAATTAAAAATTATGATAAACTTTGATTTAAAAGTTGTTCTTCTGGGAAAATTATTTTTATTATGAACATGAAACTATATCCAAAAATCATGGTTAAACTCAAAGTGGAAGTATGTTTTCCAAAGTGGTCATCTAGACGTCGTTCTTTCGACTGAAATGACTACCTTTACAAAAATGACTTGTAATCTGTATTTCCGACTATAAACTTATACTTTTTTTATTTAGATTCATAAACTTAAGTTCAATATGAAACCATAGCAACTTGAATCACTCAAAACGGATTTAAAACAAAGAAGTTATGGGTAAAACAAGATTGGATAATTTTGCTTGTTGTAGCTACGTGAAAATTGGTAACAAATCTATATTAATCATATCCCAGCTAACTTATATTGTATTATACATGTATTCTAATATATTATGTAATCTTGGGATACCATAGACACGTATGCAAATGTTTTGACATATCATATCGACCCATGTATATATATTATTTGGAACAACCATAGGCACTCTATATGCAGTAATGTTTGAGTTAGCTATACATGGTTGAGGTTGATTCCAAAAATATATATACTTTGAGTTGTGATCTAGCCTGAGACGTGTATACACTGGGTCGTGGATTAATTCAAGATAATATATATCAATTTATTTCTGTACATCTAACTGTGGATAACTAGTTGTAGGTTACTAACGAGGACAACTGACTTAATAAACTTAAAACATTAAAACTTATTAAAAATGTTGTAAATATATTTTGAACATAATTTGATATATATGTACATATTTGTTATAGGTTCTGAATCGACCAGTGGCCAAGTTTTACTTCCCGACGAAGTAAAAATCTGTGAAAGTGAGTTATAGTCCCACTTTTTAAATCGAATATTTTTGGGATGAGAATACATGTAGTTTTATAAATGTTTTACAAAATAGACACAAGTACGTAAAACTACATTCTATGGTTGAATTATTAAACCGAATATGCCCCTTTTTAGTATGGTAATCTAAGAATTAGGGAACAGACACCCTAATTGACGCGAATCCTAATGATAGATCTATTGGGCCCAACAAGCCCCATCCAAAGTACCGGATGCTTTAGTACTTCGAATTAATCATGTCCGAAGGGAGTCCCGGAATGATAGGGGATATTCTATATGCATATTGTTAAGGTCGGTTACCAGGTGTTCACCATATGAATGATTTTTATCTCTATGTATGGGATGTATATTGAAATATGAAATCTTGTGGTCTATTATTACGATTTGATAAATATATAGGTTAAACCTATAACTCACCAACATTTTTGTTGATGTTTAAAGCATGTTTATTCTCAGGTGATTATTAAGAGCTTCCGCTGTTGCATGCTAAAATATGGACAAGATATGGTGTCAGCATGCTTGTATAATATTGTTTAAAACTACATTCGATATTTACTTTGTTGTAACATATTAATATTGTAAACCAATATGTATTGGTAGTGTGTAAGTGTGATATTTTTAGATTATCATTTTTGATAATCTAGGTGGTGTCCTTTTAACCTTGTCGATAAAATAAAGGTTATGGTTTGTTTTAAAAACGAATGCAGTCTTTGAAAAACGTCTCATATAGAGGTCAAAACCTCGCAACGAAATCAATTAATATGGAACGTGTATAATCAATATGAACGGGACATTTCAACATGTTCCCGGGACAACTCCAATCCAGGGCTCGGGAATGGTTGGCTAAGTTACCTCCGCTAAGCGCTTCCAGTTTTACTGATTTAAGAACAAAGTTCATCCAACGCTTCCAGAAGTTTAGAAGGACAGAGTTAACGCATTTGGACATGCATGGAATCAAACAGAGACCACGCGAATCGTTATCGAACTTCACTACCAGGTTTACATCTGAATATCAAAAGATACCTTATTTGCCGGAGTCACAGCAGATCTCCGCTTACATAATGGGAATATGCCAGATCATACACTTGTCGTTAGTAAAGTCCGTGAGACGGAAGTTACCTAAAACTTTTGTGGCCACCGTCAGGATGGTACGCAACTACATACGTGTAGTGACCTGAACTTTTCCATGTTTATATATGTAGTGACCCGAACTTTTCCATGTTTATATATATTAATTGAGATTGATATTTACATGATTAAATGTTTCCAACATGTTAAGCAATCAAACTTGTTAAGACTTGATTAATTGAAATATGTTTCATATAGACAATTGACCACCCAAGTTGACCGGTGATTCACGAAGGTTAAAACTTGTAAAAACTATATGATGACATATATATGGATATATATATAGTTAACATGATACTATGATAAGTAAACATATCATTAAGTATATTAACAATGAACTACATATGTAAAAACAAGACTACTAACTTAATGATTTTTAAACGAGACATATATGTAACGATTATCGTTGTAAAGACATTTAATGTATATATATCATATTAAGAGATATTCATACATGATAATATCATAATAATATAATAATTTAAAATCTCATTTGATATTATAAACATTGGGTTAACAACATTTAACAAGATCGTTAACCTAAAGGTTTAAAAACAACACTTACATGTAACGACTAACGATGACTTAACGACTCAGTAAAAATGTATATACTTGTAGTGTTTTAATATGTATTTATACACTTTTGAAAGACTTCAATACACTTATCAAAATACTTCTACTTAACAAAAATGCTTACAATTACATCCTCGTTCAGTTTCATCAACAATTCTACTCGTATGCACCCGTATTCGTACTCATACAATACACAGCTTTTAGATGTATGTACTATTGGTATATACTCTCCAATGATCAGCTCTTAGCAGCCCATGTGAGTCACCTAACACATGTGAGAACCATCATTTGGCAAATAGCATGAAATATCTCATAAAATTACAAAAATATGAGTAATCATTCATGACTTATTTACATGAAAACAAAATTACATATCCTTTATATCTAATCCATACACCAATGACCAAAAACACCTACAAACACTTTCATTCTTCAATTTTATTCATCTAATTGATCTCTCTCAAGTTTTATCTTCAAGTTCTAAGTGTTCTTCATATATTCTACAAGTTCTAGTTACATAAAATCAAGAATACTTTCAAGTTTGCTAGCTCACTTCCAATCTTGTAAGGTGATCATCCAACCTCAAGAAATCTTTGTTTCTTACAGTAGGTTATCATTCTAATACAAGGTAATAATCATATTCAAACTTTGGTTCAATTTCTATAACTATAACAATCTTATTTCAAGTGATGATCTTACTTGAACTTGTTTTCGTGTCATGATTCTGCTTCAAGAACTTCGAGCCATCCAAGGATCCGTTGAAGCTAGATCCATTTTTCTCTTTTCCAGTAGGTTTATCCAAGGAACTTAAGGTAGTAATGATGTTCATAACATCATTCGATTCATACATATAAAGCTATCTTATTCGAAGGTTTAAACTTGTAATCACAAACAAAAGTTAATCCTTCTAACTTGACTTTTAAAATCAACTAAACACATGTTCTATATCTATATGATATGCTAACTTAATGATTTAAAACCTGGAAACACGAAAAACACCGTAAAACTGGATTTACGCCGTCGTAGTAACACCGCGGGCTGTTTTGGGTTAGTTAATTAAAAACTATGATAAACTTTGATTTAAAAGTTGTTATTCTGAGAAAATGATTTTTATTATGAACATGAAACTATTTCCAAAAATTATAGTTAAACTCAAAGTGGAAGTATGTTTTCTAAAATGGTCATCTAGACGTCGTTCTTTCGACTAAAATGACTACATTTATAAAAATGACTTGTAACTTATTTTTCCAACTACAAACCTATACTTTTTCTGTTTAGATTCATAAAATAGAGTTCAATATGAAACCATAGCAATTTGATTCACTCAAAACGGATTTAAAATGAAGAAGTTATGGGTAAAACAAGATTGGATAATTTTCTCATTTTAGCTACGTGAAAATTGGTAACAAATCTATTCCAACCATAACTTAATCAACTTGTATTGTATATTATGTAATCTTGAGATACCATAGACACGTATACAATGTTTCGACCTATCATGTCGACACATCTATATATATTTCGGAACAACCATAGACACTCTATATGTGAATGTTGGAGTTAGCTATACAGGGTTAAGGTTGATTCCAAAATATATATAGTTTGAGTTGTGATAAATACTGAGATACGTATACACTGGGTCGTGGATTGATTCAAGATAATATTTATCGATTTATTTCTGTACATCTAACTGTGGACAAATAGTTGTAGGTTACTAACGAGGACAGCTGACTTAATAAACTTAAAACATCAAAATATATTAAAAGTGTTGTAAATATATTTTGAACATACTTTGATATATATGTATATATTGTTATAGGTTCGTGAATCAACCAGTGGCCAAGTCTTACTTCCCGACGAAGTAAAAATATGTGAAAGTGAGTTATAGTCCCACTTTTAAAATCTAATATTTTTGGGATGAGAATACATGCAGGTTTTATAAATGATTTACAAAATAGACACAAGTACGTGAAACTACATTCTATGGTTGAATTATCGAAATCGAATATGCTCCTTTTTATTAAGTCTGGTAATCTAAGAATTAGGGAACAGACACCCTAATTGACGCGAATCCTAAAGATAGATCTATTGGGCCTAACAAACCCCATCCAAAGTACCGGATGCTTTAGTACTTCGAAATTTATATCATATCCGAAGGGTGTCCCGGAATGATGGGGATATTCTTATATATGCATCTTGTTAATGTCGGTTACCAGGTGTTCACCATATGAATGATTTTTATCTCTATGTATGGGATGTGTATTGAAATATGAAATCTTGTGGTCTATTATTATGATTTGATATATATAGGTTAAACCTATAACTCACCAACATTTTTGTTGACGTTTTAAGCATGTTTATTCTCAGGTGATTATTAAGAGCTTCCGCTGTCGCATACTTAAATAAGGACGAGATTTGGAGTCCATGCTTGTATGATATTGTGTAAAAACTGCATTCAAGAAACTTATTTTGTTGTAACATATTTGTATTGTAAACCATTATGTAATGGTCGTGTGTAAACAAGATATTTTAGATTATCATTATTTGATAATCTACGTAAAGCTTTTTAAACCTTTATTGATGAAATAAAGGTTATGGTTTGTTTTAAAATGAATGCAGTCTTTGAAAAATGTCTCATATAGAGGTCAAAACCTCGCAACGAAATCAATTAATATGGAACGTTTTTAATCAATAAGAACGGGACATTTCAGTTGGTATCCGAGCGTTGGTCTTAGAGAACCAGAATTTTGCATTAGTGTGTCTTATCGAGTTTGTTAGGATTCATTAGTGAGTCTGGACTTCGACCGTGTTTACTTGAAAAATGATTGCTTAACAAATTTTGTTGGAAACTATATATTTTTAACATGTGAATATTATGTGATATATTAATCTCTTAACGCGTTTGATATTATGTGATAGATGTCTACCTCTAGAACAAGTCCCATTGACTCACCTAATAATAATGAAGAGTCAAATGTAAATTGGAATGATTCGTGGACTGATTCACAAGTTCCCGAAGAGGAACCGGAAGAAGAGTCAGAACCGGAAGAAGAATCGGAACCGGAAGAAGAATCGGAACCGGATGAAGAAATAGAATCGGTGGGGGAAATAATAAAACGGTTAAGTAAAAGAAAATCCTTAACCAACCGACCAAGTTTAATTATGGTCAATGGTGTTTCCGCCAAGGAAGCAAAATATTGGGAGGATTACCAATTCTCCGATGAATCGGATTCCGACGAGAATTCCGATGATGTTATAGAAATTACCCCAACTGAATTTAAAAAGGGAAAAGAAAATAATAAGAGAAAGGGCATAAAAATAGAGAAATCTAATTCCAACCCCGATGAACTTTATATATATCGTCAACCCCCGAAGTCCTTAAGTTGTAACAATGACCCGGGAACCTCTAAACCACCAGGTTTTTCTAAACCAATGTGGAAAACGACGGCTCGTATTAGGGGAATATCATATATCTCTAGAAACTTGGCAAAACGAACCAAAACCGAAGAAGAAGAACAAGCAAGCGAGTCGGAATAAGATAGTTGTATTCGTGTGGTGTAATATATGTAATATAGCGTGCTTATGCTTTATGATATATGTAAAAATTGCTTGTATTAATAAGTATTTTTTTTATGAATCTAACTCTTGTCTATTTTACAGTATAAAAACACAAAATGGATAGACAACCCAATATTTTAAGAGACCTACCCGGAGACATGATTGATGAAATCTTGTCTAGAGTCGGTCAGAATTCTTCGGCACAACTATTTAAGGCGAGATCAGTTTGTAAGACATTCGAAGAACGTTCCAAGAATGCATTGGTTTATAAAAGGCTTTCGTTCGAAAGATGGGGGATATCACATTGGGAAATCCATAAGTTACGATGTGTTTACTTTGACGCATATATTGCGGGGAACCCAAATGCTATTTTACGCAATGGGTTAAGAAATTATTTTGACTCAATATATCCGAATATTGGACTTCGTGATTTAGAAAAAGCGGCTAACATGCAACATAAAGAAGCATGTTATGCTTACGGATTAGTAATGTTCGCTTCTCACCAAAGTGAGAACAAGAACATTGGGCTACAACTATTAAACAAAACGTTCCCACAAGTGACGGAGTCGGTAATTGGGGTAAGAAATGAGGTTTTTAGATTGTTACGGGACTGTTGGACATTACGTAACCCTCGTCCCTTTGACGACGTTACAACACGCTGTCTTATCAACGGCCATAACGGTTATGTTCCACATGACCAAGGATGGGAAGTAATCCTAGTAAAACCAGAATGCATGACTTGTTTCTGGACGTATGAATTACGTGTCTTTATTGCCTTTACTGAATGACTTGTGTACTAGCTAGAATTATCTTCACAACCATCTTGTATCAAATTTATTGTGTGCTATATTTCATGCTATATGTAAAATAAGCGGTATTGTAAGTTTGTAAAATATTGTGTAAAAGTTTGAACGCGAAATATTATTATAATCAGTTTTTCATATAGAATTGTAGTAGTTGAATTGTATATTAGCTACTAAGTATGAACTTAACGGGTAGGTACTACCCGAATTTAAACTTATAAAACGCTAATATGAAAAAAAAGCTTTTATAAATGAGTTCATATTATGCTACGAAATACTATTAACTACTCTTAATATTCTGTATGATTAACTTGTTCCATTTGACTATTTTGAAGGAAATGGCAACGACTACTCGACACACCGTGAATATGAATGAAGAGGAATTCCGTACTTTTCTAGCTTCAAACACAGCCGCAGTACAGGCTGCGCTACATACCAACAATAACCTTGGATCTAGCAGTACAGGAAATCGTGTAGGATGCACCTACAAAGAATTCATTGCCTGCAAACCTTTGGAATTTGATGGAACCGAAGGACCGATCGGATTGAAACGGTGGACCGAGAAGGTCGAATCGGTGTTTGCCATAAGTAAGTGTACTGAAGAGGACAAAGTAAAGTACGCTACACATACCTTCACAGGTTCTGCGTTAACATGGTGGAATACCTATCTAGAGCAAGTGGGACAAGACGATGCGTACGCACTACCGTGGTCAGCATTCAAGCACTTGATGAACGAGAAGTACCGTCCCAGAACCGAGGTCAATAAGCTCAAGACAGAACTTAGAGGGTTACGAACCCAAGGATTTGATATTACCACGTACGAAAGACGATTCACAGAATTGTGCCTATTGTGTCCGGGAGCATTCGAAGATGAGGAAGAGAAGATCGACGCGTTTGTGAAAGGATTACCGGAAAGAATCCAAGAAGATATAAGTTCACACGAGCCCGCCTCCATACAACAGGCATGTAGAATGGCTCACAAACTAGTGAACCAGATTGAAGAAAGGATTAAAGAACAGACTGCTGAAGAGGTCAATGTGAAGCAAGTCAAAAGAAAGTGGGAGGAAAACGGTGATAAGAATCACCAATACAACAACAACAGCAATTACAACAATAATCGCAACAATTATCCCAACAATCGCAATATCAATCGCAACTACAACAAACGGCCCAACAACAACAACAACAACAACAGCAACTACAACAATCATCCCAATAACAATAATAACCGCAACAACAACAACAATCAGAAGCAGCTATGCCAAAGGTGTGAAAAGTATCACTCGGGGTTCTGCACCAAATTTTGCAACAAGTGTAAAAGAAATGGTCATAGCGCGGCGAAGTGTGAGGTCTACGGACCAGGAGTTAATAGAACGAAAGGAAAAAATGGTGTCGGAATGAGTAATGGCGGAGCAAGTAGTGTCGGAGCAAGTTATGCCAATGTAGTTTGTTATAAATGTGGAAAACCGAGCCACATTATTAGAAATTGCCCGAACCAGGAGAACACGAATGGACAAGGCTGCGGACGAGTTTTCAATATTAATGCGGCAGAGGCACAGGAAGACCCGGAGCTTGTTACGGGTACGTTTCTTATTGACAATAAACCTGCTTATGTTTTATTTGATTCGGGTGCGGATAGAAGCTATATGAGTAGAGATTTTTGTGCTAAATTAAGTTGTCCATTGACGCCTTTGGATAGTAAATTTTTACTCGAATTAGCAAATGGTAAATTAATTTCAGCAGATAATATATGTCGGAATCGAGAAATTAAACTGGTTAGCGAAACATTTAAGATTGATTTGATACCAGTAGAGTTAGGGAGTTTTGATGTGATAATCGGTATGGACTGGTTGAAAGAAGTGAAAGCAGAGATCGTTTGTTACAAAAATGCAATTCGCATAATACGAGAAAAAGGAAAACCCTTAATGGTGTACGGAGAAAAGGGCAACACGAAGCTACATCTTATTAGTAATTTGAAGGCACAAAAACTAATAAGAAAAGGTTGCTATGTTGTTCTAGCACACGTCGAGAAAGTACAAACTGAAGAAAAGAGCATCAATGATGTTCCCATTGCAAAAGAATTTCCCGATGTATTTCCGAAAGAATTACCGGGATTACCCCCATATCGATCCGTTGAATTTCAAATAGATCTTGTACCAGGAGCTACACCAATAGCTCGTGCTCCTTACAGACTCGCACCCAGCGAGATGAAAGAACTGCAAAGCCAATTACAAGAACTTTTAGAGCGTGGTTTCATTCGACCAAGCACATCACCGTGGGGAGCTCCTGTTTTGTTTGTCAAGAAGAAAGATGGTACATTCAGGTTGTGTATCGACTACCGAGAGTTGAACAAACTTACCATCAAGAACCGCTACCCACTACCGAGAATCGACGACTTATTTGATCAACTACAAGGCTCGTCTGTTTATTCAAAGATTGACTTACGTTCCGGGTATCATCAAATGCGGGTGAAAGAAGATGATATTCCAAAGACTGCTTTCAGAACACGTTACGGTCATTACGAGTTTATGGTCATGCCGTTTGGTTTAACTAATGCACCAGCTGTGTTCATGGACCTTATGAACCGAGTGTATGGACCATACCTTGACAAGTTTGTCATTGTTTTCATTGATGACATACTTATTTACTCAAAGAATGACCAAGAACACGGTGAACATTTGAGAAAGGTGTTAGAAGTATTGAGGAAGGAAGAATTGTACGCTAAGTTTTCAAAGTGTGCATTTTGGTTGGAAGAAGTTCAATTCCTCGGTCACATAGTGAACAAAGAAGGTATTAAGGTGGATCCGGCAAAGATAGAAACTGTTGAAAAGTGGGAAACCCCGAAAACTGCGAAACACATACGCCAGTTTTTAGGACTAGCCGGTTACTACAGAAGGTTCATCCAAGACTTTTCCAGAATAGCAAAACCCTTGACTGCATTAACGCATAAAGGGAAGAAATTTGAATGGAATGATGAACAAGAGAAAGCGTTTCAGCTATTGAAGAAAAAGCTAACTACGGCACCTATATTGTCATTGCCTGAAGGGAATGATGATTTTGTGATTTATTTTAACACATCAAAGCAAGGTCTCGGTTGTGTATTAATGCAACGAACGAAGGTGATTGCTTATGCGTCTAGACAATTGAAGATTCACGAACAAAATTATACGACGCATGATTTGGAATTAGGCACGGTTGTTTTTGCATTAAAGACTTGGAGGCACTACTTATATGGGGTCAAAAGTATTATATATACCGACCACAAAAGTCTTCAACACATATTTAATCAGAAACAACTGAATATGAGGCAGCGTAGGTGGATTGAATTGTTGAATGATTATGACTTTGAGATTCGTTACCACCCGGGGAAGGCAAATGTGGTAGCCGATGCCTTGAGCAGAAAGGACAGAGAACCCATTCGAGTAAAATCTATGAATATAATGATTCATAATAACCTTACTACTCAAATAAAGGAGGCGCAACAAGGAGTTTTAAAAGAGGGAAATTTAAAGGATGAAATACCCAAAGGATCGGAGAAGCATCTTAATATTCGGGAAGACGGAACCCGGTATAGGGCTGAAAGGATTTGGGTACCAAAATTTGGAGATATGAGAGAAATGGTACTTAGAGAAGTTCATAAAACCAGATACTCAATACATCCTGGAACGGGGAAGATGTACAAGGATCTCAAGAAACATTTTTGGTGGCCGGGTATGAAAGCCGATGTTGCTAAATACGTAGGAGAATGTTTGACGTGTTCTAAGGTCAAAGCTGAGCATCAGAAACCATCAGGTCTACTTCAACAACCCGAAATCCCGGAATGGTAATGGGAAAACATTACCATGGATTTCATCACTAAATTGCCAAGGACTGCAAGTGGTTTTGATACTATTTGGGTAATAGTTGATCGTCTCACCAAATCAGCACACTTCCTACCAATAAGAGAAGATGACAAGATGGAGAAGTTAACACGACTGTATTTGAAGGAACTCGTCTCCAGACATGGAATACCAATCTCTATTATCTCTGATAGGGATGGCAGATTTATTTCAAGATTCTGGCAGACATTACAGCAAGCATTAGGAACTCGTCTAGACATGAGTACTGCCTATCATCCACAAACTGATGGGCAGAGCGAAAGGACGATACAAACGCTTGAAGACATGCTATAAGCATGTGTTATTGATTTCGGAAACAGTTGGGATCGACATCTACCGTTAGCAGAATTTTCCTACAACAACAGCTACCATTCAAGCATTGAGATGGCGCCATTTGAAGCACTTTATGGTAGAAAGTGAAGGTCTCCGATTTGTTGGAGTGAAGTGGGGGATAGACAGATTACAGGTCCGGAGATTATACAAGAAACTACCGAGAAGATCATCTAAATTCAACAACGGTTGAAAACCGCCCAAAGTCGACAAAAGAGCTACGCTGACATTAAAAGAAAAGATATAGAATTTGAAATTGGAGAGATGGTCATGCTTAAAGTTGCACCTTGGAAAGGCGTTGTTCGATTTGGTAAACGAGGGAAATTAAATCCAAGGTATATTGGACCATTCAAGATTATTGATCGTGTCGGACCAGTAGCTTACCGACTTGAGTTACCTCAACAACTCGCGGCTATACATAACACTTTCCACGTCTCGAATTTGAAGAAATGTTTTACTAAAGAAGATCTCACTATTCCGTTAGATGAAATCCAAATCAACGAAAAACTTCAATTCATCGAAGAACCCGTCGAAATAATGGATCATGAGGTTAAAAGACTTAAGCAAAACAAGATACCAATTGTTAAGGTTCGATGGAATGCTCGTAGAGGACCCGAGTTCACCTGGGAGCGTGAAGATCAGATGAAGAAGAAATACCCGCATCTATTTCCAGAAGATTCGTCAACACCTTCAACAGCTTAAAATTTCGGGACGAAATTTATTTAACGGGTAGGTACTGTAGTGACCCGAACTTTTCCATGTTTATATATATTAATTGAGATTGATATTTACATGATTAAATGTTTCCAACATGTTAAGCAATCAAACTTGTTAAGACTTGATTAATTGAAATATGTTTCATATAGACAATTGACCACCCAAGTTGACCGGTGATTCACGAACGTTAAAACTTGTAAAAACTATATGATGACATATATATGGATATATATATAGTTAACATGATACTATGATAAGTAAACATATCATTAAGTATATTAACAATGAACTACATATGTAAAAACAAGACTACTAACTTAATGATTTTTAAACGAGACATATATGTAACGATTATCGTTGTAAAGACATTTAATAAGAGATATTCATACATGATAATATCATAATAATATAATAATTTAAAATCTCATTTGATATTATAAACATTGGGTTAACAACATTTAATAAGATCGTTAACCTAAAGGTTTAAAAACAACACTTACATGTAACGACTAACGATGACTTAACGACTCAGATAAAATGTATATACTTGTAGTGTTTTAATATGTATTTATACACTTTTGAAAGACTTCAATACACTTATCAAAATACTTCTACTTAACAAAAATGCTTACAATTACATCCTCGTTCAGTTTCATCAACAATTCTTCTAGTATGCACCCGTATTCGTACTCATACAATACACAGCTTTTAGATGTATGTACTATTGGTATATACACTCCAATGATCAGCTCTTAGCAGCCCATGTGAGTCACCTAACACATTTGGGAACCATCATTTGGCAACTAGCATGAAATATCTCATAAAATTACAAAAATATGAGTAATCATTCATGACTTATTTACATGAAAACAAAATTACATATCCTTTATATCTAATCCATACACCAACAACCAAAAACACCTACAAACACTTTCATTCTTCAATTTTATTCATCTAATTGATCTCTCTCAAGTTTTATCTTCAAGTTCTAAGTGTTCTTCATATATTCTACAAGTTCTAGTTACATAAAATCAAGAATACTTTCAAGTTTGCTAGCTCACTTCCAATCTTGTAAGGTGATCATCCAACCTCAAGAAATCTTTGTTTCTTACAGTAGGTTATCATTCTAATACAAGGTAATAATCATATTCAAACTTTGGTTCAATTTCTATAACTATAACAATCTTATTTCAAGTGATGATCTTACTTGAACTTGTTTTCGTGTCATGATTCTGCTTCAAGAACTTCGAGCCATCCAAGGATCCGTTGAAGCTAGATCCATTTTTCTCTTTTCCAGTAGGTTTATCCAAGGAACTTAAGGTAGTAATGATGTGCATAACATCATTCGATTCATACATATAAAGCTATCTTATTCGAAGGTTTAAACTTGTAATCACTAGAACAAAGTTTAGTTAATTCTAAACTTGTTCGCAAACAAAAGTTAATCCTTCTAAATTGACTTTTAAAATCAACTAAACACATGTTCTATATCTATATGATATGCTAACTTAATGATTTAAAACCTGGAAACACGAAAAACACCGTAAAACCGGATTTACGCCGTCGTAGTAACACCGCGGGCTGTTTTGGGTTAGTTAATTAAAAACTATGATAAACTTTGATTTAAAAGTTGTTATTCTGAGAAAATGATTTTTATTATGAACATGAAACTATATCCAAAAATTATGGTTAAACTCAAAGTGGAAGTATGTTTTCTAAAATGGTCATCTAGACGTCGTTCTTTCGACTGAAATGACTACATTTATAAAAATGACTTGTAACTTATTTTTCCGACTACAAACCTATACTTTTTCTGTTTAGATTCATAAAATAGAGTTCAATATGAAACCATAGCAATTTGATTCACTCAAAACGGATTTAAAATGAAGAAGTTATGGGTAAAACAAGATTGGATAATTTTTCTCATTTTAGCTACGTGAAAATTGGTAACAAATCTATTCCAACCATAACTTAATCAACTTGTATTGTATATTATGTAATCTTGAGATACCATAGACACGTATACAATGTTTCGACCTATCATGTCGACACATCTATATATATTTCGGAACAACCATAGACACTCTATATGTGAATGTTGGAGTTAGCTATACAGGGTTGAGGTTGATTCCAAAATATATATAGTTTGAGTTGTGATCAATACTGAGATACGTATACACTGGGTCGTGGATTGATTCAAGATAATATTTATCAATTTATTTCTGTACATCTAACTGTGGACAAATAGTTGTAGGTTACTAACGAGGACAGCTGACTTAATAAACTTAAAACATCAAAATATATTAAAAGTGTTGTAAATATATTTTGAACATACTTTGATATATATGTATATATTGTTATAGGTTCGTGAATCAACCAGTGGCCAAGTCTTACTTCCCGATGAAGTAAAAATCTGTGAAAGTGAGTTATAGTCCCACTTTTAAAATCTAATGTTTTTGGGATGAGAATACATGCAGGTTTTATAAATGATTTACAAAATAGACACAAGTACGTGAAACTACATTCTATGGTTGAATTATCGAAATCGAATATGCCCCTTTTTATTAAGTCTGGTAATCTAAGAATTAGGGAACAGACACCCTAATTGACGCGAATCCTAAAGATAGATCTATTGGGCCTAACAAACCTCATCCAAAGTACCTGATGCTTTAGTACTTCGAAATTTATATCATATCCGAAGGGTGTCCCGGAATGATGGGGATATTCTTATATATGCATCTTGTTAATGTCGGTTACCAGGTGTTCACCATATGAATGATTTTTATCTCTATGTATGGGATGTGTATTGAAATATGAAATCTTGTGGTCTATTATTATGATTTGACATATATAGGTTAAACCTATAACTCACCAACATTTTTGTTGACGTTTTAAGCATGTTTATTCTCAGGTGATTATTAAGAGCTTCCGCTGTCGCATACTTAAATAAGGACGAGATTTGGAGTCCATGCTTGTATGATATTGTGTAAAAACTGCATTCAAGAAACTTATTTTGTTGTAACATATTTGTATTGTAAACCATTATGTAATGGTCGTGTGTAAACAAGATATTTTAGATTATCATTATTTGATAATCTACGTAAAGTTTTTTAAACCTTTATTGATGAAATAAAGGTTATGGTTTGTTTTAAAATGAATGCAGTCTTTGAAAAATGTCTCATATAGAGGTCAAAACCTCGCAACGAAATCAATTAATATGGAACGTTTTTAATCAATAAGAACGGGACATTTCAATATATATATTAAATGAAATTGTTATTTTACATGATTAAGTGTTTCCAACATGTTAAGCAATTAAACTTGTTAAGACTTGATTAATTGAAATAGGTTTCATATAGACAATTGACCACCCAAGTTGACCGGTGATTCACGAACGTTAAAACTTGTAAAAACTATATGATGACATATATATGGTTATATATATATATATAAATATAGTTAACATGATATTATGATAAGTAAACATATCATTAAGTATATTAACAATGAACTACATATGTAAAAACAAGACTACTAACTTAATGATTTTGAAACGAGACATATATGTAACGATTATCATTGTAACGAGATTTAATGTATATATACCATATTAAGAGATATTCGTACATCATAATATCATGATAATATAATAATTTAAAATCTCTTTTGATATTATAAACATTGGGTTAACAACATTTAACAAGATCGTTAACCTAAAGGTTTCAAAACAACACTTACATGTAACGACTAACGATGACTTAACGACTCAGTTAAAATGTATATACATGTAGTGTTTTAATATGTATTCATACACTTTTGAAAGACTTCAAGACACTTATTAAAATACTTCTACTTAACAAAAATACTTACAATTACATCCTCGTTCAGTTTCATCAACAATTCTACTCGTATGCACTCGTATTTGTACTCGTACAATACACAGCTTTTAGATATATGTACTATTGGTATATACACTCCAATGATCAGCTCTTAGCAGCCCATGTGAGTCACCTAACACATGTGGGAACTGTAGTGACCCGAACTTTTCCATGTTTATATATATTAATTGAGATTGATATTTACATGATTAAATGTTTCCAACATGTTAAGCAATCAAACTTGTTAAGACTTGATTAATTGAAATATGTTTCATGTAGACAATTGACCACCCAAGTTGACCGGTGATTCACGAACGTTAAAACTTGTAAAAACTATATGATGACATATATATGGATATATATATAGTTAACATGATACTATGATAAGTAAACATATCATTAAGTATATTAACAATGAACTACATATGTAAAAATAAGACTACTAACTTAATGATTTTTAAACGAGACATATATGTAACGATTATCGTTGTAAAGACATTTAATGTATATATATCATATTAAGAGATATTCATACATGATAATATCATGATAATATAATAATTTAAAATCTTATTTGATATTATAAACATTGGGTTAACAACATTTAACAAGATCGTTAACCTAAAGGTTTCAAAACAACACTTACATGTAACGACTAACGATGACTTAACGACTCAGTTAAAATGTATATACATGTAGTGTTTTAATATGTATTTATACACTTTTGAAAGACTTCAATACACTTATCAAAATACTTCTACTTAACAAAAATGCTTACAATTACATCCTCGTTCAGTTTCATCAACAATTCTACTCGTATGCACCCGTATTCGTACTCGTACAATACACAGCTTTTAGATGTATGTACTATTGGTATATACACTCCAATGATCAGCTCTTAGCAGCCCATGTGAGTCACCTAACACATGTGGGAACCATCATTTGGCAACTAGCATGAAATATCTCATAAAATTACAAAAATATGAGTAATCATTCATGACTTATTTACATGAAAACAAAATTACATATCCTTTATATCTAATCCATACACCAACGACCAAAAACACCTACAAACACTTTCATTCTTCAATTTTCTTCATCTAATTGATCTCTCTCAAGTTCTATCTTCAAGTTCTAAGTGTTCTTCATAAATTCCAAAAGTTCTAGTTTCATAAAATCAAGAATACTTTCAAGTTTGCTAGCTCACTTCCAATCTTGTAAGGTGATCATCCAACCTCAAGAAATCTTTGTTTCTTAAAGTAGGTTATCATTCTAATACAAGGTAATAATCATATTCAAACTTTGGTTCAATTTCTATAACTATAACAATCTTATTTCAAGTGATGATCTTACTTGAACTTGTTTTCGTGTCATGATTCTGCTTCAAGAACTTCGAGCCATCCAAGGATCCGTTGAAGCTAGATCCATTTTTCTCTTTTCCAGTAGGTTTATCCAAGGAACTTAAGGTAGTAATGATGTTCATAACATCATTCGATTCATACATATATAGCTATCTTATTCGAAGGTTTAAACTTGTAATCACTAGAACATAGTTTAGTTAATTCTAAACTTGTTCGCAAACAAAAGTTAATCCTTCTAACTTGACTTTTAAAATCAACTAAACACATGTTCTATATCTATATGATATGCTAACTTAATGATTTAAAACCTGGAAACACGAAAAACACCGTAAAACTGGATTTACGCCGTCGTAGTAACACCGCGGGCTGTTTTGGGTTAGTTAATTAAAAACTATGATAAACTTTGATTTAAAAGTTGTTATTCTGAGAAAATGATTTTTATTATGAACATGAAACTATATCCAAAAATTATGGTTAAACTCAAAGTGGAAGTATGTTTTCTAAAATGGTCATCTAGACGTCGTTCTTTCGACTGAAATGACTACCTTTAAAAAAATGACTTGTAACTTATTTTTCCGACTATAAACCTATACTTTTTCTGTTTAGATTCATAAAATAGAGTTCAATATGAAACCATAGCAATTTGATTCACTCAAAACGGATTTAAAATGAAGAAGTTATGGGTAAAACAAGATTGGATAATTTTTCTCATTTTAGCTACGTGAAAATTGGTAACAAATCTATTCCAACCATAACTTAATCAACTTGTATTGTATATTATGTAATCTTGAGATACCATAGACACGTATACAATGTTTCGACCTATCATGTCGACACATCTATATATATTTCGGAACAACTATAGACACTCTATATGTGAATGTTGGAGTTAGCTATACAGGGTTGAGGTTGATTCCAAAATATATATAGTTTGAGTTGTGATCAATACTGAGATACGTATACACTGGGTCGTGGATTGATTCAAGATAATATTTATCGATTTATTTCTGTACATCTAACTGTGGACAACTAGTTGTAGGTTACTAACGAGGACAGCTGACTTAATAAACTTAAAACATCAAAACATATTAAAAGTGTTGTAAATATATTTTGAACATACTTTGATATATATGTATATATTGTTATAGGTTCGTGAATCAACCAGTGGCCAAGTCTTACTTCCCGACGAAGTAAAAAATCTGTGAAAGTGAGTTATAGTCCCACTTTTAAAATCTAATATTTTTGGGATGAGAATACATGCAGGTTTTATAAATGATTTACAAAATAGACACAAGTACGTGAAACTGCATTCTATGGTTGAATTATCGAAATCGAATATGCCCCTTTTTATTAAGTCTGGTAATCTAAGAATTAGGGAACAGACACCCTAATTGACGCGAATCCTAAAGATAGATCTATTGGGCCTAACAAACCCCATCCAAAGTACCGGATGCTTTAGTACTTCGAAATTTATATCATATCCGAAGGGTGTCCCGGAATGATGGGGATAGTCTTATATATGCATCTTGTTAATGTCGGTTACCAGGTGTTCACCATATGAATGATTTTTATCTCTATGTATGGGATGTATATTGAAATATAAAATCTTGTGGTCTATTGTTACGATTTGATATATATAGGTTAAACCTATAACTCACCAACATTTTTATTGACGTTTAAAGCATGTTTATTCTCAGGTGAATATTAAGAGCTTCCGCTGTTGCATACTAAAATAAGGACAAGATTTGGAGTCCATATTTGTATGATATTGTGTAAAAATTGCATTCAAGAAACTGATTTCGATGTAACATATTTGTATTGTAAACCATTATGTAATGGTCGTGTGTAAACAGGATATTTTAGATTATCATTATTTGATAATCTACGTAAAGCTTTTTAAACCTTTATTTATGAAATAAAGGTTATGGTTTGTTTTAAAAATGAATGCAGTCTTTGAAAAACGTCTCATATAGAGGTCAAAACCTCGCAACGAAATCAATTAATATGGAACGTTTTTAATCAATAAGAACGGGACATTTCAGTTGGTATCCGAGCGTTGGTCTTAGAGAACCAGAATTTTGCATTAGTGTGTCTTATCGAGTTTGTTAGGATGCATTAGTGAGTCTGGACTTCGACCGTGTTTACTTGAAAAATGATTGCTTAACAAATTTTGTTGGAAACTATATATTTTTAACATGTGAATATTATGTGATATATTAATCTCTTAACGCGTTTGATATTATGTGATAGATGTCTACCTCTAGAACAAGTCCCATTAACTCACCTAATAATAATGAAGAGTCAAATGTAAATTGGAATGATTCGTGGACTGATTCACAAGTTCCCGAAGAGGAATCGGAAGAAGAGTCGGAACCGGAAGAAGAATCGGAACCGGAAGAAGAATCGGAACCGGATGAAGAAATAGAACCGGTGGGGGAAATAATAAAACGGTTAAGTAAAAGAAAATCCTCAACCAACCGACCAAGGTTAATTATGGTCAATGGTGTTTCCGCCAAGGAAGCAAAATATTGGGAGGATTACCAATTCTCCGATGAATCGGATTCCGACGAGAATTCCGATGATGTTATAGAAATTACCCCAACTGAATTTAAAAAGGCAAAAGAAAATAATAAGGGAAAGGGCATAAAAATAGAGAAATCTAATTCCAACCCCGATGAACTTTATATGTATCGTCAACCCCCGAAGTCCTTAAGTTGTAACAATGACCCGGGAACCTCTAAACTACCCGGTTTTTCTAAACCAATGTGGAAAATTACGGCTCGTATTAGGGGAACATCATATATCCCTAGAAACTTGGCAAAACGAACCAAAACCGAAGAAGAAGAAACAAGCGAGTCGGAATAAGATAGTTGTATTCGTGTGGTGTAATATATGTAATATAGTGTTCTTATGCTTTATGATATATGTAAAAATTGCTTGTATTAAATAAGTATTTTTTTTATGAAACTAACTCTTGTCTATTTTACAGTATAAAAACACAAAATGGATAGACAACCCAATATTTTAAGAGACCTACCCGGAGACATGATTGATGAAATCTTGTCTAGAGTCGGTCAGAATTCTTCGGCACAACTATTTAAGGCGAGATCAGTTTGTAAGACATTCGAAGAACGTTCCAAGAATGCCTTGGTTTATAAAAGGCTTTCGTTCGAAAGATGGGGGATATCACATTGGGAAATCCATAAGTTACGATGTGTTTACTTTGACGCATATATTGCGGGGAACCCAAATGCTATTTTACGCAATGGGTTAAGAAATTATTTTGACTCAATATATCCGAATATTGGACTTCGTGATTTAGAAAAAGCGGCTAACACGCAACATAAAGAAGCATGTTATGCTTACGGATTAGTAATGTTCGTTTCTCACCAAAGTGAGAACAAGAACATCGGGCTACAACTATTAAACAAAACATTCCCACAAGTGACGGAGTCGGTAATTGGGGTAAGAAATGAGGTTTTTAGATTGTTACGGGACTGTTGGACATTACGTAACCCTCGTCCCTTTGACGACGTTACAACACGCTGTCTTATCAACGGCCATAACGGTTATGTTCCACAAGACCAAGGATGGGAAGTAATCCTAGTAAAACCAGAATGCATGACTTGTTTCTGGACGTATGAATTACGTGTCTTTATTGCCTTTGCTGAACGACTTGTGTACTAGCTAGAATTATCTTCACAACCATCTTGTATCAAATTTATTGTGTGCTATATTTCATGCTATATGTAAAATAAGCGGTATTGTAAGTTTGTAAAATATTGTGTAAAAGTTTGAACGCGAAATATTATTATAATCAGTTTTTCATATAGAATTGTAGTAGTTGAATTGTATATTAGCTACTAAGTATGAACTTAACGGGTAGGTACTACCCGAATTTAAACTTATAAAACGCTAATATGAAGAAAAAGCTTTTATAAATGAGTTCATATTATGCTACGAAATACTATTAACTACTCTTAATATTCTGTATGATTAACTTGTTCCATTTGACTATTTTGAAGGAAATGGCACCGACTACTCGACACACCGTGAATATGAATGAAGAGGAATTCCGCACTTTTCTAGCTTCAAACATAGCCGTAGTACAGGCTGTGCTACATACCAACAATAACCTTGGATCTAGCAGTACAGGAAATCGTGTAGGATGCACCTACAAAGAATTCACTGCCTGCAAACCTTTGGAATTTGATGGAACCGAAGGACCGATCGGATTGAAACGGTGGACCGAGAAGGTCGAATCGGTGTTTTCCATAAGTAAGTGTACTGAAGAGGACAAAGTGAAGTACGCTACGCATACCTTCACAGGTTCTGCGTTAACATGGTGGAATACCTATCTAGAGCAAGTAGGACAAGACGATGCGTACGCACTACCGTGGTCAGCATTCAAGCACTTGATGAACGAGAAGTACCGTCCCAGAACCGAGGTCAATAAGCTCAAGACAGAACTTAGAGGGTTACGAACCCAAGGATTTGATATTACCACGTACGAAAGACGATTCACAGAATTGTGCCTATTGTGTCCGGGAGCATTCGAAGATGAGGAAGAGAAGATCGACGCGTTTGTGAAAGGATTACCGGAAAGAATCCAAGAAGATATAAGTTTACACGAGCCCGCCTCCATACAACAGGCATGTAGAATGGCTCACAAACTAGTGAACCAGATTGAAGAAAGAATTAAAGAACAGACTGCTGAAGAGGCCAATGTGAAGCAAGTCAAAAGAAAGTGGGAGGAAAACGGTGATAAGAATCACCAATACAACAACAACAACAATTACAACAATAATCGCAACAATTATCCCAACAATCGCAACATCAATCGCAACTACAACAAACGGCCCAACAACAACAACAACAACAACAACAGCAACTACAACAATCATCCCAACAACAATAATAATCGCAACAACAACAACAATTAGAAGCAGCTATGCCAAAGGTGTGAAAAGTATCACTCGGGGTTCTGCACCAAATTTTGCAACAAGTGTAAAAGAAATGGTCATAGCGCGGCGAAGTGTGAGGTCTACGGACCAGGGGTTAATAGAACGAAAGGAACAAATGGTGTCGGAATGAGTAATGGCGGAGCAAGTAGTGTCGGAGCAAGTTATGCCAATGTAGTTTGTTATAAATGTGGAAAACCAGGCCACATTATTAGAAATTGCCCGAACCAGGAGAACACGAATGGACAAGGCCGCGGAAGAGTTTTCAATATTAATGCGGCAGAGGCACAGGAAGACCCGGAGCTTGTTACGGGTACGTTTCTTATTGACAATAAATCTGCTTACGTTTTATTTGATTCGGGTGCGGATAGAAGCTATATGAGTAGAGATTTTTGTGCTAAATTAAGTTGTCCATTCACGCCTTTGGATAGTAAATTTTTACTCGAATTAGCAAATGGTAAATTAATTTCAGCAGATAATATATGTCGGAATCGAGAAATTAAACTGGTTAGCGAAACATTTAAGATTGATTTGATACCAGTAGAGTTAGGGAGTTTTGATGTGATAATCGGTATGGACTGGTTGAAAGAAGTGAAAGCAGAGATCGTTTGTTACAAAAATGCAATTCGCATTATACGAGAAAAAGGAAAACCCTTAATGGTGTACGGAGAAAAGGGCAACACGAAGCTACATCTTATTAGTAATTTGAAGGCACAAAAACTAATAAGAAAAGGTTGCTATGCTGTTCTAGCACACGTCGAGAAAGTACAAACTGAAGAAAAGAGCATCAATGATGTTCCCATTGCAAAAGAATTTCCCGATGTATTTCCGAAAGAATTACCGGGATTACCCCCACATCGATCCATTGAATTTCAAATAGATCTTGTACCAGGAGCTGCACCAATAGCTCGTGCTCCTTACAGACTCGCACCCAGCGAGATGAAAGAACTGTAAAGCCAATTACAAGAACTTTTAGAGCGTGGTTTCATTCGACCAAGCACATCACCGTGGGGAGCTCCTGTTTTGTTTGTCAAGAAGAAAGATGGTACATTCAGGTTGTGTATCGACTACCGAGAGTTGAACAAACTTACCATCAAGAACCGCTACCCACTACCGAGAATCGACGACTTATTTGATCAACTACAAGGCTCGTCTGTTTATTCAAAGATTGACTTACGTTCCGGGTATCATCAAATGCGGGTGAAAGAAGATGATATTCCAAAGACTGCTTTCAGAACACGTTACAGTCGTTACGAGTTTATGGTCATGCGGTTTGGTTTAACTAATGCACCAGCTGTGTTCATGGACCTTATGAACCGAGTGTGTGGACCATACCTTGACAAGTTTGTCATTGTTTTCATTGATGACATACTTATTTACTCAAAGAATGACCAAGAACACGGTGAACATTTGAGAAAGGTGTTAGAAGTATTGAGGAAGGAAGAATTGTACGCTAAGTTTTCAAAGTGTGCATTTTGGTTGGAAGAAGTTCAATTCCTCGGTCACATAGTGAACAAAGAAGGTATTAAGGTGGATCCGACAAAGATAGAAACTGTTGAAAAGTGGGAAACCCCGAAAACTCCGAAACACATACGCCAGTTTTTAGGACTAGCTGGTTACTACAGAAGGTTCATCCAAGACTTTTCCAGAATAGCAAAACCCTTGACTGCATTAACGCATAAAGGGAAGAAATTTGAATGGAATGATGAACAAGAGAAAGCGTTTCAGTTATTGAAGAAAAAGCTAACTACGGCTCCTATATTGTCATTGCCTGAAGGGAATGATGATTTTATGATTTATTGTGACGCATCAAAGCAAGGTCTCGGTTGTGTATTAATGCAACGCACGAAGGTGATTTCTTATGCGTCTAGACAATTGAAGATTCACGAACAAAATTATACGACGCATGATTTGGAATTAGGCGCGGTTGTTTTTGCATTAAAGACTTGGAGGCACTACTTATATGGGGTCAAAAGTATTATATATACCGACCACAAAAGTCTTCAACACATATTTAATCAGAAACAACTGAATATGAGGCAGCGTAGGTGGATTGAATTGTTGAATGATTACGACTTTGAGATTCGTTACCACCCGGGGAAGGCAAATGTGGTAGCCGATGCCTTGAGAAGGAAGGACAGAGAACCCATTCGAGTAAAATCTATGAATATAATGATTCATAATAACCTTACTACTCAAATAAAGGAGGCGCAACAAGTAGTTTTAAAAGAGGGAAATTTAAAGGATGAAATACCCAAAGGATCGGAGAAGCATCTTAATATTCGGGAAGACGGAACCCGGTATATGGCTGAAAGGATTTGGGTACCAAAATTTGGAGATATGAGAGAAATGGTACTTAGAGAAGCTCATAAAACCAGATACTCAATACATCCTGGAACAGGGAAGATGTACAAGGATCTCAAGAAACATTTTTGGTGGCCGGGTATGAAAGCCGATGTTGCTAAATACGTAGGAGAATGTTTGACGTGTTCTAAGGTCAAAGCTGAGCATCAGAAACCATCAGGTCTACTTCAACAACCCGAAATCCCAGAATGGAAATGGGAAAACATTACCATGGATTTCATCACTAAATTGCCAAGGACTGCAAGTGGTTTTGATACTATTTGGGTAATAGTTGATCGTCTCACCAAATCAGCACACTTCCTGCCAATAAGAGAAGATGACAAGATGGAGAAGTTAGCACGACTGTATTTGAAGGAAGTCGTCTCCAGACATGGAATACCAATCTCTATTATCTCTGATAGGGATGGCAGATTTATTTCAAGATTCTGGCAGACATTACAGCAAGCATTAGGAACTCGTCTAGACATGAGTACTGCCTATCATCCACAAACTGATGGGCAGAGCGAAAGGACGATACAAACGCTTGAAGACATGCTACGAGCATGTGTTATTGATTTCGGAAACAGTTGGGATCGTCATCTACCGTTAGCAGAATTTTCCTACAACAACAGCTACCATTCAAGCATTGAGATGGCGCCGTTTGAAGCACTTTATGGTAGAAAGTGCAGGTCTCCGATTTGTTGGAGTGAAGTGGGGGATAGACAGATTACGGGTCCGGAGATTATACAAGAAACTACCGAGAAGATTATCCAAATTCAACAACGGTTGAAAACCGCCCAAAGTCGACAAAAGAGCTACGCTGACATTAAAAGAAAAGATATAGAATTTGAAATTGGAGAGATGGTCATGCTTAAAGTTGCACCTTGGAAAGGCGTTGTTCGATTTGGTAAACGAGGGAAATTAAATCCAAGGTATATTGGACCATTCAAGATTATTGATCGTGTCGGACCAGTAGCTTACCGACTTGAGTTACCTCAACAACTCGCGGCTGTACATAACACTTTCCACGTCTCAAATTTGAAGAAATGTTTTGCTAAAGAAGATCTCACTATTCCGTTAGATGAAATCCAAATCAACGAAAAACTTCAATTCATTGAAGAACCCGTCGAAATAATGGATCGTGAGGTTAAAAGACTTAAGCAAAACAAGATACCAATTGTTAAGGTTCGATGGAATGCTCGTAGAGGACCCGAGTTCACCTGGGAGCGTGAAGATCAGATGAAGAAGAAATACCCGCATCTATTTCCAGAAGATTCTTCAACACCTTCAACAGCTTAAAATTTCGGGACGAAATTTATTTAACGGGTAGGTACTGTAGTGACCCGAACTTTTCCATGTTTATATATATTAATTGAGATTGATATTTACATGATTAAATGTTTCCAACATGTTAAGCAATTAAACTTGTTAAGACTTGATTAATTGAAATATGTTTCATGTAGACAATTGACCACCCAAGTTGACCGGTGATTCACGAACGTTAAAACTTGTAAAAACTATATGATGACATATATATGGATATATATATAGTTAACATGATACTATGATAAGTAAACATATCATTAAGTATATTAACAATGAACTACATATGTAAAAATAAGACTACTAACTTAATGATTTTTAAACGAGACATATATGTAACGATTATCGTTGTAAAGACATTTAATGTATATATATATATCATATTAAGCGATATTCATACATGATAATATCATGATAATATAATAATTTAAAATCTTATTTGATATTATAAACATTGGGTTAACAACATTTAACAAGATCGTTAACCTAAAGGTTTCAAAACAACACTTACATGTAACGACTAACGATGACTTAACGACTCAGTTAAAATGTATATACATGTAGTGTTTTAATATGTATTTATACACTTTTGAAAGACTTCAATACACTTATCAAAATACTTCTACTTAACAAAAATGCTTACAATTACATCCTCGTTCAGTTTCATCAACAATTCTACTCGTATGCACCCGTATTCGTACTCGTACAATACACAGCTTTTAGATGTATGTACTATTGGTATATACACTCCAATGATCAGCTCTTAGCAGCCCATGTGAGTCACCTAACACCTATGGGAACCATCATTTGGCAACTAGCATGAAATATCTCATAAAATTACAAAAATATGAGTAATCATTCATGACTTATTTACATGAAAACAAAATTACATATCCTTTATATCTAATCCATACACCAACGACCAAAAACACCTACAAACACTTTCATTCTTCAATTTTCTTCATCTAATTGATCTCTCTCAAGTTCTATCTTCAAGTTCTAAGTGTTCTTCATAAATTCCAAAAGTTCTAGTTTCATAAAACCAAGAATACTTTCAAGTTTGCTAGCTCACTTCCAATCTTGTAAGGTGATCATCCAACCTCAAGAAATCTTTGTTTCTTACAGTAGGTTATCATTCTAATACAAGGTAATAATCATATTCAAACTTTGGTTCAATTTCTATAACTATAACAATCTTATTTCAAGTGATGATCTTACTTGAACTTGTTTTCATGTCATGATTCTGCTTCAAGAACTTCGAGCCATCCAAGGATCCGTTGAAGCTAGATCCATTTTTCCCTTTTCCAGTAGGTTTATCCAAGGAACTTTAGGTAGTAATGATGTTCATAACATCATTCGATTCATACATATATAGCTATCTTATTCGAAGGTTTAAACTTGTAATCACTAGAACATAGTTTAGTTAATTCTAAACTTGTTCGCAAACAAAAGTTAATCCTTCTAACTTGACTTTTAAAATCAACTAAACACATGTTCTATATCTATATGATATGCTAATTTAATGATTTAAAACCTGGAAACACGAAAAACACCGTAAAACTGGATTTACGCCGTCGTAGTAACACCGCGGGCTGTTTTGGGTTAGTTAATTAAAAACTATGATAAACTTTGATTTAAAAGTTGTTATTCTGAGAAAATGATTTTTATTATGAACATGAAACTATATCCAAAAATTATGGTTAAACTCAAAGTGGAAGTATGTTTTCTAAAATGGTCATCTAGACGTCGTTCTTTCGACTGAAATGACTACCTTTACAAAAATGACTTGTAACTTATTTTTCCGACTATAAACCTATACTTTTTCTGTTTAGATTCATAAAATAGAGTTCAATATGAAACCATAGCAATTTGATTCACTCAAAACGGATTTAAAATGAAGAAGTTATGGGTAAAACAAGATTGGATAATTTTTCTCATTTTAGCTACGTGAAAATTGGTAACAAATCTATTCCAACCATAACTTAATCAACTTGTATTGTATATTATGTAATCTTGAGATACCATAGACACGTATACAATGTTTCGACCTATCATGTCGACACATCTATATATATTTCGGAACAACCATAGACACTCTATATGTGAATGTTGGAGTTAGCTATACAGGGTTGAGGTTGATTCCAAAATATATATAGTTTGAGTTGTGATCAATACTGAGATACGTATACACTGGGTCGTGGATTGATTCAAGATAATATTTATCGATTTATTTCTGTACATCTAACTGTGGACAACTAGTTGTAGGTTACTAACGAGGACAGCTGACTTAATAAACTTAAAACATCAAAATATATTAAAAGTGTTGTAAATATATTTTGAACATACTTTGATATATATGTATATATTGTTATAGGTTCGTTAATCAACCAGTGGCCAAGTCTTACTTCCCGACGAAGTAAAAAATCTGTGAAAGTGAGTTATAGTCCCACTTTTAAAATCTAATATTTTTGGGATGAGAATACATGCAGGTTTTATAAATGATTTACAAAATAGACACAAGTACGTGAAACTGCATTCTATGGTTGAATTATCGAAATCGAATATGCCCCTTTTTATTAAGTCTGGTAATCTAAGAATTAGGGAACAGACACCCTAATTGACGCGAATCCTAAAGATAGATCTATTGGGCCTAACAAACCCCATCCAAAGTACCGGATGCTTTAGTACTTCGAAATTTATATCATATCCGAAGGGTGTCCCGGAATGATGGGGATATTCATATATATGCATCTTGTTAATGTCGGTTACCAGGTGTTCACCATATGAATGATTTTTATCTCTATGTATGGGATGTATATTGAAATATAAAATCTTGTGGTCTATTGTTACGATTTGATATATATAGGTTAAACCTATAACTCACCAACATTTTTGTTGACGTTTAAAGCATGTTTATTCTCAGGTGAATATTAAGAGCTTCCGCTGTTGCATACTAAAATAAGGACAAGATTTGGAGTCCATATTTGTATGATATTGTGTAAAAATTGCATTCAAGAAACTGATTTCGATGTAACATATTTGTATTGTAAACCATTATGTAATGGTCGTGTGTAAACAGGATATTTTAGATTATCATTATTTGATAATCTACGTAAAGCTTTTTAAACCTTTATTTATGAAATAAAGGTTATGGTTTGTTTTAAAAATGAATGCAGTCTTTGAAAAACGTCTCATATAGAGGTCAAAACCTCGCAACGAAATCAATTAATATGGAACGTTTTTAATCAATAAGAACGGGACATTTCAGGAACCATCATTTGGCAACTAGCATGAAATATCTCATAAAATTACAAAAATATGAGTAATCATTCATGACTTATTTACATGAAAACAAAATTACATATCCTTTATATCTAATCCATACACCAACGACCAAAAACACCTACAAACACTTTTATTCTTCAATTTTCTTCATCTAATTGATCTCTCTCAAGTTCTATCTTCAAGTTCTAAGTGTTCTTCATAAATTCCAAAAGTTCTAGTTTCATAAAATCAAGAATACTTCCAAGATTGCAAGTTTACTTCCAAGTTTTCTAAATCCATTCCAAGTAATCATCCAAGATCAAGAAACCTTTGTTACTTACAGTATGTTATCTTTCTAATATAATTTAATAATCATATTCAAACTTTAATTCAATTTCTATAACTATAACAATCTTATTTCGAGTGGAAATCTTACTTGAAATTGTTTTCGTGTCATGATTCTGCTTCAAGAACTTTCAAGCCATCCAAGGATCCTTTGAAGCTAGATCCATTTTTCTCATTTCTAGTAGGTTTATCCAAGGAACTTTATGTAGTAATGATGTTCATAACATCATTCGATTCATACATAAAAAGCTGTCTTATTCAACGTTATAAACTTGTAATCACTAGAACATAGTTTAGTTAATTCTAAACTTGTTCGCAAATAAAGTTAATCCTTCTAACTAGACTTTTAAAATCAACTAAACACATGTTCTATATCTATATTATATGCTAACTTAATGATTTAAAACCCGGAAATACGATAAACACCATAAAACTGGATATACGCCGTCGTAGTAAAACCGGGGGCTGTTTTGGTTGGGATAATTAAAAGCTAAGAAGAACTTTGATTTAAAAGCTATACTTCTGGAAAAATGATTTTTCTTATGAACATGAAACTATATCCAAAAATCATGGTTAAACTCAAAGTGAAAGTAAGTTTTTCAAAATGGTCATCAAGATGTCGTTCTTTCAACGGAAATGACTACCTCTTTCAAAAACGACTTGTAACTTGTATTTTCGACTATAAACTTATACTTTTTCTGTTTAGATTCATAAAGTTAAGTTCAATACGAAACCGTGGCCACTGGAATCACTCAAAACGGATTAGTAACGAAGAAATGGCGAGTAAAACAAGATTGATAAAAACTACTCATTTTACCTACGTGAAAGTTAGTAATAAATCTATTCCAACCATAACCTAATCAACTTATATTGTATATTATGTAATCTTGAGATACCATAGACACGTATACAATGTTTCGACCTATCATGTCGACCCATCTATATATATATTGCGGAACAACCATAGACACTCTATATGTGAATGTTGGAGTTAGCTATACAGGGTTGAGGTTGATTCCAAAATATATATATAGTTTGAGTTGTGATCAATACTGAGATACGTATACACCGGGTCGTAGATTGATTCAAGATAATATTTATCGATTTATTTCTGTACATCTAACTGTGGACAACTAGTTGTAGGTTACTAACGAGGACAACTGACTTAATAAACTTAAAACATCAAAATGTATTAAAAGTGTTGTAAATATATTTTGAACATACTTTGATATATATGTATATATTGTTATAGGTTCGTGAATCAACCAGTGGCCAAGTCTTACTTCCCGACGAAGTAAAAAATCTGTGAAAGTGAGTTATAGTCCCACTTTTAAAATCTAATATTTTTGGGATGAGAATACATGCAGGTTTTATAAATGATTTACAAAATAGACACAAGTACGTGAAACTACATTCTATGGTTGAATTATCGAAATCGAATATGCCCCTTTTTATTAAGTCTGGTAATCTAAGAATTAGGGAACAGACACCCTAATTGACGCGAATCTTAAAGATAGATCTATTGGGCCTAACAAACCCCATCCAAAGTACCGGATGCTTTAGTACTTCGAAATTTATATCATATCCGAAGGGTGTCCCGGAATGATGGGGATATTCTTATATATGCATCTTGTTAATATCGGTTACCAGGTGTTCACCATATGAATGATTTTTATCTCTATGTATGGGATGTATATTGAAATATGAAATCTTGTGGTCTATTGTTACGATTTGATATATATAGGTTAAACCTATAACTCACCAACATTTTTGTTGACGTTTAAAGCATGTTTATTATCAGGTGAATATTAAGAGCTTCCGCTGTTGCATACTAAAATAAGGACAAGATTTGGAGTCCATGTTTGTATGATATTATGTAAAAACTGCATTCAAGAAACATATGTCGATGTAATATATTTCTATTGTAAACCATTATGTAATGGTCGTGTGTAAACAGTATATTTTAGATTATCATTATTTGATAATCTACGTAATGCTTTTGAAACTTTTATTGATAAAAATAAAGGTTATGGTTGTTTTAAAAATGAATGCAGTCTTTGGAAAACGTCTCATATAGAGGTCAAAACCTCGCAACGAAATCAATTAATATGGAACGTTTATAATCAATATGAACGGGACATTTCAGTTGGTATCCGAGAGTTGGTCTTAGAGAACCAGAATTTTGCATTAGTGTGTCTTATCGAGTTTGTTAGGATGCATTAGTGAGTCTGGACTTCGACCGTGTTTACTTGAAAAATGATTGCTTAACAAATTTTGTTGGAAACTATATATTTTTAACATGTGAATATAATGTGATATATTAATCTCTTAACGCGTTTGATATTATGTGATAGATATCTACCTCTAGAACAAGTCCCATTGACTCACCTAATAATAATGAAGAGTCAAATGTAAATTGGAATAATTCGTGGACTGATTCACAAGTTCCCGAAGAGGAACCGGAAGAAGAGTCGGAACCGGAAGAAGAATCGGAACCGGAAGAAGAATCGGAACCGGAAGAAGAAATAGAACCAGTGGGGGAAATAATAAAACGGTTAAGTAGAAGAAAATCCTCAACCAACCGACCAAAGTTAATTATGGTCAATGGTGTTTCCGCCAAGGAAGCAAAGTATTGGGAGGATTACCAATTCTCTGATGAATCGGATCCCGACAAGGATTCCGATGATGTTATAGAAATTACCCCAACACAATTTAATAAGGCAAAAGAGAACAATAAAGGAAAGGGCATAAAAATAGAGAAATTTGATTCCAAACCCGATGAACTTTATATGTATCGTCAACACCCGTATTTCTTAAGTTGTGACAATAACCCGGGAACCTCTAAACCACTAGGTTTTTCTAAACCAATGTGAAAAATGACGGCTCATATTAGGGGAACATCATATATCCCTAGAAACTTGGCAAAATGAACCAAAACCGAAGAAGAAGAAACGAGCGAGTCGGAATAAGATAGTTGTATTCGTGTGGTGTAATATATGTAATATAGTGTGCTTATGCTTTATGATATATGTAAAAATTGCTTGCATTAGTAAGTATTTTTTTTTATGAATCTAACTCTTGTCTGTTTTACAGTATAAAAACACAAAATGGATAGACAACCCAATATTTTAAGAGACCTACCCGGAGACATGATTGATGAAATCTTGTCTAGAGTCGGTCAGAATTCCTCGACATAACTATTTAAGGCGAGATCAGTTTGTAAGACATTCGAAGAATGTTCCAAGAATTCCTTGATTTATAAAAGGCTTTCGTTCGAAAGATGGGGGATATCACATTGGGAAATCCATAAGTTACGATGTGTTTACTTTGACGCATATATTGCGGGGAACCCAAATGCTATTTTACGCAACTGGTTAAGAAATTATTTTGACTCAATATATCCGAATATAGGACTTCGTGATTTAGAAAAAGCGGCTAACATGCAACATAAAGAAGCATGTTATGCTTACGGGTTAGTAATGTTCGCTTCTCACCAAAGTGAGAACAAGAACATTGGGCTACAACTATTAAACAAAACGTTCCCACAAGTGACGGAGTCGGTAATTGGGGTAAGAAATGAGGTTTTTAGGTTATTACGAGACTGTTGGTCATTACGTAACCTTCATCCTTTTAACGACGTTATAACACATTGTCTTACTATCGATCACAACGGTTATGTTCCACAAAACCAAGGATGGGAAGTGGTATTAGTAAAACCAGAATGCATGACCTGTTTCTGGACGTATGAATTACGTGTCTTTATTGCCTTTGCTGAACGCCTTATTTATTAACTAGAATTATCTTCGCAACTACTTTGTATCAAAGTTTTATGTGCTATATTTCATGCTATATGTAAAAAAAAAAAAAGCGGTATTGTAAGTTTGCAAGTTATTGTATAAAGGTTTGAATATGATATATTTTTTTTTGTGATTAGTTTTTCATATAGAATTGTAGTAGTTGAAATGGTATGTTAGCTACTAAGTATGAACTTAACGGGTAGGTACTACCCGAATTAAAGAGTATAAAACGCTAATATGAAGAAAGAGCTTTTATAAATAAGTTCATATTACGCTACGAAATACTATTGACTACTCTTGATATTCTATATGATTAACTCGTTTCATTTGACTATTTTGAATGAAATGGCACCGAATACTCGACACACCTTGAAAATGAGCGAAGAGGAATTTCGTGCCTTTCTTGCTTCAAACATAGCCGCAGTACAGGCTGCGCTACATACCAACAATAACCTTGGATCTAGCAGTACAGGAAATTGTGTAGGATGCACCTACAAAGAATTCACTGCCTGCAAACCTTTTGAATTTGATGGAACCGAAGGACCGATCGGATTGAAACGGTGGACCGAGAAGGTCGAATCGGTGTTTGCCATAAGTAAGTGTACTGAAGAGGACAAAGTGAAGTACGCTACGCATACCTTCACAGGTTCTGCGTTAACATGGTGGAATACCTATCTAGAGCAAGTGGGACAAGATGATGCTTACGCACTACCGTGGTTAGCATTCAAGCACTTGATGAACGAGAAGTACCGTCCCAGAACCGAGGTCAATAATCTCAAGACAGAACTTAGAGGGTTACGAACCCAAGGATTTGATATTACCACGTACGAAAGACGATTCACAGAATTATGCCTATTGTGTCCGGGAGCGTTCGAAGATGAGGAAGAGAAGATCGACGAGTTTGTGAAAGGATTACCGGAAAGAATCCAAGAAGATATAAGTTCACATGAGCCCGCCTCCATACAAAAGGCATGTAGAATGGCTCACAAACTAGTGAACCAGATTGAAGAAAGAATTAAAGAACAGACTGCTGAAGAGGCCAATGTGAAGCAAGTCAAAAGAAAGTGGGAGGAAAACGGTGATAAGAATCACCAATACAACAACAGCAGCAATTACAACAATAATCGCAAAAACTATCCCAACAATCGCAACATCAATCGCAACTACAACAAACGGCCCAACAACAACAACAACAACAACAACAACAACAACAACAGCAACTACAACAATCATCCCAACAACAATAATAACAGCAACAACAACAACAACAATCAGAAGCAGCTATGGCAAAGGTGTGAAAAGTATCACTCGGGGTTCTGCACCAAATTTTGCAACAAGTGTAAAAGAAATGGTCATAGTGCGGTGAAGTGTGAGGTCTATGAACCAGGGGTTAACAGAACGAAAGGAACAAATGGTGTCGGAACGAGTAATGGCAGAGCAAGTAGTGTCGGAGCAAGTTATGCCAATGTAGTTTGTTATAAATGTGGAAAACCGGGCCACATTATTAGAAATTGCCCGAACCAGGAGAACACAAATGGACAAGGCCACAGAAGAGTTTTCAATATTAATGCGGCAGAGGCACAGGAAGACCCGGAGCTTGTTACGGGTACGTTTCTTATTGACAATAAATCTGCTTACGTTTTATTTGATTCGGGTGCGGATAGAAGCTATATGAGTAGAGATTTTTGTGCTAAATTAAGTTGTCCATTGACGCTGTTGGATAGTAAATTTTTACTCGAATTAGCAAACGGTAAATTAATTTCAGCAGATTATATATGCCGGAATCGAGAAATTAAACTGGGTAGCGAAATATTTAAGATTGATTGGATACCCGTAGAGTTAGGGAGTTTTGATGTAATAGTTGGCATGGACTGGCTGAAGAAGGTGAAAGCAGAGATCGTATGTTATAAAAATGCAATTCGCATTGTACGAGAAGAAGGAGAACCCTTAATGGTGTACGGAGAAAAGGGCAACACGAAGCTACATCTTATTAGTAATTTGAAGGCACAAAAACTAATAAGAAAAGGTTGCTATGCTATTCTAGCACATGTCAAGAAAGTACAAACTGAAGAAAAGAGCATCAATGATGTTCCCGTCACAAAAGAATTTCCCGATGTATTTCCGAAAGAATTACCGGGACTACCTCCACATCGATCTGTTGAATTTCAAATAGATCTTGTACCAGGAGCTGCACCAATAGATCGTGCTCCTTACAGACTCGCATCCAGCGAGATGAAAGAACTGCAAAGCCAATTACAAGAACTTTTAGAGCGTGGTTTCAATCGACCAAGCACATCACCGTGGGGAGCTCCTGTTTTGTTTGTCAAGAAGAAAGATGGTACATTCAGGTTGTGTATCGACTACCGAGAGTTGAACAAACTTACCATCAAGAACCACTACCCACTACCTAGAATCGACGACTTATTTGATCAACTGCAAGGATCGTCTGTTTATTCAAAGATTGACTTACATTCTGGGTATCATCAAATGCGGGTGAAAGAAGATGATATTCTAAAGACTGCTTTCAGAACACGGTACGGTCATTACGAGTTTATGGTCATGCCGTTTGGTTTAACTAATGTACCAGCTGTGTTCATGGACCTTATGAACCGAGTGTGTGGACCATACCTTGACAAGTTTGTCATTGTTTTCATTGATGACCTACTTATTTACTCAAAGAATGACCAAGAACACGGTGAACATTTGAGAAAGGTGTTAGAAGTATTGAGGAAGGAAAAATTGTACGCTAAGTTTTCAAAGTGTGCATTTTGGTTGGAAGAAGTTCAATTCCTCGGTCACATAGTGAACAAAGAAGGTATTAAGTTGGATCCGGCAAAGATAGAAACTGTTGAAAAGTGGGAAACCCCGAAAACTCCGAAACACATACGCCAGTTTTTAGGACTAGCTGGTTACTACAGAAGGTTCATCCAAGACTTTTCCAGAATAGCAAAACCCTTGACTGCATTAACGCATAAAGGGAAGAAATTTGAATGGAATGATGAACAAGAGAAAGCGTTTCAGTTATTGAAGAAAAAGCTAACTACGGAACCTATATTGTCATTACCTGAAGAGAATGATGATTTTGTGATTTATTGTGACGCATCAAAGCAAGGTCTCAGTTGTGTATTAATGCAACGAACGAAGGTGATTGCTTATGCCTCTAGACAATTGAAGATTCACGAACAAAATTATACGACGCATGATTTGGAATTAGGCGCGGTTGTTTTTGCATTGAAGACTTGGAGGCACTACTTATATGGGGTCAAAAGTATTATATATACCGACCACAAAAGTCTTCAACACATATTTAATCAGAAACAACTGAACATGAGGCAGCGTAGGTGGATTGAATTGTTGAATGATTACGACTTTGAGATTCGTTACCACCCGGGGAAGGCAAATGTGGTAGCCGACGCCTTGAGTAGGAAGGACAGAGAACCCATTCGAGTAAAATCTATGAATATAATGATTCACACTAACCTTACTACTCAAATAAAGGAGGCGCAACAAGGAGTTTTAAAAGAGGGAAATTTAAAGGATGAAATACCCAAAGGATCGGAGAAGCATCTTAATATTCGGGAAGATGGAACCCGGTATAGGGCTGAAAGGATTTGGGTACCAAAATTTGGAGATATGAGAGAAATGGTACTTAGAGAAGCTCATAAAACCAGATACTCAATACATCCTGGAACGGGGAAGATGTACAAGGATCTCAAGAAACATTTTTGGTGGCCGGGTATGAAAGCCGATGTTGCTAAATATGTAGGAGAATGTTTGACGTGTTCTAAGGTTAAAGCTGAGCATCAGAAACCATCAGGTCTACTTCAACAACCCGAAATCCCGGAATGGAAATGGGAAAACATTACCATGGATTTCATCACTAAATTGCCAAGGACTGCAAGTGGTTTTGATGCTATTTGGGTAATAGTTGATCGTCTCACCAAATCAGCACACTTCCTGCCAATAAGAGAAGATGACAAGATGGAGAAGTTAGCACGACTGTATTTGAAGGAAGTCGTCTCCAGACATGGAATACCAATCTCTATTATCTCTGATAGGGATGGCAGATTTATTTCAAGATTCTGGCAGACATTACAGCAAGCATTAGGAACTCGTCTAGACATGAGTACTGCCTATCATCCACAAACTGATGGGCAGAGCGAAAGGACGATACAAACGCTTGAAGACATGCTACGAGCGTGTGTTATTGATTTCGGAAACAGTTGGGATCGACATCTACCGTTAGCAGAATTTTCTTACAACAACAGCTACCATTCAAGCATTGAGATGGCGCCGTTTGAAGCACTTTATGGTAGAAAGTGCAGGTCTCCGATTTGTTAGAGTGAAGTGGGGGATAGACAGATTACGGGTCCAGAGATTATACAAGAAACTACCGAGAAGATCATCCAAATTCAACAACGGTTGAAAACCGCCCAAAGTCGACAAAAGAGCTACGCTGACATTAAAAGAAAAGATATAGAATTTGAAATTGGAGAGATGGTCATGCTTAAAGTTGCACCTTGGAAAGGCGTTGTTCGATTTGGTAAACGAGGGAAATTAAATCCAAGGTATATTGGACCATTCAAGATTATTGATCGTGTCGGACTAGTAGCTTACCGACTTGAGTTACCTCGATAACTCGCGGCTGTACATAACAATTTCCACGTCTCGAATTTAAAGAAATGTTTTGCTAAAGAAAATCTCACTATTCCGTTAGATGAAATCCAAATCAACGAAAAACTTCAATTCATCGAAGAACCCGTCGAAATAATGGATCGTGAGGTTAAAAGACTTAAGCAAAATAAGATACCAATTGTTAAGGTTCAATGGAATGCTCGTAGAGGACCCGAGTTCACCTGGGAACGAGAAGATCAGATGAAGAAGAAATACCCGCATTTATTTCCAGAAGATACATCAACACCTCCAACTGCTTAAAATTTTGGGACGAAATTTATTTAACGGGTAGGTACTGTAGTGACCCGAACTTTTCCATGTTTATATATATATTAAATGAAATTGTTATTTTACATGATTAAGTGTTTCCAACATGTTAAGCAATCAAACTTGTTAAGACTTGATTAATTGAAATAGGTTTCATATAGACAATTGACCACCCAAGTTGACCGGTGATTCACGAACGTTAAAACTTGTAAAAACTATATGATGACACATATATGGTTATATATATATAGTTAACATGATATTATGATAAGTAAACATATCATTAAGTATATTAATAATGAAATACATATGTAAAAACAAGACTACTAACTTAATGATTTTGAAACGAGACATATATGTAACGATTATCGTTGTAACGACATTTAATGTATATACACCATATTAAGAGATATTCGTACATCATAATATCATGATAATATAATAATTTAAAATCTCTTTTGATATTATAAACATTGAGTTAACAACATTTAACAAGATCGTTAACCTAAAGGTTTCAAAACAACACTTACATGTAACGACTAACGATGACTTAACGACTCAGTTAAAATGTATATACATGTAGTGTTTTAATATGTATTCATACACTTTTGAAAGACTTCAAGACACTTATTAAAATACTTCTACTTAACAAAAATACTTACAATTACATCCTCGTTCAGTTTCATCAACAATTCTACTCGTATGCACCCGTATTTGTACTCGTACAATACACAGCTTTTAGATGTATGTACTTTTGGTATATACACTCCAATGATCAGCTCTTAGCAGCCCATGTGAGTCACCTAACATATGTGGGAACCATCATTTGGCAACTAGCATGAAATATCTCATAAAATTACAAAAATATGAGTAATCATTCATGACTTATTTACATGAAAACAAAATTACATATCCTTTATATCTAATCCATACACCAACGACCAAAAACACCTACAAACACTTTCATTCTTCAATTTTATTCATATAATTGATCTCTCTCAAGTTCGATCTTCAAGTTCTAAGTGTTCTTCATAAATTCCAAAAGTTCTAGTTTCATAAAATCAAGAATACTTCCAAGATTGCAAGTTTACTTCCAAGTTTTCTAAATCCATTCCAAGTAATCATCCAAGATCAAGAAACCTTTGTTAATTACATTAGGTTATCTTTCTAATACAAGATAATAATCATATTCAAACTTTAATTCAGTTTCTATAACTATAATAATCTTATTTCGAGTGGAAATCTTACTTGAAATTGTTTTCGTGTCATGATTCTGCTTCAAGAACTTTCAAGCCATCCAAGGATCCTTTGAAGCTAGATCCATTTTTATCATTTCCAGTAGGTTTATCCAAGGAACTTTAGGTAGTAATGATGTTCATAACATCATTCGATTCATACATAAAAAGCTGTCTTATTCAACGTTATAAACTTGTAATCACTAGAACATAGTTTAGTTAATTCTAAACTTGTTCGCAAATAAAGTTAATCCTTCTAACTAGACTTTTAAAATCAACTAAAAACATGTTCTATATCTATATGATATGCTAACTTAATGATTTAAAACCCGGAAACACGATAAACACCATAAAACTGGATATATGCCGTCGTAGTAAAATCGGGGGCTGTTTTGGTTGGGATAATTAAAAGCTAAGAAGAAATTTGATTTAAAAGCTATACTTCTGGAAAAATGATTTTTCTTATGAACATGAAACTATATCCAAAAATCATGGTTAAACTCAAAGTGAAAGTATGTTTTTCAAAATGGTCATCAAGATGTCGTTCTTTCGACGGAAATGACTACCTCTTTAAAAAACGACTTGTAACTTGTATTTTCGACTATAAAATTATACTTTTTCTGTTTAGATTCACAAAGTTAAGTTCAATACGAAATCGTGGCCACTGTAATCACTCAAAACGGATTAGTAACGAAGAAATGGCGAGTAAAACAAGATTGATAAAAACTACTCATTTTACCTACGTGAAAGTTAGTAATAAATCTATTCCAACCATAACCTAATCAACTTATATTGTATATTATGTAATCTTGAGATACCATAGACATGTATACAATGTTTCGACCTATCATGTCGACCCATCTATATATATATTGCGGAACAACCATAGACACTCTATATGTGAATGTTGGAGTTAGCTATACAGGGTTGAGGTTGATTCCAAAATATATATATAGTTTGAGTTGTGATCAATACTAAGATACGTATACACCGGGTCGTGGATTGATTCAAGATATTATTTATCGATTTATTTCTATACATCTAACTGTGGAAAACTAGTTGTAGGTTACTAACGAGGACAACTGACTTAATAAACTTAAAACATCAAAATGTATTAAAAGTGTTGTAAATATAATTTGAACATACTTTGATATATATGTATATATTGTTATAGGTTCGTGAATCAACCAGTGGCCAAGTCTTACTTCCCGACGAAGTAAAAAATCTGTGAAAGTGAGTTATAGTCCCACTTTTAAAATCTAATATTTTTGGGATGAGAATACATGCAGGTTTTATAAATGATTTACAAAATAGACACAAGTACGTGAAACTACATTCTATGGTTGAATTATCGAAATCGAATATGCCCCTTTTTATTAAGTCTGGTAATCTAAGAATTAGGGAACAGACACCCTAATTGACGCGAATCCTAAAGATAGATCTATTGGGCCTAACAAACCCCATCCAAAGTACCGGATGCTTTAGTACTTCGAAATTTATATCATATCCGAAGGGTGTCCCGGAATGATGGGGATATTCTTATATATGAATCTTGTTAATGTCGGTTACCAGGTGTTCACCATATGAATGATTTTTATCTCTATGTATAGGATGTATATTGAAATATGAAATCTTGTGGTCTATTGTTACGATTTGATATATATAGGTTAAACCTATAACTCACCAACATTTTTGTTGACGTTTAAAACATGTTTATTCTCAGGTGAATATTAAGAGCTTCCGCTGTTGCATACTAAAATAAGGAAAAGATTTGGAGTCCATGTTTGTATAATATTATGTAAAAACTGCATTCAAGAAACATATGTCGATGTAATATATTTCTATTGTAAACCATTATGTAATGGTCGTGTGTAAACAGTATATTTTAGATTATCATTATTTGATAATCTACGTAATGCTTTTGAAACTTTTATTGATAAAAATAAAGGTTATGGTTGTTTCAAAAATGAATGCAGTCTTTGAAAAATGTCTCATATAGAGGTCAAAACCTCGCATCGAAATCAATTAATATGGAACGTTTATAATCAATATGAACGGGACATTTCAATACGTTCCGAAGATTTTGCTGATGCAGCCGTTGCGGATCATAAGTCCGGCGGCAAGGATGACAAGGACGATAAGGGTAACAGTAGCTACCAGCCTTCCGGAGGATGGTACAATGGTAACAATGGAGGCAACAGTAGAAGCCGTCCCGAAAGTAAATTCGATAGCCATAACCACCACCCTTATGAGAAGTACGACACTGATATCAGCCAAAAAGTCACGTTCTACCCCCGATATTATGCCCTAAATCCATAAAATTTAAAACTTTATCGCAAAAATAATTGATTTGTCGGTTGATTTTGTAGATTATGTAACTACAAAGGCGATGCAAAAAGAATCAAGTAAAACGGAGTTAAAACGAAGAATCTAGAGTGAAAACGGTGAAAGACAAGAAATCAAGTTACGATCCAGTGATTTTAGCTGACCAGGCAAGCCAAACGGGCTGCCAAACGGCTTACATGTATGGCAAAAGGCCTGCCACACGGCCAGAACAAACGGGCATTGCAATTGGCTGATCTGATCAAACGGGCACAACAAACGGCCTGCCAGCAATATTTAAAGGGCTCTTTCCATCCATTTCAACACACACTCAATTTGCATTTCATTTTATATTTTCAAGTTTTTATTTAGTTTTTAGTAGTAGCTAGCTTAGCTTTTATTTTCCGGAGGATATCCCGGCGAGTCCCTGCGATCTCGGGCAGATTTCTTCAGCCTTTTCAGGTTTTTATCCAAAACGCTTGTCTTTTGTATTTAACATGTATTCTTACTTTTATGTTTGCGTTCCAATATTATCATGTTAGCTTGATTAATCTGTATTTTGCCATGATAGAAGTTTGGGTTAGCGTAGTTATGTTAAATTAGTACGGTTACTATTGTTATGCTGAACTTGTGAGTCTGATAGATTCGTACGCTAGCATCTTAAGGATTGACCAACCTAGGTTGTGATTAGGACTTGTCCACTTATATGAACTTAGCTACTTCATAGGATTAAGACCCCTGGTTATACTGTATCTGAAGATTCTATGAACTCAGTATGGCTGGAGTTCCCGAGAGGCATCTAATGCGCTTTTAGGACACGGAACTTAGGAATTAAGACATGAATGACTTAGTATGCCTATTGACTGTTCCAAGGAGACCTCTTAGGAGCTGTTAAGATCTAGCTAGTGCCTTGACTGTGTAACCCAAACCTATTGCATGTTCTTGTTTGATTGTTGCCCTAGGATTAAGACATATCAACTGTTTAGGTATCTGCTGAAAGGACCCGTTCATATCGATTATAAACGATTCACAATAGTTGATTACATCGCGAGGTCCTGACCTCTATATGATACATTTTACAAACATTGCATTCATTTTTAAAAGACAAACTTTCATTTCAACGAAAGTTGACAGGCATGCATACCATTTCATAATATATCAAACTATAAATGACTTATAATAATCTTGTTGAACTCAATGACTCGAATGCAACGTCTTTTGAAATATGTCATGAATGACTCCAAGTAATATCTTTAAAATGAGCAATTGCACAGCGGAAGACTTCTTTCATACTTGAGAATAAACATGCTTTAAAGTGTCAACCAAAAGGTTGGTGAGTTCATTAGTTTATCATAATCGATCATTTTAATCATTTTAATAGACCACAAGATTTTCATTTCTATTTCTCATAAAAATACGTTCCATGCATAGAGACAAAAATAATCATTCATATGGATTGAACACCTGGTAACCGACATTAACAAGATGCATATAAGAATATCCCCATCATTCTGGGACATCCATCGGACATGATATAAAAACTCGAAGTACTAAAGCATCCGCTACAATGGATGGGGTTTGTTGGGCCCAATAGATCTATCTTTAGGATTCACGTCAATTAATAGACTGGTTTACTAATTCTTAGGTTACCAAGTAAAAAGGGGCATATTGGGCTTCGATCATTCAACCATATAATGTAGTTTCGATTACTTGTGTCTATTTCGTAAAACATTTATAAAAGCGCATGTATTCTCAGTCCCAAAAATATATATTGCAAAAACATTTAAAAAGGAAGCAAATGAAACTCACAATACTGTATTTTGTAGTAAAAATACATATGACGATATTGAACAACTGAACAATGCAGGGTTGGCCTCGGATTCACGAACCTATATCATTCGTATATATATTAAAACATATAATTGTAATCGAACAAATTTATATATTATTCTTAGTGATATAATTATATTTAATAATTTATAGGTTTCCTTAATAATTTAGTTAGATATATTTACTTTATTTACTTTAGATAGATAAAAATACTAATATAGTTACGTTATATTATTAAATATATTTTTATATGATAAATGTTCATTTGTTATAATATTAATAAAAGAAATAATATTAATAATAATGATACTTATAATAATAATAATGATAATACTAATAATAATGTTAATATTGATAATAAAAATGATAATAATAATAAAATATATAAAATTTTTAATAATGATAGTAATAATAATAAAAATAAAAAGTTTTATTATTTTTACAGTAAAAATACTAATTTTGATAATAATTCTTAATACTAAAAAAAAATAATACTTAATAATAATACTTGATATTAATAATATTAATGTTAATAATAATAATAATAATAATAATAAAAGTAACAATAATAATGATAATAAATATTTTGATAATAAAAATATATGTACATCCTAATAATAACAATAATAATATCACTTAATAATAATAATAGTTATATGTTAATATTGATAATAATAATAATATTAATATCCTTAATAATAATAATAATAATAATAATAATAATAATAATAATAATAATAATAATAATAATGATAAAAATAATAATAAATATAAATATAATGATAATAATAAAAATGTATACTACCTTTGAAAGAAAAGCTTCAAAATAAATAAAACACCTCAACTTAGGCTCGAACTCGTGACCTCTCATTCTCCTAAAACACTCCAAACCATTAAACTACCTTTAACTTTTATGTTTTAATCCTGGCCTAAAACGATTTAACCCGTTTTCTCCTTCAAGCCCTAAGAGGCCAATCACACTTGGCCCAACAGCAATTTAAATCTGGCCCAACAGCAAATAAAAATTTCGACCCAAATATTAGAAACAAGAAATAAGATTATCGAGCAGTCGCCATCTGGTAGGGTTCGTTTCCCCTTTAATGAATCCTGACCATCATCCTCAATCATTTTCGTACGTTCACTAATCATCCCCTTTATTATCTCGAACAGGAACAGAAGTCATCAATAATCATCTTCACTAACTATCATCATCGTTATTTAATGTGACTGTTCCTCAAATAGGTTTTGGTGGTTTGGTCTTGACAACGACAACAGTAGAAGTAGATTGGGGTTTAGGTGGCGTCCGAATAGAATTAAAAACAGGAAAATATCGTACAGCAGTAGCAGCTAGAGTTGTTTGGTTTCAGTTAACCCAGAAAACATAAACATTTTTAATGGTGTTCTGTGATAACTGTTCTTGATTGGGCTCGTACAACAACAAAAAATAAATAAATAAATAAATAAATAAATAAATAAAACGCAGCAGTAGCAGCTAATTACTTCGAGCAGAGAAAGGGTGCAACAGTTCACGATGGTGGTGATTTACGACAGTACCAATACACCTGTAGGTAGTTTAATGGTAGTTTGAAGATGGGAGATGGTGCTCCGATGATGCTGTTTTGTGGAGGTTCATGGTGGAGTGGTGGTTCGTGATTATTGAAACAGGAGCAAAGTGCAGTAGCACCCCATAGCTACAGCAGAAGTTTACAAGAGTGGTGGCGGATAGTGGTAGACATGATTATCATGGTGGGTAGTGGTGACGGGTTATTGTAAGTGGCGGAGGTTTGGGGTGGTAGCCGAAAGTAGAGGTGGTGATATATTGGGTTGATCGAGTAACAAGGTTTGGGTTTTGAGTTGTGTTGGAGATAAAGATCAAACAGTTGCGCATTAGTGATTAATCAAGTAGTAGCAACGATCGATTATGAGGGTTCCTTGGTTACAACTGAACACAGTAGCAGTAGGATATATGGATGGTTCGTGGTTGGTGTTTGATCAAGAAACAGAAACAAGTTAGCTCTAGCAGCGTGTATCATGATGATGACATGGTGGTGGAAGATGGTCTAGTGGTGGCTGTGGGTTTGTGGATTAAACATTTACCAGCTAGGAACCATGGTTAAAAGTAATGTGTTATACGAAACATATAATATAAGTAGAGAAAGAATGGAAGAGTGGTGTCTATTACATTCATAGTCACATGTACATATATATGTATTATATTATATATATTATTGTTCTTTGAATGGGATTGAAAGAGATGCATAACAAACATACAGTGAAGCCATCGGACCTTTTTAAATTTCAATTGTGATATCCGATATTAATAAAGAAATAAAGTTTTAATTTACCACGTTTATGATTTGAGTTGTTTATATTATTTGCATGTACGGAGTAATCAAAATGTAGTCTATGACTAACACCATTTCTGGACCACTAGTTTATTAATTAAACATAATCAATCATGACATATCATCTTAAGAAACTTGAAATTGCTTCTAGGAGTTTTTATATTTTTATCGTACAAAAATCATTTTATGTTAGCTTTATCAATTATCAGATTTTGTTTAGTGTGATATGTATTTGGTATATGTAAATGAGAAAAGAGTTTTCATTCAGAACTACAATTATTATAATATAAAAAAAAATATCTTAGATATAAGAAACGTGTGAATTGTTAGCCGTTGTCTATTACGGACTGAATTTTGAAATCCGTTGTTCAACAGTGGCGAATAAAAGTATTCAGAAAATTTCTAAATTTTTAAATTAAATGTCTTTATTTATTTTGGTCATTATGGTATAAAATTCGAGCATTAACTATTAAATAAAAATTACATTAATTATTCACTCCCAACCCCAAGTAAAATATGAAAAGTTTTAAAACTAAACAAATGGTTCCTAAATATATCTTTAATAAGCCTAAATTTTATAGAACTCATTTTCGGATCACCGTTTATTTTAAAATAATATCAGTTTGAATTTAACTTGCTTAATATCAATCAGAACATCAATGAGTATTACAATTATTTAATATTTATTTTTAATATACTTTATTTATATATATATATATATGTTTTAAATAATAATTATTATTTTTACATAATTAATTTCTAACAATTACATCATAAATTATATTTCAAATCATATATATATATATATATATATATATATATTTATTTATTTATTTAAATATATACATACCTATTTACAAATAGTTGTTCGTGAATCGTCGAAAATAGTCAAAGGGTAATTTGAATATATGAACATAGTTTCCAAAATTTTTGAGACTCAATATTACAGACTTTGCTTATCGTGTAGGAAACATATAAATATTAAGCTTAAATTTGGTCGAGAATTTCCGGGTCGTCACAGTACCTACCCGTTAAAGAAATTGCGTTCCGAAATTTGAGTGAGGTGGTCATGGATAACAATAAAAATGTTTTCATGACGCATATGAGTTGATAAATAGAGTTTTTATTACCGTTGAGTAATATGAATAAGACAATTCGATTACTCGAAGAGAACGAGTGATGCTATCACAAACTAGTTAAATGAGAAAAGTAAGTTTCGTCATAACTTTTGACGTAGTCATGGTTGAATTTAGAAAATAGAGTGCGTCTTAACTTTTGACGTTGTCTTGGTTGAATTCCGGAATTCAAGGTATTTAAAGAAAATCTTCGAAATCTAAAAGATTTGATTCTTCGGCGAGTAAGGAAATTAAGATCTCTATAATTAAATACAGTGATTTGCCTTGATTACTCTGTCTGATTTTTCCATTATAAATTAAACTCTTCCGTTCCATTATTCCCACCATTTCTATACTTTATTTCTTAGTTCATACATCTAAAAGATTGAAATGCTTAATCCAGTTCTATCTCTTGATATTTTCCTAATTATCATTTCTGTCATCCTTCTTTTCAATCTTCCACCAGAAAAATCTGTTTACTTTTACTATTATCTTGGGGTGATACTATTCTTATTTCTACCGTGACTTTATATTGCTATTCGTATTAATATCCATGGTTTGTAATTTATGTGTTATTATCGGGCTTTATATTCTCCCTTATATTTTCGGAGTCCCTACTTTCGTCTTCTATAATCATTGTCATTCATAGTTAATGCTCTCTCTTATTTGCTGCGATTTATACCCCCTTTCTGTTTCGGAGCTCCATGCTTTTGTTTTCTTTTCGCAAGTAATGGTCCAAAATTCGTAGGTATGGAGTTTTGATTCATCATAATATACAAGGTAGAAAGGAAAGGTAGCAGCACGATTTGATTTGTCAAATTACCAGAATATTCGAAAAAGACTGAATCATCAAGAAAATATTTTCTTGATATTTTTTGAGGTTAAATAAAATACAAGAGTCGTGTAACATGGCACATGATGACGTTATGATCTGTGAATCATCACGTTTCATTAGAAACTCAGTATGACTTACTGTAATATAATCACGTTGATCAAGTGTCATTATATTATACTAATTCATGCATCAATTTCTTTACATTTCTCTAGAATTCATTCATAAATTAAACTTAAATTTTACAGAAGTTTCCAATATAATGAAACACAAGAAGCACGAAGAGGTATATAATTTCGGACGAGAATATTTATGAAAATATCCTCAGAAATATCGAAGATATTTATGATGATATTTTGGAATTTCCAAGTTCGAAGGTTGGTGAAGAAAAATTTTTCGCAAGATTTTAACATGACTTCGGAGCAAGATATTCTCTAAAGATTTCAACGGATCTAGAATTACCTGGATTCTTTGAATATAGGGTATGGTCCTTGTATTTGTCCTTGGTCTCCTTCGTGGTTAGCTCAATCCGTTTTCTAGTTCCAACTTTTCTGAGCTTTTCCAACATACTATTCTTTATCATCAAACTTCCGACGATTAAGGTCGTTTATGGTTGTCTACGGTTTCTGCTGCTTCATTCAGGTTTTTCAACATTCAGAGTATTGATTTGTAGACTAAGAGCTTTTCAGAATTTCAGAATGGAAAATCATAATTCTAAGAGGTAAATGTTACATGTATACATATAACTGTTGATGTAGACATGCTGTGAGTTTTCAAAGTACTGATTGTTGATTCCCGGTATTTGGTATGGCAATTCTCGTTACAAGATGCGGATGAGTATATGATAGGGTTTCAATGGATAAATATAATGATTTATCGAAGAGATTTAAGCCACGAAGCGACGAGGTTACTGATACGTCTGTGGTTATAAAGGTGGAATATAAAAGGTTCCCTGGTAACAATAAAAGAGTACGCATATATATCAAGGTTATGATATGATTGTTTAGAACGAAAAGTCGAAGTTGACTTGCTGGAGCTGTGACAAAATTGGCTACCTTGAAAAGGGATTGTAAAGTTATTTTGGGTAATAATAACGCTAAAGGATCTAGCATAGATACATGTTAAAAGTTTACTCAGGTTTTGAGAGTTTTCCAGGTACATGCCTATATGCATCAATCTTTTTTTTCGTAGATCAAGTGCGGTTGGTTCATTCTCTCGTTTGAGGTGTTTTCAAGAATCATGAAAGGTTTGAACGCAGATTGTAATGGTCAAGATACAAATGAGGTTTAAGATGAAATCAAGTGGCAAACTTGAAGAATTGTTTAGTTTCATATGTTATAATCAATATTTTAATTCATTTTAATTGTCCAATCTTGGTAGTCCATAGTTAGCAGTCCACAGTTACTAACTCAATAATTCATATATAGTTCATAATATTCGAATTAATTAATACGTATCGTGACCCGTGTACATGTCTCAGACTCGATCATAACTCAAAGTATATATATTATTATAGAATCAACCTCAACCCTGTATATCTAACTCGATCATTACTGCATATAGAGTGTCTATGGTTATTCCAAATAATATATATAGATGCGTCGATATGATATGTCAAAACCTTGTATACGTGTCCTGATATTTAAAGTGCGTAAAATAAATAACAGAAATTAAATGATGATAATTAAAATTGCGAGAATATAAATTGCGATAAATAAAATGTAATCAGTTAGCTAGGAACAGTTAGCTAGGAACAGTTAGCGTGGATTCTTAAGAAAAATTTTCTCATAGTTAATTTTTTTGTTTCTAACAAATTTTATTTTGTCCAATGTTTTCTTCATTATACCACTTGTTGGATTTTGATATGTAAAAATCCAAATATGAAATTGAATGAAAATGGTTATTCTGCTGCGAATGGATTCGTATCTCTGTAGATGTAAGTAAGATAGTAAATGAATGTTGAATCAGATTTGAAGAATATACAGTGTAACTTATTAATGTGAAATCTAAATATTTCTCGGGTATTACCTACCCGTTAAAATATTCTCATCATTAACAGTTTATACGATAGAGTTTTTAATTACAATCTTTATGAAAATATACTTTCATATATATTTTCTTCAGATGTAATCATGGATTTAATGAGTTAATATAATATTAATCTCATTTGATTTACCATTAGAACTGGAATACATAATCTCTAAAACATTAGAGATTACATAATTGCCATATAGAAAGAAGATAAATGATGTAGAACGATTCGTAGAACGATAATTATACTCGAGGTACAGAATGAGATGTTGAGGCATGTGGTGTTGAAACTTGGTTTGTTGGTGGTACTAGTGTTGATGTTGCTGGTACCGTTGGTGCTGGTGATGTTGCTGAAGCTGGTACATTTTGCACCATATTTTTCAAGGCTACAACTCGGGTGCGAAGCTCATTGACTTATTACTCCGGGATGATTGTCGGTAGGAACGAGCAAATGAATAAGATTTAGAATTTGAGTTGTGATATAGTCGTGGCGAGACACTCTGGAGATGAGAGAGAAAATGGTGTTTCGAATAGGTTCGCCGGTAAGTGTTTTTGGTTTTTCGCCAAAAGTGCAGGTTGGTGGGTGGAAGGGATCGCCTTCTTCTCGTCTCCATCGGTTAAGTCGACTAAAAATCCATCCTCAATTCATCCAGAATTGAAGATGACTAGTTGGTTGATCCATTTCGTTTATACCGCTTTCGGAGCTCAGGTGACTATCCATATCGGAATAGTTGTCAGAATAGCTATCGGAGTAGCTATCGAAATCCGAGGAACTGGAACTGGTTGAGGGATCATTCTCGTATGATCAGGGAATTGATTTTCGATAAGAAATAGATTATAGGATGTAGATTAGTACCCTGCAATACATAATTTACATATGCATATATAATACTAAAATCCCATAAGTTACGGAGGAATCTACGGAAGCTGTCAGGTAAAGGTAACAATAACAGATACGCTAAGATATGAATTTATCTATACACTGTCTATGCAATTGAGGCAGTAAGATGTGTCTAGACTTTAAGGATGATAAGCAAATAATTTTCGACACTAAATGATAAGCAAAACTTTTGACATGAAGACACGGTCGAAGTTCAGACCCACTAATGTATCTAAACAACTATCAGTTAGACACACTAATGCAAGACCTGGTTCGCTAAGACCATAGCTCTGATACCAACTGAAAGGACCCGTTCATATCGATTATAAACGATTCACAATAGTTGATTACATCGCGAGGTTCTGACCTCTATATGATACATTTTACAAACATTGCATTCGTTTTTAAAAGACAAACTTTCATTTCAACGAAAGTTGACAGGCATTCATACCATTTCATAATATATCAAACTATAAATGACTTATAATAATCTTGTTGAACTCAATGACTCGAATGCAACGTCTTTTGAAATATGTCATGAATGACTCCAAGTAATATCTTTAAAATGAGCAATTGCACAGCGAAAGACTTCTTTCATACCTGAGAATAAACATGCTTTAAAGTGTCAACCAAAAGGTTGGTGAGTTCATTAGTTTATCATAATCGATCATTTTCATCATTTTAATAGACCACAAGATTTTCATTTCCATTTCTCATAAAAATACGTCTCATGCATAGAGACAAATATAATCATTCATATGGATTGAACACCTGGTAACCGATATTAACAAGATGCATATAAGAATATCCCCATCATTCCGAGACATCCATCGGACATGATATAAAAACTCGAAGTACTAAAGCATCCGCTACAACGGATGGGGTTTGATGGGCCCAAATGATCTATCTTTAGGATTTGCGTCAATTAGTAGACTGGTTTACTAATTCTTAGGTTACCAAGAAAAAGGGGCATATTCAGCTTTGATCATTCAACCATATAATGTAGTTTCGATTACTTGTGTCTATTTCGTAAAACATTTATCAAAGCGCATGTATTCTCAGTCCCAAAAATATATATTGCAAAAGCATTTAAAAAGGGAGCAAATGAAACTCACAATACTGTATTTTGTAGTAAAAATACATATGACGATATTGAACAACTGAACAATGCAGGGTTGGCCTCGGATTCACGAACCTATATCATTCGTATATATATTAAAACATATAATTGTAATCGAACAAATTTATATTTTATTCTTAGTGATATAATTATATTTAATAATTTATAGGTTTCCTTAATAATTTAGTTAGATATATTTACTTTATTTACTTTAGATAGATAAAAATACTAATATAGTTATGTTATATTATTAAATATATTTTTATATAATAAATGTTTATTTGTTATAATATTAATAATAGAAATAATATTAATAATAATGATACTTATAATAATAATGATAATACTAATAATAATGTTAATATTGATAATAAAAATGATAATAATTATAAAATATATAAAATTTTTAATAATGATAGTAATAATAATAAAAATAAAAAGTTGTATTATTTTTACAGTAAAAATACTAATTTTGATAATAATTCTTAATACTAAAAAAATACTTAATAATAATACTTGATATTAATAATATTAATGTTAATAATAGTAATAATAATAAAAGTAATAATAATAATGATAATAAATATTTTGATAATAAAAATATATGTACATCCTAATAATAACAATAATAATATCACTTAATAATAATAATAGTTATATGTTAATATTGATAATAATAATAATATTAATAACCTTAATAATAATAATAATAATAATAATAATAATAATAATAATAATAATAATAATTATAATAATAATAATAATAATAATAATAATAATAATAATAATAATAATAATAATAATAATAATAATAATAATAATAATAATAATAATAATAATAATAATAATAATAATAATAATAATAATAATGATGATGATGATGATAAAAATAATAATAAATATAAATATAATGATAATAATAAAAATGTATACTACCTTTGAAAGAAAAGCTTCAAAACAAATAAAACGCCTCAATCTAGGCTTGAACTCGTGACCTCTCGTTCTCCTAAGACACTCCAAACCATTGAACTACCTTTAACTTTTGTGTTTTAATCCCGGCCTAAAACGATTTAACCAGATTTCTCCTTCAAGCCCTAAGGGGCAAATCACACTTGGCCCAACATCAATTTAAATCTGGCCCAACAGCAAATAAAAATTTCGACCCAAATATTAGAAACAAGAAATAAGATTATTGAGCAGTCGCCATCTGGTAGTTTCCCCTTTAATGAATCCTGACCATCATCCTCAATCATTTTCGTACGTTCACTAATCATCCCCTTTATTATCTCGAAGAGGAACAGAAGTCATCAATAATCATCTTCACTAACTATCATCATCGTTAATACGTCTTTCATCATCATTATCACGAGCATCCTATCATCATCCTCACGATCATTCTCCTCATAGACTCATCTTTATCATCGTTATTTAATGTTACTGTTCATCAAATGGGTTTTGGTGGTTTGGTCTCGACAACGACAGCAGTAGCAGTAGATTGGGGTTTAGGTGGCGTCCAAATTGAATTAAAAATAGGAAAATATCGTACAGCAGTAGCAGCTAGAGTTGTTTGGTTTCAATTAACCCAAAAAACATAAACATTTTTAATGGTGTTCTGTGATAACTGTTCTTGATTGGGCTCGTACAGCAAAAAAAAAAAATAATAAATAAATAAAACGCAGCAGTAGCAGCTAATTACTTCAAGCAGAGAAAGGGTACAGTAGTTCACGATGGTGGTGATTTACGACAGTAACAATACACTTGCAGGTAGTTTAATGCTAGTTTGAAGATGGGAGATGGTGCTTCGGTGATGCTGTTTTGTGGAGGTTCATGGTGGAGTGGTGGTTCGTGATTATTGAAACATGAGCAAAGTGCAGTAGCACCCCATAGCTACTGAAATGTCCCGTTCTTATTGATTAAAAACGTTCCATATTAATTGATTTCGTTGCGAGGTTTTGACCTCTATATGAGACGTTTTTCAAAGACTGCATTCATTTTTAAAACAAACCATAACCTTTATTTCATAGATAAAGGTTTTAAAAAGCTTTACGTAGATTATCAAATAATGATAATCTAAAATATCCTGTTTACACACGACCATTACATAATGGTTTACAATACAAATATGTTACAACAAAATAAGTTTCTTGAATGCAGTTTTTACACAATATCATACAAGCATGGACTCCAAATCTCGTCCTTATTTAAGTATGCGACCGCGGAAGCTCTTAATAATCACCTGAGAATAAACATGCTTAAAACGTCAACAAAAATGTTGGTGAGTTATAGGTTTAACCTATATATATCAAATCATAATAATAGACCACAAGATTTCATATTTCAATACACATCCCATACATAGAGATAAAAATCATTCATATGGTGAACACCTGGTAACCGACATTAACAAGATGCATCTATAAGAATATCCCCATCATTCCGGGACACCCTTCGGATATGATATAAATTTCGAAGTACTAAAGCATCCGGTACTTTGGATGGGGTTTGTTAGGCCCAATAGATCTATCTTTAGGATTCGCGTCAATTAGGGTGTCTGTTCCCTAATTCTTAGATTACCAGACTTAATAAAAAGGGGCATATTCGATTTCGATAATTCAACCATAGAATGTAGTTTCACGTACTTGTGTCTATTTTGTAAATTATTTATAAAACCTGCATGTATCCTCATCCCAAAAATATTAGATTTTAAAAGTGGGACTATAACTCACTTTCACAGATTTTTACTTCGTCGGGAAGTAAGAATTGGCCACTGGTTGATTCACGAACCTATAACAATATATACATATATATCAAAGTATGTTCAAAATATATTTACAACACTTTTAATATATTTTGATGTTTTAAGTTTATTAAGTCTGCTGTCCTCGTTAGTAACCTACAACTAGTTGTCCACAGTTAGATGTACAGAAATAAATCGATAAATATTATCTTGAATCAATCCACGACCCAGTGTATACGTATCTCAGTATTGATCACAACTCAAACTATATATATTTTGGAATCAACCTCAACCCTGTATAGCTAACTCTAACATTCACATATAGAGTGTCTATGGTTGTTCCGAAATATATATAGATGTGTCGAAATGATAGGTCGAAACATTGTATACGTGTCTATGGTATCTCAAGATTACATAATATACAATACAAGTTGATTAAGTTATGGTTGGAATAGATTTGTTACCAATTTTCACGTAGCTAAAATGAGAAAAATTATCCAATCTTGTTTTACCCATAACTTCTTCATTTTAAATCCGTTTTGAGTGAATCAAATTGCTATGGTTTCATATTGAACTATATTTTATGAATCTAAACAGAAAAAGTATAGGTTTATAGTCAAAAAAATAAGTTACAAGTCGTTTTTGTAAAGGTAGTCATTTCAGTCGAAAGAACGACGTCTAGATGACCATTTTAGAAAACATACTTCCACTTTGAGTTTAACCATAATTTTTGGATATAGTTTCATGTTCATAATAAAAATCATTTTCTCAGAATAAAAACTTTTAAATCAAAGTTTATCAAAGTTTTTAATTAACTAACCCAAAACAGCCCGCGGTGTTACTACGACGGCGTAAATCAGGTTTTACGGTGTTTTTCGTGTTTCCAGGTTTTAAATCATTAAGTTAGCATATCATATAGATATAGAACATGTGTTTAGTTGATTTTAAAAGTCAAGTTAGAAGGATTAACTTTTGTTTGCGAACAAGTTTAGAATTAACTAAACTATGTTCTAGTGATTATAAGTTTAAACCTTCGAATAAGATAGCTTTATATGTATGAATCTAATGATGTTATGAACATAATTACTACCTTAAGTTCCTTGGATAAACCTACTGGAAAAGAGAAAAATGGATCTAGCTTCAACGGATCCTTGGATGGCTCGAAGTTCTTGAAGCAGAATCATGACACGAAAACAAGTTCAAGTAAGATCATCACTTGAAATAAGATTGTTATAGTTATAGAAATTGAACCAAAGTTTGAATATGATTATTACCTTGTATTAGAATGATAACCTACTGTAAGAAACAAAGATTTCTTGAGGTTGGATGATCACCTTACAAGATTGGAAGTGAGCTAGCAAACTTGAAAGTATTCTTGATTTTATGTAACTAGAACTTGTAGAATTTATGAAGAACACTTAGAACTTGAAGATAGAACTTGAGAGAGATCAATTAGATGAAGAAATTGAAGAATGAAAGTGTTTGTAGGTGTTTTTGGTCATTGGTGTATGGATTAGATATAAAGGATATGTAATTTTGTTTTCATGTAAATAAGTCATGAATGATTACTCATATTTTTGTAATTTTATGAGATATTTCATGCTAGTTGCCAAATGATGGTTCCCACATGTGTTAGGTGACTCACATGGGCTGCTAAGAGCTGATCATTGGAGTGTATATACCAATAGTACATACATCTAAAAGCTGTGTATTGTACGAGTACGAATATGGGTGCATACGAGTAGAATTGTTGATGAAACTGAACGAGGATGTAATTGTAAGCATTTTTGTTAAGTAGAAGTATTTTGATAAGTGTATTGAAGTCTTTCAAAAGTGTATAAATACATATTAAAACACTACATGTATATACATTTTAACTGAGTCGTTAAGTCATCGTTAGTCGTTACATGTAAGTGTTGTTTTGAAACCTTTAGGTTAACGATCTTGTTAAATGTTGTTAACCCAATGTTTATAATATCAAATGAGATTTTAAATTATTATATTATCATGATATTATCATGTATGAATATCTCTTAATATGATATATATACATTAAATGTCTTTACAACGATAATCGTTACATATATGTCTCGTTTAAAAATCATTAAGTTAGTAGTCTTGTTTTTACATATGTAGTTCATTGTTAATATACTTAATGATATGTTTACTTATCATAGTATCATGTTAACTATATATATATATATATATATATATATATATATATATATATATATATATATATATATATATATATATATATATATATATATATATATCCATATATTTGTCATCATATAGTTTTTACAAGTTTTAACGTTCGTGAATCACCGGTCAACTTGGGTGGTCAATTGTCTATATGAAACATATTTCAATTAATCAAGTCTTAACAAGTTTGATTGCTTAACATGTTGGAAACATTTAATCATGTAAATATCAATCTCAATTAATATATATAAACATGGAAAAGTTCGGGTCACTACAGTACCTACCCGTTAAATAAATTTCGTCCCGAAATTTTAAGCTGTTGAAGGTGTTGACGAATCTTCTGGAAATAGATGCGGGTATTTCTTCTTCATTTGATCTTCACGCTCCCAGGTGAACTCGGGTCCTCTACGAGCATTCCATCGAACCTTAACAATTGGTATCTTGTTTTGCTTAAGTCTTTTAACCTCACGATCCATTATTTCGACGGGTTCTTCGATGAATTGAAGTTTTTCGTTGATTTGGATTTCATCTAACGGAATAGTGAGATCTTCTTTAGCAAAACATTTCTTCAAATTTGAGACGTGGAAAGTGTTATGTACAGCCACGAGTTGTTGAGGTAACTCAAGTCGGTAAGCTACTGGTCCGACACGATCAATAATCTTGAATGGTCCAATATACCTTGGATTTAATTTCCCTCGTTTACCAAATCGAACAACGCCTTTCCAAGGTGCAACTTTAAGCATGACCATCTCTCCAATTTCAAATTCTATATCTTTTCTTTTAATGTCAGCGTAGCTCTTTTGTCGACTTTGGGCGGTTTTCAACCGTTGTTGAATTTGGATGATCTTCTCGGTAATTTCTTGTATAATCTCCGGACCCGTAATCTGTCTATCCCCCACTTCACTCCAACAAATCGGAGACCTGCACTTTCTACCATAAAGTGCTTCAAACGGCACCATCTCAATGCTTGAATGGTAGCTGTTGTTGTAGGAAAATTCTACTAACGGTAGATGTCGATCCCAACTATTTCCGAAATCAATAACACACGCTCGTAGCATGTCTTCAAGAATTTTTATTGTCCTTTCACTCTGCCCATCAGTTTGTGGATGATAGGCAGTACTCATGTCTAGACGAGTTCCTAATGCTTGCTGTAATGTCTGCCAGAATCTTGAAATAAATCTGCCATCCCTATCAGAGATAATAGAGATTGGTATTCCATGTCTGGAGACGACTTCCTTCAAATACAGTCGTGCTAACTTCTCCATCTTGTCATCTTCTCTTATTGGCAGGAAGTGTGCTGATTTGGTGAGACGATCAACTATTACCCAAATAGTATCAAAACCACTTGCAGTCCTTGGCAATTTAGTGATGAAATCCATGGTAATGTTTTCCCATTTCCATTCCGGGATTTCAGGTTGTTGAAGTAGACCTGATGGTTTCTGATGCTCAGCTTTGACCTTAGAACATGTCAAACATTCTCCTACTTATTTAGCAACATCGGCTTTCATACCCGGCCACCAAAAATGTTTCTTGAGATCCTTGTACATCTTCCCCGTTCCAGGATGTATTGAGTATCTGGTTTTATGAGCTTCTCTAAGTACCATTTCTCTCATATCTCCAAATTTTGGTACCCAAATCCTTTCAGCCCTATACCGGGTTCCGTCTTCCCGAATATTAAGATGCTTCTCCGATCCTTTGGGTATTTCATCCTTTAAATTTCCCTCTTTTAAAACTCCTTGTTGCGCCTCCTTTATTTGAGTAGTAATGTTATTTTGAATCATTATATTCATAGATTTTACTCGAATGGGTTCTCTGTCCTTCCTGCTCAAGGCATCGGCTACCACATTTGCCTTCCCCGGGTGGTAACGAATCTCAAAGTCGTAATCATTCAATAATTCAATCCACCTACGCTGCCTCATATTCAGTTGTTTCTGATTAAATATGTGTTGAAGACTTTTGTGGTCGGTATACATAATACTTTTGACCCCATATAAGTAGTGCCTCCAAGTCTTTAATGCAAAAACAACCGCGTCTAATTCCAAATCATGCGTCGTATAATTTTGCTCGTGAATCTTCAATTGTCTAGACGCATAAGCAATCACCTTCGTTCGTTGCATTAATACACAACCGAGACCTTGCTTTGATGCGTCACAATAAATCACAAAATCATCATTTCCTTCAGGCAATGACAATATAGGTGCCGTAGTTAGCTTTTTCTTCAATAACTGAAACGCTTTCTCTTGTTCATCCTTCCATTCAAATTTCTTCCCTTTATGCGTTAATGCAGTCAAGGGTTTTGCTATTCTGGAAAAGTCTTGGATGAACCTTCTGTAGTAACCAGCTAGTCCTAAAAAATGGCGTATGTGTTTCGGAGTTTTTGGGGTTTCCCACTTTTCAACAGTTTCTATCTTTGCCCGATCCACCTTAATACCTTTTTTGTTCACTATGTGACCGAGGAATTGAACTTCTTCCAACCAAAATGCACACTTTGGAAATTTAGCGTACAATTCTTCCTTCCTCAATACTTCTAACACCTTTCTCAAATGTTCACCGTGTTCTTGGTCATTCTTTGAGTAAATAAGTATGTCATCAATGAAAACAATGACAAACTTGTCAAGGTATGGTCCACACACTCGGTTCATAAGGTCCATGAACACAGCTAGTGCATTAGTTAAACCAAACGGCATGACCATAAACTCGTAATGACCGTAACGTGTTCTGAAAGCAGTCTTTGGAATATCATCTTCTTTCACCCGCATTTGATGATACCCGGAACGTAAGTCAATCTTTGAATAAACAGACGAGCCTTGTAGTTGATCAAATAAGTCATCGATTCTCGGTAGTGGGTAGCGGTTCTTGATGGTAAGTTTGTTCAACTCTCGGTAGTCGATACACAACCTGAATGTACCATCTTTCTTCTTGACAAACAAAACAGGAGCTCCCCACGGTCCCGAGATCATACACGAGATCATACACGAAACGACTGAGAAGATAGTACAAATCAAGGAGAGATTGAAAACAGCACGTAGTCGCCAAAAGAGCTACGCCGATGTTCGAAGGAAACCATTAGAGTTTCAAATCGGTGACATGGTTATGTTAAAGGTGTCACCATGGAAAGGTGTAATACGTTTTGGAAAAAGGGGTAAACTAAACCCAAGATATGTAGGCCCGTTCAAGATTATCGAACGCATTGGACCGGTAGCTTATCGACTCGAGTTACCGCAACAACTCGCCGGAGTACATAATACCTTTCACGTCTCGAACCTTAAGAAGTGTCTTGCAAAGGAAGACCTCACCATTCCTCTTGAAGAAATCCATGTCGACGAGAAACTACAATTCATCGAAGAACCAATCGAAATCATGGATCGTGAAATTAAACGGCTCAAACAGAGCAATATACCGATCGTTAAGGTTCGTTGGAATGCTCGAAGAGGTCCTGAGTTTACTTGGGAACGAGAGGATCAGATGAAACAAAAGTATCCACACTTGTTTCCCGATGACGCAAAATAGGTACAATTTTAAAATTTCGGGACGAAATTTATTTAACGGGTAGGTACTGTAATGACCCGGACTTTTTCGATCAATTTATACTTATAAGATTAATATTTACATAAATTAAACCTTACCAACATGATAAGCAATCCAAATTATTGAAACTTATGTTTTCGAAAAGAGTTTTACACAACGTTTGACCGTCTAGTTTGACCGATGATATCACGAACTATATAATATATGATAATTATACGTTTGTGTATATATATGTATATATACATATTTAACATGATTTATGGATGTTTTAATATCTCATTTTGTATTAATAACAATAAGTTATAAGTATATTTTGAAACTACTAACTTAAGTTTTCAAAACGATAACCATACGTAACGTTATTTGACATAAATACTTATAACATATAATGTTTATACATATATCGTATATGTAATGTATTTAATCACTTTTAAAGACTTAAATACATAAAAAAATATAAGTATATTCACAAAAGATAGCTATATTTGAATTCTCATTCCATTTTTCACAAGATTTTCTATACGTATATCTAGAGTATATGTACTCGTATCATACCTAGCTTCTATACGTATTTACTATTGGTATATACACATCAAATCACCACCAACCAGCCCTTGTTCATGCCTTATGTATAAGGTAACTCTCTTGTTCATGCCTTATGTATAAGGTAACTACTTTTGATGTTTAGTATGACTAATTACATAAAAATACAACATGAAATTTTGTCCATGTTTTTACATTAATCATGTTTTTATGGCCTTAAATACATCTTCCATTTTCAAATTTTATTACCTCATTTCTTTAACCAAAAACACACACTTAAGAAACTCCATAACCATTCAGCTAGTATCCACGAAGATCTAGCCATAAAAACATCACTTAAACACCATAAGAAAAACCTTACAAAAAACACTTCAAGAATCCTTTCAAGAACACAAGTTTACTTCCAATCTTTCATCCAACTCCATCACTCTTTTGGTTCTAGATTTTTACTTCTCTTTTACAGCAATCTTGTCCAAGTAACTTGAGGTAGTAACTTTGTTCATAACCTTATTCGATTCATATATATATATAGCTATCTTATTTTGTGGTATAAAATTTTAACAACAAGAACATAGTTTGAATGTTTTCAAACTTGTTTGCAAACTAAATAGATCCTTCTAACTTAACTTTTAAAATACTTCAAGACCTGTAATATATCATAAATATATGCTAACTTAACAAGGTAAAACTTGGTTTTTCAAAGAACACCTTAAAAACTGTTTTTACGACGTCGGAGTGCAACCGGGGGCTGTTTTGGGTTGGATAATTAAAAACCATCTTAAACTTTGAATTGGAGGTTTATTTTCTGGAAAAATGATTTTTACTATGAATATGATAACACATAAAAATTTCATGATTTAACTCAAAGTATAAGTATTTTTAGAAAAATAATCATTTAAGGTTGTTTACATGATGGAAAATGATTAACTTCATAAGTTTCACTAAAGTTTGACCTATGACCTGTGATTTCGAATACAAACTAAGGTATTTACAGTTCATAGTCTTAAATAGGGACTCGATCCAAGGAAGTGGCAAGTTGAATCAACGAAAACGGAGTTGTAACGAAGAAACTATGACCAAAACGAGATCGGATATCTAAGACTAGTTTAGCTACGAAAATAATTGGAGAAAATTAAATAAATCACATCTTTTTAAAATAACATGATATTTATATATATGTACTCATAATTTAATTTTATATGGTTCAGGATCACCCGTAAACAATACGAGAAGATTAATCATAAGATCCCATGATTGTACGCAACACGTCATTTGACAACACCGGTACTTTATGTACGCAACACGTCATTTGACAACACCGGTACCGTGGGTCAAGATTAATCTCGACCAATACATATACGATGGGGGTTTTTATTTATTTCATTGGGGGTTTATTAAACACCTAAAAATGAACCATTAAAATTGAATTACTAACATCGGACTGCTAACTACGGACTAAGGAATTATTAAAAGTATTAAAAGTATTATAAGTATATATATGTGACGTTTGTTTAAAAAGAAAAGGTATTGATATATTATATATGGATAGGTTCGTGATATCAATCGGAGACCAAGTCAAAATTACATATCTTCAAGACGAAAGTGAGTATATAGTCCCACTTTTAAACTCTAAGTATTTCGGGATGAGAATACATGTATTTTATGTTTTACGTTATGGACACAAGTAACTGAAAAATATATTCTACGTTGAGTTGTACCACTGGCATACTTCCCTGTAGCTTGGTAACTGTTATTTACAGCGGTATTGTAAACGCGAATCCTGTTGATAGATCTATCGGGCCTGACAACCCCAACCGGACTGGACGACCAGTATTCAACGGTTGCACAGTACTTCGTTTTGTGACTACACTTGGTACGGTGTAGTAAGATTTCATAATAAAGGGAATATGCGACGTGATTAAATGTTAAGTATGGTTACCAAGTGCTCAACCACTTAGAATATTTTTATTAAAACGTTTATATATGAAATCTTGTGGTCTATATATATATATTGCTGCCGGCATTAAACCTATATCTCACCAACTTTATGTTGACGTTTTAAGCATGTCTATTCTCAGGTGATAATTAGAAGCTTCCGCTGCAACATGTTGAATTTAAGCAGGATCTTGCGTACTCATATTTGTGTCAAAAATAAAACTGCATATCCGAGGATTTGTATTGTAAAATATGCTAGAAATCGTGTTGTTATCATCATTTGTAAAGTTTGTAAGTCTAAGATTATCGCTAAACGATAATCATCTTTATTTTGTCTAAAGCTTGTATCAAAATAAGAATTATCGTTTGTAATGTAAAATATATGCAGTTGTTCTTTTAAAAATGTCGCATATAGAGGTCAATACCTCGCAATGAAATCATACGTTATCTAACACGTTCTTATGGTTAAGGACGGGTTATGACATGTGGTATCAGAGCGGTGGTATTAGCGAACCAGGTTTGCATTAGTGTGTCTAATTGATAAGTCGTTAGGATACATTAGTAAGTCTGGACTTTGACCGGATCTGATTTAACAACCATTGCTTATCATTGTTGGTTAAAATTTATATGTAAATATTATGTAGTACTAATGGGTTAGTTGTTGTGTGATAGATGTCGGGCTCAAAACTTATTATCACATTCAGCGACTCCGAATCAGAATCTTCAGATGGTGTTTCAGTCATTAACCTATCCGATGACGAAAATAATATCTTTGGGGAAGACTCACAAATTCTGGATGAACCAACAATAAAGAACCCGGAAAGTGAACCCGAAAAGGAAAGTGAACCAGAGGAGGAAAGTGAACCCGAGGAAGAAATACAAGAAATTACGAAAGACAAGTTCGAACTAGGAAAGAAACGAAAGGCTAATGAATTAGAAAATTCAAATCCTGAGTTTAGTAAGGATGATGTGGCACCAACTCCACTAGACACTACCACCCCTATTCCCGCTATTCCTATTCGTTCTATCCCGGCATCTAGTTCTTCAGCCCCACAGCCAAAATATAGGCAGACAGCTAGGATAAGCGTTAGGCCATTCCTTGAACCTAAACGTCCTAGAAAATAGACCAAACGATGCGCTGCCGTATTAAACCATGGGATCATATAATGTTTTGTATAATATTATTAGTGTGGTTTGCTTAATGTTCGATGTAAGATAAGCATATGTAAAATAGTGAAGTATGAAATGCAATAATTTTCCATGGTTAAGTATTATTTAGATTGTAGTAATTGATTCTGTACTAAGCTATTAAGTATGAACATTAACGGGTAGGTACTACCCTAGATATAATTATAAAATGCTAATAAGAAGAAAAGGCTTTTATAATAATACCTGGTTCATATTGTTAACAAGCTATAATGTACTATAAATACACACTACATCTATAATATTCCATGTGAATAATTATTTTCTTTCATTAGGAAATGGCGCGATTGAATCGAATGACGGAACAAGAAGTCGAGGAATTCATCAACCAGCGAGTGAACGACAGAATGTTATGGGTCGAGGCTGCAAGAGGTGCTGCAGTTAACCCAAATCCTCGTGTGGGGTGCACTTACAAAACTTTTCAAGCTTGCAAGCCCTCATCATTCAGTGGAACAGAAGGACCGATCGGTTTAACCCGGTGGATAGAAAAGATGGAGACTTTGTTTAAAATCAGTGGTTGTGTTGAAAAGGACATGACCAAGTATGCATCGTGCACTTTACAAGATAGTGCACTCACGTGGTGGAAAAATTTTGTGAAGGCTGTAGGAGGAGATGTAGCTTATGATACTCCATGGGAAGAATTCAAAACAATGTTAATCAACGAGTATTGTCCAAGGAACGAGGTTAGAAAGTTGGAAGATGAATTACGAAGTCTGAAGGTTATTGGTACTGAAATCACCAACTACAATCAGCGATTCATGGAATTAGTTTTGCTATGTCCTGAATTGGTTCCAACCGAGGAACGGAAGATTGAAATGTACAAAGATGGTTTGCCCAAAAAGGTCAAGGCAAACGTTACAGCATCGAAACCTAAGACAATTCATGAAGCTATAACCATGGCAAACGAGCTAATGGATCAGGTCATCATGGATAAGAAAGCATCCAATACTGATGTGAAGGTATCAGGTAACAAAAGAAAGTGGAATGGAAGTTATGATCGAGGTAATCAACAACAATCTTTTAAGAAACAAGAAACCACGCAAGGTGCGGGTAGTGGTTCAGGCTTTGGTTACAAAGGACAAAATCCTTTATGCAACCGATGCCACAAACATCACTCTGGCTACTGTAATGTGGTATGCAACAAATGTAATCGAAAGGGTCATCTTGCTGAAGATTGTAGGGCTCTCGTTACAAATACAAATGGTACCAAGACTCCTGCCACCAATGCAAATAGAACTGCTTTGGCTACCATTACTTGTTATGGGTGTGGAAAACAAGGTCACTATAAGAGCCAGTGTCCGAATCCAGAGAAGAATAATGGATCTGCACGTGGAAGAGCATTTGTTATTAATGCTAGAGAGGCGTGTGAAGACCCGGAGCTTGTTACGGGTACGTTTACCATTAATAACTTATCCGCATCTATTATATTTGATACTGGTGCTGATAGAAGTTACGTGTGTAGAGACTTTCACGCTAAATTGAATTGTTCATCATTACCTCTAGATGCTAAGTACATGATTGAGTTAGCTAATGGTAAACTAATTAAAGCCGATAAAATTTGCCGTGATTGTAAAATAAATTTAGCCGGAGAAACATTTAAGATTGATTTGATACCCGTAGAATTAGGAAGTTTTGATGTAATAGTCGGCATGGACTGGATGTCCAAAGTAGGAGCTGAAGTTGTGTGTGCCAAGAAGGCAATTCGCATTCCTTGTAAGGATAAAATGCCGGTGACGATTTATGGAGAGAAGGGTAACTCAAAGCTAAAACTCATTAGCTGTTTGAAAGCCAAGAAGTGTTTAGAAAAGGGATGTTATGCTATTCAAGCACATGTTAATAAAGTCGAAAAGAAAGAAAAAGAGAAGTGCATCAACGACGTGCCTGTGGCAAGAGATTTTCCTGAAGTTTTTCCAGAAGAGTTGCCGGGATTACCTCCATTTAGATCTGTAGAATTTCAAATAGATTTAGTACCAGGAGCTGCACCAGTTGCCCGTGCTCCATATAGACTTGCACCGTCCGAGTTAAAAGAACTTCAGAGTCAGTTAAAAGAATTACTGGATCGTGGATTCATACGACCAAGTACTTCACCGTGGGGAGCTCCAATTTTATTCGTTAAGAAGAAAGACGGATCTTTCCGAATGTGTATAGATTATCGTGAATTAAATAAGTTAACTATCAAGAATCGGTATCCACTACCGAGAATTGACGACTTATTTGATCAACTCCAAGGATCATGTGTGTACTCGAAAATTGACCTAAGATCGGGCTATCATCAATTACGTGTCAAAGAAGAAGATATACCGAAAACTGCTTTTCGGACACGCTACGGTCATTACGAATTTTTGGTCATGCCGTTTGGATTGACGAATGCGCCAGCTGTATTCATGGACCTCATGAATCGAGTTTGTAGTCCATATTTAGATAAGTTTGTTATCGTTTTCATTGATGATATTCTTATCTATTCCAAGAGTGAGCAAGAGCATGAGCAACATTTAAGGTTGATATTAGAGTTGTTAAGAAAAGAACAGCTATATGCTAAATTTTCTAAATGTGCTTTCTGGTTGAAAGAAGTGCAATTTCTTGGCCACGTTGTTAGTAGCAAAGGAATTCAGGTTGATCCAGCAAAAATTGAAGCCATTGAAAAATGGGAGACTCCTAAGACACCAATGCAGATACGCCAATTTTTGGGTTTAGCCGGTTATTATAGAAGGTTTATTCAAGATTTTTCCCGAATAGCTAAGCCGTTGACAGCGTTAACGCAAAAAGGGAAAAAATATGAATGGACTTCTGAGCAGGAGAGTGCATTTCAATTACTGAAAAAGAAGTTGACTACGGCGCCTATTTTATCGTTACCAGAAGGGAACGATGATTTTGAAATATATTGTGACGCTTCGCGACAAGGTTTTGGTTGCGTTCTTATGCAACGGAAGAAAGTTATTGCATACGCATCCCGACAATTAAAGATTCACGAGCGGAATTATACGACGCATGATCTAGAACTGGGAGCAGTCGTGTTTGCATTGAAGATATGGAGACACTACTTGTATGGGGTTAAATGCACTGTGTTTACTGATCATAAAAGCCTTCAACATATTTTCGATCAAAAACAGCTGAACATGAGGCAACGTAGGTGGGTTGAGTTAATAAATGACTATGATTGTGAAATTCGTTATCATCTCGGGAAAGCGAACGTGGTGGCCGACGCTCTAAGCAGAAAGGAACAAGAACCAATTCGAGTACGAGCGATGAACATAAAAATTCGCATGAATCTCAACTCACAAATCAAAGAAGTTCAACGAGAAGCACTTACTAAAGAAAACATAAGAAATGAAATAATGAAGAAGTATGAGAAGCAACTCGTTATACGGGAAGATGGAATTCGATATTTTGCAAATCGTATTTGGGTACCGAAGTTGGGTGGATTAAGGAAGTTGATATTGAACGAGGCACATAAGACAAGATACTCGATACATCCTGGAGTTGGAAAGATGTACCAAGATCTTAAGACGCATTATTGGTGGCCTAATTTAAAGACAGACGTTGCAACATATGTTGGGGAATGTTTAACTTGTTCTAAGGTCAAAGCAGAACACCAGAAGCCGTCAGGGTTACTTCAACAACCAGAAATTCCAGAATGGAAATGGGACGGTATTACCATGGATTTCATCACGAAGTTACCAAAGACTGCCTGGGGATACGACACCATTTGGGTAATTGTTGATCGTCTTACCAAATCTGCACATTTCTTGCCTATAAAGGAAACAGATAGAATGGAGAAATTATTACGATTATATATAAAGGAAATAGTTTCAAGGCATGGAATACCTATTTCCATTATATCTGATCGTGATAGTAGATTTACCTCAAAGTTCTGGCAATCACTACAGGAGGCACTAGGAACTCGTTTGGATATGAGCACCGCATATCATCCGCAAACCGACGGGCAGAGTGAAAGAACAATTCAGACTCTTGAAGACATGCTCAGGGCATGTGTGATCGATTTTGGAAACGGATGGGATAAATATCTACCATTAGCAGAATTCTCGTATAATAATAGTTATCATGCGAGCATTAAAGCTGCGCCATTCGAAGCATTGTACGGAAGGAAGTGTAGATCTCCTATTTGTTGGAATGAAGTAGGAGATCGACAATTAACTGGTCCCGAGATCATACACGAAACGACTGAGAAGATAGTACAAATCAAGGAGAGATTGAAAACAGCACGTAGTCGCCAAAAGAGCTACGCCGATGTTCGAAGGAAACCATTAGAGTTTCAAATCGGTGACATGGTTATGTTAAAGGTGTCACCATGGAAAGGTGTAATACGTTTTGGAAAAAGGGGTAAACTAAACCCAAGATATGTAGGCCCGTTCAAGATTATCGAACGCATTGGACCGGTAGCTTATCGACTCGAGTTACCGCAACAACTCGCCGGAGTACATAATACCTTTCACGTCTCGAACCTTAAGAAGTGTCTTGCAAAGGAAGACCTCACCATTCCTCTTGAAGAAATCCATGTCGACGAGAAACTACAATTCATCGAAGAACCAATCGAAATCATGGATCGTGAAATTAAACGGCTCAAACAGAGCAATATACCGATCGTTAAGGTTCGTTGGAATGCTCGAAGAGGTCCTGAGTTTACTTGGGAACGAGAGGATCAGATGAAACAAAAGTATCCACACTTGTTTCCCGATGACGCAAAATAGGTACAATTTTAAAATTTCGGGACGAAATTTATTTAACGGGTAGGTACTATAATGACCCGGACTTTTTCGATCAATTTATACTTATAAGATTAATATTTACATAAATTAAACCTTACCAACATGATAAGCAATCCAAATTATTGAAACGTATGTTTTCAAAAAGAGTTTTACACAACGTTTGACCGTCTAGTTTGACCGATGATATCACGAACTATATAATATATGATAATTATACGTTTGTGTATATATATGTATATATACATATTTAACATGATTTATGGATGTTTTAATATCTCATTTTGTATTAATAACAATAAGTTATAAGTATATTTTGAAACTACTAACTTAAGTTTTCAAAACGATAACCATACGTAACGTTATTTGACATAAATACTTATAACATATAATGTTTATACATATATCGTATATGTAATGTATTTAATCACTTTTAAAGACTTAAATACATAAAACAATATAAGTATATTCACAAAAGATAGCTATATTTGAATTCTCATTCCATTTTTCACAAGATTTTCTATACGTATATCTAGAGTATATGTACTCGTATCATACCTAGCTTCTATACGTATTTACTATTGGTATATACACATCAAATCACCACCAACCAGCCCTTGTTCATGCCTTATGTATAAGGTAACTCTCTTGTTCATGCCTTATGTATAAGGTAACTACTTTTGATGTTTAGTATGACTAATTACATAAAAATACAACATGAAATTTTGTCCATGTTTTTCCATTAATCATGTTTTTATGGCCTTAAATACATCTTCCATTTTCAAATTTTATTACCTCATTTCTTTAACCAAAAACACACTCTTAAGAAACTCCATAACCATTCAGCTAGTATCCACGAAGATCTAGCCATAAAAACATCACTTAAACACCATAAGAAAAACCTTACAAAAAACACTTCAAGAATCCTTTCAAGAACACAAGTTTACTTCCAATATTTCATCCAACTCCATCACTCTTTTGGTTCTAGATTTTTACTTCTCTTTTACAGCAATCTTGTCCAAGTAACTTGAGGTAGTAACTTTGTTCATAACCTTATTCGATTCATATATATATATAGCTATCTTATTTTGTGGTATAAAATTTTAACAACAAGAACATAGTTTGAATGTTTTCAAACTTGTTTGCAAACTAAATAGATCCTTCTAACTTAACTTTTAAAATATTTCAAGACCTGTAATATATCATAAATATATGCTAACTTAACAAGGTAAAACTTGGTTTTTCAAAGAACACCTTAAAAACTGTTTTTACGACGTCGGAGTGCAACCGGGGGCTGTTTTGGGTTGGATAATTAAAAACCATCTTAAACTTTGAATTGGAGGTTTATTTTCTGGAAAAATGATTTTTACTATGAATATGATAACACATAAAAATTTCATGATTTAACTCAAAGTATAAGTATTTTTAGAAAAATAATCATTTAAGGTTGTTTACATGATGGAAAATGATTAACTTCATAAGTTTCACTAAAGTTTGACCTATGACCTGTGATTTCGAATACAAACTAAGGTATTTACAGTTCATAGTCTTAAAGAGGGACTCGATCCAAGGAAGTGGCAAGTTGAATCAACGAAAACGGAGTTGTAACGAAGAAACTATGACCAAAACGAGATCGGATATCTAAGACTAGTTTAGCTACGAAAATAATTGGAGAAAATTAAATAAATCACATCTTTTTAAAATAACATGATATTTATATATATGTACTCATAATTTAATTTTATATGGTTCAGGATCACCCGTAAACAATACGAGAAGATTAATCATAAGATCCCATGATTGTACGCAACACGTCATTTGACAACACCGGTACTTTATGTACGCAACACGTCATTTGACAACACCGGTACCGTGGGTCAAGATTAATCTCGACCAATACATATACGATGGGGGTTTTTATTTATTTCATTGGGGGTTTATTAAACACCTAAAAATGAACCATTAAAATTGAATTACTAACATCGGACTGCTAACTACGGACTAAGGAATTATTAAAAGTATTAAAAGTATTATAAGTATATATATGTGACGTTTGTTTAAAAAGAAAAGGTATTGATATATTATATATGGATAGGTTCGTGATATCAATCGGAGACCAAGTCAAAATTAGATATCTTCAAGACGAAAGTGAGTATATAGTCCCACTTTTAAACTCTAAGTATTTCGGGATGAGAATACATGTATTTTATGTTTTACGTTATGGACACAAGTAACTGAAAAATATATTCTACGTTGAGTTGTACCACTGGCATACTTCCCTGTAGCTTGGTAACTGTTATTTACAGCGGTATTGTAAACGCGAATCCTGTTGATAGATCTATCGGGCCTGACAACCCCAACCGGACTGGACGACCAGTATTCAACGGTTGCACAGTACTTCGTTTTGTGACTACACTTGGTACGGTGTAGTAAGATTTCATAATAAAGGGAATATGCGACGTGATTAAATGTTAAATATGGTTACCAAGTGCTCAACCACTTAGAATATTTTTATTAAAACGTTTATATATGAAATCTTGTGGTCTATATATATATATTGCTGCCGGCATTAAACCTATATCTCACCAAATTTATGTTGACGTTTTAAGCATGTCTATTCTCAGGTGATAATTAGAAGCTTCCGCTGCAACATGTTGAATTTAAGCAGGATCTTGCGTACTCATATTTGTGTCAAAAATAAAACTGCATATCCGAGGATTTGTATTGTAAAATATGCTAGAAATCGTGTTGTTATCATCATTTGTAAAGTTTGTAAGTCTAAGATTATCGCTAAACGATAATCATCTTTATTTTGTCTAAAGCTTGTATCAAAATAGGAATTATGGTTTGTAATGTAAAATATATGCAGTTGTTCTTTTAAAAATGTCGCATATAGAGGTCAATACCTCGCAATGAAATCATACGTTATCTAACACGTTCTTATGGTTAAGGACGGGTTATGACAGAAACGTACCCGTAACAAGCTCCGGGTCTTCCTGTGCCTCTGCCGCATTAATATTGAAAACTCTTCCGCGGCCTTGTCCATTCGTGTTCTCCTGGTTCGGGCAATTTCTAATAATGTGGCCCGGTTTTCCACATTTATAACAAACTACATTGGCATAACTTGCTCCGACACTACTTGCTCCGCTATTACTCATTCCGACACCATTTGTTCCTTTCGTTCTATTAACCCCTGGTCCGTAGACCTCACACTTCGCCGCGCTATGACCATTTCTTTTACACTTGTTGCAAAATTTGGTGCAGAACCCCGAGTGATACTTTTCACACCTTTGGCATAGCTGCTTCTGATTGTTGTTGTTGTTGCGATTATTATTGTTGTTAGGATGATTGTTGTAGTTGCTGTTGTTGTTGTTGTTGTTGTTGTTGTTGGGCCGTTTGTTGTAGTTGCGATTGATGTTGCGATTGTTGGGATAATTGTTGCGATTATTGTTGTAATTGCTGTTGTTGTTGTATTGGTGATTCTTATCACCGTTTTCCTCCCACTTTCTTTTGACTTGCTTCACATTGGCCTCTTCAGTAGTCTATTCTTTAATTCTTTCTTCAATCTGGTTCACTAGTTTGTGAGCCATTCTACATGCCTGTTGTATGGAGGCGGGCTCGTGTGAACTTATATCTTCTTGGATTCTTTCCGGTAATCCTTTCACAAACGCGTCGATCTTCTCTTCCTCATCTTCGAATGCTCCCGGACACAATAGGCACAATTCTGTGAATCGTCTTTCGTACGTGGTAATATCAAATCCTTGGGTTCGTAACCCTCTAAGTTCTGTCTTGAGCTTATTGACCTCGGTTCTGGGACGGTACTTCTCGTTCATCAAGTGCTTGAATGCTGACCACGGTAGTGCGTACGCATCGTCTTGTCCCACTTGCTCTAGATAGGTATTTCACCATGTTAACGCAGAACCTGTGAAGGTATGCGTAGCGTACTTTACTTTGTCCTCTTCAGTACACTTACTTATGGCAAACACCGATTCGACCTTCTCGGTCCACCGTTTCAATCCGATCGGTCCTTCGGTTCCATCAAATTCCAAAGGTTTGCAGGCAGTGAATTCTTTGTAGGTGCATCCTACACGATTTCCTGTACTGCTAGATCCAAGGTTATTGTTGGTATGTAGCGCAGCCTGTACTGCGGCTATGTTTGAAGCTAGAAAAGTACGGAATTCCTCTTCATTCATATTCACGGTGTGTCGAGTAGTCGGTGCCATTTCCTTCAAAATAGTCAAATGGAACAAGTTAATCATACAGAATATTAAGAGTAGTTAATAGTATTTCGTAGCATAATATGAACTCATTTATAAAAGCTTTTTCTTCATATTAGCGTTTTATAAGTTTAAATTCGGGTAGTACCTACCCGTTAAGTTCATACTTAGTAGCTAATATACAATTCAACTACTACAATTCTATATGAAAAACTGATTATAATAATATTTCGCGTTCAAACTTTTACACAATATTTTACAAACTTACAATACCGCTTATTATTATTCCTATTATTATTATTATTATTATTATTATTATTATTATTATTATTATTATTATTATTATTATTATTATTATTATTATTATTATTATTATTATTATTATTATTATTATTATTATTATTATTATTACTATTATTATTATTATTATTATTATTAAAATAAGTATTACTATTACTAATATCAATATTATTATTATCATCATTATAATTTTTTTTACTACTAATATCATTATTATTATTATTAACATTACTAACTATAACTTTAGTTTTGAATGTATTTTGTATATAAAATATAACTATATTTTTATGATCTTAAACTAAAAAGATAGATATTATAAATTAGATACAAACATTAGATATATAGAAGTATATGTAATAAGTATACTACTTTTACTAATAAAATACTTTTTGTTCATTTACGTTTTAATATAACTCGAATTCATTAAAAATACTATTATATTAAAAATTATGAGTATTTAAAAATATTAATACTAACTATTTATTCAAAATATATTAATAAAGTATATAATATATTATTATGATAATTTAATAAAATATATAAAATAAAAATATTTAAGTAATTATTAATAATAAATTTAATATCACAAGTATATTACTAATATCAAAATATAATATTTATTTGAATATTATTAAAAGTGTTAATATACATACTTGATATAGGTCCATGAATCCGAGGCCAACCCTGCATTATTCAGTATCATCCTATACATATTTTTACTACAAAATATCGTTTTGTAAGTTCATTTGCTCCCTTTTACTCTTTACATTTTTGGAACTGAGAATACATGCGCTGTTTTTACAACTGCTTTATTAAATGCTTTTGAATTATATTTTGAACTGAGAATACATGAAATGCTTTTATAAATGTTTGACGAGATAGAAACAAGCAAAACATTCCTCGAATGAATTATTATGCAGACAGAAGTTCTGTGGATTATTATTGAATTAGTTGGACGTGATAATTGCCACTAATTGTTGTGAATATTTTCCCCTGATTATTATTGCTTGGTAACCTAAGAATTAGAAATGGGTATGACCCTAATTCACGCGAATCCTAAAGGTAGCTACCAGGTTTAACACCCCCACCCAGAATGTTCACTAGACGGAAGAGCTAGTGGGTGTGATGTTTAGTACTTCGAAGTTTATATATTATACATACGAGATGTTCTATTTTGGGAATATTATTGATGCGCATTATATGTTAAGGTCGATTACCATGTCGAGCAATGATATCGAAATGAATGTTATGTATCGAGAGAATGATTTTTATACACAGGTTATGTGTATTAGTTTTGTGCACGAGATATGTGCACGATTATTTAAAAATTGCGAGGCAACCTACGTGGGAGAAAAGGATACCAACCTACTCTGCTAATGTGACGACCCAAAAATTTCCGACCAAATTTAAACTTGATCTTTATATGATTACGACACGATAAGCAAAGTCTGTTAGGTTAAGTCTCAAAAATTTTGAACTGTTTCATATATTTAATTGACCTTCGACCATTCCCGACGATTCACTAACAATTGTTTGTAAATAAATATGTATATATAAATATAAATATAAATATAAATATAAATATAAATATAAATATAAATATAAATATAAATATAAATATAAATATAAATATAAATATAAATATAAATATATAATATATAGATATGATAATTTGAGATATATGATTTTTCATATTATTATTATTAGTTAGTAGTAAACTTATTATTTTTATTAAAATTATTATTATTGTTATTATCAATATTAACATATTATTATTATTATCATTATTATTATTATAAAAATAATACAATTTATTATTTTATCATTTATTATATTATTATCATTTTTATAGTTAATATCATTATTGTTATTTATTATTATTATAATTATTATTAATATAATTATTATTATTATTAGTATTATTAATATTAATATATTTGTTATTAATATTTATTAAAAGTGAATTAAACACGGGTTTAAATAAAATTCTGTTGAATACGATCAAACTTTTATACTTTTTTGTTTTCCTGTCTCCTCTTACAGCTGTATTCACACAACAGACGATTTGAATTGGTTATATGTCCCTTTCCACTTTACATTTTTTTCTTCATTCCCTCTTTACATCTGTGACTATAATATCGACACACAAACTTACCATCAAACCAATCACTACCTTTATTGAAACCCACCCTAACAACCACTTGTTTTGCTTTAATGAATATCTAATCTATATCTACATCACCTATTTTTTTATATATAAAAGACACGTATATATAAACATAGATATATAGTCACTACCAAAAACACATAATTCATAAAACAAGTCACTTAAGCATTACTACTATAAACTGGTTCCTACTTCTGTTCCTTACTCACCAAAAATGGACTACAGTTGCAGCTACTCACCTCCATAGCCAAACAACCACCACTACAGGCTACCATCGTTAACCACCACCATATACTATCAACTGCTACTTAACTACCGTTTATCCTTTCTCGTATACAGCCCAACAAATCATCATAACCGAATTAAACTCCCTGTTGTACCTATTTCTATTTCCTAACGATTGGATTATCACCATGAACAACCATCCTTGCTGCAACTTCTGCCTTCTGGTTCCATTCGAATGTCACCACCACCAACAGTTAAAACCTGCTACCACCCTCGGATACACCACTTCAATTATATCCACGACCATCACCAACACCGAGAACAAACACCACTATTAAAACAAAACCCATTTAAACAAACATTACCACCACCAAATGCCTTTCTTGCTTCTTGCGTTAGTTGATCAAAACAAGCCTCAAACCATCGAACATATTTAACTGCTACTGCTACTTTAAGAATTGTTTTCCTGTCCGATCGAAAAACCACAACCACTATGATCACAAAATCTACTACAACCTCCTATTTCTTTTAGAACCTGTAAACAGTAACCTTCTACTCGCTAATTGCTTCTGTTTTGTTGCTATTCCTACTTGGTTGTCAAACCCAAACCGAAACCCATGGTGGATGATAAAAATTTAATGATAATGCAATGAATAAGATGATACGATAATAATCAAGAGGAATCTGCAACCTGCATTCGACTTCTTCGTTTCTATTTCAGCTTAATCCAAAAAAAATCACAACCATCGCGAAAAAGATGAATGAATGATGATGGGATGTTTTGTTTATGTCGATTATTAAAGAGAAGAAAAGGGGCCGACAATTGCTATTGCGTTTGTTACATAGAATAAAAATAAGTAAATAAATAAATAAATAAATAAATAAGTAAACGATGGCTGCTTGACTTATCTGATCTACAAAACAAAAGTTTGATTGTTGATGTGATCCAATAGGTATAGTAGTGGACTCAATATAGATAATTGTTGGGCCGAGTTATACATGGGCCATATGGGTTTTACAAAGAGAGCAGAAATATACGGGTTATATACTGTTGGGGTGATTCACTTCCAGAAAAACAGATGTAGAGGGGTGGTTTAGGGGTGTTGTTGGTTAGCGAGAGGTCGCAGGTTCGAGCCCGTGTTTAGGTGTTATTTTTTTTAAAGCCATTCTAAACACTTTTAAAGTAGCATTACTATTATCTTTATTATTATTATTATTATTATTATTATTATTATTATTATTATTATTATTATTATTATTATTATTATTATTATTATCATTATTATTATTATTATTATTATTATTATTATTATTATTATTATTATTATTATTATTATTATTATTATTATTATTATTATTATTATTATTATTATTATTATTATTATTATTATTATTATTATTATTATTATTATTATTGAACATGTTAATACTACAAACACATTTATATTAAGAAGATAATAAAAAGATGATATAGTAAAGATTATGCAAAAAGATTTCAAATATATTAATACATGTACGATTATGAATATGATTATGATTTATAATTTTGGGAAGTTATAATTAAAAGTTTAGGAATTAAAAACGAAGATTTTTATGACTATTAATATTATTGTTACTTTTATAATTATTATTATTTACATATTAACTAATAGACAAAAGTTATGAATAGTAACCAGGGGCATTTTTGACTTTTTACTTTTTTTATTTTAAATAAATTCCATTTTACCAACAAAGCCCCCCACACTTTTTTGAAAAATTCAAATCAACCCTCCAAACAGGGGGTAAAGTGTCAAATAACCATTTTCATAAAAAATCTTAAATAAACTCCACCTAAATATTCAACGGGTCATATCTTCTTGCTCGCAACGAGTTAAATTTTTCCGACACCATCGTTAAACTCGAAATAATTTTAGGAACACAATGTCACTAGCTATACGCAAAACGGACGCTTTTTAAAAAATGCTAAATATTTGGGGTACTTTTCATACACGTTGATTTTGCGTTAAATTTTTAAAAGTCGACAATTCCATAGCTAAACGCGGAGATGCACATATATTGTTAATTTAAAATAACATTTAAATTTCTCACGGGTTATACCTTTTAGTTCAACTCGAGTTGCGCTTCAACGACATCATCGTTAGCCACAAAATAATTTTACTAAACGCAATAAAGTACATTGAAAACAGAACCCCCGGCGCGAAGCGAGGGTTTGATAACTAGTTATTATCATTATTATCATTATCATTATTAGAATTAATATTAATATTATTAGTATTATCATTATTATTAGTATTAACATTATTATTATCACTTTTATCATTATAATTATATAGTATCATTATTATTATTATAACTATTAATTTCACAATCACATTATTCATATAAAATATATTTAAAATACATAACTTAACTATATTAATATTTTTATATATAAAATGAATATATTTGATAATGAAATATAAAAGTTATTAATTACATCACTAATAATAATATATGTATTTGTTTGATTACCATTATATGTGTTAATATACATATAAATGATATAGGTTCGTGAATCCGAGGCCAACCCTACACTTGTTCAATGTCGTCATATGTATTTTTACTACAAAATACAGTAGTGTGAGTTTCATTTGCTCCCTTTTTAAATGCTTTTGCAATATATATTTTTAGGACTGAGAATACATGCGCTTTTATAAATGTTTTACGAAATAGACACAAGTAATCGAAAATACATTATATGGTTGAATGATCGAAGCCGAATATGCCCCTTTTGCTTGGTAACCTAAGAATTAGTAAACCGATCTACTAATTGACGCGAATCCTAAAGATAGATCTATTAGGCCTAACAAACCCCATCCAAAGTACCGGATGCTTTAGTACTTCGAATTTGTTTTTATCATGTCCGATGGATTTCCCAGAATGATAGGGGATATTCTTATATGCATCTTGTTAATGTCGGTTACCAGGTGTTCAATCCATATGAATGATATTTTTGTCTCTATGTATGGGACGTATATTTATGAGAAATGGAAATGAAAATCTTGTGGTCTATTATACTATTGGAAATGATTATTTATGATAAACTAATGAACTCACCAACCTTTTGGTTGACACTTTAAAGCATGTTTATTCTCAGGTATTAAATAAATTTTCCGCTGTGCATTTGCTCATATTAGAGATATTACTTGGAGTCATTCATGACATATTTCGAAAGACGTTTCATTCGAGTCATTGAGTTCATCAAGATTATTATTAAGTCAATTATAGTTGGATAATGGATATTATGAAATGGTATGCATGCTGGTCAACTTTCGATGAAATGAAAGTTTGTCTTTTAAAAATGAATGCAATGTTTGTAAAATGTATCATATAGAGGTCAAATACCTCGCGATGTAATCATATGGTATTCTACTCATTCTTATGGTTTAGGACGTGTATTTACATGTGGTATCAGAGCAGTGGTCTTAGCGAACCAGGTCTTGCATTAGTGTGTCTAACTGATAGTTGTTTAGATGCATTAGTGGGTCTGGACTTCGACCACGTCTGCATGTCAAAAGTTTTGCTTATCATTTAATGTCGAAAATTATTTGCTTATCATCCTTAAAGTCTAGACACGTCTTACTGCCTCTATTGCATAGACAGTGTATAGATAAATTCATATATTAGCGTATCTATTATTGTTACCTTTGCCTGACAGCTTCCGTAGATTCCTCCGTAACTTATGGGATTTTAGTATTATATATGCATATGTAAATTATGTATTGTAGGGTACTAATCTACATCTTATAATCTATTTCTTTTCGAAAATCCTTCATCTGCTCATATGAGATGAATCCCTCAACCATTTCGATTCCCTCAGATTCCGATAGCTATTCAGATAGTTATTCCGACAGCTATTCTGATATGGATTTTCACTCGAGCTCCGAAAGCAGTGTGACCGGAATGGATCAACCAATCAGTCATCACCAAATCTGGAGAAATTGGGGATGGGTTCATAGTCGACTTAATCAATGGAGACAAGAAGAAGGAGATTCCTTCCACCAACCGAATTCACCTCTTGTCAAAGAACCTGAAGCACTTACCGCGAACCCATTCGAAACACCATGTTCACACTCATTTCCAGAGTATCTCGCCATGATTATATTCTATTTAAAATCCTAAATCTTATTCATTCGCTCGTTCCAACTGACAATCATCCCGGAGTAATCGAAGAAGTCACGAGCTTCGCGCTCGAGTAATCAATTTGGAGGATATGGTGCAAAATTTACCAGCTTCAACAACATCACCGGCATCAACAGTACTATCAGTAACAGCACCAGTACCATCAACAATCCATGCCTCAACATCTCATTTTGTACCTCGAGTATAATCATCGTTCTATGTATCGTTCTACATCAATTATCTTCGTTCTTCATGGCGATTATGTAATCTCTAATGTTTTAGAGATTATATATTCTAGTTCTAACGGTAAATCAAATGAGATTAATATCATATTAACTCGTTAAATCCATGACTACATCTGAAGAAAATATATATGTATATATATTTTCATAAAGATTGTAATTAAAAATTCTTTCGTACAAACTGTTAATGGTGAAAATATTTTAACGGGTAGGTAATACCCGAGGAATATTTAGTTTTCACATTAGTAAGTTACACTGTATGTTCTTCGAATCTGATTCAACATTTATTTACTATCCTACTTACACCCACAGCTATACGAATCCGTTCAGCATAGAGTATCCATTTTCATTCAATTTCATAATTGGATTTTGACTTATTAGAATCCAACAAGTGGCATAATGAAGAAAACATTTGACAAAATAAAATTTGTTAGAAACAAACAAATTAACTATGAGAAATTTTGTTAAGAATCCACGCTAACTATTCCTAGCTAACTGTTCCTAGCTAACTGTTAATTCTTTATTACATTTATTTATCGCAAAATATTTATCGCAATTTAATTATCGCAATTTTTAATTCTCGCAATTTTATTTATCGTCATTTAATTTCTGTTATTTATTTTACGCACTTTAAATATCGGGACACGTATACAAGGTTTTGACATATCATATCGACGCATCTATATATATTATTTGGAATAACCATAGACACTCTATATGCAGTAATGATAGAGTTAGCTATACAGGGTTGAGTTTGATTCTATAATAATATATATACCTTGAGTTGTGATCGAGTCTGAGACATGTACACGGGTCACGATACATATTAATTAATTCAAATATCATAAACTATATATGAATTATTGAATTAGTAACTGTGGACTGCTAACTATGGACTACCAATATTGGACAATTAAAATGAATTAAAATATTGATTATAACATATGAAACTAAACAATTCTTCAAGTTTGCCACTTGATTTCATCTTAAACCTCATTTGTATCTTGACGATTATAATCTGCGTTCAAACCTTTCATAATTCTCGAAAACACCTCAATCGAGAGGATGAACCAACCACACTTCATCTATGGAAGAAAAAGATTTATGCATATAGTTGTGCACCTGAAAAACTCTCGGAAACTGAGTAAACGTTTAACACGTATCTGTGCTAACTCCTTTGGCATTGCTATTACCGAAATAACATTGCAATTCCTTTTCAAGTTAGCCAATTTTGTCACAGCTCCAGCAAGTCAACTTCGACTTTTCGTTCGAAACATCCTTATTATAACCTTGATATATATATGTGTGCTCTTTTATTGTTACCGGAGAATCTTTTATATCCACGACATTATCAGCAGATGTACCAGCAACTCTTTACCTCTTTGGCGTAAGTGTAATACCCCGTCAGAATCCACTAACGGAATATTAACTCCTGGTCCCACAGTTTAGCGGTCACGCCCTCTATATGAGACGTTTCCGAAAAGTATTCGCATTAATCATGAAAACAAGTCATTTATTTAAGAAAATGTAACTGGAAACATTTGACATCAATGACTAAAGTATATGAACCCAAAACATCAGAGAAAACTGTTTAAATGCGAATATTTATTCTTGAAATAAAAATAGAAATCATGCTGGACGCCATCCAGTTCTAGCAGCAAACAACACATAACTTCAAATAAAGCGGAAGCACTAGCTCTATGTACCTGAGATGAAACATGTAAAATGTCAACGAAAAACGTTGAGTGAATCTACAGGTTTAGTAAATCATTTCGTAAGTTAGGCCATAAGATTTTCTTGGAAAACATCATAGGAAAAGTATACATTATCATGAGCACTTGATTATAAAACTTTAACCTTTGCGTAGGCCGAGCCCACGTCTTTCATTTACCCTATACTGGCGATACACCGATCAAGTGTACGTGTAACAACTACATAAGCACCTGTTTAACGTTGCGGTGAGGTTTGTCAAACCTAACGGTACCGTCCCTATAAGTCGAGCTTACAAAGTAACTAATATAATCAAGCTAAGGGATTTTTGATCTGAACTCATATGTATAACCTTAGTAAGTTACTTGTGCCAAACACATAAAACATTTGTAAAAAGCATGCATCTCATCCCTGTAAAAACTTAGTAGGGACTGTAGACTCACCTTAGCAAAAGCACTCGTAAAGATCTTAGCAAACTGTACTGTAGTCGAACACTCTCGACTGAACAACGCAACCTAAATAAGTAAATCATCTTAAGTATACACTAATAGGTCAAACTTAGTCAACCCATAGTGTACGTAAAGTCCTAGTGCTCTGACTGACTCAACAAACATGTAAAAGTCAACTAATCCAAGCAAGTCAACGAAAGTCAAACTAAAAGTCAACTCGTTCAAATAGGTCAACTAAAGTCAAACATCTCAGTAAGTCATGCAAACATAGTCAACAAATCATACTTAAGTCATATAACATGTTATCACTTGTAATTTAGTAAATCGCACTTTCCACATCTTAAAGTAAACCTTTGAAAATTATACGTCGTAAAGAAATACACTCATAGCGCATAGCACATGATTCATAAAATTATGATCAACTCCAGATCTTAACTAGACTTAAAATTGATTCCAAAAAGCCCAGCCAGGGCCTCATAAGATAAATAAAAGTCCAATATCAGAAAGGCTCAAGTTCAGGTTCATTACAGAAAATTCTGCTCGCGCGTCAGTTTTTAAACATTTTTCATAAAATATAGAAAATATATTTTAATGAACGACCAATTGGTATCATCTCAAGACATCTCAGAATTTAAGTGATAAAATAATTAGAAGCATTGCTTTAGCCAATTCGTACAGATTTTCAAAACATTACAGACTCATCAGTTTTTGACCATCAATCGAACATATCAATTAGACGAGCATTTATCTCATGGAAAATCACGTTCTCGCAAGTTCACATACAAATGAAACATGTCAAGGAACATCTAAAGTAACATATTCCAAAAGGTCAAAGTCTAAAACAATTCCTAGTTCATTCTATCAATTTTTATGTAAACTTAAAAACAGATTCAGCATTCTTTACGAACCAAAACTTCGTTTAATCATATCGGAAGCATTACATAACCTTTTAATGCAAATCTTTAGTCTAAATTGCATAAATTTTCACAAGGAATACAGTAGCGCAACTTTCATAAGCTAAAACACATAGCAAGCAACTCAGAAAATTCGGATTTCATGCAAACCCTAACGTAAACTTCGATTACGCATATCTTGAGCATACGATAACAAAATCACGCAAAATCGGAGTCTAAAATTAATAACTTTTAGATATGTTTCTAATTAAACATATTAAAAAGTCAGATCTCATATCAATTTAATCAGATCATCAATAAACAAATTCGTTTTTTAATCATACAACGTTAATTTCGCAATCAATCAACAATTAGCAATACTAGACACAATTAATTGAGCACTAGACTCTAATACACCATGTAATTGATCAAAAAAACTGAATTAATGAAATTAGGGTTAACAATTATACCTCAAACAATCAAATTGCTTATACTATCGCGTAGAGAACGACGATTCGTACAACGTTCGTATGCAAGCTTTCTTCTAATTTTGAGTTTTGATGGCTATGGTGGTATGGTAGGTGATCGAAGACAAAGAGAGGGGGGGGGGGGAGCAATCGGCCAAAAAAATAAGAATGAGGGTTTCCTTAAGAGCTCTAGCCTTTTATACCTTGAGTTTAGGGTCTAAATTAATTAAACTAATGACCCACTTAATCAAACAAGTCCACTAAGGTGTCCATGGGGGGGGGGGGGTCGTCTGAATGGCCCCTCTAGGGGTGTTCGGGCTCGTTTTTTCTTAACTCTTGGTACGCGCGTGGTTCGTTTTGAGTGCCGTTAACCGTACCGGGTCTCCGGAATGTTAACTAGTCGTTGAAACGCAATCACCGAGTTTAATTTATTAAATAAATAATAAATTAAAAATGATTTTCTTAAAGTCAATAACTATCGAAAATAATTATTGTGTCATTTTTTTAAGTTCCGTAAACTGAAAAGTCTTCTAGACGATAAACTTAATCGTAACATTTTCTAGTTCTTTCGCTATCCGAAATAAATCGTAAATTAATATAACATATTAATTCAAACATTTGTCTATTAAGTATGTATTTAATTTAATTAAACACACAAGTCTAAGTAACCACCGTTAAATACTTAACGGGCAACTAACGATAGTAAATGGAAAAAGTCGGGTTGTGATAAGGCTAAAAAGGAACATATATTTCATAGCATTATCCCCAAGAAAGACAAGATTTTAGTTGCAATTGTTCCATTTTCAAGTAATATTCGTTTATATTAAATAAGTGCGAAGACAAAAGGCGAAAACGAAGATTCAAAGACAAAAAGGTCCAAAAAGCTAAAAAGTACAAGATACAATTAAAAAGGTTCAAATTATTGATGAAGAACGTCTAAAAACGACAAGAGTACAAGTTACAAAACGCAAAGTACACGATATAAAATTGTACGAAAGGGCGTTCGAAAATCCGGAACCGAGGCATGAACCAACTCTCAACGCGCGACGCAACGGAGCTGAAAGTACAAGTCAACTATGCACAAGAATAAAATATAATATTTAATTAATTCATAATAAGAATAATATTAAATAATAAAAAGTTGTTAATTGAGCATAGTTCAGGGGTCGTAAGTGAAAATTCAATTTGATATTTTGCCTATAAAAGGCATGTAATTCGATGAATTAGAAACACACCTTTTTCTCTTTTCTTTCTCTGATTCTCAATGTAAGATATTTATATTTATAATATTAATTTTAATTTTAAGTTTAATAATAATAATTTAGTTATTGTAACAAATGATTTACGGGCTTTAAGTCGGAACTCTGTCCGTGTAACGCTACGCTATTTTTAACCACTGTAAGCTATGTTCTTCCTTTTTAATTTAATGTCTCGTAACTAAGTTATTATTATGCTTATTTGAGCCGAAGTAATCGTGATGTTAGGCTAAAATATTAAGATGGGGTTATTGAACTTTGGACCATAATTAAGGTTTGGGCAAAAGACCGACACTTGTGGAAATTGGACTATTGACTATTAATAGATGGGGGGTATTGTCTAATTGAGTGACAACTCATTGGAGTCTGTCGAACCTATCTTCAAATTAATTAACCTAATAATTAATAATGATTATGGTTGTCCTATTTAGTGACATTCATATGGAATCTGTTATAATCATTTAATTAATCAATTGGGTTGGGTAATTGATTATTCATTCTGATCAAGTGGATGAATTAATATTCATAAACTAATTAAAACAGGGGTGGATTACATACAGTGATAACTGGTGTAATTGTTGACAGAAGTGATAACTGCGTCACAGTTTAAATCCTTAATCAGTTGGAATATTTGACTTCGGGTATAAGGGTAATTTGACGAGGATACTCGCACTTTATATTTATGACCGATGGACTATTATGGACAAAAACCAGATAGACGTATCAAATAAACCAGGACAAAGGATAATTAACCCATGGTAATAAATTAAAATCAACACGTCAAACATCATGATTACGGAAGTTTAAATAAGCATAATTCTTTTATTGTATTTCTCATCGTATCTTTATTTACTGTCATTTTATTACTCGCAATTTTATTTACTGTCATTTTATTTATTGTCATTATTTTACGCACTTTAATTATCGTCATTTATCTTTGCGCTTAAAATATAGAATCGACAAACCGGTCATTAAACGGTAAAACCCCCCTTTTATAATAATATTACTACTTATATAATTATATATATTTTGTATAAATATAGTTGTTAAAAATATAGTAAGTATCACCAGCTCCCTGTGGAACGAACCGGACTTACTAAAAACTACACTACTCTACGATTAGGTACACTGCCTATAGTGTTGTAGCAAGGTTTAGGTATATCCCACTCTATAAATAAATAAATAACTTGTGTAATTTGTAACGTATTTTGTATTAAAAATAATAGTATATTTCGTACCCCCACGCTCAAAAATTTATAATATATAATATTTTTGGCATCCTTTAGATCAATACGTTACAATTAAAAATACTAGTAAAGCAGTAGTTGTATTAGAATCTAGTGCTCTCTGATAATAAAGAACAGCCCTGGTCTTATATACTGACTACCCAATTCTAGTAAAAATTTTCAAAATTTTCAATTAAATGAATTCAAAATCATGTTTATACATATTTATGAACGATAAAACTAGGTTTTAACACCGAAATTATTGTTACCTCGGAAAGGACATAAATTGAGAAACAAACTAAAATGTTAAAATTCATTTAAAATGGAATAGAGGACGATAAAAAGGAAAATAAAAGCCAAGTGTGGGAAAATTTACCAAGTTATCTTAAACATATGTCACATATATCTGTAACAAATAACTGAAAATACTTTTGCTTTGGACTAAACTAAACTGTTTTACCCGATGAAAGAAAAGAAGAGATGGATCTACACGATGAATCAATTCCATCATTAAAAGGAAGTAAAGTCTTCCGAAAAAGACACGCGCTTCTTGATTTAGGTCATGAAGTTGTCGTCCAGACCAGCTGTAGGTTGACGAAAAATCTAGAAAAGTCATCACTAAAATCAGCAGGAAATCCACGGACCTCAGCATTAAACAGGGTCGCCATGTGGTCAGATTTATCCTAACCATGAGAAGGATTTATCTTGTACAATGGGGGGGCACCATGCAAATTAGCTGGATAAGACTAATGAATCAGATCCCCAGAAAGGATAATCTCCTTAAAGATTAAAAATCAGCTTTTAAGACTGATATTACTCAATCCTAGAGATTGACCTTAAAGATTGAGAATTCAAACTCATGGAATTCAATGATATCTAAACTCGAGCTTGAACGAGAAAATATTTTGATCAAAATTATAAACCGATTTGTTTTCTGAAAACCCTATTTTCAATGCGTTCATTACCATTGAACGTAAAATCCTAGGAATTCACCTGGAATTCATTAGGTCACCTTAACTAAATCGGGTGTCAACCGTAAGAACGGTGGTTGCATAGTGGTCAAAGACAGGACCTTGTGCCATACCGAAAAATTATAAGGGTGAGCTTTACTATTGCTCCTACCAAGGATAGTAATTGCGTCCGACACGTTATAGACCATAATTAAAAGCATGTCAGGGGACATTACCTTAACAGTTGCTTGTTCAACGCTTTCCTTTACAACCGGACGGTAGTTTATCGAAAGGTAATATACGGGACAAGTAAACTGGACGTGTTGCTTTCCAAATACAAGGTTAGCAAGTGGGTGACACAAAACAGCAAGTTTTGAGCTAAAATTTTCAATTCTGAAACCCACCAAACCCACAAAAATATTTTGCAAACACCGGTAAAGGGTTATCCCGGAAAACTTATCTAGGGTAAAAACTAGATTTAATTTTCAAAAGATCAAATGTTTTCATAAAGATCCAATTTCCTTAATGGATCAAAATTTTTATAGTCATGTGGGACTGTAAACCATATCGTTACTACCATTGTTTATACCGCCGTATAGAAAATCACTGATGTACAAAGTGTGAAGAATAAAGAAGTGATTCTAGTATTTCAAAACGATATTGCTTGAGGACAAGCAACGCTCAAGTGTGGGAATATTTGATAATGCTAAAAACGAACATATATTTCATAGCATTATTCCTCAAGAAAGACAAGCTTTTAGTTGCAATTGTTCTATTTACAAGTGATATTCATTTAAATAATAAAAGGTGAAGACAAAAGACAGATTCGACGAATTGAAGACGCAAACGACCAAAAAGCTCAAAAGTACAAAAGACAATCAAAAAGGTTCCAATTATTGATAAGAAACGTCTCGAAATTACAAGAGTACAAGATTCAAAACGCAAAGTACAAGATATTAAATTGTACGCAAGGACGTTCGAAAATCCGGAACCGGGACCAGAGTCAACTCTTAACGCTCGACGCAACGGACTAAAAATTACAAGTTAACTATGTATATAAATATAATATAATATATAATTAATTATATTAATTATATATATATTATATTTATAAATAAAAAACCGTCGGCAGAGAAAGACTCCAAGGACTGAGCTGTAAATTCATTCTCCGCGACTCGCAGAGTTTGAAGAGGATTTCACCGCGAGTCGCGGAGCCCAAATTGAAAAACTGCCTATAAAGCAAACCGAATTCTGATCATTTTTCATCATCTTTTTTCTCCTCATTCATACGTAAAATTTATATTTATATTTATAATTTATATTTTAATTTTAATTATAATTCTAATAATAAGGGTATGTTAGCGATTATTGTAAGGGTGTAAGTCGAAATTCTGTCCGTGTAACGCTACACTATTTTTAATCATTGTAAGTTATGTTCAACCTTTTTACATTAATGTCTCGTAGCTAAGTTATTATTATGCTTATTTAAAACGAAGTAATCATGATGTTGGGCTAATTACTAAAATTGGGTAATTGGGCTTTGTACCATAATTGGGGTTTGGACAAAAGAACGACACTTGTGGAAATTAGACTATGGGCTATTAATGGGCTTTATATTTGTTTAACTAAATGAAAGTTTGTTAATGTTAATATAAAGATTTACAATTGGGCGTCCCTATAAATTACCATATACACTCAATCGGACACGATGGGCGGGGTATTTATATATACGAATAATCGTTCATTTAACCGGACACGGGAATGGATTAATAGCCACTAGAATAATTAAAACAGGGGTGAAATTACATTCAAGGGTAATTGGTGTAATTGTTAACAAAGTAGTAAAACCTTGGTTTACACGCAGTCGATAACCTGGTGTATTCATTAAACAAAGTATTAAAATCTTGTTACAATTCGAATCCCCAATTAGTTGGAATATTTAACTTCGGGTATAAGGATAATTTGACGAGGACACTCGCACTTTATATTTATGACTGATGGACTGTTATGGACAAAAACCAGACGGACATATTAAATAATCCAGGACAAAGGATAATTAACCCATGGGCATAAAACTAAAATCAACACGTCAAACATCATGATTACGGAAGTTTAAATAAGCATAATTCTTTTATTTCATATTTAATTTCCTTTATTTTATATTTAATTGCACTTCTAATTATCGCACTTTTGTTTATTGTTATTTAATCGCACTTTTAATTATCGTACTTTTTAATTATCGCAATTTTATTTTATTGCACTTTTATTATTAGCAATTTCATTATCGTTATTTACTTTACGCTTTAATTTAAGTCTTGTATTTATTTTTAACTGCGACTAAAGTTTTAAAATCGACAAACCGGTCATTAAACGGTAAAAACCCCCCTTTATAATAATAATATTACTTATATATATGTTTGTATTTTTATAAAAGTAAATTAATATAGCGTTGAGCTTTGTTTAAAGATTTCCCTGTGGAACGAACCGGACTTACTAAAAACTACACTACTGTACGATTAGGTACACTGCCTATAAGTGTTGTAGCAAGGTTTAAGTATATCCATTCTATAAATAAATAAATATCTTGTGTAAAATTGTATCGTATTTAATAGTTTTTCCTAGTAAAATATAAACTATTTCGTATACACCTCGCATAACATCAGGTTGTTACATTACCCACTTGTTATAAAAAATTTCGTCCCGAAATTTTAGTGGTCATCCGCCGTAGTCGTCTCCTCGGGAAACAGTTGCAGATACTTAAGCCTCATCTGATCTTCACGCTCCCACGTGAATTCTGGTCCTCTTCGGGCATTCCATCTAACCTTAACCAATGGAATTCTGCTTTGCTTTAGTTGCTTAATCTCGCGATCCATAATCTCAGCAGGTTCTTCAATGAAATTAAGCTTAGGATCTACTTGCACTTCATCTAAAGGAATCACTAAACTTTCATCTGATAAGCATCTCTTTAAATTGGAAACTTGAAAAGTATCGTGAACCTCGCTAAGTTCCTGCGGTAGTTTCAATCTATACGCTACCGGTCCAATTCGTTCGATAATCTCAAACGGTCCAATATACCTTGGACTTAACTTTCCTCGTTTTCTAAAGCGCACTACACCTTTCCAGGGTGACACTTTAAGCATAACCTTATCTCCAACCTGAAATTTCAAATCTTTCCTTTTAAAATCTGCATAGCTCTTTTGACGATCTCGTGCTATTTTCATTCTTTCTCGAATCTGCACGATTTTCTCAGTCTTTTCATGTACAATCTCTGGACCAGTTAACTGACTATCTCCTAACTCAGTCCAACATAAAGGCGATCTACACTTTCTGCCATACAGTGCTTCAAAAGGCGCTGCCTTTATACTCGTATGATAACTATTGTTATAGGAAAACTCTACTAACGGTAGATGTCTATCCCATCCAATTCCAAAGTCAATCACACAAGCTCTTAACATGTCCTCTAGTGTCTGAATTGTTCTCTCACTTTGACCATCAGTCTGAGGATGGTATGCAGTACTCATGTCTAAACGAGTTCCCATAGCTTCTTGCAAAGATTGCCAAAATCTGGACGTAAATCTATTGTCTCTGTCGGAAATAATAGATTGCGGCACTCCATGTCGTGAAACTACTTCCTTTATGTAAATCTGTGCCAACCTCTCCATCTTATCCGTTTCCTTAATCAGTAGAAAATGAACAGACTTCGTAAGACGATCCACGATAACCCATATCGTGTCATAACCTCCTACCATTTTAGGCAACTTAGTGATAAAGTCCATCGTAATATTCTCCCACTTCCATTTGGGAATCTCTGGTTGTGTCAGTAGTCCTGACAGCTTCTGATGCTCTGCCTTAACTTTAGCAAAAGTCAAGCACTTACCAACATAAGTAGCGATTTCAGCTTTCATATTAGGCCACCAATACAGTGCCTTAAGATCTTGGTACATCTTATGTGATCCAGGATGAATAGAATACTTTGTCTTATGTGCCTCTTCTAGCACTAGCTCTCTTAATCCGCCAAATTTCAGTACCCATAATCTGTCGATAAAATACCGGGTTCCATCATCTCGAGTGACAAACTTCTTATCAATTCCTCGAAGTGATTCAGTAGCAACATTCTCTTCTTTCAACGCTTCTAGCTGTGCGTCACATATCTGGGAAGTTAGGTTCCTTCGAATAGTCAAGTTCAATGCTCTAACTCGAATAGGCTTAATTCTCTCCTTCCTACTCAAAGCATCTGCCACTACATTAGCCTTACCAGGATGATAGCTAATGTCGCAGTCGTAATCGTTTAACAACTCAATCCAACATCTCTATCTCATATTAAGCTGTTTCTGATCGAGAATATGTTGCAAACTCTTGTGATCCGTGAATACAGTGAACTTCGTACCATACAAATAGTGTCTCCACATCTTCAATGCAAAAACTATAGCACCAAGTTCTAGATCATGAGTGGTATAATTCAATTCGTGTATCTTCAATTATCGGGATGCATATGCAATCACTTTCGTACGTTGCATTAACACACAACCATAACCTTGCCGTGAAGCATCATAGTAAACTACGAAATCCTCGGTTCCTTCGGGTAAAGACAAAATCAGTGCAGTCGTTAACTTCTCCTTTAACAACTAAAATGCAGCTTCATGAAATTCTGTCCACTCATACTTCTTACCCTTGTGAGTCAAAGCTGTTAACGGTCGGGCAATAGTAGAAAATCCCTCAATGAATCTCCTATAATAACCAGCAAGACCTAAAAATTGTCGTATCTGAGTTGACGACTTAGGAGTCTCCCATTTCTTCACTGTCTCTATCTTTGCAGGATCAACTTGAATACCATTGACTCCTACAATATGACCCAAGAATTGCACTACTCGCAACCAAAAGTCACATTTTGAAAACTTCGCGTATAACTGCTCCTTCCTGAGCATCTCTAATAACAAACGGAGATGTTGTTCATTTTCTTTCTCACTTTTAGAATATACCAATATATCATCGATAAATACTATAACAAACTTGTCTAGATATGGCTTACACACACGGTTCATGAGATCCATGAACACAGCCGGTGCGTTCGTCAATCCAAACGGCATTACTGTAAATTCATGATGACCATAGCGTGTCCTAAACGCTGTCTTCAATATATCTGATTCCTTCACTCTCATTTGATGATAACCTGACCTTAGATCAATCTTAGGATAACATGCTGATCCTTCCAATTGATCAAACAAGTCATCAATCCTCGGTAACGGATATCTATTCTTGATTGTTAACTTATTCAACTCTCTATAATCAATACAGAGTCTCATAGATCCATCCTTCTTCTTCACAAACAGTACTGAAGCTCCCCACGGTGATGAGCTCGGTCGAATGAATCCTTTATCTAAAAGCTCTTGCAGTTGACTAGACAATTCTTGTAATTCGGGTGGTGCAAGTCTATACGGCGCACGCGCTACTGGTGCCGTTCCGGGAACTAAATCAATCTGGAACTCTACGTCTCTATGCGGAGGTAATCCGGTTAACTCATCTGGAAAAACATCGGGAAATTCTCTAATAATGGCCACATCTTCGAGTTTCTTGCCTTCAGATTCAGTTTTACTTACATGAACTAACATAGCAAGACAACCCTTCCTCATGTGTTTTTGGACCTTTAAACAATTAATAAAATGTAACGGCATATTGCTTCGCTCTCCATACACCATTAAAGGTTCACCTTCAATAACATGAATACGAATCGCTTTTTGATGACAGACAATGTCGGCTCTATTCTCGGCTAACCAATCCATTCCAACCACAAGGTCGAAACTTCCTAGCTTAATAGGTATCACATCTATCTTAAATGACATTCCAGCCAAAGTCAAAGTACAATCACGGTAAACCTTATCCGCACTCATTAGATTACCATTTCCTAGTTCTATAGAATATAAATTTTCTAATGACGATACAGCATTTTTAAGATTATGGAAAAAATCTCTAGACACAAAGCTTCTATCAGCTCCGGAATCGAAAAGTACATAAACATGTTGATTATCGAGAAGAAACGTACCCGTGACTAGCTTAGGATCATCACGAGCTTCACTGGAGTTAATGTTGAAAGCCCTTCCTCTTGCAGGTTCATTAGTCTTACTAGCAGTTGGGCAATCCTTCCGGAAATGACCTTCTTTTCCACACCCATAACACATATTCATACCAGTCTTACACTCGGCAGCCAAATGTCCATTCCTCTTACACTTATCACACTTTTTCAAACAATCCCTCGGATGATGCCTATTACACTTAGCATACAATGGGAACTTTCCCTTATAACCAGAATTAGAATTTAGAATTGTAGCATTACTCTTAGCAGTATCTTGTTTCTTAAAGGGCTGCTGATTGTAATTCTTCCCTGAGTTATTGTTATTATTCCATTTCCTCTTGTTATCATGAGTTTTAGTCTCATTTGAGGCAGGAGTCTTTCCTCGCTGTTCGGCCTGATCGATTAACTCACTAGCCATCTCAACAGCTTCTTGTATAGTTCTCGGCTTCGAAGTAGTTACACCACTTTGAATCTTCTCGGTCAAACCGTTCGCATAAAGAGTGATCTTGCGACGTTCGGGAGTAACCATATGTGGACACATAAGGGCAAGTTCAAAGAATCTCTTATTGAAACTAGTCAAATCAGTACCCACTAGCTTCAGGTTTTGGAGTTCTCGCTCCATCTTTACAGTTTTAGCGTAGGGACAATACTCTGCGATCATTCGTCGTTTCAAATCCTCCCATGAGGTCTCAAATGCTTGATCCATACCTACTGAGTTTGTATAGGTATTCCACCATGTCAACGCACCATCAGATAGCTTACTAGATGTAAACTTCATTTTATCCGCCTCTCTACAACCACTGATACGGAAAACTGACTCAAGCTTCTCAAACCAACGAGTCAAACCAACTGGACCTTCGGTGCCATTAAATGAGTGTGGTTCACAACTCAAGAAAGTCTTGTACGTACACCCTACTTGTCCATTGTTTTGAGTATTAGTCGTATCTTGATTTCACTGATTTGTAGCGTTCACATTGTTACTATTAGTTCCGTTTCGGAGTTCTGCCACAGCTTCGGTTATTCCTTCAGAAATCCACCTACGAACATGAGCTTGGGAAACTGGCTTGGGCGGCATTATCTTTCTGGTCAAGATAACACATTCGGTTAGTGTCAATGAAATCGACATATAAAATATACTAGCAACGGAACGATGCATAGTAACTAATATTAAATCGTAGCGATTCTAGTAGCACTAGTGATATATAATAGCGATACATAACGTTTAGTAGTAGCAGTAGTAAGAACAGTGTACACTAGTAACATTATCACTAACACAAATTGCCATTAGTAAACCAACACTTAAGGAAATAAACTTCTTGTTCCAAAATTCATGCATAACCAGTAAAAGTAACATATTCCTCATGTCATAAGTAAAACCACATAAGCAAAGCCACAACTAATAATGTATGTGTGAACATCATAAAATAAACAGTAATAATCAAATAATGTTTGATTGCGTGGAACAATCTAGTCGAGCGATCTCTATTTGCGTTTCTGGAGTTCCTTCAATAAGTACTCGACCATTTTCTCCAAATTTTCAACTCGCACGGTGAGATCATTTGGGTTGTTGTCATTAGTAGCAGCAGTGGAGGTACTAAGCTTATGAGTAGACGTAGAAGCATCATAGGGATGAAAACGGTGACACATCTCAAGTGACTGATTATCATAACGAAAACTCTTATAAAATGGGTTATTACGCCGAGCAGGTCCTTTCGGTATCCTACGGTAGCCTCTCGGTCCATAGGGGTTAACATAATCGGGTTTAACAAAAGGTGTTTGGGGTGAATCGGGTACATCAGGTTCGGATTCGGGTTCCGATTCTTCTCCAGAATCCTCTGCAGGTTCCTTTCCTTTAGGCTCATTCTCATGCTCGGTCTCTATCTCGGGTTCTGATTCGGTATCATCCACAAACTCGAGTATCGTGTTTCCTTGCACTTACATGGTTTCCTCGGATTCCGTGTCAGAGTCGGTAAGAATGATAGGATTAGAAGAAGTCATCTAGCACTCAAAGAAAACACAAAGTTAGTCACTTAGTAATCATATCATATTAGATACCAAGTAATCATAGCAATTTCATCTATTAGGGTTCATGTAACTTAACGAGTCTACGGTTACAGTCTAGACGCACTAGTTGTCCTAACGTTCGACTCTCTAATGCAGCTTAGTCCTAGGTAACCGATCTGCTCTGATACCAAATGTAATACCCCGTCAGAATCCACTAACGGAATATTAACTCCTGGTCCCACAGTTTAGCGGTCACGCCCTCTATATGAGACGTTTCTGAAAAGTATTCGCATTAACCATGAAAACAAGTCATTTATTTAAGAAAATGTAACTGGAAACATTTGACATCAATGACTAAAGTATATGAACCCAAAACATCAGAGAAGACTGTTTAAATGCGAATATTTGTTCTTGAAATAAAAATAGAAATCATGCTGGACGCCGTCCAGTTTTAGCAGCAAACAGCACATAACTTCAAATAAAGCGGAAGCACTAGCTCTATGTACCTGAGGTGAAACATGCAAAACGTCAACAAAAAATGTTGAGTGAATCTACAGGTTTAGTAAATCGTTTCGTAAGTTAGGCCACAAGATTTTCTTGGAAAACATGATAGGAAAAGTATACATTAACATGAGCACTTGATTATAAAACTTTAACCTTTGCGTAGGCCGAGCCCACGTCTTTTGTTTACCCTATATTGGCGATACACCGATCAAGTGTACGTGTAACAACTACATAAGCACCTGTTTAACGTTGCGGTGAGGATTGTCAAACCTAACGGTACCGTCCCTATAAGTCGAGCTTACAAAGTAACTAATATAATCAAGCTAAGGGATTTTTTATCTGAACTCATATGTATAATCTTAGTAAGTTACTTGTGCCAAACACGTAAAACATTTGTAAAAAGTATGCATCTCATCCCTGTAAAAACGTAGTAGGGACTGTAGACTCACCTTAGCAAAAGCACTAAAGATCTTAGCAAACTGTACTGTAGTCGAACACTCTCAACTGAACAACGCAACCTAAATAAGTAAATCATCTTAAGTATACACTAATAGGTCAAACTTAGTCAACCCATAGTGTACGTAAAGTCCTAGTGCTCAGACTGACTCAACAAACATGTAAAAGTCAACTAATCCAAGCAAGTCAACGAAAGTCAGACCAAAAGTCAACTCATTCAAATAGGTCAACTAAAGTCAAACATCTTAGTAAGTCATGCAAATATAGTCAACGAATCATACTTAAGTCATATAACATGTTATCGCTCGTAATTTAGTAAATCGCACTTTCCACATCTTAAAGTAAACCTTCGAAAATCATACGTCATAAAGAAATACACTCATAGCGCATAGAACATGATTCATAAAATTATGATCAACTCCAGATCTTAACTAGACTTAAAATAGATTCCAAAAAGTCTGGCCAGGGCCTCATATGATAAATAAAAGTCCAATATCAGAAAGGCTCAATTTCAGGTTCATTACAGAAAATTCTGCTCGTGCGTCAGTTTTTAAATATTTTTCATAAAATATAGAAAATAGATTTTAACGAACAGCCAATTGGTGTCATCTCAAGATATCTGAAAACTTAAGTGATAAAATAATCAGAAGCATTGCTTTAGCCAATTCGTACAGATTTGCAAAACATTACAGACTCATCAGTTTTTGACCATCAATCGAACATATCATTTGGACGAGCATTTATCTCATGGCAAATCACGTTCTCGCAAGTTAGCATACAAATGAAACATGTCAAGGAACATCTAAATTAACATATTCCAGAAGCTAAAAGTCTAAAACAATTCCTAGTTCATTCTATCAATTTTTATGTAAACTTAAAAACAGATTCAGCATTCTTTACGAACCAAAACTTCGTTTAATCATATCGGAAGCATTACATAACCTTTTAACGCAAATCTTTAGTCTAAATTGCATAAATTTTCACAAGGAATACAGTAGCACAACTTTCATAAGCTAAAACATATAGCATTCAACTCAGAAAATTCGGATTTCATGCAAACCCTAACGTAAACTTTGATTACGCATATCTTGAGCATACGATAACAAAATCACGCAAAATCGGAGTCTAAAATTAATAACTATTCGATATCTTTCTAATTAAACATATTACAAAGTCAGATCTCATATCAATTTAATCAGATCAACAATACACAAATTCGTTTTTCAATCATACAATGTTAATTTCGCAATCAATCAGCAATTAGCAATTCTAGACACCATTAATTGAGCACTAGACTCTAATACACCATGTAATTGATCAAAAAAACTGAATTAATGAAATTAGGGTTAACAATTATACCTCAAACAATCAATTCGTATGCAAGCTTTCTTCTAATTTTGAGTTTTGATGGCTATGGTGGTATGGTTGGTGATCGACGACAAAGAGAGGGGAGGGGGGAAGCAATCGGACAAAAAAAATAAGAATGAGGGTTTCCGTAAGAGCTCTAGCCTTTTATACCTTGAGTTTAGGGCCTAAATTAATTAAACTAATGACCCACTTAATCAAACAAGTCCACTAAGGTGTCCATGTGGGGGGGGGGGGGGGGGGGGGCGAATGGCCCTTCTAGGGGTGTTCGGGCTCGTTTTTACTTAACTCTTGGTACGCGCATGGTTCGTTTTGAGTGCCGTTAACCGTACCGGGTCTCCGAAACGTTAACTAGTCGTTGAAACGCAATCACCGAGTTTAATTCATTAAATAAGTAATAAATTAAAAATAATTTTCTTAAAGTCAATAACTATCGAAAATAATTATTGTCGTTTTTCTGAGTTCCGTAAACTGAAAAGTCTTCTAGACGATAAACTTAATCGTAACGTTTTCTAGTTCTTTCGCTATCCGAAATAAATCGTAAATTAATATAACATATTAATTCAAACATTTCTCTATTATGTATGTATTTAATTTAATTAAACACACAAGTCTAAGTAACCACCGTTAAATACTTAACGGCCAACTAACGATAGTAAATGGAAAAAGTCGGGTTGTTACAGTAAGTCTCTCTGAAAAATCATTATATGTACACCTTGAAACCCCATCATCTACTCATCTGCATCTTGTAACAATAATTGCCATACCGACTGTCGAAAACCATCAATCATCAATCTCGAATCTCACAACGGTTTTACTTCGACAGTTATATATACATATAATGTCTATTTCGAATGTGAAGTTTCTCAAAAACACCCTAGTCTACAAATCAGTACCATGAAGTTTGAAAAAGACTGATAAAGTAATAAGAACTGTAGACAACAAATTACGATCAGAAGTTTGATAATAACGAATAGTAGATTGGGAAAGCTCAAACGAAAAATTTGGTACTGAAAAACGGGTTGGGCAAAGTATGAAGGAAGCTGTGGACAAATCACAAGGACGAAACCTGCCTTCGAAGAATCCAAATGATTCAGTATCTGCTGAAACTGTTAGTAAACACCTTACCCCTTATTCTAAACCTTCACAGACAGATTTCCCGCATCATCCTTTGATTCCAGATATTTTAAAATTCTGAAACATCATCGAATCTTTCAGTATAAATATCCTCGATATTTCTGAAGATACCATCTTAACTATCATTGTCCGAGATTATTTATCTCTTCGAGCTATCTGTGTTACATTATAAAAGAAACTATTTTAGTTTCTAAATTCTGAAATATTCGAGTTCAAAATAGGAATGTTTTTTTGAGTAGTGTTGGGAACTGAAGAATGAGTTAGTATAATATAAGGACACTTGATCAACGTGATTATATTATAGTAAGTCATGCTGTAGTGACCCGTCCTTATCCACCTGGATGAAGTCATCAACATTTGGTCCCATTGCGATGATCGACTCCAAGTAATGTCCTTAAATTGAGCAAATGCACAGCGGAAGACTTAATTCGTACCTGAGAATAAACATGCTTTAAAGTGTCAACCAAAAGGTTGGTGAGTTCATAGGTTTATCATAACAATCATTTCAATATTTTAATAGACCACAAGATTTCATAATCATAAACATAATACACTCGCAAGTGTATGTAAAGCATTCTAAGTAGTTGAGCACTTGGTAACCATACTTAACATTTAATCACGTCGCATATTCCCTTTATTATAAAATCTCACTACACCGTACCAAGTGTAGTCACCGAAATGAAGTACTGTGCAACCGTTGAATACTGGTCGTCCAGTCCGGTTGGGGTTGTCAGGCCCGATAGATCTATCAACAGGATTCGCGTTTACAATACCCATGTAAATAGTAGTTACCAAGCTACAGGGAAGTATGCCAGTGGTACAACTCAACGTAGAATATATATTTTTAAGTACTTGTGTCTATTTTGTAAACATTTATAAAAGCAGCGCATGTTTTCTCAGCCCAAAAATATATATTGCAAAAGCAATAAAAAAGGGAGCAAATGAAACTCACCTAATGTATTTTGTAGTAAAAATACATATAACGACATTGATCAACTAAACTATGCAGGGTTGGCCTCAGATTCACGAACCTATATCATTTATATATACATTAACACATATACTCGTAATCGAAAGAATTTATATATTATTTTGTTATGTATTACAATTAATATTCCTATATAATTTATTAATACTTCTAATATGTTATAATACTTAGTTAATATATAATTTAATCAACGTTATAATACTGTATCAGTTAAAACATAATATTATGTAATATTAGTGTACTTATTTAATAATTATATTTTATATAAATTTCTCTTGTTTGCAAGATGTTAATTATAATAATACTAGCATAAAGATAGTAATAATAATATTTATATTTATAATACTACTAATAATAATGATAGTAATAAAATAATCATTTTAATATTAATGATAAAATAAAAATAATAGTTTAAAAATAATACTTTTAATAATAAGGAAAATTTTAATAATAATGATAGTTTTCAAAAATGATAATTTCTCTAATATTTATATTACTAATAATGATAATACTACAATACTAATCCTAAATACAATAGCTAATAATAATAATAATAATAATAATAATAATAATAATAATAATAATAATAATAATAATAATAATAATAATAATAATAATAATAATAATAATAATAATAATATAATAATAATAATAATAATAATAATAATGATAATAAAAATGATAATGATACTAAATTATACCTTTTTAGTACTAAAAATAATTGAACTACCCAAGACGGGACTCGAACCCGTGACCTTCCGTTCACTCACAAACACTCTCAAGCTATGACACCATTTCTGTTTTAACGTTTCTATATAAATTCGATATTTATTTATTCCCGTTCGCATCTTCCCCTAAAGACTATCGAAAATCATAACAAGCCAGCAGCCCTTGCTCAGGCCCAAGTAAGTCACGACCTAAGTAATTTAAAATGGCCCAACACATAAAATATAAATTCTGGCCCAAAGTAAAATCAAGAGTCCAGTAAAAAAAATATCACAGTAATACAATCGTAACATTCAAGTGGGTTCCATGATTTCCGTCGTCATCTTCGTCTCATGAGTTTTTCATCATCATCTTCTCCGTCATAGCAGTAGCAACACCAGAGAAAAACACAGTAGACTTCCATCGACCTCTTTCTACTATTCATCATCACTATCGTTATGTATCTTCATTTAATGGGTTTCTTTCTCGAATCATTCAGATAGAAACAAAAGTAGCAGCAGGTTTATAAGGTGACTATCTGTTTGGTTATTTTCGGTTGTTTGCAGCAGTACAACAGCGATAATAGTCGTGATTTGTAGAGACCAGAGATAGAGATAGAAGAGAGAAAAATAGATGGTGGTTGTAATGGCCGTGAGGTGATGAAGATGATGATGTTGGTTGTGCTCACGGTAGTGACAGATCCTGGTGGTTTCAAGTGTTGGTGGTGTTGTTCATAGAAGAGAATAGAGAGAGAGAGAGATGTTAGATGTGGTGGGTTTTGTTCGTGTTAGGAAACCGAAATAGTAAATTCACAATGGTGTGGTAGTGATAAAGATGATCGTTGAGAGGTGGTTTAGTGGTGCGTGGTGATTGACGAAGAGGGTGGTGAGGGTGTGGTGTACGGTGGTTCACGAAAATAGGTAACAACAAGGCTGTTGCCCTTCGACAGAAACAGAAAACGGTAGTAGCTGCAGTAACCAAAAAAATAGACATGGCAGCGAGCAACAACAAGTTTATGGTGTGGTTGAGTTCTTGTAGAAAAAGAGTAGAAAGAGAAAAATGATGATGGATTAAGGTGTCGGTTTAAAGGTGGTTATTTGGTGGTGATTAGCGACGGTTAAGGTGGTGATGAAGCTTGGGTTTGATAGTAAACAAGAAAAAGAATAGAAGTGGTGAATGATGGTTCAACGAAAAGAGAGGAAGAGAGTTAGAGAGAGGGGGAGTGATGGTTAGTGGTGGTTGGCGGTGAGCTATGGTGGTGGCCGAAGGTTGTGGAGGTGGTGAAAGGATGATTGTCGAGTAAGGAAATCATGTTATAAGAATATGTATATGTATATGTATATGCATATGATAATATATAAATAGATATAGTGCAGTTGAATGGACAAAAGAAGAACAGTGATATGCTTTCATAATTCTTGTGATACATTGAATCTAATAAGATATAAAGTGGACAACAAATACAGTAAATGATAACTATAATAATTAATATATAATAATAATCATTAATTTTAAACGTGCAATTTGGAAATATATATCTGCCGACACTTTAAATTCCTTAGTACTATCGTGTCCATTGCTAAACAGTTAAAATATAATGTGTTCCTAAAATTCCCAAATTTTTAGATTAAATATATTTAATTATTTCACTCATTAACTGTTGAAACCTGATCAAAAAGGTTCAAAAATTATTTATTTTCTGTTCCGATTTATATGTACGGAGTACGAATATTTAAACTTAAAAAGGTAAAAATATTTTTAACAAATCTCACATCTTCGTAATCGATTTACACTCCAACTTTTATTTTAATCTTTCATAAACTCGTGTTAAATTTATATTAACGCTAATGAAATGTCAACCAAGTAATACAAACTTTGACAAATTAAGCTCGAAATCATTTATATTTAATATACTTTAAAACTTTAATTATTATCTACACACACACACACACACACACACATATGTATCTATATACATATTTAAATAACGAGTTTTATCAAATATAATTAATATTATTGTATATATTTACAAGTAATATTCATATATATATATATATATATATATATATATATATATATATATATATATATATATATACACAATAAAATAATAATTTCATTATTATGTTATTTTACATAATTATTTATAATAACAATTTCATACAAATAATTAATAACATTTCAAGTTATTGTGTAAATATATTTATATATACACATATCTATTTACAAATAGTTGTTCGTGAATCATTGAGAATAGTCGAAAGTCAATTGAATATATAAAACAGTTCAAAATTTTGGAGACACGACCTAACAGACTTTGCTTATCGTGTCAAAAATATTAAATCGTATCGAGAGTTTGGTTTAAAATTAGTCGAAATTTTCCGGGTCGTGACAGTACCTACCCGTTAAAGAAATTTCGTCCCGAAATTTGAGTGAGATGGTTATGGCTAACCATAAAAATGTTTTCATGAAGAATTTGAGCTGATAAGTAGAGTTTTATCATCATTGAGTAATATAGATAAAACAATTCGATTATTCGAAGAGTACGAATGAAGCTTTTACAAAAGGTTGAGATAGAGATTTAACTTTTGACGTAGTCATGATGGATTTCTGGAATTTAAGAAATTTAAAGAAAATCTTCTAATCAGAAAGAAAATGTAATAGCACGATTTATCAGAAATTTGTTGAAATTATAGAAAGGATATAAATATCAAGAGTATATTTTCTTGATCTGTTTAGAGCTTAAGTAGAATGAAAGAGTCGTGTAACATGGCACATGATGGTGGTATGATCTACTGGTAATCATCATCACGTTTCATTAGAAACTCAGCATGACTTACTGTAATATAATCACGTTGGCCGGTCGTCATTATATTATACTAATTCATGCTTCAATTCCCAACACTTCTCTAGGAATTCATTCAAAATTTATGCTTAGGTTTTACAGAAGTTTCCAATATAATGGAATACAGATAGCACGAAGAGGTATATAATTTCGGACGAGAATATTTATGAAAATATCTTCAGAAATATCGAAGATATTTATGATGATATTTTGGAATTTCTAAATTCGAAGGTTGATGAAGAAAAATTTTTCGCAAGATTTTAACATGACTTCGGAGCAAGATATTCTCTAAAGATTTCATCGGATCCAGAATTTCATGGATTCTTTTAATATAGGGTTTGGTCCTTGTATTTATCCTTGGTCTCCTTCATGGTTAGCTCAATCCGTTTTTCAGTACCAAATTTTCTATCGAGCGTTCCCAACACTTCATTCTTTATCATCAAACTCTTGGCCATTTAGGTCAACAACATGCTGCTTCGTCAGCATTTTCAAAGTTAATGGATCTGGATCATCGGTTATCAAACCGAAGTGGTTTCAGGAGAATTGTGTTTTTAGATGATTAAACGCTGATGGTAATATGGTGGAATATAAAAGGTTCTCTGGTAACAATGAATGAGCACGCATATATATCAAGGTTATAATAAGGTTGTTTCGAACGAAAAATCGAAGTTGACTTGCTGGAGCTGTGACAAAACTGGCTAATTTGAAAGGAATTGCAAAGTTATTTTCGGTAATAACAGCGCTAAAGGAGCTAGTACAGATACGTGTTAATCGTTTACTCAGTTTCCGAGTTTTTTTTTCGGTGCATAACTATATGCATAAATCTTTTTTTCCGTAGATGAAGTGCGGTTGGTTCATCCTCTCGATCGAGGTGTTTTCAAGAATCATGAAAGATTTGAACATAGATTGGAATCGTCAAGATTCAAATGAGGTTTAAGATGAAATCAAGTGGCAAACTTGAAGAATTATTTAGTTTCATATGTTATAATCAGTATTTTAATTCATTTTAATTGTCCAAAGTTAGCAGTCCAATAGTCCAATTGTCCAATGGTCCAATGCATTCATATATAATTTAATATATAATATTCAAATTAATTAATACGTATCGTGACCCGTGTACTGGTCTCAGTATTGATCACAACTCAAACCATATATATATTTTGGAATCAACCTCAACCCTGTATAGCCAACTCCAACATTCACATATAGAGTGTCTATGGTTGTTCCGAAATTTATATATAGATGGGTCAATATGATAGGTCGAAACCTTGTATACGTGTCCCGTTATTTATAGTGCGTAAAATAAAATAACATAAATTAAATTACGATAAATAAAATTGCGATAATTTAAATTGCAATAATTAAAATGTAATACGGAATTAACAGTTAGCTGGGAACAGTTAGCTAGGAACAGTTAGCGTGGATTCTTAACAAAATTCTTCATAGTTAATTTGTTTGTTTCTAACACTTTTTATTTTGTCCAATGTTTTCTTCGTTATGCCACTTGTTGGATTCTGATAGGTCAAAATCCAAATATGTAATTTGAATGGAAATGGTTGTTCTATGGTGAACGGATACGTATATCGGTAGTTGTAAGTAGGATAGTAAATGACCGTTGAATCAGATTCGAAGAATGTACAGTGTAACTTATTAATGTGAAATCTAAATATTCCTCGGGTACTACCTACCCGTTAAAATATTTTCATCATTAACAGTTTGTACGAAAGAATTTATAATTACAATCTTTATGAAAATATACTTACATATATATTTTCTTCAGATGTAATCATGGATTTAATGAGTCAATAAGATATTAAACTCATTTGATTTATCGTTAATACTAGATTACATAATCTCTAATACTTTAGAAATTACATAATCGCCATGTCGAGCGACGATAAATGAGGTAGAACGATACGTAAAGCGAAGATAATCGATGTAGAACGATATGTAGAACGAAGATCATACTCGAAGTACAGATGGTGATATTAAGGCGTGTGATGTTGATATCCGAGATACAGATTGTGATGTTGAGGTTTACGACACGGTTGTGATTGGGAGTAATAAGGGTACTGTTGCCATTGATGATGGTGGTACTGATTATGCTGCTGGTGTTTGTAACCTTCGCACCATATTTTCTAAAGCCACTACCCGAGCGCGAAGCTCGTTGACTTCTTCTATTTTACCGGGATGATTGGCAGTTGGAGCGAGCAGATGAATAAGATTTGAAATATGGGATAGTATATAATTTTGACGAGATACTCTAGAAATGAGAGAGAAAATGGTTTCTCGAACAGGTTTACCGGTAAGCGCTTCAAGTTCATTACCAAGAGGGCAATTCGGTGGATGGAAGGGATCACCTTCTTCTTGTCTCCAGTGATTTAGTATATTACGAACCCATCAGATGAATTGGGGATAGCTGATTGATTGATTCATTCTGGTGACGCTGCTTTCGGAGCTTAAGTGAGACTTCATATCAGAATCCGAGGAATTTGAACTAGTGGTGAGTTCCATTTCGTACGAGTAGATAAAGGGTTTTCGATATGAAAAGAATTTCGGATATCGGATAATATTCTAATTATATAGAATACCTATACATAGTACAGAAGATCCCGTAGATTACAAAGGGATTTAAGGAAACGTGTCAGATAAAGTCAACAGTAATAGATATGCTTAAGATATGAATTTATCTGTACACTATCTATCAAATAAGTGCAGGAAGTCATGTCTAGACTTAGGAATGATAAGCAGGTAATTTTCCACTAGGAATGACAAACAATACTTATAATATGCAGCTAAGGTCGAAGTCCAGACTCACTAATGCATCCTAACAACTATCAGTTAGACACACTAATACAAGTCCTGGTTCGCTAGGACCAACGCTCTGATACCACCTGTAGTGACCCGTCCTTATCCACCTGGACGAAGTCATCAACATTTGGTCCCATTGCGATGATCGACTCCAAGTAATGTCCTTAAATTGAGCAAATGCACAGCGGAAGACTTAATTCGTACCTGAGAATAAACATGCTTTAAAGTATCAACCAAAAGGTTGGTGAGTTCATAGGTTTATCATAACAATCATTTCAATATTTTAATAGACCACAAGATTTCATAATCATAAACATAATACACTCGCAAGTGTATGTAAAGCATTCTAAGTGGTTGAGCACTTGGTAACCATACTTAACATTTAATCACGTCGCATATTCCCTTTATTATGAAATCTCACTACACCGTACCAAGTGTAGTCACCGAAACGAAGTACTGTGCAACCGTTGAATACTGGTCGTCCAGTCCGGTTGGGGTTGTCAGGCCCGATAGATCTATCAACAGGATTCACGTTTACAATACCCATGTAAATAGTAGTTACCAAGCTACAGGGAAGTATGCCAGTGGTACAACTCAACGTAGAATATATATTTTTAAGTACTTGTGTCTATTTTGTAAACATTTATAAAAGCAGCGCATGTTTTCTCAGACCAAAAATATATATTGCAAAAGCAATTAAAAAGGGAGCAAATGAAACTCACCTAATGTATTTTGTAGTAAAAATACATATAACGACATTGATCAACTAAACTATGCAGGGTTGGCCTCGGATTCACGAACCTATATCATTTATATATACATTAACACATATACTCGTAATCGAAAGAATTTATATATTATTTTGTTATGTATTACAATTAATATTCCTATATAATTTATTAATACTTCTAATATGTTATAATACTTAGTTGATATATAATTTAATCAACGTTATAATACTGTATTAGTTAAAACATAATATTATGTAATATTAGTGTACTTATTTAATAATTATATTTTATATAAATTTCTCTTGTTTGTAAGATGTTAATTATAATAATACTAGCATAAAGATAGTAATAATAATATTTATATTTATAATACTACTAATAATAATGATAGTAATAAAATAATCATTTTAATATTAATGATAAAATAAAAATAATAGTTTAAAAATAATACTTTTAATAATAAGGAAAATTTTAATAATAATGATAGTTTTCAAAAATGATAATTTCTCTAATATTTATATTACTAATTACTAATAATGATAATACTACAATACTTATCCTAAATACAATAGCTAATAAAAATAATAATAATAATAATAATAATAATAATAATAATAATAATAATAATAATAATAATAATAATAATAATATAATAATAATAATAATAATAATAATGATAATAAAAATGATAATGATACTAAATTATACCTTTTTAGTACTAAAAATAATTGAACTACCCAAGACGGGACTCGAACCCGTGACCTTCCGTTCACCCACAAACACTCTCAAGCTATGACACCATTTCTGTTTTAACGTTTCTATATAAATTCGATATTTATTTATTCCCGTTCGCATCTTCCCCTAAAGACTATCGAAAATCATAACAAGCCAGCAGCCCTTGCTCAGGCCCAAGTAAGTCACGGCCCAAGTAATTTAAAATGGCCCAACACATAAAATATAAATTCTGGCCCAAAGTAAACTCAAGAGTCCAGTAAAAAAAATATCACAGTAATACAATCGTAACATTCAAGTGGGTTCCATGATTTCCGTCGTCATCTTCGTCTCATGAGTTCTTCATCATCATCTTCTCCGTCATAGCAGTAGCAACACCAGAGAAAAACACAGTAGACTTCCATCGACCTCTTTCTACTATTCATCATCACTATCGTTATGTATCTTCATTTAATGGGTTTCTTTCTCGAATCATTCAGATAGAAACAAAAGTAGCAGCAGGTTTATAAGGTGACTATCTGTTTGGTTATTTTCGGTTGTTTGCAGCAGTAGAACAGCGATAATAGTCGTGATTTGTAGAGACCAGAGATAGAGATAGAAGAGATAAAAATAGATGGTGGTTGTAATGGCCGTGAGGTGATGAAGATGATGATGTTGGTTATGCTCACGGTAGTGACGGATCCTGGTGGTTTCAAGTGTTGGTGGTGTTGTTCATAGAAGAGAATAGAGAGAGAGATGTTAGATGTGGTGGGTTTTGTTCGTGTTAGGAAACCAAAATAGTAAATTCACAATGGTGTGGTAGTGATAAAGATGATCGTTGAGAGGTGGTTTAGTGGTGCGTGGTGATTGACGAAGAGGGTGGTGAGGGTGTGGTGTACGGTGGTTCACGAAAATAGGTAACAACAAGGCTGCTGCCCTTCGACAGAAACAGAAAACGGTAGTAGCTGCAGTAACCAAAAAAATAGACATGGCAGCGAGCAACAACAAGTTTATGGTGTGGTTGAGTTCTTGTAGAAAGAGAGTAGAAAGAGAAAAATGATGATGGATTAAGGTGTCGGTTTAAAGGTGGTTATTTGGTGGTGATTAGCGACGGTTAAGGTGGTGATGAAGCTTGGGTTTGATAGTAAACAAGAAAAAGAATAGAAGTGGTGAATGATGGTTCAACGAAAAGAGAGGAAGAGAGTTAGAGAGAGGGGGAGTGATGGTTAGTGGTGGTTGGCGGTGAGCTATGGTGGTGGCCGAAGGTTGTGGAGGTGGTGAAAGGATGATTGTCGAGTAAGGAAATCATGTTATAAGAATATGTATATGTATATGTATATGCATATGATAATATATAAATAGATATAGTGCAGTTGAATGGACAAAAGAAGAACAGTGATATGCTTTCATAATTCTTGTGATACATTGAATCTAATAAGATATAAAGTGGACAACAAATACAGTAAATGATAACTATAATAATTAATATATAATAATAATCATTAATTTTAAACGTGCAATTTGGAAATATATATCTGCCGACACTTTAAATTCCTTAGTACTATCGTGTCCATTGCTAAACAGTTAAAATATAATGTGTTCCTAAAATTCCCAAATTTTTAGATTAAATATATTTAATTATTTCACTCATTAACTGTTGAAACCTGATCCAAAAGGTTCAAAAATTATTTATTTTCTGTTCCGATTTATATGTACGGAGTACGAATATTTAAACTTAAAAAGGTAAAAATATTTTTAACAAATCTCACATCTTCGTAATCGATTTACACTCCAACTTTTATTTTAATCTTTCATAAACTCGTGTTAAATTTATATTAACGCTAATGAAATGTCAACCAAGTAATACAAACTTTGACAAATTAAGCTCGAAATCATTTATATTTAATATACTTTAAAACTTTAATTATTATCTACACACACACACACACACACATATGTATCTATATACATATTTAAATAACGAGTTTTATCAAATATAATTAATATTATTGTATATATTTACAAGTAATATTCATATATATATATATATATATATATATATATATATATATATATATATATATATATATATATATATATATATATATATATATATATATATATATATATATATATACACACACACACAATAAAATAATAATTTCATTATTATGTTATTTTACATAATTATTTATAATAACAATTTCATACAAATAATTAATAACATTTCAAGTTATTGTATAAATATATTTATATATACACATATCTATTTACAAATAGTTGTTCGTGAATCGTCGAGAACAGTCGAAAGTCAATTGAATATATAAAACAGTTCAAAATTTTGGAGACACGACCTAACAGACTTTGCTTATCGTGTCAAAAATATTAAATCGTATCGAGAGTTTGGTTTAAAATTAGTCGAAATTTTCTGGGTCGTGACACATGCTGAGTTTCTAAATGGAACGTGATGATTCACAGAATCATAACGTCATCATGTACCATTTTACACGACTCTTACATTCTACCTAATCTTCAAACATATTAAAAATATATATTCTTAATAGTTTTATCTTTGGATATTCTGGTAATTTGACAAATCAAATCGTGCTACTATTTTTCCTTTCTACCTTGTATATTATGATAATTCGAAACTTCATATCTACAAATTCTGGACCGTTACTTGCGAAAAGAAAACAAAAGCACGAAGTTCTGAAATAGAAAGGGGAGTATAAATCGCAGCAAATAGAAAAGATCATTAACCATAGATGTCAATAATTATGGAAAAACAAATGCAAGAAAGGATTATTAAAATCACCACCCCAAGAGCGAAATAAATGTAAACAGATTCCTCTGGTGGAAGTTGGAAGAGGAGGATGATTATTGCGATAGTTAAAAACATATCAAGGATCAGAACTGGATCAAGCATATTGACAAATATGATGGAAGTATGAATTAAAGAAGAAAGTAAAGAAGATGGGAGATGTGGAAATGAGGAAACGAAAGGAGTGTATTTATAGTGAAATATCTGACAGAGCAATCAAAATAGATTATCGCATTTAACCAAAGAGGATCCTAAATTCCTCAAATATCGAAGAACCAAATCTTATTACGGAGATTTCCTCTAAAATCCCTTAAATTCCGGAAATCAACCATGACTACGTCACCAGTTAAGACAAACCTGCATTTACTCATTTCACTCTTTCGTGATAGCTTCACTCGCACTCTTTACATAAACAAACTGTTTTATCCATATTATTCATTGTTGATAAAACTCTAATTTCCAACTCATATAAGTTATGAAAACATTCTTATTGTTATCCATGATGACCTCGATCAATTTCGGGGACAAAATTTCTTTAACGGGTAGGTACTGTGACGACCCGGAAATTTCTGACCAAATTTAAACTTGATCTTTATATGATTACGACATGATAAGCAAAGTCTGTTAGGTTAAGTCTCAAAATTTTTGAACTGTTTCATATATTCAATTGACCTTCGACCATTCCTGACGATTCACGAATAATTGTTTGTAAATAAATATGTATATATATAAATATAAATATAAATATAAATATATAATATATAGATATGATAATTTGAGATATATGATTTGTCATATTATTATTATTAGTTAGTAGTAAACTTAGTATTTTTATTAAAATTATTATTATTGTTATTATCAATATTAACATATTATTATTATTATTATTATTATTATTATTATTATTATCATTATTATTATCATTATTATTATTATTATTATAAAAATGATACAATATATTATTTTATCATTTATTATATTATTATCATTTTTATAGTTAATATCATTATTGTTATTTATTATTATTATAATAATTATTAATATAATTATTATTAGTATTATTAGTATTAATATATTTATTATTAATATTTATTAAAAGTGAATTAAACACGGGTTTAAATAAAATTCTGTTGAAAATCACGATCAAACTTTTATATTTTTTTGTTTTCCTATCTCCTCTTACAGCTATATTCACACAACAGATGATTTGAATTGGTTATATATCCCTTTCCACTTTACATTTTTTTTCTTCATTCCCTCTGTACATCTGTGACTATAATATCGACACACAAACTTACCATCAAACCAATCACTACCTTCATTGAAACCCACCCTAACAACCACTTGTTTTGCTTTAATGAATATCTAATCTATATCTACATCACCTATTTTTTATATATATAAAAGATACGTATATATAAACATAGATATATAGTCACTACCAAAAACACATAATTCATAAAACAAGTCACTTGAGCATTACTACTATAAAATGGTTCCTACTTCTGTTCCTTACTCACCAAAAACGGACTACAGTTGCAGCTACTCACCTCCATAGCCAAACAACCACCACTACAAGCTACGATCACAGCTACCATCGTTAACCACCACCATATACTATCAACTGCTACTTAACTACTGTTTATCCTTTCTCGTATACAGCCTAACAAATCTTCATAACCGATTTAAACTCCCTGTTGTACCTATTTCTATTTCCTAACGATTGGATTATCACCATGAACAACCATCCTTGCTGCAACTTCTGCCTTCTGGTTCCTTTCGAATGTCACCACCACCAATAGTTAAAACCTGCCACCACCCTCAGATACACCACTTCAATCATATCCACGACGATCACCAACACCGAGAACAAACACCACTATCAAAACGAAACCCATTTAAACAAACATTACCACCACCAAATGCCTTTCTTACTTCCTGCGTCAGTTGATCAAAACAAGCCTCAAACCATCGAACATATTTAACTGCTACTGCTACTTTAAGAATTGTTTTCCTGTCCGATCGAAAAACCACAACCACCATGATCATGAAATCTACTGCAACCTCCTATTTCTTTTAGAACCTGCAAACAGTAACCTTCTACTCGCTAATTGCTTCTGTTTTGTTGCTATTCCTACTTGGTTGTCAAACCTAAACCGACACCCATGGCGGATGATAAAAATTTAATGATGATGCAATGAAGAAGATGATACGATAATATTTAAGAGGAATCTGCAACCTGCATTAGACTTCTTCGTTTCTATTTCAGCTTAATCCAAAAAAAAAATCACAACCATCGCGAAAAAGATGAATGAATGATGATGGGATGTTTTGTTTATGTCGATTATTAAAGAGAAGAAAAAGGGGCCGACAATTGCTATTGCGTTTGTTACTTAGAATAAAAAAAATAAATAAATAAATAAACGATGGCTGCTTGACTTATCTGATCGACAAAACAGAAGTTTGATTGTTGCTGTGATCCAATAGGTATAGTAGTGGACTCAATTTAGATAATTGTTGGGCCGAGTTATACATGCGCCATATGGGTTTTACAAAGAGAGCAGAAATATACGGGTTATATATTGTTGGGGTGATTCACTTCCAGAAAAACAGATGTAGAGGGGTGGTTTAGGGTTGTTGTTGGTTAGCTAGAGGTCGCAGGTTTGAGCTCGGGTTGAGGTGTTATTTTTTTTAAAGCCATTCTAAACACTTTTGAGGTAGCATTACATTTATCTTTATTATTATTATTATTATTATTATTATTATTATTATTATTATTACTATTATTATTATTATTATTATTATTATTATTATTATTATTATTATTATTATTATTATTATTATTATTATTATTATTATTATTATTATTATTATTATTATTATTATTATTATTATTATTTTTGAACATGTTAATACTACAAACACATTTATATTAAGAAGATAATAAAAATATGATATAGTAAAGATTATGTAAAAAGATTTCAAATATATTAATACATGTACGATTATGAATATGATTATGATTTATAATTTTGGGAAGTTATAATTAAAAGTTTTGGAATTAAAAATGAAGATATTTATGACTATTAATATTATTATTACTATTATAATAATTATTATTATTATCATTATTATCATTATCATTATCAGAATTAATATTAATATTATTAGTATTATCATTATTATTAGTATTAACATTATTATTATCACTTTTATCATTATAATTATATAGTATCATTATTATTATTATAACTATTAATTTCACAATCACATTATTCATATAAAATATATTTAAAATACATAACTTAACTATATTAATATTTTTATATATAAAATGAATATATTTGATAATGAAATATAAAAGTTATTAATTACATCACTAATAATAATATATGTATTTGTTTGATTACCATTATATGTGTTAATATACATATAAATGATATAGGTTCGTGAATCCGAGGCCAACCCTACACTTGTTCAATGTCGTCATATGTATTTTTACTACAAAATACAGTAGTGTGAGTTTCATTTGCTCCCCTTTTAAATGCTTTTGCAATATATATTTTTGGGACTGAGAATACATGCGCTTTTATAAATGTTTTACGAAATAGACACAAGTAATCGAAACTACATTATATGGTTGAATGATCGAAGCCGAATATGCCCCTTTTGCTTGGTAGCCTAAGAATTAGTAAACCGATCTACTAATTGACGCGAATCCTAAAGATAGATCTATTGGGCCTAACAAACCCCATCCAAAGTACCGGATGCTTAGTACTTCGAATTTGTTTTTATCATGTCCGACGGATTTCCCGAAATGATAGGGGATATTCTTATATGCATCTTGTTAATGTCGGTTACCAGGTGTTCAATCCATATGAATGATATTTTTATCTCTATGCATGAGACGTATATTTATGAGAAATGGAAATGAAAATCTTGTGGTCTATTATACTATTGGAAATGATTATTTATGATAAACTAATGAACTCACCAACCTTTTGGTTGACACTTTAAAGCATGTTTATTCTCAGGTATTAAAGAAATCTTCCGCTGTGCATTTGCTCATATTAGAGATATTACTTGGAGTCATTCATGACATATTTCGAAAGATGTTGCATTCGAGTCATTGAGTTCATCAAGATTATTATTAAGTCAATTATAGTTGGATAGTAGATATTATGAAATGGTATGCATGCCTGTCAACTTTCGATGAAATGAAAGTTTGTCTTTTAAAAACGAATGCAATGTTTGTAAAATGTATCATATAGAGGTCAAATACCTCGCGATGTAATCATATGTTATTGTATTCGTTCTTATGGATTAGGACGGGTCTTTACAGCTAAGCATTATGAAAAATGGTTTCGTACACGAGATAGGTGTACTGTATTTGAATCTTGTGGTCTATCAAAATGATGAATTTTATTGTTTACGATAAACTTATGAACTCACCAACCTTTTGGTTGACAATTTAAAGCATGTTTATTCTTAGGTATGAAAGAAATCTTTCGCTGTGCATTTGCTCATTTTAGAGATATTACTTGGAGTCATTCATGGCATATTTCAAAAGACGTTGCATTCGAGTCATTGAGTTCAACAAGATTATTATTATGTCAATTATAGATTGGATATATTCTGAAATGGTATGTATGCCTGTCAACTTTCAATGTGATGAAAGCTTGTCTTTTAAAAACGAATGCAATGTTTGTAAAATGTATCATATAGAGGTCAGAACCTCGCGATGAAACCAAATGTAATGTATTCATCCAGATGGATTAGGACGGGTCCTTACAGGTGGTATCAGAGCGGTGATCTTAGCGAACCAGGTCTTGCATTAGTGTGTCTAACTGATAGTTGTTTAGATGCATTAGTGGGTCTGGACTTCGACCGTGTCTGCATGTCAAAAGTTTTGCTTATCATTTCGTGTCAAAAATTACTTGCTTATCATCCTTAAAGTCTAGACACATCTTACTGCCTCTATTGCATAGATAGTGTATAGATAAATCGTATCTTAGCGTATCTGTTACTGTTACCTTTGCTTGATAGATTTCGAAATTCTCTCCGTAATCAGCGAAATCTTTATGTTATATATAAGTATTCTATGTAGTTAGAATATCATCTAATATTCGAAAATCATTTCATATTGAAAAATCCTTTATTCGAAAGTACGAAATGGAACTCGTCACTAGTTCAAGTTCCTCGGATTCCGACAGCTATTCTGGTATGGAAACACACTTGAGCTCCGAAAGCAGTATAACCGGAATGGATCAACAAATCAGTCATCACCAATTCTGGATGAGTTGGGGATGGGTTCGTAGCCTACTTAATCATTGGAGACAAGAAGAAGGCTATCCCTTCCATCCACCACATGTCCCTCTTGACGAAGAACCTGAAGCACTTACCGGCGAACCTGTTCGAGACACCATTTTCTCTCTCATTCCCAGAGTATCTCGTCACGATTATATACTATCCTAGATTCTAGACCTTATGCATTCGCTCATTCCTACCGACAATCATTCCGGAGTAATAAGTCAACGAGCTTCGAGCCCGGGTTGTAGCCTTAGATAATATGGTGCAAAACGTACCAGCTTCAGCAACGTCACCGGTACCAACTGTCACGACCCGGAAAATTTCGACTAATTTTAACCAAATTCTCGATACGATGTAATATTTCTGACACGATAAGCAAAATCCTTAGTGTTGAGTCTAGAAAATTTGAAATCTATATTCAGATAATCAGTTACCCTTTGGCCATGCCTGACGATTTACGAACAATTGTGTGAAAATAAATATACAAATATATATAGATATAAATATAAATATAAGTGTACATATTAAGTTGAGTTTTAGTACTCCGTATATACTACTTGGAATTAAAAATAAAATATAGACGAATCTTTTTGATCAGGTTTCAAACAAATAATGAGTGAAATAATTAAATATGTTTAATCTAAAAATTTGAGATTTTTAGGGACACTTCTATACGTTAACTGTTTAGCAATGGACACGATATAAAATTCCGGGGAAAATCGTCGGTAGCTTATTGACAAAGGATGTTCACGTGTAATTAAAGTTGATTTTAAAAATCATATATCACTGTGTTCTTTTCATTTGCCAACCACTTCAACTATCCTATATATATACATATAGAAAGATATATTATTACATATACATATTCAATTTCTTTCTTTAACCAAGAACCACAATCCTCACCACTTGTACCGTTTCCCTTTCTTCTCTCTTTATTACCATCGACCACCATCCTCCTCAAACTGCCACCATCATCGTACGAGCCATCATCACCAACGAACCCATTTCATATTTGTTTCTTTTCTTTATATAAAGTAATTCTCTTCTTTATACATGGCATGATGATTAACTCAATATCAATCTCCTTCACCAACCAAAACCTATCACCAAAACAATATCACCGTCGAATGCTACTCTCTGCTTGTTGCTGTTCTTGTACACCTTCGAAAACAACCTCAAACCCCTTTCTATTTTCTATTTCGGACTAAGCCTAACACCAAACCAAACATTTAACTTTTACACTATTGTTGTTGCTGCTACACTGCAGCCTACTTGTTTTCGTTTATATCCAAAAACAAATTCAACCTTCTTCACCACCTTTGTCTCCCTCTTTTAACCAATCACCGACATGACAAACCATTTGAGAACCTCCAACCATCTTGTTCGATGAACATAGAACCGACACCAAACTCACTCACAACGATCCACAATAAAACCATGTACAACCACCATGACCACCATCGAACACCACTCACTACCTCAATCTCTCTTCTTTCTCTAAATCTTTGTAATCAAGAACCATGAACAAACACCTTCATCACTCTTCTCCTCCTTATCTCGCCACCATACAATCGCCACAAACCACCACCTTACACCACCATCACCGTCGGCCACACTCTCCCTTTAACATCACCCATAACCACACCTCATCACCATCGTCATAATTAAACCGAATGAGCTGATTCTTTCTGTTTTCGACAACCATCATGAACCCATTGGAAATTTCTTTTTCCTTTCACCGTCGCCGTAACAGTGAGCTTTATTGTTTTCAAGACTACGGATCCACTCATTATCAAAAATCTCTGGTTCGATTCAGCTCATTCGTGTTACTATTAATAATTTTGAGATTCGAAGTATTTAATAATTATATTGGTGGTATTCCCTCAACTTGGTATATAAAGGAGACAGTGATATATTTTTTTTTATTTGATGATGAATGTGGTGTGGGACTAGAAAGCAACATGCACGATATTTTTTTTTAATATCATACCCCCACTTGTACAATATGACAAGCACGTACACATACAAATTGATCATATGAATGGACCGATTTTTTTTTTCTTATCTGTTGGGCCATCGCAAGTTGTTCTTCTAATGGGCCGAGGGTTTTTGGTACTTGGGCCGAGATCATTAGCTTTCTTTTGTTGGGCCGATTTCGATTACTTGGACTCTTGATGAAACTTAGGCCAAAGTCCACTAATTATGTATTGGTTTCAAAAAAAAAAATACATGATTTAATAAAGAAGAAAAACGGTTACATGATAAAAGGAAATAAGACCCGGATTACGATAGAAAAACATTGAATGGTTTAGTGGTTAGGGAGCTTTGTGATTAAGCGAGAGATCACGGGTTCGAGTCTCGTTTGGAATTTTCTTTTTAGAAACCCTTTTAAAGGTAGTCTTTATTTTTAAAACTTATTATTATCATTACTATTATTATTATTAGTATTATTATTATTAATAAAGTTATTATTATTATTACTAGTAAAATCATTAATTTTGTAATTTTTATTATTAGTATTCACTATTATTAAAATTAACATTTTCATTAAAGAGAATTTTTTTTATTAAAGTTATCATTTTATTATTTATACTAAAGGTATCATTTTTAACTCTATTATCATTATTATTATTATTACTATTTTAGTATGATTATAATTTTAACAAAACAAACGATATGTATATATATACAAAATATATATTTAATACATATAACATAACAAAGTTATTTTTTTTATTTATTCTAAAAATATATAAAATGAATATATGAAACATATAGGTTATTAATATAAAAACGATATAATTAATAGGTCTCTCTTTATATATATATAATTTGTTCGATTCTGATTATATGTGTTAATATATATAAATGATATAGGTTCGTGAATCCAAGGCTAACCTTATAATTGATCAATGGTGTTATATGTATTTTTACTACAAAATACAGTATGGTGAGTATATAGTCCCACTTTTAAACTCTAAATATTTCGGGATGAGAATACATGTATTTTATGTTTTACGTTATGGACACAAGTAATTGAAAAATATATTCTATGTTGAGTTGTACCACTGGCATACTTCCCTGTAGCTTGGTAACTACTATTTACAGCGGTATTGTAAACGCGAATCCTGTTGATAGATCTATCGGGCCTGACAACCCCAACTGGACTGGACGACCAGTATTCAACGGTTGCACAGTACTTCGTTTCGTGACTACACTTGGTACGGTGTAGTAAGATTTCATAATAAAGGGAATATGCGACATGATTAAATGTTAAGTATGGTTACCAAGTGCTCAACCACTTAGAATATTTTTATTAAAATGTTTACATATGAAATCTTGTGGTCCATAGTTATAACGCTGCTAGCATCAAACCTATATATCTCACCAACTTTATGTTGACGTTTTAAAGCATGTTTATTCTCAGGTACGAATTAAGTCTTCCGCTGTGCATTTGCTCATATTAAGGACCTTACTTGGAGTCGATCATTGTAATGGGACCAACTGTTGAAGACTTCGTCCGGATGGATAAGGACGGGTCATCACAGGTGGTATCAGAGCGGTGGTCTTAGTGAACCAGGTCATGCATTAGTGTGTCTGACTAGTAGTTGTTAGGATACATTAATGAGTCTGGACTTTGACCGTGTCTACATGTCAAAACGTTTTGCTTATCATTCTAGTCGGAAATCATCTGCTTATCATCCTTAGGAATTACCTGCTCATCATTCTTAAGTCTAGACACGTCTTACTGCATTTAGTGCATCGATAGTGTATAGACAAAATTCATATCTTAGCGTATCTGATAATTTCTATCTTAGCGCATCTGTAGATTTGCCTGACACATGCCGTAGGTTCCTCTGTAGTCTACGAAATCATTGGTATTATATATAGATATTCTATATAGCTAGAATATCATCCGATATCCGAAAAATCATTTCACATTGAAAATCCATACCACCCACCAAATTGCTCTCTTGGCAATGAACCTGAAACGCTTACCGGCGAACTTGTTCGAGAAACCATTTTCCCTCCCCTTTTCCGAGTACCTCGTCAGGATTACATACTATCCCATATTTCATCCGCTCACTTCAACCGCCAATCATCCCGATGTGCTAGCAAAAGCTAACGAACTTCGCGCTCGCGTGACGGTTTTGGAGAACAAGGTGCGAAGGTTGCAAACACCAGCAGCAGCACCAGCAGCATAATCAGTACCACCATCGTCAATGCCGACAGTGCCCTTATCACCCCCAAACCACAACCGCGTCATAAACCTCAATCTATATCTCGGATATCAACATCACACGCCTCAATATCTTATTCTGTACTTCGAGTATGACCTTCGTTCTACATATCGTTCTACATCGATTATCTTCGCTTTACGTATCATTCTACCTCATTTATCTTCGCTCGACATGACAAGTATGTAACTTCTAAAGTTTTAGAGATTATGTAATCTAGTATTAACGATAAATCAAATGAGTATAATATCTTATTGACTCATTAAATCCATGATTACATCCGACGAAAATATATATGCAAGTATATTTTCATAAAGACTGTAATTAAAAATTCTTTCGTACAAACTGTTAATGATGAAAATATTTTAACGGGTGGGTAGTACCCAAGGAATATTTAAAATTCACATTAACAAGTTACACTGTACATTCTTCGAATCTGATTCAACGGTCATTTATTATCCTACTTACAACCACCGATATTCATATCCGCTCACCCCAGAATAACCATTTCTATTCAAATTTCATATTTGGATTTTGACCTATCAGAATCCAACAAGTGGCATAACGAAGAAAACATTGGACAAAAATAAAAAGTGTTAGAAACAAACGAATTAATTAATTGAAATTGTGATAGGATTTCACGCTAACTGTTCCGGCTAACTGTTCCCAGCTAACTGATTACCATTTAATTTATCGCAATTTACATTCTCGCAATTTTATTTATCGTCATTTAATTTCTGTTATTTACTTTTACGCACTTTAAATAACGGGACACGTATGCAAGGTTTCGACTTATCATATCGACCCATCTATATATATATTTCGGAACAACCATAGACACTCTATATGTGAAGGTGGGAGTTGGCTATACAGGGTCGGAGTTGATTCCAAAATATATATATACTTTGAGTTGTGATCGACACCGAGACCGGTACACGGGTCACGATACGTATTATTTAATTCGAATATTATATATTAAATTATATATGAATCATTGAACCATCGGACTATTGGACTGTTAACTTTGGACAATTAAAATGGATTAAATTAAAATATTGATTATAACATATGAAACTAAATAATTCTTCAAGCTTGCCACTTGATTTCATCTTAAACCTCATTTGTATCTCGACAATTACAATGCGTGTTCAAATCTTTCATGATTCTTGAAAACCCCTCAATCGAGAGGATGAACCAACCGCATTTCATCTACGGAAGAAAAGACTTATGCTCCTGTAAGACTCTCGGAGACTGAGTCAACGTTTAACACGCAGCAGTGTTAATTTCTTTAGTGTTATTATTACCCAAAATAACTTTGCAAACCCTTTTCAAATTAGCCAATTTTGTCACAGCTTCAGCAAGTTAACTTCGACTTCTCAGTAAGATTACTCCTATTATAACCTCAATATATACCTTGTCTTTTCGCCGTCATCCGGAGAACCTTTTATATTCCACGACATCATGTACCAGCAGCTCGTTATCCCTTTGGCATAATCAACCATCAGTATTTTGAAAATCTCACAGAACTTCTCCAGTTATACCTACAACGTCTATCCCTAAGAATTTCATGTGAAGTTCTGAAAAACATCTTGAACTACAGATAATTCTTGAAATGCTGATGAAGCAGCAAAAACTGTAAACGACTGTAACAGTCAAAAGTGTAACAATAAAGTACAGTGAGTTGGTAAAGCTCATAAAAAGAGAAGGAAAATGGATTGAGCGGAGTATGAAAGAGGTTGTCAATAAATCAAATAATGGAACCTGCCTTCAAAGAATCCAAACGATTCAGTGCCTGCTGAAACCGTTAGTAAGAACCCTACTCCTTATTCTAAACATTTCCAGATGATATTCATCATCATCATCTTATCTTAGATGTTATAAGATATCTTCATATCTTCCGTTATACATATTCTCCATATTTCAGGAGATATTTTCACAACTACTCTAATCTGCGATCATGTATCTTTCCGTAATATCTGCGTTATAAAATAAAAGAAACTATGTTAGTTTCTAAATTCTAAAACCTTCGAAATTGAAATATGAATGTTTTGAAGTAGTGTTGGGAACTGATGCATGAATTAGTATAATATAATGAAACTTGATCAACTTCATTATATTACAGTAAGTCATGTTAAGTTTCTAATAGAATGTGATGATTCACAGTACCATCATCATGTGCCATGTTACACGGCTCTTACATTATATCCAATCTCCAAACATATCAAGAACATATCATCTTGGTAGTTCTATCTTCCTGGATATTCTGGTAATTTGATAAATCAAAATCGTGCTATTACCATTTCTTTCTAAGAGCATTAGCTATGTTCATTCCAAATTTCATACCTACGAATTCTAGACCGTTGCTCGCTTAACTCGAGGAAGGGAAGATATAAAACTCAACAACCACCCAGAAACTACAAACCGTGTATATCAATACATATTGCAACGTAAAGACACGGGAGAATTAGAAGTATAACAACAATCAAAACGGGATGGAGCATAATAACGAATATGGATTAAGGGGGAAAGAGTAAAAGATGTGAGTTGTGGAACATAAGGAAAACGAAGGGGTGAATTTATAGTGAAATATCTGACAAAGAAATCAAAACAGATTTCCGCATTAAATCAAAGAAAATTTTGATCACCGAAGAATCAAATCTTATTACGTAAGATTCTCTTTAAATTTCGCGAATTCCGGAAATCAATTCTAATCATGTCATCAGTTAAAACAATTTCATATTTACTTTTTTCACTCTTTTGTGATAGCTTCACTCGTACACTTCACGTAATCGAATCGTTTTATCTATATATCTCAATACTGATATTCACCTCATATTCACCTCATATTCGTCATAAAAACATTCCTATTGTTATCCATGACGACCTCGATCAAATTTCGGGGACGAAATTTTTTTTAACGGGTAGGTACTGTCACGACCCGGAAAATTTCGACTAATTTTAACCAAATTCTCGATACGATGTAATATTTCTGACACGATAAGCAAAATCCTTAGTGTTGAGTCTAGAAAATTTGAAATCTATATTCAGATAATCAGTTACCCTTTGGCCATGCCTGACGATTTACGAACAATTGTGTGAAAATAAATATACAAATATATATAGATATAAATATAAATATAAGTGTACATATTAAGTTGAGTTTTAGTACTCCGTATATACTACTTGGAATTAAAAATAAAATATAGACGAATCTTTTTGATCAGGTTTCAAACAAATAATGAGTGAAATAATTAAATATGTTTAATCTAAAAATTTGAGATTTTTAGGGACACTTCTATACGTTAACTGTTTAGCAATGGACACGATATAAAATTCCGGGGAAAATCGTCGGTAGCTTATTGACAAAGGATGTTCACGTGTAATTAAAGTTGATTTTAAAAATCATATATCACTGTGTTCTTTTCATTTGCCAACCACTTCAACTATCCTATATATATACATATAGAAAGATATATTATTACATATACATATTCAATTTCTTTCTTTAACCAAGAACCACAATCCTCACCACTTGTACCGTTTCCCTTTCTTCTCTCTTTATTACCATCGACCACCATCCTCCTCAAACTGCCACCATCATCGTACGAGCCATCATCACCAACGAACCCATTTCATATTTGTTTCTTTTCTTTATATAAAGTAATTCTCTTCTTTATACATGGCATGATGATTAACTCAATATCAATCTCCTTCACCAACCAAAACCTATCACCAAAACAATATCACCGTCGAATGCTACTCTCTGCTTGTTGCTGTTCTTGTACACCTTCGAAAACAACCTCAAACCCCTTTCTATTTTCTGTTTGGGACTAAGCCTAACACCAAACCAAACATTTAACTTTTACACTATTGTTGTTGCTGCTACACTGCAGCCTACTTGTTTTCGTTTATATCCAAAAACAAATTCAACCTTCTTCACCACCTTTGTCTCCCTCTTTTAACCAATCACCGACACGACAAACCATTTGAGAACCTCCAACCATCTTGTTCGATGAACATAGAACCGACACCAAACTCACTCACAACGATCCACAATAAAACCATGTACAACCACCATGACCACCATCGAACACCACTCACTACCTCAATCTCTCTTCTTTCTCTAAATCTTTGTAATCAAGAACCATGAACAAACACCTTCATCACTATTCTCCTCCTTATCTCGCCACCATACAATCGCCACAAACCACCACCTTACACCACCATCACCGTCGGCCACACTCTCCCTTTAACATCACCCATAACCACACCTCATCACCATCGTCATAATTAAACCGAATGAGCTGATTCTTTCTGTTTTCGACAACCATCATGAACCCATTGGAAATTTCTTTTTCCTTTCACCGTCGCCGTAACAGTGAGCTTTATTGTTTTCAAGACTACGGATCCACTCATTATCAAAAATCTCTGGTTCGATTCAGCTCATTCGTGTTACTATTAATAATTTTGAGATTCGAAGTATTTAATAATTATATTGGTGGTATTCCCTCAACTTGGTATATAAAGGAGACAGTGATATATTTTTTTTTATTTGATGATGAATGTGGTGTGGGACTAGAAAGCAACATGCACGATATTTTTTTTTAATATCATACCCCCACTTGTACAATATGACAAGCACGTACACATACAAATTGATCATATGAATGGACCGATTTTTTTTTTCTTATCTGTTGGGCCATCGCAAGTTGTTCTTCTAATGGGCCGAGGGTTTTTGGTACTTGGGCCGAGATCATTAGCTTTCTTTTGTTGGGCCGATTTCGATTACTTGGACTCTTGATGAAACTTAGGCCAAAGTCCACTAATTATGTATTGGTTTCAAAAAAAAAATACATGATTTAATAAAGAAGAAAAACGGTTACATGATAAAAGGAAATAAGACCCGGATTACGATAGAAAAACATTGAATGGTTTAGTGGTTAGGGAGCTTTGTGATTAAGCGAGAGATCACGGGTTCGAGTCTCGTTTGGAATTTTCTTTTTAGAAACCCTTTTAAAGGTAGTCTTTATTTTTAAAACTTATTATTATCATTACTATTATTATTATTAGTATTATTATTATTAATAAAGTTATTATTATTATTACTAGTAAAATCATTAATTTTGTAATTTTTATTATTAGTATTCACTATTATTAAAATTAACATTTTCATTAAAGAGAATTTTTTTTATTAAAGTTATCATTTTATTATTTATACTAAAGGTATCATTTTTAACTCTATTATCATTATTATTATTATTACTATTTTAGTATGATTATAATTTTAACAAAACAAACGATATGTATATATATACAAAATATATATTTAATACATATAACATAACAAAGTTATTTTTTTTTATTTATTCTAAAAATATATAAAATGAATATATGAAACATATAGGTTATTAATATAAAAACGATATAATTAATAGGTCTCTCTTTATATATATATAATTTGTTCGATTCTGATTATATGTGTTAATATATATAAATGATATAGGTTCGTGAATCCAAGGCTAACCTTATAATTGATCAATGGTGTTATATGTATTTTTACTACAAAATACAGTATGGTGAGTATATAGTCCCACTTTTAAACTCTAAATATTTCGGGATGAGAATACATGTATTTTATGTTTTACGTTATGGACACAAGTAACTGAAAAATATATTCTACGTTGAGTTGTACCACTGGCATACTTCCCTGTAGCTTGGTAACTACTATTTACAGCGGTATTGTAAACGCGAATCCTGTTGATAGATCTATCGGGCCTGACAACCCCAACCGGACTGGACGACCAGTATTCAACGGTTGCACAGTACTTCGTTTCGTGACTACACTTGGTACGGTGTAGTAAGATTTCATAATAAAGGGAATATGCGACATGATTAAATGTTAAGTATGGTTACCAAGTGCTCAACCACTTAGAATATTTTTATTAAAATGTTTACATATGAAATCTTGTGGTCCATAGTTATAACGCTGCTAGCATCAAACCTATATATCTCACCAACTTTATGTTGACGTTTTAAAGCATGTTTATTCTCAGGTACGAATTAAGTCTTCCGCTGTGCATTTGCTCATATTAAGGACCTTACTTGGAGTCGATCATTGTAATGGGACCAACTGTTGAAGACTTCGTCCGGATGGATAAGGACGGGTCATCACACCAACAGTACCACCAACATCAATACCAGTACCACCAACAACCCAAGTTTCAACATCACATACCTAAATATCTCATTCTGTACCTCGAGCATAATCATCGTTCTACGAATCATTCTATATTATTTATCTTCGTTCGACATGGTGATTATGTAATCTCTAATGTTTTAGAGATTATATATTCTTGTTCTAACGGTAAATCAAATGAGTTTAATATCATATTGACTCATTAAATCCATGATTACATCTGAAGAAAATATATATGTATATATGTTTTCATGAAGATTGTAATTAAAAATTCTTTTGTACAAACTGTTAATGGTGAAAATATTTTAACGGGTAGGTAATACCCGAGGAATATTTAGATTTCACATTAAGAAGTACACTGTACATTCTTTCAAATCTAATTCAATAGTCATTTACTATCCTATTTACAACCACCGATATACGTATCCGTTCACCGTAAAATAACCATTTTCATTCAATTTCATATTTGGATTTTGATCTATCAGAATCCAACAAGTGGCATAATGAAGAAAACATTGGACAAAATAAAATTTATTAGAAACAAACGAATTAACTATGAGAAATTCTATTAAGAATCTACGCTAACAAAATCCTAGCTAACTGTTCCTAGCTAACTGTTAATTTCTTATTACATTTATTTATCGCAATTTATTTATCGCAATTTTAATTCTCGCAATTTTATTTATCATCATTTAATTTCTGTTATTTATTTTACGCACTTTAAATATCGGGACACGTATAAAAGGTTTTGACATATCAAATCGACGCATCTATATATATTATTTGGAATAACCATAGACACTCTATATGCAGTAATGCTCGAGTTAGCTATACAGGGTTGAGGTTGATTCTACAATAATATATATACTTTGAGTTGTGATCGAGTCTGAGACATGTATACAATGGGTCACAACATGTATTAATTAATTCGAATATTATATATTAAACTATATATGAATTGTTGAACTACTAATTGTGGACTACTAACTATTGACTAATAACATTGGACAATTAAAATGAATTAAAATATTGATTATAACATATGAAAATAAACATTTCTTCAAGTTTGCCACTTGATTTCATCTTAAACCTCATTTGTATCTTGACAATTACAATCTGCGTTCAAGCCTTTTATGATTCTTGAAAACACCTCAATCGAGAGAATGAACCAACCGTACTTCATCTAAGGAAGGAAAGATTTATGCATATAGTTATGCACCTAAAAACACTCGGAACCTGAGTAAACGTTTAACACGTATCTGTGCTAGCTCTTTTGGCATTGTTATTACTGAAAATAACTTTGCAATTCCCTTTCAAATTAGTCAATTTTGTCACAGCTCCAGCAAATCAACTTCGATTTTTCATTCGGATTAGTCTTATTATAACCTTGATATATAAGTTTGCCTTCGTCATCGTTACCGGAGAACCTTTTATATCCCACCACATTAGCAGTAAACTTACCAGCAACCTTATTACTCATTGGCTTAAGTTTCTCCGGAAAACCATTATATTTGTTCATCAAAACCTTATCATATACTCATCCACATTTTATAACAAGAATTGACATACCAATTACTGAGAATCAGCAATCAGTATATTGAATCTCGCAGCGTTTTTACATCAACAGTTATATGTACATATAACATTTATCTCTTAGAATTATGATCTTCCATTCTAAAATTCTGAAAAACACCTAGTCTACGAATCAATTCTCTGACTTCTGAAAAAGCTAAATGAAGCAGCAAAAACCGTAAACGATCTTAACCGTTGAAAGTTTGATGATAAAGAATAGTATGTTGGAAAAGCTCAGAAAAGTTGAAACTGGAAAATGGATTGAACAAACCATGAAGGAGGCTGTGGACATATCAGAAAGACTAAACCTGCCTTTAAAGAACCCAAATGATTCAGTATTTGCTGAAGTCATTAACGACTACCTTGCTCCTGACTCTAAATCTTTACGGATAAATCTTCTTTAATATCCTTCGATATTAGAAATTCTAAGATATCATCGTATCTTTCATTATCAATATCCTCGATATTTCTGAAGATATTTTCATAACTATTCTTATCTGAAATCATTTATCTCTTCGCGATATATGTGTTACATCAGAAAGGAAACAATTTAGTTTCTAAATTCTGAAAAATTTGAATTTAAAATATGAACGTTTTTGAAGTAGTGTTGGGAATTGAAGCATGAGTTAGTATAATATAATGACACTTGATCAATGTGATTATATTACAGTAAGTCATGCTGAGTTTCTAATGGAACATGATGATTCACAGACCATAACGTCATCATGTGCCATGTTACATGACTCTTACATTCTACCTAATCTCCAGACGTATCAAGAGAATAATTTCTTGATAGTTCTATCTTCTCCAAACTCTCTGGTAATTTAACAAGTCAGATCATGCTATTATCAGTTCTTTCTTAGAACATTAGTTATGTTCATTCGAAACTCTATACTTACAAATTCTAGACCATTATTCGCTTAACTTAAGGTCGGGAAGAGAAAGCAAGAGTATGGAACTCCAAAATATAAAGGAAACGAAGAGGGTGAATTTATAGTGAAAAATCAAACGTAGCAATCGAGATAGATTACCGCATTTAATTAAAGAGGATCCTAATTTCCTTAATTACTGAAGAATCAAATCTTAGTTAGATTTCGAAGATTTTCTTCTAAATCCCTTGGATTCCGGAAATCAACCGTGACTACGTCACCAGTTAAGACGAACCTGCATTTACTCATTGCACTCTTTTACGATAGCTTCACTCGTACTCTTTGAGTAATCGAATTATCTTATCCATATTACTCAACAGTAATAAAACCCTATTTATCATCTCTTATGCATCAGGAAAACATTCTTATTGTTAGCCATAATGATCTCGATCAAATTTCGGGACGAAATTTCTTTAACGGGTAGGTATTGTGACGACCCGGAAATTTCCGACCAAATTTAAACTTAATCTTTATATAAGTTTGACACGATAAGCAAAGTATGTAATGTTAAAGTCTCAAAATCTTTGAACTGTGTTCATGTATACATTTGACCTTTGACTAATCCCGACGATTCACGAACAATTAATTGTAAATAGATATATGTGTATGTATATATAAATAATAATTCGAAATATAATTTGAAGTATTATATGTTGTTGTTATTAAAAATTAATAAAATAAAAATAGGATATATTATAATAAGTATTATTATTTAAAATATATCTCTATATATAAATAAAGTATAATAAAAATAAATATTAAATGATTGTAATACTCGTTTGATGTTCGATTGATATTAAGCAAGTTAAATTCAAACTTATGTAATTTTTAAATAAACGGTGATACGAAAATGAGTTCTATAAATTTTAGGCTTATTAAAAATGTATTTAGGAACTATTTGTTGAATTTTAAAACTTTTTATATTTTACTTGGGATTGGGAGTGAATAATTAATGTAATTTTTATTTAATAATTTATGATTGAATTTTATACCATAATGACCAAAATAAATAAATATAGTTAATTTAAAAATATGGGATTTTTCTGAACACTTTTATCTGCCACTGAATTAACGATGGAGTCCGATATAGCAATCCGTGAAAAATGTCGGTAACAACACTCCAAATATCAGGCTGCTTTACTATTACATGTAATCCCATGTTTCAATTTAATTAAGTAATAATTTACTGTGTTGTTTGTATTATAGTAATGTATATATATATATATATATATATATATATATATATATATATATATACACACACACATATATATATATATACATATATATATATATATATATATATATATATATATATACACATATATATATATATATACACACATATATATATATATACACATATATATATATACACATATATATATATATATATATATATATATATATATATATATATATATATATATATATATATATATATATATCTACACTACTTGCTTATGAGGTGAATTACCACCAACATGAAGCCACAACCATCACCATAATCTGTCTTTTCTTTTCCTGCTTCTTCTTTTCCTTGTCAAGCTCCACACATAGCGACCACCATCCTACAACCAAACATCACACTTCGGTTTATGTTTCTGTTTAAAAACCTCACAACCCACCACTTCAAAACTCATTTAACCATAATGTACCATGTGAACCCGCCATCTTCGTTGTCTATCACCCAAACAACACTTACAACCATCGTCACTTTGTCCTTCTTCTTCATCATCAAGCCACCATCTTGATTACCATAAACTGCCACCCACTTCACTATAAAAATTCATAACCATCGTCACTGCTAAACACCTTTGTTCCTATTTTCGAATATGATCAACCATCAAAAAAACAACCACCATATCACCACCTTCTTGTTACTAGTGCCAACCCATTTAAACTGTGTGAACTGCTAATTCCACTGTTTCTGTACGAACCTGCCTCAACACATCACACAACTAAATATTTTCCTGCAAACTAATACCACAGCTGCTCCTGCATCGATTATTATTTGAAACAGATACCACCATTATCTATTTAGGTTCTACTTTGATCACACTAAAAACCATGGTTGCTGCCATATTATTTTTCTCGTTCAAGTATCCATCGAACCATAACCAACTTCCTGACTTGTTTAGCTATTCGATCAACACCACAGGACCACCCCTACCACCTCCCTTGTTGTTTGTTCGAACTAAAAAGCACTAAACCCAGACTATTACTACTCGTTTATATTCTATCCAACAATTATCACAACCACCATCACCATTAAATCCCACGAAGAACTATTTGTTTACTGTTTCTGTTTAGATCCCGACAAACCCACAACTGCACATATTAATCTATTGCTTCTGCTCACTGTATCTGTTTAACGTTGCTGCTGCATCTGTTTGCTTATTCCTATTACTATAGCTGCCGTATTTCGGCTGAACACCACCCCAAACACTGCCTGCAAAGTGTTTAACGTTGATGATGAAAATAAAATAATGAATAATGATGAAAGTTACTATGTAATAAAGAAGATGATGATGATTATCATGATTGAGATGATAATGCGTTTGTGTTCCTATTACTAGGCGAACCCCACAACCACTAAACCCTCGTTCAATTTAAATTATAACATGTTATTGGACTGATGTATACTTGGGCTTATGAAATTGTCTGTTAGGCCGATTAATTGATGTTGGACCGATATTCTCAGTTGGGCCGAATTCTAAAATGTATTGTTGGGTTGTGTCTTATTTTCGATGGGCCAAGAAACGGATTATATTGATTTACGTTGGGGATACAACAGAAAAAGAGAAACAGATCAGATGGCTAGGAAGTTGTGTGTTTAAGCGAGAGGTCGGAAGTTCGAAACTAGGCTGCGACATTATTAATTTTTTGAAGCTTTTTCTTTAAGGTAGTATACTTATTATTCCTATACTTATTATTATTATTATTATTATTATTATTATTATTATTATTATTATTATTATTATTATTATTATTATTATTATTATTATTATTATTATTATTATTATTATTATTATTATTATTATTATTATTATTATTATTATTATTACTATTATTATTATTATTATTATTATTATTATTATTATTATTATTATTATTATTATTATTATTATTAAAATAAGTATTATTATTACTAATATCAATAGTATTATTATCATCATTATTAGTTTTTTTACTACTAATATTATTATTATTATTATTATTATTATTATTATTATTATTATTATTATTATTATTATTATTATTATTATTATTATTATTATTATTATTATTATAATTATTATTATTATAATAATTATTATTATTATTATTAACATTACTAACTATAACTTTAGTTTTGAATGTATTTTGTATATAAAATATAACTATATTTTTATGATCGTAAACTAAAAAGATAGATATTATAAGTTAGATACAAACATTAGATATATAGAAGTATATATAATAAGTATACTACTTTTACTAATAAAATACTTTTTATTCATTTACATTTTAATATAACTTGAATTCATTAAAAATACTATTATATTTAAAATTATGAGTATTTAAAAATATTAATACTAACTATTTATTCAAAATATATTAATTAAGTATATAATATATTATTATGATAATTTAATAAAATATATAAAATAAAAATATTTAAGTAATTATTAATAATAAATTTAATATCACAACTATATTACTAATATCAAAATATAATATTTATTTGAATATTATTATAAGTGTTAATATACATACTTGATATAGATTCGTGAATCCGAGGCTAACCCTGCATTATTCAGTATCATCGTATACATATTTTTACTACAAAATATCGTATTGTGAGTTCATGTGCTCCCTTTTACTCTTTACATTTTTGGGACTGAGAATACATGCGCTATTTTTACAACTGCTTTATTAAATGCTTTTGACTTATATTTTGAACTGAGAATACATGAAATTCTTTTATAAATGTTTGACGAGATAGATACAAGCAAAACATTCCTCGAATGAATTATTATGCAAACAGAAGTTCTGTGGATTATTATTGAATTAGTTGGACGTGATAATTGCCACTAATTGTTGTGCATATTTTCCCCTGATTATTATTGCTTGGTAACCTAAGAATTAGAAATGGGTATGGTCCTAATTCACGCGAATCCTAAAGGTAGCTACCGGGTTTAACACCCCCCAGAATGTTCACTAGACGGAAGAGCTAATAGGCGTGGTGTTTAGTACTTCGAAGTTTATATATTATACAGACGAGATGTTCTGTTTTGGGGATATTATTGATGCACATTATATGTTAATGTCGGTTACCATGTTGAGCAATGAAATCAAAATGAATGTTATGTATCGAGAGAATGATTTTTATACACAGGTTATGTGTATTAGTTTTGTGCACGTGATATGTGCACGATTATTTTAAAATCGCGAGGCAACCTACGAGGGAGAAAAGGATACAAACCTACTTTGCTAAGCATTATGAAAAATGGTTTCGTACACGAGATAGGTGTACTATATTTGAATCTTGTGGTCTATCAAAATGATGAATTTTATTGTTTACGATAAACTTATGAACTCACCAACCTTTTGGTTGACACTTTAAAGCATGTTTATTCTCAGGTATGAACGAAATCTTCCGCTGTGCATTTGCTCATTTTAGAGATATTACTTGGAGTCATTCATGGCATATTTCAAAAGACGTTGCATTCGAGTCATTAAGTTCAACAAGATTATTATTAAGTCAATTATAGATTGGATATATTCTGAAATAGTATGCATGCCTATCAACTTTCGATGTGATGAAAGCTTGTCTTTTAAAAACGAATTCAATGTTTGTAAAATGTATCATATAGAGCTCAGAACCTCGCGATGTAACCAAATGTAATGTATTCATCCAGATGGATTAGGACAGGTCCTTACACGGCATGCATACCATTTCATAATACCCAAACTATAACTGACCTAATCTGTCATTGACTTTGATAATAATCTTTATTGAACTCCAGGACTCGAATACAACGTCTTTTGAAATATGTAATGAATGACTCCAAGTAATATCTCTAAAATGAGCAGATGCATAGCGGAAGATTTATTTAATATCTGAGAATAAACATGCTTTAAAGTGTCAACCAAAAGGTTGGTGAGTTTATTAGTTTATCATCAATATTCATTTCCATCATTTTTAATAGACCATAAGATTTCATATTTCCATTTCTCATAAACATCATGCATGCATATAGCCATCTGCATAAAAATCATTCATATGGATTGAACACCTGGTAACCGACATTAACCATAATGCATAGAATATCCCCACAGACATCGACGTTTGTATAATAATAATCTCGAAGTACTAAAGCCATCCATAAACATGAATGGAGGTTGTTAGGCCCAATAGATCTATCTTTAGGATTCGCGTCAATTAGGAGCCATTTCCTTAATTCATAGGTTACCAGACTTGAAGGGCGATATTCGATTTCGATAATCCAACCATAGAATGGAATTTCGATTACTTGTGTCTATTTCGTAAAACATTTATAAAACAGCACATGTATTCTCAGTCCCAAAAATATATATTGCAAAAGCATTTAAAAAGGTAGCAAATGAAACTCACGATACAATATTTTGTAGTAAAAATATTCATACGACGATACTGAACAGTGCAAATGAAACTCATTTAAAATTCGTTCGAATTCGTGCTATTGAATATCACAGTTAATAGCACGATGAACTTGAAATTCAAATTTAAATTTTTGAATGTTTTAGATAATAATTACAGCATGAAATATACTCTAAATTATTCCTAGAAACTTTCTCCATTCTCAATTTAACTTAAAACATAACAAAGAACTCGAATTTTACAATGAACAATCTGTTTGACTTTTGAATTATAAAGTTTGACTCAAAAATTCAAAATGGTTTTGAGGAATTGGAAGTTAAGATTTTGCAGATAGTTTGAATGAATCAATTCTAACAACTCTGCATTAACTCATTTTGAAAAACATTACAAAATTGAGTTTTTGATTATGGAGTTCAAGAACAGAGGTACGTGCAGTTTAATAAGTTTTCTTTTTAATTCTTCAATAAACAGTGGGTTATAATTGGTAATTGATAATGGTGAAGAAAGATTCGGACGGTTTTTAATCCATATCATCAAGTCAATTGAATTATTATATAGCCAACTATATCGACAGTTTAATCAATCCGTGATAAAGAAAATAAATAAAAGTAGAAAATGATGTTAAACAAAATTTGATTTTATCTGTGATTGCATTTGATTTGGTAACGAAATTGGAGACAACAACTTAATCAAATATAGTTGGATTAAGATGTATAACTATTTTGGATTCTAAATCCGTATATAAGATTTTATATAAATAATATTCATAATCAATAATTATAATTATTATTAGTAATAATCAAAATAATAATAATAATAATAATAATAATAATAATAATAATAACAATGATAATAATAAGAGTAATTATAATAGTAATGTGATGATATTAATAATAACAATAATAATGATTTTAATATGTTTAATAATAATTAATAATAATATTAATAATAATAATAATAATAATAAAAATGATACTAATAATAACATTAGTTATAATAATATTAATAATAATAATAATAATAATAATCATAATAATAATAATAATAATAATAATAATAATAATAATAATAATAATAATAATAATAATAATAATAATAATAATAATAATATAGCAACTTATACATATCAAATTTCATATATATATATATATATATATATATATATATAATAATACAAATATTAATATTAATATTAACATTAATAATAATGAAAGTAATGATAATAATATTAATATAACATTTATATTTTAACTTGTAATTACATTAATATTACAATTTATTAATTATATCATTTTTACTAATAATAACATATATTGAATATCTGATATATATATATATATATATATATATATATATATATATATATATATATCAGATATTTACATATTTATTTACACACAATTATTCGTGAATCGTCGGGAGTGGTCGAAGGTTAAGTGAAGCCATGTAAACAGTTCAAAACTTTCTGAGACTCAATATTACAGACTTTGCTTATCGTGTCGGAAATATTAAATCATATAAAGATTAAGTTAAATTTGTCGGAAATTTCCGGGTCGTCATAGTACCTACCCGTTAAAGAAATTTCGTCCCGAAATTTGATCAAGGTCCTCATGGCTAACAATAAAAATATTTTCATGACGAATATGAGTTGATAAATAGAGTTTTATCATCATTGTGTAATATGGATAAAACAATTTGATTACGCGAAGAGTATAAGTGAAGCTATCACAAAAGACTGAAATGAGAAAATAAAGTTTCGTCATATCCTTTGTCGTAGATATGATTGATTTCCGGAGTTCAAGGGATTTAGAGGAAATCTTCGTAATAAGATTTGGTTCTTCGATAATTAAGGAAATTAGAATCTTCTTTGGTTAAATGCGATGATCTGTCTCGATTGCTCTGTCTGATATTTCACTATAAATCCACCCTCTTCGTTTTCTTATTTTCACAGCTCATACCTTCTATTCTTTCTTTCTCAAATCATATTTCCAATAGATTGTGGAAATGCTTCATCCAGTTATGATCCTTGATCTTATTCTGACTATCACAACAATCATCCTTCTATTCCAACTCCCACTAAAGGAATCTGTTTACATCTGCTTCGCTCTTGGGGTAGTGGTTTTCCTGATCCTTCCTTGCATCTGTCTTTCCATAATTATTGACATCTACGGTTAATGATATTCTCTATTTGCTGCGATTTATACTCCTATTTATATTTCGAAGCTTTGTGCTTTTGTTTTTCTCCTCTCGCCTTTGTGTGAAGCAAGTAATGGTCCAGAATTCGTAGGTAAGAATTTTGGAATGAACATAGTTAATGTTCTAAGAAAGAAACGGTAATAGCACAATCTGACTTGTCAAATTACCAGAATTCAAGGGAAAAGATTGGACTATCAAGAAAATATGTTCTTGATGTGTTTATAGATTAAATAGAATATAAGAGTCATGTAACATGACACATGATGACGTTATGATCTGTGAATCATCACGTTCTATTAGAAACTCAGCATGACTTACTGTAATATAATCACGTTGATCAAGTGTTATTATATTATACTAACTCATGCTTCAGTTCCCAACACTACTTCAATAACATTCATATATTAAATTTGAACTTTTCAGAATTTTAGAAACTAAAATAGTTTCCTTTCTGATGTAACACTGATATCGCGAGGAGATAAATGATTTCAGATAAGAATATTTATGAAAATATCTTCAGAAATATCGAGGATATTTATAATGAAAGATATGATGATATCTTAAAATTTCTAATATCGAAGGATGATGAAGAAGATTTGTTAGTAAAGGTTTAGAGTCAGTAGCAAGGTATTCGTTAATGACTTCAGTAGACACTGAATCATTTGGATTCTTTGAAGGCAGATTTAGTCTTTGTGATTTGTCCATAGCCTCATTCACGGTTTGCTCAATTCATTTTCCAGTTCCAAACTTTCGTTTGAGCTTTTCCAACCTAATATTTTTTTATCATCAAACTTTTGACTGTTAATGATGTCTACAGTACTTGCTGCTTTATTAGCTTTTTCAAAACTTCATAGTACTGATTCGTAGGCTGAAGTGCTATTCCGAATTTCAGAATGAAAGATCATAATTCTAAGAGATAAATGTTATATGTATACATATAACTGTTGATGTAGAAACACTGCGAGATTCGATATACTTATTGCTAATTCCCGATAGTTAGTATGGCAATTATTGTTACAAGATGTAGATGAGTACATGATAGGGTTTCAATGTATATAATGATTTTTCGAAAAGTCAAAGATCAATGAAGTTGTTGTTAAGTTTACTGCTAATGTGGCGGAATATAAAAGGTTCCCCGGTAATAATGATGGAAAGGGTAATCGTATATATCAGGGTTATAATAGAGTTACCCTAGAGGAAAAGTCGAAGTTGTCTTATTGGAGATGTGACAAAATTTGCTACTTTGAAAGGGATTACCAAGTTATTTTGGGTAATAATAATGCTTACAGGATCTGATACGGATTCGTGTTAAGCTTTTACTTAGTTTCTGAGAGTTTTCCAGGTGCATGATTATTTCTTAAATCTTTCTTCTCGTAGATGAAATGTGGTTGGTTCATCCTCTCGATTGAGGTGTTTTCAAGAATCATGAAAGGTTTGAATGCAGATTGTAATCGTCAAGATACAAATGAGGTTTAAGATGAAATCAAGTGGCAAACTTGAAGAAATGTTTAGTTTCATATGTTGTAATCAATATTTTAATTTATTTTAATTGTCCAATGTTAGTAGTCTACAGTTAATAGTCCATAGTTAGTAGTTCAATAATTCATATATAGTTTAATATATAATATTCGAATTAATTAATACATATCATGACCCATTGTATACATGTCTCAGACTCGATCACAACTCAAGGTATATATATTATTTTAGAATTAACATCGACCCTTTATATGCTAACTCAATCATTACCGCAATATAGAGTGACTTACGGTTATTCCAAATAGTATACATAGATGACGTCGATATGATATTTCAAAACATTGCATATGTGTCTCGATTTATCCGACGATATTTAAAGTGCGTAAACTAAATAACAGAAATTAAATGACGATAAATAAAATTGCGAGAATTAAAATTGTGATAAATAAATGTAATAAGGAATTAACAGTTAGCTAGGAACAGTTAACGTGGATTCTTAACAAAATTTCTCATAGTTAATTTGTGTGTTTCTAACAAATTTTATTTTGTCCAATGTTTTCTTCATTATGCCACTTGTTGGATTCTGATATGTCAAAATTCAAATACGAAATTGAAAGAAAATGATTATTCTGCGGTGAACGGATACATATATATGTGGATGTAAGTAGGATAGTAAATGACTGTTGAATCGAATTAGAAGAATGTACAGTGTAACTTATTGATGTAAAATCTAAATATTTCTAGGGTATTATCTACCCGTTAAAATATTTTCACCATTAACAGTTTGTACAAAAGAATTTTTTTTAATTACAATCTTTATGAAAATATACTTACATATATATATTTTCTTCAGATGTAATATAGATTTAATGAGTTAATATGATATTAATCTCATTTGATTTTTCGGTTAGAACTAGAATAAATAATCTCTAAAACTTTAGAAATTACATAATCGCGGCCTAATATTTCTACAATGAAGTTATAAATCAATACTTCATCGGTTATTGTTGTGAATATTCCATGAGGCGTATTGATGTAGAGAGATATGTAGAACAAGCTAGATGGTGTAGAACAGTACGTAGAACGATATGTAGAACGAGGATTATGTTCAAGGTATAGATTATGATGTTGAGGAGTGTGATGTGGATGTTGTTGCTAGTGGTACTACTGGTGCTGGTGATGCTGCTGGTACGGATGGTGCTGTCTGTGATGCCTGCAAGTTGTGCATCATATTTTCCAAAGTCACTATTCGAGCGCGAAGCTCGTTGACTTCTTCTATTATTCTGGGATGATTGGCGGTTGAAACAAACGGATGAATAAGGTTCAGAATTTGGGATATCATATAATCGTGGTGAGATATCCTGGTAGTGAGGGTGAATATGGTGTTTCGAACAGGTTCGCTGGTAAGTGCTTCAGGTTCATCACTAAGAGGTGAATTCGGTTGGTGGAAGGGATCGCCTTCTTCGCGTCTCCGTTGATTAAGTCGACTACGAACCCATCCCGAATTCATCCAGAATTGGTGATGACTAATTGGTTGATCCATTCTGGTCACACTACTTTCGGAGCTCAATTGAAACTCCATATCGGAATCCGAGGGACTTGAACCAGTGGCGAGTTCCATTTCGTACGATTGAAGAAAGGATTTTTCGATATGAAATGATTTTTCAGCTATCGAATGGTATTCTAATTATTTAGAATATCTATATATATAGATCAAAAGATTTCGTAGATTACGGAGGAATTTACGGAATATGTCAGGCAAAGTTTACAGTAACAGATACTCTAAGATATGAATTTTGTCTATACACTATTCATGCAATTAATGCAGTATGATGTGTCTAGACTATGAATGATAAGCATGAAATTTTCTGACAAGAAATGATAAGCAAAACTTTTTGACATGCAACTAAGGTCAAAATCCAGACTCACTAATGCATCCTAACAACTATCAGTTAGACACACTAATGCAAGACCTGGTTCGCTAAGACCACCGCTCTGATACCAACTGAAATGCCCCATTCATATCGATTATAAATGTTACATAATAATTGATTTCATCGCGAGGTATATGACCTCTAAATGATACATTTTACAAATATTGCATTCGTTTTTAAACGACAACCTTTTCTTACATCGAAATTTGACCAGCATGCATACCATTTCATAATACCCAAACTATAAATGACCTAATCTGTCATTGGCTTTGATAATAATCTTTATTGAACTCCACGACTCGAATACGTCTTTTGAAATATGTCATGAATGACTCCAAGTAATATCTCTAAAATGAGCAAATGCACAGCGAAAAATTTGTTTAATACCTGAGAATAAACATGCTTTAAAGTGTCAACCAAAAGGTTGGTGAGTTCATTAGTTTATCATCAATATTCATTTCCATCATTTTTAATAGACCACAAGATTTCATCTTTCCATTTCTCATAAACATCATGCATGCATATAGCCATGTGCATAAAAATCATTCATATGGATTGAACACCTGGTAACCGACATTAACCATAATGCATAGACTATCCCCACAGATATCGACGTCTGTATAATAATAATCTCGAAGTACTAAAGCCATCCATAGACATGAATGGGGGTTGTTAGGCCCAATAGATCTATCTTTAGGATTCGCGTCAATTAGGGGCCATTTCCCTAATTCTTAGGTTACCAGACTTGAAGGGCGATATTCGATTTCGATAATCCAACCATAGAATGTAATTTCGATTACTTGTGTCTATTTCGTAAAACATTTATAAAACAGCGCATATATTCTCAGTCCCAAAAATATATATTGCAAAAGCATTTAAAAAGGGAGCAAATGAAACTCATGATATAATATTTTGTAGTAAAAATATTCATATGACGATACTGAACAGTGCAGGGTTGGCCTTGGATTCACAAACCTATATCATTTGTATATATATTAAAACATATATTTATAATCGAACAAATATATATATATATATATATATATATATATATATATATATATATATATATATATATATATATATATATATATATATATATATATATATATATATTAGTGATATTATTTGTATATTAATAACTTATATATTTCTTTATTTAATTAAATATATTTATTTTATATATTTTGAATAAATAATAATATAGTTAAGTTAAATAAATCTTTATAAGAAGATCATTTGTTTGTGAAATTAATAATTATGATAATACTAGTATTAGTAATAATATTGATACTATACAATAATAATGATAAAAAGTGATAATAATAATGTTAATGAAAATTATGATATTAATAATGATAATAATACTAAGTTGTATTAAAATAACTATGATACAATAATTATAAAGCTTTTAATAATTCCTTTAAAATATACTTTAATTAAAATTTTAATCATTTTCATAATAATAATTATATCCAAAATTTCTATATTTATAATCTTAATAGTATTATTAAAACCTGTATTTTCATAGTTATACTAATCATAATCTTCGTATTTAATTTATACACTAATGACTATAGTTTCTTTTAACATTAATTTGTAATCATAATCATAATTTACATGTATTCATATAATTACAATCAATTTCATAATCTTTATCATAATATCTTTTATTATACATTCACATTATTAACATGTTTTAATATTCTTGGAATCATAATAATATTACTGGAAATAATAATACAATAATAATAATACTAATACTAATACTAATAATAATAATAATAATAATAATAATGATAATAATAATAATAATAATAATAATAATAATAATAATAATAATAATATTAGTACTGATAATACTACTAATTTTTAAATGATAATACTAATAATAATAATGATAATATCATAAGTTATATTAATGGAGATAATGATACTAATCATATGGTTAATAATAATAACTAATATAATAATTATAATTAATAATATTTAGAATAACAATAATAATAACAATCAATAATAGTAATAATAATAATATTAATAATAATAAATAATAATAAAAAAATGGAAACTACCTTTAGAAAGTTTATTAAAAAGAAATGCCTCAGACCAGGCTCGAACCAGAGACCTCCCACTAACACGCAACCTTCCCTAACCATTCTGCTTTGTCTGTTTATCTGATTTATATTAGACTCTAAATAAATATAAACCGAATTTTTCTGTTTCTTATAATTCTCCTTCTTCTTCATACATTAATCGACCAAAACACTTATTAATTTATACCAGCTATTTAACAATTTTAATTAGATAATAAAAAATGAAACATAAAAAACAAAATGTAAATGAATTGATTTATAAAAAAAATAAAATAAAAGACTGTAGCTGCAGTCTGTTCGTAAAAAAAAAAATAAGAACTCTAAATTAGTTTTTGAATTTAAGATCGTTTTAGAAAAATATTAATACATGAAATAAGTTTAAAATCATTTCTGGAAACCCTATGGATCATCAATTTATCCTAAAACATAAAATTGAACATGAATTTCCTCGAGAACAATTTGATTGACTTTTTAAATTAAACTTTGACTCACAAATTCGAATTCGTTTTGAGAAATTGAAAAGTGAAAATTTATAGAAAGTTCAACTAGATGAATCCTAACATAACAGCATTTATACATTTTTAAAATTCGTTCGAATTCGTGGAATTGAATATCACAGTTAATAGCACGATGAACTTGAAATTCAAATTTAAATTTTTGAATGTTTTAGATAATAATTACAACCTAAAATATACTCTAAATCATTCCTAGAAACTTTCTCCATTCTCAATTTAACTTAAAACATAACAAAGAACTCGAATTTTACAATGAACAATCTGTTTGACTTTTGAATTATAAAGTTTGACTCAAAAATTCAAAATGGTTTTGAGGAATTGGAAGTTAAGATTTTGCAGATAGTTTGAATGAATTAATTCTAAAAACTCTACAATAACACATTTTAAAAAACATTACGAAATCGAGTTTTTGATTATGGAGTTCAAGAACAGAGGTACGTGCAGTTTAATAAGTTTTATTTTTAATTCTTCAATAAACAGTGGGTTATAATTGGTAATTGATAATGGTGAAGAAAGATTCGAATGATTTTTAATCCATATCATTAAGTTAATTGAATTATTATATAGCCAACTATATCGACAGTTTAATCAATCCGTGATAAAGAAAATAAATAAAAGTAGAAAATGATGTTAAACAGAATTTGATTTTATCTGTGATTGCATTTGATTTGGTAACGAAATTGGAGACAACAACTCAATCAAATACAGTTGGATTGAGATGTATAACTATTTTGGATTCTAAATCCGTATATAAGATTTTATATAAATAATATTCATAATTAATAATTATAATTATTATTAATAATAATCAAAATACTAATAATAATAATAATAATATTAACAATGATAATAATAAGAGTAATGTGATGTCCCCGTCAAAACATTTAACGACTCCGTCACTTGTACCCACAACTTGATCATAACTCTATATGAATTTAATAAATAACCTTGCATTCTTTATTTAAAAATGATTTCCTATAAAGGAAACCTACCAAAATGTGTAAGTTTAGAAAAACCATACATTATTACTTAACCAAATGTTGACCAAAACAAAGTCAACAACATCCATTATTAAATGTATCAAAATAGAATGCAAGTTAATGTTTAACAAAAGCTGCCATCATAAATATGCAGACTCTCTAAGCACAACGGAAGCAATCAATCATGAACCTGAGAATGAAACATGCGAGTAACAGTCAACAAAAATATTGAGTGAATTATAGGTTTAATATTGCAAACAATATTTAATGTAAACCATAAAAATTTATGTTTGAAAACATAAAAACTCCTTTTTGGACCACAAAATTATATGCTAGAAAACATATAAAAACATTATTCCATTTTTCGTGAGCCACCTGGTAAATACTTAACCATTTATTTACCCTTCCCAAACACAATAAATAATATACACCGAACAAGTGTATCTTCAACTAAATACGAAGTACTAAACATTCCAATTATAAATTGCTTGCGCGACTAGCTCGAAATGGGGTTGTCAAACCCGATAGATCTATCCGTAGGATTCGCGTTCACCAGTAGAAACCAGAGATTACAGTTACCAGACTAGGGAATATTTTTGTTCAACTCACAATGAATAATTTAAACCAACCTCCACTTGAGTCTAAAATATAAAATAAATTGATGTATTCTCATCCCAAAAGATTTAAATAGAAATAGGGGACTATAACTCACCTTAATAGCAAACGAAGTAACCACACAAATAAATGAACAGCAAATGAAGTAAACTGATCAGGAATGATCACAACGCCGACCTATAAATAAAGCAGGTCGATATAAATAACTAACTTAGGTCAAGTCTTAGCATGATAGCTATTGTACATGTTGCAAACTCCTTTTTGGACCACAAAATTATATGCTAGAAAACATATAAAAACATTATTCCATTTTTCGTGAGCCACCTGGTAAATAGTTAACCATTTATTTACCCTTCCCAAACACAATAAATAATATACACCGAACAAGTGTATCTTTAACTAAATACGAAGTACTAAACATTCCGATTATAAATTGCTAGCGCGACTAGCTCGAAATGGGGTTGTCAAACCCGATAGATCTATCCGTAGGATTCGCGTTCACCAGTAGAAACCAGTGATTACAGTTACCAGACTAGGGAATATTTTTGTTCAACTCACAATGAATAATTTAAACCAACCTCCAGTTGAGTCCAAAATATAAAATAAATTGCATGTATTCTCATCCCAAAAGATTTAAATAGAAAAAGGGGACTATAACTCACCTTAATAGCAAACGAAGTAACTACACAAATAAATGAACAGCAAATGAAGTAAAGTGATCAGGAATAATCACAACGCCGAAATATAAATAAAGCAGGTCGATATAAATAACTAACTTAGGTCAAGTCTTAGCATGATAGCTATTGTACATGTTGCAAGTAGACATAGAACAATACTCAACATGCATCGATTTGATCGGAACAGCGTACGGACACACACTTTCTATTTTTAGAAAGTTTATATTTTTAGCAGGTTTCCATTTTTGGAAAGTTTCTATTTTAGGAAAGCTTCTATTTTAGGAAAGTTTCTATTTTAGGAAAGTTTCTATTTTTGGAAAGTTTCTAAATTTAGAAAGTTTCCATATTTAGAAAGTTTCTATTTTTAGAAAGTTTTTAAGTTAGGAAAGTTTCCTTAATTAGAAAGTCAACAAAAGTCAACTAAAAGTCAAAGTCAACCGAAAGTCAGCTCAAAAGTCAACCTTGGTCAAACATAGTCAACATTAATTTTAAAAGTGTAAGTTGTAATAATAATATAAGTTATAATGTTAATTAAAGTTAAATATGTATAATTATGTCATAACATAAGTTTAATTAAATTAAAATGAATTATTAAAGTTAACATAAGTTTAAATGATATAATTAATATAACATAAGTATTTAATTAATTAATTAAATATTTGTCATAATATAAGTATTATTAATTAATAATAAATTTTAAATAATATCAAAAGTATTATTAATTAATAATGAATTATTAATCATATCATAAGTTTCTAATTATAATTATTAAATCATAAGTATTTAATAATTAAATTATAATTAAATAATAACTAAGTCTTATAATAATTAAATAATTAATTAATCCTTATTATAAGTCTTTTAATAATAATCTCATAATATAAGTTTAATACTTATCATAAGTATTTTTCATTAATAATAAAGGTATTATTAATCATAAGTTTAATTAAAAGTTTGATAAAATCATAATTAATTAATAAATGATATAATAAACATGTATATCATAAGTCTTAAATTAAAATAATTACTTTTTATAACATAAGTAATTTATTAATAATGAAATTCATTATTTATATCATAAGTCATAATTAATAATTAATAACCATAAGTTTTAATTAAAAGTTCATCGGGTCATAACTTGAGCCCCGGGAATCGATTTTCGGCGAGTCTTATATATATCTTCGCCTAACCAACCCGCTCGACACATTAGTGTGCTCAAGGACACCCCAAGAACAGCAAACAAGTTGTGACTTACAGCCATAAATCAACTTGCAGCTTTAATCCGTTCAAAAACATGTTTTAGTCATATCAGGTGATCCGTGGCTCGGATTTTGATGACCCGAACATGAAAGTTCATCCCATCATCAATCCTAAAACACTAGTATACCCTAAATACTCCAAAGATGATCACAAAGTCGGACCATACCTGTACCAATTTGTTTTCACAATTTAATTTCAATAAAACACCATTTTAATCATATTTAGAGCTACGGGAATCGAAATGACATGAATCCAGAGTCTAAAATTAATGTATTGATGAGAGGAACTCATCTAAATACTTTAATTTCACTTTTATATCAGTTATATATACAGAAAACAACAATGAAACCGATGTCCCAAAATAATCAAACCGAAAACATGTATTAACGAGCACTTCTACGCATACAATCAACAATACGATAACATATAATCATCATACTACTAATATAAGATATAAAATCAGTAAAATAAATGAAAATTTTGAAAAGCTAGGGTTAGGGTTTATACCCTAATCAAGAATCAAATGGTATGAACGTGTAGAGGAGATCGAGAGGAACGCGTTTATGCAATTGATTTGATGATCCAAGCACTTGATTGAAAGAAGATGATGATGATATATGGCTAATGGGGGACGTTCAAAAAGGGAGGAGAAAGAGAGAAAAGAAAAAAAAATGAAGCTAGGTTAAAAATGAGAAGCATTTTGGTGATTTTGATCAATTTAATCCCAAGTTTGCAAATTTGACAACCTAACCCCCTCCCCTTTGAAATATTCGGCTAAAATAGGTAGGGTGGGCTCCACTTGTGGGCCAAATTGATGCTAAGAGTATTTGCTTGTGGCCCGAATGCCCGAACGAAGCCCGAAACGCGAAAACACCGCTACGCGATTAAATATTCGGAGAGATAACGCGTACGCGACAAATAAAATATATAAACACCATATATATTCATATGAAATCAAAATATCATATTTAAAATAATTTAGATTTAAAAATCCCAAAAGTCTGACCGTTGGTTTGAAAACCGAAATGATTCGCCGGATAGAAATCCGCGACACGTAGAAACGTATAACTTAAAATATGAATATAAATATTCACATAACACATAATAATTAATACATTATTACAAAAATTATATTATAGGTCATAGAAATGACGTGGCATGAATAACAATTAACGGTCGTTAAATAATTAACAGCAAAAGATAACGAAAAAAGTAGGGTCGTTAGAGTACCTTCCCGTTACGGAAATTTCGTCCCGAAATTTAAGCAGGTGCAGGGGTTGACTCGGCATCTGAGAACAAATGCGGGTACTTCTGCCTCATCTGATCTTCACGCTCCCAAGTGAACTCGGGACCGCGTCTGGCGTTCCATCTGACTCGAACAATAGGAATTCTATTCTGCTTGAGAGTCTTAACCTCTCGATCCATAATTTCGACAGGTTCCTCAATAAAATGTAGTTGCTTATCCACATGAAGCTCCTTCAGAGGAATAGTCTCATCGGCCTCGGCCAAACACTTCTTTAAATTCAATACATGAAAAATGTCGTGAACAGCGCTGAGTTCTTGTGGCAATCTCAAACGATAAGCCATGGGTCTAACTCTCTCAATAATCTCAAATGGTCCAACAAAACGAGGATTCAACTTTTCCCTTTTACCAAAATGTACCACACCTTTCCAAGGGGATACCTTCAACATAACACTGTCACCAACTTGAAATTCGATGTCGTTCCTTCTCTTATTGGCATAACTCTTTTGCCTACTTCTGGCGGTTCTCAATCTTTCCTTAATCTGTACAATCTTCTCGGTAGTCTCATGAATAATTTCTGGGCCTGTGAGTTGAGCATCCCCTACCTCATTCTAACAGATAGGAGACCTACACTTTCTACCATACAGAGCTTCAAACGGTGCGACTTTAATACTTGCATGATATCTGTTATTATAAGAAAATTCAGCTAGCGGCAAATATCTATCCCACCCATTACTAAAATCAATAACATACGTTCGTAACATGTCTTCTAACGCATGAATGGTCCTTTCACTCTGACCATCTGTCTGCGGATGATAAGCGGTGCTCATATCCAATTTAGTTCCCAAAGCTTCCTATAGAGATTGCCAAAACCTCGATATAAATCGACTGTCTCGGTCTGAAATAATAGATACAGGAACACCATGCCTCGAAACAATCTCCTTCAAATACAAACGAGTAAGCTTCTCCATCGAATCTGTTTCCTTAATCGGTAAGAAATGAGCTGACTTTGTGAGTCGGTCAATAATCACCCAAATGGTATCATAACCACCGACAGTTCTCGGTAACTTCGTAATAAAGTCCATCGTAATACCTTCCCACTTCCACTCGGGAATATCAGGTTGCACCAAAAGTCCAGACGGTTTCTGATGTTCAGCTTTAACCTTAGCACAGGTCAAACACTTAGCCACATACGTAGCCACATCAGCTTTCAAATTAGGCCACCAATACAGCTCCTTAAGATCATGATACATCTTTCCTGAACCAGGATGAAAAAAGTACCTAGACTTATGTGCCTCATCTAAAACAAGTTGTCGCATATCACCAAACTTCGAAACCCAAAGACGTCCCGTAAAGTACCTAGTACCATCTGCTCGAACCTCAAACTTCTTAGCCATGCCTCTGACTTTCTCGTTCACAAAATTCTCCTCCTTCAAGGCTTCTTGTTGTGCCTCAAGAATCTGCCTTGCGAGGTTTGTTCGAATTGTCATATTCAAGGCTCTAAACCTGCGAGGTTCAGCCCTTTCTTTATGAATTAACGCATCAGCCACAACATTGGCCTTTCCCGGATGGTATAAAAGTTTGCAATAATAATCATTCAATGTCTCAACCCACCTACGCTGCCTCATATTCAACTGTTTTTGGTCAAGAATATGTTGAAGTGTGACGACCCGGAAAATTTCGACTAATTTTAAACCAAACTCTCGATACGATATTATATCTTTGACTCGATAAGCAAAGTCTGTTAGGTTGAGTCTCAAAAATTTTGAACTGTTCAATTGACCTTCTGTCATTCTCGACGATTCACGATCATTAAATTGTAAATAGATATGTGTGTATATATATATGTATATAAATAGTAATTGGAAATATAATTTGAATTATTATATGTTGTTGTTATTAAAACTAATTATGTAAAATAAAATAAAATATAATATTATAATAATTACTATTTAAAATAGATCAATATATATAATTAAAGTAAATTAAATGTATATTTTTGATTTCGAATCTAAATAGTAAACGTCAGAAACACTCGGTTGTCATTTCACTAATGTTCATATAAATCTAATAAGAATTTATGAAGATTTAAATTGAAAGTTGAATCGTAAATTGATTATGAAGATTTTAGGTTTGATAGAAATATTTTTATCTTTTTAGTTTAGATGTTAGTACTCCGTACATATAAATTGGAACAGAAAATAAATAATTATCGAACCTTTTTGATCAGGTTTCAAACAGTTAATGAGTGAAATAATTAAATATATTTAATCTAAAAATTTGGGATTCTTAGGGACATTTTTATATTTTAACTGTTTAGCAATAGACACGAAATAACATCCGTGAGAACTGTCGGCAACTTAATTGAGATTGATGATTTCATTTGTGCACGTTCTTAAGATTTTAATATTATTATATTATATTATATATTATATTATTACCTTTATATCTAATTATAAATAACATGTACATACATTGCATCTTTGCTATTTCAGTAACCTTCACCAATTCAACCCCTAACACATCTAGGATTATAATCATTCTTGTTTCTATTGTTTAGAACACACATGCATCATTCACATTATCACTCGTATTTTTTTTTACCCAACAAGAATACACTCATTCATCTTCTATCATATTAAGTCTATCATCATCATCATCATCATCATCATCATCATCATCATACATGCTTAAGTTCGACAACTAACAACCCCCATGAACAACCAGGCAAAACCATGAACCACTTAACACTTCTTCCATTCTTCTCATTTTGTTTTCTGATTTGGTTCAAAGGAAACCCGTCACTTTACAACCCTTACTACCTTAAACCACCTTCAATCCGTTTAAATCACCACACACCATCAAGAAACGTCACCTTACACACCGTTATACTGTGATTGTTTTCTGGTTCATTCGAACACCAAACCAAACACTATGAATTGTTATTTGTTCTTTAGGTTAAACCGAAGCCAAACCCACCCGTTACCACTTTTCTCTACCGAACACCTGTCATTTTTTTTAATCATCTACTACCCATATAACCACCACTAAGGACTATCGGTTACCACCTTTCGGTTACTATTGAAGGCTGAGACCATCACCACCTCTATCACCCTCGACCACCTTTCAAACCGACACCACCATCCTCTATACCTTTTCTCTCTCTCTCTCTCCTCTTCTTGATCGTAAACCACAAACAAACTTCTATATTCATCGCTGTTAAGAACACCACCACTGCAACCCACCTGTAACAACCTCAACCGCGATTCAATCACCGTGAAGAACTACCGTAACTGTTTTTGTCTCCTACCTATCTGTTTCTATTTGATTTCGAGCAGTAACGCAACAAAGTTGCAGCTACTGCTGCTGTCATACTATCTCGTTTATAATAAGCAACCATCGCAAACCTTCTTCGTTTGTTACTGCTATAACGATGAAGAATGATGGTGACAAAACATGATGGTGCGACTGAGATGATAGCTACTGTGACCATAAATGATGATACCCCAATTATTATTGATGATGATAATTATAATAAATTAACTTTGATGATAATGATGTAAAAAAAAAAAATCGATGATTGATTAAGTGGAATCCAGCTGGTTACTTTGATCGAATTTTTTTTTGTTATGTTTAATTTGGTCTGAAATCGGGTATCACAATTACTATGTTGTTGGGCCATGAAACAAATATTTGGATGGGCTTTATAGTTGGGCCGAATTCATAGCATAAGAGAATTAAGAGTGTAAACTAAAACAGAAAGTGTTGGGCAGTTCAATGGTTGAGTGTGGGTGTGTTTATTCGAGAGGTTGTGAGTTCGAGACCTGTCAGAGACATTTTTTTGGGGAAATACCCTTTAAGGTAGTATTAGATTTCTATTACTATTATTATTATTATTATTATTATTATTATTATTATTATTATTATTATTATTATTATTATTATTATTATTATTATTATTAAAAATATAATTATTATTATCATAAAAAGATACAACTTTTTATTTATTATTATTAATATTATTTTGTCAAATAACTATTAGTTATTTAAAACTATACTTAATAAATATAACATAACTATATTTTTAGTTATTCAAAGTACATAAAATAAGTACATTTATGAAACGTACAATTTATTAATATAAAATGATATTACTAATAAATATATATAAATAAATTTGTTCGATTACGATTATATGTTTTAATATATATAACTGATATAGGTTCGTGAATCCAAGGCCAACCCTATACTTGTTCAAAATCGTCATATGTATTTTTACTACAAAATACATTAGGTGAGTTTCATTACTCCCTTTTTATATATATTTTTGGGCTGAGAATACATGCGCTGTTTTATAAATGTTTTACGAAATAGGCACAAGTACTAAAACAAATTCTACGTGGGTTTAAACCAGAAATATACCCTTAGCTTGGTAACATTAAACTACTTGTCTATGTACGGTATGCGCGAATCCTAAAGATAGATCTATTGGGCCTGACAAACCCCATCCTGACTATGGGATGCTTTAGTACTTCGAAGTTATATTAAACACACCTGATCTGGTGTACTTCAGAGGGTAAAACATGAACGTTAAGGCTTGTTACCAGGTGCCTACAACTTATAGAATACTTTTATACACTTGCGAGTGTACATATATTTATAAACGGAAATCTTGTGGTCTATTAATATATTGAAATGATTGTTATGAAAAACCTATGAACTCACCAACCTTTTGGTTGACACTTTTAAGCATGTTTATTCTCAGGTATTAAAGAAATCTTCCGCTGTGCATTAGCTCATTTTAAGGATATTACCTGGAGTCGATCATCGCAATGGGACCAAATGTTGATGACTTCATCCAGGTGGATAAGGACGGGTCCTCACAGGTGGTATCAGAGCGTTGGTCCTAGCGAATCAGGTCTTGCATTAAGTGTGTCTAACTGATAATTATTAGGATGCATTAGCAAGTCTGGACTTCGACTTTAGCTGCATATTATAAGTATTGTTTATCATTCCTAGTGGAAAATTGCCTGTTTATCATTCCTAAGTCTAGACACGACTTCCTGCACTTATTTGATAGATAGTATATAGATAAATTCATATCCTAGCGTATCAGTTACTGTAAACTTTGCCTGACACGTTTCCTTATTTTTCTCCGTAATCTACAGGATCTTCTGTACTATAGATAGGTATTCTATGTAATTAGAATATCATCCGACATCTGAAAATCATTTCATATCGAAAATTCTTTATCTAACCGTGCAAGATGAAACTCGTAACTAGTTCAAGTTCCTCAGATTCCGACAGCTATTCCGATATGGAGTTTCACCTAAGCTCCGAAAGCAGTGTCACCAGAATAAATCAACCAATCATCCATCCCCAATTCATTTGATGGGTTCGTAGTCAACTTAATCAATGGAGAAGCCAGAAGGCGATCCCTTCCACTAACCGAATTCACCTCTTGGCGAAGAACCTGAAGCACCTACCGGCGAAGCTATTCGAAACACCAATTTCAGCCACATTTCCAGAGTATCTCGTCACGACTATATACTATCTCAAATCCTAGACCTTATTCATTCGCTCGTTCCGACCAACAATCATCCCGGAATAATGGAAGAAGTCAACGAGCTTTGCGCTTGAGTAATCAATTGGGAAAACGTGGTGCAAAACCTACCAGCTTCAGCAACAGTACCAGCAGCACCAGTACCACTAACAATAACATCCGCATCACCAACCTTGACATCACAATCTGTATCTCGAGCATAACCATCGTTCTACATATCGCTCTATATCATTAATTTACGTTCTGCATATCGTTCTACATCGATTATTTTCGCTCGATATGGCGATTATATAATTTCTAAAAGTTTTAGAGATTATGTAATCTAGTACTAACGATAAATCAATGAGTTTAATATCATATTAACTCATTAAATCCATGATTGCATCTGAAGAAAATATATATGTAAGTATATTTTCATAAAGATTGTAATTAAAAATTCTTTTGTACAAACTGTTAATGGTGAAAATATTTTAACGGGTAGGTAATACCCGAGGAATATTTGGGTCTCACATTAATAAGTTACACTGTACATTCTTCAAATCTGATTCAACAGTCATTTACTATCCTACTTACATCCACAAAGATACGAATCCGATCACCTCAGAATAACCATTTTTATTCAATTTCATATTTGGATTTTGACTTCTCAGAATCCAACAAGTAGAATAATGAAGAAAACATTGAACAAAATAAAATTTGTTAGAAACAAACGAATTAACTAATTGAAATATTGTTAAGAAACCACGCTAACTGTTCCTAGCTAATTGTTCCTAGCTAACTGATTACATTTTATTTATCGCAATTTAATTATCGCAATTTACATTCTCGCAATTTTATTTATCGTCATTTAATTTCTGTTATTTACTTTACGCACTTTATTTATCGTCATTTAATTTCTGTTATTTATTTTACGCACTTTAAATATCGGGACACGTATACAAGGTTTTGACATATCATATCGACGAATCTATATATATTATTTGGAATAACCATAGACACTCTATATGCAGTAATGCGGGAGTTAGCTATACAGGGTTGAGGTTGATTCTACAATAATATATATAGTTTAAGTTGTGATCGAGTCTGAGACGTATACGGGTCACGAAACGTATTAATTAATTCGAATATTATATATTAAACTATATATGAATTATTGGACTGTTAACTGTGGACTATCGACTGTGGACTGATAATATTGGACAATTAAAATGAATTAAAATATCGATTATAACATATGAAACTAAACATTTCTTCAAGTTTGCCACTTGATCTCATCTTAAACCTCATTTGTATCATGACGATTCCAATTCATGTTCAAATATTTCACGAATCTTGAAAACACCTCAATCGAGAGGATGAACCAGCCGCACTTCATCTATGAAAGAAAAGATTGATACATATAGTTATGCACCTGAAAACACTCGAAAACTGAGTAAATGTTTAACATGTAGCTGTGCTAATTCCTTTAGTGTTATTATTACCCAAAATAATTTGGCAATCCCTTTTCAAAGTAGCAGATTTTGTCACAGCTCCAGCAAATCAATTTCAACTTTCGTTCGAAACAACCTATTATAACTGTGATATATATGCGTGCTCTTTTATTGTTACCAGAGAACCTTTTATATTCCACCATACTACCATCAGCATTTAATCATCTAAAAACACAATTCTCCTGAAACCACCTCGGTTTGATAACCGAAGACCCAGATCCGTTAACTTTGAAAATGCTGACGAAGCAGCATGTTGTAGATGGTCTTAATGGCCAAAAAGTTGATGATAAAGAATGGAGTGTTGTAGACACTCAATAGAAAATTGATACTGGAAAATGGATTGAGCAAACTATGAAAGAGACTGTGGACAAATCACAAGGACTAAACCTGTATTCAAAAGAATCCATATGCTTCAGTGTCTGATGAAATCTTCAGCGAATATCTTGCTTCCTACTTATTTCAATTCTTTGCAGAAAAAGTTTCTGCATCACCATTTAATCTCAGGTACTTTAGAAATTCTAAGATATTATCGTATCTTTCGTTATAAATATCTTCGATATTCCTGAGGATACCTTCACAGCTATTCTTGTCTGAAATTATTTATCTCTCTGTGCTATCTATATTACATCAAAAAGAAACTGTTTTAGTTTCTATATTCTGTAACAATCGAGTTTAAATTATGAACGATTTCCTAGAGAAATGTTGGGAATTGAAGCATGAGTTAGTATAATATAATGACGTCAAGCCAACGTGATTATATTAGGGTAAGTCATGCTAAGTTTCTAATGTAACGTGATGATGATTCACAGAACTTATCCTCTTCACGTGCCATGTTACACGACTCTTTCATTCTATTTAATTTCTAAGTATATCACGGAAATATTTCCTTGATATTTCTGTTCTTCCGTAATTCCAAAAGTTTGCTAATAAATAGTGCTACATCATTTTCTTCTGATTAGAAGATTTTCCTAAAATTCCTTGAATTCCGGAAATTCACCATGACTACGTCAAAAGTTAAATCTCTATCTCGATCTTTTATGATAGCTCCACTCATACGCTTCAAGTAATCGAATTGTTTTATCCACATTACTCAATGATGATAAAACTCTATTATCAACTCATATTTGTCATGAAAAACATTTTTATTGTTAGCCATGACAACCTCGATCAAATTTCGGGGATGAAATTTCTTTAACGGGTAGGTACTGTGACGACCCGGAAAATTTCGACTAATTTTAAACCAAACTCTCGATAAGCAAAGTCTGTTAGGTTGAGTCTCAAAAATTTTGAACTGTTCAATTGACCTTCTGTCATTCTCGACGATTCACGAACATTAAATTGTAAATAGATATGTGTGTATATATATATGTATATAAATAGTAATTGGAAATATAATTTGAATTATTATATGTTGTTGTTATTAAAACTAATTATGTAAAATAAAATAAAATATAATATTATAATAATTACTATTTAAAATAGATCAATATATATAATTAAAGTAAATTAAATGTATATTTGTGATTTCGAATCTAAATAGTAAACGTCAGAAACACTCGGTTGTCATTTCACTAATGTTCATATAAATCTAATAAGAATTTATGAAGATTTAAATTGAAAGTTGAATCGTAAATTGATTATGAAGATTTTAGGTTTGATAGAAATATTTTTATCTTTTTAGTTTAGATGTTAGTACTCCGTACATATAAATTGGAACAGAAAATAAATAATTATCGAACCTTTTTGATCAGGTTTCAAACAGTTAATGAGTGAAATAATTAAATATATTTAATCTAAAAATTTGGGATTCTTAGGGACATTTTTATATTTTAACTGTTTAGTAATAGACACGAAATAACATCCGTGAGAACTGTCGGCAACTTAATTGAGATTGATGATTTCATTTGTGCACGTTCTTAAGATTTTAATATTATTATATTATATTATATATTATATTATTACCTTTATATATAATTATAAATGACATGTACATACATTGCATCTTTGCTATTTCAGTAACCTTCACCAATTCAACACCTAACACATCTAGGATTATAATCATTCTTGTTTCTATTGTTTAGAACACACATGCATCATTCACATTATCACTCGTATTTTTTTTTTTACCCAACAAGAATACACTCATTCATCTTCTATCATATTAAGTCTATCATCATCATCATCATCATCATCATCATCATCATCATCATCATCATACATGCTTAAGTTCGACAACTAACAACCCCCATGAACAACCAGGCAAAACCATGAACCACTTAACACTTCTTCCATTCTTCTCATTTTGTTTTCTGATTTGGTTCAAAGGAAATCCGTCACTTTACAACCCTTACTACCTTAAACCACCTTCAATCCGTTTAAATCACCACACACCTACAAGCAACTTGATCCTTCGTGTTTGAATTTCTAACCAGGAAACCACCTACACCATCAAGAAACGTCACCTTACACACCGTTATACTGTGATTGTTTTCTGGTTCATTCGAACACCAAACCAAACACTATGAATTGTTATTTGTTCTTTAGGTTAAACCGAAGCCAAACCCACCCGTTACCACTTTTCTCTACCGAACACCCGTCATTTTTTTTAATCATCTACTACCCATATAACCACCACTAAGGACTATCGGTTACCACCTTTCGGTTACTATTGAAGGCTGAGACCATCACCACCTCTATCACCCTCGACCACCTTTCAAACCGACACCACCATCCTCTATACCTTTTCTCTCTCTCTCTCTCTCCTCTTCTTGATCGTAAACCACAAACAAACTTCTATATTCATCGCTGTTAAGAACACCACCACTGCAACCCACCTGTAACAACCTCAACCGCGATTCAATCACCGTGAAGAACTACCGTAACTGTTTTTGTCTCCCACCTATCTGTTTCTATTTGATTTCGAGCAGTAACGCAACAAAGTTGCAGCTACTGCTGCTGTCATACTATCTCGTTTATAATAAGCAACCATCGCAAACCTTCTTCGTTTGTTACTGCTATAACGATGAAGAATGATGGTGACAAAACATGATGGTGCGACTGAGATGATGATAGCTACTGTGACCATAAATGATGATACCCCAATTATTATTGATGATGATAATTATAATAAATTAACTTTGATGATAATGATGTAAAAAAAAAAATCGATGATTGATTAAGTGGAATCCAGCTGGTTACTTTGATCGAATTTTTTTTTGTTATGTTTAATTTGGTCTGAAATCGGGTATCACAATTACTATGTTGTTGGGCCATGAAACAAATATTTGGATGGGCTTTATAGTTGGGCCGAATTCATAGCATAAGAGAATTAAGAGTGTAAACTAAAACAGAAAGTGTTGGGCAGTTCAATGGTTGAGTGTGGGTGTGTTTATTCGAGAGGTTGTGAGTTCGAGACCTGTCAGAGACATTTTTTTGGGGAAATACCCTTTAAGGTAGTATTAGATTTCTATTACTATTATTATTATTATTATTATTATTATTATTATTATTATTATTATTATTATTATTATTATTATTATTATTATTATTATTATTATTATTATTATTATTATTATTATTATTATTATTATTATTATTATTATTATTAAAAATATAATTATTATTATCATAAAAAGATACAACTTTTTATTTATTATTATTAATATTATTTTGTCAAATAACTATTAGTTATTTAAAACTATACTTAATAAATATAACATAACTATATTTTTAGTTATTCAAAGTACATAAAATAAGTACATTTATGAAACGTACAATTTATTAATATAAAATGATATTACTAATAAATATATATAAATAAATTTGTTCGATTACGATTATATGTTTTAATATATATAACTGATATAGGTTCGTGAATCCAAGGCCAACCCTATACTTGTTCAAAATCGTCATATGAAGAACCGGAATGAAGATCGATCTTAGAATAAACAGACGAACCTTGAAGCTGGTCGAACAGATCATCAATTCTAGGAAGAGGGTAACAGTTTTTAACTGTAAGTTTGTTCAACTCACGATGATCAATACACAATCGGATCGAACTATCTTTCTTCTTAACAATCAAAACAGGAGCTCCCCACGGAGACGAACTAGGATGAATGAAATATAGTTGCAACAATGCAGGAAGAAATATATGGAGTATTCACAGCAGTGGCATGATTATTTAAGGCAATTCTCTCAAAGGAGATAACGAGGATCATGGACTTCAAAGTAAATTTTCATTACATTTCTGAAAGGAAGACGTACGAAAGGTGTGATCTTTCAACGAGAGTTAACTTCCTCGCACAATGAGCGAGTCAATCTAGGATAACATCCTTATTCTTAAATTTATGTGCGGATGAAAAGAACGCGAATCATGGGTTATAAAGAATGGTTGACTCCAGGTGAGATGAATCTCCAAAAATAATTTCGTGTACCTCAAGGTATTGAATCATAGGGATGATGTTTACGAGGGTGTTGCGGTTAGCCGTGAATATCAAGAGTAGAAACTCCTCAAATGGTCTAGTGTAATCTACATCCATGATACCTACTTTAACAACAGTTGGGGTAGAAACCCACCTAGCGCCTTTTCTATAATAGGGTAACCACCGAGTGTTCCCCAGAAAATTGATTTATCGGTCCGCGTTTCGGCCATGTCCAACCATAAGAGAGAAAATTTTACGAGCGCAAAGACTTTCCAACAAATTTAATAAAACCAGCATCCAAAGTAGTGTAAGAGTTTCTATCAATGAACTCAATGGTAGGTGTCATCCTTAAACGGAGGACGAGAAGAACTGTGATCCAAACACTCTGTAGAGTAATGCAAAAATTTGATAAAATCAATCAAATGAGTTTTGAAAAAGCTTTAATTGTTTGATGTGATAACATAAACGAAACGAAGTTCTTAGTAAATTTAGAAGTATGTACAACGTGTACCATTTTATATAAAACAAATTGACTTAGTTAAACGGCTCAATAAATGAGCGGTTTTAAAATAGTTTTGAAGGTATGATTTAGTATATCCTAGCCAAAATAGGTAAGGGTAAATTTATTCATTTGAATCCATACATACATATATGATTTTATCAATTGTATACATGACAAAATATTTCATTACTTCTATTCGCCCATAAATCTCGTGAGAACCGCCCAATTAAACAAATGTGTAAAACTCCCGATGATAAACAGAGTATCTGTATTTCATAGGTTACAAGTTGAAGTAAGATCATGGAAGATCGAGTAAAGGACTTGAATCGTCGTGCGACATTTGACCAACAAATGTTACGAGGTCATGAAAACCAATGAGTTAAATGTTGTTTTGACTATTATCAGGACATAAGTCCTTGGGCCAAAACTGTTCCCGAGCGAAGCTGTTGCTAACACGCGAGTTATGAAGGATAGAGCATGAGATAGATAATCTGGTTAAAACGAGCTTCTCGTATATCAACAAATAAGATAATGAATATTTTCCCTACCCATGTAATACATCGGAATTTCTGAATGAGTAGTGTAAAAATTTTCTTTGACTCGCTTTCTATTCCTCATGTCACAATATTGGGACTTCTTTATGAATTAACGTAATATAATCACGTTGGCCTGACGCCATTATATTTCACTAATTCATAGTTCCATTCCAATAGCACTACATGAGGTCAGGACATGCGATCAACCTCAGATTTCCACACAATTTCCCTAAAATGATTTCTTAAACAATGTGCTAAGAATATCACAAGAGACATAAACATCAAAAGTAACGAATAGGAGTAACGATGACATAAAAATGTCTTCGAAGTACCAAGAATCTCTAAAAGTCAAGAATGACATTTTCCGGTTCAAAAACCAAAGCACATAGGCACAACAACACAAAGGTACGTAATATAACAAGAATGTTATATACCTAAACATAATAGCTGACATTGAAATGCCGAGTATTTAGAAGTCAAGAATGACATCTCGCGTAATATAACTCAAACGGTATATACATAACCATAATAGATGACATAGAAATGTCGAGAATTCCAGAAGTCAAGAATGACATCCCTCGGTTTCACCAACCGAGGTGTTCTTATAAAAGATGAACTCGCATGAGTCGGAGAATACGTTTAAATCGGAATGGGAGTTCCTCTCGGATTCAGAACATAATAGAGATGTATGTATAATAACAATATACATACCAATATGATACAAATAATCAGATATAATAATATATTATCGGCCGGGCTGTAGACTAGACTCACTAATGTACCCTATTGACTCGGGTAACGACATCAATGCAGCTTAATTCCCTACAACCTGGCTCTGATACCAAATGTGATGTCCTCGTCAAAACACTTAACGGCTCCTTCACTTGTACCCACAGCTTGATCATAACTCTATATGAATTTAATAAATAACCTTGCATTCTTTATTTAAAAATGATTTCCTATAAAGGAAACCTACCAAAATGTGTAAGTTTAGAAAAACCATACATTATTACTTAACCAAAAGTTGACCAAAACAAAGTCAACAACATCCATTATTAAATGTATCAAAATAGAATGCAAGTTAATATTTAACAAAAGCTGCCATCATAAATATGCAGACTCTCTAAGCACGGCGGAAGCAATCAATCATGAACCTGAGAATAAAACATGCGAGTAACTGTCAACAAAAATGTTGAGTGAATTATAGGTTTAATATTGCAAACAATATTTAATGTAAACCATAAAAATTTGTGTTTGAAAACATAAAAACTCCTTTTTGGACCACAAAATTATGTGCTAGAAAACATATAAAAACATTATTCCATTTTCCGTGAGCCACCTGGTAACTACTTAACCATTTATTTACCCTTCCCAAACATAATAAATAATATACACCGAACAAGTGTATCTTCAACTAAATACGAAGTACTAAACATTCTGATTATAAATTGCTAGCGCGACTAGCTCGAAATGGGGTTGTCAAACCCGATAGATCTATCCGTAGGATTCGCGTTCACCAGTAGAAACCAGTGATTACAGTTACCAGACTAGGGAATATTTTTGTTCAACTCACAATGAATAATTTAAACCAACCTCCACTTGAGTCCAAAATATAAAATAAATTGCATGTATCTCATCCCAAAAGATTTAAATAGAAAAAGGGGACTATAACTCACCTTAATAGCAAACGAAGTAACCACACAAATAAGCGAACAGCAAATGAAGTAAAGTGATCAGGAATGATCACAACGCCGACCTATAAATAAAGCAGGTCGATATAAATAACTAACTTAGGTCAAGTCTTAGCATGATAGCTATTGTACATGTTGCAAGTAGACATAGAACAATACTCAACATGCATCGGTTTGATTGGAACAACATACGGACACACACTTTCTATTTTTAGAAAGGTTCTATTTTTAGCAGGTTTCCATTTTTGGAAAGTTTCTATTTTAGGAAAGTTTCTATTTTAGGAAAGTTTCTATTTTAGGAAAGTTTCTATTTTTGGAAAGTTTCTAAATTTAGAAAGTTTCCATATTTAGAAAGTTTCTATTTTTAGAAAGTTTTTAAGTTAGGAAAGTTTCCTTAATTATAAAGTCAACAAAAGTCAACTCAACCGAAAGTCAACTCAAAAGTCACCATTGGTCAAACATAGTCAACATTAATTTTAAAAGTGTAAGTTGTAATAATAATATAAGTTATAATGTTAATTAAAGTTAAATATGTATAATTATGTCATAACATAAGTTTAATTAAATTAAAATGAATTATTAAAGTTAACATAAGTTTAAATGATGTAATTAATATGACATAAGTATTTAATTAATTAATTAAATATTAGTCGTAATATAAGTATTATTAATTAATAATAAATTTTAAATCATATCATAAGTATTATTAATTAATAATGAATTATTAATCATATCATAAGTTTCTAATTATAATTATTAAATCATAAGTATTTAATAATTAAATTATAATTAAATAATAACTAACTCTTATAATAATTAAATAATTAATTAATCCTTATTATAAGTCTTTTAATAATAATCTGATAATATAAGTTTAAGACTTATCATAAGTATTTTCATTAATAATAAAGGTATTATTAATCATAAGTTTAATTAAAAGTTTGATAAAATCATAATTAATTAATAAATGATATAATAAACATGTATATCATAAGTATTAAATTAAAATAATTACTTTTTATAACATAAGTAATTTATTAATAATGAAATTCATTATTTATATCATAATTTATATTTAATAATTAATAACCATAAGTTTTAATTAAAAGTTCATCGGGTCATAACTTGAGCCCCGGGAATCGATTTTCGGTGAGTCTTATATATATATCTTCGCCTAACTAACCCACTCGACACATTAGTGTGCTCAAGAACACCCCAAGAACAGCAAACAAGTCGTGACTTACAGCCATAAATCAACTTGTAGCTTTAATCCGTTCAAAAACATGTTTTAGTCATACCGGGTGATCCGTGGCTCGGATTTCGATGACCCGAACATGAAAGTTCATAAAATCATCAATCCTAACACACTAGTACACCCTAAAGACTCCAAAGATGATCACAAAGTCGGACCATACCTGTACCAATTCGTTTTCACAATTTAATTTCAATAAAACACCATTTTAATCATATCTAGAGCTCCGGGAATTGAAATGACATGAATCCGGAGTATAAAATTAATGATTTGATGAGAGGAACTCATATAAATACTTTAATTTCACTTTTATATCAGTTATATATACAGAAAACAACAATCAAACCGCTGTCCCAAAACAATCAAACCGAAAACATGTATTAACGAGCACTTCTACGCATACAATCAACAATACGATAACATATAATCATCATAATACTAATATAACATATAAAATCAGTAAAATAAATGAAAATTTTGAAAATCTAGGGTTAGGGTTTATACCCTAATCAAGAATCAAAGGGTATGAACGTGTAGAGGAGATCGAGAGGAACGCGTTTATGCAATTGATTTGATGATCCAAGCACTTAATTGAAAGAAGATGATGATGATATATGGCTAATGGGGATTGTTCAAAAAGGGAGGAGAAAGAGAGAAAAGAAAAAAAAAATGAAGCTAGGTTAAAAATGAGAAGCATTTTGGTGATTTTGATCAATTTAATCCCAAGTTTGAAAATTTGACAACCTAACCCCCTCCCCTTTAAAATTTTTGGCTGAAATAGGTAGGGTGGGCTCCACTTGTGGGCTAAATTGATGCTAAGAGTATTTGCTTGTGGCCCAAATGCCCGAACGAAGCCCGAAACGCGAAAACACCGCTACGCGATTAAATATTCGGAGAGATAACGCGTACGCGATAAATAAAATATATAAACACCATATATATTCATATTGTCAAACCCCGTCCAAGACCCCCTGGACGAAATCATCAATATCTGGTTCCATTGCGATGATCGACTCCAAGTAATGTCTTTAGTATGAGCATATACACAGCGGGAGACTTAAATCATACCTGAGAATAAACATGCTTTAAAATGTCAACATAAAGTTGGTGAGATATAGGTTTGATGCTAGCAGCGTTATAACTATGGACCACAAGATTTCATATTTAAAAAAATATAATACACTCGCAAGTGTATGAAAAGCATTCCAAACAGTGGGCACCCGGTAACTAGCCTTAACAAGAGTGTGTACCCCTGAGTTATAATAGTATGTGCACCGAATCAAGTGCGTTCCGTTAACCTCGAAGTACTAAACACCCGTTCTTCTAGTTTAGTAGTGACTAGAACAACATCTGGGTGGGGGTGTAAAACCCTATAGATCTATCTTTAGGATTCGCGCCTATCAGTTCATAAACCAATAGTTAAAGTTACCAAGCTAGGGGATTTTTGATTCAAACCCATGTAGAACGTAATTTTAGTCACTTGTGTCGATAACGTAAATCATTTATAAAAATAGCGCATGTATTCTCAGCCCAAAAATATTTAAAGTTTAAAAAGGGACTATATACTCACCTAATGTATTTTGTAGTAAAAATACATATAACATCATTGATCAAATATAAGGTTGGCCTCGGATTCACAAACCTATAGCATTTATATGCATATTAATACATATACTCAAAATCAAACGAACCCACATATTATTAGCTATATACTTGTTATTTAACTGATTTATGTTATTACTTTATTAACTTACATATATTTATTTTATATATCTTACTTATCATAAAAGCAATGATAGAGTTAGGTTAAATGTGTTAGGTATATTTTTATGTAACTAATATTTATAATGTTAGTAATAATGATACAACTCTATGATAATATAAATTTTAATAAAATAATCGATTTAAAAATGATAATACTTTTAGTTTTAATAAAAACAACAATAATAATAATACTTGTATCAATAATAACTATAAAAATAACCATTTTATTACTAATAATAATTTTTGTAATAATTCATTAATAAAGATTACTTATAATAATAATGATAAGATTAATAATAATACTTAATACTTAATAAGAGCAATAATTATAATAATAATGGAATGTTTAAAAAAAAATGAGAACTACCTTGAAAATCAAAAAGAATTAGCCACAACCAGGCTCGAACCCTGAACCACTCTCTTAACCCGAACCATCCCTTAACCACTGGTCTGCATCTGTTTTTCTGACTAGTAACATACTCGTTTAAATATAACCCGAATTAACTCTTGTTTCTAATTTCTTCATCCTTTTCACAAATTCTAACGACTGGGGAAAAATTCTAAATCATAATAACAGGTGACCACACTTAATCTAATTTATCATCAATCATGATCATCAATATCGAATAATCTTACATTACGTCTTTTTTTTTATCATCTCCATGTCCATCATCTATTACATCATGAATCATCATCTCCATTTATCCTACCTGAATTATCTACACCCGTGAATTAGTCATCCTTGTTCTCATCATCTTCTTAATCTCCATCACATCACTAATAAGTCTTGTAATTCAAATGCAACAGCAAGAAAATAGCGAGGTACTTTACAGTATACTAAACCGATTATTACTTGCATGTGTATAGGTTTATTTATGTTGGGTCTTGACCCTATGACCCAAGAATACATACGGCCCAATTGTAAAGCAGAATGATTAGGCCCGTCCTAGAATTTGAAGACTTGCGGCCTAGTTTCGATCCATTTTAAATTTTCATTGTCGGTTTATACAACAGAAGCATGGTATTGGAATCGTGTAATTGAAGGGAACAACTATGGTCCACCATATTGACTAGCTAGCAAGTGGAGATTATCTTGTGTTAAAATATATTCGATTGGCAGACGACAAGCATGGAAAGAAGAAAATAATACGCATGCCTTCCCCACCTTTTCATCACTCATTATAACCTTAAAAAAAAATATAAAGCAAAGTCCCCACAACAACTTGGTCGACCATTGTGAAAAAGAAACGAAAGTAATTATACGTGTACCACTCAAGGAAATCATGGTTGTTATTGCACCTTTTCTGTCGTGGAAAGAAATATATATATGTATTTCATATATATGAAAAGGTGACGGTTTTTGGGGCTTGATCGAGCAGCAATCAAAACGTATATGGATTGTTAGAGTGGTGTTGTTCGAGGGTGAGGTGGCTTTTTGGTGAGGAAGATGAGGTGACGGGTGTGGAGTGGTGATACTCCGGTGAATAGCAGCAAAAATCAAATGTTTTTCTTTGAGTTTGGTCCGTTGTTCAGTAGCAAACAACAGGGACAATAGATGCAACAAAATGTGGTGTTTCACTGGTTGTTTTCACGGCTAACAGTGGTAGTAAAAGGCTGCTATTTAGACGGATATAGGGGTCGAGATACAGTAGCACAATGGAGGTGTTCGTGTGATTGTGTTGCATGGGTTTTGTGGGTGTTTGAAATCGATCACAAGACAAATAGAGGTAGTCATTCATGTTTTAATAAGAAGAGTAGGAGACCTGTTCAAGTGGAGTTCGGTTTATAAAACGAAGGTATGCTGTACTAATTTGATTATGTTTGTTTGTTGATCATAAACATAATCGTACAAAGTATGAGTACTAATAGAAATCGGAGTAGGTACACATAAGGGTTAGTTTGTTAATAGTGTTTTGGTGGGATTGAAGTTGCAGCAATAACGGCAGTGGTATTAGTTTGGTTATGATTTGAAAAGAAAAATGTAGAAGATCGACAACCCATTATATGGTTCGTAGCAGGAAGATTTCGAGAAGATAGTAGTCTCTCACATTTGTCATATAGCTTGATCGAAAATTGACGTATAACAAATAGCAGACAGGATTCGATTTGGTTTTGTAACAAGGGAATAAAACAGCTGGAAGAAAACAAATATGGAATAAGAAAGCTAACGGATTTTGGATTGTTCTGTTCAAGGTCGTGATTTGTACAGAATTGGCACATAAAGTATCAATTAGCAACAGTCTCTGATAATGATAGATAACAAAACTTGTGATGTAAATCGAATTTTATATATATACTGTATTTAATATAGTTATTTATCTGTACAAATATAATTTGTATACATATGTAAAATGTTTTTATATATAAAAATTGTGTTTTCAACTATATATATATATATATTCGTATGTATACCTATTTATATATTAATACTGGATTCTGCTTAAATACCTAGTTATATAATTGTAATTATATCTGTTTTATTATATAATGATATAATCCTATTAATAAAAATAATTATGATATATAATACATATACTATTATTAAAGATAATAATATTAATTGAGAATAATATTTATAATATTTATATAATAAATTATGCTTTTTAAATCTCATATTTATATATTATACCTATTCAAATAACAAATTTTTAATTATTTTAAATTATCTTTTATAGTAATCAAAACACCTAATAGTTCATTAATATATTTAAACTATTATTTATAATTATTTATATAACTATTTATATCTACAATTATATAAACACTCAAAGGTTCGTGAATCGTCAGGCATGGTCAAAAAGGGTATCTAATTATCTGAATATAGATTTCAAACTTTCTAGACTCAATATTACAGATTTTTGCTTATCGTGTCGGAAACATATAAAGTTTAAGGTTTAAATTTGGTCAGAAATTTCCGGGTCGTTACACATATGACATCAAAATATCATATTTAAAATAATTTGGATTTAAAAATCCCAAAAGTTTGACCGTTGGTTTAAAACCGAAATGATTCGCCGGATAGAAATCCGCGACACGTAGAAACGTATAACTTAAAATATGAATATAAATATTCACATAACATATAATAATTAATACATTATTACAAAAATAATATTATAGGTCATAGAAATGACGTGGCACAAATAACAATTAACGGTCGTTAAATAATTAACGACAAAAGATAACGAAAAAAGTAGGGTCGTTACAAGTAATAATAATAGTAATGTGATGATATTAATAATAACAATAATAATGATTTTAATATGTTTAATAATAATTAATAATAATAATAATAATATTAATAATAATAATAAAAATGATAATAATAATAATATTTATGATACTAATAATAACATTAGTTATAATAATATTAATATTATTAATCATAATAATAATATTAATAATAATAATAATATAACAACTTATACATATCAAATTAAATATATATATAATAATAATATTAATAATAATAATAATAAAAATATTAATATTAATATTAACATTAATAATAATGAAAGTAATGATAATAATATTAATATAACATTTATATTTTAACTTGTAATTACATTAATATTACAATTTATTAATTATATCATTTTTACTAATAATAACATATATTGAATATCTGATATTTATAAATTATATATATATATATATATATATATATATATATATATATATATATATATATATATATATATATATATACATACATACATATTTATTTACACACAATTGTTCGTGAATCGTCGATAGTGGTCGAAGGTCAAATGAATCCATGTAAACAGTTCAAAACTTTCTGAGACTCAATATTACAGACTTTGCTTATCGTGTCGGAAATATTAAATCATATAAAGATTAAGTTAAATTTGGTCAGAAATTTTCGGGTCGTCACATTTAATAGGTCAACGACCTATTTTCGGTGAATTATCACTTCCTCTCTGGGCACCAGGAACAAATAACAAAAGTTATGAAGAAAGGGTATGCTATAAAAAAATAAAATAAAATAAAGACAAAATTGCCTAAATCGTCCCCGTGTTTATGATTTTTTGCCCAAATCATCCTTGTGTTAACAATACTGCACAAATCATCCTTAAATGTCAAATAACGTCCCAAATTAGTCCATGACTTAACTTTTGTTAAACTCTCCGTTAGTCAAAAATACACGATTGATCCCTGAAGTTTCTTAAAAGATTGCAACAACGATCCTCTTCATCATCTTCAAGATGAAGCTTTAGTGAAGGCTTAAAACCAAATATGATTTAATCATCAGTGCATCATCCTGAGTTACTATCACTCCAGCCTGTAACATATATTGATAAACGTCATGACTTAAAAAATAATATAACTGAAAAAAAGTAGCAACAGATTTCTTTACAGCATAATTTGTCTTACCAAAAAGAATCTTAAATAAGTAATGTAGAACTCGAAGTTCATCCAATAGAAAATAACTTCATGTGCAAAATGTTTTTATTTCTATAATATGCTGCAAGTCCTATTAAGAAATGCCTTTAACTAGATCAACTAACAATGTATACAAATTGACAACTCCGGTGTTACACGAAATGGACTACAACCATCTAACATCCAACAATATACGAATCAAAGGAATTTTTAGATTAATCCCCTCGGCTATACTCACATCTAATTGTATTACCAACCTTCGATACACCAAAACCATGTCTACAAAAACTTAAATCTAACAATATAATAATAAATTTATACCATTTGTTGAAAACTCTTACCGTGTTGATAAAGAACTTATCGTGGGAAGTTTTATCATCCCAAACCAACAACAAAACACGAACCCCTTCTTCAGACTTATACTTTAACAACTCACCAAGGGTCAAATCCCCTCTCCTTGGTAATGGCTTAGTTGGTTCTCTGATCAATTTAATCTTATAAAAAATAGACCAACCAACAATATATATCATATGATGAGCCTCAGATATAGCATAACATATATCTTCCCAACACGAATCGTGCTGAAAAACCTTACCCCCATCCAATTCAATCACATGCATCTTACATTCAGGCCTAACATGTGCATCAATTGATAAATGAGAACATGAATTGGATACAAAATATCGATCCTAAAACTAAGCCTAATGTTCGCTGATCTTCATATTCTAACAACTAGCTCAGAATCATTCGAATTGAGAACGTCTTCTTCGTCATTCAAAAACTAAAGGCGTTTAGCTCTTCAGATCAAGTCAGCATGCTCCAAATCAAATTGTGCTATGTTTCTGAATCCTTATCACTCGATTAAGCTTCATGAATCATGAGATTGATCTGAAAAACATCACAGACTCACAGTGATTCAATTCTCAAAGTCAAACTTTTGTTCATATTGGTCAACGTTTTGATTAATGGATTCTAGTAATAGTGGTTTCATCGATTGCTTATTCTTTATAATTGTATATAGAAAGGAGCCACTATTAGCATGATAGTATTCCTCTTTTATGATGGCATGCTTGGTCAGGATATTATATCATACATATGTACAAAATCATGTTTCGTACATTTACAGTAGTATCAGGTTTGTTGTAGACAAAAATTTGCATATAGGCTATGTTAATTAGTTGAAGATTACGTGGATAGTCCATGTGAATAGTTTTTACGGACTCAATTAACCTTAGTTAGGGTGAGGGGTTAAATTGGGACTTTAAAATGGTTTTAAGGATGAAAAATGTAGAAAATAAAACACATGGATGAAATGGGAAAAAAGTAAAAAATACAGGGACAAAATGGGTAATTTTGTCATAAATAAATAATTTGATGATGAAAGAGCAAAGTCTCTAAATAAAGGCAAGAAAAACCCGAGAAGTTGCCCAAAGAAGGATTGCCGGAAGAGCCAAGAAAAATTCTAAACAAAGTCTTAGCAAAATCTGCATCTTCTGAAGAAACGTTTACGAAATTTAAGCCATTCTCTATCCAAAAATGGATACTCTAAAGAATTGAAATCTATTAATTCTATCTAAAAATCAAAAGATCTGGATACCTTTCACCATTCCATAAACTCCTCAACCAACCCTATAACACGTCTTCCTCTTGAAAGAATGCCTAGGAAGATTAGTGCCGTCCTTACTTAACTGGTGGAGATATCGATGCATTACCAAGCCTATGATGAGAACTGTTACACGACTGGATTCTAAGTGACAATACAATTAGATTAGGGAACCCTAAACACTTGAGTGATATGAGTGATCCGCTAGTGAGAAGCCTGGTCTTGTATACTCTGCATCTGAGAGTTGGAAAGTATGCCTTTTTCACTATGGACGTGATCGAAATCTAGCAGCTAAAACCATCGAAGTTCGAAACTTTTTCTAATACTTTCGAAAGATGTGACGACTTCTGATGAAGGCATAATAAAAGGATCAAAGGGTGGGTGAGGAAGAATCTATTAGAAATAACCTTATATTCCCGCTTTTTGCTTGAGGACAAGCAAAGCTAACGTTTTTACCCCCGATATTAGGCCTTAAATCTATAAAATTCCAAATCTATTGCAAAAATAATCGCTTTGTCGGTTGATTTTGTAGATTAAGTAATTATGAAGGCAATCCAAAAAGAATCAAGTAAACGGAGCTAAAACGAACAATCTAGAGCGAAAACGGTGAAAGACAAGAAATTAAGTTACGATCCAGTGATTTCAGCTGACCAGGCAAGCCAAACGTCCTACCAAACCGCTTGCCTGTATGGCAAACGGCCTGCCACACGGCCAGAACAAACGGGCATTGCAAACGGCTGATCTGATCAAACGGACACAGCAAATGGCCTGCCAAATGGCCTGCCAGTTGTTTGCTGGCAAATTTCAAGTCTATTTAAAGGGCTCTTTCCATCCATTCAACACGCACTCAATTTGCAATTCATTTTATATTTTCAAGTTTTTAGTTAGTTTTTAGTTGTAGCTAGCTTAGCTTTTATTTTCCTAAGGATATCCCGACGAGTTCATGCGATCTCGGGCAGATTTCTTCAGCCTTTTCAGGTTTTTATCCGAAACGCTTGTATTTTGTATTAAACATGTATTCTTACTTTTATGTTTAATAATGCGTTCCGATATTACCATGTTAGCTTGATTAATCTGTATGTTGCCATGATAGAAGTTTGGGTTAGCGTAGTTATGTTAAATTAGTACAGTTACTATTGTTATGCTGAACTTGTGAGTCTGATAGATTTGTATGCTAGCATCTTAAGGATTGACCAACCTAGGTTGTGATCAGGACTTGTCCACTTATATGAACTTAGCTATTTCATAGGATTAAGACCCCTGGTTATACCATATCTGAAGATTCTATGAACTCAGTATGGTCGGAGTTCCCGAGAGGCATCTAATGCGCTTTTAGGACACAGAACTTAGGAATTGAGACATGAATGAGCTAGTATGCCTATTGACTGTTCCAAGGAGACCTCTTATGAGCTGTTAAGATCTAGCTAGTGCCTTGACTGTGTGATCTAAACCTATTGCATGTTCTTATTTGATTGTTGCCCTAGGATTAAGTCATATCAACTGTTTAGGTATCTACTAGGTTTCTATCTGCATTACTTTCAGTATATCAACTGTAATGCTATATAATGTTTGATTTGGTATGATCTCATTAGTATGATGAAATGGTTGTTAGTTTTCAATTATGGTTTTGTTAACTTGATTCGACGGACTCCTTTCGTTTGTGATCAGTGTTCAATCAACACGGCACGTTGTTATTTAGTTAACTAAACTGATAACGAGGGTTAGGATTAGAACTCAACTCACTAATAAACCTAGTGCTTTACTGAGGATAACCTCCGAGGTATGGTTCACTTTCAATTATACAACCAAGTGACATACTTTTCACTACTCAACGAGAACTCTGAGAGTCTAGAGATAAGAAGGTCTGTGTAATTGGCTCATCTAACAAGATCTATACCATTCCAATCATAGATTTAACATCAAAATAATTACCCTTCCCTAACCCAAACTAATATCTTGGTCAACATTTCCTTGATCTACATACTCCGGATATCCTTCTAATTTATTTACTTTTCCGCATTTAGGACTATTAGTTTAAAACAAACTACTATCTTTACCCAGGTAATTTAACCAAAGACAATTATCCACTTGATCTTCAATTCGTTAAACCATTCAAAAACACGACCCTAGGTTAACTTACACCTTCTACATTAGAATATTTAAAAGTAAATTTAGGCCCCGCACAATAGAAATAAACCAAATCACTGTAGGCTACCTTGATCAACTGAACCTGACGTCCTGCGGCCTAACGACACCGCAAGAATAAAACCGTCTATTTCGGCCGTATCTTTGTAGTCATATCAGGCACCAAGAAATTGTCAGCAGAGGAAGAATCCCTCATTAAGTCTTTGTCCAAAACACCCAAGGAAATCTTGCCGATGGAAAAAGTTAGCAGAGATTTCCCGCCCCCAAACCCATGAAGCCACGCTTTGTGGTAGAAGAAAGCCAATACTGCTTTTTCATGAGGATAAGGGACATGACGTCGACGACTGTCGGTAACTGAAGAAGATTATCATTGAACGCCTTAAGCTAGGGGAGTTTAACCATATGAAACCTTCAAATAAAGGAGGCTCCGCCACTAGAAAGTTCGCATGGCAAAAAAGTAAAGATAAAGCACCCGAGAAAGACATTCACATGATACAAATGTGGCACTCGGGTCACGTTAGGAAAGATGAAGCGTTAGAAGAGTGGGAATTTGCACCAATCACGTTCCCAGCATTCTGGAAAGTTGTCCAACAGATTTACCTTTAACAGTTACTGCTACCATTGAACGATGTCGCGTATCACGAATCTACATCGATACGGGTAGTGCTGTTGACGTTATATACGAACATTATTTTGTGTAGTTGCCACAGGATGTAAGGGATAAGTTCAAACTGCAGTTACACCCCGTCGCGGGCTTTAAAGTTGAAACGACTTGGCCTCTGGGACGTGCTGTGACAACCCAAAAATTTCTGACCAAATTTAAACTTAATCATTATATGATTTCGACACGATAAGCAAAGTCTGTAATATTGAGTCTCAAAAATTTTGAAACTATATTCATGTAATCAATTAACCTTTGACTGTGCTCGACGATTCATGAACATTTATGTGTATATAAATATGTATATTTAATATATAGTTATATTAATTGAAAACGTTAACAAAGTATTAGATGTATAATACTTTACATGAACGTATTTTGTTTCAATATATCTATCAACGGAATTAAACGATAATACCAAATGAATGAATTATCAAATACATCGTGAGATGGTTACGGGTCTCTGTTGTGAGGTCCACGTTGATTGAAGAATCTTTCTTTTTAACGGTATTCAGAATAATTGATAAAGTAATCTATAAGTGAGAACAAAGTGTCAATTAATGAGAGTTAGACAAATATTAGTGAACATTTCTGTTTGATTTCCAATACATGCTTTACAATAATTGCCTCGTGACTTTTGATAAGATAACTATCTAACTTTCATATTATTTAATGTGAAAGTAAAATTTTGGAATATAGATAACTTAGAGAATGGATATCGACAAGTTAAGAAAAATTGACGTTTTACATTAAAATGATTTCATACGTTTATCTAACCTTCGGACTTTTTCTTACGCTTCATCAGCAAGCGGTAATTTAAAAACTTAAAAACCTATTATGAGTTATATACGATCTTACTTTTCCAAAATATTTTATGATATAACGATTTCCATTATTTTAACTTTTTAACAAAATAATTCTTAAATATATTTAGTTTGGAGAACAAAATTTTCATATTCATTTGATTTAGTTTTAAACGTACTAAAACGTTTTCAGTTTAAAAAGAACTTTATTATTAAAATGTTTAATAAGATAATATGTTTATGAATATAAAAATTTGAAGAAATTAATTAAAGCTTTGTATTATAAATTTTGCAAATTTATTTTTATTGTTTCAAAAAGCTGAAAGTATTACTAAATAATAATTTCGAAACGATTTTAAATTATATAATGAACTTTGAAATATATTTAGTTTTGAAAAATTATATATTATATTATTAAATAAATATTTCAAATTTATGTTTCGAAATGAAAGTGTATATATATATATATATATATATATATTACAATAAGATGTAGTATTAATTTAGTTATAAAATGTTTTATTTAAAATAATACTATTATATATATATGTATATGTATAAATAACGAGAAGTTGAATTAAAGAAGCAAATGACCAAAACACTCAAATGAATAAGTTATACTTTGAGTAAAATAGTTTATTGATGATTTAAGTCTAATTATTGTTAATGATACGCGTCAAGTAATGTAAAACACAAGTTTTCTAAGTGTATGAAAGGACGTTCGAAAAACCAGAAACGGGACATAAGTCGAACGTCAACGTACAAGTCATCGGAACTAAAAGTACAAGTCAACTACGCTCGAGAATATAATATAATATATATATAATTATATAAATTTAATATATATATATATATATATATATATATATATATATATATATATATATATATATATATATATATATATATATATATATATATATATATATATATATATAAAATATATAATAAAAACCGTCTACAGGAAAAAGTTAAAACATTGTGAGCTGGAGCTGGGGAGGCTGCGATCGCGGGCCCAATTCACTCATATCCTCCACGATCGAGGAGTAAGAGTTTCCAGAACTTGGCTATAAAAGCTCGAGCATTTCGGTCGATTTCATTTCATCCAAACATCTATCTCTCTGATCTAATATATATACTCCAGATATTATTTATTTTAATTATTATTATTAATATTATTAAGATTAATATTATTATCAATCTTGTTATTATCGTTATTATTATTAGTATTATACATAAAATAATACGACGGAGTGATGCTCGAGTGATCTAAAATGGGTTTTCAAAATGGGTTTAAGTTATGGAATTATGGGTTATAGCTATGGAGGTTATGGGTATTGTTCGAGGGTATTGTTCGTGAGGTCAAACGAGTGTTTATCATCTCCGATGTGTCTACGTACTTTCCTGCAATATTGAATCCCAATATTGATACGTGAGCATTCATATCTTATCTTTTATATATTAATAGTGTATCCCTGACTAGTGCTCGTGTATATATGATTATGCATGCTTGTATGCTTAAGTTTATCGTTAAATAGTTTATGATAAATCACGAATTTGATACATATGCTACTGATATTAGGTATATGATATGCATGTCGTTGGAAAGCTGGCGAAAAAGTAATAACTTTTCATTTAGATATCGTATAGTTTCGATGAATGGATTAAAAGATATTGTCAACTGAATTATCATTAATTCTAATATTATTATTATTATTATTATTACTATTCTCGTTATGGGTATCGTTATTATTATTATTATCTTATTATTATTATTATTATTATTATTATTATTATCATTATCGTTATCAATATAAGTATTATCATTAAAATTGTTATTGTTATTATTAATACTATCATTATTATCACTAAGGTTATTATTAATAATAATATTATTATTATTATTATTATTATTATTATTATTATTATTATTATTATTATTATTATTATTATTATTATTATTATTATTATTATTATTGTTATTGTTATTATTATTGTTATTGTTATTATTATTATTTTTATTATTATTATTATTATTATTATTATTATTATTATTATCATTATAATAATTATTAGTATTATCATTAGTATTATTATAATTATTATTATTAGTATCATTATCATTAACACTAATATTAGTATCATCTAATTATTATGATTACTATTATTATGAATGCGATATAAAAGAGGACTAAAAGCTATTAAACAAATCGATTAGGAAATAATGAGTATAAGTATCATGATGAAATTAAAATATTGTAAGATATTAATTTAGATAAAAATATCATTTTCATTATTTTTATCATTATTATTATTATTATTATTAAAAGTATCATTAATATTAAAACTATCATTTTTATTAAAATTATCATTTTTAATAGAAATATCATTGTTATTATAAAATATCATTATTATTATCATTTTAGTATCATTATTATTAAAAATTTTCATTTTGAATAGAATTATTATTTTTATATAAAATATTATTATTATTATAGTTAATATTAAAAAGTATCGTTATTATTAAAATTATCATGATTAGAATTATCATTTTATTATAATTAATATCATCATTAGTAAATATAAATGTTATTATTATTATTAGTAGTAGAATAATTATTATTATTATTACAAAATAATACAACTTTTACTCATTATTATTATTATCAATATTATTTTATTAAATAAATATATGATGCAAAGATATTTTTACCACACGTAATATAATTACATTAATAATACATATCACTATATTTTTATGATACTGAGTAAACTGTATAAATTTTATTACTTGAGATATATAAAAGTATATTTTTATCATATATAAATTTTAATATAAATTTTTATTTATTAATAAATGACTTGTATTATTTACTCTAATAAAATTTGATCAATATATTTAAATATATAAAACAACTATATTTTAGTTATATAATAAACATGTATAGATTTTGGAAGTCATTTTGAGTCAAGTTGACTTTTGTTGACTTTTGCAAATCGGTCTCGAGCATTAGGATTGTGATACACTATGACCTGACCTAGCTTGTTAGACATTTATCTGACCAACATATACTAATATAGGTTCATGAATCCGATGCCAACCTTGCACTTGTTCAGTGCCGCCATTTGCATTATTGCTACGAAATACAGTATCGTGAGTTCATTTGATCCTTTTTTATTAAATGTTTTTGCAATATATATCTTTGGGACTGAGAATACATGAAATGCTTTTATAAATGTTTGACAAGATAGACACAAGTAAAACATTCCTCTAATGAATTAGTTGGACGTTATAATTGCCACTAATTGACGTGAATATTTCCCACTGATTATTATAGCTTGGTAACCTAAGAATTAGTTGGACGTTATAATTGCCACTAATTGACGCGAATCCTAAAGGTAGCTACCGGGTTTAACACCCCCACCTAGAATGTTTACTAGACAGTAGAGCTACTGGGCGTGGTGTTTAGTACTTCGAGGTTTATATATTTATACAGACGAGAGGTTCTGTTTTGGGGATATTATTTATGCGCATTAAATGTTAAGTTCGGTTACCAAGAAAAGGTTATATATAAAGAGAATGATTTTATACACAGGTTATGTGTATGTTATTTTGTACACGAGATATGTGTACGGTTATTAAAAATTGCGAGGCAACCTACGGGGGAGAAAAGGATACGAACCTACTCTGCCAAGCATTATGAAAAAATGGTTTCGTACACGAGATAGGTGTACTGTATTTAAATCTTGTGGTCTATCAAAATTACTGAATCTTATGGTTTTACGATAAACTTATGAACTCACCAACCTTTTGGTTGACACTTTTAAACATGTTTATTCTCAGGTATTAAAGAAATCTTCCACTGTGCATTTGCTCATTTTAAAGATATTACTTGGAGTCATTCATGACATATTTCAAAAGATGTTGCATTTGATTCGTTGAATTCAACAAGATTATAATTAAGTCAGTTATAGTTTGGATATGTTATGAAATGGTATGCATGCCTGTCAACTTTCAATGAAATGAAAGTTTGTCTTTTAAAAATGAATGCAATGTTTGTAAAATGTATCATTTAGAGGTCAAATACTGAAATGACCCGTTCATATACATTATAAATGATTCACAATAGTTGATTACATCTCGAGGTATTTGACCTCTATATGATACATTTTACAAACATTGCATTCGTTTTTAAAAAACAAACTTTCTTTACATCAAAAATTGATGGCATGCATACCATTTCATATTACATCCAACTATAATTGACTTAATATTAATCTTGATGAACTCAACGACTCGAATGCAACGTCTTTCAAAGTATGTCATAAATGATTCCAAGTAATATCCTTAAAATGAGCTAATGCACAGTGGAAGATTTCTTTAATACCTGAGAATAAACATGCTTTAAAGTGTCAACCAAAAGGTTGGTGAGTTCATTAGTTTATCATAATCAATCATTTTCGTAATAGTAATAGACCACAAGATTTCAGTTTCCATAAATATCCGTACACTCGCAAGTGTATAAAAGTATTCTATAAGTTGTTGAGCGCTTCGGTAACCATACTTAACAATTAATGTGGCATATTTCCTTTATTACGAAATCTCCCTACACTGTACCAAGTGTAGTAAAAACAAAGTACTATGCAACCGTTTACGATACTAGAGCGACTAGCCCGGTCGGGGTTGTCAAACTCGATAGATCTATCAATAGGATTCGCACTTACATGCTCTTAAAACATGTAAATATTAGTTACCAAGCTATTAGGGAAAAATATGCAAAGTGGTACAACTCAATGTAGAATATGTTTTTAGTACTTGTGTCCATTTCATAAAACAGTTATAAAACAGTGCATGTATTCTCAGCCCAAAAATATATATAAAAAGGGAGTAATGAAACTCACAATACTGTATTTCGTAGCAACTATGTATATGACGACACTGAACAAGTGCAGGGTTTGTCTCAGATTCACGAACATATATCAATTATATATATTTATTAACATATAATATTGATAAAACAAGTTTATATATTAATTATATAATATTTTTACTTGTTTAAGTTAGTAATTAGTTGTTAGTCTTTTTTTAAATCTTATATAGATTTCCTGATTTTAAATAGTCAACTCCCGATAGGTATATCTCATAGTGTGTTCGAATTCTATAGGTCTAAGAGCCATCATTGGAAAGGTATTTGAGTCCTATAACCAGCCATAATTGGCATATGTTCTGAATCGGAGTAAAGGTTAGTTAAAATTTCATTTTGTCACAGGTGCGTAAATCTGTCCGCACAGTTCAATAATTCGTCATAGTAACAGTCCGTAGGCTATGAAAAATAGCTAAACTCAATATTTTTAATTTTCCTTCTATATTTTAGTTATTAATATATACACTAACAGATGTTATCAAGGAAAATAGCCCAGGTCTTAGTTAGCATAGTTTTCTAGTTAGATTGATTAAGCATACAACATTAATCTTAGCCAAATCTTTCGGTTCATAAATTATTTGTTACTACATGGTTTTTAATGAATCAAGTTGTTGGAGACTCCTTAATATGTGGTGTTTTTAAAAAATAATCGAAAAGTTTTGGTTTCATAGTCGAAGTTAGGCTTATGCCCTTAACTTGTAACGGTGGACAGATTCGGATAAAATTTGTCATCAGTCAACTAATGAATTTTTGAAAAATACTTTCACTTCGTCTAAAATCATGAAAAAATTACAGAAATCTTGATTCATATATATTAACATATATCCAGAGTTATACGCTCTAAAACAAAGTTTAAGATAGCTTTTAAATTCGTGTGTCAAAACAGTTTTCAAGAACCGAAAGAGACCAATTGTTGTATATTAAGTTCTAAGGTGTTATACATATATACAAGTTATAAATTCTTATAATAACTTAATATAATGTCATATTACATATAAATAAGTGTTTTTAAAGTCAAGTTAGTAAGGTTACATTAGTTTATAAACATGCTTGGTTTTCACCAAAACAAGTTCTAGTTTTTACAAGTTTTATAAACTTATTAAGATAGCAATAGAGTAGGAATTTAACAAGAGTTTTAAGAAGTGTTCTACCTTGATTTTGAAGCTAGATTATTAGGAAAATGCTTGGTGATGATCTAGTATGAAGATAAAAGTATTTTGAGAGAGTAATTTGGAGTAAAGAATGAGAAAATGGAATGAAAAAATGGGGTGGTACATATGGACGAATTTTAAGTTAATAATGGAGTCATATGATGCCAAAATGGTTAGTAAACTTGTGAATTTTTGTCTCATGACTCATTAACAAGACAAAAGATGCTGGGATCCAAAAATGGGGCTGCAAAGGAGTGTATTTTTCAATAGTTATACATCTATAAGCTGCGTATTAGACGGGTAAAAATACCGTAAAAATACGAATAGAATTCATGAGGAAATAGAATGCAAATATGAGTATAGCTACCTTTGTTGAATATACTTATGTTAATATATGTATTTAAGTCTTTCAAAAGTGTATTAATACATCTTAATACAATACATATATATTCATTTTAACATAAGGGTTATTACGTCGTTAAATGTTACATATATATATTGTTTTCGAAACCCTTAAGTTAGTAGTCTCAATTTATATATATAAAACACATTATTAATATACTTAATGAGATACTTAACTATCATATATTCAAGTTAGATATAATCCATATATTCATATATATAAATAAGTATATATTTATTACAAGTTATGACGTTCGTGAATCGTTGATCAAATGGTTGGTCAATTGTTTGTATGAAACTCATTTCAAAAGTTTTAAAACTTGTCAAAATTTATTGCTTATCATGTCGAAATAATGTTATCATATAAAGATTAAGTTTAAATTTTGGTCGGAAATTTCCGGGTCGTCACAGTACCTACCCGTTAAAGAAATTTCATCTCGAAATTTGATTGGGATCGTCATGGCTGACAATAAGTATGTTTTCATGACGCATAAGAGCTGAAAATTAGAGTTTTATCATCATTGGGTAATATAGATAAATCAATTTGATTTTGTGAAGAGTACGAGTGAAGCTATCGCAAAAGAGTGAAAATGAGTAAATACATGTTCGTCTTATCCGGTGATGTAGCCACGGTTGATTTTTGGAATTCAAGGAATTCTAGAAGAAAATCTTCGAAATCTAAATAAGATTTGATTCTTCGAAAATTAAGGAAATTAGGATCCTCTTTGGTTAGATGCGATAATCTGTTTTGATTGCCCTGTCGGATATTTCATTATAAATCCACCCTCTTCATGTCCTTATTTCCACAGCTCATACCTTCTATTCTTCCTCCCTCAATTCATACTTTAAAGTATTCGTCAATATACTCCATCCAGTTCTGATTCTTGATATACTCATAACTTTCATATCTGTCATTCTTCTTTTTCATCTGCCGTCGGAGGAATCTATTTACTTCTACTATACTCTTGGTTTTCTAGTGTTTTTGGTTCTCCCGTGTCTTTATATTGCTATATGCATCGATGTACACGGTTTGTAATTTTTGAGTTGTTGTTGGGCTTTATTTCTTCCCTTATACTTCGGAATCCCTGCTTCTGTCTTTCTATAATCATTGACATCCACAGTTAATGCTTTCTCATATTTGCTGCAGTTTATACTCCCATTTATATTTCGGAGCTTCATGCTTTTGTTTTCTCTTCGCAAGTAATGGTCCCGAATTTGTAGGTATGGAGTTTCGAATGAACAATGATTAATGTTCTAAGAGAGAAATTGAAATGGCACGATCTTGATTTGTTAAATTACCAGAATATCCTGGTAAAGACTGAATTATCAAGAAAATATTTTCTTGATATTTTTAGAGGTTTAATAGAATACCAGAGTCATGTAACATGGCACATGATGACGGTATGGTCTATGAATCGTCATGTCCCATTAGAAACTCAGCATGACTTACTGTAATATAATCACGTTGATCAAGTGTCATTATATTATACTAACTCATGTTTAGTTCCCAACATTACTTCAAAAACATTCATATTTTACACTCGAAGGTTTCAGAATTTAGAAACTAAAACAGTTTCCTTTCTGATGTAATACTGATATCGCGGAAAGATAAAAGATTTCAGTTAAGAATAGTTATGAAAATATCTTCAGAAATATGGAGGATATTTATAATGAAAGATATAATGATATCTTAGAATATTTAAGATAAGAGGATGATGAAGAATATCGTCTGCAAGGGTTTTAGAGTAAAGAGCAAGGTAATTGCTAAGCATTTCAGCAGACACTGAATCATTTGGATTCTTTGAAGGTAGATTTCGTCTTTGTAATTTGTCCACAGTCTCCTTCATAGTTTGCTCAATCCGTTTTCCAGTTCCAAACCTTCTCTTTTTCTGAGCTTTGCCAACACACTATTCTTTATCATCAAACTTTTGACTGTTAAGGTCGTTTATAGTTTTTACTGCTTCATCAGCAGTTTTCCAAAATTCGGAGAACTGATTCACGGTTTAGGGTGTTTTTCAGAAACTTCACATTCGAAGTATGTAAGTCTTGGAGATAGACGTTATATGTACACATATAACTGTTCGTGTATACATGCTGCGAGATTTCAAAATACTGATTGCTGGTTCCCAGTAATTGGTATGAAAATTCTTGTTACAAGATGCTGATGAGTAAATGATGGGGTTTCGATAAATATAATTACTTTTCGGAAAGTCAAAGATCAGTGAAGTTGTTGGTAAGTTTATTGCTAATGTGATGGGACATAAACGGTTCCCCGGTAACGATGGCGAAAGGGCAACGTATATATCAAGGTTATAATAAGGCTGTTTCGACTGAAAAGTTGAAGTTGACTTTCTGGAGCTGTGATAAAACTGTCTATTTTGAAAAGGAATTGAAAAATTATTTTAGCTAATAAATGCCAAAGGGTCTGACATGGATACGTGTTAAACTATGACTTTGGTTTCGAGTTTTTATTTTTTTTCAGGTACAAAACTGTGGGTAACATGTGGTTGAATCATTATCTCGATTGTTCATTATTTGAAGTGTCTTCAGGAATTTCGAAGGGTTTGAACACAGATTGTAATCGTTAATATAAATATGATGTTCTAGCAAAGTTTTGAAGTCAAAGTATAGTTTTGAAAGATATAAGAATTCTAAGAGTGATGATACCGGTTATGTCTCGAATTGAATTCTGTAATTTCAAAATCAGGATATGTATTTGAACTTGAATGAGTATGGTTGTTTCGATTTCTATGAAAGAATGTATATTGTTGTGAAAGTAGTGAGTATAGTTGCTGATTTGCTGAACCAGAATCGAAGATTGTATAGTGTAAGATGTTAATTGTGAATTTATATATTTCTCGGGTATTACCTACCTGTTAAAAAAATTTCACAAATAATGTTTTGTACCAGAGAATTTTATTACAGTCTTTATGAAAATATATATATATTTTCTTCAGATGTAATACATATTTGATGAGTTAATACTAAATTAAGCTCATTTGATCTTAGGCTGGAATTAGAAATGAATAATCTCTAACATTAGAGATTTCATAATCTTCACAGAGTATTTCACTACTGTAATTAATACTTCATTATACGCGTTGTTGATTAGTAATGATGTCCACGGTGATTCTTGAACTGTCAGAGCTTGTGATGTTATAGGTGCTGCTAGTGCTGATGATGCTGACGGTACTGACGGTGCTGGTGATTCTAACGGTACTGTTGATGCTGATGATAGAACAAGTCTAGCTTGTAAATCACGTACCATTCTTGCCAGGGTTTCTATTTTAGTTTATTCATCAGATTTATGGTTAGGGCTAGAATAGATAATCTCTAAGACTTTGGAGATTACATAATCGCCGCGGAGTGTTTCTCCAATAAAATTATGAATCAACACTTCATCGTTTGTTGTTGTTGGTATTCCTTAGTATCTACAGAGCGTATGACATTGGTGCTCATGGGACAGATTGTAAAGTTGAGGTTTACGACGCGGTTGTGGTTGGGGGTGGTAATGGCACTGTTGGCGATGATGATGGTGGTACTGGTTATGCTGCTGGTGCTGCTGCTGGTGTTTGTAACCTTTGCACCATATTCTCCAAAGCCACTACCCGAGCGCGAAGCTCGTTGAATTCTTCTATTACACCGGGGTGATTGTCGGTTCGGACGAGCGGATAAATAAAATCTAGAATTTGGTATAGTATATAATCGTGACGAGATACTCTGGAAATGAGAGAGAAAATGGTGTTTTGGACAGGTTTGCCGGTAAGTGCTTCAGGTTCTTCGCCAAGAGGGCAATGTGGTGGATGGAAAGGATCGCCTTCTTCTTGTCTCCAATGATTAAGGAGGCTACGAACCCATCCCAATTCATCCAGAATAGATGATGGCTGATTGGTTGATCCATTCCAATCACACTACTTTCGGAGCTTGAGTGAGATTCCATTTCGGAATTCGAGGGAGTTGAACTAATGACGAATTCCATTTCGTACTATTGAATAAAGGATTTTTCGATATGAAATGATTTTCTGGCTATCGGGTGGTATTTCAATTACATAGAATATCTATATATATAGAGCAAAAGGTTTCGTAGATTACGGAGGAATTTACGGATTATGTCAGGCAAAGTTTACAGTAACAGATACGCTAAGATATGAATTAGCATATACGCTAAAATATGAACTTTGTCTATACACTATTTATGCAATCAATGCAGTAAGATGTGTCTAGACTAAGAATGATAAGCATGTAATTTTCTAAGGGTGATAAGCAGATGATTTCCGACTAGAAATAATAAGCAAAACTTTTGACATGCAATTAAGGTCGAAGTTTAGACTCACTAATGCATCTTAATAACTATCCGTTAGACACACTAATGCAAGACATGGTTCGCTAAGACCACCTCTCTGATACCAACTGAAATGACCCATTCATATACATTATAAACGATTCACAATAGTTGATTACATCACGAGGTATTTGACCTCTATATGATACATTTTACAAACATTGCATTCGTTTTTAAAAGATAAACTTTCTTTACATCAAAAATTGATGGCATGCATACCATTTCATATTACATACAACTATAATTGACTTAATATTAATCTTGATGAATTCAATGACTCGAATGCAACGTCTTTCAAAGTATGTCATAAATGATTCCAAGTAATATCCTTAAAATGAGCTAATGCACAGCGTAAGATTTCTTTAATACCTGAGAATAACATGCTTTTAAATGTCAACCAAAAGGTTGGTAGTTCATTATTTTTTCATAATAAATCATTTTTGTAATAGTAATAGACCACAAGATTTCAGTTTCCATAAATATCCGTACTCTCGCAAGTGTATAAAAGTATTCTATAAGTTGTTGAGTGCTTCGGTAACCATACTTAACAATTAATGTGGCATATTCCCTTTATTATGAAATCTCCCTACACTGTACCAAATGTAGTAAAAATGAAGTACTATGCAATCGTTTATGATACTAGAGCGACTAGCCCGGTTGGGGTTGTCAAACCCGATAGATCTATCAATAGGATTCGCGCTTACATGCTCTTACAACATGTAAATATTAGTTACCAAGCTATTAGGGAAAAATATTCAAAGTGGTACAACTCAACGTAGAATATGTTTCTAGTGCTTGTATTCATTTCGTAAAACAGTTATAAAACAGTGCATGTATTCTCAGCCCAAAAATATATATAAAAAGGGAGTAAGGAAACTCACAATACTGTATTTCGTAGCAATTATGTATATGACGGCACTGAACAAGTGCAGGGTTTGTCTCGGATTCACGAACCTATATCAATTATATATATTTATTAACATATAATATTGATAAAACAAGTTTATATATTAATTATATAATAGTTTTACTTGTTTAAGTTAGTAATTAGTTGTTAGTCTTTTTTTAAATCTTATATAGATCTCCTGATTTTAAATAGTCAACTCCCGATAGGTATATCTCATAGTGTGTTCGAATTCTATAGGTGTAAGAGCCATCATTGGAAAGGTATTTGAGTCCTATAACCAGCCATAATTGGCATATGTTCTGAATCGGAGTATATGTTAGTTAAAATTTCATTTTATCACAGGTGCGTAATTCTATCTACACAGTTCAATAATCCATCATAGGAACAGTCCGTAGGCTATGAAAAATAGCTAAACTCAATATTTTTAATTTTACTTCTATATTTTAGTTATTAACATATACACTAACAAATGTTATCAAGGAAAATAGCCCAGATATTAGTTAGCATAGTTTTCTAGTTAGATTGATTAAGCATACAACATTAATCTTAGCCAAATCTTTCGGTTCATAAATTATTTGTTACTACATGGTTTTTAATGAATCAAGTTGCTGGAGACTCCTTAATATGTTGTGTTTTTAAAACATAATCGAAAAGTTTTGGTTTCATAGTCGAAGTTAGGCTTATACCCTTAACTTGTAACGGTGGACAGATTCGGATAAAATCTGTCATCAGTCAACTAATGAATTTTTGAAAAATACTTTCACTTCGTCTAAAATCATGAAAAATTACAGAAATCTTGATTCATATATATTAACATATATCCAGAGTTATATGCTCTAAAACAAAGTTTAAGATAGCTTTTAAATTCGTGTGTCAAAATAGTTTTCAAGAACCGAAAGAGACCAATTGTTGTATATTAAGTTCTAAGGTGTTATACATATATACAAGTTATAAATTTTTATAATAACTTAATATAATGTCATATTACATATAAATAAGTGTTTTTAAATTCAAGTTAGTACGGTTACATTAGTTTATAAACATGTTTGGTTTCCACCAAAACAAGTTCCAGTTTTTACAAGTTTTATAAACTTATTAAGATAGCAATAGAGTAGGAATTTAACAAGAGTTTTAAGAAGTGTTCTACCTTGATTTTGAAGCTAGATGATGAGAAAAATGCTTGGTGATGATCTAGTATGAAGATAGAAGTATTTTGAGAGAGTAATTTGGAGTATAGAATGAGAAAATGGAATGGAAAAATGGGGTGGCACAGATGGATGAATTTTAAGTTAATAATGGAGTCATATGATGCCAAAATAGTTAGTAAACTTGTGAGTTTTTGTCTCATGACGCATTAACAAGAAAAAAGATGTTAGGATCTAAAAATGGGGCTGCTAAGGAGTGTATTTTTCAATAGTTATACATCTATAAGCTGCGTATTAGACGGGTAAAAATACCGTAAAAATACGAATAGAATTCATAAGGAAATAGAATGCGAATATGAGTATAGCTACCTTTGTTGAATATACTTATGTTAATATATGTATTTAAGTCTTTCAAAAGTGTATTAATACATCTTAATACAATACATATATATTCATTTTAACATAAGGGTTATTACTTCGTTAAATGTTACATATATATATTGTTTTCGAAACCCTTAAGTTAGTAGTCTCAATTTATATATATATATATATATATATATATATATATATATATATATATATATATATATATATATATATATATATATATATATATTATTAATATACTTAATGAGATACTTAACTATCATATATATATATATATATATATATATATATATATATATATATATATATATAACACATTATTAATATACTTAATGAGATACTTAACTATCATATATTCAAGTAAGATATAATCCATATATTCATATATATACATAAGTATATATTTAATACAAGTTATGACGTTCGTGAATCGTCGAACAAATGGTTGGTCAATTGTTTGTATGAAACTCATTTCAAAAGTTTTAAAACTTGTCAAAATTTATTGCTTATCATGTCGGAATAATGTTATCATATAAAGATTAAGTTTAAATTTTGGTCGAAAATTTCCGGGTCGTCACAAATACCTCGCGATGAAATCAATTATTATGTAACGTTTATAATCGATATGAACGGGGCATTTTACGTGTAAGTATTGACGTGACATTAGGAGATGATTGATAATGCTAAAAACGAACATATATTTCATAGCATTATTCCTCAAGAAAGACAAGCTTTTAGTTGCAATTGTTCTATTTACTAGTGATATTCGTTTAAATAATAAAAGGTGAAGACAAAAGACAGATTCGACGAATTGAAGACGCAAACGACCAAAAAGCTCAAAAGTACAAAAGACAATCAAAAAGGTTCCAATTATTGATAAGAAACGTCTCGAAATTACAAGAGTACAAGATTCAAAACGCAAAGTACAAGATATTAAATTGTACGCAAGGACGTTCAAAAATCCGGAACCGGGACCAGAGTCAACTCTTAACGCTCGACGCAACGGACTAAAAATTACAAGTTAACTATGTATATAAATATAATATAATATATAATTAATTATATTAATTATATATATATATTATATTTATAAATAAAAACCGTCGGCAGAGAAAGACTCCAAGGGACTGAGCTATAATTTCATTCTCCGCGACTCGCGGAGTTTGAAGGCCAAAATGGCCGCGAGTCGCGGAGCCTCCAGTTTTGAAACTCCCTATAAAGCAAACCGAAATCTGATCATTTTCATCATCTTTCTTCTCCTCATTCATACGATATATTTATATTTATAATTTATATTTTAATTTTAATTTTAATTATAATTCTAATAATAAGGGTATGTTAGCGAATATTGTAAGGGTGTAAGTCGAAATTCTGTCCGTGTAACGCTACGCTATTTTTAATCATTGTAAGTTATGTTCAACCTTTTTATATTAATGTCTCGTAGCTAAGTTATTATTATGCTTATTTAAAACGAAGTAATCATGATGCTGGGCTAATTACTAAAATTGGGTAATTGGGCTTTGTACCATAATTGGGGTTTGGACAAAAGAACGACACTTGTGGAAATTAGACTATGAGCTATTAATGGGCTTTATATTTGTTTAACTAAATGAAAGTTTGTTAATGTTAATATAAAGATTTACAATTAGGCGTCCCTATAAATTACCATATACACTCAATCGGACACGATGGGCGGGGTATTTATATGTACGAATAATCGTTCATTTAACCGGACACGGGAATGGATTAATAGCCACTAGAATAATTAAAACAGGGGTGAAATTATGTACAAAGGACACTTAGTATAATTGATAACAAAATATTAAAACCTTGGGTTACACTCAGTCGACATCCTGGTGTAATTATTAAACAAAGTATTAAAATCTTGTTACAGTTTAAGTCCCCAATTAGTTGGAATATTTAACTTCGGGTATAAGGATAATTTGACGAGGACACTCGCACTTTATATTTATGACTGATGGACTGTTATGGACAAAAACCAGACGGACATATTAAATAATCCAGGACAAAGGACAATTAACCCATGGGCATAAAACTAAAATCAACACGTCAAACATCATGATTACGGAAGTTTAAATAAGCATAATTCTTTTATTTCATATTTAATTTCCTTTATTTTATATTTAATTGCACTTCTAATTATCGCACTTTTATTTATTGTTATTTAATCGCATTTTTAATTATCGTACTTTTTAATTATCGCAATTTTATTTTATCGCACTTTTATTGCAATTTCATTATCGTTATTTATTTTACGCTTTAAATTAAGTCTTTTATTTATTTAATATTTTACATTTGGTTTTAACTGCGACTAAAAATCGACAAACCGGTCATTAAACGGTAAAAACCCCCCTTTATAATAATAATATTACTTATATATATATATTTGTATTTTTATAAAAGTAAACTAATATAGCGTTGAGCTTTGCTTAAAAAAGATTCCCTGTGGAACGAACCGGACTTACTAAAGACTACACTACTGTACGATTAGGTACACTGCCTATAAGTGTTGTAGCAAGGTTTAAGTAGATCCATTCTATAAATAAATAAATATCTTGTGTAAAATTGTAGCATATTTAATAGTTTTTCCTAGTAAAATATAAACTATTTCGTATCCCTTAGCTTTGACATTAAGTATTTTTGGCGCCGCTGCCGGGGAAAACTCTTAAACGCCGGAAGCGCAACGCTAATATAAAAAAAAAAAAAAAAAACGTTTTAAATATTCGAAAATATAAAAAGAAAAACAAAAATATAAATATTTTTAGGAGTTTGATAAATATTTAAGTTTTATAAAGTTTCTTTGTTTTTATAAAAACATAAGTTTTATTTAAGTATTTTGTTTTTTTTATTTAAAAACATATAAATATAAAAAAATATATATAAATCAAGTTTTAAAATTTTTATTTATAAAATTATAAAGTGATTCTATTTTTATTTAAGTTTTAAATATAAGTTTTATTTATACACATATTATTTTTTTTTTAAACAGAAAAAATTAAAAACAGAAAATAAAATAAAAAAATAATAAAGAAAAACGCGTCGAATTTAAACCTGTCAGCTGAATTTTGGAACCCCGCGAGTCGCGGGGTTTGATGTTTTAAATACCGCAAGTCGCGGAGCTGCTCTGACACGCTGACAGAACCCTAATTTCACATTAATTACGGATTATATTATAATTATTAATATAAAACCCTAATTAGTTTTTAATTAATTATTAATTTTAGTTTTTATTATTATTTTGTTTAATTAGTTTAATTAAAATATTAAATTAATTGTTTTAATAAATAAATAATATAAAAATAATATTTTTATAAAAATTGTAATTTTTACAACTTTTTGTATATTTTTATATTTTGTCCCTTTTTAATCTCTTTAGCGTAACTTTTGTATTTTTAGCTCATATTTAGTTTTAAACTTAGTTTTTGCCATAGTCATTTTTACTCCTAGATTTTTAAGCTTTGCCGTAGAATTCCTTAAGTGCTTTTTCTTTAGATTAAGATTTAGGTGCTTTAGAATTTTGCGACGCCTTTTTAAGTTTTAGTTTCTTTTTAAGTTATTTCCATTTGGGATTTAGTTTTTCCTGTAAGCTTTAATATTTTTAGACACCTTTTACTATGTATCAATTATCATTCCAATTAGTAATCTCAATTTGCGATTATAATTTTAAGTTAGTTGTAGTAATAAGGTTAGGTTAGTCAAGTATTTTTAAGTTTTATAAGTTTCTTTTATTTTTTTCGTCACCTTTTATTTTTCAACCATTTTTCTTTTTCGACCTTTTTCGACGAACTCTTTTTCTTTCTTATTTCTCGCTATTCTAGTTTTAGGACATAGATTTTTATTCTACTTCTTCTCTAAATTTCTTAAAATTACGAAAATTTATTTTAAGTGGTTAAATTAATAGACATCAAAATTTTCTGGTTCGTAGTAATAGTTGGATTTGTACGTGGACTGGGTTATTGGAGCCAAACAGTCCTCAATTATATTGAGACCAAACGAATCCTGCCCCTCTGCTGCATCTTTTGGCTATTCGAAACGTGGGCAAAATCAGAAAAGTCTATTGATTGGATAACTTATTATAATTTTTCTTTCCTTTTTAAAACTAATAGGATATTCAGTGAATGCACCGAGCAAGACGTTCACCACCTTTTGTACGTTCACCACCTGTAACTAGATCAAGACATTTAGCAAATATAACCGCCGTTGATTTTTCTTTAGAATCGTCATCCAGTCAACCAAGTACTTCAGTTCAAATTTCCGATAATCCATTTTTTGAACCCAACCTCACAATTGAGAATCCGGAGAATATTCAGGAACGGTTCGTAGATCCTGAACCACTAAACTTTCCTCCGGAGCCACCAATCATTCAAACAGAGATTGTTGAGGAACGAACCATTAAATCAGAATCATCTAGTGATACCGATTCAACAAATTCAATTATGGAGAATCTGGAACCTTTAAGTATGGAAGACCGAATGAGAGCTAAACGCACTGGCCAAGGTCACGCAATTACTCATCCAGACATTAATGCGCCAGATTATGAAATCAAAGGACAAATTCTACACATGGTGACTAATCAATGCCAATTTAGTGGTGCGCCGAAGGAAGATCCAAATGAACATCTACGTACCTTTAATAGGATCTGCACACTATTTAAAATCCGAGAAGTGGAGGATGAACAGATATATCTCATGTTATTTCCTTGGACTTTAAAGGGAGAAGCCAAAGATTGGTTGGAATCGTTACCTGAAGGGGCGATTGATACATGGGATGTTTTAGTTGACAAATTTCTTAAACAATTCTTTCCTGCATCTAAAGCCGTAAGACTTCAAGCAGAAATTGTTACGTTCACACAGAAACCGAATGAAACTCTATATGAGGCATGGACAAGATATGGAAAGTTGTTAAGAGGATGTCCGCAACATGGTTTAGACACCTGTCAAATAGTACAAATATTCTACCAAGGATGCGACATCACTACAAGAAAAGACATAGATATAGCAGCTGGTGGTTCTATTATGAAGAAAACCGAAACTGATGCTTACAAAATTATTGATAACACTGCTTCCCACTCACATGAGTGGCACCAAGAAAAAGATATCATTAGATCATCTAAAGCAGCTAGAGCCGATTCTAGCCATGACTTAGATTCCATTTCCGCAAAGATAGATGCTGTGGAAAGACGAATGGAAAAGATGACTAAGGATATTCACTCAATACGAATTAGTTGTGAGCAGTGTGGAGGACCACATTTGACAAAAGATTGTCTCAGTATAGAATTAACAATGGAACAAAGAGAGAATATTTCATACATAAACCAAAGGCCTGGAAATAATTATCAGAATAATTATCAACCGCCAAGACCGATTTACAATCAAAACCAGAATTATAACCGAAATAATCCATACAACAACCAACAAGGTCCTAGCAATCAACAAGTATCCAATAATACTTACAACCAGCAAAGACCTAATTTTCAAAACAAACCACCACAACAAATCGATGATAAAAAGCCAAATTTAGAAGATATGATGACGAAGCTAGTTGAAACTCAAACACAGTTTTTCACATCTCAGAAACAAACCAATGAACAAAATGCTCAAGCATTTAGAAATCAACAAGCTTCTATTCAAAATTTGGAACAAGAAGTAAGTAACCTAGCAAGATTAATAGGTGAAAGAAAACCGGGAAGTCTACCTAGTGATACAAATGCTAACCCCCGAAATGAAACAGCTAAAGCCATTACCACAAGAAGTGGTACAACACTTAAACCACCTGAAATACCTGTAACTTCTGATGAAACTATTCCTACTCCACAAGAACCACAACCTGATCAAGATAAGGAAAAAGAACCGGTAGTTGAAAAGGTTAATGAAGATAACACAGTTAAGGCTAAACCTTATGTTAAACCATACCAACCACCACTTCCTTACCCGAGTAAAATGAAGAAAGAGAAACTTGAAGCCGAGCAATCCAAATTCTTGGATATGTTTAAACAGATAAATGTAAATCTTCCTTTCATTGATGTGATTTCAGGAATGCCTAGATATGCTAAATTCTTGAAAGATCTAATCTCAAATAGAAAGAAAATGGAAGAACTCTCGGCTGTTATTATGAATGCTAATTGTTCAGCAGTGCTGTTGAATAAGATACCAGAAAAACTATCTGATCCAGGAAGTTTCACAATTCCATGTTTTCTGGGTAGTCTTAGTTCAATAGAAGCATTGGCAGACTTAGGTGCTAGTATAAATCTAATGCCGTATTCACTATACGCTAAACTAGACCTTGGAGAATTGAAACCAACCAGAATAAGCATACAACTAGCCGATAGATCAATAAAATATCCTAGAGGGATAATGGAGAACATGCTAGTTAAAGTTGGTACTTTAGTATTTCCAGTAGATTTTGTTGTTTTGGACATGGAAGAAGATTCTCAAGTTCCTCTCATATTAGGAAGACCATTTTTAAACACGGCTAAAGCAATGATAGACGTGTTCGGTAAGAAACTGACCTTAAGTATAGAGGATGAGAGTGTTACCTTTTCAGTTGATAGAGCAATGCAATAACCACAATCTACAGATGATACATGTTATTATATTCAAACTATAGATGCACATGCAGAATTATTAGAAGAATTTCCAGAATTACAAGGAACAGGAGAATGTTCTTTAGGAGAAGGTAATGAACCAATTGATGAAGCTGAAATGTTAGCTACACTTATAGCTAATGGATATGAACCAACAACAGAAGAAATTCAAATGCTAAAAGAAGAAGACAGATATCGATACAAATCATCGATAGAAGAACCTCCGAAATTAGAGTTAAAGCCACTTCCAAACCATTTGGAATACGCTTATTTACATGGTGAATCTGAATTACCTGTAATAATATCGTCTTCTCTAACTGAAAATGAGAAATCACAACTCATTTCTGTGTTGAAAGCTCATAAACCAGCCATTGCATGGAAGATTCATGATATTAAAGGAATAAGTCCTTCGTATTGCACACATAAAATCCTTATGGAAGAAGGTCATAAAACGTATGTGCAACGCCAACGAAGACTAAATCCTAATATGCAAGATGTAGTTAAGAAAGAGATTATTAAACTGCTAGATGCAGGTTTAATTTATCCAATCTCTGATAGTCCATGGGTAAGCCCAGTTCAATGCGTGCCTAAGAAGGGTGGCATGACTGTCATTACAAATGAGAAAAATGAGCTTATTCCTACTAGAACTGTAACAGGATGGCGTGTATGTATTGATTATAGAAAATTAAATGACGCCACCAGAAAAGATCACTTTCCCTTACCTTTCATAGATCAAATGTTGGAAAGATTAGCCGGAAATAGTTACTATTGTTTTCTAGATGGATTTTCCGGATATTTTCAAATTCCAATAGCACCCGAAGATCAAGAGAAAACCACATTCACGTGCCCTTATGGTACTTTTGCTTACAAACGCATGCCATTTGGACTTTGCAACGCCCCTGCAACCTTTCAAAGGTGTATGATGGCGATTTTTCACGACATGATAGAAGAATGCATGGAAGTATTCATGGATGACTTTTCAGTCTTCGGTGATACATTTGAATCATGTCTAGTTAATCTGGAACGAATGCTTCTTAGATGCGAACAATCAAATCTAGTACTTAATTGGGAGAAATGCCATTTCATGGTTAAAGAAGGCATCGTTCTTGGACATAAAATTTCAAAAGAAGGAATTGAAGTGGATAGAGCTAAAGTAGATGTAATTGCTAAACTTCCACATCCCACCAATGTTAGAGGAGTTAGGAGTTTTCTAGGGCATGCCGGTTTTTACCGACGTTTCATAAAAGATTTTTCTAAAATTGCCACTCCTATGAATAAACTCCTAGAAAAGGATGCGCCATTCATCTTTTCAGATGAGTGTATCAAATCTTTTAATATTCTTAAAGAGAAACTCACTAATGCGCCGATCATGATAACACCAAATTGGAATCTACCATTTGAACTAATGTGCGATGCAAGTGATTTTGCAATGGGAGCCGTTTTAGGACAAATTATTGAAAAACGATTTCAACCTATATATTATGCTAGTAAGACATTACAAGGAGCACAAACGAACTATACAACTACTGAAAAAGAACTCCTTGCTATTGTCTTTGCTTTTGACAAATTTCGATCATATCTCGTTCTAGCAAAAACGGTGGTCTATACCGACCATTCTGCTCTTAGATACTTATTTTCAAAACAAGATGCTAAACCAAGATTAATCCGTTGGATCTTACTCTTACAAGAGTTTGATATTGAAATCCGAGATAAAAGAGGAGCAGAAAATCTCGCCGCTGATCATCTTTCTCGTCTTGAAAATCCCGAATTAGAAGTTCTAAATGAATCGGCCATACAAGACAACTTTCCTGATGAATATCTATTGAAGATAGATTATAAAGAAATCCCATGGTTTGCAGACTATGCAAACTACTTAGTTTGTGGATTCCTTGAAAAAGGATTATCATACCAAAGACGAAAGAAATTCTTCAGTGATATAAAACACTATTTTTGGGAAGATCCACATCTGTTTAAAAGTTGTCCCGATGAAATAATACGCCGATGTGTATTTGGAGATGAAGCTAGTAAAATATTAAACCATTGTCACACAGGACCAACAGGAGGGCATTATGGGCCTCAACTAACAGCAAGAAAAGTTTATGAAGCTGGATTCTATTGGCCTACAATTTACAAAGACGCACACCTTCTTTTCAAATCCTGTGATGCATGTCAAAGGGCCGGAAAAATAAGTCAACGTGATGAAATGCCACAAAATGTCATCCAAGTATGTGAAGTATTTGACATTTGGGGTATTGACTTTATGGGTCCATTTCCAAAATCTCATAATAATCTATATATACTCGTAGCCATTGATTATGTATCTAAATGGGCGGAAGCACAAGCTCTCCCAACTAACGATGCAAGAGTCGTAGTCAACTTTTTAAAACGTCTTTTTGCAAGGTTTGGAACACCGAAAGCTTTAATAAGTGATCGGGGTACTCATTTCTGTAATAATCAACTTGAGAAAGTTCTTAAAAGATATGGAGTAACTCATAAAATCTCCACCGCATATCATCCACAAACAAGTGGACAAGTTGAAAATACCAACCGAGCTTTAAAACGTATTCTAGAGAAAACCGTAGGATCAAATCCGAAGGAATGGTCCATTAAATTGGAGGATGCACTCTGGGCTTTTAGAACAGCCTACAAAACTCCAATTGGAACCACACCTTTTAGACTTGTTTATGGAAAAGCATGTCATCTTCCAGTAGAAATTGAACACAAAGCATTTTGGGCTTTGAAGACATGTAATCTTGATTTACATGAAGCCGGACGTCTACGATTAAGTTAACTAAACGAATTAGAAGAATTAAGACATGAAGCATACGAAAATTCGTTAATCTATAAAGAAAGAACGAAGAAATGGCATGATCAAAGAATCAGAAGTTCAAAAGAATTTAAAGAAGGAGACAGAGTTCTTCTTTTCAATTCACGATTCAAGCTATTTCCTGGAAAATTAAAATCAAGATGGTCTGGACCATTCATAGTCAAAAGAGTTTTCCCATACGGAATGATAGAATTAATAAATTCAAAAGGGATTGAATTTAAAGTTAATGGTCACAGAGTTAAACATTACATACATGGTCCGATGGAAGTCGACAACGAAGTTAATCACAATTTCGACACCACAGCTAACTAAGTGTGGGGAGAATCAAGTCTTTAAAGGATAATATGTATTTCTGTTAGAGTTAGATTGTCTGTTTTCGTGTAGTTCTCGAAAATGGAACCCGAATGGTCTTTCCCTAGCAGACCCTAAAGAACTAGTCTTCTCCCCCCATTCTGAATTTTTATTTTTTTTAGGTTTTTACGAAATGAAGACTGCCTGTGAACTAAACCATGGTCTAATGCTACACGCTTTGATCACTAAACGTAATAATGACATACTACCGAGTGAAATAGTATCAGTAATCAGAGAAAGAATGGACGGAGTTAGAAAAGAATCCAGATGCGAAGATAATAAGTTACAATTTGGTAAAGGAAAATCAAAATCCGCAGCGAAAAGAAGAGCACGACACCTAGAACGATGTCACAAATGCGGAAAATGGTCACATGGAGGTAAATGTTCAAATAATCAAACCTATTCAAATACCGAATTTGTTACTTTATGCAGAGACGGACCGTTCATATGTTTAGAAGAAAAGACACTGAATGCTCGAGGTTACGCCTATGTAGCCATGGAAAACTAATTAAACCGACTATCTTATGAATGGGATAGATCATATAACTAAGAAATGTATTTCACAGGTATGTCTGTACAGTTTTTATTTTTTTAACCTTTTGATAATAAACGCTAATTTGTTCGCTAAAAAGTATTAAATTGGTATTGAATAAAATTAGGTTTGGCGACCGAAATTATTGATATCATTCAAAAATTTATTACATCACTGCGAAATTTAACGTTTATTCTTAAGGTATAAATATCTTTAATCAATCAACACAAAATATTTCAAAAATTCGTCATGAGTTAAATAAGGTCTTGGAACCGAAATTACTTTACCGAAAAGAGGGGCGCATATTTTTGATAATATTTGATTGATTAAAGTGGGATAAAAAGACAAAAAGAATTTTAATTTTATTTTTACCATGTTTTTAAAATTAATATTTAAATCTTAAATTAATATTGTAAATTTTGTAAAAACAATATTTTTAAAATTGTAAATATTTGAAAAATTAATATAAGTTTGGTATGAATTTATAATATGAATTTTTAAATTAAGTTTGGTGTGAATTTTTAAAATATGAATTTTTAATTTTATGCATTTCAAATTTTAAGTTTGGTGTGAATTTTTAATATTAATTTTGAATTTTATATTTAAATTGTGTGAATTTAAAAACAAAAATTTACTTTATCTCATTAAGTTAAAAATATGATTTTTAAAATTCGTCGTAAGTTGAAGACTAGGTCTTTGAACCGAAATTGCTTTACCCGAGAGAGGGACGAGAACTTTTATTATCATTATTTTTAATCTCATTGAATTAAAGTATGCCAAAAACATTAAAAAAAACCCCAAAAATCTTAGCTTTTAAAACAATCGCTACAAAAAGACAAATTTTAAAATTTTGTCGAGGGACGGACTAGGACATCAATCCGAAACGACCTCGTCCTAAATAACAAGGGAAACAAAATTTTAAAATTAAGTACTTAATTGTTTCATAAGTTAATGATTATAAAAATATATATATATATATATATATATATATATATATATATATATATATATATATATATATATATATATATATATATATATATATATATATATATATATATATATATATATATATATATATATATATCAAACTCCGCGACTCGCGGAGTTTGAAGGGTTATTCACCGCGAGTCGCGGGAGGACCGGAAATCAGAAAAAAAATAAAGAGCTGCAAACTGATCAGTCCACACCCCCAACTCAAAAACACAGCGAAAAACACTCCGAAAATACACCCAAAAACACCCCCAAAATCACAATTTTTAACCGTTAATCACCAAATCTTTTACTAAAATCATGTTTAGAAGGATGCTATCTAGGAATTACTCAAGAAAAACGGTAAATTTCTACACCTAAACACCATTTAATCCGAAATTTGGTGTTCTTGAGCAATTTTTTCCCCAATTTGATTTTGATGCTTTTTAGTGTAATTATGATTAAATTGTTTATGTATTATGCTTGAATAACCTAGATTGATGCTGTTTAACATGATTAGAAGCCTTAAACTTCAATTTTTGAGTAATCTAGGGTTTGTGTTCTTGAGCAAATTTGGAGCTTTTTGATATAAACAGGTTATGGCTGATTTTTGTCATGAATTGTTGCTAAATTGAGTAGTGTAACATGTCTAGGTAGTTAAATGATCCAAACTTTGAGCCTAAACATGATTTTGAGAATTAAAGTGGACTTTTTCAAGTCTAAAATTCATGAACTTGATTTTTGAAAGATAATGCCATTTGAGACTTGTTTAATTGCTAGTAATGATTATTTTGACATGTTATTTGAGTTGAATGATTATGAACTAGGCGAACATTTTCGTATATGCTTATTTGAAAAAGTGTAGATTTGATGAAAATATGAAAATGAGCTTAAGTTTGATATAAATTGATAATGTCATTGTAATTATTTTGATTGATGATTTTGCTGACACTAATGCATATTTGGATGCACAAAATTTGTGTTTGATGTGTTTTGGAGACTGAAAGGGGTGAATCTTCATCCCAAGCCCACAATGCTCCTGCTGAGAATGCGGAACAACAGGAGGTGGATAACTACTACAAGCAGGATATACCTCATCCAGTCATGACCTTTTCTGATATGCACTTGGAAGAGTTGCACCCGAACCTGAGATTTGACAGACTTTGGATAGATTATCCAAAATACCAAAGGGGTTTGCATACTCTTCATTCTAAGGTTGTTGAGGTACCGAGGGTCATAGAATGGGGACCCTTAGAAGATGTAGAATTGGCCGGGCCAATTAGGGAATTACTTGTACAGAGGTATGGTAATTCTACTTTTAATGACTGGGTACGTTTATTCACCATGCGTAGACCTGTATATAAAGTATGGTGTGAAGAATTGTTGTGTAGTATAGAGTTGAATGATCGGGTAGCTAGTTTAACCGATCGTTCTTTTATTAGATTTTTGTTAGGCGGTTCGATGCGCCACATGTCTTTACTGGACATGGCTCAGGCTTTACGTATATATACGCCTGAGGAGTTAGCGTCTGCCGATTGTAGAGGATTGATACTAAACGGTAGAAAGATAGATGAAAATTTTGATACACACGGTGTGTGGAGTCAAATGACAAGCCATCACCGTTTCAAAGGGAGAAATTACTCTTATTTGGATATAGATAGAGCCGAATTAAGAGTGATTCATAGGTTTTTAGCCAATTCGATTACACAAAGGGGTAAGAACAAGGAAAAAGTAAATGAACAGGATTTGTTTTACCATATGTGTATTCGAGACCCACAAAGCGCTGTAAGTATACCATATTGTGTGGGTTATTATTTATCAGCTATGGTTCGGGGGATGCGACCGCATAGCATAATAGGAGGTGGTATTTTTATTACTTTGATTGGTGAATATCTCGGTGTGGATATAAGTCGTGGGGGATTATTAGTAGAAGAACCAGAACCCCGCGATACTATAGGTTTAAATGTATACCATGGTGCGAAAGTTTTGAAGAGGCGAAATAACGCCGCAGTACGATACCATGGTAGACATCTACAGGTGGAGAGAAACCAACAGCAAGGTAATGTAGGAGGGGGGAATGAGATGCAAGAAATGCAAAGGTTTATAGCTTCTCAGGAATACGAAAATGCTAGACAGAGAGCATTTGAAGATTGGCAAGTTCATCAGAACCAAATCATAGCTCATTGCCAACATATAGGTAGAAACTATATTCCTACACCGAAACCCATCTTCCCTCCTTGGTCTATAGAGATGCAGCCACCATATCCTACGTATAACCCTGCCGAAGCATTCTATAGCACCTATGGTTATGCCTGGAACCCCTATTGGTACCAGTATCATCCCTAGTATACTTAGTTTTTTTTTTTTTTTTTTGTAATTTGTAATTATTGATACGTTTAATGCTTTTGTTAATATTGTAATCATTTTTATAATTGTCTAACTTTTATTCTTAGATTTTAATAATTTTTGAATGTGGGGTAATATACCAAACTTCAAAAATATGTATATATGTTTGCAGTTTATCTTATGTACACAACAGGGTAAAACAACGCATTTTCAAAGACTGGCATTAAGTTCAGCAAAAGCAACTAATTTTGACGACAAGAAGCAAAATATATGTGAAATAACAACAAGACGGAATGAACAAATGATGTGCACCATTTATCATTCAGCAAACAAACGCCAATATATTTGGAAACTTTGGTAAAATTTAATCATTTTCACACAAATCACCCTCAATAATTTAAATTGTTACTGATTTCTTGCAAATGAGGGCATTGCAAGATCTTAAGTGTGGGAAGGGGTTAAATTCTTTCGGATTTTAAAATTTTTTACTTTATACACTTGGTTACCATTAAAAATACTAGTAAAGCAGTAGTTGTATTAGAATCTAGTGCTCTCTGATAATAAAGAACAGCCCTAGTCTTATATACTGACTACCCAATTCTAGTACAATTTTTCAAAATTTTCAATTAAATGAATTCAAAATCATGTTTATACATATTTATGAACGATAAAACTAGGTTTTAACACCGAAATTATTGTTACCTCGGAAAGGACATAAATTGAGAAACAAACTAAAATGTTAAAATTCATTTAAAATGGAATAGAGGACGATAAAAAGGAAAATAAAAGCCAAGTGTGGGAAAATTTACCAAGTTATCTTAAACATATGTCACATATATCTGTAACAAATAACTGAAAATACTTTTGCTTTGGACTAAACTAAACTGTTTTACCCGATGAAAGAAAAGAAGAGATGGATCTACACGATGAATCAATTCCATCATTAAAAGGAAGTAAAGTCTTCCGAAAAAGAAACGCGCTTCTTGATTTAGGTCATGAAGTTGTCGTCCAGACCAGCTGTAGGTTGACGAAAAATCTAGAAAAGTCATCACTAAAATCAGCAGGAAATCCACGGACCTCAGCATTAAACAGGGTCGCCAAGTGGTCAGATTTATCCTAACCATGAGAAGGATTTATCTCGTACAATGGGGGGCGCCATGCAAATTAGCTGGATAAGACTAATGAATCAGATCCCCAGAAAGGATAATTTCCTTAAAGATTAAAAATCAGCTTTTAAGACTGATATTATTCAATCCTAGAGATTGACCTTAAAGATTGAGAATTACAAACTCATGGAATTCAATGATATCTAAACTCGAGCATGAACGAGAAAATATTTTGATCAAAATTACAAACCGATTTGTTTTCTGAAAACCCTATTTTCAATGCGTTCATTACCATTGAACGTAAAATCCTAGGAATTCACCTGGAATTCATTAGGTCACCTGAACTAAATCGGGTGTCAACCGTAAGAACGGTGGTTGCATAGCATGGTCAAAGACAGGACCTTGTGCCAGATCGAAAAATTATAAGGGTGAGCTTTACTATTGCTCCTACCAAGGATAGTAATTGCGTCCGACACGTTATAGACCATAATTAAAAGCATGTCAGGGGACATTGCCTTAACAGTTGCTTGTTCAAACGCTTTCCTTTACAACCGGACGGTAGTTTACCGAAAGGTAATATACGGGACAAGTAAACTGGACGTGTTGCTTTTCAAATACAAGGTTAGCAAGTGGGTGACACAAAACCATAAGTTTTGAGCTAAAATTTTCAAATCTGAAACCCACCAAACCCACAAAAATATTTTGCAAACACCGGTAAAGGGTTATTCCGGAAAACTTATCTAGGGTAAAAACTAGATTTAATTTCAAAAGATCAAATGTTTTCATAAAGATCCAATTTCCTTAATGGATCTAAATTTTTATAGTCATGTGGGACTGTAAACCATATCGTTACTACCATTGTTTATATCACCGTATAGAAATCACTGATGTACAAAGTGTGAAGAATAAAGAAGTGATTCTTGTATTTCAAGACGATATTGCTTGAGGACAAGCAACGCTCAAGTGTGGGAATATTTGATAATGCTAAAAACGAACATATATTTCATAGCATTATTCCTCAAGAAAGACAAGCTTTTAGTTGCAATTGTTCTATTTACAAGTGATATTCGTTTAAATAATAAAAGGTGAAGACAAAAGACAGATTCGACGAATTGAAGACGGAAACGACCAAAAAGCTCAAAAGTACAAAAGACAATCAAAAAGGTTCCAATTATTGATAAGAAACGTCTCGAAATTACAAGAGTACAAGATTCAAAACGCAAAGTACAAGATATTAAATTGTACGCAAGGACGTTCAAAAATCCGGAACCGGGACCAGAGTCAACTCTTAACGCTCGACGCAACGGACTAAAAATTACAAGTTAACTATGTATATAAATATAATATAATATATAATTAATTATATTAATTATATATATATTATATTTATAAATAAAAACGGTCGGCAGAGAAAGACTCCAAGGGACTGAGCTGTAATTTCATTCTCCGCGACTCGCGGAGTTTGAAGGCCAAAATGGTCGCGAGTCGCGGAGCCTCCAGTTTTGAAACTCCCTATAAAGCAAACCGAAATCTGATCATTTTCATCATCTTTCTTCTCCTCATTCATACGATATATTTATATTTATAATTTATATTTTAATTTTAATTTTAATTTTAATTATAATTCTAATAATAAGGGTATGTTAGCGAATATTGTAAGGGTGTAAGTCGAAATTCTGTCCGTGTAACGCTACGCTATTTTTAATCATTGTAAGTTATGTTCAACCTTTTTATATTAATGTCTCGTAGCTAAGTTATTATTATGCTTATTTAAAACGAAGTAATCATGATGTTGGGCTAATTACTAAAATTAGGTAATTGGGCTTTGTACCATAATTGGGGTTTGGACAAAAGAACGACACTTGTGGAAATTAGACTATGAGCTATTAATGGGCTTTATATTTGTTTAACTAAATGATAGTTTGTTAATGTTAATATAAAGATTTACAATTAGGCGTCCCTATAAATTACCATATACACTCAATCGGACACGATGGGCGGGGTATTTATATGTACGAATAATCGTTCATTTAACCGGACACGAGAATGGATTAATAGCCACTAGAATAATTAAAACAGGGGTGAAATTATGTACAAAGGACACTTAGTATAATTGATAACAAAATATTAAAACCTTGGGTTACACTCAGTCGACATCCTGGTGTAATTATTAAACAAAGTATTAAAATCTTGTTACAGTTTAAGTCCCCAATTAGTTGGAATATTTAACTTCGGGTATAAGGATAATTTGACGAGGACACTCGCACTTTATATTTATGACTGATGGACTGTTATGGACAAAAACCAGACGGACATATTAAATAATCCAGGACAAAGGACAATTAACCCATGGGCATAAAACTAAAATCAACACGTCAAACATCATGATTACGGAAGTTTAAATAAGCATAATTCTTTTATTTCATATTTAATTTCATTTATTTTATATTTAATTGCACTTCTAATTATCGCACTTTTATTTATTGTTATTTAATCGCATTTTTAATTATCGTACTTTTTAATTATCGCAATTTTATTTTATCACACTTTTATTGCAATTTCATTATCGTTATTTATTTTACGCTTTAAATTAAGTCTTTTATTTATTTAATATTTTACATTTGGTTTTAACTGCGACTAAAAATCGACAAACCGGTCATTAAACGGTAAAAACCCCCCTTTATAATAATAATATTACTTATATATATATATATATTTGTATTTTTATAAAAGTAAACTAATATAGCGTTGAGCTTTGCTTAAAAAAGATTCCCTGTGGAACGAACCGGACTTACTAAAGACTACACTACTGTATGATTAGGTACACTGCCTATAAGTGTTGTAGCAAGGTTTAAGTAGATCCATTCTATAAATAAATAAATATCTTGTGTAAAATTGTAGCATATTTAATAGTTTTTCCTAGTAAAATATAAACTATTTCGTATCCCTTAGCTTTGACATCAATGATCATCGGTTCTGTACCTTACAGTTGACGTTTGTGGTGGTTCGTAGTCAATCCAAGTATAACGTAATTCTGGGATGAACAGCGTTACAAGAGTTGGGCACCATACCTTCTACGGTTCATGGCATGTTAATATTTCCCACCGTGGCGGGGGTTGCGACTTTATTTTCGGACCGCGCTCCAGTTTGTGCCGAAGTTAGCCAGTCGGTTTTCCAAACGGAACCCATAAAATAAGAGGGAGGCGTAATAATCAATCACACATTTCCTGAAAAGATCATCAATATTGGTAATACTCTTTTGGAGGAAACTAAAAGTGCTATGTGTAAACTATTATCTAACAACATAGATGTCTTCACTTGGCAAGAGTCAGACATGACGGGTGTACCGAGAGAGATAGCGGAACATAGTTTGAATGCAAATCCAAGCATAACACCGGTAAGGCAGAAAAAGAGAGGCATGGCGCCAGAACGCAGCGCTTTTCTACGTAACGAGGTCGAGAAACTTGTTGATGCTAACATCTTGAGGGAGGTCTGTTACCAAACATGGGTAGTAATGGTGTATCCTAGGAGATACACGCATAAAAACATTATTTTTATACAGAAAACTCCATCAAAGAGCACAAGAGATAACTAAATTTGTTGATCTTCAGAATTTACCGCCCAACGTCCAGCAGGTCGCCCAGTGTCAAGCGTAGCCCTACAGGCAGCTTCTATGCATAAGCCCTTTAACTCAGCGCGTGAACGGCACGCAGCCACGTCAGCACACGCCACCGACATTCCGGATACTTCACGTAACAGAACCATTCAGTGATTGACACGTGTATCCCGTAAATTTTGAACATTCTACGCCTATAAATAGACCCCCAGGGTCACCACATTTCATATCATTCTGATCTGAACTTCAGTCAGAGAGAAGTACACTTTCTCTCTCACACAGTTCTTTCTCACTCTAAAACAACATTAGCCGCTTAGCAGCAGTGCGCTAGACGAATCATTACAGATTGGTCCACAGATTGATTAGGCCACCCCACAGATCTTATATCTGTGTTCCGGGTCTGCAGAGATTATTTCTCAAGGGTACACAACAATCAACAGTATACGCCACACGCTGAGCAGCTAATCTTCTGTACTAGTACCTTACAGCCGCTATACGGAAAATCGTACTAACAGATGGTGCCACTCGTTCTAAAGAACCACTAAACTTTCAAGAGCACCAAAAGGCGTAATTGTCAGATAGCACCCATTGAAGCAAACATGATACATTAATGGCAAGCCGGACAGCGGAGAAAAGCAGAAACGTTAGAAGATTGGAAACAAGAAATGATTGCTTTTCCTTCCATGTTTAACACCAATCCATCTGACGCTCCTGTAGTGATTGAAGCTCGAATAGAAAATTGTGTTGTTGGAGGAATATATACTGATACCGGAGTAGGAGCAGATATCATGTATGAACATTGTTTTATACAACTACCGAACAGACTTAAGGAAAAGCTAAAGGACACATTTTTTCCCTTAGCAAGCTTTGCTAATGATCCATCATGGTCAGAAGGATGCATAATTTTAGAAGTCGTATTGGGAAAAACGACATTTAAAAGAACTGTCCATATTGAATTTTTGGTTGGAAAAGAAAATTCGCTATATAATGTCATTTTAGGACGATCAGCCATGATGGCATTCGGAGCAGTGACGTCAACGGTACATGGAATGATGAAATTCCCCACACCGGCTGGCATCGCCACGCTATACGCTGAACGTAGAAGACCAATAGAATGTGTACAAATAAATAGAACAGCTGTTAACCCAATCATTCATGAAGATGGGTCAATATCACTAAATCCAGAGTTTCCAGATCAGAAAATCATAATTGGAAACACAATAACAAAAGAAACAAAAGAAAAGCTTTACAAAATCTTTGCCACAAATTTGGATGTTTTTGCATGGCAAGATTCTGATATGACTGGAGTACCATGTCATGTAGCTGAACATAAGCTTGGTGTGAATCCTAATATTCCACCAGTGTGTCAAAAGAAAAGAGGCATGGCTCCGGATCGAACAAAATTTCTCAAAGAAGAAGTTAAAAAATTGGTGGATGCTGGAATATTGAGGGAAGTAAAATACCAGACATGGGTAGCAAACCCAGTTATGGTAAGAAAGCCAGATAATTCATGGAGGATGTGTGTAGACTTCATAGATTTAAATAAAGCATGTCCAAAAGACAATTATCCTTTACCAGAAATCGATTAGAAAGTGGAGTCTGTCAGTGGGTATCAATTTAAATCCTTTTTGGATGCATTCAAAGGATATCATCAAATCCCAATGGCAATACGTGATCAAGATAAAACAGCATTCCACATACCAGATGGAATTTTTTGCTATATCATGATGCCTTTCGGATTAAAGAATGCAGGGGCAACTTACCAGCGCGTAATTGATAAAGCATTTAAAGATCAAATAGGTAAAAATGTAGAAGCCTATATTGATGACATTGTTATCAAGAGCCATACAGAAGACAGTATGCTCAGAGATACTCTTAAAACATTTGAATCATTACGAAAGGTCAATATGAAATTGAATCCTAAGAAGTGCACTTTTGGTGTAGAAGAAGGTAAATTCTTAGGTTATATTTTTACAGAGAGAGGAATCAAGGCTAATCCAAAAAAGATTCAAGCAATTGAAAATATGGTATCTCCTAAAACAAAGAAAGAAGTTCAAAGCCTGAATGGAAGATTGACAGCTTTAACAAGGTTTCTATCAAGAGCAGCAGATCGATCTATCCATTTATGAAGGTTTTAAAAAGCTGTTTGAATAAAAAAGATTTTAAGTGGACAGAGGAAGCAGAAAAAGCTTTTCAGGATATTAAGCAACTCTTGAAAGAATTACCTACTTTAACTTCACCAATAGAAGGAGAAACATTAATTTTGTATTTGGCTGCTTCCGCAGAGGCCATCAGTTCGGTCTTGATCGCAGAGCGAAAGGGAATACAAATGCATATATACTTTGTCAGTAAAGTATTGCAACAGAGTGAAGTTAACTATCCATCAATTGAAAAATTGGTGTATGCTTTAACACACACAGCTAGGCTACTCAGACGATATTTTCAGGCACATTCATCCTAATAATGACAGACCAGCCGATAAAACATATTTTGAGAAATCCAGAGTCATCAGGACGACTAGCAAAATGGGCAATTGAATTGGGAGAATATGAAATAAATTTTACACCTCGACATGCAGTCAAAGGTCAAATTTTGGCATATTTTTTATTAGAAACAACAGAAAAGGTCGATCATCCGCCAAACGTTACAGCTAGTAATCATGTTTAGGAGTTGCACGCTGATGGTGCATCAAGTGAGGAAGGTGTTGGTGCAGGGTTAGTACTTACTAGTCCAGAAGGTGAGGAGCATACGTATGCATTGAGGTTTTGTTTCTATACATCTAACAATGAAGCAGAATATGAAGCATTGCTTTCTGACCTCCGCATAGCTTCAGAAATGGGAATAAAACATTTGCGTGCATACGTTGATTCTCAAATTGTGGCACAACAGGTTAATGGAGGGTTTGAAGCTAAAGGTGTCTCTATGAAATAGTATTTGCAATTAGTTGAAAAAATATCAAAACATTTCGAGACCTTAGAGGTCGTGCAGATACCAAGAAATAAAAACAAGAAGGCGGATGTTTTGAGCAAATTAGCAACATTAACATTTGATCATTTGCACAAGAAAGTTTTGGTGGAGGTCTTAAAAGATAAATCGATTGATGAAAAGGTAGTGGTTGCAACAGTTGAAGAAAGGGAATCATGTTGGATAACCCCCTATGTAAAATATTTGCAGGACGGAATACTGCCAACATATACCATGGAAGCAAGACGGATAAGAGTTAGTGCTCAACTTTACGTCCTGGAAAACGGAATACTTTATACAAAAAACCTTCAGTGGACCAAATTTAAGGTCTTTAACACCACAGCAAGCAATTGATGTAGTCAAGGAAATGCATGGGGGATTATGTGCACAACATTCCGGTTATAGAACTATAGTTGGACGGATTATGCGACAAGGGTATTATTGGCAGTCAATTTACAAAGATACATCAGATGTAATTAAGACATGTGATGCCTACGAGCGGCATGGAACCGTACAGCGTTTACCCAAGTATGATTTAATTTCAGTATCATCAGCATGGCCATTTTGTAAATGGACAATTGACATAATAGGCCCCTTCCCAAGAAGTGTAGGAAATGCAAAATTTTTGGTTGTTGCAATTGATTTCTTCAGTAAGTGGGTTGAAGCGAAGGTATTAGCAAAAATAACTAGGGAGAATATCAAGAAATTCGTGTGGAATGATATTGTGTGCAGATATGGATTACCGAATGAAATTGTCAGTGACAATGGAAAACAGTTTGCAGATAACCCCTTTAGAAGTTGTTGTGAAGAGCTAAACATCAAACAAACATTTACCTCAGTTGCTCACCCACAGGCCAATGGGCAGGTTGAGGTAACAAACAAAGAAATTGTGAAATGTCCCGTTCATATTGATTATAAACGTTCCATATTAATTGATTTCGTTGCGAGGTTTTGACCTCTATATGAGACGTTTTTCAAAGACTGCATTCATTTTTAAAACAACCATAACCTTTATTTTATCAATAAAGGTTTCAAAAGCATTACGTAGATTATCAAACAATGATAATCTAAAATATACTGTTTACACACGACCATTACATAATGGTTTACAATAGAAATATATTACATCGACATATGTTTCTTAAATGCAGTTTTTACACAATATCATACAAACATGGACTCCAAATCTTGTCCTTATTTTAGTATGCAACAGTGGAAGCTCATAGTATTCACCTGAGAATAAATATGCTTTAAACGTCAACAAAAATGTTGGTGAGTTATAGGTTTAACCTATATATATATCAAATCGTAACAATAGACCACAAGATTTCATATTTCAATACGCATCCCATAAATAGAGATAAAAATTATTCATATGGTGAACACCTGGTAACTGACATTAACAAGATGCATATATAAGAATATCCCCATCATTCCGGGACACTCTTCGGATATGATATAAATTTCAAAGTACTAAAGCATCCGGTACTTTGGATGGGGTTTGTTAGGCCCAATAGATCTATCTTTAGGATTCACGTCAATTAGGGTGTCTGTTCCCTAATTCTTAGATTACCAGACTTAATAAAAAGGGGCATATTCGATTTCGATAATTTAACCATAGAATGTAGTTTCACGTACTTGTGTCTATTTTGTAAATCATTTATAAAACCTGCATGTATTCTCATCCCAAAAATATTAGATTTTAAAAGTGGGACTATAACTCACTTTCACAGATTTTTACTTCGTCGGGAAGGAAGACTTGGCCACTGGTCGATTCACGAACCTATAACAAATATGTACATATATATCAAAGTATATTCAAAATATATTTACAACACTTTTAATACATTTTGATGTTTTAAGTTTATTAAGTCAGCTGTCCTCGTTAGTAACCTACAACTAGTTGTCCAACGTTAGATGTACAGAAAAAATTGATATATATATTATCTTGAATCAATCCACGACCCAGTGTATACACGTCTCAAGCTAGATCACAACTCAAAGTATATATATTTTTGAAATCAACCTCAACCCTATATAGCTAACTCCCATATTACTGCATATAGAGTGTCTATGGTTGTTCCAAATAATATATACACATGGGTCGATATGATATGTCAAAACATTTGCATACGTGTCTATGGTATCCCAAGATTACATAATATATTAGAATACATGTATAATACAATATAAGTTAGCTAGGATATGATTAATATAGATTTGTTACCAATTTTCACGTTGCTACGACAAGAAAAATTATCCAATCTTGTTTTACCCATAACTTCTTCATTATAAATCCGTTTTGAGTGAATCAAATTGCTATGGTTTCATATTGAACTCTATTTTATGAATCTAAGCATAAAATTTATAGGTTTATAGTCAGAAATATATGTTACAAGTCGTTTTTGTAAAGGTAGTAATTTCAGTCGAAAGAACGACGTCTAGATGACCATTTTAGAAAACATACTTCCACTTTGAGTTTAACCATGATTTTTGGATATAGTTTCATGTTCATAAGAAAAATCATTTTCCTAGAAGAACAACTTTTAAATCAAAGTTTATCATAGTTTTTAATTAACTAACCCAAAACAGCCCGCGGTGTTACTACGACGGCGTATGTCCGGTTTTACAGTGTTCTTCGTGTTTCCAGGTTTTAAATCATTAGGTTAGCATATCATATAGATATAGAACATGTGTTTAGTTGATTTTAAAAGTCAAGTTAGAAGGATTAACTTTTGTTTGCGAACAAGTTTAGAATTAACTAAACTATGTTCTAGTAATTCCAAGTTTAAACCTTCGAATAAGATAGCTTTATATGTATGAATCGAATGATGTTATGAACATCATTACTACCTCAAGTTTTCTGGATAAAGCTACTGGAAATGAGAAAAATGGATCTAGCTTCAAAGGATCCTTGGATGGCTTGAAAGTTCTTGAAGCAGAATCATGACACGAAAAACAAGTTCAAGTAAGATTTCCAATCGAAATAAGATTGTTATAGTTATAGAAATTGAATCAAAGTTTGAATATGAGTATTACCTTGTATTAGAAATATATCTTACTATAAATAAGAAAGATTTCTTGAGGTTGGATGATCACTCTACAAGATTGAAAGTAAGCTAGCAAACTTGGAAGTATTCTTGATTTTATGAAACTAGAACTTGTAGAATTTATGAAGAACACTTAGAACTTGAAGATAGAACTTGAGAGAGATTAATTAGATGAAGAAAATTGAAGAATGAAAGTGTTTGTAGGTGTTTTTAGTCATTAGTGTATGGATTAGATATAAAGGATATGTAATTTTGTTTTCATGTAAATAAGTCATGAATGATTACTCATATTTTTGTAATTTTATGAGATATTTCATGCTAGTTGCCAAATGATGGTTCCCACATGTGTTAGGTGACTCACATGGGCTGCTATGAGCTGATCATTGGAGTGTATATACCAATAGTACATACATCTAAAAGCTGTGTATTGTACGAGTACGAATACGGGTGCATACGAGTAGAATTGTTGATGAAACTGAACGAGGATGTAATTGTAAGCATTTTTGTTAAGTAGAAGTATTTTGATAAGTGTCTTGAAGTCTTTCAAAAGTTTATGAATACATATTAAAACACTACATGTATATACATTTTAACTGAGTCGTTAAGTCATCGTTAGTCGTTACATGTAACTGTTGTTTTGAAACCTTTAGGTTAACGATCTTGTTAAATGTTGTTAACCCAAAGTTTATAATATCAAATGAGATTTTAAATTATTATATTATCATGATAATATGATGTATGAATATCTCTTAATATGATATATATACATTAAATGTCGTTACAACGATAATCGTTACATATATGTCTCGTTTCAAAATCATTAAGTTAGTAGTCTTGCTTTTATATATGTAGTTCATTGTTAATATAGTTAATTATATGTTTACTTATCATAATATCATGTTAACTATATATATATATATATATATATATATATATATATATATATATATATATATATATATATCCATATATATGTCATCATATAGTTTTTACAAGTTTTAACGTTCGTGAATCACCGGTCAACTTGGATGGTCAATTGTCTATATGAAACCTATTTCAATTAATCAAGTCTTAACAAGTTTGATTACTTAACATGTTGGAAACACTTAATCATGTAAATAAAAATTTCATTTAATATATATATAAATATGGAAAAGTTCGGGTCACTACAGTACCTACCCGTTAAATAAATTTCGTCCCGAAATTTTAAGCTGTTGAAAGTGTTGACGAATCTTCTGGAAATAGATGCGGGTATTTCTTCTTCATCTGATCTTCATGCTCTCAGGTGAACTCGGGTCCTCTACGAGCATTCCATCGAACCTTAATAATCGGTATCTTGTTTTGTTTAAGTCTCTTAACCTCACGATCCATTATTTCGACGGGTACTTCAATGAATTGAAGTTTTTCATTGATTTGGATTTCGTCCAACGGAATAGTGAGATCTTCTTTAGAAAAACATTTCTTCAAATTGGAGACGTGGAAAGTGTTATGTACATTCGCAAGTTATTGAGGTAACTCAAGTCGGTAAGCTACTGGTCCGACACGATCAATAATCTTGAATGATCCAATATACCTTGAATTTAATTTCCCCCGTTTACCAAATCAAACAACACCTTTCCAAGGTGCAACCTTAAGCATGACCATTTCTCCAATTTCAAATTCTATATCTTTTCTTTTAATGTCGGCGTAGCTCTTTTGTCGACTTTGGGCGGTTTTCAACCGTTGTTGAATTTGGATGATCTTCTCGGTAGTTTCTTGTATTATCTCCGGACCCGTAATCTGCCTATCCCCCACTTCACTCCAACAAATCGAAGACCTGCACTTTCTACCATAAAATGCTTCAAACGGCGCCATCTCAATGCTTGAATGATAGCTGTTGTTGTAGGAAAATTATGCTAACGGTAGATGTCGATCCCAACTGTTTCTGAAATCAATAACACATGCTCGTAGCATGTCTTCAAGCGTTTGTATCATCCTTTTGCTCTGCCCATCAGTTTGTGGATGATAGGCAGTACCCATGTCTAGACGAGTTCCTAATGCTTGTTGTAATGTCTGCCAGAATCTTGAAATAAATCTGCCATCCCTATCAGAGATAATAGAGATTGGTATTCCATGTCTGGAGACGACTTCCTTCAAATACAGTCGTGCTAACTTCTCCATCTTGTCATCTTCTCTTATTGGCAGGAAGTGTGCTGACTTGGTGAGAGGATCAACTATTACCCAAATAGTATCATAACCACTTGCAGTCCTTGGCAATTTAGTAATGAAATCCATGGTAATGTTTTCCCATTTCCATTCCAGGATTTTAGGTTGTTGTAGTAGACCTGATGGTTTCCGATGTTCAGCTTTGACCTTAGAACACGTCAAACATTCTCCTACATATTTAGCAATATCGGCTTTCATACCTGGCCACAAAAAATGTTTCTTAAGATCCTTGTACATCTTCCCCGTTCCAGGTTGTATTGAGTATCTGGTTTTATGAGCTTCTCCAAGTACCATTTCTCTCATATCTTCAAATTTTGGTACCCAAATTCTTTCAGCCCTATACCGGGTTCCGTCTTCCCGAATATTAAGATGCTTCTCCGATCCTTTGGGTATTTCATCCTTTAAATTTCCCTCTTTTAAAACTCCTTGTTGCGCCTCCTTTATTTGAGTAGTAAGGTTAGTGTGAATCATTATATTCATAGATTTTACTCGAATAGGTTCTCTGTCCTTTCTGCTCAAGGCATCGGCTACCACATTTGCCTTCCCTGGGTGGTAACGAATCTCAAATTCGTAATCATTCAACAATTCAATCCACCTACGCTGCCTCATATTCAGTTGTTTCTGATTAAATATGTGTTGAAGACTTTTGTGGTCGGTATATATAATACTTTTGACCCCATATAAGTAGTGCCTCCAAGTCTTTAATGCAAAAACAACCGCGCCTAATTCTAAATCATGCGTCGTATAATTTTGTTCGTGAATCTTCAATTGTCTAGACGCATAAGCAATCACCTTCGTTCGTTGCATTAATACACAACCGAAACCTTGCTTTGATGCGTCACAATAAATCACAAAATCATCATTCCCTTCAGGCAATGACAATATAGGTGCCGTAGTTAGCTTTTTCTTCAATAACTGAAACGCTTTCTCTTGTTCATCCTTCCATTCAAATTTCTTCCCTTTATGCGTTAATGCAGTCAAGGGTTTTGCTATTCTGGAAAAGTCTTGGATGAACCTTCTGTAGTAACCAGCTAGTCCTAAAAACTGGCGTATGTGTTTCAGAGTTTTCAGGGTTTCCCACTTTTCAACAGTTTATATCTTTGCCGGATCCACCTTAATACCTTCTTTGTTCACTATGTGACCGAGGAATTGAACTTCTTCCAACCAAAATGCACACTTTGAAAACTTAGCGTACAATTCTTCCTTCCTCAATACTTCTAACACCTTTCTCAAATGTTCACCGTGTTCTTGGTCATTCTTTGAGTAAATAAGTATGTCATCAATGAAAACAATGACAAACTTGTCAAGGTATGGTCCACACACTCGGTTCATAAGGTCCATGAACACAGCTGGTGCATTAGTTAAACCAAACAGCATGACCATAAACTCGTAATGACGTAATATGTTCTGAAAGCAGTCTTTGGAAAATCATCTTCTTTCACCCGCATTTGATGATACCCGGAACGTAAGTCAATCTTTGAATAAAAAGATGAGCCTTATAGTTGATCAAATAAGTCGTCGATTCTCGGTAGTGGGTAGCGGTTCTTGATGGTAAGTTTGTTCAACTCTCGGTAGTCGATACACAACCTAAATGTACCATCTTTCTTCTTGACAAACAAAACAGGAGCTCCCCACGGTGATGTGCTTGGTCGAATGAAACCACGCTCTAAAAGTTCTTGTAATTGGCTTTGCAGTTCTTTCATCTCGCTGGGTGCGAGTCTGTAAGGAGCACGAGCTATTGGTGCAGCTCCTGGTACAAGATCTATTTGAAATTCAACGGATCGATGTGGGGGTAATCCCGGTAATTCTTTCGGAAATACATCGGGAAATTCTTTTGCGACGGGAACATCATTGATGCTCTTTTCTTCAGTTTGTACTTTCTCGACGTGTGCTAGAACAGCATAGCAACCTTTTCTTATTAGTTTTTGTGCCTTCAAATTACTAATAAGATGTAGCTTCATGTTGCCCTTTTCTCCGTACACCATTAAGGGTTCTCCTTCTTCTCGTACAATGCGAATTGCATTTTTATAACATACGATCTCTGCTTTCACCTTCTTCAGCCAGTCCATGCCAACTATTACATCAAAACTCCCTAACTCTACTAGTATCAAATCAGTCTTAAATATTTCGCTACCCAGTTTAATTTCTCGATTCGGGCATATATAATCTGCTGAAATTAATTTACCGTTTCCTAATTCAAGTAAAAATTTACTATCCAACGGCGTCAATGGACAACTTAATTTAGCACAAAAATCTCTACTCATATAGCTTCTATCCTCACCCGAATCAAATAAAACGTAAGCAGATTTATTGTCAATAAGAAACGTACCCGTAACAAGCTCCGGGTCTTCCTGTGCCTCTGCTGCATTAATATTGAAAACTCTTCCGCGGCCTTGTCCATTCGTGTTCTCCTGGTTCGGGCAATTTCTAATAATGTGGCTCGGTTTTCCACATTTATAACAAACTACATTGGCATAACTTGCTCCGACACTACTTGCTCCGCCATTACTCGTTTCGACACCATTTGTTCCTTTCGTTCTATTAACCCCTGGTCCGTAGACCTCACACTTTGCCACGCTATGACCATTTCTTTTACACTTGTTGCAAAATTTGGTGCAGAACCCCCAAGTGATACTTTTCACACCTTTGGCATAGCTGCTTCTGATTGTTGTTATTGTTGCGGTTGTTATTGTTGTTGGGATGATTATTGTAGTTGCTGTTGTAGTTGCTGTTGTTGTTGTTGTTGTTGTTGTTGTTGGGCCATTTGTTGTAGTTGCGATTGATGTTGCGATTGTTGGGATAGTTGTTGCGATTATTGTTGTAATTGCTGTTGTTGTTGTATTGGTGATTCTTATCACCGTTTTGCTCCCACTTTTTTTTGAATTGCTTCACATTGGCCTCTTCAGCCGCCTGTTCTTTAATTCTTTCCTCAATCTAGTTCACTAGTTTGTGAGCCATTCTACATGCCTGTTGTATGGAGGCAGGCTCGTGTGAACTTATATCTTCTTGGATTCTTTCCGGTAATCCTTTCACAAACGCGTCGATCTTCTCTTCCTCATCTTCGAACGCTCTCGGACACAATAGGCACAATTCTGTGAATCGTCTTTCGTACGTGGTAATATCAAATCCTTGGGTTCGTAACCCTATAAGTTCTATCTTGAGCTTATTAACTTCGGTTCTGGGACGATACTTCTCGTTCATCAAGTGCTTGAATGCTGACCACGGTAGTGTGTAAGCATCATCTTGTCCCACTTGCCCTAGATAGGTATTCCACCATGTTAACGCAGTACCTGTGAAGGTATGCGTAGCGTACTTCACTTTGTCCTCTTCAGTACACTTACTTATGGCAAACACCGATTCGACCTTCTCGGTCCACCGTTTCAATCCGATCGGTCCTTCGGTTCCATCAAATTCCAAAGGTTTGCAGGCAGAGAATTCTTTGTAGGTGCATCCTACACGATATCTTACGCCGTTAGCTGCATTGCTAGATTCAGAGTTATTGTTGGTATGTAGCGCAGCCTGTACTGTGGCTATGTTTGTAGCAAGAAAGGTACGAAATTCCTCTTCGCTCATATTCATGGTTTGTCAAGTAGTCGGTGCCATTTCCTTCAAATAGTCAAATGAAACAAGTTAATCATACAGAATATTAAGAGTAGTCAATAGTATCTCGTAGCATAATATGAACTCATTTATAAAATCTTTTTCTTCATATTAGCGTTTTATAAGTTTAAATTCGGGTAGTACCTACCCGTTAAGTTCATACTTAGTAGCTAATATACAATTCAACTACTACAATTCTATATGAAAAACTGATTACAATAATATTTCGCATTCAAACTTTTACACAATATTTTACAAACTTACAATACCGCTTATTTTACATATAGCATGAAATATAGCACACAATAACTTTGATACAAGATAGTTGTGAAGATAATTCTAGCTAGTACACAAGTCGTTCAGCAAAGGCAATAAAGACACGTAATTCATAGGTCCAGAAACAAGTCATGCATTCTGGTTTTACTAGGACTACTTCCCATCCTTGGTCTTGTGGAACATAACCGTTATGGCCGTTGATAAGACAGCGTGTTGTAACGTCGTCAAAGGGACGAGGGTTACGTAATGTCCAACAGTCCCGTAACAATCTAAAAACCTTGTTTCTCACCCCAACTACTGAGTCCGTCACTTGTGGGAACGTTTTGTTTAATAGTTGTAGCCCGATGTTCTTGTTCTCACTTTGGTGAGAAGCGAACATTACTAACCCGTAAGCATAACATGCTTCTTTATGTTGCATGTTAGCCGCTTTTTCTAAATCACGAAGTCCTATATTCGGATATATTGAGTCAAAATAATTTCTGAACCCGTTGCGTAAAATAGCATTTGGGTTCCCTGCAATATATGCGTCAAAGTAAACACATCGTAACTTATGGATTTCCCAATGTGATATCCCCCATCTTTCGAACGAATGCCTTTTATAAACCAAGGCATTCTTGGAACATTCTTCGAATGTCTTACAAACTGATCTCGCCTTAAATAGTTGTGCCGAGGAATTCTGACCGACTCTAGACAAGATTTCATCAATCATGTCTCCGGGTAGGTCTCTTAAAATATTGGGTTGTCTATCCATTTTGTGTTTCTATACTGTAAAATAGACAAGAGTTAGATTCATAAAAAAAATACTTATTAATACAAGCAATTTTTACATATATCATAAAGTATAAGCACACTATATTACATATATTACACCACACGAATACAACTATCTTATTCCGACTCGCTCGTTTCTTCTTCTTCGGTTTTGGTTCGTTTTGCCAAGTTTCTAGGGATATATGATGTTCCCCTAATACGAGCCGTCGTTTTCCACATTGGTTTAGAAAAACCTGGTGGTTTAGAGGTTCCCGGGTTATTGTCACAACTTAAGAAATACGGGTGTTGACGATACATATAAAGTTTATCGGGTTTGGAATCAAATTTCTCTATTTTTATGCCCTTTCCCTTATTGTTCTGTTTTGCCTTATTAAATTGTGTTGGGGTAATTTCTATAACATCATCGAAATCCTTGTCGGGATCCAATTCATCGGAGAATTGGTAATCCTCCCAATACTTTGCTTCCTTGGCGGAAACACCATTGACCATAATTAACTTTGGTCGGTTGGTTGAGGATTTTCTTCTACTTAACAGTTTTATTATTTCCTCCACTGGTTCTATTTCTTCTTCCGGTTTCGATTCTTCTTCCGGTTCTGATTCTTCTTCCGGTTCCGACTCTTCTTCCGGTTCCTCTTCGGGAACTTGTGAATCAGTCCACGAATCATTCCAATTTACATTTGACTCTTCATTATTATTAGGTGAGTCAATGGGACTTGTTCTAGAGGTAGACATCTATCACATAATATCAAACACATTAAGAGATTAATATATCACATAATATTCACATGTTAAAAATATATAGTTTTCAACAAAATTTGTTAAGCAATCATTTTTCAAGTAAACAAGGTCGAAGTCCAGACTCACTAATGCATCCTAACAAACTCGATAAGACACACTAATGCAAAATTCTGGTTCGCTAAGACCAAAGCTCGGATACCAACTGAAATGTCCCGTTCATATTGATTATAAACGTTCCATGTTAATTGATTTCGTTGCGAGGTTCTGACCTCTATATGAGACGTTTTTCAAAGACTGCATTCATTTTTAAAACAACCATAACCTTTATTTTATCAATAAAGGTTTCAAAAGCATTACTTTGATTATCAAACAATGATAATCTAAAATATACTGTTTACACACGACCATTACATAATGGTTTACAATAGAAATATATTACATCGACATATGTTTCTCAAATGCAGTTTTTACACAATATCATACAAACATGGACTCCAAATCTTGTCCTTATTTTAGTATGCAACAGCGGAAGCTCTTAGTATTCACCTGAGAATAAACATGCTTTAAATGTCAACAAAAATGTTGGTGAGTTATAGGTTTAACCTATATATATATCAAATCGTAACAATAGACCACAAGATTTCATATTTCAATACGCATCCCATACATAGAGATAAAAATCATTCATATGGTGAACACCTGGTAACCGACATTAACAAGATGCATATATAAGAATATCCCCATCATTCCGGGACACTCTTCTGATATGATATAAATTTCGAAGTACTAAAGCATCCGGTACTTTGGATGGGGTTTGTTAGGCCCAATAGATCTATCTTTAGGATTCGCGTCAATTAGGGTGTCTGTTCCCTAATTCTTAGATTACCAGACTTAAGAAAAAGGGGCATATTCGATTTCGATAATTCAACCATAGAATGTAGTTTCACGTACTTGTGTCTATTTTGTAAATCATTTATAAAACCTGCATGTATTCTCATTCCAAAAATATTAGATTTTAAAAGTGGGACTATAACTCACTTTCACAGATTTTTACTTCTTCGGGAAGTAAGACTTGGCCACTGGTCGATTCACGAACCTATAACAAATATGTACATATATATCAAAGTATGTTCAAAATATATTTACAACACTTTTAATACATTTTGATGTTTTAAGTTTATTAAGTCAGCTGTCCTCGTTAGTAACCTACAACTAGTTGTCCAACGTTAGATGTACAGAAAAAAATTGATATATATATTATCTTGAATCAATCCACGACCCAGTGTATACACGTCTCAAGCTAGATCACAACTCAAAGTATATATATTTTTGGAATCAACCTCAACCCTGTATAGCTAACTCCCACATTACTGCATATAGAGTGTCTATGGTTGTTCCAAATAATATATACACATGGGTCGATATGATATGTCAAAACATTTGCATACGTGTCTATGGTATTCCAAGATTACATAATATATTAGAATACATGTATAATATAATATAAGTTAGCTAGGATATGATTAATATAGATTTGTTACCAATTTTCACGTTGCTACAACAAGAAAAATTATTCAATCTTGTTTTACCCATAACTTCTTCATTTTAAATCCGTTTTGAGTGAATCAAATTGCTATGGTTTCATACTGAACTCTACTTTATGAATTTAAACAGAAAAAGTATAGGTTTATAGTCAGAAATATAAGTTACAAGTCGTTTTTGTAAAGGTAGTCATTTCTGTCGAAAGAACGACGTCTAGATGACCATTTTAGAAAACATACTTTCACTTTGAGTTTAACCATGATTTTTGGATATAGTTTCATGTTCATAATAAAAATCATTTTCCCATAAGAAAAACTTTTAAATCAAAGTTTATCATAGTTTTTAATTAACTAACCCAAAACAGCCCGCGGTGTTACTATGACGGCGTATGTCCGGTTTTACAGTGTTCTTCGTGTTTTCAGGTTTTAAATCATTAAGTTAGCATATCATATAGATATAGAACATGTGTTTAGTTGATTTTAAAAGTCAAGTTAGAAGGATTAACTTTTGTTTGCGAACAAGTTTAGAATTAACTAAACTATGTTCTAGTGATTACAAGTTTAAAACTTCGAATAAGATAGCTTTATATGTATGAATCGAATGAAGTTATGAACATCATTACTACCTCAAGTTTTCTGGATAAAGCTAATGGAAATGAGAAAAATGGATCTAGCTTCAAAGGATCCTTGGATGGCTTGAAAGTTCTTGAAGCAGAACCATGACACGAAAAACAAGTTCAAGTAAGATTTTCACTCGAAATAAGATTGTTATAGTTATAGAAATTGAATCAAAGTTTGAATATGAGTATTACCTTGTATTAGAAAGATATCTTACTATAAATAAGAAAGATTTCTTGAGGTTGGATGATCACTCTACAAGATTGAAAGTAAGCTAGCAAACTTGGAAGTATTCTTGATTTTATGAAACTAGAACTTGTAGAATTTATGAAGAACACTTAGAACTTGAAGATAGAACTTGAGAGAGATCAATTAGATGAAGAAAATTGAAGAATTAAAGTGTTTGTAGGTGTTTTTGGTCGTTGGTGTATGGATTAGATATAAAGGATATGTAATTTTATTTTCATGTAAATAAGTCATGAATTATTACTCATATGTTTGTAATTTTATGAGATATTTCATGCTAGTTGCCAAATGATGGTTCCCACATATGTTAGGTGACTCACATGGGCTGCTAAGAGCTGATCATTGGAGTGTATATACCAATAGTACATACATCTAAAAGCTGTGTATTGTACGAGTACGAATACGGGTGCATACGAGTAGAATTGTTGATGAAACTGAACGAGGATGTAATTGTAAGCATTTTTTTGTTAAGTAGAAGTATTTTGATAAGTGTCTTGAAGTCTTTCAAAAGTGTATGAATACATATTAAAACACTATATGTATATACATTTTAACTGAGTCGTTAAGTCATCGTTAGTCGTTACATGTAAGTGTTGTTTTGAAACCTTTAGGTTAACGATCTTGTTAAATGTTGTTAACCCAATGTTTATAATATCAAATGAGATTTTAAATTATTATATTATCATGATAATATGATAATATGATGTATGAATATCTCTTAATATGATATATATATACATTAAATGTCGTTACAACGATAATCGTTACATATATGTCTCGTTTCAAAATCATTAAGTTAGTAGTCTTGCTTTTACATATGTAGTTCATTGTTAATATACTTAATGATATGTTTACTTATCATAATATCATGTTAACTATATATATCCATATATATGTCATCATATAGTTTTTACAAGTTTTAACGTTCGTGAATCACCAGTCAACTTGGGTGGTCAATTTTCTATATGAAACCTATTTCAATTAATTAAGTCTTAACAAATTTGATTGCTTAACATGTTGGAAACACTTAATCATGTAAATAACAATTTCATTTAATATATATATAAACATGGAAAAGTTTGGGTCACTACAAATTGTAGCCGGCATAAAGGCTATGTTGGGTTTGAGTCAGAATAAGTGGGTAGATGAAGTGCCATATGTATTGTGGGCTCACCGCACAATGCCAAAACGGAGCACGGGTGAAACACCATTCAGTTTGGTATATGGCACTGAGGCAGTGATACCAGCTGAAATCCGTGTACCAACACAAAGGATTTTTGTAGTGACCCGAACTTTTCCGAACCTTTCTATGATTATATGTTTAATGAAAACTATATTTACATGATTAAATGTTTCCAAAATGTTAAGAAATCAAACTTGTTAAGACTTGGTTAATTGAAACAGAAATTTTGTAAACGTCTGATTACCCAGTTTGACCAATGATTCACGAACGCTATAAGTTGTATATGACATGATGATACATAAATGAATAAATATATATGTTTAACATGATATAATGATCATCAAGTATCTCATTAAAAATAGTAACAATAAGTTATAAACTTAAAAAGGAGACTATTGACGTATGAAACTCGAAACGATACATATAACGATTATCGTTATAACCACGTCTTACTAAATATATATGGCGCATATTAATACATTGTTATATTATATATAACATGATAATATGATAATTAAATATATCATTAAGTGTATTAACAATGAACTACATAAGTAAAAACAAGACTACTAACTTAAGGATTTCTAAACGAGACATATATGTAACGATTATCGTTGTAACGACATTTAAATGTATATATCATATTAAGATATATTAATATATCATAATATCATGATAATATAATAATTTAAAATCTCATTTTATATTATAAACTTTGGGTTAACAACATTTAACAAGATCGTTAACCTAAAGGTCTCAAAACAACACTTACATGTAACGACTAACGATGATTTAACGACTCAGTTAAAATGTATATACATGTAGTGTTTTAATATGTATTCATACACTTTTTAAAGACTTCAAGACACTTATCAAAATACTTCTACTTAACAAAAATGCTTACAATTACATCCTCGTTCAGTTTCATCAACAATTCTACTCGTATGCACTCGTATTCGTACTCGTACAATACACAGCTTTTAGATGTATGTACTATTGGTATATACACTCCAATGACCAGCTCTTAGCAGCCCATGTGAGTCACCTAACACATGTGGGAACCATCATTTGGCAACTAGCATGAAATATCTCATAAAATTACAAAAATATGAGTAATCATTCATGACTTATTTACATGAAAACAAAACTACATATCCTTTATATCTAATCCATACACCAACGACCAAAAACACCTACAAACACTTTCATTCTTCAATTTTATTCATCTAATTGATCTCTCTCAAGTTCTAACGTCAAGTTCTAAGTGTTCTTCATAAATTCTACAAGTTCTAGTTACATAAAATCAAGAATACTTTCAAGTTTGCTAGCTCACTTTCAATCTTGTAAGGTGATCATCCAACCTCAAGAAATCTTTATTTCTTACAGTAGGTTATCATTCTAATACAAGGTAATAATCATATTCAAACTTTGGTTCAATTTCTATAACTATAACAATCTTATTTCAAGTGATGATCTTACTTGAACTTGTTTTCGTGTCATGATTCTGCTTCAAGAACTTCGAGCCATCCAAGGATCCGTTGAAGCTAGATCAATTTTTCCCTTTTCCAGTAGGTTTATCCAAGGAACTTAAGGTAGTAATGATGTTCATAACATTATTCGATTCATACATAAAAAGCTATCATATTCGAAGTGGTAAACTAGTAATCACTAGAACATAGTTTAGTTAATTTTAAACTTGTTCGCAAATAAAGTTAATCCTTCTAACTACACTTTTAAAATCAACTATACACATGATCTATATCTATATTATATGCTAACTTAATGATTTAAAACCCGAAAACACGATAAACACCATAAAACCGGATTTACGCCGTCGTAGTTACAACCGGGGGCTATTTTGGTTTGGATAATTAAAAACTATGAAAAACTTTGATTTAAAAGCTATACTTCTGGGAAAATGATTTTTCTTATGAACATGAAACCATATCCAAAAATCATGGTTAAACTCAAAGTGAAAGTATGTTTTTCAAAACAGTCATCAAGATGTCGTTCTTTCGACGGAAATGACTACCTCTTTCAAAAACGACTTGTAACTTGTATTTCCGACTATAAACCTATACCTTTTCTGTTTAGTTTCATAAATTCAAGTTCGATACGAAACCGTGGCCGCTTAAATCACTCAAAACGGATTAGAAACGAAGAAATGGCGAGCAAAACAAAATTGGTAAAAACTACTCATTTTAGCTACGTGAAAATTGGTAACAAATCTATTCCAACCATAACTTAATCAACTTGTATTGTATATTATGTAATCTTGAGATACCATAGACACGTATACAATGTTTTGACCTATCATGTCGACACATCTATATATATTTCGGAACAACCATAGACATTCTATATGTGAATGTTGGAGTTAGCTATACAGGGTTGAGGTTGATTCCAAAATATATATAGTTTGAGTTGTGATCAATACTGAGATATGTATACACTGGGTCGTGGATTGATTTAAGATAATATATATCTATTTATTTCTGTACATCTAACTGTGGACAACTAGTTGTAGGTTATTAACGAGGACATCTGACTTAATAAACTTAAAACATCAAAATGTATTAAAAGTGTTGTAAATATATTTTGAACATACTTTGATATATATGTACATATTTGTTATAGGTTCGTGAATCAACCAGTGGCCAAGTCTTACTTTCCGGCGAAGTAAAAATCTGTGAAAGTGAGTTATAGTCCCACTTTTAAAATCTAATATTTTTGGGATGAGAATACATGTAGGTTTTATAAATGATTTACAAAATAGACACAAGTACGTGAAACTACATTCTATGGTTGAATTATCGAAATCGAATATGCCCCTTTTTATTAAGTCAGGTAATCTAAGAATTAGGGAACAGATACCCTAATTGACGCAAATCCTAAAGATAGATCTATTGGGCCTAACAAACCCCATCCAAAGTACCGGATGCTTTAGTACTTCGAAATTTATATCATATCCAAAGGGTGTCCCGGAATGATGGGGATATTCTTAAATATGCATCTTGTTAATGTCGGTTACCAGGTGTTCACCATATGAATGATTTTTATCTCTATGTATGGGATGTGTATTGAAATATGAAATCTTGTGGTCTATTATTATGATTTGATAATATATAGGTTAAACCTATAACTCACCAACATTTTTGTTGACGTTTTAAGCATGTTTATTCTCAGGTGATTATTAAGAGCTTCCGCTGTCGCAAACTAAAATAAGGACGAGATTTGGAGTCCATGCTTGTATGATATTGTGTAAAAACTGCATTCAAGAAACTTATTTCGTTGTAACATATTTGTATTGTAAACCATTATGTAATGGTCGCGTGTAAACAGGATATTTTAGATTATCATTATTTGATCATCTACGTAAAGCTTTTTAAACCTTTATTGATGAAATAAAGGTTATGGTTTGTTTTAAAATGAATGCAGTCTTTGAAAAACATCTCATATAGAGGTCAAAACCTCGCAACGAAATCAATTAATATGGAACGTTTTTAATCAATAAGAACGGGACATTTCAGTTGGTATCCGAGCGTTGGTCTTAGAGAACCAGAATTTTGCATTAGTGTGTCTTATCGAGTTTGTTAGGTTGCATTAGTGAGTCTGGACTTCGACCGTGTTTACTTGAAAAATGATTGCTTAACAAATTTTGTTGGAAACTATATATTTTTAACATGTGAATATTATGTGATATATTAATCTCTTAACGTGTTTGATATTATGTGATAGATGTCTACCTCTAGAACAAGTCCCATTGACTCACCTAATAATAATGAAGAGTCAAATGTAAATTGGAATGATTCGTGGACTGATTCACAAGTTCCCGAAGAGGAACCGGAAGAAGAGTCGGAACCGGAAGAAGAATCGGAACCGGAAGAAGAATTGGAACGGGAAGAAGAAATAGAACCAGTGGGGGAAATAATAAAATGGTTAAGTAGACGAAAATCCTCAACCAACCGACCAAAGTTAATTATGGTCAATGGTGTTTCCGCCAAGGAAGCAAAGTATTGAGAGGATCACCAATTCTCTGATCAATTGGATCCCGACATGGATTCCGATGATGTTATAGAAATTACCCCAACACAATTTAATAAGGCAAAAGAGAACAATAAGAGAAAGGGCATAAAAATAGAAATTTGATTCCAAACCCGATGAACTTTATATGTATCATCAACACCCGTATTTCTTAAGTTGTGACAATAACCTGGGAACCTCTAAACCACCAGGTTTTTCTAAACCAATGTGGAAAACGAAGGCTCGTATTAGGGGAACATCATATATCCCTAGAAACTTGGCAAAACGAACCAAAACCGAAGAAGAAGAAACGAGCGAGTCGGAATAAGATAGTTGTATTCGTGTGGTGTAATATATGTAATATAGTGTGCTTATGCTTTATGATATATGTAAAAATTGCTTGTATTAATAAGTATTTTTTTTTTTTTGAATCTAAGTCTTGTCTATTTTACAGTATAAAAACACAAAATGGATAGACAACCCAATATTTTAAGAGACCTACCCGGAGACATGATTGATGAAATCTTGTCTAGAGTCGGTCAGAATTCCTCGGCACAACTATTTAAGGTGAGATCAGTTTGTAAGACATTCGAAGAACGTTCCAAGAATGCCTTGGTTTATAAAAGGCTTTCGTTCGAAATATGGGGGATATCACATTGGGAAATCCATAAGTTACAATGTGTTTACTTTGACGCATATATTGCGGGGAACCCAAATGCTATTTTACGCAACGGGTTAAGAAATTATTTTGACTCAATATATCCGAATATAGGACTTCGTGATTTAGAAAAAGCGGCTAACATGCAACATAAAGAAGCATGTTATGCTTACGGGTTAGTGATGTTCGCTTCTTACCAAAGTGAGAAAAAGAACATCGGATTGTAGCTTTTAAATAAACTTTCTCACAAGTGACGGATTCAGTAGTTGGGGTGAGAAGCAAGGTTTTTAGATTATTACGGGGCTGTTGGACATTACGAAACCCTCGTCCTTTTGACGACATTACAACACGCTGTCTTATCAACGGCCATAACGGTTATGTTCCACAAGACCAAGGATGGGAAGTCGTCTTAGTAAAACCAGAATGCATGACTTGTTTCTGGACTTATGAATTACGTGTCTTTATTTCCTTTGCTGAACAACTTGCGTATTAACTAGATTTATCTTCAAAACTGTCCTGTATCATAGTGTACTATATTTCATGTTATATGTAATATAGCGAAGTTGTAAGTTTGAAGAATATTTGTATGTGATATATTATTATAATCAGTTTTTCATATGGAATTGTAGTTGTTGAATTGTATATTAGCTACTAAGTATGAACTTAACGGGTAGGTAGTACCCGAATTTAAACTTATAAAATGCTAATATGAAGAAAAAGCTTTTATAAATGAGTTCATATTATGCTACGAGATACTATTGACTACTCTTAATATTCTGTATGATTAACTTGTTTCATTTGACTATTTTGAATGAAATGGCACCGACTACTCGACATACCTTGAATATGAGCGAAGAGGAATTTCGTGCCTTTCTTGCTTCAAACATAGCCACAGTACAGGCCGCGCTACATACCAACAATAACTCTGAATCTAACAATACAGCTAACGGCGCAAGAAATCGTGTAGGATGCTCCTACAAGGAATTCACTGCCTGCAAACCTTCAGAATTTGATGGAACCGAAGGACCAATCGGATTGAAACGGTGGACCGAGAAAGTTGAATCGGTGTTTGCCATAAGTAAGTGTGCTGAAGGAGACAAAGTGAAGTACGCTATGCATACCTTCACAGGTTTGCGTTAACATGGTGGAATACCTATCTAGAGCAGAGGAAGAGAAGATCGACGCGTTTGTGAAAGGGTTACCGGAGAGAATCCAAGAAGATATAAGTTCACACGACCCTGCCTCCATACAAAAGGCATGTAGAATGGCTCAGAAACTAGTGAACCAAATTGAGGGAAGAATTAAAGAACAGGCGGCTGAAGAGGCCAACGTGAAGCTAGTCAAAAGAAAGTGGGAGGAAAACGGTGATAAGAGTCACCAATACAACAACTATCCCAACAATCGCAACATCAATCAAAACTACAACAAACGGCACAACAACAACAACAACAACTACAACAATCATCCCAACAACAATAACAACCACAACAACAACAACAATCAGAAGCAGTTATGCCAAAGGTGTGAAAAGTATCACTCGGGGTTCTGCACCAAATTTTGCAACAAGTGTAAAAGAAATGGTCATAGCGCGGCGAAGTGTGAGGTCTACGGACCAGGGGTTAATAGAACGAAAGGAACAAATGGTGTCAGAACAAGTAATGGTGGAGCAAGTAGTGTCGGAGCAAGTTATGCCAATGTAGTTTGTTATAAATGTGGAAAACCGGGCCACATTATTAGAAATTGCCCGAACCAGGAGAACACGAATGGACAAGGCCGCGGAAGAGTTTTCAATATTAATGCGGCAGAGGCACAGGAAGACCCAGAGCTTGTTACGGGTACGTTTCTTATTGACAATAAATCTGCTTACGTTTTATTTGATTCGGTTGCGGATAGAAGCTATATGAGTAGAGATTTTTGTGCTAAATTAAGTTGTCCATTGACGCCGTTGGATAGTAAATTTTTACACGAATTAGCAAACGGTAAATTAATTTCAGTAGATTATATATGCCGGAATCGAGAAATTAAACTGGGTAGCGAAATATTTAAGATTGATTTGATACCAGTAGAGTTAGGGAGTTTTGATGTAATAGTTGGCATGGACTGGCTGAAGAAGGTGAAAGCAGAGATCGTATGTTATAAAAATGCAATTCGCATTGTACGAGAAGAAGGAAAACCCTTAATGGTGTACGGAGAAAAGGGCAACACGAAGCTACATCTTATTAGTAATTTGAAGCCACAAAAACTAATAAGAAAAGGTTGCTATGCTGTTCTAGCACATGTCGAGAAAGTACAAACTGAAGAAAAGAGCATCAATGATGTTTTTGTCGCGAAAGAATTTTCCGATGTATTTCCGAAAGAATTACCGGGACTACCTCCACATCGATCTGTTGAATTTCAAATAGATCTTGTACCAGGAGCTGCACCAATAGCTCGTGCTCCTTACAGACTCGCACCCAGCGAGATGAAAGAACTGCAAAGCCAACTGCAAGAACTATTAGAATGTGGTTTCATTTGACCAAGCACATCACTTTGGGGAGCTCCTGTTTTATTTGTCAAGAAAAAGGATGGTACATTTAGGTTGTGTATTGACTACAGAGAGTTGAATAAACTTACCATCAAAAACCGTTATCCACTGCCGAGAATTGACGACTTATTTGATCAACTACAAGGCTCGTCGGTTTATTCGAAAATCGATTTACATTCTGGATCATCAAATGAAAGTAAAGGAGAATGATATTCCAAAAACTGCTTTTAGGACGCGTTATGGTCATTACGAGTTTATGGTTATGCCGTTTGGATTGACTAACGCACCAGCTGTGTTCATAGACCTCGTGAACCGAGTGTGTGGGCCATATCTTGACAAGTTTGTCATTGTTTTCATCGATGACATACTTATTTACTCGAAGAATGATCAAGAGCACGAAGAACACTTGAGAAAAGTGCTAGAGTTGTTAAGAAAATAAAAACTGTACGCTAAGTTTTTAAAGTGTGCATTTTGGTTGGAAGAAGTTCAATTCCTCGGTCACATAGTGAACAAAGAAGGTATTCAGGTGGATCCAGTAAAGATTGAAACCGTTGAAAAGTGGGAAACCCCGAAAACTCCGAAACACATACGCTAGTTTTTAGGACTAGCTGGTTACTACAGAAGGTTCATCTAAGACTTTTCCAGAATAGCAAAACCCTTGACTGCATTAACGCATAAAGGGAAGAAATTTGAATGGAAGGATGAACAAGAGAAAGCGTTTCAGTAATTGAAGAAAAAGTTAACTACGGCACCTATATTGTCATTACCTGAAGGGAATGACGATTTTGTGATATATTGTGATGCCTCAAAGCAAGGTCTCGGTTGTGTATTAATGCAACGAACGAAGGTAATTGCTTATGCGTCTAGACAATTGAAGATTCACGAGCAAAATTATACGACGCATGATTTGGAATTAGGCGCGGTTGTTTTTGCATTAAAGACTTGGAGGCACTACTTATATGGGGTCAAAAGTATTATATATACCGACCACAAAAGTCTTCAACACATATTTAATCAGAAATAACTGAACATGAGGTAGCGTAGGTGGATTGAATTGTTGAATGATTACGACTTTGAGATTCGTTACCACCCGGGGAAGGCAAATGTGGTAGCCGACGCCTTGAGTAGAAAGGACAGAGAACCCATTCGAGTAAAATCTATGAATATAATGATTCACAATAACCTTACTACTCAAATAAAGGAGGCGCAACAAGGAGTTTTAAAAGAGGGAAATTTAAAGAATGAAATACCCAAAGGATCGGAGAAGCATCTTAATATTCGGGAAGATGGAACCCGGTATAGTGCTGAAAGGATTTGGGTACCAAAATTTGGAGATATGAGAGAAATGGTACTTAGAGAAGCTCATAAAACCAGATACTGAATACATCCTGGAACGGGGAAGATGTACAAGGATCTCAAGAAACATTTTTGGTGGCCAGGTATGAAAGCCGATGTTGCTAAATACGTAGTGGAATGTTTTACATGTTCTAAGGTCAAAGTGGAGCATCAGAAACCATCAGGTCTACTTCAACAACCCGAAATCCCGGAATGGAAATGGGAAAACATTACCATAGATTTCATCACTAAATTGCCAAGGACTGCAAGTGGTTTTGATACTATTTGGGTAATAGTTGATCGTCTCACCAAATCATCACACTTCCTGCCAATAAGAGAAGATGACAAGATAGAGAAGTTAGCACGACTGTATTTGAAGGAAGTCGTCTCCAGACATGGAATACCAATCTTTATTATCTCTGATAGGGATGGCAGATTTATTTCAAGATTCTGGCAGACATTACAGCAAGCATTAGGAACTCGTCTAGACATGAGTACTACCTATCATCCACAAACTGATGGGCAGAGTGAAAGGACGATACAAACGCTTGAAGACATGCTACGAGTATGTGTTATTGATTTCGGAAACAGTTGGGATCGACATCTACCATTAGCAGAATTTTCCTACAACAATAGCTACCATTCAAGCATTGAGATGGCTCTGTTTGAAGCACTTTATGGTAGAAAGTGCAGGTCTCCGATTTGTTGGAGTGAAGTGGGGGATAGACAGATTACGGGTCCGAAGATAATACAAGAAACTACTGAGAAGATCATCCAAATTCAACAACGGTTGAAAACCACCCAAAGTCGACAAAAGAGCTACGCCGACATTAAAAGAAAAGATATAGAAATTGAAATTGGAGAGATGGTCATGCTTAAGGTTGCACCTTGGAAAGGTGTTGTTCGATTTGGAAAACGAGGGAAATTAAATCCAAGGTATATTGGACCATTCAAGATTATTGATCGTGTCGGACCAGTAGCTTACCGACTTGAGTTACCTCAACAACTGGCAGCTGTACATAACACTTTCCACGTCTCGAATTTGAAGAAATGTTTTTGCTAAAGAAGATCTCACTATTCCATTGGACGAAATCTAAATCAATGAAAAACTCCAATTCATTGAAGAACCCGTTGAAATAATGGATCGTGAGGTTAAGAGACTTAAACAAAACAAGATACCGATTGTTAAGGTTCTATGGAATGCTTGTAGATGACCTGAGTTCACCTGGGAATGAGAAGATCAGATGAAGAAGAAGTACCCGTACTTATTTCCAGAAGATGAGCCAACACCTCCAATCGCTTAAAATTTCGGGACGAAATTTATTTAACGGGTAGGTACTGTAGTGACGCGAACTTTTCCGAACCTTTCTATGATTATATGTTTAATGAAAACTATATTTACATGATTAAATGTTTCCAACATGTTAAGCAATCAAACTTGTTAAGACTTGGTTAATTGAAACGGAAATTTTGTAAACGTCTGATTACCCAGTTTGACCAATGATTCACGAACGCTATAAGTTGTATATGACATGATGATACATAAATGAATAAATATATATGTTTAACATGATATAATGATCATCAAGTATCTCATTAAAAATAGTAAAAATAAGTTATATACTTAAAAAGGAGACTATTGACGTATGAAACTTGATACGATACATATAACGATTATCGTTATAACCACGTCTTACTAAATATATATGAAGCATATTAATACATTGTTATATTATATATAACATGATAATATGATAATTAAATATATCATTAAGTCTATTAACAATGAACTACATAAGTAAAAACAAGACTACTAACTTAAGGATTTCGAAACGAGACATATATGTAACGATTATCGTTGTAACGACATTTAAATGTATATATCATATTAAGATATATTAATATATCATAATATCATGATAATATAATAATTTAAAATCTCATTCGATATTATAAACTTTGGGTTAACAACATTTAACAAGATCGTTAACCTAAAGGTCTAAAAACAACACTTACATGTAACGACTAACGATGACTTAACGACTCAGTTAAAATGTATATACATGTAGTGTTTTAATATGTATTCATACACTTTTGAAAGACTTCAAGACACTTATCAAAATACTTCTACTTAACAAAAATGCTTACAATTACATCCTCGTCCAGTTTCATCAACAATTCTACTCGTATGCACCCGTATTCGTACTCGTACAATACACAGATTATAGATGTATGTACTATTGGTATATACACTCCAATGATCAGCTCTTAGCAGCCCATGTGAGTCACCTAACATATGTGGGAACCATCATTTGGCAACTAGCATGAAATATCTCATAAAATTACAAAAATATGAGTAATTATTCATGACTTATTTACATGAAAACAAAATTACATATCCTTTATATCTAATCCATACACCAATGATCAAAAACACCTACAAACACTTTCATTCTTCAATTTTCTTCATCTAATTGATCTCTCTCAAGTTCTAACTTCAAGTTCTAGGTGTTCTTCATAAATTCTACAAGTTCTAGTTACATAAAATCAAGAATACTTTCAAGTTTGCTAGTTCACTTCCAATCTTGTAAGGTGATCATCCAACCTCAAGAAATCTTTGTTTCTTACAGTTGGTTATCATTCTAATACAAGGTAATAATCATATTCAAACTTTGGTTCAATTTCTATAACTATAACAATCTTATTTCAAGTGATGATCTTACTTGAACTTGTTTTCGTGTCATGATTCTGCTTCAAGAACTTCGAGCCATCCAAGGATCCGTTGAAGCTAGATCCATTTTTCCCTTTTCCAGTAGGTTTATCCAAGGAACTTAAGGTAGTAATGATGTTCATAACATCATTCGATTCATACATAAAAAGCTATCATATTCGAAGTGGTAAACTAGTAATCACTAGAACATAGTTTAGTTAATTCTAAACTTGTTCGCAAATAAAGTTAATCCTTCTAACTACACTTTTAAAATTAACTATACACATGATCTATATCTATATGATATGCTAACTTAATGATTTAAAACCCAGAAACACGATAAACACCATAAAACCGGATTTACGCCGTCGTCGTTACAACCGGGGGCTGTTTTGGTTTGGATAATTAAAAACTATGAAAAACTTTGATTTAAAAGCTATACTTCTGGGAAAATGATTTTTCTTATGAACATGAAACCATATCCAAAAATCATGGTTAAACTCAAAGTGAAAGTATGTTTTTCAAACAGTCATCAAGATGTCGTTCTTTCGATGGAAATGACTACCTCTTTCAAAAACGACTTGTAACTTGTATTTCCGACTATAAACCTATACCTTTTCTGTTTAGTTTCATAAAGTCAAGTTCAATACGAAATTGTGGCCGCTTAAATCACTCAAAACGGATTAGAAACGAAGAAATGGCGAGCAAAACAAAATTGGTAAAAACTACTCATTTTAGCTACGTGAAAATTGGTAACAAATCTATTCCAACCATAACTTAATCAACTTGTATTGTATATTATGTAATCTTGAGATACCATAGACACGTATACAATGTTTCGACCTATCATGTCGACACATCTATATATATTTCGGAACAACCATAGACACTCTATATGTGAATGTTGAAGTTAGCTATACAGGGTTGAGGTTGATTCCAAAATATATATAGTTTGAGTTGTGATCAATACTGAGATATGTATACACTGGGTCGTGGATTGATTCAAGATAATATATATCTATTTATTTCTGTACATCTAACTGTGGACAACTAGTTGTAGGTTACCAACGAGGACAGCTGACTTAATAAACTTAAAACATCAAAATGTATTAAAAGTGTTGTAAATATATTTTGAACATACTTTGATATATATGTACATATTTGTTATAGGTTCGTGAATCGACCAGTGGCCAAGTCTTATTTCCCGGCGAAGTAAAAATCTGTGAAAGTGAGTTATAGTCCCACTTTTAAAATCTAATATTTTTGGGATGAGAATACATGTAGGTTTTATAAATGATTTACAAAATAGACACAAGTACGTGAAACTACATTCTATGGTTGAATTATCGAAATCGAATATGCCCCTTTTTATTAAGTCTGGTAATCTAAGAATTAGGGAACAGACACCCTATTTGACACGAATCCTAAAGATAGATCTATTGGGCCTAACAAACCCCATCCAAAGTACCGGATGCTTTAGTACTTCGAAATTTATATCATATCCGAAGGGTGTCCCGGAATGATGGGGATATTCTTAAATATGCATCTTGTTAATGTTGGTTACCAGGTGTTCACCATATGAATGATTTTTATCTCTATGTATGGGATGTGTATTGAAATATGAAATCTTGTGGTCTATTATTATGATTTGATAATATATAGGTTAAACCTATAACTCACCAACATTTTTGTTGACGTTTTAAGCATGTTTATTCTCAGGTGATTATTAAGAGCTTCCGCTGTCGCATACTTAAATAAGGACGAGATTTGGAGTCCATGCTTGTATGATATTGTGTAAAAACTGCATTCAAGAAACTTATTTCGTTGTAACATATTTGTATTGTAAACCATTATGTAATGGTCGCGTGTAAACAAGATATTTTAGATTATCATTATTTGATAATCTACATAAAGCTTTTTAAACCTTTATTGATGAAATAAAGTTATGGTTTGTTTTAAAATGAATGCAGTCTTTGAAAAACGTCTCATATAGAGGTCAAAACCTCGCAACGAAATCAATTAATATGGAACGTTTTTAATCAATAAGAACGAGACATTTCAATTTTGGCATTTGATACAGAAAATAATTCATCAATTTTACGTGAAAACTTGAATTTATTGGAAGAAAGGCGAATCATGGCCGCCATCCGTCAAGCGGATGCAAAACAGAAAATGGCAAAATATTATAACAAGCGGGTCAGATATGTGCAATTCAAAGAGGGGGATTTGGTGTTACGAGATAATGAGGCAAGTAGGCAGGAAAAATAAGGGAAGTTATGACCACATTGGGAAGGCCCATATAAAGTTGTAAATGCACATCCTAATGGGTCATACACCCTCTCAGCGCCCTCCGGCGAAGAAATTCCACGAACATGGAATGCAATGAGTTTAAATAAATTTTATGCGTAGTATTGCAAGTTCGAATAGCTTGATCAACTATTTAGAGCATGTGATGCAATCATAAATGTAAAAATTTCTTTAAAAGAAATAAGAATTCAGAAAAATTTCCTATGACATATTATTCATAATTTTTATCCGGCCAAGGATTTTAATCAGATGTCACAAAGCTGTGTGTCATCCCTGTCCACAAAAGAGAAGTTTTTTCCTCAGTGGCAGAAGTTCAATCATAAGCAAAAGATCAAAATGGCAGTGGATAACGTAGAACTCCACTGAACATCCAGGCAATAGAATGTATCTACGACCGTCATGACGTAAAAATTATACAAACAGTATATGACTAGTCATAATTTTGATTGTTCAAATCAAACATATAAAGCTTTGGCAAAATTATCAGCAAAGTAAAAAACATTTATATACATTACATAATTAATAGATAACACAAGCAATACAGCTTATAACTTCAAATTTAGAACATCGTCTACCGATGTAGCAGCATTATTACACAAATTCTCTAATTCAGGAAAAGACAGATGTTCTATTTCATCACCAAGAACTTTAAGTTTATCTTCTGCATTTTGGCTTCAATTGAGATATAAGAGATTCTGGCAATGACTTTGGAAAGTCAGGTATATCATTTTTCAATCTCTCAAGAAACCGTATCCGGTCAGCATCCAGAGCAACAGTTATAAATTCGTTGAACGGCTTAGTTAACTTCTCAGAATAGAAAGCACTCTTCACAATTTTTAGAATACCTTCCATCAGACGCCTGGTCTCACCCTTGCTTAACTCCAGTTGTTCCTTCAATGATGTTTCAGATTGAGTTAAGGACATTTCAGACCGAGTTAAAGTATCAATTTTATGCAGATACCATTTTTCCTTTGTTGCCATTTGAACATAGCGCGCCTCTGCAGCATTTTTTACGGCAACAGTAGCCTCTAGTTCAAGATGGGCAATTTTCAGTGCCTCTGCATCTTTTTCAATTTTTTCAGATTTGTCAGGATGTATTTGATCAGAGCGCTCCAGACGCTTCAAATTATTGAATTCAGATGCAATATTCCAAATAATGCCTTGTGCTTGACATTTTCGAGCATCACCATCAGATAAACTCTAAAAGAATTTAATAAGTGAAGGCGACAGCATCGCTTCAAGATACTTCATAAAATCCTCATAATTACCAAGAGGACCAGCTAAGAGAGTTGTTAAGCCAGTAGTATCTAAGTTGGGAATGCTTATTTGTGAACTGCTTTCCCCTATTCTGCTACGCTGAGCGGGAGGCGGAAGAGCAAGTTTCTTCTGTGCTTCTTCTCTCGCTGCCAGGCCTGAATTAAATTAACAGTTGTTATTCAAGAAGTTTTTCCAATCCAGAAAAGAAGATTTCAATTCAATATTGCATATTTATCAGGATCAACATTATAATAGCCACCATTGCTAGGCATATAGAAAAAGCAATAAAGGTTTTCTTCTATTATTGATTCAAAAGAGAGGTTACCAGCAGCACAGCATTTCCTCGAATTTGCTCAATTTAAAGAAGCAGCATCCTCATCTTCAAGCTCATTTTCACATAAACTATTTTCGAGCGTCTGATCAGCTAATTTTTCAGATCTAAATTGCAGATCATTAAATCTGGTGTAATGCAGAGCGGCGAGCGGAGTAATCACTAAAAAACATAAGAATAATAGTAATTATTATTTATTATACAGATAATAACAATAGATAACCAAATCCTAATCAAATTATACCTTTATTTTTCACCATAACAATGGCACAACCGCGTGTTTCTGCATCCCATTCAGCATTAAGGGAGCATAGAGAGAGCATATGTTCTGGATAATGACGGTTTGGAATCTTCTCTTTTTTAATCACATTTAATACTTTTCGTTCTTCAGATGTTAACCTTGGATGAATACCTTTGGGAGGATCAAGCGATGTACGCCAATAGCTAGCTTGCAGGCACTCATTGGGGATAACTTCGCTATTAATAAAGAAGAATGTACTCTGCCAATTCTCATTTTTCTCACCAGAATTACGCAAAAACCCATCCAGAGTAAGACAAAACCATCCTTTATCATAACGTTTTATGGTTGCAAGATTAGAAAAAAGATGAACAGAAGGGGTAATATCTCGGGCCATACAATACATCTCGAAAAACATGATCTTACGAATGGACATAGGCTTAAATTGTCCAACGCTAACACCATAAAAGCAGCAAACGTCCAGGTAAAATTTTGTAAAAGGAATACGAAGGTGAGAAAAGTACAAAGCACGGCCGTAAATAGCAACTTTTCCAAGAGGAGGGTGACAGGCACGATCATGTGGGCCTGGAACAACAGCATCGGCACCAAAAAATTTGGGAAAAGCAACTCTGACACTATAACAACCCTCACTTTTCCATTCTGAATTTACCAGATTTCTCTTAGGATTTCATTTCCTGATCCTGTGAATTGTCATTTGGGTTGTTATTCAGATATTAAATGCTTTATAATTAATGCTCGTAATTAAAGCCCTTAAACCAAACCCTAATATTAATTAAATTATATGAACTATTAACATTATGTATAATAGTTAAAGTATTATATAATAAACTTTATAAAATACAACTAATGGAAAGTAAATAAAATTTAATGAAAGTCATGGACTAAATTTAAAAAGATTAAATAAAGCTTATCCTAAATAAATGATAATATATATATATATATATATATATATATATATATATATATATATATATATATATATATATATATATATATATATATATATATATATATATATATATATATATATATATATATATATATATATATATATATATAGACATATATATATACATACATAAATTATATAAATATATAGAAAAGCTGAAAAAAATATAAATATATAAATAAATAAAAACGGCTAGGATAAAGTAAATAAAAAGAAGATAACCTGATCATTAAGCTAATCTAATTCTAATCTATTTCAAGCTCCTTTTATCCTAATCTAACTCAAGTTCTTGAGCATCAAGTTTCCTAGAATTCTAATAAGATTATAATTCATGTAAACTCATCTATAAAACCCTCATGTTGCATCCCAAAAATAAACCACAAAGAAATCCCTTCCATCCCATTATTTTTGGTCGACTATATTGCAGCCTTTCCCTCTATTTTTTCGACCAAAAGCAGCCTCACAACAGCCACCTGCAATCGCCAATCATCACCACACCATACAGCCTTCTAATCGCCATTGTTTCTTGCTGTTCAGTTTCTGTTACGCCACCCTGCCTGCTCTAGTTTTCTGCTGCAATTCGCCATTAAAAATAGCCCCAAGGCTGACGTAAATTGCTGTATTTTTCGACCCAAATTGCAGCCTTCTGCTACAGTCATAAACCGCCAACAAGTCGCCATCTCCTGCTGCGTTTTTGCAGCCCAACCACCATCCAAATACAGCCCAAAATTCGACTATCTGCTACCAGTTTCCTGCTCCTGTTTCACCGCTAAAACAGTTCCAAAAGCACACTGGTTACTACTATTTTTCCTGCTACAAATACGCCATCAAACAGCCCATGCATCGAACCATTGTTGTTGCTGTTTTGCTATTTTTTTGTCGTGACTAATCAGCCCAAGAAACAAGTGATTGGGTCGTGATTTTTGCAGCTGAACCTGTTACTGTTTCATCCCCCATTTAGCACCTTGTTCTTGATCCCTAACATCACAAGGTATCCCTAAAAACCCTAACTAGATATTGTTATTTAATCAGATTACTTTAGAGTATTATGAACTTATATATGAGGATATAAAGATGATAATGAATGATTATGAATATGAATAATGATTATGAATATGAATAATGATTATGAATATGAATAATGATTTGATTAATAAGATGTGGGATTAAGTATGATCATGGATATAGTAAGAAGATAATGATTATAATAAGAGATTATGAATAAGGATTTAAAAGTTATGATTAAAAGATTTAATTATAAGGTTAAAGATGGTTAAAACTTAAAAGATTATGAATGGGTTACAAGTATAATGGTTGTTGAATTATGATTTTGATTTTTAAATAAAAGTGAACTAGTTTTGAATGTGATTAATAAGATTGTACATTAAAAGTATTAGGTTAAGTTATGTTAAAAGTTTATGATAAGTTAGATGATTAATGAATAGGTTGAAAGTATGATTAGTTATTATAATTAATAAGATTAAGTATGTTAATAAGGTTTAGAAGGATAATGAAAGATTATGATCTTGATATATAAACTAGATAGGTAAATGGATAAAAGGTTATCGTTAATGAATGATAAGTTGTTAGGTTATTAAGATTTAAGAATCATGATGGAACTAGTTAAATAAGTTAAAAGGTATGAATATGAATAAGTATTACTCATGGTTATGATATAGGTTAAGAGTTAAACTAGTGGTTTATGATCTTATATATATATAAATGAAGATTACAAAATAATGATAATGATAGTAATATACGTGCATGCATGTATGCATACGTACATATGTACATGTGTATATTGTAAGTATATGCTTGTATATATATGTATATATATGCATACGTATTTATGAATGTGTACATATGTATGTATATGTACGTGTGTGTGTATGTATGATAGGTTAGTAAAATATAAAGGGTGAAGAAGTTATAAGTATATATATGTACCACCTTTACATTAATGTATATATATATATAACACTTACATATATTATACATATATATCACCTAGTTATGAATATATATATATATGTATGAAAATAAATAAAGAATATATATATCATATAGGCATATTTATATATATGTAACATATAATGATAAGTATACATAATAGTTGATTTATTAAATAATAATACTATTATTAGTATAATCTATACACTTATCTATATAATAACACTTAAGTACACTAAGTATATTATCACTTATATAAATATAACTTTTCTCGAGAATGGTCACTGTTAATATAGTTTGCTATATTAATAAACAAACTTTATGTCTATTAGACATTAACTAATCGAACATATTATCTCTAGGTTGAGATCTCCGTGTTCAACACTCCGATCATATAACTTGCGTGGAATATCTATCTTCTATTAAGGTGAACTTCATAGCCCCGCTTTTTAACTTTCTCTATTACTTATTTTATAACTTTTGGGGTGAGACACTGTAACATCCCGCATTTTTTCGTAAAATTATTTTAACGCCCGTCTTTTTATTTTAATAATATCCTTTGTAACTAGATTCGTATCCTAAATTAGCTAACATTCTTAATAATTTCGTTATTGGATTATAACGTCTCCCGTACTCACGTGAAATTCAAATAATTTGTTTGGTTAATTCACGCACCCGCACCCGAACTAGAGGGACTAAACTTGCAAAGAGGCTAAAGATTTGACTAGGTCAACTAGTCAAACCTTCAACCTCCTCCTCTCATTTCTCTCTTCCTTTCTTTTTCATACTTCCATTTTCTCTCAAGAATTCAAACAAGATTCATCATCTAAATCCGATTTTGGAGGCTAACATCAAAACAAATTACATATTTGGAATCCTCTCTTCATCCTCTACAACTTGATACCAATTTTATCTCATTTGGGTAACTTTCTAAAATCACTAGATTTTGTGTTCTTGATGTTTTAACTTATAAAGTTGTTAGTTAGTGTCTATGGCTCAAGTATAACATGAATACATGTTTTGTTTGCTCGATTTGTTATTTTGAGTAACTAGTTTGAACATTTGAAATGGGTGTGCTTAATCCTTACTTTTAGTTGATTAAATGTTGATTAAATGTTAAAGTTCATGTATTAAATGCGTTACTAGCATCATTAGCTTCATTTTGATGTGTAGGTTGATTTAGAAAAGCTTCATTTACAAAATGGTTGAATTCATGATTTTGAATAGGGTTTGATGAACTCTAAAATGAACTTTTGATGCTTTGAATGCCATGAAATGTTATTAGTTAGTGATTATTTGTATTTTATGTTTCATTACCTTCAAAATGGCATATCGTATGTGTAAATTGGATTCCCGAGTCAAGAAATGCGTTTTATGAACTTGAAACTTCGATTTTGAATATTTAACGATCATTTATTGAGATTTTCATTGTTGTTAATGATGGAATTGATTCATGAAATGTGTTTAGTTGTATTCCTCTTTAAATTACCTTTCCAATGATATAAGATACGTGTTTTGAATGTTAACGAGTCAAAAGTTATGATCGTTTGCAGTTGAAATCGTCTAAGCGTTAAACTGCCCCAGAATTGTTGCACCAGACACAGATGCGGCGCATCTGACTTGGATGCAGCGCATCTGAGGCAGAATGCCCAAAAATGTCAATTTTTGCTTAATTCTAAGTATGCTACGCATCCCCGATCAACATGAAACTTGGCTAACATGCTCATATATGATTTCTAAGCTCAGAAAAATAGTTCGGGACCCGACCCGACCCCGTTGACTTTTTCGTTGACTTTGACCAAGTTTGACTTTTAGTCAAACATAACAAAACACTTATGCAATCGTTCTAATCTTATTTTATACTTGATTCTTGCATGAAACTTGACAACGTGATTCACATGCTATATATTCGAGTCGTAACGAGCCATAGGACTAATTGAACATCTTTGACCTATAGTGTTTACCGTTATTGATACGACCTATTTGTTTAGGTCAAGACTAGCATTGTTCTTTGCACACGTTACTTGTTGATGTACTACTTACTCGTGCACACAAGGTGAGATCATAGTCCCACTTTTACTCTTTTTGAACTTACATTTGGGATGAGAAAACATAAACATTTCTTTTACTAAGTGAACACAAGTACAGGAAAACAAACATTCTACATACGAGTTTAGAACAAAATCCTCAATTCGATTATCATTAGTTACACTTGCCGGGTGTAAGCGAGAACTTATGTTGTATGGATCCATATGGGTTTGACAAACCCTCATTCAAATGGTTCGCTACCGTTTACGAATGAAATATATTTTTGTGAAACAGTGTATGTTCTAACACTATTGTGCTGGGGTTCTATTTAAGGAAAGTTAAGCATTGATAATTGGGTGCTCGTGAAACAAACTTTTAGAATGTATTACTATTATATCAATGTTACAAATCTTGTGGTTCATTTGTACTTACTTACTTAAACCTATGATTTCACCAACGTTTTCGTTGACAGATTTCTATGTTTTTCTCAGGTCCTTGAACGTTTTGTGATACATGCTTCTGCTCATTACTTTTGATGCTTGCTTGGATATCGAGTATACATGCATATGTGGATCGTCTTTTGGCTACTTTTAAATTGTGTCGCATATGTTTCAATTGTACTTTAAACTTTGTTATGTATCTAGTTGTCGAACTACTTTGTAAACCTTGAAACATCCTTACTTTTGAAATAAATGCGACATACTTTTGGTCAAACGTTGTTTTAAAGACTTATGATCACGTAACGGGACCTAAGTAGATGGCGCCGTCAATGACGATTTGTTGGGTCGCTACAGATGGTATCAGAGCATTGGTTGTAGGGATTTAGAGTTCATTGGTGTCGACCCCAAGTCATAGGGTACATTAGTGAATCTAGACTACAACCGGCATATAGACTTGAAGTAGGAATTACTTGACTACTTGTGCGTTTATACTCGAACTCTTTTATTCACATCTAACTCTTGTTCTACCTTAATCTCACGTGGTTGATTTGATTGACACGCCACCTTGACTATATGAAATGATGTCGAATGCACACATAAATCAGGGTAATATAATTTCCGGGATTATATTATGGTGACTCATATGAACGTTCCGACATTATGACATAAAGAATTTAAGGCGAGTCAAGGAAAAATTTTCTCTTTATCTTGGTTCCATATCACGGTTAGTATTATTGATAATACTAATTGACGGTATTCTTGTGTCGTGAAGGAACGATGGCTCACCAAGGTCAACACAATACCCCTCCCGAAACTCTCGAACAAGCTCTTCAACGAATTATAGCCACCGCTGTGGGAGAGGCCGTGGCCGGTCACTTCTCACACAACAACAACAATCATGGGGTCGGTAATTCAAACGGGGGGTGCTCCTACAAAAACTTCATGAAGTACAATCCTCCCACTTTCAATGGAACCGAAGGACCGGTTGCTCTCACCCGATGGTTCGAACAAACAGAAGCCGTTTTTAGCATAAGCGGTTGTCGGGACCAAGATAAGGTCAAGTTTTCCACCCTTACTCTCACCGGTATTGCTCTCTCATGGTGGAACATGTAGTGACCCGAACTTTTCCATGTTTATATATATATATATTAAATGAAATTGTTATTTACATGATTAAGTGTTTCCAACATGTTAAGCAATCAAACTTGTTAAGACTTGATTAATTGAAATATGTTTCATATAGACAATTGACCACCCAAGTTGACCGGTGATTCACGAACGTTAAAACTTGTAAAAACTATACGATGACATATATATGGTTATATATATAGTTAACATGATTTTATTATAAGTATGTATCTCATTAGGTATTTTAACAATGAGTTATATACATAAAAATGAGACTATTAATTTAAGAAACTCGAAAACGATATATATAACGATTATCGTTATAACAACGTCTTACTAGGCACATATGAATCATATTAAGATATTGATACACTTGGCTAATTATGTTAAATGATAAGTAAATATATTATTAAGTGTATTAACAATGAAATACATATGTAAAAATAAGACTACTAACTTAATGATTTCGAAACGAGACATATATGTAACGATTATCGTTGTAACGACATTTAACTGTATATATATCTCACTAAGATATATTATATATCATAATATCATGATAATATAACAATTTAACATCTCATTTGTTATAAGAAACAATGGGTTAACAACATTCAACAAGATCGTTAACCTAAAGGTTTCAAAACAACATTTACATGTAATGACTAACGATGACTTAACGACTCAGTTAAAATGTATATACATGTAGTGTTTTAATATGTATTCATACACTTTTGAAAGACTTCAAGACACTTATCAAAATACTTCTACTTAACAAAAATGCTTACAATTACATCCTCGTTCAGTTTCATCAACAATTCTACTCGTATGCACCCGTATTCGTACTCGTACAATACACAGCTTTTAGATGTATGTACTATTGGTATATACACTCCAATGATCAGCTATTAGTAGCCCATGTGACTCACCTAACACATGTGGGAACCATCATTTGGCAACTAGCATGAAATATCTCATAAAATTACAAAAATATGAGTAATCATTCATGACTTATTTACATGAAAACAAAATTAAATATCCTTTATATCCAATCCATACACCAACGACCAAAAACACCTACAAACACTTTCATTCTTCAATTTTCTTCATCTAATTTATCTCTCTCAAGTTCTATCTTCAAGTTCTAAGTGTTCTTCATAAATTCCAAAAGTTCTAGTTTCATAAAATCAAGAATACTTCCAAGATTGCAAGTTTACTTCCAAGTTTTCTAAATCCATTCCAAGTAATCATCCAAGATCAAGAAACCTTTGTTACTTACAGTAGGTTATATTTCTAATACAAGGTAATAATCATATTCAAAAATTAATTCAATTTCTATAACTATAACAATCTTATTTCGAGTGGAAATCTTACTTGAAATTGTTTTCGTGTCTTGATTCTGCTTCAAGAACTTTCAAGCCATCCAAGGATCCTTTGAAGCTAGATCTATTTTTCTCATTTCCAGTAGGTTTATCCAAGGAACTTGAGGTAGTAATGATTTTCATAACATCATTCGATTCATACATATAAAGCTATCTTATTCGAAGGTTTAAACTTGTAATCACTAGAACATAGTTTAGTTAATTCTAAACTTGTTCGCAAATAGAAGTTAATCCTTCTAACTTGACTTTTAAAATCAACTACACACATGTTCTATATCTATATGATATGCTAACTTAATGATTTAAAACCTGGAAACACGAAAAACACCGTAAACCGGATTTACGCCGTCGTAGTAACACCGCGGGCTGTTTTGGGTTAGTTAATTAAAAACTATGATAAACTTTGATTTAAAAGTTGTTATTCTGGTAAAATGATTTTAATTATGAACAAGAAACTATATCCAAAAATTATGGTTAAACTCAAAGTGGAAGTATGTTTTCTAAAATGGTCATCTAGACGTCGTTCTTTCGACTGAAATGACTACCTTTACAAAAACGACTTGTTACTTATTTTTCCAACTATAAACCTATACTTTTTCTGTTTAGATTCATAAAATAGAGTTCAATATGAAACCATAGCAATTTGATTCACTCACAACGGATTTAAAATGAAGAAGTTATGGGTAAAACAAGATTGGATAATTTTTCTCATTTTAGCTACGTGAAAATTGGTAACAAATCTATTCCAACCATAACTTAATCAACTTGTATTGTATATTATGTAATCTTGAGATACCATAGACACGTATACAATGTTTCGACCTATCATGTTGACACATCTATATATATTTCAGAACAACCATAGACACTCTATATGTGAATGTTGGAGTTAGCTATACAGGGTTGAAGTTGATTCCAAAATATATATAGTTTGAGTTGTGATCAATACTGAGATACGTATACACTGGGTCATGGATTGATTCAAGATAATATTTATCGATTTATTTCTGTACATCTAACTGTGGACAACTAGTTGTAGGTTACTAACGAGGACAGCTGACTTAATAAACTTAAAACATCAAAATATATTAAAAGTGTTGTCAATATATTTTGAACATACTTTGATATATATGTATATATTGTTATAGGTTCGTGAATCAACCAGTGGCCAAGTCTTACTTCCCGACGAAGTAAAAATCTGTGAAAGTGAGTTATAGTCCCACTTTTAAAATCTAATATTTTTGGGATGAGAATACATGCACGTTTTATAAATGATTTACAAAATAGACACAAGTACGTGAAACTACATTCTATGGTTGAATTATTGAAATCGAATATGCCCCTTTTTATTAAGTCTGGTAATCTAAGAATTAGGGAACAGACACCCTAATTGACGCGAATCCTAAAGATAGATCTATTGGGCCTAACAAACCCCATCCAAAGTACCGGATGCTTTAGTACTTCGAAATTTATATCATATCCGAAGGGTGTCCCGGAATGATGGGGATATTCTTATATATATGCATCTTGTTAATGTCGGTTACCAGGTGTTCACCATATGAATGATTTTTATCTCTATGTATGGGATGTGTATTGAAATATGAAATCTTGTGGTCTATTGTTACGATTTGATATATATAGGTTAAACCTATAACTCACCAACATTTTTGTTGACGTTTAAAGCATGTTTATTCTCAGGTGAATACTAAGAGCTTTCGCTGTTTCATACGAAAATAAGGACAAGATTTGGAGTCCACGTTTGTATGATATTGTTTAAAAACTGCATTCAAGAAACTGATTTCGATGTAACATATTTGTATTGTAAACCATTATGTAATGGTCGTGTGTAAACAGGATATTTTAGATTACCATTATTTGATAATCTACGTAAAGCTTTTTAAACCTTTATTTATGAAATAAAGGTTATGGTTTGTTTTAAAAATGAATGCAGTCTTTGAAAAACGTCTCATATAGAGGTCAAAACCTCGCAACGAAATCAATTAATATGGAACATTTTTAATCAATAAGAACGGGACATTTCAGTTGGTATCCGAGCGTTGGTCTTAGAGAACTAGAAAATTTGCATTAGTGTGTCTTATCGAGTTTATTAGGATGCATTAGTGAGTCTGGACTTCGACCGTGTTTTCTTTAAAAATGATTGCTTAACATTTTTGTTGGAAACTATATATTATTAACATGTATATATTATGTGATATATTAATCTCTTAACATGTTTGATATTGTGTGATAGATGTCTACCTCTAGCACAAATCCCATTGACTCACCTAATAATAACGAAGAGTCGAATATATATTGGACTGATTCACAAGTTCCTGAAGAAGAACCGGAAGAAGAATCAGAACCGGAAGAAGAATCAGAACCGGAAGAGGAGGAACCGGAGGAGGAAATAGAACCGGTGGGGGAAATAATAAAACGGTTAAGTAAAAGAAAATCCTCAACCAATCGACCAAGGTTAATTATGGTCAATGGTGTTTCCGCCAAGGAAGCAAAATATTGGGAGGATTACCAATTCTCCGATGAATCGGATTCCGACGAGAATTCCGATGATGTTATAGAAATTACCCCAACTGAATTTAAAAAGGCAAAAGAAAATAATAAGGGAAAGGGCATAAAAATAGAGAAATCTAATTCCAACCCCGATGAACTTAATATGTATCGTCAACCCCCGAAGCCCTTAAGTTGTAACAATGACCCGGGAACCTCTAAACCACCAGGTTTTTCTAAACCGTTGTGGAAAACGACAGCTCGTATTAGGGGAACATCATATATCCCTAGAAACTTAGCAAAACGAACCAAAACCGAAGAAGAAGAAACGAGCGAGTCGGAATAAGATAGTTGTATTCGTGTGGTGTAATATATGTAATATAGTGTGCTTATGCTTTATGATATATGTAAAAATTGCTTGTATTAATAAGTATTTTTTTTTATGAATCTAACTCTTGTCTATTTTACAGTATAAAAACACAAAATGGATAGACAACCCAATATTTTAAGAGACCTACCCGGAGACATGATTGATGAAATCTTGTCTAGAGTCGGTCAGAATTCTTCGGCACAACTATTTACGGCGAAATCAGTTTGTAAGACATTCGAAGAACGTTCCAAGAATGTCTTGGTTTATAAGAGACTTTCGTTTGAAAGATGGGGGATATCACATTGGGAAACCCATAAGTTACGATGTGTTTACTTTGACGCATATATTGCGGGGAACCCAAATGCTATTTTACGCAACGGGTTAAGAAATTATTTTGACTCAGTGTATCCGAATATAGGACTTTATGATTTAGAAAAAGCGGCTAACATGCAACATAAAGAAGCATGCTATGCTTACGGGTTAGTAATGTTCGCTTCTCACCAAAGTGAGAAAAAGAACATCGGGCTACAACTATTAAACAAAACATTCCCACAAGTGACGGAGTCGGTAATTGGGGTAATAAATGAGGTTTTTAGGTTATTACGAGACTGTTGGTCATTACGTAACCCTCGTTCCTTTGACGACGTTACAACACGCTGTCTTATCAACGGCCATAACGGTTATGTTCCACAAGACCAAGGATGGGAAGTAGTCCTAGTAAAACCAGAATGCATGACTTGTTTCTGGACGTATGAATTACGTGTCTTTATTGCCTTTGCTGAACGACTTGTGTACTTGCTAGAATTATCTTCACAACTATCTTGTATCAAAGTTATTGTGTGCTATATTTCATGCTTTATGTAAAATAAGCGGTATTGTAAGTTTGTAAAATATTGTATAAAAGTTTGAACGCGAAATATTATTATAATCAGTTTTTCATATAGAATTGTAGTAGTTGAATTGTATATTAGCTACTAAGTATGAACTTAACGGGTAGGTACTACCCGAATTTAAACTTATAAAACGCTAATATGAAGAAAAAGCTTTTATAAATGAGTTCATATTATGCTACGAAATACTATTAACTACTCTTAATATTTTGTATGATTAACTTGTTCCATTTGACTATTTTGAAGGAAATGGCACCGATTACTCGACACACCGTGAATATGAATGAAGAGGAATTCCGTACTTTTCTAGCTTCAAACATAGCCGCAGTACAGGCTGCGCTACATACCAACAATAACCTTGGATCTAGCAGTACAGGAAATCGTGTAGGATGCACCTACAAAGAATTCACTGCCTGCAAACCTTTAGAATTTGATGGAACCGAAGGACTGATCGGATTGAAACGGTGGACCGAGAAGGTCGAATCGGTGTTTGCCATAAGTAAGTGTACTGAAGAGGACAAAGTGAAGTACGCTACGCATACCTTCACAGGTTTTGCGTTAACATGGTGGAATACCTATCTAGAGCAAGTGGGACAAGATGATGCGTACGCACTACCGTGGTCAGCATTCAAGCACTTGATGAACGAGAAGTACCTTCCCAGAACCGAGGTCAATAAGCTCAAGACAGAACTTAGAGGGTTATGAACCCAAGGATTTGATATTACCACGTACGAAAGACGATTCACAGAATTGTGCCTATTGTGTCCGGGAGCGTTCGAAGATGAGGAAGAGAAGATCGACGCGTTTGTGAAAGGATTACCGGAAAGAATCCAAGAAGATATAAGTTCACACGAGCCCGCCTCCATACAACAGGCATGTAGAATGGCTCACAAACTAGTGAACCAGATTGAGGAAAGAATTAAAGAACAGACGGCTGAAGAGGCCAATGTGAAGCAAGTCAAAAGAAAGTGGGAGGAAAACGGTGATAAGAATCACCAATACAACAACAACAACAATTAGAAGAATAATCGCAACAATTATCCCAACAATCGCAACATCAATCGCAACTACAACAAACGGCCCAACAACAACAACAACAACAGCAGCAACTACAACAATCATCCCAACAACAATAACAACCGCAACAACAACAACAATCAGAAGCAGCTATGCCAAAGGTGTGAAAAGTATCACTCGGGGTTCTATACCAAATTTTGCAACAAGTGTAAAAGAAATGGTCATAGCGCGGTGAAGTGTGAGGTCTACGGACCAGGGGTTAACAGAACGAAAGGAACAAATGGTGTCGGAACGAGTAATGGCGGAGCAAGTAGTGTCGGAGCAAGTTATGCCAATGTAGTTTGTTATAAATGTGGAAAACCAGGCCACATTATTAGAAATTACCCGAACCAGGAGAACACGAATGGACAAGGCTGCGGAAGAGTTTTCAATATTAATACGGCAGAGGCACAGGAAGACCCGGAGCTTGTTACGGGTACGTTTCTTATTGACAATAAATCTGCTTACGTTTTATTTGATTCGGGTGCGGATAGAAGCTATATGAGTAGAGATTTTTGTGCTAAATTAAGTTGTCCATTGACGCCGTTGGATAGTAAATTTTTACTCGAATTATCAAACGGTAAATTAATTTCAGCAGATAATATATGCCGGAATCGAGAAATTAAACTGGGTAGCGAAATATTTAAGATTGATTTGATACCAGTAGAGTTAGGGAGTTTTGATGTAATAGTTGGCATGGACTGGCTGAAGAAGGTGAAAGCAGAGATCGTATGTTATAAAAATGCAATTCGCATTGTACGAGAAGAAGGAGAACCCTTAATGGTGTACGGAGAAAAGGGCAACATGAAGCTACATCTTATTAGTAATTTGAAGGCACAAAAACTAATAAGAAAAGGTTGCTATGCTGTTCTAGCACACGTCGAGAAAGTACAAATTGAAGAAAAGAGCATCAATGATGTTCCCGTCGCAAAAGAATTTCCCGATGTATTTCCGAAAGAATTACCGGGACTACCTCCACATCGATCTGTTGAATTTCAAATAGATCTTGTACCAGGAGCTGCACCAATAGCTCGTGCTCCTTATATACTCGCACCCAGCGAGATGAAAGAACTGCAAAGCCAACTGCAAGAAATATTAGAACGTGGTTTCATCCAACCAAGCACATCACCATGGGGAGCTCCTGTTTTGTTTGTCAAGAAGAAGGATGGTACATTTAGGTTGTGTATTGACTACAGAGAGTTGAACAAACTTACCATCAAAAACCGTTATCCACTGCCGAGAATTGACGACTTATTTGATCAACTACAAGGCTCGTCGGTTTATTCGAAGATCGATTTACGTTCTGGATATCATCAAATGCAAGTAAAGGAGGATGATATTCCAAAAACTGCTTTTAGGACGCGTTATGGTCATTACGAGTTTATGGTTATGCCGTTTGGATTGACTAATGCACCAGCTGTGTTCATGGACCTTATGAACCGAGTGTGTGGGCCATATCTTGACAAGTTTGTCATTGTTTTCATCGATGACATACTTATTTACTCAAAGAATGATCAAGAGCACGAAGAACATTTGAGAAAAGTGCTAGAAGTATTGAGGAAAGAAAAACTGTACGCTAAGTTTTCAAAGTGTGCATTTTGGTTGGAAGAAGTTCAATTCCTCGGTCACATAGTGAACAAAGAAGGTATCCAGGTGGACCCGACAAAGATCGAAACCGTTGAAAAGTGGGAAACCCCAAAAACTCCGAAGCATATACGCCAATTTTTAGGATTGGCTGGTTACTACAGAAGATTCATCCAAGATTTCTCCAAAATAGCAAAACTCTTAACTGCATTAACGCATAAAGGGAAGAAATTTGAATGGAAGGATGAACAAGAGAAGGCGTTTCAATTATTGAAGAAAAAGCTAACTACGGCACCTATATTGTCATTGCCTGAAGGGAATGATGATTTTGTGATTTATTGTGACGCATCAAAGCAAGGTCTCGATTGTGTATTAATGCAACGGACGAAGGTGATTGCTTATGTGTCTAGACAATTGAAGATTCACGAGCAAAATTATACGACGCATGATTTGGAATTAGGCGCGGTTGTTTTTGCATTAAAGACTTAGAGGCACTACTTATATGGGGTCAAAAGTATTATATATACCGACCACAAAAGTCTTCAACACATATTTAATCAGAAACAACTGAATATGAGGTAGCGTAGGTGGATTGAATTGTTGAATGATTACGAATTTGAGATTCGTTACCACCCGGGGAAGGCAAATGTGGTAGCCGACGCCTTGAGCAGAAAGGACAGAGAACCCATTCGAGTAAAATCTATGAATATAATGATTCACACTAACCTTACTACTCAAATAAAGGAGGCGCAACAAGGAGTTTTAAAAGAGGGAAATTTAAAGGATGAAATACCCAAAGGATCGGAGAAGCATCTTAATATTCGGGAAGACGGAATCCGGTATAGGGCTGAAAGAATTTGGGTACCAAAATTTGGAGATATGAGAGAAATGGTACTTAGAGAAGCTCATAAAACCAGATACTCAATACATCCTGGAACGGGGAAGATGTACAAGGATGTTAAGAAACATTTTTGGTGGCCAGGTATGAAAGCCAATATTGCTAAATATGTAGGAGAATGTTTGACGTGTTCTAAGGTCAAAGCTGAACATCAGAAACCATCAAGTCTACTACAACAACCTGAAATCCCGGAATGGAAATGGGAAAACATTACCATGGATTTCATTACTAAATTGCCAAGGACTGCAAGTGGTTATGATACTATTTGGGTAATAGTTGATCGTCTCACCAAGTCAGCACACTTCCTGCCAATAAGAGAAGATGACAAGATGGAGAAGTTAGCACGACTGTATTTGAAGGAAGTCGTCTCCAGACATGGAATACCAATCTCTATTATCTCTGATAGGGATGGCAGATTTATTTCAAGATTCTGGCAGACATTACAACAAGCATTGGGAACTCGTCTAGACATGAGTACTGCCTATCATCCACAAACTGATGGGCAGAGCAAAAGGATGATACAAACGCTTGAAGACATGCTACGAGCTTGTGTTATTGATTTTGGAAACAGTTGGGATCGACATCTACCGTTAGCAGAATTTTCCTACAACAACAGCTACCATTCAAGCATTGAGATGGTGCCGTTTGAAGCACTTTATGGTAGAAAGTGCAGGTCTCTGATTTGTTGGAGTGAAGTGGGGGATAGACAGATTACGGGTCCGGAGATAATACAAGAAACTACCGAGAAAATCATCCAAATTCAACAAAGATTGAAAACCGCCCAGAGTCGACAAAAGAGCTACGCGGACAGTAAAAGAAAAGATATAGAGTTTGAAATTGGAGAAATGGTCATGCTTAAGGTTTCACCTTGGAAAGGCGTTGTTCGATTTGGTAAACGGGGGAAACTAAATCCAAGGTACATTGGACCATTCAAGATTATAGATCGTGTCGGACCAGTAGCTTACCAACTGGAGCTACCTCAACAACTCGCGGCTGTACATAACACTTTCCACGTCTCAAATTTGAAGAAATGTTTTGCTAAAGAAGATCTCACTATTCCGTTGGACGAAATCCAAATGAATGAAAAACTTCAATTCATTGAAGAACCCGTCGAAATAATGGATCGTGAGGTTAAGAGACTTAAACAAAATAAGATACCGATTGTTAAGGTTCGATGGAATGCTCGTAGAGGACTCGAGTTCACCTGGGAGCGTGAAGATCAGATGAAGAAGAAATACCCGCATTTATTTCTAGAAGATACGTCAACACCTCCAACTACTTAAAATTTCGGGACGAAATTTATTTAACGGGTAGGTACTGTAGTGACCTGAACTTTTCCATGTTTATATATATATTAAATGAAATTGTTATTTACATGATTAAGTGTTTCCAACATGTTAAGCAATCAAACTTTTTAAGACTTGATTAATTGAAATAGGTTTTATATAGACAATTGACCACCCAAGTTGACCGGTGATTCACGAACGTTAAAACTTGTAAAAACTATACGATGACATATATATGGTTATATATATATTTAACATGATTTTATTATAAGTATGTATCTCATTAGGTATTTTAACAATGAGTTATATACATAAAAATGAGACTATTAATTTAAGAAACTCGAAAACGATATATATAACGATTATCGTTATAACAACGTCTTACTAGGTACATATTGAAAGGACCCGTTCATATACATTATAAACGATTCACAATAGTTGATTACATCGCGAGGTATTTGACCTCTATATGATACCTTTTACAAACATTGCATTCGTTTTTAAAAGACAAACTTTCTTTACATCAAAAATTGACGGCATGCATACCATTTCATATTACATCCAACTATAATTGACTTAATATTACTCTTGATGAACTCAACGACTTGAATGCAACGTCTTTCAAAGTAGGTCATGAATGACTCCAAGTAATATCCTTAAAATGAGCTAATGCACAGCGGAAGATTTCTTTAATACCTGAGAATAAACATGCTTTAAAGTGTCAACCAAAAGGTTGGTAAGTTCATTAGTTTATCATAATCAATCATTTCCGTAATAGTAATAGACCACAAGATTTCATATACAAAAACGTTTTAATAAAAAATATTCTAAGTGGTTGAGCACTTGGTAACCATACTTAACATTTAATCAACGTCGCATATTCCCTTTATTATAAATCTCACTACACTGTACCAAGTGTAGTCACTGAAAACGAAGTACTGTGCAACCGTTGAATACTGGTCGTCCAGTCCGGTTGGGGTTGTCAGGCCCGATAGATCTATCAACAGGATACGCGTTTACAATACCCGTGTAAATAGTAGTTACCAAGCTACAGGGAAATATGCAAGTGGTACAACTCAACGTAGAATATATTTTTAAGTACTTGTGTCTATTTTGTAAACATTTATAAAAGCAGCGCATGTATTCTCAGCCCAAAAATATATATTGCAAAAGCAATTAAAAAGGGAGCAAATGAAACTCACTTTTGCCTTGAAGGTATTTAACACGACTTGGTCTCCGATAGATATCACGAACCTAACCATATATATAATATATCAACATATTTTCTTTTTAAGTAATCGTTACATATATATATATATACTTTTAATACTTTTAATATTTTCTTAGTCCGTAGTTAGTAGTCCGATGTTAGTAGTCCACAATTAGTTGCTTAAATAAAATAAATAAAGACCCCATCGTATTCGTATTGATCAGAATTAATCTCGACCCATGGTACCATGTTGTCAAATGACGTGTTGCGTACATAAAGTACCATGTTGTGAAATGACGTGTTGCGTACAATCATGAGGTCTTATGATTAATCTTCTCGTGTTGTTTACGGGTGGTCCTGAAATATATAAAATCAAATCATAAGTAATTATATATATAAAATATTATATTAATTAGAAAAGATATGATTAATTTACTTTTTCTCCAAATATTTTCGTAGCTAAACTAGCTTCGGATACCCAATCTTGTTTTAGTCGTAGTTTCTTCATTACAACTCCGTTTTTGTCGGTTCAACTTGCCACTTCCTTGGATCGAGTCAAATTTTAAGAATATGAACTGAAAATACCTTAGTTTGTATTCGAAATCACAGGTTATAGGTCAAACTTTGATGAAACTTATGAAAGTGATCATTTTCCATCATAAAAACAACATTTAATGATCATTTTTCTAAAAATACTTACACTTTGAGTTAAATCATGAAATTTTTATGTGTTAACATATTCATAAGAAATATTATTTTTCCAGAACATGAACTTCCAATTCAAAGTTCAAGATGGTTTTTAATTATCCAACCCAAAACAGCCCCCGGTTGCACTCCGACGATGTAGATTCAGTTTTTAAGATGTTCTTTATAAAACCAAGTTATATCTTGTTAAGTTAGCATATCATTATGATATATTACAGGTCTTGAAGTGTTTTAAAAGTTAAGTTAGAAGGATTTATTTAGTTTGCAAACAAGTTTGAAATCATTCAAACTATGTTCTTGTTGTTAAAATTTTACAACATAAAATAAGATAGCTATATAAATATGAATCGAATAAAATTATGAACAAGGTTACTACCTCAAGTTACTTGGACAAAGTTACTGTAAGAGATAAGAAAAAAATCTTGGAATCAAAGAGTGGTGGAGTTAGATCAAAAGGTTGGAAGTATACTTCTTCAAATGGGTAGTTATTTTGATATGTTCTTGAAAGAGTTTTCTTATGGTGTTTAAGGCTTGTAATTGAAGCTAAATGATGGGGAAATTGCTTGGAGATGATCAAGTATGAAGTTAGGAGTATTTTGAGAGAAAAATGAGGGTGTAGGTATGAGAAAATGGAGTGAAGAAATGGTGTTCATTCATAAAAACGTTTTTAGTTTATAAAGAAAGAAAAGGATTCCTAATTTTGTTTTCTTACTAATAATTCATGCTACTTGACAAATCCTAGTTACCTCATATCTAGGGCAATAATAATGTTAACTAGGATGCTGATTTGATGTGTATATACCAATAGTAAATACGTATAGAAGCTGGGTATAATACGGGTACATATACCCTAGATATACGTATAGAAATCTTGAGGAAACGGAACGAGGATTCAAATATAGCTATATTTTGTAAATATACTTATATTATTTTATGTATAAAATCCCTTTAAAAGTGATTAAATACATATCTATACGATACATGTATAAACATTATAAGTTTTAAGTCAAAGAACGTTACGTATAGTTATCGATTTGAAAACTTAAGTTAGTAGTTTCAAAATATACTTATAACTCATTGTCATTAGTACACAATGAGATGTTAAACCATCATTAAATCATGTTAAATATATATAAATACATATATATACACAAACGTATAATTATCGTATGTTATATAGTTCGTGATATCATCGGTCAAATTGGACGTTCCAACGTTGTGTAAAACTCTTTTCAAAAACACAAGTCTCAACAATTTGGATTGCTTATCATGTTGGTAAGGTTTAATTTATGTAAATATTAATCTCATAGGTATAAAATGATCGGAAAAATCCGGGTCATTACAGTACCTACCCGTTAAATAAATTTCGTCCCGAAATTTGATCGAGATCGTCATGGCTAACCATAAAAATGTTTTCATGACGAATATGAGTTGATAAATAGAGTTTTATAATCATTGAGTAATATAGATAAAACAATTTGATTACGCGAAGAGTATAAGTGAAGCTATCACAAAAGAGTGAAATGAATAAATGCAGATTCGTTTTAACCAGTGACGTAGTCACGGTTGATTTTCAGATTTAGAGGAAATCTTCGTCATAAGATTTGGGTTCTTCGATAATTAAGAAAATTAGAATCCTCTTTGGTTAAATGCGATGATCTGTCCTGATTTTTCTGTCTGGTACTTCACTATAAATCCACCATCTTCGTTTCCTTACAACTCACACGTTCTATTCTTTCTCCCTCAACTCATATTTTAAAGTATTTGTCAATATGCTCCATCCAGTGCTGATTCTTGATATACTCCTCACTTTCATATCTGTCGTTCTTCTTTTTCATCTGTCGCCGGAAGAATCTATTTACTTCTACTATACTCTTGGTTTTATAGTGTTTTTAGTTCTCCCGTGTCTTTATATTGCTATATGCATCGATATGTATGGTTTATAATTTTCGGGTTGTCATTGGACTTTATATCTTCCCTTATATTTTCAAGTCCCTGCTTCTGTCTTCTATAATCATTATCATCTACAGTTAATGCTCCATTCTATTTGCTGCGATTTATACTCCCATTTCTATTTTAGAGCTTCATTCTTTCATTTCCTCTTCTTGCGATTAAGCACCGTATATAATGGTCTAGATTTTGTAGATATGAATTTCGGAATGAACATAGTTAATGTTCTAAGAGTAAAATTGAAATGGCACGATCTTAATTTGTCAAATTACCAAAATTCAAGAGAAAAGATAGAATTATCAGAAAGAATATGTTCTCGATATGTTTGGAGATTAGGTAGAATGTAAGAGTCGTGTAACATGGCACACGATGACGTTATAATCTGTGAATCATCACGTTCCATTAGAAACTCAGCATGACTTACTGTAATATAATCACGTTGATCAAGTGTCATTATATTATACTAACTCATGCTTCAGTTCCCAACACTACTTCAAAAACATTCATAATTTAAATTCGAATTTTTCAGAATTTAGAAACTAATACAGTTTCCTTTATAATGTATCACTGATATCGTGAGGAGATAAAAGATTTCAGTTAAGAATAGTTATGAAAATATCTTCAAAAATATGGAGGATATTTATAATGAAAGATATGATGATATCTTAGAATATTTAAGATAAGAGGATGATGAAGAATATTTTCCACAAGGGTTTAGAGTCAGGAGCAAGGTATTTGATAATAACGATACTGAATCATTTGGATTCTTTGAAGGCAAGTTTAGTCTTTGTGATTTGTCCACAACCTCCTTCATACTTTGCTCAATCCGTTTTCCAGTTCCAAACCTTCTCTTTTTCTGAGTTTTGCCAACACACTATTTTTTTATCATCAAACTTTTTACTGTTAAGATCGTTGACAGTTTCTGCTGCTTCATCAGCATTTTTTAAAATTTCGAGAACTAGTTCGCAGTTTAGGCGTTTTTCAGAAACATCACATTCGAAGTATGTAAGTCTTGAAGGTAGACGTTATATGTATATATAACTGTTGATGTAGACATGCTGCAAGATTTCAAAATACTGATTACTGATTCTCAATAATTGGTATGGAAATTCTTGTTACAAAGTGCGGATGAGTATATGATAGGGTTCTAATGAATATATCGATTTTTCTGAAAATCAAAGATCAGTGAAATTGTTGGTAAGTTTATTGCTAATGTGGTGGGACATAAACGGTTCTCCGGTAACGATGGCAAAAGGGCATCGTATATATCGAGATTATAATAAGACGGTTTTAATTGAAAATTCGAAGTTGACTTGTGGAGCTGTGACACAACTGTCTACTTTGGTAAGGAATTGAAAGGTCATTTTTGCTAATAAATGCCAAAGAGTCTGACACAGATACGTGTTAAACTATGACTTTAGTTTCGAGAGTTTTCAGGTGTATACTGTGGGTAACATGTGGTTGGATCATCATCTCGATTGTTCATTATTTGAAGCGTCTTCAGGAATTTCGAAGGGTTTGGGCACAGATTGTAATCGTTAATATACCTATGATGTTCTAACACAGTTTTGAAGTCAAAATATTGCTTTGCAAGATGTAAGGATTTAAGAGTGATGATTTTTGGCTATATCTCGAATTAAATTTTGCGATTTCAAAATCAGAATATGTAATTGAATTTGAATGAGTATGGTTATTTTGATTTCTATAAAAGAATGTATATTGTTATGACAATAGTGAGTATAGTTGATGATTGCTGAATCAGATTCGAAGAATGTAACATATTAATTGTGAATTTTATATATCTCTTGAGTATTACCTACCCGTTAAAAAAAATTTCACAATTAATATTTTGTACAAAAGAAATTTATTACAGTCTTTATGAAAATATACATGTGTATATTTTCTTCAGATGTAATACAGATTTGATGAATTAATACTAAATTAAGTTCATTTGATCTTAGGCTGGAGTTAGAAATGAATAATCTCTAACATTAGAGATTACATAATCTTCACAGAGTATTTCACTACTGTGATCAATACTTCATTATACGCGTTGTTGATTAGTAATGATGTCCACGGTGATTCTTGAACTGACGGAGCTTGTGATGTTATAGGTGCTGCTAATTCTGACAATGCTGACGGCAGTGACTATGCTGGTGATGCTAATGGTACTGCTGATGCTGTTGGTAAAACAAGTAAATCACGCACCATTCTTGTCAGGGTTTCTACTCTTCCTCCTATCATTTTGGTTTACTCATCTGATTTATGTTTAGGGCTAGAGTAGATAATTTCTAAGACTTTAGAGACTACATAATCGTCGCATAATGTTTCTTCAATGAAATTATGAATCAATACTTCATCGTTTGTTGTTGTTGGTATTCTTTGGTATCTACAGAGCGTATGACATTGGTGCTCGTGGGACATATTGTAAAGTTGAGGTTTGTGATGCGGTTGTTGTTGGTGGTGGTAATGGTACTGTTGATGTTGTTGATGGTGGTACTGGTTATGTTGCTGGTGCTGGTGCTGTTGCTGGTGTTTGTAACCTCTGCAACATATTCTCCAAAGCCACTACCCGAGCGCGAAGCTCGTTGACTTCTTCTATTACACCGGGGTGTTTGTCGGTTCGGACGAGCGGATAAATAAGATCTAGAATTTGGTGTAGTATATAATCATGATGAGATACTCTGGAAATGAGAGAGAAAATGGTGATTCGGACAGGTTCGCCGGTAAGTGCTTCAGGTTCATTGCCAAGAGGGCAATGTGGTGGATGGAAAGGATCGCCTTCTTCTTATCTCCAATAATTAAGGAGGCTACGAACCCATCCCCAATTCATCCAGAATAGATGATGGCTGATTGGTTGATCCATTCCAGTCACACTGCTTTCGGAGCTTGAGTGGGATTCCATTTCGGAATCCGAGGGACTTGAACTAATGACGAATTCTATTTCGTACGATTTAATAAAAGATTTTTCGATATGAAATGATTTTTCCGGCTATCGGGTGGTATTCTAATTACATAGAATATCTATATATATAGAACAAAATATTTCGTAGATTATGGAGGAATTTACGGAATATGTCAGGCAAAGTTTACTGTAACAGATACGCTAAGATATGAATTAACAGATACGCTAAGATATGAATTTTGTCTATACACTATTCATGCAATCAATGCAGTAAGATGTGTCTAGACTAAGAATGATAAGCAAATGATTCCCTAAGAATGATAAGCAGGCAATTTTCGACATGAAATGATAAGCAAAACTTTTGACATGCAGACACGGTCGAAGTCCAGACTCACTAATGCATCCTAACGACTATCAGTTAGACACACTAATGCAGACCTGGTTCGCTAAGACCACCGCTCTGATACCAACTGAAAGGACCCGTTCATATACATTATAAACGATTCACAATAGTTGATTACATCGCGAGGTATTTGACCTCTATGATACCTTTTACAAACATTGCATTCGTTTTTGAAACACAAACTTTCTTTACATCAAAAATTGACGGTATGCATACCATTTCATATTACATCCAACTATAATTGACTTAATATTAATCTTGATGAACTCAAAGACTCGAATGCAACGTCTTTCAAAGTAGGTCATGAATGACTCCAAGTAATATTCTTAAAATGAGCTAATGCACAGCGAAAGATTTCTTTAATACCTGAGAATAAACATGCTTTAAAGTGTCAACCAAAAGGTTGGTGAGTTCATTAGTTTATCATAATCAATCATTTCCGTAATAGTAATAGACCACAAGATTTCATATACATAAACGTTTTAATAAAAAATATTCTAAGTGGTTGAGCACTTGGTAACCATACTTAACATTTAATCAACGTCGCATATTCCCTTTATTATGAAATCTCACTACACTGTACCAAGTGTAGTCACTGAAAACGAAGTACTGTGCAACCGTTGAATACTGGTCGTCCAGTCCGGTTGGGGTTGTCAGGCCCGATAGATCTATCAACAGGATTCGCGTTTACAATACCCATGTAAATAGTAGTTACCAAGCTACAGGGAAATATGCAAGTGGTACAACTCAACGTAGAATATATTTTTAAGTACTTGTGTCTATTTTGTAAACATTTATAAAAGCAGTGCATGTATTCTCAGCCCAAAAATATATATTGCAAAAGCAATTAAAAAGGGAGCAAATGAAACTCACTTTTGCCTTGAAGGTATTTAACACGACTTGGTCTCCGATAGATATCACGAACCTAACCATATATATAATATATCAACATATTTTCTTTTTAAGTAATCGTTACATATATATATATATACTTTTAATACTTTTACTATTTTCTTAGTCCTTAGTTAGCAGTCCGATGTTAGTAGTCCACAATTAGTTGCTTAAATAAAATAAATAAAGACCCCATCGTATTCGTATTGATCAGAATTAATCTCGACCCATGGTACCATGTTGTCAAATGACGTGTTGCATACATAAAGTACCATGTTGTCAAATGACGTGTTGCGTACAATCATGAGGTCTTATGATTAATCTTCTCGTGTTGTTTACGGGTGGTCCGGAAATATATAAAATCAAATCATAAGTAATTATATATATAAAATATTATATTAATTAGAAAAGATATGATTAATTTACTTTTTCTCCAAATATTTTCGTAGCTAAACTAGCTTCGGATACCCAATCTTGTTTTAGTCGTAGTTTCTTCATTACAACTCCGTTTTTGTTGGTTCAACTTGCCACTTCCTTGGATCGAGTCAAATTTTAAGAATATGAACTGAAAATACCTTAGTTTGTATTCGAAATCATAGGTTATAGGTCAAACTTTGATGAAACTTATGAAAGTGATCATTTTCCATCATAAAAACAACATTTAATGATCATTTTTCTAAAAATACTTACACTTTGAGTTAAATCATGAAATTTTTATGTGTTAACATATTCATAAGAAATATCATTTTTCCAGAACATGAACTTCCAATTCAAAGTTCAAGATGGTTTTTAATTATCCAACCCAAAACAGCCCCCGGTTGCACTCCGACGATGTAGATTCAGTTTTTAAGATGTTCTTTATAAAACCAAGTTATATCTTGTTAAGTTAGCATATCATTATGATATATTACAGGTCTTGAAGTGTTTTAAAATTTAAGTTAGAAGGATCTATTTAGTTTGCAAACAAGTTTGAAATCATTCAAACTATGTTCTTGTTGTTAAAATTTTACAACATAAAATAAGATAGCTATATAAATATGAATCGAATAAAATTATGAACAAGGTTACTACCTCAAGTTACTTGGACAAAGTTACTGTAAGAGATAAGAAAAAAATCTTGGAATCAAAGAGTGGTGGAGTTAGATCAAAAGGTTGGAAGTATACTTCTTCAAATGGGTAGTTATTTTGATATGTTCTTGAAAGAGTTTTCTTATGGTGTTTAAGGCTTGTAATTGAAGCTAAATGATGGGGAAAATGCTTGGAGATGATCAAGTATGAAGTTAGGAGTATTTTGAGAGAGAAATGAGGGTGTAGGTATGAGAAAATGGAGTGAAGAAATGGTGTTCATTCATAAAAACGTTTTTAGTTTATAAAGAAAGAAAAGGATTCCTAATTTTGTTTTCTTACTAATAATTCATGCTACTTGACAAATCCTAGTTACCTCATATCTAGGGCAGTAATAATGTTGATTAGGATGTTGATTTGATGTGTATATACCAATAGTAAATACGTATAGAAGCTGGGTATGATACGGGTACATATACCCTAGATATACGTATAGAAATCTTGAGGAAACGGAACGAGGATTCAAATATAGCTATATTTTGTAAATATACTTATATTATTTTATGTATAAAAGCCCTTTAAAAGTGATTAAATACATATCTATACGATACATGTATAAACATTATAAGTTTTAAGTCAAAGAACGTTACGTATAGTTATCGATTTGAAAACTTAAGTTAGTAGTTTCAAAATATACTTATAACTCATTGTCATTAGTACACAATGAGATGTTAAACCATCCTTAAATCATGTTAAATATATATAAATACATATATATACATAAACGTATAATTATCGTATGTTATATAGTTCGTGATATCATCGGTCAAATTGGACGGTCCAACGTTGTGTAAAACTCTTTTCAAAAACACAAGTCTCAACAATTTGGATTGCTTATCATGTTGGTAAGGTTTAATTTATGTAAATATTAATCTCATAGGTATAAAATGATCGGAAAAATCCGGGTCGTTACACATATGAATCATATTAAGATAATGATACACTTGGTTAATTATGTTAAATGATAAGTAAATATATTATTAAGTGTATTAACAATGAAATACATATGTAAAAATAAGACTACTAACTTAATGATTTCGAAACGAGACATATATGTAACGATTATCGTTGTAACGACATTTAACCGTATATATATCATACTAAGATATATTATATATCATAATATCATGATAATATAACAATTTAACATCTCATTTGTTATAATAAACAATGGGTTAACAACATTCAACAAGATCGTTAACCTAAAGGTTTCAAAACAACATTTACATGTAACGACTAACGATGACTTAACGACTCAGTTAAAATGTATATACACGTAGTGTTTTAATATGTATTCATACACTTTTGAAAGACTTCAAGACACTTATCAAAATACTTCTACTTAACAAAAATTCTTACAATTACATCCTCGTTCAGTTTCATCAACAATTCTACTCGTATGTACCCGTATTCGTACTCGTACAATACACAGCTTTTAGATGTATGTACTATTGGTATATACACTCCAATGATCAGCTCTTAGCAGCCCATGTGAGTTACCTAACACATGTGAGAACCATCATTTGGAAACTAGCATGAAATATCTCATAAAATTATAAAAATATGAGTAATCATTCATGACTTATTTACATGAAAACAAAATTACATATCCTTTATATCTAATCCATACACCAACGACCAAAAATACCTACAAACACTATCATTCTTCAATTTTCTTCATCTAATTTATCTCTCTCAAGTTCTATCTTTAAATTCTAAGTGTTCTTCATAAATTCCAAAAGTTATAGTTTCATAAAATCAAGAATACTTCCAAGATTGCAAGTTTATTTCCAAGTTTCTAAATCCATTCCAAGTAATCATCCAAGATCAAGAAACCTTTGTTACTTACAGTAGGTTATCTTTCTAATACAAGGTAATAATCATATTCAAACATTAATTCAATTTCTATAACTATAACAATCTTATTTCGAGTGGAAATCTTACTTGAAATTGTTTTCGTGTCATGATTCTGCTTCAAGAACTTTCAAGCCATCCAAGGATCCTTTGAAGCTACATCTATTTTTCTCATTTCCAGTAGGTTTATCCAAGGAACTTGAGGTAGTAATGATGTTCATAACATCATTCGATTCATACATATAAAGCTATCTTATTCGAAGGTTTAAACTTGTAATCACTAGAACGTAGTTTAGTTAATTCTAAACTTGTTCGCAAATAGAAGTTAATCCTTCTAACTTGACTTTTAAAATCAACTAAACACATGTTCTATATCTATATGATATGCTAACTTAATGATTTAAAACCTGGAAACACGAAAAACACCGTAAAACCGGATTTACACCGTCGTAGTAACACCGTGGGCTGTTTTGGGTTAGTTAATTAAAAACTATGATAAACTTTGATTTAAAAGTTGTTATTTTGGGAAAATGATTTTTATTATGAACAAGAAACTATATCCAAAAATTATGGTTAAACTCAAAGTGGAAGTATGTTTTCTAAAATGGTCATCTAGACGTCGTTCTTTCGACTGAAATGACTACCTTTACAAAAATAACTTGTAACTTATTTTTCCGACTATAAACCTATACTTTTTCTATTTAGATTCAAAAAATAAAGTTCAATATGAAACCATAGCAATTTGATTCACTCAAAACGGATTTAAAATGAAGAAGTTATGGGTAAAACAAGATTGGATAATTTTTCTCATTTTAGCTACGTGAAAATTGGTAACAAATCTATTCCAACCATAACTTAATCAACTTGTATTGTATATTATGTAATCTTGAGATACCATAGACACGTATACAATGTTTCGACCTATCATGTTGACACATCTATATATATTTCGGAACAACCATAGACACTCTATATGTGAATGTTGGAGTTAGCTATACAGGGTTGAGGTTGATTCCAAAATATATATAGTTTGAGTTGTGATCAATACTGAGATACGTATACACTGGGTCGTGGATTGATTCAAGATAATATTTATCGATTTATTTCTGTACATCTAACTGTGGACAACTAGTTGTAGGTTACTAACGAGGACAGCTGACTTAATAAACTTAAAATATCAAAATATATTAAAAGTGTTGTAAATATATTTTGAACATACTATAGAACTAGGGAGCTCAAAACCTATTCGTTATTGAGAACCGATATCCTCTTCCGATTGAGAACCGATATCCTCTTCCCCGTATCAACAACCTCTTAAACCGTTACAAGGATCTCGCGTGTATTCCAAATTCGACCTTCATGCTGGTTATCATCAATTGAGGGTTAAGGGAGACAATGCCTCCTAAACCGCTTTCCGAACTCGCTACGATAGTTATAATTTTCTTTTAATATCATTTTAACTAAGGCTCCGTCCATATTCATAGACCTCCTGAACCGCGTATGCAAACTTATCTAGACAAATCCATTATCGTATTTACAAATGATGTCTAAACCTATTCAGGTAAACAAAAAAATGAACAACGTCTCCGTCTTACGCTCGAACTATCGAGAAAGGAGTAACTCTATACCGAATTCTCCAAGTGAGAATTTTGGTTAAACGAAGTTCAAATCCTAGACCATGTTGTTAGTGGTCAAGGTATTACAATAAATCTCGTAATCGAAACCCCGCGTAATCGGGAAACCCTTACGACTCTGACTTGTATTCATAAAATATTAGATCTCGTCAGTTATTACCGTAGATTCATTTCTGAATTTTCTCGTGTTGCTCGTCCTTTAACCCCGTTAACTCACCTAGGAAAGAATTAAACCTCTCCGTGTACGAAATTTGAATGCGATTATTCACATCAACCTTACTAGCTAAATTCGTGTAGCACAATGGAATTCAAATATGGAAATATTCTACTTGAATGCCTGAAAGGCATACTCTATTGACTCGAAATCAAGGAAACTGAAATTCGTTATTTTGCACGAAGAATTTGCATACTTATTTATCGATCCGATCAATCTTCTTGTCATCACGTACCACGATACATAACTCTGCTATTTCACTATGACCGTCTGATATTACTGGGACCCAAGATGACACACAATCCAAGGATACCTCCTTCTTCTTTGACTTATCGCTCTTATGCTTCTGATATGGCCAACTACTACTCAACTCCGAACTATACAACTACGTGTACTATCTCGTTTTCCCACCAAGTCTCAACATTTGACCACTAGATGCGCGACATGGTTACCTCAAGGTGTGAACTCATCCTATTCTAAGTTCTCATTTCACTCCTCGCTCGCACTTCCGTATAAGGAAACTTTTTATAAAATTTCTCAATGGAGAGAGAAACTCTTCACATTATATTAGTATTCGCCACGAGGGTGAATAGTCCTAACGAACATTTTCGGAAACCGATAGATCTTCCGCGGCGCGGAACTCTTGAGAGACGAAACCTGTTCAAACGTGTTTTAAAAAAAAAATTTCTAGTTCGGCACGGCGTGCCATCTCCATTAAAATTTCAGATCGGGATACTCGTCTCACTTCTAAATTCGGGATGCCTTACAAGGGATCTCGGGGACCCGTCCAAACATGAGTACCACGTATCATCCACAAACCAGCAGACCAAATAAACGTACGATTCAAATCTTGGAAAGACATGTTACAAACTTGTATTGTTGCCTTTAGTTGTCTCCTCTCACACAGTAGTTACCACTCGTGTATTAACGCTGCACCTTTCGAAACCTTACATCACCACAAGTGTTGTTCTCCTATTTTGTTGGACCAAAGTAGGTGACAAGGAAATCATCAGATTCGAAATCATTTAAGAAATAACCATTGAGATAATTCAAGCCCGAGCAGGGCTCAAGACGACCCGTAATCATCAGAGGAGTTATACCGAGGTTAGATGAAAATCTCTCAAGTTCAAAGTCAGTAACCGCGTAACATTGAAAAACTGCACCTTGGAAAGGTGTAATCGATTTCGAGAAATCGAGGAAAGTTATATCCACAATATTGATCCTTTTGAAAATCTTGGGGCGTATTGGAACTGCCTCCTACCGTTTAGATCTCCTGACTCAATTAAATTTTCCGTTTACCTTACGTTTCATGTAACAAACTTAGAGACGTGTTTTGCGGAACAGGAATGTGCTATCCTTCTAGATAAACCTACTATGGATGACAAACTCCTCTTCGTGGGAAAACCGGTTGAAATTGTGGATCGTAAAATCAGGCCTTAATACAACGTGAAATCCCGAATGTCAAAGTTCATGAGAATGCCCAAGGACGTATTTTCACTTATTCATAGCATTGAATATAAGGTCTCGAGTAAGAGACATCGACTATTACTTCCAACTAAATTTTGGGACAAAATTTCTTTTAAGGTGTGGATAATGTAACATCCCGTTTTTCCGTAAAATTATTTTAACGCCCGTCTTTTTATTTTAATAATATCCTTCGTAACTAGATTCGTATCCTAAATTAGCTAACATTCTTAATAATTTCATTATTGGATTATAACGTCTCCAGTACTCTCGTGAAATTCAAATAATTCGTTTGGTTAATTCACGCACCCGCACCCGAACTAGAGGGACTAAACTTGCAAAGAGGCCAAAGATTTGACTAGGTCAACTAGTCAAACCTTCAACCTTCTCCTCTCATTTCTCTCTTCCTTTCTTTTTCATACTTCCATTTTCTCTCAAGAACTCAAACAAGATTCATCATCTAAAACCGATTTTGGAGGCTAACATCAAAACAAATTACATATTTGGAATCCTCTCTTCATCCTCTACAACTTGATACCAATTTTATCTCATTTGGGTAACTTTCTAAAATCGCTAGATTTTGTATTCTTGATGTTTTAACTTATAAAGTTGTTAGTTAGTGTCTATGGCTCAAGTATAACATGAATACATGTTTTGTTTGCTCGATTTGTTGTTTTGAGTAACTAGTTTGAACATTTGAAATGGGTGTGCTTAATCCTTACTTTTGGTTGATTAAATGTTGATTAAATGTTAAAGTTCATGTATTAAATGTGTTACTAGCTTCATTAGATTCATTTTGATGTGTAGGTTGATTTAGAAAAGCTTCATTTACAAAATGGTTGAATTCATGATTTTGAATAGGGTTTGATGAACTCTAAAAAGAACTTTTGATGCTTTGAATGCCATGAAATGTTATTAGTTAGTGATTAGTTGTATTGTATGTTTCATTACCTTCAAAACGGCGTATCGTATGTGTAAATTGGATTCCCGAGTCAAGAAATGCGTTTTATGAACTTGAAACTTCGATTTTGAATATTTAACGATCATTTATTGAGGTTTTCATTGTTGTTAATGATGGAATTGATTCATGAAATGTGTTTAGTTATATTCCTCTTTAAATTACCTTTCCAACGATATAAGATACGTGTTATGAATGTTAACGAGTCAAAAGTTATGATCGTTTGACGTTGAAATCGTCTAAGCGTTAAACTACCCCAGAATTGCTGCACCAGACACAGATGCGGCGCATCTGCCTTGGATACGGTGCATCTGAGGCAGACTGCCCAAAAATGTCAATTTTCGCTTAATTCTAAGTATGCTACGCAACCCCGATCAACATGAAACTTGGCCAACATGCTCATATATGATTTCTAAGCTCAGGAAAATAGTTCGGGACCCGACCCGACCCCGTTGACTTTTTTGTTGACTTTGACCAAGTTTGACTTTTAGTCAAACATAACAAAACACTTATGCAATCGTTCTAATCTTATTTTATACTTGATTCTTGCATGAAACTTGACAACGTGATTCACATGCTATATATTCGAGTCGTAACGAGCCATAGGACTAATTGAACATCTTTGACCTATAGTGTTTACCGTTATTGATACGACCTATTTGTTTAGGTCAAGACTAGCATTGTTCTTTGCACACGTTACTTGTTGATGTACTACTTACTCACGCACACAAGGTGAGATCATAGTCCCACTTTTACTCTTTTTGAACTTACATTTGGGATGAGAAAACATAAGCATTTCTTTTACTAAGTGAACACAAGTACAGGAAAACAAACATTCTACATACGAGTTTAGAACAAAATTCTCAATTCGATTATCATTAGTTACACTTTCCGGGTGTAAGCGAGAACTTATGTTGTATGGATCCATATGGGTTTGACAAACCCTCATTCAAACGGTTCGCTACCGTTTACGAATGAAATATATTTTCGTGAAACAGTGTATGTTCTAACACTATTGTGATGGGGTTCTATGGAAGGAAAGTTAAGCATTGATAATTGGGTGCTCGTGAAACAAACTTTTGGAATGTATTACTATTATATCAATGTTACAAATCTTGTGGTTCATTTGTACTTACTTACTTAAACCTATGATTTCACCAACGTTTTCGTTGACAGATTTCTATGTTTTTCTCAGGTCCTTGAACGTTTTGTGATATATGCTTCCGCTCATTACTTTTGATGCTTACTTGGATATCGAGTATACATGCATATGTGGAGCGTCTTTTGGCTACTTTTAAATTGTGTCGCATATGTTTCAATTGTACTTTAAACTTTGTTATGTATCTAGTTGTCGAACTACTTTGTAAACCTTGAAACATCCTTACTTTTGAAATAAATGCGACATACTTTTGGTCAAATGTTGTTTTAAAGACTTATGACCACGTAACGGCACCTAAGTAGACGGCGCCGTCAATGACGATTTTGTCGGGTCGCTACAGACACATGCTTGCTTTCAAATTGTTTTACACTTAGACACAAGTACCCGAAAACTGTTTAACTGTGCTGACATGCTTTGATTCATGCTAAATCCCTACCATGATATCATTAATTGCTACGTATAAAGGCAAGCTTAGTTATTGTGAATAGCGCTATTGAGAGTAACGTCTCTAACCATTTGACCGTTGGTCTTTGGTTACATAATAATGATTAAACGAAACTGACAGTTCAAGGTGTCCTGGAGTAACTTTGTTTACGTCTTGATATCATAACTTCAGCATTTACTTTTGATAACTAAATCTTGTGGTCTAAAACTATATATATTAAACCTATGTTGTTCACTCAACCTTTTTGGTTGACACTTTAAGCGTGTTTTGTCTCAGGTACTTAGATATATTGCTTCCGCTGTAGAACTCTGCTGTTACTTAGAAGTCAAGCCGAGCACTGGGACCAGAGTTAACATCTGCGTCAATGGTGATTTTGGTGGGGTGTTATAGTTGGTATCAGAGCTCTGGTTATAGGGAACTAGATTACATTAGTGTGACTAACATGAATAGTTAGGATGCATTAGTGAGTCAAGTCTATAACCGAGTTGTTCATTGGCATTGATTATTTTCATTACATTCTAGATTATGTGTATTAAGTTCACTTATATTTGTTATGCCTAGAATTCCTATACCATTCAAATTTTAAGAAACACTTTGCTATAGGAACTATACTTACACGTCTGACTCTTAGAATAAGGGCTATAACTTACTTGTTTTCCAACAATGGAACGCCACCATACCTATCTCATTATGTAATTTAGGAGAGCCAAGGTTTGTTATAGAGAACTAGGATTGCATTTTATTTGTGCCTTATGTGGGTGCCTTAGCAATCTTTAGGACTATAACCTTTCCTGCCTTAGTTATAAGTGCTTTCCCTTAATCTTTATACTGCCAATTCATCTTACTACCTGCTTTTACCTCTGTTGATATTCTGTATCCTTTCCTAAGGATATCAAGCCAAAACCCTATCATCTTGCCTGAACCCGACTCTAAAGGGTCGGTTAGTATGTGATTGTTATCATATCCATATATATCTTATGACCTAACTTCGCCATTATGATTCAAGGTTTTCTTTGAATCACGCAAAGGGATGTCACTCATGACTTAACATCCCAACGTCAACTATCTAAGTTTGATCACGTGTCCTGACCTTATGGGGTGATATTGAAGTGGAAGTATGAATTAGTGAAATATAATGACGCTTGGCCGACGTGATTATATTACGGTAATTCATATAGAAATTCCAATATCATGACATACGGTATAGAAAGTGGATCAAAGAGAAATTTCTAAGCCATTCATGTTATTACATGAAGGTTAATCAACATCTGATTTGTAGATATATGAGTAGCTCGTTTCAACCAAACTATATATCTCATACCCATGAGTAGATTAACAAATTCTCCTATGCCATAAAAGTTGTAAAGTTTTGCATTCTTTCTTTCTTAAACAACTTATCTCTTGACGCTTAATTATCACATCCCCGCTGGAAGGAAGGATGCATGTTCTTAAGTGACCTGAAGGGACACCCCCGAAACTTCTTCGAAGCATGCCTCCTGATTCTCTGCAATTAAGCTCCTAGTGTAAATTTTTATAAACCCATTAGGAAACCCGTCGAAGATAAGCGACAATCACTCGAGATTTTCATTTGAATATTCAAACAAAAGATATTATAAACACCACATTCACTATCACGTTCTCATACTCTACCATTCATATCTCACTTGTCAGCAACAGCTTCACACATGAACATTTTGAATTCCAAGAGCATACGCCCTAATAATAGTCAACAACCGTATTTAAAAACAATAGATTTCATTACCCCGCAACATTTTTGCTTAAAATAACCCGAAATTTTCAAAATACCTTCACCCGATCTTCATCGATCTTTTTGCAACTTGTAACCTCCGAAATATGAAAATTCTGTTACCAAAATTTTTTACACACTTATTTACTGTGCGATCCTCTCGAAATTTTATAAAATAAATTTATTTACTACCATTCATGCAAATTTTATAAATTGTATATATTTATATAATAAAGTAAGCAAAGTTTTCCCTTACTTATTTTAACTAGTACATATAAATTATACTCTCACTTTTTTCAAATCAATTCAAAAGATATTTTACTTAAAATAGTACATGTTGTACATAACTCTAGTGTTACTAAGAACTTCGTTTCATTTTTAAATTGTCACCCTAAACGACTCGAACTTCTATAAAATTTTCATTGCTTGTTTATATAAAAATTTTCATATTATCCTATACCACGTATTAATCACAATTCCTCTTGCCCTTCGAAACTTACCATTGAGTTCATCATTCAAAACTCTATGTTCTCAGTAACTTTTCCCATGTAAGGTTGACCGTTGAGAAGATTTTACTTTTGATATCTCACGGCTAAACCACAGCAACCTCGTAAAACGTCAATTCTATGATTTAATATCTTTTTGGCACAAGAAAGCATTTCTCAGATAATTCCTCACCCGGTGTAAACTATTCTTTGTAGCCAATGATTCACATTTATTCTCATCCGCACTTAAACTCATAAGAGAATGATAGACCAACTCGCCATCTGTGCATGAACGTCTTTCTCATTAAGAGATCACACTTTTTTGTGCAGTTTCCTATCGGAAATATAAATTATAATCCTCGTTATCCTCTCTAAAGGAGTTACCTTAAACGTTTATGACATTTATGTGGTTACTTTAAACATTTCTTCCTTCGTGGGTTGCAACTGGATGTTATCCTAGTCAAGTTTCGATCCTTGATTTTACATGTAACTGAAATCATGATCATAAAGTTACATTCTACAACGTGCTATCAAAAACTATTTCCAAGGATAAGTTCGCATGTATTATAATACATTGAAAGATATCTTTCATTAATTACTCATACCATTCTAAGGGCATCTTAGTAATTATGGCTTACTTTGCATATAAGCCTGATTAGTGACTCCTTAGCTGGAATGTCGTTTCGTCTATTCACATTAGATATTTCTTGAAAACCAAAGGTATCATGTCTATGGTTATCTTCCGAGATTTGAAGTCGGTACTATCTCTAACAAACACAAGTCATGCATTAAACTACATGGATGTGGTCTCCGAGTACTTTTCTCTGGTTGTCTGCCCTAATGGCAACATAAGCGCTCAATGGTTTTAAATAAGCTTAGTAATGTTCATGGCACATTTTAGGTATCTGATTTACTGAAATGCTTGTAGCATCACAATCCCTTTTGAGAAAACCTAGTCAGGTGACACTCATATTATTCCTTTGAACGACCCCCGCATTGATAATAAAATGCACTCCATAGAAGAACCTGTAGAAGTTATGGATCGTGAGATCAAACGCTTGAAACGGGACAACATTTCCTATTGTCAAGATCCATTGGAACTCACGAAGAGGCCCCGAGTATACCTGGGAACATGAAGACCAGCTGAAACAGAAATATCCTCACAATTTCTCAAACGTTGATGCATCCGAGAAGTCTTCCTGAAACTTCGAGATGAAGTTTAAATTAACGGGGAGGTACTATAACAACCCTCACTTTTCCATTCTGAATTTACCATATTTCTCTTAGGATTTCATTTCATGATCCTGTGAATTGTCATTAGGGTTTTTATTAAGATATTAAATGCTTTATAATTAATGCTCGTAATTAAAGCCCTTAAACCAAACCCTAATATTAATTAAATTATATGAACTATTAACATTATGTATAATAGTTAAAGTATTATATAATAAACTTTATAAAATATAACTAATGGAAAGTAAATAAAATTTAACGAAAGTCATGGACTAAATTTAAAAAGATTAAGTAAAGCTTATCCTAAATAAATGATAATATATATATATATATATATATATATATATATATATATATATATATATACATACGTAAATTATATAAATATAAAGAAAAGCTGGAAAAAATATAAATATATAAATAAAAAAACGGCTAGGATAAAGTAAATAAAAAGAAGATAACCTGATCATTAAGCTAATCTAATTCTAATCTATTTCAAGCTCTTTTTATCCTAATCTAACTCAAGTTCTTGAGCATCAAGTTTCCTAGAATTCTAATAAGATTATAATTCATGTAAACTCATCCATAAAACCCTCATGTTGCATCCCAAAAATAAACCACAAAGAAATCCCTTCCATCCCATTATTTTTGGTCGACTATATTGCAGCCTTTCCCTCTATTTTTGTCGACCAAAAGCAGCCTCACAACAGCCACCTGCAATCGCCAATCATCACCACACCATACAGCCTCTTAATCACCATTGTTTCTTGTTGTTCAGTTTCTGTTACGCCACCCTGCCTGCTCCAGTTTTCTGCTGCAATTCGCCAATAAAAACAGCCCCAAGGCTGACGTAAATTGTTGTGTTTTTCAACCCAAATTGCAGCCTTCTGCTGCAATCATAAACCGCCAACAAGTCGCCATCTCCTGCTGCATTTTTGCAGCCCAACCGCCATCCAAATACAGCCCTAAAGTCGACTATCTGATGCCAGTTTCCTGCTCCTATTTCGCCGCTAAAACAGTCCCAAAAGCACACTGGTTGCTGCTATTTTTCCTGCTACAAATACGCCATCAAATAGCCCATGCATCGAACCATTCTTGTTGCCATTTTGCTATTTTTTTGTCGTGACTAATCAGCCCAAGAAACAAGTGATTGGGTCGTGATTTTTGAAGCTGAACCTGCTGCTGTTTCATCCCCCATTTAGCACCTTGTTCTTGATCCCTAACATCATAAGGTATCCCTAAAAACCCTAACTAGATATTTGTAACATCCCGCATTTTTCCGGTTACTTTCCGTTTAACTATTTTAAAGTCCGTTATATATTTATAACATCTTTCGTTAATACGCGTTTTAAATTATCTCGATTAGGTAATTCACGCACCCGATTCTAACTTGAGGGACTAAAATTGACACGGGGCAAACTAGTTGACTAGGTCAACTAGTCCACCCCAATCACCACCATTCAATCATCTCCATCTCTCTCTCTTTCTCTCTAGCAAGAACACACACACAATTACCAAATTCATTCAATCATCATCTAAATTCGATCTAGGAGGCTTACAATAAAATAAATTACATACTCGTGATCCTCTCTTCATCCTCTTCATTTTGGTACCAACTTCATCTTGTTTAGGTAACATTTCTAAAACTCTAGATTTCTCTAAATTCGTGTTTTTGACTTGAAATGGTGTTAGTTAGTGTCTATGGCTCATTGTGATGTCGTGTATGTAATTTGTATGCTCGATCTTGTTATTTAGTGTAACTAGCATGAACACTTGAAATGGGTTAGTTTAATCTTTGATTTTGATTGATTAAATGTTGTTAGATGTTAAACCCATTGTGTTAATAGCATCGTTAGTTTCGTTTTGGTATGTTGGATGATATGAAAACCTTGCGTTAACATGATTATTGATTTTGTGATTTTTAATTAGGGTTTGATGAACCTTAAAATGAACTTTTGATGCATTGAATGCTTGTTAATGTTGTTAGTAAGTGTTTAGTTGCAATGTACGCTTAATTACCTTCGAAACGGCATATCGTATGTGTAGATTAGACTACCGAATCATGAAATGAATTTGTGAACTTGAAACTTGGAAAACGAACTCTAAATGATCACTTGACGAGAATTCGGTTATTGTAAATAATAAACTCGATTGATGATATGTGATTAGTTGTATCCTTGGTCAAAATACCTTTCCGATGATATAAGATGCATGTTTTCGTTGTTTGCGGATCATAAAATGTGTTAGTTTGGTTTTTGGTTCGTGTACTTAGAAGTTTACTGCATCAGACTGGAATACCAATCTGGACGCCGTCCAGACCCTTGGACGCCGTCCCAGATTTCAAAGCTGGACGCCGTCCAGATATTTGGACGCCATCCCAGCCTTCAAAGCTGGACGCCGTCCAGACAATCTGGACGCCGTCCAGATACACTGACAGACTCTGTCTTCGTTGGTCATTTTACGAAAAATGTTTGCTATGCTATGGACCTCCGATTCACATGTAACTTGTTCTAACATGCTCATATATGATTAAAAATCTCAGAAAAATAGTTCGGGACCCGACCCGAACGTGTTGACTTTTTCGTTGACTTTGACCCGACCAAGTTGACTTTTAATCAAACTTAACCAAATGTTTGTGCAATCGTTCTAACATGCTTTTATACTTGTACCTTGCATGAAACATGACAATTTGATTCACATGCTATTATGATCGAGTCTTAACGAGCCATAGGACTAATTGAACATCTTTGACCAATCGTGACTATCGTTATTGATACAACCTATTTGTTTAGGTCAAGACTAGCATTGTTCTTTGCACACGTTTACTTATTGAAGTACTTTACTACTCGTGCACTCAAGGTGAGATCATAGTCCCACTTTTACTCTTTTTGAACTTACATTTGGGATGAGAAAACATAAACATTTCTTTTACTAAGTGAACACAAGTACAGGAAAACAAACATTCTATATACGAGTTTAGAACAAAATCCTCAATTCGATTATCATTAGTTACACTTGCCGGGTGTAAGCGAGAACTTATGTTGTATGGATCCATATGGGTTTGACAAACCCTCATTCAAACGGTTCGCTACCGTTTACGAATGAAATATATTTTCGAGAAATAGTGTATGTTCTAACACTACTGTGATGGGGTTCTATGGAAGGAATGTTAAGCATTGATAATTGGGTGCTCGTGAAACAAACTTTTGGAATGTACTACTATTATATCATTGTTGCAAATCTTGTGGTTCACTTGTACTTACTTACTCAAACCTATGATTTCACCAACGTTTTCGTTGACAGATTTCTATGTTTTTCTCAGGTCCTTGAACGATACATGATACATGCTTCCGCTCATTATTTTGATACTTGCATTGGATGTCGAGTATATATGCATACATGGAGCGTCTTTTGGCTACTTTTAAATTGTGTCGCATAAGTTTCATTTGTACTTATAACTTTGTAGCGTAACTTGTGGTGGAACTATTCTTGTAAACTTTGAACAATCTTTACATTTGAAATGAATGCGACATATCTTTTGGTCAAACGTTGTTTTAAAGACTTATGACCACGTAACGGGACCTAAGTAGATGGCGCCGTCAAATGAAGATTTTGTCGGGTCGCTACAGATGGTATCAGAGCGTTGGTTGTAGGGATTTAGAGTTCATTGGTGTCAACCTCGAGTCATAGGGTACATTGGTGAGTCTAGACTACAACCGGCATATAGACTTGAAGTAGGAATTACTTAACTACTTGTGCATTTATACTCGAACGCTTCTACTCATATCTACTCTTAGTTCATCTTAATCTCACGTTGTTTAATTTGATTGACACGCCACCTTGACTATATGAAATGATGTCGAATGTACATATGAATCAGGGTAATATAATTTCCGGGATTATATTACGGTGACTCATATGAACGTTCCGACATTGTGGCATAAAGAATTTAAGGTGAGTCAAGGAAAATTTTCTCTCTATCTTTATTCCATATCACGGTTAGTATTATTTAGAATACTAACCAACGGTATTCTTTTGTTTTGAAGGAACAATGCCTCTTCGCCGTGCGCCACGCCGTGAAACTCCCGAACAAGCTCTACAACGCATGATAGCCACCGCCGTAGATGCGGCCATGGCCGGTCACTCATCCAACAACAATAATAATAACAACCACAACAACAACAACAACAATGGAGCCAGTAACTCAAACGAGGGATGCTCCTATAAAGCTTTCATGGGGTGCAAACCTCACACTTTCGATGGAACCGGAGGACCGGTTGCTCTCACTCGATGGTTTGAGCAAACGGAAGCCGTTTTCAGCATAAGCAGTTGTCGGGACCAAGACAAGGTCAAGTAATCCACTCACACTTTCTCCGGCGTCACTCTCACTTGGTGGAACACCTATGTACAATCGTTGGGTACCGATGAAGCCCACGCTCTCTCTTGGTCCGATTTGAAAGGAAAGATGATCACCGAATGCTTTCCGCGCGAGGAAACCCGAAAGCTCGAACAAGAGCTAAGAACTCTAAAAGCGGTCGGAAACGATCTCAAGGCCTATAATCAACGATTTTCCGAACTAGCCTTGATGTGCCCAAATCTTGTGAACCCCGAAGCTTTAAGGGTTGAACTTTACATGGATGGTCTTCCAAAGAGTATCAAACACGGAGTAATGTCATCCAAACCCACTAATCATCAAGAAGCTTTGAACATGGCCCGCAAATTGATAGAAACGGTTGATGAAATCGTAGTTCCGGCACCTAAGGCCGAGGATAAATCGGGCGGCAACAAAAGAAAGTGGGAACCCTCCCAATCAAGCAACAACAACTTTGCTAAGAAGCCTTACACCTCCGACGGCAAGAAGGGTTATGCCGGGAACCTACCTCTTTGCAACAAATGCAACAAACATCACTTTAGTGAATGTAGCAAGTTAATTTGCCACCGGTGCCAAGGAATTGGTCATAAGGCCAACGATTGTAAAAGTGCCACTCCCGTCGCTCGAAAGTGGCCCAATGCACCAAATACGGGCACTTGTTACGAATGTGGCCAAACGGGTCATTATAGAAATGCATGCCCAAAGAAGAAAGATAACCCCAACACACGCGGCTGAGCTTTCAACATCAACATCGAGGAAGCCCGGGATGACACTGAACTAGTCACGGGTACGTTTCTTCTCAACAATTCTTATGTCTCTTGCTTATTCGATTCGGGTGTCGATAAATGCTTTGTATCCAAGACTTTGACTCATTCTTTTAGCACTCCACCTCTTCCATTAGATACCACTTATGCCATTGAAGTGGCTAACGGGAAACTATTAAGTGCCGACACATATTACCGGGGGTGTACGTTAAACATTTTGGGTAAGGAATTTGAAATTGACTTGATACCCATGGAACTAGGAAGCTTTGATGTAATAATCGGTATGAATTGGTTAGTCAAAACGAAATCTCACATCCTTTGTGATCTTAACGCAATCCGAATTCCTATCAAAAATGGTGAACCTTTGATTGTTTATGGCGATAAGAGTTGCACCAGACTCAACCTCGTTTCATGCCTTAAAGTTAGAAAACTACTCCGTAAGGGTTGTTTTGCGATCCTTGCCCACGTTAAGAAAGTCGAGTCTGATGAGAAGCATATCGATGATGTGCCAATTGTTAGTGACTTTTCCGATGTATTTCCCGACGAATTGCCGGGTCTTCCACCTCATCGACCGGTAGAATTCCAAATCGATCTTATTCCGGGAGCCGCACCCGTAGCACATGCACCCTATAGACTTGCTCCATCCGAAATGCAAGAATTGCAAAGTCAAATCCAAGAACTACTTGACCGTGGTTTTATCCAACCTAGCCATTCACCATGGGGCGCTCCGATTTTGTTTGTTAAAAAGAAAGACGGATCCCTACGAATGTGCATTGACTATCGTGAACTAAACAAATTGACGGTTAAGAACCGATATCCTCTTCCTCGCATCGATGACCTCTTTGATCAATTACAAGGGTCTTGTGTATATTCAAAAATCGATCTCCGCTCGGGTTATCATCAATTGAGGGTTAAGGGAGAAGATGTCTCCAAAACCGCTTTTCGAACTCGTTATGGTAGTTATGAATTTCTTGTAATGCCATTTGGTCTCACTAACGCACCGGCGGTGTTCATGGATCTTATGAACCGCGTGTGCAAACCGTATCTCGATAAATTCGTTATTGTGTTCATCGATGACATATTGATCTATTCTAAAAATGAAGAAGAGCACGAATAACATCTCCGACTTGTGCTTGAACTCTTGAGACAAGAACGACTTTATGCCAAATTCTCCAAGTGTGAATTTTGGTTGAAGGAAGTTCAATTTCTTGGTCATGTTGTAAGTGATCAAGGTATTAAAGTCGATCCCACGAAAATCGAAGCCATTAGTAAATGGGAGACTCCTACTACTCCTACTCACATTCGTCAATTCTTGGGTCTCGCCGGGTACTATCGTAGATTCATCGAAAACTTCTCTTTGGTTGCACGTCCTCTAACCGCATTAACTCACAAGGGAAAGAAATTCATTTGGGCGACCGAGCAAGAATCCGCGTTTCAAATCTTGAAGACAAAGCTAACCACCGCTCCTATCTTGTCACTTCCCGAAGGCAATGATGATTTTGTTGTATATTGCGATGCCTCGAAACATGGTTTTGGGTTTGTATTGATGCAACGGAAAAAAGTCATTGCTTATGCCTCTCGACAACTCAAAATTCATGAACGAAACTACACGACGCATGATCTCGAACTCGGAGCCATTGTCTTTGCACTTAAAATGTGGAGACACTATCTTTATGGAACCAAGAGTACTATCTTCACCGATCACAAAAGCCTTCAACACATCTTCGATCAAAAGCAACTAAACATGAGACAACGATGGTGGATTGAAACTTTGAACGATTACGATTGCGAGCTTCGTTACCATCCCGGGAAGGCAAACGTAGTAGTCGATGCCTTAAGTCGAAAAGAAAGAGCGGTGCCTCTTCGTGTCCGAGCTTTAAACATCACCATTCACACCAACCTCAATAGTCAAATTCGTGTAGCCCAAGATGAAGCTCTCAAGGATGAAAACATCTCTCTCGAACACTTGAACGTCCTCACCTCTCGATTCGAAGTTAAAGAAACCGGACTCCGATATTTCGCCGGAAGAATTTGGGTACCTAGTTATGGGGACTTGCGAAGCCTTATTTTGGACGAAGCCCATAAGTCAAGATATTCGATTCACCCCGGTGCCAATAAGATGTACCACGACCTCAAAGAAAAATATTGGTGGTCGAACATTAAAAGGGACGTCGCTACTTATGTTGGAAAGTGCCTAACTTGCTCCAAAGTCAAAGCCGAACATCAAAGACCGTCCGGACTACTTCAACAACCCGAAATCCCACAATGGAAATGGGAAAGGATAACGATGAATTTTATCACCAAACTACCAAAGACGGTTGGCGGTTATGATACTATTTGGGTCATTGTTGTACGACTCACCAAATCCGCGCACTTCCTAGCCATGAAGGAAACCGACAACATGGAGAAACTCGCACAACTCTACATCAAAGAAATCATAGCCCGACACGGTGTACCCTTATCGATTATCTGTGACCGAGATGGCCGTTTTGTTTCTAGATTTTGGCGTACTTTACAAGAAGCATTGGGAACGCGTTTAGACATGAGCACCGCATATCATCCACAAACCGACGGACAAAGCGAACGCACAATTCAAACCTTGGAAGACATGCTACGAGCTTGCGTTGTCGACTTTGGAAAAGCTTGGGATAAGCACTTGCCTCTCGCCGAATTCTCCTACAACAATAGTTATCACGCGAGTATTAACGCCGCACCATTCGAAGCATTATATGGCCGAAAATGTCATTCTCCTCTTTGTTGGGCCGAAGTAGGCGACAAACAAATCACCGGTCCCGAACTTATTCATGAAACAACCGAGAAGATCGTTAAATCCGAGATAGGCTTCGGACGGCCCGGAGTCGTCAAAAGAGCTATACCGACAAACGACGCAACGACCTCGAATTTCAAGTCGGTGACCGAGTAATGTTAAAAGTCGCGCCTTGGAAAGGTGTAATTCGTTTTGGAAAACGCGGGAAGCTAAATCCGCGGTATATTGGTCCTTTCGAAATTTTGGAGCGTGTTGGAACCGTTGCTTATCGTTTACATCTTCTGCCTCAACTGAGTTCCGTTCATCCTACTTTCCATGTATCTAACTTGAAAAAGTGTTTAGCCGAACCCGAACTCGTCATCCCTCTCGAGGAGCTTACTATCGATGACAAACTTCATTTTGTGGAGGATCCGGTTGAAATTATAGACACCTCCATTAAAACAAAGCCGAATTCCAATTGTCAAGGTCCGTTGGAATGCCAAAAGGGGACCCGAGTTTACTTGGGAAAGACAAGATCAAACGCAAAGGAAGTATCCTCATCTATTCGTGAATTCGGAAACGCAAGATCTCGAGGAAGAAACAACGACTACTACGCCTACTTAAATTTTGGGACGAAATTTCTTTTAAGGAGTAGGTAATGTAACATCCTGCCTTTTTCCGGTTACTTTCCGTTTAACTATTTTAAAGTCCGTTATATATTTATAACATCTTTCGTTAATACGCGTTTTAAATTATCTCGATTAGGTAATTCACGCACCCGATTCTAACTTGAGGGACTAAAATTGACACGGGGCAAACTAGTTGACTAGGTCAACTAGTCCACCCCAATCACCACCATTCAATCATCTCCATCTCTCTCTCTTTCTCTCTAGCAAGAACACACACACAATTACCAAATTCATTCAATCATCATCTAAATTCGATCTAGGAGGCTTACAACAAAATAAATTACATACTCGTGATCCTCTCTTCATCCTCTTCATTTTGGTACCAACTTCATCTCGGTTGGGTAACATTTCTAAAACTCTAGATTTCTCTAAATTCGTGTTTTTGACTTGAAATGGTGTTAGTTAGTGTCTATGGCTCATTGTGATGTCGTGTATGTAATTTGTATGCTCGATCTTGTTATTTAGTGTAACTAGCATGAACACTTGAAATGGGTTAGTTTAATCTTTGATTTTGATTGATTAAATGTTGTTAGATGTTAAACGAATTGTGTTAAAAGTGATACTAGCATCGTTAGTTTCGTTTTGGTATGTTGGATGATATGAAAACCTTGCGTTAACATGATTATTGATTTTGTGATTTTTAATTAGGGTTTGATGAACCTTAAAATGAACTTTTGATGCATTGAATGCTTGTTAATGTTGTTAGTAAGTGTTTAGTTGCAATGTACGCATAATTACCTTCGAAACGGCATATCGTATGTGTAGATTGGACTACCGAATCATGAAATGAATTTGTGAACTTGAAACTTGGAAAACGAACTCTAAATGATCACTTGACGAGTATTCGGTTATTGTAAATGATAAACTCGATTGATGATATGTGATTAGTTGTATCCTTGTTCAAAATACCTTTCCGATGATATAAGATGCATGTTTTCGTTGTTTGCGGATCATAAAATGTGTTAGTTTGGTTTTTGGTTCGTGTACTTAGAAGTTTACTGCATCAGACTGGAATACCAATCTGGACGCCGTCCAGACCCTTGGACGCCGTCCCAGATTTCAAAGCTGGACGCCGTCCAGATATTTGGACGCCGTCCCAGCCTTCAAAGCTGGACGCCGTCCAGACAATCTGGACGCCGTCCAGATACACTGACAGACTCTGTCTTCGTTGGTCATTTTACGAAAAATGTTTGCTATGCTATGGACCTCCGATTTACATGTAACTTGTTCTAACATGCTCATATATGATTAAAAACCTCAGAAAAATAGTTCGGGACCCGACCCGAACGTGTTGACTTTGACCCGACCAAGTTGACTTTTAATCAAACTTAACCAAATGTTTGTGCAATCGTTCTAACATGCTTTTATACTTGTACCTTGCATGAAACATGACAATTTGATTCACATGCTATTATGATCAAGTCTTAACGAGCCATAGGACTAATTGAACATCGTTGACCAATCGTGACTATCGTTATTGATACAACCTATTTGTTTAGGTCAAGACTAGCATTGTTCTTTGCACACGTTTACTTGTTGAAGTACTTTACTACTCGTGCACTCAAGGTGAGATCATAGTCCCACTTTTACTCTTTTTGAACTTACATTTGGGATGAGAAAACATAAACATTTCTTTTACTAAGTGAACACAAGTACAGGAAAACAAACATTCTACATACGAGTTTAGAACAAAATCCTCAATTCGATTATCATTAGTTACACTTGCCGGGTGTAAGCGAGAACTTATGTTGTATGGATCCATATGGGTTTGACAAACCCTCATTCAAACGGTTCGCTACCGTTTACGAATGAAATATATTTTCGAGAAACAGTGTATGTTCTAACACTACTGTGATGGGGTTCTATGGAAGGAATGTTAAGCATTGATAATTGGGTGCTCGTGAAACAAACTTTTGGAATGTACTACTATTATATCATTGTTGCAAATCTTGTGGTTCACTTGTACTTACTTACTCAAACCTATGATTTCACCAAAGTTTTCGTTGACAGATTTCTATGTTTTTCTCAGGTCCTTGAACGATACATGATACATGCTTCCACTCATTATTTTGATACTTGCATTGGATGTCGAGTATATATGCATACATGGAGCGTCTTTTGGTTACTTTTAAATTGTGTCGCATAAGTTTCATTTGTACTTATAACTTTGTAACGTAACTTGTGGTGGAACTATTCTTGTAAACTTTGAACAATCTTTACATTTGAAATGAATGCGACATATCTTTTGGTCAAACGTTGTTTTAAAGACTTATGACCATGTAACGGGACCTAAGTAGTCGGCGCCGTCAATGACGATTTTGTCGGGTCGCTACAATATTGTTATTTAATCAGATTACTTTAGAGTATTATGAACTTATATATGAGGATATAAAGATGATAATGAATGATTATGAATATGAATAATGATTATGAATATGAATAATGATTTGATTAATAAGAAGTAGGATTAAGTATGATCATGGATATAGTAAGAAGATAATGATTATAATAAGAGATTATGAATAAGGATTTAAAAGTTATGATTAAAAGATTTAGTTATAAGGTTAAAGATGGTTAAAACTTAAAAGATTATGAATGGGTTACAAGTATAATGGTTGTTGAATTATGATTATGATTTTTAAATAAAAGTGAACTAGTTTTGAATGTGATTAATAAGATTGTACATTAAAAGTATTAGGTTAAGTTATGTTAAAAGTTTATGATAAGTTAGATGATTAATGAATAGGTTGAAAGTATGATTAGTTATTATAATTAATAAGATTAAGTATGTTAATAAGGTTTAGAAGGATAATGAAAGATTATGATATTGATATATAAACTAGATAAATAAATGGATAAAAGGTTATCGTTAATGAATGATAAGTTGTTAGGTTATTAAGATTTAAGAATCATGATGGAACTAGTTAAATAAGTTTAAAGGTATGAATATGAATAAGTATTACTCATGGTTATGATATAGGTTAAGAGTTAAACTAGTGGTTTATGATCTTCTATACATAAATGAAGATTACAAAATAATGATAATGATAGTAATATACGTGCATGCATGTATGCATACGTACATATGTACATGTGCATATTGTAAGTATATGCTTGTGTATATATGTATATATATGCATACGTTTTTATGTATGTGTACATATGTATGTATATGTACGTGTGTGTGTATGTATACATGTGTATGTATGATAGGTTAGTAAAATATAAAGGGTGAAGAAGTTATAAGTATATATATGTACCACCTTTACATTAATGTATATATATATATATTACACTTACATATATTATACATATATATCACCTAGTTATGAATATATATATATGTATGAAAATAAATAAAGAATATATATATATATATATATATATATATATATATATATATATATATATATATATATATATATATATCATATAGGCATATTTATATATATGTAACATATAATGATAAGTATACATAATAGTTGATTTATTAAATAATAATACTATTATTAGTATAATCTATACACTTATCTATATAATAACACTTAAGTATACTAAGTATATTATCACTTATATAAATATAACTTTTCTCGAGAACGGTCACTTTTAATATAGTTTGCTATATTAATAAAAAAAACTTTATGTCTATTAGACATTAACTAATCGAACATAATATCTCTAGGTTGAGATCTCCGTGTTCAACACTTTGATCATATAACTTGCATGGAATATCTATCTTCTATTAAGGTGAACTTCATAGCCCCGCTTTTTAACTTTCTCTATTACTTATTTTATAACTTTTGGGGTGAGACACATGATTGCTTTCAAACTGTTTTACACTTAGACACAAGTACCTGAAAACTGTTTAACTGTGCTGACATGCTTTGATTCATGCTAAATCCCTACCATGATATCGTTAATTGCTACGTATAAAGGCAAGCTTAGTTATTGTGAATAGCGCTATTGAGAGTGACGTCTCTAACCATTTGACCGTTGGTCTTTGGTTACATAATAATGATTAAATGAAACTGACAGTTCAAGGTGTCCTGGGTAACTTGGTTTACGTCTTGATATCATAACTTCAGCATTTACTTTTGATAACTAAATCTTGTGGTCTAAAACTATATATATTAAACCTATGTTGTTCACTCAACCTTTTTGGTTGACACTTTAAGCATGTTTTGTCTCATGTACTTAGATATATTGCTTCCGCTGTAGAACTCTGCTGTTACTTAGAAGTCAAGTCGAGAACTGGGACCAGAGTTAACATCTGCGTCAATGGCGATTTTGGCGGGGTGTTACAGACACGATTCTTGTTCCCGAGGAAAAGGCATTACTTATTTTTTAGTTTAATGACTTTTTTTTTTACAAAAATAAAGACATTAAACTGGGGGGACTTAATGATGTATCCTAGGAGATACACGCATAAAAACATCATTTTTATACAGAAAACTCGATCAAAGAGCACAAGAGATAACTTAATTTGTTGATCTTCAGAATTTACCGCCCAGCGTCCAGCAGGCCGCCCAGCGTCAAGCGTAAGCCCTGCAGGCAGCTTCTATGCATAAGCCCTTTAACTCAGTGCGTGAACGGCACGCAGCCACGTCAGCACACGCCACTGACATTTCGGATACTTCACGTAACAGAACCATTCAGTGATTGACACGTGTATCCCGTGAATTTTAGACATTCTACGCCTATAAATAGACCCCCTGGGTCACCACATTTCACATTAATCTGATTTGAACTTCAGTCAGAGAGAAGTACATTTTCTCTCTCACACAGTTCTTTCCCACTCTAAAACAACATTAGCCGCTTAGCAGCAGTGCGCTAGATGGATCATTACAGATTGGTCCACAGATTGATTGAGGCCACCCCACAGATCTTATATCTGTGTTCTGGGTCTGTAGAGATTATTTCTCAAGGGCAAACAACAATCAACAGTATACGCCACACGCTGAGCAGCTAATCTTCTGTACTAGTACCTTACAGCCGCTATACGGAAAATCGTACTAACAGGTAGCAAACCCCGTTCTAGTCAAGAAAGCTAACGGATCGTGGCGCATGTGTGCTGACTTCAAAGATATCAATAAAGCACGCCCAAAAGATAATTATCCGTTGAAGGAAATTGATTGGAAATTCGAGTTGCTTGCCGGATACCATTTCAAATGCTTCCCTGATCCTTATAAAGGCTACCATCAAATCCAGATGGCTGAAGGAGATGAAGATAAGACAACGTTTCACACCGACCATGGAATATTTTGCTACACCAAGATTCCATTTGGGTTGAAGAACGCCAGAGCAACGTATCAGAGAGTGATTGACGCCGCCTTCAAGGGTCAGATTAGGCGTAACGTCGAAGCTTACGTGGATGATATTGTGATCAAGAGCCATATAGAAGCCGCTATCCTTAGAGATGAAGCGATCCGTCCGAATCCATAAGGACGAATACAATAACATATGGTTACATTGCGAGGTATTTAACATCTATATGATACATTTACAAACATTGCATTCGTTTTAAAAGACAAACTTTCATTACATCGAAAGTTGACAGACATGCATACCATTTCATAATATTCAACTATAAATGACCTAATCTGTCATTTGTTTAATCATATTCTTTAGCGAACTCGGCGACTTGAATGCAACGTCTTTTGAAATATTCCATGAATGACTCCAAGTAATATCTTTAAAATGAGCTAATGCACAGCAGAAGATTTCTTTCAAACCTGAGAATAAACATGCTTTAAAGTGTCAACCAAAAGGTTGGTGAGTTCATTAGTTTATCATAATCGATCATTTCCATAATTTTAATAGACCACAATATTTTCATATTTATAAGCAGAACCTCTCGTCTGCATAAAGATAAAATCATTCATATGAATTGAACACCTGGTAACCGACATTAACTTTAATGTATAGAATATCCCCTAACAGAACCTCTCGTCTGTATAATAATAATCTCGAAGTACTAAAGCCATCCATAACCTGAATGGGGGTTGTTAGGCTCAATAGATCTATCTTTAGGATTCGCGTCAATTAGGAACAGAACCTCTCGTCTGCCTAATTCTTTAGTTACCAAGCTAAAAGGGGTGATATTCGGTTTAATAATCCAACCATAGAATGTAGTTTCGATTACTTGTGTCTATTTCGTAAAATATTCATAAAAACAGCGCATGTATTCTCAGTCCCAAAAATATATATAAAAAGGGAGTAATGAAACTCACAATACTGTATTTTGTAGTAAAATTACATATGACGGCATTGAACATGTGTAGGGTTGACCTTGGATTCACGAACCTAGATCATTCATATATATATTAAAACATATAATTTGTAATTGAACAAATTTATATATATTATTATTAATAATATACTAGTTATATTATATGTTATTTAAATAATTTTAATATTTTTAATTTATATATTTTTTATAACTAATACTTATCATTCTTTTTATCATGTTAATAATAAAAATTTATATTAGGATTTATATATGATAACAACATATATTTATATATTAAATGTTACATTTTATATATAGCTTAGTTACTATCATTTTAATAAAAATATAGTGATATGTAATATTAATATTATTGTAATGTATTTTTTTATGTAAAAATATCTATTTGTAATAATACTAATAATGATAAGTATGAAAATAATAATGATGGTAATAATAATAATAATATCAGTAGTAATAATGCTTATTTTAGTATAAATTGTAGTTTTAAATAAAAATAATAATTTACTTTAATAATATAATGATAATAATAATGTTAATAATAATAATAGTCAGATTTATCATATGCTTCGAGTTTAATTTTTAAACTTATGACTACAGTTTCTATAACTTAAATTCATAATCGTATTCATAACTGTACCTGTATTCCTATAATTATAACCATTTTCCATAATTTTTATCATATCAATTTTATTATTAATTTCGTAACATGAATGTTGTTAATATGTTCATAATCATATTAATGCTAATAATCATAATAATACAATAAATATAATACTAACAATAATAATAATAACTATAATAATAATAATAATAATAATAATAATAATAATAATAATAATAATAATAATAATAATAATAATAATAATAATAATAATAATAATAATAATAATAATAATAATAATAATAATACTTAATGATAATATTAGCATTAACAATAATGATAATATTATTAATTAGATGCATGATAATAATATTTATAATTCTAATTCATAGGAAATAATAACAATTATCATAATAATAACAATAATCAATAATAATAATAATGATGATAATAATAATAATAATAATAATAATAATAATAATAATAATAATAATAATAATAATAATAATAATAATAATAATAATAATAATAATAATAATAATAATAATAATAATAATAATAATAATAATAATAATAATAATAATAATTTAAAACTACCTTAATAGCTTTCCCTAAAAAAAAGACCACGACCAAGGCTCGAACCCGAGACCTCTCGCTCACCCATCAAACACCCAACCAACTGAACCAATCCGTTTTTTGTTTTATAACCCATTTGTATTTTATTTAGCTCCTATCTGTTTCATCTTCGTTTTCCTTCTTCTCAATCCCAATTCGACAGACATTATACCACATTCAACAACTCATTAAATTTGTTTAAGACTTTTAATTGATATAAAAATGACATATATTAGGTTCTTTAATCAATTAAATAGATAAAAGAAAGAAAAGAAAAAAAAAATCAATTACAGAACCCCATTAATTATTTTATGAACTCAAAATATGATTTTGAAATTTGGACACAATTAGGTTATGATTATATCATGAAATAGTTGCTAAATCATCCCTATAAACTTTTGAAATCAGTAATTAAACTTGAATGATAACAGGGAATTCGAATTTGCTTGAAGAACAACCCGTTGACTTTTTAAAACGAAACTTTGACTCAGAAATTCGACTTCAATATAGAAATTTGGACTTTCAAACCTTGCAGATAGTTTAAACGTATCAATCCTAACATATATGCATTATTACTTTTTTCAAATTCATTAGAAATTGAGGTTTTTGTAATTTAAGTATGAAACAGGGTAACGAGCTGTAAAGAAAGATTGGATAGATGAAACTGATTACAGAAAATTTTACTTTGATATTTGAGGGCGGATACTTTGTGATAATTCATTAACTAATTGCATACCATCGATTAATTTTATAGGATTGAATTCGATATGCCTATTTTCTTTATCAGACAAAAACAAAAAATGGAGAAGAAAAAGGATACGATTTGATTTTGATTGATCACAATATTTGTTTGTAGTATAACTGATTTGTACTGGTAATCAATCACACACAGTTATATTGATAAATTGAAACTGATTGAATCCTATTATTAAATTACATAATTATCTGTATTCATAAATGTATATATATTGTTCTTATAAAAATATAAATCTGTATAAGTATTTGATTATATACCTAACTGTATTTTGCATATGTATATGTATACGTATCTGACTATAATCATTATTATTAAATATATACGTGTATTAATACTAATAACAATTATGTAGAATTTATAATAATGATAATAATATCAATATATTTAAAAATTAATAAAAATAATTAAATAATTTAATAACAATACTAATAATATTAAAAATAATTTTATTAATAATAATAAATAAATAATAATAATACTTTCAATAATAATTATTAATGATAATTTTCATAGTAATATTGATAATCACATTGATAATGTTATTACTAAGATACTAATACAAATATTAACAATAATAGAATACTAATAATCTTAATAATAACAATAATAAATCAAATGTATCAAATTTCAGTATTTTAATAATATTAATAATACAAAATAACGAATATAATAATAATATAATAACTATAATTAACTTGTAATTACATTTAATGTATTAATATTACAATTTATTAATTATGTAATATTTAATAATTATATCATATGTTACATGATAACATTTATTGAATTATTTAATTACAATATAATAATTATTGATAGCAAACATATATATAGATAATAATATCATATATATATATATATATATATATATATATATATATATATATATATATATATATATATTCTTTTTAATAGTAACTTAATTATTCTATTTATTATTTTACATTTTTAATTCCAGTTGACTAAAGGTATTTTATTAATTCAAAATATTATATATGTATACTTATATTTATATTTATATCTATATATGTATTTACATAATTTATTTACACAATTGTTCGTGAATCGTCAGGAATAGTCAAAGGTCAGATGATCTTATTAAAATAGTTCATAAATTTTGAGACTCCACATTACAGACTTTGCTTATCGTGTCGAAACCATATAAGGTTTAAGTTTAAATTTGGTCGGAAATTTCTGGGTCGTCACAAGAGACATCCAGGAAACGTTTAATTCCTTAAGAAAAATTAATATGAAACTTAACCCTGAAAAATGTAGTTTCGGTTTCGAAGAAGGCAGTTTCCTCGGTCACGTCATAACCCCCACGTGCAATTAGAGAAAATCCAAAAAAGATTCCAGCCGTAGACGAGATGGTAGCACCGAGAACGAAAAAGGAGGTTCAGAGTTTAAATGGAGAGCTAGCAGCGCTATCCAGGTTCCTGCCAAAGGCAGCAGAACACTCGCTACCATTCTTTTAAGTCTTGAAGGCCAGCGTAGGCAAGAATTTTAATTAGACACCAGAAGCAGAAAACGCCTTCCAGGAGTTGAAAGCCTTGATCAAAACCCTACCTACGCTAACTGCTCCGGTACTGAGTAAAGTATTCGTTTCGATTAACAGCACCAACGTTTCGTACTTGTTCACTAATATTTTCAAAATTTCAGGAGAAACTTTGAATGTGTACTTGGCAGCAGGTGCCGAAGAAATTAGCTCAGTACTCATAGCGGAACGTGACGGGACCCATATGCCGGTGTACTTCGTCAGCAAAGTTTTGCAGCATGGCGAAGTTAACTATAATCCTGTTGAAAAACTTGTTTACGCTCTAGTTCATACCGCAAGGAGGTTAAGGCGGTACTTTCAAGCACATCACATTCTGGTGCTAACTGACTCACCTATCAAATCGGAGATTTCTGGCCGAATGGCGAAATGGGCGATTGAACTGGGGGAACTCGAAATCAGCTACACCCCACGTAACGCTATTAAAGGACAAATCCTGGCTGATTTCATGATAGAATTTATCAATCCAGGACCATCAACATCTACCGACGAAACGACACCTCACGCCGTGACGTGGGAACTCTTTACTGACAGAACGTCTAGTTCAGAAGGGGTTGGTGCTGGCTTGATACTTACCAACCCAAATGGCGAAGAACACACTTATGCTCTACGATTTGCATTTCCCGTTTCTAACAATGAAGCCGAATATGAAACATTACTCTCCTAGTTACGCATAGCGGAAAAAAATGGGTATTAAGGCATTGAAAGTTGTAGTTGATTCCCAGCTGGTAGCGAATCAGTTGAACGGAACGTTCGAAGCCAGGGACCCAGCCATGCAAAAATATTTGAAATTAGCGAAGGAAATGGCCAACAAATTTGATTCTTTTTCAATCACGCAAGTGCCACGATCAATGAACAAAAAAGCTGACGCCATCAGTATACTTGCTTCGTTGACATTTAGCCACTTTGCTAAGGATGTATGGATTGAAGTTGTTGAACAAAAATCTACCGATGTGGTACAGGTGGCAGTGCCAGTCGAGGAGGTGAACACTTGGATGAATCCAATCATCAATTATCTAAAAGATGGCACGCTACCCGTTGACAGCGTAGCAGCCAGGAAAATACGCATGAAAGCACCCATGTACATTGTACGTGACAGTGTTGCAACGAACCGGCAAAATCGTCATTGACAGCGCCGCTACTTAGGTCCCGTTGCGTGGTCATAGTCCCTATATGAGACGCGTTTGACCAAAATTATGTCGCATTCATTTGAAACGTGCATGACTTGCAAAGTTTAGTTCACCAAACGGATCAACAACAAGTTTAAGTTTACAAAAGGTAGTAAAGTATAAATGAAGTAACTTGCGACATAATATAAGTTGAAATTCACAGTTGCTATGAATAGCGTAAGTATGTAAACAAAAGTTTGAATCCAAAGGTGCTATCACTAGCGTTTGTATGTATGTATGCTTGACTCCAAGCACGAAATCAAAGTGTATGCATGTATGCTTGACTCCAAGCAAGTATGAGTGTACGCATGTATGCTTGACTCCAAGCAAGTATGAGTGTATGCGGAAGCATGTATCAAATAGCCAAGTATGAACCTGAGAAACATATAGAAAACTGTCAACGAAAAACGTTGGTGAAATCATAGGTGTTTGTAAACGTTGTTTTTGAACCACAAGATTTTGTATTTCCATAACGTTGATTATCTAAATCGTTTGCATTCCAAAAGTTTATTCGCGAGCACCCAATTATCAAGACTTAACATTTCCTTCCATAGAACCCCATCACAATAGTGTTAGAACATACACTATTTCTCGAAAATATATTTCATCCGTAGACGGTAGCGAACCGTCCGAAATGAGGGTTTGTCAAACCCGTATGGCCACACAATACAAGTTCTCGCTTACACCCTGCAAGTGTAACTAATGATAATCGAATTGAGGATTTTTGTTCTAACTCGCTGTGGAATGTTTGTTTCCTTGTACTTGTGTTCAAAGTATAAAAGTATCTAGTATAAAACTGTATATGTTTCTCATCCCATAATTTAAAAGTATAAAAGTTGTTGAAAGATGGGACTGTGATCTCACCTCGAGTGCACGAGTATAAAAGTACTTCACAAAGTAAACGTGTGCATGAAAGTTGCTTAGCCTTGACCTAAACAAGTAAGTTATATCCATTAACTGATTACGACACAAGGTCGGGTGAAATGTGTTCAATTAGTCCTATGGCTTGTTACGACTCGAATATGTAGCATGTGAGTCATGTTATCAAGTTTCATGCAAGAATCAAGTATGAAAGCATGTTAGAACGATTGCATAAGTGTTTTGTTAAGTTTGACTAAAAGTCAAACTTGGTCAAAGTCAACGAAAAAGTCAACGGGGCCGGGTCGGGTCCCGAACTATTTTCCTAAGCTTAGAAATCATATATGAGCATGTTGTCCAAGTTTCATGTTGATCGGGGGTGCGTAGCATGCTTAGAATTGAACGAAAATTGACGAAAATGGGCAGTCTGCCTCAGATGCGCCGCATCTGAGGCAGATGTGCCGCATCTGCAGCTGTATCAGCAATTCTGGGGAAGTTTTCACTTATACGATTTCAACTTCAAACAACCATAACTTTTGACTCGTTAACATTCAGAACACGTATCTTATATCGTTGGAAAGGTAATTTAAAGAGGAATACAAGTAAACACATTTCATGAATCAAATCCATCACTAACAACAATAAAAACCTCATCAAATGATCATTAAACGTTCAAAATCAAAGTTTCAAGTTTACAAAACGCATTTCTTGATTCAGGAATCCAATTTACACATATGATACATCGTTTTGAAGGTAATGAAACATATAATATAATTAAACACTTACTAACAACATTAACAAGCATTCAATGCATCAAAATCCCATTTTAAAGTTGATCAAACCCTAACCAAAATCATGAATTCAACAATTTTGTAAATGAAGCTTTTCTAAATCAACCTATACATCAATTTGAAGCTAATGATGCTAGTAACACTTATAATACATGAACTTTAACATTTAAACAACATTAAATCATCCAAAATCAAAGATTAAGCACACCCATTTTAAGTTCATGCTAGTTACTCCAAAAACAACAAATCGAGTAAACTAAACATATATTCATGTTAGACTTGAGCCATAGACACTAACTAACACCATTTCAAGTATATAAAACGAACTTAGAGAAATCTAGTGTTTTAGAAATGTTACCCAAATGTGATGAAATTGGTACCAAAATGTAGAGGATGAAGAGAGGATCACGAATATGTAATTTTTTTTGTGATGAACTTCCTTGATTGAATTTAGATGATAAATCTTTGATGTTGAGGTTTCAGAGAAAATATGGAAGTAGCAAGAATGAGGGAGGTGGAATGGATGGATTAGAAGGCCACTTTGACTATTTGACCTAGTCAAATTTTTGCCCACTTGGCAAGTTTAGTCCCTCAAATTTCAAAGCGGGTGCGGGAATTAACCGAGCGAATATTTTTAAAATGCTAGAGTAAACGAGTGATGTTATAATTAAATAACGGGAATATTATGAACGTTAGTCAACGAAAAATACGAATTTAAATAACGAAAGATATTATTTAAAAAAAAGACAGTGTTAAAAAATAAATTTAACGGAAAAACGCGGGATGTTAAATTACCTACACCTTAAAAGAAATTTCGTCCCGAAATTTAGTTGGAAGTAGTAGTTGTCGTTTCTTCCTTAAAATCTTGCGTTGCCAATTCTATGAATAAATGAGGGTACTTCCTTGGGCATTTCAAAGAACTTCGACGGTCGGGATTTTTACGTTGTTTCAAAATTTGGTTTCACGATTCATAGTTTCAGCCGGTCCTCTTAGGAAGTGAAGTTAATCATCGATAGTAAGCTCGTCGAAAGGATAGCAAGTTCTCATTCCACAAGACACTTATTTAAGTTTGATACATGTAACGTAGGGTGAACGGGGACTCAAATGAGTCAGAAAATCTAAACGACTAGCAACGGGTCCAAAACACCCCAAGATTTTTAAAAGGATCAAATATCACGGATTTTTCTTTCTACATTTCCCGAAATGGATTACACCTTTCTAAGGTGCGACTTTTAACGTTATGCGATTTCCCACTTGGAATTCGAGAGGTTCACGTCTAACATTTGCATGGCTCTTTTGGCGACTACGGATAGTCTTGTGCCTCTCTTTGATTTGAACTACCTTAACGGTTATTTCATGAATGAGTGCGGGTCCGGTGATTTGATTATCATTTACTTGGTTCTACAAAAGGAGAATGACGTTTCCGGTCATATAAGATTTCAAAATGTGTGACGTTAACACTTAAATGATAACCATCGTTGTAAGAGAATTCGGTTAAAGGCAAATACTTTTCTCAAGAAATTTTGAAGTCGATAACACGAACTCGTATTATGGTTTCAAAGGTTTGAATCGAATGTTTGTTTGGTCATTCGAGATGCGGTTGATGTGTTGTACTCATGTTTAAACGTGGTACTGAGGCTTTTTTTAAGGCACTCCGAAATCTAGAAGTGAAACGAGGATCTAGATCCGAATCGAAGTATATCTCCTTAAGATATATTTTGAACAAGTTTTTGTTTCTCAAGAATTTTCGCACCGCGAAAGATTTATCGATTTCCAAAAACATTCGTTAGGACTATTCTCCCTCGTGGTGAATACTAGTATAATGTGAAGAGTCTCTCTCCATTGAGAATTTAGATAAAAGATTTCCTTATACGGAAGTACGAGTGTAATGCGAGTGAATTTTCCGCCTCGATGTGAGCATATCAAGCATGTTGTAGTTCGTCGATAAAACTGTGCGAAAACAAAATAGTATACACGTGTAACATACGTCTGATGTTGAAAGAATTTGCCATTCATTTAGAAGCATAAATATGGTTCGACAATAATCAAAGATGTGTCCCGGGTATGGTTGTTATCAGTATTCTCGGAGTTTTCGGATGTTCAAACAAGAAAAATGAAGTCATGTACATGGCACATGGTGGTGATTAGGTTGATCGAGTCCAATCACCATCACGAGTCATTAGAACTTTGGTATGACTTACCGTAATATAACCACGTTGATCGAGTGTCGTTATATTACGCTAACTCATACCTCCATTCCCACATCACTCCATAGATTCAAGTTCGTATAATCGTGAAGTTTTAAAACGAACAAAGTGTAACGATGTCTCTAATGTGACTCGTATTGAATCGAAAGAATTAATACAATTCTAAAGAAGCGTTCTCCGAGGGAAGTGTATAAATGATTGTTCACGTCAATGCGATTCAAGTCAAACAATAATGTATTCCGGTACGAAAAGTGTAACGAATCATGATAACGAATAGTACGCAACCGTAGTGATAAATAGTGATGACGATACTCACCTAGAGTAGTGATGGTAGTAACACGAAATAGTAGATAAAAAGAAACACCGGTGGGAAACCGATAGTAGGTTGAAACGGTGGCGAATAACAATCCGGGAGACAGAGTTCCCGAACAAGTGTGACTAATGAAGTCGTCATCATCCATACGTGTATGAATCATGAATTTACGCATGTTACCAGAAAGTTGCAGAATACGAGTTCGTATGATGAAAACTTGGTACCATTAAAAAGTTTGCCTAAGAATGATTCAAGTATAATGTACAAGTAGTCAAGTAAGTGATGTCTATAGCAAATGTACGTCAGAATACAATGATTAACTATCCGGTTGTAGTCTAGATTCACTAATGCGTCCTAATGACTCTGTTAGACACACTAATGCACATCCTAGATCCCTACAACCAACGCTCTGATACCATCTGTAATGACCCGACAAGTAGCTACAGATGGGGTAGAAACCTACCCAGTGCCTTTCCAGCTAACTGCTTGGTGACCACTGAGCGTACCTCAGACGCAGATTTTACGGCCCGCATTTCTGCCAAACTGCCAACCCTCAAATTCCAAGGGATCGAAAGGGGTAAGAGCCAATGCTTCATCACAGGTAACACTGTGAGAACCCCCTCTACGATTAACCCGCTAAAAAGTATAGTCCGTATGGGTGCCCGGCCTGACAGCCAGCGCGCTTGACTACCTTTACGGCTAAGGTTAAACCAGCTCCGATACCATCTGTAACGACCCGGCAAAATCGTCATTGACGGCACCGCTACTTAGGTCCCGTTGCGTGGTCATAGTCCCTATATGAGACGCGTTTGATCAAAATTATGTCGCATTCATTTGAAACGTGCATGACTTGCAAAGTTTAGTTCACCAAACGGATCGACAACAAGTTTAAGTTTATAAAAGGTAGTAAAGTATAAATGAAGTAACTTGCGACATAATATAAGTTGAAAATCACAGTTGCTATGAATAGCGTAAGTATGTAAACAAAAGTTTGAATCCAAAGGTGCTATCACTAGCGTATGTATGTATGTATGCTTGACTCCAAGCATGAAATCAAAGTGTATGCATGTATGCTTGACTCCAAGCAAGTATGAGTGTATGCATGTATGCTTGACTCCAAGCAAGTATGAGTGTACGCGGAAGCATGTATCAAATAGCCAAGTATGAACCTGAGAAACATATAGAAAACTGTCAACGAAAAACGTTGGTGAAATCATAGTGTTTGTAAACGTTATTTTTGAACCACAAGATTTTTTATTTCCATAACGTTGATTATCTAAATCGTTTACATTCCAAAAGTTTGTTCGCGAGCACCCAATTATCAAGACTTAACGTTTCCTTCCATAGAACCCCATCACAATAGTGTTAGAATATACACTATTTCTCGAAAATATATTTCATCCGTAGACGGTAGCGAACCGTCCGAAATGAGGGTTTGTCAAACCCGTATGGCCACTCAATATAAGTTCTCGCTTACACCCTGCAAATGTAACTAATGATAATCGAATTGAGGATTTTTGTTCTAACTCGCTGTGGAATGTTTGTTTCCTTGTACTTGTGTTCAAAGTATAAAAGTATGTAGTATAAAACTGTATATGTTTCTCATCCCATAATTTAAAAGTATAAAAGTTGTTGAAAGATGGGACTATGATCTCACCTCGAGTGCACGAGTATAAAAGTACTTCACAAAGTAAACGTGTGCATGAAAGTTGCTTAGCCTTGACCTAAACAAGTAAGTTGTATCAATTAACCGGTTACGACATAAGGTCAGGCGAAATGTGTTCAATTAGTCCTATGGCTCGTTACGACTCGAATATGTAGCATGTGAGTCACGTTATCAAGTTTCATGCAAGAATCAAGTATGAAAGCATGTTAGAACAATTGCATAAGTGTTTTGTTAAGTTTGACTAAATGTTAAACTTGGTCAAAGTCAACGGGGTCGGGTCAGGTCCCGAACTATTTTCCTAAGCTTAGAAATCATATATGAGCATGTTCTCCAAGTTTCATGTTGATCGGGGGTGCGTAGCATGCTTAGAATTGAATGAAAATTGACGAAAATGGGCAGTCTACCTCAGATGCACCGCATCTGAGGCAGATGCGCCGCATCTGCAGCTGTATCAGCAATTCTGGGGCAGTTTTCACTAATACGATTTCAACTTCAAACAACCATAACTTTTGACTCGTTAACATTCAAAACACGTATCTTATATCATTGGAAAGGTAATTTAAAGAGGAATACAATTAAACACATTTCATGAATCAAATCCATCACTAACAACAATGCAAACCTCATCAAATGATCATTAAACGTTCAAAATCAAAGTTTCAAGTTCACAAAACGTATTTCTTGACTCGGGAATCCAATTTACACATACGATACATCGTTTTGAAGGTAATGAAGCATATAATACAATTAAACACTTACTAACAACATTAACAAGCATTCAATGCATCAAAATCCCATTTTAAAGTTCATCAAACCCTAACCAAAATCATGAATTCAACAATTTTGTAAATGAAGCTTTTCTAAATCAACCTATACATCAATTTGAAGCTAATGATGCTAGTAACACTTATAATACATGAACTTTAACATTTAAACAACATTAACTCATCCAAAATCAAAGATTAAGCACACCCATTTCAAGTTCATGCTAGTTACTCCAAAAACAACAAATCGAGTAAACTAAACATATATTCATGTTAGACTTGAGCCATAGACACTAACTAACACCATTTCAAGTATATAAAATGAACTTAGAGAAATCTAATGTTTTAGAAATGTTACCCAAATGTGATGAAATTGGTACCAAAATGTAGAGGATGAAGAGAGGATCATGAATATCTAATTTGTTTTATGATGAACTTCCTTGATTGAATTTAGATGATAAATCTTTGATGTTGGGGTTTGAGAGAAAATATGGAAGTAGCAAGAATGAGGGAGGTGGAATGGATGGAGGAGAAGGCCACTTTGACTATTTGACCTAGTCAAAATTTTGCCCACTTGGCAAGTTTAGTCCCTCAAGTTTCAAAGCGGGTGCGGGAATTAACCGAGCGAATATTTTTAAAACGCTAGAGTAAACGAGTGATGTTATAATTAAATAACGGGAATATTATGAATGTTAGTCAACGGAAAATACAAATTTAAATAACGAAAGATATTATTTAAAAAAAAAGACAGTGTTAAAAAAATAAATTTAACGAAAAATCGCTCGATGTTACAAGTGTACTTTACAAGAAGTCCTTTTTGGGTCCGCTACTTCATTGCGTTGGTCCACAAGAGGCTGAAACGATAACCAGGGAAGTACACGAAGGAACATGCTGGGATGCATTCAGGGTTCTGTACGGTTGTGGGAAAAATTATGTGTTTAGGGTACTACTGGCGATCCATGTACCGTGACACAAGTAACATCATCAAAAATTGTGTTTCTTGTAAACGTCACGCGCCACAAATTCATGAGCCGTCCCATGAGTTGATTCCTATCTCGTCTGCTTGGCCTTTTCATAAGTGGGAAATTGATTTGGTCGGTCTATTTCCAGATGGGTGTCACCTTGTCGTAGTAGTTGATTTCTTCACCAAATGGGTGGAGGCAAAACCCTTGAAAAGCATTATCGGCAAGCAGTTTCGTATGAGAGGAGATAGTGTGTCATTTCGGAGTACCAAATGAAATTTTCAGTGACAATGGGAAACAATTCGCATATGATCCGTTTCAAGCGTGGTGTGATGGGCTAAACATCAAACAAGCTTTAGTTCTGTTGCTCACCCGCAAGCAAACGAGCAAATCGAAGTCACGAACAGGGACATTGTCTCCGGCATCAAAGCTAGGTTGGGTACGGATCGTAAATGATGGGTTGAAGAGTTGCAAATGGTTTTGTGGGCGTTTCGTACCACCCCTAAGGGAAGCAATCGGGAGACGCTTTTCAGCCTCGTATATGGGTCTGAAGTGAAAGGACCCATTCATATACATTATAAACGATTCACAATAGTTGATTACATCGCGATGTATTTGACCTCTAAATGTGAAACAACCCAACCCGTATTCCATACGATAAATTTTTTTTATACAATACACATTTACGCACCAATTAAATATGTAAACCATTCCACAAGTTCCATTTAAACGTACAACCATTTAAATGTTTACAAAAGGCTCGAAGGCCATTAATTAAGTTTAATACAAGTTTGACCCACTACAATGATAGTTTATAATCCAAACGACACTCGAGCATAGTTTGGGGCTAAACTACCCAAAACGTTAGGCCACTTCAAAAGCTATCCCAAAAGCACCCCCTGTCAACACAAACGGGAGACAACTAATCCAACCGTATGCCCTTACCCTTATCCAAGCCAGAACCTATAAAAATGGTAAACAACGAGAGGGTAAGCAATGCTTAGTGAATGCAATAGTTATACATACATATATATAACCCATCTATTTGCAATCACAAATACTAAATACCTCGCACGAACATGTAACTCACATAGCAAGTCAATCATACCCGAAATACCAACAAGTCATACATTGACACCAAATCTCATTAGCATATACTCAACACCATATATATATATATATATATATATATATATATATATATATATAATGCTAAACGATCACAACACAATATGGTTAACCATAACGCTATGGTGCTACCGGCACGTGGTTCACACCATATGCATTTGAGTCTCACTCTTTTATAGTGCTACCGGCACATGGTTCACACTTTGACGCTATCGGCACGTGATTCACGTCTCATTTTATAGTACTACCGGCACGTGGTTCACACTCGATGCTACCGGCACGTGGTTCACATCCTATATCCGTCACATACATATTATGGCACTACCGGCACATGGTTCATACCATAACATTCACAAATAAACACGCCATATACATGAACGTATAATTATTCCACTCACCTTATCACAAGGATGATGATTTAGCACTTCCAAGCTTCAACGCAATGTACCTAAATCATTAAGTGCACATTCAATTTCACAACTAGTGGGATTAACCACAATACTCTCACTTGAGCATTTAATGATCCAATTTGCATTAGATGACTCAACTACTCACAACCGCCCATAAATGGCCAAGACTCGACTTTAATCACTAAGACTAGTGAATTAAAGTCTATTAACTTCAATTAACACAAAACTTAGGGCAATCCATACCCATTTCATCTAATTAGGTCAACTAGTACATTTTGACCCATTTTATATTTCTTAGATTCACAATCAAGTCAAACTTACCCATTTACACTTCTTTCATTAATCTTAAAGTGCATTAGTGACTAACAACACCATTTGGCACTTACAACTACAAATCACAAGGCCAAAACCCTAGATTGTGGCTATTAGGGTTTCATTACAACAACATAACCCAAACTCACCCATTTTACCCTCAAATGGGTCATACAAATCTCTAGTAACCCAAACCCTAGGCTTTAACCAATTAAAACTTAAAACATAAAGTTAGAACTTACCAATACTATCTTCTCGTAGCTAGTAACAAGGAGAACAACTTTAAATCTCGCTCCTAGGTTTGATTCACAAATCTCCAACTCCAAATCTCAAGATTAAACTAAGTGGGTTTTGTGTTTTGGGAGAGAAATTGGAAAGAAAATGGAAAAGGAAATGAAATAAATGAATATGTGGTGGAGAGTTAATGCTCCCATCAGATCCACATGTCAATTTACCATTTTTCCCCTTAAAACCCCTTAAAATGAGCTAAGTCCGACACCAGTCCAGCAGAACTGTCGCGGCGCGGACTCAATCGTCGCGGGGCGACACATAAAGGGAAAATAGACCCTTCTTAATCCATTCCCTGATCCAGGTTTGCTTTATATGCCGCGGCGCGGACCCATTTGCCGTGGCGCAGCTTAAGGCTGCATCTGAACAGCTTGACCATCTTAAACAATTTTCGATGTTATTTAATTTGTACAATCCAAACCCACTTCCTATATTCACCTAGCCTTCCACAATAGTCTCACAAGACTTAATGCTAACAAAACCCATGTTTAAACATATATATATATATATATATATATATATATATATATATATATATGCACACATTATCAAGTATACACACACATATATATATATATACACATATATTCGTACATTTACGCATAAGCTAATGAGTTATAGACGTACAAATGATTAAGTAGGTACCTTTCGATACGTATGGGAAAACGGGGTGATACAAAATGATACATTTTACAAATATTGCATTCGTTTTTAAAAGAAAAACTTTCATTTCATTGAAAGTTAACAGGCATGCATACCATTTCATAATATATCAAACTATCAATGACTTAATAATAATCTTGTTGAACTCAATGACTCGAATGCAATGTCTTTTGAAATATGCCATGAATGACTCTAAGTAATATCCTTAAAATGAGCTAATGCACAGCGGAAGATTTCTTTAATACCTGAGAATAAACATGCTTTAAAGTGTTAACCAAAAGGTTAGTGAGTTCATTAGTTTATCATAATCAATCATTTCCAATAATATAATAGACCACAAGATACTCATATTTCGAAAACAATCTGTGCAGGTCTACTCACTGCTGTAAAAATCATTCATATGAAGAACACCGGAACCTTTCAAAAATAAACTCACCAACAGTAGCTAATGCATCGTGCAATGCAAAATCATCTCACCGTGGTAGTTAATACAATATAATTTCAATAACGGAAGCTAATGCGTCGTTCAATACAAAATCATCTCACCGTAAATAATTTTACAACGGTAGCTAATGCGTCGTGCAATGCAAAATCATCTCACCGAGGGTAGCTAAAACGGTTACTAATGCGTCGTGCAATGCAAAATCATCTCACCGTTACTAACTACTAAATCGAACCATTTCGGTAGCTAATGCGTCGTGCGATGCAAAATCATCTCACCGATGGTCGATAATGCAATCTTATAGAAATCGAACCTCTGAATCCAAATAATTTTATCATAGAATGCAGTTTTTAGTACTTGTGTCTATTTCGTCAAACATTTATAAAAGTAGTTCATGTATTCTCAGTTCAAAAATATATCTCAAAAGCATTTAGTAAAACAGTTATAAAAACAGCGCATGTATTCTCAGTCCCAAAAATGTAAAGAGTAAAAGGGAGCAAATGAACTCACTATACTGTATTTCGTAGTAATTATGCATATAATGGCATTGAACAAGTGCAAGGTTGGCTTCGAATTCACGAACCTATATCAAGTATATATATTAACACCAAATAGTAATCGAACAAGTTTATATATTTTATTATTAATAATATACTTGTTATATTGAAAGGACCCGTCCTAATCCATCTGGACGAAGTCACCAACATCTGGTTCCATTGTGATGATCGACTCCAAATAATGTCTTTAAATGAGAAAATGCACAGCAGAATGTTTCTTTCATACCTGAGAATAAACATGCTTTAAAGTGTCAACCAAAAGGTTGGTGAGTTCATAAGTTTATCATAAAGCAATAAAATTCTGTAATTTTGATAGACCACAAGATTTAAATCCTGCATGGTACAAATGGGCCCGAATCCTATACCCACCTGTAATGTACATGCGATATCTTTTAAATACAGTACATCTTTCTCGTGTACGAAACAATTTTCATAAATCATAGTAACCGTACACATATCTTGTGCACAAAAATAACATACACATAACATGTGTATAAAATCATTCTCTTTTTATATAACATTCACATCAACTGGTGGCAATTATCATGTCCACATAATTCAATGGTGGCAATTATCATGTCCACATAATTCAATGGTGGCAATTATCATGTCCACATAATTCAATGGTGGCAATTATCATGTCCACATAATTCAATAATAATCCGCAGAACTTCTGTCTGCATAATAATTCATTCAAGGAATGTTTTGTTTATGTCTATCTCGTCAAACATTTATAAAAGCATTTCATGTATTCGCAGTTCAAAATGTAATTAAAAAAAGCATTTAATAAAGCAGTTATAAAAACAGCGCATGTATTCTCAGTCTCAAAAATGTAAAGAGTAAAAAGGGAATCAAATGAACTCACCTAATGTATTTTGTAGTAAAAATACATATTACGATAATACTGAACAATGCAGGGTTGGCCTCGGATTCACGAACCTATATTATTTGTATATATATATTAATACATAATATTAATCAACTAAGTTTATAAATTTTTATAATGTATTATGATTAATATACTTATATGTAATTATATTATTACTTATAATAGGTTATATTATATATATATATATATATATATATATATATATATATATATATATATATATATATATATATATATATGATATATAATTTAATTAATGCTATAATTATAATGTATTAGTTAATATATTAAAACATGGTAGTTTGTAATAAATATATTCTTATATAAAAAATATATATTTGTTATAATAATTTTATTAATACGAAAGTAATAATGATAATAATAATAATAATATTGATACTAATAATAATCTTAAATGATAATTTTATAAATTCTGATAAAAATGATATTAATAATAGTAATAATAATAATAATTATAATAACTATAAAAATAATGATTTTTCTAATAATGATAATAATAATGATATTAATAATAATACTTATATTAATGTTAATAATGATAATAATATAAATTATATTAATGATAATAATAACAATAATAATAATAATAATAATAATAATAATAATAATAATAATAATAATAATAATAATAATAATAATAATAATAATAATAATAATAATAAAAGTAATAATAATAATAAAAGCTACCTTAAAAGGCTTTAAAAAAAATAACTGCTCGCCCCCGGGTTCGAACCCGCGACCTCACGCTCACGCAAACATCGTTAAACCACTGAACCACTTTGTTTCAACTTGTACTAATTCGCACGCTTATATATTTAAACCTTAATAAACTGTTACAGTCTAACAAAATTGTAACCCATTTACGTGTTAACTGGATTCACATACGGCCCATTACTACCTCAAACCCAACACTAAACACAATACCCTATTTGCCCAAAAGAAACACCCGTCGATTAGGATCAACAAGCAGCCATCGTTTTACAGGAAAAAAATGTTCGATTTTTTTTTTTTTTTTTTTTTTGTGAACCATGGATAGAACATAAGTGATTATACAGGTGCAACCTTTCATCATCATATTCAATATGAAGTATCACGTATTATTTTCTCCTCATACCCGCTATTATCAACATCGTTTTAATCGTGTATTATCATATTATTGTCATTGTTCAGGAACCGAAATAGAAGAAACAACAGGCAAGTAGATAGCAGCGTTGTTTGATCAATCCATAGCAATAGATGGTTCGATGAACTATGGAGACAGAAAATAGAACAAAAACAGTTGAAGCAATCGGCTATGATGACTATTGGGTGACGTTTTATGATAATTTGAAACTGAGAAACAAAGTGTAGTAGTAGCAACAATTATCGAGTGAATTGTAGGTTGTACAAGATGGTTTGAGTATGTGAGGGTTTACGGTTTTTGTTCGCACAAAAAGAGGAGGAAAGAAAGATGAATATATTACGCAGGCTGCTTCTTGTGATGTGTTCTTACTTCAATCAGAAAACAGAAATAGAAATAGAAACAGTGAGAGAGAGATTGGGGAGTGACGGTTTGAATGGGTTTTGAGTGGGCGAAGGATGGTGGTATGTTTTCGGTGATGACCTGCAGAAAAGAAAAAGAAAATGATGGTGGTTACAGGAGAATGAAGGTGGAGGTTGTGTTGTGATCTTTGGACAGAAAGGTAAGTATCACGATGATAATGATGGTGGTTTTGTGTTAGTTGTGGTTTGTTGAAGATGGTGACAATGGTGGCGGTTCATGGTGGTGATTGGTGTTAATTGGTGATGGATTGACTCCGGTGATGGTGGTCGTGATCATTCATGAGGAAGAAGAAGATGGGTTATGATTGATTAACAATTGCAACGGTTGTTGTATATATATATATAGAGAGAAAAAAAAGAAAAATTTATGAAGGTGATGGTGGTTTATGTGGATTAAATGGATGGCGGATGGTTGTGATCAAGGTGGTAAGGGTGGTGTGTGGTGCCGGATTGTTAGGGTGGCCGGAAGTTGAAGTTGGCCGGTGGTGGAAGCACATGTTGATGAGTGTTATGAATATATCAATATGTGCTGTAATATGTATGTAAAGAAGAATTAGAGATACTTTAATATAAATTATTTAATATTAATAATATATTGTAAATCAAGTGAATGTGAAAGGAGAACGTGCATCTCATACAGTAAGCAGCCTCCCAATTGTCAATATATGCTGACAGTTTATCACGGATGGCAATATCGTGTCCATTGCTAAACAGTTAACGTATAAAAGTGTTCCTAAAAATCCCAAATTTTTAAATTACACATATTTAATTATTTCACTCATTACCTGTTTGAAACCTGATCAAAAAGGTTCGAAAATTATTTATTTTCTGTTCCAATTTATATGTACGGAGTACTAATATTTAGACTTAAAAAGGTAAAAATACTTTTAACAAATCTAAAATCTTCGTAATCAATTTACAGTTCAACTTTTATTTTAATCCTTCATAAACTTATATTAAATCTATATGAACACTATCGAAATGTCAACCGAGTATTACAAACTTTGACAAATTAAGCTCGAAATTATTCATTTTCCATTTACTCTCTCTCTCTATATAATCAGTTTTAAATAACAAGCTTTATCACATAAATGTATATTATATATTTTTTAAACAAATAAATTTAATATTATTTTATATATTTTCAAGTAGTATTTATATACACATTTATACACACACACACACACATATATATATATATATGTATCTATTTACAAATAGTTGTTCGTGAATCGTCGAGAACAGTCGAAGGGTAATTGCATTCATAAAAATAGTTCAAAATCTTTGAGACTCAACCTATCAAACTTTGCTTATCGTGTCAAAAATATTAAATCGTATTGAGAGTTTGGTTTAAAATTATTCGAAATTTTCTGGGTCATTACAGTACCTACCCGTTAAAGAAATTTCGTCCCGAAATTTGATTGAGGTGGTCATGGTTAACAAAAAAAATGTTTTCATGACGACTATGAGTTGATAAATAGAGTTTTATCATCATTGAGTAATATGGATAAAACAATTCGATTATTCGAAGAGTACGAATGAAGTTATAACAAAAGAGTAAAATGAGAAAATAAGTTTCATCATAACTTTTGACGTAGATAGGGTTGGTTTCCGGAGTTCAAGGGATTTGAAGAAAATCTTGGAAATTTATAAGATATGATTTTTAGGCGAATAAGGAAATCAGGATCTCTCTAATTAAATGCGGAGATCTGCCTTGATTACTCTGTCGGGTATTTCCATTATATATTAAACTCTTCCATTCCATTATTCTCACCATTTCTATACTTTCTATCTTAGTTCATACATCCAAAATATTGTGAAAAAATGCTTAATCCAGTTCTGATCCTTATCCTCATTCTTACTATCGCAACAATCATTCTCCTTTTCCAACTTCCACCAGAGGAATCTGCCTTCTTCTACTTCGCCCTTGGGATTATAATGTTTTTAATTCTCCCGTGTCTTTATGTTGCGATAAACATTGATATACACGGTTTGTAATTTATGTGTTGTTATTCGGCTTTATATTTTCTCTTATATTTTGGAGCTCTTTGCCTTTTTATTCTCACCTCGACCTCTAGTAAAGCGAGTAATGGTCCAGAATTCGTAGTTATGGAGTTTCGGATGAACATGGCTAATGTTCTAAGAAGGAAATTGTAAAGGCACGATCTTGATTTGTCAAATTACCAGAATCACTGAGAATAGAACTATCAAGAATATACTTTCTTGATATGTTCAGAAGTTAAGCAGAATGAAAGAGTTATGTAACATGGCACATGATGACGTTATGATCTGTGAATCATCACGTCCCATTAGAAACTCAGCATGACTTACTGTAATATAATCACGTTGATCAAGTGTCATTATATTATACTAACTCATGTATCAGTTCTCAACATTACTTCAATAACATTCATATTTTAAGCTCGAAAGTTTACAGAATATAGAAACTAACAGTTTCTATATGATGTAACACTGATAGCACGAAGAGATTAATGATTTCAGATAAGAATAGTTATAAAAAATATCTTCAGAAATATGGAGGATATTTATAACGAAAGACATGATAATATCTTTGAATATCTAAGATCAGAGGATGATAGAGACTATTGTTCGCAAGGGTTTAGGGTAAGGAGCAAGATAGTCGCTAAAGACTTCAGCAGACATTGAATCATTTGGATTCTTTGAAGTCAAACTTATTCTTTGTGATTTGTCCACGGCTGCCTTCATAGTTTCGCATAATCCACTTTTCGGTACTAAATTTCTATTGGGTGTTTCCAATACTCCATGATTTATCATTAAACTTTCGACGGTTAAGGTCGTGTATAGTTTCTGTTGCTGTATTCAGTTTTTTTTTTTCAGAATTGGTGGTATTGATTGGTAGACTGGGTGCTTTTCAGAATTTCAGAATGGAAGATCATAATTTTTTTTTTTTTTGAGATAAATGTTATATGTATGCATATAACTGTTAATGTAGGCATGCTGAGAGTTTTCAAAGTACTGATTGCTGATTTCCGCTAATTGGTATAGTAGTCCTCGTTACAAGATGTGGATGAGTACATGATGAGACTTCAATAGATAAATATAGTGATTTTTCGGAGGGATTTAAACCAAGGAGCGACGAGGTTGCTGGTACATCTGCTGGTAATATGGTGGAATATAAAAGGTTCCCCGGTAACAATAAAAGAGCACACATATATATATCAAGGTGTTATTAAGGTTATTTCGAATGAAAAGTCGAAGTTGACTTGCTGAAGCTGTGACAAAATTGGCTAATTTTGGAAAGAGATTGTAAAGTTATTTTCGGTAATAACAATGCTAAAAGAGCTAGCTCAGATACGTTTTAAACGTTTACTCGGGTTCCGAGTGTTTTCAGGTGCATAACTATATGTATCAATCTTTTCTTCCGTAGATGAAGTGCGGTTGTTTCATCCTCTCAATCGAGGTGTTTTCAAGAATTATGAAAGGTTTGAACGCAGATTGTAATCGTTAGGATACAAATGAGGTTTAAGATAAAATCAAGTGGCAAACTTGAAGAATTGTTTAGTTTCATATGTTATAATCAATATTTTAATTCATTTTTAATTGTCCAATGTCATTAGTCCACAGTCGATAGTTCTCTGTTAACAGTCTAATAATTCATATATAAATTAATATATAATATTCGAACTAGTTAATACGTATCGTGACCCGTGTATATGTCTCAGACTCGATCACAACTCAAATTATATATATTATTGTAGAATCAACCTCAACCCTGTATAGAGAACTCGATCATTACTGCATATAGAGTGTCTATGGTTATTCCAAATAATATATATAAATGCGTCAATATGATATGTCAAAACCTTGTATACGTGTCCCGCTATTTAAAGTGCGTAAACTAAATAACAAAAATTAAATAACGATAAATAAAGTGCGTAAAGTAAATAACAGAAATTAAATGACGATAAATAAAATTGCGAGAATGTAAATTGCGATAATTAAATTGCGAAAAATAAATTACGATAAATAAATTGCGATAAATAAATGTAATATAGAATTAACAGTTAGCTAGGAACAATTAGCTAGGATTTTGTTAGCGTGAATTCTTAACAAAATTCCTCATAGTTAATTTGTTTGTTTCTAACAAATTTTATTTTGTCAAATGTTTTCTTCATTATGCCACTTGTTGGATTCTGATGGGTCAAAATCCAAATATGAAATTGAATGAAAATGGTTATTCTGCGGTGAATGTATACGTATATCTGTAGATGTAAACAGGATAGTAAATGACTGTTGAATCAGATTCGAAGAACGTACAATGTAATTTATTAATATGAAATCTAAATATTCCTCGGGTATTACCTACCCGTTAAAATATTTTCACCATTAATAGTTTGTAAGAAAGAATTTTTAATTATAATCTTTATAAAAATATACTTGTATATATATTTTCTTCAGATGCAATCATGGATTTAATGAGTTAATATGATATTAAAATCATTTGATTTACGTTAGAATAAGAATATATAATCTCTAAAACATTAGAGATTACATAATCGTCATGAAGAACGAAGATAATTGATGTAGAACGGTACGTAGAACGATGATTATACTCGAGGTACAGAATGAGATGTTGAGGCATGGATTGTTGATGGTACGGGTGCTGTTATGGATGGTACTGTTGGTGCCGATGATGTTGCTGAAGCTAGTACGTTTTGCACCATATTTTCCAAGGCTACAACTCGGGCGCGAAGCTCGTTGTCATCTTCCATTATTCCGGGAAGATTGTCGATCGGAACGAGTGGATGAATAATGTTTAGAATTTTTAGATAGAATATAATCGTGGTGAGATATTCGGGAAATGAGGGTGAAAATGGTGTTTCGGACTGATTCGCCGGTAAGTGTTTCAGGTTCATCGTCAAGAGGTGAATTCGGTTGGTGGAAAGGATCACCTTCTTCTTGTCTCCAATGATTAAGTAGACTACGAACTCTTCAGGTGAATTGGGGATGGCCGATTGGTTTATTCGTTCTGGTGACGCTGCTTTCGGAGCTTAGGTGAACATCCATGTCGGAATAGATGTCGGAATCCGAGGAATTCGAAATGGTTGAGGGATTCATCTCGTACGATCAGATGAAGGATTTTCGATAAGAAATAGATTATAGGATGTAGATTAGTACCCTGCAATACATAATTTACATATGCATATATAATACTAAAATACCATAAGTTACGGAGGAATCTACGGAAGCTGTCAGGCAATGGTAACAATAACAGATACGCTAAGATATGAATTTATCTATACACTGTCTATGCAATATAGGCAGTAAGACGTGTCTAGACTTTAAGGATGATAAGCAAATAGTTTTTGACACTAATGATAAGCAAAACTTTTGACATGCAGACACTGTCGAAGTCCAGACTCACTAATGCATCCTAACGACTTATTAGTTAGACACACTAATGCAGACCTGGTTCCCTAAGAACACCGCTCTGATACCAACTGAAAGGACCCGTCCTAATCCATCTGGACGAAGTCACCAACATGTGGTTCCATTGCGATGATCGACTCCAAATAATGTCTTTAAATGAGCAAATGCACAGCGGAATGTTTATTTCATACCTGAGAATAAACATGCTTTAAAGTGTCAACCAAAAGGTTGGTGAGTTCATAAGTTTATCATAAAGCAATAAAATTCTGTAATTTTGATAGACCACAAGATTTAAATCCTGCATGGTACAAATGGGCCCGAATCCTATACCCACCTGTAATGTACATGCGATATCTTTTAAATACAATACATCTTTCTCGTGTACGAAACCATTTTTATAAATCATAGTAACCGTACACATATCTTGTGCACAAAAATAACATACACATAACCTGTGTATAAAATCATTCTCTCGATATATAACATTCACATCAACTGGTGGCAATTATCATGTCCACATAATTCAATGGTGGCAATTATCATGTCCACATAATTCAATGGTGGCAATTATCATGTCCACATAATTCAATGGTGGCAATTATCATGTCCACATAATTCAATAATAATTCGCAGAACTTCTGTCTGCATAATAATTCATTCGAGGAATGTTTTGCTTGTGTCTATCTCGTCAAACATTTATAAAAGCATTTCATGTATTCGCATTTCAAAATGTAATTCAAAAGCATTTAATAAAGCAGTTATAAAAACAGCGCATGTATTCTCAGTCCCAAAAATGTAAAGAGTAAAAAGGGAATCAAATGAACTCACCTAATGTATTTTGTAGTAAAAATACATTATACGATAATACTGAACAATGCAGGGTTGGCCTCGGATTCACGAACCTATATTATTTGTATATATATATATATATATATATATTAATACATAATATTAATCAACTAAGTTTATAAATTTTTATAATGTATTATGATTAATATACTTATATGTAATTATATTATTACTTATAATAGGTTATATTATATATATGATGTATAATTTAATTAATGCTATAATTATAATGTATTACTTAATATATTAAAATATGGTAGTTTGTAATAAATATATTCTTATATAAAAAATATATATTTGTTATAATAATTTTATTAATACGAAAGTAATAATGATAATAATAATAATATTGATACTAATAATAATCTTAAATGATAATTTTATAAATTCTGATAAAAATGATATTAATAATAGTAATAATAATAATAATTATAATAACTATAAAAATAATGATTTTTCTAATAATGATAATAATAATGATATTAATAATAATACTTATATTAATGTTAATAATGATAATAATATAAATTATATTAATGATAATAATAACAATAATAATAATAATAATAATAATAATAATAATAATAATAATAATAATAATAATAATAATAAAAGTAATAATAATAATAAAAGCTACCTTAAAAGGCTTTAAAAAAATAACTGCTCGCCCCCGGGTTCGAACCCGCGACCTCACGCTCACGCAAACATCGTTAAACCACTGAACCACTTTGTTTCAACTTGTACTAATTCGCACGCTTATATACTTAAACCTTAATAAACTGTTACAGTCCAACAAAATTGTAACCCATTTATGTGTTAACTGGATCCACATACGGCCCATTACTAACTCAAACCCAACACTAAACACAATACCCTAGTTGCCCAAAAGAAACACCCGTCGATTAGGATCAATAAGCAGCCATTGTTTTACAGAAAAAAATGTTCGATTTTTTTTTTTTGTGAACCATGGATAGAACAGAAGTGATTATATAGGTGCAACCTTTCATCATCATATTCAATATCAAGTATCACGTATTATTTTCGCTTCATACCCGCTATTATCAACATCGTTTTAATCGTGTATTATCATATTATTGTCGTTGTTCAGGAACCGAAATAGAAGAAACAACAGGTAAGTAGATAGCAGCGTTGTTTGATCAATCCATAGCAATAGATGGTTCGATGAACTATGGAGACAGAAAATAGAACAAAAACAGTTGAAGCAATCGGCTATGATGACTATTGGGTGACGTTTTATGATAATTTGAAACTGAGAAACAAAGTGTAGTAGTAGCAACAATTATCGAGTGAATTGTAAGTTGTACAAGATGGTTTGAGTATGTGAGTGTTTACAGTTTTTGTTCGCACAAAAAGAGGAGGAAAGAAAGATGAATATATTACGCAGGCTGCTTCTTGTGATGTGTTCTTGCTTCAATCAGAAAACATAAACAGAAATAGAAGCAGTGAGAGAGAGATTGGGGAGTGACGGTTTGAATGGGTTTTAAGTGGGCGAAGGATGGTGGTATGTTTTCGGTGATGACCTGCAGAAAAGAAAAAGAAAATGATGGTGGTTACAGGAGAATGAAGGTGGAGGTTGTGTTGTGATCTTTAGACAGAAAGGTAAGTATCACGATGATAATAATGGTGGTTTTGTGTTAGTTGTGGTTTGTTGAAGATGGTGACAATGGTGGCGGTTCATGGTGGTGATTGGTGTTAATTGGTGATGGATTGACTCCGGTGATGGTGGTCGTGATCATTCATGAGGAAGAAGAAGATGGGTTATGCTTGATTAACAATTGTAACGGTTGTTGTATATATATATAGAGAAAAAAAAAAGAAAAATTTATGAAGGTGATGGTGGTTTATGTGGATTAAATGGGTGGTGGATGGTTGTGATCAAGGTGGTAAGGGTGGTGTGTGGTGCCGGATTGTTAGGGTGGCCGGAAGTTGAAGTTGGCCGGTGGTGGAAGCACATGTTGATGAGTGTTATGAATATATCAATATGTTCTGTAATATGTATGTAAAGAAGAATTAGAGATACTTTAATATAAATTATTTAATATTAATAATATATTGTAAATCAAGTGAATGTGAAAGGAGAACGTGCATCTCATACAGTAAGCAGCCTCCCAATTGTCAATATATGCCGACAGTTTATCACGGATGGCAATATCGTGTCCATTGCTAAATAGTGAACGTATAAAAGTGTTCCTAAAAATCCCAAATTTTTAAATTACACATATTTAATTATTTCACTCATTACCTGTTTGAAACCTGATCAAAAAGGTTCGAAAATTATTTATTTTCTGTTCCGATTTATATGTACGGAGTACTAATATTTAGACTTAAAAAGGTAAAAATACTTTTAAAAAATCTAAAATCTTCGTAATCGATTTACAGTTCAACTTTTATTTTAATCCTTCATAAACTTATATTAAATCTATATGAACACTATCGAAATGTCAACCGAGTATTACAAACTTTGACAAATTAAGCTCGAAATCATTCATTTTCCATTTACTCTCTCTCTATATATAATCAGTTTTAAATAACAAGTTTTATCACATAAATGTATATTATATATTTTTTAAACAAATAAATTTAATATTATTTTATATATTTTCAATTAGTATTTATATACACATTTATATACACACACACACACACACACACACACACACACACACACACACATATATATATATATATATATATATATATATATATATATATATATATATATATATATATATATATATATATATATATATATATATATGTATGTATGTATATATATATATATATATGTATATATATATATATGTATATGTATCTATTTACAAATAGTTGTTCGTGAATCGTCGAGAATAGTCGAAGGGTAATTGCATTCATAAAAATAGTTCAAAATCTTTGAGACTCAACCTATCAAACTTTGCTTATCGTGTCAAAAATATTAAATCGTATCGAGAGTTTGGTTTAAAATTATTCGAAATTTTCTGGGTCATTACATATATTATATGTTATATAGATAAATTTATATTTAATCTATATATATTATATAACTAATACTTATCATATTAAATGTTAATGTAGTAATTACTCATTTATTTAATATAATATGTAATATTGATATTAATGTAGTTATGTTTTATGTCATAAATATATTTTTTATATAGAAAATCTTTATTTGATATATTAATAATACTAATAATAATAATAATTAAAATAATAATAGTTATGATAAAAATCATGTTAATTCTAATAATAATAATAATAATGATAATTTTAATAATAAAAATGATAATTTTTTAAAAAAATGTTAATTTCAATAAAAATACTAAATTTAACAAAAATGATAAGTTTAAAAATAATGATACTTTTAGTAATAATTATAAAAAAAAATAATACTGATAATAATAATAACTATAAAATAATGATTTTACTAATAATAATAATAATAATAATACTAATACTAATATTTATATTAAAAACTATATTGATAATAATACTACTAATAATAACACTAATACTTATAATAATAAAATAATAATAATAATAATAATAATAATAATAATAATAATAATAATAATAATAATAATAATAATAATAATAATAATAATAATAATAATAATAATAATAATAATAATAATAAGGAAAATAACTACCCTTAAAAAGATAACAAATATGTCCCAGCCCGGACTCGAACCTGTGACCTCCCGCTTAACCCACAACATCCAAGACCACTCAGCTGATACTCTTCTGATTTATAACACAACTTAAATTCATTTAAACTGGACTTCTGATTCTATGTCTAGTCTACCATCGGCCCAACATAACATTCGGCCCAACTGTTCAAATCAAATACGGCCCAACTTGAAATTAAACTCACGGCCCATAACAGAAAATGATATCTCAGCCCACAACAAAAGGAGACCTTCGGTCTTTTTCTTTTTCTTCTTTTTAATCGACAGAAAAAAATACGCAATTATCAATATAATTTTCATTATTCTTTTCATCAATAATCCTCCATCATCATAAATTTAAAACTATCATCTTCATCGTTAGTAACATCGCCATATATCATTATCAAGGTCATCATCGTCATATCGTTCACCAACATCACCATTCATTAACATAACCATCATCATGTATGTTTGATTGAAACAAAAACCGTATAGCAGCGGTGGTTCGAGTAGCAGCAACATCTCAATGATAGTGATGGTTCAGCATCTATAATCGAAAGAAAAGAAAAGAAATAGTATAACAGCAGCCTATGGCAGTGATCGAGAGAGGGTTACTTTGGTTATGGTTCACTAAAACATAAATTAATTAGCAGCAGCAGTAACCAAAGAGCAAGTTTAAAGGTTTGATGTTTTAATGATGGTTGTTTGATTTGGTGTTCGATAATAAGAAACAGAAAAATATAACGCAATTGTGACATGGTTTTAAAGGTTTGATGATCAATGGGTTGTGGGTTTGGGTTTGTATCTGAAATAGGAGTCAGGAAGCAATAAACTGATAATATATTTTGTTGAGTTATACAAATCAAATGGGTTTAGTGAGGGGTGGGGTTCTCGTTCAAACGGAAACGTGCATATACTTTTTTGTTTGGGTGTTCGAGAATTAGAGACAAACAAAGTGGTGGTGTAGGAGATTGAGGGTGTGGTTCACGAAAAGGAAATCAAGAAAGAAGGATGGTGATTGATTGGTTTTTTCAGGTGAATAGTGTCGATGGTTGATGATGGAGGATGGTGTTTTACGTATGAAATAAGAAAAGAAAAATGATGATGGATGTGTGTAGTCTATGATGGTTCATGATGTTAGAAGGTGGTTCATAGTGGTGTCAGATGGTTTATGGTGATGATGAGAATAAGGTGATGTTCTTTGAGTAGTTTGTGGTGTTCGGCGAAACAGAAAATGATGACAGCTGCAGGAGTATGCAGTTCACAATGGTCTTAAGTGGTGATGTTCGAAGGCAGTATGTGATGTTGATGATGGTTGTGATCGAGGGTTGCTTAATGGTGTTGGTTACCACGATTTTAGAGAGAGAAAGAGATGGTGATTAGTGGCCGGTGGCGGTTGGCTGTGATGATCAATGAACTCAAGGTGTCCATGGAGATGTGTTGTCGTAGGTTGATCTATATGAATGTATATTACATATCATGTATATTGCATATATTTATGTATGTAAGTTTTGATGTTAAAAGACAAAAATACAGTAGATAATAAATATATCAATCATAAATCTAAAAGGAAACAGTGTTCCAAATAGTTAAGCCATCGGTGATTTGTTTGATTGTGCCGACAGTTTTCACGGACTGTGTATCGTGCGAAACCAGTGGCCGATAAAAGTGTTCAGAAAAATCCCATATTTTTAAATTAACTATATTTATTTATTTTGGTCATTATGGTATAAAATTCGATTATTAATTTATTAAATAAAATTCACCTCAACTGTCCCTCACATTTATGGGTAAAATGTAAAAAGTGTTAAAACTTAACAAATAGTTCTTAAATACATTTTTAATAAGCCTAAAATTTATAGAACTCATTTTCGTATCACCGTTTATTTTAAAATTACATAAGTTTGAATTTAACTTACTTAATATCAATCAAAACATCAAACGAGTATTACAATCATTTAATATTTATTTTTAATATACTTTATTTATATATAGAGATATATTTTAAATAATAATTATTATAATATCCTATTTTTATTTTTATAAATTTTTAATAACAACAACATATAATACTTCAAATTACATTTCGAATTATTATTTATATATACATACTCACATATCTATTTACAATTAATTGTTCGTGAATTGTCGAGAGCAATCGAAGGTCAATTGAATATATGAACATCATTCCAAAATTTTCTAGACTCAACATTACATACTTTTCTTATCTTATCGAAATCATATAAAGATTAAGTTTAAATTTAGTCGGAAATTTCCGGGTCGTCACAGTACCTACCCGTTAAAGAAATTTTGTCCCGAAATTTGATTGTGATCGTCATGGCAGACAATAGCTATGTTTTCATGACGCATATGAATTGATAAGATAGAATTTTATTACCATATAGTAATATGGATAAAATAATTCTATTACTCGAAGAGTACGAGTGAAGTTATCACAAAAGAGTGAAATGAATAAATGTAGGTTCGTCTTAACCGGTGACGTAGTCACTATTGATTTACGGAATTCAAGGGATTTAGAGGAAATCTTCGTAATCTAAAAGATTTGATTCTTCGACAAATAAGGAAATTAAGATCCTCTTTGGTTAAATGTGATAATCTGGTTTGATTGCTCTGTCGGACATTTCACTATAAATCTACTCCCTTTGTTTCCTTTATATTTTGGAGTTTCGTACTTTTGTTTTTCTCTTCCCGACTTTAAGTCAAGCGAATAATGGTCCAGAATTCATAGGTATGAAATTTCGAATGAACATGACTAATGTTCTAAGAGAGAGATTGTAATAGCACTATCTTGATTGATTAAATTACCAGAATTCAAGAGAAAAGATAGAACTATCAGGAAGATATGTTCTCGATATGTTCAGAGATCAGATAGAATGTAAGAGTCATGTAAGATGGTATATGATGACATTATAGTCTGTGAATCATCACGTTTCATTAGAAACTCAGCAAGACTTATTGTAATATAATCATGTTGATCAAGTGTCATTATATTATACTAACTCATGCTTCAGTTCCCAACATTACTTCAAAAACATTCATATTTTAAATTCGAATTTTCAGAATTTAAAAACTAAAACAGTTTCCTTCCTGATATAACACAGATATCGTGAAGAGATAAATGATTTCAGATAAGAATAGTTATGAAAATATCTTCGGAAATATCGAGGATATTTATAATGAAAGATACGAAGATATCTTAGAATTTCTAATATCGCTGGATGATGAAGAAGATTTGTCCGTAAAAGTGTAGAGTCAGGAGTAAGGTATTCGTTAATGACTTTAGCAGATGCTGAATCATTTGGATTCTTTGAAGGAAGGTTTAGTCTTTATGATTTGTCTACAGCCTCCTTCATGGTTTGCTTAATCCGTTTTCCAATTCCAACATTTCTGAGCTTTGCCAACATACAATTTCTTTATCATCAAACTATTGGCTGTTAAGGTCGCTTACAGTTTTTGTTGCTTCTTTCAACTTTTCAAAATTCAGAGTATTGATTCGCAGACTGGGTGCTTTTCAGAATTTTAAAATGAAAGATCATAATTCTAAGAGATAAATGTTTTATGTATACATATAATTGTTGATGTAGAAACGCTACGATATTCAAAATACTGATTGCTGATTTCGGGTAATTGGTATGACAATTCTTGTTACAATATGCGGATGGGTACAATATGGGGTTTCGATGAACAAATATAATGGTTTTTCAGAGAGTCAAAGATCAAGGGAGTTGCTGGTAAGTTTACTGCTAATGTGGTATGATATAAACGGTTCCTTGGCAACGATAACGAAAGGTAAAATTATATATCAAAGTTATAATAAGGCTTATTGGAATGAAAGTCGAAGTTGATTTGCTGGAGCTGTGACAAAATTGTCTAATTTGAAGAGGGATTGTAAAGTTAATTTCGGTATTAACAATGCCAAAAGGAGCTAGCACAGATACGTGTTATACATTTATTCAGATTCCGAGTGTTTTCATGTGTATAACTATATGCATAAATCTTTTCTTCCGTAGATGAAGTGCGGTTGGTTCATCCTCTCGATTGAGGTGTTTTCAAGAATCATGAAAGGTTTGAACGCAGATTGTAATCATCAAGATACAATGAGGTTTAAGATGAAATCATGTGGCAAACTTGAAGAAATATTTAGTTTCATATGTTATGATCAATATTTTAATTCATTTTAATTGTCCAATGTTAGTAGTCCACAGTTAGTAATTCAATAAATCATACATAGTTTAATATATAATATTCGAATTAATTAATACATATCGTGACCCATTATATACATGTCTCAGACTCGATCACAACTCAAGGTATATATATTATTATAGAATCTACCTCAACCCTGTATAGCTAACTCAATCATTACCGCATATAGAGTGTCTATGGTTATTCCAAATAATATATATAAATGACGTCGATATGATATGTCAAAACATTGTATACGTGTCCCGATATTTAAAATGCGTATATAACAGTATTTAAATGACGATAAATAAAGTGCGTAAAATAAATAACAGAAATTAAATGGCGATAAATAAAATTGTGAGAATTAAATTTCGATAAAATAAATTGTGATAATTAAACTTAATAAGGAATTAACAGTTAGCTAGGAACAGTTAGCTAGGATTTTGTTAGCGTAGTTTCTTAACAAAATTTCTCATAGTTAATTTGTTTGTTTCTAACAAATTTTATTTTTGTCCAATGTTTTCTTCATTTTGCCACATGTTGGATTCTGATAGGTCAAAATCCAAATATGAAATTGAATGAAAATGGTTATTCTGCGATGAACGGATACGTATATCTGTGGATGTAAGTAGAATAGTAATTGACTGTTGAATCAGATTCGAAGAATGTACAATGTAACTTATTAATGTGAAATCTAAATATTCCTCGGGTATTACCTACCCGTTAAAATATTTTCACCATTAACAGTTTGTACGAAATAATTTTTAATTACAATCTTTATGAAAATATATATACATATATATTTTCTTCAGATATAATCATGGATTTACTGAGTTAATGTGATATTAATCTCATTTAGTTTTTGGTTGGAACTAGAATAAATAATCTCTAAAACTTTAGAGATTACGTAATCGCCATGAAGAATGAAGATAATTGATGTAGAACGATGATTATATTCGAGGTACAGAATGAGATGTTGAGGCATGGATTGTTGATGGTACTGGTGCTGTTTATTGATGGTACTGTTGGTGCCGATGGTGTTGCTGAAGCTGGTAAATTTTGCACCATATTCTCCAAATTGATTATTCGAGCGCGAAGTTCATTGACTTCTTATATTATTCCGGGATGATTGTCGGTCGGAACAAGCGAATGAATAAGGTTTAGAATTTTAGATAAAATATAATCGTGGCGAGATACTCTGGAAATGAGTATGAAAATGGTGTTTCGAATGGGTTCGTCGGTAAGTGCTTCAGGTTCTTCACCAAGAGGTGAATTCGGTTGTGTAAAGACCTGTCCTAATCCATTTGGACGGAGTCCATATCGATTATAAACGATTCACAATAGTTGATTTCATTGTGAGGTACTTGACCTCTATATGATACATTTTACAAACATTGTATTCGTTTTTAAAAAGACAAACTTTTAATACTTTGAAAGTTGATCGCATGCATACCATTTCATAATATATCTAAACTATAAATGACTTGATAATAATCTTGATGAACTCAATGACTCTAATGCAACGTCTTTTGAAATATGTCATGAATGACTCCAAGTAATATCTCTAAAATGAGCAAATGCACAGCGAAAGATTTCTTTAATACCTGAGAATAAACATGCTTTAAAGTGTCAACCAAAAGGTTGGTGAGTTCATTAGTTTAACATAAATAATCATTTCCATCATTTTAATAGACCACAAGATTTTCTTTTCTCATAAATATATATCCCATGCATAGAGACTAAAATATCATTCATATGGATTGAACACCTGTTAACCGACGTTAACTTTAATGCATAGAATATCCCTAAACAGAACCTCTCGTCTGTTTAATAATAATCTCGAAGTACTAAAGCATTCGTATCCCGAATGGGACTTGTCATGGTCCATAGATCTATCTTTAGGATTCGCGTCAATCAGGGGCCATTTCCCTAAATTCTTAGGTTACAAGACTTGAAGGGCGATATTCGGTTTAATAATCCAACCATAGAATGTAATTTTAAGTATTTGTGTCTATTTCGTAAAACATTTATAAAATATTGCATGTATTCTCAGCCCAAAAATATGTATTGCAACAGCAATTAAAAAGGGAGCTATGAAAACTCACAATACTGTATTTTGTAGTAAAAATACATATGACAACATTGAACAAGTGTAGGGTTGGCCTCGGATTCACGAACCTATATCATTTATGTATATATTAACACACATAATTGTAATCAAATAAATTCATATATATATATATATATATATATATATATATATATATATATATATATATATATATATATATATATATATATATATCTTAAATTATATATCTTTTATATTTAATTTATACATATTTAAAATAGTTAATATTTATATATTTTAATATTATATTTAAAATTAATAATTTGTTGTATTTATATAATTAATCTTTATATATAATTATATGTAATATTAGGGTAGTTGGAATATATATACACTTATATAGAAAATATTTATTTGTTATAATAATATTGTTAATGTAAAAGTAGTAATCATAACAATATTAATAATAATAATAATAATAATAATAATAATAATAATAATAATAATAAGAATAATAATAATAATAATAATAATAATAATAATAATAATAATAATAATAATAATAATAATAATAATAATAATAATAATAATAATAATAATAATAATAATAGTAATAGTAATAATAAAAATGATACCTTTAAAAGTGATAATTTTAATAATAATGAATACTAATAATAATAATTATAAAAATAATGATTTTACTAATAATAATACTAATTTTTGTATTAATGATAATAATACTAATTACAAGGTTAATGATAATAATTAAAATAACAATTTTCATATTATCTTATACTTATAATTTTTATCATTGTCTTTTAAACCATATTACTTATAATTTCCTAATTATCTTATTTAGTATCTTTCTTTTATCATCTTTTATATCCTAATTAAAATTATAATTATAATCATAATAATAATATCAATAATCAATAATGGTAATAATAATAATAATAATAATAATAGTAGTAGTACTATGACTACCTCAAAAGAAATGGGCGTAAAAAAAATTATGCCATTGCCCAGCTCGAACCCGTGACCCCTTGCTAAACCAACAAACTTCCAAACCATTACACCATTTTTCTTTTTCTGATTTAAACTCACCCAATATAATTATAAACCGTATTCCGTTTTCATCATCTTTCAAAACATTCATCGACCAAGTTCCAAACGAAGACAATAACAACCCAAATACATTTTAATACAGCCCAACACCAAACTCGAACCAACATGCATTTTAATAAGCTCAAATTGAAAGTCCAAAATAATAATAAAAAAAATATACGGCTCCATCAATCTCCTGGTCGGCCATTGTTGAGGTCTAGTGTCGGCAGGAAAAAAGAAACAAAAGGGAATCGTTTCATCATCTTCTTAATTCCTTCAATATCGCATCATCCTACATAATTTATCGGTTTCATTATCATCTTCATTATTATTGTAACTCATTATTCATCATCTATCTATATCTTATTCGTTTCCTTTGTTACTGTAACCGGTATTAGTTAACAGAAATAGAAAAAAATTAATAGCAACGATGACAGTGATTAAATGGGTGAGGTTTGGTGATACTTGTTCGATGATATAGGGGTGGTTGTAATGGTGTTTGAATTAGGAGAAAAAAAGAACGAGTAGGGATCACAGAATTGGCAGTTGTAAACCGTGAGTCATTGTTGGGATTTATGGTGATCTTTGATTGAAACGGAATCCTCAAATAATCGTAGCAACCGTTGTTTTGTGGGGAGAAGCAATGACTACGACTCGTAACAGTAACCCTAATATGGATTTGCAGGTTGATTATTTATGGTTGTAAAACAGAAAAAGAAGAAGATGTAGCAGCAAAAAAAAGTAGCCGGTGATAGTGGTAGTCCACGGTGGTTCAAGAGTGATGTTTACAACGAACTGCAACAGTACTATCATGATAATGGTGAAGGTTTATTTTGATTCGAAATGGTGATGTTTCGCGAGGGTGAAGTGGTGGTGAGGGTGAAGAATGGTGGCGGTCCTTAAGGTGAGATTGTGATGGTGATTGAGGGTGTCGATAATGGTGGTTTTACGGTTGGTTTGATACACCGAAGATGGTGATTAATGAGCTAGAAAACCAAAGGTAGTGAGATGATGGTTTCGGTTTGGCCTTTGCTTCGACAGGAAAGAAAACAAGCATTAGTTTGGCTCGATGGTGATGGTGAGGTGGTCGACGGCGGTTAACCCGATGGTGTACTCGGTGATCTAGAGAAGGAGTTAGGTAGATGATATTATAGTGTATGTGTGTGATTATATCAATATGGATATCTCATGTGTACATATATTACCCCGTACAGTTTATAATTGAAAAGAAATAAAGCCACCATAATTGAATCACTTTGTAAAGATGATTTGATAAAAGGAATCACAGGCGTACAGAAAATAAGGAAAAAAATAAAGTTGAAAGTGAATATATTTCTCAATTGGTTATATATTATATCTGTATATCTAATTATACTTATATCTGCATATTATATATAAAGAAACATAATAAATTTATTAATACAAACATTAACGTTTATTATTAATATTAATAATATTAATGAAACTAATAAAAATCATAATTTTTCTACCATTTATAATAGTAATGAAATTAATAATGGTAACAACAATATTGGTAACCATAACAAATTACATGTATCAAATTTTATGTTATAACATTAATGATGCTAATAATAATTATAATTACAGTTAATGTATTAACTATATTTTAACTTATGATTTAATATATTATAATTATTAATTATATCCCATTTATAATATATATATATATATATATATATATATATATATATATATATATATATATATATATATATATATATATATACATTTATTTTTATTTATATAGATTTGTAATGATATTATACATTTATTTATATATATTTATTTTAATAGTAACTTACTCATTTTGTTTGTTATTTACATTTTTAAATTCTAATTGATTAAAGTATACTTATTAATTCAAAATATTATATATGCATTTTTATTTATATTTATATTTATATATACGTAATTATTTGTTCGTGAATCGTCGGGCATGGTCAAAGGTTAAGTATATACATAAACATAATTCAAAGGTTTTGAGACTTTAACAGTACAGACTTCGCTTAATCGTGTCGAACTTATGTAGAGATTAAGTTTAAATTTAGTCGGAAAATTCCGGGTCGTCACAGGTTGGAGGAAAGGATCGCCTTCTTCTCGTCTCCAATGGTTAAGTAGACTACGAACCCATCCCCAATTCATCCAGAATTGATGATGGCTGATTGGTTGATCCATTCCGGTTACACTGTCTTCAGAGTTCAGGTGAATATCCATATCGAAATCCGAGGGACTTGAACTAGTGGCGAGTTCCATTTTGTACGATTGAATAAAGTATTTTCGTTATGAAATGATTTTCGGATATCGGATGATATTCTATAGAATATCTATATATATAGAGCAAAAGATTTCGTAGATTACGGAGGAATTTACGGAATATGACAGGAAAAGTTTACAGCAACAGATACGCTAAGATATGAATTTTGTCTATACACTATCATGCAATCAAAGCAGTAAGATGTGTCTAGACTAAGAATGATAAGCAGGTATTTTCCGACAAAAATGATAAGCAAAACTTTTGACATGCAGACACGGTCGAAGTTCAGACTCACTAATGCATCCTAACGACTATCGGTTAGACACACTAATGCAGACCTGGTTCGCTAAGACCACTGCTTTGATACCAACTGAAAGGACCCGTTCATATACATTATAAATGATTCACAATAGTTGATTACATCGCTAGGTATTTGACCTCTAAATGATACATTTTACAAACATTGCATTCGTTTTTAAAAGACAAACTTTCATTTCATCGAAAGTTAACAGGCATGCTTACCATTTCATAATATATCCAACTATCAATAACTTAATAATAATCTTGTTGAACTCAACGACTCGAATGCAACGTCTTTTGAAATATGCCATGAATGACTCCAAGTAATATTCTTAAAATAAGCTAATGCACAGCGGAAGATTTCTTTAATACCTGAGAATAAACATGCATTAAAGTGTCAACCAAAAGGTTGGTGAGTTCATTAGTTTATCATAATCAATCATTTCCAATAATATAATAGACCACAAGATACTCTATTTTCGAAAACAATCTGTGCAGGTCTACTCACTGCTGTAAAAATCATTCATATGAAGAACACCGGAACCTTTCAAAAACAAACTCACCAACGGAAGCTAATGCGTCGTGCAATGCAAAATCATTTCACCGTGGTAGTTAATACAATATAATTTCAATAGCGGTAGCTAATGCGTCGTGCAATGCAAAATCATCTCACCATAAATAATTTTACAACGGTAGCTAATGCGTCGTGCAATGCAAAATCATCTCACCGAGGGTCGCTAAAATGGTAGCTAATGCGTCGTGCAATGCAAAATCATCTCACCGTTACTAACTACTAAATCAAACCATTTCGGTAGCTAATATATCGTGCAATGTAAAATCATCTCACCGGTGGTCGATAATACAATCTTATAGAAATCGAACCTCTGAATCCAAATAATTCTATCATAGAATGCAGTTTTTAGTACTTGTGTCTATTTCGTCAAACATTTATAAAAGTATTTCATATATTCTCAGTTCAAAAATATATCTCAAAATCATTTAGTAAAACAGTTATAAAAACAGCGCATGTATTCTCAGTCCCAAAAATGTAAAGAGTAAAAGGGGGCAAATGAACTCACTATACTGTATTTCGTAGTAATTATGCATATAATGGCATTGAACAAGTGCAAGGTTGGCCTCGGATTCACGAACCTATATCAAGTATATATATTAACACCAAATAGTAATCGAACAAGTTTATATATTTTATTATTAATAATATACTTGTTATATTATATGTCATATATATAAATTTATATTTAATCTATATATTTTATATAACTAATACTTATCATATTAAATGTTAATGTAGTAATTACTCATTTATTTAATATAATATGTAATATTGATATTAATGTAGTTATGTTTTATGTCATAAATATATTTTTTTATATAGAAAATCTTTATTTGATATATTAATAATACTAATAATAATAATGATTAAAATAATAATAGTTATGATAAAAATCATGTTAATTCTAATAATAATAATAATGATAATTTTAATAATAAAAATGATAAATTTTAATAAAAATGTTAATTTCAATAAAAATACTAATTTTAACAAAAATGATAAGTTTAAAAATAATGATACTTTTAGTAATAATTATAAAAAAATAATACTGATAATAATAATAACTATAAAATAATGATTTTACTAATAACAATAATAATACTAATACTAATATTTATATTAAAAACTATATTGATAATAATAATACTAATAATAACACTAATACTTATAATAATAATAATAATAATAATAATAATAATAATAATAATAATAATAATAATAATAATAATAATAATAATAATAATAATAATAATAATAATAATAATAATAATAATAATAATAATAATAATAATAATAAGGAAAATAACTACCTTTAAAAAGATAACAAATATGTCCCAGCCCGGACTCGAACCTGTGACCTCCCGCTTAACCCACAACATCCAAGACCACTCAGTTGATACTCTTCTGATTTATAACACAACTTAAATTCATTTAAACCGGACTTCTGATTCTGTGTCTAGTCTACCATCGGCCCAACATAACATTCGGCCCAACTGTTCAAATCAAATACGGCCCAACTTGAAATTAAACTCACGGCCCATAACAGAAAATGATATCTCAGCCCACAACAAAAGGAGACCTTCGGTCTTTTTCTTTTTCTTCTTTTTAATCGACAGAAAAAAATACGCAATTATCAATATAATTTTCATTATTCTTTTCATCAATAATCCTCCATCATCATAAATTTAAAACTATCATCTTCATCGTTAGTAACATCGCCATATATCATTATCAAGGTCATCATCATCATATCGTTCATCAACATCATCATTCATTAACATAACCATCATCATGTATCTTCGATTGAAACAGAAACCGTATAGCAGCGGTGGTTCGAGCAGCAGTAACATCTCAATGATAGTGATGGTTGCAGCGTCTGTAATCGAAAGAAAAGAAAATAAATAGTATAACAGCAGCTTGTAGCAGTGATCGAGAGAGGGTTACTTTGGTTATGGTTCACTGAAACATAAATTAATTAGCAACAGCAGTAACCAACGGACAACTTTGAAGGTTTGATGTTTTAATGATGGTTGTTTGATTTGGTGTTCGATAATAAGAAACAGAAAAATACAACGCAATTGTGACATGGATTTAAAGGTTTGATGATCAATGGGTTGTGGGTTTCGGTTTGTATCTGAAATAGGAGTCAGGAAGTAATAAACTGATAATATATTTTGTTGAGTTATACAAATCAAATGGGTTTAGTGAGGGGTAGGGTTCTCGTTCAAACAGAAACGTGCATGTACTTTGTTATTTGGGTGTTTGAGAATTAGAGACAAATAAAGTGGCGGTATAGGAGATTGAGGGTGTGGTTCACGAAAAGGAAAACAAGAAAGAAGGATGGTGATCGATTGGTTTTTGCAGCTGAATAGTGTCGATGGTTGATGATGGAGGATGGTGGTTCACGTATGAAATAAGAAAAGAAAAATGATGATGGGTGTGTGTAGTCTATGATGGTTCATGATGTTAAAAGGTGGTTCATAGTGGTGTCAGATGGTTTATGGTCATGATGAGAATAAGGTGATGTTCTTTGAGTAGTTTGTGGTGTTCGGTGAAACAAAAATGATGACAGCTGCAGGAATATGTAGTTCACGATGGTCTTAAGTGGTGATGTTCGAAGGCAGTATGTGATGTTGATGATGGTTGTGATCGAGGGTTGTTTAATGGTGTTGGTAACCACGATTTTAGAGAGAGAGAGAGAGAGAGAGAGAGAGAGAGAGATGGTGATTAGTGGCCGGTGGCGGTTGGCTGTGATGATCAATGAACTCAAGGTGTCCATGGAGATGTGTTGTGGTAGGTTGATCTATATGAATGTATATTACGTATCATGTATATTGCATATATTTATGTATGTAAGTTTTGATGATGAAAGACAAAAACACAGTAGATAATCAATATATCAATCATAAATCTAAAAGGAAATAGTGTTCCAAATAGTTAAGCCATCGGTGATTTGTTTGATTGTGCTAACAGTTTTCACGGACTGTGTATCGTGCGAAACCAGTGGCGGATAAAAGTGTTCAGAAAAATCCCATATTTTTAAATTAACTATATTTATTTATTTTGGTCATTATGGTATAAAATTCGATCATTAATTTATTAAATAAAATTCACCTCAACTGTCCCTCTCATTTATGGGTAAAATGTAAAAAGTGTTAAAACTTGACAAATAGTTCTTAAATATATTTTTAATAAGCCTAAAATTTATAGAACTCATTTTCGTATCACCGTTTATTTTAAAATTACATAAGTTTGAATTTAACTTGCTTAATATCAATCTAAACATCAAACGAGTATTACAATCATTTAATATTTATTTTTAATATACTTTATTTATATATAGAGATATATTTTAAATAATAACTATCATAATATCCTATTTTTATTTTTAAAAATTTTTTAATAACAACATATAATACTTCAAATTATATTTCGAATTATTATTTATATAGACATACTCACATATCTATTTACAATTAATTGTTCGTGAATCGTCGAGAGCAATCGAAGGTCAATTGAATATATGAACATCGGTCCAAAATTTTCTAGACTCAACATTACATACTTTGCTTATCATATCCAAATCATATAAAGATTAAGTTTAAATTTAGTCAGAAATTTTCGTCTCGTCACATGAAGCAGTTATTCGAGCTGAGATAGTTGTTCCAACGCAACGCGTCACGGAATTCAGTGAAGAAACCAATGAGATACACTTGAGGGAAAACCCGAATCTGTTGGAGGAACGCAGGTGCATAGCAGCCATCAATGAAGCGTCCAACAAACAAAAGATCGCCAAGTACTAAAACCGTCGCGTACGTGAATGTTCATTCCGTCCCGGTGATTATGTATGGCGTAACAACAATGTTAGTAGGGTTGAGGACCTTGGAAAGTTGTGACCTAATTGGGAAGGCCCATATGATGTTGTGGATACCCTTGGTAACAGAGCGTACAATTTGAAAACGCCTAACGGCAAATTTGTGCCACGCACATGGCATGCAACCAATCTCAAAAAATTCTATGTTTAGAATGTTTAGCATGATGAAACTTGGTGTTTTTTTTTCCCCATTTTCAATATTAACTTTTAGTTTGTGACTGATCACCACAACTTTGTAAGCGCAATGCGCCACGAATTTATTTGGTTGTTTCGTTTGAATTTAATGCATTTTCCAATTATTATTTAATACGTTGCGTAACTGTTTATGGTAGCACTCCGGTTTAATAATTGTAAGTCCATTCCTATGTTACACATGCCTTGAACAAAGAAATCTAGCTTTCGAACGGCATGAACGGCACTTCGCGTAGAAACGTATGCCAAGTGACATCGTAACGGTATGCCTTTGGGTTTCGTACCTGTCGCGTTCATCCCGGCATGGTCTAGATACATGCATGTCATGACAAATTTATCAAGCGTAGCTTTGAAATGCTACGCTACCGTGACAACGACAACGTGCTAAATGTATGAGCAAACGGTACACGTTACAAAATACAACAAGATAAAAACAATAAATATAATTACATTGTTATCATTAACGGAACACGTTACAAAATAAACTGTGATTACAATCATTAACGGTTCACATAACAAGTTATAACGATAATACCCAGTTACTTTGGAATCATCTTCTCAATCTTCGTCGCGTCCAGTCCTGACTGACCACCGATTGCTTTAATAAAGGGAACCTTCAACTCCTTTACCTCTTTAGCAACATCATCGTACTTTTCGTACACATCCGGGTCCACATGATGTTGAACTGCATCAGGTAAAGGGGAAGGAAGCGTGGCATTTTCATTAATCACTATGTACATTTCCAGACGCCTGATGCCTTTGGCAGTGCCAAACAGTTCCATGACATAGGGTGACGTAATAGCTTTGTTGAAAATTATGGGGATCATGGAGCACAACTGTTGGAAGTCATCTGTTGCCTTCTTATGGGCAATGGTTAACTCCTGAACTAGAATTGCAAGGAGCTCCTTGCTTACCTTCTCCTCGAATAATTCCTCTTGGGCCACATTCAAGTCAGCAAGGTCTGTCTTTCCTTTTCGGCAATGGTGGTCAAATTTTTATCAGCCCGTTGCGCCTCCTTCAACCCTAAGAGCTTCTCACGCTCCGCCTCCGCAACTGCTTTCCTGTGATTCCCCATATCTTCCCTCAAGGTTTTTACCTCAGCATTTACCTTCTTCACAAGCGTTTCCGCCTTTCGACAACGCTGCTATAGATTGTTGGAACGAACAATCTCATCCTGGGACAGCGCTAAACCTTGATGAATATGCTGTATACAGGCGAGACGCGCAGCATTGTCAGGCATCTTCTTTAATTCGTCCATCAAAGCAGGAGGGAAAATTTTTGACGCCCCGTACAAAATCAACTTATACGAATCATCAACAACAGGTCCATTACACGGTATAATACTACATGCTGTTTTAAAACAATTGCATTCATGAAAAGGTGATGTCTTAACCAACGTCAAATGTTTTACAGAGAATCTGTAAAAGTGCTTCTACCAATAGAAAGAATTAACATAAGTACGTGACATAAAGGTCATTACAAAGCCATTATTCGAAAATAACATAAGTTGTGAATGCAAAATAAAAGTTCCATGCTTGAGACATCTCTAAGTAATGCAGCGGAAGTCTAACACAGCGAGTCTGTAACAGCAAGTCTATAACACCAAGACTATAACAGCAAGTCTAACAGCGGAGGCAATAATGTCTAAGCACCTGAGAAATACATATTTAAAAAGTCAACACGAATGTTGGTGAGCTATAATTTGTTTGTAATCAGTAATGTAATGTAGACCACGAGATTTCGTATTCAAAATAGTATGAAAAGTATATGCTTATCCGTGGACACCCGGTAACTAACTTAACATAATATTACCCCCTAAAAGTACACTTGGTGAGTGCGTCTGTTTACGTAGTATTAAACACCTGTTGAAGGCTAGCGTGACTAGCCAGAGTGGGGATGTCAAACCTTATGGATCCATATCTAAGATTCGCGTTCACCGGTTCATAAACCAATGACTAAACGTTACATAGCTAAGGGGAATCTTTGTGCCGTTATGTCACCCACACATATATAAAGTTTAAGTACTCGTGTCTAGTATGTAAAACATAAAAAGTGCATGTATTCTCAGTCCCAAAAATAGTAAAGTAAAAAGGGAAGATATAACTCACAATGAATAAGCAGTAAAAGTTGATATGAAAAGTATGCAAGTAGTAAGTCGGTTCGAAAGGTCGTCAACCTAAGTCAAAGGTCACTAAGTCAGTATATTGTCCCCAAAAATTTAAAAGTGAATAAATTAAGTCTTAAGTATCATCATCATCATCATTGTAAAGACCCGTCCCAATCCATAAGAACGAATACAATAACATATGATTATATCGCGAGGTATTTGACCTCTATATGATACATTTTACAAACATTGCATTCGTTTTTAAAAGACAAACTTTCTTTACATCGGAAGTTAACGGCATGCATACCATTTCATAATATATCCAACTATAATTGATCTAGTAATAATCTTGATAAACTCAACGACTCGAATGCAACGTCTTTTGAAATATTTCATGAATGACTCCAAGTAATATCTTTAATATGAGCAAATGCATAGCGGAAGATTTCTTTATTATCTGAGAATAAACATGCTTTAAAGTGTCAATCAAAAGGTTGGTGAGTTCATAAGTTTATCATAAAACAATAAAATTCTGTAATTTTGATAGACCACAAGATTTAAATGATGTATGGTACAAATGGACCCGAATCCTATACCCACCTGTAATGTACATGCGTTATCTTTTAAATACAGTACACCTTTATCGTGTACAAAATTATCTTTCATAAATCTTAGTAACCGTACACATATCTCGTGCACAAAAATAACATACACATAACCTGTGTATAAAATCATTCTCTCGATACATAACATTCACTTTTCATTGCTTTCAAAGCTTGGCTTGGTAACCGACCTTAAGATATAATGCGCATAATGGTATCCCCAAAACATAACATCTCGTCTGTATAATAATCATATAAACTTCGAAGTACTAAATACCACTCCCACTAGCTCTTCCGTCTAGTGAACATTCTGGGTGGGGGTCTTAAACCCGGTAGCTACCTTTAGGATTCGCGTGAATTAGGGCCATACCCGTTTCTAATTCTTAGGTTACCAAGCAATAATAATCAGGGAAAAACATATTCATCAATTGGTGGCAATTATCATGTCCACCTAATTCAATAATAATCAATAGAACTTCTGTCTGTATAATAATTCATTCAAGGAATGTTTTGCTTGTGTCTATCTCGTCAAACATTTATAAAAGCATCTCAGTCCAAAAATATAGATTTCAAAGGCATTTAATAAAGCAGTTGTAAAACAGTTATAAAGCAGCGCATGTATTCTCAGTCCTAAAAATGTAAAGAGTAAAAGGGAATCAAATGAACTCACAATACGATATTTTGTAGTAAAAATATGCATACGACGAAACTGAACAATGCAAGGTTGGCCTCAGATTCACGAACCTATATCATTTGTATATCTATTAAAACATATAATCATAATCGAACAAGTGTGTATATACATTTTATAATGACTAATATTTATCTAGTTACATTAATATATATTTGATTAATAGTATATTTAAAAATACTTAACTTGTTATATATGAATATCTATATAAGAATGTTAATGTGATTAGTACTTACTTATGTGTAATATTACTAAAAGTATATCTTTATATACGAAATGTTTGTTTGGTAACATAATATCAATAATAGTAATAGAAGTTGTTTTTGATTATAATGTTAATACTACTAATAATAATAACTGTAAAAATAATGATTTTACAAATAATAATAATAATACTAATGTTTATTTTAATATCTATGATGATAATAATACCACTAATAATAATACTAGTACTTATGATAATAATAAAAATAATAATAAATATAATAATAATAACAATAATAATCTTGATAATCCTGTTAATACTAATGATAATAATAATCATAATTTTAATATTTAGTTTTATTTAATAATAATAATAATAGTAATAATAATACTAATAATAATAATAAACTTATAATAACTACCTTAAAGAGTGAGTTCCTAAAAAGATTTGTCCCAGTCCGGAATTGAACCCGCGACCTCCTACTCGTCTACAAACACTCTTAACCCTTATTCTATTTCGATTTATCTGTTTATTATTCGAAACTTATTTGTATTAAACCTAATAATCTGTTATCCTCCTCCTTTTACAAACAACCTTCAATCGATCAAAACCCATCTTGCACGATTCTCTTTTCTTTTTTATCATGTATCGTATATCGTTGACGTTTATGATTTACAGAATCATCATCATCGTTATTATTGCAATCTTCATTCTTATTCGAATCATCTCTAACTTATCTTCATTACTCATCATCATTATCGGATCATCATCATGTAACATCATAATCTTAAACTATATTCATCATATTATCATCAAGTATCACATACAATTCATCATGTATCATCTAATTCACTAGTCTCCATTTCCATGATATGGCCCAACTTCCTTCGGCCCATTATTAGTTTCATAAGTCCAAAGATAAACAATATTTGTGGACTGTCTTGATGAATCCGAACCGAAAAAGAAAAGCAGTCCAACAGTCCATATATAATTTGATTATATGTTGTAATTTTGCGGAAATCAGAATATGTTGATGTATACATGGGATTTTCATTACCAACTATAGTGCATCTCTACTAACTCCCTTAATGCTTCAAGTGGTGATATTTAGTTCGGTGATTGTCGGCAAAAGAGAAGAAAAGTAGTTCACAAAAGCAATTTGAATTATTATAATAGATGATGCTTCAATTATATAATAGTTGAATGGTATAATTGCCTTATTTAAATCAAATGGAGTTGTGTTTTGTCGGATACAATCACAAATATGCACTAGTAATTTAAATCAATAATAATCACCTTTTCATTCCTATAATTCTCTTCATAGTAGCCGGAACACTATCATGTAATAATAATAGATGAAGGTTTTTGATGGTTGAAATAGAAACAGCAAGACAGGAAGTGATAGCAGCGAATATGATGATGTTTTTGTTTGGCGTTCAAGGAGTTCTCAAAACAAAACAAAAATATTTAGAGAGAGTGTAGAAAGAGAGAGTGGCGGTTGATGATTGTGTGGGTTGTTTCGATGGTTAACTGCAACAGAAAGTTACCCACACATCTAGCAATTGAAGTTTTGTTGCAAATGGTTTTTACGAAGAAGAAAAATAAATTGGAAAGAGAAGAGAGAGATATATCAAGAGGGATGTGATGATCCAAAACTGGTGGTGGTGTTTTAACGAGGAAGAAGGTGATATTCTTGCTTCTGGCCGAACTGTTACACATCTTCAATAATCTATGTGGTTTCCTTTCGAGCAACAGACATCAGAGAATTAGTTATGGAAATCGTAGCAGGTGGCAGTTGATTATAGTAGTAGTAGAAAAACAAAGTGACAGAAAAATTGATGGTTAAATGGGTGGTTGTTACTTCTCATGGTGATGGTGGTTTTGATGGGAATGGCCTATGAGTTTCATCGAGTTTAATATATGCGGTAGATAAGTTTCATCGAGTTTAATATATGCGGTAGATAGTTGATGAAGTCCTGGTGTGGAGTTTACGAAGGAATTAGGAAAAAGTCCAGGTTGTAGTGGGATAGAAAATAATAATAGGAGACAAAGGTTAAGGTGATAGTTTAGGTTGTGAATGGAATAGCAGATAGTTACATATCAAATAGATATCAACTTTACAGCTCATTTGAATCCACTTAATCCTTGTTTGCTAGCTTGATTTGTACGAAAAGTGAATTAGTCAGAAAGAAAAGTTGAAGTCGACACAACTACTCTTGTTTGTTAATATGACTTATTTGTATTGATCGTAGCAATTTACAGTTTTAAAACAATCTATGGAACAGTTTGATAAAAGTAAAAAAAAAAACTGAATATAAAACTTATACGTATAGTTATATTATTAAGTGTTATATTTTTTTAGTATATATATCGTGTAATATATCTGTGTATATATATCTGTTTTGTATCTGGATAATGTATATATCTGTATAATGTATCAGCACATATACCTGTTGTACATATATCGTATATATATATATATATATATATATATATATATATATATATATATATATATATATATATATATATATATATATATATGTATGTATTTTATATATTATAATTAATCTTTTTATTTAATAAATCTATTTATAATAATAATACTCTTAATATTATAATATTAATAATGATGATATAATATGTAACGACCCGCATTTTTTTTCGATCATACTATACTTATAAGATTAATATTTACATAAATTAAACCTTGCCAACATGATAAGCAATCCAAATTGTCGAGATTTATATTTCCGAAAAGAGTTTTACGCAACGTTTGACCGTCTAGTTTGACCAATGATATCACGAACTATACAATATATAATAATTATACGTCTGTGTATATATATGTATATATACATATTTAACATGATTAATAAATGTTTTAATATCTCATTTTGTATTAATAACAACAAGTTATAAGTATATTTTGAAACTACTAACTTAAGTTTTCAAAATGATAACAATACGTAACGTTAATTGACATAAATACTTAAGACTTATAATGTTTATACATATATTGTATAAGTAATGTATTTAATCACTTTTAAAGACTTAAATACATAAAATCATATAAGTGTATTCACAAAAGATAGCTATATTTGAATCCTCATTCCATTTTTCACAAAATTTCTATACGTATACCTAGAGTATTTGTACTCGTATCATACCAAGCTTCTATACGTATTTACTAATAGTAAATACACATCAAATCACCACCTAACCCACCCTTGTTACTGCCCTTAGAGCAAGGTAATTGGATTTTGGATGCATGCATGAATTATTACACAAAAATACAACATGTGAACTTGTCCATCATCATCATCATTCACGTTTTTATGGTGTATATATACATGATCATTTTGCTTCATTTACTACTTCAATTTCCTAGCTAAAACACACACTCTTTCTTACTCTCTAAACTCCATAACAACCCAGCAAAATTCCATAAAGATCTAGCTTCAAAAACCTTACTTAATCACCATAAGAAAACCATACAAAAACACTTCAAGAAAACCCTCCAAGAACACCAACTTACTTCCAATCTTTCATCCACTTCTATCACCCTTTTGATTCTAGCTTCTTACTTCTCTTTTACAGCAACTTCATCCAAGGAACTTGAGGTAGAATATATGTTCATAACCTTATTCGATTCATATATATATAGCTATCATATTTTGTGGTATACAAGTTTAACAACAAGAACATAGTTTGAATGTTTTCAAACTTGTTTGCAAACTAAATAGATCCTTCTAACTTAACTTTTAAAATACTTCAAGACCTGTAATATAACTTATGTATATGCTAATTTAACAAGGTAAAACTTGGTTTTTCAAAGTATAAGTATTTTTAGAAAAATGGTCATTAAATGATTTTGTTGTAACGAAAATGATTAACTTCATAAGTTTCACTAAAGTTTGACCTATGCCGTGTGATTTTGAATACAAACTAAGGTATTTACAGTTCATAGTCTTAAAGAGGGACTCGATCCAAGGAGATGGCAAGTTGAATCAACGAAAACGGACTTGTAACGAAGAAACTATGACCGAAACAAAATTGGTTATCCAAGGCTTAAATGACTTCGGGATTCATTGGAAAAATTTACATAAAATCACATACTTCTAAGATAACATGATATTTTATATATATGTACTTATAATTCAATTTTATATGGTTCAGGATCACCCGTAAACAACACGAGAAGATTAATCATAAGATCCCATGATTGTACGCAACACGTCATTTGACAACACCGGTACCATGGGTCAAGATTAATCTCGACCAATACATATACGTTGGGGTTTTATTTATTTCGTTGGGGGTTTTATTTATTGCGGGTATATTAAACATCTAAAAATGAACCATTAAAAATTGAATTACTAACATCGGAATGCTAACTTCGGACTAAGGAAATATTCAAAGTATTAAAAGTATAACAAGTATATATATATATGTAACGTTTGTTTAAAATGAAAACATATTGATATATTATATATGGATAGGTCCGTGATATCAACCGGAAGACCGAGTCAAATTATATATATCATCAAGACAAGTGTGAGTATATAGTCCCACTTTTAAACACTAAATATTTCGGGATGAGAATACATGTATTTTATGTTTTACGATATGGACACAAGTAACTGAAAAATATATTCTACGTTGAGTTGTACCACTGGCATACTTCCCTGTAGCTTGGTAACTAATATTTACAGCGGTATTGTAAACGCGAATCCTGTTGATAGATCTATCGGGCCTGACAACCCCAACCGGACTGGACGACCAGTATTCAACGGTTGCACAGTACTTCGTTTTTGTGACTACACTTGGTACGGTGTAGTAAGATTTCATATTAAAGGGAATATGCGACGTGAAAATGTTAAGTATGGTTACCGAGTGCTCAACCACTTAGAATACTTTTATTAAACTGATTATATACGAAATCTTGTGGTCTATATATATATTGCAGCCGGCATTAAACCTATATCTCACCAACTTTATGTTGACCTTTTTAAACATGTCTATTCTCAGGTGATTTCTAAAGCTTCCGCTGCATCATGTTGGATCTAACCAGGATCTTGCGTACGCATGTTTGTGTCAAAAATAAAACTGCATATCCAAGATGTTGTACTGTAAAATATGCTAGAAACCGTGTTGTTGTCATCATTTGTAAAGTTTGTAAGTCGAAGATTATCGCTAAACGTTAATCTTCTTTTTATTGTCTTAAGTTTGTAACAAAAATAATGGTTATGGTTTGTAATGTATAATATATGCAGTTTTCTTTCAAAAATGTCTCATATAGAGGTCAATACCTCGCAATGAAATCATACGTTATCTAACGCGTTCTTATGGTTAAGGACGGGTTATGACATGTGGTATCAGAGCGGTGGTCTTAGCGAACCAGGTTTGCATTAGTGTGTCTAAACCGATAAGTCGTTAGGATACATTAGTAAGTCTGGACTTTGACCGGGTTTGATTTTAAAAAAAAAAAAACCATTGCTTATCACTGTTGGTTAAAAATTCATATGTAAATATTATGTAAGTACTAATGGGTTAGTTGTTGTGTGTTAGATGTCGGGCTCGAAACTTATTATCACATTCAGCGACTCCGAATCAGAACCTTCAGATTGTGTTTCAGTCATTAACATATCCGATGACGAAAATGGTATTTTTGGGGAAGACTCACAATTTCCAGATGAACCAACTATAGAAATATCGGAAAGTGAACCCGAGGAGGAAAGTGAACCCGAAGAGGAAAGTGAACCCGAAGAAGAAAGTGAACCCGAGGAAGAAATACTAGAAATTACGAAAGAAAAATTCGATCAAGGAAAGAAACGAAAAGCGAATGAATTAGAAAATTCAAATCCCGAACTTAGTGAGAATGACGTAGCACCAATTCCACTCAACACTACCACCCCTATTCCCGCTATTCCTATTAGTGCTATCCCCGCATCTAGTTCTTCGGCTCCTCAGCCAAAACGTAGGCAGACAGCTAGGATAAGCGTTAGGCCATTCATTGGAACTAAACGCCCTAGAAAATAGACCGAACGATGCACTGCCGTATTAAGCCATGGAATCATATAATGTTTTGTATAATATTATTAGTGTGGTTTGCTTAAAGTTTGATGTAAGATAAGCATATGTAAAATAGCGAAGTATGAAATGCAATAATTTTCCATGGTTAAGTATTATTTAGATTGTAGTAATTGATTCTGTACTAAGCTATTAAGTATGAACATTAACGGGTAGGTACTACCCAAGATATAATTATAAAACGCTAATAAGAAGAAAAGGCTTTTATAATAATACCTGGTTCATATTATTAACAAGCTATAAATGTACTATAAATACATACTACATCTATAATAATCCATGTGAATAATTATTTTCTTTCATTAGGAAATGGCGCGATTGAACCGAATGACGGAACAAGAAGTCGAGAACTTCATCAACCAGCGAGTCAACGATAGAATGCTATGGGTCGAAGCTGCAAGAGCTACTGCAGTTAATCCAAATCCTCGTGTAGGATGCTCCTACAAGACGTTTCAAGCTTGCAAACCTTCATCATTCAGTGGAACGGAAGGACCTATCGGTTTAACCCGATGGATAGAAAAGATGGAGACGGTGTTCAAAATCAGCGGTTGTGATGAAAAAGACATGACCAAGTATGCATCGTGCACTTTACAAGATAGTGCACTCACATGGTGGAAGAATTATGTGAAGGCGGTAGGAGGAGATGTAGCTTATGATACTCCATGGGAAGAATTCAAAGCAATGATAATCACCGAGTATTGTCCAAGGAATGAGGTTATTAAGTTAGAAGATGAGTTACGAAGTTTGAAGGTGGTTGGTACTGAAATCACCAACTACAACCAGCGATTCATGGAATTAGTTTTACTATGTCCTGAATTGGTCCCAACCGAAGCACGGAAGATTGAAATGTACAAAGGTGGTTTGCCCAAAAAGGTCAAGGCAAACGTTACGGCGTCGAAACCTAAGACAATTCATGAAGCTATAACCATGGCGAACGAGCTAATGGATCAGGTCATTTTGGACAAGAAAGCATTCAATACTGAGGTGAAGGTATTGGGGAACAAGAAAAAGTGGAATGGAGGTTATGATCGAGGTAACCAACAACAACCTTATAAGAAACAAGAAACCACGAAAGGTGCGGGTAGCGGTTCAGGCTTTGGTTACAAAGGACAAAGTCCTTTATGCAACCGTTGTCACAAACATCATTTTGGTTACTGCAGTGTGTTGTGCACCAAATGCAATAGACAGGGACATCTTGCTGAAGATTGTAAGGCTCTCGTTACAAATGCAAATGGTAACAAGACTCCTGCCACCAACGCAAATAGAACTGCTTTGGCTAACATTACTTGTTTTGGGTGTGGAAAACAAGGTCATTATAAGAGCCAGTGCCCGAATCAGAATGGCGGACCTGCACGTGGAAGAGCGTTTGTTATTAATGCTAGAGAGGCACGAGAAGACCCGGAACTTGTTACGGGTACGTTTACCATTAATAACTTATCAGCATCTATTTTATTTGATACTGGCGCCGATAGAAGTTACGTGTGTATAAATTTTTACACTAAATTGAATTGTTCATCATTACCTCTAGATGCTAAGTACTTGATTGAGTTAGCTAATGGTAAGCTAATTAAAGCCGATAAAATTTGTCGTGATTGTGAAATAAATCTAGCCGGAGAAACGTTTAAAATCGACTTAATACCCGTAGAATTAGGAGGTTTTGATGTAATAGTCGGCATGGACTGGATGTCCAAAATAGGAGCGGAAGTTGTTTGTGCTAAGAAGGCAATTCGTATTCCTGGTAAGGATAAAATGCCAGTGATGATTTATGGAGAGAAGGGTAATTCAAAGCTAAAAATCATTAGTTGTTTGAAAGCCAAGAAGTGTTTAGAAAAGGGATGTTACGCTATTTTAGCACATGTTAATAAAGTCGAAAAGAAAGAAAAGGGCATCAACGACGTGCCTGTGGCAAGAGATTTTCCTGAAGTTTTTCCGGAAGAGTTGCCGGGATTACCTCCATTTAGATCGGTAGAATTTCAAATAGATTTAGTACCAGGAGCTGCACCAGTGGCTCGTGCTCCATATAGACTTGCACCGTCCGAGTTAAAAGAACTTCAAAGTCAGTTAAAAGAATTACTGGACCGTGGATTCATACGACCGAGTACTTCACCGTGGGGAGCTCCAATTTTGTTTGTTAAGAAGAAAGATGGATCTTTTAGGATGTGTATAGACTATCGTGAATTAAATAAGTTAACTATCAAGAATCGGTATCCACTACCGAGAATTGATGACTTATTTGATCAATTGCAAGGATCATGTGTTTATTCAAAAATCGACTTAAGATCGGGCTATCATCAACTACGCGTCAAAGAAGAGGATATTCCGAAAACTGCTTTTCTGACACGTTATGGTCATTACGAATTTTTGGTTATGCCGTTTGGATTGACGAATGCGCCAGCTGTATTCATGGACCTCATGAATCGAGTTTGTAGTCCGTATTTAGATAAGTTTGTTATCGTTTTCATTGATGATATTCTTATCTATTCCAAGAGTGAGCAAGAGCATGAAGAGCATTTAAGGTTGATACTGGAGTTGTTGAGAAAAGAACAACTTTATGCTAAATTTTCTAAGTGTGCTTTCTGGTTGAAAGAAGTGCAATTTCTTGGTCACGTTGTTAATAGCGAAGGAATTCAGGTTGATCCAGCAAAAACTGAAGCTATTGAAAAATGGGAGACTCCTAAGACACCAACGCAGATACGTCAATTTTTGGGTTTAGCCGGTTATTATAGAAGGTTTATTCAAGATTTTTCCCGAATAGCTAAGCCGCTGACAACATTAACGCAAAAAGGGAAGAAATACGAATGGACCTCGGAGCAGGAGAACGCATTTCAATTATTGAAGAAGAAGTTAACTACAGCGCCTATTTTATCGTTACCTGAAGGGAATGATGATTTTGAAATATATTGTGACGCTTCGCGACAAGGTTTTGGTTGTGTTCTTATGCAACGAAAGAAAGTAATTGCATTTGCATCCCGACAATTGAAGATTCACGAGCGGAATTATACGACGCATGATCTAGAATTGGGAGCAGTCGTGTTTGCATTGAAGATGTGGAGACACTACTTGTATGGGGTTAAATTCACTGTGTTTACTGATCATAAAAGCCTTCAACATATTTTTGATCAGAAACAATTGAACATGAGGCAACGTAGGTGGGTCGAGTTAATAAACGACTATGATTGTGAAATTCGTTATCATCCCGGGAAGGCGAACGTGGTGGCCGATGCTCTAAGCAGAAAGGAACGAGAACCAATTCGAGTACGAGCGATGAACATAAAAATTCGCATGAATCTCAACTCACAAATCAAAGAAGTTCAACGAGAAGCACTTACTAAAGAAAACATAGGAAATGAAATAATGAAGAAGTATGAGAAGCAACTCGTTATGCGGGAAGATGGAATTCGATATTTTGCAAATCGTATTTGGGTACCGAAGTTGGGTGGATTAAGGAAGTTGATATTGAACGAGGCACATAAGACAAGATATTCGATACATCCTGGAGTTGGAAAGATGTACCAAGATCTTAAGACGCATTATTGGTGGCCTAATTTGAAGACAGACGTTGCAACATATGTTGGGGAATGTTTAACTTGTTCCAAAGTCAAAGCAGAACATCAAAAGCCGTCAGGGTTACTTCAACAACCAGAAATCCCAGAATGGAAATGGGATGGTATTACCATGGATTTCATCACGAAGTTACCAAAGACTGCCTGGGGATACGACACCATTTGGGTGATTGTTGATCGTCTCACCAAGTCTGCACATTTCTTGCCTATAAAGGAAACAGATAGAATGGAGAAACTATTACGATTGTATATAAAGGAAGTTGTTTCAAGGCATGGAATACCTATTTCCATTATATCCGATCGTGATAGTAGATTTACCTCAAAGTTTTGGCAATCACTACAGGAGGCACTAGGAACTCGGTTGGATATGAGTACCGCATATCATCCACAAACCGATGGACAGAGTGAAAGAACGATTCAGACTCTCGAAGACATGCTCAGGGCATGTGTGATCGATTTTGGAAACGGATGGGATAAATACCTACCGTTAGCAGAATTCTCGTATAATAATAGTTATCATGCGAGCATTGGAGCTGCGCCATTCGAAGCATTGTACGGAAGGAAGTGTAGATCTCCTATCTGTTGGAATGAAGTAGGAGATCGACATTTAACTGGTCCCGAGATCATACATGAAACGACTGAGAAGATAGTGCAAATCAAGGAGAGATTGAAAACAGCCCGTAGTCGCCAAAAGAGCTACGCCGATGTTCGAAGGAAACCATTAGAGTTTCAGGTCGGGGACATGGTTATGCTAAAGGTGTCACCTTGGAAAGGTGTAATACGTTTCGGCAAAAGGGGTAAACTGAACCCAAGGTACGTAGGCCCGTTCAAGATCATCGAACGCATTGGACCGGTAGCTTATCGACTCGAATTACCGCAACAACTCGCTGGAGTACATAATACCTTTCACGTCTCAAACCTGAAGAAGTGTCTTGCAAAGGAAGACCTCACCATTCCTCTTGAAGAAATCCATGTCGACGAGAAACTACAATTCGTCGAAGAACCAATCGAAATCATGGACCGTGAAGTTAAACAGCTCAAACAGAGCAATATACCGATTGTTAAGGTTCGTTGGAATGCTAGAAGAGGTCCCGAGTTTACTTGGGAACGAGAGGATCAGATGAAGCAAAAGTATCCACACTTGTTTCTTGATGACGCAAAATAGGTACAATTTTAAAATTTCGGGACGAAATTTATTTAACGGGGAGGTAATGTAACGACCCGCATTTTTTTTCGATCATACTATACATATAAGATTAATATTTACATAAATTAAACCTTGCCAACATGATAAGCAATCCAAATTGTCGAGATTTATATTTCCGAAAAGAGTTTTACGCAACGTTTGACCGTCTAGTTTGACCAATGATATCACGAACTATACAATATATAATAATTATACGTCTGTGTATATATATGTATATATACATATTTAACATGATTAATAAATGTTTTAATATCTCATTTTGTATTAATAACAACAAGTTATAAGTATATTTTGAAACTACTAACTTAAGTTTTCAAAATGATAACAATACGTAACGTTAATTGACATAAATACTTAAGACTTATAATGTTTATACATATATTGTATAAGTAATGTATTTAATCACTTTTAAAGACTTAAATACATAAAATCATATAAGTGTATTCACAAAAGATAGCTATATTTGAATCCTCATTCCATTTTTCACAAAATTTCTATACGTATACCTAGAGTATTTGTACTCGTATCATACCAAGCTTCTATACGTATTTACTAATAGTAAATACACATCAAATCACCACCTAACCCACCCTTGTTACTGCCCTTAGAGCAAGGTAATTGGATTTTGGATGCATGCATGAATTATTACACAAAAATACAACATGTGAACTTGTCCATCATCATCATCATTCACGTTTTTATGGTGTATATATACATGATCATTTTGCTTCATTTACTACTTCAATTTCCTAGCTAAAACACACACTCTTTCTTACTCTCTAAACTCCATAACAACCCAGCAAAATTCCATAAAGATCTAGCTTCAAAAACCTTACTTAATCACCATAAGAAAACCATACAAAAACACTTCAAGAAAACCCTCCAAGAACACCAACTTACTTCCAATCTTTCATCCACTTCTATCACCCTTTTGATTCTAGCTTCTTACTTCTCTTTTACAGCAACTTCATCCAAGGAACTTGAGGTAGAATATATGTTCATAACCTTATTCGATTCATATATATATAGCTATCATATTTTGTGGTATACAAGTTTAACAACAAGAACATAGTTTGAATGTTTTCAAACTTGTTTGCAAACTAAATAGATCCTTCTAACTTAACTTTTAAAATACTTCAAGACCTGTAATATAACTTATGTATATGCTAATTTAACAAGGTAAAACTTGGTTTTTCAAAGTATAAGTATTTTTAGAAAAATGGTCATTAAATGATTTTGTTGTAACGAAAATGATTAACTTCATAAGTTTCACTAAAGTTTGACCTATGCCGTGTGATTTTGAATACAAACTAAGGTATTTACAGTTCATAGTCTTAAAGAGGGACTCGATCCAAGGAGATGGCAAGTTGAATCAACGAAAACGGACTTGTAACGAAGAAACTATGACCGAAACAAAATTGGTTATCCAAGGCTTAAATGACTTCGGGATTCATTGGAAAAATTTACATAAAATCACATACTTCTAAGATAACATGATATTTTATATATATGTACTTATAATTCAATTTTATATGGTTCAGGAACACCCGTAAACAACACGAGAAGATTAATCATAAGATCCCATGATTGTACGCAACACGTCATTTGACAACACCGGTACCATGGGTCAAGATTAATCTCGACCAATACATATACGTTGGGGTTTTATTTATTTCGTTGGGGGTTTTATTTATTGCGGGTATATTAAACATCTAAAAATGAACCATTAAAAATTGAATTACTAACATCGGAATGCTAACTTCGGACTAAGGAAATATTCAAAGTATTAAAAGTATAACAAGTATATATATATATGTAACGTTTGTTTAAAATGAAAACATATTGATATATTATATATGGATAGGTCCGTGATATCAACCGGAAGACCGAGTCAAATTATATATATCATCAAGACAAGTGTGAGTATATAGTCCCACTTTTAAACACTAAATATTTCGGGATGAGAATACATGTATTTTATGTTTTACGATATGGACACAAGTAACTGAAAAATATATTCTACGTTGAGTTGTACCACTGGCATACTTCCCTGTAGCTTGGTAACTAATATTTACAGCGGTATTGTAAACGCGAATCCTGTTGATAGATCTATCGGGCCTGACAACCCCAACCGGACTGGACGACCAGTATTCAACGGTTGCACAGTACTTCGTTTTTGTGACTACACTTGGTACGGTGTAGTAAGATTTCATATTAAAGGGAATATGCGACGTGAAAATGTTAAGTATGGTTACCGAGTGCTCAACCACTTAGAATACTTTTATTAAACTGATTATATACGAAATCTTGTGGTCTATATATATATTGCAGCCGGCATTAAACCTATATCTCACCAACTTTATGTTGACCTTTTTAAACATGTCTATTCTCAGGTGATTTCTAAAGCTTCCGCTGCATCATGTTGGATCTAACCAGGATCTTGCGTACGCATGTTTGTGTCAAAAATAAAACTGCATATCCAAGATGTTGTACTGTAAAATATGCTAGAAACCGTGTTGTTGTCATCATTTGTAAAGTTTGTAAGTCGAAGATTATCGCTAAACGTTAATCTTCTTTTTATTGTCTTAAGTTTGTAACAAAAATAATGGTTATGGTTTGTAATGTATAATATATGCAGTTTTCTTTCAAAAATGTCTCATATAGAGGTCAATACCTCGCAATGAAATCATACGTTATCTAACGCGTTCTTATGGTTAAGGACGGGTTATGACATAATAATAATAATAATATTAATAATTTAAAAATCATAATTATAGTAATGATAATAATAGTAATAACAATATTAATGAAAGTTTTTATATTAATACTTATAATAATTTTAATAGAACTAATAATTTATTAATAATGATAATTATAAATTTATATAATAATATTAATGCTAATACTTAATAATATTAATTTTTAATATAATACCCTAATATTATTTACATGCCTATTTATATGGAATGAAATTATATTATTCACAAATTTCTTATATCATAATATCTATATTAACTTCGAATCTATATATATATATATATATATATATATATATATATATAGATATATATATATATATATATATATATATACATACATATCCATATAATTTACAATTAGTTGTTCGTGAATTGTCGGAAATGGTAAAAGGACAAATGCATTCTTGTAAACTGTCCCAAAGTTTTCGAGACTCAACATTACAGACTTTTCGTAATCGTGTCAAAATCATATAAAGATTAAGTTTAAATTTGGTCGGAAATTTCTGGGTCGTCACTGTACCTACCCGTTAAAGAAATTTCGTTCCTAAATTTGAGTGAGGTGGTCATAGCTAACAATAAAAATGTTTTCATGACGAATATGAGTTGATAAGTAGAGTTTTATCACCATTTAGTAATAAGGATAAAACAATTCGATTACGTGAAGTGTACGGGTGAAGCTATCACAAAAGAGTGAGATAGAGATTTAACTTTTGACATAGTCACGGTTGAATTTAGAAACTAAGGTGCGTCTAATCTTTTGACGTTGTCTTGGTTAAATTCCGGAATTCAAGGGATTTAGTGAAAATCTTTGAAATCTATATAAGATTTGATTCTTCGGTGAATAAGGAAATTAGGATCTCTTTAACCAAATGCGATCATCTGCCTCGATTGCTTTGTCTGATATTTTCACTATAAATTTACCTTTTTCGTTCCATTAATTTTCACCACTTCAATAATTTCTTTCTTAATTCACATTTCCAAACAGTTTGAAAATGTTTAATCTAGTTCGAATCCTTGTTCTTATCCTGACTATCGTATCTGTCATTTTTCTTTTCCATCTACCACCGGAGGAATCTATTCACTTCTACTATTACCTTGGGGTTATAGTGTTTTTAATTCTCCCGTATCTTTATATGGCTATACGCATTGATATACGTAGTTTGTGATTTCTGTGTTGTTGTTGAGTTTTATATATTCCCGTATGTTTCGGAGCTCTTTGTCTTTTTATTCTCTTCTCGACCTCTAGTAAAACGAGTAACGGTTCAGAATTCGTAAGTATGGAGTTTCGAATGATTTTAATGTTTTAATCAAGAAAGAATGTAATAGCATGATTTGATTTGTCAAATTACTAAAATCACTGAGAATAGAGCTATCAAGAATATATTTTCTTGATATGTTCAGAGGTTAATTAGAATGAAAGAGTTATGTAACATGGCACATGATGATGGTATGATCTACTGTGAACCATCATCACATTTCATTAGAAACTCAGCACGACTTACTGTAATATAATCACGTTGGCCAAGCGGCATGATATTATACTAACTCATGCTTCAATTCCCAACACTTCTCCAGAAATCATTCATAATTTAAACTCAAATTTTACAGAATGGTAGAAACTAAATCAGTTTCTTTTATGATGTAACATAGATAGCACAAATAGATAAATAATTTTGGACAAGAATATTTATGAAAATATTCTCAGAAATATTTAAGATATTTATGATGATATTTTGGAATTTCTAAGTTCGAAGGTTGATGAAGAAAAATTTTTCGCAAGATTTTAACATGACTTCGGAGCAAGATATTCTCTAAAGATTTCATCGGATCCAGAATTATCTGGATTCTTTGAATATTGAGTTTGGTCCTTGTATTTGTCCTCGACCTCCTTCAGGGTTAGCTCAATACGTTTTTCAGTATCAAATTTTCTATCGAGCGTTCCCAACACTCCATTCTTTATCGTCAAACTTTTGTCCGTTTAGACCCTCTACCATTTTTCTGTTTCCTCTGGATTTAATGCTATGATATCTGAATCATCGGTTATCAATCCGAAGTGGTTTCAGGAGAATTGTGTTTTTTTTTAGATGATTAAATGCTGGTGGTAAAATGGTGGAATATGAAAGGTTCCCTGGTAACAATAAAGAGCACGCATATATATCAAAGTTATAATAAGATTGTTTCGAATGAAAAGTTGATGTTGATTTGCTGGAGCTGTGACAAAATTTGCAATTTTGAAAGGGATTACCAAGTTATTTTGGGTAATAATAACACTAAAGGAATTAGCACAGATACGGGTTAAACGTTTACCCAGGTTCTGAGAGTTTTTCAGATGCATAACTATATGCATAAATCTTTTCTTCCGTAGATAAAGTGCGGTTGATTCATCCACTCGATTGAGGTGTTTTCAAGAATCGTGAAAGGTTTGAACTCAGATTGTAATCGTCAAGATACAAATGAGGTTTAAGGATGAAATCAAATGGCAAACTTGAGGAAATATTTAACTGTAGTAGATGAAATTTATTTACGATCTTTTAAGTCAAAAAGTGTTGTAATTAGTATTTTCTACTCTTTTAATACTTTTTAATTGTCCAATGATAATAGTCCAATAGTCCAATAGTTCAACCAAAACTAGTATGTTATAAGGAAATAGTCATACAGGAACAGTTAGCTAGGAACAGTTAGCTAAGATTTGGTTAGTATAGGTTTTAAAATTTTACGTAGTTAATTAATTGGTTACTAATCAATTTTATTTTGTTCATTATTTTCTCCATTATGCCACTTGTCAAATCTTGACTTGGATTTTGATCGGTAAAAACTTGTATATGAAATTTAATTGGAATGAAAATGGTTATTCTTTGGTGAATGGATTCGTATATCTGTGGATATAAGTAGGATAGTAAATGACCGTTTAATCAGAATTGAAGAATGTACAGTGTAACTTATTAATGTGAAATCTAAATATTCCTCGAGTATTACCTACCGGTTAAAATATTTTCACCATTATCAGTTTGTACAAAAGAATTTTTAATTACAATCTTTATGAAAACATATATACATATATATTTTCTTCAGATATAATCATGGATTTAATGAGTTAATATGATATTAATCTCATTTGCTTTTCGGGTTGAGCTAGAGTAAGTAATCTCTAAAACTTTTAGAAACTACATATTCTTCACAGACTATTTCTTCTTCACAGAATATTTCTTCAACGAAGTTATGGATCAATACTTCATCGTTCATTATTGTTGGTACTCCTTGGTATCTATGGTGCGTAAGACATTGATGCTCGAGGTACAGATTGTGATGTCAAGGTGTGGGATGCAGATGTTGCTGTTGGTGGTACTACCGGTGCTGGTGATGTTGCTGAAGCTGGTATGTTTCGCACCATATTTTCCATATTGATTACTCGAGCACAAGGCTCGTTGACTTCTTTGATTACACCGGAATGATTGGCGGTTTGAACAAACGAATGAATGAGGTTTAGAATTGTAGAAATTATGTGATCGTTGTGAGATATTCTAGAAATGAGAGAAAAAATGGTGTTTCAAATTGGTTCGCCGGCGAATGCTTCAGGTTCTTTGCCCAGAGGACAATATGGTGGATGAAAGGGATCGTTTCTTCTTGTCTCCAATGATTAAGTAGACTACAAACCCATCAAATGAATTGGGGATGGCTGATTGGTTGATTCATTCTGGTGACGCTGCTTCCGGAGTTTAGGTGAATATTCATGTCGGAATAGCTGTCGAAATTACTATAGGAATAATCGGAGGGACTCGAACTAGTTGAGGGATTCATCTCGTACGATCAGATGAAGGATTTTCGATAGGAAATAGATTATAGGATGTAGATTAGTACCCTGTAATACATCATTTACATATGCATTTATAATACTAAAATTCCATAAGTTATGGAGGAATCTACGGAAGCTGTCAGGCAAAGGTAACAATAACAGATACGCTAAGATATGAATTTTGTCTATACACTATTCATGCAGTCAATGTAGTAAAACATGTTTAGACTAAGAATAATAAGCAGGTAATTGCCTAAGGATGATAATCAGATGATTTCCGACTAGAAATGATAAGCAAAACTTTTGACATGCAGACATGGTCGAAGTCCAGACTCATTAATGCATCCTAACAACTACTAGTTAGACACACTAATGCAAGACCTGGTTCGCTAAGACCACCGCTCTGATACCACATATAAAGACCCGTCCCAATCCATAAGAACGAATACAATAACATATGATTACATCGCGAGGTATTTGACCTCTATATGATACATTTTACAAACATTGCATTCGTTTTTAAAAGACAAACTTTCTTTACATCGGAAGTTAATGGCATGCATACCATTTCATAATATATCCAACTATAATTGATCTAGTAATAATCTTGATAAATTCAATGACTCGAATGCAACGTCTTTTGAAATATGTCATGAATGACTCCAAGTAATATCTTTAATATGAGCAAATGCACAGCGGAAGATTTCTTTATTACCTGAGAATAAACATGCTTTAAAGTGTCAACCAAAAGGTTGGTGAGTTCATAAGTTTATCATAAAACAATAAAATTCTATAATTTTGATAGACCATAAGATTTAAATGATGCATGGTACAAATGGGCCCGAATCCTATACCCACCTGTAATGTACATGCGATATCTTTTAAATACAGTACACCTTTCTCGTGTACAAAATCATCTTTCATAAATCTTAGTAACCGTACACATATCTCGTGCACAAAAATAACATACACATAACCTGTGTATAAAATCATTCTCTGAATACATAACATTCACTTTTCATTGCTTTCATAGCTTAGCTTGGTAACCAACCTTAACATATAATGCGCATAAAAAAATTCACCAAAACAGAACATCTCGTCTGTATAATAATCAGATAAACTTCGAAGTACTAAACACCACTCCCACTAGCTCTTCGGTCTAGTGAACATTCTGGGTGGGGGTTTTAAACCAAGTAGCTACCTTTAGGATTCGCGTGTATTAGGGCCATACCCGATTCTAATTCTTAGGTTACCAAGCAATAATAATCAGGGGAAAATATATTCATCAATTGGTGGCAATTATCATGTCCACCTAATTTAATAATAATCAACAGAACTTCTGTCTGTATAATAATTCATTCGAGGAATGTTTTGCTTGTGTCTATCTCGTCAAACATTTATAAAAGCATCTCAGTCCAAAAATATAGATTTCAAAGGCATTTAATAAAGAAGTTGTAAAACAGTTATAAAGCAGCGCATGTATTCTCAGTCTCAAAAATGTAAAGAGTAAAAGGGAATCAAATGAACTCACAATACGATATTTTGTAGTAAAAATATGCATACGACGAAACTGAACAATGCAAGGTTGGCCTCGGATTCACGAACCTATAACATTTGTATATCTATTAAAACATATAATCGTAATCGAACAAGTGTGTATATACATTTATAATGACTAATATTTATCTAGTTACATTAATATATATTTGATTAATATTATATTTAAAAATACTTAACTTGTTATATATGAATATCTATATAAGAATGTTAATGTGATTAGTACTTACTTATGTGTAATATTACTAAAAGTATATCTTTATATACGAAATGTTTGTTTGGTAACATAATATCAATAATAGTAATAGAAGTTTTTTTTGATTATAATGTTAATACTACTAATAATAATAACTGTAAAAATAATGATTTTACAAATAATAATAATACTAATGTTTATTTTAATATCTATGATGATAATAATACTACTAATAATAATACTAGTACTTATGATAATAATAAAAATAATAATAAATATAATAATAATAACAACAATAATCTTGATAATCCTATTAATACTAATGATAATAATAATCATAATTTTAATATTTAGTTTTAGTTAATAATAATAATAATAATAGTAATAATAATACTAATAATAATAATAAACTTATAATAACTACCTTAAAGAGTGAGTTCCTAAAAAGATTTGTCCCAGTCCGGAATTGAACCCGCGACCTCCTTCTCGTCTACAAACACTCTTAACCCTTACTCTATTTCGATTTATCTGTTTATTATTCGAAACTTATTTATATTAAACCTAATAATCTATTATCCTCCTCCTTTTACAAACAACCTTCAATCAATCAAAACACATCTTGCACGATTCTCTTTTCTTTTTTATCATGTATCGTATATCGTTGACGTTTATGATTTACAGAATCATCATCATTGTTATTATTGTAATCTTCATCCTTATTCGAATCATCTCCAACTTATCTTCGTTACTCATCATCATTATTGCATCATCATCATCATGTAACTTCATAATCTTAAACTATATTCATCATATTATCATCAAGTATCACATACATTTCATCATGTATCATCTAATCCCACTAGTCTCCATTTCCATGATATGGCCCAACTTCCTTCGGCCCATTATTAGTTTCATAAGTCCAAAGATAAACAATATTTGTGGACTGTCTTGATGAATCCCAACCGAAAAAGAAAAGCAGTCCAACAGTCCATATATAATTTGATTATATGTTGTAATTTTACGGAAATCAGAATATGTTGATGTATACATGGGATTTTCATTACCAACTATAGTGCATCTCCACTAACTCCCTTAATGCTTTAAGTGGTGATATTTAGTTCGGTGATTGTCGGCAAAAGAGAAGAAAAGTAGTTCACAAAAGCAATTTGAATTATTATAATAGATGATGCTTCGATTATATAATAGTTGAATGGTATAATTGCCTTATTTAAATCAAATGGAGTTGTGTTTTGTCGACTACAACCACAAATATGCACTAGTAATTTAAATCAATAATAATCACCTTTTCATTCCTATAATTCTCTTCATAGTAGCCGGAACACTATCATGTAATAATAATAGATGAAGGTTTTTGATGGTTGAAATAGAAACAGCAAGACAGGAAGTGATAGCAGCGAATATGATGATGTTTTTGTTTGGCGTTCAAGGAGTTCTCAAAACAAAACAAAAATATTTAGAGAGAGTGTAGAAAGAGAGAGTGGCGGTTGATGGTTGTATGGGTTGTTTCGATGGTTAACTGCAACAGAAAGTTACCCACACATCTAGCAATTGAAGTTTTGTTGCAAATGGTTTTTACGAAGAAGAAAAATAAATTGGAAAGAGAAGAGAGAGATATATAAAGAGGGATGTGATGATCTAAAAGTGGTGGTGGTGTTTTAACGAGGAAGAAGGTGAGATTCTTGCTTCTGGCCGAACTGTTACACATCTTCAATAATCTTTGTGGTGTCCTTTCGAGCAACAGACATCAGAGAATTAGTTATGGCAATCGTAGCAGGTGGCAGTTGATTATAGTAGTAGTAGAAAAACAAAGTGGCAGAAAAATTGATGGTTAAATGGGTGGTTGTTACTTCTCATGGTGATGGTGGTTTTGATGTGAATGGCCTATGAGTTTCATCGAGTTTAATATATGCGGTAGATAAGTTTCATCGAGTTTAATATATGCGGTAGATAGTTGATGAAGTCCTGGTGTGGAGTTTACGAAGGAATTAGGAAAAAGTCCAGGTTGTAGTGGGATAGAAAATAATAATAGGAGACAAAGGTTAAGGTGATAGTTTACGTTGTGAATGGAATAGCAGATAGTTACATATCAACTAGATATCAACTTTACAGCTCATTTGAATCCACTTAATCCTTGTTTGCTAGCTTGATTTGTACAAAAAGTGAATTAGTCAGAAAGAAAAGTTGAAGTCGACACAACTACTCTTGTTTGTTAATATGACTTATTTGTATTGATCGTAGCAATTTACAGTTTTAAAACAATCTATGGAGCAGTTTGATAAAAGTAAAAAAAAAAACTGAATATAAAACTTATACGTATAGTTATATTATTAAGTGTTATATTTTTTTAGTATATATATCGTGTAATATATCTGTGTATATATATCTGTTTTGTATCTGGATAATGTATATATCTGTATAATGTATCAGCACATATACCTATTGTACATATATCGTATATATATGTATATATATATATATGTATATATATATACATATATATATATATATACATATATATATATATATATATATATATATATATATATATATATATATATATATACATATACATATATATATATATATATACATATACATATATATATACACATATATATATATATATACATATATATATATATATATATATATATATATATATATATATTTTATATATTATAATTAATCTTTTTATTTAATAAATCTAATTATAATAATAATACTCTTAATATTATAATATTAATAATGATGATATAATAATAATAATATTAATAATTTAAAAATCATAATTATAGTAATGATAATAATAGTAATAACAATATTAATGAAAGTTTTTATATTGATACTTATAATAATTTTAATAGAACTAATAATTTATTAATAATGATAATTATAAATTTATACAATAATATTAATGCTAATACTTAATAATATTAATTTTTAATATAATACCCTAATATTATTTACATGCCTATTTATATGGAATGAAATTTTATTATTCACAAATTTCTTATATCATAATATCTATATTAACTTCGAATCTATATATGTATACTCAATATACTATATATATATATATATATATATATATATATATATATATATATATATATATATATATATATATATATATATATATATATATATATATATATATATATATATATATATATATATATATATATATCCATATAATTTACAATTAATTGTTCGTGAATCGTCGGAAATGGTAAAAGGACAAATGCATTGTTGTAAACTATCCCAAAGTTTTCGAGACTCAACATTACAGACTTTGCGTAATCGTGTCGAAATCATATAAAGATTAAGTTTAAATTTGGTCGGAAATTTCCGGGTCGTCACAATCATCATCATCATCATTCGTAAAAGCTAAAGTAAGTTTTCAACAAGAATAGAGATCAAAACAAAAGGCTGACTTCGGGCAGCTGCTATGACCTCTATACAAGCCGAAAAGATGCGTGGTCAGTGGCCAAGGCTCCGTATGTGAGTCCTCTAACCGCTATCCAATTTTCAGATCCTAACTCGATGTCGTTTGACCGTGGTGACGGTTCAAGCGCGAGTAGGTCAGAATTTTTTTAGCACGTCGTTACAAAGGCGTAGTGATTTTCGGAAGGCTATAAATCCTAAACCGTATATCGGATTTAGGCGAGTCTTAAACGAAAAGTCATCTAATTGAAACGAAATATCTGAAAATCAATTTTCCAGAAGTCCCAGGTGTCTGATCAGACCCTGAAAAATAGTAACCAAGTGCTCTAGTGGGTTTCTTGGTGCTTGATGCTCATCACGGTTCTCATCCTTGATGCTTATAAGCTTCAAGTGTACAACTCTTTGATGTTTTAGCATCACTTTGACCAAACATCACTTTGACCAAGTTTCAACCATCAACACACAATGTCAAGACTAAGTAAGAATACAACTCACTTAAGAGTTTTTGAAGAATGATGAACCAAGGTTACATCATGTTCTTAGTCTTAACACCAATACAAGTTCTATCTACAACTAAAGCTACAAACTTTCATTCAATCAAACAAGTAAGAAGATAAATTTGATCAAACAAAGTAATGGAACCCTAAGCTAGAGAGCTTGGATCCTTTTAACAAAAGTTATGAGATTTCAAAGCTAGAAAGCTTGAATCTTTTATGTTCTTGAAGATCTTCAAAGCAAAAGGCTAGATCTTCAAGTTCCATGAAAATCGTAAACACAAGTTTTTATCTTTTAACAAAATAAAAGAGATCATAAGTTAGAAAATTTAGATCTAACAAAAGTAATAAAGATTCAAAGCTAGAAAGCTTGAATCTTGAATGTTCTTGAAGATCCTTAAAGCATGAAGCTAGATCTTCAAGTTTCATGAAGATCATAAACACAAGTTTTGATCTTTTAACAAAAATAAATTGATCTTAAGCTATAAAGCTTAGATCCATCAAAGTAATGAAGATTCAAAGCTGGAAAGCTTGAATCTTTAATGTTCTTGAAGGATTCAAATCAAAGTTTGAATCTACAAGATATAACAAGATCAAAAAGCTAACAAGCTTGATCTTATAAAGATGATGATGATGTCGTGATTTAGAGAAGAAGAAGAAGAAAATTTAAGACTTATAATTTGTAGAGTGAGAAAGAATGGAGAGAAAATTAGAGAGTAAGTGTGTGTAAAATGAGAATGAGATCAAGTGTAAAATGGATGAGAATAGCTTGGTATTTATAGTGGATATTGGTGGTGGTGGCCATGGGTTTATATGAGGGACAAGGGGGACAACTTTTTTCTTTTTGCTTAGTGGTGGTCTAAAGGTGGTGCTTATTGTTAGGATCTCATGCAACATTTGTGATAATAGTTAACAAAAATGCTAGTATGTTGGCTCTTGTAAATGGGTTTTTGTCCTACATCTTAATGGGTCATAATCCATTTAAAATTGGGCTAATTAAATGGTCCATTAGCTAGAGTAGGGTGGGCTAAAGTCCAACAAGGTAGAAATTCCAACAAGACTAACTAGTGAGCATAAGTAAATTACTAAGCGTAATTAAGCAACCAAAAACCTAAGTAATTGTTATTAGGAAATAACAATTAGTATTACATAGTCGTAATATTCCAATTATGACAAAAGTTAAACGTGTACCAAAACATATAGCTCGTTCTAAACGTCAAGTGACACTAACGGTCATAAAAGCATTCGGTGATCAAGTTAAGTAACTAAGTACTTAATGGCACGTTGTATGGTATTAACGAAATTAATTAACATGAAATAAGATCCCATAATATAAGCCAACATAGTATGCACAAATACGCAGTTTCGTGAAAGTAACAAGCACAAAAGTAACATGAAATAAGGTATTCAAATTGGGAGTACGCGTCGCCGTGAGACACGTCCCAAATAACATCAAGATGAGAAAATGTTGGCGGTTTGCCAAATCCAGGTGAATGTGGAATCTCCTGTAAACCGTTGTGGTGGCTGCTTTATTACTGTCCGGAACCAGTACCGGAATAGGATAGCGTCACAGCCTTGTCCTTGTAAATCACGCACCATTCCTATCAGGTTTCCTTTCATCATTTTTATCCACCCACTCATTGGATTTATGGTTAGAACTAGAATAAATAATCTCTAAAACTTTTAAAAACTACATATTCTCTGCGGAATATTTCTGCAGTGAAGTGATGAATCAATACTTCATCGTTTATTGTTGTTGGTACTCCTTGGTATCTATGGTGCGTATGATGTTGATGCTCGAGGTACAGATTGTGATGTTGAGGCTTGTGATGCGGATGTTGTTGGTGGTGGTAATGGTACTGTTGGTGCTGATGATGGTGGTGCTGTTGGTACTTCTAAAATTTGCACCATATTCTCCAAAGCCACAACTCGAGCACGAAGCTCGTTGACTTCTTCCATTACTCCGGGATGATTGGCGTTTGGAACGAGGGATGAATAAAATTTAGAATTCTCGATATTATATAATCGTTGAGAGATATTCTGCATATGAGGGTGAAAATGGTGTTTGGACTGGTTCACCGGTAAGTGCTTCAGGTTCTTCGCCAAGAGGTGAGTTTGGTTAGTGGAAAGGATCGTCTTCTTCTTTTTTCTCCATTGGTTAAGTCGACTATGAACCCATCCCCAATTCAACCAGAATTGATGATGGCTAATTGGTTAATCCATTCCGATCACACTGCTTTCGGAGTTCAGGTAGAAATCCATATCGAAAGAGCTATCGGATTCTGAGGAACTCGAACTAGATGCAGGATCCATCTTGTACAATTAGGGAAATGATTTTTTATGTGAAATAGATTATAGGACTTAGATTGGTAATCTTCAATACATAATTTACATATGTATATATAATACCAAAATCCCATAAATTACGGAGGAATCTTCGGAAGATGTCAGGCAAAGTTTACAGTAACAGATATGCTAAAATATGAATTCGTCTGTATACTATCTATGCAATAAATGCAGGAAAAAGTGTTTAGACTTAAGAATGATAAGCAGGTAATTTTCAACAAGAAATAATAAGTAACACTTTTTGACATGCAGCTAAGGTCGAAGTCCAGACTCACTAATGTATCCTAACAACTATCAGTTAGACACACTAATACAAGACCTGGTTCGCTAGGACCAATGATGTGCGTAGAGGTGTATACGAAATAGTTATATTTTTACTACAAAATACTATTAAATACGATACAATTTTACACAAGTTATTCATTTATTTAAAGAGTGGAAATACCTAAACCTTGCTACAACACTTATAGGCAGTGTACCTAATCGTAAAGTAGTATAGTTTTTAGTAAGTCCAGTTCGTCCACAGGGAACTCGCCAAGTTAAACGCTATATTTTTAAAAAGTATATTTGTATAAAAATATATATATATATAGGAGTAGTATTATTATATTAAAAAGGGGTTTTTACCGTTTAATGACCGGTTTGTCGATTTTAAAACTTTAGTCGCAGTTAAAACCTAATGTAAAATATTAAAAATAAATATAACTTAATTTTAAGGGTAAAGTAAATAACGATAATGAAATTGCGATAAATAAAAATGTGTAAAGTAAATGACAATAAATAAAGTTGCGATAATTAAAAAAATACGATAATTAAAAGTGCAATTAAATATGAAATAAAGGAATTATGCTTATTTAAACTTCTGTAATCATGATGTTTGACGTGTTGATTTTAGTTTATTCCCATGGGTTAATTGTCCTTTGTCCTGGATTATTCAATAGGTCCGTCTGGTTTTTGTCCATAACAGTCCATCAGTCATAAATATAAAGTGCGAGTGTCCTCGTCAAATTATCCTTATATCAGAAGTCAAATATTCCAACTAATTGGGGACTTAAACTATAATTACACCAAGTGTCCTTGTATATAATTCACCCCTGTTTTAATAAGTCCATTAACTATTAATCCATTCCCGTGTACAGTTATATGAACGATTATTAGTACTTATAAATATCCCGCCCATCGTGTCCGATCGAGTGTATATGGTTATTTATAGGTACGTCCAATTGTAAATCTTTATATTAAATTAACAAACTGTCATTTAATTAAACAAATATAAAGCCCATTAATAGCCCAAAGTCTAATTTCCACAAGTGTCGTTCTTTTGTCCAAACCCCAATTATGGTACAAAGCCCAATTACCCCGTCTTTAATATTTAGCCCAACATCATGATTACTTTGGCTTAAATAAGCATAATAATAACTTAGCTACGAGACATTAATTTAAAAAGGTTGAACATAACTTACAATGATTAAAAATAGCGTAGCGTTACACGGGCAGAATTTCGACTTACACCCTTACAACATTCGCTAACATACCCTTATTATTAAAATTAAAATTAAAATTAAAATTAAAATTAAAATTAAAATTAAAATTATAATATATATATATATATATATATATATATATATATATATATATATATATATATATATATATATATATATATATATATATATATACGTTTGAGAGTAAGAAGAGAAAAAGATGTGTTAAGTTCGATCACCAAACTGCTTTTTATAAGGATGTGGCCAGATACTGTTCACCATGCGATCGCATGGGATTTAGGCCTCCAGGCCATGCGATCACATGGCCTCTTTTTCCAGCTCAGGTACTCTTGGCTCCTAGCTTGCCGTCACTTTTAATAAATAATATAATATATAAATAATTTATAAGAATTATTTATATATTATATTATATTTATGTGCATAGTTGACTTGTAATTTTTAGTCCGTTGCGTCGAGCGTTGAGAGTTGACTCTAGTCCCGGTTCGGGATTTTCGAACGTCCTTGCGTACAATTTAATATCTTGTACTTTGCGTTTTACGTCTTGTACTCTTGTAATTTTGAGACGTTTCTCATCAATAATTTGAACCACTTTGATTGTACTTTGTACTTTTGAGCTTTTTGGTTGTTTGAGTCTTCAAATCATCGAATCTGTCTTTTGTCTTCACCTTTTATTATTTAAACGAATATCACTTGTAAATAGAACAATTGTAACTAAAAGCTTGTCTTTCTTGAGGGATAATACTATGAAATATATGTTCATTTTTAGCATTATCAAATATTCCCACACTTGAGCGTTGCTTGTCCTCAAGCAATATAGTCTTGAAATACAAATACTAGAATCACTTCTTTATTCTTCACACTTTGTACATCAGTGATTTCTATACGGCGGTATGAACAATGATAGTAATGTTGTGGTTTACAGTCCCACATGACTATAAAAAATTAGATCCTTAAGGAAATTGGATCTTTATGAAAACATTTGATCTTTTGAAAATTAAATCTAGCTTTTACCCTAGATAAGTTTTCCGGAATAACCCTTCACCGGTGTTTGCAAAATGTTTTTGTGGGTTTGGTGTATTTCAGGTTTAAAAATTTTAGCTCAAAACTTATGGTTTTGTGTCACCCACTTGCTAACCTTGTATTGGGAAAGCAACACGTCTAGTTTACTTGCTCCGTATATTACCTTTTGGTAAACTTCCGTCCGGTTGTAAAGGAAAGCGTTGAACAAGCAACTGTTAAGGCAATGTCCCGTGACATGCTTTTAATTATGGTCTATAACGTGTCGGATTCAATTACTATCCTTTATAGGAGCAATAGTAAAGCTCACCCTTATGGTTTTTCGGTCTGGCACAAGGTCCTGTCTTTGACCATGCTATGCAACCACCGTTCTTACGGTTGACACCCGATTTGGTTCAGGTGACCTAATGAATTCCAGGTGAATTCTTAAGATTTTTACGTTCAATGGTAATGAACGCATTAAAAATGGGTTTTCAGAAAACAAATCGGTTTGTAATTTTGATCAAAATATTTTCTCGTTCAAGATCGAGTTTAGATATCATCGAATTCCATGAGTTTGAATTCTCAATCTTTAAAAGTCAATCTCAAGGATTGAGTAATATCAGTCTTAAAAGCTGATTTTTGATCTTTTAAGGAGATTATCCTTTCTGGGATCTGATTCATTAGTCTTATCAAGCTAATTTTCACGGTGCCCTCCCCATTTTACGAGACATATCCTCTCATGGTTAGGATAAGTCTGACCACTTGGCGACCCTGTTTGATGCTGAGGTCCGTGGATTTCCAGCTGATTTTCGAGAAAACTTTTCAAGGTTTTTCGTAGACTCTACAACTGGTCTGGACGACAACTTCCTGACCTAAATCAAGAAGCGCGTGTATTTTTCGGAAGTCTTTACTTCCTTATAATGATGGAATTGATTCATCGTGTAGATCCATCTTTTCTTTCAAATATATTACAATTTACCGGGTAAAACGGTTAATTTTGTCCAAAACAAAAGTATCTTCAATTATTTGTAAAAATATGTGATATATGTTTTAAACAACTTAGTAAATTTTTCCCACACTTGGCTTTTATTTTCCTTTCTTTGCCTTTTTATTGTCCTCTATTCTATTTTAAATGAATTCTAACATTTTGGGTTGTTTCTCAATTTATGTCCTTTCCGAGGTAACAATAATTTTGGTGTTAACACCTAGTTTTATCGTTCATAAATATGTATAAAAATGATTTTGAATTCATTTATTTGAAAATTTTTACTAGAATTGGTAGTCAGTATATAAGACTAGGGTTGTTCTGTATTATCAGAGAACACTAGATTCTAATACAACTACTGCGTTTCTAGTATTTTTAATGGTAACCAAGTGTATAAGTCAAAAATTTTGAAAATCCAAAATAATTTAACCCCTTCCCACACTTAAGATCTTGCAATGCCCTCATTTGTAAGAAATCAGTAACAATTTAAATTATTGTAGGTGATTAGCGTAGAAAAATGATTAAATTTTACCAAAGTTTCCAAACATATTGGCGTTTGTTTGCTGAATGATAAATGGTGCACATCATTTGTTCATTCTGTCTTGTTGTTACATCACATTTGTTTTTCGTTTTGTTGTCAAAATTAGTTGCTTTTGCTGAACTTAATGCCAGTCTTTGAAAATGCGATGTTTTACCCTGTTGTATACAATTGACAATATACATACATACAAATATAAACATGCATGGTAATTTGAAATGGGACTTAAAATCCCACTTTCAAATCAAATATGAAATATTAGTACAACATAATAAAAATATTAAACATTACAATAAAAGTATCAATATTTGTATATTTAAACATAAATAAAAAATAATAAAAAGATAAAAATCATAAAAATCACCAACGGAACTATATCAATCTGGATAGGGGTTCCACTTCATGTCATCGATCGGGTTCCATGGTTGGTGATAGGTGTACTGGTAGGCCTGGTTAGGGTCGTAGAGAGTATATGGTGGTCTCATCTCGGGCTGGTGTGGAGGATAGTAAGCGGGTCGGGTCGGTACGTAGTGATCCTGAGGTGATAGCCGGCTCATGATCTGACGCTGATGATAGTCCCATCTATCATGCTGTCATTACCTGAAATGCTCGTAATCATTCCGGGCTTGCCACTGCTCGTACCGTCTATGTCTCTCCTCGTTTGTCATTTCTACCTCATCTACACGCTGGTAGACGTCAGTCATAGCCTCCCTAATGACATCCCTAATGTCATCTGCTTCCTCCATTTCCTCATCTGAACCTCTCTCTACCTGAGGATGATTACCAACATTTGGTATTGCCTGATTGCGTCTGCTCTTTAATACCTTAGCACCCTTGTAGACCCTCAATCATAAAGGCTCAACCTGTTCCCTACATACTAAAAGTGGACCCCCTTGATCCCTATCTACACCCAAATACTCTCCAATGAGAGTAACAAAAATACCTCCTCCTATTATTCCCCCTTCCTGTATTCCTTCCACCATCTTAGACAAATAAAAACCAACACAGTAAGGGATATTAACAAAGCCTCTTGGGTCTCGAATACACTTTAGGTAAAATAAATCATGTAAGGTCATTTTCTCCTTTTTGTGACCTCTCTGTGTAATCGAGTTAGCCAGAAATCTATGAATTATACGAAGCTCGGCTCTGTGAATATGTAAGTAGGTGTGTGTTCCTGCCCGCCCAAAAACATTAAAATCTAACATACGCCTCCAGACGGCGTTAGCATCAAAATTCCTATCTACCCTTTCACCATGATAAATCAAATTCATACAATCGGGTAGTAGTAATTCAGTGGGCGTATATATCTGTAAAGTCCTGGCCATGTCCAGCATGGACATCCTGTACATCCTATGGCCAAGTATAAATCTAAGAAAACTTCTATCATCTAACCTATCTACATCCGCATTTAATGCTACAGTACTCATAAGCTCAACACACCATTCCTTATATACAGGTCTATGAATGGTGAATAAATGTTCCCAATCGGAAAAAGAAGAGCTGTCATACCTTTGTATCAAATTCTGTCTAACTGAGTTAGCAAGTTGGACCCTTTTCAAAGGCTCCCAATCGATTACCCTGGGCACTTCTACATTTTTCGGTACCAGTTTGAATTTGTTACTTTGATATGTCGGGTAATCTTTCCAGGTTCGATCAAATCTCAAATTAGGATGCAACTGTTCTTCATGAATCGTTGGGTGTTGTAATATTGGATGCATCGGAAATACTACGTAAGCATCAACATATTCTTGATGCGGATCATAATAAGGTACGTGTTGATCAGGTTGTTGTTGTTGTTCCTGTTGTTGCTCCGGTTCATATTGCATTTCTGGTTCAGGTTCTGGAGCAGGTTGTCTAGATGATGATGATGCACCATCAGTATTAGTAAATCTCTGCAAAACACATTAAACACAAAATTTGTACATCCAAATATGCATTAGTGTTAGCAAAATAACAACTTGAAACAATTACAATAACATGTTTAATCAAAATTAAACTTATACACATTTTCACAATTTTAACAATTCTACACTTTTTTAAATAAGCATATATGAAAATGTTTACAAAGTTCATAAGCATTCAACTCAAATAACATGTTAAAATAATCATTACTAGCAATTAAACAAGTTTCAAATGGCATTTACATCAATTTAATCAAGTTCATGAATTTTATACCTAAAAAGTCCACTTTAATTCTCAAAAATCATGTTTAGGATCAAAGTTTGGATCATTTAGCTATCTAAACATGTTACACTACTTAATTTAGCAATAATTCATGACAAAAGTTGGCCATAACCTGTTTATATCAAAAAGCCACAAATTGCTCAAGAACACAAACCCTAGATTCCTAAAAATTTTGAAGTTTTTAGCTTCAAATCATGTTAAATAGCATCAATCTAGGTTATACATGCATAAAATACTAACAATTTAACTCTAATTACACTAGAAATTAACAAAATCAAATTAAGAAAATTATAGCTCAAGAACACTAAAAATCAAATTTAAAGAGGTTTAGGGGTGAAATTGTTACCCTTCTTGATAAACTTCTTATCAAATTCATGTTTAGAGCGGATTATAGCGAGAAATTTGGTGAATTTTGGTTAAAAATGGCGAATTTAGAGTGGATTTTGGAGAGTGTTCGTGTGTATGTGTGTGTTGGAGTGGGAAGAACAGAACAGCTCGATGGGTTTTTGATTCTGCCCAGTTTTCTCTATCCATGCGATCGCATGGTTTTACTGGCCAAACCCCATGCGATCGTATGGGGTTCTGGTATTTTTTTTTATAAAAACCTTATACTTTTTAAAACAAATAATTAATTAAATATTAAATTTTTTTGTCCTTGTTATTTAGGACGAGGTTGTTTCGGATCATTGTCCTAGTCCGTCCCTTGACAAAATTTTTAAATTTGTCATTATTTTTAAGCGCGGTTTTAAAAGCAAAGATTTTTGGATTTTTTTTATGTTTTTGGCATACTTTAATTCAATAAGATTAAAAATAATGATAAAAATTCTCGTCCCTCCCTTGGGTAGAGCAATTTCGGTTCAACGACCTAGTTTTCAACTCACGACGAATTTTAAAAATCAAATTTTTAACTTAGTGAAATAAAGTACATTTTTGTTTTTAAATTCACACCAAACTTAAATTTAAAATGCATAAAACTAAAAATTCATATAATTAAAATTAAAAAATCACACCAAATTTATATTATATTTTTGTTTTTATACATACAAATTATATTAAAAATATTAATTTTTCAAATATTTACAAACTTAAATATATTAATTTAAAAAGATTACAATATTAATTTAATATTTATATATTAATTTTAAAAAAAATAAGGTAAAAATTAAAAATTAAAAATCTGTTTGGTCTTTTATCCCACTTTAATCAATAAAATATTATCAAAAATATACGCCAATCTTTTCGGTAAAGTAATTTCGGTTCCATAACCTAGTTTTACTCCTGACGAATTTTTAAAATATTTTGGGTTGATTGATTAAAGATATTTATACCTTAAGAATAAACGGTAAATTTCGCAGTGATGTAATAAATTTTTTTATGATATCAATAATTTCAGTTACGCATACCTAATTTTATTGAATACCAATTTAATACTTTATAGCGAATGATTCAGTGTTTATTATCAAAAGGTTAAAAGCAATAAAAATAAAAATAAAAACTGTACATACTTACCTGTGAGAAAGAATTCTCAGAGACCTGCTTTAGCCGACTCATAGGAGAGTCGTGTAATTTGGTTCTCCATAGCTACGTAAGCATAACCTCAAATCTTCAATATCTTTTCTTCTAAACATATAAACGGTCCTTCTCTGCATAGAGTAACAAATTCGGTATTTGAATATATTTGATTATTTGAATATTTACCTTCGTGTGACCATTTTCCGCATTTATAACATCTTTCAAGGTGTCGTGCTCTTCTTTTTGTTGCGGATTTTGATTTTCCTTTACCAAAATGTATCTTATGATGATCTTTCCTGAGTTATTTTCTTACTTCGTCCATTTTTTCTCTTATGAAGGATACCAGTTCACTCGGAAGTGTGTCATTATTACGTTTAGTAATCATAGCATGTAGCATTAGACCATGGTTCAGATCAAAGGAATTCTTCATCTCGTAAAACCTAAAAAAATTAAAAATTCAGAATGGGGGGGGAGAAGACTAGTTCTTTAGGGTCTACTAGGGAAAGACCATTCGGATTCCATTCTCGAGAACTACACGAAAACAGAATATCTAACTCTAACAGAAAATATATATTACCCTAAAAGATTCGAACCTTCCCACACTTAGTTAGCTGTGGTATCGAAATTGTGATTAACTTCATCTTCAACTTCCATTAGATTATATATGTAATGTTTAACTCTGTGACCATTAACTTTAAATTCAATCCCATTTGAATTTATTAATTCTACTGTTCCGTACGGGAAAACTCTTTTGACTATGAATGGTCCAGACCATCTTGATTTTAATTTTCCAGGAAATAGCTTGAATCGTGAATTGAAAAGAAGAACTCTGTCTCCTTTTTTAAATTCTTTTGAACTTCTGATTCTTTTATCATGCCATTTCTTCGTTCTTTCCTTATAGATTAACGAATTTTCATATGTTTCATGTCTTAATTCTTCTAATTCATTTAGTTGACTTAACCGTAGACGTCCAGCTTCATGTAAATCAAGATTACATGTCTTCAAAGCCCAAAATGCTTTGTGTTCAATTTCTACTGGAAGATGATATGCTTTTCCATAAACGAGTTTAAAAGATGTGGTGCCAATTGGAGTTTTATAGGCTGTTCTAAAAGCCCAGTGTGCATCCTCCAATTTCATGGACCATTCCTTCGGATTTGATCCTACGGTTTTTTCTAGAATACATTTTAATGCTCGGTCTGTATTTTCAACTTGTCCACTTGTCTGTGGATGATAAGCGGTTGAGATTTTATGAGTTACTACATATCTTTTGAGAACTTTCTCAAGTTGATTATTACAAAAATGAGTACCCCGATCACTTATTAAAGCTTTCGGTGTTCCAAACCTTGCAAAAAGACGTTTTAAAAAGTTGACTACAACTCGTGCATCGTTAGTTGGGAGAGCTTGTGCTTCCGCCCATTTAGATACATAATCAATGGCAACGAGAATGTAGAGATTATTATGAGATTTTAGAAATGGACCCATAAAGTCAATACCCCAAATGTCAAATACTTCACATACTTGAATGACATTTTGTGGCATTTCATCACGTTGACTTATTTTTCCGGCCCTTTGACAAGCATCACAGGATTTGCAAAGAAGGTGTGCGTCTTTGAAAATTGTAGGCCAATAGAATCCAGCATCGTAAACTTTTCTTACTATGAGTTGAGGCCCATAATGCCCTCATGTTGGTCCTGTGTGACAATGGTTTAAGATTTGACTGGCTTCATTCCCGAATACACTTCGGCGTATTATTCCATCGGGACAACTTTTAAACAAATGTGGATCTTCCCAGAAATAGTGTTTTATATCACTAAAGAATTTCTTTCATTTTTGGTACGGCAACCCTTTTTCAAGGAATCCACATACTAAGTAGTTTGCATAGTCTGCAAACCATGGAATTTCACTATAATCGATCTTTAATAGATATTCATCAGGGAAGTTGTCTTGTATGGCTGATTCATTTAGAACTTCTAATTCAGAATTTTCAAGACGAGAAAGATGATCAGCGGCGAGATTTTCTGCTCCCTTTTTATCTCGAATTTCAATATCGAATTCTTGTAAGAGTAAGATCCAATGGATTAATCTTGGTTTAGCCTCTTGTTTCGAAAATAGGTATCTAAGAGCAGAATGGTCAGTATAGACCACCGTTTTTGCTAGAACGAGATATGAACGAAATTTGTCAAAAGCAAAGACAATGGCAAGGAGTTCTTTTTCAGTAGTTATGTAATTTGTTTGTGCTCCTTGTAACGTCTTACTAGCATAATAAATAGGTTGAAATCTTTTTCAATCTTTTGTCCTAAAACGGCTCCCATTGCAAAATCACTTGCATCGCACATGAGTTCAAATGGTAGATTCCAATTTGGAGTTATCATGATCGGAGCATTAGTGAGTTTTTCTTTAAGAATATTAAAATATTTGATGCATTCATCCGAAAAGATGAATGGAGCATCCTTTTCTAGGAGTTTATTCATAGGAGTGGCAATTTTAGAAAAATCTTTTATGAAACGTCGGTAAAAACCGCATGCCCTAGAAAACTCCTAACTCCTCTAACATTGGTGGGATGTGGAAGTTTAGCAATTACATCTACTTTAGCTCTATCCACTTCAATTCCTTTCTTTGAAATTTTATGACCGAGAACGATGCCTTCTTTAACCATGAAATGGCATTTCTCCCAATTTAGTACTAGATTTGATTGTTCGCATCTAATAAGCATTCGTTCAAGATTAACTAGACATGATTCAAATGTATCACCGAAGACTGAAAAGTCATCCATGAAAACTTCCATGCATTCTTCTATCATGTCGTTAAAAATCACCATCATGCACCTTTGAAATGTTGCAGCGGCATTGCAAAGTCCAAATGGCATGCGTTTGTAAGCAAAAGTACCATAAGGGCACGTGAACGTGGTTTTCTCTTGGTCCTCGGGTGCTATTGGAATTTGAAAGTATCCGAAAAAACCATCAAGAAAACAATAGTAACTATTTTCGGCTAATCTTTCTAACATTTGATCAATAAAAGGTAAGGGAAAGTGATCTTTTCTGGTGGCGTTATTTAATTTTCTATAATCAATACAAACACGCCATCCTGTTACAGTCCTAGTAGGAATAAGCTCATTTTTCTCATTTGTGATGACAGTCATGCCACCCTTCTTAGGTACGCATTGAACTGGGCTTACCCATGGACTATCAGAGATTGGATAAATTAAACCTGCATCTAGCAGTTTAATAATTTCTTTTTAACAACATCTTGCATATTAGGATTTAGTCTTCTTTGGCGTTGCACATACGTTTTATGACCTTCTTCCATAAGGATTTTATGTGTGCAATACGAAGGACTTATTCCTTTAATGTCATGAATCTTCCATGCAATAGCTGGTTTATGAGCTTTCAGCACAGAAATGAGTTGAGATTTTTCATTTTCAGTAAGAGAAGACGATATTATTACTGGTAATTCAGATTCACCATGTAAATAAGCATATTCCAAATGGTTTGGAAGTGGTTTTAACTCTAATTTCGGTGGTTCTTCTATCGATGATTTATATCGATATCTGTCTTCTTCTTTTAGCATTTAAATTTCTTCTGTTGTTGGTTCATATCCATTAGCCATAAGTGTAGCTAACATTTTAGTTTCATCAATTGGTTCAGTTCCTTCTCCTAAAGAACATTCTCCTGTTCCTTGTAATTCTGGAAATTCTTCTAACAATTCTGCATGGGAATCTATAGTTTGAATATATTAACATGTATCATCTGCAGATTTCGGTTGTTGCATGGCTCTATCAACTGAAAAGGTAACACTCTCGTCCTCTATACTTATGGTCAGTTTCTTACCAAACACGTCTATTATTGCTTTGGCTGTGTTTAAGAATGGTCTTCCTAATATGAGAGGAACTCGAGAATCTTCTTCCATGTCCAGAATAACAAAATCTACTGGAAATACTAAAGTACCAACTTTAACTAGCATGTTCTCCATTATCCCTCTAGGATATTTTACTGATCGATCGGCTAGTTGTATACTTATTCGTGTTGGTTTCAGTTCTCCAAGGTCTAGTTTAGCGTATAGTGAATATGGCATTAAATTTATACTAGCACCTAAGTCTGCCAATGCTTCCATTGAACTAAGAATACCCAGAAAACATGAAATCGTGAAACTTTCTGGATCTGATAATTTTTCGGGTATCTTATTGAACAGTACTGTAGAACAATTAGCATTCATAGTAACAGCCGAGAGTTCTTCCATTTTCTTTCTATTTGTGATTAGATCTTTCAGAAATTTAGCATATCTAGGCATTCCTGAAATCACATCAATGAAAGGAATATTTACATTTATTTGTTTAAACATATCCAAGAATTTGGATTGCTCGACTTCAAGTCTCTCTTTTCTCATTTTACTCGGGTAAGGAAGTGGTGGTTGGTATGGTTTAACATAAGGTTTAGCCTTAATTGTGTTATCTTCATTAACCTTTTCAACTACCGGTTCTGTTTCCTTATCTTGCTCAGATTGTGGTTCTTGTGGATTAGGAATAGAGTCATCAGAAATTACAGGCATTTCAGGTGGTTTAAGTGTAATACCACTTCTTGTGGTAATGGCTTTAGCTGTTTCATTCCGGAGGTTAGCATTTGTATCGCTAGGTAAACTTCCCGGTTTTCTTTCACCTATCAACCTTGCTAGGTTGCTTACTTCTTGTTCCAAATTTTGAATAGAAGCTTGTTGATTTCTAAATGCTTGAGCATTTTGTTCATTGGTTTGTTTCTGAGATGTGAAAAACTGCATTTGAGATTCAACTAGCTTCGACATCATATCTTCTAAATTTGGCTTTTTATCATCGGTTTGTGGTGGTTTGTTTTGAAAAATAGGTCTTTGCTGATTGTAAGTATTATTGGATACTTGTTGATTGCTAGGACCTTGTTGGTTGTTGTATGGACCATTTCGATTATAATTCTGGTTTTGATTGTAAATTGGTCTTGGCGGTTGATAATTATTCTGATAATTATTTCCAGGCCTTTGGTTCATGTATGAAACATTCTCTCTTTGTTCCATTGTTGGTTCAATACTGAAACAATCTTTTGTCAAATGTGGTCCTCCACACTGCTCACAACTAATTCTTATTGAGTGGATATCTTTAGTCATCTTTTCCATTCTTCTCTCAACAGCATCTATCTTTGCAGAAATGGAATCAAAGTCATGGCTAGAATCGGCTCTAGCTGCTTTAGATGATCTAACGATATCTTTTTCTTGGTGCCACCCATGTGAGTGGGAAGCAGTGTTATCAATAATTTTGTAAGCGTCAGTTGCGGTTTTCTTCATAATGGAACCACCAGCTGCTATATCTATGTCTTTTCTTGTAGTGATGTCGCATCCTTGGTAGAATATTTGTACTATTTGACAAGTGTCTAAACCATGTTGCGGACATCCTCTCAATAACTTTCTAAATCTTGTCCACGCCTCATATAGAGTTTCATTTGGCTTTTGTGTGAACGTAACAATTTCTCCTTAAAGTCTGACGGCTTTAGATGCCGGAAAGAATTGTTTAAGAAATTTTTCAACTAAGACGTCCCGTGTATCAATCGCCCCTTCAGGTAACGATTCTAACCAATCTTTGGCTTCTCCCTTTAAAGTCCAGGGAAATAACATGAGATATATCTGTTCATCCTCCACTTCTCTGATTTTAAATAGAGTACAGATTCTATTAAAGGTACGAAGATGTTCGTTTGGATCTTCCTTCGGCGCACTACTAAATTGGCATTGATTAGTCACCATGTGTAGGATTTGTCCTTTGATTTCATAATCTGGCGCATTAATGTCAGGTTGAGTAATTGCGTGACCTTGGCCAGTGCGTTTAGCTCTCATTTGGTCTTCCATACTTAGAGGTTCCAGATTTTCCATGATTGAATTTGTTGAATCTGAATCACTAGAGGATTCTGATTTAATGGGTTGTTCCTCTACAATCTCTGTTTGAATGATTGGTGGTTTCGGAGGAAAGATTAGTGGTTCAGGATCTCTGAATTGTCCCTGAATATCCTCCGGATTCTCAATTGTGAGGTCGGGTTCAAAAAATGGATTATCGGAAATTTGAATTGGAGTACTTGGTCGACTGGATGACGATTCTAAAGAAAAATCAACGGCGACAATATTTGTTAGATGTCTTGATCGAGTTACAGGTGGTGAAGGTATAAAAGGTGGTGAACGTTTTGCTCTGTGCATTCACTGAATATCCTATTAGTTATAAAAGATAAAAATTATGTAAGCTATCAAATTAATAGACTTTTCTGCTTTTGCCCACGTTTCGAATAGCCAAAAGATGTAGCAGGGAGCCAGAACCCTTTAAATCGGAAGCTCACAACTCAGCCACTAACAAATCCAACTATTACTACGAAGCAGAAAATTTTGGATGTCTATCAATTTAACCACTTAAAATAATTTTTCATTGAAATTTAAAGAAATTTTAGAGAAGAAATATCTATGTCCTAAAAACTAGAGCGGTGAGAAATAAGAAAGAAAAAGAGCGCGTCGGAAAACGTCGAAAAATAAAAGGTCGAAAAATAATAAAAAGAACGTAGCACGTCGAAACTTAAAAGTCTAAAAACTAAAAATTAAAACTTACGTCTAAAGGTATTAAAGCTTAAAAGAAATTCTATATCCAAAACGATATAAACTTAAAAAGTACTAAAATTTATAAAACGGCGTCGCAAAATTCTAAAGCACCTAAATCTTAGTCTAAAGAAAAAGTACTTAAGGGATTTTATGGCAAAGCTTAAAAATCTAGAAATAAAAATAACTACGGCAAAAACTATGACTTAGAACTAAATACGAACGAAAAATACAAATATTACGCTAAAACAAATAAAAAGATACAAAATATAAAAATAAACTTAAAGTTGTAAAAAGTACAATTTTTATAAAAATATTATTTTTATATTGTTTATTTATAAAAGTAATAATTTAATATAGTTAATAAAACTAATTAAAACTAAAAATAAAAATGAAATCTAAAAACTAAATTAATATTAGAAATTAATTAACTAATAAACCCTAATTAGGGTTTTAATAATAATAATAATAATTAATTCGTAATTAATGCAGTACTAGGATCAGATGTGGCGTGTCAGATCAGGCCATGCGATCGCATATTCTTTGTGTTATAAATCCATGCGGTCGCATGGTGTAGGGTTTCGGGCCTGATGTTGGGCTGCTACAGTACCAGGCCGAGTGATTACTTATATTTTTTTTTCTGTTTTATATTTAATTTTCTGTTTTTATAAAATATATATATAAATAAAAACTTATATTTTAAGAACTAAAATAATAATAAAGAAACTTTAAAATTTTATATATATTTAACAAACTATTAAAAATATATAATTTTTGTTTTTCTTTTTATATTTTTGTATTTTTAATAATTAAAACGTAAATTTTTATAAAACTAAATTAAAAATGTCTTTTTTTATATAGCGTTGCGCTTTCGGCGTTTAGAACTCCCCGGCAGCGGCGCCAAAAATACTTGATGTGCGTAGAGGTGTATACGAAATAGTTATATTTTTACTACAAAATACTATTAAATACGATACAATTTTACACAAGTTATTTATTTATTTAAAGAGTGGAAATACCTAAACCTTGATACAACACTTATAGGGAGTGTACCTAATCGTACAGTAGTATAGTTTTTAGTAAGTCCGGTTCGTCCACAGGGAACTCGCCAAGTTAAACATTATATTTTTAAAAACTATATTTGTATAAAAATATATATATAGGAGTAGTATTATTATATTAAAAAGGGGTTTTTACCGTTTAATGACCGGTTTGTCGATTTTAAAACTTTAGTCGCAGTTAAAACCTAATGTAAAAAATTAAAAATAAATATAACTTAATTTTAAGTGTAAAGTAAATAACGATAATGAAATTGCGATAAATAAAAATGCGTAAAGTAAATGACAATAAATAAAGTTGAGATAATTTAAAAAATACGATAAATAAAAGTGCAATTAAATATGAAATAAAGGAATTATGCTTATTTAAACTTCCGTAATCATGATGTTTGACGTGTTGATTTTAGTTTATTCCCATGGGTTAATTGTCCTTTGTCATGGATTATTCAATATGTCCGTCTGATTTTTGTCCATAACAGTCCATCAGTCATAAATATAAAGTGCGAGTGTCCCCGTCAAATTATCCTTATATCCGAAGTCAAATATTCCAACTAATTGGGGACTTAAACTATAATTACACCAAGTGTCCTTGTATATAATTCACCCCTATTTTAATAAGTCCATTAACTATTAATCCATTCCCGTGTCCGGTTAAATGAACGATTATTAGTACTTATAAATATGCCGCCCATCGTGTCCGATCGAGTGTATATGGTTATTTATAGGTACGTCCAGTTGTAAATCTTTATATTAAATTAACAAACTATCATTTAATTAAACAAATATAAAGCCCATTAATAGCCCAAAGTCTAATTTCCACAAGTGTCATTCTTTTGTCCAAACCCCAATTATGGTACAAAGCCCAATTACCCCGTCTTTAATATTTAGCCCAACATCATGATTACTTCAGCTTAAATAAGCATAATAATAACTTAGCTACGAGACATTAATTTAAAAAGGTTGAACATAACTTACAATGATTAAAAATAGCGTAGCGTTACACGGACAGAATTTCGACTTACACCCTTACAACATTCGCTAACATACCCTTATTATTAAAATTAAAATTAAAATTATAATATATATATACGTTTGAGAGTAAGAAGAGAAAAAGATGTGTTAAGTTCGATCACCAAACTGCTTTTTATAGGGATGTTGCCAGATACTGTTCACCATGCGATCGCATGGGATTTAGGCCTCCAGGCCATGCGATCGCATGGCCTCTTTTTCCAGCTCAGGTACTCTTGGCTCCTAGCTTACCGACACTTTTAATAAATAATATAATATATAAATAATTTATAAGAATTATTTATATATTATATTATATTTATGTGCATAGTTGACTTGTAATTTTTAGTCCGTTGCGTCGAGCGTTGAGAGTTGACTCTAGTCCCGGTTCTGGATTTTCGAACGTCCTTGCGTACAATTTAATATCTTGTACTTTGCGTTTTGCGTCTTGTACTCTTGTAATTTTGAGACGTTTCTCATCGATAATTTGAACCACTTTGATTGTACTTTGTACTTTTAAGATTTTTGGTCGTTTGCGTCTTCAAATCGTCGAATCTGTCTTTTGTCTTCACCTTTTATTATTTAAACGAATATCACTTGTAAATAGAACAATTGCAACTAAAAGCTTGTATTTCTTGAGGGATAATGCTATGAAATATATGTTCGTTTTTAGCATTATCAACCAACGCTCTGATACCAACTGTAACGACCCGCCAAAATCGGTTTTGACGTAGTACATTATTCACCGGTTTCATTGCGAGGTATTGACCTCTATATGATACGTTTTGTAAACATTGCATACTTTTGAAAAGGCACACCATAAATGAATATCTAAATCCAAGGTTTTTGACATCTGATGATTTCTACATATAGGCAATCACCGTAAATAATAGTTTACAATAATACATCCGTTAACAATGCAGTCAAAATAAGATACATGGTGATGATTTTGTGAATGCAAAGTTTTCTCTAATAAAGCATGTATGACTCCATGCACATAGCTTGTATAATTTATAAGCAAACAGCGGAAGGCTTCTAGGGACCTGAGAATAAACATGTCATACCTCCAAATAGGACCGGGGAAATATGACTTCACAATATCACAACACAAGTATGTAAAAACGAGAACGACTCTATATGTGATGTTTTATTTGATAACCAATGTACTAAAGCAGCGGAAAGTATTATGTCATTACAATAAATTTTCTAATGCAATAATATGAATGTATAAATGCGGACTCCAAAAGCAGCAAAGTCCAAATAGCAAATAATCTATAGCAACCTTCACTTGAGACAAAACATGCTTAAAGTGTCAACCAAAAATGGTTGAGTGAACAACATAGGTTTATCAATAATAACCAAGTTTTTAGACCACAAGATTTAATTATAAAGTTTAATCAGTCTGGTGGTAGTGCTGGTGTATATGATATCGATACTAACCATAAGTTACCCTAAACACATCACGTTCGTGTCGTGTATCATTATTATGTATCCATTGACCAACGGTCATCCGGATAGAGACGTCACTCTCCATAGCGCTATTCACAATAACTTAGCTTGCCTTTATACGTAGCAATTAACGATATCATGGTAGGGATTTAGAATGAATCAAAGCATGTTAGCAACAGTTTGAACTAATCAAAATAAAGTTTTCGAGTACTTGTGTCTAAGCGTAAAACAGTTTGAAAGCAAGCATGTGTCTCACCCCAAAGTTTATAAAACTGTTAAGAAATAGTAAAAAGAGGGGCTATGAAGTTCACCTTAATAGCAGATAGATATTCCACGCAAGTTATATGATCGGAGTGTTGAACACAGAGATCTCAACCTAGAGATATTATGTTTGATTAGTTAATGTCTAATAGACATAATTCTGTTTATTAATATAGCAAACTATATTAACAGTGACCGTTCTCGAGAAAAGTTATATTTATATAAGTGATAATATACTTAATGTACTTAAGTGTTACTATATAGATAAGTGTATAAGTTATACTAATAATTGTATTATTAGTCTTTAATGATTCAACTATTATATAACTTATCATTATATGTTACATATATAATTATACCTATGCGATACATACATATATATACATTCTTTATTTATTATTATACATGTATGTGTTCATAACTATATGGTATATATATATATATATATATATATATATATATATATATATATATATATATATATATATATATATATATATTAGATGTAGGTGTTACATATATATAAGTGTAAGATGATACATATATATACACTTATTACTTTTCTTATTATTTACTAACCTTATATAACTTGCATGATACACATTCATACATTCATACACACGTACATATAAATACATATATACATATACATATACACGTATGTATATATCTAAATACATACACAAGCATATATCTACCTATACTTATGTACATACATACGTATACATGCATGCATGTATGCATGTATACCATTATCATTATTATTTACCTTAATCATAACGTAAACATCTAACTCTTATCATCTATTTTAACTCATCATAACCCTTTTTTTTATATTTAATATATAAATCATACTTATTAAACTAGTTTCTTATCAATCATAATTTTATCTACATTATTAATAACTAAATCTCATTAACCACCTTTTATCAATTCATATTCATAATCTTTTATCATATTTGTATCCTTATGATAATTATCATTTTTCAACCCTAACCATAATCTTTTATTATTATGATCACCATACATAACCTTAACCTTTCACTAAAGCTTTTAACCATTTAATCACCTATTATTTATATCAAGATCCAATCTTTAACCTTATCACTAATAATCACAATACTTGTTCTTATAATTATTCTTTTTACTCATTCATTAACCATATTCATAATCATCTACCATCATGACCATATTTAAATCAATAACTTAATCATAGTACTTATAACTTAAAAGTAATTGATTTAAAAGTAAGATTGAACTAGGGTTTTAGGACTACCTTATGAGGATTAAGATCAAGAATGATGAGGGATGTGGACAGCACAGAAAAAGTGAACCCAGCAGGAACAATTCGACCCAAAACAGGAGTCTTCTTGGACTGGTTTCGTTCGACAGAAAACAGCAAGCAAAACCAAAAAAAAATGCAGCAACATGGTTGATTCCTGGGCTGTTTTGAAGGCGTGTTTGCAGCAGGAAAACATGAGGTTAAATGCTGTTAAGGTGGCGGTTTTACAGTAGCAAATCAGGACGACTTTGGGCTATTTTTGGATAGTGAAAATTAGCAGAAACAGGAGGGGTTTAATGGTGGTTGTAGGCTGCGAAAATCACAGCAGAAGGGCTGTGATTGTGGCGAGTTTTCAGCTGCCAAAATACAGCCTATTTGGGTCGGTTTTGTCGCCCAGAAAACAGCAGCAGATAGTCAACTTAGAGGGCTGTTTGGGCGGTGAATTGCAGCAGAAAAATAGTAGGTTAATGGGCTGTCTTATGGGGGTTAAAGTCGACTGCAGATGGTACAAGAAGATGGCGATTTAAATGGCTAAAGGAGGGCTATTTTTATGATGAGTTGTGAGTCGATGCAGGAGGGTGTGAGGGGTTGTTTGTGAGTCGACTAAGGTATGTTTGTGGGGAGGTTAAATCTGCCGAAAACAAGCACAAAGGAGAGGGTTTGAGTGTGTATTTGGAATGCAAATTATGAAAAGAAAACAAAGCCATAGGTTCCTTTTATAGAGGTGGATTAGAGTCCTAATCTCATTAAGATTATTAGAGTTTACTTGATGGTCAAGAACTTGGATTAGATTAGGATAAATTTTGCTTAGTGATCAAGTTTTATTTTTTTTTTAATTACTTCCTAGCCGATTTATTATTTACATTGTTATTATTTATTTATTTATTTCTTTTTTTTCAGCAATGTATATATATCTACATATATATATGTATATATATTTTTTACTAATTGTTATGTATCATTAATTTATCATTTTGGTTCTACAAGTTCAATTGATTTTACTTGTTTCCCAATTGTTTTCATAGTTTAATAAAAATGACACAATTTATTATCTACTTAGTTTAGTACATATATTTTAATTTTTAAAGCTATTTATATAACTGTAGTTTTGTTACAGCACTATATGTACTTATATATTTATATATATATATAGAATAATTTGATTAGTGTTAGGGTTTACAATATTAGGGTTTATATTATTAATTTAATATTAGGGTTAGGGTTTAAGGTCTTCAATTACGAGCATTAACTAATAAGCATTTACTCGAGCACTTATTATATCTGAAAATAACCCTAAGGATATACACAGGATAAGACAATGAAAATCCTATGGAAAAAAATCTGGTACATTCAGAATGGAAAAGTGAGGGTTGTTATAAAACATGCTAAAAGTGTCAACACAAAGGTTGGTGAGTTCATAGTTTTAATATTGCGCATAATCTGTATATAAAGGTGGACCATAAGATTTCAGTTATTTCATCCAAAATGTTTATCAAAATATTCTACGAAATTGAGCATCCTGGTAACTAAACTTAACGTATATATAATAAGTACCCATGTTTTAAGATACATGCAACCAACATGTACAATACACGCAAACAAACGTGTACTAAACTCAAATAGCATACATCCGCTTTATAGTTCAGGCTAGGGTCTCTATACCTGGAACAGACGGGGATGTCAAGCCCTATGGATTCATATACAACTATTCGCGCTCACCATTTCTTATAACCGTCAGCTACTAGTTACCAAAGCTAAGGGATTTTCGATTCAAACTCAGTGTAGAATTAAGTATGTACTTGTGTCCATTGTGTATAAAATAAAATGCATGTATTCTCAGCCCAAAAATATAGATTGCAAAAGCAATTAAAAAGAGATCTATAAACTCACATTTCAATACTTAGATTCAATATTGTAGGTAAAATATGCATACACAATGGTAGTGACGAACACATGATTGGCCGCGGACTCACGAACAATATCCCCGAATAATACCCATAAATTCCTTAGTTTAAAACGGTTTGAAACCCGAATTAAAAACACTCGTATATAACCTTGATTATAGAATATTTCTACTAATTTTAATATGAAGAAAAATAAATAAATAATTAATACGGAGTTATAGGAATGATGTCATTATGAAGATGAATTTAAAGCAGAACTAAACGCACTCTTAGGTGCTTGGATCTTTTTTTTTTAAAGCAAAATTTAACCCATTTTGTTATGTAATTACGTGTGTGCAAGTGAAACAGAAAAAGAAAGAAAATAAAGTACATAGTGAGTGTGTGTTCTCCAAATAAACCCGAAATGTATATCTATATATAAGCACTCGGTTCACAATTTAACATAAAAAAATATATATGCAACGTGTAAAGGAAGTGTTGAAAACGAAGTGTACATCATCTTTATATCAACCGGTTCCCAATTTAATATATATATATATATATATATATATATATATATATATATATATATATATATATATATATATATATATATATATATATATATATATATATATATGCAACTTGTATATAAAAGTTAAACAAGTCGTCACTCTCGTTTGCCGACATTTTACTCCCATTTGCAAAATATATAAATATAATAAATAAATATAATAATAATATAATAAATATAATAATAGGATAATTTAAATATAATATAATAATATAATAAATTAATAATATAATAAGTCAAAATTTTCTAGGTCATCTTAGTACCTACCCGTTAAAGAAATTTCGTCCCGAAATTTGACAGAGGTCGTCATGGTTGATCGTAAGAATATTTTTATGAAGAATATAAGTTGAAATTAAGAGTTTTATCACCATTAAGTAATATGGCTAAAACAATTAGATTACTCGAAGCGTATGAGAGGATCTATCGCAAAAGAGTGAAATGATGAAATCAAAGATTCATCTTAACTCTTGACGTAGTCACGGTCGATTTCCGTGTTTTAAGGAAGTTAAAGAAGATTTTCGTAATCTATATAAGATTTAATTAAGAAAATTAGGATCCTCTTTGATCAAATGCGATATCTGCCTCGATTGCTATGTCTGATGTTTCGCTATAAATTAACCTCTTCCGTTTCATTATTCTCACTATTCCTATACTTTCTTCCTTATTTCATACTTTCAAAAGATTGTGAAAATGCTTAATCCAGTTCTGATCCTTGATATTTTCTTGGCTATCGTATCCTTCATTCTTCTTTTTCATCTGCCACCGGAGGAATTTATTTTCTTCTACTATTACATTGGGGTTATATTGTTTTTAATTCTCCCGTGTCTTTACGTTGCAATACGTATTTATATATACGGTTTGTAATTTATATGTTGTCGTCGTGTTTATATATTCCCTTATATTTCAATGCTTCATGTTTTTGTTTTTCTTCCCGACTTTAAGTAAAGCGATCAAGACGTCTCGGATTTGTAGAGTAAATCTCTGAATTACGAATGAAGATGACTAATGTTCTAAGAAGGAAATGGTAATAGCACAATCTAATTTGTTAATTTACCAGAAAATCACGGACAAGATAGAACTATCAAGAAATTATTTTCTTGATATGTTTAGAGGTTAAATAGAATGAAAGAGTTATGTAACATGGCACATGATGAGGGTAAGGTCTGTGAACCCTCATCACGTTCCATTAGAAACTGAACATGACTTACTGTAATATAACCACGTTGGCCAGGCGTCATTATATTATACTAATTCAAGCTTCAATTCCCTACACTTCTACAGAAACTATTCATAATTCAAACTCGAATTTTTTTTAAAGAATATAGATACTAAAACAGTTTCCTTTATGATGTAATACAGATAGCACGAGGAGATAAGTGATTTTATACAAGAATAATTATGAAGGTATCCCCAGAAATATCGAGGATATTTATACTTAAAGATACGATGATATCTTACAATTAATAAGATCGAAGGATGATGAAGAAGATTTGTCCGTAAAGGTTTAGAGTAAGGAGCAAGGTATTCGCTAAAGATTTTAGCAGATACTGAATCATCTGGATTCTTTGAAGGCAGGTTTAGTCTTTGTAATTTGTCCACAGCCTCCTTCATGGTTTGCTTAATCCGTTTTTCAATACCAAATTTTCTCATTTTCTGAGCTTTTTCAACACACTACTCTTTATCATCAAACTTTCAACTGTTAAGGTCGTTTATAGTTTTTGCTGCTTCATTAGCATTTTCCAAAATTCGGAGAACTAATTCGCAGTTTGGGGTGCTTTTCAGAATTCCAGAATTGAAGTACGTAAGTCCATGAGATAGACATTATATGTATATATATAACTGTTGACATAGAAACGTTGCGAAAATCAAAAATGATGATTGAAGCTTCTCGGTATTTGGTATGGCAACTATCGTTACAAGATGCAGATGAGTACATGATAGGGTTTCAATGAATAAATATAGTAATTTTTTTCCAGAGAGTCTTAAGTCAAAGAGTAATGAAGCTGTTGGTATGTTTACTGTTAATATGGTGAAATGTAAAAGGTTTCCCGGTAATAATGACATATAGGGCAACGTATATATTAAGTTTATAATAAGGCTAATCCGAATGAAAAGTTGAAGTTGACTTGTTGAAAGTGTGATAAAATGGATACTTTGAAAAGGGATTGCAAGTTTATTTCCGGTAATAACAATGCCAAAGGATCTAACGTAGATACGGTTTAAACTTTTACTTAGGTTCTGAGAGTTTTCCAGGTGTATAACTATATGCATAACTCTTTCTTTTCGTAGATAACACGTGGTTGGATCATCCTCTCGATTGTTTTTTAATTGAGGTTTTTTCAAGAATCATGAAGGGTTTGAACGCAAATTGTAATCGTCAATATACATAAGATGTTCTAGAATTTTGAATGATAAGAATATTTTTCTGGGTTTTAAGAAGAAAAGCGATGTTCTAGTACAGTTTTGAAGTCACAGTATAGTTTGAAATATGTAGGAATCTAAGAGTGATGTTATCTGTTATATCTTGACTTGGACTCTGATCTGTTAAAATCAGAATATGTAATTGAATTTAAACGAGAAAGGTTGTTCTGATTTCTATGAAAGAATGCATATCATTGTGGAAGTAGTGAGCATAGTTTAATGATTATTGAAAATTAAAGAATGTACAGTGTAACATATTAATGTGAAATTTAAATATTCTCTAAGGTATTTGATAATGCTAACAACGAACATATATTTTATAGCATTATCCTTCAAGAAAGATTAGCTTTTGGTTACAATTGTTCTATTTACAAGTGATATTCGTTTAAATATTAAAAGGTGAAGACAAAAGATAGATTCGACGAATTGAAGACGCAAATCACCAAAAAGCTAAAAAGTACAAAGTACAATCCAAGTGGTTCAAATTATTGATGAGAAACGTCTAAAAATGACAAGAGTACAAGTCGTGAAACGTAAAGTACAAGATATTAAATCGTACGAAAAGGCGTTCAAAAATCCGAAACCGAGACATGAACCAACTTTCAGCGCGCGACGCAACGGACCAAAAATTACAAGTCAACTTATGCACAAGAATATAATATAATATAATATAATATATAATTAATTATATATATTATTATATATTATATTTATAAGCAGCCCACATTTAACTCAAAGAGATGAGCTGGAATGCAAAAAGCTCCGCGCCTGCGGAGCTATGAAGCAGAAAAATGCCGCACTCGCGGAGATGTACAGTTCAACGTGGGCCTATAAAAGGCAACGATTTCTGCTCGATCAAACACACCTTTTTCTTTTCCTTTCTCATATCATATATATATATAATTATAATTTTAATTTAAGATTAATAATAATAATAATAATAAGGTTATGTTGGCGAATGTTTTAAGTTTGTAAGTCGAAATTCTGTCCGTGTAACGCTACGCTATTAATAATCATTGTAAGTTATGTTCAACCTTTTTAAATTAATGTCTCGTAGCTAATTTATTATTATGCTTATTTAAGCCGAAGTAATCATGATGTTGGACTAAATATTAAGATTGGGTAATTGGGTTTTGTACCATAATTGGGGTTTGGACAAAAGACCGACACTTGTGGAAATTGGACTATGGGCTATTAATGGGCTTTATATTTGTTTAACTGAATTAAAGTTTGCTAATTTAATATAGAGATTTACAATTTAACGTATCTATAAATAACCATATACACTCGATCGGACACGATGGGCGGGATATTTATAAATACCAATAAATGTTCATTTTACCGGACACAGGAATGGATTAATAGTCAATGGACTCATTAAAACAGGGGTAGATTACATACAAGGACACTTGGTGTAATTGTTAATAAAGTATTAAAATCTTATTACAGTTTAAGTCCCCAATTAGTTGGAATATTTGACTTCGGGTATAAGGATAATTTAACGAGGACAGTCGCACTTTATATTTATGACTGATGGACTGTTATGGACAAAAACCGTATGGACATATTGAATAATCCAGGACAAAGGACAATTAACCCATGGTAATAAATTAAAATCAACACGTCAAACATCATGATTACGGAAGTTTAAATAAGCATAATTCCTTTATTTTATATCTCATCGTACTTTTAATTATCGCAATTTTATTTATCGTCATTTTATTTATCGCACTTTTTAATTATCGCAATTTTATTATCGTCATTTACTTTACGCTTTAAATTAAGTTATATTTATTTTTAATATTTTACATTAGGTTTTAATTGTGACTTAAGACATAAAATCGACAAACCGGTCACTAAACGGTAAAAACCCCCTTTTTATAATAATAATAATAATAATAATTATATATATATATATATATATATATATATATATATATATATATATATATATATATATATATATATATATATATATATATATATATATATATATATATATAAATATAGTTTAAAAATATAGCGTTAAACTTGGCTAGCTCCCTGCGAAACGAACCGGACTTACTAAAAACTACACTACTTTACGATTAGGTACATTGCCTATAGTGTTGTAGCAAGGTTTAGGTATATCCATTCAATAAATAAGTAAATAAGTTGTGTAATATTGTAGCATATTTAATAGTACTTCGTAATAAAAATATAACTATTTCGTATACACCTCGCATAACATCAAGTATTTTTGGCGCCGCTGCTGGGGAACACTCAAACGCCGAAGCGAAACGTTATAAAAAAAGAGAAAAATATATATCTATATTTTTAAGAGTTAAAAATAAAAAGTTCATATTTATTAAAAGATCTAAAAGCTAATAAGTAATTTTTTTATAAGTTTTATTATATTTTTTTATAAATTAAAAAGTTAAAAATCAAGTAAAACAAAAAAATATTAAAATCTGAACCTGCGTAATTTGAGCCTGCTACTCATTTAAACCTGCATACTCCGCACTCGTGGAGATTTTGGGCAGCTAGGATCCGCACTCGCGGAGCTGTCTGACAGCTGCAACCTGGTACGTGCATTAATTACGGTTTAGGGTTTAAATTTAATCATTATTATTATTAATTAACCTAATTAGGGTTTTAGTTTAATATTAATTAGTTTTAGTTTAATTAAATTTGTATTTTTAAGTATTAGTAAGTTTTATTACTTATATAATTAATACTTTTATAAAATAATAATATAAAAATAATATATTTATAAAAATTGTATTTTTATAACTTTAAGTTTTATTTTTATATTTTTATCTTTTTATTTCATTTAATCGTAATTTGTATATTTATCGTTCGTATTTAGTTTAAACTTAGTTTTTGCCGTAGTTATTTTATATTTCTAGACGCTTTAGAATTTTACGACGTCACTCATCGCTTTAATATTTAATAGAATTCAGTGCCTAATTAAGTTATTGCCATTTTGGATATAGAATTCCTTTTAAGCTTTAATACATCTAGACGCAACTTTTAATATTTAGTTTTTAGACTTTTAAGTTTCGACGCTTTACTTTCTTATTTTTATTTTTCGACGTTTTTCAACGCGCTCCTTTTCTTTCTCATTTCTACGCTCTAGTTTTTAGGACATAGAATTTTCTTTATTTTCTTTAAACTTCGACGAAAAAAAAATTATTTTAAGCGGTTAAATTGATAGACATTCAAAATTTTCTGGTTCGTAGTAATAGTTGAATTTGTTAGTGGCGAGTTATGGGCTTCCGATTTAAAGGGTCCTGGCTACCTGCTGCATCTATTGGCTATTCGAAACGTGGGCAAAATCAGAAAAGTCTATTAATTTGATAGCTTTAATCATTTTTATTTTTATAACTAATAGGATATTCTGTGAATGCACCGAGCAAAACGTTCACCACCTTTCATACGTTCACTACCTGTAACTCGATCAAGACATTTAGCCAACATTGTCGTCGTTGATTTTTCTTTAGAATCGTCATTTAGTCGACCAAGTACTCCAATTCAAATTTCCAATAATCCATTTTTTGAACCCGACCTCATAATTGAGAATCCGGAGGATATTCAAGGATAATTCAGAGATCCTGAACCACTAATCATTCCGTCTGAACCACATATTACTCATCTAGAGATTGTCGAGGAAGAAACCATTAAGTCAGAATCCTCTAGTGATTCAGATTCAACAATTTCAATCATGGAAAATCTGGAAGATCGAATGAGGGCTAAATGCACTGGCCAAGGTCATGTCATTACTCAACCAGACATTAATGCACCAGATTATAAAATCAAAGGACAAATCCTACACATGATAACTAATCAATGCCAATTTAGTGGTGCGCCGAAGGAATATCCAAACAAACATCTTCGTACCTTTAATTGGATCTGTACTCTATTCAAAATCAGAGAAGTTGAGGATGAACAGATCTATCTCATGTTATTTCCCTGGACTTTAAAGGGAGAAGCCAAAGATTGGTTAGAATCGTTACCTGAAGGGGCGATTGACACATAGGATGTTTTAGTTGAAAATTTTCTTAAACAATTCTTTTCAGCATCTAAAGCCGTGAGACTTCAAGGATAAATTGTTACGTTCACGCAAAAGCCAAATGAAACTCTATATGAGGCGTGGACAAGATTCGGAAAGTTTTTGAGAGGATGTTCTCAACATGATTTAGACACTTATCAAATAGTACAAATATTCTACCAAGGATGCGATATTACTACACCAAAAGACATCGACATAGCAGCTGGTGGTTCCATTATGAAGAAAACTGCAATTGAAGCTTACAAAATTATTGATAACACTGCTTCCCACTCACATGAGTGGCATCAAGAAAAAGACATCGTTAGGTCATCTAAAGCGGCTAGAGCCGATTCTATCCATGACTTTAATTCCATTTCCGTAAAGTTAGATGCTTTCGAAAGACGAATGGAAAAGATGACTAAAGATATTCACGCAATACGAATTAGTTGTGAGCAGTGTGGAAGACCACATTTGACAAAAGATTGTCTCAGTATTGAACAAACAATGGAACAAAGAGAGAATGTTTCATACATGAACCAAAGGCCTGGAAATAATTATCAGAATAATTATCAACCGCCAAGACCAAACTACAATCAAAATCAGAATTATAACCGAAATGTTCCATACAACAACCAACAAGGTCCTAGCAATCAACAAGTATCTAATAATACTTACAATCAGCAAAGACCTATTTTTCCAAATAAACCACCACAAATCGATGATAAAAAGCCAAATTTAGAAGATATAATTTCGAAGCTAGTTGAATCTCAAACGCGGTTTTTCACATCTCAGAAACAAACCAATGAACAAAATGCTCAAGCATTTAGAAATCAACAAGCTTCGATTCAAAATTTAGAACAAGAAGTGAGCAACCTAGCAAGGTTGATAGGTGAAAGAAAACCGGGGAGTCTACCTAGCGATACAGATGCTAACCCCCAGAATGAAACAGCCAAAGCTATTACCACAAGAAGTTATATTACACTTAAACCATCTGAAATACCCTATAATTTCTAATGACTCTATTCCTACTCTACTAGCACCATAATCTGATCAAGAGAAGGAAACAGAACCGGTAGTTGAAAAAGTTAATGAAGATAACACAGTTAAGGCAAAACCTTATGTTAAACCATACCGACCACCACTTCCTTACCCAAGTAAAATGAGAAAAGAAAGACTTGAAGCCGAGCAATCCAAATTCTTGGATATGTTTAAACAAAAAAATGTCAATCTTCCTTTCATTGATGTGATTTCAGGAATGCCAAGATACGCTAAATTCCTGAAAGATCTAATCACAAATAGGAAGAAAATAGAAGAACTCTCGGCTGTTACTATGAATGCAAATTGTTCTGCAGTGCTGTTGAATAAGATACCAGAAAAATTATCAGATCCAGGAAGTTTCACAATTCCATGTTTTCTAAGTAGTCTTAGTTCAATAGAAGCATTGGCAGACTTAGGTGCTAGTATAAATTTAATGTTATATTCATTATACGCTAAACTAGACCTTGGAGAATTGAAACCAACACGAATAAGTATACAACTAGCCGATCGATCAGTAAAATATCCTAGAGGGATAATGGAGAACATGCTAGTTAAAGTTACTACTTTAGTATTTCCAGTAGATTTTGTTATTCTGGACATGGAAGAAGATTCTCGAGTTCCTCTTATACTGGGAAGACCATTCTTAAACAGGGCTAAAGCAATAATAGACATGTTTGGTAAGAAACTGGCCTTAAGTATAGAGGACGAGAGTGTTACCTTTTCAGTTGATAGAGCCATACAACAACCGCAATCTGCAGATGATACATGTTATTATGTTCAAACTATAGATTCACATGCAGAATTGTTAGAAGAATTTCCAGAATTACAAGGAATAGGAGAATGTTCTTTAGGAGAAGGAATTGAACCAATTGACGAAGCTGAAATGTTAGCTACACTCATGGCTAATGATTACGAACCAACAATAGAAGAACTTCAAATGTTAAAAGAGGAAGACAAATATCGATATAAATCATCGATAGAAGAACCACCGATATTAGAGTTAAAACCACTTCCAAACCATTTAGAATACGCTTATTTACATGGTGAATCTGAATTACCTGTAATAATATCGTCTTCTCTTACAGAAAATGAAAAATCTCGACTCATTTCTGTGCTAAAAGCTCATAAACCAACTATTGCATGGAAGATTCATGACATTAAGGGAATAAGTCCTTCGTATTGCACACATAAAATCCTTATGGAAGAAGGTCATAAAACCTATGTGCAACGCCAACGAAGACTAAATCCAAATATGCAAGAAGTTGTTAAGAAAGAAATTATTAAACTGCTCGATACAGGTTTAATTTATCCAATCTCTGATAGTCCACGGGTAAGCCCAGTTCAATGTGTACCTAAGAAGGGTGGCATGACTGTCATCACAAATGAAAAAAATGAGCTTATTCCTACTAGGACTGTAACAGGATGGCGTATTTGTATTGATTATAGAAAATTAAATGACGCCACCAGAAAAGATCACTTTCCCTTACCTTTCATTGATCAAATGTAGGAAAGGTTAGCTGGGAACAGTTACTATTATTTTCTTGACGGTTTCTCCGGATACTTTCAAATTCCAATCGCACCCGAGGACCAAGAGAAAACCACGTTCACGTGCCCTTATGGTACTTTTGCTTACAAACGCATGCCATTTGGACTTTGCAACACCCCTGCAACCTTTCAAAGGTGCATGATGGCGATTTTTCACGACATGATAGAAGAATGCATGGAAGTTTTCATGGATGACTTTTCAGTCTTCGGTGATACATTTGAATCATGTCTAGTTAATCTTGAACGAATGCTTATTAGATGCGAATAATCAAATCTAGTACTTAATTGGGAGAAATGTCATTTCATGGTTAGAGAAGGCATCGTTCTTGGTCATAAAATTTCAAAGGAAGGAATTAAAGTGGATAGAGGAATGTTAGAGGAGTTAGGAGTTTTCTAAGGCATGCCGGTTTTTACCGACGTTTCATAAAAGATTTTTCTTAAATTGCCATTCCTGTGAATAAACTCCTTGAAAATGATGCTCCATTCATCTTTTCGGATGAATGCATCAAATCATTTAATATTCTTAAATAAAAACTCACTAATGCTCCGATCATGATAACTCCAAATTGGAATTTATCATTTGAACTCATGTGCGATGCAAGTGATTTTGCAATGGGAGCCGTTTTAGGACAAAGGATTGAAAAACGATTTCTACCTATCTATTACGCTAGTAAGACGTTACAAGGAGCACAAACAAATTACACAACTACTGAAAAAGAACTCCTTGCTATTGTCTTTGCTTTTGACAAATTTCGTTCATATCTCGTTCTAGCTAAAACGGTGGTCTATATCGACCATTCTGCTCTTAAATACCTATTTTCAAAACAAGATGCTAAACCACGATTAATCCGTTGGATCTTACTCTTACAAGAGTTCGATATTGAAATTCGAGACAAAAAGGGAGCAGAAAATCTTGCAGCTGATCATCTTTCTCGTCTTGAAAATCCTGAATTAGAAGTTCTAAATGAATCGGCCATACAAGAAAACTTTCCTGATGAATATCTTTTGAAGATCGATTATAATGAAATTCCATGGTTTGCAGACTATGCAAACTACTTAGTATGTGGATTCCTTGAAAAATGGTTGTCGTACCAAAAATGAAAGAAATTCTTTAGTGATATAAAACACTATTTCTAGGAAGATCCACATTTGTTTAAAAGTTGTCCCGATGGAATAATTCGCCGATGTGTATTCGGGGATGAAGCTAGTCAAATCTTAAATCATTGTCACACATGACCAACATGAGGGCATTATGAGCCTCAACTCACAGTAAGAAAAGTTTACGATGCTGGATTCTATTGGCCTACAATTTTCAAAGACGCATACCTTCTTTGTAAATCATGTGATGCTTGTCAAAGGGCCGGAAAAATAAGTCAACGTGATGAAATGCCACAAAATGTCATTCAAGTATGTAAAGTATTTGACATTTGGGGTATTGACTTTATGGGTCCATTTCCAAAATCTCATAATAATCTCTACATTCTCGTTGCCATTGATTATGTATCTAAATGGGCGAAAGCACAAGCTCTCCCAACTAACGATGCACGAGATGTAGTCAACTTCTTAAAACGTCTTTTTGCTAGGTTCGGAACACTGAAAGCTTTAATAAGTGATCAGGGTACTCATTTTTGTAATAATCAACTTGAGAAAGTTCTTAAAAGATATGGAGTAACTGATATCGGCTAAAAAGTCACGTTTTCACCCCGGTATTAAGGCCCAAAAACAAGAAAGATTCGAACTTTGACGGCAAAATACCCACTTCGTCGGTTAGAATTGAAGAACAAGTAATTATGAAGGTGGTGCAAAAAGAATCAAGAGAATCGGAGCTAAAACGAAGATTCTAGAGCGAATACAGTGAAAGACAAGAAATCAAGTTACGATCCAGGAAATCAAGGGTGACCAGCAAGCCATACGGCCTGCCATACGGCCTGCCAGTATGGAAACAGCCTGCCATATACGTGCCACCACACAAGCCACCATACGACCTGCCTTACATACGGCCTGCCAAAAACGGGCTGCCATACGCCCTGCCAGGCGTATGCAGGCAAATTCCAAGTCTATTTAAAGGGTCTTTGTCATTCATTCCAACACACACTTCAATTCACTTCTTTCTCTCTCTTGTACAATATTAGTCATACTCTCACGGCCTTCGACTCCGTGCGAGAAACCTAGTACCCAGAGAAGAACGCTGAAGATTGTATTAGGAGCGGTCTGGAGTCTTGAAGTTGTCACTTTTGTATTCAGAACTCGTTTAATCTACTGGTACTTCTATCCTTTATCTTATATAATTTTTTATGATATTATTGCCATGATTAGCTAGTAGTTATCTTTAGTGTATGCTATGATGTAAGCAGTTATAATGCCGAAATAATATTATGGTATGTGTATCTGTCAAAGTGCTTTCCGGTTATGCTTTAAACTCAATCGCTTTTCCAACTATTAGAACGTAGTTATAGGCTCTGTTATTGGGAAGTCGCGAACCCCGATTCAGAGTACACTATCTGTGTCACCCCTTGGTAAGAGAAGTCTATCGGATACAAGGTAAGATCGACCGAGGCACACCGGTTGTAGTAAGTCTATCGAGCTTTGGATTCCAACTGAGGACTCTTTCGTAGTGAAACATCTGACTAGACCCCAAGTACATTGTCGATCCTAGACCATGCTAGTGTAGTCACCAAGCATATAAACTTCGTACGTGCATGCTGAAGCACATCAGTTGTTGTAAGCTGTACCTCTGCTAAGTAAAGCCATGGAACACGGTTAGTGTTGACCAGTACACTGCACCATTAAGCGGTCTCAAGCATTGCACCCCGCTTGAGGGATTCTTAGTTAATTAAGGAACTGTTTGTTTAGACACATAAAGGATTGGACCGTTAGGATAACCGAACGTGTTCATGGAAGTCAGACTTGACTTGGGCATGGTGTTCTTTATGGTTGAACTCTTTTTAAGGGCCTAACTATCTTTTACCAATCATTAACGAAAGCATTGAAACACATCACGTCTCTCGGATATGGTAAACCATGTATTCTATTATGCTTAAGAAAGTTTAGACCATTTTGGAATGTTAATACGTCACCCAACCGAGTCACTCAATTGGATGAGCCGTCGGAACGTGTATGCCTGTAGTCAGACTGCACGGGCGTCGGGGGTAAGGGATGTTGCTGTCTATTCAGAATCTTCAAGCCTAACGCAATACCCAGTGACATGTCTTATGACAGGGGCGTTTAGGACCAGTGTGATGAATACAAGGCCTCTGCCTATTCAAGAGCCAGCATTCCATAATCTCGGCAGAATAACTGATGAAGTCATAGTATGCACTTACTTTAACCTTATCTGAATTACAAATTTTATCGCATTTACTTTATCTATCTTATACATTAGAAAATCCCAAAATAAATATTCACTACTCCCTAACTATCTTAGGTTACAATATAGGTTCGATGTTACTGATATCTCAAAAATACGATTCTAGGTCATACTTCCCTTACTTATAAGGAGTAGTAAGATTTAGTCCCCGCTAAATATAAATTGAAAACAGTACCCTCTCCCACGAGTGGCTGATCCTAGCGAGCCGCGGCCTAACGACACCGCGCAAATAAAAACCGTCCGTTTCGGCCATATCAAGAGAGGTACCTAGTGTTTGGCGCCGCTGCCGGGGATCTGGTATCAGGCAATACTGTTTTCAATCAAACTTATTCTCAAGCATTTAGTGGTGTCTAAGAAAGACAATTATACACGGACTTGGTTATTGGATTTTTCGAACAGTCGCCAATTATATTGGCACCAAAAGGATCCTGCCTCTCCATAGTCGGCCTGGCCACTTGGTTTGTTGAATAGTTTGTGCGGAACTTTGTTACCGAAATACCAGGGAATCAGTAGCCAGAACCAAAAACATATTCCACCATAGGATAGTTAGTTAATTAGATTAGATTACTTTAGATTACTCTAGTTTACCTTAGATTAGACCACCTTAGATTACCTTAGATTGCTTTAGATTAAATTAGATTACCTTAGAATTAGATTAGTTTAGATTAGCTTATTATAATTTAGCTTATTTGCGAAAATTAAAAACAAAAAGGCATACCTAGTGTATGACCCAAACCCGATCTAGACCAGGGCCGTTGTTATTCGTACCTGATCCAGACGCAATAATCTCTAAAGCACGCAAGGAAGCACTAATCAGAAACCAAATGGCGTTACGCGTTACTTTAGCAGAAAACACGAAACCCTCGATTGAAGGTCGAGGAGGACCAATCAGATTTCCAAAGATTCAAGGACACTCGTTTGAGTTAAAACATCACATCACCCAGCTCATTCAGAATAGCTGTCAATTTCATGGATTACCGAATGACGATCCTAATTCTCACCTTGATAAATTCATATCCCTTTCGAAATCCTACAAACAGCCAGTGATAGGACAAGATATAGTTCGGTTATACTTGTTCCCCTATTCTCTCACTCATCATACTCAAACTTGGTTTGAAGGACTGGAAAAAGATTCCATCACGTCATGGACGGAGATGGTGACTAAATTCCTAACCAAATATTTCCCTCCTTCTAAACAAACCAAACTGAAGAATGACATCATTAATTTCAAACAAAGTTATGATGAATCTCTTTACACTGCATGGGAGCGTTTCAAAACCTTGCTGAAAAAATGCCCTAATCACCAGTTAGAACGGTTAGCCCAAATATGTACCTTCTACAATGGTCTTACGGTAAATCATAGGACGACGATCAATGCAGCAGCTCAAGGGAATCTGATGAACCAAACCACAGATGAAGCATGGGAATTGCTCGAGAACATGACGATGCATCATCATGACTGGAACAGTGGTGAAACAACTTCATCATCTACCCCACTCTCTACACTTAACAATCAAACGGAGGCCATCAAATCCCTCACAGATAAGATGGAATCTCTTGCCAAGCAACTCGGAGAATTGAAGATGCAACTGCAGCAGGTTAACCAAGCTCAGGCTTGTGTTAATTGTACCAACCCGCAACCTACTAAAGACTATCAAGTTGAGTACGAAAACCCTGACAGTTCAGTCTATTACATTCAATACCCAGCTCGTCCACCAAATCCCGGATTCAATCAACCACCAAGGGTTAATCAATTTCAGTGAAGCAATCAACCTTTCCACTATCGCTATCCACCTTATCCAGCCCAACAATCTCAATTGACCTACGATCAACCACTTCCACTCACTGGTCCCCCAGTTGAGGAGAATTCCCCTACCACCCAGATTACAAAAGCAGCTAACCCCACTCTCGGAGCTGATGATCAGTTAACTCAGTTCATCCAAGGACAACAACAGTTCAATCAGAGAACTGCAACCAGACAAGATCAGACGGAGATACTAATGAGAAATCAATTGGCTCTGCTCAAAAGTTTGGAAACGCAGCTCGGACAGTTATCACAATGCCTTGAAACCCGACCGCAGGGAAGATTGCCAAGTAATACTATCCAGAATCCCCACATAGAAGAAGCAAAGCAAATGGATTCTGTAATCCCAGAGGAAGAACCACGGAGAAGGTCAACCAGGCTCAAGAACAAATCAACATATACTCAGAAGCTGACCCCTAAAACTCCAGTTCACGTACCTTATCCTGGAAGGCTACAAGAAGAATCATCCAAGCTTGATTCCTTCAAACTAGATGGAAGATTCTTGGACACTATGTCTAAAGTTCCCAATCAGAAGAGATACATCCGAAGGCTTCTATCTACAAAGCAGAGGATACCAGACTCTAACAAAATTCCACTGAGTGAAGAATGCTCTGCATTACTCAGAAACTCTCTACCACCTAAGCTAGGAGATACAGGTCGATTCGTTTTCCCGTGTTCAATCTACCAATCTGGAACCATTCATGCGCTAGCAGATTTAGGAGCAAGTATCAACCTAATCCCCTACTCTCTCTACAAGAGATTAGAGTTAGGAGATTTGTCACCAACAAAAATGACAATCCAACTTGCCAATCATACAATTCGATATCCTAAGGGCATAGTTGAGAACGTCTTGGTGAAAGTTGACAAATTCTTGTATCCTACGGATTTCGTAGTAATAAATATTAAGGAAGACCTACACACCCCAATAGTGTTAGGAAGACCTTTCATGAATACGGCTAGGACTGTCATTGATGTGTACAATCAAACCATGATCTTCAGATCACATGGGGAGAGCGTTACCTTCAAAATTGACCGACCAACCGATCTTTCTGGACAGGCAGAGATGTTTGCTATTTCCACCAGACGGAACACTTTTGATGATGAGTCATTACCACCAGCTGACGATATCGAGATTGGTGTCAAATCCCAGTCTATAGATGACCCAGAAATGGAAGAAGAGGATCCCAGCGAAGAAATAGAGGAAAAGTAGGAATCTAAAGAGGAAGAGGAAATGGAAGACGTAAAAGAAACTGCGACAACACCCGTTCCAAGCACTGAGCATCATGAAGAAATAATGAGGCTTGAAATGGCATATCACAGTTTAATCATTCGCTTCAAAAAGAAGAACGACAAGGCTGAGGTTAAGGATATAGAAATTGATCCTTTAAGTATCAAAGTGGAGAATCAGAATACTGAAGAAACCCATTCATCAGACGCATCCTCAGAGGAACCGGATACCAATGATGATGAGGAAGAGCATCACGAAGACATTCTGACTAACTCACACTCTCCAACCGAAGTAGATCAAGGGGAGCCGGACTCTTCTTCAGATTAAATTCCAGTTATATCCACACATGCAGACATGATTACCTTCATCAATGATACCGATGAATTTGAAGACATTCTCGAAGCCATCCGAAAGTCAACCATTGATTTTTCGCTACGCTTAACAGAACGAATCATGGCTATCAGAGAAGAGCACCATCTCTATCTCCGAAAAAAACACAATGATGTTGAAATCCTAGAAGAACGCATTCAAGACTTTATCAACTCTCTTCACGATCATATCTATCACGAAGAAAGGAAATGAGAGCATAATTCAGTGGTTCGCACTATTCTCAAGACAAGATTCTGTCGAGATCAGAAGATCATTTACTCTAAGGTTTATAATGCCTTAGCCGGATCTGCACTTCCGTTCTCACGAAACGAACGAGCACTACTGACTCTCATCCGGAAGCATATGGATCTTTCCACCTGCCGCCCGACTTATCACTCTGATTTGCAAATGATCGAGGATATTCACAGTCTTTTCGCTCTTCTGGATAGAGATAACTTCAAAAGCACACCAGACAGACTAGTGATTTACGTAACAATTGATCACCATGCTGATCTAATTATCAAAGAGTTACAAGACGCTGTTATGAAGGAAGCAAGACGAAACAATCCGTTCTCTCATCTTGAACCATATCGAGTCAACATTGCCATCTATGTTACGAAGCAGCTATCACGTATCTTCCACGAATCCACAGATCTTAGTTTCATATTTAAAGCTGGATGTCGGGAGATATACTCAAAGACGGTGAAATTAATACTCGGATCAGGATTATTGTTCACTTCTTTCCAGCTTCATCTCTTAACTAATCTGTGCAAAGCTACAGACTCTTACTGTGGAGATCACCGTTCCGAAGACTTCGAAATTCTAAAGATACAGTTTCTTACATTGTTTGAAGACCTCCGAAATGAGCATCCCATCAGAGAAATCATCAACACCAGCATTGTGACCATGATTGACATTCATGGGTCAACCAGCAGAGCTATGAATCATATTCTCATCGGACTTCAAGACTTAACAAGAGCAGAAACTGTGCACTACTTATCCTTCAGAAGATCTTCAAGAGAAGTACCGGACTTGTTACCACTATTGGTCCGACACTTTCTCAGGACTTATCCACCAAGACTCACATTCCCTCAAGAAGACCAAGATCACAACCATCAACGAGGAATGTTTGCTTTTTGAAGAATCACTACGGTCGAGCCAACGACCTTAAACAAAAGCGCTTTTCGGGAGGCAACCCGTGCAATAAAGTAGAGTAGAAGAATAAAGGATGACAAATGAGTCGATAAAGAAGCAAGAAAGCCAGCCGCATCTACTAGGGGTATTTCTTTCTTTTCGCTACTAGCTCAAGATTCAAACTATACCGCATCCTAGCTTATCACTAAGTGTGGGATAACACCCAATTAAAACACTAGACAAACACTCCCAAATCTTCAACTAAAACTCCTAAGTGTGGGATACACTAGGAACATTGAGGACAATGTTCGTCTAAGTGTGGGATGTTGGTATCTTTTTATGCTGTATCATGATAAACCATTACGAAGATTCCAAGTCCTTAAGCCAAATTTCAAAATTTTTACAAAAGAAACCCTTTTCGAAAAAGTATTTTTGAAAACCTAAAACATTTGTCAATAAAAGTAAGGCTTAAGTAAGGTGGAAATCTTGTTAGATTGAAATCTCTAATAGAGCATTGCATGACTAAGGCATTATCGACCTAAATTGATTATGGTGAGGCACCCCAAATAAGACCAGCATTCATCTTTAATGCTTCACTATTTTTCGTTGAGAGTGCCGATGTCTGTGCTCAGAATCAGAACTTGCTTTAGATCTACATCTCCAAGCAACAAAGTGTGGTTCGGTTGTAATCAAAATAGCTACCCATTTGTCAAACATAAGCCTTTCACACCTCCACTACTTCTACTCCACCATCACATCCATATCACCTTTACTATTTCTCAGAAAACCCAGAAAATGAGATTCCTTCCGAAAACCCAATGTTATAAACCTCTCAAGTATCATGGCAAAGGTCTTGAAAAAGTTTACCGGTAAAAAGTTTCTCGAGATGAAGTCTCCAAAAAAAAAAAAAAAAAAAAAATTTTTGATGAAGGAGCACAACTAAGTAAGAGAAATGCCGAAGAGAACTCGACCGAAAATGATTATCAAATGAAGAAAAGTTCAAAAGTGCTTCTCAAAATATTTCAGCACTCTTATCTATCCGAATAAAAGTCTGTATAAAGACTATATTACCCTTTTATCTCACCCTTCAAAAACAACTTCACTACCACTCCAAAATTCCCTCTCCATCATTGACAAATAACCCATAAGGCTGAGATTACTACCGTTCTCGCGTTAGCAGCAAGGATTTGAGTCTTTATCAAGCCTATGACGATGGGTGCAGCATGACTGTCTATGAGTGTATTCATTTTTTAGATCTATAGGGAACCCTAAATACTTGAGTGATTTGAGTGACCCGTGAAAGCTAGCCTATGTCATGTAATCTCCTCGCATGCTTGCAGAGATAATTTCAATCTTAACATAGATGACTCACCTTATCTTTCTGCTCTTATAATAAAAGCAAACCGCTTAGGCTATTAGAAAAGAAATGCCGAAAAGATTCTTTAAAATGAGAGTTTGCTTGAGGACAAGCAAAGTCTAAGTGTAGGATATTTGATATCAGCTAAAAAGTCACGTTTTCACCCCGGTATTAAGGCCCAAAAACAAGAAAGATTCGAACTTTGTCGGCAAAATACCCACTTCATCGGTTAGAATTGAAGAACAAGTAATTACGAAGGCAGTGCAAAAAGAATTAAGAGAATCGGAACTAAAACGAAGATTCTATAGCGAAAACGGTAAAAGATAAGAAATCAAGTTACGATCCAGGAAATCAAGGCTGACCATCAAGCCATACGGCCTACCATACGGCCTACCATATAGCCTGCCAGTATGGAAACGGCCTACCATATACGTGCCACCACACGAGCCACCATACGGCCTGCCTTGCATACGGCCTGCCAAAAACGGGCTGCCATACGCCCTGCCATATGCCCTGCCAGGCATATGCTGGCAAATTCCAAGTCTATTTAAAGGGTCTTTGTCATTCATTCCAACACACACTTCAATTCACTTATTTCTCTCTCTTGTACAATATTAGTCATACTCTCAAGGCCTTCGACTCCGTGCGGAAAACCTAGTACCCGGAGAAGAACACTGAAGATTGTATTAGGAGCGGTCTGGAGTCTTGAAGTTGTCACTTTTGTATTCAGAACTCGTTTAATCTACTGGTACTTCTATCCTTTATCTTATATAATGTTTTATGATATTATTGCCATGATTAGCGAGTAGTTATCTTTAGTGTATGCTATGATGTAAGCAGTTATAATGTCGAAATAATATTATGGTCTGTGTATGCTGTCGAAGTGCTTTCCGATTATGCTTTAAACTCAATCGCTTTTCCAACTATTAGAACGTAGTTATAGGCTCTATTATTGGGAAGTCGCGAACCCCGATTCAGAGTACACTATATGTGTCACCCCTTGGTAAGAGAAGTCAATCGGATACAACGTAAGATTGACCGAGGCACACCGGTTGTAGTAAGTCTATCGAGCTTTGGATTCCGACTGAGGACTATTTCGTAGTGAAACATCTGACTAGACCCCTAGTACATTGTCGGTCCTAGACCATGCTAGTGTAGTCACCAAGCATATAAACTTCGTACGTGCACGCTGAAGCATAGCAGTTGTTGTAAGTTGTACCTCTGCTAAGTAAGGCCATGGAACACGGTTAGTGTTGACCAGTACACTGCACCATAACGCTGTCTCAAGCATTGCACCCCGCTTGAGGGATTCTTAGTTAATTAAGGAACTGTTTGTTTAGACACATAAAGGATTGGACCGTTAGGATAACCGAACGTGTTCATGGAAGTCAGACTTGACTTGGACATGGTGTTCTTTATGGTTGAACTCTTTTTAAAGGCCTAACTATCTTTTACCAATCATTAACGAAAGCATTGAAACACATCACGTCTCTCGGATATGGTAAACCATGTATTCTATTATGCTTAAGAAAGTTTAGACCATTTTGGAATGTTAATACGTCACTCAACCGAGTCGCTCAATTGGATGAGCCGTCTGAACGTGTATGCCTGTAATCAGAATGCACGGGCTTCGGGGGTAAGGGAAGTTGCTGTCTATTCAGAATCTTCAAGCCTAACGCAGTACCCAGTGACATGTCTTATGACAGGGGCCTTTAGGACCAGTGTAATGAATACAAGGCCTCTGCCTATTCATGAGCCAGCATTCCATAATCTCGGCAGAATAACTGATGAAGTCATAGTATGCACTTACTTTAACCTTATCTGAATTACAAATTTTATCGCATTTACTTTATCTATCTTATTAATTAGAAAATCCCAAAATAAATATTCACTACTCCCTAACTATCTTAGGTTACAATATAGGTTCGATGTTACTGATATCTCAAAAATACGACTCTAGGTCATACTTCCCTTACTTATAAGGAATAGTAAGATTTAGGTCCCGCTAAATATAAATTTAAAACAGTACCCTCTCCCACGAGTGGCTGATCTTGGCGAGCCGCGGCCTAACGACACCGCGCAAATAAAAATCGTCCGTTTCGGCCATATCAGTAACTCATAAAATCTCAACCGCTTATCATCCACAAAAAAGTGGACAAGTTGAAAATACCAACCAAGCTTTAAAATGTATTCTAGAGAAAACTGTAGGATCAAATCCAAAGGAATGGTCCATGAAATTGGAGGATGCACTCTGACTTTTAGAACAGCCTACAAAACTCCAATTGGAACCACACCTTTTAAACTCGTTTACGGAAAAGCATGTCACCTTCCAGTAGAAATTGAGCACAAAGCATTTTGGGCTTTGAAGACGTGTAATCTTGACTACGGTTAAGTCAATTAAACGAATTAGAAGAATTGGGACATGATGCATATGAAAATTCGTTAATCTATAAGGAAAGAACGAAGAAATGGCATGATAAAAGAATCAGAAGTTCAAAAGCATTTAAGGAAGGAGACAGAGTTCTTCTTTTCAATTCAAGATTCAAGCTATTTCCTGGAAAATTGAAATCAAGATGGTCTGGACCATTCATAGTCAAAAGAGTTTTTCCGTACGGAACAGTAGAGTTAATAAATTCGAATGGGATTGAATTTAAGGTTAATGGTCACAGAGTTAAACATTACATAGATAATCCAATGGAAGTTGAACATGAAGTTAATCACAATTTCGACACCACAGCTAACTAAGTGTGGGAAGATTCGACTCTTTTAAGGATAATATGAATTTCTGTTAGAGTTAGATATTCTATTTTCGTGTAGTTTTTGAAAATGAAATCCGCATGGTCTTTCCCTAGCAGACCCTAAAGAACTAGTCTTCTCCCCCCATTTTGAATTTTTAATTTTTTTTAGGTTTTACGAGATGAAGAATTCCTTTGATTTGAACCATGGTCTACTACTACACGCTATGATTACTAAACGTAATAATAACATCTTCCCTAGTGAACTGGTATCATTCATAAGAGGCAAAATGGACGAAGTGAGGAAAGAACTCAGGAAAGATCATCACAAGATACATTTTGGTAAAGGAAAATCAAAATCTGCAACAAAAAGAAGAGCACGACACCTTGAAAGATGTCATAAATGCGGAAAATGGTCACACGAAGGTATATGTTCGAACAATCAAACATATTCAAATACCGAATTCGTTACTTTATGCAGAGAAGGACCGTTCATATGTTTAGAAGAAAAGTTATTGAAGAATCGAGGTTATGCTTATGTAGCTATGGAAAACCAAATCACACGACCCTCCTATGAGTCAACTAAAGCAGGTCTCTGAGAATTCTATCTCACAGGTATGTATGTACAGTTTTATTTTTATTTTATTGCTTTTAACCTTTTGATAATAAACGCTGAATCATTCGCTATAAAGTATTAAATTGATATTCAATAAAATTAGGTATGCGAAACCGAAATTATTGATATCATACAAAAATTTATTACATCACTGCGAAATTTACCGTTTATCCATAAGGTATAAATATCTTTAATTAATCAATCCGAAATATTTCAAAAATTCGTCAGGAGTAAAACTAGGTAAAATAGCCGAAATGACTTTACCCAAAAGAGGGGCGTATATTTTTGATAATATTTGATTGATTAAAGTGGGATAAAAGACCAAAAGATTTTTAATTTTAATTTTTACCTTATTTTTAATTAATATTAAATTATTATTGTAAATTTTTAAAACCAATATATTTAAGTTTTTGAATATTTTAAAAATTATTATTTTTAATATAAGTTTGTAAAACTAATATATTTAAATATTAATGATATTTGTATGAATTTTTAATTTTATGCATTTTAACTTTAAGTTTGGTGTGAATTTAAAAACAAAAATGTACTTTATTTCATTAAGTTAAAAATATGATTTTTAAAATTCGTCGTGAGTTGAAGATTAGGTCGTTGAACCGAAATTGCTTTACCCGAGGGCGGGACGAGAAATTTTATTATCATTATTTTTAATCTTATTGAATTAAAGTATGCCAAAAACATTAAAAAAAAAACCCAAAATCTTTGCTTTTAAAACAATCGCTTTAAAATGACAAATTTTAAAATTTTGTCGAGGGACGGACTAGGTTAACGTACCGAAACAACCTCCTCCTAAATAAAAAGGAAAATAAAATTTTAAATTACTCACTTAATTGTTTTATCAATAAAGGTTTTATAAAAAATAAAAAAAATAAAAAAAAAAAAAAATATCCGCACACGCGGAGATGCAAAGGGTCCCACTACCGCACTCGCGGAGTTTGAAAAACCCAGAAAAGATAAACTGGTCGAACAGACCAGTCTTCACACACCCACAACACAATTTTCTGCGAAAAAATACCCAAAAACACTCTCAAAATCACGATTTTTCACCGTTAATCATCAATTTTTTTTGTTAAAATCATGATGAGGAGATTCTTCCCAAGAAGTTACTCAAGGAAATCGGTAATTTCTACATCTAAACACTCTTTAATCCGAATTTTTAGTGTTCTTGAGCAAAAATATACCTAATTTGATTTTGATGATTTCTAGTTTGATTGTGCTTAAATTGATTGTATATTATGCTTGTATAATCTAGATTGATGCTATTTAACATGATTAGAAGCCTTAAACTTCAAATTTTGAGTAATCTAGGGTTTGTGTTCTTGCGCAAAATTAGGGCTTTTTATTATAAACAGGTTATGGCCGAATTTTGTTGTTGGTTTATGCTAAATTAAGTAGTGTAACATGTTTAGGTTGCTAAATGATCAAAACTTTGATCCTAAACATGATTTTTGAGTATTAAAGTAGACTTTTTGAGTCAAAAATGTATGAACTCGATTTAATTGATATGAATTCCATGTGGAACTTGTTTAATTGCTATAATGATTATTTTTGACATGTTTTAGAAGATAAATGCTAAGGAACATTGTATACATTTTCATATATATTTATTTATAAAAGTGTAGAATTGTTAATATTATGAAAATGCGTATAAAGTTTAATATAGATTAAACATGTCATTATGATTGTTTTGATTAATGATTTTGCTAACACTAATGCATATTTGGATGCACAAAAATTATGTTTAATGTGTTTTGCAGACTGAAAGGGGTGAATCTTCATCCCAAGCTCGCAATGCTCCTCCTAATGCAGATGAGCATGAGATTAACGACCAATACAGACAAAATATACCTCATCAAGTCATTTCATTTTCAAATATCACTGAGGCAAATTTACACCCAAACTTGAGGTTTGACAGATTTTGGATAGACTATCCAAAATATCAGAGGAACTTACACACCCTTTAGTCTAATGATGTTGAAGTACCCAGGGTAATAGATTGGGAACCGTTAAAAACAGTGGGATTGGCCGATCCAATTAGAGAATTACTTACACAAAGGTATGGTAATTCTACTTTTAATGATTGGGAACGTTTGTTCAATATACGTAGGCCTGTATATAGAGAATGGTGTGTGGAATTATTATGTAGTATTGAAATAAATGATCGGGTAGCTACCTTATCCGATCGGAGCTTTATTATATTTTTATTAGGAGGTGAGATGCGCCATATGTCTCTACTAGATATGGCTCAGGCTTTACATATATATACGCCTAAGGAACTAGCATCTACTGATTGTCAAAGGTTGATAGTTAATGGTAGGAGGGTTGATGAAAATTTTGATATGAATGGAATATGGAGTAGAATGACTAGCCATAACCGATTTCTGGGGGATCTTACTCTTATATTGATATTGATAGAGCTGAGTTAAGAGTGATCCACAGGTTTTTAGCAAACTCGATTACACAGCGAGGTAGGAACAAAGAAAAGGTAAATGAACAAGATTTATTTTACCACATGTGTATTCGAGACCTACAGAGCGCTGTAAGTATACCTTATTATGTGGGTTATTATTTATCGGTTATGGTTAGGGGTATGCGGCCTAATAGTATAATAGGAGGTGGTATCTTTATTACTTTAATTACTGAGTATCTCGGTGTGGATAGAAGTCGGGGGGGATTATTAATGGCAGAACCAGAACCCCGTGATAGAATAGATTTACGTGTGTATCATGGTGCTAAAGTTTTAAAGAAACGACATAACGCTGCAGCACCATATGATGGCAATCATCCACAGGTCGAAAGAGATCAGCAGCAAGGTAATGCGGGAGGGGGGGAATCAGATGACAGAAATGCAAATTTTTATGGCTCAACATGAGTATGAAATGGCTAGACAACGATTATTTCAAGATTAGCAGTATCATCAAAGCCAAATCATAAGTCATTGTGGATACATAAATACAAACTACATTCCTACTCCAATGCCCGTATTTCCTCCCTGGACTATACAGACCCGACCACCATACCCTACATATGACCCAGCTCAAGCATTCTACAGCACTTACGGCTATGAATGGAATCCCTACTGGAACCATCCTCATCAACCCTAATTTTCTTTTATGCCTATATTTATTTATTTGGTAATTTGTAATTGTATACTTTTAATACTTCTTTTGATACTATAATAGTTTTTATAATTTTCTAACTTTTATTATTAGATTTTAATAATTTTTAAATGTGGGGTGATATACCCAACTTCAAAAATATGTATATATATGTTTGTAGTTTATCTCAAGTACAAAACAGGGTAAAACAGTGCATTTTCAAAGACTGGCATTAAGTTCAGCAAAAGCAACTAATTTTGACGACAAGATGCAAAATATATGTGAAATAACAACAGACGGAATGAACAAATGAAGTGCACCATTTATCATTCAAAACAAACGCCAATATATTTAGAAACTTTGGTAAAATTTTAATTGTTTTTCTACGCTAATTACCCTCAATAATTTAAATTGTTACTGATTTGTTGCAAATGAGGGCATTGCAAGATCTTAAGTGTGGGAAGGGGTTAAATTCTTTCGGATTTTTAAAAATTTTAATTTAAACACTTAGTTACCATTAAAAATACTAGTAAAGCAGTAGTTGTATTAGAATCTAGTGCTCTCTGATAATAAAGAACAGCCATAGTCTTATATACTGACTACCCACTTCTAGTAAAAATTTTAAAAAATTTCAACTAAATGAATTCAAAATAATGTTTATACATATTTATGAACGATAAAACTAGATATTAACACCGAAATTGTAGTTACCTCGTAAAGGACATAAATTGAGAAACAACCCAAAACGCTTGAATTCATTTAAAAATGGAATAGAGGAAAATAAAAAGGCAAAGAAAGGAAAATAAAAGCCAAGTGTGGAAAAAATTTACCAAATTATTCAAATTACATATATCACATATTTTTGTACAAATAATGGAAGATACTTTTGTTTTGAACGATTTAATCAGTTTTACCCCATTTTTTATAATATATTTGAAAGAAATGTGCCACTTGATTTAAAAGGAAGTAAAGTCTTTCGAGAAAAAGACACGCGCTTCTTGATTTAGGTCAGGAAGTTGTCGTCCAGACCAGTTGTAGAGTTTACGAAAAACCTTGAAAAGTTTTCTCGAAAATCAGCTGGAAATCCACGGACCTCAGCATCAAACTGGGTCGCCAAGTGGTCAGACTTATCCTAACCATGAGAGGATCTGTCTCATACAATGGGAGGCACCGTGCAAATTAGCTTATAAGACTAATGAATCAGATCCCCAGAAACAATAATCTCCTTAAAGATCAAAAAAAAAATCAGCATTTAAGCCTGATATTACTCAATCCTTGAGATTGACCTTAAAGATTTAGAATTCAAACTCATGAAATTCGATGATATCTAAACTCGAGCTTGAACGAGAAAATATTTTGATCAAAATTACAAACCGATTTGTTTTCTGAAAACCCTATTTTCAATGCGTTCATTACCATTGAACGTAAAATCCTAAGAATTCGCCAGAATTCATTAGGTCACCTGAACCAAATCGAGTGTCAACTGTAAGAACGGTGGTTGCATAGCATGGTCGAAAAACTTTAGGGTGATATTTACTATTGCTCCTACAAAGGATAGTAATTGCATCCGACACGATATAGACCATAATCAAAAGCATGTCACGGGACATTGCCTCAACAGTTGTTTGTTCAATGCTTCCCTTTACAATCGGACGGTAGTTTACCGAAAGGTAATATACGGAGCAAGTATACTGGACATGTTGCTTTCCTAATACAAGGTTAGCAAGTGGGTGACAGAAAACTGCAAGTTTTAAGCTAAAATTTTCAAATCTGAAACCCACAAAACCCACAAAAACATTTTTCAAACACCGGTGAAGGGTTATTCCGAAAAACTTATCTAGGGTAAAAGCTAGATTGATTTTTTAAAAGATCAAATGTTTTCATAAAGATCCAATTTCCTAACGGATCTAAATTTTTATAGTCATGTGGGATTGTAAACCACAACGTTACTATCATTGTTCATACTGTCGTATCGAAATCACTGATGTACAAAGTGTGAAGAATAAAGAAGTAATTCATGTAAGTTTTTATTCAAGTTATATATTGCTTGAGGACAAGCAACGCTCAAGTGTGGGAATATTTGATAATGCTAACAACGAACATATATTTCATAGCATTATCCTTCAAGAAAGATAAGCTTTTGGTTGCATTTGTTCTATTTACAAGTGATATTCGTTTAAATATTAAAAGGTGAAGACAAAAGACAGATTCGACGAATTGAAGACGCAAATGACCAAAAAGCTAAAAAGTACAAAGTACAATCTAAGTGGTTCAAATTATTGATGAGAAACGTCTAAAAATGATAAGAGTACAAGCCGTGAAACACAAAGTACAAGATATTAAATCGTACGAAAAGGCGTTCAAAAATCTGGAACCGAGACATGAACCAACTTTCAGCGCGTGACGCAACGGACCAAAAATTACAAGTCAACTATGCACAAGAATATAATATAATATATAATTAATTATATATATTATTATATATTATATTTATAAGCAGCCCACGTTTAACTCAAAGAGATGAGCTGGAATCCAAAGCTCAGCGACTGCGGAGCTATGAAGCAGAAAAATACCGCACTCGCGGAGATGTACAGTTCAACGTGGGCCTATAAAAGGCAACGAATTCTGCTCGATCAAACACACATTTTTCTTTTCCTTTCTCATATCATATACGATATATATATATATATATATATATATATATATATATATATATATATATATATATATATATATATTTATAATTATATTTTTAATTTTAAATTAAGATTAATAATAATAAGGTTATGTTGGCGAATGTTTTAAGTTTGTAAGTCAAAAATTCTGTCTGTGTAACACTACGCTATTAATAATCATTGTAAGTTATGTTCAACCTTTTTAAATTAATGTCTCGTAGCTAAGTTATTATTATGCTTATTTAAGCCGAAGTAATCATGACGTTGGATTAAATATTAAGATTGGGTAATTGGGTTTTGTACCATAATTGGGGTTTGGACAAAAGACCGACACTTATAGAAATTGGACTATGGGCTATTAATGGGCTTTATATTTGTATAACTGAATGATAGTTCACTAATTTAATATAGAGATTTACAATTTGACGTATCTATAAATAACCATATACACTCGATCGGACACGATGGGCGGGACATTTATAAATACCAATAAATGTTCATTTTACCGGACACGGGAATGGATTAATAGTCAATGGACTCATTAAAACAGGGGTAGATTACATACAAGGACACTTGGTGTAATTGTTAATAAAGTATTAAAACCTTATTACAGTTTAAGTCCCCAATTTGTTGGAATATTTGACTTCGGGTATAAGGATAATTTGACGAGAACACTCGCACTTTATATTTATGACTGATGGACTGTTATGGACAAAAACCGTATGGACATATTGAACAATCCAGGACAAATGACAATTAACCCATGGTAATAAATTAAAATCAACACGTCAAACATCATGATTACGGAAGTTTAAATAAGCATAATTCCTTTATTTTATATCTCATCGTACTTTTAATTATCACAATTTTATTTATCGTCATTTTATTTATCGCACTTTTTAATTATCGCAATTTTATTATCGTCATTTACTTTACGCTTTAAATTAAGTTATATTTATTTTTAATTTTTTACATTAGGTTTTAATTGTGACTTAAGACATAAAATCGACAAACCGGTCACTAAACGGTAAAAACCCCCCTTTTTATAATAATAATACTACTTATATATATATATATATATATATATATATATATATATATATATATATATATATATATATATATATATACAAATATAGTTTAAAAATATAGCGTTAAACTTGGCTAGCTCCCTGCGGAACGAACCGGACTTACTAAAAACTACACTACTTTATGATTAGGTACACTGCCTATAGTGTTGTAGCAAGGTTTAGGTATATCGATTCAATAAATAAATAAATAACTTGTGTAAAAATGTAGCGTATTTAATAGTATTTCGTAATAAAAATATAACTATTTCGTATACACCTCGCATAACATCAAGTATTACCTACCCGTTAAAAATTTCACAAATAATATTTTGTACAAAAGAATTTTTATTACAGTCTTTATGAAAATATATGTATGTATATTTTCTTCAGATGTAATACAGATTTAATGAGTTAATGTTAAATTAAACTCATTTGATTTATTGATGGACTATAAATGAATATGCCTAAAACTTTAGAAATTACGTAATCTTCGCGAATTATAACTTCAAAGTTAATGAAATTATGAATCAATACTTCATTATTCATTTTTATTGACATTTCTCGGTGAAGGATGTTGGTGCAGTGGAATTCTTGTGAACTTCGCAATGCATGAATGATGTTTTCTGGAAAGTTTCGAGTACATCGAAAATGAAAGTGTAAAATCAAACATGTAATTGAGTAATACACTTGGTTTATTAGGAGATGGAATTCGTTGGGTTGAAACCGAGATTGTAGTTAACGATGGTTAAATTGTTAACGAAGGATGTCTATCATAGCCTATTAGTAATATGAATTAATAGAGTAGTATTTACCCTTTAAAATTCACACGTAATAGCTTAGTACAAAAAGATATATATTATGGTTTCCGAAATTCATATATATATAATGTATAAATTCTTTGGAAATAATGAGTTAATACTCCATAACTTGTTATTACAATATACCCATTGGTGATTGTGGTGTCGTTATCATCGGTGGTTATGGATCTTGTGGAGTTCGTGGTGCTGCAGATGTTGCTGGTGATATTGACTGTGCTGCTGGTGATGCTTGTATACAAGTCTAACTTGTAAATCACTCACCATTCCTGTCAGGGTTTCCTTTCATCATTTTTATCCACCCACTCATCGGATTTACGGTTAGAACTAGAATAAATAATCTCTAAAACTTTTAGAAACTACATATTCTCTACGGAATATTTCTGCAGTGAAGTGATGAATCAATACTTTATCGTTTATTGTTGTTGGTACTCCTTGATATCTATGGTGCTTATGATGTTGATGCTCGAGGTACAGATTGTGATGTTGAGGCTTGTGATGCGGATGTTGTTGGTGGTGGTAATGGTGCAGTTGGTGCTGATGCTGGTGGTGCTATTGGTACTTGTAAATTTTACATCATATTCTCCAAAGCCACAACTCGAGCACGAAGCTCGTTGACTTCTTCCATTACTCTGGGATGATTGGCGGTTGGAACGAGGGGATGAATAAAATTTTGAATTCTCGATATTATATAATCGTTGCAAGATATTCTGGATATGAGAGTGAAAATGGTGTTTCGGACTGGTTTGCCGGTAAGTGCTTCAGGTTCTTCGCCAAGAGGTGAGTTTGGTTGGTGGAAAGGATCGTCTTTCTGACAACCCAAAAATTTTTGACCAATTTTAAACTTTAATCTTTATATATTTCTGACATGATAAGCAAAGTTTGTAAGTTGAATCTCAAGAATTTTAAACTGTTTTCATACATTCATTTAACCTCGACCAAATTCCAAAGATTCACGAACCATTATAGGAACGGATATGATTATATATGTATATATGTATATATGTATATATGTATATATGTATATATTATAACTTGAAAACGTTAGCAAGTATTAAACGTATAATACTTTACATGAACGTATTTGTTTCAATATGTTTATCGATGGAATTAGAAGATTTAATCAAATGATTAATTTATCTGGTACGGTGTATGATTAAGAGTCTCTGTTGAGAGGTCCACTTTTGATTTAGCAAACCTTTCCTTTTTAACGGTATTCGGAAAAATTGGTAAAGTGATTTATTAAAAAGAACAAAAGTGTCAATTAACGGGAATTAGACAAGGGTTAGTGGAGATTTCCGTCGGATTTTCAATTTATGCTTTACAATAATTGTCTCGTGACTTTTAATAAGATAAAACCATCTGTCATGTTAAGATGATTTTTTTTATATCTACGTACATTTATCCATTTGATCTAATCCTACAACCCATGAATAAACTGTAAGTTAATAACTTGAACCTGTTATGATTTATTTATTATTTTACTCTCTTAAGTAAAAACGTTTTTTCGACATAATAGAACTAGTTTATTAATATATATGTTTAAATAACGTAGGTTGGAATATTAGTTGTTAGATATATGAATAACTTGCAACGTACATTAAAACGTGTTCATTAAATATATATGTTTTTTTTAAATTAGTTTAGTACACGATAGTAACATTCGTTTAGTGATGCGATTGATATTTAAAAAGTTAATACACAAATGAATTGTATTTAATTAAGTTTTTAAATGAAAACGTTATGAGTTATAATATTTTTCTAAACGATTTTTAAAAACGAACTTTGAAAAATAATTGGTTTTGAAAGACTAAATATTGTATCATTAGATAAATATTTCAAACATATATTATGTACAAATTTACAATTCTAAATAAAAATATATATATTTTAATTTAGTCATAAAGCGTCCCAATTTAAAATAATATATTTTGGTAAACAACGAGTCACTGATTTATAGAAGCAAATGACCACGACGCTCAAATTGTATAAGATACATTTTCATAAAGTAATTTGTTGATAAATAAGTCAAATTATTATTAAAGGTACACGTTGCATAACGTAAAAGACTAATTTTCTAAACGTACGAAAGTGCGATCGAAAAACCGAAAGTGGTACATGAGTCGAGTGACAACGTACGAGTCATTTGAACAAAAATTACATTTTTACTACGCACGTAAATATAATATAATATATAATTAATTGTATGAATTAAATAATAATTTATATATTATAATAGTAAAGAGTGTCGGTGGCATTTTGCAATCAAAATGTGCTGTATGATATATAAAATTTTATTTATTAATAAATGAAATATATTATTTACTCTAATAGATCTTTTAAAAATATTTAGAAATTTAAAAACAACGATATTTAAACTATATATTAATTATGTATAAATTTTGGAAATCATTTTTGAGTCAGATTGATTTTTGTTGACTTTTGCATATTAGTTTCGAGCTTTAGGATTGTGGTACACTATGACCTGAGTATATATATATATATATATATATATATATATATATATATATATATATATATATATATATATATATATATATATATATATATATATATACTTAATTTAGGTTCGTGAATCTAAGGCCAACCTTGCACTTGTTCAATGATGTTATATGTATTTTTACTACGAAATACAATAGGTGAGTTTCATTTACCTTTTTACCCTTTATATTTTTGGGCTGAGAATACATGCAAAATTTTTATAAATGTATTTATAGACACAAGTAATCGAAACTACATTATATGGTTGAATGATCGAAGCCGAATATGCCCCTTTTTTCTTGGTAGCCTAAGAATTAGGGAACATCACTAATTTTGAGAATTAGTGCACGCCTAATTGACGCGAATCCTAAAGATAGATCTATTGGGCCTAACGAACCCCATCCAAAGTACCGGATGCTTTAGTACTTCGAATTTGTTTTTTATCATGTCCGAAGGATTTTCCCGGAATGATAGGGGATATTCTTATATGCATCTTACTAATGTCAGTTACCAGGTGTTCAATCCATATGAATAATTTCTGTCTCTATGCATGGGACGTATATTTATGAGAACTGGAAATGAAATTCTTGTGGTCTATTATCATGATGGAAATAAATGATTATGATAAACTAATGAACTCACCAACCTTTTGGTTGACAGTTTAAAGCATGTTTATTCTCAGGAATTTAAGAAATCTTCCACTGTGCATTACCTCATTTTAAAGATATTACTTGGAATCATTCATGGCATATTTCAAAAGACGTTGCATTCAAGTCGTTGAGTTCAGTAAAGATTATGATTAAGTAAATGACAGATTAGATCATTTATAGATGGATATTACGAAATGGTATGCATGCCTATCAACTTTCGATGTAAAGAAAGATTGTCTTTTAAAACGAATGCAATGTTTGTAAAATGTATCATATAGAGGTCAAATACCTCGCGATGTAATCATATGTTATTGTATTCGTTCTTATGGATTAGGACGGGTCTTTACATGTAGTATCAGAGCGGTGGTCTTAGCGAACCAGGTCTGCATTAGTGTGTCTAACTGATTAGTCGTTAGGATGCATTAGTGAGTCTGGACTTCGACCGTGTCTGCATGTCAAAAGTTTTTCTTATTATCTGCTTATCATCCTTATGAAATTACCTGCTTATCATTATTAGTCTAGACACATCTTGATACATTAATTGCATGGGTAGTGTATAGACAAAATTCATATCTTAGCGTATCTGCTAAATCATATCTTATCGTATCTGTTACTTTAAACTTTGCCTGACATATCCCGCAAATTCCTCAGTAATCTACGAAATCTTTTGATCTATATATATAGATATCCTATGTAAATAGAATACCATCCGATAGCTGGAAAATCATTTTATATCGAAAAATCCTTTATCCAATCGTACGAAATGGAATTTGTCATCAGTTCAAGTCACTCGGATTCCAAAATGGAATCCCACTCCAGCTCCGAAAGCAGTGTAACCAGAATGGATCAACCAATTAGCCATCATCTATTCTGGATGAATTGGGGATGGGTTCGTAGCCTCCTCAATCATTGGAGATAAGAAGAAGGCGATCCTTTCCATCCACCACATTGTCCTCTTGACGAAGAACCTGAAGCACTTACTGGCGAACCAATCCGAAACACCATTTTCTCTCTCATTTCCAGAGTATCTCATCACGATTATATACTACATCAAATTCTAGATTTTATTTATCCGCTTGTCCGAACCGACAATCACCCCGGTGTAATATAAGAAGTTAACGAGCTTCGCGCTCGGGTAGTGACTTTGGAAAATATGATGCAAAGGTTACAAACACCAGCAGCAGCACCAGCAACATAACCAGTACCACCATCATCAACGCAAAAATTACCATTACCACCTCCAACCACAACCGCGTCGTAAACCTCAACTTCACAATCTGTCCCACGAGCATCAACATCATACGCACCATGGATACCAAGGAGTACCAACAACAATAAGTGACGAAGTATTAATTCATAACTTCATTGGAGAAATATTCCGCGGCAATTATGTAATCTCTAAAGTCTTAGAGATTATCTAATCTAGCCCTAACCATAAATCAGTTAAGCGAACCTAAATGATAGAAGGAAGAGTAGAAACCCTGACAAAAATGGTGTGTGGTTAACAAGCTAAACTTGTTTTACCAACAGCATCATCAGTACCGTCAGCATCACCAGCATCGTCAGTGCAGTTAGCATCAGAATCAACAACACCTATAACATCACAAACTCCGTCAGTTCAAGAATCACTGTGGACATCATTACGAATCAATATCGCGTATATTGTATCAACGAGTTATGAAGAATTAACTCATTCCCTCTGAAGAAATTATATGTATATTATATATATATATATATATATATATATATATATATATATATATATATATATATATATATATATATATATATATATATATATATTTTGAAATAAAAATAAATCTTTTCGTGCTAAGCTATTGTGTGTGAATCTTAACTACTCGGTTAATTCATATTACAAATATGCAATAATGTACGTCCTTCGCCCGCAACTTAACCATCGTTAATTACAATCTCTGTCTCAAATCAACAAATTCCAATTCATAATAAATCAAGTATATATTTGATTTTACACTTTCATCATCGATGTACCCGAAACTTTTCAGATACCATCATTCGTACTTTGCGAAGTTCACAAGAATTTAACAAAATCCAACATCACGCCTCAACAAATAACGAAGTATTGATTCATAATTTCAATATTATTGAAGAAATACTTATGTAATCTCTAAAGCCTTCAAGGGATTATTCAATTCTAGTTCCAACCGTAAATCGAATGAGTTTAATTTAGTATTAACTCATTAAAATCTATGTTACATCTGAGGAGAATATATACATTTTCATAAAGACTGTAATAAAATTCTTATGTAAAAAATATTAATTGTGAAATTTTTTTTAACGGGTTGGTAATTACCGAGATATATATATATATATATATATATATATATATATATATATATATATATATATATATATATATATATATATATATATATATATATATATATTCACAATTAATATGTTACATTCTTCGAATCTGATCAAGCAAATTATCAACTATACTTCATACTTTCACAATAATATACATTCTTTCATAGAAATCAAAACAACCATACTCATTCAAACTCAATTACATATTCTGATTTTGAAACCTCAGAATTAAATTCCAGATATAACCGGTATCATCACTTCTAGATTCCTACATCTTTCAAAGCTCTACTTTGACTTCAAAACTGTGTTAGAACATCAAATGTATATTAACGATTACAATCTGTGTTCAAACCCTTCGAAAATTTTTCGAAGACACTTCAAATAATGAGCAATCGAGATGATGATCCAACCACATATTACCCACAGTTATGTACTTAAAAAGCTCCCGAAACTAAAGTCATAATTCAACACATATCTGTGTCAGATCCTTTGGTATTTATTAGCAAACATAACTTTGCAATTCCTTTTTAAAGTAGCAAATTCTATCACAGCTCCAGCAAGACAACTTCGATTTTTCATTCGGAGTAGCCTTATCATAATCTTGATATATATGATTACCCTTTTGTTACTGGAGAACCTTTCATATTTCACCACATTAGCAATAAACTAAATCATAACTTCACTGATCTTTGACCTTCCGAAGAATCATTATGATTACCGAAACCCCATCATTTACTCATTCGCATCTTGTAACGAGAATTGCCATACGAATCATCGGGAATTAGCAATCAGTATTTTGAAATCTCGCAGCTTGTCTACGCCAACAGTTATATGTGTATATATAACGTCTATCTTTTGGACTTAATTTGAATGTGAAGTTTCTGAAAAACACTCCGAACCACGAATTGGTTCTCCGAAAATGAAAAAATGCTGACCAAGTAGCAAAAACTATAAACGACTTTAACAGTAAAAGTTTGATGATAATGAATAAGTGTGCTGGCAAAGCGCAGAAAAAGAGAAGTCTTAGAACTGGAAATCAGATTGACAAAAGTATGAAGGAGGCTGTGGATAAATCACAAAGACTTAACCTGACTTCAAAGAATCCAAATGATTCAGTACCTGCTGAAGTCATTAACGAATACCTTACTCCTGACTCTAAACCCCTGACAATATTCTTCATCATCCTCTGATATTAGAAATTCTAAGATATCATCGTATCTTTCATTATAAATATCCTCCATATTTCTGAAGATATTTTCATAATTATTCTTATCTGAAATCATTTACCTCTTCGCGCTATCTGTATTACATCATAAAAGAAACTATTTTAGTTTCTAGATTCTGAAACATTCGAGTTTAAAATAGGAATATTTTTGAAGAAGTGTTGGGAGCTGAAGCATGAATTAGTATAATATAATGACACTTGATCAACGTGATTATATTACAGTAAGTCATGCTGAGTTTCTAATGAAACATGATGATTCACAGACCATACCGTCATCATGTGCCATGTTACACGACTCTTATATTCTACTTAATCTCTAAAAATATCAAGAAAATATATTCTTGATGATTCGATCTTTTTCGAGGTATTCTGATAATTTGACAAATCAAGATTGTGCCATTACGATTTCCTTCTTAAAACATTAACAATGTTTATTCCAAAATTTTTATCTGCGAATTATGGATCATTACAAGTGGTACTTACTCGCAAGCAGAAGAAACGAAAGGACAAAGCTTCAAAAACAGAAATTAGGGTATAAATCGCAGCAAATAAAAGAAAGCATTAACTGGAGATGACAATGATTATGGGAGACAGAAGCAGGGATATCGAAATATAAGAGAAGATATAAAACCTAACAACCACCCAGAAATTATAAACCGTATATATCAATACATATAGCAATATAAAGACACGGGAGAACTAAAAACACTATAAAACCAAGTGTATAGTAGAAGTAAATAGATTCTTCTGGCGGTAGATGAAAAAGAAGAATGACCGATATGAAGGTTAGGAATATATCAAGAAGCAGAACTGGATGGAGCATATTGATGAATGCTTTAAAGTATGAGTTAGAAATAATGAAAGGTGTGAGTTAAAAGGAAACGAAGGAGGTGGATTTATAGTAAAATACCCGACAGAGAAATTAAAATAGATGATCGCATTTAAAGCAGATCCTAATTCCCTTGATTATCGAAGAATCAAATCCTATTACAAAGATTTTCTCCAAATCTCTTGAACTTGAAAATCAATCCTATCTACGTCAAAAGATATGACGAATCTATACCTACTCATTTCACTCTTTTGGTGATAGCTTCACTCGTACTCTTCACAAAATCAAATGGTTTTATCCATATTACTCAATGATGATAAAACCCTAATCTTCAGCTTATATGCGTCATGAAAACATACTTATTGTCAGCCATGACCATCTCAATCAAATTTCGGGACGAAATTTCTTTAACAGGTAGGTACTGTGACAACCCGGAAATTTTCGACCAAATTTAAACTTTAATCTTTATATATTCCCGACATGATAAGCAAAGTTTGTAAGTTGAATCTCAAGAATTTTAAACTGTGTTCATACATTCATTTAACCTCGACCAAATTCCAAAGATTCACGAACCATTATAGGAACGGATATGATTATATATGTATATATTATAACTTGAAAACGTTAGCAAGTATTAAACGTATAATACTTTACATGAACGTATTTGTTTCAATATGTTTATCGATGGAATTAGAAGATTTTATCAAATGATTAGTTTATCTGGTACGGTGTATGATTAAGAGTCTCTGTTGAGAGGTCCACTTTTAATTTAGCAAACCTTTTCTTTTTAATGGTATTCGGAAAAATTGGTAAAGTGATTTATTAGAAAGAACAAAAGTGTCAATTAATGGGAATTAGACAAGGGTTAGTGGAGATTTCCGTTGAATTTTCAATTTATGCTTTACAATAATTGTCTCGTGACTTTTAATAAGATAAAACCATCTGTCTTTTTAAGATGATTTTTTTTATATATACGTACATTTATCCATTTGATCTAATCTAACAACCCATGAATAAACTGTATGTTAATAACTTGAACCTGGTATGATTTATTTATTATTTTACTCTCTTAAGTAAAAACGTTTTTTCGACATAATAGAACTAGTTTATTAATATATATGTTTAAATAACGTAGGTTGGAATATTAGTTGTTAGATATATGAATAACTTGGAATGTACATTAAAACGTGTTCATTAAATATATATGTTTTTTTTAAATTAGTTTAGTACACGATAGTAACATTCGCTTAGTGATGCGATTGATATTGAAAAAGTTAATACACAAATGAATTGTATTTAATTAAGTTTTTAAATGAAAACGTTACGAGTTATAATATTTTTCTGAACGATTTTTAAAAACAAACTTTGAAAAATAATTAGTTTTGAAAGACTAAATATTGTATCATTAGATAAATATTTCAAACATATATTATGTACAAATTTACAATTCTAAATAAAAATATATATATATTTTAATTTAGTCATAAAACGTCTCAATTTAAAATAATATATTTTGGTAAACAACGAGTCACTGATTTATAGAAGCAAATGACCACGACGCTCAAATTGTATAAGATACATTTTCATAAAGTAATTTGTTGATAAATAAGTCAAATTATTATTAAAGGTACACGTCGCATAACGTAAAAGGCTAATTTTCTAAACGTACGAAAGTGCGCTCGAAAAACCGAAAGTGGTACATAGTCGAGTGACAACGTACGAGTCATTTGAACAAAAATTACATTTTTACTACGCACGTAAATATAATATAATATATAATTAATAGTATGAATTAAATAATAATTTATATATTATAATAGTAAAGAGTGTCGGTGGTATTTTGCAATCAAAATGTGCTGTATGAGGGGGAGTAGGTGCACCACACTTCCTATAAATTAAACGAATTCGAGACTTGTGATTCATTCAGTCATCTTATATTACGCATGAATAAATATATATTATTAATATTATTATTATTAAGATTATTAATATAATACTCTTATTTTTTATATTAGTATTATTAGGTAGTGGTATTATTATTAGTATATATACATAAAATACTACGACGAACTCATGAGCGAGTGATTTCAAAAACTGGTTTGCGAGTAGGATAGGGCTAAGGAAATTATGGGTTATAGCTATGGAGGTGATGGGTATGGTTCATGGGTATGCTCATGAGGTCAATCTAGTATTTATCATCTCCGTTGCGTTTACGTACCTTTCCTGCAATATTGAATCTCAATATTGATACGTGAGTACTCATAATTTAATTTTTACATACTAATAGTGTATCCCTGACTAGTGCTCGAGTATATAGGATTATGTATGCTTGTACTTTTGATATTGCCATTAGATAGGTTATGTTGAATCCTGAATTAGTTACATATGTGGTTGAGATAAGGTATAAGATATGCATGTCGTTGGAAAGCTAGCGAAAAATTAAGAACTTTTCATTTAGATATCGAATGGTTTCGATGAACGGATCAGAAGTTATAGTCAATTGAATTTTTGTATTATTATTAAAAATGATTATTATTATCGTCGTTATTATCGTTGTTATAATTTTTATCTAAATATTATTATTATTATTATTATTATTATTATTATTATTATTATTATTATTATTATTATTATTATTACTATTATTATTATTAGTATTATTATTATTATTATTATTATCATCATCATTTTCAATAAAAGGTATTATCATTAAAAATTGTTATTTTTATTATTATTACTATCATTGTTATCGTTAAAGTTATAATTTGTATTATTATTATTATTATCATTAAAATAGTTATTAGTATTATCATCATAATATTTATCATCATTAATATTATTATAATTAAAAACTAATATTAGTAACACCTAATTATTATGATTGCTATTATTATCATTAAAATGAACGCGATATAAAAGACGAATAAAAGCTATCAAACGAATCTATTAGGAAATAATGAATATGGGTTTCATGATGAAATTTAAAATATCATAAGATGTTGATTTAAATAAAATAATCGTTCTTCGTTACTATTATTATTAAAAGTATCGTTAGTATTAAAACTATCATTTTAACAAAAAGTCATCATTTTAATAGAAATGTCATTTTTATTATGATATGTCATTATTATTATCATTTTAAATAAAATTATTATTTTAAAGTTAATATTAAAAAGTTTTGTAAATATTAAAGTTATCATAATTAGAATTATTACTTTATCATAATATCATTTTTAGTAAATATAAATATTGTTATTATTATTAATAGAATAATAATGATTATTATTACAAAATACTACAATTTCTTTTTTACTTACTATTATTATTATCGATATTATTTTATCAAATAAATATGTAATACAAAGATGTTTTACTACATGTAACATAATTACATTAATACTACCTATCATATTATTTTTATGATGTTAAGTGAACTTTATAAATTTTATTACTTAAGATATATAAAAGTATATTTTTATATAAAATTTTATTTATTGATAAATGAAATATATTATTTACTCTAATAGATCTTTTAAAAATATTTAGAAATATAAAAAAAAACGATATTTAAACTATATATTAATTATGTATAAATTTTGGAAATCATTTTTGAGTCATATTGATTTTTGTTGACTTTTGCATATTAGTCTCGAGCATTAGGATTGTGATTGTGGTACACTATGACCTGACTTAAATTGTTAGACAAATATTGACCAACATATATATATATATATATATATATATATATATATATATATATATATATATATATATATATATATATATATATATATATATATATATATATATATATATATATATATATATATATATATATATATATATATATATATATACTTAATTTAGGTTCGTGAATCCAAGGCCAACCTTGCACTTGTTCAATAACGTTATATGTATTTTTACTACGAAATACAATAGGTGAGTTTCATTTACCTTTTTACCCTTTATATTTTTGGGCTGAGAATACATGCAAAATTTTTATAAATGTTTTACGAAATAGACACAAGTAATCGAAACTACATTATATGGTTGAATGATCGAAGCCGAATATGCCCCTTTTTTCTTGGTAGCCTAAGAATTAGGGAACATCACTAATTTTGAGAATTAGTGCACGCCTAATTGACGCGAATCCTAAAGATAGATCTATTGGGCCTAACGAACCCTATCCAAAGTACCGGATGCTTTAGTACTTCGAATTCGTTTTTTATCATGTCCGAAGGATTTCCCGGAATGATAGGGGATATTCTTATATGCATCTTGTTAATGTCGGTTACCAGGTGTTCAATCTTTATGAATGATTTTTGTCTCTATGCATGGGACATATATTTATGAGAACTGGAAATGAAATTCTTGTGGTCTATTAACATGATGGAAATAAATGATTATCATAAACTAATGAACTCACCAACCTTTTGGTTGACACTTTAAAGCATATTTATTCTCAGGTATTAAAGAAATCTTCTGCTGTGCATTAGCTCATTTTAAAGATATTACTTGGAATCATTCATGGCATATTTCAAAAGACGTTTCATTCAAGTCGTTGAGTTCAGTAAAGATTATGATTAAGTAAATGACAGATTAGATCATTTATAGATGGATATTACGAAATGGTATGCATGCCTGTCAACTTTTGATGTAAAGAAAGATTGTCTTTTAAAACGAATGCAATGTTTGTGTGATGTATCATATAGAGGTCAAATACCTCGTGATGTAATCATATGTTATTGTATTCGTTCTTATGGATTAAGATGGGTCTTTACAGTCTTATTCTTGTCTCCATTGGTTAAGTCAACTACGAACCCATCCCCAATTCATTCAGAATTGATGATGGCTAATTGGTTGATCCATTCTGGTCACACTGCTTTCGGAGCTCAGGTAGAAATCCATATCGAAAGTGCTATCGGATTCCGAGGAACTCGAACTAGATGCAGGATCCATCTTGTATAATCATGGAAATGATTTTTGATGTGAAATAGATTATAGGACTTAGATTGGTATTCTTCAATACATAATTTACATATGTATATATAATACCAAAATCCCATAAATTACGGAGGAATCTTCGGAAGATGTCAGACAAAGCTTACAGTAACAGATATGCTAAGATATGAATTCGTCTGTACACTATCTATGCAATAAATGCAGGAAAACGTGTTTAGACTTAAAAATGATAAGCAGGCAATTTTCGACAAGACATGATAAGTAAAACTTTTTGACATGCAACTAAGGTCGAAGTCTAGACTCACTAATGTATTCTAACAACTATCAGTTAGACACACTAATGCAAGATCTGGTTCGCTAGGACCAACGCTCTGATACCAACTGTAACGACCCGCCAAAATCGCTATTGACGCAGTACGTGATTCACTGGTTTCATTGCGAGGTATGGACCTCTATATGATACGTTTTGTAAATATTACATTCTTTTAAAAAGGCACACCATAAATGAATATCTAAATCCAAGGTTTTTGATATCTGATGATTTCTACATATAGGCAATCACCGTAAATAATAGTTTACAATAATACATCCGTTGACAATGTAGTCAATATAAGATACATGGTGATGATTTTGTGAATGCAAAGTTTTCTCGAATAAAGCATGTATGACTCCATGGAAATAGCTTGTATAACGTATAAGCAAACATCGGAAGACTTCTAGGGACCTGAGAATAAACATGCTAAAAGTGTCAACACAAAGGTTGGTGAGTTAATAGTTTTAATATTGCGCATAATCTGCATATAAAGGTGGACCATAAGATTTCAGTTATTTCATCCAAAACGTTTATCAAAATATTCTACAAAATTGAGAACCCTGGTAACTAAACTTAACGTATATATAATAAGAACCCCTGTTTTAACATACATGCAACCAACATGTACAATACACGCAAACCAACGTGTACTAAACTCAAATAGCATACATCCGCTTTATAGGTCAGGCTAGGGTCTCTATACCTGGAACGGAAGGGGATGTCAAGCCCTATAGATCCATATACAACTATTCCTTCCCACCAGTTCTTATAACCGGCAGCTACTAGTTACCAAAGCTAAGGGATTTTCGGTTCAAACTCAGTGTAGAATTAAGTATGTACTTGTGTCCATTGTGTATAAAATAAAGTGCATGTATTCTTAGTCCAAAAATATAGATTGCAAAAGCAATTAAAAAGGGATCTATAAACTCACATTTCAATACTGAGATTCAATATTGTAGGTAAAATATGCATACGCAATGGTAGTGATGAACACATGATTCGTCGCGGACCCACGAACAATATCCCCGAATAATACCCATAAATTCCTTAGTTTAAAATGGTTTGAAACCCGAATTAAAAACACTCGTATATAACCTTGATTATAGAATATTTCTACTAATTTTAAATATGAAGAAAAATAAATAAATAATTAATACGGAGTTATAGGAATGATGTCAAGATGAAGACGAATTTAAAGCAGAACTAAAAACGCACTCTTAGGTGCTTGGATCTTTTTTTTAAAGCAAAATTTAACCCATTTTGATATGTAATTACGTGTGTGCAAGTGAAACAGAAAAAGAAAGAATATAAAGTACATAGTGAGTGTGTGTTCTCTAAATAAACCCAAAATGTATATCTATATATAAGCACTCGGTTCACAATTTAATATAAAAATATATATATATGCAACGTGTAAAGGAAGTGTTGAAAATGAAGTGTACAGCATCTTTATATCAACCGGTGCCCAATTATATATATATATATATATATATATATATATATATATATATATATATATATATATATATATATATATATATATATATATATATATAATATGCAACTTGTATACAAAAGTTAAACAAGTTGTCACTCTCGTTTGCCGACATTTTACTCCCATTTGCAAAATATATAAATATAATAATTAAATATAATAATAATATAATAATAGGATAATTTAAATATAATAATATAATAAATTAATAATATAATAAATCTAAAAACACCATCACGTGAACTCAAAATAGCTGCCTCTCATTATTGATATTGTTTTTTTTTGCCCCGTGTATTCACGGACGGGTATTTCGTGCTCTTTTACCGATAATTGTCTTATATATATATATATATATATATATATATATATATATATATATATATATATATATATATATATATATATATATATATATATATATATTCCATCTTTTATAAAAATATTTATTTTCAGTTAAAACTTAATAAAATGACTTGTAAAATGGTTTGTCCGTCTCATGTCCTTATGTCCCATTTAAAATAGACGAAACATTAAACATATAATAAAATTTCTATTTAAAACAAAAAGATAATGATTTTATAAACTTAAAATTTTCATAATTTTTACTAACCTCCGTCCCAACTCTTGACATCTTTTACTATGTGAAAGTTTGCTTTATATGGATTACTAAATAAAAAACGAACATATATATTCACAAGTACATTAATTTTAAAAGAGACAATTACATAATATGGGTCTACTCATATAATCACTTTATGAATAGTATGCATTTGAAAGCAATTAGAAATAATTACATATTCTTAAATTACATTAATACTTGAAAAGGTTGAAACCAAATTTTAAATAAAAAACAATGTATTTAATAAAGGAAACATTTTTAAACGTAATTTAATCGTAATGTAAAATTGTACGTGTAATATGTGTTTTCAAAACTAATTATATATTAAATACTCTATAAATATATAAAAAAAACTTTTTAATAACATATTTTATTATGTCGTAATCTATTTTACATCTTATATTTCGAAACGTAAATTGTATATTATATTTTATTAATTATTATTTTTTTTCAAATTGTAGCATATATAAACACAACAATTTATAAACAAGAATAACATACAGCACATTAAGTTTAGGGTTGAATTTCAAACGTTGGGGTCATGTCATGCAAAGATGCACATCGAGTTTTTAAAACTGTACGTTTCCCTTATATTAGACATGAAATTTAATTTAATATATTAATATATTAAATTTTAAATTCGTTATTCGTGAATCGTCGGAATGGTCGAAAGGGTAAATAGATGTATGAAAACATTTTAAATGAGACACAACAATTTACTTATCTTGTCGAGAATATTAAATCGTATAAAGATTTGGTTCAAAATAAGTCGAAATTTTTCGGGTCGTCATACCCACCCTGGCTAGGCTCGTGCTGAAAGCTTGCCAAGTTGCTCTCAGCAATTTCCTTGGCGGTTTTCATTTTCTTGTTCCCGCCAAGTGTTACCAAAAAATTGGCAGGCGTTTAACGCTTCTGCCCAACTGATGGTTCCGGAAAGACAGTAGATATCGGTTCTGCGTTGGTGACGGGGGTTGACGTGTGCGTTTGCGTCTGCGTAACGTCACCCGTCTCGGTGGTCGCATTGGTCGAAGACTCGACAGCAGGTTCCCCTTCCTTACGGGGATCACCCTCCGGCAGCTTGGACTTGTTCACCTTCTTGAATTTAAGCCCTTCGAGGTTGGGGCGTCGGATCGCTTGTCCAAAATCCATTTATGCAAAAACAATTAATGGATATTAAAAAAATGGAAACAGGGAGAAAACTTACAAAGAACGCTACGGTACGAAGAGCATACCCATTCCGTTATGGATAATCATTGACACTCTGTTTGCCCAAGGCCAGTAACATTGAACGTTACCAAGCTTAAGCATCACCTGGCCGTAAGGACGCATATCGAGCTCGGCGTCCTTACAGAAGCTAAACAAATTGCGCTCCTCCGGAGTTAACTATGGCGTCTTTGACAAATCAGAGGGACGAGTGAAACGCCATGGAACTAAGTGGGCATACCCTTTGTCAAGCGCGTCCTGGTGAACGTATATAAACATATCCCTCCAGTCATGGAGGGATGGAGACTTCTTCGAAGTTAAGTTACACTTCTTTTCAAATGTGTACCAGCCCTTCCTGGATGACGACAGTTTGAACGTTGCTCAAAAATGTTCAAACGGGATGGACGGTTTTGCCCCTTAAAAACATTTCAAAAATAATCACGCGTTGCCACGCGTGAGGGTGAATCTGCGAGACGCTAATATAGTAGTGCTCTAACACTGACGCGACAAAAGGCGTTAATGGCAAGCGTAAATTGCCAACCGATATCGCCTTCATATATAACGTGAAGTGGTCAGTAGGGGGTGTGTGCACGTTGGTCGTCTGCCACCACTATAGTATGCCACTTGGTAAGCGGTGGATAGTCACCAATGAAATCTTCGAGTAAATCCGTCGTGACGTTACTCCGTTCAGTCTCCACATCTGCTTTAGACATAATTCACTAACCTTTTAAAACACGAAAGGCGGTACGTATACAGGAAGAGAAAAGCACATGACGAAATTTGCACAAAAATAGCTTTGAAAGTTAGTTTGCAAACCTAAGCGGTGAGTAAAAATGAGAGGGTAAACTCTCTATTTATAGGAAATGTTTTGAACGGGCCTCACCATTGGGCTTTAATCCTGGATGTCCACGTGTCTTTTCAACATGATCTCACGACCGTTAGATTTGCATCGTTTCATTACTTACATCTGTAATAATGATGGCGTTTACCTAGGGAACAACAAGCTTGCCGGCTGATGGAATGGTCTCTGTTTCAGAACCACTCATGATGTTCTTTTTATATTATAAAATATGAGTCTGCTCAACCTCATTTTGATCACGTACAAACACCATCATTTCGTGATGCGTAGCACCCAATATAGTGGCTTTACATTTTTGAAGCAGGCATATAATATTAGTTTGGTCACGTACAAGTATATTTTGTACCTAACCAAACTGGGGGGCTTAATGACGTTCGTCACGTCATGCTACGTCACGTGCAGCATCATGTGCAATGCATGACATCTAGCTTACCTGGAACCCTTGGTCGAGCTTATAAAAGTATATTCAAGTCAACGCCACGTGTTTGGTAGCGTGACGTCCTTACGGGATTGACTTGGTATTGATGAGCTGGACCAAAGCCCTACAAATCGGGAACGTGGAGTAGGTTGTAGGCATGATTAGAAGGTTCTAATGGCAGTTATTAAGAGTGGACATTATTATAGTGGTATTGTTCATAACCGCCAATTACCCATCTATAAATAGTGGCTCTAATCCTCATTTGGAGGCTAATCAATCCACACACTCTAATCTTCTTTTCAACCCGACTTTGGAGGCTCGGTAAAAGAAAAACAACACCACACCCTTCATATCCCACCTAACAGAAGGAACCACTTCCAGAGGATAGCTCGTTCTTTTACTTACCTGCACTCAAACCAGACAATTTTGGTTTGATCAGACAATGACAGGTAGATGAACACTCATTTATCCTGCTATTTTTAGTTCTTGAGTATATATACTGCAACTTATGATTACTGAATTTTCAGTTTGTGATCTTTTTGCAGTGTCGATTTGAAATCTCTATAATAACTGAACATATTCAAATATCAACGGAGGGGGTTTAAGAAGGGGGCTAAGAAGAGCAAAGAAAAAGTGATTATGATGTAAACAGGGGACGAGGTGAAGCATAAAGAAAAGGTAAAGGGGAAATGAGAAATTTACCTGTACACATGAAGGGATTTTAACGGAAAATTTAACGTTCGTTAGTGAAAGGACTCTCTGCGTAACAAATGAAAAGAACTATGGCCATTCGCATTTGCTCATTCGGAGACAAACAATAGGTAACATCCATGAAATTTAATATAATTATTAAACCTAAGAATAGGATAGGAAATAAAAGTAATTTTTTTAATAGAAAGTAGAAGATATGGATATAAGAACTCTGTTGACTTTTTTTATCTATGTGCCTTGACTCTTTTTAAAAAGGCTTTGTCAATGCCTCCAAACATATGAAGGCTGAAGCTATATGTGTGTGCACGCGAGCGCGTCTCTCTATGTTATACACTAAAATAAGATTAAAAAAGGTTTCTTAATGTAAGAAAATGAAAAAACTACCGTACTTTGAATATAGATAACTAAATGTATGACTTAATGTTAAAAATCCAATAATCAAGATTAATTAATGTTACAACACAATTCATTTTTATACTCCGTAGCTATATACTTGGTATCTTTATCTTTATGTATATGAAACAAATTTTATGTTTAAACAATATTTATCAAATGAATGTTATTCTAGTGTAAAGACTTGATCTTTACAAAGGTGAAACTCTTTAGAGGTCTTATATTTGAATTCTGAGTGCAAAATACTCACTTGTGATCACAATAGTTCATCTGTAATGACTTCGAGTACTGGTAAATCAGGTGGATGTTTTGGAATTAGTCAACTTATAAATAAACTGTAAAAAATTATTTAAAAAATATAGATATCATGAGTTTAGATCAAACAAGTTAAACATCTCATTTCTCTTCATTAATAACTTTTATTTAATAACGAATATAAAATAATAGTAATAATTATAATAATTATAATTATAAATATAAAAATAAAAATAAAAATAAATTTAGGTCTATGGCATTCTAATTTGAACGTATAAAATATAAGTCATGAATATTACTCTTTACTCTTATATTCATAATATTTTAGATTGGTGTTTGAGGGACTTCAAAGGTAAAATGGAATGTAGATTATAAATTGAGGGACTTCAAAGGTAAAATGGCTAAACTCTATCCTCTTCACCAAACCCCTCAACAAACCGTCAAACTCACCTGCAACTTAAAATTAAATCCATTAACTTCAACTGTTAATCATCAAATCACAAGTAGAGTACAAAATAAAATAAATCAGTTGGGGGTGGCTAGGCATCCCTTAGCCCCCCTACAGTCTCCGCCGTTGCTTATTGATGATGTCACCTGAACATATGAAGGCTGCAGATACAAACTCCTCGATCATACATCCTGATCAAACCTGTCAACATTTCACACTTGCTGAGATTCAGTCAGCAACCAACAACTTCGATGAGAAACTAGTTATTGGGCGAGGAGGTTTCGGTAACGTGTATAAATGTACCCACATAATTGGTTTAGTAGATGAAGTTGTGTTAAAACACTTGCAAACTACATCTAACCAATGAGCCTGTGAATTTGAGGCTGAAATTGAGGTTCTTTCTAAGCTACATCGACATGGTAATCTTGTGTCACTAATCGGTTATTGTAATGAAGGAAACGAGATGGTTCTTGTGACGACCCTGTCCTTATCCACCTGGATGAAGTCATCAACATTTGGTCCCATTGCGATGATCGACTCCAAGTAATGTCCTTAAAATGAGCAAATGCACAGTGGAAGACTTAATTCATACCTGAGAATAAACATGCTAAAAGTGTTAACCAAAATGTTGGTGAGTTCATAGGTTTATCATAACAATCATTTCAATATGTTAATAGACTACAAAATTTCATAATCATAAACATAATACACTCGCAAGTGTATGTAAAGCATTCTAAGTGGTTGAGCACTTGGTAACCATACTTAACATTTAATCAACGTCGCATATTCCCTTTATTATGAAATCTCACTACACCGTACCAAGTGTAGTCACCAAAACGAAGTACTGTGCAACCGTTGAATACTGGTCGTCCAGTCCGGTTGGGGTTGTCAGGCCCGATAGATCTATCAACAGGATTTGCGTTTACAATACCCATGTAAATAGTAGTTACCAAGCTACAGGGAAGTATGCCAGTGGTACAACTTAACGTAGAATATATTTTTAAGTACTTGTGTCTATTTCGTAAACATTTATAAAAGCAGCGCATGTATTCTCAGCCAAAAAATATATATTGCAAAAGCAATTAAAAAGGGAGCAAATGAAACTCACCATACTGTATTTTGTAGTAAAAATACATATGACGACATTGAACAAGTATAGGGTTGACCTTGGATTCACGAACCTATATCAAGTATATATATTAACACACATTTCGAACAAATTTATATATATATATATATATATATATATATATATATATATATATATATATATATATATATATATATATAATTTATTAGTTATATCATTTTCATATTAATAACCTATATGTTTTCATAGATTCATTTTATATATTTACAATAAATAAAAATATAAATTTTGTTATGTTATATGTATTTATTATTTCAAATGTTATATATTTCTATATATGTTATTTTTATATTAAAAGAGTAAATTAGACATACTTATGATAATAATAATAATAATAATAATAATAATAATAATAAAAATAATAATAATAATAATAATAATAATAATAATAATAATAATAATAATAATAATAATAATAATAATAATAATAATAATAATAATAATAATAATAATAATGATAATAATAATAATAATAATAATAATAATAATAATAATAATAATAATAATAATAATAATACTAATACTAATAATAATACATTAATAATAGTAATATTAATAATAATAATAATAATAATAATAATAATAATAATAATAATAATAATAATAATAATAATAATAATTGTAACAATTATAATAATAATCATTTAAATAACAATAAAAATAAAAAAAATAATTTATACCTTTATATAAAACAAATGGGCTTAATGTTAGTCCATCACTTATATTAATTGAAGCCCACCAGAAAAACCCATTTAGCAAAACTCATAATAATCAGTCCACTAGCAAATCCAATAATTTACCAAGCCCATCAGGCTCATGCTTAACAAGACAACTTCTTTTTAAAAAAAAAACATTGTTTGTAGTTGCCTAGATTTGAACCCAGGACCTCTCGTTCCCCGACCACAATACTAACGATTGAGCTGTCTATTATTTTCTGGAACAATTAGGATTTTAAATCTTTTTAAATCGATTACTGTCTATTTTCTTCTTCTTAAAACACAACCCATATGATCTCTTCATCATCACCATCTAATAACACTCATGATCATCATCATTAATATTTTTTTTTTCGATTATTATCACTATAAAATCATAATCATCAAATCATAAACATCACCGTTTTTTTTTTAAATAAAAATTTTCATCATCGTTAAAAAAAAAATTCATCATCATAATCTTCATAACTTCAAGTATCATATCTAGTCATCATCATTCGCCGTTTATATCAGGAAGTATATAGCAGCTTATTTTTGTTGTTGGCCAAACAGAAGTGGACGTAAACAGGCTGTTAGCAGGTGGCGTTTTATGGACTGTACAGAAAGAAAAAAAAACAGCTACAACAATGGAGATTTCATGGTGGTGATGGTGATCGACAAGGAAATCGAAAAATAGAACGCGAAGGATGGTGGTTGTTTCGGTGGTACAGCAGCAGTCCAAAAAGAATAATTGGTGATGTTTCACAGTGATAACAGTAGCACAACAAATAGCTGTTTTGGGTAGTTTTGAGGTTCACGAAGAAGAAGAAAGAGGAGAGAGAGGTATGAGAGAGAAAGAGAGAGATGGTTATCGATGGTGGCTAACGGTAGTGGTGGGTTCTCGGTTATCAACAGAAATAGGGATAGGAGATGAGGTGGTTCACGATGGTGATGAGCTTAGGTGGTTAAAATGATGGGTTTTCATGTATATATATATATATATATATGGTGATTGAAGATGATGGTGGTGGCAGTTTATGGTGGTGAAAGGTGGAGTGAGGGTGGCGGTTGTGATGGTTCAACCGATGGTTAACGGTGGTAGTTCACGTAGGCTAGTGACGGGTTTAGGTGGTGGTGGGTTGTTTAAATGGGTGTTAAGTGGTGGTCTTGTTCGCTTATATACCGAAACGAAAGGTGGTTGTTTATGGTGTAGGGTAGCGGTGTAAGGGTGGTGGAAACAAGAAGGAGAGGAAGGAAATTATGAGGGATTAGTGGATTTAATCATCGATCTTAACTTATAATTTAAGGTGAATGATATAAAAGAATTATATAGATATGAAGATAGAGTTTTATGGTGAAGTATGAAATATAAAGTGGATATCACTGTATGTGTGGGTGTGTTATAATCCAGGAAAGTGTTTTCATATTCATAGAATATATATAATAAAATAATGTAATAATAATATACTACAAACATCTCAACACTAATCACGAGTGGAAACAAAACAAATAAAGTCAAATCTAAATAGTAAAGCAGCCATTAAATTGGTTGTTTCTACCGACGTTTTTTTTACGGGTTGTTGTATCGTCCTCCGTTGTAAATCAGTGGCGGATAAAAACATTCAGAAAAATCCTAAATTTTTAGATTAACTATATTTATTTATTTTAGTCATTATGATATAAAAATTGATCATTAATCTATTAATTAAAAATTACATCAACTGTCAACCTCAATTCTAGGTAAAATATAAAAAGTGTTAATATTAAATAATTAGATCCTAAATATACCTTTAATAAACCTATAACTTATATAACTCATTTTCGGATCACCGTTTATTTTAAAATTACATATCTTTGAATTTAACTTTCTTAATATCAATCGAAACATCAGACAAGTATTACAATCATTTAATATTTATTTTTAATATACTTTTCATTTATTTATTTATTTATTTTAATAATGATATCATATTTTATTTTTACTTTACATAGTTAATTTAAACAACAAATAATATCTTAAATTATACTTCAAATTATTATTTATATCTCTCTATATATTTAAACATATATGAATCCATTTATAAATAGTTGTTCGTGAATCGTCGGAGATAGTCAAAGGTTAAATGAATTTATGAAAACAGTTCAAAAATTTTTGAGACGCAACATAACAGACTTTGCTTATTGTGTCATAGATAATGAATCGTATCGAGAGTTTGGTTTAAAATTAGTCAAAATTTTCCGGGTCGTGACAGTTCTAGCCTACGAGTTTATGCCCAATGGGAACCTTCAAGATCACCTCCATAAAACTAGTACGGATCTTTCCTGGTTACAAAGATTAAAAATATGTATAGGTGCAGCTCGTGGGTTAGATTACCTTCACATAGGTCCATCAACTCAACACGGCATCATACATCGCGATGTGAAGACCTCCAATATTTTGTTGGATGCAAATTTTGCTGCTAAAATTTCAGACTTTGGCTTAGCCAAAGTTGGACCAATAAACCAAACACAAACTTTTGTGAGCACCTTAGTCAAAGGGACATTTGGATATATGGATCCATGTTATTTTTTCAATGGAAAACTGACAAGAAAATCAGATGATTATGCCTTTGGGGTTGTATTATTTGAGGTCTTGTCTGGTAGGCAAGCGGTAGATCAAAGCATCGACGAAGAGCAATGGAGTTTGGCAGTTTGGGTTCAAGACCAAATTAAAGACAGAAAACTCAATCAGATAATTGATCTGTTGTGATTTAGCTCATTTTCAAGACCCGAGAAATTAATAGAACAGTTAAGCAATAAATAAAGACACAAGATTTATGTGGTTCGGCGTGAGGCCTAGTCCACGGGCGGAAGCAGGGAAGGATTTGATTAGCAAATATGAAAAACTCGAGGTTACAATGTATCACTCAATCTAGGATCTAAAATACTAACAAAGTATTTAGACTGCTCACTAGATTATAACACTTCCCTCTTAACTCACTCGTATAGAATTTTGATTAACAATTCTATACCTCACACTTTTCTCTATACTACTTTTACAAGAGTTAATTAAACTCTTTCAAGTATGGGATGATTCGCAAATGAAATCCATGCACTTCCTTTTATAGTTGAACTTTGTATGTTAAGAAGAAGACTTCAAATTGACTACTCCTTCCATTTATCAAGTTGTAAACAAGTTGTTGTCAAGTTGTAAACAAGTTGTAAACAAGTTGTAAGTTCTAGTGCACCCCCCTTTCTTTGACTTGTAATACCAATATGTATACAATTTGAATTTGACATCTCAAATACAACTCATAACATAGTTAGCCTTCTAGAGTTTGTAAGAAAAAAGTTGTCATGCATGTATCTAGGCTTCATTCTAATGTGAAAGCAAGTTGGAATTGAGTTAACAAATAAAATTGTAGGCTTGGCCAAGCAAGCATCCAACAAATCTCCACCTTGACGAACATTCCATGCCTTTGCTATCCTCTCTCAGTCTCTGTTTCCTTCCAGCCCCTGAGGGCTCATCACTTTTGAATACCGCGAATGCCAACCAAGTCCAAACAATGTTTGAACTTGATTGTAGTAACTACCTTCGTCAACATATCTGCTGGATTATCTGATGTACGAATCTTTCTCACAATTATAACCCCTTCAGATATTACTTCTTGAATAAAGTGATACCGTATATCTATGTGCTTGGTTCTTTCATGATACATTTGCTTTTTAGTCAAATGTATCGCACTCTGACTATCACAATGCACAATAGTATGATCTTGTCGTATACCAAGATCACTAACTAAACCCCTCAGCCACTTTGCTTCTTTCACACCCTCTGTCATAGCCTTGTATTCTGCTTCAGTTGTGGACAACGCAACAGTCGATTGTAATGTTGCTTTCCAACAAATAGCACATCTTCCGAGAGTAAAAACATACCCAGTCTGAGACCTTCTCTGATCCAAATCACCAGCATCGTCTGAATCAACGTATCCGGTAACATTAGTATTACAACCGCTATCAAATACTAAGCCAATATCGGTTGTCCCTTTGAGGTACCGAAGAATCCATTGCACTGCTCGCTAATGAACTTTCCCTGGACGATCCATATATCTGCTCACCATGCGTACTGCCTGTGCAATATCCAGTCTAGTACATACCATAGCATACATGATACTACCCACAACACTAGCATATGGAACATGTGACATATGCTCCACCTCCTCCTCAGTTTCCGGTGACAACGCCGATGAATGTTTGAAATGTGCAGCAAGTGGAGTACTAACCGGTTTGGAGTTATCCATTCTAAAACGCTGAAGAACCTTCTCAATGTATTTCTTTTGTGACAAATATAATTTTTCTTCACGTCTATCTCTAATAATCTCCATTCCCAATATCTTCTTAGCTGCACCCAAATCTTTCATCTCAAACTCACTTTTGAGTTGAGATTTTAACTGATCGATCTCTGACATGTTTTTCGAAGCAATCAACATATCATCCACATATAATAGTAAATAAACAAACGAGCCATCACGAAGCTTCTGGTGATATACACAACTATCATAATTACTCCGTGAGTAACATTTACTAGTCATGAATACGTCAAACCTCTTATACCATTGTCGAGGTGATTGCTTCAAGCCATATAATGACTTTTTCAATAAACATGCATAATCTTCCTTTCCTTGGACAACAAATCCTTCTGGCTGGCGCATAAAGATCCGTTCCTCCAACTTACCATGTAAGAATGCCATCTTGACATCTAATTGCTGCAACTCCATATCAAGTAAAGAAACCATGGCAAGTAACACACGGATAGAGGTATGCTTTACGACCGGTGAGAAAACTTCATTAAAGTCAACTCCCTCTCTCTGAGTAAATCCTTTTACTACAAGGCGTGCTTTGAACCTTTCCTCTTCTACATCTGGAATTCCGTCCTTCTTTTTGAAGATCCATTTGCATCCAACAATCTTCTAACCTTTTGGCGATTTCACTAGCTCCCATGTATGATTCTTATAAAGAGACTCCATCTCTTCATTCATAGCTACAGACCACTTTGCAGATTCTAGACAACCAATAGCTTCACGATATGTAGCAGGTTCTTGGACCTTTATATCTTCTGCCATGCTCAGGGCATAAGCTACTAAATCTTCATGCTCAAACCGTTGTGGTGGTCTTATAGCTCGTCGTTCTCTATCTCTTGCTAGATTATAATTATGTAGATCATGTTGCTCATCTGACTGATTTTCTGGTGTCATATGATCAACACCAAAGTCATGTACATCTTCTACAACGGGCTCGACAGGAGTATCTTGTACTACTCCTTGTGGAACATCTATTTCTAGCTCCACCTGCTCCTCAACTTCACGATATATTCCAGCAACTACTTGTTCTTTCTCTATCTTTTTCAACATAGCAGACTCGTCAAATGTCACTGAAATGTCCCGTTCATATTGATTATAAACGTTACATATTAATTGATTTCGTTGTGAGGTTTTGACCTCTATATGAGCCATTTTTCAAAGACTGCATTCATTTTTAAAACAACCATAACCTTTATTTTATCAATAAAGGTTTTAAAAGCATTTCGTAGATTATCAAATAATGATAATCTAAAATATACTGTTTACACATGACCATTACATAATGGTTTACAATAGAAATATATTACATCGACATATGTTTCTTGAATGCAGTTTTTACACAATATCATACAAACATGGACTCCAAATCTTGTCCTTATTTTAGTATGCAATAGCGGAAGCTCTTAGTATTCACCTGAGAATAAACATGCTTTAAACGTCAACAAAAATGTTGGTGAGTTATAGGTTTAACCTATATATATCAAATCGTAACAATAGACCACAAGATTTCATATTTCAATACACATCCCATACATAGAGATAAAAATCATTCATATGGTGAACACCTGGTAACCGATATTAACAAGATGCATATATAAGAATATCCCCATCATTCCGGGACACCCTTCGGATATGATATAAATTTCAAAGTACTAAATCAACCGGTACTTTGGATGGGGTTTGTTAGGCCCAATAGATCTATATTTAGGATTCGCGTCAATTAGGGTGTCTGTTCCCTAATTCTTAGATTACCAGACTTAATAAAAAGGGGCATATTCGATTTCGATAATTCAACCATAGAATGTAGTTTCACGTACTTGTGTCTATTTTTTAAATCATTTATAAAACCTGCATGTATTCTCATCCCAAAAATATTAGATTTTAAAAGTGGGACTATAACTCACTTTCACAGATATTTCCTTCCTCGAAAATAAGACTTGGCCACGGATCGATTCACGAACCTATACAAATATGTACATATATATCAAAGTATGATCAACATATAATTACAACCATTTTTATTATGTTTTAAAGATTTGAGTGTATTAAGTCAGTTGTCCTCGTTAATAACCTACAACTAGTTGTCCACAGTTAGATGTACAGAAATAAATCGATATATATTATCTTGAATCAATCCACGACCCAGTGTATACATGTCTCAGGCTAGATCACAACTTAAAGTATATATATTTTTGGAATCAACCTCAACCCTGTATAGCTAACTCCAACATTACTGCATATAGAGTATCTATGGTTGTTCCAAATAATATATATACATGGGTCGATATGATATGTCTAAACATTTGCATACGTGTCTATGGTATCCCAAGATTACATAATATATTAAAATACATGTATAATACAATATAAGTTAGCTAGGATATGATTTGTATAGATTTGTTAAACATTTCCCGTAGCTAAAAAGATCAAAAATATCCAATCTTGTTTTACCCATAACTTCTTCATTTTAAATCCGTTTTGAGTGAATCAAATTGCTATGGTTTCATATTGAAGTCTAATTTAAGAATCCAAATAGAAAAAAAATAGGTTTATAGTCAGAAATTTAAATTACATGTCAATTACTAAAGAGGTAGTCATTTCCGTCAAAAGAACAACATCTTGATGACCATTTTGAAAAACAAACTTTCACTTTGAGTTTAACCAAGATTTTTGGATATAGTTTCATGTTCATATGAAATATCATTTTCCCAGAAGAACAACTTTTAAATCAAAGTTTATCATAGTTTTTAATTATCCAAACCAAAGCAGCCACCGGTTTCACTACGACGGCGTATATCCGATTTTATGGTGTTCATCGTGTTTCCAGGTTTTAAATCATTAAGTTAGCATATCATATAGATATAGAACATGTGTTTAGTTGATTTTAAAAGTCAAGTTAGAAGGATTAACTTTTGTTTGCGAACAAGTTTAGAATTAACTAAACTATATTCTAGTGATTACAAGTTTAAACCTTCGAATAAGATAGCATTATATGTATGAATCGAATGATGTTATGAACATCATTACTACCTCAAGTTTTCTGGATAAAACTACTGGAAATGAGAAAAATGGATCTAGCTTCAAAGGATCCTTAGATGGCTTGAAAGTTATTGAAGCAGAATCATGACACGAAAACAGTTCAAGTAAGATTTTCACTCGAAATAAGATTGTTATAGTTGTAGAAATTGAATCAAAGTTTGAATATGAATATTACCTTGAATTAGAAAGATAACCTACTGTAAATAACAAAGGTTCCTTGATCTTAGATGATTACTTGGAATGGATTAGAAAGCTTGGAAGTAGACTTGCAAACTTGGAAGTATTCTTGATTTTTATGAAACTATACTTATAGAATTTATGAGGAACACTTAGAACTTGAAGATGGAACTTGAGAGAGATCAATTAGATGAAGAAAATTGAAGAATGAAAGTTTTTGTAGGTGTTTTTGGTCGTTGGTATATGGATTAGATATAAAGGATATGTAATTTTGTTTTCATGTAAATAAGTCATGAATGATTACTAATATTTTTGTAATTTTATAAGATATTTCATGCTAGTTGCCAAATGATGGTTCCCACATGTGTTAGGTGACTCAAATGGGCTGCTAAGAGCTGATCATTGGAGTGTATATACCAATAGTACATACATCTAAAAGCTGTGTATTGTACGAGTACGAATACGGGTGCATACGAGTTGAATTGTTGATGAAACTGAACGAGGATGTAATTGTAAGCATTTTTGTTAAGTAGAAGTACTTTGATATGTGTCTTGAAGTCTTTCAAAAGTGTAAGAATACATATCAAAACACAACATGTATATACATTCTAATGGAGTCGTTAAGTCTTCGTTAGTCGTTACATGTAAGTGTTGTTTTGAAACCTTTAAGTTAACGATCTCAATTAATGTTGTTAACCCAATGTTTATTATATCAAATGAGATGTTAAATTATTATGTTATCATGATATTATGATGTATGAATATCTCTTAATATGATATATACATTAAAATATCGTTACAACGATAATCGTTACATATAAGTCTCGTTTCGTAATTCTTGAGTTAGTAGTCTTGTTTTTACATATGTAGTTCATTGTTAACACTTAATAATATATTTAAATATAATTTTATCATGTTAAATATAGTGTATCAATATCTTAATATGATACATATGTATTTAGTAGACGTTATCATAACGATAATGGTTATATATATCATTTCGAGTTTCTTAACTTAGTAATCTCATTTCTTATGTATATCACACATTGTTAATATACTTAGTGAGATACATACTCATCATAATCTCATGTCAACCATATATATATGTCTATATATACCACACCATGTAGTTTTTACAAATTTGTAACGTTCGTGAATCGCCGGTCAACTTGGGTGATCAATTGTCTATATGAAACTTATTTCATTTAATCAAGTCTTAACAAGTTTGATTGCTTAACACGTTGGAAACATTTAGTCATGTAAATATCAATCTCAATTAATATATATAAACATGGAAAAGTTTGGGTCACTACAGTCACATCCCTGCTGATAAGAAATCGGGATGATTTACCATCAGGGCACCACAATCTATAACCCTTCACCCCATCTGCATACCCTAGAAATATGAATCTCTTAGCCCTCAGCTCAAGTTTACCATCTTTCACATGAGCATAAGCTGGACAACCAAAAATCTTCAAATCACTATAACTTGCAGGGGAACCTGACAATTTCTTCAAAGGAGTTTGACAATCAATTACCGTTGATGGAGACCGATTTACCAAATAACAAGCTGTGTTGACAGCTTCAGCCCAAAATATATTTGGTAATTTTGCATTTGAGAGCATACACCTCGCTCGCTCAAGGAGTGTTCTATTCATTCGTTCTGTAACTTCATTCTGTTGTGGTGTAAACCGCACTGTGTGGTGTCTCACAATGCCTTCGTTCTTGCAGAACTCATTGAATTCGCCTTTGCAGAATTCCAGTCCATTGTCAGTTCTCAAGCGCTTGATGAACTTTCCAGTCTGCTTCTCTATCATCATCTTCCATTGCTTGAAATTCACAAAGACTTCATCCTTACGTTTAAGGATATAAACCCACACTCTTCTCGAATAGTCATCAATAAAGGTTAACATATATCTCGCACCACCTTTTGAAGGAATAGGAGATGGACCCCAAAGACCTGAATGGATATAATCCAAAGTACCTTTTGTCCTATGAACGGTTGTGCCAAACTTTATTCGGCTCTGTTTGTCGAATACACAGTGCTGCAGAATTCTAATTTTCTGATATTCTGGCCACACAGCAAACCTCGTTTATTAAGTTTCATCATTCCTCTCTCGCTCATGTGCCCAAGGCACATGTGCCATAACTTGGTGGTATCTACATCTTTATTTGATGAAGAAACTCCAGCCGCACCAGTGACCGTGTTACCCTTTAACAAGTAAAGGCCGTTGAACCTTTCACCTTTCATCACAACAAATGCACCTCTAGAGACTTTTAATACTCCACCTCGAGCTCGATACTCACAACCGATGGATTCCAAAGTACCCAAGGAAATAAGATTCTTCTTCAATTCTGGAACATGCCTGACTTCTGTCAAAGTCCTCACCGTGCCATCATACATCTTGATTTGGATTGTTCCTATGCCAACAACCTTACAAGCTACATCATTTCCCATAAGGACTTTACCACCATTTATTCCTTGATAGGTGGCAAACCAATCCATAATAGGACACATATGATAAGAACAACCCGAATCAAGAATCCACTCGTCAACTGAGCGGCTATCGGTAACACTAAGAACATTTGCGCCATCAGAATCATTTTCTTCAACCGCGGTAACTTTATCGACACCCGTTGCATTCCAAATCTCTCTCTTTCCTTTTAAGTCTGGACAATCTCTACGCATGTGACCTTCCTTGTGAAAATTGTAACACTTGATCTCTCTAGATCTTGTTTTTGATCTTGAACGACCCTTGTTGTTACTACTTGATGCTCTATCGTTACGTCTTCCTCTCGCCACCAAACCATCCGCACTTTCTTCCACATAATCTGTCGTGACCCTTCCTAATCCATAAGAATGAATACAATAACATATGATTACATTGCGAGGTACTTGACCTCTATATGATACATTTTACGAAACATTGCATTCGTTTTTAAAAGACAAACTTTCATTTCATCGAAAGTTGACGGCATGCATACCATTTCATAATATACCCAACTATAATTGACTTAATAATAATTTTGATGAACTCGACGACTCGAATGGAACGTCTTTTGAATAGCGGAAGATTTCTTTCATACCTGAGAATAAACATGCTTTAAAGTGTCAACCAAAAGGTTGGTGAGTTCATTAGTTTATCATAATCGATCATTTTCATCATTTTAATAGACCACAAGATTTTTATTTCCATTTCTCATAAATATACGTCCCATGCATAGAGACAAAAATAATCATTCATATGGATTGAACACCTGGTAACCGACATTAATAAGATGCATATAAGAATATCCCCATCATTCCGGGACATCCATCGGACATGATATAAAAACTCGAAGTACTAAAGCATCCGCTACAACAGATGGGGTTTGTTAGGCCCAATAGATCTATCTTTAGGATTCACGTCATTTTGTAGACTGCTTTACTAATTCTTAGGCTACCAAGCAAAAGAGGCATATTCGGCTTCGATCATTCAACCATATAATGTAGTTTTGATTACTTGTGTCTATTTCGTAAAACATTTATAAAAGCAGCGCATGTATTCTCAGTCCCAAAAATATATATTGCAGAAGCATTTAAAAAGGGAGCAAACAAAACTCACCATACTGTATTTTGTAGTAAAAATACATAGGACGATATTGAACAAGTATAGGGTTGGCTTCGGATTCACAAACCTATTATTCAATCATGTATATTAATACATGTAATGGTAATCGAACAAATATTTATATTATTAGTGATTTTATTTGTTATTTTATATCATGTGTTTTATTAATAACTTAATTAGATATATTTATCTTTATATAGATAATTAATATTTATTACAAAAGTATTAATATGGTTAGGTTTTATGTCACAAATATATTTTTATATAGAAAATCTACATTTGATATATTAATAGTACTAATACTAATAATGATAAAAATAATCCTAATTATGATAAAAGTTATGGTAATCCTAATAATAATAATAATAATGATAATTTTAATATTAATGATAAAGATAGTACTAATAATAATAATGTTTGTAATGTCAATACTAATAACGTTTAATGATAATACTAATTATAATGATAATAAATTTAATAATAATACTAATACTATCATTTAATAATAATAATAATAATAATAATAATAATAGTAATAACAATGATAATAACAATAACAATAAGAGTAATAATAATACTAATAATAATAAGTAAAACTACCTCATGGAGTTTTCCCAAAAAGAATGCCCCAGACAGGGCTTGAACCCACGACCTCCCATTCACCCAAAGCATTCTGAAACCATTCCTCCAATTCTAATTTATCGAAATAATTCCTATTCTAAATACATAAAAACTCGTTACTTCAGCGAAAATCATAACAGCGGATATCAAAACTTTGAATGGCCCATGTGTGACTCAGCCCAACAGAAAAACATAAACTCAGCCCAATAACTATTAGACCAACACACCTGCTGCAAGTTTTACGGCCCTATTAACATTAAAACAAGGGTTCAGTTCATATACATATTCTTTATGCGAAGTGCAGTCACGATGCAGCAGCAATTAGTCGAACAAAACAACAGTAAAAGTGATCGTTCATCATCTTCATCTTATCATAATCTAATCATAATCATCACGTCATGATCATTAACATCACTATATACGTACCATCATCACGTCATAAACATCATCATCCATTATCATCATCATCATCATCATTATTTTGGTGGGTTTTGATTTAAGCAACAAAAAAATTACCAAAGTAATAGCTTAACAAAACAGATGGGTCGTCAACGATGGTGTCGATCAAACAAGGAAAGGATTAAGCAACAACTCACGGTTTCGATCGTGGTTGTTAATCGAGCAGAAGCATAGCGTGACCAAAAAGGAAACACAACAGCCACCAACATCAATGTTAAATTGTTGGGCTTGAGACTATTACATTAAACCAATCATGGGCTAACAGTGGACTGAATAAAATACATTATGAGATTGGGCTTTAGTTACTAAATGGGCTGAGATAAATAACGATGGAAGTTGCAGCAGAAATCTTTCGTTTCTTTTTTTATTTTTTTTTATAACTTATAGAAGTAGCAACTTAGTTGTAGTAGTAACAGTCATTTGATCGAAACAGTTTGTAGTATACAACAACGAGCAATTATAGTCGTGTGGTGGTGCTCTTCACAAGGTTATTCCGGCTGTAAACAGCAAGAGAGAGTAGACGATAGGGAGAGAGAAATGGAAGGTGAAGGTTATTGATGGTGGTTCTCGTAACAGACATAGAAACAGTAGCAGGTGACTCATGGTTGTTGAATGGTAGTGGCGAGGTGAAGGAGGGTGGCGTGTGGTTAATTGCGGGTCAATAATTGTCAATGATGGTGGTGTTGATAGAAAATGACCAAAGTGATGGGTTTTGGTGTCACGGTGATGAGGTGGTTGTTGGTGGCTGATTGATGTACCATGGTGGTGGTGTTTGGAGATTAATGGTTCGTGGGTTGAAGGTGGACATGGGTTTCGATGGGTGATGCGGTTTAATGATGGAGTTTAAGGAATTCTCGGTTGGTTGAATACCAAGAAAAAGAAGAAAGGTTTGTGTATGTGATCAAAGAAACAGAAGTGGGTTCTCAATGATGGAGGGTGATATAATCTATATTCAGTATGATTAATTCATATATAGAGTTTTAGTTTAAGTCAAAAAGTAATTATAATATAATAATAAGATAATCATTCATAAATCAAACGTGGGATTGGAAAATGAAAAAGAGAACAGTGAACGAATAGTTAAGCAGCTACGATTTTAATTCTTATGCCGACAGTTTTCATGGACTGTGTATCGTTCACTATTTGCAATCAGTGGCGGATAAAAGTCTTCAGAAAAATCTCATATTTTTAAATTAACTATATTTATTTATTTTGGTCAATATGGTATAAAATTCAGTCATTAATTTAATAAATAAAAATTACATCAATTGTCCCTCTCATTTATGGGTAAAATATAAAAAAAATTCTAAAATTTAATAACTAGATCCTAAATACATTTTTAGTAAGCCTAAAATTTAAAGAACTCATTTTCGTATCATCATTTATTTTAAAATTACATAAGTTTGAATTTAACTTGCTTAATATCAATCGAAACATCAAACGAGTATTACAATCATTTAATATTTATTTTTAATATACTTTATTTATATATAGAGATATATTTTAAATAATAATTATTGTAATATCCTATTTTTATTTTATTAATTTTTAATAATAACAACATATAATACTTCAAATTATATTTCGAATTATTATTTATATATAATACACACATATCTATTTACAATTAATTGTTCGTGAATCGTCGAGAGCAGTCGAAGGTCAATTGAATATATGAAACAGTTCAAACTTTTTGAGACTCAACATTACAGACTTTGCTTATCGTGTCGAAATCATATAAGATTAAGTTTAAATTTGGTTGGAAATTTCCGAGTCGTCACATAATTCGCCGAGGATTTCTTCCTTAACTCGCTAGAGTTTAAGGTAGATTTGAAATCCTCCATGGAAATAGGTTTTCTACTATATAGTAGAGTTGTAACCAAATGCTCGTACGATTTTGACAAGGAACATAAGAAAATTAACAATTGATCTTCATCGTCAATTTTCACACCAATATTATTCAAGTCCAAAATTATTTTATTGAACTCATAGATGTGATCATTTAATGAACCTTCTTTCATCCGAAGAGTATACAACCATTGTTTCTGAAATGTCCCGTTCATATTGATTATAAACGTTCCATATTAATTGATTTCGTCGCGAGGTTTTTGTAGTGACCCGAACTTTTCCATGTTTATATATATATTAATTGAGATTGATATTTACATGATTAAATGTTTCCAACATGTTAAACAATCAAACTTGTTAAGACTTGATTAATTGAAATATGTTTCATATAGACAATTGACCACCCAAGTTGACCGGTGATTCACGAACGTTAAAACTTGTAAAATCTATATGATGACATATATATGGATATATATATAGTTAACATGATACTATGATAAGTAAACATATCATTAAGTATATTAACAATGAAATACATATGTAAAAATAAGACTACTAACTTAATGATTTCGAAACGAGACATATATGTAACGATTATCGTTGTAACGGCATTTAACTGTATATATATCATACTAAGATATATTATATATCATAATATCATGATAATATAACAATTTAACATCTCATTTGTTATAATAAACAATGGGTTAACAACATTCAACAAGATCGTTAACCTAAAGGTTTCAAAACAACATTTACATGTAACGACCAACGATGACTTAACGACTCAGTTAAAATGTATATACATGTAGTGTTTTAATATGTATTCATACACTTTTGAAAGACTTCAAGACACTTATCAAAATACTTCTACTTAACAAAAATGCTTACAATTACATCCTCGTTCAGTTTCATCAACAATTCTACTCGTATGCACCCGTATTCGTACTCGTACAATACACAGCTTTTAGATGTATGTACTATTGGTATATACACTCCAATGATCAGCTCTTAGTAGCCCATGAGAGTCACCTAACACGTGGGAACCATCATTTGGCAACTAGCATGAAATATCTCATAAAATTACAAAAATATGAGTAATCATTCATGACTTATTTACATGAAAACAAAATTACATATCCTTTATATCTAATCCAAACACCAACGACCAAAAACACCTACAAACACTTTCATTCTTCAATTTTCTTCATCTAGTTGATCTCTCTCAAGTTCTATCTTCAAGTTCTAAGTGTTCTTCATATATTCTACAAGTTCTAGTTACATAAAATCAAGAATACTTTCAAGTTTGCTAGCTCACTTCCAATCTTGTAAGGTGATCATTCAACCTCAAGAAATCTTTGTTTCTTACAGTAGGTTATCAATCTAATACAAGGTAATAATCATATTCAAACTTTGGTTCAATTTCTATAACTATAACAATCTTATTTCAAGTGATGATCTTACTTGAACTTGTTTTCGTGTCATGATTCTGCTTCAAGAACTTCGAGCCATCCAAGGATCCGTTGAAGCTAGATCCATTTTTCTATTTTCCAGTAGGTTTATCCAAGGAACTTAAGGTAGTAATGATGTTCATAACATCATTCGATTCATACATATAAAGCTATCTTATTCGAAGGTTTAAACTTGTAATCACTAGAACATAGTTTAGTTAATTCTAAACTTGTTCGCAAACAAAAGTTAATCCTTCTAACTTGACTTTTAAAATCAACTAAACACATGTTCTATATCTATATGATATGCTAACTTAATGATTTAAAACCTGGAAACACAAAAAACACCGTAAAACCGGATTTACGCCGTCGTAGTAACACCACGGGCTGTTTTGGGTTAGTTAATTAAAAACTATGATAAACTTTGATTTAAAAGTTGTTATTCTGAGAAAATGATTGTTATTATGAACATGAAACTATATCCAAAAATTATGGTTAAACTCAAAGTGGAAGTATGTTTTCTAAAATGGTCATCTAGACGTCGTTCTTTCGACTGAAATGACTACCTTTACAAAAATGACTTGTAACTTATTTTTTCGATTATAAACCTATACATTTTCTATTTAGATTCATAAAATAGAGTTCAATATGAAACCATAGCAATTTGATTCACTCAAAACGGATTTAAAATGAAGAAGTTATGGGTAAAACAAGATTGGATAATTTTTCTCATTTTAGCTACGTGAAAATTGGTAACAAATCTATTCCAACCATAACTTAATCAACTTGTATTGTATATTATGTAATCTTGAGATACCATAGACACGTATACAATGTTTTGACCTATCATGTCGACACATCTATATATATTTCGGAACAACCATAGACACTCTATATGTGAATGTTGGAGTTAGCTATACAGGGTTGAGGTTGATTCCAAAATATATATAGTTTGAGTTGTGATCAATACTGAGATACGTATACACTGGGTCGTGGATTGATTCAAGATAATATTTATCAATTTATTTCTGTACATCTAACTGTGGACAACTAGTTGTAGGTTACTAACGAGGACAGCTGACTTAATAAACTTAAAACATCAAAATATATTAAAAGTGTTGTAAATATATTTTGAACATACTTTGATATATATGTATATATTGTTATAGGTTCGTGAATCAACCAGTGGCCAAGTCTTACTTCCCGACGAAGTAAAAATCTGTGAAAGTGAGTTATAGTCCCACTTTTAAAATCTAATATTTTTGGGATGAGAATACATGCAGGTTTTATAAATGATTTACAAAATAGACACAAGTACGTGAAACTACATTCTATGGTTGAATTATCGAAATCGAATATGCCCCTTTTTATTAAGTCTGGTAATCTAAGAATTAGGGAACAGACACCCTAATTGACGCGAATCCTAAAGATAGATCTATTGGGCCTAACAAACCCCATCCAAAGTACCGGATGCTTTAGTACTTCGAAATTTATATCATATCCGAAGGGTGTCCCGGAATGATGGGGATATTCTTATATATGCATCTTGTTAATGTCGGTTACCAGGTGTTCACCATATGAATGATTTTTATCTCTATGTATGGGATGTGTATTGAAATATGAAATCTTGTGGTCTATTATTATGATTTGATATATATAGGTTAAACCTATAACTCACCAACATTTTTGTTGACGTTTTAAGCATGATTATTCTCAGGTGATTATTAAGAGCTTCCGCTGTCACATACTTAAATAAGGACGAGATTTGGAGTCCATGCTTGTATGATATTGTGCAAAACTGCATTCAAGAAACTTATTTTGTTGTAACATATTTGTATTGTAAACCATTATGTAATGGTCGTGTGTAAACAGGATATTTTAGATTATCATTATTTGATAATCTACGTAAAGCTTTTTAAACCTTTATTGATGAAATAAAGGTTATGGTTTGTTTTAAAATGAATGCAGTCTTTGAAAAACGTCTCATATAGAGGTCAAAACCTCGCAACGAAATCAATTAATATGGAACGTTTTTAATCAATAAGAACTGGACATTTCAGTTGGTATCCGAGCGTTGGTCTTAGAGAACCAGAATTTTGCATTTATGTGTCTTATCGAGTTTGTTAGGATGCATTAGTGAGTCTGGACTTCGACCGTGTTTACTTGAAAAATGATTGCTTAACAAATTTTGTTGGAAACTATATATTTTTAACATGTGAATATTATGTGATATATTAATCTCTTAACGTGTTTGATATTATGTGATAGATGTCTACCTCTAGAACAAGTCCCATTGACTCACCTAATAATAATGAAGAGTCAAATATAAATTGGAATGATTCGTGGACTGATTCACAAGTTCCCGAAGAGGAACCGGAAGAAGAGTCGGAACCGGAAGAAGAATCGGAACCGGAAGAAGAATCGGAACCGGATGAAGAAATAGAACCATTGGGGGAAATAATAAAACGGTTAAGTAAAAGAAAATCCTCAACCAACCGACCAAGGTTAATTATGGTCAATGGTGTTTCCGCCAAGGAAGCAAAATATTGGGAGGATTACCAATTCTCCGATGAATCGGATTCCGACGAGAATTCCGATGATGTTATAGAAATTACCCCAACTGAATTTAAAAAGGCAAAAGAAAATAATAAGGGAAAGGGCACAAAAATAGAGAAATCTAATTCCAACCCCGATGAACTTTATATGTATCGTCAACCCCCGAAGTCCTTAAGTTGTAACAATGACCCGGGAACCTCTAAACCACCAGGTTTTTCTAAACCAATGTGGAAAACGACGGCTCGTATTAAGGGAACATCATATATCCCTAGAAACTTGGCAAAATGAACCAAAACCGAAGAAGAAGAAACAAGCGAGTCGGAATAAGATAGTTGTATTCGTGTGGTGTAATATATGTAATATAGTGTGCTTATGCTTTATGATATATGTAAAAATTGCTTGTATTAATAAGTATTCTTTTTTATGAATCTAACTCTTGTCTATTTTACAGTATAAAAACACAAAATGGATAGACAACCCAATATTTTAAGAGACCTACCCGGAGACATGATTGATGAAATCTTGTCTAGAGTCGGTCAGAATTCTTCGGCACAACTATTTAAGACGAGATCAGTTTGTAAGACATTCGAAGAACGTTCCAAGAATGCCTTGGTTTATAAAAGGCTTTCGTTCGAAAGATGGGGGATATCACATTGGGAAATCCATAAGTTATGATGTGTTTACTTTGACGCATATATTGCGGGGAACCCAAATGCTATTTTACGCAATGGGTTAAGAAATTATTTTGACTCAATATATCCGAATATTAGACTTCGTGATTTAGAAAAAGTGGCTAACATGCAACATAAAGAAGCATGTTATGCTTACGGATTAGTAATGTTCGCTTCTCACCAAAGTGAGAACAAGAACATCGGGCTACAACTATTAAACAAAACGTTCCCACAAGTGACGGAGTCGGTAATTGGGGTAAGAAATGAGGTTTTTAGATTGTTACGGGACTGTTGGACATTACGTAACCCTCGTCCCTTTGACGACGTTACAACACGCTGTCTTATCAACGGCCATAACGGTTATGTTCCATAAGACCAAGGATGGGAAGTAATCCTAGTAAAACTAGAATGCATGACTTGTTTCTGGACGTATGAATTACGTGTCTTTATTGCCTTTGCTGAACGACTTGTGTACTAGCTAGAATTATCTTCACAACCATCTTGTATCAAATTTATTGTGTGCTATATTTCATGCTATATGTAAAATAAGTGGTATTGTAAGTTTGTAAAATATTGTGTAAAAGTTTGAACGCGAAATATTATTATAATCAGTTTTTCATATAGAATTGTAGTAGCTGAATTGTATATTAGCTACTAAGTATGAACTTAACAGGTAGGTACTACCCGAATTTAAACTTATAAAACGCTAATATGAAGAAAAAGCTTTTATAAATGAGTTCATATTATGCTACGAAATACTATTAACTACTCTTAATATTATGTATGATTAACTTGTTCCATTTGACTATTTTGAAGGAAATGGCACCGACTACTTGACACACCGTGAATATGAATGAAGAGGAATTCCGTACTTTTCTAGCTTCAAACATAGCCGAAGTACAGGCTGCGCTACATACCAACAATAACCTTGGATCTAGCAGTACAGGAAATCGTGTAGGATGCACCTACAAAGAATTCACTGCCTGCAAACCTTTGGAATTTGATGAAACCGAAGGACCGATCGGATTGAAACGGTGGACCGAGAAGGTCGAATCGGTGTTTGCCATAAGTAAGTGTACTGAAGAGGACAAAGTGAAGTACGCTACGCATACCTTCACAGGTTCTGCGTTAACATGGTGGAATACCTATCTAGAGCAAGTGGGACAAGACGATGTGTACGCACTACCGTGGTCAGCATTCAAGCACTTGATGAACGAGAAGTACCGTCCCAGAACCGAGGTCAATAAGCTCAAGACAGAACTTAGAGGGTTACGAACCCAAGGATTTGATATTACCACGTACGAAAGATGATTCACAGAATTGTGCCTATTGTGTCCGGGAGCATTCGAAGATGAGGAAGAGAAGATCGACGCGTTTGTGAAAGGATTACCGGAAAGAATCCAAGAAGATATAAGTTCACACGAGCCCGCCTCCATACAACAGACATGTAGAATGGCTCACAAACTAGTGAACCAGATTGAAGAAAGAATTAAAGAACAGACTGCTGAAGAGGCCAATGTGAAGCAAGTCAAAAGAAAGTGGGAGGAAAACGGTGATAAGAATCACCAATACAACAACAACAGCAATTACAACAATAATCGCAACAATTATCCCAACAATCGCAACATCAATCGCAACTACAACAAACGGCCCAACAACAACAACAACAACAACAACAACAACAACAACAACAACAACAACAACAACAACAACTACAGCAATCATCCCAACAACAATAATAACCGCAACAACAACAACAATCAGAAGCAGCTATGCCAAAGGTGTGAAAAGTATCACTCGGGGTTCTGCACCAAATTTTGCAACAAGTGTAAAAGAAATGGTCATAGCGCGGCGAAGTGTGAGGTCTACGGACCAGGGGTTAATAGAACGAAAGGAACAAATGGTGTCGGAACGAGTAATGGTGGAGCAAGTAGTGTCGAAGAAAGTTATGCCAATGTAGTTTGTTATAAATGTGGAAAACCGGGCCACATTATTAGAAATTGCCCGAACCAGGAGAACACGAATGGACAAGGCTGCGGAAGAGTTTTCAATATTAATGCGGCAGAGGCACAGGAAGACCCGGAGTTTGTTACGGGTACGTTTCTTATTGACAATAAATCTGCTTACATTTTATTTGATTCGGGTGCGGATAGAAGCTATATGAGTAGAGATTTTTGTGCTAAATTAAGTTGTCCATTGATGCCTTTGGATAGTAAATTTTTACTCGAATTAGCAAATGGTAAATTAATTTCAGCAGATAATATATGTCGGAATCGAGAAATTAAACTGGTTAGCGAAACATTTAAGATTGATTTGATACCAGTAGAGTTAGGGAGTTTTGATGTGATAATCGGTATGGACTGGTTGAAAGAAGTGAAAGCAGAGATCGTTTGTTACAAAAATGCAATTCGCATTATACGAGAAAAAGGAAAACCCTTAATGGTGTACGGAGAAAAGGACAACACGAAGCTACATCTTATTAGTAATTTGAAGGCACAAAAACTAATAAGAAAAGGTTGCTATGCTGTTCTAGCACACGTCGAGAAAGTACAAACTGAAGAAAAGAGTCAATGATGTTCCCATTGCAAAAGAATTTCCCGATGTATTTCCAAAAGAATTACCGGGATTACCCCCACATCGATCCGTTGAATTTCAAATAGATCTTGTACCAGGAGCTGCACCAATAGCTCGTGCTCCTTACAGACTCGCACCCAGCGAGATGAAAGAACTGCAAAGCCAATTACAAGAACTTTTAGAGCGTGGTTTCATTCGACCAAGCACATCACCGTGGGGAGCTCCTGTTTTGTTTGTCAAGAAGAAAGATGGTACATTCAGGTTGTGTATCGACTACCGAGAGTTGAACAAACTTACCATCAAGAACCGCTACCCACTACCGAGAATCGACGACTTATTTGATCAACTACAAGGCTCGTCTGTTTATTCAAAGATTGACTTACGTTCCGGGTATCATCAAATGCGGGTGAAAGAAGATGATATTCCAAAGATTGCTTTCAGAACACGTTACGGTCATTACAAGTTTATGGTCATGCCGTTTGGTTTAACTAATGCACCAGCTGTGTTCATAGACCTTATGAACCGAGTGTGTGGACCATACCTTGACAAGTTTGTCATTGTTTTCATTGATGACATACTTATTTACTCAAATAATGACCAAGAACACGGTGAACATTTGAGAAAGGTGTTAGAAGTATTGAGGAAGGAAGAATTGTACGCTAAGTTTTCAAAGTGTGCATTTTGGTTGGAAGAAGTTCAATTCCTCGATCACATAGTGAACAAAGAAGGTATTAAGGTGGATCTGGCAAAGATAGAAACTGTTGAAAAGTGGGAAATCCCGAAACTCCGAAACACATACGCCAGTTTTTAGGACTAGCTGGTTACTACAGAAGGTTCATCCAAGACTTTTCCTGAATAGAAAACCCTTGACTGCATTAACGCATAAAGGGAAGAAATTTGAATGGAAGGATGAACAAGAGAAAGCGTTTCAGTTATTGAAGAAAAAGCTAACTCTGGCACCTATATTGTCATTACCTGAAGGGAATGATGATTTTGTGATTTATTGTGACGCATCAAAGCAAGGTCTCGGTTGTGTATTAACGCAACGAACGAAGGTGATTGCTTATGCGTCTAGACAATTGAAGATTCACGAACAAAATTATACGACGCATGATTTAGAATTAGGCGCGGTTGTTTTTGCATTAAAGACTTGGAGGCACTACTTATATGGGGTCAAAAGTATTATATATACCGACCACAAAAGTCTTCAACACATATTTAATCAGAAACAACTGAATATGAGGCAGCGTAGGTGGATTGAATTATTGAATGATTACGACTTTGAGATTCGTTACCACCCGGGGAAGGCAAATGTGGTAGCCGATGCCTTGAGCAGGAAGGACAGAGAACCCATTCGAGTAAAATCTCTGAATATAATGATTCATAATAACCTTACTACTCAAATAAAGGAGGCGCAACAAGGAGTTTTAAAAGAGGGAAATTTAAAGGATGAAATACCCAAAGGATCGGAGAAGCATCTTAATATTCGGGAAGACAGAACCCGGTATAGGGCTGAAAGGATTTGGGTACCAAAATTTGGAGATATGAGAGAAATGGTACTTAGAGAAGCTCATAAAACCAGATACTCAATACATCCTGGAACGGGGAAGATGTACAAGGATCTCAAGAAACATTTTTGGTGGCCGGGTATGAAAGCCGATATTGCTAAATACGTAGGAGAATGTTTGACGTGTTCTAAGGTCAAAGCTGAGCATCAGAAACCATAAGGTCTACTTCAACAACCCGAAATCCCGGAATGGAAATGGGAAAACATTACCATGGATTTCATCACTAAATTGCCAAGGACTGCAAGTGGTTTTGATACTATTTGGGTAATAGTTGATCGTCTCACCAAATCAGCACACTTCCTACCAATAAGAGAAGATGACAAGATGGAGAAGTTAGCACGACTGTATTTGAAGGAAGTCGTCTCCAGACATGGAATACCAATCTCTATTATCTCTGATAGGGATGGCAGATTTATTTCAAGATTCTGGCAGACATTACAGCAAGCATTAGGAACTCGTCTAGACATGAGTACTGCCTATCATCCATAAACTGATGGGCAGAGCGAAAGGACGATGCAAACGCTTGAAGACATGCTACGAGCATGTGTTATTGATTTCGGAAACAGTTGGGATCGACATCTACCGTTAGCAGAATTTTCCTACAACAACAGCTACCATTCAAGCATTGAGATGGCACCGTTTGAAGCACTTTATGGTAAAAAGTGCAGGTCTCCGATTTGTTGGAGTGAAGTGGGGGATAGACAGATTACGGGTCCGGAGATTATACAAGAAACTACCGAGAAGATCATCCAAATTCAACAACGGTTGAAAACCGCCCAAAGTCGACAAAAGAGCTACGCTGACATTAAAAGAAAATATATAGAATTTGAAATTGGAGAGATGGTCATGCTTAAAGTTGCACCTTGGAAAGGCGTTGTTCGATTTGGTAAACGAGGGAAATTAAATCCAAGGTATATTGGACCATTCAAGATTATTGATCTTGTCGGACCAGTAGCTTACCGACTTGAGTTACCTTAACAACTCGCGGCTGTACATAACACTTTCCACGTCTCGAATTTGAAGAAATGTTTTGCTAAAGAAGATCTCACTATTCCGTTAGATGAAACCCAAATCAACGAAAAACTTCAATTCATCGAAGAACCCGTCGAAATAATGGATCGTGAGGTTAAAAGAATTAAACAAAACAAGATACCAATTGTTAATGTTCGATGGAATGCTCGTAGAGGATCCGAGTTCACCTGGGAGTGTGAAGATCAGATGAAGAAGAAATACCCGCATCTATTTCCAGAAGATTCTTCAACACCTTCAACAGCTTAAAATTTCGGGACGAAATTTATTTAACGGGTAGGTACTGTAGTGACCCGAACTTTTCCATGTTTATATATATATTAATTGAGATTGATATTTACATGATTAAATGTTTCCAACATGTTAAACAATCAAACTTGTTAAGACTTGATTAATTGAAATATGTTTCATATAGACAATTGACCACCCAAGTTGACCGGTGATTCACGAACGTTAAAACTTGTAAAATCTATATGATGACATATATATGGATATATATATAGTTAACATGATACTATGATAAGTAAACATATCATTAAGTATATTAACAATGAAATACATATGTAAAAATAAGACTACTAACTTAATGATTTCGAAACGAGACATATATGTAACGATTATCGTTGTAACGGCATTTAACTGTATATATATCATACTAAGATATATTATATATCATAATATCATGATAATATAACAATTTAACATCTCATTTGTTATAATAAACAATGGGTTAACAACATTCAACAAGATCGTTAACCTAAAGGTTTCAAAACAACATTTACATGTAACGACCAACGATGACTTAACGACTCAGTTAAAATGTATATACATGTAGTGTTTTAATATGTATTCATACACTTTTGAAAGACTTCAAGACAATTATCAAAATACTTCTACTTAACAAAAATGCTTACAATTACATCCTCGTTCAGTTTCATCAACAATTCTACTCGTATGCACCCGTATTCGTACTCGTACAATACACAGCTTTTAGATGTATGTACTATTGGTATATACACTCCAATGATCAGCTCTTAGCAGCCCATGTGAGTCACCTAACACATGTGGGAACCATCATTTGGCAACTAGCATGAAATATCTCATAAAATTACAAAAATATGAGTAATCATTCATGACTTATTTACATGAAAACAAAATTACATATCCTTTATATCTAATCCATACACCAACGACCAAAAACACCTACAAACACTTTCATTCTTCAATTTTCTTCATCTAGTTGATCTCTCTCAAGTTCTATCTTCATGTTCTAAGTGTTCTTCATATATTCTACAAGTTCGAGTTACATAAAATCAAGAATACTTTCAAGTTTGCTAGCTCACTTCCAATCTTGTAAGGTGATCATTCAACCTCCAGAAATCTTTGTTTCTTATAGTAGGTTATCAATCTAATACAAGGTAATAATCATATTCAAACTTTGGTTCAATTTCTATAACTATAACAATCTTATTTCAAGTGATTATCTTACTTGAACTTGTTTTCGTGTCATGCTTCTGCTTCAAGAACTTCGAGCCATCCAAGGATCCGTTGAAGCTAGATCCATTTTTATCTTTTCCAGTAGGTTTATCCAAGGAACTTAAGGTAGTAATGATGTTCATAACATCATTCGATTCATACATATAAAGCTATCTTATTCGAAGGTTTAAACTTGTAATCACTAGAACATAGTTTAGTTAATTCTAAACTTGTTCGCAAACAAAAGTTAATCCTTCTAACTTGACTTTTAAAATCAACTAAACACATGTTCTATATCTATATGATATGCTAACTTAATGATTTAAAACCTGGAAACACGAAAAACACCGTAAAACCGGATTTACGCCGTCGTAGTAACACCGCGGGCTGTTTTGGGTTAGTTAATTAAAAACTATGATAAAATTTGATTTAAAAGTTGTTATTCTTAGAAAATGATTGTTATTATGAACATGAAACTATATCCAAAAATTATGGTTAAACTCAAAGTGGAAATATGTTTTCTAAAATGGTCATCTAGACGTCGTTCTTTCGACTGAAATGACTACCTTTACAAAAATGACTTGTAACTTATTTTTCCGACTATAAACCTATACTTTTTCTATTTGGATTCATAAAATAGAGTTCAATATGAAACCATAGCAATTTGATTCACTCAAAACGGATTTAAAATGAAGAAGTTATGGGTAAAACAAGATTGGATAATTTTTCTCATTTTAGCTACGTGAAAATTGGTAACAAATCTATTCCAACCATAACTTAATCAACTTGTATTGTATATTATGTAATCTTGAGATACCATAGACACGTATACAATGTTTCGACCTATCATGTCGACACATCTATATATATTTCGGAACAACCATAGACACTCTATATGTGAATGTTGAAGTTAGCTATACAAGGTTGAGGTTGATTCCAAAATATATATAGTTTGAGTTGTGATCAATACTGAGATACGTATACACTGGGTCGTGGATTGATTCAAGATAATATTTATCGATTTATTTCTGTACATCTAACTGTGGACAACTAGTTGTAGGTTACTAACGAGGACAGCTGATTTAATAAACTTAAAACATCAAAATATATTAAAAGTGTTGTAAATATATTTTGAACATACTTTGATATATATGTATATATTGTTATAGGTTCGTGAATCAACCAGTGGCCAAGTCTTACTTCCCGACGAAGTAAAAATCTGTGAAAGTGAGTTATAGTCCCACTTTTAAAATCTAATATTTTTGGGATGAGAATACATGCAGGTTTTATAAATGATTTACAAAATAGACACAAGTACGTGAAACTACATTCTATGGTTGAATTATCGAAATTGAATATGCCCCTTTTTATTAAGTCTGGTAATCTAAGAATTAGGGAACAGACACCCTAATTGACGCGAATCCTAAAGATAGATCTATTGGGCCTAACAAACCCCATCCAAAGTACCGGATGCTTTAGTACTTCGAAATTTATATCATATCCGAAGGGTGTCCCGGAATGATGGGGATATTCTTATATATGCATCTTGTTAATGTCGGTTACCAGGTGTTCACCATATGAATGATTTTTATCTCTATGTATGGGATGTTCATTGAAATATGAAATCTTGTGGTCTATTATTATGATTTGATATATATAGGTTAAACCTATAACTCACCAACATTTTTGTTGACGTTTTAAGCATGATTATTCTCAGGTGATTATTAAGAGCTTCCGCTATCACATACTTAAATAAGGACGAGATTTGGAGTCCATGCTTGTATGATATTGTGCAAAACTGCATTCAAGAAACTTATTTTGTTGTAACATATTTGTATTGTAAACCATTATGTAATGGTCGTGTGTAAACAGGATATTTTAGATTATCATTATTTGATAATCTACGTAAAGCTTTTTAAACCTATATTGATGAAATAAAGGTTATGGTTTGTTTTAAAATGAATGCAGTCTTTGAAAAACGTCTCATATAGAGGTCAAAACTGTGACGACCCGGAAATTTCCGACTAAATTTAAACTTTATCTTTATATTATTCTGACACGATAAGCAATGTTTGTTAAGTTAAATCTTAAGGATTTTAAACTATGTTTATACATTCATTTAAACCTCGACTAAATTCCAATGATTCACGAACCATTAAATGAACATATATGAATATGTATGTATATGTGTATATGTTATAAATTGAAAATGTCAACAAAGTATTTAAACGTATAATGCTTTATATGAACGTATTTGTTTCAATATGATTATCGACGAAATTAAAAAAAATATATATTAAATGATTGAATTATCAGAAACATTGAATTATGATTACAAGTCTCTGTTGAGAGGTCCACTATGATTTGAGAAAATCTATTCCTCTTAACGATATTCGGAATAATTTGTAAAGCTATTTATAAATAAAAATAAAAAGTGTCATTTACGAAAGTTAGACAAAAGCTAGTGGAGAATTGGTTTCCATAATATTCTATTAATCTATTTTCAAACGTACAAAAAACGTTTTCAGTTTAAAAAGAACTTTATTATTAAAACGTATATAACTTTTATAAATATCTAGAATCACTTTTGACAACTCATTACTTAACCAGTATAATAAATATAACGATATTTATATTTTATTTCATTAAATATATATAACGATTTAAATTAATATTATATATATTTATACACGTATTATACATACATAGTTTTTATACTTTTACTATACTTTAACTTTACCTTTACTTTACTTTTACTTTACTTTAACTTTAATAATTCACTTTAATAATTCATACTTTAATAATTCACTTTAATAATTCATACTTTAATAATTCACTTTAATAATTCATACTTTAATAATTCACTTTAATAATTCATACTTTAATAATTCACTTTAATAATTCATACTTTAATAATTCACTTTAATAATTCAAAAATCTATTATAAATAGAATTCAATAGGTTTCATTATTTCATATAAACTTAAAAATATATTTATCTAAACTCTCTCAATCGATTTACATATATATATATTTGCTCTGTATTATTTCAAGATATTATTAGTATACATAAAATATTACGACGGAATGATGTCCGAGTGATTTCAAAATAGTTTTTTTTGAATTAGTCGAAGCTAAGGAAATTATGGGTTATAGCTATGGAGGTGATGGGTATGGTTCATGGGTATGCTCGTGAGGTCAATCTAGTGTTTATCATCTCCGTTGCGTCTACGTACTTTTCTGCAATATTGAATCTCAATATTGATACGTGAGCACTCATAACTTAACTTTTATATATCAATAGTGTATCCCTGACTAGTGCTCGAGTATATAGGATTATGCATGCTTGTACATTCGATATTGTCATTAGATAGGTTTGTTGAATCCTGAATTAGATACATATGCTACTGAGATAGGGTATATGATATGCATGTCATTGGAAAGCTAGCGAAGAATTAAGAACTTTTTATTTAGATATCGAATGGTTTCGATGAACGGATTAGAAGTTATACTCAACTGAATTTTAGTATTATTGTTAAAATGATTATTATTACTATCGTCGTTATTATTTTAATAGAAATATCATTGTTATTATAAAATATCATTATTACTATTATGTTAGTATTATCATTTTATCATAATACCATTTTTAGTAAATATAGATATTGTTATTTTTTATAGAATAATAATAATTATTATTACAAAATAATACAACTTTTACTTATTATTATGATCAATATTATTTTATCAAATAAATAGGGGATACAAAGATATTTTTCACCACGCGTAATATAATTACATTAATAATACTTACCACTATAGTTTTACGATATTAAGTGAACTTTATAAATTTTACTACTTAAGATATATAAAAGTATATTTTATCATATATAAACGTTAATATAAATTTTTATTAATAAATGACTTTTATTATTATAAAATCTAATAAATATATTTAAATATATAAAACGACTATAGTTAAGTTATATAATAAACACGTATAAATTTTAGAAGTCATTTTGGGTCAAGTTGACTTTTGTTGACTTTTGCATATTAGTCTCGAGCATTAGGATTGTGGTACACTATGACTTGACCAAAAATTGTTAGACAAATATTGACCAACATATAAATATATATAATTAATATAGGTTCGTGAATCCGAGGCCAACCTTGCACTTGTTAAATGACGTTATATGTATTTTTACTACGAAATACAGTATGGTGAGTTTCATTTGCTCCCTTTTATATATATTTTTGGGACTGAGAATACATGTGCTGTTTTTATTAATGTTTTACGAAATAGGCACAAGTACTAAAACTAATTCTACGTGGGTTTAAACCAGAAATATACCCTTAGCTTGGTAACATTAAACTACTTGTCTATGTACGGTAGGCGCGAATCCTAAAGATAGATCTATTGGGCCTGACAAACCTCATCCTGACTATGGGATGCTTTAGTACTTCGAGGTTATTTTAAACACACCTGATCTGGTGTACTTCAGAGGGTAAAACATGAACGTTAAGGCTTGTTACCGGGTGCCTACAACTTATAGAATACTTTTATACACTTGCGAGTGTACATATATTTATAAACGGAAATCTTGTGGTCTATTAATATATTGAAATGATTGTTATGATAAACCTATGAACTCACCAACCTTTTGGTTGACACTTTAAAGCATGTTTATTCTCAGGTATTAAAGAAATCTTCCGCTGTGCATTAGCTCATTTTAAGGATATTACTTGGAGTCATTCATGGCATATTTTGAAAGACGTTGCATTCGAGTCATTGAGTTCATCAAGATTATTATTATGTCAATTATAGTTGGATGTATTATGAAATGGTGTGCATGCCGTCAACTTTCGTTGTAAAGAAAGTTTGTCTTTTAAAAACGAATGCAATGTTTGTAAAATGTATCATATAGAGGTCAAATATCTCGCGATGTAATCAACTATTGTGAATCGTTTATAATGTATATGAACGGGTCCTTTCAGTTGGTATCAGAGCGGTGGTCTTAGCGAACCAGGTCTGCATTAGTGTGTCTAACTGATAGTCGTTAGGATGCATTAGTGAGTCTGGACTTCGACCGTGTCTGCATTTCAAAAGTTTTGCTCATCATTCTTGTCAGAAATTACCTGCTTATCATTCTTAGTCTAGACACATCTTATTGCATTGATTGCATGAATAGTGTATAGACAAAATTCATATCTTAGCGTATCTGCTAATTCATATCTTAGCGTATCTGTTACTGTAAACTTTGTCTGACATATTCCGTAAATTCCTCCGTAATCTACGAAACCTTTTGCTCTATATAATTAGAATACCACCCGATAGCCGGAAAATCATTTCATATCGAAAAATTCTTTAATCAATCGTACGAAATGGAATTCATCATTAGTTCAAGTCCCTCGGATTCCGAAATGGAATCCCATTCAAGTTTCGAAAGCAGTGTGACCGGAATGGATCAACCAATTAGTCATCATCTATTTTGGATGAATTGGAGATGGGTTCGTAACCTCCTCAATCATTGGAGACAAGAAGAAGGCGATCATTTCCATCCACCACATTGCCCTCTTGGCGAAGAACCTGAAGCACTTACCGGCGAACCTATCCGAAACACCATTTTCTCTCTTATTTCTAGAGTATCTCGTCACGATTACATACTACACCAAATTCTAGATTTTATTTATCCGCTCGTCCGAACCGACAATCACCCCGGTGTAATAGAAGAAGTCAACGAGCTTCGCGCTCGGGTAGTGGCTTTGGAGAATATGGTTCAAAGGTTACAAACACCAGCAGCAGCACCAACAGCATAAACAGTACCACCATCAGCAACACCAACAGTACCATCACCACCACCAACAACAACATCCACATCCCACACCGCAACATCACAATCTGTATCTCAAACATCAACGTCTTACACCCTGTCAATATCCAGGAATATCAACAACAACAAACGATGAAGTATTAATTCATAAACTTCATTGAAGAGATATCTCTGCGGTAGTTATGTAATCTCCAATATCTTAGAGATTATTTAATTCTGACTGTAAATCGGATGAGTGAACGGAGATGGTAGAGTAGAAACTTTGATCGAAAATGGTGTACGATTTACAAGCTAGAATTGTTTTACCAACAGCATCAACAGGACCGTAGCATCATCAACACAGTCAGTGCCGTCAGTATCGTCAAAATCAACAGCACCTGTAACATCACAAACTCTGTCAGTTCAAGAATCATTGTGGACATCATTACGAATCAACAACAAATATATTGTATCAACGAGTTATGAAGTATTAACTCATTTCCAATCGAAAGATTTATATGTATATTTTATATGTATAAATTTTTAAACCATAATAAATCTTCCCGTACTAAGCTATTATGTGTGAATCTTAACTACTCAGTTAATTCATATTACAAATATGCAATGATGTACGTCCTTCGTCCGCAACTTAACCATCGTTAATTACAATCTCTGTCTCAATTCAATAAAAATCCAATTCATAATAAATCAAGTGTATTATTCGAATATATGTTTGATTTTACACTTTCATCATCGATGTACTCGAAACTTTTCAAATAACATCATTCGTACCTTGCGAAGTTCACAAGAATTTCACAAAAACCAACAAATAACAAAGTAATGATTCATAATTTCAATATTATTGAAGAAATACTCATGCAATTTATAAAGTTTTAGGGATTACTCAATTCTAGTTCCAACCATAAAACAAATGAGTTTAATTTAATATTAACTCATTAAATCTATATTACATCTAAAGAAAATATACACATATATTTTCATAAAGACTGTAATAAACTTCTTTTGTACAAAATATTAATTGTGAAATTTTTTTTAACGGGTAGGTAATACCCGAGATATATATAAATTCACAATTAATATATTACATTTTTCGAAACTGATTTAGCAATCATCAACTATACTCCCTACTTTCACAACAATATCCATTCTTTCATATAAATCAAAACAATCATACTCATTCAAATTCAATTACATATTCTGATTTTGAAATCGCATAATTCAATTCGAAATATAACCAGTATCATCACTCTTAGATTCCTATATCTTTCAAAGCTATACTTTGACTTCAAAACTGTGTTAGAACATCATATGTATTAACGATTATAATATGTGCTCAAACCCTTCGAAATTCCTGAAGACACTTCAACTAAGGAACAATCGAGATGATGATCCAACCACATGTTACCCACAGTTATACACCTGAAAAACTCTAAAAACCCAAGTCATAGTTTGACGCGCATCCGTGTCAGACCCTTTGGTATTTATTAGCTAAAATGACTTTTCAATTCCTTTTCAAAGTAGACAGTTTTGTCACAGCTCCAGCAAGTCAACTTCGACTTTTCAGTCGGACTAGTCTTATTATAACCTCGATAGATACGTTGCCCTTTCGTCATCGTTACTGGGGACCTTTCATATCTTGCCACCTTAGCAATAAACTTACCAACAACTTCAATTATCTTTGACTTTTCGAAAAATCATTATATTTATTGAAATCACATCATTTACTCATTCGCATCTTGTAACGAGAATTGTCATACGAATCGTCTGAAAACAGTAACCAATAATTTGAAATCTCGCAGCATGTCTACGCCAACAGTTATATGTGTACGTAAAATGTCTATCTCCTGGACTTACATACTTTGAATGTGAAGTTCTAAAAAAATATTTTGAACTGCAAACTAGTTCTTGAAATGCTGACAAAGCATCAAAAACTGTAAACGATCTTAACAGTAAAAATTTGATGACAAAGAATAGTAAGGTGGTAAAGCTGAGAAAAAGAGAAGGTTTGGAACTGGAAAACGGATTGAACAGACTATGAAGGAGGCTGTGGACAAATCACAAAGACTAAATCTGCCTTCAAAGAATCCAAATGATTCAGTGCCTGCTAAAGTCATTAACGAATACCTTACTCTTTATTCTAAACCTTTACAGACAAATCTTCATCATCATCCATCAATATTAGAAATTCTAAGATATTATCATATCTTTCATTATAAATATCCGCGATATTTCTGAAGATATTTTCACAACTAATCTTATCTAAAGTCATTTATCTCTTTGCGCTATCAGTGTTACATCATATAAGAAACTATTAGTTTCTATATTCTATAAACTTTCGAGTTAAATTATGAATGTTTTGAAGTAGTGTTGGGAACTGAAGCATGAGTTAGTATAATATAATGACACTTGATCAACGTGATTATATTATAGTAAGTCATGCTGAGTTTCTAATGGGACATGACGATTCACAGACCATGCCGTCATCATGTTCAATGTTACACGACTCTTGTATTCTATTTAATCTCTAAAAATATCAAGAATATATTTTCTTGATGATTCGCTCTTTTTAGGGTATTCTGGTAAATTAACAAATCAAGATCGTGCCATTACCATTTCCTTCTTAGAACATTAACTATGTTCATTCTGAAATTCATATCTGCGAATACTGGACCATTACAAACGTTGCTTAATCGCAAGAAGAAGAAACGAAAGGACAAAACTCCAAAATAGAAATTGGAGTATAAATCGCAGCAAATAGAAGGGAGCATTAACTATGGATGTCAATGATTATAGAAGACAAAAGCAGGGGCTTTGAAATATAAGGGAAGATATAAAACCCAACAACCACCCAAAAATTATAAACCGTATATATCGATGCATATAGCAATATAAAGACACGGAAGAACTAAAAACACTATAAAACCGAGGGTATAGTAGAAGTAAATAGATTCTTCCGGAGGCAGATGAAAAAGAAGAATGACAGATATGAAAGTGAGGAGTATATCGAGAATCAGTACTGGATGAAGCATATTGACAAATACTTTAAAATATGAGTTGAGGGAGAAAGAATAGAAGGTGTGAGTTGTAAGGAAACGAAGGAGGTGGATTTATAGTGGAATACCCGACAGAGAAATCAAGATGAATTATCGTATTAATTCGAAGAGAATCATAATCTCCTTAATCACCGAAGCATCAAATTCAACATAGATTACAAAGATTTTCTTTAAATTCGGAGATCAATTGTGATGACGTCAAAAGATATGACGAATCACTATAATCTTATTTCCTTCATTTACAATAACTTCCCTCATACGCTTCGAGTAATCGAATTATTTTATCCATACTTCTTAGACATGATAAAACTTCATAATCGTTACGTCATAATAACATTCTCATTGTTAGCCATAACGACCTCTATCAAATTTCGGGGACGAAATTTCTTTAACGGGTAGGTACTGTGACGACCCGGAAATTTCCGACTAAATTTAAACTTTATCTTTATATTATTCTGACACGATAAGCAATGTTTGTTAAGTTAAATCTTAAGGATTTTAAACTATGTTTATACATTCATTTAAACCTCGACCAAATTCCAATGATTCACGAACCATTAAATGAACATATATGAATATGTATGTATATGTGTATATGTTATAAATTGAAAATGTCAACAAAGTATTTAAACGTATAATGCTTTATATGAACGTATTTGTTTCAATATGATTATCGACGAAATTAAAAATATATATATTAAATGATTGAATTATCAGAAACATTGAATTATGATTACAAGTCTCTGTTGAGAGGTCCACTATGATTTGAGAAAGTCTATTCCTCTTAACGATATTCGGAATAATTTGTAAAGCTATTTATAAATAAAAATAAAAACTGTCATTTACGAAAGTTAGACAAAAGCTAGTGGAGAATTGGTTTCCATAATATTCTATTAATCTATTTTCAAACGTACAAAAAACGTTTTCAGTTTAAAAAGAACTTTATTATTAAAACGTATATAATTTTTATAAATATCTAGAATAACTTTTGACAACTCATTACTTAACCAGTATAATAAATATAACGATATTTATATTTTATTTCATTAAATATATATAACGATTTAAATTAATATTATATATATTTATACACGTATTATACATACATAGTTTTTATACTTTTACTATACTTTAACTTTACCTTTACTTTACTTTTACTTTACTTTAACTTTAATAATTCACTTTAATAATTCATACTTTAATAATTCACTTTAATAATTCATACTTTAATAATTCACTTTAATAATTCATACTTTAATAATTCACTTTAATAATTCATACTTTAATAATTCACTTTAATAATTCAAAAATATATTATAAATAGAATTCAATAGGTTTCATTATTTCATATAAACTTAAAAATATATTTATCTAAACTCTCTCAATTGATTTACATATATATATATTTGCTCTGTATTATTTCAAGATATTAATAGTATACATAAAATATTACGACGGAATGATGTCCGAGTGATTTCAAAATAGTTTTTTTTGAATGAGTCGAAGCTAAGGAAATTATGGGTTATAGCTATGGAGGTGATGGGTATGGTTCATGGGTATGCTCGTGAGGTCAATCTAGTGTTTATCATCTCCGTTGCGTCTACGTACTTTTCTGCAATATTGAATCTCAATATTGATACGTGAGCACTCATAACTTAACTTTTATATATCAATAGTGTATCCCTGACTAGTGCTCGAGTATATAGGATTATGCATGCTTGTACATTCGATATTGTCATTAGATAGGTTTGTTGAATCCTGAATTAGATACATATGCTACTGAGATAGGGTATATGATATGCATGTCATTCGAAAGCTAGCGAAAAATTAAGAACTTTTTATTTAGATATCGAATGGTTTCGATGAACGGATTAGAAGTTATAGTCAACTGAATTTTAGTATTATTGTTAAAATGATTATTATTACTATCGTCGTTATTATTTTAATAGAAATATCATTGTTATTATAAAATATCATTATTACTATTATGTTAGTATTATCATTTTATCATAATACCATTTTTAGTAAATATAGATATTGTTATTTTTTATAGAATAATAATAATTATTATTACAAAATAATACAACTTTTACTTATTATTATGATCAATATTATTTTATCAAATAAATAGGGGATACAAAGATATTTTTCACCACGCGTAATATAATTACATTAATAATACTTACCACTATAGTTTTACGATATTAAGTGAACTTTATAAATTTTACTACTTAAGATATATAAAAGTATATTTTATCATATATAAACGTTAATATAAATTTTTATTAATAAATGACTTTTATTATTATAAAATCTAATAAATATATTTAAATATATAAAACGACTATAGTTAAGTTATATAATAAACACGTATAAATTTTAGAAGTCATTTTGGGTCAAGTTGACTTTTGTTGACTTTTGCATATTAGTCTCGAGCATTAGGATTGTGGTACACTATGACTTGACCAAAAATTGTTAGACAAATATTGACCAACATATAAATATATATAATTAATATAGGTTCGTGAATCCGAGGCCAACCTTGCACTTGTTAAATGACGTTATATGTATTTTTACTACGAAATACAGTATGGTGAGTTTCATTTGCTCCCTTTTATATATATTTTTGGGACTGAGAATACATGTGCTGTTTTTATTAATGTTTTACGAAATAGGCACAAGTACTAAAACTAATTCTACGTGGGTTTAAACCAGAAATATACCCTTAGCTTGGTAACATTAAACTACTTGTCTATGTACGGTAGGCGCGAATCCTAAAGATAGATCTATTGGGCCTGACAAACCCCATCCTGACTATGGGATGCTTTAGTACTTCGAGGTTATTTTAAACACACCTGATCTGGTGTACTTCAGAGGGTAAAACATGAACGTTAAGGCTTGTTACCGGGTGCCTACAACTTATAGAATACTTTTATACACTTGCGAGTGTACATATATTTATAAACGGAAATCTTGTGGTCTATTAATATATTGAAATGATTGTTATGATAAACCTATGAACTCACCAACCTTTTGGTTGACACATTAAAGCATGTTTATTCTCAGGTATTAAAGAAATCTTCCGCTGTGCATTAGCTCATTTTAAGGATATTACTTGGAGTCATTCATGGCATATTTTGAAAGACGTTGCATTCGAGTCATTGAGTTCATCAAGATTATTATTATGTCAATTATAGTTGGATGTATTATGAAATGGTGTGCATGCCGTCAACTTTCGTTGTAAAGAAAGTTTGTCTTTAAAAAACGAATGCAATGTTTGTAAAATGTATCATATAGAGGTCAAATATCTCGCGATGTAATCAACTATTGTGAATCGTTTATAATGTATATGAACGGGTCCTTTCAAAAACCTCGCAACGAAATCAATTAATATGGAACATTTTTAATCAATAAGAACGGGACATTTCAGTTTTGACCTCTATATGAGACGTTTTTCAAAGACTGCATTCATTTTTAAAACAACCATAACCTTTATTTTATCTATAAAGGTTTAAAAAGGATTACGTAGATTATCAAATAATGATAATCTAAAATATACCGTTTACACACGACCATTACATAATGGTTTACAATAAGAATATATTACATCAAAAATAAGTTTCTTGAATGCAGTTTTTACATAATATCATACAAGCATGGACTCCAAATCTTGTCCTTATTTTAGTATGCAACATCGGAAGCTCTTAATAATCACCTGAGAATAAACATGCTTAAAACGTCAACAAAAATGTTGGTGAGTTATAGGTTTAACCTATATATTATCAAATCATAATAATAGACCACAAGATTTCATATTTCAATATACATCCCATACATAGAGATAAAAATTATTCATATGGTGAACACCTGGTAACCGACATTAACAAGATGCATATAAGAATATCCCCAATCATTCCGGGAAATCCTTCGGACATGATAAAAACAACATCGAAGTACTAAAGCATCCGGTACTTTGGATGGGGTTCGTTAGGCCCAATAGATCTATCTTTAGGATTCTCGTAAATTAGTAGACCGGTTTACTAATTCTTAGGCTACCAAGCAAAAGGGGAATATTCGGCTTCGATCATTCAGCCATATAATGTAGTTTCATTTACTTGTGTCTATTTCGTAAAATATTTATAAAACTACATGTATTCTCATCCCAAAATATTAGATTTTAAAAGTGGGACTATAACTCACTTTCACAGATTTTTACTTTGTCGGGAAGTAAGACTTGGCTACTGGTCGATTCACAAACCTATAACAAATATGTACATATATATCAAAGTATGTTTAAAATATATTTACAACACTTTATATACATTTTGATGTTTTAAGTTTATTAAGTCAGATGTCCTCGTTAGTAACCTACAACTAGTTGTCCATAGTTAAATGTACAGAAATAAATTGATATATATTATCTTGAATCAATCCACTACCCAGTGTATACACGTCTTAGGCTAGATCACAACTCAAAGTATATATATTTTTGGAATCAACCTCAACCCTGTATAGCTAACTACAACATTACTACATATAGAGTGTCTATGGTTGTTCCAAATAATATATATAGATGGGTCGATATGATATGTCAAAAAATTTGCATACGTGTCTATGGTATCCCAAGATTACATAATATATTAGAATACATGTAATACAATATAAGTTAGCTAGGATATGATTTGTATAGAATTGTTACAATATTTCCCGTAGCTACAACAATTAAAAAATATCCAATCTTGTTTTACCCATAACTTCTTCGTTTTAAATCCGTTTTGAGTGAATCAAATTGCTATGGTTTCATATTGAACTCTATTTTATGAATCTAAACAGAAAAAGTATAGGTTTATAGTCGAAAATATAAGTTACAAGTCATTTTTGTAAGAGGTAGTCATTTCAGTCGAAAGAACGACGTCTTGATAACCATTTTGAAAAACATACTTCCACTTTGAGTTTAACCACGATTTTTGGATATAGTTTCATGTTCATAAGAAAAATCATTTTCCCAGAAGAAAAACTTTCAAATAAAAGTTTATCATAGTTTTTAATTATCAAACCCAAAACATCCCGCGGTGTTACTACGACGGCGTATGTCCGGTTTTACGGTGTTTTTCGTGTTTCCAGGTTTTAAATCATTAAGTTAGCATATCATATAGATATAGAACATGTCTTTAGTTGATTTTAAAAGTCAAGTTAGAAGGATTAACTTTTGTTTGCGAACAAGTTTAGAATTAACTAAACTATGTTCTAGTGATTTCAAGTTTAAACCTTCGAATAAAGTAGTTTTATATATATGAATCGAATGATATTATGAACATCAGTACTACCTCAGGTTTTATGGATAAACCTACTGGAAATGAGAAAAATAGATCTAGCTTCAAAGGATGGTTGGATGGCTTGAAAGTTCTTGAAACAGAATCATGACACGAAAACAAGGTCAAGTAAGATTTCCACTCGAAATAAGATTGTTATAGTTTTAGAAATTGAATCAAAGTTTGAATATAAGTATTACCTTATATTAGAAAGATATTTTACTGTAAATAAGAAAGATTTCTTATGGTTGGATGATCACTTTACAAGATTGGAAGTAAGCTAGCAAACTTGGAAGTATTCTTGATTTTATGAAACTAGAACTTATAGAATTTATGAAGAACACTTAGAACTTGAAGATAGAACTTGAGAGAGATCAATTATATGAAGAACATTGAAGAATGAAAGTGTTTGTTTAACAACCCGTCCTAATCCACCTGGACGAAATCATCAATCTGGTCTCATTGCGATGATCGACCCCAAGTAATGTCCTTAACATGAGCAAATGCACAGCGGAAGACTTAATTCGTACCTGAGAATAACATGCTTTAAAACGTCAACATAAAGTTGGTGAGATATATAGGTTTGATGCTAGCAACGTTATAACTATGGACCACAAGATTTCATATATATAATCATTTTAATAAAAATATTCTAAGTTGTTGAGCACTTGATAACCATACTTAACATTTAATCAACGTCGCATATTCCCTTTATTATGAAATCTTACTACACCGTACCAAGTGTAGTCACCGAAACGAAGTACTGTGCAACCGTTGAATACTGGTCGTCCAGTCCGGTTGGGGTTGTCAGGCCCGATAGATCTATCAACAGGATTCGCGTTTACAATACCGCTTGTAAATAGTAGTTACCAAGTTATAGGGAGATATGCAGTGGTACAACTCAACGTAGAATGTAATTTTAGTCACTTGTGTTCATAACGTAAATCATAAAATGCATGTATTCTCATCCCAAAATATTTAAAGTTAAAAAAAAGGACTATATACTCACCATACTGTATTTTGTAGTAAAAATACATATAACATCACTGAACACGTATAAGGTTGACCTCGGATTCACGAACCTATATAATTTGTATGTTTATTAATATACATGATTGTAATCGAACAAATATTCATATAAAATTATTAATTATATATATATATATATATATTTTGTATTAATAGTATATATAAGTTTCATATATTCATTTCGTATACAAAAATATTAACTTTTGTTAAGAATAATAATAATTAATGTTAATAATAATATTTATAACAATATCTGTAAAATATAAATTTTACTGTTAGTGATATTTATGATAAGATTTTAGTAATTATATACTCATAATAATATTAATAATAATATTAATGGTTTGTTAACATAAAGATAATACTAATAATTATAAAATTTTAATGAAACTACATTTATTGATTTTGATATAGATAACAATAATAATAATAATATTAATGAATATTTAGTAATAATAATAATAATAATAATAATAATAATAATAATAATAATAATGATAATAATAATAATAATAATAATAATAATAATAATAAAAATAATAATAATAATAATAATAATAATAATAATAATAATAATAATAATAATAATAATAATAATAATAATAATAATAATAATAATAATAATAATAATAATAATAATAATAATATTGGTGAACTACCTTATAATCGAATTCTAAAAAAAATAGCCATTGCAAGGCTCGAACTCAAGACCTCCTGCTCACACCCTAACACCCTTAACCAATCGTCCAGACCTGTTTTTCTGTATTAAAACCCTCTTATTTCCTTATAACCCGTATCTATTTGGTTCCTTACTGATTCAACACTAGATCTTGGCCCAAGAGCCTTTTACGGCCCATCATCAATAACCCAAGCCCTGTTACGAATTAAATGGCCTATTTGACAAATTAAATGGCCCGTTTTACATCTCAACTAAATTAGTGATATATATACATATATATCGGTTCCTTTTAGAAGGCAAGTGGGGTCGTCTGTATTATTATCATCAATAATTATCGAAATCATACATCATCACCAAACTTTACGGTTTCAATTTATAGAACAAGTGGGTGTCGTGTTAGGGACCCAAACACAGCTTGCAATCGGTTTCATATCTTTTTTTTTTTAAAAACTCAGATAGTTCGAACAATATCAAAAGTCATCGGAATAGTTCTCATAACCAGACTAAAATATTTTCGGTTTGGGTTCGAACTCCAATTGAAAACAAGAAGGATAAATAGAGAGAGTGAAGAGAGATGGTTAGGGTAGCGACGGTTGATCAGAAAAAGAAATAGAAACTCATATGTAGCAGTAGAAACGGTTGGCTTGTGAGTTTTGGTTTTCGAATATAGAACATGAATATAAAGAAATTTGCAGGTGGCTGTTCAACAATAGGATTGTAATACGGAGAAGATGATGACCCGAAAATAGAAGAAAAACAATAGAAGTTACAAGGATTGTAGTGACGGTTTTTGGGTTGTTCTTTGATGGTTTTGTGATGTATTTGGTAACCGAAAGATCATGGGGATAAAGATGGGTGTGAGGTCTTATTTGGTGGTGCGAAACAGTAACAGTGATAATGAAATGATATTGGTTATGGTGGTGATCGGTTGTTGAAGTTGTGATGCTGGATCGAAAAGAAAAAAAAATACCGAAATAGTATTAATCGAAATACTTGTTGCAGGTTTTTGTGGGTTGTATTTTACAGTGGTGGTGGCTAAAGGAAGGTGAAGTGGTTCCTGAAGATTAAGGTTACAAAGGTGAAGGGAGGATAAGGGTGACAGATGATGGTACCCGAATAAAAATAATGGAGAAGGTGGTTTCTTGAAGACGAAGAAGATAGAGAGGTAGTGTTCGGTTGTGGTGAAGATGATTTCCTATCTCCCTAATTCAGGATACTTGTGTATGTTTATATATATAAAAAAAATGACAACTAATCAAAACAGTAATCATCAATTAATATCCAAATATCACGGGTATATAGGATAAGAAGAGAAAAGGAAAAAAATTAAACTGATTGAGACAGTGATAAATATCAAACGCTTATATATCATATTTAATTTTTAAAATAAATAAATAATAAATATCCTAATTATAAATATGCTGTTAGTATAAAAATAATGCTAATAATATTACAACTACTAATATTATTTATGTTAAAAATAAACTGACAAAATTATATTTTTAATGATGATATAATTTTAATTATAATAGATGATAATTTTTATAATAATACTTTTACTAGAAATATTAATAATAATAAGACAAATTAACTGTATCAAATCTTATATATACATATTATATTCAAATAATAATATTCATAATAATGATATTAATATTAACATAAATATTATAATAATAACGAAGTAATAATAATAATATTATTATAGTAACTATATTCTTCTTGCAATCATATTAATTAAAATTCATTAACCATGTAAATATTTAATAATTATATAAGACATTATATGATGATATTCATTGAATAATTTATATATTACAATATAATCATATTTATAAATAGAATTCATATATAGATTTATATATATAACTATATATAACTATATATACAATTAGGTTTTAAATACTAATTAGATAATTGATTATATAGCTTAGATAATTAAACTTAAAGTATAAAATTATATGTGAAATACTTTGATAACATTGACAATTATATTTGAAATCGTTTATATCTAATATACGCATTTATACACACATACATGTATGTTTACATAGTTGTTCGTGAATCGTCAGGCATAGTCAAAGGGTAACCGATTATTCAAATATATAATTCAAACTTTCTAGACTCAACATTAAGGTTTTTGCTTATCGTGTCGGAAACGTATAGAGATTAAGGTTTAAATTTGGTCGGAAATTTCCGGGTCGTTACAATACCCACCCGTTAAAGAAATTTCGTCCCCGAAATTTGGTAGAGGTTGTCATGAATAACAATAGGAATGTTTTCATGACGAATATGAGATAATAACGGAGTTTTATCATTATTGATAGATATAGATAAAACATTTCGATCATGTGAAGCGTACGAGTGAAGCTATCACAAAAGAGTGAAATGAGTAATATGGTATCGTTTTAACTGATGACGTGGTTATGATTGATTTCCAGAATTGGATAGAATGTAAGAGCCGTGTAACATGGCACATGATGACGGTACTGTGAATCATCACATTCCATTAGAAACTTATCATGACTTACTGTAATATAATGAAGTTGATCAAGTTTCATTATATTATACTAATTCATGCATCAGTTCCCAACATTACTTCAAAACATTCATATTTTAATCTCGAAGGTTTCAGAATTTTTAGAAACTAACTTAGTTTCTTTTATATTGTAACGCAGATATTACGGAATGATAAATGATTTCAGATAAGGATAGTTGTGAAAATGTCTCCAACAATATGGAGAATATGTATAACGGAAGATATGAAGATATCTTATAATATCTAAGATAAGATGTTGATGAAGAATATCATCTGAAAAGGTTTAGAATAAGGAGTAGGGTTCTTACTAATGATTTCAGCAGGCACTGAATCGTTTGGATTCTTTGAAGTCAGGTTTAGTTTTCATGATTTGTCCACGGTCTCCTTCATACTTTGCTCAATCCATTTTCCAGTTTCAACCCTTTTCTTTTTCTGGGCTTTTCCAACATACTGTACTTCATCGTAAACTTTTGACTATTAAGGTCGTTTATGATTTTTTTTTTTTTTACTGCTTCATCAGCATTTCAAGAACTACTTCATAGTCCAGGGTGTTTTTCAGAAACTTCACATTCGAATTATTTAATTCTTAGGGATAGACGTTTTCGGTATAAGTGGGAGAATTTCTACGAGATTTTCAAAATACTGATTGCGGATTTCGCTAAAGAGATAACTAGTTGCTGGTACATCTGCTGATGATGTTGTGAAATATAAAAGGTTCTCCGGTAACGACGGCGAAAGAACAAGGTATAATTATCGAGGTTATATTAGGAGTAGTCTCATTGAGAAGTCGAAGTGGAGCTGTGACAAAATTAACTTCTTGAAAAGGAACTCTAGGGTTGTTTTTGCTAATAAATGGCAAAAGATTCAACACGGTATGTGTTAAACTATGAATTTGGATTCGAGAGTTTTTCAGGTGCATAAATCTTTTCTTCCGTAGATGACGTGTGGCTGGTTCATCCTTCCGATCGAGGTGTTTTCAAATATTATGAAAGATTTGAACGCGGATTGTAATTGTCAAGGTACAAATAAGGTTTAAGATGAAATCAAGTGGCAAACTTGAAGAATTGTTTAGTTTCATATGTTATAATCAATATTTTAATTCATTTTAATTGTTCAAAGTTAGCAGTCCAAGAGTCCAATAGTCCAATAGTTCAATAATTCATATATAATTTAATATATAATATTCGAATTAATTAATACGTATCGTGACCCGTGTACCGGTCTCAGTATTGATCACAACTCAAACCATATATATATTTTGGAATCAACCTCAACCCTGTATAGCCAACTCCAACATTCACATATAGAGTGTCTATGGTTGTTCCGTAATATATATATAGATGGGTCGATATGATAGGTCGAAACATTGTATACGTGTCCCGTTATTTAAAGTGCGTAAAATAAAGTGCATAAAAGTAAATAACAGAAATTAAAAGACGATAAATAAAATTGCGAGAATGTAAATTGCAATAAATAAAATGTAATACGGAATTAACAGTTAGCTGGGAACAGTTAGCTAGGAATAGTTAGCGTGGAATCTTAACAATATTTCAATTAATTAATCCGTTTGTTTCTAACAAATTTTATTTTGTCCAATGTTTTCTTCATTATGCCACTTGTTGGATTCTGATAGATCAAAATCCAAATATGAAATTTGAATGGAAATGGTTATTCTGTGGTGAACGGATACGTATATTGGTGGTTGTAAGTAGGATAGTAAATGACCGTTGAATCAGATTCGAAGAATGTACAGTGTAACTTATTAATGTGAAATTTAATTATTCCTCAGGTACTACCTACCCGTTAAAATATTTTCATCATTAACAGTTTGTACGAAAGAATTTTTAATTACAATCTTTATGAAAATATACTTACATATATATTTTCTTCAGATGTAATCATGGATTTAATGAATCAATAAGATATTAAACTCATTTGATTTATCATTATTACTAGATTACATGATCTCTAAAACATTAGAGATTACATAATCGTCATGTCGAACGAAGATAAATGAGGTAGAACGATACGTAAAAAGAAGGTAATCGATGTAGAACAGTATGTAGAACAAAAAATCATACTCGAAGTTCAGATGGTGATATTGAGGCACGTGGTGCGAATGTGATTGTTGGTGGTGGTAATGATACGGTTGGTGTTGATGATGATGATGCCGTTGATGTCGGTGATGCTACTGATACCGAAGCTTGCGATGTTGATGTTGCTGGTGGTACTGGTTATGCTGCCGGTGCTACTGCTGGTGTTTGTAATCTTTGTACCATGTTCTCCAAAGCCGTTACGCGAGCGCGAAGTTCGTTAACTTCTGTTAGTACACCAGGATGATTGGCGGTTGGAGTGAGTGAATGAACAAGATCCGAAATATGGGATAGTATATAATCGTGACGAGATACTCTAGAAATGAGAGAGAAAATGGTTTCTCGAACAGGTTCGCCGGTAAGTGCTTCAGGTTCATCGCCAAGAGGGCAATTTGGTGAATGGAATAGATCACCTTCTTCTTGTCTCCAGTGATTTAGTATATTACGAACCCATCCCCAATTCATCCAAAATAGATGATGGGAAATTGGTTGATCCATTCCGGTGACGCTGCCTTCGGAGCTCGAATGAAAATCCATATCGGCATAGCTATCGAAATCCGAGGAATTCGAACTAGATGCGGAATCCATCTTGTATAATCGGGGAAAATGAATTTTTGATTTGGAATAGATTATAGAAGTTAGATTTGATACCCTTCAATACATAATTTACATATGTATATATAATACCAAAATCCCGTAAATTACGGAGAATCTTTGAAATGCAACAGGAAATGTCTGCAGTAACAGATACACTAGGATATGAATTTTGTCTATACACTATCGATGCACTAAATGCAGTAAGACGTGTCTAGACTTAAGAATAATAAGCAGGCAATTCCCTAAGGATGATAAGTAGATGATTTCCGACTAGATAAGATAAGCAAAACTTTTGACATGTTGACGCGGTCAAAGTCCAGACTCATTAATGTATCTTAACAACTACTAGTCAGACACACTAATGCAAGACCTGGTTCGCTAAGACCACCGCTCTGATACCAACTTTAACAACCCGTCCTAATCCACCTGGACGAAATCATCAATCTGGTCTCATTGCGATGATCGACCCCAAGTAATGTCCTTAACATGAGCAAATGCACAGCGGAAGACTTAATTCGTACCTGAGAATAACATGCTTTAAAACGTCAACATAAAGTTGGTGAGATATATAGGTTTGATGCTAGCAGCGTTATAACTATGGACCACAAGATTTCATATATATAATCATTTTAATAAAAATATTCTAAGTTGTTGAGCACTTGATAACCATACTTAACATTTAATCAACGTCGCATATTCCCTTTATTATGAAATCTTACTACACCGTACCAAGTGTAGTCACCGAAACGAAGTACTGTGCAACCGTTGAATACTGGTCGTCCAGTCCGGTTGGGGTTGTCAGGCCCGATAGATCTATCAACAGGATTCGCGTTTACAATACCGCTTGTAAATAGTAGTTACCAAGTTATAGGGAGATATGCAGTGGTACAACTCAACGTAGAATGTAATTTTAGTCACTTGTGTTCATAACGTAAATCATAAAATGCATGTATTCTCATCCCAAAATATTTAAAGTTAAAAAAAAAGGACTATATACTCACCATACTGTATTTTGTAGTAAAAATACATATAACATCACTGAACACGTATAAGGTTGACCTCGGATTCACGAACCTATATAATTTGTATGTTTATTAATATACATGATTGTAATCGAACAAATATTCATATAAAATTATTAATTATATATATATATATTTTTTATATTAATAGTATATATAAGTTTCATATATTCATTTCGTATACAAAAATATTAACTTTTGTTAAGAATAATAATAATTAATGTTAATAATAATATTTATAACAATATCTGTAAAATATAAATTTTACTGTTAGTGATATTTATGATAAGATTTTAGTAATTATATACTCATAATAATATTAATAATAATATTAATGGTTTGTTAACATAAAGATAATACTAATAATTATAAAATTTTAATGAAACTACATTTATTGATTTTGATATAGATAACAATAATAATAATAATATTAATGAATATTTAGTAATAATAATAATAATAATAATAATAATAATAATAATAATGATAATAATAATAATAATAATAATAATAATAATAATAATAATAATAATAATAATAATAATAATAATAATAATAATAATAATAATAATAATAATAATAATAATAATAATAATAATAATAATATTGGTGAACTACCTTATAATCGAATTCTAAAAAAAATAGCCATTGCAAGGCTCGAACTCAAGACCTCCTGCTCACACCCTAACACCCTTAACCAATCGTCCAGACCTGTTTTTCTGTATTAAAACCCTCTTATTTCCTTATAACCCGTATCTATTTGGTTCCTTACTGATTCAACACTAGATCTTGGCCCAAGAGCCTTTTACGGCCCATCATCAATAACCCAAGCCCTGTTACGAATTAAATGGCCTGTTTGACAAATTAAATGGCCCGTTTTACATCTCAACTAAATTAGTGATATATATACATATATATCGGTTCCTTTTAGAAGGCAAGTGGGGTCGTCTGTATTATTATCATCAATAATTATCGAAATCATACATCATCACCAAACTTTACGGTTTCAATTTATAGAACAAGTGGGTGTCGTGTTAGGGACCCAAACACAGCTTGCAATCGGTTTCATATATTTTTTTTTAAAAAAACTCAGATAGTTCGAACAATATCAAAAGTCATCGGAATAGTTCTCATAACCAGACTAAAATATTTTCGGTTTGGGTTCGAACTCCAATTGAAAACAAGAAGGATAAATAGAGAGAGTGAAGAGAGATGGTTAGGGTAGCGACGGTTGATCAGAAAAAGAAATAGAAACTCATATGTAGCAGTAGAAACGGTTGGCTTGTGAGTTTTGGTTTTCGAATATAGAACATGAATATAAAGAAATTTGCAGGTGGCTGTTCAACAATAGGATTGTAATACGGAGAAGATGATGACCCGAAAATAGAAGAAAAACAATAGAAGTTACAAGGATTGTAGTGACGGTTTTTGGGTTGTTATTTGATGGTTTTGTGATGTATTTGGTAACCGAAAGATCATGGGGATAAAGATGGGTGTGAGGTCTTATTTGGTGGTGCGAAACAGTAACAGTGATAATGAAATGATATTGGTTATGGTGGTGATCGGTTGTTGAAGTTGTGATGCTGGATCGAAAAGAAAAAAAAATACCGAAATAGTATTAATCGAAATACTTGTTGCAGGTTTTTGTGGGTTGTATTTTACAGTGGTGGTGGCTAAAGGAAGGTGAAGTGGTTCCTGAAGATTAAGGTTACGAAGGTGAAGGGAGGATAAGGGTGACAGATGATGGTACCCGAATAAAAATAATGGAGAAGGTGGTTTCTTGAAGACGAAGAAGATAGAGAGGTAGTGTTCGGTTGTGGTGAAGATGATTTCCTATCTCCCTAATTCAGGATACTTGTGTATGTTTATATATATATAAAAAAATGACAACTAATCAAAACAGTAATCATCAATTAATATCCAAATATCACGGGTATACAGGATAAGAAGAGAAAAGAAAAAAAATTAAACTGATTGAGACAGTGATAAATATCAAACGCTTATATATCATATTTAATTTTTAAAATAAATAAATAATAAATATCCTAATTATAAATATGCTGTTAGTATAAAAATAATGCTAATAATATTACAACTACTAATATTATTTATGTTAAAAATAAACTGACAAAATTATATTTTTAATGATGATATAATTTTAATTATAATAGATGATAATTTTTATAATAATACTTTTATTAGAAATATTAATAATAATAAGACAAATTAACTGTATCAAATCTTATATATACATATTATATTCAAATAATAATATTCATAATAATGATATTAATATTAACATAAATATTATAACAATAACGAAGTAATAATAATAATATTATTATAGTAACTATATTCTTCTTGCAATCATATTAATTAAAATTCATTAACCATGTAAATATTTAATAATTATATAAGACATTATATGATGATATTCATTGAATAATTTATATATTACAATATAATCATATTTATAAATAGAATTCATATATAGATTTATATATATAACTATATATAACTATATATACAATTAGGTTTTAAATACTAATTAGATAATTGATTATATAGCTTAGATAATTAAACTTAAAGTATAAAATTATATATGAAATACTTTGATAACATTGACAATTATATTTGAAATCGTTTATATCTAATATACGCATTTATACACACATACATGTATGTTTACATAGTTGTTCGTGAATCATCAGGCATAGTCAAAGGGTAACCGATTATTCAAATATATAATTCAAACTTTCTAGACTCAACATTAAGGTTTTTGCTTATCGTGTCGGAAACGTATAGAAATTAAGGTTTAAATTTGGTTGGAAATTTCCGGGTCGTTACAGTTTGTAGGTATTTTTGGTCGTTGGTATATGGATTAGATATAAAGGATGTGTAATTTTGTTTACATGTAAATAAGTCATGAATGATTACTAATATTTTTGTAATTTTATGAGATATTTCATGCTAGTTGTCAAATAATGGTTCCCACATGTGTTAGGTGACTCACATAGGCTGCTAAGAGCTAATCATTGGAGTGTATATACCAATAGTACATACATCTAAAAGCTGTGTATTGTACGAGTACGAATACGGGTGCATACGAATAGAATTTTTGATGAAACCGAACGAGGATGTAATTGTAAGCATTTTTGTTAAGTAGAAGTATTTTGATAAGTGTCTTGAAGTCTTTCAAAAGTTTATGAATACATATTAAAACACTACATGTATATACATTTTAACTGAGTCGTTAAGTCATCGTTAGTCGTTACATGTAAATGTTGATTTGAAACCTTTAAGTTAACGATTATGTTAAATGTTGTTAACCCAATGTTTATTATATCTAATGAGATGTTAAATTATTACATTATCATGATATTATGATATATTAATATATCTTAGAATGATATATATACAGTTAAATGTTGTTACAACGATAATCGTTACATATATGTCTCGTTTCGAAATCATTAAGTTAGTAGTTTGTTTTTACATATGTAGTTCATTGTTAATACACTTAATGACATGTTTACTTATCATTTATCATTATTAAACATAGTGTATCAATATCTTAATATGATTCATATGTATTTAGTAAGACGTTGTTATAACGATAATCGTTACATATACCGTTTCGAGTTTCTTAATTCAATAAACTCAATTTTTATGTATATAACTCATTGTTAAAATACCTAATGAGATACTTACTTATCATAATATCATGTTAACTATATATAATCATATATATGTCATCATATAGTTTTTACAAGATTTAACGTTCGTGAATCACCGGTCAACTTGGGTGGTCAATTGTCTATATGAAACCTATTTCAATTAATCAAGTCTTAACAAGTTTGATTGTTTAACATGTTGGAAACACTTAATCATGTAAATAACAATTTCATTTAATATATATAAACATGGAAAAGTTCGGGTCACTACAGTACCTACCCGTTAAATAAATTTCGTCCCGAAATTTTAAGCAGTTGTAGGTGTTGACGTATCTTCTAGAAATAAGTGTGGGTATTTCTTCTTCATCTGATCTTCTCATTCCCAGGTGAACTCGGGTCCTCTATGACCATTCCATTGAACTTTAACAATTGGTATCTTGTTTTGCTTAAGTCTTTTAACCTCACGATCCATTATTTCGACGGGTTCTTCGACGAATTGAAGTTTTTCGTTGATTTGGATTTTGTCTAACAGAATAGTAAGATCTTCTTTAGCAAAACATTTCTTCAAATTTGAGACGTGGAAAATGTTATGTACAGTCGCGAGTTGTTGTGGTAATTCAAGTCGGTAAGCTACTGGTCCGACACGATCAATAATCTTGAATGGTCCTATATACCTTGGATTTAATTTCCCTCGTTTACCAAATCGAACAACGCCTTTCCAAGGTGCAACCTTAAGCATGACCATCTCTCCAATTTTAAATTCTATATCTTTTCTTTTAATGTCGGCGTAGCTCTTTTGTCGACTTTGGGCGGTTTTCAACCGTTGTTGAATTTGGATGATCTTCTCGGTAGTTTCTTGTATTATCTCGGACCCGTAATCTGTCTATCCCCCACTTCACTCCAATAAATCAGAGACCTGTACTTTCTACTATAAAGTGCTTCAAACAGCGCCATCTCAATGCTTGAATGGTAGCTGTTGTTGTAGAAAAATTCTGCTAATGGTAGATGTCGATCCTAACTGTTTCTGAAATCAATAACACATGCTCGTAGCATGTATTCAAGCGTTTGTATCGTCCTTTCGCTCTGCCCATCAGTTTGTGGATGATAGGCAGTACTCATGTCTAGACGAGTTCCTAATGCTTGCTGTAATGTCTGCCAGAATCTTGAAATAAATCTGCCATCCCTATCAGAGATAATAGAGATTGGTATTCCATGTCTGGAGATGACTTCCTTCAAATACAGTCATGCTAACTTCTCCATCTTGTCATCTTCTCTTATTGGCAGGAAGTGTGCTGATTTGGTGAGATGATCAACTATTACCCAACTAGTATCAAAACCACTTGCAGTCCTTGGCAATTTAGTGATGAAATCCATGGTAATGTTTTCCCATTTCCATTCCGAGATTTCGGGTTGTTGAAGTAGACCTGATGGTTTCTGATGCTCCTCTTTGACCTTAGAACACATCAAACATTCCCCTACGTATTTAGCAACATCGGCTTTCATACCTGGCCACCAAAAATGTTTCTTGAGATCCTTGTACATCTTCCCCGTTTCAGGATGTATTGAGTATATGGTTTTATGAGCTTCTCTAAGTACCATTTCTCTCATATCTCCAAATTTTGGTACCCAAATTCTTTCAGCCCTATACCGGGTTCCGTCTTCCCGAATATTAAGATGCTTCTCCGATCCTTTGGGTATTTCATCCTTTAAGTTTCCCTCTTTTAAAACTCCCTGTTGCGCCTCCTTTATTTGAGTAGTAAGGTTAGTGTGAATCATTATATTCATAGATTTTACACGAATGGGTTCTCTGTCCTTTCTGCTCAAGGCGTCGGCTACCACATTTGCCTTCCCTGGGTGGTAACGAATCTCAAAGTCGTAATCATTCAATAATTCAATCCATCTGCGCTGCCTCATGTTCAGTTGTTTCTGATTAAATATGTGTTGAAGACTTTTGTGGTCGGTATATATAATACTTTTGACCCCATATAAGTAGTGCCTCCAAGTCTTTAATGAAAAAACAACCGCGCCTAATTCCAAATCATGCGTCGTATAATTCTGCTCGAGAATCTTCAATTGTTTAGACGCATTAGCAATTACTTTCGTTCGTTGCATTAATACACAATCGAGACCTTGCTTTGAGGCGCCACAATATATCACAAAATCATCATTCCCTTCAGGTAATGACAATATAGGTGCCGTAGTTAACTTTTTCTGCAACAATTGAAACGTTTTTTCTTGTTCATCCTTCCATTCAAATTTCCTCCCTTTATGCGTTAATGTAGTCAAGGGTTTTGCTATTTTAGAAAAATCTTGGATGAATCTCCTGTAATAACCAGCTAGCCCTAAAAATTGGCGTATGTGTTTCGGAGTTTTCGGGGTTTCCTACTTTTCAACGGTTTCAATCTTTGCTGGATCCACCTAAATACCTTCTTTGTTCACTAATTGACCGAGGAATTGAACTTCTTCCAACCAAAATGCACACTTTGAAAACTTATCGTACAGTTTTTCTTTTCTCAGCAACTCTAGCACTTTTCTCAAATGTTCTTCGTGCTCTTGATCATTATTCGAGTAAATAAGTATGTTATCGATGAAAATAATGACAAACTTGTCAAGATATGGCCCACACACTCAGTTCATGAGGTCCATGAACACAGCTGTTGCATTAGTCAATCCAAACGGCATAACCATAAACTCGTAATGACCGTAACGCGTCCTAAAAGCAATATTTGGAATATCATCCTCCTTCACCCGGATTTGATGATATCCAGAACGTAAATCAATCTTCGAATAAACAGACGAGCCTTGTAGTTGATCAAATAAGTCGTCAATTCTCGGTAGTGGGTAGTGGTTCTTGATGATAAGTTTGTTCAACTCTCGGTAGTCGATACACAACCTGAATGTACCATCTTTCTTCTTGACAAACAAAATAGGAGCTCCCCATGGTGATGTGCTTGGTCGAATGAAACCACGCTCTAAAAGTTCCTGTAACTGACTTTGTAATTCTTTCATTTAACTGGGTGCGAGTTTGTATAGAGCACGAGCTATTGGTGCAGCTCCTGGTACAAGGTCTATTTGAAATTCAACGGATCGATGTGGGGGTAATCCCGGTAATTCTTTCGGAAATACATCAGGAAATTCTTTTGTGACGAGAACATCACTGATGTTCTTTTCTTCAGGTTTAACTTCCTCGATGTGTGCTAGAATGACGTAAAAACCTTTTCTTATTAGTTTTCGTGCCTTCAAACTACTAATAAGATTTAATTTCGCGTTGTTCTTTTCTCCGTACACCATTAAAGGTTTTCCTTTTTCACGCATAATGCGAATCACATTTTTGTAACAAATGACCTCTGCTCTTACCTTCTTCAACCAGTCCATGCCAATTATTACATCAAAACTCCCTAACTCGACTGGTATTAAATCAATCTTAAACGTTTCATCACCCAGTTTAATTTCTCTATCCCGACATATATTATCTGCTGAAATTAATTTACCATTTGCTAATTCGAGTAAAAATTTATTATCCAAAGGCGTCAATGGGCAACTTAATTTAGCACAAAATTCTCTACTCATATAGCTTCTATCCGCACCGGAATCAAATAAAACATAAGAAGATTTATCGTCAATAAGAAACGTACCTGTAACAAGCTCCGGGTCTTCCTGTGCTTCTACTGCATTAATATTAAAAACTCTTCCACGGCCTTGCCCATTAGTATTCCCCTGATTCGGGCAATTTCTAATAATGTGGCCCGGTTTTCCACATTTATAACAAACAGCGTTGGTATTACTTGCTCCGACACTATTCGTTTCGGCATTACTTGTTTCGACATTATTTGTTCCTTTTAGTTCTGTTAAACTTTGGTCCATAGACCTCACACTTTGTCGCGCTATGACCATTTATTTTACACCTATTGCAAAATGTCGTGCAAAACCCCTGATGATTTTCTTCACAACTATGACATGGCTGTTTTTGGTTTTTTTTGCCGTTGTTGTTATTGAGGTTGTTGTTGGGGTTGTTATTGTTGTTGTTGGGATGTTTGTTGTAGTTATTGTTAGGATTGCGATTATTGTTGCGATTGTTGTTGCGGTTGTTGGGATAGTTGTTGCGATTGTGGTTGTAATTGTTGTTGTTGTTGTACTGGTGACTCTTGTCACCGTTTTCCTCCCACTTCCTCTTGAGTTGTTTCGTGTTGGCTTCTTCAGCCGCCTGCTCTTTAATTCTTCCCTCAATCTGATTTATGAGTTTATGAGCCATTCGACTTGCCTTCTGTATAGAAGCGGGCTCGTGTGAAATCACATCTTCTTGAATCCTTACTGGTAACCCTTTTACAAATGCGTCGATCTTTTCTTCTTCATCTTCGAATGCTCCCGGATACAATAGGCACAACTCTGTGAATCGTCGTTCATATGTGGTAACGTCGAACCCTTGTGTTCATAACTCTCTAAGTTCTGCCTTGAGTTTATTGACTTCATTTCTAGGACGGTTCTAACAACCCGTCTTAATCCACCTGGACGAAGTCATCAACATTTGGTCCCATTGCGAGGCGTTGACTTAAATATGCCTTGAACGACTCCAAGTAATATCTCTAAAATGAGCAAATGCACAGCGGAAGGTTTCTTTCATACCTGAGAATAAACATGCTTAAAAATGTCAACCAAAAGGTTGGTGAGTTCATAGGTTTATCATAACAATCATTTCAATATCTTAATAGACCACAAGATTTTCATATACATAAACGTTTTAATAAAAATATTCTAAGTGGTTGAGCACTTGGTAACCATACTTAACAGTTAATCAACGTCGCATATTCCCTTTATTATGAAATCTCACTACACTGTACCAAGTGTAGTCACGAAACGAAGTACTGTGCAACCGTTGAATACTGGTCGTCCAGTCCGGTTGGGGTTGTTAGGCCCGATAGATCTATCAACAGGATTCGCGTTTACAATACCAAACTTAAATAGTAGTTACCAAGCTATTAGGAAAGATATGCAGGGTGGTACAACTCAACGTAGAATATATTTTAAGTACTTGTGTCTATTTCGTAAACATTTATAAAAGCAGCGCATGTATTCTCAGCCCAAAAATATATATATTGCAAAAGCAATTAAAAAGGGTGCAAATGAAACTCACCATATTGTATTTTGTAGTAAAAATACATATGACAACATTGAACGAGTATAGGGTTGGCCTCGGATTCACGAACCTATATTATTCATATATTTATTAAAACATATACTTGTAATATTAAATTTAATATTAATAATTACTTAAATATATTTATTTTATATTTATTCTATTAAATTATCATAATAATCTGTTATATACTTTATTAAAATATCTTGGATAATTAGTTAGTATTAACATTCTTGAATACTCATAATTTTTAATATGATAACATCTTTAATAAATTCGAGTTATATTAAAACGTAAATGAAATAAAAGTATTTTATTAGTAAAAGTAGTATACTTATAATATATACTCTTATATATTTAAAGTTTGTATCTAATTTATAATATCTATCTTTTTTAGTTTGAGATCATAAAAATATAGTTATATTTTATATACGAAATATATTTAAAACTAAAGTTATAGTTAATAATTTTAATTATAATAATAATAATGATTAAAAATAATACTAAATTTAATAAAAAAAATAAATTTTAAAATAGAGATACTTTAGTAATAATGATAATAATAATAATAATAATAATAATAATATTGATAATAATAATAATAATTATACAATCTTATCATTAGTGGTAATCTTAATTAATAATACTTTTGTTAATAATAATAACAAAATTTATAAATGTTACCAATACTTGTATTAGTAAAAATGATAATACTAATAGCTAATGTTAGTAATACATATTCATATTATTACTAATAATAATTATAATTCTAATACTTATAACTGTAAGTTTAATTTAGTAATAATAATAATTATACTACTTATATAATTGATAATAATTGATGATAATGTAAACTATATAAATCATAATATTAATTAACATGATGACCATAACTAATAATAATAATAATAATAATAATAATAATAATAATAATAATAATAATAAAGGTAATAATAATAATAATAATAATAATAATAATAATAATAATAATAATAATAATAATAATAATAATAATAATAATAATAATAATAATAATAATAATAATAATAATAATAATAATTTTTGAAATTAAAAACTACCTCCAAAAAGTGTTCTAAAAAGAAACGCCCCAAACCGGGCTCGAACCCGTGACCTCTCGCAACCACATAAACACCCTTACCATCCCTCTGCCATCTGCTTTTCTGATTAATAACACTGATTATAAATATATAAACTGACCCTCAGTGACTTCATCTCCTTCTTCCTCTTCACAAACTAGTCGACCATATAATTACTTTTTTACGCAGAGATATTATTTATTTGTTTGAACTTCAAAAATTACACATAAATGATTTATACTCGAGTCTTTAAATTAACAATTGCGAAAGAAACTATACAGAATAGCTTAACTGTTCGTTTAAATAGAATATGAACTCAAACTTATTTTCAAAGATTTATACGTTTTTAGACTAAACTTTCTTCATGAAATAGGTCGTAAATCATTCCAGGAGACTTTTTGAATCATCAATTGATATGTAAACATAAACACGAGTTCAAATTTAATCAAAGAACATTTGGTTGACTTTTGAACTTAAAGTTTGACTCTATAAATTTGAACTCAATAGTAAAAATCGAAAGCTGAAACTTTACAGAAAATATCACGACATGATTTTGATCATTCCTGCATTTTTAGATTTTTAAAAACGTTACAAATTCGATCCATTGATAAAATGAAACAGATACAGAGCTAGTCGACTGGTTCCAGTCTTTTTATGTTAAATTCGATGTAATTAAGGCTGTAAAAGGTAGTTGTAAGTGAGGGTTGATTATAAACTATCAATTAGTATCATATACAACAGGAATTGATTGACTTTATAACCTAATTACGTCGACAAGAAACTATGCAGATAAAATAAATAATAAGAAAATAAAAGCAGGTGAAGATTGCTATCTGAATTGGATTCGTTCCTGTGGTGAAGTCACTGATTTATTCGATTTTGATAAAGGGGAAACAAATCAACAAAAGTTAGATAGCGATTGAGAAAGATTGGAAATAGATTACAGATAATATTGTAGATAGTCGTATTTTTATTAATTTATCGATATATTTAATTATATATAATCATATATCTGTATTTTATATCTATATGTATTTATATATTATCGGTCTCCTATATTTGTTAATTATATCAGTATATTTTGATATCCAAGTTTATAAAATATATAATCAATATTTATTCTAATAAATAAAAAGTGATTTATAATACTTATTATTAGTTATAGAAATTGGATTACTAATAATAATATTAATATAGGAGTAGTTATAATAATAATAAAAATATAATGATATTAGTAATAACAAAAATGATACTTTCATTGATAACAAAAATTTTCTTATTAACATTAATAATAATGATGATACATATAATACCTTTAAACTTGTTATTAATAAGAATGAAAGTAATAATATATAATAATTATGTTTAAACTAATAATTAAATTGAATATATTTATATATCATTATTTATGTCATATTGATAATATATTCTATAAAAACATATATTGAATATTTATTATATTTCAATATATATGTGTATATTCATTTTAATAACAACTTAGTTGTTTTATGTATTACTTTAAATATTAAATTCAATTCAACTGGTTGTTTTATGTTTTATATACACACACACACACACACACACATGCATATTTATTTACAACAATTATTCGTGAATCGTCGGGAATCGTCAAAGGTCAAATGTATACATGAACACAGTTCAAAAGTTTTTGAGACTTCAGCATTACAGACTTTTCTTATCGTGTTGAATTCATATAAAGATTAAGTTTAAATTTAGTCAGAAATTCCCGGGTCGTCACAGTACCTACCCGTTAAAGAAATTTCTTCCCGAAATTTGAGTGAGGTGGTCATGACTAACATTAAAAATGTTTTCATGACGAACATGAGTTGATAAATAAAGTTTTATCATCATTGAGTAATATGGATAAAATAATTCGATTACGCGAAGAGTATAAGTGAAGCTATCGCAAAAGATTGAAATATAGAAATAGAAATTCGTCTTATCTTTTGACGTAGTCATGGTTGATTTCCGGAATCAGGGAATTTAAAAGAAAATCTTTGAGATCTGAATAAGATCTGATTTCCTCGGGATTAAGGAAATTAAAATCTCTTTAATTTAATGCGATCATCTGTCTCGATTGCTGAAATGTCCCGTTCTTATTGATTAAAAACGTTCCATATTAATTGATTTCGTTGCGAGGTTTTGACCTCTATATGAGACGTTTTTCAAAGACTGCATTCATTTTAAAACAAACCATAACCTTTATTTCATAAATAAAGGTTTAAAAAGCTTTACGTAGATTATCAAATAATGATAATCTAAAATATCATGTTTACACACGACCATTACATAATGGTTTACAATACAAATATGTTACATCGAAATCAGTTTCTTGAATGCAGTTTTTACACAATATCATACAAACATGGACTCCAAATCTTGTCCTTATTTTAGTATGCAACAGCGGAATCTCTTAGTATTCACCTGAGAATAAACATGCTTTAAACGTCAACAAAAATGTTGGTGAGTTATAGGTTTAACCTATATATATCAAATCGTAACAATAGATCACAAGATTTCATATTTCAATACACATCCCATACATAGAGATAAAAATCATTCATATGGTGAACACCTGGTGACCGACATTGACAAGATGCATATATAAGAATATCCCCATCATTCCGGGACACCCTTCGGATATTATATAAATTTCGAAGTACTAAAGCATCCGGTACTTTGGATGGGGTTTGTTAGGCCCAATAGATCTATCTTTAGGATTCGCGTCGATTAGGGTGTCTGTTCCCTAATTCTTAGATTACCAGACTTAATAAAAAGGGGCATATTCGATTTCGATAATTCAACCATATAATGTAGTTTCACGTACTTGTGTCTATTTTGTAAATCATTTATAAAACCTGCATTTATTCTCATCCCAAAAATATTAGATTTTAAAAGTGGGACTATAACTCACTTTCACAGATTTTTACTTCGTCGGGAAGTAAGACTTGGCCACTGGTTGATTCACGAACCTATAAAAATATATACATATATATCAAAGTATGTTCAAAATATATTTACAATACTTTTAATACATTTTGATGTTTTAAGTTTATTAAGTCAGCTGTCCTCGTTAGTAACCTACAACTAGTTGTCCACAGTTAGATGTACAGAAATAAATCGATAAATATTATCTTGAATCAATCCACGACCCAGTGTATACGTATCTCAGTATTGATCACAACTCAAACTATATATATATTTTGGAATCAACCTCAACCCTGTATAGCTAACTCCAACATTCACATATAGAGTGTCTATAGTTGTTCCGCAATATATATATATAGATGGGTCGACATGATAGGTCGAAACATTGTATACGTGTCTATGGTATCTCAATATTACATAATATACAATATAAGTTGATTAGGTTATGGTTGGAATAGATTTATTACTAACTTTCACGTAGGTAAAATGAGTAGTTTTTATCAATCTTGTTTTACTCGCCATTTCTTCGTTTCTAATCTGTTTTTAGTGATTCTAGTGGCCACGGTTTCGTATTTAACTTAACTTTATGAATCTAAATAGAAAAAGTATAAGTTTATAGTCAGAAATACAAGTTACAAGTCATTTTTGAAAGAGGTAGTCATTTCCGTCGAAAGAACGACATCTTGATGACCATTTTGAAAAACATACTTTCACTTTGAGTTTAACCATGATTTTTGGATATAGTTTCATGTTCATAAGAAAAATAATTTTTCCAGAAGTATAGCTTTTAAATCAAAGTTCTTCTTAGCTTTTAATTATCCCAACCAAAACAGCCCCCGGTTTTACTACGACGGCGTATATCCAGTTTTATGGTGTTTATCGTGTTTCCGGGTTTTAAATCATTAAGTTAGTATATCATATAGATATAGAACATGTGTTTAGTTGATTTTAAAAGTCTAGTTAGAAGGATTAATTTTATTTGCGAACAAGTTTAGAATTAACTAAACTATGTTCTAGTGATTACAAGTTTATAACGTTGAATAAGACAGCTTTTTATGTATGAATCGAATGATGTTATGAACATCATTACTACCTCAAGTTCCTTGGATAAACGTACTGGAAATGAGAAAAATGGATCTAGCTTCAAAGGATCCTTGGATGGCTTGAAAGTTCTTGAAGCAGAATCATGACACGAAAACAATTTCAAGTAAGATTTCCACTCGAAATAAGATTGTTATAGTTATAGAAATTGAATTAAACTTTGAATATGATTATTACCTTGTATTAGAAAGATAACCTACTTTAAGTAACAAAGGTTTCTTGATCTTGGATGATTACTTCGAATGGATTTAGAAAACTTGGAAGTAAACTTGCAATCTTGGAAGTATTCTTGATTTTATGAAACTAGAACTTTTGAAATTTATGAAGAACACTTAGAACTTGAAGATATAACTTGAGAGAGATCAATTAGATGAAGAAAATTGAAGAATGAAAGTGTTTGTAGGTGTTTTTGGTCGTTGGTGTATGGATTAGATATAAAGGATATGTAATTTTGTTTTCATGTAAATAAGTCATGAATGATTACTCATATTTTTGTAATTTTATGAGATATTTCATGCTAGTTGCCAAATGATGGTTCCCACATGTGTTAGGTGACTCACATGGGCTGCTAAGAGCTGATCATTGGAGTGTATATACCAATAGTACATACATCTAAAAGCTGTGTATTGTACGAGTACGAATACGGGTGCATACGAGTAGAATTGTTGATGAAACTGAACGATGATGTAATTGTAAGAATTTTTGTTAAGTAGAAGTATTTTGATAAGTGTCTTGAAGTCTTTCAAAAGTGTATGAATACATATCAAAACACTACATGTATATACATTTTAACTGAGTCGTTAAGTCATCGTTAGTCGTTACATGTAAGTGTTGTTTTGAAACCTTTAGGTTAACGATCTTGTTAAGTGTTGTTAACCCAATGTTTATAATATCAAATGAGATTTTAAATTATTATATTATCATAATGTATAAATATCTCTTAATATGATATATATACATTAAATGTCGTTACAACGATAATCGTTACATATATGTCTCGTTTCAAAATCATTAAGTTAGTAGTCTTGTTTTTACATATGTAGTTCATTGTTAATATACTTAATGATATGTTTACTTATCATAATATCATGTTAACTATATATATATCCATATATATGTCATCATATAGTTTTTACAAGTTTTAACGTTCGTGAATCACCGGTCAACTTGGGTGGTCAATTGTCTATATGAAACCTATTTCAATTAATCAAGTCTTAACAAGTTTGATTGCTTAACATGTTGGAAACACTTAATCATGTAGATAAAAATTTCATTTAATATATAAATAAACATGGAAAAGTTCGGGTCACTACAATTGCTTTGTGTGGTATCTCCACTATAAATGAACTTCTTCCGTTCCATTATTTTTATCACTCCTATACTCAATTCTCAAATTTAAAAGATTTTGAAAATGCTTAATCCAGTTTTGATCCTTATCCTTATCCTCACTATCGCAACAATCATTCTCCTTTTCCATTTACCACCGGAGGAATCCGTTTTCTTCTACTTCGCCCTTGGGGTTATAATGTTTTTAATTCTCCCATGTATTTATGTTGCGATATGCTTTGATATACATGGTTTGTAATTTCTGTGTGGTTATCGGGTTTTATATCTTCCCTTATGTTTTCGAGCTCTTTGCCTTTTTCTTCTCTTCTCGACTTTAACTCGAGCGAATAATGGTCCAGAATTTGTAGGTATGGAGTTTCGAATGATCATAATGTTCTAAGCAGAGTGGAACGTGATAGCACGATTTGATTTTCAAATTTATCAAAATTACAGAAGATAGAACAATCAAGAATATATTCTTCTTGATATGTTCGCAGGTTATGTAGAATGAAAGAGTTATGTAACATGACACATGATGATGGTATAATCTACTGTGAACCATCATCACGTTTCATTAGAAACTCAACATGACTTACTGTAATATAATCACGTTGGCCATGCGCCATTATATTATACTAACTCATGCTTCAATTCCCTACACTTCTCTAGAATTTCATTCCTATTTATACTTAGATTTTACAGAAGTTTCCACTATAATGAAATACAGAAAGCACGAAGAGGTATATAATTTCGGACGTGAATATCTATGAAAATATCTTCAGAAATATCAAAGATATTTGTGATGATATTTTGGAATTTCTAAGTTCGATAGTTGATGAAGAAAGATTTTCCGCAAGATTTTAACATGAGTACGGAGCAAGATATTCTCTAAAGATTTCGGCGGATCCAGAATTACCTGAATTCTTTAAAAATAGGTTTTGGTCCTTGTATTTGTCCTTGGTCTCCTTCATGGTTAGCTCAATCCATTTTTCAGTACCAAATTTTCTATCGAGTGTTCTCAACATTCCATTCTTTATCATTAAACTCTTGGCCGTTTAGACCATCTACCATTTTTCTGTTTCCTCTGCATTTAATGCAACGATATCTGAATCGTCAGTTATTAATCCGAGGTGATTTTAGGAGAAATTGTGTTTTTAGATGATTAAACACTGATGGTAATATGGTGGAATATGAAAGGTTCCCCAGTAACAATAAAGAGTACGCATATATATCAAGGTTATAATAAGGTTGTTTCGGATGAAACGTCGAAGTTAATTTGCTGGAGCTGTGACAAAATTGGCTAATTTGGAGAGGGATTGTAAAATTATTTTCGGTAATAACAACGCTAAAGGAATTAACACAGTTATGTGTTAAACGTTTACTCAATTTTCGAGAGTTTTCAGGTGCATAACTATATGCATAAATCTTTTCTCTAGGAGATGAAGTGCGGTTGGTTCATTCTCTCGATTTAGGTGTTTTTTTTTTTAAGAATCATGAAAGGTTTGAACGCAGATTGTAATCATCAAGATAAAAATGAGGTTTAAGATGAAATCAAGTGGCAAACTTGAAGGATTGTTTAGTTTCATATATTATAATCAATATTTTAATTCATTTTAATTGTCCAATAATGGCAGTCCTTAGTTGATAGTCTAATAATCGGTTTATATATATATATAATCTTAGAATTACCCCACGACGTATTGTATTCGTATTGTCTTTGCATCAACCCAGAGACGTATTGTATACGTATTGTCTTAGAATTAACTAAGACGTATTGTGTACGTATTGTCTTAGGATTTATCAAAACGTATTGTATACTTATTGTGTTAGGACGTACCAAGAATATTATTATACATATATACACTTTGTATACGTGTCCCGATATTTAAAGTGCGTAAAATAAATAACAGAAATTAAATGACGATAAATAAAATTACTATAAATAAATTGTGAATAATAAAATGTAATCAGTTAGCTAGGAACAGTTAGAGTGGATTCTTAACAATATTTCAATTAGTTAATTTATTTGTTTCTAACAAATTTTATTTTGTCCAATGTTTTCTTCATTATGCCACTCGTTAGATTCTGATAAGTCAAAATCCAAATATGAAATTGAATGAAAATGGTTATTCTGTGGTGAACATATTCATATATATATGGGTGTAAGTAGGATAGTAAATGACCGTTGAATCAGATTCGAAGAATGTACAGTGTAACTTATTAATGTGAAATCTAAATATTCCTCGGGTATTACCTACCCGTTAAAATATTTTCACCATTAACAGTTTGTACAAAAGAATTTTTAATTACCATCTTTATGAAAATATATGTGCATATATATTTTCTTCAGATGAAATCATGGATTTAATGAGTCAATATAATATTAAAATCATTTGATTTACCGTTAGAACGAGGATACATAATCTCTAAAACATTAGAGATTACATATTGCCATGTCGAACGAAGATAAATGATGTAGAACGTCATGTAGAATGAAAATAATCGTTGTAGAACAAGATGTAGAACGAAGAAAATTGATGTAGAATAAGATGTAAAACGAAGACAATCGATGTAGAACGATATGTAGAACGAAGATCATGCTCGAGATATAGATTGTGGTGTTGGGACGTGTGTTGTTGGTGATGATGTAGTAGACGTAAGTCTATCTTCCAAATTAGTAGTCAGGAGTAGAGGTTGAATCACCAACATAACTCTATGAATGCGTTCTTTGAGGCGAAATATTCTGGCAAAGAGTGTGAAAATGGTATTGCGAATTGGTTGTCCGGTGAGTGCGTCAAGTTCTCCGATGTCGGGAGGTAAGTTTGGTTCGCGGTAGGGTTCTCCCTCTTCATTTCTCCAGTGAGTGAGTCTGTCTCGAACCCATCCCCATTTCCTCTAGAATGACGTATAGTCAACCAGTTAGGGCACTTCGGTCACACTGCTTTCAGAGTTTTCAGAATCGCCTTCGAAGTTATATGAATTCGAATTTGGTACAGGATCCATCTGACACGATCAGCTAAAGGATTTTCGATATGAAATGATTTTTGGATATCGAATGATATTCTAATTATATAGAATATCTATACATACTTCTAAAGATCCCGTGAATTACGGAGAAAATTAAGGGAAACATGTCAGACAAGGTCTGATGTGATGGGATATGAATTTGTCTGTACACCATGTATGCAATAATTGCAATAAGACGTGTCGAGAGTGAAAATGATAGGTAGATATTTTTCGGAAAAGAATGATATGCAACTTTTGACATGCAACCAAGGTCCAAGTCTAGACTCATTAATGTATCCTAACAACTACTAGGTCGAAGTCCAGACTCACTAGTGCATCCTAAAAACTATCAGTTAGACACATTAATGCAAGACCTGGTTCGCTAAGACCACCGCTCTGATACCAACTCTAACAACCCGTCCTAATCCACCTGGACGAAATCATCAACATTTGGTCCCATTGCGAGGCGTTGACTTAAATATGCCATGAACGACTCCAAGTAATATCTCTAAAATGAGCAAATGCACAGCGAAAGGTTTCTTTCATACCTGAGAATAAACATGCTTAAAAGTGTCAACCAAAAGGTTGGTGAGTTCATAGGTTTATCATAACAATCATTTCAATATCTTAATAGACCACAAGATTTTCATATACACAAACGTTTTAATAAAAATATTCTAAGTGGTTGAGCACTTGGTAACCATACTTAACATTTAATCAACGTTCCGCTGTGCAACCGTTGAATACTGGTCGTCCAGTCCGGTTGGGGTTGTCAGGCCCGATAGATCCATCAACAGGATTCGCGTTTACAATACCGCACGTAAATAGTAGTTACTAAGCTATTAGGAAAGATATGCAGGGTGGTACAACTCAACGTAGAATATATTTTAAGTACTTGTGTCTATTTCGTAAACATTTATAAAAGCAGCGCATATATTCTCAGCCCAAAAATATATATATATTGCAAAAGCAATTAAAAGAGGAGCAAATGAAACTTACCATACTGTATTTTGTAGTAAAAATACATATGACGACATTGAACAAGTATAGGGTTGGCCTCAGATTCATGAACCTATATTATTCATATATTTATTAAAACATATACTTGTAATATTAAATTTAATATTAATAATTACTTAAATATATTTATTTTATATTTATTCTATTAAATTATCATAATAATCTGTTATATACTTTATTAAAATATCTTGGATAATTATTTAGTATTAATATTCTTGAATACTCATAATTTTTAATATGATAACATCTTTAATAAATTCGAGTTATATTAAAACGTAAATGAAACAAAAGTATTTTCTTAGTAAAAGTAGTATACTTATAATATATACTCTTATATATTTAAAGTTTGTATCTAATTTATAATATCTATTTTTTTTAGTTTGAGATCATAAAAATATAGTTATATTTTATATACGAAATATATTTAAAACTAAAGTTATAGTTAATAATTTTAATTATAATAATAATAATGATTAAAAATAATACTAAATTTAATAAAAAAATAAATTTTAAAATAGAGATACTTTAGTAATAATGATAATAATAATAATAATAATAATAATAATAATAATAATAATAATAATAATATTGATAATAATAATTATTATAAAGTCTTATCATTAGTGGTAATCTTAATTAATAATACTTTTGTTAATAATAATAACAAAATTTATAAATGTTACCAATACTTGTATTCGTAACAATGATAATACTAATAACTAATGTTAGTAATACATATTCATATTATTACTAATAATAATTATAATTATAATACTTATAACTGTAAGTTTAATTTAGTAATAATAATAATTATACTACTTATATAATTGATAATAATTGATGATAATGTAAACTATATAAATCATAATATTAATTAACATGATGACCATAACTAATAATAATAATAATAATAATAATAATAATAATAATAATAATAATAATAGTAATAATAAAAAATTTTGAAATTAAAAACTACCTCCAAAAAGTGTTCTAAAAAGAAACGCCCCAAACCGGGCTCGAACCCGTGACCTCTCGCAACCACACAAACACCCTTACCATCCGTCTGCCATCTGCTTTTCTGATTAATAACACTGATTATAAATATTTAAACCGACCCTCTGTGACTTCATCTCCTTCTTCCTCTTCACAAACTAGTCGACCATAGAATTACTTATTTACACAGAGATATTATTTATTTGTTTGAACTTCAAAAATTACACATAAACGATTTATACTCGAGTCTTTAAATTAACAATTGCGAAAGAAACTATACAAAATAGCTTAACTGTTCGTTTAAATAGAATATGAACTCAAACTTATTTTCAAAGATTTATACGTTTTTAGACTAAACTTTCTTCATGAAATAGGTCGTAAATCATTCCAGGAGACTTTTTGAATCATCAATTGATATGTAAACATAAACACGAGTTCAAATTTAATCAAAGAACATTTGGTTGACTTTTGAACTTAAAGTTTGACTCTATAAATTTGAACTCAATAGTAAAAATCAAAAGCTGAAACTTTACAGAAAATATCACGACATGATTTTGATCATTCCTGCATTTTTAGATTTTTAGAAACGTTACAAATTCGATCCATTGATAAAATGAAATAGATACAGAGCTAGTCGAATGGTTCCAGTCTTTTTCTGTTAAATTTGATGTAATTAAGGCTGTAAAAGGGAGCTGTAAGTGAGGGTTGATTATATACTATCAATTAGTATCATATACAATAGGAATTGATTGACTTTATAGCCTAATTATGTCGACAAGAAACTATGCAGATAAAATAAATAATAAGAAAACAAAAGCAGGTGAAGATTGCTATCTGAATTGGATTCGTTCCTGTGGTGAAGTCACTGATTTATTCGATTTTGATAAAGGGGAAACAAATCAACAAAAGTTAGATAGCGATTGAGAAAGATTGGAAATAGATTACAGATAATATTGTATATAGTCGTATTTTTATTAATTTATCAATATATGTAATTATATATATCATATATCTGTATTTTATATCTATATGTATTTATATATTATCGGTCTCCTATATTTGTTAATTATATCAGTATATTTTGATATCCAAGTTTATAAAATATATAATCAATATTTATTCTAATAAATAAAAAGTGATTTATAATACTTATTATTAGTTATAGAAATTGGATTACTAATAATAATATTAATATTGGAGTAGTTATAATAATAATAAAAATATAATGATATTAGTAATAACAAAAATGATACTTTCATTGATAACAACAATTTTCTTAATAACATTAATAATAATACTAATTGTAATCATAATAACAATAATAATATAACCATTTATACTTATCTAATTTCTTATATTTATATATATAATAATAATGATGATACATATAATACCTTTAAACTTGTTATTAATAAGAATGAAAGTAATAATATATAATAATTATGTTTAAACTAATAATTAAATTGAATATATTTATATATCATTATTTATGTCATATTGATAATATATTCTATAAAAACATATATTGAATATTTATTATATTTCAATATATATGTGTATATTCATTTTAATTACAACTTAGTTATTTTATGTATTACTTTAAATATTCAATTCAATTCAACTAGTTATATTGTATTTTTATTATCTTAATTTATTATGCATACTATTATATATATATATATATATATATATATATATATATATATATATATATATATATATATACACACACATGCATATTTATTTACAATAATTATTCGTGAATCGTCGGGAATCGTCAAAGGTCAAATGTATACATGAACACAGTTCAAAAGTTTTTTAGACTTCAGCATTACAGACTTTTCTTATCGTGTTGAATTCATATAAAGATTAAGTTTAAATTTAGTCGAAAATTCTCGGGTCGTCACAACGGTACTGCTCGTTCATCAATTGCTTGAATGCCGACCACGGTAGTGCGTAAGCAGCATTTTGTCCTACCTGTTCAAGATAGGTGTTCCACCACATTAACGCAGTACCTGTGAAGGTATGCGTAGCGTACTTAACTTTGTCCTCTTCAGTACACATACTTATGGTAAACACCGATTCGACTTTCTCGATCCACCGTTTCAATCCAATTGGTCCTTCGGTTCCATCAAATTCCAAAGGTTTGCAGGCAGTGAATTCTTTGTAGGAGCATCCTACATGATTTCTTGCGCCCTTAGCTGCATTGCTAGATTCAGAGTTATTGTTGGTATGTAGTTTTAACAACCCGTCCTAATCCACCTGGACGAAGTCATAAACATCTGGTCCCATTGCGAGGTACTGACCTAAATATGCCATGAATGACTCCAAGTAATATCTTTAAAATGAGCAAATGCACAGCGGAAGATTTCTTTCATACCTGAGAATAAACATGCTTAAAAGTTTCAACCAAAAGGTTGGTGAGTTCATAGATTTATCATAACAATTATTTCAATATATTAATAGACCACAAGATTTCCGTTTACATAAACGTTTTAATAAAAATATTCTAAGTGGTTGAGCACTTGGTAACCATACTTAACATTTAATCAACGTCGCATATTCCCTTTATTATGAAATCTCACTACAATGTACCAAGTGTAGTCACTGAAACGAAGTATTGTGCAACCGTTGAATACTGGTCGTCCAGTCCGGTTGGGGTTGTCTGGCCCGATAGATCTATCAATAGGATTCGCGTTTACAATACCGCATGTAAATAGTAGTTACCAAGCTAAAGGGAAGTATGCCAGTGGTATAACTCAACGTAGAATATATTTTTAAGTACTTGTGTCTATTTCGTCAAACATAAAAGCAGCGCATGTATTCTCAGTCCCAAAAATATATATTGCAAAAGCAATTAAAAAGGGAGCAAATGAAACTCACCATACTGTATTTCGTAGTAAAAATACATATAACATCATTGAACAAATGTAAGGTTGGCCTCGGATTCACGAACCTATATCATTTATATATATATTAAAACATATACTTGTAGTTGAACAAATATATATATTATTATTAGTGATTCAACTGTTATTTTAATGTGTTATGAGTTCCATTAGTAACTTAAATATATTTATTTTATATATCTTGAATAATTAAATAATAATAGAGTTAGGGTATATGTATTAGATATGGTTTTATATAACTAATTTTTATTGTAATAATAATAATAGTATTAATAGTAGTATTGATAATAATAATATAGTTAAGTTATGTGTATTTTTATATAAATCATCTTTATTTGATATATTACTAATATTGATCATAATAACAATAAGAATAATAATGATGATAAAATAATACTAATTTTGATAAACTCATGATAATTCTTAATAATGAAAGTAACAATAATTTCAATAGGTAATTGATAATTTTTATAAAAATGTTAATTTTTAATAATGATACTTTTAATAAAGATACAACTTTAAAACTAATGTTAATTTTAATAAAAATAGTAGTTTTTAATAAAAGTAATAACTTACTCTTAATAATATAATGATAAAAATAATACTAACATTGTTAATAATGATAATAATAATAATAATAATACTTAATAATAATAATAATAATAATAATAATAATAATAATAATAATAATAATAATAATAATAATAATAATAATAATAATAATAATAGTATCAAGTAATACCTTAGAGGCATTAAAAAGAATAAATTATCCAAAACGAGACTCGAACCCACAACCTCCTTCTTAAAATCCCACCCTCAAACCATTCATCTGTTTCACTTTTATCTGATTTAAACCATACGCAATATTATAAAACTCTATATTTCTGTTTAGCCCGATAATATCCCAGCCCAAGCTCGGCCCAACAACCATTTAGAAGCCCACAGCTTCTATTGTTTTAATAAAAAATAAATGTTGTTGCCTGGTCTCGAACTTGAGACCTCCTGTTAACCGACACCACTCCAAACCATACTTCCAACCTAGTTTTTCTGATATAATATAGGACCCATATTTATATATACTCGATATTTTCAGCTTCTATTCCTTCTTCTTCTTCCTTTAAATTTTGAACAGGTCGATTCCATTTAACAATCAAAATCCCAGTATCATTTTATAAATCATACGGTTATCATCATCATCAAACCATCTTCATCATCATAATCGTTATCATTTACATACCATCATCATCGTTTCTACTTCTTTTTCACGATCACCATTCATCCTATATTAAACATCTTCATTATCATGTACATCATAGCGGTTCTGGGTGGTGGTGTTTTCGACAGGAAACAGCGAAACAGAAAAGAAAAAAAATAGCATTGATCCTTCGCAAATTGGAGAAGAGAGAGAGGAAAACGGAGAGAGAGAGAGATTGAGGTGGTAATGTGGTGGTGTTTAAACAGAAAATGGTAGCACTAAATAGTTCGATTAATATCCGATCAATATGTTGAGGGTGGTGTCGAACTGAACCAGAAACAGTTCGTAATAGCAGCAACATGAATAGTAGACCATGATTCGATGGTGATGATGGTTTGATGTTGGTTTAAACCGGTGGTGATGGTGAGTTGTGGTGGTCACGACTAAAACAGAAAAATAAAAAGCACGTAGCAATCTCTTGTAGTAACAGAAACATGGAATATAAGAATTGAAACAGCTAGCGATCAATAACCACTTATGGTTATGTTTGGGTAACTTCCGATAACAACATAGAAAGCAGTAGCAGGTTTATATTTTGGGTGGTGGTTTGTATTGATAATCGAAATAACGAACAGAACATTAGTAGCTGAAAATTTTTGGGTGGGTTTTCGAACAAAAAGATGATGATATGATGGAGCCATAGAGGTCTAGTAGTGGTTATCGATGGTCTTTGATCGTTAATAGTATGTTGTGATCGAACAAGAAAACAAATGGGTTTCGAATAACAAATAAGGTGATGGTTTTCATTGTTGTTTGTTCGTTGACAGGAAAAAGAAAGGGGAACGAAGAGAAGAAACTAAAGATGTTGATGGTAGCAGTGGACTGTGGTTCATGGTGGTAGTTCAGTGGTGAAAAGAAAGGTCGATGGTGGAGTTGATAGTTGTTCTCGGGTGTCAATGGTGTTTGTAAAATAGAAAGCAAGTAGAAGTTAAGTGGTGTTAGTGGATATGTATCTCTATATCATGTAGGCATATAATATGAATATATATGAAGTTAGATAGTAATGTTTGCCAGGAAAAATGATACAATATAATATATATAAATGTGATGCGTGAATGTATAAGTATCATTGAGAGAGATAGATATCATATAGTTAACAACTGTGTCCTTGATGATTGAAACATACAGCTAACAAACTTTGTATAATTTGATTCAAGATGCAATAATGATTAATATAATATAATATTAATAATTTATATTCTCATAAATTAAAACGTGCAGATATTAAGCCGCCATCAATTATTATACCTACAGTTTATTTTCAGAGAGGATATCATGCTCCGTTGTTAATCAGTGGCGGATAAAAGTCCTCAGATAAATTCCTAATTTTTATGATAATTATATTTATTTATTTCAGTCATTATGGTATAAAATTCGGTTATTAACTATTAAATAAAAAATTACATCACTGTCCGCGCTCGATTCCAGGTAAAATATGAAAAGTGTTCAAATTAAATAATTAGATCCTAAATACATTTCTAATATGCCTATAAATCATATCACTCATTTTCGGATCACCGCTTATTCTTAAAATCATATAAGTTTGAATTCAACCTATTCAAATAACCATCGAATGATACAATCGTTTATTAAATGAATTCGAAATCTCATATATATATTCAATATACTTCAATTATATATATTGATATATTTTAAATAATAATTATTATAATATCCTATTTTTATTTTATTTTACATAATTAATTTTAATAACAACAACATATAATACCTCAAATTATATTTCAAATTATTATTTATTTTTATATGCACACATATCTGTTTAAAATTAATTGTTTGTGAATCGTCGGGAACAGTCGAAGGTCAATTGAATATATGAAACAGTTCAAACTTTTTAAGACTCAACCTTACAGACTTTGCTTATCGTGTCAAAAATATTAAATCGTATTGAGAGTTTGGTTTAAAATTAGTCGAAATTTTCCGGGTCACTACAGTAGTGCAGCCTGTACTGTAGCTATGTTTGCAGCAAGAAAGGTACGAAATTCCTCTTCGCTCATATTCATGGTGTGTCAAGTAGTCAGTGCCATTTCCTTCAAAATAGCCAACTGAATCGAGTTAATCATACAGAATATTAAGAGTAGTCGATAGTATTTCGTAGCATAATATGAACCCATTTATAAAAGCTTTTTCTTCATATTAGCGTTTTATAAGTTTAAATTCGAGTACTACCTACCCGTTAAGTTCATACTTAGTAGCTAATATACAATTCAACTACTACAATTCCATATGAAAAATTGATTATAATAATATATCACATACAAATATTCTTCAAACTTACAACTTCGCTATATTACATATAACATGAAATATAGTACACTTTGATACAGGACAATTTTTGAAGATAAACCTAGTTAATACGCAAGTTGTTCAGCAAAGAAAATAAAGATACGTAGTTCATAAGTCCAGAAACAAGTCATGCATTCTGGTTTTACTAAGACGACTTCCCATCCTTGGTCTTGTGGAAAATAACCGTTATGACCATTGGCTAGGCAGCATGTTGTAATGTCGTCAAAAGGACGAGGGTTTCGTAATGTCCAACAGCCCCGTAATAATCTAAAAACCTTATGAAATGTCCCGTTCTTATTGATTAAAAACGTTCCATATTAATTGATTTCGTTGCGAGGTTTTGACCTCTATATGAGACGTTTTTCAAAGACTGCATTCATTTTAAAACAAACCATAACCTTTATTTCATCAATAAAGGTTTAAAAGTTTTATGTAGATTATCAAATAATGATAATCTAAAATATCCTGTTTACACACGACCATTACATAATGGTTTACAATACAAATATGTTACAACAAAATAAGTTTCTTGAATGCAGTTTTTACACAATATCATACAAGCATGGACTCCAAATCTCGTCCTTATTTAAGTATGCGACAGCGGAAGCTCTTAATAATCACCTGAGAATAAACATGCTTTAAAACGTCAACAAAAATGTTGGTGAGTTATAGGTTTAACCTATATATATCAAATCATAATAATAGACCACAAGATTTCATATTTCAATACATATCCCATACATAGAGATAAAAATCATTCATATGGTGAACACCTGGTAACCGACATTAACAAGATGCATATATAAGAATATCCCCATCATTCCGGGACACCCTTCGGATATGATATAAATTTCGAAGTACTAAAGCATCCGGTACTTTGGATGGGGTTTGTTAGGCCCAATAGATCTATCTTTAGGATTCGCGTCAATTAGGGTGTCTGTTCCCTAATTCTTAGATTACCAGACTTAATAAAAAGGGGCATATTCGATTTCGATAATTCAACCATAGAATGTAGTTTCACGTACTTGTGTCTATTTTGTAAATCATTTATAAAACCTGCATGTATTCTCATCCCAAAAATATTAGATTTTAAAAGTGGGACTATAACTCACTTTCACAGATTTTTACTTCGTCGGGAAGTAAGACTTGGCCACTGTTGATTCACGAACCTATAACAATATATACATATATATTAAAGTATGTTCAAAATATATTTACAACACTTTTAATATATTTTGATGTTTTAAGTTTATTAAGTCAGCTGTCCTCGTTAGTAACCTATAACTAGTTGTCCACAGTTAGATGTACAGAAATAAATCGATAAATATTATCTTGAATCAATCCACGACCCAGTGTATACGTATCTCAGTATTGATCACAACTCAAACTATATATATTTTGGAATCAACCTCAACCCTGTATAGCTAACTCCAACATTCACATATAGAGTGTCTATGGTTGTTCCGAAATATATATAGATGTGTCGACATGATAGGTCGAAACATTGTATACGTGTCTATGGTATCTCAAGATTACATAATATACAATACAAGTTGATTAAGTTATGGTTGGAATAGATTTGTTACCAATTTTCACGTAGCTAAAATGAGAAAAATTATCCAATCTTGTTTTACCCATAACTTCTTCATTTTAAATCCGTTTTGAGTGAATCAAATTGCTATGATTTCATATTGAACTCTATTTTATGAATCTAAACAGAAAAAGTATAGGTTTATAGTCGGAAAAATAAGTTACAAGTCTTTTTTGTAAAGGTAGTCATTTCAGTCGAAAGAACGACGTCTAGATGACCATTTTAGAAAACATACTTCCACTTTGAGTTTAACCATAATTTTTGGATATAGTTTCATGTTCATAATAAAAATCATTTTCTCAGAATAACAACTTTTAAATCAAAGTTTATCATAGTTTTTAATTAACTAACCCAAAACAGCCCGCGGTGTTACTACGACGGCGTAAATCCGGTTTTACGGTGTTTTTCGTGTTTCCAGGTTTTAAATCATTAAGTTAGCATATCATATAGATATAGAACATGTGTTTAGTTGATTTTAAAAGTCAAGTTAGAAGGATTAACTTTTGTTTGCAAACAAGTTTAGAATTAACTAAACTATGTTCTAGTGATTACGAGTTTAAACCTTCGAATAAGATAGTTTTATATATATGAATCGAATGATGTTATGAACATCATTACTATCTCAAGTTTAGTAGGTAAACCTACTGGAAGTGACAAGAAATGATCTAGCTTCAAAGGATCTTGGATGGCTTGAAAGTTCTTGAAGTAGGATCATGACACAAAAACAAGTTCAAGTAAGATTTTTGCTCGAATTAAGATAGTTTATAGTTATAGAAATTGAATCAAAGTTTGAATATGAATATTACCTTGAATAAGAAAGATAACCTACTGTATATAACAAAGGTTTCTTGATCTTAGATGATTACTTGGAATGGATTAGAAAGCTTGGAAGTAAATTAGTAAACTTGAAGGGATTTTTGAAGTATTCTTGAAGTGTTCTTCCTATGATGATTATATCTTGATTCTTGAAGTGATTTTTGATGAAGATGATGATTAACTACTGGAAAAATACGTTCATAATAGTGTGGGTGTGTTGAGAGAGAATTAGAAAGAGATTTGGGAGTGAAATGGAGTGAATGATGAGTGTTAATTGGTGAGTGGTGAGTGGGGTTAAAAGGAGTTCTAGTTAGTTGACTAGCTCATGGTAGAAGTTAAAATTGATTAGTCATACATGACATAATCAAGAGTGGAATCCCATGCTAGTTCCTATTGGTATATACCCATAGTAAGTACGTTTTGAAGCTGTGTATAATACGGGTAAGAATACGACTAGAATTCTTGATGAAAGAAAAGAATGGGAAAGTAACTGTAACCATTTTTGTTAAGTATGAGTGTTTTGATATATGTCTTGAAGTCTTCCAAAAGTATTTTAATACATCTAAATACACTACATGTATATACATTTTAACGGAGTCGTTAAGTCATCGTTAGTCGTTACATGTAAGTGTTGTTTTGAAACCTTTAAGTTAACGATCTCAATTAATGTTGTTAACCCATTGTTTATTATATCTAATGAGATGTTAAATTATTATATTATCATGATATTATGATATATTAATATATCTTAATATGATATATATATATTTAAATGTCGTTACAACGATAATCGTTACATATATTTCTCGTTTCGAAATCCTTAAGTTAGTAGTCTTGTTTATATGTATATAACTCATTGTTAATATACTTATGGAGATACTTACTTATCATAATCTCATGTTAACCATATGTATATCCATATATATATCGTCAAGTCGTTTTTACAAGTCTTAACGTTCGTGAATCGCCGGTCAACTTGGGTGGTCAATTGTCTATATGAAACATATTTCAATTAATCAAGTCTTAACAAGTTTGATTGCTTAACATGTTGGAAACATTTAATCATGTAAATATCAATCTCAATTAATATATATAAACATGGAAAAGTTCGGGTCACTACAGTACCTACCCGTTAAATAAATTTCGTCCCGAAATTTTAAGCTGTTGAAGGTGTTGACGAATCTTCTGGAAATAGATGCGGGTATTTCTTCTTCATCTGATCTTCACGCTCCCAGGTGAACTCGGGTCCTCTACGAGCATTCCATCGAACCTTAACAATTGGTATCTTGTTTTGCTTAAGTCTTTTAACCTCACGATCCATTATTTCGACGGGTTCTTCGATGAATTGAAGTTTTTCATTGATTTGGATTTCATCTAATGGAATAGTGAGATCTTCTTTAGCAAAACATTTCTTCAAATTCGAGACGTGGAAAGTGTTATGTACAGCCGCGAGTTGTTGAGGTAACTCAAGTCGGTAAGCTACTGGTCCGACACGATCAATAATCTTGAATGGTCCAATATACCTTGGATTTAATTTCCCTCGTTTACCAAATCGAACAACGCCTTTCCAAGGTGCAACTTTAAGCATGACCATCTCTCCAATTTCAAATTCTATATCTTTTCTTTTAATGTCAGCGTAGCTCTTTTGTCGACTTTGGGCGGTTTTCAACCGTTGTTGAATTTGGATGATCTTCTCGGTAGTTTCTTGTATAATCTCCGGACCCGTAATCTGTCTATCCCCCACTTCACTCCAACAAATCGGAGATCTGCACTTTCTACCATAAAGTGCTTCAAACGGCGCCATCTCAATGCTTGAATGGTAGCTGTTGTTGTAGGAAAATTCTGCTAACGGTAGATGTCGATCCCAACTGTTTCCGAAATCAATAACACATGCTCGTAGCATGTCTTCAAGCGTTTGTATCGTCCTTTCGCTCTGCCCATCAGTTTGTGGATGATAGGCAGTACTCATGTCTAGACGAGTTCCTAATGCTTGCTGTAATGTCTGCCAGAATCTTGAAATAAATCTGCCATCCCTATCAGAGATAATAGAGATTGGTATTCCATGTCTGGAGACGACTTCCTTCAAATACAGTCGTGCTAACTTCTCCATCTTGTCATCTTCTGTTATTGGCAGAAAGTGTGCTGATTTGGTGAGACGATCAACTATTACCCAAATAGTATCAAAACCACTTGCAGTCCTTGGCAATTTAGTGATGAAATCCATGGTAATGTTTTCCCATTTCCATTCTGGGATTTCGGGTTGTTGAAGTAGACCTGATGGTTTCTGATGCTCAGCTTTGACCTTAGAACACGTCAAACATTCTCCTACGTATTTAGCAACATCGGCTTTCATACCCGGCCACCAAAAATGTTTCTTGAGATCCTTGTACATCTTCCCCGTTCCAGGATGTATTGAGTATCTGGTTTTATGAGCTTCTCTAAGTACCATTTCTCTCATATTTCCAAATTTTGGTACCCAAATCCTTTCAGCCCTATACCGGGTTCCGTCTTCCCGAATATTAAGATGCTTCTCCGATCCTTTGGGTATTTCATCCTTTAAATTTCCCTCTTTTAAAACTCCTTGTTGCGCCTCCTTTATTTGAGTAGTAATGTTATTATGAATCATTATATTCATAGATTTTACTCGAATGGGTTCTCTGTCCTTCCTGCTCAAGGCATCGGCTACCACATTTGCCTTCCCCGGGTGGTAACGAATCTCAAAGTCGTAATCATTCAACAATTCAATCCACCTACGCTGCCTCATATTCAGTTGTTTCTGATTAAATATATGTTGAAGACTTTTGTGGTCAGTATATATAATACTTTTGACCCCATATAAGTAGTGCCTCCAAGTCTTTAATGCAAAAACAACCGCGCCTAATTCCAAATCATGCGTCGTATAATTTTGCTCGTGAATCTTCAATTGTCTAGATGCATAAGCAATCACCTTCGTTCGTTGCATTAATACACAACCGAGACCTTGCTTTGATGCGTCACAATAAATCACAAAATCATCATTCCCTTCAGGCAATGACAATATAGGTGCCGTAGTTAGCTTTTTCTTCAATAACTGAAATGCTTTCTCTTGTTCATCATTCCATTCAAATTTCTTCCCTTTATGCGTTAATGCAGTCAAGGGTTTTGCTATTCTGGAAAAGTCTTGGATGAACCTTCTGTAGTAACCAGCTAGTCCTAAAAACTGGCGTATGTGTTTCGGAGTTTTCGGGGTTTCCCACTTTTCAACAGTTTCTATCTTTGCCGGATCCACCTTAATACCTTCTTTGTTCACTATGTGACCGAGGAATTGAACTTCTTCCAACCAAAATGCACACTTTGAAAACTTAGCGTACAATTCTTCCTTCCTCAATACTTCTAACACCTTTCTCAAATGTTCACCGTGTTCTTGGTCATTCTTTGAGTAAATAAGTATGTCATCAATGAAAACAATGACAAACTTGTCAAGGTATGGTCCACACACTCGGTTCATAAGGTCCATGAACACAGCTGGTGCATTAGTTAAACCAAACGGCATGACCATAAACTCGTAATGACCATAACGTGTTCTGAAAGCAGTCTTTGGAATATCATCTTCTTTCACCCGCATTTGATGATACCCGGAACGTAAGTCAATCTTTGAATAAACAGACGAGCCTTGTAGTTGATCAAATAAGTCGTCGATTCTCGGTAGTGGGTAGCGGTTCTTGATGGTAAGTTTGTTCAACTCTCGGTAGTCGATACACAACCTGAATGTACCATCTTTCTTCTTGACAAACAAAACAGGAGCTCCCCACGGTGATGTGCTTGGTCGAATGAAACCACGCTCTAAAAGTTCTTGTAATTGGCTTTGCAGTTCTTTCATCTCGCTGGGTGCGAGTCTGTAAGGAGCACGAGCTATTGGTGCAGCTCCTGGTACAAGATCTATTTGAAATTCAACGGATCGCTGTGGGGGTAATCCCGGTAATTCTTTCGGAAATACATCGGGAAATTCTTTTGCAATGGGAACATCATTGATGCTCTTTTCTTCAGTTTGTACTTTCTCGACGTGTGCTAGAACAGCATAGCAACCTTTTCTTATTAGTTTTTGTGCCTTCAAATTACTAATAAGATGTAGCTTCGTGTTGCCCTTTTCTCCGTACACCATTAAGGGTTTTCCTTTTTCTCGTATAATGCGAATTGCATTTTTGTAACAAACGATCTCTGCTTTCACTTCTTTCAACCAGTCCATACCAATTATCACATCAAAACTCCCTAACTCTACTGGTATCAAATCAATCTTAAATGTTTCGCTAACCAGTTTAATTTCTCGATTCCGACATATATTATCTGCTGAAATTAATTTACCATTTGCTAATTCGAGTAAAAATTTACTATCCAAAGGCGTCAATGGACAACTTAATTTAGCACAAAAATCTCTACTCATATAGCTTCTATCCGCACCCGAATCAAATAAAACGTAAGCAGATTTATTGTCAATAAGAAACGTACCCGTAACAAGCTCCGGGTCTTCCTGTGCCTCTACCGCATTAATATTGAAAACTCTTCCACGGCCTTGTCCATTCGTGTTCTCCTGGTTCGGGCAATTTCTAATAATGTGGCCTGGTTTTCCACATTTATAACAAACTACATTGGCATAACTTGCTCCGACACTACTTGCTCCGCCATTACTTGTTCCGACACCATTTGTTCCTTTCGTTCTGTTAACCCCTGGTCCGTAGACATCACACTTCGCCGCGCTATGACCATTTCTTTTACACTTGTTGCAAAATTTGGTGCAGAACCCCGAGTGATTCTTTTCACACCTTTGGCATAGCTGCTTCTGATTGTTGTTGTTGTTGCGGTTATTATTGTTGTTGGGATGATTGTTGTAGTTGCTGTTGTTGTTGTTGTTGTTGTTGGGCCGTTTGTTGTAGTTGCGATTGATGTTGCGATTGTTGGGATAATTGTTGCGATTATTGTTGTAATTGCTGTTGTTGTTGTATTGGTGATTCTTATCACCGTTTTCCTCCCACTTTCTTTTGACTTGCTTCACATTGGCCTCTTCAGCAGTCTGTTCTTTAATTCTTTCTTCAATCTGGTTCACTAGTTTGTGAGCCATTCTACATGCCTGTTGTATGGAGGCGGGCTCGTGTGAACTTATATCTTCTTGGATTCTTTCTGGTAATCCTTTCACAAACGCGTCGATCTTCTCTTCCTCATCTTCGAATGCTCCTGGACACAATAGGCACAATTCTGTGAATCGTCTTTCATACGTGGTAATATCAAATCCTTGGGTTCGTAACCCTCTAAGTTCTGTTTTGAGCTTATTGACCTCGGTTCTGGGACGGTACTTCTCGTTCATCAAGTGCTTGAATGCTGACCACGGTAGTGCGTACGCATCATCTTGTCCCACTTGCTCTAGATAGGTATTCCACCATGTTAACGTAGAACCTGTAAAGGTATGCGTAGCGTACTTCACTTTGTCCTCTTCAGTACACTTACTTATGGCAAACACCGATTCAACCTTCTCGGTCCACCGTTTCAATCCGATCGGTCCTTCGGTTCCATCAAATTCCAAAGGTTTGCAGGCAGTGAATTCTTTGTAGGTGCATCCTACACGATTTCATGTACTGCCAGATCCAAGGTTATTGTTGGTATATAGCGCAGCCTGTACTGCGGCTATGTTTGAAGCTAGAAAAGTACGAAATTCCTCTTCGTTCATATTCACGGTGTGTCGAGTAGTCGGTGCCATTTCCTTCAAAATAGTTAAATGGAACAAGTTAATCATACAGAATATTAAGAGTAGTTAATAGTATTTCGTAGCATAATATGAACTCATTTATAAAAGCTTTTTCTTCATATTAGCGTTTTATAAGTTTAAATTCGGGTAGTACCTACCCGTTAAGTTCATACTTAGTAGCTAATATACAATTCAACTACTACAATTCTATATGAAAAACTGATTGTAATAATATTTCGCGTTCAAACTTTTATACAATATTTTACAAACTTACAATACCGCTTATTTTACATAAAGCATGAAATATAGCACACAATAACTTTGATACAAGATAGTTGTGAAGACAATTCTAGCTAGTACACAAGTCGTTCAGCAAAGGCAATAAAGACACGTAATTCATACGTCCAGAAACAAGTCATGCATTCTGGTTTTACTAGGATTACTTCCCATCCTTGGTCTTGTGGAACATAACCGTTATGGCCGTTGATAAGACAGCGTGTTGTAACGTCGTCAAAGGGACGAGGGTTACGTAATGACCAACAGTCTCGTAATAACCTAAAAACCTCATTTCTTACCCCAATTACCGACTCCGTCACTTGAGGGAACGTTTTGTTTAATAGTTGTAGCCCGATGTTCTTGTTCTCACTTTGGTGAGAAGCGAACATTACTAACCCGTAAGCATAACATGCTTCTTTATGTTGCATGTTAGCCGCTTTTTCTAAATCACGAAGTCCTATATTTGGATATACTGAGTCAAAATAATTTCTTAACCCGTTGCGTAAAATAGCATTTGGGTTCCCCGCAATATATGCGTCAAAGTAAACACATCGTAACTTATGGATTTCCCAATGTGATATCCCCCATCTTCCGAACGAAAGCCTTTTATAAACCAAATCATTCTTGGAACGTTCTTCGAATGTCTTACAAACTGACCTCGCCTTAAATAGTTGTGCCGAGGAATTCTGACCGACTCTAGACAAGATTTCATCAATCATGTCTCCGGGTAGGTCTCTTAAAATATTGGGTTGTCTATCCATTTTGTGTTTTTATACTGTAAAATAGACAAGAGTTAGATTCATAAAAAATACTTATTAATACAAGCAATTTTTACATATATCATAAAGCATAAGCACACTATATTACATATATTACACCACACGAATACAACTATCTTATTCCGACTCGCTTGTTTCTTCTTCTTTGGTTTTGGTTCGTTTTCCCAAGTTTCTAGGGATATATGATGTTCCCCTAATACGAGCCGTTATTTTCCACATTGGTTTAGAAAAACCTGGTGGTTTAGAGGTTCCCGGGTCATTGTTACAACTTAAGGACTTCGGGGGTTGACGATACATATAAAGTTCATCGGGGTTGGAATTAGATTTCTCTATTTTTATGCCCTTTCCCTTATTATTTTCTTTTGCCTTTTTAAATTCAGTTGGGGTAATTTCTATAACATCATCGGAATTCTCGTCGGAATCCGATTCATCGGAGAATTGGTAATCCTCCCAATATTTTGCTTCCTTGGCGGAAACACCATTGACCATAATTAACTTTGGTCGGTTGGTTGAGGATTTTCTTTTACTTAACCGTTTTATTATTTCCCCCACCGGTTCTATTTCTTCAACCGGTTCCGATTCTTCTTCCGGTTCCGATTCTTCTTCCGGTTCCGACTCTTCTTCCGGTTCCTCTTCGGGAACTTGTGAATCAGTCCACAAATCATTCCAATTTACATTTGACTCTTCATTATTATTAGGTGAGTCAATGGGACTTTTTCTAGAGGTAGACATCTATCACATAATATCAAACACGTTAAGAGATTAATATATCACATAATATTCATATGTTAAAAATATATAGTTTCCAACAAAAATGTTAAGCAATCATTTTTAAAGAAAACACGGTCGAAGTCCAGACTCACTAATGCATCCTAACAAACTCGATAAGACACACTAATGCAAATTTTCTGGTTCTCTAAGACCAACGCTCGGATACCAACTGAAATGTCCCGTTCTTATTGATTAAAAACGTTCCATATTAATTGATTTCGTTGCGAGGTTTTGACCTCTATATGAGACGTTTTTCAAAGACTGCATTCATTTTAAAACAAACCATAACCTTTATTTCATCAATAAAGGTTTAAAAGTTTTACGTAGATTATCAAATAATGATAATCTAAAATATCCTGTTTACACACGACCATTACATAATGGTTTACAATACAAATATGTTACAACAAAATAAGTTTCTTGAATGCAGTTTTTACACAATATCATACAAGCATGGACTCCAAATCTCGTCCTTATTTAAGTATGCGACAGCGGAAGCTCTTAATAATCACCTGAGAATAAACATGCTTTAAAACGTCAACAAAAATGTTGGTGAGTTATAGGTTTAACCTATATATATCAAATCATAATAATAGACCACAAGATTTCATATTTCAATACATATCCCATACATAGAGATAAAAATCATTCATATGGTGAACACCTGGTAACCGACATTAACAAGATGCATATATAAGAATATCCCCATCATTCCGGGACACCCTTCGGATATGATATAAATTTCGAAGTACTAAAGCATCCGGTACTTTGGATGGGGTTTGTTAGGCCCAATAGATCTATCTTTAGGATTCGCGTCAATTAGGGTGTCTGTTCCCTAATTCTTAGATTACCAGACTTAATAAAAAGGGGCATATTCGATTTCGATAATTCAACCATAGAATGTAGTTTCACGTACTTGTGTCTATTTTGTAAATCATTTATAAAACCTGCATGTATTCTCATCCCAAAAATATTAGATTTTAAAAGTGGGACTATAACTCACTTTCACAGATTTTTACTTCGTCGGGAAGTAAGACTTGGCCACTGTTGATTCACGAACCTATAACAATATATACATATATATTAAAGTATGTTCAAAATATATTTACAACACTTTTAATATATTTTGATGTTTTAAGTTTATTAAGTCAGCTGTCCTCGTTAGTAACCTATAACTAGTTGTCCACAGTTAGATGTACAGAAATAAATCGATAAATATTATCTTGAATCAATCCACGACCCAGTGTATACGTATCTCAGTATTGATCACAACTCAAACTATATATATTTTGGAATCAACCTCAACCCTGTATAGCTAACTCCAACATTCACATATAGAGTGTCTATGGTTGTTCCGAAATATATATAGATGTGTCGACATGATAGGTCGAAACATTGTATACGTGTCTATGGTATCTCAAGATTACATAATATACAATACAAGTTGATTAAGTTATGGTTGGAATAGATTTGTTACCAATTTTCACGTAGCTAAAATGAGAAAAATTATCCAATCTTGTTTTACCCATAACTTCTTCATTTTAAATCCGTTTTGAGTGAATCAAATTGCTATGATTTCATATTGAACTCTATTTTATGAATCTAAACAGAAAAAGTATAGGTTTATAGTCGGAAAAATAAGTTACAAGTCTTTTTTGTAAAGGTAGTCATTTCAGTCGAAAGAACGACGTCTAGATGACCATTTTAGAAAACATACTTCCACTTTGAGTTTAACCATAATTTTTGGATATAGTTTCATGTTCATAATAAAAATCATTTTCTCAGAATAACAACTTTTAAATCAAAGTTTATCATAGTTTTTAATTAACTAACCCAAAACAGCCCGCGGTGTTACTACGACGGCGTAAATCCGGTTTTACGGTGTTTTTCGTGTTTCCAGGTTTTAAATCATTAAGTTAGCATATCATATAGATATAGAACATGTGTTTAGTTGATTTTAAAAGTCAAGTTAGAAGGATTAACTTTTGTTTGCAAACAAGTTTAGAATTAACTAAACTATGTTCTAGTGATTACGAGTTTAAACCTTCGAATAAGATAGTTTTATATATATGAATCGAATGATGTTATGAACATCATTACTACCTCAAGTTTAGTAGGTAAACCTACTGGAAGTGACAAGAAATGATCTAGCTTCAAAGGATCTTGGATGGCTTGAAAGTTCTTGAAGTAGGATCATGACACAAAAACAAGTTCAAGTAAGATTTTTGCTCGAATTAAGATAGTTTATAGTTATAGAAATTGAATCAAAGTTTGAATATGAATATTACCTTGAATAAGAAAGATAACCTACTGTATATAACAAAGGTTTCTTGATCTTAGATGATTACTTGGAATGGATTAGAAAGCTTGGAAGTAAATTAGTAAACTTGAAGGGATTTTTGAAGTATTCTTGAAGTGTTCTTCCTATGATGATTATATCTTGATTCTTGAAGTGATTTTTGATGAAGATGATGATTAACTACTGGAAAAATACGTTCATAATAGTGTGGGTGTGTTGAGAGAGAATTAGAAAGAGATTTGGGAGTGAAATGGAGTGAATGATGAGTGTTAATTGGTGAGTGGTGAGTGGGGTTAAAAGGAGTTCTAGTTAGTTGACTAGCTCATGGTAGAAGTTAAAATTGATTAGTCATACATGACATAATCAAGAGTGGAATCCCATGCTAGTTCCTATTGGTATATACCCATAGTAAGTACGTTTTGAAGCTGTGTATAATACGGGTAAGAATACGACTAGAATTCTTGATGAAAGAAAAGAATGGGAAAGTAACTGTAACCATTTTTGTTAAGTATGAGTGTTTTGATATATGTCTTGAAGTCTTCCAAAAGTATTTTAATACATCTAAATACACTACATGTATATACATTTTAACGGAGTCGTTAAGTCATCGTTAGTCGTTACATGTAAGTGTTGTTTTGAAACCTTTAAGTTAACGATCTCAATTAATGTTGTTAACCCATTGTTTATTATATCTAATGAGATGTTAAATTATTATATTATCATGATATTATGATATATTAATATATCTTAATATGATATATATATATTTAAATGTCGTTACAACGATAATCGTTACATATATGTCTCGTTTCGAAATCCTTAAGTTAGTAGTCTTGTTTATATGTATATAACTCATTGTTAATATACTTATGGAGATACTTACTTATCATAATCTCATGTTAACCATATGTATATCCATATATATATCATCAAGTCGTTTTTACAAGTTTTAACGTTCGTGAATCGCCGGTCAACTTGGGTGGTCAATTGTCTATATGAAACATATTTCAATTAATCAAGTCTTAACAAGTTTGATTGCTTAACATGTTGGAAACATTTAATCATGTAAATATCAATCTCAATTAATATATATAAACATGGAAAAGTTCGGGTCACTACACCTTATTTCTCACCCCAACTACTGAATCTGTCACTTGTGGGAAGGTTTTATTTAAAAGTTGCAATCCGATGTTCTTTTTCTCACTTTGGTAAGAAGCGAACATCACTAACCCGTAAGCATAACATGCTTCTTTATGTTGCATGTTAGAAGCTCTTTCTAATTCACGAAATCCTATGTTGGGATATGTTGAGTCAAAATAGGTTCTTAACCCGTAGCGAAAAATTGCATTTGGGTTCCCCGCATTTAACGCTTTAAAGAAAACACGGCGTAACTTACCGTCTCCCCAATGTAATATACCCCACCTATCAAAGGAAAGCCTTTTATAAACTAAGGCATTTCTGAAAAGTCTTTCAAATGTTTGACAAGTTAATTTTGCCATAATTAATTGTGCTGATGAATTCTGACCGACTCTAGACAAGATTTCCTCAATCATATCCTCTGGTAGATCTTCAAAAATATTCGGTTGTCTACCCTAAACATCCATTTTGTTTTTATACTGTAAAATAGATAAGGATTAGATTCGTAAAAGATAGTTAACAAACAATACAAGCAATTTTTACATAGAACATAAAAGTACAAGCACACTACAATACATATAATATACAACATGATTACAACCCTCTAATCTGAATCACTGGTTTCTTCTTCTTCGGACTTGGTTCGTTTTCCTAATTTTCTAGGAATATTTGGTGTTCCTCTAATACGAGCCGTCGTTTTCCACAATGGTTTAGAAAAACCTGGTTGTTTAGAGGTTCCCGGGTCATTGTTACATTTTAGGAAATACGGATGTTGCCGATACATATAAAGTTCATCGGGGTTGGAATCTGGTTTCTCTATTATTATACCTTTTCCCTTATTATTTTCTTTTGCTTTATTAAATTGGGTCGAGGTAATTTCTATAACATCATCGGAATCCTCATCGGGATCCGATTCATCGGAAAATTGGTAATCTTCCGAATATTTTGCTTCCTCGGCGGAAACACCATTGACCATTATTAACTTTGGTCCGTTGGTTGAGGATTTTCTTTTATTTAATCAATTTACTATAGGTATCGATATCTCTTCCTCCGGAACCTCTTCTTCTTCCGGTTCCTCCTCTTTCGGTTCCTCCTCTTCTGGTTCCTCTTCTTCCGGTTCCTCTTCTTCCGATTCCTCTTTAGGAATTTGTGAATCTTCCCAAAGTATATTCGACTCTTCATTATTATTAGGTGAGTCGATGGAATTTGTACTAGTGGTAGATGTGATGACCCGGGAATTTCCGATCAAATTTAAACCTAGTCTTAATATGATTTCGACACGATAAGCAAAGTCTGTAAAGTTGAGTGTCAAAGATTTTGAACTATTTCTTTGAATGCAATTACCCTTCGACTGTTCTCGACGATTCACGAACCATTATTTGTAACTGAATGTGTATATATAATTAGAAAATTTTAAAATATAAACATTAGAAATAAATAGGTAAATGAAATACAGAATAATTAAGTGTAACTTAAAATGAGTCTACAAAACTAACTATGACTCTAAATATAAATTGTATATTATGTATATTGTAATATATATATATATATATATATATATATATATATATATATATATATATATATATATATATATATATATATATATATATATATATATATATAGTTTATAAATATTCAAATATATATTTTATAATTAGTAAACATTGCATATATAATGAAATGTAGAATTTAGATATTAAAATATAATTACCAGTTTAATTATAGTTGTTACATTATTATAACAATTATTATCATTGCTAGTATTAATAATATATGTACTGTTATTATCATTAATGAAAAATTGTTACATTTAATTTGATTAATATTATTGTTATTATTAATAATATTAGTGTAATTAGTATTATTGTTAATAACAATATTATTGTTGTAAAGTTATGATAATTGTTATCATTATCATTAGTAATATTATCATTACTATTATATCATTATAAATTTATATTATTATTATGTAAAATATTAAGAGTACTACTATTATAGTTATATTTATTTTTATTAATAATATCAACTATAATCTAAAAAAAAATAAATAAATAAATATAAAAGATAAACATGTATAAAGATAGATATATACAAATATATATATATATATATATATATATATATATATATATATATATATATATATATATATATATATATATATATATATATATATATATATATATATATATATATATATATATATATATGGTAATATTATTTATTATTATTATTAATATAATTATTAATTCGTAACATTATTTAAATATAAATTAAAATGAATAAAAGGACATATTATGCTATTACAATTAATCAGTATATCCTCTTTTCTGCTTTTCTGTTTCACTCGTGATATTACCAACAACTACATGAAGACTTTGAGCAATAAGTTTTGGAATTTAACATACCAAACGTACCATTTAATCCTCCTCAGCGATTTTAGTATTTTGGATTCTTTATCTATTTTTTTTCTTTCCTTTCTTCATCCTGTTATATGTACCGAAAGCCATTTGATCCTAATTTCGATTTCAAACAAATTGAAGGAAAGTGGATATACAGAAACCTTCTAATTTATTACTTGAAGCTTTCTTCTAAATATCAAATCCAAATTTTTCTTTTCGAGTTAGAATTTTGGAGTCAAAGTTTATACTTTAAAAAGTCAACAAATCGTTCTTCATTAAATTCGAAGTCATTTTGATATTTCAAATGCAATTGATGATTTCTAAAGGTTCTAAGACATATTTGAAGTATATTTCGTATTATGATCTAAGGCTAAAACATTATAAATTTCGTAATCAATTTTTTTTTCTTAATACCGTCGAACAGCAGACTGTGTTTACATATATTTTTTTTTATTTATTTTATTTTATTTCGGTTTGTTAACAAACTTCTAAATCATTCTGTTATATTTATGAATCTTAAAACCAAATTAAAGTTGATTGTGATGATTATTTGAGTTGATCGATTACAAGTTTTAATAGATGAAGTTGAACACAGTAGATACGGGTTATATATATCTTTGTTGAGTATTAGTTCAGAAATGTGAGACAGTCCAGATGGTTGAGTGATGTTTGGATGAGCGGGAGGTTGCGGGTTTGAACCCGGTTCAAGGCATTTCTTTTTAGAATAACCTATTAAGGTAGTTTCACTCATTGCTATGATTATCATTATTATTATTAATATTGTTATTGTTATTATTATTAGTATTAATTATAACTTTTATTATTATTATTATTTCTAGTACATGTATAATGTATCATTTATGGTTAATATGATTATTGTTACAATTAGGAATTTTATTATATTAAGTATCAATATCATTATCGTTATTATAGTTATTATTATATTATTATTATTATTGTTAGTACTAATTATAATTGTTATAATTGTTATTATTACTAAAGTTATTATAATTACTTAGTATTATCATTATTATTAAGTATTAGGATTATTATTATTATTATTATTATTATTATTATTATTATTATTATTATTATTATTATTATTATTATTATTATTATTATTATTATTATTATTATTATTATTATAAGACAATACAAGTTATTATTACTCTCACTAATATTAGTATAAATATCATTTTCGTAATTATTAGTTTTACTATTATTATTATTAACATAAGTATCAATTTTAACAATATCGTTATTAATATTAGTATTATCAACATTAAGAAGGTTATTATTATTAGTAAATCATTATTATCAAAACTATCATTTTCGTTACAAATAGATATTATAATCATATTAATAATTTTTATATAAATATATATATCATATCAAATATAATAACATTATCTATATAAATACTTCTATATATGTATAACGAATTAAGAATATTTTCATATAATACTAACTATATATATATCGAGATATATTGATAACCAAATATATAAATATTAAACATTTTAAATATATACACAAACTAAATAAGTATAATATATAATTCAAGTTATAATATATAAACTTGTTCGATTACGATTATACATTTTAATATATATACAAATGATATAGGTTCGTGAATCCGAGGCCAACCCCGCATTGTTCAATGTTGTCATATGTATTTTTACTACAAAATACAGTACTGTGAGTTTCATTAATCCCTTTTTAAATGCTTTTGCAATATATATTTTTGGGACTGAGAATACATGCGCTGCTTTTATAAATGTTTTATGATATAGACACAAGTAATCGAAACTACATTCTATGGTTGGATTATCTAATCGAATATGCCCTTTTTATTAAGTCTGGTAATCTAAGAATTAGGGAACAGACACCCTAATTGACGCGAACTCTAAAGATAGATCTATTGGGCCCAACAAGCCCCATCCAAAGTACCGGATGCTTTAGTACTTCGAAATTTATATCATGTCCGAAGGAGGATCCCGGAATGATGGGGATATTCTTATATATATATTGTGAATGTCGGTTACCAGGTGTTCAATCCATATGAATGATTTTTATCTCTATGTATGGGATGTGTATTGAAATATGAAATCTTGTGGTCTATTAAAATAATGGAAATGATTGTTATGATAAACTAATGAACTCACCAACCTTTTGGTTGACACTTTTAAGCATGTTTATTCTCAGGTATGAAAGAAATCTTCCGCTGTGCTTTTGTTCATCTTAGAGATATCACTTGGAGTCATTCATGACATATTTCAAAAGACGTTGCATTCGAGTCATCGCGTTCATCAAGATTATTACTAAGTCAATTATAGTTAGATATATTATGAAATGGTATGCATGTCGTCAACTTTTGATGTAATGAAAGATTGTCTTTTCAAAAACGAATGCAATGTTTGAAAAATGTAACATATAGAGGTCAAGTACCTCGCGATGTAATCAACTGTTGTGAATCGTTTATAATCGACCTGGACTTCATCCGGATGGATTAGGACGGGTCCTTTCAGTAGAAATCTATCACACAATATCAAACACATTAAGAGGTTAATATATCACATAATATTTACATGTTAATAACATATAGTTTCCAACAAAAGTGTTAAGCAATCGTTTTTAAAGAAAACACGGTCGAAGTCCAGACTCACTAATGTATCCTAACAAACTCGATAAGACACACTAATGCAAATTTCTGGTTCTCTAAGACCAACGCTCGGATACCAACTGAAATGTCTCGTTCATATTGATTATAAACGTTCCATATTAATTGATTTCGTCGCGAGGTTTTGACCCCTATATGAGACGTTTTTCAAAGACTGCATTCATTTTTAAAACAACCATAACCTTTATTTTATCTATAAAGGTTTAAAAAGCATTACGTACATTATCAAATAATGATAATCTAAAATATACCGTTTACACACGACCATTACATAATGGTTTACAATAAGAATATATTACATCAAAAATAAGTTTCTTGAATGCAGTTTTTACATAATATCATACAAGCATGGACTCCAAATCTTGTCCTTATTTTAGTATGTAATAGTGGAAGCTCTTAATAATCACCTGAGAATAAACATGCTTAAAACGTCAACAAAAATGTTGATGAGTTATAGGTTTAACCTATATATTATCAAATCATATTAATAGACCACAAGATTTCATATTTCAATATACATCCCATACATAGAGATAAAAATCATTCATATGGTGAATACCTGCTAACCGACATTAACAAGATGCATATAAGAATATCCCCTATCATTTTGGGAAATGGTTCGGACATGATAAAAACAACATCGAAGTACTAAAGCATCCGGTACTTTGGATGGGGTTCATTAGGCCCAATAGATCTATCTTTAGGATTCGCGTCAATTAGTAGATCAGTTTACTAATTCTTAGGCTACCAAGCAAAAGGGGCATATTCGGCTTCGATCATTCACCCATATAATGTAGTTTCATTTACTTGTGTCTATTTCGTAAAACATTTATAAAACTGCATGTATTCTCATCCCAAAATATTAGATTTAAAAGTGGGACTATAACTCACTTTCACAGATTTTTACTTCGTCGGGAAGTAAGACTTGGTCACTGGTCGATTCACGAACCTATAACAAATATGTACATATATATCAAAGTATGTTCAAAATATATTTACAACACTTTATATACATTTTGATATTTTAAGTTTATTAAGTCAGCTGTCCTCGTTAGTAACCTACAACTAGTTGTCCATAGTTAAATGTACAGAAAAAAATTGATATATATTATCTTGAATCAATCCACGACCCAGTGTATACACGTCTCAGGCTAGATCACAACTCAAAGTATATATATTTTTGGAATCAACCTCAACCCTGTATAGCTAACTCCAACATTACTGCATATAGAGTGTTTATGGTTGTTCCAAATAATATATATAGATGGGTCGATATGATATGTCAAAACATTTGCATACGTGTCTATGGTATCCCAAGATTACATAATATATTAGAATACATGTAATACAATATAAGTTAGCTAGGATATGATTTGTATAGAATTGTTACAATATTTCCCGTAGCTACAACAATCAAAAAATATCCAATCTTGTTTTACCCATAACTTCTTCGTTTTAAATCCGTTTTGAGTGAATCAAATTGCTATGGTTTCATATTGAACTCTATTTTATGAATCTAAACAGAAAAAGTATAGGTTTATAGTCAGAAATATAAGTTACAAGTTATTTTTGTAAGAGGTAGTCATTTCAGTCGAAAGAACGACGTCTTGATGACCATTTTGAAAAACATACTTTCACTTTGAGTTTAACCATGATTTTTGGATATAGTTTTAAGAAAAATCATTTTCCCAGAAGAACAATTTTTAAATCAAAGTTTATCATAGTTTTTAATTATCAAACCCAAAACTGCCCGCGGTGTTAATACGACGGCGTATGTCCGGTTTTACGGTGTTTTTCGTATTTCCAGGTTTTAAATTATTAAGTTAGCATATCATATAGATATAGAACATGTGTTTAGTTGATTTTAAAAGTCAAGTTGAAGGATTAACTTTTGTTTGCGAACAAGTTTAGAAATAACTAAACTATGTTCTAGTGATTACAAGTTTAAACCTTCGAATAAAGTAGTTTTATATATATGAATCGAATGATGTTATGAACATCATTACTATCTCAGGTTTTGTGGATAAACCTACTGGAAATGAGAAAAATAGATCTAGCTTCAAAGGATCCTTGGATGGCTTGAAAGTTCTTGAAGCAGAATCATGACACGAAAATAAGTTCAAGTAAGATTTCCACTCGAAATAAGATTGTTATAGTTATAGAAATTAAATCAAAGTTTGAATATGAGTATTACGTTGTATTAGAAAGATATCTTGCTGTAAATAAGAAAGATTTCTTGAGGTTGGATGATCACTCTACAATATTGGAAGTAAGCTAGCAAACTTGGAAGTATTCTTGATTTTATGAAACTAGAACTTATAGAATTTATGAAGAACACTTAGAACTTGAAGATAGAACTTGAGAGAGATCAATTAGATGAAGAAAATTGAAGAATGAAAGTGTTTGTAGGTGTATTTGGTCGTTGGTATATGGATTAGATATAAAGGATGTGTAATTTTGTTTACATGTAAATAAGTCATGAATGATTACTAATATTTTTGTAACTTTATGAGATATTTCATGCTAGTTACCAAATTATGGTTCCCACATGTGTTAGGTGACTCACATGGGCTGCTAAGAGCTGATCATTGGAGTGTATATACCAATAGTACATACATCTAAAAGCTGTGTATTGTACGAGTACGAATACGGGTGCATACGAGTAGAATTGTTGATGAAACTGAACGAGGATGTAATTGTAAGCATTTTTGTTAAGTAGAAGTATTTTGATAAGTGTATTGAAGTCTTTCAAAAGTGTATGAATACATATTAAAACACTACAAGTATATACATTTTAACTGAGTTGTTAAGTCATCGTTAGTCGTTACATGTAAATGTTGATTTGAAACCTTTAAGTTAACGATCATGTTAAATGTTGTTAACCCAATGTTTATTATATCTAATGAGATGTTAAATTATTACATTATCATGATATTATGATATATTAATATATCTTAGTATTATATATATACAGTTAAATGTTGTTACAACGATAATCGTTATATATATATATATGTCTCGTTTCGAAATCATTAAGTTAGTAGTTTGTTTTTACATATGTAGTTCATTGTTAATACACTTAATGACATGTTTACTTATCATTTATCATGATTAAACATAGTGTATCAATATCTTAATATGATTCATATGTATTTAGTAAGACGTTGTTATAACGATAATCGTTATACATACCGTTTCGAGTTTCTTAATTCAATAAACTCAATTTTTATGTATATAACTCATTGTTAAAATACCTAATGAGATACTTACTTATCATAATATCATGTTAACTATATATATAATCATATATATGTCATCATATAGTTTTTACAAGTTTTAACGTTCGTGAATCACCGGTCAACTTGGGTGGTCAATTGTCTATATGAAACCTATTTCAATTAATCAAGTCATAACAAGTTTGATTGCTTAACATGTTGGAAACACTTAATCATGTAAATAACAATTTCATTTAATATATATAAACATGGAAAAGTTCGGGTCACTACAGTTTCATATACAACCGGTTCGTGAGACTCTTAGTCATATATAGAGATTCTAGCTGTTTCCAAAGTCCAGCGGTGTGGTTTCTGCCGCAACTTCTCTAAGCACACAATCGGTAAGATTTAGAATAATTATGCCGTGTGCCTTTTCTAGAAGTTCATCCTTCTCTTCATCTGTCAACTTTTCGGGTAGATGTTCTCTCCCTTTCAAAGCTGACAAATAACCATGTTGGCTCAATAAAGCCCGCATCTTCATTCGCCAAAGACCAAAATCATTCTGGCCATTAAATATCTCTACATCAGACCTGATTATTGCCATCTTGAATATTTATTCACAGCTATGCTCTGATACCAGTTTGTTGTGATTTAGCGCACTTTCAAGACCCAAGAAATTAATAGAACAATTAAGCAATAAATAAAGACACAAGATTTACGTGGTTCGGCATGAGGCCTAGTCCACGGGCGGAAGCAGGGAAGGATTTTATTAGCAAATGTGACAAACTCGAGGTTACAATGTATCACTCAATCTAGGATCTAAATACTAACAAAGTATTTAGACCGCTCACTAGATTATAACACTTCCTTCTTAACTCACTCGTATAGAATTTTGATTAACAATTCTATACCTCACTCTTTTCTCTATACTACTTTTACAAGAGTTAATTAAACTCTTTCAAATATGGATGATTCGCAAATGAAATCCATGCACTTCCTTTTATAGTTGAACTTTGTATGTTAAGAAGAAGACTTCAAATTGACTACTCCTTCCATTTATCAAGTTGTAAACAACAAGTTGTTGTCAAGTTGTAAACAAGTTGTAAACAAGTTGTAAACAAGTTGTAAACAAGTTGTAAGTTCTAGTGCACCCCCTTTCTTTGACTTGTAATACCAATATGTATACAATTTGAATTTGACATCTCAAATACAACTCATAACATAGTTGGCCTTCTAGAGTTTGTAAGAAAAAAGTTGTCATGCATGTATCTAGGCTTCATTCTATTGTGAAAGCAAGTTGGAATTGAGTCAACAAATAACATTGTAGGCTTCGCCAAGCTAGCATCCAACATGATCCTAGATTGATCGGACAAGTATCAAAAAAAACCTTGAAGGAGTTTGCAAGCATACCAGGACGGTTCTTGCATAATCAACCAAAACAACGCCCTATAATGGCAGAAGTTGTGGTTAAGCTTGATTCCATTCTATTACAAGAAAAAAATACTACTGATTCTGTTGGTGATGAAGTAAAATTCTTGAACAGGTTAAAAAAATTATTTAAAGGCAAGGCTGATTTGATAACAACTGACGCAGGAGGAAGAAAATATGAAATTAGTCCTCAACATGTTCAGAATTATGATGATCGAAGTTTAAGAGCTTTTAAAAACACTGAATTGGTAAGTTCGACATATAATTTCAAACACAGTTAACTGAGATCATTACGTTGGCTATATAGAAACATGTATGCCCCAACATATGGTGTTGGTTTGGCGATAAATTTTGGGAAGAAACATATTCTGTTAATGTAAAAGTGTGTAATATTATTCTGAATGATTAAAGCTGCGAATTACATACATATGAAAAGTATTGAGCAAGTGCTAAACCTAGTGGACTAGATAAGCTAATGGGCCCTTATAGAACCCGAGCTAAATAATCCAATATATAAATACACAGACAATATCCATCTAACATCCCCGCAGTTGTAGTGGGAGCTTGGCGAATGCTTAAACTGGATCGAAACTCATCAAAAAGTGCAGTATGTAGTCCTTTGGTGGAGATGTCTGCAAACTGATTAATTCGCAGCTTTAATCATTCAGAATAATATTACACACTTTTACATTAACATATTCATGGAACATTGTTGGTGGGAGACTTATTTTTAATAACAGAAGCATTGAAATTCTTACATATACTGTAAATTATCTTTAATTTAAATACTGACTACATTCATACATTTTCCATCAATGCAGAAAATGCATAAGGTTTTCTCTATTTAAGAGTACCCAGTTATGGTAAATAATTTTACTTAGATGTACGCGACCTTACTGGGTTATTCTCGGACCATTTCCTTGGCCAACCACTGGATGGATATACATTTTTTCCATCTTTTCCATCTATTTGCAAACTATTAAGATTATGACTTATTTTGTTTTGCAGCTGCATCTAAATGCTAATGAATACAATTGTCCTAAAGAGGTCACTGCATACCAAAGTTTAAATAGACATATTCAGACGTAAGATCATCTTCTGTACGCAACTGTGAAGAATTCTTCAGACTTTCCATTTAGAAATGGATTCTGCTTGACGAACTAATATGACAATTATTTTTGAATCGTTCTTAAGTACCTTTCATAATTAGGATGGCTTTGAACTATGGAGAATTAATGTATGTATATGTGGTGCCTATGCAGAAGAAGGTAAAACATCACTTTCTTGGGTTGCACAACTGAAAATAGCAGTAGGAGCGGCTCAAGGCCAGCCTGTCTTTCTTACATCAAAGGAATCAACCGACATATATTCAATTTAAGACCTCTCATATATTGGTGGACTCGGTAAACCTAATTGACTTCTTACATATTTCATATTTCCATCTGAAATATAACATCACCTTTGATGTTCTTTTATCATTACAAGTTTCAGGAAAATAATGCTAGACTTTCTAACTATGAAGAAAAAGGCTCATACGATTTAAGTAAAGAAACGATAGTTTATGCAGCACCTGAGTGGTTTCAATACCATGTAGACATGTTTGATGGATTGCTTCTAGAGCCTCCTTAGGAAAAAGATGGTAAGTTCTGCTTCATAAGTCGATATGCTCCAGTTATTAGTTATATTGTCGGAGTGTACTATCAAAGGTTACAATCGATATGCTTCTTATCAACTGTTTCAAAGTTATTAATTTTATGGGGATCGAAAACCACCCACCCGATCATTTTCCACGAACGCATGCATTTCTGGGCGAAACCCGAACTGCATAACAGGGACCCGATCCATATATCAGCCCATACGGGCATGTAGATCGAGCCGAATTCCTACAAATGGGTCAGTAAAACCTCTTTCACGGACTTTTTACAGAGCCAGAGCCAGAGATCAAACCCATGACCTCTATCTGGCCAATACTCAATGTATTGCGGATGAAGTGGTTGAACCATTGAGACACGGAGGTGGTTCACTATTTCAAAGTTATATTGCAACCAATTCGTTACGTGGTACTCTGCATGGAACCATAAATATGTGCAGTTGTTTCATTATTGATATACTTGCCAACGGCCTTTCGCAGGATTTGGCTTGAGAAACGAGATATATTCTTTTGGAGTGATACTGCTGGAAATACAAACAAGTGTACGGGTGTATGATGTGAAGAGACCTGACGAAAAACAAAATTTGGTGAGATGGGCTACTCCATTGCTAACAGACAGAGAAAATTTGGGAATGATCATGGATCCACAACTTCTAGAAAATGGTCATCCTCCAAAGGGAGCATTCGAGTTGGCCTTACTCACTTCACAATGTCTTCAACGGTATCAAGAACTACGCCCATCAATGGAAGTAATCTTACAGGTCTTGCAAGAGTGCTATTTTGAGGAAACCAACACAACTGACTACTAATAAATACTAAAGAATAAATATGTTTGTTATGAAAATTACTCCATAAATAGTTCGCTGTGTTATATTTTGTATCACATCTAAAAAGTATATAAGTTTAAAAATATTGTCATTTGTTATATTGTCATATTATAGAATGTAAAATATGGTCGTGTTTTATCACCAGCTGAAAAAACTAAATCAAAATGCCCAACCGCTTGAATACCAATTATATTTAATTTAATATAACATAATTTACAATTTACAAATAAAATAAAGGAAAAAATATAGAAAAAACATACATTATCAATAAAATTGTAAAGAAACACAGATTTACAAGAACATAAACGAATAAATCAACAAATATTAACCAGATTCAAACAATCTTCAATCATTCACACTTGATTACAGAACAATAAAGAAATCTCTCACAAAACGAACTATAGATCTTCAAAAATATAATGTTTATGAAGATGAAGACAATATAGGAATCAATCTCAATGCTAAATCAAGATGATTAACAATTGAGAGAAAGAGGCAGTAAACCCTAGAATGATAATGTTGAGAGAAAATAAGATGCAGAATGTGTGAATCATAAATAAATTAAATGGGAAAGGGTATATATATTTTCTGGAAGAAAATATTGCACTTTAGCCCCTTGACTTCTTTTCTTTAGACTTGAGCCCAAAAATAATCTTGATGTCAAAACACAAGTTGTGTTTTTATCACTTCAGCCACATAAATTAAAACCCGCACCAATAGAACAGCATCAACTTCAAAAACTTGATCTGCACTCTTTACAGCAACATCCACTCAACAAAGCAACATAACACATTCTCATCATAAAGAATAAGGACAACTAACAAACATTATAAGTAATTAGATTGAAGAATATAAATGATATTTATATATTAACATCCCCCCTCAATCTAATTTCTGAAACAAGTCAATAAGTTTAAGATTATCACAAATAAATTTGTGTGAACTAACACCCAACCCTTTTGTAAAAATATCTGCTAATTGTTTAGCAAACTCAATGTTAAAAATTTTAATTGCCCACTAGAACATTTATCTCTGACAACATGCAAATCTATTTCAAAATGTTTTGTCCTCTCATGAAAAACAGGGTTGGCTGCAATTTGAATGGCAGACTTATTATCACAGTACAGACTAACAGGAAGAAGATTATTAACATTTAAATCTGTTAAAACATTAATAATCCACAAAATTTCACAAGTAACAGCAGCCATGGCTTTGTATTCAGATTCTGTTGATGATCTGGATACAATAGCTTGTTGCTTACTTTTCCAAGAAATCAAAGAACCACAAAAGAAAACACAGAAACTTGTAACAGATCTTCTAGATAGAAGAAACTTACCCTATTCAGCATCTACATAAGCAGTTAAAGACATATGTTCATTCTTGGAAATCAACACACCTTTACCTGGAGACCCTTTAAGATATCTCAAAATTCTGAAAGCTAAATTTAAATGTGACATTTGAGGAGCATGCATAAATCTACTTAAACACTGTACTACAAAAGCAATATCTGGTCTAGTAGATGTCAGATAAAGAAGTTTTCCAACTAACTTTTGATATTGTGTGATATTTGACAAAAGTTTATCATGATCATCAGGTTCAGTGTTAAGCTTATGATTAAAATCCATTGGAGTAGACACTGGTTTACTACCCAAAAGACCAAATTCATTTATAAGTTCAATGCAATATTTTCTTTGAGACAAACAAACACCTTGATCATTCTTTAACACTTCAATACCTAAAAAATACTTCAACTCTCCTAAATCTTTAATAAGAAACTTTGTTTTAAGATATTTTTTAAATTTATCAATTTCACATTCATTATTACCTGTGATAATAATATCATCAACATAAACAAGTAATGCAAGAAAGACACCATCCTTATTTTTAACAAACAAAGAATAGTCACTGATACTTTGAACAAAATCATTTTCTTTTAAAGCTAGAGTTAACTTTTCATTCCATTGCCTTGGAGCTTGCTTTAAACCATATAAAGATTTTATTAATTTACAAACTTTAGTTTCATTTTTAGAATAGTAACCCTCAGAAAGTTCCATGTAAACCTCTTCATACAAGTCTCCATATAAAAAAGCATTATTGACATCAAGTTGAAACAACTTCCAATTATTTTGAATAGCTAAAGTAATCAAACACCTAACAGAAACCATTTTAGCAACAGGAGAAAAAGTCTCATCAAAATCAATACCTTCTCTCTGACTATAACCTTTAGCCACTAACCTAGCCTTAAATCTTTCTATCTCTCCAGTAGACTTATATTTGATTTTATAAATCCATCTACAACCAATGGGATTTCTCCCTTCAGGAAGATTAGTCAATATCCAAGTATTATTTTTAAGTAAGGCTTCCATTTCATCATTCATTGCACTAATCCACCTAGGATCTTGTACAGCCCCATGATAGTGTTTATGTTCAACACTTTTATTTAAACTAGATGTGAAACGGAAATTATCTTTAGACAGATATGAATAATTAACCACATTATGCAAACTATATTTCACTTTAGAATTCATAACAAAATCATTAAACTTCTTGGGTAAAATAGAAGATCTTTCAGATCTTCTAAGAGAAATTGTATCAGCAGGAACATGTCTACTTGATGTAGAAGGTTCAAAAATAGAATTTTCATTTTGAGAATTGCCCTCAGGGAATTGATGACTAATATCACCACTACCAGATGCATCATGAGTACCATCATCATCAACACTTGTATCACTTCTCAAAGGAGAATGAGTTTGTGGAGATGATGTTGCAACATCATGAACACTGGGATTAAGAGATCTCCCTTCATCATTGGGACTTGAAGAACTTTGAGCATTAGAATTTTCAGGATAAAAAAGATCAAAAAAATTTGTTTGATTTAAATCAGAATCAGAATTATTTTTGTTTTGTTTGTTTAAAAGTTTAAAAGGAAAAATATCTTCATAAAATCTAACATCTCTTGAGAAAAACATAACTTTACTGTCCAAGCTCCACAACTTATAACCTTTTTTCTCATTTGAATATCCCATAAAAACACATTTTTCAGATCTTTCAGAAAATTTATCAAGAACATTTAAAATTTTTGCAAAACACAAACACCCAATGCTCTTAAAATTGGAGAAATTTAGTTCAACACCAAAAAGTTTTTCATAAGGAGACATTCCTGCTAACACCTTGGTGGGTAATCTGTTAATAATATAAGTAGCAGTTAGAACACATTCAACCCACATATATAAAGGTATCCCACCCTGAAACATAAGGGATCTAGCAACATTTAAAAGATGTCTATGTTTCCTCTCAACAATTCCATTTTGTTGAGGTGTGTATGCACATGAAGTTTGATGAACAATACCATTTTCAGAACACAAAATATGCATTTGATTATTCACAAACTCTGTTCCATTATCACTTCTGAAAACTTTAACAACTTTGTTAAACTGAGTTTTTAACATATTTTTGAAAATTTTAATTTGTTCTATGACTTGATCGTTGGTTTTAATCATGTATACCCAAACAACCCTGCTGTAATCATCTATAACAGTAAGGAAAAACCTATAGCCATCTTTACTTGTAACTCTATAAGGACCCCAAAGATCTAAATGAATAAGATCACCAACATTTTGACTTTTATGCTCACTTAATGGAAAAGGTTCTCTTATTTGCTTTGCCTTATGGCATGTTTCACATGGAAGATCATCTACAACATTTCCTATATTTAATTTATTTTTCAAAACATGTAAAACAGGATCAGAAGGATGTCCTAGTCTATTATGCCAAATAACAAAAGACTCATAAGAGAAAGCACTATTACAGCTAAACACATAATCACCTTTAGGTAAATCAAACAAATACAGACCACCACTTTCACTACCAGTCCCTTTTATCATCTTTGCACTGTAATCCTGTATATAGCATTCAGAGTTATCAAAAACAACCTTAACCTTATTATCCTTAGCAAGTCTACTAACAGATAAAAGACTAACACAATATCCTGGAACAACAAGAACATCATACAAAGTTACAGAATCTGTTAAGTTTAAATTTCCAACTTTATTAATTCTGGCTTCAGTTCCATTAGGATGACAAACTTTTAAATTTAGACTAGAAATATCAACAATATCATGTAAACCTTTTTCAGACACAGTCATATGATGATTAGCTCCAGAATCAATAATCCAACCTTGATTGGAATTAACATCACTATTGAAATTAAAAAAATCTTTTAAAATTTTTGTTAAAAAACACATTATAATTATAAAACCTACCATCCATACATGACTGCACCTCAGGTTGACCAGTGGTATTATTATCAATTAACAAACTCATTAACTTGACAATTTGATCATTTGTGAGACTGAAAGGAGCAGAACCAGAAGAACTAGGAGTAGAAGCAGATTTATCTGAAATAGAATTATTTGAAGAAAAATTTCTGGAAGAACCAGAATTAGTACCAGAATTAGAATTAGAAGGTCTTTTAAATCCAGGAGGATATCCAACAATTTCAAAGCATCTATCAATAGTATGTCCAATCTTATTACACTTAGTACATTTCAAATTAGGATTAGGACCTCTATTAAGTTGATTATTGAATCTGTTGTTGCAATTACTAAATCTAGTGTTGCTATTGGTATTGTTATTATAATTCTTTCCAGTTTGAGCAACAAAGGCAGACACATTTCCTTTACCAGATTCTTTAATAGGACACCTCCTAAGAGACTCTTCTCTAGATATAATGGCATAAGCCCCTTTAACATCAGGAATAGGTTCTCTAGACAGAATATTACTTCTAGTAGACATATAAGCATCATCAAGACCAATTAGAAACTGCATAAGTTTTTGCATTTTATTATGTTGAGAAAATTCAGCAGCAGCATAACAAGTACATTTAGGTAACTTAACTAATGCATCATATTGTTTCCATAAAGAGTTTAAGGTATGATAATAGTCAGAAATTGATTGTCCATTTTGTTTTATTGTAGTTATTTTATAATGCAGATTAAACACAATAGACCCATCAATTTTATCATATGTCTCTTGCAATTCTTTCCAAACAACAGAAGCATCAGTAGAAAAAATTTGACCACTATAAAGTTCTTCTGACATGGAACCTAGGATCCATGACAAAACAACATTATTACATTTATCCCACTGATTGACCAAGACTTCATCCTCTTCATCTTTTTTTACAGTTCCATCTATAAAACCAATTTTATTTTTTGTTCCCAAAGCCAATAACATGGATCTACTACAGATGTAATAGTTTTCTGTTCCTTTTAGTTTGATAGAAATAAAAGGTGTTCCAGTTGTAGTGTCACTTGCATGAAGATACAAGGGATCACCAAAATCAAGTTTGTTAATCAGTGTTTTAGATGTAGTATCATCAACATCGGATCCAGATATGGTAACAAATAATCAAATAGCACCGAATACACAAAGAATGCAAATCTCAGATAAAAGAAACAAATACACAGAAAACAAAAACAAACAATAAATCTAAACAAATAGCACACAATAACCGCAACAAATCCACGGTTCAGACACATGTAAGGAAAAGAAAACAAAACCCAATCGACTGGTTACTAACCAGGCAACCTGTAAGGATGATTAACAAAGTAAATGGTCTAGATCAATCTACGCTTGATCAGGTTTTCATAGATCTCAAGGATCTAGATCAAGAGTTGGACGTAGTTTAATGACCCGTCCTAATCTATCTGGACGAATACATTACATTTGGTTACATCGCGAGGTGCTTGACCTCTAAATGATACATTTTACAAACATTGCATTCGTTTTTAAAAGACAAACTTTCATCACATCGAAAGTTGACGGCATGCATACCATTTCACAATATATCCAATCTATAAATGACTTGATAATATTCTTGATGGGCTCAATGACTCGAATGCAACGTCTTTTGAAATATATGCCATGAATGACTCCAAGTAATGTCTCTAAAATAAGCAAATACACATCGGAAGATTTCTTTAATACCTAAGAATAAACATGCTTTCAAGTGTCAACCAAAAGGTTGGTGAGTTCATTAGTTTATCGTAATCAATCATTTCCATAATTATAATAGACCACAAGATTTCATTTTTTCAATAATCATACACTTGCAAGTGTTTAAAATTCATTCATATGGATTGAACACCTGGTAATCGACATTAACAAAATGCATCTAGAATATCCCCAAATATATAAACATCGAAGTACTAAAGCAGTTCAAATTCTCTGACTGGGGCTTGTCAAGGCCCATAGATCTATCTTTAGGATTCACGTTAATTGGTGGCAATTATAATAAACACCAATTCTTAGGTTACCAAGTTCAACAAGGGCGATATCCGGTATAACAATTCAACCATAGAATGTAGTTTCAGTTACTTGTGTCTATTTCGTAAAACAGTTATAAAAACGCATGTATTCTCAGTCCCAAAAATATATATTGCAAAAACATTTAAAAATGGAGCAAATGAAACTCACAGTACTGTATTTTATAGTAAAAATACATATGACGATATTGAACAATGCAGGGTTTGGCCTCGGATTCACGAACCTATATAATTTTATATTTATTAATATACATAGTTGTAATCGAACAATATATATATAATCTATTAGTTATATACTTTTTATATTAATAATATATGTATGTTTCATATATTCATTTTATATATGAAAATATTAATTTTATTATGTTATATGTAATATATATATATATATATATATATATATATATATATATATATATATATATATATATATATATATATATATATATATATATATATATCGTTTGTTTGTTAAATATAGTAATTATAATAATACAAAGATATTATTTGTAATGGTAAAAATGATAATAATGATAGTACCTAATGTTACTAATAAAGATATTAAAGTTAATAATTTTTGTTAATAATAATATTGATGATAGTTTTTGTTTGTAAATCTCATAATGTTAATATTAGTAGTTTTTGGTAAAATGAATAATTTAGTAATAATGATAGTGAAAATAATAATTTTTGACATTAGTATATAATACTTAATAATAATGATTATAACAATCATATTATTAATGGTAATCTTAATATTAATAATTTTGTTAATAATAATAATAATAATAAATCTACAATGATACTAAAACTAATATTAATCCTAATAATAATAGTTTGTATTATTTTCATAATAAAAATTATAATAATATGCCTAATCATAATAATACTTATATTGATATTAATAACACTAATAATCATGAATAATACTTAATGATTTTACATAATAGAAAAATGATGATAATAATAATATTAACAATAATGATAAGTGTAATAATGATATTAATCATAATAACATTACAAATAATAATAATAATAATAATAATAATAATAATAATAATAATAATAATAATAATAATAATAATAATAATGATAATACTAATAATAATACTAATAATATTTGGTGATATTACTTAATAATAACTTAAATGATAATAATAATAATAATAATAATAATAATAATAATAATAATAATAATAATAATAATAATAATAATAATAATAATAATCATATCATAAGTTTTAACATAATAATAATAATAATTTATAATAAAAATAATAATAAAAATAATAATAATAATAATGAAAATGATAATAATAATAATAAAACTAAATGAAAAGTGAACTACCTTCAATGAAAGAAGCCTAAAAAAAAAATATTCTGCCTCATCATGGACTCGAACCCAAGACCACTCGTTTAACCCGCTAACATCCTAACCAATGCTCCATTCCTATTTTTCTGGAATTAAACATATCTAAATTCATATAACCCGTTTTTAATGTCTTTCCTTTCTTCTTCAATTTAATCCGTCCACCAGCGTGTCCCATTCCCAACCAAATCGAAAACTTAAGGTTTGAATCAAGATTTGAAACTTCGTTATGACTGACCTATAATGATTCCATTCGTTCAGTTAATCAAAAAAAATTAAATAAAAAATTAAACCTGCTGCAGTCGTTTATAACTCAAGAACAACTCAAAGTCAAATTTTGAAATTACGACAGTTTTAGACAAAGATTACAACATGAAAAATGTTTCAAATCCTTATTAGAAACTCTCTGAATCATTAATTTGAATTAAAACATCAATAAGAATACAAATTTTATGTTAATAAAAAAGTTTGACTTTTTATATAAAAAGTTTGACTTCAAAATTCGTATTCAATATAGAAATCTGGATTTTCATACCTTGCAGATAGTTTAAACGGCTCAATCCTAACAACACTGCACTTCTAATTTTTGAAATTCATTAAGGATTCGAGCTGTTTGAAAAATTAAATCAAGAACAGGGCATAAACTTGTTTTCTTGAATTTTCTTTATTAAAATCAATCAATTTAAAGCAGATAACAATATAAGTTGATAATGAGAATGTGAAATTGATTGAGTGTCATCCAAATTCTGGATTGTTTTATATCGATTGCATCGACAGAAACTGTTTTTGCTTAGTACAAAAATAAATAAAAAAAATAAAGTGAGATTGAAATTCCTCAATAATTTGTACGATCGATTGTGTGTTTAACTTATCCAGAGACAGAAAACAAAGTTTGTTAGAATTTGATTAAGATAGGAACGAATTTTTGAATGTAGATATACGATTATATATAATCTGTATTATTAAATAACTAAATATATATTAATACTAATAATAATTATATAAATAATAATCCTAATAATAAAATTAATAATAATGATAATAATATCAATAATTTCTAATAAATTTATTAATATTACTATTAATAATTAGATTAATAATAATTATATTAACATTGAATGATATTAACTAAAATTAATAATAATATTATTACTGATAATAATTTGTATTTATATATCTTGTTTATATATATATATATATATATATATATATATATATATATATATATATATATATACATCTAATTTTTGAATTTTGATCTATTTCATGTATAAATATTAATATTTCTAATAATACTAATAATAATATTATTAATAATAATATTATTAATAAAGAGTCTATTGATATTTACAAATTATTATTACTTAACAATACTGATAATTTGAATAAATTTAATTACCAATAATGATAATGATAAAATGATAATAATATTAATATAAGAATTATATATTTCAAACTTGTAATTAAATATAATACCATTTATATAATATTGTGTGATGACATTTATTAAATTATTAATATTTATATATTTTATATATCTTTAATAGAAATCATATATATAGATTCATTATAACCTATATATTTATATATATATATATATATATATATATATATATATATATATATATATATATATATATATGTAATTATTTTAATAATAGTTTAATTATTCTGAGTATTATTTTACATTTTAACTTTCAATTAAATTAAAGTATACTTTATTAATTCAATATACTATATATATACTTATATTTATATTTATATAATATATATACATATTTATTTACAAGTAATTGTCCGTGAATCGTCGGTAACAGTCGAAGGGTAGTTGTCATCCATGTAAATAGTACAAAAATTCTGAGACTCAACATTACAGACTTTGCTTATCGTGTCGAAATCATATAAAGATTAAGTTTAAATTTGATCGCAAATTTTTGGGTCGTCACAGTACCTACCCGTTAAAGAAATTTCGTCCCGAAATTTGATTGGGATGGTCATGGATGACATTAAGTATGTTTTCATGACTTATACGAGCTGAAAATTAAAGTTTTATCATCATCGAGTAATATAGACAAAATAATTTGATTTTGTGAAGAGTACGAGCGAAGCTATCACAAAAGAATGAAAGGAATAAATGCAGATTCGTCTTGTCTGGTGATGTAGTCACAGTTGATTTCCGGAAATCAAGGAATTTAAAGAAAATCTTCGAAATCTAAAAGATTTGATTCTTCGGCGAATAAGGAAATTAAGATCCTTATAATTAAATACGATGATCTGCCTCGGTTACTCTGTCTGATATTTCCATTATAAATTAAACTTTTTCCGTTCCATTATTTTCGCTATTCCTATACTTTCTTTCTTAGTTCAAACATCCAAAAGATTGTGAAAATGCTTAATCCAGTTCTAATCCTTGATATTTTCCTAGTTATCATTTCTGTCATCCTTCTTTTCAATCTTCCACCAGAAAAATCTGTTTACTTCTACTATTACCTTGGGTGATACTATTCTTAATTATATCGTGTCTTTATATTGCTATTCGTATTAATATCCACGGGTTGTAATCTCCGTGTTGTTATTGGGCTTTATATTTTCTCTTATATTTTGGAGCTCTTTGCCTTTTTATTATCTTCTCGATATCTAGTAAAGCGAATAATGGTCCAGAATTCGTAAGTATAGAGTTTCGAATGAACTTAATGTTCTAAACAAGATAGAACGTAATAGCACGATTTGATTTGTCAAAATTACCAGAATATCCGGAAAAGACGGATTCATCAAGAAAATATTTTCTTGATATTTTTGAGGTCAAATAGAATACAAGAGTCGTGTAATATGGCACATGATGACATTATGATCTGTGAATCATCACGTTCCATTTAGAAACTCAGCATGACTTACTGTAATATAATCACGTTGATCAAGTGTCATTATATTATACTAACTCATGCTTCAGTTCCCAACACTACTTCAGAATTCATTCATAGTTTATACTTAGATTTTACTGAAATTTCCAATATAATGTATTACAGATAGCACGAAGAGGTATATAATTTCGAACAAGAATATTTGTGAAAATATCTTCAAAAGTATCGAAGATATTTATGATGATATTTTGAAATTTCTAAGTTCGAAAGTTGATAAGGAAAAATTTTCCGCAAGATTTTAACATGGCTTCGGAGCAGGATATTCTCTAAAGATTTCATCGGGTCCAGAATTACCTGGATTCTTTGAATATAGGGTTTAGTCCTTGTATTTGTCCTTAGTCTCCTTCATGGTTAGCTCAATCTGTTTTTCATTACCAAATTTTCTATCGAGCGTTCCCAACATTCCATTCTTTATTATTAAACTTTTGGCCGTTTAGACCATCTACGATTTTGCTGTTTCCTCTGCATTTAATGCTACCATATCTGAATCATTGCTTATCAATCCGAGGTGGTTTCAATAGAATTGTGTTTTTAGATGATTAAACGTTGATGGTAATATGGTGGAATATAAAAGGTTCCCCGGTAACAATAAAAGAGTACGCATATATATCAAAGTTATAATAAGGTTGTTTCGAACGAAAAGTCGAAGTTGATTTGCTGGAGTTATGAAAAATTTGACTAATTTGGAAAGGGATTGTAAAATTATTTTTGGTAATAACAACACCGAAGGAGCTATCACAGATACTTGTTAACGTTTACTCAGTTTCTGAAAGTTTTTCAGGTGCATAACTATATGCATAAATCTTTCTTTCCGTAGATGAAGTGCGGTTGGTTCATCCTCTCGATTGAGGTGTTTTCAAGAATCATGAAAGGTTTGAACGCAGATTGTAATCGTCAAGATACAAATGAGGTTTAAGATGAAATCAAGTGGCAAACTTGAAGAATTGTTTAGTTTCATATGTTATAATCAATATTTTAATTCATTTTAATTGTCCAATGTTGGTAGTCCACAGTAGTCCACAGTTAGTAATTCAATAATTCATATATAATATTCGAATTAATTAATACGTATCGTGACCCATTGTATACATATCTCAGACTCGATCACAACTCAAAGTATATATTATTATAGAATCAACCTCAACCATGTATAGCTAACTCGATCATTACCGCGTATAGAGTGTCTATGGTTATTCCAAATAATATATATAGATGCGTCAATATGATATGTCAAAACCTTGTATATGTGTCCCGATATTTAAAGTGTGTAAAATAAATAACAGAAATTAAATGACGATAAATAAAATTGCGAGAATATAAATTGCGATATATAAAGTGTAATCAGTTTGCTAGGAACAGTCAGCGTGGATTCTTAACAAAATTCTTCTCATAGTTAATTTTTTTGTTTTCTAACAAATTTTATTTTGTCCAATGTTTTCTTCATTATGCCACTTGTTGGATTCTGGTAAGTCAAATTCCAAATATGAAATTGAATGAAACTGGTTATTTCGTGGCGAACGGATTCGTATATCTGTGGATGTAAGTAGGATAGTAAATGACCGTTGAATCAGATTCGAAAAATGTACAGTGTAACTTATTAATGTGAAATCTAAATATTCCTCGTGTATTACCTACCCGTTAATATATTTTCACCATTAACAGTTTGTACGAAAGAATTTTTAATTACAATCTTTATGAAAATATATATATACATATATATTTTCTTCAGATATAATCATGGATTTAATGAGTTAATGTGATATTAATCTTATTTAGTTTTCGGTTGGAACTTAGAATAAGTAATCTCTAAAACTTTGGAGATCACGTAATCGCCATGAAGAACGAAAATAATTGATGTAGAACGATAAGTAGTATGATGATTATACTCGAGGTACAGAATGAGATGTTGAGGTATGGATTGTTGACGGTACTAATGTTGTTACCGATGGTACTGTTGATGCTGATGATGTTATTGAAGCTGGTAAATTTTGTACCATATTTTCCAAGGCTACAGCTTGGGCGCGAAGCTCGTTGACTTATTTCTACGGAATGATTGTTGGTAGGAACGAGCGAATGAATAAGGTTTAGAATCTGAGTTGTGATATAGTCATGGTGAGATACTCTGGAAATGAGAGAGAAAATGGTGTTTCGAACAGGTTCGCCGGTAAGTGCTTCAGGTTCATCGCCAAGAAGGAAATTTGGTTGATGGAAAGTATCGCCTTCTTCTCGTTTCCATTGGTTAAGTCGACTACAAACTCATCAGATGAATTAGGGATGGCTGATTGGTTGATTCATTCTGGTGACGCTGCTTCCGGAGCTTAGGTGAAACTCCATGTCAGATTCTGAGGGACTCGAACTAGTGGTGAGTTCCATTTCGTACGATTGAATAAAGGATTTTCGATATAACAATGATTTTCAGCTATCGGATGATATTCTAATTACATAGAATATATATATATATATATATATATATAGTGGACCAATCCATGGATAAACACTAAATGGGGTACAAACGGGATAAGTAAAATTTCAATTTTTTTTTTTAAAAAAAACGATCCTTTAATATGCAAATAGAAGAAAACGAAAAAATTTTAAAAAGTTTTTTAACAAAATCGTTCAAAAATCGATGATGAATGGTAAACATCGATGATGAATGGTAAAAATTGATGATGAATGGTAAAATTAACCATTCATCTGGTTAATTTATCATTCTTTTTGTTCGCGATGAATGATAAAATTAATCAATGCTAAAAAAAAGCAGATGAATGGTTAATTTAACCATTCATCTGTTTATGATGAATGATAAAAAAATAGATGAATTGTTAATTTAACCATTGATCTGGTTTTTTTTAGCATTGATTAATTTTATCATTCATCGTAAACAAGATGAATGATAAATTAACCCGATGAATGGTTAATTTTACCATTCATCATCGATTTTTGAAAGATTTTGAACTTTTTTTTTTATGAAAAAAATTGATTAGAGGTGCATTTTAATGTAGATTTATGAATGTAAAAAAAAAATTCAAAAAAAAAAAATTTTATTTTGCTTATCCCGTTTGTACTCCTTTTAAGCTTATCCATGGATCGTGCCCCTATATATATATATATATATATATATATATATATATATATATATATATATATATATATATATATATATATATATATATATATATATATATATATATATATATATATATATATATATATATATATATATAACAAAAGATTTCGTAGATTACGGAGGAATTTACGGAATATGCCAGGCAAAGTTAAAGTTACAGTAACAGATACGATAAGATATGAATTTTGTCTATACACTATTCATGCAATCAATGCAGTAAAATGTGTCTAGACTAAGACTGATAAGTAAGTGATTCCCTAAGAATGATAAGCAGGTAATTTTCTACACGAAATGATAAGCAAAACTTTTGACATGCAGACACGGTCGAAGTCCAGACTCACTAATGCATCTAAGCAACTATCAGTTAGACACACTAATGCAAAACCTGGTTCTCTAAGACCACCGCTCTGATACCAACTTTAATGACCCGTCCTAATCCATCTGGACAAATACATTACATTTGGTTACATCGCAAGGTGCTTGACCTCTAAATGATACATTTTACAAACATTGCATTCATTTTTAAAAGACAAACTTTCATCACATCGAAAGTTGACGGCATGCATACCATTTCACAATATATCCAATCTATAAATGACTTGATAATATTCTTGATGGACTCAATGACTCGAATGCAACGTCTTTTGAAATATATGCCATGAATGACTCCAAGTAATGTCTCTAAAAGAAGCAAATGCACAGCGGAAGATTTCTTTAATACCTGAGAATAAACATGCTTTCAAATGTCAACCAAAAGGTTGGTGAGTTCATTAGTTTATCGTAATCAATCATTTCCATAATTATAATCGACCACAAGATTTCATTTGTTCAATTATCATACACTCGCAAGTGTTTAAAATTCATTCATATGGATTGAACACCTGGTAACCTACATTAACAAAATGCATCTAGAATATCCCTAAATATATAAACATCGAAGTACTAAAGCAGTTCAAATTCTCTGACTGGGCTTGTCAAGGCCCATAGATCTATCTTTAGGATTCGCGTCAATTGTTGCAATTATAATAAACACCAATTCTTAGGCTACCAAGTTCAACAAGGGCGATATCTGGTATAACAATTCAACCATAGAATGTAGTTTCAGTTACTTGTGTCTATTTCGTAAAACAGTTATAAAAACGCATGTATTCTCAGTCCCGAAAATATATATTGCAAAAGCATTTAAAAAGGGAGTAAATGAAACTCACAGTACTATATTTGTAGTAAAAATACATATGACGATATTGAACAATGCGATTTTTGGCCTCGGATTCACGAACCTATATCATTTGTATATTTATTAATATACATAGTTGTAATCGAATAATATATATATAATCTATTAGTTATCTACTTTTTATATTAATAATATATGTATGTTTCATATATTTATTTTATATATGAATATATTAATTTTATTATGTTATATGTATAATATATATATATCGTTTGTTTGTTAAATATAGTAATTATAATAATACCAAGATATTATTTGTAATGGTAAAAATGATAATAATGATAGTACCTAATGTTACTAATAAAGATATTAAAGTTAATAATTTTTGTTAATAATAATATTGATGATAGTTTTTGTTTGTAAATCTCATAATGTTAATATTTGTAGTTTTTGGTAAAATGAATAATTTAGTAATAATGATAGTGAAAATAATAATTTTTTACATTAGTACATAATACTTAATAATAATGATTATAACAATCATATTATTAATGGTAATCTTATTATTAATAATTTTGTTAATAATAATAATAATAATAATAATAATAATAATAATAATAATAATAATAATAATAATAATAATAATAATAATAATAATAATAATAATAATAATAAATCTACAATGATACTAATACTAATATTAATCCTAATAATAATAGTTTATATTATTTTCATAATAACAATTATAATAATATGTCTAATCATAATAATACTTATATTGATATTAATAACACTAATAATCATGAATAATACTTAATGATTTTACATAATAGCAAAATGATGATAATAATAATATTAACAATAATGATAAGCGTAATAATGATATTAATCATAATAATCATAATAACATTACAAATAATAATAATAATAATAATAATAATAATAATAATAATAATAATAATAATAATAATAATAATAATAATAATAATAATAATAATAATAATAATAATAATAATAATAATAATGAAAATACTAATAATAATACTAATAATATTTGGTGATATTACTTAATAATAACTTAAATGATAATAATAATAATAATCATATCATAAGTTTTAAAATAATAATAACAATTTATAATAACAATAACAATAAAAATAATAATAATAATAATAATGAAAATGATAATAATAATAAAACTAAATGAAAAGTGAACTACCTTCAATGAAATAAGCCTAAAAAAAATATTCTGCCTAATCATGGACTAGAACCCAAGACCACTCGTTTAACCCGCTAACACCCTAACCATTGCTCCATTCCTATTTTTCTGGAATTAAACCTATCTAAATATATATAACCCATTTTTAATGTCTTTCCTTTCTTCTTCAATTTAATCCGTCCACCAGCGTGTCCTATTCCCAACCAAATCGAAAACTTAAGGTTTGAATCAAAATTTGAAACTTCGTTATGACTGACCTATAATGATTCCATTCGTTCAGTTAATCAAAAAAAAATTTTAAATAAAAAATTAAACCTGCTGCAGTCGTGTATAACTCAAGAACAACTCAAAGTCAAATTTTGAAATTTTGACAGTTTTAGACAAAGATTACAACATGAAAAATGTTTCAAATCCTTCTTAGAAACTCTCTGAATCATTAATTTGAATTTAAACATCAATAAGAATACGAATTTTATGTTTATAAAAAAGTTTGACTTTTTATATAAAAAGTTTGACTTCAAAATTCGTATTCAATATAGAAATCTGGATTTTCATACCTTACAGATAGTTTAAACGACTCAATCCTAACAACACTGCACTTCTAATTTTTGAAATTCATTAAGGATTCGAGCTGTTTGAAAAATTAAATCAAGAACAGGGCATAAACCTGTTTTCTTGAATTTTCTTTATTAAAATCAATCAATTTAAAGCAGATAAAAATATAAGTTGATAATGAGAATGTGAAATTGATTGAGTGTCATCCAAATTCTGGATTAAAGGCTTTGTTTTATATCGATTGCATCGACAGAAACTATTTTTGCTTAGTACAAAAATAAATAAATAAAAAAATAAAGTGAGATTGTGATTCCTCAATAATTTGTACGATCGATTGTGTGTTTAACTTATCCAGAGACAGAAAACAAAGTTTGTTAGAATTTGATTAAGGTAGGAACGAATTTTTGAATGTAGATATACGATTATATATAATATGTATTATTAAATAATTAAATATATATTAATACTAATAATAATTATATAAATAATAATCCTAATAATAAAATTAATAATAATGATAATAATATCAATAATTTATAATAAATTTATTAATATTACTATTAATAATTAGATTAATAATAATTATATTAACATTGAATGATATTAACTAAAATTAATAATAATAATAATATTATTACTGTTAATAATTTGTATTTATATATCCAGTGACCAAAATTTAAACTTAATCTTTATATGATAACATTATCCCGACATGATAAGCAATAAATTTTGACAAGTTTTAAAATTTTTGAAATGAGTTTCATACAAATAATTGACCAACCATTTGTTCGACGATTCACGAACGTCATAACTTGTATTAAATATATACTTATGTATATATATGGATATATAGATTATATCTAACTTGAATATATGATAGTTAAGTATCTCATTAAGTATATTAATAATGGGTTATATATATATAAATTGAGACTACTAACTTAAGGGTTTCGAAAACAATATATATATGTAACATTTAACGACATAATAACCTTTATGTTAAAATGAATATATATGTATTGTATTATTATGTATTAATACACTTTTGAAAGACTTAAATACATATATTAACATAAGTATATTCAACAAAGATAGCTATACTCGTATTCTCATTCTATTTCCTCATGAATTCTATTCGTATTTGTATGGTATTTTTACCCGTCTAATACGCAGCTTATAGATGTATAACTATTGAAAAATACACTCCTTAGCAGCCCCATTTTTGGATCCTAGCATATTTTGTCTTGTTAATGAGTCATGAGACAAAAACTCACAAGTTTACTAACTATTTTGGCAACATATGACTCCATTATTAACTTAAAATTCGTCCATATGTACCACCCCTTTTTTCCATTCCATTTTCTCATTCTTTACTCCAAATTACTCTCTCAAAATACTTCTATCTTCATACTAGATCATCACCAAGCATTTTCCTCATCATCTAGCTTCAAAATCAAGGTAGAACACTTCTTAAAACTCTTGTTAAATTCCTACTCTATTGCTATCTTAATAAGTTTATAAAACTTGTAAAAACTAGAACTTGTTTTTGTGGAAACCAAGCATGTTTATAAACTAATGTAACCTTACTAACTTGACTTTAAAAACACTTATTTATATGTATTATGACATTATATTAAGTTATTATAAGAATTTATAACTTGTATATATGTATAACACCTTAGAACTTAATATACAACAATTGGTCTCTTTCGGTTCTTGAAAACTGTTTTGACACACGAATTTAAAAGCTATCTTAAACTTTGTTTTAGAGCATATAACTCTGGATATATGTTAATAAATATGAATCAAGATTTTTGTAATTTTTTCATGATTTTAGACGAAGTGAATGTATTTTTCAAAAATTCATTAGTTGACTGATGACAGATTTTATCCGAATCTGTCCACCGTTACAAGTTAACGGCATAAGCCTAACTTTGACTATGAAACAAAAAATTTTCGATTATGTTTTGAAAACACAACATATTAAGGAGTCTCCAGCAACTTGATTCATTAAAAACCATGTATTAACAAATAATTTATGAACCAAAAGATTTGGCTAAGATTAATGTTGTATGCTTAATCAATCTAACTAGAAAACTATGCTAACTAAGACATGGGCTATTTTCCTTGTTAACACCTGTTAGTGTATATGTTAATAACTAAAAATAGAAGGAAAATTAAAAATATTGAGTTTAGCTATTTTTCATAGCCTACGGACTGTTCCTATGACGAATTATTGAACTGTGCGGACAGATTTACGCACCTGTGACAAAATGAAATTTTAACTAACCTCAAATCTGATTCAAAACATATGCCGATTATGGCTGGTTATAGGACTTAAATACCTTTCCAATGATGGCTCTTACACCTATAGAAGTCGAACACACTATGAGATATACCTATCGGGAGTTGACTATTTAAAATCAGGAAATCTATATAAGATTTAAAATAAGACTAACAACTAATTATTAACTTAAACAAGTAAAAATATTATATAATTAATATATAAACTTGTTTTATAATTATTATATGTTAATAATATTATTTAATATATATAATTGATATAGGTTCGTGAATCCGAGATAAACCATGCACTTGTTCAGTGCCGTCATATACATAATTGCTACGAAATACAGTATAGTGAGTTTCATTTGCTCCCTTTTTAAATGCTATTGCATTATATATTTTTGGGCTGAGAATACATGCGTTATTTTTATAACTATTTTACGAAGTGGACACAAGTACTAAAAACATATTCTACATTGAGTTGTACCACTTTGCATATTTTTCCCTAATAGGTTGGTAACTAATATTTACATGTTGTAAGAACATGTAAGCGCGAATCCTATTGATAGATCTATCGGGTTTGACAACCCCAACCGGGCTAGTCGCTCTAGTATCGTAAACGGTTGAATAGGACTTCGTTTTTACTACACTTGGTACAGTGTAGGGAGATTTCATAATAAAGGGAATATGCCACATTAATTGTTAAGTATGGTTACCAAAGCGCTCAACAACTTATAGAATACTTTTATACACTTGCGAGTGTACGGATATTTATGGAAACTGAAACCTTGTGGTCTATTACTATTACGGAAATGATTGATTATGATAAACTAATAAACTCACCAACCTTTTGGTTGGCACTTTAAAGCATGTTTATTCTCAGGTATTAAAGAAATCTTCCGCTGTGCATTAGCTCATTTTAAGGATATTACTTGGAGTCATTCATGAAATACTTTGAAAGACGTTGCATTCGAGTCGTTGAGTTCATCAAGATTAATATTAAGTCAATTATAGTTGAATGTAATATGAAATGGTATGCATGTCGTCAATTTTTGATATAAAGAAAGTTTGTTTTTTAAAAACGAATGCAATGTTTGTAATATGTATCATATAGAGGTCAAATACCTCGCGATGTAATCAACTATTGTGAATTGTTTATAATGTATATGAACGGGTCATTTCAGTTGGTATCAGAGCGGTGGTCTTAGCGAACCAATTCTGCATTAGTGTGTCTAACTGATAGTCGTTAGGATGCATTAGTGAGTCTGGACTTCGACCGTGTCTGCATGTCAAAAGTTTTGCTCATCATTTTTGTTGAAAATTACCTGCTTATCATTCTTAGTCTAGACACATCTTATTGCATTGATTGCATGAATAGTGTATAGATAAAATTCATATCTTAGCGTATCTGATAATTCATATTTTAGCGTATCTGTTACTGTAAACTTTGCCTGACATAATGTAACGACCCGTCCTAATCCACCTGGACGAAATCATCTTGTCCGAAATTATCTATCTCTTCGTGTTTTCTGTATTCCATTATATTGGAAAACTTCTATAAAATCTAAGTATAAATTATGAATGAATTGTGGAGAAGTGTTGGGAATTGAAGCATGGGTTAGTATAATATAATGGCGCTCGGCCAACGTGATTATATTACAGTAAGTCATGCTGAGTTTCTAATGGAACGTGATAAAGAATCACAGATCATACCTTTATCATGAACCATGTTACATAACTCTTTCATTCTACTTAACCTCTGAACATATCAAGAAAATATATTCTTGATAGTTCCATCCTTAGGGATTCTGGTAATTTGACAAATCAAATCGTGCTGTTACCTTTCTTTTCTACATAGTATATTATGATCATTCAAAATTTCCTACATATGAATTCTGAACCATTACTTGAGAAAAGTAACCAAAAGCATGAAGCTCCAAAATAGAAAGGGGGTATAAATCGCAGTAAATAAGAGAGCGTATTAACTGTGGATGACAATAATTATAGGAGACAGAAGCAAGGACATTGAAATATAAGGGAAGATATAAAACCCAACAACAACGTAGAAATTACAAACCGTGTATATCAATGTTTATCGCAATATAAAGACACGGGGGAATTAAAAACACTATAACCCCAAGTGCGAAGTAGAAGAAAGCAGATTCCTCCGGTGGAGGTTGGAAAAGGAGAATGATTGTTGCAAAAATAAGGATAAGGACAAGGATTAGAACGGGATTAAGCATTTTCACAATCTTTTGGATGTATGAACTAAGAAAGAAAGTATAGGAATGGTGAAAATAATGGAACGGAAGAAGTTCATTTATAATGGAAATATCCGACAGAACAATCGAGGTAGATAACCGCTATTAATTAAAAGAAATCTTCATTCCCATAAATCCCGAAGAATTAGATCTTATTCAGATTTCAAAATATTTTCTTTAAATCCCTTAAATTTCAGAAATCCACCGTGACAACGTCAAAAGTTAAATCTCCATCTCGATCTTTTGTGATAGCTCCACTCATACGATTCAAGTAATCGAATTGTTTTATCCATATTACTCAATGATGATAAAACTCTATTTATCAATTCATATTTGTCATGAAAACATTTTTATTGTTAGCCATGACGACCTCGATCAAATTTCGGGACGAAATTTCTTTAACGGGTAGGTACTGTCACGACCCGGAATATTTCGACTAATTTTAAATCAAATTCTCGATACGATTTAATATTTTTGACACGATAAGCAAAGTCTGTAAGGTTAAGTCTCAAAAAGTTTGAACTGTTTCATATATTCAATTGACCTTCAACTGCTCTCGACGATTCACGAACCATTAATTATAAATAGATATGTGTGCATGTATATATAAATAACAAATCGAAATATAATTTGAAGTGTTATATGTTGTTATTAAAAATTTATAAAATGAAAATAGAATATAGGTTGTCAACACTCATTAAGCCCGAAGTCTATATCGACATTTTAAAGGTGTCAACTGTACCTTAAACATGTACACGCTAATCATCATATTAAGATCATCATTTTTATAATTTAAGCAACAAAATATTATTATTATCACTAATAATATCCTAGTTAAAAGTGTCATTAATTTTATGGTCACTGTTGTTAGGATTATTAGTAACTTTTATTATCATATTTATTTATATAATTAATATTATTAATAGGATTTTTATTTTTGTATTATTATTAATAAAAATTATCCATATATTTATATATTTATTAGTTAATAAAAAATTAATTAAAAATAAATAATAAAAATCATAAAGATTGTACTAGTTTGTTACCAGTCCTAATCGAATGTACCTTTAAATTCTATATATCTTGTAATGGATTCCATATGTCAATTATAATTCACACATCCAAACAAAAGTTGTTTTGGGTCATTATCTACTTTCAATTAATTCCTATTATTGATTGGTAAACTGTCGACCTTAATTACTACATAATCAACCATTTCAAGTTCTTGAGAAAATGCATTAGACTTCTTATTATCATTATCAAAAACAACCACCTTGGAAATTTTTTTTTTTACAACTCGACACATAAACAACAAATATCTTCTTCATTGTTCGAACACCACAACTACTTGTCTACCCCATGCTGCTGCTATCGTGCTTCCTTTTCAAACAACCACCATCACTGCTATGGATACTCAAAAGATGACTGTTATTCTTTCTCTCTTTTGTTTTCACGACTACCACCAACATGACCACCTTCCATCACCTATATCACCTTGAACACCACCACCACCACCGTGAACTTCTGCAACCATCACAAACTGCTGCTAGGCTTACTGTTTCCTATTTCACTACCACAATCACCATCGAACCCAAACAACGTCCTGAATCATGTCCTTATTCTGTCTTAATCACAACCGAATACCACCACCATTACCATCTACATATATACATATTTGTTACTTGTTTTCCTCCCCAAAACCACAACACCATTAAAACTTTGATCTTGATTTCATGCTACTGCAATTTGTTTCTGTCTTTGCAGTCGGGTTCGCCAACAAAAACTCAACAAAAAAACCACTGCTCGTTTATTTCTTCTACAACCTAAAATACCACACACAAACTGTCATCATTACGGCTGCTGTATACAAGTTGTTTTCTATTTCAGTCATGAGCCACCCAAACAATATCGAACGGTTATTGTCAAATAATCTCATAAATTTTCTTTTTTTCGATTTCTATCATCAAACCACCAAGAACATCTTTAATTGCTGCTACTATTCTATCAAATAAATATACAGAACTTATAAAGGGATTAAAGAAATTAAGAGAATAACAATGAATCGATTACCTAATTGATTAATTGATGAACCGATAATTTGACCGATTGGAGGGAGGACGATTAGCGATGATGATAAAAAAAACTGAAGATGATGAACCAATAAACTATTAAACCTTGTTGATCGATGATTGTTCAACGAACCCTAATTTGTGTTATCATCTTCCCTGCGTGCCCTGCTGTTTCGATCTGTTTTGGGGAGAGAAACAAACCGTGGGTTATATTTATATATTAGGTACTTCGTGTTATTATTTTTAATTATTATTAAATATTATTATTATTATTATTACTATTATTATTTATTCTTATTATTATTATTATTATTATTATTAGTATTATTCTTATTATTGATATTATTATTTTCATTATTATTAAAAGTATTTTTATTAAAATGAGTAAAATTTATCATTTAAAATAATCATCTATATTAAAATTTTCATTAATATTATAAGAATCATTTTTATTATTAAAAATTATCATTATTATTAGAATTATCATTAAAGTTATCATTATTAATATTATCATTATTATTATTAATTTTATCATTATTAATAATACTATCATTATTAATATTATTATTATTATTATTATTATTATTATTATTATTATTATTATTTTCAAATCTAAACATTATTATTATCATTATATTATTTTTATTATTTTTGTTATAATTATTATTTTTACAAACAAAAGATAATTATATAAAGATATATATCTATTACGTATATTATAAGTATAATAATATTAGATTTTTAATATATTAACAAATATAATATTTTTTAATAACGATATATAAACTTGTTTAATTACGATTATATGTTTTAATAGATATACTTGATATAGGTTTGTGAATCCGAGACCAACTGTATACTTGTTTCAATGACGTCATATGTATTTTTACTACAAAATACAGTATGGTGAGTTTCATTTGCTCACTTTTTAATTGCTTTTGCAATATATATTTTTGAGCTGAGAATACATGCGCTGCTTTTATAAATGTTTACGAAATAGACACAAGTACTTAAAAATATATTCTACGTTGAGTTGTACCACTGGCATACTTCCCTGTAGCTTGGTAACTACTATTTACATGTGGTATTGTAAACGCGAATCCTGTTGATAGATCCATCGGGCCTGACAACCCCAACCGGACTGGACGACCAGTATTCAACGGTTGCACAGTACTTCATTTCGGTGACTACACTTGGTACGGTGTAGTGAGATTTCATAATAAAGGGAATATGCGACGTTGATTAAATGTTAAGTATGGTTACCAAGTGCTCAACCACTTAGAGTATTTTTTATTAAAATGTTTATGAATATGAAATCTTGTAGTCTATTAACATATTGAAATGATTGTTATGATAAACCTATGAACTCACCAAGCTTTTGGTTGACACTTTAAAGCATGTTTATTCTCAGGTACGAATTAAGTCTTCTGCTGTGCATTTGCTCAATTTAAGGACATTACTTGGAGTCGATCATCGCAATGGGACCAAATGTTGATGATTTCGTCCAGGTGGATTAGGACGGGTCGTTACACATAATCCGTAAAATCCTCCGTAATCTACGAAACCTTTTGCTCTATATATATAGATATTCTATTTAATTAGAATACCACCCGATAGCCGGAAAATTATTTCATATCAAAAAATCCTTTATTCAATCGTATGAAATGGAATTCGTCATTAGTTCAAGTCCCTCGGATTTCGAAATGGAATCCCACTCAAGCTCCTAAAGCAGTGTGACTGGAATGGATCAACCAATCAACCATCATCTATTCTGGATGAATTGGGGATGGGTTCGTAGCCTCCTTAATCATTGGAGACAAGAAGAAGGCGATCCTTTCCATCCACCACATTGCCCTCTTAGCGAAGAACCTGAAGCACTTACCGGCAAACCTGTCCGAAACACCATTTTCACTCTTATTTCCAGAGTATCTCGTCACAATTATATACTATACCAAATTCTAGATTTTATTTATCCGCTCGTCCGAACCGACAATCACCACGGTGTAATAGAAGAAGTCAACGAGATTCACGTTCGGGTAGTAGCTTTGGAGAATGTGGTGCAAAGATTACAAACACCAGCAGCAGTAGCATCTGTAACATAACCAGTACCACCATCATCATCGCCAACAGTACCATTACCACCCCCAACCTCAACTGCGTCGTAAACCTCAACTTTACAAACTGTCCCACGAGCACCAATGTCATACGCTATGTAGATACCAAGGAATACCAACAACAACAAACGATGAAGTGTTGATTCATAACTTCATTGGAGAAACCCTCCGCAGCGATTATATAATTTCCAAAGTCTTAGAGATTATCTATTCTACCCCTAACCATAAATCAGATGAATAAACCAAAATAGAAACCCTGACAAGAATGGTGCTTGATTTACAAGCTAGACTTGTTTTATCAGTAGCATCAACAGTACCGTTAGCATCCCCAGCACCGTCAGTACCATCAGCATTATCAGTACTTGCAGCACCTATAACATCACAAGCTCCGACAGTTCAAGAATCACCGTGGACATCATTACTAATCAACAACGCGTATAATGAAGTATTAATTACGGTAGTGAAATACTCTGTAAAGATTATGAAATCTCTAATGTTAGAGATTATTCATTTCTAATTCCAGCCTAAGATCAAATGAACTTAATTTAGTATTAACTCATCAAATCTGTATTACATCTGAAGAAAATATATATATATATATATATATATATATATATATATATATATATATATATATATATATATATATATATATATATATATATTTTCTTAAAGACTGTAATAAAATTCTCTGGTACAAAACATTATTTGTGAAAAAAAAAAATTAACGGGTAGGTAATACTCGAGAGATATATATAAATTCACAATTAATATGTTACATTCTTCGAATCTGATTCAGCAATCATCAACTATATATACATTCTTTTATAGAAATCAGAACAACTATACTCATTCAAAATCTAATTACATATTCCGATATTGAAATCTCGGAATTCAATTCGAGATATAACCGAAATCATCACTCTTAGATTCTTACATCTTTCAAAGCTATATTTTGACTTCAAAACTGTGTTAGAACATCATATGTATATTAACGATTACAATCTGTGTTCAAATCCTCCGAAATTCCTGGAGACACTTCAAATAATGAACAATTAAGATGATGATCCAACCACATATTACCCACAGTCTTGCACCTGAAAATCCCTCGAAACCAAAGTCATAGTTTAACACGTATCCGTGTCAGACCCTTTGGCATTTATTAGCTAAAATAATTTTTCAATTCCTTTTCAAAATAGACAGTTTTGTCACAGCTCCAGCAAGTCAACTTCAACTTTTCAGTCGAAACATCCTTATTATAACCTTGATATATATGTTGCCCTTTCTCCATCGTTACCGGGGATTATGTCCCACCACATTAGCAATAAAATTACCAACAACTTCACTGATCTTTGACTTTCCAAAAAGTCATTATATTTATCGAAACCCCATCATTTACTCATCAACATCTTGTAACAAGAATTTTCATACCAATTAATGAGAACCAGCAATAAGTATTTTGAAATCTCGCAGCATGTATACACCAACAGTTATATGTGTACATATAACGTCTATCTCCAAGACTTACATACTTTGAATGTGAAGTTTCTGAAAAACACCCTAAACCGCGAACCAGTTCTCCAAATTTTGGAAAAATGCTGATGAAGCAGCAAAAACTATAAACGACCTTAACAGTCAAAAGTTTGATGATAAAGAATAGTGTGTTAGCAAGGCTCAGAAAAAGAGAAGGTTTGAAACTGGAAAAAGGATTGAGCAAACTATGAAGGAGACTGTGGAAAAATTACAAAGATGAAATCTACCTTTAAAGAATCCAAATGATTCAGTGTCTGCTGAAATCCTTAGCAATTACCTTGCTCTTTACTTTAAAACCCTTGCGGATGATATTCTTCATCATCCTCTTATCTTAAATATTCTAAGATATCATCGTATCTTTCATTATAAATATCCTCCATATTTCTGAAGATATTTTCATAACTATTCTTAACTGAAATCTTTTATCTTTCCTCGATATCAGTATTACATCAGAAAGGAAACTATTTTAGTTTCTAAATTCTGAAACCTTCGAGTGTAAAATATGAATGTTTTGGAAGTAGTGTTGGGAACTGAAGCATGAGTTAGTATAATATAATGACACTTGTTTAACGTGATTATATTACAGTAAGTCATGCTGAGTTTCTAATGGGACATGACGATTCACAGACCATATCATCATCATGTGCCATGTTACATGACTCTGGTATTCTATTAAACCTCTAAAAATATCAAGAAAATATTTTCTTGATAATTTAGTCTTTACCAGGATATTCTGGTAATTTGACAAATCAAGATCGTGCCATTTCAATTTCTCTCTTAGAACATTAGTCATTGTTCATTCAAAACTCTATACCTACAAATTTGGGACCATTACTTGCAAAGAGAAAACAAAAGCATGAAGCTCCGAAATAGAAATGGGAGTATAAATTGCAGCAAATATGAGAAAGCATTAACTGTGGATGTCAATGATTATAGAAAGACAGAAGCAGGGATTTCGAAATATAACGGAAGAAATAAAGCCCAACAACAACTTAGAAATTACAAACCGTGTATATCGATGCATATAGCAATATAAAGACACGGGAGAACTAAATACACTAGAAAACCAAGAGTATAGTAGAAGTAAATAGATTCTTCCGGCGGCAGATGAAAAAGAAGAATGACAGATATGAAAGTTATGAGTATATCAAGAATCAGAACTGGATGGAGTATATTGATGAATGCTTTAAAGTATGAATTGAGGGAGGAAGAATAGAAGGTATGAGCTGTGGAAATAAGGAAATGAAGAGGGTGAATTTATACTGAAATATCCGACAGGGCAATCAAAACAGATTATCGCATTTAACCAAAGAGGATCCTAATTTCCTTAATTTCTGAACAATCAAATCTTATTTAGATTTCGAAGATTTTCTTCTAAAATTCCTTGAATTCCAAAAATCAACCGTGGCTACGTCACCGGATAAGACGAACATGTATTTACTCATTTTCACTCTTTTGCGATAGCTTCACTCGTACTCTTCACAAAATCAAATTGATTTATCTATATTACCCAATGATGATAAAACTCTAATTTTCAGCTCTTATGTGTCATGAAAACATACTTATTGTCAGCCATGACGATCCCAATCAAATTTCGGGACGAAATTTCTTTAACGGGTAGGTACTGTGACGACCCGAAAATTTCCGACCAAAATTTAAACTTAATCATTATATGATAACATTATTCCGACATGATAAGCAATAAATTTTGACAAGTTTTAAAACTTTTGAAATGAGTTTCATACAAACAATTGACCAACCATTTGTTCGACGATTCACGAACGTCATAACTTGTATTAAATATATACTTATGTATATATATGGATATATGGATTATATCTAACTTGAATATATGATAGTTAAGTATCTCATTAAGTATATTAATAATGGGTTTTATATATATAAATTGAGACTATTAACTTAAGGGTTTCAAAAACAATATATATATATATATATATATAACATTTAATGACGTAATAACCCTTATGTTAAAATGAATATATATGTATTGTATTAAGATGTATTAATACACTTTTGAAAGACTTAAATACATATATTAACATAAGTATATTCAACAAAGATAGCTATACTCGTATTCGCATTCTATTTCCTCATGAATTCTATTCGTATTTTTATGGTATTTTTACCCGTCTAATACGCAGCTTATAGATGTATAACTATTGAAAAATACACTCCTTAGCAGCCCTATTTTTGGATCCTAGCATCTTTTGTCTTGTTAATGAGTCATGAGACAAAAACTCACAAGTTTACTAACCATTTTGGGAACATATGACTCCATTATTAACTTAAAATTCGTCCATATGTACCACCCCATTTTTCCATTCCATTTTCTCATTCTTTACTCCAAATTACTCTCTCAAAATACTTCTATCTTCATACTAGATCATCGCCAAGCATTTTTCTCATCATCTAGCTTCAAAATCAAGGTAGAAAACTTCTTAAAACTCTTGTTAAATTCCTACTCTATTGCTATCTTAATAAGTTTATAAAACTTGTAAAAACTAGAACTTGTTTTGGTGGAAACCAAGCATGTTTATAAACTAATGTAACCTTACTAAATTGACTTTAAAAACACTTATTTATATGTATTATGACATTATATTAAGTTATTATAAGAATTTATAACTTGTATATATGTATAACACCTTAGAACTTAATATACAACAATTAGTCTCTTTCGGTTCTTGAAAACTGTTTTGACACACGAATTTAAAAGCTATCTTAAACTTTGTTTTAGAGCATATAACTCTGGATATATGTTAATATATATATGAATCAATATTTCTGTAATTTTTTCATGATTTTAGACGAAGTGAAAGCATTTTTCAAAAATTCATTAGTTGACTGATGACAGATTTTATCCGAATCTGTCCACCGTTACAAGTTAACGGCATAAGCCTAACTTCGACTATGAAACCAAAACTTTTCGATTATGTTTTGAAAACACAACATATTAAGGAGTCTCCAGCAACTTGATTCGTTAAAAACCATGTATTAACAAATAATTTATGAACCGAAAGATTTGGCTAAGATTAATGTTGTATGCTTAATCAATCTAACTATAAAACTATGCTAACTAAGACCTGGGCTATTTTCCTTGATAACACCTGTTAGTGTATATGTTAATAACAAAAATATTGAAGTAAAATTAAAAATATTGAGTTTAGCTATTTTTCATAGCCTACGGACTGTTCCTATGACGAATTATTGAACTGGGCGGACAGATTTACGCACCTGTGACAAAATGAAATTTTAACTAAACTATACTTTGATTCAAAACATATGCCAATTATGGCTAGTTATAGGACTCAAATACCTTTCCAATGATGGCTCTTACACCTATAGAAGTCGAACACACTATGAGATATACCTATCGGGAGTTGACTATTTAAAATTAATTAATCTATATAAGATTTAAAATAAGACTAACAACTAATTACTAACTTAAACAAGTAAAAATATTATATAATTATTATATAAACTTGTTTTATCAATATTATATGTTAATAATATTATTTAATATATATAATTGATATAGGTTCGTGAATCCGAGACAAACCATGCACTTGTTCAGTGCCGTCATATACATAATTGCTACGAAATACAGTATAGTGAGTTTCATTTGCTCCCTTTTTAAATGCTGTTGCATTATATATTTTTGGGTTGAGAATACATGCGTTATTTTTATAACTGTTTTACGATATGGACACAAGTACTAAAAACATATTCTACGTTGAATTGTACCACTTTGCATATTTTTCCCTAATAGCTTGGTAACTAATATTTACATGTTGTAAGAACATGTAAGCGCGAATCCTATTGATAGATCTATCGGGTTTGACAACCCCAACCGGGCTAGTCACTCTAGTATCGTAAACGGTTGCATAGTACTTCATTTTTACTACACTTGGTACAGTGTAGGGAGATTTCATAATAAAGAGAATATGCCACATTAATTGTTAAGTATGGTTACCGAAGCGCTCAACAACTTATAGAATACTTTTATACACTTGCGAGTGTACGGATATTTATGGAAACTGAAACCTTGTGGTCTATTACTATTACGGAAATGATTGATTATGATAAACTAATGAACTCACCAACCTTTTGGTTGACACTTTAAAGCATGTTTATTCTCAGGTATTAAAGAAATCTTCCGCTGTGCATTAGCTCATTTTAAGGATATTACTTGGAGTCATTCATGACATACTTTGAAAGACATTGCATTCGAGGCATTGAGTTCATCAAGATTAATATTAAGTCAATTATAGTTGAATGTAATATGAAATGGTATGCATGTCGTCAATTTTTGATGTAAAGAAAGTTTGTCTTTTAAAAACGAATGCAATGTTTGTAAAATGTATCATATAGAGGTCAAATACCTCGCGATGTAATCAACAATTGTGAATCGTTTATAATGTATATGAACGGGTCATTTCACATTATATATATATATATATATATATATATATATATATATATATATATATATATATATATATATGTAATTATTTTAATAATAGTTTGATTATTCTAAGTATTATTTTACATTATAACTTTCAATTAAATTAAAGTATACTTTATTAATTCAAAATACTATATATATACATATATTTATATTTATATAATATATATACATATTTATTTACAAGCAATTGTCCGTGAATCTTCGGTAACAGTCGAAGGGTAGTTGTCATCCATGTAAATAGTTCAATAATTCTTAGACTCAACATTACAGACTTTTCTTATCGTGTCGAAATCATATAAAGATTAAGTTTAAATTTGATCGAAAATTTCTGGGTCGTCACACGTAGAGATCAAGTCAGGGTAATTAAAACGCAAATAAACACGAGACTCCCCTTTGAAGACAAGATTGTAGTGGAAGACAAAAGAAGAAACCCTAATTTTGAGTTTCTTTCGAAGATCTTCTGTAAACAAACCAATCGAGTCCAAAACACGTTTTATTGAACACAATAGAAGCAACAAATCTTGAAGAATCAGTTGAAGAACAGAAACCCTAACACCTTGTAAACACAATCGGAAACCAGATCCAGACGAATAACACCTTGCCGCTCTGATACCATGTAAAGAAACACAGATTTACAAGAACATAAACGAATAAATCAACAAATATTAACCAGATTCAAACAATCTTCAATCATTCACACTTGATTACAGAACAATAAAGAAATCTCTCACAAAACGAACTACAAATCTTCTAAAACATAATGTTTATGAAGATGAAGACAATACAGAATCAATCTCAATGCTAAATCAAGATGATTAACAATTGAGAGAAAGAGGCAGTAAACCCTAGAATGATAATGTTGAGAGAAAATAAGATGCAGAATGTGTGAATCATAAATAAATTAAATGGGAAAGGGTATATATATTTTCTGGAAGAAAATATTACACTTTAGCCCCTTGACTTCTTTTCTTTAGACTTGAGCCCAAAAATAATCTTGATGTCATAACACAAGTTGTGTTTTTATCACTTCAGCCACATAAATTAAAAACTACAACAATAGAACAACATCAACTTCAAAAACTTGATCGGCAAACTCTTTACAGCAACATCCACTCAACAAAGCAACCATAAACAAGAACCTGCACATTCTCATCATAAAGAATAAGGACAACTAACATACATTATAAGAAATTAGATTGAAGAATATAAATGATATTTATATTTTAACATCCTCCCTCAATCTAATTTCTAAAAAAAGTCAATAAGTTTAAGATTATCACAAATAAATTTGTGTGAACTAACACCCAACCCTTTTGTAAAAATATCTGCTAATTGTTTAGCAGACTCAATGTTAAAAATTTTAATTGCACCACTAGAACATTTATCTCTGACAACATGCAAATCTATTTCAAAATGTTTTGTCCTCTCATGAAAAACAGGGTTGGCTGCAATTTGAATGGCAGACTTATTATCACAGTACAGACTAACAAGAAGAAGATTATTAACATTTAAATCTGTTAAAACATTAATAATCCACAAAATTTCACAAGTAACAGCATCCATGGCTCTGTATTCAGATTCTGTTAATGATCTGGATACAGTAGCTTGTTGCTTACTTTTCCAAGAAACTAAAGAACCACAAAAGAAAACACAGAAACCTGTAACATATCTTCTAGATAGAAGATACTTACCCCAGTCAGCATCTACATAAGCAGTTAAAGACATAGGTTCATTCTTGGAAATCAACACACCATTACCCGGAGACCCTTTAAGATATCTCAAAATTCTGAAAGCTAAATTTAAATGTGACATTTGAGGAGCATGCATAAATCTACTTAAACACTGTACTGCAAAAGCAATATCTGGTCTAGTAGATGTTAGATAAAGAAGTTTTCCAACTAACTTTTGATATTGTGTGATATTTGACAAAAGTTTATCATGATCATCAGGTTCAGTGTTAAGCTTATGATTAAAATCCATTGGAGTAGACACTGGTTTACTATCCAAAAGACCAAATTAATTTATAAGTTCAATGCAATATTTTCTTTGAGATAAAAAAATACCTTGATCATTCTTTAACACTTCAATACCTAAAAAATTCTTCAACTCTCCTAAATCTTTAATAAGAAACTTTGTTTTAAGATATTTTTTAAATTTATCAATTTCACATTCATTATTACCTGTGATAATAATATCATCAACATAAACAAGTAATGCAAGAAAGACACCATCCTTATTTTTAAGAAACAAAGAATAGTCACTGATACTTTGAACAAAATCATTTTCTTTTAAAGCTAGAGTTAACTTTTCATTCCATTGCCTTGGAGCTTGCTTTAAACCATATAAAGATTTTATTAATTTACAAACTTTAGTTTCATTTTTAGAATAGTAACCCTCAGGAAGTTCCATGTAAACCTCTTCATACAAGTCTCCATATAAAAAAGCATTACTGACATCAAGTTGAAACAACTTCCAATTATTTTGAATAGCTAAAGTAATCAAACACCTAACAGAAATCATTTTAGCAACAGGAGAAAAAGTCTCATCAAAATAAATACCTTCTCTCTGACTATAACCTTTAGCCACTAACCTAGCCTTAAATCTTTCTATCTCTCCAGTAGACTTATATTTGATTTTATAAATCCATCTACAACCAATGGGATTTCTCCCTTCAGGAAGATTAGTCAATATCCAAGTATTATTTCTAAGTAAGGCTTCCATTTCATCATTCATTGCACTAATCCACCTAGGATGTTGTGCAGCCTCATGATAGTGTTTAGGTTCAAAACTTTTATTTAAACTAGATGTGAAACAGAAATTATCTTTAGACAGATATGAATAATTAACCACATTATGCAAACTATATTTCACTTTAGAATTCATAACAAAATCATTAAACTTCTTGTGCAAAATAGAAGATCTTTCAGATCTTCTAAGAGAAATTGTATCAGCGGGAACATGTCTACTTGATGTAGAAGGTTCAAAAATAGAATTTTCATTTTGAGAATTGCCCTCAGGGAATTAATGACTAATATCACCACTACCAGATGCATCGTGAGTACCATCATCATCAACACTTGTATCACTTCTCAAAGGAGAATGAGTTTGTGGAGATGATGTTGCAACATCATGAACACTGGGATTAAGAGATCTCCCTTCATCACTGGGACTTAAAGAACTTTGAGCATTAGAATTTTCAGGATAAAAAAGATCAAAAAAATTTGTTTGATTTAAATCAGAATCAGAATTATTTTTTGTTTTGTTTGTTTAAAAGTTTAAAAGGAAAATATCTTCATAAAACCTAACATCTCTTGAGAAAAACATAACTTTACTGTCCAAGCTCCAGTACTTATAACCATTTTTCTCATTTGAATATCCCATAAAAACACATTTTTCAGATCTTTCAGAAAATTTATCAAGAACATTTAAAATTTTTACAAAACAAAAACACCCAAAGCTCTTAAAATGGGAGAAATTTGGTTCAACACCAAAAAGTTTTTCATAAGAGGACATTCCTGCTAACACCTTGGTGGGTAATGTGACGACCCGGGAATTTTTGACCAAATTTAAACTTAATATTAATATGAATTCGACATGATAAGCAAAGTCTGTAATGTTGAGTCTCAAAACTTGTGAACTATTTTCATGGATTCATTTAACCTCTGACCGAACCCAACGATTCACGAACATTTAATTATAAATAGATATGTGTGTATATATATAAATAATAATTGGAAATATAATTTTAAATATTATATGTTGTTATTATTAAAAATTAATTATGTAAAATAAAATAAAAATATGATATTATGATAATCATTATTTAAAATATATCTTTATATATAAAGAAAATATATATTAACCATATATTTTGTGATTTTGAATCTATTTAATAAACGACAGTAACACTCAATTGTCATTCGATGGATATTAAGCAAGTTAAATTCAAACTTATGTAATTTTAAAATAAACGGTGATACGAAAATGAGTTCTATAAATTTTAGGCTTATTAAAAATGTATTTAGGAACTATTTATTAAGTTTTAACATTTTTTTTCTATTTTACCCAGTTGCGAGAGGGACAGTTGATGTAATTTTTATTTAATAAAATAATGATCAAATTTTATACCATAATGACCAAAATAAATAAAACTAATTAGTTTAAAAATATGGGATTTTTTAAAGACTTTTATCCGCCACTGATTAACAACGGACACGAAATACTATTCCTAATAAAACTGTCGGTAGTATCCTTCCAAATTCGATGGCCACTATATGTGCAAATGAATGATTCATGTATATTGTTTCTTAAAAGTTAATTCACATAATTTTGTTTGATTGTTATTATTATATTATAATTATTATTATTATATTATTATTATTGAGATTGAGAATTCACGGTGTGAATACTATATCTTTTCTTTCAATTTGATCTTTTCTTCCAATTTGACAACTGTATTTTATATATGTAAATATGACTAACATTATGATATTAACGTCCACTCATATTTTCCCCATATTTCAACCTTTCTTTTCATTCAATCAAATCATATCCATCCACCTTGTCTGAACGTTAGAAATTATATATTATTGTAATCGTTATAGCCATACAAAATTTAATCATAGCTCCACTAATTGTGGATATACATATATGCACTATAACTGATAGGAAACAAGGTATATCTATATTTCATATTATTCAATGAGAAAGGAGAGAACGTTTTAACCATTCTAACATTACTGCTACTAGATTTCTGTTAGCCACCAACACCACTCACGATTGCTACAACTCTTATGTTCATCTCCTTCTTCTTAGACAAATCGTCACCACCCTACAAACCCATTTGCGGTTCTCAATTGTTGCTACTGTCGAAAGCCCAAGATCACCAAACCACGTACCAAAACAAACTACATCATTGAACAACCCTTAAAGTTAACCGAATTGCTTGCTATGTTTCCTGCTCGCTAAGCAATCAAATTGCCAATAATCTAACCATCATGAATTTCCAACACGGGTATATTCAAAGGTAACCCACTATTACTTTGTCACATATTTTTTTTTCTTTCAAAACTTCAACAACAATTAACATTTAAAGTCTTAGATAGAGCTGCACAGTATAACGAATATACTATAACGGAATACATAATAACAACATTACCATGTTTCATGATTTAGACAATAGACCACACTCGACCAACTTAATTCCAGTTCGTCCACCACCACCTTGTTCCCATTTGATTTATCAGATACCACTACCACCGAACTATAAACTCCTTGTTACTACTGCATTTGAACTGCTCATTCTCGTTGCAACTGTGTCTGACCAAATCTACTACCATTAAAACCGTCACCATTAAACCATTATCGAAACTACTGCAGCTAGTTGACTATTCCTGATCAAGTGATACTACTCAGCCCGAAACCAACACTTTCAATCACCTACAGACTATAATCTGATCTATATGCTTCTCTTGCTATTCGGTTAGGTTTTTAAAAAAAATTAATTAAATAAATAAAAATAATAAATAAGTAAATAAATAAATAAAAGAAAAGAAACCAAACTAGGCTGCTATCCAAAATCTGTTTCCTGCCAACTGTCGCTATACTAGTTCTTCTAGTGTTGCTATTGTTGTGTTTCCGTTCCTGGGTTCTATACATGATCTATTCCGGTTATCAACAACCATTACCAGACCTGCAATCACATGTAGCTGCTACATGCTTGCTGTTCTCAATTAGAATTTTCTTTCAATCAAACCTTCCAAATCATTCACCATCACAACCTATTTTGAAACCTTCCTAATGTTACTGATAGTGTTCGATTCAATTAGAAATACAGAAAATTTATAAAGGGACGAAGAAATTAAAAGAATATTAAAGAACCAATTACCTATAACACCAATTATTGAATCGATTACTTGATCGATTGATGGAGGATGATGAAGAACGAGGATGTAGAGGACCAATGATGAAGTTGAACAAGGATGATGACAAATTAATTGACCTGCTATTCAGTGATGTTTGCCGTTTGATTTATCTATTGATGATGATGGATCGATGGTGAACAAGGAACAACCGAACCCTTATTCTGCTACACACTTTCTGTTATAACCCCAAACCTAGCAAACCTGTTGCAGCAAGTCATCGATTATATAAAACAAGGTTGTGTTTAATGGGTTACCAAGGAAAAGCCCAATGCTAAGCAGGCCAATTTTTGACCCACTAACAAATGAACTCACAAGACTAATTTTCACTTATGGTATATTTATTGTTATAATTTTTATAAGTTTCTTTTATGATTGTTATAATTATAATATTTATTATTTATTATTATTATTATTATTATTATTATTATTATTATTATTATTATTATTATTACAACAAATAACATGACTAATATTATTATCAAAATTATTATTATCAATATCATTACTATATCTAATTATTAGTATTATTATCTTTATTTTAGTATTATTATAATTATTAATTTTACAAACAAAAGAGAGTTATATAAATGGTATATTACATACTATACTTTTATATGAAATGTTATTAACTATAATAATAACTAAATTACATATAGTGTATTAATATATTTTAAGATATTATAAGTATTAATATAAACACATATATAAATATTAATATTAATATTAATATTAATACATTATATATATATATATATATATATATATATATATATATATATATATATATATATATATATATACATAACAATAGATTATAATTTAATATTATAATAAATATATATACAACTTTGTTCGATTACAATTATATGTGTTAATATATATAAAAATGATATAGGTTTGTGAATCCGAAGCCAATCTAGGTTTGTGAATCTGAGGCCAATCCTGCATTTGTTCAATGTTGTCATATGTATTTTTACTACAAAATACAGTATTGTGAGTTTCATTACTCCCTTTTTAAATGCTTTTGCAATATATATTTTCGGGACTGAGAATACATGCGTTTTTATAAATGTTTTACGAAATAGACAAAAGTAATCGAAACTACATTATATGGTTGAATGATCGAAGCTGAATATGTCCCTTTTTGCTTGGTAGCCTAAGAATTAGGGAACATCACTAATTTTGAGAATTAGTGCACCCCTAATTGACGCGTATCCTAAAGATAGATCTATTGGGCCTAACGAACCCCATCCAAAGTACTGGATGCTTTAGTACTTCGAATTCGTTTTTATCATGTCCGAAGGATTTCTTGGAATGATAGGGGATATTCTTATATGCATCTTATTAATGTCGGTTACCAGGTGTTCAATCCATATGAATGATTTTTGTCTCTATGCATGGGACGTATATTTATGAGAAATGAAAATCTTGTAGTCTATTAAAATGATGAAAATGAATGATTATGATAAACTAATGAACTCACCAACCTTTTGGTTGACACTTTAAAGCATGTTTATTCTCAGGTATGAAAGAAATCTTCCGCTGTGCATTTGTTCATTTTAGAGATATTACTTAGAGTCATTCATGACGTATTTCAAAAGATGTTGCATTCGAGTCGTTGAGTTCATCAAGATTATAACTAAGTCAATTATAGTTGGATTTATTATGAAATGGTATGCATGCAGTCAACTGTCGATGTAATGAAAGTTTGTCTTTTAAAAACGAATGCAATGTTTGTAAAATGTATCATATAGAGGTCAAGTACCTCGCGATGTAACCAAATGGAATGTATTCGTCCAGATGGATTAGGACGGGTCACTACAGGTGGTATCAGAGTGGTGGTCTTAGCGAACCAGGTCTTGCATTAGTGTGTCTAACTGGTAGCTGTTTAGATGCATTAGTGGGTCTGGACTTCGACCGTGTATGCATGTCAAAAGTTTTGCTTATCATTTCGTGTCGAAAATTACCTGCTTATCATTCTTAGGGAATCACTTGCTTATCATTCCTAGTCTAGACACGTCTTACTGCCTCTAGTGCATAGATAGTGTATAGATAAATTCATATCTTAGCGTATCTGTTACAGTAAACTTTGCCTGACAGCTTCCGTAGATTCCTCTGTAACATATGGGATTTTAGTATTATATATGCATATGTAAATTATGTATTGCAAGGTACTAATCTACATCCTATAATCTATTTCCTAACGAAAATCCTTCATCTGATCATACGAGATGAATCCCTCAACCAGTTCGAGTCCTTCGGATTCCGATAAGCTATTCTAATAGTCGTTCCGACTACTATTCTGATATGGATGTTCACCTAAGCTCCGGAAGCAGCGTCACCAGAATGAATCAACCAATCAGCCATCCCCAATTCATCTGATGGGTTCGTAGACTACTTAATCATTGGAGACAAGAAGAAGGGTATCCCTTTCATCCACCATATTGTCCTCTTGACGAAGAACCTGAAGCACTTACCGGCGAACCTGTCTGTAATACCATTTTCTCGCTCATTTTCAGAGTATCTCATCATGATTATATTCTATCCACAATTCTAAACCATATTAACCCGCTCGTTCTGACCGACAATCATCCCGAAATAATGGAAGAAGTCAACGAACTTCGCGCTCGAATAATCAATCTGGAAAACATGGTGCAAAACCTACCAGCTTCAGCAACAGCACCGGTAACACCAGTACCATCAACAACAACATCTGCAGCACAAACCTCAACATCTCATTCTGTACCTCGAGTATAATCATCGTTCTACATGACATTCTATATCATTTATCTTCGCTCGACATGGCGATTATGTAATCTCTAATGTTTTAGAGATTATATATTCTTGTTCTAACGGTAAATCAAATGAGTTTAATATCATATTGACTCATTAAATCCATGATTACATCTGAAGAAAATATATATGTAAGTATATTTTCATAAAGATTGTAACTAAAAATTCTTTTGTACAAACTGTTAATGATGAAAATATTTTAACGGTGTGACGACCCGGAAATTTCCGACCAAATTTAAACTTAATCTAAATAGGTTTCCGTCATGATAAGCAAAAGTTTGTAATGTTGAAGTCTCATAAACTTTGAACTATGTTCGTGCATACATTTGACCTTTGAACTATTTATATGGATTCAGTCGACCTTTGACTAACCCCGACGATTCACGAACAATTGTTGTTAATAAATAGGTATTATATATATATATATATATATATATATATATATATATATATATATATATATATATATATATATATATATATATATATATATATATATATATATATATATATATATATATATATTAATTTGATTTAATAGAATACCATTTTAACATTTGAATTAAATATGTAAAATAATATGTAAAATAATAAGGTTATTGTTAAAAAGAAACTATATATAAACATATATGATTATTATACATAATTATTATTATATGTAATATATATATATAAAAGATATGATTGTTGAAATTTATAATATCTATTTTCATTATGAAATAATACAATATAGTAAATATATATATATATATATATATATATATATATATATATATATATATATATATATATATATATATATATATATATAATGTGTAAATACTAAGTATTCAATATATGTTATTAGTAAATATGATATAATTAATAAGCTGTAACATTATTATATTAAATGTAACTACAAGTTGAAAATATATTTGTATAATATTATGATTACTTTTATTATTATTAACATTTATATTATTATTATCATTATCATTAAATAATATCAAAAACTTGTTAAAAATTATTATTATTATTATTATTATTAATAACATCATATTATTATTATTATTACTGATAATATAATTATCACTAATAAAATTATTATTTTTTTATTATTATCATTTTTATTATTATTGTTATCATTAATATTTATCATTATTATTATTAGGAATATTATTAAAATACTCAATTATTTATTAATATTAATTATATTATGTTAATTATACAAGAATCAGATATATTGAGTGGAATTCGTTTCTTGTCACAATCTCAACGTAATGATTTTTGTCATCCTATCTATAAATCGAATAAAATCTCAGCTAACCAACAATTCTGTTAGCAATCAATATCTTCTTTTAATTTTTATATTTTTTGTTGTGTACGATTGAATGTAACCTATCAAATTCATGTGGATTATAAATCGATCACATTATCAATGTTATCAGTAAAATCACCCAGTTCCTTCACCACCATATTCACTTACCAATTCATCAGTTTTAATTTGATTGAATTTAAACAGGAAAATACAAGAACACATCGTGTTCTCTATTTTTTTTTAAACAGAATGATTTCGTAAACTATTTCAAAAATTATAGATGCAGTCTTGTTAGAATTTTGATACTTAAACTTTATGCAAAAGCTAAGCCACCAATTCCTCATATTGAGTGTGAATTTTTGGAGTCAAAGTTATGAACAAAAAAGTCAAAAAATTTGTTCATAGATAAATTCGAGTCGTATGGATGTTATATATTCAATTGAGGATTCAGATAGTTTATAGAATTCTTTTACAATGTTTTTAATGTTATAATTATTAGCTAAAACATCCTAAATTTTTGAAAGTGATTTCTAGTTCATAAAGGGGTCGACGAGTCTGTTTTGATTCTGTATAAATTTTCTGTTAATTTAACAAATATCATAAAAGTCATTTTCTATTTCGTTTTTACATCATACTATAAGTATTAAATTCGCTGTTATGATAGAACCTTGGTTTAATCGATTGAGTAATTGAAGAAGATGATATAAGAAAGAAATTTAAAGGACGGGTTATAAACATTAACTGAGAGAATAAATCAGAAAATGGGCGATAGCCGAACTGTTTAGAGTGTTGACGAGGTAGAGGGAGGTCGTGGGTTCGAGTCCCGGCTTGGGTAGTTTGATATTTTTTTGAGCCTTTACGGTAGTAAACATTTTTGTTATATTTATTATTATTTATTATTATTATTATTATTATTGTCGTTAATATTATTATTATTATTGTTATTGTTATTGTTATTATTAGTTAATGATAATATAACTAGTATTATAATTATTGTTATCATTGGTATTAATATATGTATCATAAGTATTACTATCAATTTAGTATTATCCTTAAGTATTATTATTATTATTATTATTGTTATTATTATTATTATTATTATTATTATTATTATTATTATTATTATTATTATTATTATTATTATTATTATTATTATTATTATCATCATCATCATCATCATTAATTATTATAAGTATTAATAATATTATTAGTAGTAGTAAACTTATCATTTTAATATTCTTATTATCACTATGATTATGATTATGATTAACATTATTATTATTATGAAAGTAATAAGGATATATTATTATTATCATTAATATTAGAATTTGTATCATTTTAATAATATTAGTATTATCAATATATTTATAATTATTAATATCATATTTATCCTTAATATTTTTATAAGTATTATCATTAATATTATCGTTAGTAATATTATGATTATCATTATTAATACAATTATTATAAAAATTTATTATCATTACTATCAATTTTACTAAGGTTATCAATAAAACTATCAATAATATTATTATTATTAAAAATAGTTTATGAATATAAAAATAAAAGTTTTACTAAAGTTCTTAAGACTACAGGTGTAAAAATAAAGATTTTTATACACAAAGATATATTCAAAGTACATAAATTAATTATATTAATATCTCTATTTATATAAAATGAAAATGTATAAATAAATAATGAAATTTATAAATTATTAATATAACAAATACACTATTAATAATAAATAGATTTATTCGATTATGAGTATATGTATTAATATATAAACAAATGATATAGGTTCGTGAATTCAAGGCCAACCCTGCATTGTTCGATATTGTCATATGTAAATACAAAATACAGTATGGTGAGTTTCATTACACCCTTTTTAAATTCTTTTGCAATATATATTTTTGGGACTGAGAATACATGCGCTTTTTATAACTGTTTTACGAAATAGACACAAGTACTGAAACTACATTCTATGGTTTAATGATCGAAGCCGAATATACCCCTTTTTGCTTGGTAACCTAAGAATTAGTAAACCGATATACTAATTGACGAAAATCCTAAATATAGATCTATTGGGCCTAACGAACCCCATCCAAAGTACCGGATGCTTTAGTACTTCGATGTTATTTTATCATGTCCGAAGGATTTCCCGGAATGATAGGGGATATTCTTATATGCATCTTATTAATGTCGGTTACCAGGTGTTCACCATATGAATGATTTTTGTCTCTATGCATGGGACTTATATTTATGAGAACTGGAAATGAAATTCTTGTGGTCTATTAAAATGATGGAAATGATTATTTATGCTAAACTAATGAACTCACCAACCTTTTGATTGACACTTTAAAACATGTTTATTCTCAGGTATGAAAGAAATCTTCTGCTGTGCATTTGCTCATTTTAGAGACCATACTTGGAGTCATTCATGACATATTTCAAAAGACGTTGCATTCGAGTCATTGAGTTCATCAAGATTATTATTAAGTCAATTTATAGTTGGATTGTGGATATTATGAAATGGTATGCACGCTGTCAACTTTCCATGTAAAGAAAGTTTGTCTTTTAAAAACGAATGCAATGTTTGTAAAATGTATCATATAGAGGTCAAATACCTCGCGATGAATCAACTACTGTGAATCGTTTATAATGTATATGAACGAGTCCTTTCAGTTGGTATCAGAGCGGTGGTCTTAGCGAACCAGGTCTTGCATTAGTGTGTCTAACTGATAGTTGTTTAGATACATTAGTGAGTCTGGACTTCGACCGTGTGTGCATGTCAAAAGTTTTGCTTATCATTTAGTGTCGTAAATTTTTTTTGCTTATCATCCTTAAAGTCTAGACACGTCTTACTGCCTCTATTGCATAGACAGTGTATAGATAAATTCATATCTTAGCGTATCTGTTACTGTAACTTTTCCTGACATATTCCGTAGATTCCTCCGTAACTTATGAGATTTTAGTATTATATATGCATATGTAAATTATGTATTGCAGGGTACTAATCTACATCCTATAATCTATTTCTTATCGAAAATCCTTCATATGATCGTACGAGATGAATTCCTCAACTAGTTCGAGTCCCTCAGATTTCGATAAGCTATTCTGATAGTTATTCCGACAGCTATTTCGACATGGATATTCACCTAAGCTCCGAAAGCGGTGTCACCAGAATGAATCAATCAACCAGCCATCCCCAATTCATCTGATGCATTCGTAGTCGACTTAATCAATGGAGACGCGAAGAAGGCGATCCCTTCCACCAACCAAATTCACCTCTTAACAATGAACCTGAAGCGTTTACCGGCGAACCTGTTCGAGACACCATTTTCTCTCTCATTTCCAGAGTATCTTGTCACGATCATATACTATCTCAGATTCTAAGCCTCATTCATTCGCTCGTCCGAACCGACAATCATCCCGGTATAATAGAAGAAGTCAACGAGCTTCGCGTATGAGTTGTAGCCTTGGACAATATGGTGCAAAACGTACCAGCTTCAGCAACATCACCGACACCAGCAGAACCACCAGCAACAGTACCCGTACCATCAACAACACACGCCTCAATATCACAATCTGTACCTCGAGCATAATTATTTTTCTACATGACGATCTACATCATTTATCTTTGTTCGACATGGTGATTATGTAATCTCTAATGTTTTAAAGATTATATATTCTTGTTCTAACGATAAATCAAATGAGTTTAATATCATATTAACTCATTAAATCCCTGATTACATCTGAAGAAAATATATATGTATATATGTTTTCATAAAGATTGTAATTAAAAATTCTTTTGTACAAACTGTTAATGGTGAAAATATTTTAACGGGTAGGTAATACCCGAGGAATATTTAGATTTCACATTAATAAGTTACACTGTACATTCTTCGAAGCTAATTCAACAGTCATTTACTATCCTATTTGCAACCACCGATATACGTATCCGTTCACCGTAGAATAACCCTTTTCATTCAATTTCGCATTTGGATTTTGATCTATCAGAATCCAACAAGTGGCATAATGAAGAAAACATTGGACAAATATAAAAATTTGTTAGAAACAAACAAATTAACCATGAGAAACTTTTGTTAAGAATCCACGCTAACAAAATCCTAGCTAACTGTTCCTAGCTAACTGATTACATTTTATTTATCGCAGTTTATTTATCGCAATTTAATTATCGCAATTTTATTTATCGTCATTTAATTTCTGTATTTATTTTACGCACTTTAAATATCGGGACACGTATACAAGGTTTTGACATATCATATCGACGCATATATATATTATTTGGAATAACCATAGACACTCTATATGCAGTAATGATCGAGTTCCCTAATTCTATAATAATATATATACTTTGAGTTGTGATCGAGTCTGAGACATGTACACGGGTCAGGATACGTATTAATTAATTCAAATATTATAAATTAAACTATATATGAATTATTGAATTGTCAACTGTGGACAATCGACTGTGGACTAATAACATTGGACAATTAAAATGAATTAAAATATTGATTATAACATATGAAACTAAACAATTCTTCAAGTTTGCCACTTGATTTCATCTTAAACCTCATTTGTATCTTGACGATTCCAATCTGCGTTCAAACATTTCATAATTTTTGAAAACACCTCAATCGAGAGGATGAATCAACTGCATCTCATCTACGGAAGGAAAGATTGATGCATATAGTTATACACCTGAAAAACTCTTGGAACCTGAGCAAACGTTTAACACGTATCTGTGCTAGCTCCTTTGATGTTGTTATTACTGAAAATAACTTTACAATTCCTTTCCAAAATAGCCAATTTTGTCACAGCTCCAGCAAGTCAACTTCGACTTTTCAATCATATTAGTCTTATTATAACCTTGATGTATACGATTGTCTTTTCGTCATCGTTACCGGGGAACCATTTATATCTCACCACATTAGCAGAAAACTTACCAACAACTTCATTGATCTTTGACTTTCCGAAAAACCCTTATATTTGTTCATTAAAACTCTATCATATACTTACCCACATCTTGTAGCAAGAATTGCCATACCAATTACCGGGAATCAGTAAATCTGTATTGTGAGTCTCGCAACGTTTCCACATCAACAGTTATATGTATCCATATAACATTTATCTCTTAGAATTATGATCTTCCATTATGAAATTCTGAAAAGCACCCAACTCTGAATTTTGAAAAGTTGAATGAAGCAACAAAAACTGTAAACGACCTCAACAGCCAAAAGTTGATGATAAAGAATTGTATGTTGGCAAAGCTCAGAAAAAGTTTGAAACTGAAAAACTGATTGAGCAAACTACGAAGGAGTTTCTGAACAAATCACAAGGACTAAACTTGTACATTAAGAATCCTAATGATTCTGTTTCTGATGAAATCTTTAGCGAATACTTTGCTTCTGACTCCAAACTCTTGCGGACAAATTTTCTTCACCATCCTTCGATATTAGAAATTCCAAGATATCATCATATCTTTCATTATAAATATCCTCGATATTTTTGAAGATATTTTCATAACTATTCTTATCTGTAATCATTAATCTCTTCGTACTATCAGTCTTACATCATATAGAAACTGTTAGTTTCTATATTCTGTAAACTTTCGGGCTTAAAATATGAATATTATTGAAGTAATGTTGAGAACTGATGCATGAGTTAGTATAATATAATGACACTTAATCAATGTGATTATATTAAAGTAAGTTATGCTGAGTTTCTATTGGAACATGATGATTCACAGACTATAACGTCATCATGTGCCATGTTACACGACTCTTACATTCTATCTAATCTTTAAACATATCAAGAAAATATCTTTCTTGATGATTCGATCATTTCCGAGGCATTCTTCTAATTTGACAAATCAAGATCGTGCCAATTCGATTTCCTTCTTAGAACATTAGCCATGTTCACTCGAAACTTCATACCCACGAATTTCTGGACCATTACTTGAGGTGCTTAATAGATAGAAGGGAAAATAGAGCATAAAGCTTCAAAGTGTAAATGGGGGTATAAATGACAGCAAATTGGAGAGAGCATTAACTGTGGATGACAATGATTATAGGAGATAGAAGTAGGGACATCGAAATATAAGGGAAGGTATAAAACCCAACAACAACGCAGAAATTACAAACCATGGATATTAATACGAATAGCAATATAAAGACACGGTATAATTAAGAATAGTATTCCCCCAAGGTAATAGTATAAGTAAACAGATTTTTCTGATGGAAGATTGAAAAGAAGGATGACAGAAATGATAATTAGAAAATATCAAGGATTAGAATAGAATTAAGCATTTTCACAATCTTTTGGATGTATGAACCAAGAAAGAAAGTATAGGAATGGTGAAAATAATGGAACGGAAAAAGTTTAATTTATAATGGGATTATCAGACAGTGTAATCGAGGCAGATCACCGTATTTAATTATAGAGATCTTAATGTCCTTACTCGCCGAAGAATCAAATCTTTTAAGTTTCGAAGATTTTCTTTAAATCCCTTGAAATCCAGAAATCGAACATATTTACGTCAAAAGTTAAATCTCTATCTCAATCTTTTATGATAGCTTCATTCGTACTCTTTGAATAATTAAATTGTTTTATCCATATTACTCAATGATGATAAAACACTATTTATCAACTCTTATTCGTCAGAAAAACATTCTTATTGTTAGCCATGACGACCACACTCAAATTTCGGGACGAAATTTCTTTAACGGGTAGGTACTGTGATGACCCGAGAATTTATGACCAAATTTAAACTTAATCTTTATAGGTTTCCGTCATGATAAGAAAAAGTTTGTAATGTTGAAGTCTCATAAACTTTGAACTGTGTTCGTGCATACATTTGACATTTGAACTATTTATATGGATTCAGTCGACCTTTTACTAACCCCGACGATTCACGAACAATGGTTGTTAATATATATATATATATATATATATATATATATATATATATATATATATATATATAAGTGTATATATTAATTTGAATTAATATAATACCATTTTAACATTTGAATTAAATATGTAAAATAATAAGGTTGTTGTTAAAAAGAAACTATATATAAACATATATGATTATTATACATAATTATTATTATATGTAATATATATATATATATATATATATATATATATATATAAAAGATATGATTGTTGAAATTTATAATATCTATTTTCATTAAGAAATAATACAATATAGTAAATAGATATATATATATATATATATATATATATATATATATATATATATATATATATATATATATATATATATATATATATAAAACATTATTAATGTATTCATATTTACATGTATAATATAGGAAGTAACTGATATGCAAACACAATTATATATATATATATATATATATATATATATATATATATATATATATATATATATATATATATATATATATATATATATATAATGTGTAAATACTAAGTATTCAATATATGTTATTAGTAAATATGATATAATTAATAAACTTTAATATTATTATATTAAATGTAACTACAAGTTGAAAATATGTTTATATAATATTATGATTACTTTTATTATTATTAACATTTATATTATTATTATCATTATCATTAAATAATATCAAAAACTTGTTAAAAATTATTATTATTATTATTATTATTATTAATAACATCATTTTATTATTATTATTACTGATAATATAATTATCACTGATAAAATTATTATTATTTTATTATTATCATTTTTATTATTATTGTTATCATTAATATTTATCATTATTATTATTAGGATTATTATTAAAATACTCAATTATTTATTAATATTAATTATATTATGTTAATTATACAAGAATTAGATATATTGAGTGGAATTCGTTTATTGTCACAATCTCAACGTAATTATTTTTGTCATCCTGTCTATAAGTCGAATAAAATCTCAGCTAACCAACTATTCTGTTAGCAATCAATATCTTCTTTTAATTTTTATATTTTTTGTTGTGTACGATTGAATGTAACCTGTCAAATTCATGTGGATTATAAATCGATCACATTATCAATGTTATCAGTAAAATCACCCAGTTCCTTCACCACCATATTCACTTACCAATTCATCAATTTTAATTTGACTGAATTTAAACAGGAAAATACAAGAACACATCGTGTTCTCTGTTTTTTAATTTTTTTTTAAACAGAATGATTTCATAAACCATTTCAAATATTATAGATGCAGCCTTGTTAGAATTTTTATACTTAAACTTTATGCAAAAGCTAAGCCACCAATTCCTCATATTGAGTCTGAATTTTTGGAGTCAAAGTTATGAACAAAAAAGTCAAACAATTTGTTCATAGATAAATTCGAGTTCGTATGGATGTTATATGTTCAATTGAGGATTCAGATAGTTTATAGAAGTCTTTATAATGTTTTTCATGTTATAATTATTAGCTAAAACAGCCTAAATTTTTTAAAGTGATTTCTAGTTCATAAAGGGGTCGACGAGTCAGTTTTGATTCTGTATAAATTTTTTGTTAATTTGACAAATATCATAAAAATCATTTTTTGTTTCGTTTTTACATCATACTACAAGTATTAAATTCGCTGTTATGATAGAACCTTGGTTTAATCGATTGAATAATTGAAGAAGATGATATAAGAAAGAAATTTAAAGGACGGGTTATAAACATTAACTTAGAGAATAAATCAGAAAATGGGCCATAGCCTAATGGTTTAGAGTGTTGACGTGGTAGCAGGAGGTCGTGGGTTCGAGTCCCGGCTTGGGTAGTTTGATATTTTTTTGAGCCTTTACGGTAGTAAACATTTTTGTTATATTTATTATTATTTATTTTTATTATTATTATTATTGTCGTTAATATTATTATTATTATTGTTATTGTTATTGTTATTATTCGTTAATGATAATATAACTAGTATTATAATTATTGTTATCATTGGTATTAATATATGTATCATAAATATTACTATCAATTTAGTATTATCCTTAAGTGTTATTATTATTATTATTATTATTATTATTATTACCATCATTAATTATTATAAGTATTAATAATATTATTAGTAGTAGTAAACTTATCATTTTAATATTCTTATTATCACTATGATTATGATTATGATTAACATTATTATTATTATTATGAAAGTAATAAGGATATATTATTATTATCATTAATATTAGAATTTGTATCATTTTAATAATATTAGTATTATCACTATATTTATAATTATTAATATCATATTTATCCTTAATATTGTTATAAGTATTATCATTAATATTATCGTTAGTAATATTATGATTATCATTATTAATACAATTATTATAAAAATTTATTATCATTACTATCAATTTTACTAAGGTTATCAATAAAACTATCAATAATATTATTATTATTAAAAATAGTTTATGAATATAAAAATAAAAGTTTTACTAAAGTTGTTAAGACTATAGGTGTAAAAATAAAGATTTTTATATACAAAGATATATTCAAAGTACATAACTTAATTATATTAATATCTCTATTTATATAAAATGAAAATGTATAAATAAATAATGAAACTTATAAATTTTTAATATAACAAATAAACGATTAATAATAAATAGATTTATTCGATTACGAGTATATGTATTAATATATAAACAAATGATATAGGTTCGTGAATCCAAGGCCAACCCTGCATTGTTCGATATTGTCATATGTTTTTTACTACAAAATACAGTATGGTGAGTTTCATTACACCATTTTTAAATTCTTTTGCAATATATATTTTTTGGACTGAGAATACATGCGCTTTTTATAACTGTTTTACGAAATAGACACAATTACTGAAACTACATTCTATGGTTGAATGATCGAAGCCGAATATGCCCCTTTTTACTTGGTAACCTAAGAATTAGTAAACCGATCTACTAATTGACGCGAATCCTAAAGATAGATTTATTGGGCCTAACGAACCCCATCCAAAGTACCGGATGCTTTAGTACTTCGATGTTGTTTTATCATGTCCGAAGGATTTCCTGGAATGATAGGGGATATTCTTATATGCATCTTGTTAATGTCGGTTACCAGGTGTTCACCATATGAATGATTTTTGTCTCTATGCATGGGACGTATATTTATGAAAACTGGAAATGAAATTCTTGTGGTCTATTAAAATGATGGAAATGATTATTTATGTTAAACTAATGAACTCACCAACCTTTTGGTTGACACTTTAAAGCATGTTTATTCTCAGGTATGAAAGAAATCTTCCGCTGTGCATTTGCTCATTTTAGAGACCTTACTTGGAGTCATTCATGACATATTTCAAAAGACGTTGCATTCGAGTCATTGAGTTCATCAAGATTATTATTAAGTCAATTTATAGTTGGATAGTGGATATTATGAAATGGTATACACGCCTGTCAACTTTCGATGTAAAGAAAGTTTGTCTTTTAAAAACGAATGCAATGTTTGTAAAATGTATCATATAGAGGTCAAATACCTCGCGGTGAAATCAACTATTGTGAATCGTTTATAGTGTATATGAACGGGTCCTTTCAGTTGGTATCAGAGCAGTGGTCTTAGCGAACCAGGTCTTGCATTAGTGTGTCTAACTGATAGTTGTTTAGATACATTAGTGAGTCTGGACTTCGACCGTGTCTGCATGTCGAAAGTTTTGCTTATCATTTAGTGTCGAAATTTTTTTTTTCTTATCATCCTTAAAGTCTAGACACGTCTTACTGCCTCTATTGCATAGACTGTGTATAGATAAATTCATATCTTAGTGTATCTATTACTGTAACTTTGCCTGACATATTCCGTAGATTCCTCCGTAACTTATGAGATTTTAGTATTATATATGCATATGTAAATTATGTATTGCAGGGTACTAATCTACATCCTATAATCTATTTCTTATCGAAAATCCTTCATCTGATCCTACGAGATGAATTCCTCAACCAGTTCGAGTCCCTCAGATTTCGATAAGCTATTCCGATAGTTATTCCGACAGCTATTCCGACATGGATATTCACCTAAGCTCCGAAAGCGATGTCATCAGAATGAATCAATCAATCAGCCATCCCCAATTCATCTGATGCATTCGTAGTCAAATTAATCAATTGAGACGCGAAGAAGGCGATCCCTTCCACCAACCGAATTCACCTCTTGACAATGAACCTGAAGCGTTTACCGGCGAACCTGTTCGAGACACCATTTTCTCTCTCATTTCCAGGGTATCTCGTCACGATCATATACTGTCTTAGTTTCTAAGCCTCATTCATCCGCTCGTCTGAATCGACAATCATCCCGGTATAATAGAAGAAGTCAACGAGCTTTGCGTACGATTTGTAGCCTTGGACAATATGGTGCAAAACGTACCAGCTTCAGCAACATCACCGACACCAGTAGAACCACCAGCAATAGTACCCGTACCATCAACAACACATGCCTCAACATCACAATCTGTACCTCGAGCATAATTATTGTTCTACACGAAGGAGACCAAGGACAAATACAAGGACCATACCATATATTCAAAGAATCCAGGTAATTCTGGATCCGTTGAAATCTTTAGAGAATATCTTGTTCCGAAGTCATGTTAAATCTTGTGAAAAATCTTTCTTCATCAACCTTCGATCTTAGAAATTCTGAAAATATCATCATAAATATCTTCAATATTCCTGAGGATATTTTCATAACTCTTATTATCCGAAATTAGTTATCTCTTTGTGTTATTGGTGTTACATCATAAAAGAAACTATTTTAGTTTCTAAATTCTGAAACCTTCGAGTTAAAAATATGAATGATTTTGAAGTAGTGTTGGGAACTGAAGCATGAGTTAGTATAATATAATGACACTTGATCAACGTGATTATATTACAGTAAGTCATGCTGAGTTTCTAATGAAACATGATGATTCACAGACTATAACGTCATTATGTACCATGTCACACGACTCTTAAATTCTACATAATCTTCAAAAACATCGAGAACATACTTTCTTGATAGTTCTATGTTTCCAGATATTCTGGTAATTTGACAAATTAAGATCATGTCATTACAATTTCTTTCTTAGAACATTAGCCATGTTCATTCGAAACTCCATACCTACGAATTCTGGACCATTATTTAATGTGCTTAATGGATAGAAGAGAAAACAGAGCATAAAGCTTTGAAGTGTAAATGGGGGTATAAATCGCAGCAAATAGGTGAGAACATTAACTGTGGATGACAATGATTATAGGAGACAGAATCAGGGACAGCGAAATATAAGGGAAAATATAAAATTCAGTAACAACGCAGAAATTACAAACCGTGTATATCAATGCGTATAGCAACATAAAGACACGGGAGAATGAAAAAACTACAACCCCAAGGTAATAGCAGAAGTGAATAGATTCTTCCGGTGGTAAATGGAAAAGAAGAATGATAGAAATGAAAAGAAGAATGACAGAAATGATAATTAGGAAAATAACAAGGATTAGAACGGGATTTAGCATTTTCACACTCTTTTGGATGTATGAACTAAGAAAGAAAGAATAGGAATGGTGAAAGTAATGGAACAGATGAGGTTAATTTATAGTGAAAATATCCGACAGGGAAATCAGGGCTGATAACCGCATTTAATTAAAGAGATCTTGATTTCCTTATTCACCGAAAAATCATATCTTGTAGATTTTGAAGATTTTCTTTAAATCCCCTGAATTCCGGAATTCAACCCTGGCTATGTCAAAAGTTAAGACGAATCTTTACTTCTCCTATTTCAATCTTTTGTGATATCTTCACTCGCACTCTTTGAGTAGTCGAATTATCTTATCCATATTACTCAACAGTAATAAAACTCTATTTATCAACTCATATTCGTCATGAAAACATTTTTATTGTTAGCTATGACCACCTCACTCAAATTTCGGGACGAAATTTCTTTAACGGGTAGGTACTGTGACGACCCGGGAATTTCTGACCAAATTTAAACTTAATCTTAATATGAATTCGACATGATAAGCAAAGTCTGTAATGTTGAGTCTCAAAACTTGTGAACTATTTTCATGGATTCATTTAACCTCTGACCGAACCCGACGATTCACGAATAATTAATTGTAAATAGATATGTGTGTATATATATAAATAATAATTGAAAATATAATTTTAAATATTATATGTTGTTATTATTAAAAATTAATTATGTAAAATAAAATAAAAATATGATATTATGATAATCATTATTTAAAATATATCTATATATATAAAGAAAATATATATTAACCATATATTTTGTGATTTTGGATCTATTTAATAAACGACAGTAACACTCAATTGTCATTCGATAGATATTAAGCAAGTTAAATTCAAACTTATGTAATTTTAAAATAAACGGTGATACAAAAATGAGTTCTATAAATTTTAGGCTTATTAAAAATGTATTTAGGAACTATTTATTAAGTTTTAACATTTTTTTATATTTTACCCAGAATCGAGAGGGACAGTTGATGTAATTTTTATTTAATAAAATAATGATCAAATTTTATACCATAATGACCAAAATAAATAAAACTAATTAGTTTAAAAATATGGGATTTTTTTAAAGACTTTTATCCGCCACTGATTAACAACGGACACGAAATACTATTCCTAATAAAATTGTCAGTTGTATCCTTCCAAATTCGATGGCCACTATATGTGCAAATGAATGATTCATGTATACTATTTCTTAAAAGTTAATTCACATGATTTTGTTTGATTATTATTATTATATTATAATTATTATTATATTATTATTATTGAGATTGAGAATTCACGGTGTGAATACTATATCTTTTCTTTCAATTTGATCTTTTCTTCCAATTTGACAAATGTATTTTATATATGTAAATATGACTAACATTATGATATTAACGTCCACTCATTTCTTTTCCCATATTTCAACCTTTGCTTTTCATTCAATCAAATCATATCCATCCACCTTGTCTGAACGTTAGAAATTATATATTATTGTAATCGTTATAGCCATACAAAATTTAATCATAGCTCCACTAATTGTGGATATACATATATGCACTATAACTGATAGGAAACAAGGTATATCTATATTTCATATTATTCAATGAGAAAGGAGAGAACATTTTAACCATTCTCACATTACTGCTGTAGTGACTCGAAGTTTTCCATGTTTATATATATTAAATGAGATTGATATTTACATGATTAAATGTTTCTAACATTTTAAGCAATCAAACTTGTTAAGACTTGATTTATTGAAATGAGTTTCATGTAGACAATTGACCACCCAAGTTGACCGGCGATTCACGAACGTTAAAACTTGTAAAAACAACATGATATATATATATATATATATATATATATATATATATATATATATATATATATATATATATATATATATATATATATATATATATATATATATATATATATATATATTAACATGATATTATGGTGAGTAAGTATCTCACCAAGTACATTAACAATGAGTTATATACATAAAATGAAAGTAGTAAATTAAGAAACGCGAAACGATATATATAACGGCTATCGTTACAACAACGTCTTACTAAATACATATGTATCATGTTAAGATATTAATACGCTATGTTTAACATCATGAAATGATAATTACATATATCATTAAGCGTTTTAACAATGAACTACACGAGTAAGATGAGACTACTAACTTAAGGATTTCGAAACAATACACATATGTAACGATTGTCATTGTATAGTATTTTACACATATTTATATGATATTAAGATATATTAATACACAATGTTAACATGTTAACATAACAATTTAACATCTCATTTAAGTGTAATAACAATGAATCACTTACATTTAACAAGATCGTTAACTTAAAGGTTCCGAAACAACACTTACATATAACGACTAACGATGACTTAACGACTCAGTTAAATGTATATACATGTAGTGTATTAAGATGTATTAATACACTTTTGGAAGACTTCATGATATATCAGAGTACTTCTACTTAACAAAAAAGCTTACAATTACATCCTCATTCATTTTCATCAACAATTCTACTCGTATCCACCCGTATTCGTACTCGTACAATACACAGCTTCTAAGATGTATATACTATTGGTATATACACTCAATCATCAGCTCCTTAGCAGCCCATGTGAGTGATTAAACATGTTGGAACCATCATTTGGCAACTAGCACGAAATATCTCACAAAATTACAAAAAATATTATAAATTATTCATGAATTATTTACATGAAAACAAACTTACACATCCTTTATATCTAATCCATATAACAACGACCAAAAACACCTACAAACACTTTCAATCTTTAATTTTCTTCATCTAATTAATCTCTCTCAAGTTCTATCTTCAAGTTCTAAGTATTCTTCATAAATTCTATAAGTTTTAGTTTCATAGAATCAAGAATACTATCAAGTTTGCAAGATTACTTCCAAGCTTTCTAATCCAATCCAAGTAATCATCTAAGCTCAAGAAATCTTTCTTATTTACAGTAAGATCTTAAAGAATTCAAGAATACACCAAGTGTATAAGTCAAAATTTTTAAAAATCTGAAAGAATTTAACCCCTTCCCACACTTAAGATCTTGCAATGCCCTCATTTGCAAGAAATCAGTAACAATTTAAATTATTGAGGGTGATTAGCGTAGAAAAAATGATTAAATTTTACTAAAGTTTCCAAACATATTGGCGTTTGTTTGTTGAATGATAAATGGTGCACATCATTTGTTCATTCCTGCAGTTGTTATTTCACATATATTTTGCATCTTGTCGTCAAAATTAGTTGCTTTTGCTGAACTTAATGCCATTCTTTGAAAATGCGCTGTTTTACCCTGTTTTGTACAAGAGATAAATTACAAACATATATAGACATATTTTTGAAGTTGGGTATATCACCCCACATTCAAAAATTATTAAAAATCTAATAAGAAAAGTTAGAAAATTATAAAAACTATTAAAGTATCAAAAGAAATATTAAAAGCATAAAATTACAAGTTACCAAATAAATAAAAATAAGAATAAAGAAAATCAGGGTTGATAAGGATTGTGCCAGTAGGGATCCCATTCATAGCCGTATGTACTGTAAAATGCTTGAGTTGGGTCATATGTAGGGTACGGTGGTCGGGTCTGTATAGTCCAGGGAGGAAATACGGGCATTGGAGTAGCAATGTAGTTTGCATTTATGTGTGCACGATGACTTATGATTTGGTTTTGATGATACTGCCAATCTTGAAATGCTCGTTGTCTAGTCATTTCATACTCATGATGAGCCATAAAGAGTTGCATTTCTGTCATCTCATTCCCCCCTCCCACGTTACCTTGCTGCTGATCTCTTTCGACCTGTGGATGCGAGCCATCATATGGTGCTGCAGCGTTATGTCGTTTCTTTAAAACCTTAGCACCATGATATACTTTCAAACCAATTAGATCACGGGGTTCTGGTGCTGCAATTATTAATCCCCCCCGACTTCTATCGACACCAAGATACTCAGCAATTAAAGTAACAAAGATACCACCTCCGATTATACCGTTAGGCCGTATACTCTTAACTATAGCTGATAAATAATAACCCACACAATAAGGTATACTCACAGCGCTCTGTGGGTCTCGAATACACATGAGATAAAATAAATCATTCTCATTTACTTTCTCTTTGTTCTTACCTCGCTGTGTAATCGAGTTTGCTAAGAACCTATGGATTACTCTTAGCTCAGCTCTATCAATATCAGTATAAGAGTTATTCCCCCCACAAAATCGGTTATGCCTAGTCATTCTACTCCATACACCATTCATATCAAAATTCTCATCAACCTCCAACCCTCAACTATCAACCTTTGACAATCAGCAGATGCTAGTTCCTCAGGCGTATATATACATAAAGCCTGAGCCATGTCTAGTAGAGACATATGGCGCATCACACCTCCTAATAAAAATCTAATAAAACTACGATCGGTTAAGGTAGATACCCGATCATTTATTTCAACACTACACAATAATTCTACACACCATTCTCTATATACACGCCAACGTATATTAAACAAACGTTCCCAATCAGTAAAAATAGAAATACCATACCTTTGTGTAAGTAATTCTCTGATTGGACCGGCCAATCCGACTGTTTCTAACGGTTCCCAATCTATTACTCTAGGTACTTCAACAACATTAGACTGAAGTGTGTGCAAGTTCCTCTGGTATTTTGAATAATCTATCCAATGTCGATCAAACCTTAAATTAGGATGTAAATCTGCCAATTCTATATTTGAATATGAAATGAATTGATGCGGTAAATCTTGTCTATATTGGTCATTAATCTCATGTTCTTCTGCATTCTCAGGAGGAGCATTGTGAGCCTGAGATGCGGATGAAGATTCACCCCTTTCAGTCGATTTTCTTGAGTAACTTCTTGGTAGCATCCTTCTCAACATGATTTTAGCAAAAAATTTGATGTTTAACGGTGAAAAATCGCGAATTTGAGAGTGGTTTTGTGTGTTTTTTCGCAGAAAAATAAAAAAATGGGTGTGGGTGTGTGGAAACTGGTCTGTCGACCAGTTTATCTGGTCTGGGATTCCAGACCTCCGCGAGTGCGAATGTGGAACCCACAAAGTACCGCGAGTGCTGAATTTTCCCTTTTTTTTTATAAAACCTTTATTAATAAAACAATTACTTGATTAATTTAAACTTTTGTTTTCCTTTTTATTTAGGACGAGGTTATTTCGGTACGTTGACCTAGTCCGTCCCTCAACAAAATTTTTAAAAAATTCGTCATTTTAAAGCGTTGTTTTAAAAGCAAAGATTTTTGGGTTTTTTAATGTTTTTGGCATACTTTAAATCAATAAGATTAAAATAATGATAATAAAATTTCTCGTCCCTCCCTTGGGTAGAGCAATTTCGGTTCAACGACCTAGTTTTCAACTCACGATGAATTTTAAATATCAAATTTTTAACTTAACGAAATAAAGTAAATTTTTGTTTTTAAATTCACACCAAACTTAAATTTAAAATGCATAAAATTAAAAAATCATATTATTAATATTTTTATACATACAAACTTATTAAAAATATTAATTTTTCAAATATTTACAAACTTAAATATATTGATTTTTAAAAGTTTACAATAATAATTTAATATTAATTTTAAAAACAAAGTAAAAATAAAAGTAAAAATCTTTTTGGTCTTTTATCCCACTTTAATCAATCAAATATTGTCAAAAATATACGCCCCTCTTTTCGGTAAAGTAATTTCGGCTATATTACCTACTTTTACTCCTGACGAATTTTTGAAATATTTTGGTTGATTGATTAAAGATATTTATACCTTAAGAATAAACGGTAAATTTCGCAGTTATGTAATAAATTTTTGTATGATATCAATAATTTCGGTTACGCATACCTAATTTTATTGAATACCAATTTAATACTTTATAGCGAACGATTCAGCGTTTATTATCAAAAGGTTAAAAGCAATAAAAATAAAAAATGTACATACTTACATGTGAGAAAGAATTCTCAGAGACCTGCTTTAGCCGACTCATAGGAGAGTCGTGTGATTTAGTTCTCCATAGCTACGTAAGCATAACCTCGAATCTTCAATATCTTTTCTTCTAAACATATGAACGGTCCTTCTCTGCATAGAGTAACAAATTCGGTATTTGAATATGTTTGATTATTTGAACATTTACCTTCGTGTGACCATTTTCCGCATTTGTAACATCTTTCAAGGTGTCGTGCTCTTCTTTTGATTGCGGATTTTGATTTTCCTTTACCAAAATGTATCTTATGATGATTTTTTCTGAGTTCTTTCCTTACTCCGTCCATTTTGCCTCTCATGAATGAAATCAGGTCACTCGCAAGTGTGTCATTATTACATTTAGTAATCATAGCGTGTAGCATTAGACCATGGTTCAGATCAAAGGAATTCTCCATCTCCTAAAGCCTAAAAAAAATAAAAATTCAGAATGGGGGAAGAAGACTAGTTCTTTAGGGTCTGCTAGGGAAAGACCATTCGGATTCCATTCTCGGAAACTACACGAAAAAAGAATATCTAACTCTAACAGAAATATATATTTTCCTTAAAAGATTTGATTCTCCCCACACTTAGTTAGCTGTGGTATCGAAATTGTGATTAACTAAATCTTCAACTTCCATTGGATTATCTATGTAATGTTTAACTCTGTGACCATTAACCTTAAATTCAATTCCATTTGAATTTATTAATTCTACTGTTCCGTACGGGAAAACTCTTTTGACGATGAATGGTCCAGACCATCTTGATTTCAATTTTCCAGGAAATAGCTTGAATCGTGAATTGAAAAGAAGAACTCTGTCTCCTTCTTTAAATTCTTTTGAACTTCTTATTCTTTTATCATGCCATTTCTTCGTTCTTTCTTTATAGATTAACGAATTTTAGTATGCTTCATGTCTTAATTCTTCTAATTCGTTTAGTTGACTTAACCGTAGACGTCCAGCTTCATGTAAATCAAGATTACATGTTTTCAAAGCCCAAAATGCTTTGTGTTCAATTTCTACTGGAAGATGACATGCTTTTCCGTAAACGAGTCTAAAAGGTGTGGTTCCAATTGGAGTTTTGTAGGTTGTTCTAAAAGCCCAGAGTGCATCCTCTAATTTCATGGACCATTCCTTCGGATTTGATCCTACGATTTTCTCTAGAATACGTTTTAAAGCTCGGTTGGTATTTTCAACTTGTCCACTTGTTTGTGGATGATAAGCGGTTGAGATTTTATGAGTTACTCCATATCTTTTGAAAACTTTCTCAAGTTGATTATTACAAAAATGAGTATGCCGATCACTTATTAAAGCTTTCGGTGTTCCAAACCTTGCAAAAAGACGTTTTAAAAAGTTGACTACAACTCGTGCATCGTTAGTTGGGAGAGCTTGTGCTTCCGCCCATTTAGATATATAATCAATGGCAAACGAGAATGTAGAGATTATTATGAGATTTTGGAAATGGACCCATAAAGTCAATACCCCAAACATTAAATACTTCACATACTTGAATGACATTTTGTGGCATTTCATCACGTTGACTTATTTTTCCGGCCCTTTGACAAGCATCACAGGATTTGCAAAGAAGGTGTGCGTCTTTGAAAATTGTAGGCCAATAGAATCCAGCATCGTAAACTTTTCTTGCTGTAAGTTGAGGCCCATAATGCCCTCCTGTTGGTCCTGTGTGACAATGGTTTAATATTTAACTAGCTTCATCCCCGAATACACATCGGCGTATTATTCCATCGGGACAACTTTTAAACAAATGTGGATCTTCCCAGAAATAGCGTTTTATATCACTAAAGAATTTCTTTCGTTTTTGGTACGACAACCCTTTTTCAAGGAATCCACATACTAAATAGTTTGCATAGTCTGCTAACCGTGGAATTTCATTATAATCTATCTTCAATAGATATTCATCAGGAAAGTTATCTTGTATGGCCGATTCATTTAGAACTTCTAATTCGGGATTTTCAAGACGAGAAAGATGATCAGCGGTGAGATTTTCTGCTCCCTTTTTATCTCAGATTTCAATATCGAACTCTTGTAAGAGTAAGATCCAACGGATTAATCATGGTTTAGCATCTTGTTTCGAAAATAAGTATCTAGGAGCATAATGGTCGGTATATGTAGTGACCCGAACTTTTCCGAACCTTTCTATGATTATATGTTTAATGAAAACTATATTTACAAGATTAAATGTTTCCAACATATTAAACAATCAAACTTGTTAAGACTTGGTTAATTGAAACGGAAATTTTGTAAACGTCTGATTACCCAGTTTGACCAATGATTCACGAACGCTATAAGTTGTATATGACATGATGATACATAAATGAATAAATATATATGTTTAACATGATATAATGATCATCAAGTATCTCATTAAAAATAGTAACAATAAATTATATACTTAAAAAGGAGACTATTGACGTATGACACTCGAAACGATACATATAACGATTATCGTTATAACCACGTCTTACTAAATATATAGGAAGCATATTAATACATTGTTATATTATATATAACATTATAATATGATAATTAAATATATCATTAAGTGTATTAACAATGAACTACATAAGTAAAAACAAGACTACTAACTTAAGGATTTCGAAACGAGACATATATGTAACGATTATCGTTGTAACGACATTTAAATGTATATATCATATTAAGATATATTAATATATCATAATATCATGATAATATAATAATTTAAAATCTCATTTGATATTATAAACATTGGGTTAACAACATTTAACAAGATCGTTAACCTAAAGGTTTCAAAACAACACTTACATGTAACGACTAACGATGACTTAACGACTCAGTTAAAATGTATATACATGTAGTGTTTTAATATGTATTCATACGCTTTGGAAAGACTTCAAGACACTTATCAAAATACTTCTAATTAACAAAAATGCTTACAATTACATCCTCGTTCAGTTTCATCAACAATTCTACTCGTATGCACCCGTATTCGTACTCGTACAATACACAGCTTTTAGATGTATGTACTATTGGTATATACACTCCAATGATCAGCTCTTAGCAGCCTATGTGAGTCACCTAACACATGTGGGAACCATCATTTGGCAACTAGCATGAAATATCTCATAAAATTACAAAAATATGAGTAATCATTCATGACTTATTTACATGAAAACAAAATTACATATCCTTTATATCTAATCCATACACCAAATACCAAAAACACCTACAAACACTTTTATTCTTCAATTTTCTTCATCTAATTGATCTCTCTCAAGTTCTATCTTCAAGTTCTAAGTGTTCTTCATAAATTCCAAAAGTTCTAGTTTCATAAAATCAAGAATACTTTCAAGTTTGCTAGCTCACTTCCAATCTTGTAAGGTGATCATCCTGTGACAACCCGGAAATTTCCAACCAAATTTAAACTTTAATCTTTATATGTTTCTGACAAGATAAGCAATATTTGTTAAGTTGAATTTCAAGAATTTTAAACTATGTTCATACATTCATTCAACCTCGACCAAGTTCTAACGATTCACGAACCATTAAACGAATATGATTATATATGTATATGTGTATATATATTATAACTTGAAACGTAAACAAAATATTAGATTAAATACTTTATATGATTGTATCTGTTTCAAAATGTTTATCAATGGAATTAGAAGATAAGATCAAATGATTAAATTATCAGATATATTGAATTATGATTACAAGTCTCTGTTGAAAGGCCCACTTTGATTTGAGAAATCTTTCCATTTTAACAATATTCGGAAAATGGTAAAGTGATTTATAAATAAGAACAAATTGTCAATCATTGAGAACTAGACAAAGGATAGTGGAAGATTGAATCTCATAAAGACTCGATTGATCTATTTAGTTTCAAACGTACAAAAACGTTTTCAGTTTAAAAAGAACTTTATTATTAAAACGTATATAACTTTTATAAATATCTAGAACCACTTTTGACAACTCATTACTTAACTAGTATGATAAAGATAACGATATTTATATTTTATTTTATTAAATATATACAACGATTTAAATTAATATTATATATATTTATACGCGTATTATACGTACATAGTTTTATACTTTTACTATACTTAAACTTTATTTTTACTTTATTTTTACTTTACTTTAACTTTAATAATTCACTTTAATAATTCATACTTTAATAATTCACTTTAATAATTCATACTTTAATAATTCACTTTAATAATTCATACTTTAATAATTCACTTTAATAATTCATACTTTAATAATTCACTTTAATAATTCAAAAATCTATTATAAATAGAATTTAATAGGTTTTATTATTTCATAGAAACTTGAAAATATTTTTCTCTAAACTCTCTCAATCGATTTACATATATATATTTACTCCATATTATTTCAAGATATTATTAGTATACATAAAATATTACGATGGAGTGCTGTTCGAGTGGTTTCAAAATTGTTTTTCGAGTAGGATAGGATTAAGGAAATTATGGGTTATAGTTATGGAGGTGATTGAGTATGGTTCATGGGTATGCTCGTGAGGTCAATATAGTGTTTATCATTTCCGTTGCGTCTACGTACCTTTCCTGTAATATTAAATCTCAATATTGATACGTGAGTACTCATAATTTAACTTTTACATACTAATGGTGTATCCCTGACTAGTGCTCGAGTATTTAGGATTATGCATGCTTGTACTTTTGATATTGCCCTTAGACAGGTTAGGTTGAATCTTGAATTAGTTACACTTGCGGTTGAGATAAGGTATAAGATATGCATGTCCTTGGAAAGCTAGCGAAAAATTAAGAACTTTTCCTTTAGATATCGAATGGTTTCGATGAACGGATTAGAAGTTATAATCAATTGAATTTTCGATATTTTTATTAAAAATGATTATTATTATCGTCATTTTTATCGTCGTTCTAGTTTTATCTTATTATTATGATTATTATTATCTTTATCAATAAAAGGGATTTATCATTAAAAATTGTTATTTTGTTTATTATTACTATCGTTATTATCGTTAAAGTTATAATTAGTATTATTATTATCCAATTATTATTATTATTATTACTATTATTATTATTATTATTATTATTATTATTATTATTATTATTATTATCATTATTAATATATATATCATTATTTAAAAATGGTTATTGTTATTGTTATTATTATTATTACTATATTATCATTAAGATAATTATTAGTATTATCGTTAATAATGTTATAGTAACTATCATTATTAATATTAGTGTAATTAAAACAAATATTTATAACACCTAATTATTTTGATTACTATTATTATCATTATTATGAACACGATATAAAAGACGATTAAAAGCTATTAAACGAAACGATTAGGAAATAATGAGTAAGAGTATCATGATAAAATTAAATTATTATAAGATATTGATTTAGATAAAATTATCGTTCTTATTATTTTTATCATTACTATTATTATTAAAAGTATCGTTAGTATTAAAACTATCATTTTAACAAAAATTATCATTTTAATAGAAATGTCATTGTTACTATAAAATATCATTATTATTATTATTATTTTAAATAGAATTATTATTTTAAAGATAATATTAAAAATTATCGTAAATATTAAAGTTATCATAACTATAATTATCGTTTTATCATAATGTCATCTTAGTAATTATAAATATTGATATTTTTATAATAATAATTATTATTACAAAATAATACAACTTTTACTTACTATCATTATAGATATTATTTTATCAAATAAATATGTGATACAAACATATTTTACTACGTGTAATAACTTACTTTAATAATACCTATCATATTATCTTTATGATATTAAATGAACCCTATAAATTTTATTACTTAATATATATAAAAGTATATTTTATTATATAAATTTAATATAAAATTTTATTTATTAATAAATAAATTATATTATTTACTCTAATAAATCTTTTAAAAATATTTAAAAATATAAAACGACGATATTTAAACTATATATTAATCATGTATAGTTTTTTGGAAATTATTTTGAGTCAAATTTACTTTTGTTGACTTTTGCATATTAGTCTCGAGCATTAGGATTGTGGTACACTATGACTTGACCTAATTTGTTAGACAAATATTGACCAACACATAAATATATATAATTAATTTAGGTTCGTTAATCCGAGGCCAACCTTGCACTTGTTCAATGACGTTATATGTATTTTTACTACGAAATACAGTATGGTGAGTTTCATCTGCCTTTTTACCCTTTATATTTTTGGGACTGAGAATACATGCGCTTTAATAAATGTTTGACGAAATAGACACAAGTAATTGAAACTACATTCTATGGTTGAATTATCGAAATCGAATATTCCTCTTTTTATTAAAGTCTGGTAATCTAAGAATTAGAGAACAGACACCCTAATTGACGCGATCCTAAAGATAGATCTATTGGGTCTAACAAACCCTATCCAAAGTACCGGATGCTGTAGTACTTCGAAATTTATATCATGTCCGAAGGAGGATCCCGGAATGATTGGGGATATTCTTATATGTATCTAGTTAATGTCGGTTACCAGGTGTTCACCATATGAATGATTATTTTTGTCTCTATGCATGGGACGTATATTTATGAGAACTGGAAATGAAATTCTTGTGGTCTATTAAAATGATGGAAATAAATGATTATGATAAACTAATGAACTCACCAACCTTTTGGTTGACACTTTAAAGCATGTTTATGCTCAGGTGTTAAAGAAATCTTCCGCTGTGCATTTGCTCATTTTAAAGATATTACTTGGAGTCTTTCATAGCATAATTCGAAGAACGTTGCATTCGAGTCATTGAGTTCATCAAAGATTATTATTAAATCAATTTATAGTTGGATAGTGGATATTATGAAATGGTATGCATGCCTGTCAATTTTCGATGTAAAGAAAGTTTGTCTTTTAAAAACGAATGCAATGTTTGTAAAATGTATCATATAGAGGTCAAATACCTCGCAATGTAATCAACTATTGTGAATCGTTTATAATATATATGAACGGGTCCTTTCAGTTGGTATCAGAGCGGTGGTCTTAGCGAACCAGGTCTGCATTAGTGTGTCTAACTGATAAGTCGATAGGATGCATTAGTGAGTCTGGACTTCGACCGTGTCTGCATGTCAAAAGTTTTGCTTATCATTTTGTGTCGAAAATTAACTACTTATCATCCTCAGGAAATTACATGCTTATCATTTTTAGTCTAAGACACGTCTTGCTGCATTGATTGCATGAATAGTGTATAGACAAAAATTCATATCTTAGCATATCTGCTAAATCATATCTTATCGTATCTGTTACTTTAAACTTTACCTGACATATCCCGCAAAGTCCTCCGTAATCTACGAAATTTTTTGATATATATATATATATATATATATATATATATATATATATATATATATATATATATATATATATATATATATATATATATATATATATATATATATATATATTCTATGTAATTAGAATACCATCCATTAGCCAAAATCATTTCATATCGAAAAAAAAATCCTTTATCCAATCGTACGAAATGGAATTCGTCATCAGTTCAAGTCACTCAGATTCCGAAATGGAATCCCATTCAAGCTCCGAAAGCAGTGTGACCGGAATAGATCAACCAATCAGTCATCACCTATTCTGGATGAATTGGGGATGGGTTCGTAGCCTCCTCAATCATTGGAGACAAGAAGAAGGTGATCCCTTCCATCCACCACATTGCCCTCTTAACGAAGAACCTGAAGCACTTACCGGCGAACCTGTCCGAAACACCATTTTCTCGCTCATTTCCAGAGTATCTCGTCACGATTATAGATTACATCAAATTTTAGATTTTATTTATCCGCTCGTCCGAACCGACAATCACCCCGGTGTAATAGAAGAAGTCAACGAGCTTCGCGCTCGGGTAGTGGCTTTGGAGAATATGGTGTAGAGATTACAAACACCAGCAGCAGCATCAGCAGCATAACCAGTACCACCATCATCAACGCCAACAGTACCATTACCACCTCCAACCACAACCGCATAGTAAACCTCAACTTCACAATCTGTCCCACGAGCATCAACGTCATACGCACCATAAATACCAAGGAGTACCAACAACAATAACTGACCAAGTATTAATTCATAACTTTATTGGAAAAACATTCCGCGGCGATTATGTAATCTCTAAAGTCTTAGAGATTATCTAATCTAGCCCTAACCATAAATCAGTTAAGCGAACCAAAATGATAGAAGGAAGAGTAGAAACCCTGACAAAAATGGTGTGTGATTAACAAGCTAAACTTGCTTTACCAACAGCATCAACAGTACCGTCAGCGTTACCAGCATCGTCAGTACAGTCAACATCCGAATCAACAACACAGATAACATCACATACTCCGTCAGTTCAAGAATTACTGTGGACATCATTACGAATCAATAACGTGTATATTGTATCAACGAGTTATGAAGAATTAACTCATTCCCTCTGAAGAAATTATATGTATATATATATATATATATTGAAATAAATCTTTTCGTGCTAAGCTATTGTGTGTGAATCTTAACTACTCGGTTAATTCATATTACAAATATGCAATAATGTACGTCCTTCGGCCGGAACTTAACCAGCGTTAACTACAATCTCTGTCGCAATTCAACAAATTCCAATTCATAATAAATCAAGTATATATTTGATTTTACACTTTCATCATCGATGTACCCGAAACTTTTCAGATAACATCATTCGTACTTTGCGAAATTCACAAGAATTCCACGAACCGAACATCATACATCAACAAATAATGAAGTATTGATTCATAATTTCAATGTCATTAAAGAAATACTACGTAAAAGTTATGTACTTTTTAAAGCCTTTAGAGATTATTCAATTCTAGTTTCAACCGTAAATCAAATGAGTTTAATTTAACATTAACGCATTAAATCTATGTTACATCTGAAGAAAATATACATATATATATTTTCATAAAGACTGTAATAAAATTCTTTTGTACAAAATATTAATTGTGAAATTTTTTTTTAACGGGTAGGTAATACCCGAGAGATATATAAATTCACAATTAATATGTTACATTCTTCGAATCTGATTCAGAAAATCATCGATTATACTCCCTATTTTCACAACAATATACATTCTTTTATAGAAATCAAAACAACCATACTCATTCAAAATTTAATTACATATTCTGATTTTGAAATCTCAAAATTCAACTTGAGATATGACCAAAATCATCACTCTTAGATCCTTACATCTTTCACAAGCTATATTTTGTCTTCAAAACTGTGTTAGAACATCAAATGTATGTTAACGATTACAATCTGTGTTCAAACCCTTCAAAAATTTCTGAAGACACTTCGAATGATGAGCAATCGAGATGATGATCCAACCACATGTTACCTGAAATGTCCCGTTCTTATTGATTAAAAACGTTCCATATTAATTGATTTCATTGCGAGGTTTTGACCTCTATATGAGACGTTTTTCAAAGACTGCATTCATTTTAAAACAAACCATAACCTTTATTTCATCAATAAAGGTTTAAAAAGCTTTACGTAGATTATCAAATAATGATAATCTAAAATATCATGTTTACACACGACCATTACATAATGGTTTACAATACAAATATGTTACAACAAAATAAGTTTCTTGAATGCAGTTTTTACACAATATCATACAAGCATGGACTCCAAATCTCGTCCTTATTTAAGTATGCGACAGCGGAAGCTCTTAATAATCACCTGAGAATAAACATGCTTAAAACGTCAACAAAAATGTTGGTGAGTTATAGGTTTAACCTATATATATCAAATCATAATAATAGACCACAAGATTTCATATTTCAATACACATCCCATACATAGAGATAAAAATCATTCATATGGTGAACACCTGGTAACCGACATTAACAAGATGCATATATAAGAATATCCCCATCATTCCGGGACACCCTTCGGATATGATATAAATTTCGAAGTACTAAAGCATCCGGTACTTTGGATGGGGTTTGTTAGGCCCAATAGATCTATCTTTAGGATTCGCGTCAATTAGGGTGTCTGTTCCCTAATTCTTAGATTACCAGACTTAATAAAAAGGGGCATATTCGATTTCGATAATTCAACCATAGAATGTAGTTTCACGTACTTGTGTCTATTTTGTAAATCATTTATAAAACCTGCATGTATTCTCATCCCAAAAATATTAGATTTTAAAAGTGGGACTATAACTCACTTCCACAGATTTTTACTTCGTCGGGAAGTAAGACTTGGCCACTGGTTGATTCACGAACCTATAACAATATATACATATATATCAAAGTATGTTCAAAATATATTTACAACACTTTTAATATATTTTGATGTTTTAAGTTTATTAAGTCAGCTGTCCTCGTTAGTAACCTACAACTAGTTGTCCACAGTTAGATGTACAGAAATAAATCGATAAATATTATCTTGAATCAATCCACGACCCAGTGTATACGTATCTCAGTATTGATCACAACTCAAACTATATATATTTTGGAATCAACCTCAACCCTGTATAGCTAACTCCAACATTCACATATAGAGTGTCTATGGTTGTTCCGAAATATATATAGATGTATCGACATGATAGGTCGAAATATTGTATACGTGTCTATGGTATCTCAAGATTACATAATATACAATACAAGTTGATTAAGTTATGGTTGGAATAGATTTGTTACCAATTTTCACGTAGCTAAAATGAGAAAAATTATCCAATCTTGTTTTACCCATAACTTCTTCATTTTAAATCCGTTTTGAGTGAATCAAATTGCTATGGTTTCATATTGAACTCTATTTTATGAATCTAAACAGAAAAAGTATAGGTTTATAGTCGGAAAAATAAGTTACAAGTCATTTTTGTAAAGGTAGTCATTTCAGTCGAAAGAACGACGTCTAGATGACCATTTTAGAAAACATACTTCCACTTTGAGTTTAACCATAATTCTTGGATATAGTTTCATGTTCATAATAAAAATCATTTTCTCAGAATAACAACTTTTAAATCAAAGTTTATCATAGTTTTTAATTAACTAACCCAAAACAGCCCGCGGTGTTACTACGACGGCGTAAGTCCGGTTTTACGGTGTTTTACGTGTTTCCAGGTTTTAAATCATTAAGTTAGCATATCATATAGATATAGAACATGTGTTTAGTTGATTTTAAAAGTAAAGTTAGAAGGATTAACTTTTGTTTGCGAACAAGTTTAGAATTAACTAAACTATGTTCTAGTGATTACAAGTTTAAACCTTTGAATAAGATAGCTTTATATGTATGAATCGAATGATATTATGAACATCATTACTACCTTAAGTTCCTTGGATAAACCTACTGGAAAATAGAAAAATGGATCTAGCTTCAACGGATCCTTGGATGGCTCGAAGTTCGTGAAGCAGAATCATGACACGAAAACAAGTTCAAGTAAGATCATCACTTGAAATAAGATTGTTATAGTTATAGAAATTGAACCAAAGTTTGAATATGATTATTACCTTGTATTAGAATGATAACCTACTGTAAGAAACAAAGATTTCTTGAGGTTGGATGATCACCTTACAAGATTGGAAGTGAGCTAGCAAACTTGAAAGTATTCTTGATTTTATGAAACTAGAACTTTTGGAATTTATGAAGAACACTTAGAACTTGAAGATAGAACTTGAGAGAGATCAATTAGATGAAGAAAATTGAAGAATTAAAGTGTTTGTAGGTGTTTTTGGTCGTTGGTGTATGGATTAGATATAAAGGATATGTAATTTTGTTTTCATGTAAATAAGTCATGAATGATTACTCATATTTTTGTAATTTTATGATATATTTCATGCTAGTTGCCAAATGATGGTTCCCACATGTGTTAGGTGACTCACATGGGCTGCTAAGAGCTGATCATTGGAGTATATATACCAATAGTACATACATCTAAAAGCTGTGTATTGTACGAGTACGAATACGGGTGCATACGAGTAGAATTGTTGATGAAACTGAACGAGGATGTAATTGTAAGCATTTTTGTTAAGTAGAAGTATTTTGATAAGTGTATGGAAGTCTTTCAAAAGTTTATAAATACATATTAAAACACTACATGTATATACATTTTAACTGAGTCGTTAAGTCATCGTTAGTCGTTACATGTAAGTGTTGTTTTGAAACCTTTAGGTTAACGATCTTGTTAAATGTTGTTAACCCAATGTTTATAATATCAAATGAGATTTTAAATTATTATATTATCATGATATTATCATGTATGAATATCTCTTAATATGATATATATATACATTAAATGTCTTTACAACGATAATCGTTACATATATGTCTCGTTTAAAAATCATTAAGTTAGTAATCTTGTTTTTACATATGTAGTTCATTGTTAATATACTTAATGATATGTTTACTTATCATAGTATCATGTTAACTATATATATATATCCATATATATATCATCATATAGTTTTTACAAGTTTTAACGTTCGTGAATCACCGGTCAACTTGGGTGGTCAATTGTCTATATGAAACATATTTCAATTAATCAAGTCTTAATAAGTTTGATTGCTTAACATGTTGGAAACATTTAATCATGTAAATATCAATCTCAATTAATATATATAAACATGGAAAAGTTCAGGTCACTACAGTACCTACCCGTTAAATAAATTTCGTCCCGAAATTTTAAGCTGTTGAAGGTGTTGACGAATCTTCTGGAAATAGATGCGGGTATTTCTTCTTCATCTGATCTTCATGCTCCCAGGTGAACTCGGGTCCTCTACAAGCATTCCATAGAACCTTAACAATTGGTATCTTGTTTTGCTTAAGTCTTTTAACCTCACGATCCATTATTTCGACGGGTTCTTCGATGAATTGGAGTTTTTCGTTGATTTGGATTTCATCTAACGGAATAGTGAGATCTTCTTTAGTAAAACATTTCTTCAAATTCGAGACGTGGAAAGTGTTATGTACAGCCGCGAGTTGTTGAGGTAACTCAAGTCGGTAAGCTACTGGTCCGACACGATCAATAATCTTGAATGGTCCAATATACCTTGGATTTAATTTCCCTCGTTTACCAAATCGAACAATGCCTTTCCAAGGTGCAACTTTAAGCATGACCATCTCTCCAATTTCAAATTCTATATCTTTTCTTTTAATGTCAGCGTAGCTCTTTTGTCGACTTTGGGCGGTTTTCAACCGTTGTTGAATTTGGATGATCTTCTCAGTAGTTTCTTGTATAATCTTCGGACCCGTAATTTGTCTATCCCCCACTTCACTCCAACAAATCGGAGACCTGCACTTTCTACCATAAAGTGCTTCAAATGGCGCCATCTCAATGCTTGAATGGTAGCTGTTGTTGTAGGAAAATTCTGCTAACGGTAGATGTCGATCCCAACTGTTTCCGAAATCAATAACACATGCTCGTAGCATGTCTTCAAGCGTTTGTATCGTCCTTTTGCTCTGCCCATCAGTTTGTGGATGATAGGCAGTACTCATGTCTAGACGAGTTCCTAATGCTTGCTGTAATGTCTGCCAGAATCTTGAAATAAATCTACCATCCCTATCAGAGATAATAGAGATTGGTATTCCATGTCTGGAGACGACTTCCTTCAAATACAGTCGTGCTAACTTCTCCATCTTGTCATCTTCTCTTATTGGCAGGAAGTGTGCTGATTTGGTGAGACGATCAACTATTACCCAAATAGTATCAAAACCACTTGCAGTCCTTGGCAATTTAGTGATGAAATCCATGGTAATGTTTTCCCATTTCCATTCCGGGATTTCGGGTTGTTGAAGTAGACCTGATGGTTTCTGATGCTCAGCTTTGACCTTAGAACACGTCAAACATTCTCCTACATATTTAGCAACATCGGCTTTCATACCCGGCCACCAAAAATGTTTCTTGAGATCCTTGTACATCTTCCCCGTTCCAGGATGTATTGAGTATCTGGTTTTATGAGCTTCTCTAAGTACCATTTCTCTCATATCTCCAAATTTTGGTACCCAAATCCTTTCAGCCCTATACCGGGTTCCGTCTTCCCGAATATTAAGATGCTTCTCCGATCCTTTGGGTATTTCATCCTTTAAATTTCCCTCTTTTAAAACTCCTTGTTGCGCCTCCTTTATTTGAGTAGTAAGGTTATTATGAATCATTATATTCATAGATTTTACTCGAATGGGTTCTCTGTCCTTCCTGCTCAAGGCATCGGCTACCACATTTGCCTTCCCCGGGTGGTAACGAATCTCAAAGTCGTAATCATTCAACAATTCAATCCACCTACGCTGCCTCATATTCAGTTGTTTCTGATTAAATATGTGTTGAAGACTTTTGTGGTCGGTATATATAATACTTTTGACCCCATATAAGTAGTGCCTCCAAGTCTTTAATGCAAAAACAACCGCTCCTAATTCCAAATCATGCGTCCTATAATTTTGTTCGTGAATCTTCAATTGTCTAGACGGATAAGCAATCACCTTCGTTCGTTGCATTAATACACAACCGAGACCTTGCTTTGATGCATCACAATAAATCACAAAATCATCATTCCCTTCAGGCAATGACAATATAGGTGCCGTAGTTAGCTTTTTCTTCAATAACTGAAACGCTTTCTCTTGTTCATCATTCCATTCAAATTTCTTCCCTTTATGCGTTAATACAGTCAAGGGTTTTGCTATTCTGGAAAAGTCTTGGATGAACCTTCTGTAGTAACCAGCTAGTACTAAAAACTGGCGTATGTGTTTCGGAGTTTTCGGGGTTTCCCACTTTTCAACAGTTTCTATCTTTGCCGGATCCACCTTAATACCTTCTTTGTTCACTATGTGACCGAGGAATTGAACTTCTTACAACCAAAATGCACACTTTGAAAACTTAGCGTACAATTCTTCCTTCCTCAATACTTCTAACACCTTTCTCAAATGTTCACCGTGTTCTTGGTCATTCTTTGAGTAAATAAGTATGTCATCAATGAAAACAATGACAAACTTGTCAAGGTATGGTCCACACACTCGGTTCATAAGGTCCATGAACACAGCTGGTGCATTAGTTAAACCAAACGGCATGACCATAAACTCGTAATGACCGTAACGTGTTCTGAAAGCAGTCTTTGGAATATCATCTTCTTTCACCCGCATTTGATGATACCCGGAACGTAAGTCAATCTTTGAATAAACAGACGAGCCTTGTAGTTGATCAAATAAGTCGTCGATTGTAGTGGGTAGCGGTTCTTGATGGTAAGTTTGTTCAACTCTCGGTAGTCGATACACAACCTGAATGTACCATCTTTCTTCTTGACAAACAAAACAGGAGCTCCCCACGGTGATGTGCTTGGTCGAATGAAACCATGCTCTAAAAGTTCTTGTAATTGACTTTGCAGTTCTTTCATCTCGCTGGGTGTGAGTCTGTAAGGAGCACGAGCTATTGGTGCAGCTCCTGGTACAAGATCTATTTGAAATTCAACGGATCGATATGGGGGTAATCCCGGTAATTCTTTTGGAAATACATCGGGAAATTCTTTTGCGACGGGAACATCATTGATGCTTTTTTCTTCAGTTTGTACTTTCTCAACGTGTGCTAGAACAGCATAGCAACCTTTTCTTATTAGTTTTTGTGCCTTCAAATTACTAATAAGATGTAGCTTCGTGTTGCCCTTTTCTCCGTACACCATTAAGGGTTTTCCTTTTTCTCGTATAATGCGAATTGCATTTTTGTAACAAACGATCTCTGCTTTCACTTCTTTCAACCAGTCCATACCGATTATCACATCAAAACTCCCTAACTCTACTGGTATCAAGTCAATCTTAAATGTTTCGCTAACCAGTTTAATTTCTCGATTCCGACATATATTATCTGCTGAAATTAATTTACCATTTGCTAATTCGAGTAAAAATTTACTATCCAAAGGCGTCAATGGACAACTTAATTTAGCACAAAAATCTCTACTCATATAGCTTCTATCCGCACCCGAATCAAATAAAACGTAAGCAGATTTATTATCAATAAGAAACGTACCCGTAACAAGCTCCGGGTCTTCCTGTGCCTCTGCCGCATTAATATTGAAAACTCTTCCGCGTCCTTGTCCATTCGTGTTCTCCTGGTTCGGGCAATTTCTAATAATGTGGCCCGGTTTTCCACATTTATAACAAACTACATTTGCATAACTTGCTCCGACACTACTTGCTCTGCCATTACTCGTTCCGACACCATTTGTTCCTTTCGTTCTATTAACCCCTGGTCCGTAGACCTCACACTTCGCCGCGCTATGACCATTTCTTTTACACTTGTTGCAAAATTTGGTGCAGAACCCCGAGTGATACTTTTCACACCTTTGGCATAGCTGCTTCTGATTGTTGTTGTTGTTGCGGTTATTATTTGTTGTTGGGATGATTGTTGTAGTTGCTGTTGTTGTTGTTGTTGGGCCGTTTGTTGTAGTTGCGATTGATGTTGCGATTGTTGGGATAATTGTTGCGATTATTGTTGTAATTGCTGTTGTTGTATTGGTGATTCTTATCACCGTTTTCCTCCCACTTTCTTTTGACTTGCTTCACATTGGCCTCTTCAGCAGTCTGTTCTTTAATTCTTTCTTCAATCTGGTTCACTAGTTTGTGAGCCATTCTACATGCCTGTTGTATGGAGGCGGGCTCGTGTAAACTTATATCTTCTTGGATTCTTTCCGGTAATCCTTTCACAAACGCATCGATCTTCTCTTCCTCATCTTCGAATGCTCCCGGACACAATAGGCACAATTCTGTGAATCGTCTTTCGTACGTGGTAATATCAAATCCTTGGGTTCGTAACCCTCTAAGTTCTGTCTTGAGCTTATTGACCTCGGTTCTGGGACGGTACTTCTCGTTCATCAAGTGCTTGAATGCTGACCACGGTAGTGCGTACGCATCGTCTTGTCCCACTTGCTCTAGATAGGTATTCCACCATGTTAACGCAGAACCTGTGAAGGTATGCGTAGCGTACTTCACTTTGTCCTCTTCAGTACACTTACTTATGGCAAACACCGATTCGACCTTCTCGGTCCACCGTTTCAATCCGATCGGTCCTTCGGTTCCATCAAATTCCAAAGGTTTGCAGGCAGTGAATTCTTTGTAGGTACATCCTACACGATTTCCTGTACTGCTAGATCCAAGGTTATTGCTGGTATGTAGCGCAGCCTGTACCGCGGCTATGTTTGAAGCTAGAAAAGTACGGAATTCCTCTTCATTCATATTCACGGTGTGTCGAGTAGTCGGTGCCATTTCCTTCAAAATAGTCAAATGGAACAAGTTAATCATACAGAATATTAAGAGTAGTTAATAGTATTTCGTAGCATAATATGAACTCATTTATAAAAGCTTTTTCTTCATATTAGCGTTTTATAAGTTTAAATTCGGGTAGTACCTACCCGTTAAGTTCATACTTAGTAGCTAATATACAATTCAACTACTACAATTCTATATGAAAAACTGATTATAATAATATTTCGCGTTCAAACTTTTACACAATATTTTACAAACTTACAATACAGCTTATTTTACATATAGCATGAAATATAGCACACAATAAATTTGATACAAGATGGTTGTGAAGATAATTCTAGCTAGTACACAAGTCATTTAGCAAAGGCAATAAAGACACGTAATTCATACGTCCAGAAACAAGTCATGCATTCTGGTTTTACTAGGACTACTTCCCATCCTTGGTCTTGTGGAACATAACTGTTATGGTCGTTGATAAGACAGCGTGTTGTAACGTCGTCAAAGGGACGAGGGTTACGTAATGTCCAACAGTCCCGTAACAATCTAAAAACCTCATTTCTTACCCCAATTACCGACTCCGTCACTTGTGGGAACGTTTTGTTTAATAGTTGTAGCCCGATGTTCTTGTTCTCACTTTGGTGAGAAGTGAACATTACTAATCCGTAAGCATAACATGCTTCTTTATGTTGCATGTTAGCCGCTTTTTCTAAATCACGAAGTTCAATATTCGGATATATTGAGTCAAAATAATTTCTTAACCCATTGCGTAAAATAGCATTTGGGTTCCCCGCAATATATGCGTCAAAGTAAACACATCGTAACTTATGGATTTCCCAATGTGATATCCCCCATCTTTCGAACGAAAGCCTTTTATAAACCAAGGCATTCTTGGAACGTTCTTCGAATGTCTTACAAACTGATCTCGCCTTAAATAGTTGTGCCGAAGAATTCTGACCGACTCTAGACAAGATTTCATCAATCATGTCTCCGGGTAGGTCTCTTAAAATATTGGGTTGTCTATCCATTTTGTGTTTTTATACTGTAAAATAGACAAGAGTTAGATTCATAAAAAAAATACTTATTAATACAAGCAATTTTTACATATATCATAAAGCATAAGCACACTATATTACATATATTACACCACACGAATACAACTATCTTATTCCGACTCGCTTATTTCTTCTTCTTCGGTTTTGGTTCGTTTTGCCAAGTTTCTAGGGATATATGATGTTCCCCTAATACGAGCCGTCATTATCCACATTGGTTTAGAAAAACCTGGTGGTTTAGAGGTTCCCGGGTCATTGTTACAACTTAAGGACTTCGGGGGTTGACGATACATATAAAGTTCATCGGGGTTGCAATTAGATTTCTCTATTTTTATGCCCTTTCCCTTATTATTTTCTTTTGCCTTTTTAAATTCAGTTGGGGTAATTTCTATAACATCATCGGAATTCTCGTCAGAATCCGATTCATCGGAGAATTGGTAATCCTCCCAATATTTTGCTTCCTTAGCGGAAACACCATTGACCATAATTAACCTTGGTCGGTTGGTTGAGGATTTTCTTTTACTTAACCGTTTTATTATTTCCCCCACCGGTTCTATTTCTTCATCCGGTTCCGATTCTTCTTCCGGTTCCGATTCTTCTTCTGGTTCCGACTCTTCTTCCGGTTCCTCTTCGGGAACTTGTGAATCAGTCCACGAATCATTCCAAATTACATTTGACTCTTCATTATTATTAGGTGAGTCAATGGGACTTGTTCTAGAGGTAGACATCTATCACATAATATCAAACGCGTTAAGAGATTAATATATCACATAATATTCACATGTTAAAAATATATAGTTTCCAACAAAATTTGTTAAACAATCATTTTTCAAGTAAACACGGTCGAAGTCCAGACTCACTAATGCATCCTAACAACTAGATAAGACACACTAATGCAAAATTCTGGTTCTCTAAGACCAACGCTCGGATACCAACTGAAATGTCCCGTTCTTATTGATTAAAAACGTTCCATATTAATTGATTTCGTTGCGAGGTTTTGACCTCTATATGCGACATTTTTCAAAGACTGCATTCATTTTAAAACAAACCATAACCTTTATTTCATCAATAAAGGTTTAAAAAGCTTTACGTAGATTATCAAATAATGATAATCTAAAATATCATGTTTACACACGACCATTACATAATGGTTTACAATACAAATATGTTACAACAAAATAAGTTTCTTGAATGCAGTTTTTACACAATATCATACAAGCATGGACTCCAAATCTCGTCCTTATTTAAGTATGCGACAGCGGAAGCTCTTAATAATCACCTGAGAATAAACATGCTTAAAACGTCAACAAAAATGTTGGTGAGTTATAGGTTTAACCTATATATATCAAATCATAATAATAGACCACAAGATTTCATATTTCAATACACATCCCATACATAGAGATAAAAATCATTCATATGGTGAACACCTGGTAACCGACATTAACAAGATGCATATATAAGAATATCCCCATCATTCCGGGACACCCTTCGGATATGATATAAATTTCGAAGTACTAAAGCATCTGGTACTTTGGATGGGGTTTGTTAGGCCCAATAGATCTATCTTTAGGATTCGCGTCAATTAGGGTGTCTGTTCCCTAATTCTTAGATTACCAGACTTAATAAAAAGGGGCATATTCGATTTCGATAATTCAACCATAGAATGTAGTTTCACGTACTTGTGACTATTTTGTAAATCATTTATAAAACCTGCATGTATTCTCATCCCAAAAATATTAGATTTTAAAAGTGGGACTATAACTCACTTCCACAGATTTTTACTTCGTCGGGAAGTAAGACTTGGCCACTGGTTGATTCACGAACCTATAACAATATATACATATATATCAAAGTATGTTCAAAATATATTTACAACACTTTTAATATATTTTGATGTTTTAAGTTTATTAAGTCAGCTGTCCTCGTTAGTAACCTACAACTAGTTGTCCACAGTTAGATGTACAGAAATAAATCGATAAATATTATCTTGAATCAATCCACGACCCAGTGTATACGTATCTCAGTATTGATCACAACTCAAACTATATATATTTTGGAATCAACCTCAACCCTGTATAGCTAACTCCAACATTCACATATAGAGTGTCTATGGTTGTTCCGAAATATATATAGATGTGTCGACATGATAGGTCGAAATATTGTATACGTGTCTATGGTATCTCAAGATTACATAATATACAATACAAGTTGATTAAGTTATGGTTGGAATAGATTTGTTACCAATTTTCACGTAGCTAAAATGAGAAAAATTATCCAATCTTGTTTTACCCATAACTTCTTCATTTTAAATCCGTTTTGAGTGAATCAAATTGCTATGGTTTCATATTGAATTCTATTTTATGAATCTAAACAGAAAAAGTATAGGTTTATAGTCGGAAAAATAAGTTACAAGTCATTTTTGTAAAGGTAGTCATTTCAGTCGAAAGAACGACGTCTAGATGACCATTTTAGAAAACATACTTCCACTTTGAGTTTAACCATAATTTTTGGATATAGTTTCATGTTCATAATAAAAATCATTTTCTCAGAATAACAACTTTTAAATCAAAGTTTATCATAGTTTTTAATTAACTAACCCAAAACAGCCCGCGGTGTTACTACGACGGCGTAAGTCCGGTTTTACGGTGTTTTACGTGTTTCCAGGTTTTAAATCATTAAGTTAGCATATCATATAGATATAGAACATGTGTTTAGTTGATTTTAAAAGTCAAGTTAGAAGGATTAACTTTTGTTTGCGAACAAGTTTAGAATTAACTAAACTATGTTCTAGTGATTACAAGTTTAAACCTTCGAATAAGATAGCTTTATATGTATGAATCGAATGATGTTATGAACATCATTACTATCTTAAGTTCCTTGGATAAACCTACTGGAAAAGAGAAAAATGGATCTAGCTTCAACGGATCCTTGGATGGCTCGAAGTTCTTGAAGCAGAATCATGACACGAAAACAAGTTCAAGTAAGATCATCACTTGAAATAAGATTGTTATAGTTATAGAAATTGAACCAAAGTTTGAATATGATTATTACCTTGTATTAGAATGATAACCTACTGTAAGAAACAAAGATTTCTTGAGGTTGGATGATCACCTTACAAGATTGGAAGTGAGCTAGCAAACTTGAAAGTATTCTTGATTTTATGAAACTAGAACTTTTGGAATTTATGAAGAACACTTAGAACTTGAAGATAGAACTTGAGAGAGATCAATTAGATGAAGAAAATTGAAGAATGAAAGTGTTTGTAGGTGTTTTTGGTCATTGGTGTATGGATTAGATATAAAGGATATGTAATTTTGTTTTCATGTAAATAAGTCATGAATGATTACTCATATTTTTGTAATTTTATGAGATATTTCATGCTAGTTGCCAAATGATGGTTCCCACATGTGTTAGGTGACTCACATGGGCTGCTAAGAGCTGATCATTGGAGTGTATATACCAATAGTACATACATCTAAAAGCTGTGTATTGTACGAGTACGAATACGGGTGCATACGAGTAGAATTGTTGATGAAACTGAACGAGGATGTAATTGTAAGCATTTTTGTTAAGTAGAAGTATTTTGATAAGTGTATGTAAGTCTTTCAAAAGTGTATAAATACATATTAAAACACTACATGTATATACATTTTAACTGAGTCGTTAAGTCATCGTTAGTCGTTACATGTAAGTGTTGTTTTGAAACCTTTAGGTTAACGATCTTGTTAAATGTTGTTAACCCAATGTTTATAATATCAAATGAGATTTTAAATTATTATATTATCATGATATTATCATGTATGAGAATATCTCTTAATATGATATATATACATTAAATGTCTTTACAACGATAATCGTTACATATATGTCTCGTTTAAAAATCATTAAGTTAGTAGTCTTGTTTTTACATATGTAGTTCATTGTTAATATACTTAATGATATGTTTACTTATCATAGTATCATGTTAACTATATATATATATATATCCATATATATATCATCATATAGTTTTTACAAGTTTTAACGTTCGTGAATCACCGGTCAACTTGGGTGGTCAATTGTCTATATGAAACATATTTCAATTAATCAAGTCTTAACAAGTTTGATTGCTTAACATGTTGGAAACATTTAATCATGTAAATATCAATCTCAATTAATATATATAAACATGGAAAAGTTCGGGTCACTACATTACCCACAGTTATGTACCCGAAAAAATTCTTGAAACCAAAGTAAAAGTTTAAACAACGTATCCACGTCAGATTCTTTGGCATTTATTAGCAAAAATAACTTTGCGACTCCTATTCAAAGTAGCCAGTTTTGTCACAGCTCCAGCAAGTCAACTTCGACTTTTCAGTCAGACTAACCTTATTATAACCTTGAGATATACACCATCGTTACCAGGGAACCTTTTACATTCCACCACATTATTAGCAGATGTACCAACAACTTCATTACCCTTTGACTTTAGCTCTCCAAAAATTCATTATAATTATTCATTGAAACCCCATCATTTACTCATTCGCATCTTGTAATGAGAATTTCCATACGAATCATTGGGAATTAACAATCAGTATTTTGAAATCTCACAGCATGTCTACGCCAACAGTTATATGTGTATACATAACGTCTATCTTCTGGACTTAATTTGAATGTGAAGTTTCTGAAAAACACTCCAAACTACGAATTGGTTCTCCAAAAAAAAAAAAATGCTGATGAAGCAGCAAAAACTATAAAAGACTTTAAACGGTAAAAGCTGGATGATAATGATGAAGTGTGCTGGCAAAGCGCAGAAAAAGAGAAGTTTTGGAACTGGAAAACGGATTGAGCAAAGTAGGAAGGAGGCTGTGGACAAATTACAAAGACTGAACCTAACTTCAAAGGATCCAAATGATTCAGTACCTGCTGAAGTCATTAACGAATACCTTGCTCCTGACTCTAAACCCTGCGGACAAGATTCTTCATCATCCTCTGATATTAGAAATTCTAAAATATCATCATATCTTTCATTATAAATATCCTCCATATTTTTGAAGATATTTTCTTAATTTTTCTTATTTGAAATCATTTACATCTTCGCGCTATCTGTATTACATCATAAAAGAAACTATTTTAGTTTCTAAATTCTGAAACATTCAAGTTTAAAATAGGAATATTTTGAAGTAGTGTTAGGAACTGAAGCATGAATTAGTATAATATAATGACACTTGATCAATGTGATTATATTACAGTAAGTCATGCTGAGTTTCTAAATGGAACGTGATGATTCACAGATCATAACATCATCATGTGCCATGTTATACGACTCTTGTATTCTATTTAACCTCTAAAATATCAAGAAAATATTTCTTGATGATTCGGCCTTTTTCAAGGTATTCTAGTAATTTGACAAGTCAAGATCGTGCCATCACAATTTCCTTCCTAGAACATTAACAATGTTCATTCCGAAATTCATATCTGTGAATTCTGGACCATTACAAGCGGTGCTTAATCGCAAGAAGAAGAAACAAAAGGACAAAACTCCGAAATAAAAATTGGGGTATAAATTGCAGCAAATAAAAGAGAGCATTAACTGTGAATGATAATGATTATAGAAGACAGAAGCAGAGACTTTGAAATATAAGGGAACATATAAAGCCCAATGACAAACCAGAAATTATAAACCATATATATCGATGCATATAGCAATATAAAGACACGGGAGAACTAGAAACACTATAAACCCAAGAGTATAGTAGAAGTAAATAGATTCTTTCGGCGGTAGATGAAAAAGAAGAATGACCGATATGAAAGTTAGAAGTATATCGAGAATCAGAACTGGATGGAGCATATTGATGAATACTTTAAAATATGAGTTGAGGGGGAAAGAATAGAAGGTGATGAAACATGACTAGGAACTTAGAAATCAACAGATTTAACTCACACAATGGCGGAATAAGTGAATCAAACCCTCTAGTGAATAGGTTAAGTTTTTTTTTTGATTAATTTAGTCAAACCACAAATAAATCAAGTGTGATTAGATCAACACCTAGAGCTATTATTCACCACCTGGGTGATTTGGACTGAGAGAGAATCGGAGGAGCTCACTAGATCTGAGTGTGTGTAACAAATGAGAGGCTTAACCTAAAATGAAGAACATAAGACTTTATATACCCCTGCTATTGACTCACCCATACGATTCATTCATCACACGTATGATTTGGCTTCATCAGCCGTACGGGTGATCACTCACTCGTGTCTTCTCATTTAGGTTGTAATTGTGACTTAGCTCAGCATCAACCGTGCGTATGAGCCTGTCAGCCATACTAGTGAGGCTTCACTCGTACGTCTGACTAAGTCTAACATAGTCAAACATCTAAATCTCATTCCTGCAGTTCCTGTAACCACATACAAACACGGATAGGATAATAACGAGCAATCATGGTAGCCTGTAAATTGTTGTACCTGCAATGGACGTGGGTAGATGTCTAGGGACTTGCATAAAATGCATCAACAGAAGGTGTGAGTTGTAAGGAAACGAAGGAGGTGAATTTATAAGAAAATCACCGACAGAACAATTAAAATGGACGATCGTATTTAAAGCGGATCCTAATTCCCTTGATTACCGGAGAGTCAAATCTTATTAAGAAGATTTTCTTCAAATCCCTTGAAATCTGAGAATCAATCATATCTACGTCAAATGATAAGATGAATCTACACTTACTCATTTCACTCTTCTATGTTAGTTTCATTCGTACTCTTCATATAAATGGATTGTTTATCAAAATTATTCGCTGATGATAAAACTCTAATTTTCAGCCCGTATGCATCATGAAAACATACTTATTATCATTCACGACCTTTCCACTCAAATTTCAGGACGAAATTTCTTTAACGGGTAGGTACTGTGACTACCCGGAAATTTCCAACCAAATTTAAACTTTAATCTTTATATGTTTCCGACACGATAAGCAATATTTGTTAAGTTGAATTTCAAGAATTTTAAACTATGTTCATACATTAATTCAACCTCGACCAAGTTCTAACGATTCACGAACGATTAAACGAATATGATTATATATGTATAAGTGTATATATATTATAACTTGAAACGTAAACAAAATATTAGATTAAATACTTTATATGATTGTATCTGTTTCAAAATGTTTATCAATGGAATTAGAAGATAAGATCAAATGATTAAATTATCAGATATATTGAATTATGATTACAAGTCTCTGTTGAAAGGCCCACGTTGATTTGAGAAATCTTTCCATTTTAACAATATCCAGAAAATGGTAAAGTGATTTATAAATAAGAACAAATTGTCAATCATTGAGAACTAGACAAAGGATAGTGGAAGATTGAATCTCATAAAGACTCGATTGATCTATTTAGTTTCAAACGTACAAAAAATTTTCAGTTTAAAAAGAACTTTATTATTAAAACGTATATAACTTTTATAAATATCTAGAACCACTTTTGACAACTCATTACTTAACTAGTATGATAAAGATAACGATATTTATATTTTATTTTATTAAATATATATAACGATTTAAATTAATATTATATATATTTATACGCATATTATACATACATAGTTTTATACTTTTACTATACTTAAACTTTACCTTTACTTTATTTTTACTTTACTTTAACTTTAATAATTCACTTTAATAATTCATACTTTAATAATTCACTTTAATAATTCATACTTTAATAATTCATACTTTAATAATTCACTTTAATAATTCAAAAATCTATTATAAATAGAATTTAATAGGTTTCATTATTTCATAGAAACTTGAAAATATTTTTCTCTAAACTCTCTCAGTCGATTTACATATATATATATTTACTCCATATTATTTCAAGATATTATTAGTATACATAAAATATTACGACGGAGTGCTGTCCGAGTGGTTTCGAAATTGTTTTTCGAGTAGGATAGGATTAAGGAAATTATGGGTTATAGCTATAGAGGTGATTGAGTATGGTTCATGGGTATGCTCGTGAGGTCAATATAGTGTTTATCATTTCCGTTGCGTCTACGTACCTTTCCTGTAATATTGAATCTCAATATTGATACGTGAGTACTCATAATTTAACTTTTACATACTAATAGTGTATCCCTGACTAGTGCTCGAGTATTTAGGATTATGCATGCTTGTACTTTTGATATTGCCCTTAGACAGGTTAGGTTGAATCTTGAATTAGTTACACTTGCGGTTGAGATAAGGTATAAGATATGCATGTCCTTGGAAAGCTAGCGAAAAATTAAGAACTTTTCCTTTAGATATCGAATGGTTTCGATGAACGGATTAGAAGTTATAATCAATTAAATTTTCGATATTTTTATTAAAAATGATTATTATTATCGTCGTTTTTATCGTCGTTCTAGTTTTATCTTATTATTATGATTATTATTATCTTTATCAATAAAAGGGATTTATCATTAAAAATTGTTATTTTTTTTATTATTACTATCGTTATTATCGTTAAAGTTATAATTAGTATTATTATTATTATCCAATTATTATTATTATTATTATTATTATTATTATTATTATTATTATTATTATCATTATTAATACATATATCATTATTTAAAAATGGTTATTGTTATTGTTATTATTATTATTACTATATTATCATTAAGATAATTATTAGTATTATCGTTAATAATGTTATAGTAACTATCATTATTAATATTAGTGTAATTAAAACAAATATTTGTAACACCTAATTATTTTGATTACTATTATTATCATTATTATGAACACGATATAAAAGACGATTAAAAGCTATTAAACGAAACGATTAGGAAATAATGAGTAAGAGTATCATGATGAAATTAAAATATTATAAGATATTGATTTAGATAAAATTATCGTTCTTATTATTTTTATCATTACTATTATTATTAAAAGTATCGTTAGTATTAAAACTATCATTTTAACAAAAATTATCATTTTAATAGAAATGTCATTGTTACTATAAAATATCATTATTATTATTATTTTAAATAGAATTATTATTTTAAAGATAATATTAAAAATTATCGTAAATATTAAAGTTATCATAATTAGAATTATCGTTTTATCATAATGTCATCTTAGTAATTATAAATATTGATATTTTTATAATAATAATTATTATTACAAAATAATACAACTTTTACTTACTATCATTATAGATATTATTTTATCAAATAAATATGTGATACAAACATATTTTACTACGTGTAATAACTTACTTTAATAATACCTATCATATTATCTTTATAATATTAAATGAACCCTATAAATTTTATTACTTAATATATATAAAAGTATATTTTATTATATAAATTTAATATAAAATTTTATTTATTAATAAATAAATTATATTATTTACTCTAATAAATCTTTTAAAAATATTTAAAAATATAAAACGACGATATTTAAACTATATATTAATCATGTATAGATTTTTGGAAATTATTTTGAGTCAAATTTACTTTTTTGACTTTTGCATATTAGTCTCGAGCATTAGGATTGTGGTACACTATGACTTGACCTAATTTGTTAGACAAATATTGACCAACACATAAATATATATAATTAATTTAGGTTCGTGAATCCGAGGCCAACCTTGCACTTGTTCAATGACGTTATATGTATTTTTACTACGAAATACAGTATGGTGAGTTTCATCTGCCTTTTTACCCTTTATATTTTTGGGACTGAGAATACATGCGCTTTTATAAATGTTTGATGAAATAGACACAAGTAATTGAAACTACATTCTATGGTTGAATTATCGAAATCGAATATGCCTCTTTTTATTAAAGTCCGGTAATCTAAGAATTAGGGAACAGACACCCTAATTGACGCGAATCCTAAAGATAGATCTATTCGGTCTAACAAACCCTATCCAAAGTACCGGATGCTTTAGTACTTCAAAATTTATATCATGTCCGAAGGAGGATCCCGGACTGATATGGGATATTCTTATATGTATCTAGTTAATGTCGGTTACCAGGTGTTCACCATATGAATGATTATTTTTGTCTCTATGCATAGGACGTATATTTATGAGAACTGGAAATGAAATTCTTGTGGTCTATTAAAATGATGGAAATAAATGATTATGATAAACTAATGAACTCACCAACCTTTTGGTTGACACTTTAAACATGTTTATTCTCAGGTATTAAAGAAATCTTTCGCTGTGCATTTGCTCATTTTAAAGATATTACTTGGAGTCTTTCATAGCATATTTCGAAGAACGTTGCATTCGAGTCATTGAGTTCATCAAAGATTATTATTAAATCAATTTATAGTTGGATAGTGGATATTATGAAATGGTATGCATGCCTGTCAATTTTCGATGTAAAGAAAGCTTGTCTTTTAAAAACGAATGCAATGTTTGTAAAATGTATCATATAGAGGTCAAATACCTCGCAATGTAATCAACTATTGTGAATCGTTTATAATGTATATGAACGGGTCCTTTCACATCCAACCTCAAGAAATCTTTGTTTCTTATAGTAGGTTATCATTCTAATATAAGTTAATAATCATATTCAAACTTTGGTTCAATTTCTATAACTATAACAATCTTATTTCAAGTGATGATCTTACTTGAACTTGTTTTCGTGTCATGATTCTGCTTCAAGAACTTCGAGCCATCCAAGGATCTGTTGAAGCTAGATCCATTTTTCTCTTTTCCAGTAGGTTTATCCAAGGAACTTAAGGTAGTAATGATGTTCATAACATCATTCGATTCATACATAAAAAGCTATCATATTCGAAGTGGTAAACTAGTAATCACTAGAACATAGTTTAGTTAATTCTAAACTTGTTCGCAAATAAAGTTAATCCTTCTAACAACACTTTTAAAATCAACTATACACATGATCTATATCTATATGATATGCTAACTTAATAATTTAAAACCCGAAAACACGATAAACACCATAAAACCGGATTTACGCCGTCGTAGTTACAACCGGGGGCTGTTTTGGTTTGGATAATTAAAACTATAAAAAACTTTGATTTAAAAGCTATACTTATGGAAAAATGATTTTTCTTATGAACATGAAACCATATCCAAAAATCATGGTTAAACTCAAAGTGAAAGTATGTTTTTCAAAACAGTCATCAAGATGTCGTTCTTTCAACGGAAATGACTACCTCTTTAAAAAACGACTTGTAACTTGTATTCCCGATGATAAACCTATACCTTTTCTGTTTAGTTTCATAAATTCAAGTTCAATACGAAACCGTGGCCGCTTAAATCACTCAAAACGGATTAGAAACGAATAAATGGCGAGCAAAACAAAATTGGTAAAAACTTCTCATTTTAGCTACGTGAAAATTGGTAACAAATCTATTCCAACCATAACTTAATCAATTTGTATTGTATATTATGTAATCTTGAGATAGCATAGACACGTATACAATGTTTCGACCTATCATGTCGACACATCTATATATATTTCGGAACAACCATAGACACTCTATATGTGAATGTTGGAGTTAGCTATACAGGGTTGAGGTTGATTCCAAAATATATATAGTTTAAGTTGTGATCAATACTGAGATACGTATACACTGGGTCATGGATTGATTGAAGATAATATTTATCGATTTATTTCTGTACATCTAACTGTGGACAACTAGTTGTAGGTTACTAACGAGGACAGCTGACTTAATAAACTTAAAACATCAAAATGTATTAAAAGTATTGTAAATATATTTTGCACATACTTTGATATATATGTATATATTGTTATAGGTTCGTGAATCAACTAGTGGCCAAGTCTTACTTCCCGACGAAGTAAAAAATCTGTGAAAGTGAGTTATAGTCCCACTTTTAAAATCTAATATTTTTGGGATGAGAATACATGCAGGTTTTATAAATGATTTACAAAATAGACACAAGTACGTGAAACTACATTCTATAGTTGAATTATCGAAATCGAATATGCCCCTTTTTATTAAGTCTGGTAATCTAAGAATTAGGGAACAGACACCCTAATTGACGCGAATCCTAAAGATAGATCTATTGGGCCTAACAAACCCCATCCAAAGTACCGGATGCTTTAGTACTTCAAAATTTATATCATATCCGAAGGGTGTCCCGGAATGATGGGGATATTCTTATATATGCATCTTGTTAATGTAGGTTACCAGGTGTTCACCATATGAATGAATTTTATCTCTATGTATGGGATGTATATTGAAATATGAAATCTTGTGGTCTATTATTATGATTTGATAATATATAGGTTAAACCTATAACTCACCAACATTTTTGTTGACGTTTTAAGCATGTTTATTCTCAGGTGATTATTAAGAGCTTCCGCTGTTGCATACTAAAATAAGGACAAGATTTGGAGTCCATGCTTGTATGATATTATGTAAAAACTGCATTCAAGAAACTTATTTTTGATGTAATATATTCTTATTGTAAACCATTATGTAATCGTCGTGTGTAAACGGTATATTTTAGATTATCATTATTTGATAATCTACGTAATGATTTTTAAACCTTTATAGATAAAATAAAGGTTATGGTTATTTTAAAAATGAATGCAGTCTTTGAAAAACGTCTCATATAGAGGTCAAAACCTCGCGACGAAATCAATTAATATGGAACGTTTATAATCAATATGAACGGGACATTTCAGTTGGTATCAGAGTGTTGGTCTTAGAGAACCAGAATTTTGCATTAGTATATCTTATCGAGTTTGTTAGGATGCATTAGTGAGTCTGGACTTCGACCGTATTTACTTGAAAAATGATTGCTTAACAAATTTTGTTGGAAACTATATATTTTTAACATGTGAATATTATGTAATATATTAATCTCTTAATGTATTTGATATTATGTGATAAATGTCTACCTCTAATACAAGTCTCATTGACTCACCTAATAATAATGAAGAGTCAAATGTAATTTGGAATGATTCGTGGACTGATTCACAAGTTCCCGAAGAGGAACCGGAAGAAGAATCGGAACCGGAAGAAGAATTGGAACCGGAGGAGGAGGAACCGGAAGAAGAAATAGAACCGGTGGGGGAAATAATAAAATGGTTAAGTAAAAGAAAATCCTCAACCAACCGACCAAGGTTAATTATGGTCAACAGTGTTTCCGCCAAGGAAGCAAAATATTGGGAGGATTACCAATTCTCCGATGAATCGGATCCCGATGAGGATTCCGATGATGTTATAGAAATTACCCCAACTGAATTTAAAAAGGCAAAAGAGAACAATAAGGGAAAGGGCATAAAAATAGAGAAATCTGATTCCAACCCCGATGAACTTTATATGTATCGTCAACACCCGTATTTCTTAAGTTGTAACAATAACCCGGGAACCTCTAAACCACCAGGTTTTTCTAGACCAATGTGGAAAACGACGGCTCGTATTATGGGAACATCATATATCCCTAAAAACTTAGCAAAACGAACCAAAACTGAAGAAGAAGAAACGAGCGAGTCGGAATAAGATAGTTGTATTCGTGTGGTGTAATATATGTAATATAGTGTGCTTATGCTTTATGATATATGTAAAAATTGCTTGTATTAATAAGTATTTTTTTTATGAATCTAACTCTTGTCTAGTTTACAGTATAAAAACACAAAATGGATAGACAACCCAATATTTTAAGAGACCTACCCGGAGACATGATTGATGAAATGTTGTCTAGAGTCGGTCAGAATTCCTCGGCACAACTATTTAAGGCGAGATCAGTTTGTAAGACATTCGAAGAACATTCCAAGAATGCCTTGGTTTATAAAAGGCTTTCGTTCGAAAGATGGGGGATATCACATTGGAAAATCCATAAGTTACGATGTGTTTACTTTGACGCATATATTGCGGGGAACCCAAATGCTATTTTACGCAACGGGTTAAGAAATTATTTTGACTCAATATATCCGAATATAGGACTTTGTGATTTAGAAAAAGCGGCTAACATGCAACATAAAGAAGCATGTTATGCTTACGGGTTAGTAATGTTCGATTCTCACCAAAGTGAGAACAAGAACATCGGGCTACAACTATTAAACAAAACGTTCCCACAAGTGACGGACTCAGTAGTTGGGGTAAGAAATGAGGTTTTTAGGTTATTACGAGACTGTTGGTCATTACGTAACCTTCGCCCTTTTGACGACGTTACAACACGTTGTCATACTATCGGTCACAACGGTTACGTTCCACAAGACCAAGGATGGGAAGTGGTATTAGTAAAACCAGAATGCATGACTTGTTTCTGGATGTATGAATTACGTGTCTTTGTTGCCTTTGCTGAACGCCTTATTTATTAACTAGAATTATCTTCGCAACTACTTTGTATCGAAGTTTTATGTGCTATATTTCATGCTATATGTAAAATAGAGGTATTGTAATTTTGCAAGTTATTGTATAAAGGTTTGAATATGATATATATTTTTTTGTGATTAGTTTTTCATATAGAATTGTAGTAGTTGAAATGGTATGTTAGCTACTAAGTATGAACTTAACGGGTAGGTACTACCCGAATTAAAGAGTATAAAACGCTAATATGAAGAAAGAGCTTTTATAAATAAGTTCAATTACGCTACGAAATACTATTGACTACTCTTGATATTCTATATGATTAACTCGTTTCATTTGACTATTTTGAAGGAAATGGCACCGACTACTCGACACATCTTGAATATGAGTGAAGAGGAATTTCGTGTCTTTCTTGCTTCAAACATAGCCGCAGTACAAGCTGCGCTACATACCAACAATAACCTTGGATCTAGCAGTACAGGAAATCGTGTAGGATGCACCTACAAAGAATTCACTGCCTGCAAACCTTTGGAATTTGATGGAACCGAAGGACCGATCGGATTGAAACGGTAGACCGAGAAGATCGAATCAGTGTTTGCCATAAGTAAGTGTACTGAAGAGGATAAAGTGAAGTACGCTACGCATACCTTCACAGGTACTGCGTTAACATGGTGGAATACCTATCTAGAGCAAGTGGGACAAGATGATGCTTACGCACTACCGTGGTCAGCATTCAAGCACTTGATGAACGAGAAGTACCGTCCCAGAACCGAGGTCAATAAGCTCAAGACAGAACTTAGAGGGTTACGAACCCAAGGATTTGATATTACTACGTACGAAAGATGATTCACAGAATTGTGCCTATTGTGTCCGGGAGCGTTCGAAGATGAGGAAGAGAAGATTGACGAGTTTGTGAAAGGATTACCGGAAAGAATCCAAGAAGATATAAGTTCACACGAGCCTGCCTCCATACAACAGGCATGTAGAATGGCTCACAAACTAGTAAACCAGATTGAGGAAAGAATTAAAGAACAGACGGCTGAAGAGGCCAATGTGAAGCAAGTCAAAAGAAAGTGGGAGGAAAACGGTGATAAGAATCACCAATACAACAACAACAGCAATTACAACAATAATCGCAACAACTATCCCAACAATCGCAACATCAATCGCAACTACAACAAACGGCCCAACAACAACAACAACAACAACAACAACAACAACAACAACAACAACAACAACAACAACAACAACAACAACAACAACAACAACAACTACAACAATCATCAAAAAAACAATAACAACCGCAACAACAACAACAATCAGAAGCAGCTATGCCAAAGGTATGAAAAGTATCACTCGGGGTTCTGCACCAAATTTTACAACAAGTGTAAAAGAAATGGTCATAGCGCGGTGAAGTGTGAGGTCTACGAACCAGGGGTTAACAGAACGAAAGGAACAAATGGTGTCGGAACGAGTAATGGCGGAGCAAGTAGTGTCAGAGCAAGTTATGCCAATGTAGTTTGTTATAAATGTGGAAAACCGGGCCACATTATTAGAAATTACCCGAACCAGGAGAACACGAATGGACAAGGCCGCGGAAGAATTTTCAATATTAATGCGGCAGAGGCACAGGAAGACCCGGAGCTTGTTACGGGTACGTTTCTTATTGACAATAAATCTGCTTACGTTTTATTTGATTCGGGTGCGGATAGAAGCTATATGAGTAGAGATTTTTGTGCTAAATTAAGTTGTCCATTGACGCCTTTGGATAGTAAATTTTTACTCGAATTAGCAAATGGTAAATTAATTTCAGCAGATAATATATGTCGGAATCGAGAAATTAAACTGGTTAGCGAAACATTTAAGATTGACTTGATACCAGTAGAGTTAGGGAGTTTTGATGTGATAATCGGTATGGACTGGTTAAAAGAAGTGAAAGCAGAGATCGTTTGTTACAAAAATGCAATTCGCATTATACGAGAAAAAGGAAAACCCTTAATGGTGTACGGAGAAAAGGGCAACACGAAGCTACATCTTATTAGTAATTTGAAGGCACAAAAACTAATAAGAAAAGGTTGCTATGCTGTTCTAGCACACGTCGAGAAAGTACAAACTGAAGAAAAGAGCATCAATGATGTTCCCGTCGCAAAAGAATTTCCCGATGTATTTCCGAAAGAATTACCGGGATTACCCCCACATCGATCCGTTAAATTTCTAATAGATCTTGTACCAGGAGCTGCACCAATAGCTCGTGCTCCTTACAGACTCGCACCCAGCGAGATGAAAGAACTGCAAAGCCAACTACAAGAACTATTAGAACGTGGTTTCATTCGACCAAGCACATCACCATGGGGAGCTCCTGTTTTGTTTGTCAAGAAGAAGGATGATACATTTAGGTTGTGTATTGACTACAGAGAGTTGAATAAACTTACCATCAAAAACCGTTATCCACTGCCGAGAATTGACGACTTATTTGATCAACTACAAGGCTCGTCGGGTTTTTCGAAAATTGATTTACGTTCTGGATATCATCAAATGCGAGTAAAGGAGGATGATATTCTAAAAACTGCTTTTAGGACGCGTTATGGTCATTACGAGTTTATGGTTATGCCGTTTGGATTGACTAACGCACCAGCTGTGTTCATGGACCTTATGAACCGAGTGTGTGGGCCATATCTTGACTAGTTTGTCATTGTTTTCATCGATGACATACTTATTTACTCAAAGAATGATCAAGAGCACGAAGAACATTTGAGAAAAGTGCTAGAAGTATTGAGGAAAGAAAAACTGTACGCTAAGTTTTCAAAGTGTGCATTTTGGTTAGAAGAAGTTCAATTCCTCGGTCATATAGTGAACAAAGAAGGTATCCAGGTGGACCCGGCAAAGATTGAAACCGTTGAAAAGTGGGAAACCCCATAAACTCCGAAGCATATACGTCAATTTTTAGGATTGGCTGGTTACTACAGAAGATTCATCCAAGATTTCTCCAAAATAGCAAAGCCCTTGACTGCATTAACGCATAAAGGGAAGAAATTTGAATGGATGGATGAACAAGAGAAGGCGTTTCAGTTATTGAAGAAAAAGTTAACTACGGCACCTATATTGTCATTAACTGAAGGGAATGATGATTTTGTGATATATTGTGACACCTCAAAGCAAGGTCTCGGTTGTGTATTAATGCAACGAATGAAAGTAATTGCTTATGCGTCTAGACAATTGAAGATTCACGAACAAAATTATACGACGCATGATTTGGAATTAGGCACGGTTGTTTTTGCATTAAAGACTTGGAGGCACTACTTATATGGGGTCAAAAGTATTATATATACCGACCACAAAAGTCTTCAACACATATTTAATCAGAAACAACTGAACATGAGACAACGTAGGTGGATTGAGCTATTGAATGATTACGATTTTGAGCTTCGATATCACCCGGGGAAGGCGAATGTGGTAGCCGACGCTCTGAGTAGAAAGGACAGAGAACCTATACGGGTAAAAGTTATGAATATAATTATTCGACCTAACCTTACTACTCAAATAAAGGAGGCGCAACAAGGAGTTTTAAAAGAGGGAAATTTAAAGGATGAAATACCCAAAGGATCGGAGAAGCATCTTAATATTCGGGAAGACGGAACCCAGTATAGGGCTGAAAGGATTTGGGTACCAAAATTTGGAGATATGAGAGAAATGGTACTTAGAGAAGCTCATAAAACCAGATACTCAATACATCCTGGAACGGGGAAGATGTACAAGGATCTCAAGAAACATTTTTGGTGGCCGGGTATGAAAGCCGATGTTGCTAAATACATAGGAGAATGTTTGACGTGTTCTAAGGTCAAAGCTGAGCATCAGAAACCATCAGGTCTACTTCAACAACCCGAAATCCCGGAATGGAAATGGTAAAACATTATCATGGATTTCATCACTAAATTGCCAAGGACTGCAAGTGGTTTTGATACTATTTGGGTAATAGTTGAACGTCTCACCAAATCAGCACACTTCCTGCCAATAAGAGAAGATGACAAGATGGAGAAGTTAGCACGACTGTATTTGAAGGAAGTCGTCTCCAGACATGGAATACCTATCTCTATTATCTCTGATAGGGATGGCAGATTTATTTCAAGATTCTGGCAGACATTACAGCAAGCATTAGGAACTCGTCTACACATGAGTACTGCCTATCATCCACAAACTGATGAGCAGAGCGAAAGAACTATACAAACGCTTAAAGACATGCTACGAGCATGTGTTATTGATTTCGGAAACAGTTGGGATCGACATCTACCGTTAGCAGAATTTTCCTACAACAACAGCTACCATTCAAGCATTGAGATGGTGCCATTTGAAGCACTTTATGGTAGAAAGTGTAGGTCTCCAATTTGTTGGAGTGAAGTGGGGGATAGACAGATTACGGGTCCGGAGATAATACAAGAAACTACTGAGAAGATCATCCAAATTCAACAACGGTTGAAAACCGCCCAAAGTCGACAAAAGAGCTACGCCGACATTAAAAGAAAAGATATAGAATTTGAAATTGGAGAGATGGTCATGCTTAAGGTTGCACCTTGGAAAGGTGTTGTTCGATTTGGTAAACGAGGGAAATTAAATCTAAGGTATATTGGACCATTCAAGATTATTGATCGTGTCGGACCAGTAGCTTACCGACTTGAGTTACCTCAATAACTCGCGGCTGTACATAACACTTTCCACGTCTCGAATTTGAAGAAATGTTTTGCTAAAGAAGATCTCACTATTCAGTTGGACGAAATCCAAATCAATGAAAAACTTCAATTCAATGAAGAACCCGTTGAAATAATGGATTGTGAGGTTAAGAGACTTAAACAAAATAAGATACCGATTGTTAAGGTTTGATGGAATGCTCGTAGAGGACCCGAGTTCACCTGGGAACGAGAAGATCAGATGAAGAAGAAGTACCCGCACTTATTTCCAGAAGATGAGCCAACACCTCCAATCGCTTAAAATTTAGGGACGAAATTTAATTAACGGGTAGGTACTGTAGTGACCCGAACTTTTCCGAACCTTTATATGATTATATTTTTAATGAAAACTATATTTACATGATTAAATGTTTCCAACATGTTAAGCAATCAAACTTGTTAAGACTTGGTTAATTGAAACGGAAATTTTGTAAACGTCGGATTACCCAGTTTGACCAATGATTCACTAACGCTATAAGTTGTATATGACATGATGATACATAAATGAATAAATATATATGTTTAACATGATATAATGATCATCAAGTATCTCATTAAAAATAGTAACAATAAGTTATATACTTAAAAAGGAGACTATTGACGTATGAAACTCGAAACGATACATATAACGATTATCGTTATAACCACGTCTTACTAAATATATATGAAGCATATTAATACATTGTTATATTATATATTATATATAACATTATAAATTGATAATTAAATATATCATTAAGTGTATTAACAATGAACTACATAAGTAAAAACAAGACTACTAACTTAAGGATTTCGAAACGAGACATATATGTAACGATTATCGTTGTAACGACATTTAAATGTATATATCATATTAAGATATATTAATATATCATAATATCATGATAATATAATAATTTAAAATCTCATTTGATATTATAAACATTGGGTTAACAACATTTAACAAGATCGTTAACCTAAAGGTTTCAAAACAACACTTACATGTAACGACTAACGATGACTTAACGACTCAGTTAAAATGTATATACATGTAGTGTTTTAATATGTATTCATACACTTTTGAAATACTTCAAGACACTTATCAAAATACTTCTAATTAACAAAAATGCTTACAATTACATCCTCGTTCAGTTTCATCAACAATTCTACTCGTATGCACCCGTATTCGTACTCGTACAATACACAGCTTTTAGATGTATGTACTATTGGTATATACACTCCAATTATTAGCTCTTAGCAGCCCATGTGAGTCACCTAACACATGTGGGAACCATCATTTGGCAACTAGCATGAAATATCTCATAAAATTACAAAAATATGAGTAATCATTCATGACTTATTTACATGAAAATAAAATTACATATCCTTTATATCTAATCCATACACCAATGACCAAAAACACCTACAAACACTTTCATTCTTCAGTTTTATTCATCTAATTGATCTCTCTCAAGTTCTACCTTCAAGTTCTAAGTGTTCTTCATAAATTCCAAAAGTTCTAGTTTCATAAAATGAAGAATACTTTCAAGTTTGCTAGCTCACTTCCAATCTTGTAAGGTGATCATCCAACGTCAAGAAATCTTTGTTTCTTACAGTAGTTTATCATTCTAATACAAGGTAATAATCATATTCAAACTTTGGTTCAATTTCTATAACTATAACAATCTTATTTCAAGTGATGATCTTACTTGAACTTGTTTTCGTGTCATGATTCTGCTTCAAGAACTTCGAGCCATCTAAGGATCCGTTGAAGCTAGATCCATTTTTCTCTTTTCTAGTAGGTTTATCCAAGAAACTTAAGGTAGTAATGATGTTCATAACATCATTCGATTCATACATAAAAAGCTATCATATTCGAAGTGGTAAACTAGTAATCACTAGAACATAGTTTAGTTAATTCTAAACTTGTTCGCAAATAAAGTTAATCCTTCTAACTACACTTTTAAAATCAACTATACACATGATCTATATCTATATGATATTCTAACTTAATGATTTAAAACTCGGAAACACGATAAACACCATAAAATCGGATTTACGCCGTCGTTGTTACAACCGGGGGCTGTTTTGGTTTGGATAATTAAAACTATGAAAAACTTTAATTTAAAAGCTATACTTCTGGAAAAATGATTTTTCTAATGAACATGAAACCATATCCAAAAATCATGGTTAAACTCAAAGTGAAAGTATGTTTTTTAAAACAGTCATCAAGATGTCGTTCTTTCGACGGAAATGACTACCTCTTTCAAAAATGACTTGTAACTTGTATTTCCGACTATAAACCTATACCTTTTCTGTTTAGTTTCATAAAGTCAAGTTCAATACAAAACCGTGGCCACTTAAATCACTCAAAACGGATTAGAAACGAATAAATGGCGAGCAAAACAAAATTGGTAAAAACTTCTCATTTTAGCTACGTGAAAATTGGTAACAAATCTATTCCAACCATAACTTAATCAACTTGTATTGTATATTATGTAATCTTGAGATACCATAGACACGTATACAATGTTTCGACCTATCATGTCGACACATCTATATATATTTCGGAACAACCATAGACACTCTATATGTGAATGTTGGAGTTAGCTATACAGGGTTGAGGTTGATTCCAAAATATATATAGTTTGAGTTGTGATCAATACTGAGATACGTATACACTGGGTCGTGGATTGATTCAAGATAATATTTATCGATTTATTTCTGTACATCTAACTGTGGACAACTAGTTGTAGGTTACTAACGAGGACAGCTGACTTAATAAACTTAAAACATCAAAATGTATTAAAAGTATTGTAAATATATTTTGAACATACTTTGATATATATGTATATATTATTATAGGTTCGTGAATCAGGCCAAGTCTTACTTCCCGACGAAGTAAAAAATCTGTGAAAGTGAGTTATAGTCCCACTTTTAAAATCTAATATTTTTGGGATGAGAATACATGCAGGTTTTATAAATGATTTACAAAATAGACACAAGTACGTGAAACTACATTCTATGGTTGAATTATCGAAATCGAATATACCCCTTTTTATTAAGTCTGGTAATTTAAGAATTGGGGAACAAACACCCTAATTGACGCGAATCCTAAAGATAGATCTATTGGGCCTAACAGACCCCATCCAAAGTACCGGATGCTTTAGTACTTCGAAATTTATATCATATCCGAAGGGTGTCCCGGAATGATGGGGATATTCTTATATATGCATCTTGTTAATGTCGGTTACCAGGTGTTCACCATATGAATGAATTTTATCTCTATGTATGGGATGTATATTGAAATATGAAATCTTGTGGTCTATTATTATAATTTGATAATATATAGGTTAAACCTATAACTCACCAACATTTTTGTTGACGTTTTAAGCATGTTTATTCTCACGTGATTATTAAGAGCTTCCGCTGTTGCATACTAAAATAAGGACAAGATTTGGAGTCCATGCTTGTATGATATTATGTAAAAACTGCATTCAAGAAACTTATTTTTGATGTAATATATTCTTATTGTAAACCATTATGTAATGGTCGTGTGTAAACGGTATATTTTAGATTATCATTATTTGATAATCTACGTAATGCTTTTTAAACCTTTATAGATAAAATAAAGGTTATGGTTGTTTTAAAAATGAATGCAGTCTTTGAAAAATGTCTCATATAGAGGTCAAAACCTCGGGACAAAATCAATTAATATGGAACGTTTATAATCAATATGAACGGGACATTTCAGTATAGACCACCATTTTAGCTAGAACGAGATATGAACAAAATTTGTCAAAAGCAAAGACAATAGCAAGGAGTTCTTTTTCAGTAGTTGTGTAATTCGTATGTGCTCCTTGTAACATCTTACTAGCGTAATAAATAGGTTGAAATCGTTTTTCAATCCTTTGTCCTAAAACGGCTCCCATTGCAAAATCACTTGCATCGCACATAAGTTCAAACGGTAGATTTCAATTTGGAGTTATCATGATCGGCGCATTAGTGAGTTTCTCTTTAAGAATATTAAAAGATTTGATGCATTCATCTGAAAAGATGAATGGAGCATCCTTTTTTAGGAGTTTATTCATAGGAGTGGCAATTTTAGAAAAATCCTTTATGAAACGTCGGTAAAAACCGGCATGCCCTAGAAAACTCCTAACTCCTCTAACATTGGTGGGATGTGGAAGTTTAGCAATTATATCTACTTTAGCTCTATCCACTTCAATTCCTTCCTTTAAAATTTTATGACCAAGAACGATACCTTCTTTAACCATGAAATGGCATTTCTCCCAATTAAGTACTAGATTTGATTGTTCGCATCTAATAAGCATTCGTTCAAGATTAACTAGACATGTTTCAAAAGTATCACCGGAGACTGAAAAGTCATCCATGAAAACTTCCATGCATTCTTGTATCATGTCATGAAAAATCGCCATCATGCACCTTTGAAAGGTCGCAGGGGCGTTGCAAAGTCCAAATGGCATGTGTTTGTAAGCAAAAGTACCATAAGGGCACGTGAACGTGGTTTTCTCTTGATCTTCGGGTGCTATCGGGATTTGAAAATATCCGGAAAAACTATCAAGAAAACAATAGTAACTGTTTCCGGCTAATCTTTCCAACACTTGATCAATGAAAGGTAAGGGAAAGTGATCTTTTCTGGTGGCGTCATTTAATTTTCTATAATCAATACAAACACGCCATCCTGTTACAGTCCTAGTAGAAATAAACTCATTTTTCTCATTTGTGATGACAGTCATGCCACCCTTCTTAGGTACGCATTGAACTGGGCTTACCCATGGACTATCAGAGATTGGATAAATTAAACCTGCATCTAGCAGTTTAATAATTTCTTTTTAACGACATCTTGCATATTAGGATTTAGTCTTCGTTGGCGTTGCACATACGTTTTATGACCTTCTTCCATAAAGATTTTATGTGTGCAATACGAAGGACTTATTCCTTTAATGTCATGAATTTTCCATGCAATAGCTGGTTTATGAGCTTTTAGCACAGTAATGAGTTGAGATTTTTTATTTTCAGTAAGAGAAGACGATATTATTACAGGTAATTCAGATTCACCATGTAAATAAGCATATTCCAAATGGTTTGGAAGTGGCTTTAATTCTAATGTCGGTGGTTCTTCTATCGATGATTTATATCGATATCTGTCTTCTTCTTTTAGCATTTAAATTTCTTCTATTGTTGGTTCATATCCATTAGCCATAAGTGTAGCAAACATTTCAGTTTCATCAATTGGTTCAGTTCCTTCTCCTAAAGAACATTCTCCTGTTCCTTGTAATTCTGGAAATTCTTCTAACAATTCTGCATGTGAATCTATAGTTTGAATATAATAACATGTATCATCTGCAAATTGCGGTTGTTGCATAGCTCTATCAAAAGAAAAGGTAACACTCTCGTCCTCTATACTTAGGGTCAGTTTCTTACCAAACACGTCTATTATTGCTTTAGCCGTGTTTAAGAATGGTCTTCCTAATATGAGAGGAACTCGAGAATCTTCTTCCATATCCAGAATAACAAAATCTAGTGGAAATACTAAAGTACCAACTTTAACTAGCATGTTCTCCATTATCCCTCTAGGATATTTTAGTGATCGATCTGCTAGTTGTATGCTTATTCGTGTTGGTTTCAATTCTCCAAGGTCTAGTTTAGCGTATAGTGAATATGGCATTAAATTTATACTAGCACCTAAGTCTGCCAATGCTTCTATTGAACTAAGACTACCCAGAAAACATGGAATTGTGAAACTTCCTGGATCAGATAGTTTTTCTGGTATCTTATTCAACAGCACTGCAGAACAATTGGCATTCATAGTAACAGCCGAGAGTTCTTCCATTTTCTTTCTATTTGTGATTAGATCTTTCAAGAATTTAGCATATCTAGGCATTCCTGAAATCACATCAATGAAAGGAAGATTTACATTTATCTGTTTAAACATATCCAAAAATTTGGATTGCTCGGCTTCAAGTCTCTCTTTTCTCATTTTACTAGGGTAAGGAAGCGGTGGTTGGTATGGTTTAACATAAGGTTTTTCCTTAACTGTGTTATCTTCATTAACCTTTTCAACTACCGGTTCTGTTTCCTTATCTTGCTCAGGTTGTGGTTCTTTTAGAGTAGGAAGTGTTTCATCAGAAATTACAGGTATTTCAGGTGGTTTAAGTGTAATACCACTTCTTGTGGTAATGGCTTTAGCTGTTTCATTCCGGGGGTTAGCATTTGTATCACTAGGTAAACTTCCCGGTTTTCTTTCACCTATTAACCTTGCTATGTTACTTACTTCTTGTTCCAGATTTTGAATAGAAGCTTGTTGATTTCTAAATGCTTGAGCATTTTGTTCAATGGTTTGTTTCTGAGATGTGAAAAATTGAGTTTTAGATTCAACTAGCTTCGACATTGTGATGACCCGAAAATTTCTGATCAAATTTAAACATAATCTTTGTATGATCAACATTTCTGACGCGATAAGCAAAGTCTGTAAAACTGAATCTCAAAATTTTAGAACTGTTTCATGTATTAAATTACATTTGACAGCTCTCGACGATTCATGAACAATTATATGTATGTATATATATATATGTACAAGTAAAAACGACTTTCCTACCGTAAAACACTATTTGCTACAGTAAAACACTATTTGGTACAGTGAAACCGTATTTTGCTACAGTGCTACAGTGAAAATGACTTTGCTACAATGATTTGCTACAGTAAAACACTATTTGCTACAGTAAAACACTATTTGCTACAGTAAAACACTATTTGCTACAGTAACACTATTTGATGTCGGCGAACTAGCAAACAAAAACAGGATAAGTCGGCCATGCGATCGCATGACAAAACCACTGAAAACTCATGCGATCGCATGAGGTACTGTAGCAGGCCACATACTCTAACAGCTCGATCTGGTCTCGAGTTTCTTTTCTAATTTATTCCTCCTTATTATTATTATTATTATTATTATTATTATTATTATTATTATTATTATTATTATTATTATTATTATTATTATTATTATTATTATTAAGAGTAATATTATTATTATTAATCTTATTATGATATTATTATTAGTATTATATATACATAAAATACTACAACGAGGTTATGAGCGTGTCACCTTCAAAATGGGTTTTTGAGCGGGATAGAGCTAAGGAAATTATGGGTTATTGCCAAAGAGGTTATGGGTAATGTTCGAGGGTATATTTATGAATCAAATCTAGTGTTTATCATCTCTATTGCGTCTACGTACTTTTCTACAATATTGAATCTCAATATTAATACGTAAGCTTTTATATTTTATAAAATAATAGTGTATACATACTAGTGCTCGAGTGTATATATTTATACATGATTGTACGCTAAATTTTTTCGTTAAACAGTTATGATGAATCACGAAGTAAATACATATATTACTAATAAAAGGTATATGATATGCATGTTTTTGGAAAGCTGACGAAAAATCAATAACTTTTCATTTAGAAATCGCGTAATTTCGGTGAACGAATTAAAAGATATGATCAACTGAATTATGATTGACATTGATTGAAATTGCTTTTGAAACTTGTTTGTAAGAATGATAAATTGGATTTTTGAATATTATCAGCCAAGTAAATGAATCCATATATAAGACACGTCTCGTTTAGTTGAATTATTGTCAAAATTGACTTTTTGAAACGACTTTGGATAACTTTTGTATGTCGATCTCGAGCATTAGGATTGTTATACACTATGACCTGACCTAGCTTGATAGACATTTATTGACTAACATATGTTCTCTAGGTTGAGATCTACGGTTATTTGGTAATCCGAGTTTCGATCACATTTTGGTGAACGACTTTATATGCTGCTAAGGTGAGTTTCATTTGCTCCCTTTTTAATTGCTTTTGCAATCTATATTTTTGGGCTGAGAATACATGCACTTTATTTTAAATGCAATGGATAGAAGTATATACTAAATTCTACACCGAGTTTGAACCGAAAATCCCTTAGCTTTGGTAACTAGTAACTGCCGGTTATAAGAACTGGTGGGCGCGAGTAGTTGTATATGGATCCATAGGGCTTGATATCCCCATCCGAGCTAGAGCACTAGCCTTTTAACGGACGTATGCTATTTGAGAAGCGTACACGTTGGTTTGCGTGTATTATTAAGATGATTATACAAATGGTACAAATTATATATACGTTAAGTTTAGTTACCAGGGTGCTCAATTTCGTAGAATATTTTGATAAACGTTTCTGGATTGAACAACTGAAATCTTGTGATCCACCTTTATATACAGATTATGCGCAACATTAAAACTATGAACTCACCAACCTTTGTGTTGACACTTGTTACCATGTTTATTCTCAGGTTTCCTAGAAGTCTTCCGCTGTTTGCTTAGATGTTAAACAAGCTATGTGTATGGAGTCTTACATGACATATTTTTCAAGGAGACGTTGCATTCACCAAATCATCACCATGTATCTTATTTTGACTGCATTGTCAACGAAAATACTGTTGTAAACTATTATTTATGGTGATTGTCTATATGTAGAAATCATCATATGTCGAAAACCTTTGATTTAAATATTCATTTATGGTGTGCCTTTTCAAAAGAATGCAATGTTTACAAAATGTATCATATAGAGGTCAAATACCTCGCAATGAAATCAATGAATGACGTGTTCGTCCATATGGATTTGGAGCGATCGTCACAGTTGGTATCAGAGCATTGGTCCTAGCGAACCAGGTCTTGCATGAGTGTGTCTAACTGATAGTTGTTAGGATGCATTAGTAAGTCTGGACTTCGACCGTGTCTGCATGTCAAAAGTTTTGCTTATCATTTTTGTCGGAAATTATCTGCTTATCATTCCTAGTCTAGACACGTTTTACTGCATTGATTGCATGAATAGCGTATAGACAAAATTCATATCTTAGCGTATCTGTTACTGTAAACTTTTCCTGACATCTTCCGAAAATTTCTCCGTGATTTATGGAATTTGGTATTATATATACATATGTAAATTTTGTATTGAAGAATACCAAACTACATTCTATAATCTAATTCATATAAAAAAAATCATCTCCCTAATTATACAAGATGGATCCCGTATCTAGTTCAAATTCCTTAAACTCTGACAGCTATTCCGATATGGATATTCACCTGAATTCCGAAGATAGTGTAACTGGAATGGATCAACCAATTAGCCATCATCTATTCCGGATGAATTGGGGATGGGTTCATAGCCTACTTAATTATTGGAGACAAGAAGAAGGCGATCACTTCCATCCACCACATTGCCCTCTTGGCGAAGAACCTGAAGCACTTACCGGCGAACCTGTTCGTAATACCATTTTCTCTCTCATCTCCAGAATATCTCGTCATGATCATATACTCTCTCAAATTCTGGATCTTATTCATCCGCTCGTCCGAACCGCCAATCATCCCGGTGTAGTAGAAGAAGTCAACGAGCTTCGTGCTCGGGTAGTGGCTTTGGAGAATATGGTGCAAAGGTTACAAGCACCAGCAGAATCTCCGGCATCAACAGTACCACCGACAACAACACCAACAGTACCATTACCACCACTAACAACATCCGCACCACAAGCCTCAACATCACAATATGTACTTTGAACATCAATGTCATACGCATCGTAGTTACCAAGAAATACCAGCAACAATAACCAATGAAGTATTAACTTATTTCCCATGAAGAAATTTTATGTATATTTAATATATATGAATTTTGAAATCAAAATAAATCTTTTCGTACTAAGCTATTACGTGTGAATCTTAACTGGTAGGTACTACTCGGTTAGTTCATATTACTAATATGCAATGATGTACATCCTTCCTTAACAACTTAACCATTGTTAACTACAATCTCTGTTTCAACTTAATGAATTCCATTTCATAATAAACCAAGTGTATTATTCAATTACATAATTGATTTTACATTTGCATTTTTGATGTACTCGAAACTTTCCAGAAAACATCATCTGTGCCTTGTAAGGTTCACAAAAATTCCACAAGCATCAACATCCTTCACCGAGAAATAAGAATAAATAATGAAGTATCGATTACATTAGCGAAATATACCGCAAAGATTATGTAATCTTTAATGTTTTAGAGATTAATCATTTCTAAGTCAAGCCGAAAATTAAATGAGCTTAATATGATATTAACTCATTAAATCTGTGTTACATCTGAAGAAAATATATATACATATATTTTCATAAAGACGGTAATAAAAATTCTTTTGTACGAAGTATTAATTGTGAAATCTTTAACGGGTAGGTAATACCCGGGAAATATATAAGTTCGCAATTAATATGTTACACTGTACATTCTTCAACTTTGATTCAAAAATTATTAACTATGCTCACAGCAATATACAATCGTTTCCATACAAATTCAATTACATATTCTGATATTGACAGAGCAGAATCCAAGTCAAGATTTAACAAGTGACATCATTCTTAGATCTCTACATCTTTCAAAGCTATACTTTGACTTCAAAACGGTGAAAGATCCTTTAGCATTGTTATTACCGAAAATAATTTTGCAATTTCTTTTCAAAGTATCCAGTTTTATCACACTTCCAACCAGTCAACTTCAACTTTTCAGATTAAGCCTTATTGTAACCTTGATATATATGTTTTGTTACTGGGGAACCTTTCATGTTCCGCTACATTAGCAGTAAATTTACCAAACAACTTTATTAATCCTTGACCTTTCGAAAAATCATAATATTCATTGAAACCCTATCATGTACTCATCCACATCTTGTAACGGAAATTGCCATACCAACTATCGGGAATTAGCAATCAGTATCTTGAAATCTTGTAGCACGTTTACGCCAACAGTTATATGTGTACATATAACGTCTACCTCCTGGACTTACATACTTCGAATGTGAAGTTTCCGAAAAACACCCCAAACTACGAAACTAGTTCTCTGAATTTTGGGAAAATGTTGATGAAGTAGCAAAAACTGTAAATGAACTTAACAGTCAAAAGTTTGATGATAAAGAATAGTATGGTGGTAAAGCAGAGAAAAAGAGAAGGATTGGAATTGAAAAACGGATTTAGCAGACCATGAAGGAAGCTGTGGACAAATCACAAAGACTAAATCTACCTTCAAAGAATCCAAATGATTCAGAGTCTGCTGAAATCATTAGCGAATACCTTGTTCCTTACTCTAAAACCTTTGCGGACAATATTCTTCATTATCATCTGATCTTAAATATTCTAAGATATCATCGTATCTCCCATTATAAATATCTTCCATATTTCTGAAGATATTTTTCGAAACCATTCTTATCTGAAATCATTACCTCTTCGCGCTATCTGTGTTACATCATCAAAGAAACTATTTTAGTTTCTAAAATCTGAAAAATTCAAAAAAAAAAAAATGGATGTTTTGAAGTAATGTTGGAAACTGAAGCATGAGTTAGTATAATATAATGACACTTGATCAACGTGATTATATTACAGTAAGTCATGTTGAGTTTCTAATGGAACGTGACGAAGGTTCACAGATCACACCCTCATCATAAACCATGTTACATAACACTTTCATTCTATATAATCTCTAAATATATCAAGAAAATATATTTCTTGATGATTCGGTCTTTTTCAGATATTCTGGTAATTTGACAAGTCAGATTGTGCCATTACCGTTTCTTTCTTAGAACATTAATTATGTTTATTCTGAAATTCATACCTACGAATTCTGGACCATTATTCGCTTGACTTAAGGTCGGGAAGAGAAAACGAAAGCATGAAGCTCCGAAATATAATGGAGAACATAAAGCCCGATAACAACCCCGAAATTACAAACCGTGTATATCAACGTGTATAGCAATATAAAGACACGGGAGAATGAAAAACACTATAACCCCAAGGTAATAGTAGAAGAAAATAATTTCCTCCGGTGGTAGATGAAAAAGAAGAATGACAAATATGAAAGTTAGGAGTATATCAAGAATCAGAACTGGATGAAGCATTTTCACAATCTTTTGAAAGTATGAATTAAGGAAGAAGATGTAGGAGTGATGAAAATAATGAAACGGAAGTGGTTAATTTATAGCAAAATATCAGACATAGCAATCGAGGCAGATTACGCATTTAATCAAAGAAAATCCTAATTTCCGCAAATTCCGAAGAATCAGATCTTATTTAGATTATGAAGATTTTCTATTCCTTAAATTCCGGAAATCAATCGTAACTACGTCAAAAGCTAAGACGAATCTCTATTCTTTCATTTCACTCTTTTACGATAACTTCTCTCATAGGCTTCGAGTAATTGGATTGCTTTATCCATATTATTCAACGGTGATAAAACTCTATTTATTGACTCATATACGTCATGAAAACATTTTTATTGTTAGCCATGACGACCTCACTCAAATTTCGGGACGAAATTTCTTTAACGGGTAGGTACTGTGATGACCCGGAAATTTCTGATCAAATTTAAACTTAATCTTTGTATGATCAACATTTCTGACGCGATAAGCAAAGTCTGTAAAACTGAATCTCAAAATTTTAGAACTGTTTCATGTATTAAATTACATTTAACTGCTCTCGACGATTCATGAACAATTATATGTATGCATATATATATATATATATATACAAGTAAAAATGACTTTTCTACTGTAAAACACTATTTGCTACAGTAAAACACTATTTGGTACAGTGAAACCGTATTTTTCTACAGTGCTACAGTGATTTGCTACAGTAAAACACTATTTGCTACAGTGAAACACTATTTGCTACAGTAAAGCACTATTTGCTACAGTAACACTATTTGCTACAGTAACAATTTTTGATGTCGGCGAACTAGCAAACAAAAACAGGATAAGGCGGCCATGCGATCGCATGGCAAAACCACTGAAAACTCATGCGATCGCATGAGGTACTGTAGCAGGCCACATACTATAAAAGCTCGATCTGGTCTCGAGTTTCTTTTCTAATTTATTCCTCCTTATTATTATTATTATTATTATTATTATTATTAAGATTAATATTATTATTATTAATCTTATTATAATATTATTATTAGTATTATATATACATAAAATACTACAACGAGGTTATGAGCGTGTCACCTTCAAAATGGGTTTTTGAGCGGGATAGAGCTAAGGAAATTATGGGTTATTGCCAAAGAGGTTATGGGTAATGTTCGAGGGTATATGTATGAATCAAATCTAGTGTTTATCATCTCTGTTGCGTCTACGTACTTTTCTACAATATTGAATCTCAATATTAATACGTAAGCATTTATATTTTATATTTTATAAATTAATAGTGTATGCATACTAGTGCTCGAGTGTATATATTTATACATGATTGTACGCTAAATTTTGTCGTTAAACAGTTATGATGAATCACGAAGTAAATACATATATTACTGATAAAAGGTATATGATATGCATGTTTTTGGAAAGCTGGCGAAAAATCAATAACTTTTCATTTAGAAATCGCGTAATTTCGGTGAACGAATTAAAAGATATGATCAACTGAATTATGATTGACATTGATTGAAATTTCTTTTGAAACTTGTTTGTAAGAATGATAAATTGGATTTTTGAATATTACCAGCCAAGTAAATGAATCCATATATAAGGCACGTCTCGTTTTGTTGAATTATTGTCAAAATTGACTTTTTGAAACGACTTTGGATAACTTTTGTATGTCGATCTCGAGCATTAGGATTGTTATACACTATGACCTAACCTAGCTTGATAGACATTTGTTGACCAACATATGTTCTCTAGGTTGAGATCTACGGTTATTTGGTAATCCGAGTTTCGATCACATTTTGGTGAACGACTTTATATGCTGCTAAGGTGAGTTTCATTTGCTCCCTTTTTAATTGCTTTTGCAATCTATATTTTTGGGCTGAGAATACATGCACTTTATTTTAAACGCAATGGATAGAAGTATATACTAAATTCTACACCGAGTTTGAACCGAAAATCCCTTAGCTTTGGTAACTAGTAACTGCCGGTTATAAGAACTGGTGGGCGCGAGTAGTTGTATATGGATCCATAGGGCTTGATATCCCCGTCCGAGCTAGAGCACTAGCCTTTTAATGGATGTATGCTATTTGAGAAGCGTACACGTTGGTTTACGTGTATTATTAAGATGATTATACAAATGGTACAAATTATATATACGTTAAGTTTAGTTACCAGGGTGCTCAATTTCGTAGAATATTTTGATAAACGTTTCTGGATTGAAAAACTGAAATCTTGTGATCCACCTTTATATACAGATTATGCGCAACATTAAAATTATGAACTCACCAACCTTTGTGTTGACACTTGTTAGCATGTTTATTCTCAGGTTTCCTAGAAGTCTTCTGCTGTTTGCTTAGATGTTAAACAAGCTATGTGCATGGAGTCTTACATGACATATTTTTCAAGGAGACGTTGCATTCACCAAATCATCACCATGTATCTTATTTTGACTGCATTGTCAACGGAAATACTGTTGTAAACTATTATTTATTTTGATTGTCTATATGTAGAAATCATCAGATGTCGAAAACCTTTGATTTAAATATTCATTTATGGTGTGCCTTTTCAAAAGAATGCAATGTTTACAAAATGTATCATATAGAGGTCAAATACCTCGCAATGAAATCAATGAATGACGTGTTCATCCATATGGATTTGGAGCGATCATCACAGACATCATATCTTCTAAATTTGGCTTTTTATCATCGGTTTGTGGTGGTCTTGTTTGAAAAATAGGTCTTTGCTGATTGTAAGTATTATTGGATACTTGTTGATTGCTAGGACCTTGTTGGTTGTTGTATGGAACATTTCGGTTATAATTCTGATTTTGATTGTAGATTGGTCTTGGCGGTTGATAATTATTCTGATAATTATTTCCAGGCCTTTGGTTTATGTATGAAACATTCTCTCTTTGTTCCATTGTTAGTTCAACACTGAGACAATATTTTGTCAAATGTGATCCTCCACACTACTCATAACTAATTCTTATTGAGTGAATATCTTTAGTCATCTTTTCCATTCGTCTCTCGACAGCATCTATCTTTGCGGAAATGGAATCGAAGTCATGGCTAGAATCGGCTCTAGCTGCTTTAGATGATCTAATGATATCTTTTTCTTGGTGCCATTCATGTGAGTGGGAAGCAGTGTTATCAATAATTTTGTAAGCGTCAGTTGCGGTTTTCTTCATAATAGAACCACCAGCTGCTATATCTATATCTTTCCTTGTAGTGATGTCGCATCCTTGGTAGAATATTTGTACTATTTGACAGGTGGCTAAACCATGTTGCGGACATCCTCTCAATAACTTTCCAAATTTTGTCCACGCTTCATATAGAGTTTCATTTGGCTTTTGTGTGAACGTAACAATTTCTCCTTGAAGTCTCATGGCTTTAGATGCCGGAAAGAATTGTTTAAGAAAATTTTCAACTAAAACATCCCATGTATCAATCGCCCCTTCAGGTAACGATTCTAACCAATCTTTGGCTTCTCCCTTTAAAGTCCAGGGAAATAACATGAGATATATCTATTCATCCTCCACTTCTCTGATTTTAAATAAAGTACAGATCCTGTTAAATGTACGAAGATGTTCATTTGGATCTTCCTTCGGTGCACCACTAAATTGGCATTGATTAGTTACCATGTGTAGAATTTGTCCTTTGATTTTATAATCTGGCGCATTAATGTCAGGTTGAGTAATTGCGTGACCTTGGCCAGTGCGTTTAGCTCGCATTCGGTCTTCCATACTTAGAGGTTCCAGATTCTCCATGATTGAATTTGTTGAATCTGAATCACTAGAGAATTCTGATTTAATGGGTTGTTTCTCGACAATCTCTATTTGAATGATTGGTGGTTCCGGAGGAAAGATTAGTGGTTCAGGATCTCTGAATTCTCCCTAAATTTCCTCCGGATTCTCAATTGTGAAATCTGGTTCAAAAAATGGATTATCGGAAATTTGAATTGGAGTACTTGGTCGACTGGATGACGATTCTAAAGAAAAATCAACGGTGACAATATTTGCTAGATGTCTTGATCTGGTTACAGTTGGTGAACGTATAAAAGGTGGTGAACGTTTTGCTCGGTGCATTCACTGAATATCCTATTAGTTTTTTAAAAAGAAAGAAAAATTATATAAGTTATCCAATTAATAGACTTTTCTGCTTTTGCCCACGTTTCGAATAGCAAATAGATGTAGCAGGGAGCCAGAACCCTTTAAATTAGAAGTTCACAACTCAGTCACTAACAAATCCAACTATTACTACGAACCAGAAAATTTTGGATGTCTATCAATTTAACCACTTAAAATAATTTTTCGTTGAAATTTAAAGAAATTTTAGAGAAGAAATAGAAAATTCTATGTCCTAAAAACTATAGTGGCGAAAAATAAGAAAGAAAAAAAGCGCGTCGAAAAACGTCGAAAAATAAAAGGTCTAAAACTAAGAATTAAAGGTTGCGTCTAAAGGTATTAAAGCTTAAAAGAAATTCTATATCCAAAACGGCAATAACTTAAAAAGTACTAAAATCTTAAAACGGCATCGCAAAAATTGAAAGCACCTAAATATTATTCTAAAGAAAAAGCACTTAAGGGATTTTATGGCAAAGCCTAAAAATCTAGAAATAAAAATAACTATGGCAAAAACTATGACTTAAAACTAAATACGAACGAAAAATACAAATATTACGCTAAAACAAATAAAAAGATACAAAATATAAAAAAATAAACTTAAAGTTGTAAAAAGTACAATTTTTATAAAAATATTATTTTTAAATTAATATTTTATAAAAGTATTAATTTTATAAGTAATAAAACTAATTAAAACCTAAAAATACAAATTTAATTAACTAAAACTAATTAATATTTTAATTAAACCCTAATTAATAATATTAAATAAATAAATAACCCTAATTTCGTAATTAATGCTGCAATGTTTGATCTGTCAGATACCTCCGCGAGTGCGGATGCCAACTGGTAAAAAGTACCGCGAGTGCGGATGCCACAGATGCAGGTCGAATTTTTTTAGGCTCAGTTTCTATTTTTTTTTTTACTTTTTATGTTTTGTTTTTTAATTTTCTGTTTTTATTTTATAGAAAATGTTTTATAATATAACTAAATATTATATTTTAAATAAAAATCACTTATTAGTATTTTATAACTAAAAATACTTTTTTTTTAGACTTAAAGATATATAGTTTTTATGTTTTTATATTTTTGAAATTTAAAACTTATGTAAATATACTTTTACAAAAATAATGTAAAAACTAAATTTTTTTTTTTAAAAAGGTCTCGCTTCGGCGTTAAGTGTTGTTCCCCGACAGCGGCGCAAAAAATACTTGATGTGTGCGAGGTGGTGTATAAAATAGTTATATTTTTACAACAAAATACTATTAAATACGATACAATTTTACACAAGTTATTTATTTATTTATAGAGTGGATATACCTAAACCTTGCTACAACACTTATAGGCAGTGTACCTAATCGTACAGTAGTATAGTTTTTAGTAAGTCCGGTTCGTCCACAGGGAACTCGTCAAGTTTAACGCTATATTTTTAAAACTTATAATTGTAAAAATACAAAAATATATAAATAATATTATTATTATAAAAGGGAGATTTTACCGTTTAATGACCGGTTTGTCGATTTTAAAACTTTAGTCGCAATTAAAACCTAATGTAAAATATTAAAAATATAAAAGACTTAATTTAAAGTGTAAAGTAAATGACAATAATTAAAATGCGATAAATTAAAATGCGATAAATAAAATGACAATAAATAAAATTGCGATAATTAAAAGTGCAATTAAATATGAAATAAAGGAATTATGCTTATTTAAACTTCCGTAATCATGATGTTTGACGTGTTGATTTTAGTTTATTACCATGGGTTAATTGTCCTTTGTCCTGGATTATTCAATATGTCCATCTGGTTTTTGTCCATAACAGTCCATCAGTCATAAATATAAAGTGCGAGTGTCCTCGACAAATTATCCTTATATCCGAAGTCAAATATTCCAACTAATTGGGGACTTAAATTATAATTACACCAATTTTCCTTGTATATAATTCACCCCTGTTTTAATAAGTCCATAGACTATTAATCCATTCTCGTGTCCGGTTAAATGAACGATTATTAATACTTATAAATATCCAGCCCATCGTGTCCGATCGAGTGTATATGGTTATTTATAGGTACGTTCAATTGTAAATCTTTATATTAAATTAATAAACTATCATTTAATTAAACAAATATAAAGCCCATTAATAGCCCATAGTCTAATTTCCACAAGTGTCGTTCTTTTGTCCAAACCCCGATTATGGTACAAAGACCAATTACCCAATTTTAATATTTAAGCCTAACATCATGATTACTTCGATTTAAATAAGCATAATAATAACTTAGCTACGAGACATTAATTTAAAAAAGTTGAATATAACTTATAATGATTAATAATAGCGTAGCGTTACACGGACAGAATTTCAACTTACACCCTTACAACATTCGCTAACATACCCTTATTATTAGAATTTAAAATTAAAATTAAAATTATAATATATATATATATATATATATATATATATATATATATATATATATATATATATATATATATATATATATTATACGAGTGAGATAGAGAGATAGATAAAGGTGTCCGAATTCAGCAAAATGCGTTGCCTTTTATAGGCCCCATCTGGATACTGTGCACTCCGCGAGTACGGTTTTTCTTACCTTCGAAGCTCCGCGAGTGCGGAGCTGTGGATTCCAGCTCACACTTTGGATCCTAGCTTTGCCGACGGTTTTTAAAATATAAATATAATATATATATAATTTTAAGAATTATTTATATATTATATTATATTTATTTGCATAGTTGACTTGTAATTTTTGGCCCGTTGATTCGTGCATTGAAAGTTGACTTAGGTCCTGGTTCCATATTTTCGAACGTCCATGTGTACTATTTAATATCTTGTACTTTGCATTTTGCGTCTTGTACTCTTGCAATTTTGAGACGTTTTTCATCAATAATTTGAACCACTTTGATTGTACTTTGTACTTTTTAGCTTTTTGGTCGTTTGCGTCTTCAAATCGTCGAATCTGTCTTTTGTCTTCACCTTTTATTATTTAAACGAATATTACTTGTAAATAGAACAATTGCAACTAAAAGCTTGTCTTTCTTGAGGGATAATGCTATGAAATATATGTTCGTTTTTAGCATTATCAAAAACTATAAAACGCTAATATGAAGAAAAAGCTTTTATAAATGAGTTCATATTATGCTACGAAATACTATTGACTACTCTTAATATTCTATATAATTAACTTAATTCTTTTGGGCTATTTTTGAAGGAAATGGCACCGACGACTCGTCAGAATTTGAACATGAGCGAGGAAGACTTCCGTGTTTTCCTTGCAGCAAACGTAGCCGCAGTACAGGCTGCAATGCAAAACAACAACAATAACTCTGAATCTAGCAATGTAAATAACACCACAAGAAATCGTGTAGGATGCTCCTACAAAGAATTCATTGCCTGTAAACCTCTAGAATTCGATGTAACCGAGGGTCCAATCGGATTAAAATGGTGGACCGAAAAGGTCGAATTGGTGTTTGCCATAAGTAAGTGCACTGAAGAAGACAAAGTAAAGTACGCTATGCATACTTTCACAGGTGCTGCGTTAACATGGTGGAACACCTATCTAGAGCAGGTGGGACAAGATGCTGCTTACGCACTACCGTGGTCAGCATTCAAACATCTGATGACTGAGCAGTATCGTCCGAGAAGAAAGGTCAATAAGCTAAAAGTAGAGCTTAAGGGATTACGAACACAAGGATTCAATATTACCACATACGAACAACGATTCATGGAGTTGTGTTTATTGTGCCCAAGAGCGTTCGAAGATGAAGAGGAGAAAATCGACGCATTTGTAAAAGGGTTACCAGAAAGGATCCAAGAAGATATAAGTTCACACTAACCCGCCTCGATACAAAAGGCGAGTCGAATGGCTCATAAACTCATAAATCAGATTGAGGAAAGAGTTAAAGAGCAGGCGGCCGAAGAAGGCAACACGAAACAAATCAAAAGAAAGTGGCAAGAGACTAGTGACAAGGGTCACAATTTTAACAATCAACACATCAATCACAACTTCAATCGCACCAATTATCGCAATAAAAAATGCAACAACAACCATCCCAACAACAATAACAACTACAACAACCGTTTCAACAACAATAACAACTGCAACAACAACAATCCCAACAATAACAACAAGAGGCAGAAACTATGTCAGAGGTGTGAAGGATACCATCCGACTGGGCTCTGCACGGCAGTGTGTATTAAGTGTAAAAGAAAGGGTCATGGTGCGATAAAGTGCGAAATCTACGGATCAATGGCTAAAGGAACAAATAATGCCGGAACAAGTTATGCCAACATTACCTGTTTCGGATGCGGGAAGAAGGGCCATTACAAAAATGCGTGTCCAAATTAGGGGGATAATAATGGGCAAGGCCGAGGAAGAGTCTTCAACATTACTGCGGTTGAAGCGCAGGAAGACCCGGAGCTTATTTCGGGTACGTTTCTTATTGACAATACATCTGCTTATGTTTTATTTGATTCGGGTGCGGATAGAAGCTATATGAGTAAGGATTTCTGTACTAAAATAAGTTGTCCATTGACGCCTTTGGATAATAAATTTTTACTCGAATTAGCAAACGGTAAATTAATTACAGCAGATAAGATATGTCAGATTCGAGAAATTAAACTGGTTAGCGAAACGTTTAAGATTAATTTGATACCAGTAGAGTTAGGGAGTTTTGATGTGATAATAGGCATGGACTGATTGAAAAAGGAGAGAGCAGAAATCGTATGTTACAAAAATACGATTCACATTGTACGAGAAAAAGGAAAACCCTTAATGGTGTACGGAGAAAAGAGCAACGCGAAGCTAAATCTTATTAGTAATTTGAAGGCGCAAAAACTAAAAAGAAAAGGTTGCTATGCCATTCTAGCACACATCGAAGAAGTCAAACTCGAAGAAAAGAACATCAATGATATTCCTGTCGCAAAAGAATTTCCCGATGTATTTTCGAAAGAATTACTGGAACTACCTCCACACCGATCTGTTGAATTTCAAATAGATCTCGTACCAGGAGCTGCACCAATAGCTCGTGCTCTATACAGACTCGCACCCAGTGAAATGAAGGAACTCCAAAGCCAATTACAAGAACTCTTAGAGCGTGGTTTCATTCGACCAAGAACATCACCATGGGGAGCTACTGTTTTGTTTGTCAAGAAGAAAGATGGTACATTCAGATTGTGTATCGACTACCGAGAGTTGAACAAACTTACCATCAAGAACCGTTACCCACTACCGAGAATCGACGACTTATTTGATCAACTACAAGGTTCGTCAGTTTATTTGAAGATTGATTTACGTTCCGGATATCATCAAATGCGGGTGAAGGAGGATGATATACTGAAGACTACTTTTAGGACGCGTTACGGTCATTACGAGTTTATGGTTATACCGTTTGGTTTAACTAACGCACCAGCTGTGTTCATGGACCTCATGAACCGAGTGTCTGGGCCATATCTTGACAAGTTTGTCATTGTCTTCATCGATGACATACTTATCTACTCAAAGAATGATCAAGAGCACGAAGAACATTTGAGAAAAGTGCTAGAGTTGTTAAGGAAAGAAAAACAGTACGCTAAGTTTTCAAAGTGTGCATTTTGGTTGGAATAAGTTCAATTCCTCAGTCACATAGTGAACAAAGAAGGTATTCAGGTAGATCCGGCAAAGATTGAAACCGCTAAAAAGTGGGAAACCCCGAAAACTCCGAAACATATACGCCAATTTTTAGGACTGGCTGGTTACTACAGGAGATTCATCCAAGATTTTTCCAAAATAGCAAAACCCTTGATTGCATTAACGCATAAAGGGAAGAAGTTTGAATGGAAGGATGAGCAGGAGAAAGCGTTTCAATTGTTGAAGGAAAAGTTAACTACGGCACCTATATTGTCATTAACTGAAGGGAATGATGATTTTGTGATATATTGGGATGCCTCAAAGCAAGGTCTCGGTTCTGTATTAATGCAATGAACGAAAGTAATTGCTTATGCATCTAGACAATTGAAGATTCACGAGCAGAATTATACGACGCATAATTTGGAATTAGGCGCGGTTGTTTTTGCATTAAAGACTTGGTGGCACTACTTATATGGGGTCAAAAGTATTATATATACCGATCACAAAAGTCTCCAACACATATTTAATCAGAAACAACTAAATATGAGGCAGCGTAGGTGGATTGAGTTATTGAATGATTACGATTTCGAGATTCGTTACCATCCGGGAAAGGCGAATGTGCTAGCAAACGCTTTGAGTAGAAAGGACATAGAACCCATACGGGTAAAAGCTATGAATATAATTATTCGTACTAATCTTACTACTCAAATAAAGGAGGCGCAACAGGGAGTTGTAAAAGAAGGGAATTTGAAAAATGAAATACCCAAAGGGTTGGAGAAACACCTTAATATTCGGGAAGACGGAACTCGGTATAGAGCTGAAAGAATTTGGGTACCAAAGTTTGGAGATGTGAGAGAAATGGTACTTGGGGAAGCACATAAAACTAGATACTCAATACATCCCGGAGCGGGAAAGATGTACAAGGACCTCAAGAAACATTTTTGGTGGCCGGGTATGAAAGCCGATATTGCTAAATACGTAGGAGAATGTTTGACGTGTTCTAAGGTCAAAGCTGAACATCAGAAACCATCAGGTCTACTTCAACAACCTGAAATCCCAGAATGGAAATGGGAAAACATTACCATGGATTTCATTACTAAATTTGCCAAGGACTGCAAGTGGGATACTATTTGGGTAATAGTCGACCGTCTTACCAAATTAGCACATTTTCTTCCAATGAAAGAAGATGATAAAATGGAGAAGTTGGAGCTATTATATTTAAAGGAAGTTGTCTCTAGACATGGAATACCAATCTCTATTATCTCTGATAGGGATGGCAGATTTGTTTCAAGGGTTTGGCAGACACTGCAACAAGCATTGGGGACTCGTATAGACATGAGTACTACTTATCATCCACAAACTGATGGGCAAAGTAAAAGGACGATACACACCCTTGAAGACATGCTACGAGCATGTGTTATCGATTTCGGAAATAGTTGGGATCGACACCTACCGTTAGCAGAATTTTCCTACAACAACAGTTACCATTCGAGTATTGAGATGGCACCGTTTGAAGCACTTTATGGTAGAAAGTTGATGTCGTAGCGAGGGGGTATGAAATAGTTTATATTTTTACTAGGAAATACTATTAAATACGTGAAATACTATATATTTTTGATACGAAAAGCGATACAAATTACACAAGTTTTAATTATTTATTTACAAATGAGATATACCTAAACCTTGCTACAACACTATAGGCAGTGTACCTAATCGTAGAGTAGTATAGTTTTTAGTAAGTCCGGTTCGTTCCACAGGGAGCGGGCTTATTGCACACTATATTTTTAAACAACTATATTTGTACAAAATATATATAATTATATATAATAATATATAAAAGGGGGTTTACCGTTTAATGACCGGTTTGTCGATTTATATTTTAAACGAAGCTTATAGTAAATGATGATATTTAAATAACAATATAAAATAAATAACAATAATTAAAATGACAATAAATAAAAGTACGAGGAAAAATGAAATAAAATATATTATGCTTATTTAAGCTTCTGTAACCATGATGTTTGACGTTTTGATTATTTATTACCATGGGTTAATTGTCCTTTGTCCTGGATTATTTGATAAGTCCATCTGGTTTTTGTCCATAACGGTCCATCAGTCATAAATATAAAGTGCGAGTGTCCTCGTCAAATTATCCTTATGTCCGAAGTCAAATATTCCAACTAATTGGGGACTTAAACTGTAACAAGATTTTAATACTTTGTTTAATAATTACACCAGGATATCGACTGCGTGTAACCCAAGGTTTTAATACTTTGTTATCAATTACGCCAAGTGTCCTTGTACATAATTTCACCCCTGTTTTAATAATTCCATAGACTATTAATCCATTCCTGTGTCCGGTTAAATGAACAATTATTCGTACATATAAATATCCCGCCCATCGTGTCCGATCGAGTGTATATAGTTATTTATAGGGACGTCCAATTGTAAATCTTTATATTAAAATTAACAAACTATCATTTAGTTAAACAAATATAAAGCCCATTAATAGCCCATAGTCTAATTTCCACAAGTGTCGTTCTTTTGTCCAAACCCCAATTAAGGTACAAAGCCCAATTACCCCGTCTTTAATATTTAGTCCAACATCATGATTACTTTGGCTCAAATAAGCATAATAATAACTTAAGTACGAGACATTAATTTAAAAAGGAGAACATAACTTACATTGAGTATTTATCGCGTAGTGTTACACGAACAGAATTTCGACTTCAAAAACCCGTAAAATAACCTTTACATAACCCGAACTAATCTAATATAAAACTACCCTATACTATATATATTATATATATATTTATTTATTTATTACAGAGTATTATTATTATTATTTATATTATTTTTACTCGCAGAATTCGTGACCTTTTATAGGTATTTTGGAATTTGGCAGCTCCGCGAGTCGTGGAGTTTTTGGCCTTCAAACTCCGCGAGTCGTGGAGTTTGAAAATCCAGCTCACAAACTTTTGGGTCCTAGCTTGTCGACATAATAAATATATAAATATAAAATATAAATAATTAATATAATTATTTATATATTATATTATATTTTTGTGCATAGCTGACTTGTAATTTTTGGTCCGTTGCGTCGGGCGTTGATAGTTGACTCATGTCCCGGTTCCGGATTTTCGAACGTCCTTGCGTACAATTTAATATCTTGTACTTTGCGTTTTGTAACTTGTACTCTTGTCATTTTTAGACGTTTTTCATCAATAAATTGAACCTTTTGAATTGTATCTTGTACATTTGAGCTTTTTGGACGTTTGTGTCTTCAAATCTTCGTTTTCGCCTTTTGTCTTCGCACTTATTTATTTAAACAATTACAATGAAAATATAATACAATTACATATGAAAACCTATTATTTAGGAGGGATATTGCTATGAAATATATGTTCCTTTTTAGCCTTATCAAAAGTGCAGGTCTCCGATTTGTTGGAGTGAAGTGGGGGCTAGACAGATTACGGGTCCGGAGATAATACAAGAAACTACCGAGAAAATCATCCAAATTCAACAACGATTGAAAACCGCCCAGAGTCGACAAAAGAGCTACGCGGACAGTAAAAGAAAAGATATAGAATTTGAGATTGGAGAGATGGTCATGCTTAAAAGTTTCACCTTGGAAAGGTACATTGGACCATTCAAGATTATAGATCGTGTCGGACCAGTAGCTTACCAACTTGAGTTACCTCAACAACTCGCGGCTGTACATAACACTTTTCACGTCTCGAATTTGAAGAAATGTTTTGCTAAAGAAGATCTCACTATTCCATTAGACAAAATCCAAATTAACAAAAAACTTCAATTCATTGAAGAACCCGTCAAAATAATGGATCGTGAGGTTAAAAGACTTAAGAAAAACAAGATACCAATTGTTAAGGTTCGATGGAATGCTCGTAGAGGACCCGAGTTCACCTGGGAGCGTGAAGATCAGATGAAGAAGAAATACCCGCACCTATTTCCAGAAGATTCGTCAACTCCTTCTACAGCTTAAAATTTCGGGACGAAATTTATTTAACGGGTAGGTACTGTAGTGACCCGAACTTTTCCATGTTTATATATATTAAATGAGATTTATATTTACATGATTAAATGTTTCCAACATGTTAAGCAATTAAACTTGTTAAGACTTGATTTATTGTAATGAGTTTCATGTAGACAATTGACCACCCAAGTTGACCGGCGATTCACGAACGTTAAAACTTGTAAAACAACATGATATATATATATATATATATATATATATATATATATATATATATATATATATATATATTTAACATGATATTATGATGAGTAAGTATCTCACCAAGTACATTAACAATGAGTTATATACATAAAATGAAAGTAGTGAATTAAGAAACGCGAAACGATATATATAACGGCTATCGTTACAACAACGTCTTACTAAATATATATGTATCATGTTAAGATATTAGTACACTATGTTTAACATCATGAAATGATAATTACATATATCATTAAGCGTATTAACAATGAACTACACGAGTAAGATGAGACTACTAACTTAAGGATTTCGAAACAATACATATATGTAACGATTATCGTTGTTTAGTATTTTACACATATTTATATGATATTAAGATATATTAATACACCATGTTAACATTTTAACATAACAATTTAACATCTCATTTAAGTGTAATAACAATGGATCAATTACATTTAACAAGATCGTTAACTTAAAGATTCCGAAACAACACTTACATATAACGACTAACGATGACTTAACGACTCAGTTAAATGTATATACATGTAGTGTATTAAGATGTATTAATACACTCTTGGAAGACTTCATGACATATATCAAAGTACTTCTACTTAACAAAAATGCTTACAATTACATCCTCATTCATTTTCATCAACAATTCTACTCGTATGCACCCGTATTCGTACTTGTACAATACACAGCTTCTAAGATGTATATACTATTGGTGTATACACTTAATCATTAGCTCCTTAGCAGCCCATGTGAGTCATTAAATATGTGGGAACCATCATTTGGCAACTAGCATGAAATATCTCACAAAATTACAAAAAATATTATAAATCATTCATGAATTATTTACATTAAAAACAAACTTACACATCCTTTATATCTAATCCATATACCAACGACCAAAAACACCTACAAACACTTTCATTCTTTAATTTTCTTCATCTAATTGATCTCTCTTAAGTTCTATCTTCAAGTTCTAAGTGTTCTTCATAAATTCTATAAGTTCTAGTGTCATAAAATCAAGAATATTATCAAGTTTGCAAGATTACTTCCAAGCTTTCTAAGTAATCATCTAAGCTCAAGAAATCTTTCTTATTTACAGTAATATATCTTTCTAATATAAGGTAATACTCATATTTAAACTTTGATTCAATTTCTATAACTATAACTATCTTATTTCGAGTGAAAATCTTACTTGAACTTGTTTTCGTGTCATGATTCTACTTCAAGAACTTTCAAGCCATCCAAGAATCCTTTGAAGCTAGATCAATTTTTGTCACTTCCAGTAGGTTTACCTACTAAACTTGAGGTAGTAATGATGTTCATAACATCATTCGATTCATATATATAAAACTATCTTATTCGAAGATTTGAACATGTAATCACTAGAACATAGTTTAGTTAATTCTAAACTTGTTCGCAAACAAAGTTAATCCTTCTAAATTGACTTTTAAAATCAACTAAACACATGGTCTATATCTATATGATATGCTAACTTAATGATTTAAAACCAGGAAACACGAAGAACACCGTAAAACCGGACATACGCCGTCGTAGTGAAATCGGGGGCTGTTTTGGGTTTAAAAAAAAGTATCTTAATCTTTGAATTGGAAGTTTGTTTTCTAGAAAAATGATATTACATATGAACATGATACTATATCCAAAAATCATGGTTAAACACAAAGTGGAATTATGTTTTTCAAAATGGTCATCAAGATGTCGTTTTTCGACGAAAATTACTACCTCTTTAAAAAATGACTTGTAACCTGTATTTCCGACTATAAACTTATACTTTTTTTTTTAGTTTCATAAATTTCAGTTCATTATGAAACCATAGCAACTTGAATCACTCAAAACGGATTTGAAACGAAGAAATGACGGCTAAAACAAAATTGGATAAACTTGCTAGTTTTAGCTACGAAAATTTTGTAACAAATCTACATTAAACATATCCTAACTAATTTATATTGTATTATACATGTTATGTAATCTTGGGATACCATAGACACGTATACAATGTTTTGACATATCATATCGACCCATCTATATATATTATTTGGAACAACCATAGACACTCTATATGCAGTAATGTTTGAGTTAGCTATACAGGGTTGAGGTTGATTCCAAAAATATATATACTTTGAGTTGTGATCTAGCCTGAGACGTGTATACACTGGGTCGTGGATTGATTCAAGATATATATATATATATATATATATATATATATATATATATATATATATATATATATATATTGATTTATTTCTGTACATCTAATTGCGGACAACTAGTTGTAGGTTACTAACGAGGGCTGCTAACTTAACAAACTTAAATCATAAAAACGTAATAAAAATTGTTGTGAATATATTCCGATCATAAATTGATATATGTACATATTTGTTATAGGTTCGTGAATCGACCAGTGGCCAAGTCTTACTTCCTGACGAAGTAAAAATCTGTGAAAGTGAGTTATAGTCCCACTTTTTAAAATCTAATTTTTTTTGGATGAGAATACATGCAGCTTTATAAATGTTTTACAAAATAGACACAAGTACGCAAAATTACATTCTATGGTTGGATTATTAAACCGAATATTGCCCTTCAAGCCTGGTAACCTAAGAATTAGGGAAATGGCCCCTAATTGACGCGAATCCTAAAGATAGATCTATTGGGCTTAACAACCCCCATTCAGGTTATGGATGGTTTAGTACTTCGAGATTATTATACAGACGAGAGGTTCTGTTTTGGGGATATTTTATGCATTATGTTAACGTCAATTACCAGGTGTTCAACATATGAATGATTTTTATCTCTATGCAGTTTGAGAAATGCCTGATATGAGATGTGCTATAAAAATGAAATCTTGTGGTCTATTATTATGATTTGATAATATATAGGTTAAACATATAACTCACCAATATTTTTGTCTTAAGCATGTTTATTCTCAAGTGATTATTAAGCGCTTCCGCTGTTGCATACTAAAATAAGGACAAGATTTGGAGTCCATGCTTGTATGATATTGTGTAAAAACTGCATTCAAGAAACTTATTTTGATGTAATATATTCTTATTGTAAACCATTATGTAATGGTCGTGTGTAAACGGTATATTTTAGATTATCATTATTTGATAATCTACTAAATGCTTTTTAAACCTTTATCGATAAAATAAAGGTTATGGTTGTTTTAAAAATGAATGAAGTCTTTGAAAAACGTCTAATATAGAGGTCAAAACCTCGCGACGAAATCAATTAATATGGAATGTTTATAATCAATATGAACGGGACATTTCAACTGCTACTCAATTTCTGTTAGCCACCAATCGTCACCACCCTACAAACCCATTTGCGGTTCTCAATTGTTGCTACTGTCGAAAGCCCAAGATCACCAAATCACGTACAAAAAAAAACTACATCATTGAACAACCGTTAAAGTTAACCGAATTGCTTGCCATGTTTCCTGCTCGCTGAGCAATCAAATTGCCAATAATCTAACCATCATGAATTTCCAACACGGGTATATTCAAAGGTATCCCACTATTACTTTGTCACATATTTTTCTTTTCAAAACTTCAATAACAATTAACATTTAAAGTCTTAGATAGAGCTGCACAGTATAACGAATACACTATAATGGAATACTTAATAACAACATTACCATGTTTCATGATTTAGACAATAGACCACACTCGATCAACTTAATTCCAGTTCGTCCACCACCACCTTGTTCCCATTTGATTTATCATATACCACTACCACCGAACCATAAACTCCTTGTTACTGCTGCATTTGAACTGCTCATTCTCGTTGCTACTGTGTCTGACCAAATCTACTACCATTAAAACCGTCACCATTAAACGATTATCGAAACTGCTGCAGCTAGTTGACTATTCCTGATCAAGTGATACTACCTATGACGACCCGGAAATTTCCGATCAAATTTAAACTTGATCTTTAATTAATTTTGACACGATAATCAAAGTCTGTGATGTTAAAGTCTCAAAAACTTTGAACTGTGTTCATGTAAGCATTTGATCTTTGACTATCCCCGACGATTCACGAACCTCGGTGTGTGTGTATATATATATATATATATATATATATATATATATATATATATATATATATATATATATATATATATATATATATATATATATATATATATATGAATTCTATACATAAATAATTATAACTAATATATTATAATTAGTAAATATGATATAGTTAATAAATTGTATTATATTAAAAATTTATTTACAAGTTTAAAATATAATTGTTGTATTAATATTATTATCCTTACTTTCATTATCATTTCTATTATTAATGTCATCATTATTATTGGTTGTTGTTAAACATATTAATATTATCATATCTATATTATTATATTTTGATAGTATTTTTATTTAGTATTATTACTAATATAATTATTAGTATTATCATCACTAGTATTTCGATACTTTTAATTTTATTATTAGTACTAAAATTATTATTATTGTTATCATTCTTACTAATACATGTAATAAATATTATTTACTTATAATTACAAAAATGAGTATTATTATTATTAATGTAAGTATTAGTATTATTAATATTACTTGATACATTTGAATTGTTATATTATTATTATTATTATATCATTGTTAATATCATTATTATTATTTAACATTATTTTAATTACTATTATTAGTATTATTATTGTTAATATATTTATTAATTTTAATTATTAATACTAAATAGAATATAAAAGCAGATTAATACGCAAAATAATAGATTACAAGCAGAGTTAGTTACATTTTTTTTCATTCCTTCTGCCCGTGATTTATTCTGTCCACCACCATGATCACTACATTACAACACAGATCCAATAACAGTTTCAATCAAACAAAATTGGTTGAGGGTCGACATCTACTTTCAATTTTTTTATTCTTCATTCGTACATGAAGAAACAGAACCTATCGACACTTTTGGGATATTAAACGATCCATTCATATGTTAGGTAATGGAGTTCACCTTCTATCATCAGATATGAGTTATACGTTCCATTTACCTATTTCAAATTAGTCAAATTAAAAAGAAAACAGCAAGAAACTCAGTTTGTACCATGTTCGCATCACTTTATGCCAAAATCTCGAATTCAAGTGAATATGCAAAATGTAAAAGTGTAGTCTTGTTAGGAATGTTTTGCTCAATCTATCTGAAAAATCCCAACTTCCAATTTTACAAAACGAATTCGAATTCACGAGTCAAAGTTTCGTTTCAAAAAGTCAAACGTATGAACATTTATCAAATTCGAGTTCCTATTGTTGTTTTAAGTTAAATTGATGTTTGATAAAGTTTATAGGAACGATTTGGAAAATAATTCATGAAGAAATCGAGGTCTAAAACTATCAAAATTTTGAAATCAATAATCGTGTTCTTCCTTATCACAACGACTGCTATTACAACTCTTTTCTTATTTTCTGTTATATTAAATCCATTCAAATTCTTTTTAAACGTTTCTGTTTTGATTGTAAAACCTAAATTTAACTGGTAATACAACCTTATATTTGTGGTATTGATTCGGTTCGTTTGAACTATTGATGAAGAAGAAGGGGAACAGAAACTTGTTAAATAGATTTAATTCAGGGTTAATTACAGAAATAAAGGGAACGGAGGAGTGGTAAAAGGGATGTTTGGGTATTCGTGAGGTCTCGGGTTCGATCCCTATTAGTTGCAACAATTCTTTTTAGGCCTTTTTAAGGTAGTTTTCAATAATCAAATTTTTATTATTATTATTATTATTATTATTATTATTATTATTATTATTATTATTATTATTATTATTATTATTATTATTATTATTATTATTATTACTATTATTATTATTATTATTGTTAGATTTATAATTATTATCATTGTTATTTATTACTTATTATGATTATTACAATTATAGTAATTATAGTTAATATTAACATTGTTATTACTAATATAATTATCACTAGTATTATAGTTGTTGTTAGTATTGTTATTATCAACAAAAGTATTAATTACCATTTATTATTATTATCATAATTATAATTACAATTATTATTATTATTATTAATATTGCTATTACTAATATTATTGTCATTACTAGTATTATTACTAAGTAGTATTATTATTATTATTAATATTATCATTAGTATTATTATAAGTATTATAATCATTAATATTATCATTAATATTAGTATCAGTATCATTTTAGACGTATTATTATTATTAACAAAAGTATTACTATTAAGATTACCATTCGTAAAAAGATTGTTATAATTATTATTATTAATAGGCATTAAGTATTAACATCAAAAATTATTATCATCATTATTATTATTAAATTATTCATTATATTAAAAATTATTGATATTATCATTATTATTATTATTATTATTATTATTATTATTATTATTATTATTATTATTATTATTATTATTATTATTATTACTACTACTATGATTATTTTTACCAAAATTATTATTTTGTTAAAACTATCATTATTATTATTATCAGCATTATCTATATCAATATTACCAAAAATAATTACGTTTATGAAAATAAAAGTTTTAAAGATATTATTAAGGTTGTAAGTATGTTTTTAATCAAATTAACAAAGTTTATATAAATATTCATATATAACAAGTTAAGTATTTTTATTAAAATACTAATTAAATATATATCAAAATAACTATATAAATATTAAACATTTTGAATATATACACAGACTAGATAAGTATAATATATAATTTAAGATATAATATATAAACTTGTTCGATTAAGATTATATATTTTAATATATATACAAATGATATAGGTTCGTGAATCCAAGGCCAACCCTGCATTGTTCAATGTCGTCATATGTATTTTTACTACAAAATACAGTATCGTGAATTTCATTTGCCTTTTTACCCTTTATATTTTTGGGCTGAGAATACATGCGAAATTTTTATAAATGTTTTATGAAATAGACACAAGTAATCGAAACTACATTATATGGTTGAATGATCGAAGCCGAATATGCCCCTTTTAGCTTGGTAGTCTAAGAATTAGGGAACAGACCCCCTAATTGACGCGAATCCTAAAGGTAGATCTACGGGAACTAACAACCCCCATTCTGGAATTTGGAATGCTTTAGTACTTCGATTTTATCATGTCCGATGCGTGTCCCGGAATGATGGGGATATTCTATATGCATCTTTTTAAGGTCGGTTACCAGGTGTTCACCATATGAATGATTATTTTTGTCTCTATGCATGGGACGTATATTTATGAGATATGGAAATGAAAATCTTGTGGTCTATTAAAATGATGGAAATGAATGTTTATGATAAAATAATGAACTCACCAACCTTTTGGTTGACACTTGAAAGCATGTTTATTCTCAGGTATGAAAGAAGTCTTCCGCTGTGCATTTGCTCATTTTAGAGATATTACTGGAGTCATTCATGACATATTTCAAAAGACGTTGCATTCGAGTCGTTGAGTTCATCAAGATTATTATTAAGTCAATTATAGTTGGATGTATTATAAAACGGTATGCATACTATCAACTTTCGATGAAAAAAAAGTTTGTCTTTTAAAAACGAATGCAATGTTTCTAAATGTATCATATAGAGGTCAAGTACCTCGCGATGTAATCAACTATTGTGAATCGTTTATAATCAATATGGACTTCGTCCGGATTGATTAGGACGGGTCATGAAACTACTCAGCCCGAAACCAACACTTTCAATCACCTGCAGACTATAATCTGATCTATATGCTTATGTTGCTATTTGGTTAGGTTTAAAAAAAAATTAATTAAATAAATAAAAATAATAAATAAGTAAATAAATAAATAAAAGAAAAGAAACCAAACTAGGCTGTTATCCAAAATCTGTTTCCTGCCAACTGTCGCTATACTAGTTCTTCTAGTGTTGCTATTGTTGCGTTTCTGTTCTTGGGTTCTACACCTGATCTGTTCCGGTTATCAAGAATAATTACCAGACCTGCAATCACATGTAGCTGCTACATGCTTGCTGTTCTCGATTAGAATTTCTGTTCAATCAAACCTTCCAAATCATTCACCATCACCACCTATTTTGAAACCTTCCTAATGTTACTGATAGTGTTCGATTCAATTAGAAATACAGAAAATTTATAAAGGGACGAAGAAATTAAAAGAATATTAAAGAACCAATTACCTATAACACCAATTATTGAATCGATTACTTGATCAATTGATGGAGGATGATGAAGAACGAGGATGCAGAGGACCGATGATGAAGTTGAACAAGGATGATGACAAATCAATTGACCTGCTATTCAGTGATGTTTGCCGTTTGATTTATCTATTGATGATGATGGATCGATGGTGAACAAGGAACAACCGAACCCTTATTCTGCTACACACTTTCTGTTATAACCCCAAACCTAGCAAACCTGTTGCAGCAAGTCGTCATTATATAAAACGAGGCTGTGTTTAATGGGTTACCAAGGAAAAGCCCAACGCTAAGCAGGCCAATTTTTGACCCACTAACAAATGAACTCACAAGACTAATTTTCACTTATGGTATATTTATTGTTATAATTTTAATAAGTTTCTTTTATGATTGTTATAATTATAATATTTATTATTATTATTATTATTATTATTATTATTATTATTATTATTATTATTATTATTATTATTATTTCTACAAATAACATGGCTAATATTATTATCAAAATTATTATTATCAATATCATTACTATATCTAATTATTAGTATTATTATCTTTATTTTAGTATTATTATAATTATTAATTTTACAAACAAAAGAGAGTTATATAAATGGTATATTACATACTATACTTTTATATGAAATGTTATTAACTATAATAATAACTAAATTACATATAGTGTATTAATATATTTTAAGATATTATAAGTATTAATATAAACACATATATAAATATTAATATTAATATTAATATTAATACATTATATATATATATATATATATATATATATATACATAACAATAGATTATAATTTAATATTATAATAAATATATATACAACTTTGTTTGATTATAATTATATGTGTTAATATATATATAAATGATATAGGTTCGTGAATCTGAGGCCAATCCTGCATTTGTTCAATGTCGTCATATGTATTTTTACAACAAAATACAGTATTGTGAGTTTCATTACTCTCTTTTTAAATGCTTTTGCAATATATATTTTTGGGACTGAGAATACATGCGCTTTTATAAATGTTTTACGAAATAGACACAAGTAATCGAAACTACATTATATGGTTGAATGATCGAAGCCGAATATGCCCCTTTTTGCTTGGTAGCCTAAGAATTAGGGAACATCACTAATTTTGAGAATTAGTGCACCCCTAATTGACGCGAATCCTAAAGATAGATCTATTGGGCCTAACGAACCCCATCCAAAGAACCGGATGCTTTGGTACTTCGAATTCATTTTTATCATGTCCGAAGGATTTCCCGAAATGATAGGGGGTATTCTTATATGCATCTTGTTAATGTCGGTTATCAGGTGTTCAATCCATATGAATGATTTTTGTCTCTATGCATGGGACGTATATTTATGAGAAATGATAATCTTGTGGTCTATTAAAATGATGAAAATGAATGATTATGATAAACTAATGAATTCACCAACCTTTTGGTTGACACTTTAAAGCATGTTTATTCTCAGGTATGAAAGAAATCTTCTGCTGCGCATTTGCTCATTTTAGAGATATTACTTGGAGTCATTCATGACGTATTTCAAAAGACGTTGCATTCGAGTCGTCGAGTTCATCAAGATTATAACTAAGTCAATTATAGTTGGATTTATTATGAAATGGTATGCATGCCGTCAATTTCGATGAAATGAAAGTTTGTCTTTTAAAAATGAATGCAATGTTTGTAAAATGTATCATATAGAGGTCAAGTACCTCACGATGTAACCAAATTGAATGTATTCGTCCAGATGGATTAGGACGGGTCACTACAGGTAATCTGTTAATAATATAAGTATCAGTTAGAACACATTCAACCCACATATATAAAGTTATCCCACCCTGAAACATAAGGGATCTAGAAACATTTAAAAGATGTATACGTTTCCTCTCAACAATTCCATTTTGTTGAGGTGTGTATGCACATGAAGTTTGATGAACAATACCATTTTCAGAACACAAAATATGCATTTGATTATTCACAAACTCTGTTCCATTATCACTTCTGAAAACTTTAACAACTTTGTTAAACTGAGTTTTTAACATATTTGTGAAAATTTTAATTTGTTCTATGACTTGATCTTTGGTTTTAATCATGTACACCCAAACAGCACTGCTGTAATCATTTACAACAGTAAGGAAAAACTTATAGCCATCTTTACTTGTAACTCTATAAGGACCCCAAAGATCTAAATGAATAAGATCAACAACATTTTGACTTTTATGTTCACTTAATGGAAACGGTTCTCTTATTTGCTTTGCCTTATGGCATGTTTCACATGGAAGATCATCTACAACATTTCCTATATTTAATTTATTTTTCAAAACATGTAAAACAGGATCAGAAGGATGTCCTAGTCTATTATGCCAAATAACAAAAGACTCATAAGAGAAAGCACTATTACAGCTAAACACATAATCACCTTTAGATAAATCAAACAAATACAGACCACCACTTTCACTACCAGTCGATTTTATCATCTTTGCACTGTAATCCTGTATATAGCATTTAGATTTATCAAAAACAACATTAACCTTATTATCCTAAGAAAGTCTACTAACAGATAAAAGACTAGCATAATACCCTGGAACAATAAGAACATCATACAAAGTTACAGAATCTGTTAAGTTTAAATTTCCAACTTTATTAATTTTGGCTTCAGTTCCATTAGGATGACAAACTTTTAAATTTAGACTAGAAATATCAACAATATCATGTAAACCTTTTTCAGACACAGTCATATGATGATTAGCTCCAGAATCAATAATCCAACCTTGATTGGAATTAACATCACTATTGAAATTAAAAAAATCTTTTAAATTTTTTGTTAAAAAACACATTATAATTATAAAACCTACCAGCCATACTGTGACAACCAGGAAATTTCCAACCAAATTTAAACTTCAATCTTTATATTATTCCGACACGATAAGCAAAGTTTGTTAAGTTAAATCTCAAGAATTTTAAACTATGTTAAATCATTCATTTAAACTCGACCAAATTTTGATGATTCACGAACCATTATATAATTGAATATGAATATGTATATGTATGTATATGTATATATATTATAACTTGAGAACTTAACAAATTATTAAACGTATAATACTTTACGTAAACGTATTTGTTTCAACATGATTATCGGTGGAATTAGAAGATAATTTCAAATGATTGATTTATCATATACATTGAATTATGATTACGAGTCTCTGTTGAGAGGTCCACTTTGATTTAGAAAACCTTTCTTTTTTAATGGTATCCGGAATATTTGGTAAATGTGATTTACAAAAGTGTCATTGACGAGAGTTAGTCAAAAGATAGTAATCATTTCCGTTTTAAATTTCAAAATTGTACTTTACTTTGATTAAATTGTGTCCCTTGATAAATCAACTATTTAGTTTTCATATTAAAAATATTATTTGGTAAAATAACTACTATTATTTAAAATGAGTTAAATTATATAAAACGAACTTTGAAATATAATTGGTTTTGAAAGACGAAATATTATATCATTAGATAAATATTTCAAGCATATATATTATGAACAAATTTACAATTCTAAATATATATATATATATATATATATATATATATATATATATATATATATATATATATATATATATATATATATATATATATATATATATATATTTTAACTTAGTCATAAAAGGTCCTGATTTAAAATAATATATTTTGATAAACAACGAGTCACTAATTTATAGAAGCAAATGACCACAACGCTCAATTTTATAAGTTACATTTTTTATAAGGTAATTTATTAACGAGTAAGTCAAATTATTAATAAGGGTACACGTCGCGTAATGTAAAAGGCTAGTTTTCTAAACGTACAAAAGTGCGTTCGAAAAACCGAAGGTGGTACATGAGTCGAGTGACAATGTACGAGTCATTTGAACAAAAATTACATTTTTACTACGTACGTAAATATAACATAATATTTAATTAATTCTAAAGATTAAATATATTATATATTAAATAATATATAAATATATGTATCATATGTAATGAAATGGGTGTCGGCATGAAAGAAAATGGATGCCAGCTATCTTTAGTAAGCATGCGATCGCATGTAAGGGCCATACACATCCCATGCGATCGCATGGGATGGATGGGTTGGTTATATTGCTATAAAACGCGTTTCTTACTTCGGATATAAATACACACATAAACGATTACATATATTACTCCCTCAGTTGCTTATAATTATTTATATTATTATTGTTATTATAGAAATTAGTAATATTATTAATCTTATTAATATTAGTATTATTAGTGTTATTATTAGTATTATACATAAAATACTACGACGAAGTCATGAACCAATTATTTCAAGACGGGTTTTGCGAGTAGGATAGGGCTAAGGAAATTATGGGTTATAGCTATGGAGGTGATGGGTATGGTTCATGGGTATGCTCGTGAGGTCAATTTAGTATTTATCATCTTCGTCGCGTCTACGTACCTTTCCTGCAATATTGAATCTCAATATTGATACGTAAGCGCTCATAATTTAATTTTTATATATTAATAGTATATCCCTGACTAGTACTAAAGTATATAGGATTATGCATGCTCGTACTTTTGATATTGCTGTTAGATAGGTTATGATAAATCCTGAATTAGTTACATATGCAATTGAGATAAGGTATAAGATATGCATGTCGTTGGAAAGCTAGCGAAAAATTAAGAACTTTTCATTTAGATATCGAATGGTTTTGATGAACGGATTAGAAGTTATAGTCAATTGAATCTTTGTATTATTATTAAAAATGATTATTATTATCGTCGTTATTATCGTCGTTATAATTTTTATCTAATTATTATTATTATTATTATTATTATTATTATTATTATTATTATTATTATTATTATTATTATTATTATTATTATTGTTATTATTTTTATTATTATTATTATTATTATTATTATTATTATTATTATTATCATTATCAATAAAAAGTATTATCATTAAAAAATTTTATTTTTATTATTATTACTATCGTTATTATCGTTAAAGTTATAATTAAGTATTATCATTAATATTATCATAATATTTATTATCATTAGTATTATTATAATTAAAAACTAATATTAGTAACATCTAATTATTATTATTACTATTATTATAATTAATATGAACGCGATACAAAAGACGATTAAAAGCTATTAAACAAATCGATTATGAAATAATGAGTATGGGTATCATGATGAAATTTAAAATATTGTAAGATATTGATTTAGATAAAATTATCGTTTTTCATTATTTTTATCACTATTATTATTAAAAGTATTATTAATATTAAAAACTATCATTTTTACAGAATTATTATTTTAATAGGAATATCATTGTTAATATAAAATTTCATTATTTTTATTAATAAGAATTACCATTTTATCATAATATCATTTTAGCAAATATAAATATTGTTATTATTATTAATAGAATAATAATGATTACTATTACAAAATAATACAATTTCTTCTTACGTACTATTGTTATTATCGATATTATTTTATTAAATAAATATACGATACAAAAATATTTTACTGCGTAATATAATTACATTAATAAAACCTATCATATTATTTTTATGATGTTAAATGAACTTTATAAATTTTATTACTTAAGATATATAAAAGTATATTTTTATATAAAATTTTATTTATTAATAAATGAATTATATTATTTACTCTAATAGAGCTTTTAAAAAAAATTAAAAATATAAAACGACGATATTTAAACTATATAATAATTATGTATAATTTTGGAAATCATTTTGAGTAAAATTGACTTTTGTTGACCTTTGCATAGTAGTCTCGAGCATTAGGATTGTGGTACACTATGACTTGACCTAATTTGTTAGACAAATATTGACCAACATATAAATATATATATATAATTAATTTAGGTTCGTGAATCCGAGGCCAACCTTGCACTTGTTCAACGACGTTATATGTATTTTTACTACGAAATACAATAGGTGAGTTTCATTTACCTTTTTACCCTTTACATTTTTGGGCTGAGAATACATGCGCAAATTTTATTAATGTTTTACGAAATAGACACAAGTACGTGAAACTACATTTTACGGTTGAATGATCGAAATCGAATATGCCCCTTTTAGCTTGGTAGCCTAAGAATTGGGGAACTGACCCCTAATTGACGCGAATCCTAAAGGTAGATCTACGGGAACTAACAACCCTCATTCTGGAATTTGGAATGATTTAGTACTTCGAGTTTATCATGTCTGATGGATGTCCCGGAATGATGGGGATATTCTATATGCATTTTGTTAAGGTCGTTTACCGGTGTTCACCATATGAATGATTTTTATCTCTATGCAGTTTGCGAAATGCCTGATATGAGATGTGTATTTATGAGAAATGAAAATCTTGTGGTATATTAAAATGATGAAAATGATCGTTTATGATAAACTAATGAACTCACCAACCTTTTGGTTGACACTTTAAAGTATGTTTATTATCAGGTATTAAAGAAATCTTTCGCTGTGCATTTAGCTCATTTTAGAGATCTTAATTGGAGTCATTCATGGCATATTTCGAAAGACGTTGCATTCGAGTCATTAAGTTCATCAAGATTATTATTAAGTTAATTATAGGTGGATAGTAGATATTATGAAATGGTATGCATGCCTGTCTATTTTCGATGTAAAGAAAGTTTATCTTTTAAAAACGAATGCAATGTTTGTAAAATGTATCATATATAGGTAAAATACCTCGCGATGTAATCAACTATTGTGAATAGTTTGTAATCGATATGGACTTCGTCCAGATGGATTAGGACGGGTTATGAAAGTTGGTATCAGGGCGGTGGTCTTAGCGAACCAGGTCTGCATTAGTGTGTCTAACTGATAAGTCGTTAGGATGCATTAGTGAGTCTGGACTTCGACCGTGTCTGCATGTTAAAAGTTTGCTTATCATTTCTAGTCGAAAATCATCTACTTACCATCCTTAGGAAATTAACTGCTTATCATTATTAGTCTAGACACGTCTTGCTGCATTGATTGCATTAATAGTGTATAGACAAAAAAATTCATATCTTAGCGTATCTGCTAAATCATATCTTATCGTATCTATTACTGTAACTTTGCCTGGCATATCCCGTAAATTCCTCCGTGATCTACGAGATCTTTTGCTCTATATATAGATATTCTATGTAATTAGAATACCACCCGATAGCCGGAAAATCATTTCGTATCGAAAAAAATCCTTTATCAAATTGTACGAAATGGAATTCGTCATCAGTGCAAGTCCCACGGATTCTGAAATGGAATCCCATTCAAGCTCCAAAAGCAGTGTGACCGGAATGGATCAACCAATCAGCCATCATCTATTTTGGATGAATTGGGGATGGGTTCGTAGCCTCCTCAATCATTGGAGACAAGAAGAAGGCGATCCTTTCCATCCACCACATTGTCTTCTTGGCGAAGAACCTGAAGCACTTACCGGCGAACCGGTCCGAAGCACAATTTTCTCTCTCATTTCCAGTGTATCTCGTCATGATTATATACTACATCAAATCCTATATTATATTTATCCGCTCATCCGAACCGACAATCATCCCAGCGTAATAGAAGAAGTTAACGAACTTCGCGCTCAGGTAGTGGCTTTAGAGAATATGGTGCAAAGGTTACAAACACCAGCAGCAGCACCAGCAGCATAACTAGTACCACCATCATCAACGCCAACAGTACCATTACCACCCCCAACCACAAACGCGTCGTAAACCTCAACTTTAAAATCTGTCCCACGAGCACCAATGTCATACGCTCTGTAGATACCAAGGAATACCAACAATAACAAATGATGAAGTGTTGATTCATAACTTCATTGGAGAAACATTCTGCAATGATTATGTAGTCTCTAAAGTCTTAAAGAATATCTATTCTATCCCTAACCATAAATTAGTTGAGTGAAACACAATGATAGAAGAAAGAGTAGGAACCCTGACAAGAATGGTGTGTGATTTACAAGTTAGACTTGTTTTACCAACAACATCAACAGTACCGTAGCATTACCATCACAGTCAGTGCGGTCAGCATCATCAGAATCAGCAGCACCTATAACATCACAAACTCCGTCAGTTCAAGAATCACTGTAGACATCATTACGAATCAATAACGCGTATATTGTATCAACGAGTTATGAAGTATTAACTCATTCCCCCTGAAGAAATTATATTATATTATATATATATATATTTAAATTTTGAGATCAAAATAAATCTTTCTGTACTAAGCTATTATGTATGAATCTTAACTACTCGGTTAATTCATATTACTAATAGGCTATGATGTACATCCTTCATCAGCAGCTTGACCATCATTAACTACAATCACTGTTCTAATTCAATGAATTCCAGCTCATAATAAATCAAGTATATTATTCAAATATATGTTTGATTTTACACTTTCATCATCGATGTACTCGAAACTTTTCTGATAACATTATTCGTACCTTGCAAAATTCACAAGAATTCCACAACCACCAATATCATGCATTAACAAATAACGATGTATTAATTCATAATTTCAAATTTTATTGAATAAATACTCCGTAAAAGTTATGTAATTTCTAAAGTCTTTAGGGATTATTCAATTCTAGTTTCAACCGTAAATCAAATGAGTTGAATTTAATATTAATTCATTAAATCTATGTTACATCTGAAGAAAATATACACATATATATATTTTTCATAAAGACTGTAATGAAATTCTTTTGTACAAAATATTAATTGTGGAAATTTTTTTTAACGGGTAGGTAATACCCGAGAGATATATATAAATTCACAATTAATATGTTACATTCTTCGAATCCAATTCAGCAATCCTCAACTATACTCATTAATTTCATAACAATATACATTCTTTCGTAGAAATCAAAACAACAATACTCATTCAAATTCAATTACATATTCTAATTTTGAAATCGCAAAATTCAATTCAAAATATAACCGTTATCATTACTCTTAGATTCTTACATCATTCAAAGCTATACTTTGACTTCAAAACTGTGTTAGAACAACATATGTATATTAACGATTACAATCTGTGTTCAAACCCTCCAAAATTTCTGAAGATACTTCGAATAATGAGCAATCGAGACGATGATCCAACCACATATTACCCACAGTTATATACCTGAAAAGCTCTCAAAACCAAAGTCATAATTTAACACGTATCCGCGTCAAATCCTTTGGCATTTATTAGCAAAAATGACTTTTCAATTCCTTTTCAAAGTAGTCAGTTTTGTCACAGCTCTAACAAGTCAACCTCAATTTTTCAGTTGAAAAAATCTTATTATAACCTCGATATACATGTTGCCCATTCACCATCGTTACCGGGGAACAGTTTATATTCCACCAAATTAGCAATAAACTTACCAACAACTCCACTGATCTTTGATCTTTCCGAAAAATCATTATATTTATCAAAACCCCATCATTTATTCGTCTGCATCTTGTAACGAGAATTGCCATACCAATCATTGGAAATTAGCAATCATTATTTTGAAAGCTCGCAGCATGTCTACGCCAACAGTTATATGTGTACATATAACGGACTTACATACTACGAATGTGAAGTTTCTGAAAAACACCCTGAACCACGGAATAGTTCTCGATATGCTGATGAAGCAGCAAAAACTATAAACGAGCTTAACAGCAAAAAGTTTGATGATAAAGAATAGTGTATTGACAAAGTTCAGAAAAAGAGAAGTTTTGGAACTGGAAAACGGATTGAGCAAAGTATGAAGGAGGCTGTGGATAAATCACAAAGACTAAACCTGCCTTCAAAGAATCCAAATGATACAATATCTGATGAAGTCATTAACGAATACCTTGCTCCTGACTCTAAACCCTTGTGAACAATATTCTTCATCATTCTCTGATATTAGAAATTCTAAGATATCATTGTATCTTTCATTATAAATATCCTCTGGATTTCTGAAGATATTTCCATAATTATTCTTATCTAAAATCACTTACCTCTTTGCGCTATCTGTGTTACATCATAAAAGAAACTAATTTAGTTTCTAAGTTCTGAAACCTTTGAGTTTAAAATAAGAATGTTTTGAAGTAGTGTTGGGAACTGAAGCATGAGTTAGTATAATATAATGACACTTGATCAACGTGATTATATTATAGTAAGTCATGCTGAGTTTCCAAATGGAACGTGATGATTCACAGATCATAACATCATCATGTGCCATGTTACACGACTCTGGTATTCTATTTAACCTCTAAAAATATCAAGAAAAATATTTCTTGATGATTCGGCCTTTTCCGAGGTATTCTAGTAATTTGACAAGTCAAGATCGTGCCATTAAAATTTCCTTCCTAGAACATTAAATTCATATATGCGAATTCTGGACCATTACAAGCGATGCCTAATCGCAAGAAGGAGAAACGAAGGGACAAAACTTCGAAATAGAAATTGGGGTATAAATCGCAGCAAATAAAAGAGAGCATTAACTGGGGATGACAATGATTATAGAAAACAGAAGCAGGGGCTTCGAAATATAAGAGAAGATATAAAGCCAATAACAACCTAGAAATTACAAACCGTATATATCGATACATATAGCGATATAAAGACATGAGAGGAATAAAAACACTATAAACCCAATGATATAGTAGAAGTAAATAGATTCTTCCGGCGGTAGATGAAAAAGAAGAATGACAGATATGAAAGTTAGAAGTATATCCAGAATCAGCACTGGATGGAGCATATTGACAAATACTTTAAGGTATGAATTAAGGGGAAGAATAGAAGGTGTAAGTTGTAAGGAAACGAAGGGGGTGGATTTATAGTGAAATATCCGACAGAGCAATCGAAACAGATTATTGCATTTAACCAAAGAAGATCCAATTTCCTTAATTACCGATGAACCAAATCTTATTACGAAGATTTTCTCTAAATTCCTTGATTTCTGGAAACCAACCGTGACTACGTCACCGGTTAAATTAATCTACATTTAATTATTTCACTCTTTTGTGATAACTTCACTCATACTCTTCACATAAACGGATTGTTTACTCCATATTACTTAATGATGATAAAATTCTATTTATCAACTCATATTTGTCATGAAAACATTCTTATTGTTACCCATGATGACCTCGATCAAATTTCGGGGACGAAATTTCTTTAACGGGTAGGTACTATGACAACCCGAAAATTTCCGACCAAATTTAAACTTCAATCTTTATATTATTCCGACACGATAAGCAAAGTTTGTTAAGTTAAATCTTAAGAATTTTAAACTATGTTTATACATTCATTTAAACTCGACCAAATTCCGACGATTCACGAACCATTATATAATTGAATATGAATATGTATATGTATATATATTATAACTTGAGAACGTTAACAAAGTATTAAACGTATAATACTTTACGTGAACGTATTTGTTTCAATATGATTATTGATGGAATTAGAAGATAATTTCAAATGATTGATTTACCAGATACATTGAATTATGATTACGAGTCTCTGTTGAGAGGTCCACTTTGATTTAGAAAACCTTTCCTTTTTAACGGTATCCGGAATATTTGGTAAATGTGATTTACAAAAGTGTCATTAACGAGAGTTAGTTAAAAGATAGTAATCATTTCCGTTTTAAATTTCAAAAGTGTACTTTACTTTGATTAAATCGTGTCCCTTGATAAATTAACTATATAGTTTTCATATTAAAAATATTATTTGGTAAAATAACTACTATTATTTAAAATGAGTTAAATTATATAAAACGAACTTTGAAATATAATTGGTTTTGAAAGACTAAATATTATATCATTAGATAAATATTTCAAGCATATATATTATGTACAAATTTACAATTCTAAATAAATAAATAAATAAATAAATATATATATATATATATATATATATATATATATATATATATATATATATATATATATATTAACTTAGTCATAAAACGTCCTGATTTAAAATAATATATTTTGATAAACAACGACTCACTGATTTATAGAAGCAAATGACCACAATGCTCAATTTTATAAGTTACATTTTTTATAAGGTAATTTATTGACGAGTAAGTCAAATTATTAATAAGGGTACACGTCGTGTAACGTAAAAGGCTAGTTTTCTAAATGTACGAAAGTGCGTTCGAAAAACCGAAGGTGGTACATGAGTCGAGTGACAACGTACGAGTCATTTGAACAAAAATTACATTTGTACTACGTACGTAAATATAATATAATATTTAATTAATTCTAAAGATTAAATATATTATATATTAAATAATATATAAATATATGTATCATATGTAATGAAATGGGTGTCGGCATGAAAGAAAATGGATGCCGGCTATCTTTAGTAAGCATGCGATCGCATGCAAGGGCCATACACATCCCATGCGATCGTATGGGATGGATGGGTTAGTCATATTGCTATAAAACGTGTTTCTTACTTCGGATATAAACACACACATACACGATTACATATATTACTCCCTCAGTTGCTTATAATTATTTATATTATTATTGTTATTATAGAAATTAGTAATATTATTAATCTTATTAATATTAGTATTATTAGTGTTATTATTAGTATTATACATAAAATACTACGACGAAGTCATGAACCAATTATTTCAAGATGGGTTTTGCGAGTAGGATATGGCTAAGGAAATTATGGGTTATAGCTATGGAGGTGATGGGTATGGTTCATGGGTATGCTCGTGAGGTCAATTTAGTATTTATCATCTCCGTCACGTCTACGTACCTTTCCTGCAATATTGAATCTCAATATGGATACGTAAGCGCTCATAATTTAATTTTTATATATTAATAGTGTATCCCTGACTAGTGCTCGAGTATATATATGATTATGCATGCTCGTACTTTTGATATTGCCGTTAGATAGGTTATGATAAATCCGGAATTAGTTACATATGCGGTTGAGATAAGGTATAAGATATGCATGTCGTTGGAAAGCTAGCGAAAAATTAAGAACTTTTCATTTAGATATCGAATGGTTTCGATGAACGGATTAGAAGTTATAGTCAATTGAATCTTATTATTATTATTAAAAATGATTATTATTATCGTCGTTATTATCGTTGTTATAATTTTTATCTAATTATTATTATTATTATTATTATTATTATTATTATTATTATTATTATTATTATTATTATTATTATTATTATTATTATTATTATTATTATTATCATTATCAATAAAAAGTATTATCATTAAAAATTGTTATTTTTATTATTATTACTATCGTTATTATCGTTAAAGTTATAATTAAATATTATCATTAATATTATCATAATATTTATTATCATTAGTATTATTATAATTAAAAACTAATATTAGTAACATCTAATTATTATGATTACTATTACTATCATTAATATGAAAGCGATACAAAAGACGATTAAAAGTTATTAAACAAATCGATTAGGAAATAATGAGTATGGGTATCATGATAAAATTTAAAATATTGTAAGATATTGATTTAGATAAAATTATCGTTTTTCATTATTTTTATCACTATTATTAGTAAAAGTATTATTAATATTAAAAACTATCATTTTTACAAAATTATTATTTTAATAGGAATATAATTGTTAATATAAAATTTCATTATTTTTATTAATAAGAATTATCATTTTATCATAATATCATTTTAGCAAATATAAATATTGTTATTATTATTAATAGAATAATAATGATTACTATTACAAAATAATACAATTTCTTCTTACGTACTATTGTTATTATCGATATTATTTTATCAAATAAATATACGATACAAAAATATTTTACTACGTAATATAATTACATTAATAAAACCTATCATATTATTTTTATAATGTTAAATGAACTTTATAAATTTTATTACTTAAGATATATAAAAGTATATTTTTATATAAAATTTTATTTATTAATAAATGAATTATATTATTTACTCTAATAGAGCTTTTAAAAAATATTTAAAAATATAAAACGACGATATTTAAACTATATAATAATCATGTATAATTTTAGAAATCATTTTGAGTTAAATTGACTTTTGTTGACCTTTGCATATTAGTCTCGAGCATTAGGATTGTGGTACACTATGACTTGACCTAATTTGTTAGACAAATATTGACCAACATATAAATATATATAATTAATCTAGGTTCGTGAATCCGAGGCCAACCTTGCACTTGTTCAATGACGTTATATGTATTTTTTCTATGAAATACAATAGGTGAGTTTCATTTACCTTTTTACACTTTACATTTTTGGGCTGAGAATACATGCGCAACTTTTATTAATGTTTTACGAAATAGACACAAGTACGTGAAACTACATTTTATGGTTGAATGATCGAAATCGAATATGCCCATTTTAGCTTGGTAGCCTAAGAATTGGGGAACTGACCCTTAATTGATGCGAATCCTAAAAGTAGATCTACGGGAACTAACAACCCCCATTCTGGAATTTGGAATGCTTTAGTACTTCGAGTTTATCATGTCCGATGGGTGTCCCGGAATGATAGGGATATTCTATATGCATCTTGTTAAGGTCGGTTACCAGGTGTTCACCATATGAATGATTTTTATCTCTATGCAGTTTGCGAAATGCCTGATATGAGATGTGTATTTATGAGAAATGAAAATCGTGTGGTCTATTAAAATGATGAAAATGATCGTTTATGATAAACTAATGAACTCACCAACGTCTTGGTTGACACTTTAAAGCATGTTTATTCTCAGGTATTAAAGAAATCTTTCGCTGTGCATTTAGCTCATTTTAGAGATCTTAATTGGAGTCATTCATGGCATATTTTGAAAGACATTGTATTCGAGTCATTGAGTTCATCAAGATTATTATTAAGTTAATTATAGTTGGATAGTGGATATTATGAAATGGTATGCATGCCTGTCAATTTTCGATGTAAAGAAAGTTTATCTTTTAAAAACGAATGCAATGTTTGTAAAATGTATTATATATAGGTCAAATACCTCGCGATGTAATCAACTATTGTGAATCATTTGTAATTGATATGGACTTCGTCCAGATGGATTAGGACGGGTTACTAACCAAGCAACCTGTAAGGAAAAGAAAACAAACCCCAATCGACTGGTTACTAACCAGGCAACCTGTAAGGATGATTAACAAAGTAAATGGTCTAGATCAATCTACGCTTGATCAGGTTTTCATAGATCTCAAGGATGTAGATTAAGAGTTGGACGTAGAGATCAAGTCAGGGTAATTAAAACACGAATAAACATGAGACTCCCCTTTGAAGACAAGATTGCAGCGGAAGACAAAAGAAGAAACCCTAATTTTGAGTTTCTTTCGAAGATCTTCTGTAAACAACCCAATCGAGTCCAAAACACGTTGTATTGAACACAATAGAATCAACAAATCTTGAAGAATCAGTTGAAGAACAGAAACCCTAACACCTTGTAAACACAATCAGAAACCAGATCCATACGAATAACACCTTGTCGCTCTGATACCATGTAAAGAAACACATATTTACAAGAACATAAACGAATAAATCAACAAATATTAACCAGATTCAAACAATCTTCAATCATTCACACTTGATTACAGAACAATAAAGAAATCTCTCACAAAACATGTTTATGAAGATGAAGACAATACAGAATCAATCTCAATGCTAAATCAAGATGATTAACAATCGAGAGAAAGAGGCAGTAAAACCTAGAATGATAATGTTGAGAGAAAATAAGATGCAGAATGTGTGAATCATAAATAAATTAAATGGGAAAGGGTATATATATTTTCTGGAAGAAAATATTGCACTTTAGCCCCTTGACTTCTTTTCTTTAGACTTGAGCCCAAAAATATTCTTGATGTCATAACACAAGTTGTGTTTTTATCACTTCAGCCACATAAATTAAAAACTACAACAATAGAACAGCATCAACTTCAAAAACTTGATCTGCACTCTTTACAACAACATCCACTCAACAAAGCAACCATAAACAAGAACCTTCACATTCTCATCATAAAGAATAAGGACAACTAACAAACATTATAAGAAATTAGATTGAAGAATATAAATGATATTTATATTTTAACAAAAATGAACATGATAACATAATACAACTTAATTATCTAATTCGGGTCGATTAATCCACATTATAATTTTGGGCTAACTCGAGCTCTTCTACAAGAGATAGGATCGCTTACAGCCAAACAAGCACCAAACATATAAGTCACGAGCTCCTAAGTACTCTAAAACCAATTGGTAGTTGAGTGAGACCCTTCACGAGCTTATATGTTGGCCTTGAGATTTATCCCCAACAAATGTGAGATTGGTTTTGCACCCAATAATAGTTTCTTTATATTAGCTTTAGAGTGGTTCTTGTAGAACTCTTAAGAGGGGATAATCCCTTAAGTGTTGAAAGATCTCTAAAAGATAGAAATGTAGCAACATATTTTGTGAAAGCGAAAAGGGAAAATCGATTGATTGAGATTGTTGATCCTGATGTCGTTAAAGAGGCATCTAGAGAGCAGATAACAACAGCGTGTGACTTGGTATGCAGTTGCCTTAACCAAGTAGGTGTGAACAGACCCACCATGAAAGAATTTGACCATGGAGCTTGAAACAATAAGAAAGTTGGGCAAGAACTTTTGGGTTAGCACCACAATTAAACAAATGTTGCTCCAGGCACAAAATCCACATTAAAAATATTATTAGACCATTGACGTGTACTTTATTCAACAACAGTTCGGAGTCATTGACAGGGGGTCAAATGCGATGTCGACACCTACCCACCCGATCATTTCCTTGATAGGAATCATTACAACCCTACCGCTCCCGGTAGAAAACTCCCACGACGAATCCATACGGGCATCGTGTGAGGCTTGGACACAAAACGTCCGCAACCTCCGAGTCCCATGATATGGGCGGGGTTACAGGAAGGGAAATTTTGCAGCAAGTGAGAGTCGAACCCCTGACCACTCATATGGGAATGCAAGTCACTACCACTACGCCAACTCCTTGTTGTTAATGTGTGTACGTTTTATGCATGTTGTATCTTACAATGTACTTAACATTTAAAGTTTATTTTTTTTTGGACAACGTTCGGGATCACCCGAGGGAGACTAAACCACCCGTTGCGATCATCTGTCGTTTCCACTATGCCGATGCATCGATAATAACCCCGCCCCCATCGATTCCTGGTGTACTAATTTTAAAGTTTTCGATTCAGATGAGGGCTACTATTAATGTTCACTGGGAAAATCCAGTGTGGTAGGAGAAACAGATCGATATGATCACGCGAACACAAACGTGATCGGGCATTTTCTAGAAGTATTGCCACATCTTGTCAAGTTGGCTGATTTTATCAATTAAGCAAGCCAATCAACAAGTGTGTTATCATTTTATTTTAAAAATATTAAATATATGAAATACTGATTTTACATGGTATATATTCAAGCTAGGCAGTTGAAAACGATGCTGTGTCATGTCATTTGAAAAAAATCAACTAAAAGATTTTGTAAATTTCACTAACCAATGAAATTGATCAGAAAAAGCCATCTAATTAAGTTGGTCTATAGTCTATATAAATCATTGTCACTGGACTTAAAAAACTTAGTATTGTTCATGTAAATTCATGGTAACATATATATAATGAAATTATATTCATTGCTAGTTGAGATAATTGAATTGAATGCATTAATATATGTGAAAATACACGTATAATTATTAAAGTAAAGATATAAATACGTCTTATACTTTCACTTTTGTTACAATATAGGCTATATACCTAATAAATCACCAAAATACTAGTGTAAGTCACATATTTTCAAAAAGTGTTCTAATGTAGGCTATTGGTAACCGGTTACCTGCTGAACCTGTAAAGTCAATGATTTAACATTTTTTGTTTATTTTATGTGGCTAAAAATAGGTCATATACTTTCATTTTTGTTCCGATGTAAGCTATATAAAAAATGGTTTATTCCGAAGTATCACTAACGTCATTCTCCACAAAGATGCAACGTCAGCTCGTTTTTTTATCCGGTTCAGTGCGTTCATATTAGCACAATTTTGAAAGTATGTGACCTACACTGATATTTTTGAGGTATATATAGCCTACATTGGAATATAAGTGAAACTATAAGACGTATTTATAGCTTTAACCAATTATTAATTATTAAATAATCAATAATATAAGAATGTATACAAAATTCACAAGTATTATTAAGAATAGATAGATAGATAGATAGATACTAATGAAGAATTTGATGTGCTGACATAAAACACATAACATAAAAAGAGTGAAACATAATATATACATCTCTATCTCTGTCTCTATCTTCTCTACTCCTTATAAAACATGTTGTCCTACTTGCTAATGAGGGCTGACACGTGTTAATCCAATATTTAATCATAATTAATACTGTTAATTGCATAAAAATGCCACGTGGCCCAGTAAATTGCCGGATTAGTTCACCTCACAATTAGAATACAGATCATACTCTCTATCTCTTTCTCTTCACAATTGAAAAAAAAACCCACATCATTTCCACCGACGATCGTGCCCTCATGCCGCCGTAATAGAGGACGTCACTATCACCAATAAATCTGTTGCGTTATTCTCTACAAAACCGTATAAACTTTGTGTACTAACACCAGATTCTTCGAAACCGCCAGAAGTTTCTCCGGTGTTTAAGCCGGTGTGATGAAGACGAAGATAAATTTCATTGTTACGGAGACTGAAAAAATCGGAGGTTTGTGGTGGTTGTAACAATTCCAGTGGTGTTTGCTATGTTTCATATTTTCACAATCCAGATCACGTAACCTAAACAACCGCCCATCTTCCATCAGTAATTGAAATCAACTGTTGTTATCAGGTACTAAAATACGGAATCATTGAAACCTAATTCACACCAAATGCTTGAACGAATGATTTTGAATTTTTGATCTTCTATTGAACAGTTCAATTGCAGATGTGTTTACAATAACTGTTGGATTATCGATGGCTGGATTAAAATGGTTGATTTTTCTGAATTAAGATGTTGTGGTTTGAGTTTTAATAAGGTACGTTTGAGTTATACGCATTTATTATTGAATGATAAATTTTGTTTGCACACCAAGTGTTTGATTAATTGCTTGAATGAATATATAAAAGCTGCAAGTATGTTAGAGCTATATATCATTCAGGTTTCAAAATCGAATAAAGAATGATTTTGAGATTTGATCAAACAGTTCAAACAACCCTCACTTTTACAAGTTTGATTATTCATCAGGTAATCACTCAAATTTATCTCCATCGTTTTAACTAAAATGCTGCCCCTGAATGTTTGGTTTAAAAGTGGTTAAGTATTAACCAATCAAGTTACAAACCTTTGAATTCGACCTTTTCAGTTTAATTATTAATTGTGCTGTTTATCTAATTGTTTGGCTAAAATATTTGATGAAATTTGAAAAGACTACTAATATATACAATTTCAATACATATCTACATTTATTTGTCTTTTGGCTATGTTCAGTTTATGTATATGTACATGATGACCACAACTTCATTTTGACACAATTGTAAGTTATAGGCAGCTGCAACTCAGCAGATTATGTAACGGGTCAAACGGGTAGATGATACCATGGGTTAAAACGGGTAGCGTTGGTTAAATTCGTTGGGTTTGCGTCAACCCACACACAATTCATATTCTTTATAAATAGTTACTTATTTAATTTTTATACAACCACACTTAACAGATAAAAAAATGATTATAAAATCCATGTTATCACGATGAAATCTAAATATAGGTTATTAAAATATGTTAGTATAGATATAGGCTGACGATCAGGATTTGGATGTATGTTATATGAGTATACTATATTACTCACTACTTTATAAATTTTTTATTTTTATTTTTTTGGCAAAAGAACGAAAACATTTATAGAAACAAACCAAGATACAACAGGAACCCCACAAAAAAGCTCGAAAACAGAAAACAAAGCCTGAAAGCTAACTATAACCGAGCCTTTTCGTGGAAAAAAACCAAAAACAACAACAAAGACTACTTTATATAATTATGATCCAATGCAGATGTTAGATTTAGTACAAATTTTAGAAAGTTGTATTTGAAATTACTGAAATTTATATTGAATCTATTCTTGATGGAGTAACTGATATATATGATGATTGATGTTTGGTGAAGTGTACGGGTCAAAAAGTCTTGGAATGTCAATTGAATTCTTATATTTTCTTTTAATAAATTTTTTCCTTAAGAGTTAACAACATTGTAATTGGTTGACCTAAAACTATTGGTTAATATTTTGTCATGATTTAACCTCTTCGATCAACACTCGACTAATCTTTAATGTTGATCATATGAATAATAATCTTTACGATTGACTGAAGTTTGTTAACAAGACTACGATGGTTACGTGGCCGTGGTTCCTAATGATTTAGACCGGGACTTTTCTCATGTTTTTTTTGGTAAAAGCACTGTTGGTCAACGCGTAAGATAAGGTGCAATTTCTTAAATAATCAAAACTTGATGTTTTTTTTTTAACTGAGAAAAGAAGTTACTTGATAGATAGCAATCTAACAGGGAGTTCATAGTGTAGAAATTGTATAATTTATTTTTTGAATGTATATATGACTCGGGTCTCCACAGTTCAGTATTCGAAGTTCAATTGTATATACAACATGAATGTGCGTTTCATTATTATTTGATTCGTCCATCACTAAAAACATTATCATCCAACTCTCGAACCTCAAAATGTAAGTTCTTTCAATATCTTATTCGAGTTATTTCCTTGGTAGTAAAATGACTTTTACTACTGGTAAATGATTTTGTATTCCTAATATTGAAATTTAACTGCAGGAAGCCAGGAACTACTAGGGACTCATGTCGATCAGAAATGATCCATTGCTCTTCCAGAAAAATTTAGATTTGATTTCTCTCATGGTATGTTTTTTTATTAGAACCTCATTTTATAGCTTGAAGATATTCTACCCTCATCACATAACTCTGATGTAAGCCACTCTTATTTTACTGTCATTTTGTTTCTTTTTTTTTTTTGTACGTTATTTATGTTGTATTAACATGTCTTTCTTTAATATCCGCGTGCAGATCCCTCATGTCAACCGTACTGACTACCAGCTCATTGATATCTATGAGGATGGATTTGTATGTTGATTTTACTTTAGGTTTTCAACTAAGATATGTGATTTACTCCAATTTTTTTTACTTATTATTGCATTTCTTCAAGTTTTTGTTATGTTTCATAAATCGTTTATTAAATTCATATGTACACAGACATTGGAAGCAGCTCTTTCTAGGATTCAAGAGATAAACTCATCAGAATTTTTTTTTTTTTTTTGAACAGCAACAATAAATCCATCATGATTAACTTTGCGCTCAAGGTGAAACTGTTTTGAATCTGGGTTCAGAATGGTTATGGCTAACTTGCCTGAGATAATGTTTTATCAGATTGTGGAAAGCATTTGATGGCATCAAAAAGTGCAACCATCCTCCAATCCATCAAGTATGTTTTTTCTACAGTCTTCTACAAAGTTAAATTAAATGATTATTGGTTATTAAAGTAATATGCATTTATATTCTTTGATAGGTGAGGTGAGTAATCGTTGTGTAACTTTAATTTTACCATGTTTTGTTAGTTAAATCAAAGATCGAATGATTCGTTAGCCAATGATAGGATGACATAGAGTTTCTTACTTCCTTTGTACATAAATTATTATCATTGTAATATGAAATCACATGTTGGTGTTACTTTTGATCATCAACATGAGCTCATTTTGTGTGATTTGAGTGTCAATATTAACATCTAAGGTTTATGCTTGTGAAGTTCATTTGTGTGGTACTGTAATTGTTCACATGTCGTCGATTTATATACTAAGACTAATAGTTAGGTTTATAAATTATGGATATAATATTGTTCTGGTAAATTGTTTGGATAATCGGGAGGGCTTTGATTGTCGAGGTGTCGTGCAATTTACGGGCTCTTATATTGTTTGTCATTAACTGCTATCAACAACAAAAAATGTTGTACAAATAGTGGCAATTACGAAAACTAATTTTTAGAGCTGCCGTGCAACGCACGGACTCTTAAAATCTAGTTTTAAATATATTGGATGAGGACACATAAACAAAAACATTGATATTATTCCGTAATATACATCTTACTAATGTAGTCACCCATAAATTCACGGGTTGTGATATATATAATACATACACAATATTTTCAAAAAAAAAGTACTAAGAAAATTGCATCACAAAGGGTAGTTGATACAAATATTTTCTCAAACATTACTAAGTGGCTCAAAATAGAAAATAAATACAAAAGGGCTAGTGACGTGTAACTATATATTTCATAGAAATGATCAAAAACAGATATTGAAAATCAAAATTATTATGTAACAAATAAATTAAAAAATTTACAATTTGTACCCCTAAAAAGTTGTCACTTGTGGCATTGTTTTAGGGGTGGTTTGTAATTTTTTGGTGATGGCGTTTGCAAAACGTGTTTTTGGTAAAACGGGCAAAAGTCCGGTGTTTTTTAGTTTGTTAAGGGTAATTGTAATATACTAAATCGTCTTAAAGTGTGTAAAAGTGATCATGAATTAAAATTGCTTTGAGTCATTTCATCGAGCACGTTACATGTGTTTCATTTAATAAGAATCAACTTCTCATTTAAAACTTTTACCTGTAAACGCTTAGATATCCACCTAAAATATCCATAAATGAAATGTTTTTTTTTTCCTAAAAAAAGCATCAAAAATCCATTGATAACTTATGAAACATGTACAACGATGATACACGTTTATAAACTATATGCTGTAGTATATAGAAACACACCATTTTGGCTTATTATACAAATTTACTAATTTGACTTAAACAAAAACCACAGTAGTTTGCCTACAGTATCTCATTTCATTTCTTTGATGTCAACAATGCCTTGCCTGCATATATGTTGAATATGCAACCTATAAATCAAATGGCTTGTATCACCCATATTCATTTTTCTAATAACTTACCATCATCATAGAAAAATATGGATCAATTGAGACCGAAAAAAGAAATGAAAATCATGTACAGATCGATAGCATAATCAATAATGTACAAATCATTAACCAAATGAAAGAGGAATTAGGAAATAGGGAGTAGGAAGAATAAGAAGCTATTACCATATGAATTTGGAGGGGGTGCCTGTCCATAGTAGTGGTATTAATAAATGGGAAAAAAATTTGAAAATGCATTGAACTTTCACCAATTCTTATTGTATGCATTTAATTTTCAAATATTTTATTGTATGCATTCAACTATTTAAATTGTTCTATTGTATTAATTAACTTGTAAAGAAGGTATCAGGTCAATATTTAGAAAAAGTTACGTGATTAATCCTTCATGTTTGTCAATATTGCACCTTTGCCACTAATGTTTATTTTTTACACGAATAGTCCTACCTTCAATCTTTTCCACTCACATATTCATCTTCATCATAAAAATTACAAGAACCCTAATTTTGAAAACCCTAACTTATTTCTCCTTCTTTCTAAAAATTCCACTAAATTTAAAATACTATAATTCCCCTAGAACACAAAATTCACCATTCCATTGTATGTATTCATTTATGTAAGTTCGCCACTTTCCATCAATCGGTATCCGCGCTTCGCTGCAGAGTAGTCGGAATTACGATAATGAATAGTTTTGTTAAACACATGTTGTATTGAGTTTCGATCGGTTTAATGTGCATAATAATCGTAATATATTTGCTTCCTTAACTATAACTTCTTCAAATCTAAGATGCTCAAACTAAAATTAAAAAGTCTGTAGCAGTCAAAACTAAAAATGATATTGCTAACAAATTTTAATCCTTGTATAATTTACTTTTCTTTAATTAAATTAAAATATTTTTAAATTTTATATAAGTAATATAATTGATAGTTTATTACTCTAGAAAAGAGAATAATAAAAGTGGTGATCAGGATGAAAGTAAATAGTAGTAGAATCAGTTGTATAAAATCAAAGTATAATAATAGATTCAAATACGAGGGGTATTTTAATGTTGTGATGTTTTAACTTTAGTTTTGATTGGTTGATAACTTAAAAATAAAACAAAAATTTAAAAAAAAAAAAAAAAAAAAAAAAAAAAAAAAAAAAAGAGGAAATGGGGGAGTTAGAGCAGTGGAAGTGGAGCCCGTCCCCAAGCTCCTTTCCTGGCTCGTCGCATGTCACCCCACTCCCCGACCCCGTCAGTTTGATACGTCCCGGTCAGGTCAGTCGCGGTGGCGACGGAGGAAAATGTTTTACGTTGAATAATAATAAAAAAAAAACACAACGGATACATAGCCGTTGGCCACTTTTTCTGTTTTTTTTTCTTTTTTACTTTATATATATACAACACATACACAAACACAAACACAAACACAAACACAAACACAAATCTCATTCACAAAAAAAAAAATGTCAAATTATTATCATCCACAATGGAGTCCACTCTCACCCTATTCACCCGGATCGGCTCAAGGTTCGCTAGTGGTGGTGGTGAGGGTAATCTCGGTTTTTCAAATTTTGCCAATTCACAACAATCATTTCCACAAATGTCTCCCGAGCAAATTCAAGCGTTTATGTTGTGGCAACATCAACAACAACAACAATCACAAGTTCCACAAACACAACAAGCACAAGTTCAACAAACACAACAAACGCCACAAACACCAAAACGCAAGTCGAGAGCAAAGGCTAAAGGAAAAGAAGTTGCGGTCGATTCGTCTCAACCTAGAAGACGAACTGAGTACTTGTGGGAACCCGAAGATGAGCTACGTTTAGCTCAATCGTGGATTGCGGCTTCTGAAGATCCAAACCAAGGCATTGATCAAAAATCATCTTCGTTTTGGAACGTGGTTATGAATGAGTACCATTCTAGGGGTCCACCTTACAAAAGAACAAAGGATATGTTGACCTCCAAATGGACAAAAATGAATGAATGTTGCAGAAAGTATGGTGGAATCGTGAGTCGTTTCAAACGAGTTCCACGTAGTGGCGAGGGTGATGTCAATTTCAAAGAACGTTGTGATGCACAATACAAGGTGGAGACGTTTAAGAAGTTTAACAATTACCTAGCTTGGGGATTCCTAAAAGACAAGCAAAAGTGGAACAACCCGACTCCACTTAAAACAACCAAACGTGATTGTATTAGTTTGGATGATTGTGATCTAGATGAGGAACCGGAAGAACCGGAAGAGAATCCAAATGCGGAGTTATATGGGGAGGATGCAACACCACGACCTCCCGGAAAATCAAGAAAATCAAAATCACAAAAGACGTATTCGAGCTCCGCCGCTTCCGCAAGATCCTCGTTTGATGAAAGTGCAAGCGGCACTTTTGATACAATGACTAGTTACTTTGATTTAAAAATACTACAAATGTCTACCGCGGGAATGGATGAAGAAGATGCATTGGTTCTTCAAGCGAAGAAAGCGGCGATTCGGGCCAAGCTTCAAAGTGGAAATTGAATCGTTTCGTATTTGTTCTTAATAAATAGGAATTGTATTGTTTTTTTTTTTTAGAAATTGTAATTTTTTTTTTTTAGGAATTGTAATGTTTTATTTTTATTTTAATGGAAGTTATTTCTATTTATGTTAATTTTTATAATTATATTCATTTATGTTATATTTAAAATCATAAAAATAATAATCAAAATATAAACTGACATGCCCAACTGACAGAGGTCACCACTCCCCTTTTTTTCTGACTTAGCAAGTCAGGTCTGATATGCCAAGTGACCTCAGTCACCACTCTCAGTGCTCTTAGTAGTATCCTTGTGAGCACAACATTTTAGACATAATGTACAAGTCTTTAAAGCATGCGTTGGGATACTATTCATAAATAGTACACCAACTATGGGATTTAGTGTATTTATAGAATTGATTTTTTTTTTGATTAATTTTGAAGGTGCATTTACAATGTACCAGATGTTTTCTCATTTGTTTTCTTCTTCTATTTCTATTTTTTTTTTTGGAAAATGGAAAAAAAAAATATTTTGTACTCCGTATGATATAAGTAAACAATATGCAAAGATGAGAATCTGGACAGTATGCTATCACGGGATATATGCAAATTATTCAAAGAAACAAATAGCAATTCAAATTTGATTCTTTATTAGTTTATCAAATCAAAAACATATGGACCATCAAACGTTTGGTCCCGTTTCCCTCTTCCATCACCACTATACATCGCTAACCATTAAAGCCCTAAATTCGAAATCCAAATTAAATAAAACCAAAACATATGCAGAGTGTTTGAAACACGAATCTGGTGATAAACTGAAGTACGAATCACGAATCACGAATCGAATCCAGTTAAAGATGGTGACGAATCCAGATGACGATGGTGACGAACCCATATGACGATGGGGACAAACCCAGATGATGATGGTTACGAATCCAGATGACGATGTGACGAACCCAGATGACGATGGTGACGAACCCAGATGACGAATAACGAGTCTGTATATATTTAAACACCCATTTCAGATATACTTTTATAAGTTTTATTTACCCTAATTAAGAACCCATTTATTTCTACTAAAACAAGACGTGAAGGAAAGAGTAGAAGGAAGACAACTTGCGGCGGTGGTGCGGAGGCTTGACTTTGATTTTGTTAGCAAATACTCCGTATGATATATGGAGTAGTATAGACAGAAAAGGGTTAGAGGTTCGTGGATTAAGGAAGAAGAGACGAGAAGAGATTTGTGGATGAAGTTTAGATTTGTGAGGTACAAATAATGAAATTTTGTCTTGTAAAAACAAATAGTACAATATCTAACAATCATGAGGGAGGAAAAATGTATTTTTGAAATTGAAGTGACGTGAAGTTTACCTATTATATAATAAAAATTTAGTACATTTTTAAACAATTTTTCCTCGATAAATGGTAGGAGTATTGGTAAAAGGGTAATGATAGAGAGGTCCCTTGATAATAGATGGATTTAAATTTCAAAATTTACCTCTAGTCTCAAAAGTGCCTCGGAAATCTATCTATAGTTAATATTAAAATTTTATAATTATGATTTCATTATTAGACTAATTCCTTTGTGAAAAAATTTAAAAGAAAAAAAAATCTAAGCACGATGGGTGATGTCATTAATCTAAATAATTTTGAATTAAAATTAAATCTTATTAGTTAATTATTATTATTAAATCTTATTAATAATTATTTTAATTATTAAAATTAAATAATTTTGAATTATTTTAATTAATTATTTTAAATTGAGTACGAGAAGGTATAAAAGATAGGAAGAAGAAAACCAATTATAAATTTATATTTTAATTTACACTTTAAAAAGAAAAATAACAACCAATATTATCTCTTATGATTGGATGTGGATTATTTAATATGCATTTTAGGTGTTTGATGAAATGTTTAGCTGACGAGTTTCTTAGTCGGACTATGTGGTTCCACGGGTCATTAAACTAAATGACTTTAGCATTTACGTTCACTTAATACGTAAAACATATTATTAAATTGTTTCGTTTAAACAAACCCGTAATTTCACGGGTCATTTCATTAGTTAATATGGTAAATGCTTACATGAAAAAAGTAAAAAGTATGCAGATTGAAATGGGACTCTATAAAATTAAAATTACAATATAATAAATATAAATACAGAAGTATTAAATTAAATATAAAGAAGAGGATTTTTTTAATTTTTTTAATTTTAAATATTACATCATCAAAACTAACATGTTACAACTCTTTAGGGTGATGATATGTACACAATCATTTTTTACATATACACAACCAAACATGTTTTACAGTGTTGTACAGTACAACACTGTAAAGCATATTTAGTTGTGTATGTGTAAAAAATAGTTGTGTAGATATCACTTCCCTCTTAAAAGCACATAATGACGTCAACATCAACTCCTTTTTATAATATACTAGTAGTATAGATACGATTTCTGCTTTGACTAAACTAGTTTAATATAATTGTAGACTTAGGGCCTGTTTACTTGTGACTTAATGAGATTAATTGAGTGGAGGGATTATTCGGTCAGCATATTTGATTGTTTACTTGGACCTTATTGATTAATCCCAACTGACCAAAGGGCTGTATGGCTCATTCCAAAAACCTATGTTGTCCACATATAGCTGTCATATTTCCCAGATTTGCCCCAATCCTCTCGTTTTCCTTTTTTTTCTTCATCTTCCTTATAAAAACAAAAGCAAATCTTTAAATTGAAGCTAGTTATATGAAAACCCAAATCAGAAAATTCCTCCGAGCACCATCACCGTCACCGGCGTAGCTGCATCGGCTTCACCACAAAAATCACCGTCACTGTCCTACTCTCAGATCTGGTAGTTGTAAATAATAAAAGGGCTTGTTGTGGATGTCGCCGTTGATCAATGGGTGAAACAAATGAAGATAATATATCCTTCTTTCCATGTAGAGAAGTTTATGGTTGTGCTGTTATCCATTTGTGAGAATTACATGTGATATTCTCAATTTGTGTTATTTATTTTTAATTATTATTACTTTTATTTATGTTTCTTTATAAGCATATCGAACCTGTTTTTTAGAATAGTAAAATGGAAAGAAACATCTAACAAAGCTCATGTGAAATTTACCTATGCCCTCATTAACAATTTCACGAAAAGATTTCTTGTATTTTGTTGTAGTAGTTTTTAAGGATAAAATGGTCATTAGATGTTATTCAGGCTATTAATTCAAGATAAAAGTAAACAAGCATTTTCATTCTCCCCTTACTACATATTGCCTTTCATTATCCCTATGTTCATCTATATCCATTTAGGACTTAATAGTAAAAAAAGTAAACATGCCCTTAGTCAAAGTCATGTTGAGATGCATCTCTGTCCACCAAGATCATCATTTTATCAGATGACCATCTCCATTATTCATTAATATCAAACTTAATATAATTTTTACATCTACTTCATCAACAATTACGTTTCTTGATACTAGCAAGGGTAACAAATGTGGGCCCTCAACGTCCACCTCTTCCTCCTCCGTGCAACTGTCACAACAATGTTGTTACTTTGAATTTAACGAAATTCTTGCAGCAACAGAAAATTTTGACGAAGCATTAGTAGTTGGGAAGGGGGGCTTTGGAAAAGTATACAAAGGTAACGTTTTCAATGGATCGGGTCACGTCGTTTCTGCCATTAAACGGTTGGATTCCATGTCCAATCAGGGGGAAACAGAGTTCTGGGGCAGAAGTTGAGATGCTTTCCAAGTTGCGTCACTGTATTTTAGTAACTTTGATCGGTTATTGTAACTATGAAAAAGAGATGATTCTTGCATATGAATATATTCCCAATGGTACACTTGAAGATCATCTCCATAAACTAGGTACCCCTCTTTCTTGGATTCAACGTCTAAAAATATGCATAGGTGCGGGTCGTGGGTTACACTACTTTCACACTGGTACCGGGATTGAATTTGGTGTGATTCATCGTGACGTAAAAAGCTCTAATATTTTGTTAGATGAAACTTAGGTAGCAAAAATTTCAGACTTTGGGTTGTCTAAAATAGGCCCAACGAGCCAAACATCCACTTATGTGAACACCCTTAAAATAATAAATAACTTGCTAGAATAAAAGTTAAGTAAACAAACACGTATGAAACAATTGGAAACTAGACATGTATTGGGTTGAATTTTCTTATTCTTTCACCATGATAATTTCTCTAGTATTTATACTACATTACAAGAGTAAATGACAAACAAACTTTAATAAAAGAGATATGGACAATCTATTTATTAAATACAAGATCTATAAGAGATATACACAATCTCTATATTAAATTAAATACAAGATATATAACAGATATGCACAATCTCTACAAGATATATCTTGTGACAATAGAATCCATTTAATTAGATTGCACTAATATTTTAACACTCCCCCTTAGTGCAAATTCTCGATCAATAATCCCCAACGTTTCTTGAAATTCCATGAACTTGGTTTTCATTAGAGCTTTAGTAAAGATGTCGGCTACTTGAGCATTTGTCCTTACGTTTGCTAGCTCGATTTCCCCGCTAAGAACCTTTTCACGAATAAAATGATATCTCATTTCTATATGCTTAGTACGGGCATGAAACACAGGATTCGAAGCAAGCTTGATTGCACTTTCGTTGTCACATTTCAATTTGACAACATAATCTACATTTTCAAGTATGTCACCAATCAATTTTCTTAACCAAGTACATTCTTGAGCCGCCATTGTTGCAGCTATGTATTCCGCTTCCGTGCTAGACAAAGCAACAACATCTTGCTTCTTGCTACACCATGAAATAACAGTGGAACCCATGTTAAAACAGTAACCTGAAGTTGAATGGCGATCATTTGCGTCTCCCATCCAATCTGCATTCACGAAACCATTTAACAAAACATTATCACACTTCTTATACCACAAGCCGTGGCTTATTGATCATTTCACATAACGAAGGATCCTTTTTGCTGCATCAAGATGAACATTAGTTGGACATTGCATAAATTGTGAAAAAATGCCAACCGAGTAAGCAATTTCCGGCCTTGTGATGGTTAGATAGATCAAACTCCCAACCATTTATCGGAACAACTTCACATCCTTGAGCTCTTTTCCTTGATCTTTCTTCATTTTGAGGTTTGGTTCTATTGGAGTAGTCATATGCTTTGACTCCCCCATGTTGAAACGTTCCAAGAGACTTCTTGCATAACCCCTTTGAGAGATAAAGTATCCGTTTTCTAATTTATCAACTTCCAAGCCAAGAAAACATCCAATCTCCCCCAGATTCTTCATTTCAAAACGAACCGAAAGATCGTCACTTAAACGAGAGATTTCTGACTTGTTTCCTCTTGTGATAATCATGTCATCAACATATAATAACACCAAAACATGGAAACCTGATTCTTTCTTTACAAACAAACTAGAATCTGCATCAGAAATCTTAAAACCACAAAAGACAAGGTATTGTGCAACCTTACCATACCAAGCTCTCAGAGCTTGTTTCAAGCCATAAAGAGCTTTCTTTAACTGGCACACATATTCTGGAAATTGATTTGAAATGAACCCAATAGGTTTTTCCATGAACACCTCGCGATCAAGCAATCTATATAGAAAAGCATTCTTTACATCAAGTTGCCACAATTTCCACCCTTTGTAAGCCGCTAGTGAGATTATTGTTCTCACCGTTACCTTTTTAGCCACGGGGCTAAAAGTTTCCTCATAATCAAGCCCATAACTTTGACAAAAGCTACGAGTCACCAACCGAGCCTTGAACCTATTAATGGTTCCATCCGAGTTCTTCTTCAAACGGTAGACCCATTTGCAAGTAACCGGTTTACATGCTTCCGGTTTCTTGACAAGCTCCCAAGTTTCATTCTTTTCCAATGCATCAATCTCCTCTTGCATTGCTTTTCTCAAATCCAGAGAATGTTTAGCTTCTTCATAACATGTTGGTTCTTCGGTTAAGCCACCTGAAAAGAAACAAGTTGTGACTGTGTTCACCTCATAGTCACTTAGATGTCTTAGTTGTCTCTTTTCTCTTGTTGACCTTCTAACTTGAGTTGGTACTTCTTCACTAGGTGTCTCTTCTTGAGTTTTAGAAACACCATCATTCTCACTTTCTTTTTGAGTGTCGAAGCTAGGAAACATAAATTTGTAATCTCTATTTTCTTCACCATTTTTGCTTGATTCAGAAAATTGAGAAGACACTTCATCAAATACCACATCTCTTGAAGTGGTAAACTTCTTTGTTTCTTGATCCATACACCTCCAACCTTTCCTGTGAGAATCATAACCAACAAAAATACACTTTTGAGCTTTGGGGTCAAGTTTGGTTCGGTTAGCTTTTGGAACATGAACATAACAAATAGAACTAAACACCCTAAAATAGCTTACATTTGGCTTTTGACCATAAGCTAGCTCAAAAGATGATTTTTGTGTACCTGGCCATAATGGTAACCGATTAGACACATGACAAGCACATTGAAGTGCTTCCGCCCATAGCTCCCTAGGCAACCCTTTATCATGTAACCAAGATAAGCATATTGAAACAAGGTAAGTAATCTTTCTTTCTAAAACCCCATTTTGTTGTGGAGTATCCAGACAAGTCATTTGGCGAGAAATACAATTTGTTTTACAATAAGTAAAGAAATCATTTTACATGAATTCTCCACCATTATCACTTCTAAGAGCTTTTACCTTTCTCCCAAATTCTGATTCTACTGCTTCTTTGAACTCTATGAACTTTGATAAGGCTTCACTTTTCTCCTTTAGGAATTTCACCCAAGTAAACCGAGAATAATCATCAATTAACACCATTACATAGCGATGACCGCTATAACTTGGTGTTTTTGTTGGCCCCATCAAGTCCATATGAATTAAGTCAAGCAAACCTTGTTTTTGATTTGTTGACTTTTGATGTGCGTAGAGGTGTATACGAAATAGTTATATTTTTGCTACGAAATACTATTAAATACGATACAATTTTACATAAGTTATTTATTTATTTATAAAGTGGATATACCTAAACCTTGCTACAACACTTATAGGCAGTGTACCTAATCGTACAGTAGTGTTAGTAAGTCTGGTTCGTTCCACAGGGAGCTAGCCAAGTTTAACGCTATATTTTTAGAACTATATTTGTAAATATATAAATATATATATAAGTAGTATTATTATTATAAAAGGGGGTTTTTACCGTTTGATGACCGGTTTGTCAATTTTAAAACTTTAGTCGCAGTTAAAACCTAATGTAAAATATTAAAAATAAAAATAACTTAATTTAAAGCGTAAAGTAAATGACAATAATTAAAGTGCGATAAATTAAAATGCGATAAATAAAATGACAATAAATAAAATTGCGATAATTAAAAAGTACGATAATTAAAAGTGCAATTAAATAAAATGACAGTAAATAAAAATGCGATGAGATATAAAATAAAGGAATTATGCTTATTTAAACTTCCGTAATCATGATGTTTGACGTGTTGATTTTAATTTATTACCATGGGTTAATTGTCCTTTGTCCTGGATTATTCGATATGTCCATCTAATTTTTGTCCATAACAGTCCGTCAGTCATAAATATAAAGTGCGAGTGTCCTCGTCAAATTATTCTTATATCCGAAGTCAAATATTCCAACTAATTGGGGACTTAAACTATAATTACACCAATTTTCCTTGTATGTAATTCACCCTTGTTTTAATAAGTCCATTAACTATTAATCCATTCCCGTGTCCGGTTAAATGAACGATTATTAGTACTTATAAATATCCCGCCCATCGTGTCCGATCGAGTGTATGTGGTTATTTATAGGTACGTCTAATTGTAATTTTTATATTAAATTAACGAACTATCATTCAATTAAACAAAAGCTCATTAATAACCCATAGTCTAATTTCTACAAGTGTCGGTCTTTTGTCCAAACCTCAATTATGGTACAAAGCCCAATTACCCCGTCTTAATATTTTAGCCCAACATCACGATTACTTTGGCTTAAATAAGCATAATAATAACTTAGCTACGAGACATTAATTTAAAAAGGTTGAACATAACTTACAATGATTAATAATAGCGTAGCGTTACACGGACAGAATTTCGACTTACACACTTACAACATTCGCTAACATACCCTTATTATTATTTAAATTAAAATTAAAATTATAAATTAATATATATATATATATATATATATATATATATATATATATATATATATATATATATATATATATATATATATATTGTAAGAGAGAGATTGATGAATGGTATATTAAGCTCGAGCACCAGACTGCCTTTTATAGGAATGTGGCGAGAAAAAGTAGGCCATGCGATCGCATGGGAATTAGGCCTCCAGGCCATGCGATCGCATGGAGGTAGGATCCAGCTCACAATTCTTTGTCTCCTAGTTTTCCGACGGTTTTTATATATATAATATATATATATATATATATATATATATATATATATATATATATATATAATTTTAAGAATTATTTATATATTATATTATATTTATGTGTATAGTTGACTTGTAATTTTTAGTCCGTTGCGTCGAGCGTTGAGAGTTGACTCTGGTCCCTGTTCCGGATTTTCGAACGTCCTTTCGTACTATTTAATATCTTGTACTTTTCATTTTGCAACTTGTACTTTTGTAATTTTGAGACGTTTCTCATCATTAAATTAAACCACTTTGATTGTACTTTGTACTTTTGAGCTTTTTGGTCATTTGCATCTTCAATTCATCGAATTTGTCTTTTGTCTTCACCTTTTATTATTTAAACGAATATCACTTGTAAATAGAAGAATTGCAACTAAAAGCTTGTCTTTCTTGAGGGATAATGCTATGAAATATATGTTCGATTTTAGCATTATCAACTTTTTATATAGAAGTCGGTGTGACTTTCCATATTGACATCCTTGGCATATTACTTCCTCACGAACATTCTTTAATTGAGGAATCCCATCAACTAGCTTATGTGAGAATATCTTTTACAACATTTTATATCCCACATGGCCTAGTCTAGCATGCCAAATAGCTCCGTTATCGGTTTGACTTGTTTTCTTCACATAAGCCTCACCTGCGGACAACACAAACAAAGAACCTTTCTTTTCTCCCGTGAAAAGAACATCACCCACAATCTCCTTGACATTCTCAAAGACTTTCACATCCGTTGGACCAAAAAGAACATGTTTTCCAGATTCGGTAATTTGAGGTACCGAAACTAGATTCTTGGTCAATTTAGGAACAAGATAAACATCTTCCAAAGTAAAAGTATTATTATTAACGTCGAGAATAGCACTACCTTCCTTTTTAACTGGATGACTTGAGTTGTCGGCCGTGATTACAACTCGATTTTGATTGTGATCTCTAACGTCATGAAGAATAGTTCCATCACCGGTCACATGATGAGAGCAACCCGAATCAATAATCCATTGATTCTTCTTAACAACCGTATCAACGGTAAAACATTGCTCCCATTTGACTTCGTCATCATCGTTGCTTGAACAAGCCACGTTTGCTTTTGTGACTTTAGAACGACAATATCTTTTGATGTTGACCAACCTTCCCGCACTTGTAACATGTGGGAGGTTTCTTCTCATAGTTACTTTTGTAACTAGTTTCCTCTTCTTCTTTTTCTTTGCTAGAAGAACCTTTCTTGAAGTTCTTCCCTTTTGAAAACAATACCGCATCATTTTCAAATCCTTTGACCATTTGCTTGACCAAAGCTTCTTGATTAGAGAGTAAATTCTTCAATTCTTCAACCGAAGGTTGAGTAGCCCACCCCTGAATGGAGGTTATGAACGGAACGTACTCTTTCTTCAAACCGCGAATTAAATATCTTCGCAATCGAGATTCACTGATTTTCTCGTTTGTATCAATCTCTGAAATTTCAGAACAGAGAGTTTTGACTCGTAAGAAATATTCAGAAATTGACATACCTTCTTGTCTTGAGATTGCTAACTCATTTTCCAAGAATTGCAACCATGCGGTATTCTTTTTGGTAAAGAGTTTCTCAAGAGTATCCCAAACCTCCTTTGGCGAGTTAAGATCACGAACGTGTTCTATGAACTCTTTGCTAATTGATGTCCTCAATGCAAAGAGAGTCTTCCCACACTTGATCTTCCATTTTCTTCGTGACTCGCCTTGCTCGAGAGTTTCTACGGGAATTATGACATCACTTCCGGCCACAAGTTCTCATAGGTCTTGACCTTGGAGATAAGCTTTCATACACATCTTCCAATACTTGTAGTTGTTGCCTACAAGTCTTTCCATACCATTGAACATACCTCCATTGTTTACATTTGAGACTTCCATTTATGATTAGCAAGAAACTAGTTTACACTTTGAGTAATTGCAACCAAAGTTTAACTTAGGACTAAACTTATAACCAAGCTCTTGATACCATAAAATAATAAATAACTTGCTAGAATGAAAGTTAACTAAACAAACACGTATGAAACAATTGAAAACTAGACCTGTATTGGGTTGAATTTTCTTATTCTTTCACCATGATAATTTCTCTAGTATTTATACTAGATTACAAGAGTAAATGACAAACTAGCTTTAATAAAAGAGATATGGACAATCTCTTTATTAAATACAAGATCTATAAGAGATATACACAATATCTATATTAAATTAAATACAAGATATATAAGAGATATGCACAATCTCTACAAGATATATCTTGTGACAATAGAATCCATTTAATTAGATTGCACTAATATTTTAACAACCCTTGTTAAAGGAACTTTTGGGTATCTTGATCCAAATTATTTCACAACCGGAAGGCTGACTAGAAAGTCTGATGTGTACGCTTTTGGAGTGGTATTGTTGGAAGTGTTGTGCCGTAAACGAGCGGTGGATAAAACTCTTGATGAGGAACAATGGGGCTTAGCAACATGGGCTCAAGACTTCATTAAAGAAGGTAACTCTAAATCTATAATTGATTTAGAATTAAAGGGTCAAATATCTCCAAAATGTTTGAAGGAGTTCGCTGGGATAGTTGAAAGATGTTTGCACAACAATCCGAAACAACGCCCTACCATGGCTGAGGTTGTTGTAAGACGACTTGTAACGGGAGTGGAGCCACGCCGTGAGGGGTGATGTGGCAACCGGCCACGCGGGGAGGAAGGAGGTAGCGGGGAGTGGCAGGGGGCGGCGGTGGTGGCGTGGGGGTGGTGCGTGGGATGGCGACGGGAGGAGGAGACGCGGGTGGGAGGATTCGATTGGGCAACATTTTTTTCTTTTCTTTTTTATTAATTTAAAATATTATTTTATACCCCTTTTTAATATTTAACCCAATTATATTTTAACACCTCATCACAATACTCACAACCCACACCAAAAACCCACACAACCACTGCTCCACAAAAACAACTCACACGTCCTAGTCATCAAAAAGCAACTCACGCCCCCAACCCACGCCCCCTACCGTTACGAATGGTCTAAGGCTCGAGTCTTTGATTACCATACAAGACAAAACAAATCGTTCGTTGCAAGCTGCAGGCAAAAAAGTATTTGGTAGAATGTTTTACCTCGTCTCTAATGGAGGTAGTTCTGGTATATATTTCAAACTCATCTTCATTGCATATGTAAACAAAACACCAATTAATTAACATGTAGAAATGGCGTAGTATGGTGGTGGGAATACCGAACTAGAGAATATATATGCTAAAAATTAGGGTATGAACAATAATCTGGATTCGTTATTGAATAATGTGAACACTTTTTATATAAAGTATTTCGACCCAATATGATACGGTTTATTCGAGTCAACCGTTAACTCCGAGGATAGAAGCCGATTCGAGATGGCTAATCTCCAAAGAAAATAGAGTTTTGGAAAAGAGACTTTGGACTAAACCAATATTTCATTCATCATAATAATCACCACAAATGAATTACATATTTATAGTGCATAGACTACGGTTATAACTAGTAAATAAAACTACTACTATTAGAATTGAAAGTTACTGGTAACCACTAATACTAACTAATCCACTAGCCTAATATTAAGGAGAACATGTAGATGCACGCATGGACTAGACTGACATCATGGGACTTTGGCAACTCCTTCATCACACGTTCCAATTGTGTTAGTCACTTGATTTCATTAACTGTTATCCAAGCCATGTATACATATTTACGTCCGTATCACAATATATGCCAAGGTTCACGAAATCTTTACAGGGATAATACATGAAGAACAATTTGTTGTTTTGGCAATACAATAAAAAATCCGAAATACAGAAAATATGTGTGTGTTTTTGTATATTCGTATAAAAGCATAAATCTGCGGGAAAAACAGTTTAATTCGGTCGGAAACAAAAGGATGCAACCCTTCGTTTTTGACGGGAGAGTTAATTTGGATGCAACTTTTCATTAAACATGTATAGTAAAGTACAGTTTGGATTGGGGAGTTTCCCCGTCTAAAACCGCTCAACCGGCAACGGGTCGCTACCCCCGTGCCCCTGTTTTTTCTGAGACAGTATCAATTTAACTCTTACCTGAAATGTCCCGTTCTTATTGATTAAAAACGTTCCATATTAATTGATTTCGTTGCGAGGTTTTGACCTCTATATGAGATGTTTTTCAAAGACTGCATTCATTTTTAAACAAACCATAACCTTTATTTCATCAATAAAGGTTTAAAAAGCTTTACGTAGATTATCAAATAATGATAATCTAAAATATCCTGTTTACACACGACCATTACATAATGGTTTACAATACAAATATGTTACAACAAAATAAGTTTCTTGAATGCAGTTTTTACACAATATCATACAAGCATGGACTCCAAATCTTGTCCTTATTTAAGTATGCGACAGCGGAAGCTCTTAATAATCACCTGAGAATAAACATGCTTAAAACGTCAACAAAAATGTTGGTGAGTTATAGGTTTAACCTATATATATCAAATCGTAACAATAGACCACAAGATTTCATATTTCAATACACATCCCATACATAGAGATAAAAATCATTCATATGGTGAACACCTGGTAACCGACAATAACAAGATGCATATATAAGAATATCCCCATCATTCCGGGACACCCTTCGGATATGATATAAATTTCGAAGTACTAAAGCATCCGGTACTTTGGATGGGGTTTGTTAGGCCCAATAGATCTATCTTTAGGATTCGCGTCAATTAGGGTGTCTGTTCCCTAATTCTTAGATTACCAGACTTAATAAAAAGGGGCATATTCGATTTCGATAATTCAACCATAGAATGTAGTTTCACGTACTTGTGTCTATTTTGTAAATCATTTATAAAACCTGCATGTATTCTCATCCCAAAAATATTAGATTTTAAAAGTGGGACTATAACTCACTTTCACAGATTTTTACTTCGTCGGGAAGTAAGACTTGGCCACTGGTTGATTCACGAACCTATAACAATATATACATATATATCAAAGTATGTTCAAAATATATTTACAACACTTTTAATATATTTTGATGTTTTAAGTTTATTAAGTCAGCTGTCCTCGTTAGTAACCTACAACTAGTTGTCCACAATTAGATGTACAGAAATAAATCGATAAATATTATCTTGAATCAATCCACGACCCAGTGTATACGTATCTCAGTATTGATCACAACTCAAACTATATATATTTTGGAATCAACCTCAACCCTGTATAGCTAACTCCAACATTCACATATAGAGTGTCTATGGTTGTTCCGAAATATATATAGATGTGTCGACATGATAGGTCGAAACATTGTATACGTGTCTATGGTATCTCAAGATTACATAATATACAATACAAGTTGATTAAGTTATGGTTGGAATAGATTTGTTACCAATTTTCACGTAGCTAAAATGAGAAAAATTATCCAATCTTGTTTTACCCATAACTTCTTCATTTTAAATCCGTTTTGAGTGAATCAAATTGCTATGGTTTCATATTGAACTCTATTTTATGAATCTAAACAGAAAAAGTATAGGTTTATAGTCGGAAAAATAAGTTACAAGTCGTTTTTGTAAAGGTAGTCATTTCAGTCGAAAGAACGACGTCTAGATGACCATTTTAGAAAACATACTTCCACTTTGAGTTTAACCATAATTTTTGGATATAGTTTCATGTTCATAATAAAAATCATTTTCTCAGAATAACAACTTTTAAATCAAAGTTTATCATAGTTTTTAATTAACTAACCCAAAACAGCCCGCGGTGTTACTACGACGGCGTAAATCCGGTTTTACGGTGTTTTTCGTGTTTCCAGGTTTTAAATCATTAAGTTAGCATATCATATAGATATAGAACATGTGTTTAGTTGATTTTAAAAGTCAAGTTAGAAGGATTAACTTTTGTTTGCGAACAAGTTTAGAATTAACTAAACTATGTTCTAGTGATTACAAGTTTAAACCTTCGAATAAGATAGCTTTATATGTATGAATCGAATGATGTTATGAACATCATTACTACCTTAAGTTCCTTGGATGAACCTACTGGAAAAGAGAAAAATGGATCTAGCTTCAATGGATCCTTGGATGGCTCAAAGTTCTTGAAGCAAAATCATGACACGAAAACAAGTTCAAGTAAGATCATCACTTGAAATAAGATTGTTATAGTTATAGAAATTGAACCAAAGTTTGAATATGATTATTACCTTGTATTAGAATGATAACCTACTGTAAGAAACAAAGATTTCTTGAGGTTGGATGATCACCTTACAAGATTGGAAGTGAGCTAGCAATCTTGAAAGTATTCTTGATTTTATGAAACTAGAACTTTTGAAATTTATGAAGAACACTTAGAACTTGAAGATAGAACTTGAGAGAGATCAATTAGATGAAGAAAATTGAAGAATGAAAGTGTTTGTAGGTGTTTTTGGTCGTTGGTGTATGGATTAGATATAAAGGATATGCAATTTTGTTTTCATGTAAATAAGTCATGAATGATTACTCATATTTTTGTAATTTTATGAGATATTTCATGCTAGTTGCCAAATGATGGTTCCCACATGTGTTAGGTGACTCACATGGGCTGCTAAGAGCTGATCATTGGAGTGTATATACCAATAGTACATACATCTAAAAGCTGTGTATTGTACGAGTACGAATACGGGTGCATACGAGTAGAATTGTTGATGAAACTGAACGAGGATGTAATTGTAAGCATTTTTGTTAAGTAGAAGTATTTTGATAAGTGTCTTGAAGTCTTTCAAAAGTGTATGAATACATATTAAAACACTACATGTATATACATTTTAACTGAGTCGTTAAGTCATCGTTAGTCGTTACATGTAAATGTTGTTTTGAAACCTTTAGGTTAACGATCTTGTTAAATGTTGTTAACCCAATGTTTATAATATCAAAAGAGATTTTAAATTATTATATTATCATGATATTATGATGTACGAATATCTCTTAATATGATATATATACATTAAATGTCGTTACAACGATAAACGTTACATATATGTCTCGTTTCAAAATCATTAAGTTAGTAGTCTTGTTTTTACATATGTAGTTCATTGTTAATATACTTAATGATATGTTTACTTATCATAGTATCATGTTAACTATATATATATCCATATATATGTCATCATATAGTTTTTACAAGTTTTAACGTTCGTGAATCACCGGTCAACTTGGGTGGTCAATTGTCTATATGAAACATATTTCAATTAATCAAGTCTTAACAAGTTTGATTGCTTAACATGTTGGAAACATTTAATCATGTAAATATCAATCTCAATTAATATATATAAACATGGAAAAGTTCGGGTCACTACAGTACCTACCCGTTAAATAAATTTCGTCCCGAAATTTTAAGCTGTTGAAGGTGTTGACGAATCTTCTGGAAATAGATGTGGGTATTTCTTCTTCATCTGATCTTCACGCTCCCAGGTGAACTCGGGTCCTCTACGAGCATTCCATCGAACCTTAACAATTGGTATCTTGTTTTGCTTAAGTCTTTTAACCTCACGATCCATTATTTCGACGGGTTCTTCGATGAATTGAAGTTTTTCGTTGATTTGGATTTCATCTAACGGAATAGTGAGATCTTCTTTAGCAAAACATTTCTTTAAATTCGAGACGTGGAAAGTGTTATGTACAGCCGCGAGTTGTTGAGGTAACTCTAGTCGGTAAGCTACTGGTCCGACACGATCAATAATCTTGAATGGTCCAATATACCTTGGATTTAATTTCCCTCGTTTACCAAATCGAACAACGCCTTTCCAAGGTGCAACTTTAAGCATGACCATCTCTCCAATTTCAAATTCTATATCTTTTCTTTTAATGTCAGCGTAGCTCTTTTGTCGACTTTGGGCGGTTTTCAACCGTTGTTGAATTTGGATGATCTTCTCGGTAGTTTCTTGTATAATCTCCGGACCCGTAATCTGTCTATCCCCCACTTCACTCCAACAAATCGGAGACCTGCACTTTCTACCATAAAGTGCTTCAAACGGCGCCATCTCAATGCTTGAATGGTAGCTGTTGTTGTAGGAAAATTCTGCTAACGGTAGATGTCGATCCCAACTGTTTCCGAAATCAATAACACATGCTCGTAGCATGTCTTCAAGCGTTTGTATTGTCCTTTCGCTCTGCCCATCAGTTTGTGGATGATAGGCAGTACTCATGTCTAGACGAGTTCCTAATGCTTGCTGTAATGTCTGCCAGAATCTTGAAATAAATCTGCCATCCCTATCAGAGATAATAGAGATTGGTATTCCATGTCTGGAGACGACTTCCTTCAAATACAGTCGTGCTAACTTCTCCATCTTGTCATCTTCTCTTATTGGTAGGAAGTGTGCTGATTTGGTGAGACGATCAACTATTACCCAAATAGTATCAAAACCACTTGCAGTCCTTGGCAATTTAGTGATGAAATCCATGGTAATGTTTTCCCATTTCCATTCCGGGATTTCGGGTTGTTGAAGTAGACCTGATGGTTTCTGATGCTCAGCTTTGACCTTAGAACACGTCAAACATTCTCCTACGTATTTAGCAACATCGGCTTTCATACCCGGCCACCAAAAATGTTTCTTGAGATCCTTGTACATCTTCCCCGTTCCAGGATGTATTGAGTATCTGGTTTTATGAGCTTCTCTAAGTACCATTTCTCTCATATCTCCAAATTTTGGTACCCAAATCCTTTCAGCCCTATACCGGGTTCCGTCTTCCCGAATATTAAGATGCTTCTCCGATCCTTTGGGTATTTCATCCTTTAAATTTCCCTCTTTTAAAACTCCTTGTTGCGCCTCCTTTATTTGAGTAGTAAGGTTATTATGAATCATTATATTCATAGATTTTACTCGAATGGGTTCTCTGTCCTTCCTGCTCAAGGCATCAGCTACCACATTTGCCTTCCCCGGGTGGTAACGAATCTCAAAGTCGTAATCATTTAATAATTCAATCCACCTACGCTGCCTCATATTCAGTTGTTTCTGATTAAATATGTGTTGAAGACTTTTGTGGTCGGTATATATAATACTTTTGACCCCATATAAGTAGTGCCTCCAAGTCTTTAATGCAAAAACAACCGCGCCTAATTCCAAATCATGCGTCGTATAATTTTGTTCGTGAATCTTCAATTGTCTAGACGCATAAGCAATCACCTTCGTTCGTTGCATTAATACACAACCGAGACCTTGCTTTGATGCGTCACAATAAATCACAAAATCATCATTCCCTTCAGGCAATGACAATATAGGTGCCGTAGTTAGCTTTTTCTTCAATAACTGAAACGCTTTCTCTTGTTCATCATTCCATTCAAATTTCTTCCCTTTATGCGTTAATGCAGTCAAGGGTTTTGCTATTCTGGAAAAGTCTTGGATGAACCTTCTATAGTAACCAGCTAGTCCTAAAAACTGGCGTATGTGTTTCGGAGTTTTCGGGGTTTCCCACTTTTCAACAGTTTCTATCTTTGCCGGATCCACCTTAATACCTTCTTTGTTCACTATGTGACCGAGGAATTGAACTTCTTCCAACCAAAATGCACACTTTGAAAACTTAGCGTACAATTCTTCCTTCCTCAATACTTCTAACACCTTTCTCAAATGTTCACCGTGTTCTTGGTCATTCTTTGAGTAAATAAGTATGTCATCAATGAAAACAATGACAAACTTGTCAAGGTATGGTCCACACACTCGGTTCATAAGGTCCATGAACACAGCTGGTGCATTAGTTAAACCAAACGGCATGACCATAAACTCGTAATGACCGTAACGTGTTCTGAAAGCAGTCTTTGGAATATCATCTTCTTTCACCCGCATTTGATGATACCCGGAACGTAAGTCAATCTTTGAATAAACAGACGAGCCTTGTAGTTGATCAAATAAGTCGTCGATTCTCGGTAGTGGGTAGCGGTTCTTGATGGTAAGTTTGTTCAACTCTCGGTAGTCGATACACAACCTGAATGTACCATCTTTCTTCTTGACAAACAAAACAGGAGCTCCCCACGGTGATGTGCTTGGTCGAATGAAACCACGCTCTAAAAGTTCTTGTAATTGGCTTTGCAGTTCTTTCATCTCGCTGGGTGCGAGTCTGTAAGGAGCACGAGCTATTGGTGCAGCCCCTGGTACAAGATCTATTTGAAATTCAACGGATCGATGTGGGGGTAATCCCGGTAATTCTTTCGGAAATACATCGGGAAATTCTTTTGCAATGGGAACATCATTGATGCTCTTTTCTTCAGTTTGTACTTTCTCGACGTGTGCTAGAACAGCATAGCAACCTTTTCTTATTAGTTTTTGTGCCTTCAAATTACTAATAAGATGTAGCTTCGTGTTGCCCTTTTCTCCGTACACCATTAAGGGTTTTCCTTTTTCTCGTATAATGCGAATTGCATTTTTGTAACAAACGATCTCCGCTTTCACTTCTTTCAACCAGTCCATACCGATTATCACATCAAAACTCCCTAACTCTACTGGTATCAAATCAATCTTAAATGTTTCGCTAACCAGTTTAATTTCTCGATTCCGACATATATTATCTGCTGAAATTAATTTACCATTTGCTAATTCGAGTAAAAATTTACTATCCAAAGGCGTCAATGGACAACTTAATTTAGCACAAAAATCTCTACTCATATAGCTTCTATCCGCACCCGAATCAAATAAAACGTAAGCAGATTTATTGTCAATAAGAAACGTACCCGTAACAAGCTCCGGGTCTTCCTGTGCCTCTACCGCATTAATATTGAAAACTCTTCCACGGCCTTGTCCATTCGTGTTCTCCTGGTTCGGGCAATTTCTAATAATGTGGCCTGGTTTTCCACATTTATAACAAACTACATTGGCATAACTTGCTCCGACACTACTTGCTCCGCCATTACTCGTTCCGACACCATTTGTTCCTTTCGTTCTATTAATCCCTGGTCCGTAGACCTCACACTTCGCCGCGCTATGACCATTTCTTTTACACTTGTTGCAAAATTTGGTGCAGAACCCCGAGTGATTCTTTTCACACCTTTGGCATAGTTGCTTCTGATTGTTGTTGTTGTTACGGTTATTATTGTTGTTGGGATGATTGTTGTAGTTGCTGCTGTTGTTGTTGTTGTTGTTGTTGGGCCGTTTGTTGTAGTTGCGATTGATGTTGCGATTGTTGGGATAATTGTTGCGATTATTGTTGTAATTGCTGTTGTTGTTGTATTGGTGATTCTTATCACCGTTTTCCTCCCACTTTCTTTTGACTTGCTTCACATTGGCCTCTTCAGCAGTCTGTTCTTTAATTCTTTCTTCAATCTGGTTCACTAGTTTGTGAGCCATTCTACATGCCTGTTGTATGGAGGCGGGCTCGTGTGAACTTATATCTTCTTGGATTCTTTCCGGTAATCCTTTCACAAACGCGTCGATCTTCTCTTCCTCATCTTCGAATGCTCCCGGACACAATAGGCACAATTCTGTGAATCGTCTTTCGTACGTGGTAATATCAAATCCTTGGGTTCGTAACCCTCTAAGTTCTGTCTTGAGCTTATTGACCTCGGTTCTGGGACGGTACTTTTCGTTCATCAAGTGCTTGAATGCTGACCACGGTAGTGCGTACGCATCATCTTGTCCCACTTGCTCTAGATAGGTATTCCACCATGTTAACGCAGAACCTGTGAAGGTATGCGTAGCGTACTTCACTTTGTCCTCTTCAGTACACTTACTTATGGCAAACACCGATTCAACCTTCTCGGTCCACCGTTTCAATCCGATCGGTCCTTCGGTTCCATCAAATTCCAAAGGTTTGCAGGCAGTGAATTCTTTGTAGGTGCATCCTACACGATTTCCTGTACTGCTAGATCCAAGGTTATTGTTGGTATGTAGCGCAGCCTGTACTGCGGCTATGTTTGAAGCTAGAAAAGTACGGAATTCCTCTTCATTCATATTCACGGTGTGTCGAGTAGTCGGTGCCATTTCCTTCAAAATAGTTAAATGGAACAAGTTAATCATACAGAACATTAAGAGTAGTTAATAGTATTTCGTAGCATAATATGAACTCATTTATAAAAGCTTTTTCTTCATATTAGCGTTTTATAAGTTTAAATTCGGGTAGTACCTACCCGTTAAGTTCATACTTAGTAGCTAATATACAATTCAACTACTACAATTCTATATGAAAAACTGATTATAATAATATTTCGCGTTCAAACTTTTATACAATATTTTACAAACTTACAATACCGCTTATTTTACATAAAGCATGAAATATAGCACACAATAACTTTGATACAAGATAGTTGTGAAGACAATTCTAGCTAGTACACAAGTCGTTCAGCAAAGGCAATAAAGACACGTAATTCATACGTCCAGAAACAAGTCATGCATTCTGGTTTTACTAGGACTACTTCCCATCCTTGGTCTTGTGCAACATAACCGTTATGGCCGTTGATAAGACAGCGTGTTGTAACGTCATCAAAGGGACGAGGGTTACGTAATGTCCAACAGTCCCGTAATAATCTAAAAACCTCATTTCTTACCCCAATTACCGACTCCGTCACTTGTGGAAACGTTTTGTTTAATAGTTGTAGCCCGATGTTCTTGTTCTCTCTTTGGTGAGAAGCGAACATTACTAATCCGTAAGCATAACATGCTTCTTTATGTTGCATGTTAGCCGCTTTTTCTAAATCACGAAGTCCAATATTCGGATATATTGAGTCAAAATAATTTCTTAACCCGTTGCGTAAAATAGCATTTGGGTTCCCCGCAATATATGCGTCAAAGTAAACACATCGTAACTTATGGGTTTCCCAATGTGATATCCCCCATCTTTCAAACGAAAGTCTCTTATAAACCAAGACATTCTTGGAACGTTCTTCGAATGTCTTACAAACTGATCTCGCCTTAAATAGTTGTGCCGAAGAATTCTGGCCGACTCTAGACAAGATTTCATCAATCATGTCTCCGGGTAGGTCTCTTAAAATATTGGGTTGTCTATCCATTTTGTGTTTTTAAACTGTAAAATAGACAAGAGTTAGATTCATAAAAAAAATACTTATTAATCCAAGCAATTTTTACATATATCATAAAGCATAAGAACACTATATTCCATATATTACACCACACGAATACAACTATCTTATTCCGACTCGCTCGTTTCTTCTTCTTCGGTTTTGGTTCGTTTTGCCAAGTTTCTAGGGATATATGATGTTCCCCTAATACGAGCCGTCGTTGTCCACATTGGTTTAGAAAAACCTGGTGGTTTAGAGGTTCCCGGGTCATTGTTACAACTTAAGGACTTCGGCGGTTGACGATACATATAAAGTTCATCGGGGTTGGAATTAGATTTCTCTATTTTTATGCCCTTTCCCTTATTATTTTCTTTTGCCTTTTTAAATTCAGTTGGGGTAATTTCTATAACATCATCGGAATTCTCGTCGGAATCCGATTCATCGGAGAATTGGTAATCCTCCCAATATTTTGCTTCCTTGGCGGAAACACCATTGACCATAATTAACTTTGGTCGGTTGGTTGAGGATTTTCTTTTACTTAACCGTTTTATTATTTCCCCCACCGGTTCTATTTCTTCATCCGGTTCCGATTCTTCTTCCGGTTCCGATTCTTCTTCCGGTTCCGACTCTTCTTCCGGTTCCTCTTCGGGAACTTGTGAATCAGTCCACAAATCATTCCAATTTACATTTGACTCTTCATTATTATTAGGTGAGTCAATGGGACTTGTTCTAGAGGTAGACATCTATCACATAATATCAAACACGTTAAGAGATTAATATATCACATAATATTCATATGTTAAAAATATATAGTTTCCAACAAAAATGTTAAGCAATCATTTTTAAAGAAAACACGGTCGAAGTCCAGACTCACTAATGCATCCTAACAAACTCGATAAGACACACTAATGCAAATTTTCTGGTTCTCTAAGACCAACGCTCTGATACCAACTGAAATGTCCCGTTCTTATTGATTAAAAACGTTCCATATTAATTGATTTCGTTGCGAGGTTTTGACCTCTATATGAGATGTTTTTCAAAGACTGCATTCATTTTTAAACAAACCATAACCTTTATTTCATCAATAAAGGTTTAAAAAGCTTTACGTAGATTATCAAATAATGATAATCTAAAATATCCTGTTTACACACGACCATTACATAATGGTTTACAATACAAATATGTTACAACAAAATAAGTTTCTTGAATGCAGTTTTTACACAATATCATACAAGCATGGACTCCAAATCTTGTCCTTATTTAAGTATGCGACAGCGGAAGCTCTTAATAATCACCTGAGAATAAACATGCTTAAAACGTCAACAAAAATGTTGGTGAGTTATAGGTTTAACCTATATATATCAAATCGTAACAATAGACCACAAGATTTCATATTTCAATACACATCCCATACATAGAGATAAAAATCATTCATATGGTGAACACCTGGTAACCGACAATAACAAGATGCATATATAAGAATATCCCCATCATTCCGGGACACCCTTCGGATATGATATAAATTTCGAAGTACTAAAGCATCCGGTACTTTGGATGGGGTTTGTTAGGCCCAATAGATCTATCTTTAGGATTCGCGTCAATTAGGGTGTCTGTTCCCTAATTCTTAGATTACCAGACTTAATAAAAAGGGGCATATTCGATTTCGATAATTCAACCATAGAATGTAGTTTCACGTACTTGTGTCTATTTTGTAAATCATTTATAAAACCTGCATGTATTCTCATCCCAAAAATATTAGATTTTAAAAGTGGGACTATAACTCACTTTCACAGATTTTTACTTCGTCGGGAAGTAAGACTTGGCCACTGGTTGATTCACGAACCTATAACAATATATACATATATATCAAAGTATGTTCAAAATATATTTACAACACTTTTAATATATTTTGATGTTTTAAGTTTATTAAGTCAGCTGTCCTCGTTAGTAACCTACAACTAGTTGTCCACAATTAGATGTACAGAAATAAATCGATAAATATTATCTTGAATCAATCCACGACCCAGTGTATACGTATCTCAGTATTGATCACAACTCAAACTATATATATTTTGGAATCAACCTCAACCCTGTATAGCTAACTCCAACATTCACATATAGAGTGTCTATGGTTGTTCCGAAATATATATAGATGTGTCGACATGATAGGTCGAAACATTGTATACGTGTCTATGGTATCTCAAGATTACATAATATACAATACAAGTTGATTAAGTTATGGTTGGAATAGATTTGTTACCAATTTTCACGTAGCTAAAATGAGAAAAATTATCCAATCTTGTTTTACCCATAACTTCTTCATTTTAAATCCGTTTTGAGTGAATCAAATTGCTATGGTTTCATATTGAACTCTATTTTATGAATCTAAACAGAAAAAGTATAGGTTTATAGTCGGAAAAATAAGTTACAAGTCGTTTTTGTAAAGGTAGTCATTTCAGTCGAAAGAACGACGTCTAGATGACCATTTTAGAAAACATACTTCCACTTTGAGTTTAACCATAATTTTTGGATATAGTTTCATGTTCATAATAAAAATCATTTTCTCAGAATAACAACTTTTAAATCAAAGTTTATCATAGTTTTTAATTAACTAACCCAAAACAGCCCGCGGTGTTACTACGACGGCGTAAATCCGGTTTTACGGTGTTTTTCGTGTTTCCAGGTTTTAAATCATTAAGTTAGCATATCATATAGATATAGAACATGTGTTTAGTTGATTTTAAAAGTCAAGTTAGAAGGATTAACTTTTGTTTGCGAACAAGTTTAGAATTAACTAAACTATGTTCTAGTGATTACAAGTTTAAACCTTCGAATAAGATAGCTTTATATGTATGAATCGAATGATGTTATGAACATCATTACTACCTTAAGTTCCTTGGATGAACCTACTGGAAAAGAGAAAAATGGATCTAGCTTCAATGGATCCTTGGATGGCTCAAAGTTCTTGAAGCAAAATCATGACACGAAAACAAGTTCAAGTAAGATCATCACTTGAAATAAGATTGTTATAGTTATAGAAATTGAACCAAAGTTTGAATATGATTATTACCTTGTATTAGAATGATAACCTACTGTAAGAAACAAAGATTTCTTGAGGTTGGATGATCACCTTACAAGATTGGAAGTGAGCTAGCAATCTTGAAAGTATTCTTGATTTTATGAAACTAGAACTTTTGAAATTTATGAAGAACACTTAGAACTTGAAGATAGAACTTGAGAGAGATCAATTAGATGAAGAAAATTGAAGAATGAAAGTGTTTGTAGGTGTTTTTGGTCGTTGGTGTATGGATTAGATATAAAGGATATGCAATTTTGTTTTCATGTAAATAAGTCATGAATGATTACTCATATTTTTGTAATTTTATGAGATATTTCATGCTAGTTGCCAAATGATGGTTCCCACATGTGTTAGGTGACTCACATGGGCTGCTAAGAGCTGATCATTGGAGTGTATATACCAATAGTACATACATCTAAAAGCTGTGTATTGTACGAGTACGAATACGGGTGCATACGAGTAGAATTGTTGATGAAACTGAACGAGGATGTAATTGTAAGCATTTTTGTTAAGTAGAAGTATTTTGATAAGTGTCTTGAAGTCTTTCAAAAGTGTATGAATACATATTAAAACACTACATGTATATACATTTTAACTGAGTCGTTAAGTCATCGTTAGTCGTTACATGTAAATGTTGTTTTGAAACCTTTAGGTTAACGATCTTGTTAAATGTTGTTAACCCAATGTTTATAATATCAAAAGAGATTTTAAATTATTATATTATCATGATATTATGATGTACGAATATCTCTTAATATGATATATATACATTAAATGTCGTTACAACGATAAACGTTACATATATGTCTCGTTTCAAAATCATTAAGTTAGTAGTCTTGTTTTTACATATGTAGTTCATTGTTAATATACTTAATGATATGTTTACTTATCATAGTATCATGTTAACTATATATATATCCATATATATGTCATCATATAGTTTTTACAAGTTTTAACGTTCGTGAATCACCGGTCAACTTGGGTGGTCAATTGTCTATATGAAACATATTTCAATTAATCAAGTCTTAACAAGTTTGATTGCTTAACATGTTGGAAACATTTAATCATGTAAATATCAATCTCAATTAATATATATAAACATGGAAAAGTTCGGGTCACTACATTACCGATGTGTACTCCATATTCTCCTGATCCGTTATTAAGTATAACTTGATTACCCTTGTTTTCCAGTAAATCACAACTGCCTAAAATGAATTTTAGATGATCAACAATATAATATTTAGGTGTTCATTTATTTCAGCTAACAGTGCTTCAAAGGTACTGAATGATATAAAGAAAAGTACTAGAATTGCTACTGAAACGACAGTCAACAATATGATTTTAGATGTCAAAGAAATTCTTGCAGATTTTAAAATTATTAATCCAATCTTGAAACAATTTAAGTTTTCTGGTACACGAAATTTCAATCAGGATTTGCTCTTGGGTAAGGGAATATTTTGGATAGGTGTTCTTAGGTTGGGTCGAATCGAACTACAGATTATATAATGTGTCTGTTTTCATTTATTTCAGCTAATAGTGCTTCAAAGGTACCAAATGATATAAAGAGAAGTAGTAGAATTGCTTCTGAAACGACAATAAACAATACAATTGTGGATGCCGAACATGTTCCTGCAGATTTTAAACTTACTGATCCAATCTTGAAACAATTTAAGTTTTCGGATTTGAAAATCAGTACAAAAAATTTCAGTCAAGATTTGCTCTTGGGTAAGGGATATTTTGGAGACGCGTTCTTGGGCTGGATCGACGAAAAGTCTCTTTCGCATTCAACTTGTGGTAACGGAATTGCTGTTGTTGTTAAAAGGCACTGTATAATAAACTCTCAGCGATATGATCAATGTCTGGTACGTATTAGTAAATTTACAACCTATACTACTTACAATCAAGGCAGAAATACCTTTCATATATATTTCATATTATATTATATGATATATTATATATTATATACGATGAATTCAGGCAGAAATACGTTTGTTAGGACAGCTAAATCATCCAAATATTGTTAGTCTCTTGGGATACTGCAATAATGGAAATGAGAACTTGCTTGTTTACGAGTACATTGATAACAGAAGTTTGGATGTCTTTTTATTTGCAGGTAAATTATAAAATATTGGATTATATATCTTTATTACTCAAGAATTATATGATGTGAATGTTAAAAGTAGCTTTCTGACTTGAATTCGTTGCAGATGCCCCCAATATAGCTGAACCACTTTCATGGGTAAGTCGACTCAAAATAATGATAGGAGTAGCCCGTGGACTCGCATATTTGCATTCTTCAAAAGATTCGGTTATATGCGGTGGTGTACAAAGCTCTCATATATTGTTAGATCAAGTACAGTACTTTTTGATCCACATGATTATGGCTTTGATAGAATCACTTCAGTAATTTTGTATTCATGTTTACATTGTTATTTCAGGATTTAAATGCAAAACTGATTGATTTTGGGATGGAGAAATCTCGTCTTGATACTGTAATTGCTAATCACCACCTTTTAGACCCTGAGTATATGAGAAATGGTACGTCGTTGAAAAATTTAAAGACAAGTTTTTTTTTTTTTTTTTTTATATTTAATAATTCAATGACTGATATAGTTTTACCAGAACCATTGATTGTTTCAAATAGAAAAGCAAAAGGCCATTGTTTAAAAGTCAATATATGTATGCTAGACCCATTTGGTCTAATTGTAATATTGTAATGGATATGGATATTAAGAAAGTTAAGACGATCCTTTGATTTTATGGTTGACGAAAATCGTTAATGTGTCAGGTTATTATACTGTGAAAAGTGACATATACGGTTTTGGAGTGGTGCTATTGGAAATGTTAACGGCCCTACCAGCAATAGGTAACAATAGTCCCGACGAGCAGCATAGTTTGGTTAACTGGGCAAGTCAAATTCTATCAAGTAGAATAAATCTAACGGAAACAATGGATCCGCGTCTTAAACAGAACTACCCAATCGACGGTGCATTTCAGTGTAGTGTACTTGCCTTAAAATGTGTTGCAAACAAAGCTTATGATAGGCCTACAATAGAACAAGTGTTGCAGAGTTTGGAATACATATATATGATGTATGTAGATGACGGATACGGGATAGCTCGAAAGAACCCACTAGATGGAGCGGACTAGAGAAGCTCTATGAGATCGAACGTCGTTTTGAAGAAACTATTCTCCCTTATGCGCCAACTAGCTTTTGATGTAAATATTATGTTTTACTTGGACTATACAAGTAATACACAATCATAATTTACCACTGAGCCTTTGGCTGAGTGGTTGTGTAACCACCCGTCAAAATCGCAATTGACGCGGTACGTTATTCATTGATTTCATAGTGAGGTTTTGACCTCTATATGTTACATTTTGATAAAATATTGTATTCATTAAATAAAAAACTTTCTAAACATAGAAAGTTATAAACATGTGGGTGAGTGCTTAAGTATAAGCAAATCTCCAAAATACATAAGTTTTAATAATACAGGTTGACATCACAGCCAAATTATTTATTACACAACATAGTTTTGTTTTAAATGCAATAAACTTTAAACAAAGCATGCGAGACTCCATGCAGTCAACAAGCACATCATAGCGGAAGCAGCCTAGGGACATGAGAATAAAACATGCTAAAAAGGTCAACACGAACGTTGGTGAGTTATAGGTTTAATTGCTCGAGTCATAAGTATATAAAGATGGACCACAAGATTTCATCAAAAGTTTATCAATAGATTCTACATAACAGAGCGCCCTGGTAACTAAACTTAACGCTATAATAATAGCTACCCTATTCATTTTAATACACGCAAACCAACGTGTCGTAAACTCAAATAACATACGTCCGTTAAAATGCTAGCTCTACTAGCTCGGACAGGGATGTCAAGCCCTATGGATCCATATACAATTATTCGTGCCCACCAGTCCACATCCTATGTACTGGCAGCAACTAGTTACCAAAGCTAAGAGATTTTTGGTTTAAACTCAGTGTAGAATTAAATAAGTAAATACTTGTGTCCATAGCGTATAAAATAGAGTGCATGTATTCTAAGCCCAAAAATATTTAAAACATTTAAAAAGGGAATCTATAAACTCACTGTTCAATATTGAGATTCAATATTGTAGGTACATTGCGTAGACGTAATGATAGTAGACGAATGTATGGTTGGCCTTGGATTCACGAACAATATTCCCGAACAATACTCAGTATTTCCTTAATTTTAACCAACTTGAAAACCCGCTTTAAATACCCGTGAATAACCCGTTTATAGTATATGACTACTAATCTTGAAGTTTAACTTGAAATTGAGCAGAGTAATTATTTACTTATAATATGGAGTGATATATAAATAATACGGAGCATATATATAGATAATATGTAGTAATATATAGATAACTTGGAGTAAAATTTATTATACGTTTTTGTGTGTTATAATCAATCGATTTACACTCCAATTTATAGCAAAAAGTATCAAATAAAAACAAGAATTCATAAATAAAATAATATAGCTCATGGAGTAAGTAACCATCCCAATAATAACATAATTGTAAACTTGTAGACCTAAATACCTAATTTTTCACTTTAATTGTAGCAAGTAAGAGAGCTTTAATTATTAATCAAATATGAATGTATGATCAACGAATTCATTACCTTTTACATGTCATCATCTTATTAATTAAAAAATTTATTAATCATTAATATTAACTTTCAACTACGCCACTTAAATTTCACATGCTATAATTCAGTTTTACAAGACTTCTTTATATCTATTAACAAAATTTTCAAACGGAAATAACATTTTTAATAAAGTTAACATATGTAGATATATCTTCATTACACTATTTTACTAAAGTTGTATTTCATTAGTACGCATTCCAAATATTGTATCAATCATGACTTAATAACTTTCAAGATATATGATCAAAAATATTAGTAGTATCGTCAAACAAAATTGTAAATCAATCAGGTTACTAATGTAGCATTTTCAGTACAATTAAAAATCTTTTTATCAATTACTCTATAGTATGCAGTTTATAAACAAACTCAAGGTAAGATATGATCATTTACTTAAAACAAATCATGAGAACCTACTTGTGATTTTTACTATTAAATTAAATATTGCATAAAGTGTACAACTCACTATCTAGTCCATTTATCTATTTGATGATTTAAAATTTCAATATAGATTAGGTGTAAAGTAAATAAATTATTATACATGTTTATAAGGTTTATTATTATGATATATCCAATAAAATGGTATTGTAAATAATTTCATGTGGTTTAGATGGGTTTAGGTTGGTTTATGTTGTGATGTGTGACGCCCCGTACTAAATCATCATGTACGGACCATCAACAACAGGATCATTACAAGGTTAAGTACTATATGCGTTTTCAAAACAGAGTTTACATTCATAAATAAAAGTGACGTCATAACATAAGTCAATTGTTTTACAAATCAAAAGTATGCTTCGCTAAGTAGAAGCATTAAATAAGTGTACGTGACCATAATGGTCGTTACATAACATAAGTTCATAAGTAAAAAGTTTGAATGCAACATAAGTAGTCATGCGATAACAACTCTAGGCAGCGGGTTTTACAGCACGACTAGTAAGATAGCGGAAGCGACTTCAAGCACCTGAGAAAATACATGCTTAAAAAGGTCAACACAAAGGTTGGTGAGCTATAGTTTAAGTATAACAGTAACGTAAGTAGGCCACGAGATTTCAGTGCTACAACGAGCGTTTCAAAAGTATGTAAAAGTATATGCTTAACCGTGGGCACCCGGTAACTAACTTAACGTTTAATGTACCCCCTTAAAGTGCACTTGGCAAGTGCGTATAACCTCGAAGTATTAAACACTCGTTAAATGCTAGCGCTACTAGCCCGAGTGGGGATGTCAAACCCTATGGATCCATATCTAAGATTCGCGTTCACGGTTCAAAAACCAATGATTAAACGTTACCGAGCTAAAGGGAATGTTTCTGCCGTTATATAACCCACACATATATAAAGTTTAAGTACTCGTGCCTAGTATGTAAAACATAAAATCCGCATGTATTCTCAGTTCCCAAAATAAGTTAAAGTAAAAAGGGAATGCTATAACTCACAATGATTAGTAGTAATGGTAAGGTAGTAGTCGGAAAGTGGTGTGCAAGTAACGGTCCAAACGTCCTCAACCTAAGTCAAATAGCACTAAGTCAATAATTCGTCTCAAAAGGTTTACAAGTACGTAATTAAGGTCATAAGGGTCATCATCAATCATCATTAAACAAAAGGTAACAAGTAAGACTCATTTATGAAAGTCGTTTAAAACAAAGGCTGACTTCAGTCAGTCACCACAGCCTCTACCCTTACTGAATTAAGGTGAGACCAGTGGTCATGGCTCCGTCTACGAGTCCCTTAAGTGTGGTAAAATTTACAGAAGCAAACTCGTCTTGGTTTGACCGTGGCGACGGTCTAAGTGCGAGTAGGTCAGAAATTTCTGCACAACGTTAAAGGACATGGTAACGATCGGAGGGCCATAAATCCTAAACCGTAACTCGGATTAAGACGAGTCCTATATGAAAAGTTATCTACTCGAAAAGTTCTATCTAAAAATCAAGGTTAGAACAGCCCAGGTCTACTGGTCTGTTCCAGAAGCATCAGGTCAGTAGGTTTTGGACAGAACAGTGGGTTTTGGAGAGTTCCGGTTGTCTCGGTGCTTGATGTTCATCACGGTTCTCATCCTTGATGCGTATAGCTTCAAGTGTACAACTCGTTGATGTGTTAACATCATTTTGACCAAGGTTTGTCCATCATAACTCAAGTGCAAGTGTTGTAAGTGTTTGATGAACCAAGGTTACATGTAAGTTTATGAACAAGTTCATGAACACTAAGAAAGATCACAACCAAGTGTTGGATCCATGATACTTGCACCAAAGTGTAAGCTCTTGTTGGTTTCATGTCCTTGTTCAAATGTGTAGTAAGCAACTAACAATAAGAAATAAAGAAAATGAATGATAAGCCTAAACCAACCATGAAGGTGGTATTCTAGTAACATACAACAAACAAGAACACAAGTAACAATTATAAAGATTATAAACTTTAAATCTTTTGAAACAAAATAAAGTAGAAAACTAACTAAATAAGAAAATGGTTCATAGTTGCTCATACTTTTAAAGATTCAACCCAAGTTGATCTTTAAGTGAAGTAACTTTAAAGTTACTTCAAGAACTACAAGTAATGAGTTTATACAACTATGAACTTTAATCTTTTGAAACAAAATATGTAGAACATAACTAGATAGATTATGTTCTTGATGTTCTTGTTATAACAAGATAAAGATGAAGAATCAAAACTAGAAAGTTTGATCTTGTAACTTAGTAAATAAAGACAAGTAAGTAAGTAAATAATAACTAGTAACTTACAAGTAATCAACCTTAAACAAGAACAAGTAACAATTTAACAACAAAGAATGATGATGAAGATGGATTGGAAATCGGTTTTGGTTGAAGAAAAAGAAGAGAAATAAAGTTCATACACTTACAAGAACTAGAGAAAGTTTGAGAGAAAATTTGAAATGCTAGTGTGTGTGTATTTTGGAATGAAGACTAGTGAAGAGTAAGTAAGCAAAATGGAAAGGAAATCACACCCTTGGCCTACACCAAGGGCAACGGCCAGCAGCCCATTCAAAAGGGGGGTGGCTTTAGTTCCTTGGTCACTAGTGTGTAAGGCTTACAAAAGGTAGATAATAAGTGTGTTTACATGGGGATTAAGTGCAACAAGATTCCAATTCTAAGCTAACCATCTAGTTCCAAGTTAAATGATACTTACAAGTTGCAAGAGTGGGCTAACTAATCCATAATATAAGTAGGGTGGGCTTACACAAGTCCATTAACACTAAAAGGCCCAAGTTTGCAAGTAGTTAGCAAGTAATCCAATAAAAGTCCAACTTAAGCCCAAGTAACTAACTAATAGCTTTAGTTAATTAAAATGATTAATAAAATTAATCATGAATGTAAATAATATCTTAAAATATTATTCGTGCAAGTTCCGGGTGTCACAAAGACGTTTCGGGCATTTAAAGTTCAAGTACGGGCAATTAAAGCAACATGTAAATGTAATAACATACATTCATTTAATCAAGCGTATTAATAATAATAATTATTAATAAATAACGTTGGAAAAACCAGGGTCGTTACATTACCCACCTGTTAAAGAAAATTTCGTCCCGAAATTTAAGCTGAAGTAGATGGAGGAGTCGGGAAAAGATGAGGATATTTCCGCATCATTTGATCCTCTCGTTCCCAAGTAAACTCAGGTCCTCGTTTGGCATTCCATCGTACTCGTACAATCGGAATCTTGTTGCGTTTCAAAGTTTTGATCTCACGATCCATAATCTCAACAGGTTCCTCCACAAAGTGGAGTTTGTCATCAATAGTAAGTTCTTCCAAAGGTATGATGAGTTCGGGTGCAGCAAGACACTTCTTCAAGTTTGACACATGGAAGGTAGGATGAACTGAGCTCAATTGTGCTGGTAGATCCAAACGGTAAGCAACTGGTCCAACACGTTCCAAGATTTCGAAAGGACCAATGTATCGTGGGTTCAACTTTCCACGTTTTCCAAAATGGATCACACCTTTCCAAGGTGCAACCTTCAACATTACACGATCACCAACATTAAATTCAAAGTCTTTCCGTTTAAGATCGGCATAGCTCTTTTGGCGATCACGGGCAGTCTTAAGTCTAGCTTGGATCTGAGCAATCTTCTCCGTGGTTTCGTGAACTACCTCGGGTCCGGTGATTTGCTTTTCGCCTACTTCGGCCCAACAAATAGGAGATCGGCACTTACGACCATACAATGCTTCAAAAGGTGCAGCATTAATGCTTGAGTGATAACTGTTGTTGTACGAGAATTCGGCGAGTGGCAAATGCCTTTCCCAGGCCTTTCCAAAATCAATGACACATGCACGCAGCATGTCCTCCAAGGTCTGAATCGTTCGTTCACTTTGCCCGTCAGTCTGAGGATGATAAGCAGTACTCATGTCAAGACGAGTTCCCATGGCTTCTTGCAAAGAACGCCAAAATCTGGAAGCAAAACGGGGATCGCGATCGGAGATGATTGATAAAGGTACACCATGACGAGATACAACCTCTTTGATGTACAGCTGAGCAAGTCTTTCCATGGTATCAGTTTCCTTCATCGCTAGGAAGTGTGCAGATTTGGTGAGGCGGTCAACAATAACCCAAATAGTATCGCATCCGCCCACCGTCTTCGGCAGCTTAGTAATGAAATCCATTGTGATCCTTTCCCACTTCCATTGTGGGATTTCTGGCTGTTGAAGTAACCCAGAAGGTCTCTGATGCTCGGCTTTAACCTTCGAGCAAGTCAAACACTTACCAACATAAGTCGCAACGTCCTTCTTAAGATTCGGCCACCAATACTGTTCTTTAAGGTCGTGGTACATCTTACCTGCACCGGGGTGAATCGAATATCTCGATTTGTGTGCTTCATCAAGTATCAGGCTTCGTAGATCTCCATAGTAAGGTACCCAAATTCTTCCGGCATAACATCGGAGTCCAGACTCTCTAACCTCGAATCGAGAGACAAGTATGTTCAAATGCTCGTGAGATATGTTCTCCTCCTTGAGAGCCTCAACTTGGGCTACTCTGATCTGGTTGTTGAGGTTCGAATGGATGGTGATGTTCAGAGCCCTAACACGGAGAGGTGCCGTCCTCTCCTTTCGGCTTAAAGCGTCAGCTACAACATTAGCCTTGCCAGGGTGATAACGGAGTTCACAATCGTAGTCGTTGAGCGTCTCAATCCATCGACGCTGTCTCATATTTAGTTGCTTCTGATCAAAGATGTGCTGGAGACTCTTGTGGTCGGTGAAGATAGTGCTCTTAGTTCCATACAGATAATGTCTCCATAATTTGAGTGCAAAGACAACGGCTCCAAGTTCAAGATCATGTGTAGTGTAGTTCCGCTCGTGAATCTTCAATTGGCGGGAGGCATAGGCAATAACCTTTGATCGTTGCATCAGTACACAACCAAAACCACTCTTCGATGCATCGCAATAAACAACAAAGTCGTCACTGCCTTCAGGAAGTGATAGGATAGGTGCGGAGGTTAACTTCTTCTTCAAAGTTTGGAATGCTGATTCGTGTGTGGGTTCCCAAATGAACTTCTTGCCCTTGTGAGTCAGTGCGGTCAAAGGACGCGCAATCAGAGAAAATCCTTCGATAAACCTTCGATAATAACCGGCGAGACCTAGAAATTGGCGAATATGCGTTGGAGTAGTGGGGGTCTCCCACTTGCTGATGGCTTCAATCTTGGCGGGATCAACTTTGATACCCTGGTCGCTCACAACATGGCCCAAAAACTGTACTTCCTTCAACCAAAATTCGCACTTGGAGAATTTGGCGTAAAGTTGCTCTTGTCTTAAGAGTTCAAGCACTAGCCGAAGGTGTTGCTCATGTTCTTCTTCGCTCTTAGAGTAGATGAGGATATCATCTATGAAGACGATAACAAACTTATCCAAGTAAGGCTTGCAGACACAATTCATGAGATCCATGAACACGGCAGGTGCATTTGTCAAACCGAATGGCATCACGAGGAACTCATAATGACCATAACGGGTCCTGAATGCAGTTTTCATCACGTCACTTTCCTTCACCCTCAGCTGGTGATATCCGGATCGCAAATCGATCTTTGAATAAACGCTCGATCCTTGTAGTTGATCAAAAAGATCATCAATTCGTGGAAGAGGATATCGATTCTTGATAGTCAATTTGTTGAGTTCACGGTAGTCGATACACATACGGAAGGATCCATCCTTCTTCTTTACAAACAACACAGGTGCGCCCCAAGGCGAGAAGCTTGGTTGGATAAACCCTCGATCTAATAGCTCTTGTAGTTGACTCTGTAATTCTTGCATCTCGGAAGGTGCGAGTCTATAAGGTGCACGAGCTACAGGTGCAGCTCCTGGCACTAAGTCAATCTGAAACTCTACTGCTCTCTGCGGTGGTAATCCAGGCAATTCCTCTGGGAAGACATCAGAAAATTCGTTCACAATTCGAACGTCGTTCACGTTCTTCACCTCAGTTTCTACCGCTTTCACATGTGCTAGGACAGCAAAGCGTCCCTTCTTCATAATCTTTTGTGCTTTCACGCAACTAATGAGGTTCAACTTCGAGGTACATCTCTCTCCATAGATAACCAGTGGTTCGCCATCTCCTTGTGGTATGCGAAGTGCTTTATCTCCACAGATAACATCGGCCTTTATCTTGCTCAACCAATCCATACCGACGATCACGTCAAAACTTCCCAGTTTGATAGGTATCAAATCAATTTCGAAATCTGCACCAGCTATGTTGATAATAGCTCCACGACTAATATGGTCAACCTTTTCAAGTTTTCCATTGGCGACCTCGACAAGCATACTTTCCTTCAAAGGAACTAACGACCAATCTAACTTATCACAAAAATGTCTACACACATAGCTCCTATCGGCACCAGTATCAAATAGGACAGAAGCTAAAAGATTGTTGATCTTGAATATACCTGTCACCAAGTCGGGGTTGTCGCGAGCGTCCCTTGCATTAACATTGAAGGCTCTAGCACGTGGTGGTCCGCCATCCTTACGCTTGTTAGGACACTCGTTTCTGAAATGGCCCGTCTTTCCACATTCATAACACTTCTTAGGCCCATTGTTGTTGTGGTTTGGCTTCACATTCAAAGTGGTAACCTTGCAATCCTTGCCAACATGTCCAGATCGTTGGCACTTCTCACAGATAACATTGCAATACCCAGTGTGGTGCTTGTAGCACCTATTGCATTGTGGTAAGGTTCCTTTGTAGTTCGGATTGGTGCGGTTGTTGTTGTTGGGGTTGGTGTTGTTGTTGTGTATGTTGTTGTTTTGCCTGAACCCTTCATGTCGTTTTGCCGGGTTTTGATCATAGTTCCTACCCCTGTTGTTGTTGTGGTTGTTGTCCCATTTCCTCTTTTCACCACTAACAGTTTCGAACTTAGCCTTCTCCGGCTCGTCAAGGATGATTTGATTCAAGAGAGTATGCGCCATGCGCATTGCTTCGGGAACACTTGGTGGCTTGGATGAGGTAACATTACCCTTGATGGACTTAGGAAGTCCCGAGAAGTATTTCTCCAAACGCTTAAATTCGGGGGTGACCATGGTTGGACACATAAGAGCCAATTCCAAAAACCTACGGTTGTAGCTGTTAAGGTCGTTCCCTACGGTTTTCAATTGCATAAATTCGATTTCCATCTTTTAAATCTCGGTTCTCGGACAGTATTCCTCGATCATAGCACATTTAAATTCTTCCCAAGGCGTAGCATACGCCTCATCAATTCCTTTCGCTTGGGCCATGGTATTCCACCATGTGAGCGCGCCATCAGACAGCGTGCAAGATGCAAATTTCGTTTTGTTAGCCTCAGAACAATTGCTAACCCTGAATACCGATTCCAACTTTTCGAACCATCTGGTGAGACCGACGGGTCCCTCAGTGCCACTGAAGTAGTGTGGCTTGCAGTTTTGAAATTCCTTGTAAGTACACCCATCTCGGACGACAGGTGGATTGACAGGCGGTGGTGGTGGAACTTGGGGTTGTCTTTCAGCTAGTGCAGCAGCGACTCGCTCGTTAATCATTTCCTCAATTTGTGCCGCGGTGGGGATAGATCTCCCGTTGGCCATGATGTTCTATACAAACATTTTGACTCAAGTCAAAATCCATTATGCAAATAATAATAGTACATTATATAACAACCAACATGAAAACAGCACAACACATGTTGATTAAATAACGCAAGCAGATATAAGTACCACAAAACCATGAGATGATAACGTAAATAGAACACTTGCGCAAGAAGTAAGCAACACAAATTCCATTCATTAATGATAATAGGTTCATACATTACAATAAGTTCGTACATTACATAAGTGAAATATGAAATTACAAAAGAAATTACAATACAGAATCTAGTACAAAGTCCTACGGCGATGGTGGGTACAAGATGTCCAAAACATGAGTCAACTGCTCCTCGAGCTCAGTAACTCGAGTCTGGAGGATCTCAATCTCCCGCCTCATTTCCTCATTAGAGGAAGATGGTGGGGAAGGTGGTGCTGGCGGTGCAGGTGGAGCCGGTGGTGCTGAAGTGGATGGTCCGGCTCTGGGTGGAGACGGTAATATCTGTGGGTCGGCGGGGTACGGCACCAGCCATTTACGAGCAGTGATCCTACGACGCCGACCATAAGCGTCAGTGACAGTACGACCAGGAATTATGCCAGCGAAGCGATACCGCTTCTTCGGCGGGGTAGAAGGTGCCTGAATCGGTCGGTCAGTGGGATCCTCCTCATCACTGGAGTCGTCAGATGAGGTGTCGTCTGAAGAAGCATCGGTGGAAGAACCGTCGTCTGAATCATGCGGTGGTGGCGCGGGTGGCTCAACGTATCCGAAAGCGGCCAACATCTGTCGGTGTCGGCCTGGCGTAATCACGGCTAAGCGGCCGTCGGCAGTGCGTCGGCAAGGTGTGCGCCAGTGATTACGGAAGGGTCCTTCCCCGAACTCCGCGGGGATCTCCATGCCACCAATGCGAGCCAGTTGCCTCAGGGTTCTGGAAGAAGACGCCGGGATAGGCACACTAGAGCTAGCTCCAGAACTAGAGGCGCCGGGGTCGCCAGTGGGTGTCGGGGCCGGAATGTCGGCAGCAGCAGCAGCAGCAATAGGTGCAGCAGTGGGCGGAACAACGGGGCCTGAGCCGCTCAGGATGTCAGTAGGTGGAACGTCCGACATCTGAACAAGGAAAAATAAATTTTCCATGTCAGTATGTCATAAAGCAAGCAAATAATAGGCCAACAGTTTAAATCATGTATAACAATAAGTAGCATGGCAATATCAGTAATCGTACGAAACTAGCATGCAATCGAAAGCAAGTAATAGCATGTAGTAGTGAAATCACATAGTAGCATACGGCATATAGCAGTAACAGTAAGCAGCAGCATGCAGTAAGTTCAGCGGAAACAAGTAAACTAACAAGTTGTAGATTAGCCCTATTAGTGAATCCTACTCGGGTCGGTCTTAGACTCACTAATGCATCCTAATTCCCTACAACCAATGCTCTGATACCAAATGTGACGCCCCGTACTAAATCATCATGTACGGACCATCAACAACAGGATCATTACAAGGTTAAGTACTATATGCGTTTTCAAAACAGAGTTTACATTCATAAATAAAAGTGACGTCATAACATAAGTCAATTGTTTTACAAATCAAAAGTATGCTTCGCTAAGTAGAAGCATTAAATAAGTGTACGTGACCATAATGGTCGTTACATAACATAAGTTCATAAGTAAAAAGTTTGAATGCAACATAAGTAGTCATGCGATAACAACTCTAGGCAGCGGGTTTTACAGCACGACTAGTAAGATAGCGGAAGCGACTTCAAGCACCTGAGAAAATACATGCTTAAAAAGGTCAACACAAAGGTTGGTGAGCTATAGTTTAAGTATAACAGTAACGTAAGTAGGCCACGAGATTTCAGTGCTACAACGAGCGTTTCAAAAGTATGTAAAAGTATATGCTTAACCGTGGGCACCCGGTAACTAACTTAACGTTTAATGTACCCCCTTAAAGTGCACTTGGCAAGTGCGTATAACCTCGAAGTATTAAACACTCGTTAAATGCTAGCGCTACTAGCCCGAGTGGGGATGTCAAACCCTATGGATCCATATCTAAGATTCGCGTTCACGGTTCAAAAACCAATGATTAAACGTTACCGAGCTAAAGGGAATGTTTCTGCCGTTATATAACCCACACATATATAAAGTTTAAGTACTCGTGCCTAGTATGTAAAACATAAAATCCGCATGTATTCTCAGTTCCCAAAATAAGTTAAAGTAAAAAGGGAATGCTATAACTCACAATGATTAGTAGTAATGGTAAGGTAGTAGTCGGAAAGTGGTGTGCAAGTAACGGTCCAAACGTCCTCAACCTAAGTCAAATAGCACTAAGTCAATAATTCGTCTCAAAAGGTTTACAAGTACGTAATTAAGGTCATAAGGGTCATCATCAATCATCATTAAACAAAAGGTAACAAGTAAGACTCATTTATGAAAGTCGTTTAAAACAAAGGCTGACTTCAGTCAGTCACCACAGCCTCTACCCTTACTGAATTAAGGTGAGACCAGTGGTCATGGCTCCGTCTACGAGTCCCTTAAGTGTGGTAAAATTTACAGAAGCAAACTCGTCTTGGTTTGACCGTGGCGACGGTCTAAGTGCGAGTAGGTCAGAAATTTCTGCACAACGTTAAAGGACATGGTAACGATCGGAGGGCCATAAATCCTAAACCGTAACTCGGATTAAGACGAGTCCTATATGAAAAGTTATCTACTCGAAAAGTTCTATCTAAAAATCAAGGTTAGAACAGCCCAGGTCTACTGGTCTGTTCCAGAAGCATCAGGTCAGTAGGTTTTGGACAGAACAGTGGGTTTTGGAGAGTTCCGGTTGTCTCGGTGCTTGATGTTCATCACGGTTCTCATCCTTGATGCGTATAGCTTCAAGTGTACAACTCGTTGATGTGTTAACATCATTTTGACCAAGGTTTGTCCATCATAACTCAAGTGCAAGTGTTGTAAGTGTTTGATGAACCAAGGTTACATGTAAGTTTATGAACAAGTTCATGAACACTAAGAAAGATCACAACCAAGTGTTGGATCCATGATACTTGCACCAAAGTGTAAGCTCTTGTTGGTTTCATGTCCTTGTTCAAATGTGTAGTAAGCAACTAACAATAAGAAATAAAGAAAATGAATGATAAGCCTAAACCAACCATGAAGGTGGTATTCTAGTAACATACAACAAACAAGAACACAAGTAACAATTATAAAGATTATAAACTTTAAATCTTTTGAAACAAAATAAAGTAGAAAACTAACTAAATAAGAAAATGGTTCATAGTTGCTCATACTTTTAAAGATTCAACCCAAGTTGATCTTTAAGTGAAGTAACTTTAAAGTTACTTCAAGAACTACAAGTAATGAGTTTATACAACTATGAACTTTAATCTTTTGAAACAAAATATGTAGAACATAACTAGATAGATTATGTTCTTGATGTTCTTGTTATAACAAGATAAAGATGAAGAATCAAAACTAGAAAGTTTGATCTTGTAACTTAGTAAATAAAGACAAGTAAGTAAGTAAATAATAACTAGTAACTTACAAGTAATCAACCTTAAACAAGAACAAGTAACAATTTAACAACAAAGAATGATGATGAGGATGGATTGGAAATCGGTTTTGGTTGAAGAAAAAGAAGAGAAATAAAGTTCATACACTTACAAGAACTAGAGAAAGTTTGAGAGAAAATTTGAAATGCTAGTGTGTGTGTATTTTGGAATGAAGACTAGTGAAGAGTAAGTAAGCAAAATGGAAAGGAAATCACACCCTTGGCCTACACCAAGGGCAACGGCCAGCAGCCCATTCAAAAGGGGGGTGGCTTTAGTTCCTTGGTCACTAGTGTGTAAGGCTTACAAAAGGTGGATAATAAGTGTGTTTACATGGGGATTAAGTGCAACAAGATTCCAATTCTAAGCTAACCATCTAGTTCCAAGTTAAATGATACTTACAAGTTGCAAGAGTGGGCTAACTAATCCATAATATAAGTAGGGTGGGCTTACACAAGTCCATTAACACTAAAAGGCCCAAGTTTGCAAGTAGTTAGCAAGTAATCCAATAAAAGTCCAACTTAAGCCAAAGTAACTAACTAATAGCTTTAGTTAATTAAAATGATTAATAAAATTAATCATGAATGTAAATAATATCTTAAAATATTATTCGTGCAAGTTCCGGGTGTCACAAAGACGTTTCGGGCATTTAAAGTTCAAGTACGGGCAATTAAAGCAACATGTAAATGTAATAACATACATTCATTTAATCAAGCGTATTAATAATAATAATTATTAATAAATAACGTTGGAAAAACCAGGGTCGTTACATGATGAGTAGATAAGATTTGGAGTTGTATGGATTTTCAAGTAATATGTAAACAGAATGACAAACTTAGATCTGTTTAACTTCATCATCATCATTTATTAACATTATTATTATTTATTAAAAGAAAGTATTTAAGTTTATTTATTAATCTACTCACTGATGAGTGTAGCGGTGTAGTACGAAATACTATTATTTTTATTATGAAATACGATACAATTTACAAAAGTTTTATTTATTTATATAAATGGGATATACTTAAACCTTGCTACAACACTATAGGCAGTGTACCTAATCGTAGAGTAGTGTAGTTTTTAGTAAGTCCGGTTCGTTCCACAGGGAGACGGCTTATTGCGTACACTATATTTTTAAACAATTATATTTGTGTGTGTGTGTGTGTATATATATATATATATATATATATATATATATATATATATATATATATATATATATATATATATATATATATATATTAGTAATATAGTATTATTATTATTATTATTATTATTATTATTATTATAAAAGGGGGTTTTTACCGTTTAATGACCGGTTTGTCAATTTTATATTTTAAGCGTAAAGATAAACGACAATAATATAAATGACAGAATTTAAATTGCGATAAAGTGAATTGCAGTAATTAAAATGACAGCAAATAAAGGTACGATGAAATATGAAATAAAAGTATTATGCTTATTTAAACTTCCGTAATCATGATGTTTGACGTTTTAATTTTAATTAATTGTTACCCGGGTTAATTTTCCTTTGTCCTGGCTTATTTGATACCTATCTGGGTTTTACCCATATTAGTCCATCGGTCATAATTATAATATGCTCGTCAAATTAACCTTATTCCTGAAGTCAAATATTCCAACTAATTAGGGATTCGAACTGTAACAAGGTTTTAATACTTTGTTAATAATTACACCAGGTTATCGACTGCGTGTAATCCAAGGTTTTAATACTTTGTTAACAATTACACCTATCATCCTTGTATGTAATCCACCCCTGTTTTAATGAGATATGAATATTAATTTACCCACTTAATCAGAATGAATAATCAATTACCCAACCCGAATAATTAATTAAATGATCGTAAAAGATGTCGTATAAACGTCACTAAATAGGACATACATGATCATTTTAATAATTATTAGATTAACTAATTTGAAGATAGGTTCGACAGATTCTAATGAGTTGTCATTCGATTAGACAATACCCCCATCTATTAATAGTCAATAGTCCAATGTTCACAAGTGTTGGTCTTTTGTCCAAACCTTAATTATGGTACAAAATCCAATAACTCCGTCTCAATATTTAGCCCAACATCACGATTACTTCGGCTCAAATAAGCATAATAATAACTTAGTTACGAGACATTAATTTAAAAGGGAAGAACATAGCTTACAGTGATTATTTATCGCGTAGCGTTACCCGGACAGAGTTCCGACTTTAAAACCCGTAAAATATTTCTTACAATAACTCAACTAAACCATAACTTTATTATTAAAATTAACATAAATTAAAATTATAATATATATATTAAGTTTACAGAGGAAGAAAGAAAAAATGGTGTCCATAATTCGCTGAAAATGTCGCCTTTTATAGCACTTGGCCAGGTTCTGACCTCCATGCGATTGCATGGATTTTGTGCCTTCTAGCCATGCGATCGCATGGCCCTCTGATCAAGCTCATATGCTTTTATTTTCTAGTTTGCCGACATTTTATTTAAATATATATATAATATATATAATTTATATTAATTATATATATATATATTATATTATATTCTTGTGCATAGTTGACTTGTAATTTTAGCTCCGTTGACTCCCGCGTTGATTCTCGGTTCATGTCTCAGTTTCGGATTTTCGAACGTCCTTTCGTACGCGTAGATATCATGTACTTTGCGTTCCGCGGCTCGTACTCTTGTCATTTTTAGACGTTTCTTATCAATAAATGGAACCACTTGAATTATATCTTGTTCATTTGAGCTTTTTGGTCATTTGCGTCTTTAAATCGTCGTTTTCTTCTTTTGTCTTCGCACTTATTTATTTAAACGAATATTACATAAAAATAGAACAATTGCAACTAAAAGCTTTACATATTGGAAGGATATTGTGCCTAAATATATGTTCATTTGAAGCACTATCAAATATCCCCACACTTGAGCGTTGCTTGTCCTCAAGCAATACAGAACTTGAAATTAAATCACACTTCACTCGAATCACTTTTTTTATTCTCACACTTTATACATCAGTGATTTTGATACGGCGGTATAAACAATGATAGTAACGATGTGGTTTACAGTCCCACATGACTATTAAAAATTTAGATCCTTTAAGGAAATTGGATCTTTATGAAAACATTTGATCTTTTGAAAATTCATTCTAGCTTTTACCCTAGATAAGTATTCCAGAATAACCCTTCACCGGTGTTTGCAAAATATTTTTGTGGGTTTTGTGGGTTTCAGATTTTAAAATTTTAGCTCAAAACTTGCGGTTTTGTGTCACCCACTTGCTAACCTTGTATTAGGAAAGCACACGTCCAGTATACTTGCTCCGTATATTACCTTTCGGTAAACTACCGTCTAGTTGTAAAGGAAAGCGTTGAACAAGCAACTGTTAAGGCAATGTCTAATGACATACAGATGTTCATGGTCTAAAATGTGTCGGATGCAATTACTATCCTTTGTAGGAGCAATAGTAAAGATCACCCTATAATTTTTCGATCTGGCACAAGGTCCTGTCTTCGACCATGCTATGCAACCACCGTTCTTACGGTTGACACCCGAATTGGTTCAGGTGACCTAATGAATTCCATGTGAATTCCTAGGATTTTACGTTCAATGGTAATGAACGCATTGAAAATAGGTTTTCAGAAAACAAATCGACTTTAATTTGATCAAAATATTTTCTCGTTCAAGCTCGAGTTTAGATATCATTGAATTCCATGAGTTTGTAATTCTCAGTCTTTAAGGTCAATCTCAAGAATTGAGTAATATCAGGCTTAAAAGCTGATTTTTAATCTTTTAAGGAGATTATCCTTTCTGGGGGTCTGATTCATTAGTCTTATCAAGCTAATTTACACGGCGCCCTCCCCATTTTACGAGACAGATCCTCTCATGGTTAGGATAAGTCTGACCACGTGCCGACCCTTTTTGATGCCGAGGTCCGTGGATTTCCTGCTGATTTTAGAGATGACTTTTCTAGATTTTTCGTCAACCTACAGCTGGTCTGGACGACAACTTCTTGACCTAAATCAAGAAGCGCGTGTCTTTTTCGGAAGACTTTACTTCCTTTTAATGATGGAATTGATTCATTGTGTAGATCCATCTTTCTTTCAAATATATTATAGTAATTCGGGTAAAACTGATTAGTTTAGTCCAAAGCAAAAATACCTGCAATAATCTTGTATAAAAATATGTGATATATGTTTTAAAGAACTTGGTAAATTCTTTTCACACTTAGCTTTTATTTTTCTTTGCCTTTTTATTCTCCTATATTTCATTTTAAATGAATTCAAGCGTTTTAGGTTGTTTCTCCATTTATGTTCTCTCCGAGGTAACAATAATTTCGGCATTAACACCTAGTTTTATCGTTCATAAATATGTATAAACATGATTTTGAATTCATTTAATTGAAAATTTTTCAAATTTTCACAAAATTTGGCAAATAAACCAAGTGTAAACCTGAGAGAATTTATAACCCTTCCCCACATTTGAAATCTTGCAATGCCCTCATTTGCAAGAAATCAGTAAAAATTTAAATTCATGAGGGTGATTAGTGTAGAAAAATGAATAAAAATACCGAGTTTGCAAACATATTATTTTATATCACATTTGATATTTTGCGTCTTGTCGTTAAAATTAGTAGCTTTTGCTGAACTTAATGTCAGTCTTTGAAAGTGCGTTGTTTTACCCTGTTTTTTACATAAGATAAACTACAAACATACATAATATTTTTATTATATTTTTTTATATAAAACCTTTATTTATTAAAACAATTTAAATGAATAATTTTTTTTAAAAAAAATTGTTTCCTTTTACTTTAGGTAGTTTCGGTATGTTTACCTAGTCCGTCCCTTGACAAAATTTAAATTTGTCATTTTTAAAACGATTGTTTTAAAAGCAAAGATTTTTGAATTTTTTAATTTTTTTGGTATACTTTAGATCAATAATATTAAAATAATGATAATAAAATTTTTCGCCCCGCCCTCGGGTAAAGCAATTTCGGTTCCATGACCTAGTCTTTAACTTACGATGAATTTTAGAAATCATTTTTTTAAACTTAATGAAATAAAGTAATTTTTGTTTTTAAATTCACACAAAACTTAAATTTAAAAATGCATATTAATTTCATACAAAACCTACAAAACAAAAATTTAGAATGGGGGAGAAAAATAGTTCTTTAGTGTCTGCTAGTGGAAACGACCAATCGGATTTCATTCTCGGAACTACACGAGAACAGAACAACTAACTCTAGACAACATTTTCTTTTTAGAACATCTGAATCTCCCCACACTTAGGTAGCTGTGGTGTCGAAATTGTGATTAACTTCAGTGTCAATTTCTCTTGGACCATAATCAACTTGCATATCTGTGACTTTTGCTTTAAGCCATTGGTCGGATTCCTGTGTAATATCCACGAATTCAACTAGTTTTGCGTTTTCTTTAGGAGATAGATTGGATATTAACCAGTTACATAACTTAAAGTTCCCCTTGGTTCTAGCATCGCGAATCCGTTTAATAAGTTTTTTCATTGAACTATTAATAACGGGGTCGTTTAATTTCATATCAACAACGGGGTTCTTTGTTTTCAGGTCATCATTAGGTGTTACTTCATTTTCCCCACATTTAGGCATTTTATTATTGTTAAGCACTACCGTTAGAGTTGGTAAAAAAAACATGGTTCTTACCAATCGTTTTTGTTGGTTCAACGATTTTGGTTGGTGGAGATTTAGTCTTTCGGATCACAAAGGTGACCGATTTGTCACCATCACTAAGTGTCATTCTACCCTCTCTTACATCAAATAACGCCCTGGTGGATGCTAAGAATGGTCGACCTAAAATTAGAGGAATGTTTGAGTCCTCTTCTATGTCAATGACAATAAATTCGGCTAGAAAGGTTAAATTACCTACTTGAATGGGTAGATTGTCAGCAATTCCAACTGGGTGCCTAATAGTTTGATCAAAGAGAACACTCATCTCTGTTGGACTTAACTTACCTACTCCTAATCTCTTATATAATGAAAGAGGCATTACACTAACACTTGCACCTAAATCTGCTAGTGCATCATACATGACACAATCACTAAGTAGACAAGGAACAATAAATTCACCCGGATCACCCACCCTGGGTGGAGGTTTTGGTGGAACTATCTTCACCGGGTTTATCTTTACGGTTTTTGTTTCTTGTACTTTCTTATTCTTCTTCTTCTTTCCAGAGGTATCACAAACTTTATTACCTATTACTTTCTCATACTCAACTCCTTTTCTTGGAAACGGGATGGGTGGTTTGTATGGTGCCACCACTGGCTTTACATACTCAGGTGGTGGTGTTGTAACTTCTTCATTGTTACTCACATCAAAAACCTTCCCATCTTTTGATGCTGGTTTTTCAGAATTCGTTGAAACCATATTAACATTCTCATTTCGAGGATTTACTTCAGTATTACTCGGTAGCTTTTCTTGTTCCCTCTCACTCATCATGCTAGCAAGAGTACCTACGCATTTTTCTAGATTCAAAATGGAAGCTTGTTGAGTTCTTAATGATTGATCAAACCTCTCATTTGTTTGGGTTTGAGATGTAATAAATTGTGTTTGAGATTCCATTAGCTTTGCCATCATTTCTTCTAGATTTGACTTTTCCTCTTCGGTTTGTTGCGGTGGTTTATATAAGCTAGGTCTTTGTTGATTGAAAGTGTTGTTTTGAGTTGGTTGGTTATTCGGACCTTGTTGGTTGTACGAGTTATTGTTGGGTCCATTTGGATTGTAAAGAATGTTTTAATTTCGATTGAAGTTTGGCCTTGGCGGTTGATAATTATTTTGATAATTATTTCCCGGCCTTTGGTTCATGTAGGAAACATTCTCACGTTGTTCCATCGTTTGCTCGATGTGACACTCTTTCGTTAAGTGTGGTCCACCGCATTGCTCACAACTGATTCGTATTGCGTGAATATCTTTAGTCATCTTTTCCATTCGTCTCTCGAAAGCATCTATTTTTGCAGAAACGGAATCAAAGTCATGGCTAGAATCGGCTCTAGCCACTTTAGATGAATGAAAAATATCTTTTTCCTGGTGTCATTCATGTGAGTGGGAGGCTGTGTTATCAATAATTTTGTGAGCTTCGGTTGCGGTTTTCTTCATAATGGAACCACCAGCTGCTATGTCGATGTCTTTTCGTGTAGTAACGTCGACACCTTGGTAGAATATTTGTACTATTTGATAAGTATCTAAACCGCGTTCAGGACATCCTCTCAATAATTTTCCAAATCTTGTCCACGCCTCATATAATGTTTCATTTGGCTTTTGCGCGAACGTAACAATTTCTCCTTGAAGTCTCACGGCTTTAGATGCCGGAAAAAATCTTTTAAGAAATTTCTCAACTAAGACATCCCATGTGTCAATCGCTCCTTCAGGTAATGATTCTAACCAATCTTTGGCTTCTCCCTTTAAAGTCCAGGGAAACAACATGAGATAGATCTGTTTATCCTCAACTTCTCTGATTTTGAAAAGAGTACAGATCCTATTAAAGGTTCGAAGATGTTCGTTTGGATCTTCATTTGGCGTACCACTATATTGGCATTGATTAGTTACCATATGTAGGATTTGTCCTTTGATTTCATAATCTGACGCATTAACATCTGGCTTAATAATGGCGTGACCTTGGCCCGTGCGTGTGGCTCTCATTTGGTCTTCCATACTTAGAGGTTCAGTTACTTCCATAATTGAATTTGTTGAATACGAATCACTAGAGGATTCTGATTTAATGGTTTGTGGTTCAGGAGGAATGATTAGTGGTTCTGGATCTTGGAATTGTCCTTGAATATCCTCCGGGTTTTCAATTTTGAAGTCGGGTTCAAAAAATGGATTATCGGGATTTTGAGTTGGAGTACTTGTTTGACTAGAGATGATTCTAAAGAGAAATCAACGGCGATAATATTGGTTAGATGTCTTGATCGAGTTACAGGTGGTGAACGTATGAAAGGTGGTGAATGTTTTGCTCGGTGCATTCACTGAATATCCTATTAGTTATAATAATAAAAATTATATAAGTTATTAAATTAATAGACTTTTCTGCTTTTGCCCACGTTTCGAATAGCCAAAAGATGCAGCAGGGATCCAGGATCCTTTAAGTCGGAAAATCCACAACTCAGCCACTAATAAATCCAACTATTACTACGAAGCAGAAAATTTTAGATGTCTATCAATTTAATCGCTTAAAATAATTTTTCGTCGAAATTTAAAGATTTTAAAAGTTCTATGTCCTAAAAACTAGAGCGTAGATGTAGTGACCCGAACTTTTTCATGTTTATATATATATTAAATAAAATTGTTATTTACATGATTAAGTGTTTCCAACATGTTAAGCAATCAAACTTGTTAAGACTTGATTAAATGAAATAAGTTTCATATAGACAATTGATCACCCAAGTTGGCCGCCGATTCACGAACGTTACAAAATTGTAAAAACTACATGTTGTGGTATATATAGACATATATATATGGTTGACATGAGATTATTATGAGTAAGTATCTCACTAGGTATATTAACAATGTGTGATATACATAAGAAATGAGATTACTAAGTTAAGAAACTCGAAATGATATATATAACGATTATCGTTATGATAACGTCTACTAAATACATATGTATCATATTAAGATATTGATACACTATATTTAACATGATAAAATGATATTTAAATATATCATTAAGTGTGTTAACAATGAACTACATATGTAAAAACAAGACTACTAACTCAAGAATTACGAAACGAGACTTATATGTAACTATTATCGTTGTAACGATATTTTAATGTATATATCATATTAAGAGATATTCATACATCATAATATCATGATAATATAATAATTTAACATCTCATTTGATATAATAAACATTGGGTTAACAACATTAATTGAGAATCGTTAACTTAAAGGTTTCAAAACAATACTTACATGTAACGACTAACGAAGACTTAATGACTCCATTAGAATGTATATACATGTTGTGTTTTGATATGTATTCTTACACTTTTGAAAGACTTCAAGACACATATCAAAGTACTTCTACTTAACAAAAATGCTTACAATTACATCCTCGTTCAGTTTCATCAACAATTCTACTCGTATGCACCCGTATTCGTACTCGTACAATACACAGCTTTTAGATGTATGTACTATTGGTATATACACTCCAATGATCAGCTATTAGCAGCCCATGTGAGTCACCTAACACATGTGAGAACCATCATTTGGCAACTAGCATGAAATATCTCATAAAATTACAAAAATATTAGTAATCATTCATGACTTATTTACATGAAAACAAAATTACATATCCTTTATATCTAATCCATATACCAATGACCAAAAACACCTACAAACACTTTCATTCTTCAATTTTCTTCATCTAATTGATCTCTCTCAAGTTCCATCTTCAAGTTCTAAGTGTTCTTCATAAATTCCATAAGTATAGTTTCATAAAAATCAAGAATACTTCCAAGTTTGCAAGTCTACTTCCAAGCTTTCTAATCCATTCCAAGTAATCATCTAAGATCAAGGAAACTTTGTTATTTATAGTAGGTTATCTTTCTAATTTAATGTAATATTCATATTCAAACTTTGATTCAATTTCTACAACTATAACAATCTTATTTCGAGTGAAAATCTTACTTGAACTGTTTTCGTGTCATGATTCTGCTTCAAGAACTTTCAAGCCATCCAAGGATCCTTTGAAGCTAGATCCATTTTTCTCATTTCCAGTAGTTTTATCCAGAAAACTTGAGGTAGTAATGATGTTCATAACATCATTCGATTCATACATATAAAGCTATCTTATTCGAAGGTTTAAACTTGTAATCACTAGAACATAATTTAGTTAATTCTAAACTTGTTCGCAAACAAAAGTTAATCCTTCTAACTTGACTTTTAAAATCAACTAAACACATGTTCTATATCTATATGATATGATAACTTAATGATTTAAAACCTGGAAACACGATGAACACCATAAAATTGGATATACGCCGTCGTAGTGAAACCGGGGGCTGTTTTGGTTTGGATAATTAAAAACTATAATAAACTTTGATTTAAAAGTTGTTCTTCTGGAAAAATGATTTTTCATATGAACATGAAACTATATCCAAAAATCTTGGTTAAACTCAAAGTGAAAGTATGTTTTTCAAAATGGTCATTAAGATGTCGTTCTTTCAACGGAAATAACTACCTCTTTAGTAATTGACATGTAACTTAAATTTCCGACTATAAACATATACTTTTTCTGTTTGTATTCTTAAATTAGAGTTCAATATAAAACCATATCAATTTGATTCACTCAAAATGGATTTAAAATGAAGAAGTTATGGGTAAAACAAGATTGGATATTTTTGATCTTTTTAGCTACGGGAAATGTTTAACAAATCTATACAAATCATATCTTAGCTAATTTATATTGTATTATACATGTATTCTAATATATTATGTAATCTTGGGATACCATAGACACGTATGCAAATGTTTTGACATATCATATCGACCCATGTATATATATTATTTGGAACAACTATAGACACTCTATATGCAGTAATGTTGGAGTTAGCTATACAGGGTTGAGGTTGATTCCAAAAATATATATACTTTGAGTTGTGATCTAGCCTGAGACGTGTATACACTGGGTCATGGATTGATTCAAGATAATATATATCGATTTATTTCTGTACATCTAACTGTAAACAACTAGTTGTAGGTTACTAACGAGGACAGCTGACTTAATACACTCAAATCTTTAAAACATAATAAAAATGGTTGTAATTATATTTTGATCATACTTTGATATATATGTACATATTTGTATAGGTTCGTGAATCGATCCGTGGTCAAGTCTTATTTCCGAGGAAGGAAATATCTGTGAAAGTGAGTTATAGTCCCACTTTTAAAATCTAATATTTTTGGGATGAGAATACATGCAGGTTTTATAAATGATTTACAAAATAGACACAAGTACGTGAAACTACATTCTATGGTTGAATTATCGAAATCGAATATGTCCCTTTTTATTAAGTCTGGTAATCTAAGAATTAGGGAACAGACACCCTAATTGACACGAATCCTAAAGATAGATCTATTGGGCCTAACAAACCCCATCCAAAGTACCGGATGCTTTAGTACTTTGAAATTTATATCATATCCGATGGGTGTCCCGGAATGATGGGGATATTCTTATATATGCATCTTGTTAATGTCGGTTACCAGGTGTTCACCATATGAATGATTTTTATCTCTATGTATGGGATGTGTATTGAAATATGAAATCTTGTGGTCTATTGTTACAATTTGATATATATAGGTTAAACCTATAACTCACCAATATTTTTGTTGACGTTTAAAGCATGTTTATTCTCAGGTGAATACTAAGAGCTTCCGCTATTGCATACTAAAATAAGGACAAGATTTGGAGTCCATGTTTGTATGATATTGTGTAAAAACTGCATTCAAGAAACATATGTCGATGTAATATATTTCTATTGTAAACCATTATGTAATGGTCGTGTGTAAACAGTATATTTTAGATTATCATTATTTGATAATTTACGTAATATTTTTAAAACCTTTATTGATAAAATAAAGGTTATGGTTGTTTTAAAAATGAATGCAGTCTTTGAAAAACGTCTCATATAGAGGTCAAAACCTCGCAACAAAATCAATTAATATGGAACTTTTATAATCAATATGAACGGGACATTTCAGTTGGTATCCGAGCGTTTGTCTTAGAGAATCAGAAAATTTGTATTAGTGTGTCTTATCAAGTTTATTAGGATGCATTAGTGAGTCTGAACTTCGACCGTGTTTTCTTTAAAAATGATTGCTTAACATTTTTGTTGGAAACTATATATTATTAACATGTAAATATTATGTGATATATTAATCTCTTAACATGTTTGATATTGTGTGATAGATGTCTACCTCTAGCACAAATCCCATTGACTCACCTAATAATAACGAATAGTCGAATATATATTGGCAAGATTCACAAGTTCCCGAAGAACCGGAAGAAGAGGAAACGGAACCGGAAGAAGAGGAACCGGAAGAAGAGGAACCAGAAGAAGAGGAACCGGAAGAAGAAGAGGTTCCAGAGGGGGGTATAGTAGGAACCATAGAAAACCGGTCAAATAAAAGAAAATCCTCAACCAATGGACCAAAGTTAATAATGGTCAATGGTGTTTCCGCTAAGGAAGCAAAATATTGGGAAAATTACCAATTTTCCGATGAACCGGATCCTGATGAGGATTCCAATGATGTTATAGAAATTACCCCGACCCAATTTAATGAGGCAAAAGAAAATAATAAGGGAAAAGGCATCAAAATATAGAAATCTGATTCTGACCCCGATGAACTTTATATGTACCGTCAACACCCGTATTTTCAATATCTTGACAATAACCCGGGAACCTCTAAACCACCTGGTTTTTCTAAACCAATGTGGAAACCGGGCCACATTATTAGAAATTTCCCGAACCAGGAGAACACGAATGGACAAGGCCGCGGAAGAATTTTCAATATTAATGCGGCAGAGGCACAGGAAGACCTGGAGCTTGTTACGGGTACGTTTCTTATTGACAATAAATCTGCTTACGTTTTATTTGATTCGGGTGCGGATAGAAGCTATATGAGATTTTTGTGCTAAATTAAGTTGTCCATTGACGCCGTTGGATAGTAAATTTTTACTCAAATTAGCAAACGGTAAATTAATTTCAGCAGATTATATATGCCGGAATCGAGAAATTAAACTGGGTAGCGAAATATTTAAGATTGATTTGATACCAGTAGAGTTAGGGAGTTTTGATGTAATAGTTGGCATGGACTGGCTGAAGGAGATGAAAGCAGAGATCGTATGTTACAAAAATGCAATTCACATTGTACGAGAAGAAGGAGAACCCTTAATGGTGTACGGAGAAAAGGGCAACACGAAGCTACATCTTATTAGTAATTTGAAGGCACAAAAACTAATAAGAAAAGGTTGCTATGCTGTCCTAGTACACGTCAAGAAAGTACAAACTGAAGAAAAGAGCATCAATGATGTTCCCGTCGCAAAGGAATTTCCCGATGTATTTTCGAAAGAATTACCGGGACTACCTCCACATCGATCTGTTGAATTTCAAATAGATCTTGTACCAGGAGCTGCACCAATAGCTCGTGCTCCTTACAGACTCGCACCCAGCGAGATGAAAGAACTACAAAGCCAACTGCAAGAACTATTAGAACGTGGTTTCATTTAACCAAGCATATCACCATGGGGAGCTCCTGTTTTGTTTGTCAAGAATAAGGATGGTACATTTAGGTTGTGTATTGACTACAGAGAGTTGAATAAACTTACCATCAAAAACCTTTATCCACTGCCGAGAATTGATGACTTATTTGATCAACTACAAGGCTCGTCGGTTTATTCGAAAATCGATTTACGTTCTGGGTATCATCAAATGCGAGTAAAGGAGGATGATATTCCAAAAAACTGCTTTTAGGACGCGTTATGGTCATTACGAGTTTATGGTTATGCCATTTGGATTGACTAACGTACCAGCTGTGTTCATGGACCTTATGAACCGAGTGTGTGGGCCATATCTTGACAAATTTTTCATTGTTTTCATTCATGACATACTTATTTACTCAAATAATGATCAAGAGCACGAAGAATATTTGAGAAAAGTGCTAGAAGTATTGAGGAAAGAAAAACTGTACGCTAAGTTTTCAAAGTGTGCATTTTGGTTTGAAGAAGTTCAATTCCTCGGTCACATAGTGAACAAAGAAGGTATCCAGGTGGACCCGACAAAGATCAAAACCGTTGAAAAGTGGGAAACCCCAAAAACTCCGAAACATATACGTCAATTTTTAGGATTGGCTGGTTACTACAGAAGATTCATCCAAGATTTCTCCAAAATAGCAAAACCCTTGACTGCATTAACGCATAAAGGGAAGAAATTTGAATGGAAGGATGAACAAGAGAAGGCATTTCAGTTATTAAAGAAAAAGCTAACTACGGCACCTATATTGTCATTGCCTGAAGGGAATGATGATTTTGTGATTTATTGTGATGCATCAAAGCAAGGTCTCGGTTGTGTATTAATGCAACGAACGAAGGTGATTGCTTATACGTCTAGACAATTGAAGATTCACGAGCAAAATTATACAACCCACGATTTGGAATTGGGTGCTGTTATTTTTGCATAAAAGACTTGGAGGCGTTATTTATATGGGGTCAAAAGTATTATATATACCGACCACAAAAGTCTCCAACATATATTTAATCAGAAGCAACTGAATATGAGACAACGCAGGTGGATTGAACTGTTGAATGATTATGATTTTGAGATTCGATACCACCCGGGGAAGGTGAATGTGGTAGCCGACGCTTTGAGTAGAAAGGACAGAGAACCTATACGGGTAAAAGCTATGAATATAATTATTCGTACTAACCTTACTACTCAAATAAAGGAGGCGCAACAGGGGGTTGTAAAAGAAGGAAAGTTGAAGAATGAGATACCCAAAGGATCAGAGAAACATCTTAATATTCGAGAAGACGGAACCCGATATAGGGCTGATAGAATTTGGGTACCAAGGTTTGGAGATGTGAGAAAAATGGTACTTAAAGAAGCACATAAAACCAGATATTCAATACATCCCGGAGTGGGAAAGATGTATAAAGATCTCAAGAAACACTTTTGGTGGCCGGGTATGAAAGCCGATATTGCTAAATATGTAGGAGAATGTTTGACGTGTTCTAAGGTCAAAGCTGAACATCAGAAACCATCAGGTCTACTACAACAACCTGAAATCCCGGAATGGAAATGGGAAAACATTACCATGGATTTCATTACTAACAAGGACTGCAAGTGGTTATGATACTATTTGGGTAATAGTTGATCGTCTCACCAAGTCAGCACACTTCCTGCCAATGAGAGAAGATGACAAAATGGAGAAGTTAGCACGATTGTATTTGAAGGAGGTTGTTTCCAGACATGGAATACCCATCTCTATTATCTCTGATAGGGATGGTAGATTTGTTTCAAGGTTCTGGCAGACGTTGTAACAAGCATTGGGGACTCGTCTAGACATGAGTACTGCCTATCATCCACCAACTAATGGGCAGAGTGAAAGGACGATACAAACGCTTGAAGACATGTTACGAGTATGTGTTATTGATTTCAAAAACAGTTGGGATCGACACCTACCGTTAGCAGAATTTTCTTAAAACATCAGTTATCATTCTAGTATTGAGATGGCTCCATTTGAGGCACTTTATGGTAGAAAGTTCAGGTCTCCGATTTGTTGGAATGAAGTGGGGGATAGACAGATTATGGGTCCGGAGATAATACAAGAAACTACCGAGAAAATCATCTAAATTCAACAACGATTGAAAACCACCCAGAGTGGACAAAAGAGCTACGCAGACAGTAAAAGAAAAGATATAGAGTTTGAAATTGGAGAAATGGTCATGCTTAAGGTTTCACCTTGGAAAGGCATTGTTCGATTTGGAAAACGGGGGAAACTAAATCCAAGGTACATTGGACCATTCAAGATTATAGATCGTGTCGGACCAGTAGCTTACCAACTGGAGCTACCTCAACAACTCGTGGCTGTACATAACACTTTCCACGTCTTGAATTTGAAGAAATGTTTTACTAAAGAAGATCTCACTATTCAGTTGGACGAAATCCAAATCAATGAAAAACTTCAATTCATTGAAGAACCCGTCGAAATAATGGATCGTGAGGTTAAGAGACTTAAGCAAAACAAGATACCGATTGTTAAGGTTTGATGGAATGCTCATAGAGGACCCGAGTTCACCTAGGAGTGTGAAGATCAGATGAAGAAGAAATACCCGCACTTATTTCCAGAAGATTCGTCAACACCTTCAACAGCTTAAAATTTCGGGACGAAATTTATTTAACGGGTAGGTACTGTAGTGACCCGAACTTTTCCATGTTTATATATATCTTAAATGAAATTGTTATTTACATGATTAAGTGTTTCCAACATGTTAAGCAATCAAACTTGTTAAGACTTGATTAAATGAAATAAGTTTCATATAGACAATTGATCACCCAAGTTGGCCGCCGATTCACGAACGTTACAAAATTGTAAAAACTACATGTTGTGGTATATATAGACATATATATATGGTTGACATGAGATTATGATGAGTAAGTATCTCACTAGGTATATTAACAATGAAAGGACCCGTTCATATACATTATAAACGATTCACAATAGTTGATTACATTGCGAGGTATTTGACCTCTATATGATACATTTTACAAACATTGCATTCGTTTTTAATAGACAATCTTTCTTTACATCGAAAATTGACAGGCATGCATACCATTTCATAATATCCACTATCCAACTATAAATTGATTTAATAATAATCTTTGATGAACTCAATGACTCGAATGCAACGTTCTTCGAAATATGCTATGAAAGACTCCAAGTAATATCTTTAAAATGAGCAAATGCACAGCGGAAGATTTCTTTAACACCTGAGAATAAACATGCTTTAAAGTGTCAACCAAAAGGTTGGTGAGTTCATTAGTTTATCATAATCATTTATTTCCATCATTTTAATAGACCACAAGAATTTCATTTCCAGTTCTCATAAATATACGTCCAATGCATAGAGACAAAAATAATCATTCATATGGTGAACACCTGGTAACCGACATTAACAATATGCATATAAGAATATCCCCTATCATTCCGGGATCCTCCTTCGGACATGATATAAATTTCGAAGTACTAAAGCATCCGGTACTTTGGATGGGGTTTGTTAGGCCCAATAGATCTATCTTTAGGATTCGCGTCAATTAGGGTGTCTGTTCCCTAATTCTTAGATTACCAGACTTTAATAAAAAGGGGCATATTCGATTTCGATAATTCAACCATAGAATCTAGTTTCAATTACTTGTGTCTATTTCGTCAAACATTTATAAAAATTGCGCATGTATTCTCAGCCCAAAAATATAAAGGGTAAAAAGGCAAATGAAACTCACCATACTGTATTTCGTAGTGCAAATACATATAACGTCATTGAACTAGTGCAAGGTTGGCCTCGGATTCACGAACCTAAATTAATTATATATAATTATATATTGGTCAATATTTGTCTAACAATTAGGTCAGGTCATAGTGTACCACAATCCTAATGCTCGAGACTAATATGCAAAAGTCAACAAAAGTCAATTTGACTCAAAATGATTTCCAAAATTTATACATGATTATAATATATTTTAAATATCGTCGTTTTATATTTTTAAATATTTTTAAAAGATTTATTAGAGTAAATAATATAATTCATTTATTAATAAATAAAATTTTATATTAAAATTTATATAATAAAATATACTTTTATATATATTAAGTAATAAAATTTATAGGGTTCATTTAATATCATAAAGATAATATGATAGGTATTATTAAAGTAATTTATTACACGTAGTAAAATATGTTTGTATTACATATTTATTTGATAAAATAATATCTATAATGTTAGTAAGTAAAAGTTGTATTATTTTGTAATAATAATTATTATTATAAAAATATCAATATTTATAATTACTAAGGTGATATTATGATAAAACGATAATTCTAATTATGATAACTTTAATATTTACGATAATTTTTAATATTATCTTTAAAATAATAATTCTATTTAAAATGATAATAAAAATGATATTTTATAGTAACAATGATATTTCTATTAAAATGATAATTTTTGTTAAAATGATAATTCTTGTTAAAATGATAGTTTTGATACTAACGATACTTTTAATAATAATAGTAATGATAAAAATAATAAGAACGATAATTTTATCTAAATCAATATCTTATAATATTTTAATTTCATCATGATACTCTTACTCATTATTTCCTAATCGTTTCGTTTAATAGCTTTTAATCGTCTTTTATATCGTGCTCATAATAATGATAATAATAGTAATCAAAATAATTAGGTGTTACTAATATTAGTTTTAATTACAATAATACTAATAATGATAATTACTATGACATTATTAACGATAATGATAATATAATAATAATAATAATAATAATAACAATAACCATTTTTAAATAATGATATATATATTAATAATGATAATAATAATAATAATGATAATAATAATAATAATAATAATAATAATAATAATAATTAGATAATAATAATAATAATTAGATAATAATAATAATAATAATAATAATAATAATAATAATAATAATACTAATTATAACTTTAATGATAATAACGATAGTAATAATAATAAAAAAACAATTTTTAATGATAAATCCTTTTATTGATAAAGATAATAATAATAATAATAAGATAAAACTAGAACGACGATAATAACGACGATAATAATAATCATTTTTAATAATAATACAAAAATTCGATGGACTATAACTTCAAATCCGTTCATCGAAATCATTCGATATCTAAATAAAAAGTTCTTAATTTTTCGCTAGCTTTCCAACGACATGCATATCTTATACCTTATCTCAGTCGCATATATAACTAATTCAGGATTCAACATAATCTAACTAAAGGCAATATCAAAAGTACAAACATGCATAATCCTATATACTCGAGCATTAGTCAGGGATACACTATTAGTATGTAAAAGTTAAATTATGAGTACTCACGTATCAATATTGAGATTCAATATTGCAGGAAAGGTACGTAGACGCAACGGAGATGATAAACACTATATTGACCTCATGAGCATACCCATGAACCATACCCAATCACCTCCATAGCTATAACCCATAATTTCCTTAATCCAATCCCACTCGAAAAACAATTTCGAAATCACCCGGACCGCACTCCGACGTAATATTTTATGTATACTAATAATATCTTGAAATAATACGGAGTAAATATATATATGTAAATCGATTGAGAGAGTTTAGAGAAAAATATTTTCAAGTTTCTATGAAATAATGAAACCTATTGAATTCTATTTATAATAGATTTTTGAATTATTAAAGTGAATTATTAAAGTATGAATTATTAAAGTGAATTATTAAAGTATGAATTATTAAAGTGAATTATTAAAGTATGAATTATTAAAGTGAATTATTAAAGTATGAATTATTAAAGTGAATTATTAAAGTCAAAGTAAAGTAAAAAATAAAGTAAAGGTAAAGTTTAAGTATAGTAAAAGTATAAAACTATGTACGTATAATACGCGTATAAATATATATAATATTAATTTAAATCGTTATATATATTTAATAAAATAAAATATAAATATCGTTATCTTTATCATACTGGTTAAGTAATGAGTTGTCAAAAGTGGTTCTAGATATTTATAAAAGTTATATACGTTTTAATAATAAAGTTCTTTTTAAACTGAAAACGTTTTTGTACGTTTGAAACTAAATAGATCAATCGAGTCTTTATGAGATTCAATCTTCCACTATCCTTTGTCTAGTTCTCAATGATTGACAATTTGTTCATATTTATAAATCACTTTACCATTTTTTGAATATTGTTAAAATGAAAAGATTTCTCAAATCAACGTGGGCCTTTCAACAGAGACTTGTAATCATAATTTAATATATCTGATAATTCAATCATTTGATCTTATCTTCTAATTCCATTGATAAACATTTTGAAACAGATACAATCATATAAAGTATTTAATCTAATATTTTGTTTACGTTTCAAGTTATAATATATATACACATATACATATATAATCATATTCGTTTAATGGTTCGTGAATCGTTGGAACTTGGTCGAGGTTGAATGAATGTATGAACATAGTTTAAAATTCTTGAAATTTAACTTAACAAATATTGCTTATCGTGTCGGAATCATATAAAGATTAAAGTTTAAATTTGGTTGGAAATTTCTGGGTTGTCACAGTACCTACCCGTTAAAGAAATTTCGTCCCGAAATTTGAGTGGAAAGGTCGTGAATGATAATAAGTATGTTTTCATGATGCATACGGGCTGAAAATTAGAGTTTTATCATCAGCGAATAATTTGGATAAACAATCCATTTATATGAAGAGTACGAATGAAGCTAACATAGAAGAGTGAAATGAGTAAGTGTAGATTCATCTTATCATTTGACGTAGATATGATTGATTCCCAGATTTTAAGGGATTTGAAGAAAATCTTCTTAATAAGATTTGACTCTCCGGTAATCAAGGGAATTAGGATCCGCTTTAAATGCGATCATCCATTTTAATTGTTCTGTCAGAGATTTTCTTATAAATTCACCTCCTTCGTTTCCTTACAACTCACACCATCTGTTGAAGCATTTTATGCAAGTCCCTAGACATCTACCCACGTCCATTGCAGGTACAACAGTTTACAGGCCACCATGATTGCTCGTTATTATCCTATCCGTGTTTGTATGTGGTTACAGGAACTGCAGGAACGAGATTTAGATGTTTGACTATGTTAGACTTAGTCAGACGTATGAGTGAAGCCTCACTAGTACGGCTGACAGGCTCATACGCATGGTTGATGCTGAGCTAAGTCACAGTTACAACCTAAATGATAAGACACGAGTGAGTGATCACCCGTACGGTTGATGAAGCCAACTCGTACGTGTGATGAATGAATCGTATGGGTGTGTCAACAGCAGGGGTATATAAAGTCTTATGTTCTTCATTTTAGGTTAAGCCTCTCATTTGTTACACACACTTAGATCTAGTGAGCTCCTTCGATTCTCTCTCAGTCCAAATCACCCAGGTGGTGAATAATAGCTCTAGGTGTTGATCTAATCACACTTGATTTAGTTGTGGTTTGACTAAATTAATCAAAAAAAAACTTAACCTATTCACTAGAGGGTTTGATTCACTTATTCTGCCATTGTGTGAGTTAAATCTGTTGATTTCTAAGTTCCTAGTCGTGTTTCATCACCTTCTATTCTTTCCCCCTCAACTCATATTTTAAAGTATTCATTAATATGCTCCATCCAGTTCTGATTCTCGATATACTTCTAACTTTCATATCGGTCATTCTTCTTTTTTTTCATCTACCACCGGAAGAATCTATTTACTTCTACTATACTCTTGGATTTATAGTGTTCCTAGTTCTCTCGTGTCTTTATATTGCTATATGCATCGATATATATGGTTTATAATTTATGATTTGTCGTTGGGCTTTATATGTTCCCTTATATTTCAAAGTCTCTGCTTCTGTCTTCTATAATCATTATCATTCACAGTTAATGCTCTCTTTTATTTGCTGCAATTTATACCCCAATTTCTATTTCAGAGTTTTGTCCTTTCGTTTCTTCTTCTTGCGATTAAGCACCGCTTGTAATGGTCCAGAATTCACAGATATGAATTTCGAAATGAACATTGTTAATGTTCTAGGAAGGAAATTGTGATGGGACGATCTTGACTTGTCAAATTACTAAAATACCTTGGAAAAGGCCGAATCATCAAGAAATATTTTCTTGATATTTTAGAGGTTAAATAGAATACAAGAGTCGTATAACATGGCACATGATGATGTTATGATCTGTGAATCATCACGTTCCATTTAGAAACTCTGCATGACTTACTGTAATATAATCACATTGATCAAGTGTCATTATATTATACTAATTCATGCTTCAGTTCCCAACACTACTTCAAAATATTCGTATTTTAAACTTGAATGTTTCAGAATTTAGAAACTAAAATAGTTTCTTTTATGATGTAATACAGATAGCGCGAAGAGGTAAATGATTTCAAATAAGAAAAATTAAGAAAATATCTTCAGAAATATGGAGGATATTTATAATGAAATATATGATGATATTTTAGAATTTCTAATATCAGAGGATGATGAAGAATATTGTCCGCAGGGGTTTAGAGTCAGGAGCAAGGTATTCGTTAATGACTTCAGCAGATACTGAATTATTTGGATCCTTTGAAGTCAGGTTCAGTCTTTGTAATTTGTCCACAGCCTCCTTCCTACTTTGCTCAATCCGTTTTCCAGTTCCAAGACTTCTCTTTTTCTGCGCTTTGCCAGCACACCTATTCATTATCATCAAACTTTTATTGTTAAGGTCGTTTATAGTTTTTTTTTTTTTTTTGCTGCTTCATCAGTATTTTTCCATTTTCGGAGAACCAATTCGTAGTTCGAAGTGTTTTTCAGAATCTTCACATTCAATTTAAGTCCAGAAGATATACGTTATATATACACATATAACTGTTGGCGTAGACATGCTGCGAGATTTCAAAATACTGATTGCTAATTCCCAATGATTCGTATGGAAATTCTCATTACAAGATGCGAATGAGTAAATGATGGGATTTCAATGAATAATTATAATGACTTTTTGGAGAGGCTAAAGTCAAAGGGTAATGAAGTTGTTGATACATCTGTTAATAATGTGGTGGAATGTAAAAGGTTCCCTGATAACGATGGTGTATATCTCAAGGTTATAATAAGGTTAGTCTGACTGAAAAGTCAAAGTTGACTTGCTGGAGCTGTGACAAAACTGGCTACTTTGAATAGGAGTCGCAAAGTTATTTTTGCTAATAAATGCTAAAGAATCTGACGCGGATACGTTGTTTAAACTTTTACTTTGTTTTCAAGAGTTTTTCGGGTACATAACTGTGGGTAACATGTGGTTGGATCATCATCTCGATTGCTCATCATTCGAAGTGTCTTCAGAAATTTTCGAAGGGTTTGAACACAGATTGTAATCGTTAACATACATTTGATGTTCTAACACAGTTTTAAAGTCAAAATATAGCTTGTGAAAGATGTAAGGATCTAAGAGTGATGATTTTGGTCATATCTCAAGTTGAATTTTGAGATTTCAAAATCAGAATATGTAATTAAATTTTGAATGAGTATGGTTGTTTTGATTTCTATAAAAGAATGTATATTGTTGTGAAAGTAGGGAGTATAATGGATGATTTGCTGAATCAGATTCGAAGAATGTAATATATTAATTGTGAATTTATATATCTCTCGGGTATTACCTACCCGCTAAAAAAAATTTCACAATTAATATTTTGTACAAAAGAATTTTATTACAGTCTTTATGAAAATATATATATATATGTATATTTTCTTCAGATGTAACATAGATTTAATGAGTTAATGTTAAATTAAACTCATTTGATTTACGGTTGAAACTAGAATTGAATAATCCCTAAAGGCTTTAAAAAGTACATAACTTTTACGCAGTATTTCTTTAATGACATTGAAATTATGAATCAATACTTCGTTATTTGTTGATGTATGATGTTCGGTTCGTGGAATTCTTGTGAATTTCGCAAAGTACGAATGATGTTATCTGAAAAGTTTCGGGTACGTCGATGATGAAAGTGTAAAATCAAATATATACTTGATTTATTATGAATTGGAATTTGTTGAATTTGTTAAGTTGCGGCCGAAGGACGTACATTATTGCATATTTGTAATATGAATTAACCGATTAGTTAAGATTCACACACAATAGCTTAGCACGGAAAGATTTATTTTTATTTCAAAATATATAAAATATACATATAATTTCTTCAAAGGGAATGAGTTAACTCTTCATAACTCGTTGATACAATATACGGGTTATTGATTCGTAATGATGTCCATAGTGATTCTTGAGCTGACGGAGTTTGTGATGTTATAGGTGTTGTTGATTCTGATGTTGACTGTACTGATGATGCTGGTGACGCTGACGGTACTGTTGATGCTATTGGTAAAACAAGTTTAGCTTGTTAATCACACACCATTTTTGTCAGGGTTTCTACTCTTCCTTCTATCATTTTGGTTCGCTTAACTGATTTATGGTTAGGGCTAGATTAGATAATCTCTAAGACTTTAGAGATTACATAATCTGCGCGGAATGTTTCTCCAATGAAGTTATGAATTAATACTTCGTCGGTTATTGTTGTTGGTATTCCTTGGTATCTACAGGGCGTATGACATTGGTGCTCGTGGGACAGAGTGTAAAGTTGAGGTTTACGACGTGGTTGTGGTTGGGGTGGTAATGGTACTATTGGCGTTGATGATGGTGTTACTGGTTATGCTGCTGATGCTGCTGCTGGTGTTTGTAATCTCTGCACCATATTCTCCAAAGCCACTACCCGAGCGCGAAGCTCGTTGACTTCTTCTATTACACCGGGGTGATTGTCGGTTCGGACGAGCGGATAAATAAAATCTAAAATTTGATGTAATATATAATCGTGACGAGATACTCTGGAAATGAGCGAGAAAATGGTGTTTCGAACAGGTTCGCCGGTAAGTGCTTCAGGTTCTTCATCAAGAGGGCAATGTGGTGGATGGAAGGGATCACCTTCTTCTTGTCTCTAATGATTGAGGAGGCTACGAACCCATCCCCAATTCATCCAGAATAGGTGATGACTGATTGGTTGATCTATTCCGGTCACACTGCTTTCGGAGCTGGAGTGGGATTCCATTTCGAAATCCGAGGAACTTGAATTAATGATGAATTCTATTTCGTACGATTGAATAAGGATTTTTATTTTTTTCGATATGAAATGATTTTCGGTTATCGGATGGTATTCTAATTACATAGAATATCCATATATATAGAACAAAAGATTTCGTAAATTACGGAGGAATTTACGGGATATATCAGGCAACGTTTACAGTAATAGATACGATAAGATATGATTTAGCAGATACGCTAAGATATGAATTTTTGTCTATACACTATTCATGCAATCAATGCAGCAAGACGTGTCTTAGACTAAAAATGATAAGCAGGTAATTTCCTGAGGATGATAAGTAGTTAATTTTTGACACAAAATGATAAGCAAAACTATTGACGTGCAGACACGGTCGAAGTCCAGACTCACTAATGCATCCTATCAACTTATCTGTTAGACACACTAATGCAGACCTGGTTCGCTAAGACCACCGCTCTGATACCAACTGAAAGGACCCGTTCATATACATTATAAACGATTCACAATAGTTGATTACATTGCGAGGTATTTGACCTCTATATGATACATTTTACAAACATTGCATTCGTTTTTAATAGACAATCTTTCTTTACATCGAAAATTGACAGGCATGCATACCATTTCATAATATCCACTATCCAACTATAAATTGATTTAATAATAATCTTTGATGAACTCAATGACTCGAATGCAACGTTCTTCGAAATATGCTATGAAAGACTCCAAGTAATATCTTTAAAATGAGCAAATGCACAGCGGAAGATTTCTTTAACACCTGAGAATAAACATGCTTTAAAGTGTCAACCAAAAGGTTGGTGAGTTCATTAGTTTATCATAATCATTTATTTCCATCATTTTAATAGACCACAAGAATTTCATTTCCAGTTCTCATAAATATACGTCCCATGCATAGAGACAAAAATAATCATTCATATGGTGAACACCTGGTAACCGACATTAACAATATGCATATAAGAATATCCCCTATCATTCCGGGATCCTCCTTCGGACATGATATAAATTTCGAAGTACTAAAGCATCCGGTACTTTGGATGGGGTTTGTTAGGCCCAATAGATCTATCTTTAGGATTCGCGTCAATTAGGGTGTCTGTTCCCTAATTCTTAGATTACCAGACTTTAATAAAAAGGGGCATATTCGATTTCGATAATTCAACCATAGAATGTAGTTTCAATTACTTGTGTCTATTTCGTCAAACATTTATAAAAATTGCGCATGTATTCTCAGCCCAAAAATATAAAGGGTAAAAAGGCAAATGAAACTCACCATACTGTATTTCGTAGTGAAAATACATATAACGTCATTGAACTAGTGCAAGGTTGGCCTCGGATTCACGAACCTAAATTAATTATATATAATTATATATTGGTCAATATTTGTCTAACAATTAGGTCAGGTCATAGTGTACCACAATCCTAATGCTCGAGACTAATATGCAAAAGTCAACAAAAGTCAATTTGACTCAAAATGATTTCCAAAATTTATACATGATTATAATATATTTTAAATATCGTCGTTTTATATTTTTAAATATTTTTAAAAGATTTATTAGAGTAAATAATATAATTCATTTATTAATAAATAAAATTTTATATTAAAATTTATATAATAAAATATACTTTTATATATATTAAGTAATAAAATTTATAGGGTTCATTTAATATCATAAAGATAATATGATAGGTATTATTAAAGTAATTTATTACACGTAGTAAAATATGTTTGTATTACATATTTATTTGATAAAATAATATCTATAATGTTAGTAAGTAAAAGTTGTATTATTTTGTAATAATAATTATTATTATAAAAATATCAATATTTATAATTACTAAGGTGATATTATGATAAAACGATAATTCTAATTATGATAACTTTAATATTTACGATAATTTTTAATATTATCTTTAAAATAATAATTCTATTTAAAATGATAATAAAAATGATATTTTATAGTAACAATGATATTTCTATTAAAATGATAATTTTTGTTAAAATGATAATTCTTGTTAAAATGATAGTTTTGATACTAACGATACTTTTAATAATAATAGTAATGATAAAAATAATAAGAACGATAATTTTATCTAAATCAATATCTTATAATATTTTAATTTCATCATGATACACTTACTCATTATTTCCTAATCGTTTCGTTTAATAGCTTTTAATCGTCTTTTATATCGTGCTCATAATAATGATAATAATAGTAATCAAAATAATTAGGTGTTACTAATATTAGTTTTAATTACAATAATACTAATAATGATAATTACTATGACATTATTAACGATAATGATAATATAATAATAATAATAATAATAATAATAACAATAACCATTTTTAAATAATGATATATATATTAATAATGATAATAATAATAATAATGATAATAATAATAATAATAATAATAATAATAATAATAATAATAATAATTAGATAATAATAATAATAATTAGATAATAATAATAATAATAATAATAATAATAATAATAATAATACTAATTATAACTTTAATGATAATAACGATAGTAATAATAATAAAAAAACAATTTTTAATGATAAATCCTTTTATTGATAAAGATAATAATAATAATAATAAGATAAAACTAGAACGACGATAATAACGACGATAATAATAATCATTTTTAATAATAATACAAAAATTCGATGGACTATAACTTCAAATCCGTTCATCGAAATCATTCGATATCTAAATAAAAAGTTCTTAATTTTTCGCTAGCTTTCCAACGACATGCATATCTTATACCTTATCTCAGTCGCATATATAACTAATTCAGGATTCAACATAATCTAACTAAAGGCAATATCAAAAGTACAAACATGCATAATCCTATATACTCGAGCATTAGTCAGGGATACACTATTAGTATGTAAAAGTTAAATTATGAGTACTCACGTATCAATATTGAGATTCAATATTGCAGGAAAGGTACGTAGACGCAACGGAGATGATAAACACTATATTGACCTCATGAGCATACCCATGAACCATACCCAATCACCTCCATAGCTATAACCCATAATTTCCTTAATCCAATCCCACTCGAAAAACAATTTCGAAATCACCCGGACCGCACTCCGACGTAATATTTTATGTATACTAATAATATCTTGAAATAATACGGAGTAAATATATATATGTAAATCGATTGAGAGAGTTTAGAGAAAAATATTTTCAAGTTTCTATGAAATAATGAAACCTATTGAATTCTATTTATAATAGATTTTTGAATTATTAAAGTGAATTATTAAAGTATGAATTATTAAAGTGAATTATTAAAGTATGAATTATTAAAGTGAATTATTAAAGTATGAATTATTAAAGTGAATTATTAAAGTATGAATTATTAAAGTGAATTATTAAAGTCAAAGTAAAGTAAAAAATAAAGTAAAGGTAAAGTTTAAGTATAGTAAAAGTATAAAACTATGTACGTATAATACGCGTATAAATATATATAATATTAATTTAAATCGTTATATATATTTAATAAAATAAAATATAAATATCGTTATCTTTATCATACTGGTTAAGTAATGAGTTGTCAAAAGTGGTTCTAGATATTTATAAAAGTTATATACGTTTTAATAATAAAGTTCTTTTTAAACTGAAAACGTTTTTGTACGTTTGAAACTAAATAGATCAATCGAGTCTTTATGAGATTCAATCTTCCACTATCCTTTGTCTAGTTCTCAATGATTGACAATTTGTTCATATTTATAAATCACTTTACCATTTTTTGAATATTGTTAAAATGAAAAGATTTCTCAAATCAACGTGGGCCTTTCAACAGAGACTTGTAATCATAATTTAATATATCTGATAATTCAATCATTTGATCTTATCTTCTAATTCCATTGATAAACATTTTGAAACAGATACAATCATATAAAGTATTTAATCTAATATTTTGTTTACGTTTCAAGTTATAATATATATACACATATACATATATAATCATATTCGTTTAATGGTTCGTGAATCGTTGGAACTTGGTCGAGGTTGAATGAATGTATGAACATAGTTTAAAATTCTTGAAATTTAACTTAACAAATATTGCTTATCGTGTCGGAATCATATAAAGATTAAAGTTTAAATTTGGTTGGAAATTTCTGGGTTGTCACAAACAATGTGTGATATACATAAGAAATGAGATTACTAAGTTAAGAAACTCGAAATGATATATATAACGATTATCGTTATGATAACGTCTACTAAATACATATGTATCATATTAAGATATTGATACACTATATTTAACATGATAAAATGATATTTAAATATATCATTAAGTGTGTTAACAATGAACTACATATGTAAAAACAAGACTACTAACTCAAGAATTACGAAACGAGACTTATATGTAACTATTATCGTTGTAACGATATTTTAATGTATATATCATATTAAGAGATATTCATACATCATAATATCATGATAATATAATAATTTAACATCTCATTTGATATAATAAACATTGGGTTAACAACATTAATTGAGAATCGTTAACTTAAAGGTTTCAAAACAACACTTACATGTAACGACTAACGAAGACTTAACGACTCCATTAGAATGTATATACATGTTGTGTTTTGATATGTATTCTTACACTTTTGAAAGACTTCAAGACACATATCAAAGTACTTCTACTTAACAAAAATGCTTACAATTACATCCTCGTTCAGTTTCATCAACAATTCTACTCGTATGCACCCGTATTCGTACTCGTACAATACACAGCTTTTAGATGTATGTACTATTGGTATATACACTCCAATGATCAGCTATTAGCAGCCCATGTGAGTCACCTAACACATGTGGGAACCATCATTTGGCAACTAGCATGAAATATCTCATAAAATTACAAAAATATTAGTAATCATTCATGACTTATTTACATGAAAACAAAATTACATATCCTTTATATCTAATCCATATACCAACGACCAAAAACACCTACAAACACTTTCATTCTTCAATTTTCTTCATCTAATTGATCTCTCTCAAGTTCCATCTTCAAGTTCTAAGTGTTCTTCATAAATTCCATAAGTATAGTTTCATAAAAATCAAGAATACTTCCAAGTTTGCAAGTCTACTTCCAAGCTTTCTAATCCATTCCAAGTAATCACCTAAGATCAAGGAAACTTTGTTATTTATAGTAGGTTATCTTTCTAATTCAAGGTAATATTTGTATTCAAACTTTGATTCAATTTCTACAACTATAACAATCTTATTTCAAGTGAAAATCTTACTTGAACTGTTTTTTGTGTCATGATTCTGCTTCAAGAACTTTCAAGCCATCCAAGGATCCTTTGAAGCTAGATCCATTTTTCTCATTTCCAGTAGTTTTATCCAGAAAACTTGAGGTAGTAATGATGTTCATAACATCATTCGATTCATACATATAAAGCTATCTTATTCGAAAGTTTAAACTTGTAATCACTAGAACATAGTTTAGTTAATTCTAAACTTGTTCGCAAACAAAAGTTAATCCTTCTAACTTGACTTTTAAAATCAACTAAACACATGTTCTATGTCTATATGATATGCTAACTTAATGATTTAAAACCTGGAAACACGATGAACACCATAAAATCGGATATACGCCGTCGTAGTGAAACCGGGGGCTGTTTTGGTTTGGATAATTAAAAACTATGATAAACTTTGATTTAAAAGTTGTTCTTCTGGGAAAATGATTTTTCATATGAACATGAAACTATATCCAAAAATCTTGGTTAAACTCATAGTGAAAGTATGTTTTTCAAAATGGTCATTAAGATGTCGTTCTTTCGACGGAAATAACTACCTCTTTAGTAATTGACATGTAACTTAAATTTCTGACTATAAACCTATACTTTTTCTGTTTGGATTCTTAAATTAGAGTTTAATATTAAACCATATCAATTTGATTCACTCAAAACGGATTTAAAATGAAGAAGTTATGGGTAAAACAAGATTGGATATTTTTTTATCTTTTTAGCTACGGGAAATGTTTAACAAATCTATACAAATCATATCTTAGCTAACTTATATTGTATTATACATTTATTCTAATATATTATGTAATCTTGGGATACCATAGACACGTATTCAAATGTTTTGACATATCATATCGACCCATGTATATATAATATTTGGAATAACCATAGACACTCTATATGCAGTAATGTTGGAGTTAGCTATACAGGGTTGAGGTTGATTCCAAAAATATATATACTTTGAGTTGTGATCTAGCCTGAGACGTGTATACACTGGGTCATGGATTGATTCAAGATAATATATATCGATTTATTTCTGTACATCTAACTGTAAACAACTAGTTGTAGGTTACTAACGAGGACAGCTGACTTAATACACTCAAATCTTTAAAACATAATAAAAATGGTTGTAATTATATTTTGATCATACTTTGATATATATGTACATATTTGTATAGGTTCGTGAATCGATCCGTGGCCAAGTCTTATTTCCGAGGAAGGAAATATCTGTGAAAGTGAGTTATAGTCCCACTTTTAAAATCTAATATTTTTGGGATGAGAATACATGCAGGTTTTATAAATGATTTACAAAATAGACACAAGTACGTGAAACTACATTCTATGGTTGAATTATCGAAATCGAATATGCCCCTTTTTATTAAGTCTGGTAATCTAAGAATTAGGGAACAGACACCCTAATTGACACGAATCCTAAAGATAGATCTATTGGGCCTAACAAACCCCATCCAAAGTACCGGATGCTTTAGTACTTCGAAATTTATATCATATCCGAAGGGTGTCCCGGAATGATGGGGATATTCTTATATATGCATCTTGTTAATGTCGGTTACCAGGTGTTCACCATATGAATGATTTTTATCTCTATGTATGGGATGTGTATTGAAATATGAAATCTTGTGGTCTATTGTTACAATTTGATATATATAGGTTAAACCCGTATTCGTACTCGTACAATACACAGCTTTTAGATGTATGTACTATTGGTATATACACTCCAATGATCAGCTATTAGCAGCCCATGTGAGTCACCTAACACATGTGAGAACCATCATTTGGCAACTAGCATGAAATATCTCATAAAATTACAAAAATATTAGTAATCATTCATGACTTATTTACATGAAAACAAAATTACATATCCTTTATATCTAATCCATATACCAATGACCAAAAACACCTACAAACACTTTCATTCTTCAATTTTCTTCATCTAATTGATCTCTCTCAAGTTCCATCTTCAAGTTCTAAGTGTTCTTCATAAATTCCATAAGTATAGTTTCATAAAAATCAAGAATACTTCCAAGTTTGCAAGTCTACTTCCAAGCTTTCTAATCCATTCCAAGTAATCATCTAAGATCAAGGAAACTTTGTTATTTATAGTAGGTTATCTTTCTAATTTAAGGTAATATTCATATTCAAACTTTGATTCAATTTCTACAACTATAACAATCTTATTTCGAGTGAAAATCTTACTTGAACTGTTTTCGTGTCATGATTCTGCTTCAAGAACTTTCAAGCCATCCAAGGATCCTTTGAAGCTAGATCCATTTTTCTCATTTCCAGTAGTTTTATCCAAAAAACTTGAGGTAGTAATGATGTTCATAACATCATTCGATTCATACATATAAAGCTATCTTATTCGAAGGTTTAAACTTGTAATCACTAGAACATAATTTAGTTAATTCTAAACTTGTTCGCAAACAAAAGTTAATCCTTCTAACTTGACTTTTAAAATCAACTAAACACATGTTCTATATCTATATGATATGATAACTTAATGATTTAAAACCTGGAAACACGATGAACACCATAAAATTGGATATACGCCGTCGTAGTGAAACCGGGGGCTGTTTTGGTTTGGATAATTAAAAACTATAATAAACTTTGATTTAAAAGTTGTTCTTCTGGGAAAATGATTTTTCATATGAACATGAAACTATATCCAAAAATCTTGGTTAAACTCAAAGTGAAAGTATGTTTTTCAAAATGGTCATTAAGATGTCGTTCTTTCAACGGAAATAACTACCTCTTTAGTAATTGACATGTAACTTAAATTTCCGACTATAAACATATACTTTTTCTGTTTGTATTCTTAAATTAGAGTTCAATATAAAACCATATCAATTTGATTCACTCAAAATGGATTTAAAATGAAGAAGTTATGGGTAAAACAAGATTGGATATTTTTGATCTTTTTAGCTACGGGAAATGTTTAACAAATCTATACAAATCATATCTTAGCTAATTTATATTGTATTATACATGTATTCTAATATATTATGTAATCTTGGGATACCATAGACACGCATGCAAATGTTTTGACATATCATATCGACCCATGTATATATATTATTTGGAACAACTATAGACACTCTATATGCAGTAATGTTGGAGTTAGCTATACAGGGTTGAGGTTGATTCCAAAAATATATATACTTTGAGTTGTGATCTAGCCTGAGACGTGTATACACTGGGTCATGGATTGATTCAAGATAATATATATCGATTTATTTCTGTACATCTAACTGTGGACAACTAGTTGTAGGTTACTAACGAGGACAGCTGACTTAATACACTCAAATCTTTAAAACATAATAAAAATGGTTGTAATTATATTTTGATCATACTTTGATATATATGTACATATTTGTATAGGTTCGTGAATCGATCCGTGGCCAAGTCTTATTTCCGAGGAAGGAAATATCTGTGAAAGTGAGTTATAGTCCCACTTTTAAAATCTAATATTTTTGGGATGAGAATACATGCAGGTTTTATAAATGATTTACAAAATAGACACAAGTACGTGAAACTACATTCTATGGTTGAATTATCGAAATCGAATATGCCCCTTTTTATTAAGTCTGGTAATCTAAGAATTAGGGAACAGACACCCTAATTGACACGAATCCTAAAGATAGATCTATTGGGCCTAACAAACCCCATCCAAAGTACCGGATGCTTTAGTACTTCGAAATTTATATCATATCCGAAGGGTGTCCCGGACTGATGGGGATATTCTTATATATGCATCTTGTTAATGTCGGTTACCAGGTGTTCACCATATGAATGATTTTTATCTCTATGTATGGGATGTGTATTGAAATATGAAATCTTGTGGTCTATTGTTACAATTTGATATATATAGGTTAAACCTATAACTCACCAACATTTTTGTTGACGTTTAAAGCATGTTTATTCTCAGGTGAATACTAAGAGCTTCCGCTGTTGCATACTAAAATAAGGACAAGATTTGGAGTCCATGTTTGTATGATATTGTGTAAAAACTGCATTCAAGAAACATATGTTGATGTAATATATTTCTATTGTAAACCATTATGTAATGGTCATGTGTAAACAGTATATTTTAGATTATCATTATTTGATAATTTACGTAATGTTTTTAAAACCTTTATTGATAAAATAAAGGTTATGGTTGTTTTAAAAATGAATGCAGTCTTTGAAAAACGTCTCATATAGAGGTCAAAACCTCGCAACGAAATCAATTAATATGGAACGTTTATAATCAATATGAACGGGACATTTCAGTAGAAATGAGAAAGAAAAAGAATGCATCGAAAAACGTCGAAAAATAAAAAGTCTAAAAATAATAAAAAGAAAGTAAAGTGTCGAAACTTAAAAGATATAAAAACTAAAAATTAAAAAGTTGCTCCTAAAGGTATTAAAGCTGAAAAGGAATTCTATATTTAAAATGGCAATTACTTAAAAGGCACTAAAATCTATTAAATACTAAAGCAAAAAACGGTGTCGTAAATTTCTAAAGCGCCTAAATCTTAATTATAAAGAAAAAGCACTTAAAGAATTTTACGGCAAAACCTAAAAACTAGAAATACTATGGCAAAATACTAAGCTTAAAACTATATATTACGAACGATAATTATAAAGACTACGTACTAAATAATAAAAAGATAAAAATTATAAAAATAAAATTAAAGTTATAAAAATGCAATTTTATAAAAATATTATTTTTATATTATTTATATAAAAGTATTAATCTAAATATTTAATAATAATATTAAAACTAAATAATACATACAAATTATAATTAAACTAAAGATATAAATATATTAATTAAATTAAGAACCCTAATTAGATTAAATAATTATAATTATAATAAAAACCCTAGCGTAATTAATGAGTTTAAGGATTCTGGCGTGTCAATGTACCTCATGCGGTCGCATGCGGTTTAAGCTTCTGGATCATGCGGTCGCATGGGAAGAAAGTCCAGATCAGTTTTGGGCTTCGAACAGGTTCATCCCGTTTAATAATTTTATTAATTATTTTGATTTCAAACCTTTTTTTTTAATTTAAATTTTATAAAATAATAGATAGCTAAATTTTATAAAATAAAAATAAACTTATATTCTAAAAACTTAAAATAAAAATACTTTTATAAACAAAATCTTAAAAATATAACTATTTTTTATATATTTTATTTATTTATTTATTTATTTATTTTTTATTTTAAACACTTATTATAAATACAAAATATTTTTACGAAATAAGAAATAATATATTTTTACAAAAATATAGCCTTTTTCATCGAGTCCCCGGCAGCGGCACCAAAAACTTGATGAGTGCAGCGGTGTAGTACGAAATACTATTATTTTTATTATGAAATATGATACAATTTACACAAGTTTTATTTATTTATATAGATGGGATATACTTAAACCTTGCTACAACACTATAGGCAGTGTACCTAATTGTAGAGTAGTGTAGTTTTTAGTAAGTCCGGTTCGTTCCACAGGGAGACAGCTTATTGCGTACACTATATTTTTAAACAATTATATTTGTATATATATACATATATATATACATATATATATATATATATATATATATATATATATATATAAGTAATATAGTATTATTATTATTATTATTATTATTATTATTATTATAAAAGGGGGTTTTTACCGTTTAATGACCGGTTTGTCGATTTTATATTTTAAGCGTAATGATAAATGACGATAATATAAATGACAGAATTTAAATTGCGATAAAGTAAATTGCAGTAATTAAAATGACAGCAAATAAAGGTACGATGAAATACGAAATAAAAGTATTATGCTTATTTAAACTTCCGTAATCATGATGTTTGACGTTTTGATTTTAGTTAATTGTTACCCGGGTTAATTGTCCTTTGTCCTGGCTTATTTGATACCTATCTGGGTTTTGCCCATAATAGTCCATCGGTTATAATTATAATATGCTCGTCAAATTAACCTTATTCCCGAAGTCAAATATTCCAACTAATTAGGGATTCGAACTATAACAAGGTTTTAATACTTTGTTAATAATTACACCAGGTTATCGACTGCGTGTAATCTAAGGTTTTAATACTTTGTTAATAATTACACCAATTATCCTTGTATGTAATCCACCCCTGTTTTAATGAGATATGAATATTAATTTACCCACTTGATCAGAATGAATAATCAATTACCCAACCCGAATAATTAATTAAATGATCGTAAAAGATGTCGTATAAACGTCACTAAATAGGACATACATAATCATATTAATAATTATTAGATTAACTAATTTGAAGATATGTTTGACAGATTCTAATGAGTTGTCATTCGATTAGACAATACCCACATCTATTAATAGCCAATAGTCCAATGTTCACAAGTGTCGGTCTTTTGTCCAACCTTAATTATGGTACAAAATCCAATAACTCCGTCTTAATATTTAGCCCAACATCACGATTACTTCTGCTCAAATAAGCATAATAATAACTTAGTTACGAGACATTAATTTAAAAGGGAAGAACATAGCTTACAGTGATTTTTTATCGCGTAGCGTTACCTGGATAGAGTTCCGACTTTAAAACCAGTAAAACATTTCTTACAATAACTCAACTAAACCATAACTTTATTATTAAAATTAACTTAAATTAAAATAATAATATATATATTAAGTTTACAGAGGAAGAAAGAAAAAATGGTGTCCATAATTCGCTGAAAACGTCGCCTTTTATAGCACTTGGCCAGGTTCTGACCTCCATGCGATCATTTTGTGCCTTCTGGCCATGCGATCGCATGGCCCTCTGATCCAGCTCATATGCTTTTGTTTTCTAGTTTGCCGACGTTTTATTTAAATATATATATAATATATATAATATATATAATTTATATTAATTATATATATTATATTATATTCTTGTGCATAGTTGAATTGTAATTTTAGCTCCGTTGACTCGCACGTTGCTGCTCGGTTCATGTCTCGGTTCCAGATTTTCGAACGTCCTTTCGTACGCGTAGATATCGTGTACTTTGCGTTCCGCGGCTCGTACTCTTGTCATTTTTAGACGTTTTTATCAATAAATGGAACCACTTGAATTATATCTTGTTCATTTGAGCTTTTTGGTCATTTGTATCTTTAAATCATCGTTTTCTTCTTTTGTCTTCGCACTTATTTATTTAAACGAATATTACATAAAAATAGAACAATTGCAACTAAAAGCTTTACATATTGGAAGGATATTGTGCCTAAATATATTTTCATTTGGAGCACTATCACTCACTAAATTAATATATATATATATATATATATATATATATATATATATATATATATATATATATATATATATATATATATATATATATATATATATATATATATATATATGGGTAACTACTACATATCTCACAATTATAAATTAATCCACAACTTTAAATTAATCTCATCCTTATATGACAACATATTACATACTACGAAATCTGTTTTTCATTCCTGTTCTAATTCTTATCAAAATTTGATAATCTTAACTACCGAATATACTAGCTACGTACATTAGTAAAACTAATATAGTGTTACTAGCAATATGAATCTTCATATTTAATTTGTAATCTAGTTTGCCTTCATATTTCCATCATTTTGATACTAAATAAAAATTATTATCTTATTACCTTATAAATTTTAAAATAAGATCGAATCAAAAGACTTTATTTAAAATTAATAGTTTAGACTTCTAGAGATATTAAACCATTTAAGTTAATTAGACTTAACATAACAAGTTTGCATATCGTGTCGGAAACATTTTATCTTGTAAATATCTTAAAAATGCAGAAATTTCCAGGTCATCACAGGTTGGGTACTCGAAAAAGAATCCCTTGTATCGGGTTCGAGTCTTTCACGAAGTTTTACCTCCCCCGAATAAGAATCATGTGTTCCGGGTTGGAGTTGACTAGTTTCCTCTTGCAGGTATTACAGATATGAACAGGTGGGTGGTTCCTCTATCACGTGTGGATCCCGGCAATGACCACTAACACGCTGCACTAAAAAAACATACAATCATTATCTGTATTAGGGTTAGTATCACCGGAAGTGGTCTCACTTTCTAATTTACTAGCATGTTAGACATAATTTATAAGGGTAAAGCCCAATATAATTTGAGTGATGATGTCATATTTATCTTTCTTCAATTCCTAATCCTTTAATTTGAATTTCAACCATTGATAATTTATTAGAATCTAGTAAATACATTATTGTCTCCTACGTAGGGCAGACATCCGTCATAATTAGTTATTAGTCTCCTTCCAAATTACTCTCTTCATCTCAATTTGATTGTCTTTAGACAAAAAACACATAATTTAAAAAATGTGATCATACATTTTATTTTTTATTTACTTTACAGTTTTGCCCTTACTTTTTACTTATCTTTTTGTCTTAGATGCATAAAGTAAGGGGTATAAAGTAACTTTTCCTAATACTTCCTCCATCCCACAATTGGTAGTAGAGTGAGACCCTTCACTAGCTTATATGTTGGCCTTCAGATTTAATCTCAACAAATGTGAGATTGGTTTTGCACCCAACAATAGTTTCTTTATATTAGTTTTGGAGTGGTTCTTGTAAGAGTTAGTGTGAAATATTGTATTTCATTGATATGATAATGATTCAATATATATACTTTACAAATAACAACATTCCTAATCGAGAGGAGATATAAAAGGAATAGATTCAAATATTAACAAACAATATTATCTATATTATTAGCCGATATCCTTGATATGCCCCCTTAAGACGGACGGTCTGGCAGTGAGTTCGATCTTGAACATGAACTGATTAAATTGAGCTCTAGATAACGGTTTCGCTAATGGATATGCGAATTGGTGAGCCGAAGAGACATGAGTCACTCGAATTGTTCCAAGTTGTACTTGTTGTCGGATAAAATGATATGCAAGGGCAAGGTGTTTCATGCGCGAGTGAAAACCAGATTTGCACTGAGTAATGTGGCACCAAGATTATCACAATAAATTACCGGTCGAGTTGATTGAGTGATGCCCATCTCCTGTAATAAATTTCCAAGCCACAGTATATCAGCTGTTATAGATGCAACAGCTTTATATTCTGCCTCAGTAGATGATTGAGACAAAAAACGTTGTTTCTGGGAGCTCCAAGAAACTGGGTTTCATCACAAAAATACAATGTGTCCGATTGTTGACACAGTCACTCTTGTCTCCTCCCCGGTCAGCATCAAAAAAAGCATGAAGATTAAAGGGAGAGTCACGATCGAAAGCTATTCCATGATCAGAAGTGCCTGCCAAATACCGTAAGACACGTTTTAATGCAGACCAATGATCAGTACGTGGAGCATACATGAACTGCGACAGAGGTTATCAACAAACGTGACATCTGGTCTTGTTAATGACAAATACTGGAGGCTACCAACGAGAGTGCGATATTCAGTGGGATTAGTGATCAAAGTTCCTGACTGAAGATGAAATGCACAATTAACAGCCACGGGTGTATCCGCGGGCTTAGCATACAACATGTTGGCTAGTTCAAGCAAGTCAATTATATATTTACGCTGATTTAAGAACAATCTTTCTTTAGTGAGAATGACTTCAACACCTAGAAAATTAGATAAGCCGCAGAGATCTTTGAGAGAAAATCTCACATATATGCGTGTAACAAAAGCATCAAGTGCATGAGTACTAGGACTTACGAGCACAATGTCGTCAACGTACATGATCGAATAAATAGGAGCACCCCCGGACTTACTAATGAAAAGTGATGTGTCTGAGATGAAAATCGAAACCTTAAAGAAATTTTGTAAGTTCAGTGTACCCCCTTGGTGCTTGTTTGAGGCCATAGATTTCCTTTTTGAGTTTTCATACATGATTAGCGTAATTGGTATCTTCAAATCCCGGTGTTTGCACCATATATACCTCTTCCGGAAAAATACCATTTAAAAATGCATTATTAATATCCAACTGTCGAAGAGCCCAGTTGTTAGTGATGGCCAAAGGGAGCATCGTGCGAATAGTTGCAAGTTTTACAACCGGGCTAAAAGTCTCAGTGTAGTCAATGCCAGCCTGCTGTTGAAACCATTTAGCCACCAAACGAGCTTTATAATGATCCACAGTGCCATCGGGATGATACTTGATACGATATATCCAATTGCATTTTACTAGATTATGTAATGGATATGGAGGAGTAAGATCACATGTGCGTAATTGATGGAGTACAGTTAACTCCTTTTCCATTGCTTCTTTCCATTGTAAATCTTTAAGTGCCTGAGTTACAGTGGTAGGCTCAGCTGGATATTTTGAAACAGTGGTAAGATTTGCATATTTAGGGTTTGGTTTGTAGATGTTGTTACGGGACTGAGTTGTGATTATGGAGGTGGAAGGTATGACCGTAGGGTTTGTGGAAGGTGGTGGACTCTGAGGATCAGGTGTCGGTTGTGCATGTGATGGTGGTGATACAGTGGTTGATGGTGGCAGTGTAGTGGTGGGTGAACAAACATTAATATGCTCAAATAGCAAAGTTAATGTTGAGTGCATGAGGGAGTGTTTAAGAACGTTTATAGCTTTGATCCCCGGTCCGGTTTATCGTGGATAACCCTTATTGAGATGAGGATCTAGTAAAGGGTGATCAAAGCTACGTCCACCATTGATGGCAGTTGCTGCAACAATGGCCACTAAAGGTGGTTGCATGTGGTTTATGTTCATGGAACATACCTATTACTGTAAGAGTGTTTTCTGGATGCAATCTTAAATTTGAGTAATACAGAAAACATTGTGTCGAATGAATGAGGTTAGGGTCGTATTTATAATAAAACCCTAACACGAGATTATCTCATAATTAGGTTTTAGATCCTACCGAATAACAACCATAAATAACGAGTTTATTGTTGGAAAAGTATCACGCTTAATTATGGATAAGATCATATCCGATTGCTTTCGTGTGCGTTAAGCAATACACACGTACGCACCTCCTAATCAGATGTTCTGGTAACATTTTGGACGTGCGCACCGCACGTGATACTCACGAGCGCCATGCAACGCGTATCATTAAGTCCACCCAGTTTAATATGACGTGCGATCACCATGGCGCATCATGTTAAACTACTGCTTAGGAGTACTTAAAATGAAATAGCATTGTGTTAATATTCGTATTAAAATAATGATATCAAGTAACCAAATCGTTTAGCCAAAATTTCATCATTATGTGGCATTAATTACTTGACAGTCGTTGTCAATCAAATGTCTGCTATTCAGTCTTGGAAACGGCTGCAGTGAAGTTAATCATGACAGGTTGTCAAATCAAGGCTTGCGTAACCACCAACCAATGCTAACCTGCACCACACCGTAACTAAACCATCCAACATTCTTATCGTTAACCGTTCATTTAAATTTTCATTTGTTCAGATCATGACACATGTACGGTGCTCATTAAATCACGCGTTTTGGAGTCCTTATCATTTCCGGATATAACTAAGATCCATTCTCTACCATTTAGGGTAAAAATTTAAATCAATTTCTTTTCACATTCGCTCCCAAAAATCCCCGATCAAGTTCCGACAATCACACGATTACTCGGGTCAGTTTACTCTTTGCCTAAATATCTTTATCATGTCGACTTCGTTTACTAGTACGGTCGTTTTTCATGTTCATTCGATATCATCAACCATTGACCAAGAGTCAATGAAGTGCATCGTCGAATGGCATCCACCCATCATCGAATTTAATCCTACCCTTCCAAAGGCAAACGAACGAGCTCACAAACCAGCCCCTAACATGATTGTTGTGTATGATCAAACCCTCGAGGTGGGGACCGTTCGCATTCCTTAACCACCTTTTTCATGAGAGTTTTATCTGCTTATAACATAGGGTTATGCCAATTGCACCCGTACGATGCTACCCATTTATCCTTGTTTGAGATGTGGTGTTGGGCTAACAATCGCGAGCCCTCGTTGGTGTTTTTTCAAAATATCTTCCCTTACCAAGTAAGCGAGCATGACTTGTATAGTTTTTCCGATCGGGTTGCCTTTACCTCCAATCAAAAGAAAGGGTTGCAAAGTTCTTGGAAAGATTCATTTTATTTTGTTGAAAACAAGTTTGTTCCCCCTGAATTTGCTAACATTCTACAATGGCACACCGGTTCAAACACCTCTTTGAATAAGCCCCCACCTATGAACCAGGCTGAGCAGGAACTGTTCGACCTATGCTCCGGCAAAAAGTTAAAACTTCGCATCTATCCAAACGAAGTCCTGTTTCTTACCAAAGTGTCATCCTATTAGACGTTTGTTGGTACCCAGCCGGTCATCATGCTTAGGGAAAATGGTATATTCTGCATTTGCCTAAATCAATTAATTGGTGATTTACTTTAGTTCATGCTAACCTTTGTACACTTATTTTCAGTGATGAATGCTCGTGACATTCTTTTGGACGAAGACTTTAAACGCTATACGATCAAGAAGGAAGTTGTTGACCAAGACGCGATAATGAGGGATGCTAATGCGCCGATAAACAAGGAGGTAGCAGATGAGGCTACATCGAAGCATCGCTCCTCTGTGCGCCTCAACCCTCCCATCAAGAAGAGTAAAGCTGCAAGTTCATCTGAAGGTAAAATTTAACTTAATTTATAATTATAAAGTTAATTCCTTTCACTATCCATGCCTGATTGTGGAATTTTCCTGCCAGTTGTTCACATTGATGAGGATGTGGAGCCTACTGTTTCGGCCACCGCCCCATTTGTTACCCATGCACCCCCTTGCCTCCAACCGCCAATGTTCAACCAATCACACCAGTTCCCCTTGCCATGATTGCTCTTTCTTCTTCAACTCCTGCTGACGGACGTGCTAGTGCTACCCCTTCCACCCGAGCACCAATTTTAAATAACAACCGATACGTGCCAATTCAAGTGGACAACCTGGATGCTATTTTAAATGTGTCCAAGTGCGCCGCGCTCGAGCAGAATTTGTACATGCAAGGGTGCGCTCCTGCCATCATAAGGCAAGAGTCAGAGAAGATAACGCAGGATCAAAAGCTAAACTTTGATACACAGCTATCATTTCTGACATGGGCAAGGCATTGTGATAGGTTGAGCACCATGCGCACTCAGTGCGTTGATCTTCACATGTCTGGGAAGTTGTAAAAGAGGGTGCAGGTTCTTGAAACACATGTTAAAGTGACCAATGAACGCGTTAAAAACAGCTGAGGCCACTATTGAGTCTTTGAAAAAGGAGAATGTTGATCTTTTATCCTCACAGGTTGATTATGAAGAGGAAAACATGATACTAAGAGAGGAGCTTGCTGTTGCTAACTCTAATGCTGATTTGCTAACCTTTGAGATAAATGATCTTACCACCCAGGTTACTGAAGTGTCTGCGAGCCATGATGTCATTCGACAGACTTAAACAGATCTACTCGCGGCACTTCCAACTATTGCAACTCATGCACTGGGTGCCTCCATTGTTACAGAGCTTTACTCACAAGCTCTCAAGGCTACCAAAACGCTTGAACGGGTGTGCTTCTGGGATCTGATCTCAAAGAACATTGAGGTACCTGCTGTTATTTCCCAAATTATCACTGATCAACTTGAAGAGGATGCTTACGAGAAGCTTCTTGAGTCCAGCAAGGCGCTGAAAAACATTTCAATCCAAACTCTTGCGGATGCCGCCCTTGATCCTGCTGTTTCTATGCAGGATCTTTTATCGATGAAGTTTTAAACTGGCGAGCCAATGCTCGCCGTGTGGGATTTCAAGGCGTGCTTTGGATGGCGCCTTGTAATGTTTTTTGACTGGTCCTAGGGGGTCTAGGGTGCGCCATAAGCTTTCATTGCTTTTGGCCCCTTTGCTCAATGCCTTTTGTAGTGACCCGAACTTTTCCATGTTTATATATATTAATTGAGATTGATATTTACATGATTAAATGTTTCCAACATGTTAATCAATCAAACTTGTTAAGACTTGATTAATTGAAATATGTTTCATATAGACAATTGACCACCCAAGTTGACCGGTGATTCACGAACGTTAAAACTTGTAAAAACTATATGATGACATATATATGGATATATATATATATATATATATATATATATATATATATATATATATATATATATATATATATATATATATAGTTAACATGATATTATGATAAGTAAACATATCATTAAGTATATTAACAATGAACTACATATGTAAAAACAAGACTACTAACTTAGTGATTTTTAAACGAGACATATATGTAACGATTATCGTTGTAAAGACATTTAATGTATATATATCATATTAAGAGATATTCATACATGATAATATCATGATAATATAATAATTTAAAATCTCATTTGACATTATAAACATTGGGTTAACAACATTTAACAAGATCGTTAACCTAAAGGTTTCAAAACAACACTTACATGTAACGACTAACGATGACTTAACGACTCAGTTAAAATGTATATACATGTAGTGTTTTAATATGTATTTATACACTTTTGAAAGACTTCAATACACTTATCAAAATACTTCTACTTAACAAAAATGCTTACAATTACATCCTCGTTCAGTTTCATCAACAATTCTACTCGTATGCACCCGTATTCGTACTCGTACAATACACAGCTTTTAGATGTATGTACTATTGGTATATACACTCCAATGATCAGCTCTTAGCAGCCCATGTGAGTCACCTAACACATGTGGGAACCATCATTTAGCAACTAGCATGAAATATCTCATAAAATTACAAAAATATGAGTAATCATTCATGACTTATTTACATGAAAACAAAATTACATATCCTTTATATCTAATCCATACACCAACGACCAAAAACACCTACAAACACTTTCATTCTTCAATTTTCTTCATCTAGTTGATCTCTCTCAAGTTCTATCTTCAAGTTCTAAGTGTTCTTCATATATTCTACAAGTTCTAGTTACATAAAATCAAGAATACTTTCAAGTTTGCTAGCTCCCTTCCAATCTTGTAAGGTGATCATCCAACCTCAAGAAATCTTTGTTTCTTATAGTAGGTTATCATTCTAATACAAGGTAATAATCATATTCAAACTTTGGTTCAATTTCTATAACTATAACAATCTTATTTCAAGTGATGATCTTACTTGAACTTGTTTTCGTGTCATGATTCTGCTTCAAGAACTTCGAGCCATCCAAGGATCCGTTGAAGCTAGATCTATTTTTCTCTTTTTCAGTAGGTTTATCCAAGGAACTTAAGGTAGTAATGATGTTCATAACATTATTCGATTCATACATATAAAGCTATCTTATTCGAAGGTTTAAACTTGTAATCACAAGAACATAGTTTAGTTAATTCTAAACTTGTTCGCAAACAAAAGTTAATCCTTCTAACATGACTTTTAAAATCAACTAAACACATGTTCTATATCTATATGATATGCTAACTTAATGATTTAAAACCTGGAAACACAAAAAACACCGTAAAACCGGATTTACGTCGTCGTAGTAACATCGCGGGCTGTTTTGGGTTAGTTAATTAAAAACTATGATAAACTTTGATTTAAAGGTTGTTATTCTGAGAAAATGATTTTTATTATGAACATGAAACTATATCCAAAAATTATGGTTAAACTCAAAATGGAAGTATGTTTTCTAAAATGGTCATCTAGACGTCGTTCTTTCGACTGAAATGACTACCTTTACAAAAATGACTTGTAACTTATTTTTCCGACTTTAAACCTATACTTTTTCTGTTTAGATTCATAAAATAGAGTTCAATATGAAACCATAGCAATTTGATTCACTCAAAACGGATTTAAAATGAAGAAGTTATGGGTAAAACAAGATTGGATAATTTTTCTCATTTTAGCTACGTGAAAATTGGTAACAAATCTATTCCAACCATAACTTAATCAACTTGTATTGTATATTATGTAATCTTGAGATACCATAGACACGTATACAATGTTTCGACCTATCATATCGACACATCTATATATATTTCGGAACAACCATAGACACTCTATATGTGAATGTTGGAGTTAGCTATACAGGGTTGAGGTTGATTCCAAAATATATATAGTTTGAGTTGTGATCAATACTGAGATACGTATACACTGGGTCGTGGATTGATTCAAGATAATATTTATCGATTTATTTCTGTACATCTAACTGTGGACAACTAGTTGTAGGTTACTAACGAGGACAGCTGACTTAATAAACTTAAAACATCAAAATATATTAAAAGTGTTGTAAATATATTTTGAACATACTTTGATATATATGTATATATTGTTATAGGTTCGTGAATCAACTAGTGGCCAAGTCTTACTTCCCGACGAAGTAAAAATCTGTGAAGGTGAGTTATAGTCCCACTTTTAAAATCTAATATTTTTGGGATGAGAATACATGCAGGTTTTATAAATGATTTACAAAATAGACACAAGTACGTGAAACTACATTCTATGGTTGAATTATCGAAATCGAATATGCCCCTTTTTATTAAGTCTGGTAATCTAAGAATTAGGGAACAGACACCCTAATTGACGCGAATCCTAAAGATAGATCTATTGGGCTTAACAAACCACATCCAAAGTACCGGATGCTTTAGTACTTTGAAATTTATATCATATCCGAAGGGTGTTCCGGAATGATGGGGATATTCTTATATATGCATCTTGTTAATGTCGGTTACCAGGTGTTCACCATATGAATGATTTTTATCTCTATGTATGGGATGTGTATTGAAATATGAAATCTTGTGGTCTATTATTATGATTTGATATATATAGGTTAAACCTATAACTCACCAACATTTTTGTTGACGTTTTAAGCATGTTTATTCTCATGTAATTATTAAGAGCTTCCGCTGTTGCATACTTAAATAAGGACGAGATTTGGAGTCCATGCTTGTATGATATTGTGTAAAAACTGCATTCAAGAAACTTATTTTGTTGTAACATATTTGTATTGTAAACCATTATGTAATGGTCGTGTGTAAACAGGATATTTTAGATTATCATTATTTGATAATCTACGTAAAGCTTTTTAAACCTTTATTGATGAAATAAAGGTTATGGTTTGTTTTAAAATGAATGCAGTCTTTGAAAAACGTCTCATATAGAGGTCAAAACCTCGCAACGAAATCAATTAATATGGAACGTTTTTAATCAATAAGAACGGGACATTTCAGTTGGCATCAGAGCTGGTATAACGCCGTCCATGTGTGGCGGGTTAGTCGTAAAGGAGGTTCTCACAGTGTTACCTGTGACGAAGCATTGGCTCTTACTCCTTGCGATCCCTTACGAGGGTTGGCAGTAGCCGAGAGGCAGGCCCTAAAATCAGTATCTGAGGTACACTCAGTGGTCACCAGGCGGTTAGCTGGGAAGGCACTGGGTGGGACGGTGGTTGTCCCCAACTGTATTTCAGTTGGTATCAGAGCGTTGGTCTAAGAGAACCAGAATTTTGCATTAGTGTGTCTTATCGAGTTTGTTAGGATGCATTAGTGAGTCTGGACTTCGACCGTGTTTACTTGAAAAATGATTGCTTAACAAATTTTGTTGGAAAGTATATATTTTTAACATGTGAATATTATGTGATATATTAATCTCTTAACGCGTTTGATATTATGTAATAGATGTCTACCTTTAGAACAAGTCCCATTGACTCACCTAATAATAATGAAGAGTCAAATGTAAATTGGAATGATTCGTGGACTGATTTACAAGTTCCCGAAGAGGAACCGGAAGAAGAGTCGGAACCAGAAGAAGAATCGGAAACGGAAGAAGAATCGGAATCGGATGAAGAAATAGAACCGGTGGGGGAAATAATAAAACGGTTAAGTAAAATAAAATCCTCAACCAACCGACCAAGGTTAATTATGGTCAATGGTGTTTCCGCCAAGGAAGCTAAATATTGGGAGGATTACCAATTCTCCGATGAATCGGATTCCGACGAGAATTCCGATGATGTTATAGAAATTACCCCAACTGAATTTAAAAAGGCAAAAGAAAATAATAAGGGAAAGGGCATAAAAATAGAGAAATCTAATTCCAACCCCGATGAACTTTATATGTATCGTCAACCCCCGAAGTCCTTAAGTTGTAACAATGACCCGGGAACCTCTAAACCACCAGGTTTTTCTAAACCAATGTGGAAAACGACGGCTCGTATTAGGGGAACATCATATACCCCTAGAAACTTGGCAAAACGAACCAAAACCGAAGAAGAAGAAACAAGCGAGTCGGAATAAGATAGTTGTATTCGTGTGGTGTAATATATGTAATATAGTGTGCTTATGCTTTATGATATATGTAAAAATTGCTTGTATTAATAAGTATTTTTTTTTTATGAATCTAACTCTTGTCTATTTTACAGTATAAAAACACAAAATGGATAGACAACCCAATATTTTAAGAGACCTACCCGGAGACATGATTGATGAAATCTTGTCTAGAGTCGGTCAGAATTCTTCGGCACAACTATTTAAGGCGAGATCAGTTTGTAAGACATTCGAAGAACGTTCCAAGAATGCCTTGGTTTATAAAAGGCTTTCGTTCGAAAGATGGGGGATATCACATTGGGAAATCCATAAGTTACGATGTGTTTACTTTGACGCATATATTGCGGGGAACCCAAATGCTATTTTACGCAATGGGTTAATAAATTATTTTGACTCAATATATCCGAATATTGGACTTCGTGATTTAGAAAAAGCGGCTAACATGCAACATAAAGAAGCATGTTATGCTTACGGATTAGTGATGTTCGCTTCTCACCAAAGTGAGAACAAGAACATCGGGCTACAACTATTAAACAAAACGTTTCCACAAGTGGCGGAGTCGGTAATTGGGGTAAGAAATGAGGTTTTTAGATTGTTACGGGACTGTTGGACATTACGTAACCCTCGTCCCTTTGACGACGTTACAACACGCTGTCTTATCAACGGCCATAACGGTTATGTTCCACAAGACCAAGGATGGGAAGTAATCCTAGTAAAACCAGAATGCATGACTTGTTTCTGGACGTATGAATTACGTGTCTTTATTGCCTTTGCTGAACGACTTGTGTACTAGCTAGAATTATCTTCACAACCATCTTGTATCAAATTTATTGTGTGCTATATTTCATGCTATATGTAAAATAAGCGGTATTGTAAGTTTGTAAAATATTGTGCAAAAATTTGAACGCGAAATATTATTATAATCAGTTTTTCATATAGAATTGTAGTAGTTGAATTGTATATTAGCTACTAAGTATGAACTTAACGGGTAGGTACTACCCGAATTTAAACTTATAAAATGCTAATATGAAGAAAAAGCTTTTATAAATGAGTTCATATTATGCTACGAAATACTATTAACTACTCTTAATATTCTGTATGATTAACTTGTTCCATTTGACTATTTTGAAGGAAATGGCACCGACTACTCGACACACTGTGAATATGAATGAAGAGGAATTCCGTACTTTTCTAGCTTCAAACATAGCCGCAGTACAGGCTGCGCTACATACCAACAATAACCTTGGATCTAGCAGTACAGGAAATCGTGTAGGATGCACCTACAAAGAATTCACTGCCTGCAAACCTTTGGAATTTGATGGAACCGAAGGACCGATCGGATTGAAACGGTGGGCCGAGAAGGTCGAATCAGTGTTTGCCATAAGTAAGTGTACTGAAGAGGACAAAGTGAAGTACGCTACGCATACCTTCACAGGTTCTGCGTTAACATGGTGGAATACCTATCTAGAGCAAGTGGGACAAGACGATGCGTACGCACTACCGTGGTCAGCATTCAAGCACTTGATGAACGAGAAGTACCGTCCCAGAACCGAGGTCAATAAGCTCAAGACAGAACTTAGAGGGTTACGAACCCAAGGATTTGATATTACCACGTACGAAAGACGATTCACAGAATTGTGCCTATTGTGTCCGGGAGCATTCGAAGATGAGGAAGAGAAGATCGACGCGTTTGTGAAAGGATTACCGGAAAGAATCCAAGAAGATATAAGTTCACACGAGCCCGCCTCCATACAACAGGCATGTAGAATGGCTCACAAACTAGTGAACCAGATTGAAGAAAGAATTAAAGAACAGACTGCTGAAGAGGCCAATGTGAAGCAAGTCAAAAGAAAGTGGGAGGAAAACGGTGATAAGAATCACCAATACAACAACAACAGCAATTACAACAATAATCGCAACAATTATCCCAACAATCGCAACATCAATCGCAACTACAACAAACGGCCCAACAACAACAACAACAACAATAACAACAACAACAGCAACTACAACAATTATCCCAACAACAATAATAACCGCAACAACAACAACAATCAGAAGCAGCTATGCCAAAGGTGTGAAAAGTATCACTCGGGGTTCTGCACCAAATTTTGCAACAAGTGTAAAAGAAATGGTCATAGCGCGGCGAAGTGTGAGGTCTACGGACCAGGGGTTAATAGAACGAAAGGAACAAATGGTGTCGGAACGAGTAATGGCGGAGCAAGTAGTGTCGGAGCAAGTTATGCCAATGTAGTTTGTTATAAATGTGGAAAACCGGGCCACATTATTAGAAATTGCCCGAACCAGGAGAACACGAATGGACAAGGCCGCGGAAGAGTTTTCAATATTAATGCGGCAGAGGCACAGGAAGACCCGGAGCTTGTTACGGGTACGTTTCTTATTGACAATAAATCTGCTTACGTTTTATTTGATTTGGGTGCGGATAGAAGCTATATGAGTAGAGATTTTTGTGCTAAATTAAGTTGTCCATTGACGCCTTTGGATAGTAAATTTTTACTCGAATTAGCAAATGGTAAATTAATTTCAGCAGATAATATATGTCGGAATCGAGAAATTAAACTGGTTAGCGAAACATTTAAAATTGATTTGATACCAGTAGAGTTAGGGAGTTTTGATGTGATAATCGGTATGGACTAGTTGAAAGAAGTGAAAGCAGAGATCGTTTGTTACAAAAATGCAATTCGCATTATACGAGAAAAAGGAAAACCTTTAATGGTGTACGGAGAAAAGGGCAACACGAAGCTACATCTTATTAGTAATTTTAAGGCACAAAAACTAATAAGAAAAGGTTGCTATGCTGTTCTAGCACATTTTTGTTGACGTTTTAAGCATGTTTATTCTCAGGTGATTATTAAGAGCTTCCGCTGTTGCATACTTAAATAAGGACGAGATTTGGAGTCCATGCTTGTATGATATTGTGTAAAAACTGCATTCAAGAAACTTATTTTGTTGTAACATATTTGTATTGTAAACCATTATGTAATGGTCGTGTGTAAACAGGATATTTTAGATTATCATTATTTGATAATCTACGTAAAGCTTTTTAAACCTTTATTGATGAAATAAAGGTTATGGTTTGTTTTAAAATGAATGCAGTCTTTGAAAAACGTCTCATATAGAGGTCAAAACCTCGCAACGAAATCAATTAATATGGAATGTTTTTAATCAATAAGAACGGGACATTTCACCTTTGGGGGGTGCACCTATTATTTGCGTGCTTCATGAGGCGCTTTTAACATCATGGGCGTGCCCCCATCCTTAGTTTAGTTTGTTTATTTTCTGTTTTCATGGGGCAATTCGACTGATCACTGCAGGCGAGGGTTCGAAGGATTGTTACCATTAGTGTAGAGCACCGTTTCAAACAAGCTACATATTTTAGATTTTAATTCCTTTGCAATTGGAACGGCCTGCGTGCCAGCTTAACTTTTGTGCTATAAGCACTTTTTTGTAATGGTACTATGTAACCAATGCTATGCAGTATTTCTTTTGTAATGGTAATAAGTAAAGTAATTCAATATCTTTCTTATTGTATTGTTCGCGTCATTAGGCATATTAAGTTCTTAAAACTTAAAGTTTTATTTGCATACAAAACAATGTATACTCGTTTATACTCCAAATTTAATAACACTAACCGACGCTAAACTATTGGGCACATAGCCAGCGCTTTTCATTGCATTATTAAGTAAGATATTCAGAGTCTTCCAAGTGAACCAACACTTAGGTTAGTGGGAAAGCAACCCCAATGCTTGTCATTTATAGTCATGACTTGCAGTCTTCTAGTCTTTGAGAGTGTGTTGGTGTAGGCAAACCAATGCATGTTACCCACCCTAAAATCTAGCCTCATAACCAAACATGCTTCTGCCACGCGGGAGCTAGAGATCATCCCTTAAGGAGGCAAGATGCACGTAATAGCTATGATATTGTGCGTTGAAATGTAACCAAACACTTTCATTCAAAAAATAAAATTTATTTATTACAAAATAAATCAAATTCTCAAGTAATATTCAAATGACAATTTATTGCAACCATGAAAGAAATACGATTTGTCTTAAAAGTAAACAAAGCAATATTTTAAATGAACTTAAAAAAAAGCAAATGTTTAAAAGTCAGGGTGATAAATCCCTAGTGCTGAAGCCTGACAATCAAATATAACATCTTTTTAAATTGGTCGCATGCCAAGTGCGTGGTATTCGCTCTCCATTTAATCCTGCCAGGATATAGGACCCTGTTGCACTTATTCCAGTAAGTTCATAAGGACCTTCCCAGTTAGGTCCCAGCTTTCCAATATTCTCTGCTCGACTTACCTCATTGTTGCGCCACACATAATCTCCAATCCTGAATGACATAGGCTTAACGCGCTTGTCGTAGTACTTAGAGATCTTCTGCTTGTTGATAGCTTCATGTATCGCAGCTATCTCTCTACGCTCCTCTAGCATAACTAGGTTAGCACGCAATCCTTCATCATTACTCGAATCGTCGAAGCTGCGTATGCGCTTCGTTGGAACTATTAATTCTGCGGGGATTACTACTTCCGTTCCATAAACCAAGCTGAACAGTGTTTCTCCTGTGCCGTTTTTATGAGTGGTACGATGAGCCTACAAAAAACTTGGAAGCTCATCGACCCACTCATTACCATACAAACCCAGGCACACCTTTATCCCCTTTACAATATCTCGGTTTGTTACTTCACATTGGCTATTGGCCAGTGGGTGAGCGACCGAAGTGAAAGACTGCTTGATATTCAGCTCTTGACACCAGCTTCTAAAAGGCTTACCTTCAAACTGAGTACCATTGTCGCTGACAATATCATTGGGGATACCAAACCTGCACACAATATCTTCCCAAAAGAAGTTACGGATGCGCCTGCCAGTAATTGTTGCCAATGCCTTTGCCTCCACCCACTTGGTGAAATAATCAATTGCCACCACCAAGAATTTTATTCCTCCTAAGCAATCAATGATAGTGTGAATACTGTTAAAGCACGTATATTGCAAAGCACTACATAAGTGTTTTATTTCAAGTGTACCTGAGCACGCAGTAATAGGACCGATAATGTCGATGGCCCATTTGCTGAACGACCATGCTACCATTATTGGTATCATAGGTGTGATGACCCGGGAATTTTCGACCAAATTTAAACATAATCTTATATGATTCGACTCGATAAGCAAAGTCTATTAAACCGAGTCTCATTATGTTTGAACTATTTCATGATAACATTTGACCTTTAACTATTTCCGACGATTCACGAACCTTTAATTGTAACTAAGAATGTAAATATAAATAATTATATATAAAATTAATTATATTAGTATTAATGAACTATTAAGTAATTTTGTTATTATAAAAGATAACATTTAATAACTAAAGATTTTCATTTTGAATATATATAGTATATTGTATATAAATGATTCAAACATATTTTACCAACGTTATCAAAATATTAAATGTACAATGTTATACTTTGTAGTTAATTGTTTAATATACATAATTAATCATCTACTCAACATTTAAAACATGATTTTATATATATGGTAGTATACATATATACATAAATATAACTATATATATATATGATTTTATACATAATTATTATATTATGTATATGTAGAAATTTATAATATATCTATGATGAAATAATGTACTATTTTAATAAATATATATAATACTTACATATATAAAAAATTTATATTTTTCATAATTACATACATAAGTATAATATAATTAGTATGTAAATAAATATTATAATATATTTATATTAAAATGCATAAATATATAATATTCAGTATATGTTACAATACATAATACATAATTATTAAATATTACATAATAATAGATGATATTAATAAATTAAATTTAAATATAAATATAGTTGTTGTAGTAATGTTATTTGTATCGTCAAATATCAATATTTGTATTCATAATATCACTTTATATCATATAAAGATGAAATTGGATGTATAAATTAGATTATTATTACTAATATTATTATTATCGATAAAATATTAATATTATCATAATTAGTATGGTATTATTATTATTATTATTATTATTATCATTTTTACAATTATTATTATCATTATTATTAATTTTATTAATATTATTAGATATTAATAGTATTGTTATTATATATTATTATTATTAATTAAAAAAAACAGTAGGGATCTATATTATACGCGTGACCTCTGTATCCTTTATCTCTATTATTATTATTTTTTTTGTTTCTTTCCTGCTCCCAACTCGTGAACCTGTGTTGACATTTTCTCCATTTTTTATCAACCGATCTCTATTATTACAACATGATTATGTATAATTGCAAATCAAATAAAAAGGAAATCCAATGAGATTAAAGAGCACAGCGATATTTTTTTTTTCTTCTTCTCTGCACGCTCCAATTTTTTTTTCTCTTAATTCAATTTCGAATAAAGTTTCAAAATCTAAATATGCAGAAAGGTTAGAAATCTTTCTTTGAATCTATCTGCAAAATCTCAACTCTCAAATCTTTATATCGATCTTGAATTTTGAAGTCAAAGTTTAGTTTTAAAAAAGTCAACAATTGTTCTTGAGATAAATTCGCGTTCGTGTATATGTTTCTGATCAAATTGACGATTCCGGTAGTTTTTATACATGTTTAGAAAACTATTTCGTGTTATAAACATTATCTATAATGTTATCTATTACGAAATCAATTTTTTTTGTTTTGTTCCAAGAACCGACGCTGCAGTAGGCCTTTAGTATTTTTTTATTTTAATTTAGAACCCAAATTTTTTTTTTTTCTGTAATGTTTTGAAGCTTTAAAGGGAACCCCGATTTTTTTTTTTTTTTTTTTTTTTTGGTTATTGATGTTTTGTTGAATCCATGAGACTTGTGGAGAAGAAGAGGAATAGAAGAAAAACAGTTTATATATAAAATTTAAATTCGATATTAGTACAGAGAATCAGAATTGGTGGGATGGTCGAGAGTGTTTGCGTGTGAGCATGTGGTCACGAGATCGAGTCCAGAGGACGGTAGTTTCTTTTTTTTTTTTTGAAACTCTTTTCATGTGAGGTAGTTTTCTTTTCTAATTTTATTATTGTTATTATATATTAATTATTATTAGTATTATTATTATTATTGTGATTGTTTTGATTGTTATTGTTATTGTTATTATTAGTATCATACTTGTTATCATATTTGAAAGTATTATAGACATTACTATTATTATTATGATAGGTATTAATAATATTATTATTAGTAATGAACTTATCATTTTAGTATTTTATCATCATTAGGATTATGATTATGATTATCATTATTATTATTATGAAGGAAATAAAAATATATTATTATCATCAATATTAGAATTTGTACCGGTTTATAAATAATAGTATCATCAGTACATTTACAATTAATAATATCATATTTATCAGTATCATCATTAATATTTACTAGTATTATTATGATTATCATTTATCATTTTATAAATATTAGAACCCTTATTATTAACATAAGTATGGTATTAGTATTAATATTATTTTAGAGTTATTATTATTAGTATCATTAACAGTTATCATTTTCATTTTTTTTGCTATTAGTATTATCATTATTAATAAAATTATTATTATTATTAGTAAATCATTATTATCTAAATTATTATTTTAACAAATAAATCTTTTGTACACTATATATATACTTATGGTATATACTAGGATTGTATTAATAATTCACATAACAAACTAATAAAATTTCATAAATACAATACTAACCACAAATATATGTATATAAATATATTAATGTCACTATTTATATAAACGTAAATCATTATAGATATATATACATAAAATAGATATATATATATATATATATATATATATATATATATATATATATATATATATATATATATATATATATATAATATAACTTAAAATATAATATAAGTATACGTTTTAAAATAAAGGTTAGAATAAATTCTACAAAACTATAATATATAAATAATACATATTAATAAATGAAATTTTGTAACTTACATTATACGTATTAATATATACACAATTGATATAGGTTCGTGAATCTGAGGCCAACCCTGCATTGTTCAATGACGTCATATGTATTTTTACTACAAAATACAGTATCGTGAGTTTCATTTGCCTTTTTACCCTTTATATTTTTGGGCTGAGAATACATGCGCAACTTTTATAACTGTTTTACGAAATTGACACAAGTACGTGAAACTACATTCTATGGTTGGATTATCGAATTCGAATATGCCCCTTTTTATTAAGTCTGGTAATCTAAGAATTAGGGAACAGACACCCTAATTGACGTGAATCCTAAAGATAGATCTATCGGGCCCAACAAGCCCCATCCAAAGTACCGGATGTTTTAGTACTTCGAAATTTATATCATGTCCGAAGGAGGATCCCGGAATGATGGGGATATTCTTATATATGCATATTGTTAATGTCGGTTACCAGGTGTTCAATCCATATGAATGATATTTTTGTCTCTATGCATGGGACGTATGTTTATGAGAAATGGAAATCTGAAATCTTGTGGTCTATTAAAATGATGGAAACGATTGTTTAAGTTAAACTAATGAACTCACCAACCTTTTGGTTGACACTTTAAAGCATGTTTATTCTCAGGTACGAAAGAAATCTTCCGCTGTGTATTTGCTCATTTTATAGATATTACTTGGAGTCATTCATGGCATATTTCAAAAGACGTTGCATTCGAGTCGTCGAGTTCATCAAGATTATTATCAAGTCAATTATAGTTGGATATATTATGAAATGGTATGCATGCCTGTCAACTTTCGATGTAATGAAAGTTTGTCTTTTCAAAAACGAATGCAATGTTTGTAAAATGTATCATATAGAGGTCAAGTACCTCGCGATGTAATCAACTGTTGTGAATCGTTTATAATCGATATGGACTTCGTCCGGATGGATTAGGACGGGTCTTCACAGTTGGTATCAGAGCGGTGGTCTTAGCGAACCAGGTCTTGCATTAGTGAGTCTAACTGATAGTCGTTAGAATGCATTAATGAGTCTGGACTTCGACCGTGTTTGCATGTCAAAAGTTTTGCTTATCATTTAGTATCGAAAAATTATTTGCTTATCATCCTTAAAGTCTAAGACACGTCTTACTGCCTTTATTGCATAGACAGTGTATAGTTAAATTCATATCTTAGCGTATCTGTTATTGTTACCTTTGCCTGACAGCTTCCATAGATTCCTCCGTAGCTTATGGGATTTTAGTATTATATATGCATATGTAAATTATGTATTACAGGGTACTAATCTACATCCTATAATCTATTTCTTATCGAAAATCCTTCATCTGATCGTACGAGATGAATCCCTCAACCAGTTCGAGTCCATCAGATTTCGATAGCTATTTCGATAGTTATTCCGACAGCTATTTCGATATGGATTTCCACTCGAGCTCCGAAAGCAGAGTAACCGGAATGAATCGATCAATTAGCCATCATCTATTCTGAATGAATTGGAGATGGGTTCGTAGTCGACTTAATCAATGGAAACGCGAAGAAGGCGATCATTTCCACTAATCAAATTCACCTCTTGACAATGAACCTAAAACGTTTACCGGCGAACCTGTTCGAGACACCATTTTCTCTCTCATTTCCAAAGTATCTCATCACGATCATATACTATCTCAGATTCTAAACCTCATTCATCTGCTCGTCCGAACCGACAATCATCCCGGTGTAATAGAAGAAGTTAACGAACTTCGCGCATAAGTTGTAGTCTTGGAAAATATGGTGCAAAACGTACCAGCTTCATCCAAATCACCGGCACCAACAGTACCACCAACAACCCAAATTTCAATATCACATGCCTCAACATCTCAATCTATACCTCGAGTATAATCATCATTCTACATGACATTCTACATCAGTTATCTTCGTTCGACATGGTGATTATGTAATCTCTAATGTTTTAGAGATTATTTATTCTAGTTCCAACTGAAAACTAAATGAGTTTAATATCATGTTAACTCATTAAATTCATGATTACATTTGAAGAAAATATATATGTATATATGTTTTCATAAAGATTGTAATTAAAAATTCTTTTGTACAAACTGTTAATAATAAAAATATTTTAACTGGTAGGTAATACCCGAGGAATATTTAAATTTCACATTAATAAGTTACACTGTATATTCTTCGAATCTGATTCAACAGTTATTCACTATCCTATTTACAACCACCGGGATACTTATCCATTCACCAAAGAATAACTATTTTCATTCAAATTCAATTTCATATTTGAATTTTGACCTATCAGAATCCAACAAGTGGCATAATGAAGAAATAATGGACACAATAAAAATTGATTAGAAACAGACTAATTAACAATATTAAATTTTATTAAGAAACCACGCTAACAAAATCCTAGCTAACTGTTCCTAGCTAACTGTTAATTCCGTATTACATTTTATTTATTGCAATTTATATTCTCGCAATTTTATTTATTGTCATTTAATTTCTGTTATTTACTTTACGCACTTTATTTATCGTCATTTAATTTCTGTTATTTATTTTACGCACTTTAAATATCGGGACACGTATACAAGGTTTTGACATATCATATCGACACATCTATATATATTATTTGGAATCACCATAGACACTCTATATGCAGTAATGATCGAGTTCTCTATACAGGGTTGAGGTTGATTCTATAATAATATATATACTTTGAGTTGTGATCGAGTCTGAGACATGTACACGGGTCACGATACGTATTAATTAATTCAAATATTATATATTAAACTATATATGAATGATTGCACTGTCAACTGTGGACTATCGACTGTGGACTAATAACATTGGACAATTAAAATGAATTAAAATATTGAATATAACATATGAAACTAAACAATTCTTCAAGTTTGCCACTTGATTTCGTCTTAAACCTCATTTGTATCTTCACGATTACATTCTGCGTTCAAACCTTTCATGATTCTTGAAAACACCTCAATCGATAGGATGAATCAACCGCACTTCATCTACGGAAGGAAAGATTTATGCATATAGTTATGCACCTGAGAAACTCTCGGCAATTGAGTAAAAGTTCAACACGTAGCCGCGTCAGATCGTTTGGCATTTATTAACAAAAACAACTTTGCGATCCCTTTTCAAAATTAGCCAATTTTGTCACAGCTCCAACAAGTCAACTTCGACTTTTCGTACGAAACAACCTTATTATAACGTTTATATATACGTGTGCTCTTTTATTGTTACCAGGTAACCTTTCATATTCCATCATATTACCATCAGCGTTTAATCATCTAAAAACACAATTCTCCTGAAACCACCTCGGATTAATAACCGATGATTCAGATATCATAGCATTAAATGCAGAGGAAACAGAAAAATGGTAGATGGTCTAAACGGACAAAAGTTTGATGATAAAGAAAGGAGTGTTAGGAACGCTCGATAGAAAATTGGGTATTGAAAAACAGATTGAGTTACCCATGAAGGAGACCAAGGACAAATACAAGGACCAAATCCTATATTCAAAGGATTCAGGTAATTCTGGATCCGTTGAAATCTTTAGAGAATATCTTGCTCCGAAGTCATGTTAAAATCTTGCGGAAAATCTTTCTCCATCAACCGTCGAACTTAGAAATTCCAAAATATCATCATCAATATCTTTGATATTTCTGAGGATATTTTCATAAATATTCTCGTCCGAAATTATATACCTCTTCGTGCTTCCTGTGTATCAATATATTGGAAACATTCAATAGAAAATATAGTACCGAAAAGCAGATTATGCGAAACTATGAAGAAAGCCGTGGATAAATCACAAAGAATAAGTTTGACTTCAAAGAATCCAAATAATTCAATGTCTGCTAAAGTCTATAGTGAATAACTTGCTCCTTACTCTAAACCCTTGCAGACAATAGTTTCTATCATCCTCTGATCTTAGATATTCTGAGATATTATCGTACCTTTCATTATAAATATCCTCCATATTTCTGGAGATATTTTTATAACTATTCTTATCTGAAATCATTAATCTTTTTGTGCTATCAGTATTACATCATATAGAAACTGTTAGTTTCTATATTCTGTAAATTTTCAAGCTTAAAATATGAATGTTATTGTAGTAATGATGGGAACTGATGCATGAGTTAGTATAATATAATGACACTTGATCAACGTGATTATATTACAGTAAGTCATGCTGAGTTTCTAAATGAAACGTGATGATTCACAGATCATAACGTCATCATGTGCCATGTTACATAACTCTTTCATCCTACTTAACTCCGTAACAAATCAAGAAAATGTATTCTTGATGGTTCTATCTTCCGTGATGTTGATAAATTTGAAAATCAAATCGTGCTATCACGTTCCTTCATGCTTAGAACATTATAATCATTCGAAACTCTATATCTATAAATTCTGGACCATTATTCGCTTGACTTGAAGTCGGGAAGAGAAAACAAAAGCATAGAGCTTTGAAATATAAGGGAGAATATAAAGTCCGATAACAACACATAAATTACAAACCGTGTATATCAATGTTTATCGCAACATAAAGACACGGGAGAATTAAAAACATTATAATCCCGAGGGCGAAGTAGAAGAAAGCAGATTCCTCTGGTGGAAGTTGGAAAAGGAGAATGATTGTTGTGATAGTAAGGATGAGGACAAGGATCAGAACTGGATTAATCATTTTCAGAATCTTTTGGATGTATGAACTAAGAAAGAAAGTATAAGAATGGTGAGAATAATGGAAAGGAAGAGCTTAATTTATACTGGAAATATCAGACGTAGTAATCGGGGCAGATCACCGTATTTAATTAAAGAGATCTTAATTTCCATAAATTCCGAAGAATCAGATTTTATAGATCTTCAAGATTTTCTTTAAATCCCTTAAATTCCGGAATTCAACCAAGGCAATGTCAAAAGTTAAGACGCGCCTTATTTTCTAAATTCAAACCTGACTACGTCAAAAGTTAAAAACAAATCTTTGTTTCTCATTTCATCCTTTTGTGAATAGCTTCATTCGCACTCTTCGAATAATCGAATTATTTTTATCCATATTACTCAATGATGATAAAACTCAAGTTATCAACTCATATTCGTCAGGAAAACATATTTATTGTTAGCTATGACGACCTCACTCAAATTTCGGGACGAAATTTCTTTAACGGGTAGGTACTGTGATGACCCGGGAATTTTCGACCAAATTTAAACATAATCTTATATGATTCGACTCGATAAGCAAAGTCTATTAAACCGAGTCTCATTATGTTTGAACTATTTCATGATAACATTTGACCTTTAACTATTTCCGACGATTCACGAACCTTTAATTGTAACTAAGAATGTAAATATAAATAATTATATATAAAATTAATTATATTAGTATTAATGAACTATTAAGTAATTTTGTTATTATAAAAGATAACATTTAATAACTAAAGATTTTCATTTTGAATATATATAGTATATTGTATATAAATGATTCAAACATATTTTACCAACGTTATCAAAATATTAAATGTACAATGTTATACTTTGTAGTTAATTGTTTAATATACATAATTAATCATCTACTCAACATTTAAAACATGATTTTATATATATGGTAGTATACATATATACATAAATATAACTATATATATATGATTTTATACATAATTATTATATTATGTATATGTAGAAATTTATAATATATCTATGATGAAATAATGTACTATTTTAATAAATATATATAATACTTACATATATAAAAAATTTATATTTTTCATAATTACATACATAAGTATAATATAATTAGTATGTAAATAAATATTATAATATATTTATATTAAAATGCATAAATATATAATATTCAGTATATGTTACAATACATATTACATAATTATTAAATATTACATAATAATAGATGATATTAATAAATTAAATTTAAATACAAATATAGTTGTTGTAGTAATGTTATTTGTATCGTCAAATATCAATATTTGTATTCATAATATCACTTTATATCATATAAAGATGAAATTGGATGTATAAATTAGATTATTATTACTAATATTATTATTATCGATAAAATATTAATATTATCATAATTAGTATGGTATTATTATTATTATTATTATTATCATTTTTACAATTATTATTATCATTATTATTAATTTTATTAATATTATTAGATATTAATAGTATTGTTATTATATATTATTATTATTAATTAAAAAAAAACAGTAGGGATCTATATTATACGCGTGACCTCTGTATCCTTTATCTCTATTATTATTATTTTTTTTGTTTCTTTCCTGCTCCCAACTCGTGAACCTGTGTTGACATTTTCTCCATTTTTTATCAACCGATCTCTATTATTACAACATGATTATGTATAATTGCAAATCAAATAAAAAGGAAATCCAATGGGATTAAAGAGCACAGCGATATTTTTTTTTCTTCTTCTCTGCACGCTCCAATTTTTTTTTTCTCTTAATTCAATTTCGAATAAAGTTTCAAAATCTAAAAATGCAGAAAGGTTAGAAATCTTTCTTTGAATCTATCTGCAAAATCTCAACTCTCAAATCTTTATATCGATCTTGAATTTTGAAGTCAAAGTTTAGTTTTAAAAAAGTCAACAATTGTTCTTGAGATAAATTCGCGTTCGTGTATATGTTTCTGATCAAATTGACGATTCCGGTAGTTTTTATACATGTTTAGAAAACTATTTCGTGTTATAAACATTATCTATAATGTTATCTATTACGAAATCAATTTTTTTTGTTTTGTTCCAAGAACCGACGCTGCAGTAGGCCTTTAGTATTTTTTTTTTTTTATTTTAGAACCCAAATTATTTTTTTTTCTGTAATGTTTTGAAGCTTTAAAGGGAACCCCAATTTTTTTTTTTTTTTTTTTTTTGGTTATTGATGTTTTGTTGAATCCATGAGACTTGTGGAGAAGAAGAGGAATAGAAGAAAAACAGTTTATATATAAAATTTAAATTCGATATTAGTACAGAGAATCAGAATTGGTGGGATGGTCGAGAGTGTTTGCGTGTGAGCATGTGGTCACGAGATCGAGTCCAGAGGACGGTAGTTTCTTTTTTTTTTTTTGAAACTCTTTTCATGTGAGGTAGTTTTCTTTTCTAATTTTATTATTGTTATTATATATTAATTATTATTAGTATTATTATTATTATTGTGATTGTTTTGATTGTTATTGTTATTGTTATTATTAGTATCATACTTGTTATCATATTTGAAAGTATTATAGACATTACTATTATTATTATAATAGGTATTAATAATATTATTATTAGTAATGAACTTATCATTTTAGTATTTTATCATCATTAGGATTATGATTATGATTATCATTATTATTATTATGAAGGAAATAAAAATATATTATTATCATCAATATTAGAATTTGTACCGGTTTATAAATAATAGTATCATCAGTACATTTACAATTAATAATATCATATTTATCAGTATCATCATTAATATTTACTAGTATTATTATGATTATCATTTATCATTTTATAAATATTAGAACCCTTATTATTAACATAAGTATGGTATTAGTATTAATATTATTTTAGAGTTATTATTATTAGTATCATTAACAGTTATCATTTTCATTTTTTTTTGCTATTAGTATTATCATTATTAATAAAATTATTATTATTATTAGTAAATCATTATTATCTAAATTATTATTTTAAGAAATAAATCTTTTGTACACTATATATATACTTATGGTATATACTAGGATTGTATTAATAATTCACATAACAAACTAATAAAATTTCATAAATACAATACTAACCACAAATATATGTATATAAATATATTAATGTCACTATTTATATAAACGTAAATCATTATAGATATATATACATAAAATAGATATATATATATATATATATATATATATATATATATATATATATATATATATATATATATATATATATATAATATAACTTAAAATATAATATAAGTATACGTTTTAAAATAAAGGTTAGAATAAATTCTACAAAACTATAATATATAAATAATACATATTAATAAATGAAATTTTGTAACTTACATTATACGTATTAATATATACACAATTGATATAGGTTCGTGAATCTGAGGCCAACCCTGCATTGTTCAATGACGTCATATGTATTTTTACTACAAAATACAGTATCGTGAGTTTCATTTGCCTTTTTACCCTTTATATTTTTGGGCTGAGAATACATGCGCAACTTTTATAACTGTTTTACGAAATTGACACAAGTACGTGAAACTACATTCTATGGTTGGATTATCGAAGTCGAATATGCCCCTTTTTATTAAGTCTGGTAATCTAAGAATTAGGGAACAGACACCCTAATTGACGCGAATCCTAAAGATAGATCTATCGGGCCCAACAAGCCCCATCCAAAGTACCGGATGTTTTAGTACTTCGAAATTTATATCATGTCCGAAGGAGGATCCCGGAATGATGGGGATATTCTTATATATGCATATTGTTAATGTCGGTTACCAGGTGTTCAATCCATATGAATGATATTTTTGTCTCTATGCATGGGACGTATGTTTATGAGAAATGGAAATCTGAAATCTTGTGGTCTATTAAAATGATGGAAACGATTGTTTAAGTTAAACTAATGAACTCACCAACCTTTTGGTTGACACTTTAAAGCATGTTTATTCTCAGGTACGAAAGAAATCTTCCGCTGTGTATTTGCTCATTTTATAGATATTACTTGGAGTCATTCATGGCATATTTCAAAAGACGTTGCATTCGAGTCGTCGAGTTCATCAAGATTATTATCAAGTCAATTATAGTTGGATATATTATGAAATGGTATGCATGCCTGTCAACTTTCGATGTAATGAAAGTTTGTCTTTTCAAAAACGAATGCAATGTTTGTAAAATGTATCATATAGAGGTCAAGTACCTCGCGATGTAATCAACTGTTGTGAATCATTTATAATCGATATGGACTTCGTCCGGATGGATTAGGACGGGTCTTCACAATAGGATGCCGCAGTGCTCGACTTATGGGCGCGTTGTGACGACCCCGTCAAAACACTTAACGGATCCGTCAGTTGGTCCCACAGCTTGATCGGACTTAAATGAATTAAATAAACAAAGTTGCATTCTTTTATTTCAAAATGTTGCCCAAAAGGGAAACAAACCCAATTAAGTAGTTTAAAACAACCCAACATATTAATAATCCAAAAGTTGACACAAAACCTTGCCAACAAACCCACAATTTAAATTATCCAAAATAGAATGCGAACTTAAGTTTCATAAATAGTTTCATAAAATCTGCCCAAATGCATGCAGACTCTTCTAACGACAGCGGAAGCATCATATAACTCAAGTACCTGTGAAAACATGCAAGTAAACTGTCAACACAAAGGTTGAGTGAATTATAGGTTTAAATAAATAAGTAAACTTTAGACCACAAGATTTTAAAAAAAATGTTAGAAAACATTAAATATTATTCCATTATCAATGAGCCACCTGGTAACCACTTAACCCTTTATTTACCCTTGCCAAACACAATAAAAATATACACTTGGACAGTGTATCTACAACAAATTACGAAGTACTAAACATTCCAATTATAAATTGCTAGCGCGACTAGCTCGAAATGGGGTTGTCAAACCCGATAGATCTATCCGTAGGATTCGCGTTCACCGGTAGAAACCAATGATTACAGTTACCAGACTAGGGAATATTTTTGTCCAACTCACAATGAATAATTAAATTTAACTGTTACTTGTGTCTAAACGTAAATAAAAATCTGCATGTAATCACATCCCAAAAATATACTTTGAAAAGTATGTAAAAACGGGACTATAACTCACCTTAAATAGCAACTGAAGAAATCTCACAAACAAGCGAACAGCAAGTAGAGTAAAGTGATCAAGAAAGATCACAACGCCGACCTATAAATAAAGCAGGTCGAAATAAATAACTAACTTAGGCCAAGTCTTAGTATGATAGCTATTGTACATGTTGCAAGTAGGCATAGAACATTACTCATCAAGCATCGGTTTGATTGGAACAGCATAAGGACACACACTTTCTATTTTTAGAAAGTTTCTATTTTTAGCAGGTTTCCATTTTTGGAAAGTTTTCTATTTTTGGAAAGTTTCTATTTTTGGAAAGTTTCTATTTTTGGAAAGTCTCTATTTTTGGAAAGTTTCTATTTTTAGAAAGTTTTGAAGTTAGGAAAGTTTCCTTATTTAGCAAGTCAACAGAAGTCAACTGAAAGTCAAAGTCAACCGAAAGTCAACTCAAAAGTCAACCTTGGTCAAACATAGTCAACATTAATTTTAAAAGTGTAAGTTATAATAATAACATAGGTTATAATGTTATTTAAAGTCAAAAGTGTATAATAATGTCTTAACATAAGTTTAATTAAATAAAATGAATTATTAAAGTTAATATAAGTTGAAATGTTATAATTAGTATAACATAAGTATTTAATTAATTAATTAAATATCAATCATAATATAAATATTATTAATTTATAATAAATTTTAAATCATATCATAAGTATTATTAATTAATAATGAACTATTAATCATATCATAAGTTTCTAATTAAAATTATTAAATCATAAGTATTTAATAATTAAATCATAATTAAATAATAATTAAGTCTTATAATAATTAAATAATTATTTGATATTTATTATAAGTCTTTTAATAATTTCTCAAAAACAAATTTAATACTTATCATAAGTATTTTCCTTTAATAATAAAAGTATTATTAATCATAAGTTTAATTAAAATGTTAATTAAATTATAATTAATAATTAAATGATATAATAAATATTTATATAATAAGTTTTAAATAATAATAATTACTTCTTTTATCTAAAGTAATTTATTAATAATGAAGTCCATAAATTTTAACATAAGTTTAATCATTAACCATAAGTTTTAAGTTTAAAAGTTCGTCGGGTCGTATCTTGAGCCCCCGGGTGTCGGTTTCGGGCAAGCCACATATGCTACTTCACCTACTCAAACCACCCGACACAATTATGAACTCAAGAACACTCCAAGAACAGTCCCTAGGTCGTGGATATCAGCCATGACAACATTTGGGAAATCAATTTACTCAAAACAGTAATTCGGGCACAACGGGTGAACCGTGGCTCGGATTTAGGTGACCCGAACATGAAAATTCGTCTCACCATCAGTCCTAACCAAATGACACACCCTAAAGACACCAAGGATGGTCACAAAGTCGGACCCAACCTTGTTCATGCCAAGAACACCTTTCAATCTTTAACAAAAACCAAATTAAGCATATCTAGGGCTCCGGGAATCGAAACGACATGAATCCGGAGTCTAAAATTAATGTCTTGATGAGAGGAACTCATTTATGTACTTTATTTTAACATTCATATCAGTTACAAAGTCAGAAAACACGAATCAAACTGCTGTCCAGAATTTACAAACCGAAAACATATGCAAACGAGTAATTCTACGCATCCAAACAACATTACAACAACTAATATACATCATACTAATAATATAAACTCAAAATACAGAAATATAAATAAATATGAAAAGTTCTAGGGTTAGGGTTTATACCCAAATCGAGAATCAAAGAATATGGATGTGAAGAGAACGAAACAAGGAACGCGATTATGATCTTCAATTCTTAAATCAAGCAATAATTTTTGATGATGATGATGCTAGGGTTGGTGATGGCGACGGCAAAGGGAGAGGGAGAAGGAGGGTGAGAGCAAAATTTTAGAGGATTAGGTTTTTGATAAATTTGGAATTGTAAAAATAAAATGGGAAAAGGAAAAATCAAGGGAGTATACTCCCTCCCTTGGTTTCGGCCGATGGGGTCATGGGGGTGGGCTCTTCATGGCCCAAATTTGCTAAATGTGTAATTCCTTGTGGCCCGAAATCCCGAACGAAGCCCGAAACGCGAAAACACGCTTACGCGATTAAAAATCCGGAAAGATAACAAACGCGCGACGAAAAATAACTATAAATACACCTAATAATAATATGACCTTAAAATATCATATTTAAAATATTTAGGATTTAAAAATCCCGAAAGCTCGACCGTTGGTTTAAAAACCGAAAAGATTCGCCGGATGAAAATCCGCGAGACGTAGAAACGTGTAAATTAAAATATGAATACATATATTCACATAACACATAATAATTAATATATATATATATATATATATATATATATTATTACAAAAATAATAATATAGGTCATAGAAATGACGTGGCACACTAACAGTTAACGGTCGTTAAATAATTAACGGAAAAAGATAACGGAAAAAGTAGGGTCGTGACACGCGTGCTGTTGACATGATTGGCATGTCCTTACAATTTCTGTTGCGTCGCTGTGAATGGAGGGCCAGTAATACCCTATGCGCATCACTTTTGCGGAAATTGTTCTGTACCCAGAGTGTAAAGCACAAGAGCCTTCGTGAACTTCTCGAATCACCACTTTAGCTTGATTAGCTCCAATGTATAGTAGGCTCGGGCCTAAATAGGATTTCTTGTATAAAACACCTTCAATTAACGCATACATGGGAGCTTTCATGCGGATCTTTCACGCTTCTTTTTCATCTGCTGGGAGTTCACCATCAGTTAAGAATTTCACTAACGGTATCATCCAATTTGGGCTTTCCTTCATGATCGGTGCAACAGTTGATATCTCATCAATAGATTTTTCTGTTAACACTTCAACCCACACGTTTTTGCGCAGATGATTGAAAGCCAAAGCAGCCAATTTTCTCAGTGTGTCTGCCTTCTTGTTTTGCCCCCTGGGTACCTGCGTCAATCTAAAAACATCAAACTCATTTGCTAATTCATGCACCAGTTCCATGTACCACTGCATAGAGGCTTTATGCGCTTCAAACGATCCATTGACCTGGTTTGCGACCAACTGCGGGTCAACATACGCGTCCAAGTGCTTTATTCCGAGTTAATGTGCTATGCGCATCCCAGACAGTAATGCTTCATATTCATACTCATTATTAGTTGCAGTAAACGTGAACCGGAGTGCATAAGTGTGCTCCTCTCCATTGGGACTTGTGAGGACCAGTCCAGCGCCAGTTCGGGCCCACAAGCTCCATCTATATGTAGTTCCCAGACCTGATTCTTGTCACAGCCGATTGTAGTACTTTCTGCGAGTGCCTCTACTTCTCCCGTTGTTTCAGCCAGATAATCTACAAGTATCTGGCCTTTTACCGCCGTGCGTGAGGAGTAATTGATTTCATGCTCTCCCAATTCAATGGCCCATTTGGCCAATCTACCCGAAACCTCAGGCTTGTACAATACCTGTCACCACATGTTATCAGCTTATCACAATTAATTCAAGCGCGTATTTCGCGTCTTATAAGATTGTGTAAAAAAGAAGTTGGGATGCGCGTGCTCTAACGACCCGTCCTAATCCACAAGGACGAATACATTACATTTGGTTACATCGCGAGGTACTTGACCTCTATATGATACATTTTACAAACATTGCATTCATTTTTGAAAAGACAATCTTTCATTACATCGAAAGTTGACGGCATGCATACCTTTTTATAATATATCTAACTATAATTGACTTAATAATAATCTTGATGAACTCAACGACTCGAATGCAACGTCTTTTGAAATATGTCATGAATGACTCCAAGTAATGTCTCTAAAATGAGCAAGTGCATAGCGGAAGATTTCTTTCATACTTGAGAATAAAAATGCTTTCGAGTGTCAACCAAAAGATTGGTGAGTTCATTACTTTAACATAAATAATCATTTCTATCATTTTAATAGACCACAAGATTTTCATTTCCAGTTCTCATAAATGTACGTCCCATGCATAGAGACAAAAATAAGCATTCATATGGATTGAACACCTGGTAACCGACATTAACAATATGCATATAAGAATATCCCCATCATTCCGGGATCCTCCATCGGACATGATATAAATTTCGAAGTACTAAAGCATCCGGTACTTTGGATGGGGCTTGTTGGGCCCAATAGATCTATCTTTAGAGTTCGCGTCAATTAGGGTTTCTGTTCCCTAATTCTTAGATTACCAGACTATAAAGGGGCATATTCAGTTTCGATCATTCAACCATAGAACGTAATTTCGATTACTTGTGTCTATTTCGTAAAATAGTTATAAAAGCAGTGCATGTATTCTCAGCCCAAAAATATAAAGGGTAAAAAGGTAAATGAAACTCACGCATATAAATATTGTAAAACAGTTAATAAAGCATTTGCATGTATTCTCAGCCTAGAAATGTAAAGAGTAAAAGGGAGCAAATGAAACTCACGCATATAAATATTGTAAAACAGTTATTAAAATAGTGCATGTATTCTCAGCCCAAAAATGTAATGAGTAAAAGGGAGCAAATGAAACTCACTATAATGTATTTTGTAGTAAAAATACATATGACGACATTGAACAATGCAGGGTTGGCCTCGGATTCACGAACCTATATCATTCATATATCTATTAAGACATATACTTGTAATCGAACAAATATATTTATTTATATTATTATTAGTGATGTAATTTATATATATAGTAGACTAATAGGTTCATTATATATATTTTCATTATATATATAGATATATTAGTATAGTTAAGTTATGTGTATTAAATATATATTTATATATAAAATCTTTATTTTTATGTTTATAATTTTAATAACGTCTTTAAAACTTTTATTTTTCATAATCGTAATTATTTTAATAATAATGGCATAGATAATACTGATATCAATAATAATGATAGTTTTAGTAAAAATAATACTAATAATAATAATGGTAATTTTTAATAGTTTTAATAGAAATTTTCAGTAATTATACAATATCACTAATATTAATGTTTAAATGATAAGTCTATTAATGATACTTTATAATATTAATAATAATGATGATAATACTAATAATAATACATATATGGATGATAATAATAACACTAACAATTATAAAATGTTACAAGTACTAATATTAATGAAAATAATAATAATTTGTATCATTCTCATAATAATAATAATAATCATAATCATAATTATAATAATAAATTATAGTCTTTATAATAATACTTGTATTAGTAATAATAAGTGTTCTAAAAATAACCATAATAATAATAATCACAATACTAATAATAATAATAATAATTTTGGTAATGAAATCTACCTTCCAAAGCCTTTCTAAAAAAATATGCCCTGAACCGGGTTTGAACTAGAGACCTCCCGCTCACCCGCAAACACACTTAACCATTCCCTCTGTCTTGTTTATCTGATTTATAAGGCAACCCAAACTATATATCTAGTATTTCATTTAGCCATGTTCATCATCTTCTTCACCAAGTTTAAAATCAAACGGGGGCAAAAACTCAACAACAATCGAACGAGTTTTCATTTATGACTTGTAAACAACATGAAACAAAAAAAAATGTGTTCATGATATAAAAAAAATGAGAAAAAAAACAAAAAAAAATCCTACTGCTTGCTGGTAGCTAGAAAAAAAAATTTTGTTTTCAATTTTGAGTTCGTTTTTGGACAATCTTTACAACATGAAACATGTTTCAAATCATTCCTAAAATCTATCAAAATCATCAATTGAACTTAAAACATCAAAACAAGCTCTAATTTCTCCAAGAACAAAACAGTTGACTTTTGACAATTTAACTTTGACTCGCAAATTCGAATTCGTTATTAAGAATTGGAACTTTTGATTTTGCAGGAAGTTTAAGTAAATGATTCCTAACAACTCTGCATTTTTAGTTTTTGAAATTTGTTTCGAATTTACGTTAGTGTATATTACTGTGAAGAACTCAAGAACTCAAAAATTGATTTTTAGATTAAGAGTGTTATAGGTTATGATTACAACATGAATTGTGTTGCAAATCATTCCTATAATCTTTATGGATCATCAAATTAACTGGAGATATCAAAACAAACTCGAATTTGATTCAAGAACACTTAGTTGACTTTGAAAACCAAAACTTTAACTCTCAAATTAGAAATTGATAGAAAGAATTGAAGATTGAAAACTTACAGATAGTTTAGATAGACGATTCCTAACAAGACTGCATTATTACATATTGGAAATTCATTCGAAATCAAAATATGGTGAAAAAGATGAATGTACAGAGTGTCGAGCTTATTTTTAGTTTTCTATCTTTCTCAAATGCATATATCTATATAAGAAATAAATTTTATTCTGTAATGTACCTTGAAATTGACAGATAACAAATTGTAGACAAGAAACAAAAATTGATAAAGGTTGAGAGTGATCTGCAACTGATTTTGGAAACTGTCTGTGTACTATCCTTTTTTATATATCATTAATATTAATATTAATAATTAATAAATATAAATATATATATTAATAATAATAATTCTTTTAATATTATTAATACAAATGATAATAGTATTATAAATAACAAGAATGATGATATTTATTAATCATAATGTTTATAATAATAATATTAATATTAATAATAACATTAATGATAATAATAATACTAATAATACTAATATTAATATTAGTATTGAAAATAACAATAATATTACTAATACAACTAATTCTTAACTTGTAATTACATTTAATATACTAACCTTGCATATTATTAATTATGTAATACTTATTTTATATAATAACACATTTAAATATTTAATATATATATATATATATATATATATATATATATATATATATATATATATATATATATATATATATATATATATATATATATATACACATATTTATTTACACACAATCGTTCGTGAATCATCGGACATAGTCGAAGGGTAAATGTTCTCCATGTAAACAGTTCAAAAATTCTGATACTCACATTACAGACTTTGCTTATCGTGTCGAAATCATATAAAGATTAAGTTTAAATTTAGTCAGAAATTCCCGGGTCGTCACAGTACCTACCCGTTAAAGAAATTTCGTCCCGAAATTTGAGTGAGGTGGTCATGGCTAACAATAAAAATGTTTTCATGACGAATATGAGTTGATAAATAGAGTTTTATCGTCATTGAGTAATATGGAAAAAACAATTCGTTTAGGTGAAGTGTACGAGTGAAGCTATCATAAAATAGTGAAATGAGAAAGACAAGTTTCATCATAACTTTTGACTAGTCATGGTTGAATTTCAGAATTCAAGGGATTTAAAAGAAAATCTTAGAAATCTATAAGATCTGATTCTTCGAGGTTTAAGGAAATTAGGATCTCTTTAATTATATGCGATGATCTATTTCAATTGCCCTGTTGGATATTTTTACTATATATCCACCCTCTTTGTTTTCATATTTCTACAGCTCCCAACTTCTGTTCTTCCTCCCTCAATTCCTACTTTAAAACATTCGTCAATATGCTTCATCCGGTTCTGATTCTTTATATACTCTTAACTTTCATATCTGTTATTCTTCTTTTTCATCTACCACCGGAGGATTTTATTTACTTTTTATCATTACCTTGGGGTTATAGTATTTTTAATTCTCCCGTGCCTTTACGTTGTAATACGTATTGATATGTACGGTTTGTAATTTACGTGTTGTTGTCGAGTTTCACATTTTCTTACATATTTAAAGATTCCATACTTTCGTCTCCTCTTCTCGACTTCAAGTCAAGCGAATAATGGTCTAGAATTTGTAGGTATGGATTTCGAAATGAGCATAGTTAATGTTCTAAGAAGGAATTTGTAATGGCACGATCTTGATTTGTCAAATTACCAGAATACCTCAGAAAAGACCGAATCATCAAGAAAAATATTTTCTTGATATGTTTAGAGGTTAAGTAGAATACAAGAGTCGTGTAACATGGCACATGATGATGTCATGATCTGTGAATCATCACGTTCCATTTAGAAACTCAGCATGGTTTACTGTAATATAATCACATTGATCAAATGTCATTATATTATACTAACTCATGCTTCAGTTCCCAACACTACTTCAAAATCATTTATATTTTATACTCGAAGGTTTTAGAATTTAGAAACTAAAATAGTTTCTTTTATGATATAACACAGATAACACGAAGAGATAACCAATTTCGGATAAGAAGAGTTATGAAAATATCCTCAAAAATATCAAAGATATTTATGATGATATTTTCAGAATTTCTAAGATCGAAGGTTGATGAAGAAAGATTTTTCACAAGATTTAATATGAGTATAGAGCAAGGTTTTCTCTAAAGATTTCATTGGATACAGAATTATCTGGATTCTTTGAATATAGGGTTTGGTCCTTGTATTTGTCCTTGGCCTCCTTCATGGTTAGCTCAATCCGTTTTCCAGTTCCAACTTTTCTGAGCTTTTCCAACATGCTATTCTTTATTATCAAACTTCTGGCTGTTAAAATCATCCACAGTTTTTGTTGCTTCATTCAACTTTTCAAAATTCAGAGCATTAATTCACAGACTAGGTGCTTTTCAGAATTTCAGAATGGAAGATCATAGTTCTAAGAGATAAATGTTATATGGATACATATAACTGTTGATGTGGAAACGTTGCGAGACTCAAAATACAGATTTGCTGATTTCCGGTAATTGGTATGGCAATTCTTGTTACAGGATGCGGATGAGTACATGATGAGACTTCAATAGATAAATATAGTGATTTGTCGGAGAGATTTAAGCCAAGGAGCAACGAGGTTGCTGGTACGTCTGCTGGTAATATGATGGAATATAAAAGGTTCCCCGGTAACAATAAAAGAGCACGCATATATATCAAGGTTATAATAAGGTTGTTTAGAACGAAAATTCGAAGTTGACTTGTTGAAGCTGTGACAAATTTGGCTATTTTGGAAAGGGATTGTAAAGTTATTTTCAGTAATAACAACGCCAAAGAAGCTAGTACAGATACGTTTTAAACATTTACTCGGGTTCCAAGTGTTTTCAGGTGCATAACTATATGCATCAATATTTTCTTCCGTAGATGAAGTGCGGTTGGTTCATCCTCTCGATTGAGGTATTTCCAAAAATCATGAAAGGTTTGAACACATATTGGAATCGTCAAGATACAAATGAACTTTAAGATGAAATCAAGTGGCAACTTGAAGAATTGTTTAGTTTCATATGTTATAGTCAATATTTTAATTCATTTTAATTGTCCAATGTTGGTAGTCCACAGTTGATTGTCCACAGTTAGCAATTCAATAATTCATATATAGTTTAATATGTAATATTCGAATTAATTAATACGTATCGTGACCCGTATTCGTCTCAGACTCGATCACAACTCAAACTATATATATTATTGTAGAATCAACCTCAACCCTGTATAGCTAACTCCTAGCATTACTGCATATAGAGTGTCTATGGTTATTCCAAATAATATATATAGATGCGTCGATATGATATGTCAAAACCTTGTATACGTGTCCCGATATTTAAAGTGCGTAAAAATAAATAACAGAAAATTAAATGACGATAAATAAAGTGCGTAAAGTAAATAACAGAAATTAAATGACGATAAATAAAATTGCGAGAATGTAAATTGCGATAACTAAATTGCGATAAATAAATTGTAATACGGAATTAACAGTTAGCTAGGAACAGTTAGCTAGGATTTCGTTAGCGTGAATTCTTAATAGAATTTCTCATAGTTAATTCGTTTTTTTCTAACAAATTTTATTTTTGTTCAATGTTTTCTCCATTATGCCACTTGTTGGATTCTTATAGATCAAAATCCAAATATGAAATTGAATTAAAATAGTTATTCTGCGGTGAAGAGACACGTATATCGGTGAGTGTAAATAGGATAGTAAATGACTGCTGAATCAGCTTTGACGAATGTACAGTGTAACTTATTAAGGTGAAATCTAAATATTCCTCGAGTATTACCTACCCGTTATAATATTTTCACCATTGACAGTTTGTACAAAAGAATTTTTAATTACAATCTTTATGAAAACATATATACATATATATTTTCTTCAGATGTAATCATGGATTTAATGAGTCAATATGATATCAAACTCATTTAATTTACCGTTAGAGCAAGAACATATAATCTCTAAAACATTAGAGATTACATAATCGCCATGTCAAACGAAGATAAATGATGTAGAACGATTCGCAGATTGATGATTATGCTCGAGGTAAATAATGAGATGTTGAGGTGTGTGATGTTGAACTTGGGTTGTTGGTGGTACTGGTGTTGCCGGTGCTGTTGCTGAAACTGGTAGGTTTTGCACTACGTTTTCCAAATTGATTACTCGATCGCGAAGTTCGTTGACTTATTCTATTATTTCGGTATGATTGTCGGTCGAAACGAATGGCTGAATAAGGTTTAGAATTGTGGATAGAATATAATCGTGATGAGCTACCCTGGAAATGAGGCTGAAAATGGTGTTTCGGATAGGTTCGCTAGTAAGTGCTTCAGGTTCCTTGCCAAGTGGGAAATTTGGTTGGTGGAAAGGATCGCCTTCTTCGCGTCTCCATTGATTAAGTCGACTACGAATACATCAGATGAATTGGGGATGGCTGATTGATTGATTCATTCTGGTGACACCGCTTTCGGAGCTTAGGTGAATGTCCATGTAGGAATAACTGTTGGACTAACTATCGGAATAGCTATCAAAATCTGAGGGACTCGAACTGGTTGAGGGATTCATCTCGTACGATTAGATGAGGATTTTCGATAAGAAATAGATTATATGATGTAGATTAGTACCCTGCAATATATAATTTACATATGCATATATAGTACTAAAATCCCATAAGTTACGGAGGAATCTACGGAAGCTGTCAGGTAAAGGTAACAATAACAGATACGCTAAGATATGAATTTATCTATACACTGTCTATGCAATAGAGGCAGCAAGATGTGTCTAGACTTTAAGGATGATAAGCAAATAATTTTTCGACACTAAATGATAAGCAAAACTTTTGACATGCAGACACGGTCGAAGTCCAGACTCACTAATGCATCTAAACAACTATCAGTTAGACACACTAATGCAAGACCTGGTTCACTAAGACCACCACTCTGATACCAACTCTAACGACCCGTCCTAATCCACAAGGACGAATACATTACATTTGGTTACATCGCGAGGTACTTGACCTCTATATGATACATTTTACAAACATTGCATTCGTTTTTGAAAAGACAATCTTTCATTACATCGAAAGTTGACGGCATGCATACCATTTTAAAATATATCTAACTATAATTGACTTAATAATAATCTTGATGAACTCAACGACTCGAATGCAACGTCTTTTGAAATATGTCATGAATGACTCCAAGTAATGTCTCTAAAATGAGCAAGTGCATAGCGGAAGATTTCTTTCATACCTGAGAATAAACATGCTTTCGAGTGTCAACCAAAAGGTTGGTGAGTTCATTAGTTTAACATAAATAATCATTTCTATCATTTTAATAGACCACAAGATTTTCATTTCCAGTTCTCATAAATGTACGTCCCATGCATAGAGACAAAAATAATCATTCATATGGATTGAACACCCGGTAACCGACATTAACAATATGCATATAAGAATATCCCCATCATTCCGGGATCCTCCATCGGACATGATATAAATTTCAAAGTACTAAAGCATCCGGTACTTTGGATGGGGCTTGTTGTGCCCGATAGATCTATCTTTAGAGTTCGCGTCAATTAGGGTTTCTGTTCCCTAATTCTTAGATTACCAGATAATAAAGGGGCATATTCAGTTTCGATCATTCAACCATAGAACGTAATTTTGATTACTTGTGTCTATTTCGTAAAACAGTTATAAAAGCAGTGCATGTATTCTCAGCCCAAAAATATAAAGGGTAAAAAGGTAAATGAAACTCACGCATATAAATATTGTAAAACAGTTAATAAAGCATTTGCATGTATTCTCAGCCTAGAAATGTAAAGAGTAAAAGGGAGCAAATGAAACTCACGCATATAAATATTGTAAAACAGTTATTAAAACAGTGCATGTATTCTCAGCCCAAAAATGTAATGAGTAAAAGGGAGCAAATGAAACTCACTATAATGTATTTTGTAGTAAAAATACATATGACGACATTGAAGAATGCAGGGTTGGCCTCGGATTCACGAACCTATATCATTCATATATCTATTAAGACATATACTTGTAATCGAACAAATATATTTATTTATATTATTATTAGTGATGTAATTTATATATATATATTAGACTAATAGGTTCATTATATATATTTTCATTATATATATAGATATATTAGTATAGTTAAGTTATGTGTATTAAATATATATTTATATATAAAATCTTTATTTTTATGTTTATAATTTTAATAACGTCTTTAAAACTTTTATTTTTCATAATCGTAATTATTTTAATAATAATGGCATAGATAATACTGATATCAATAATAATGATAGTTTTAGTAAAAATAATACTAATAATAATAATGGTAATTTTTAATAGTTTTAATAGAAATTTTCACTAATTATACAATATCACTAATATTAATGTTTAAATGATACGTATATTAATGATACTTTGTAATATTAATAATAATGATGATAATACTAATAATAATACCTATATTGCTGATAATAATAACACTAACAATTATAAAATGTTACAAGTACTAATATTAATGAAAATAATAATAATTTGTATCATTCTCATAATAATAATAATAATCATAATCATAATTATAATAATAAATTATAGTCTTTATAATAATACTTGTATTAGTAATAATAAGTGTTCTAAAAATAACCATAATAATAATAATCACAATACTAATAATAATAATAATTTTGGTAATGAAATCTACCTTCCAAAGCCTTTCTAAAAAAATATAATAATAATAATAATCACAATACTAATAATAATAATAATTTTGGTAATGAAATCTACCTTCCAAAGCCTTTCTAAAAAAATATGCCCTGAACCGGGTTTGAACTAGAGACCTCCTGCTCACCCGCAAACACACTTAACCATTCCCTCTGTCTTGTTTATCTGATTTATAAGGCAACCCAAACTATATATCTAGTATTTCATTTAGCCATGTTCATCATCTTCTTCACCAAGTTTAAAATCAAACGGGGGCAAAAACTCAACAACAATCGAACGGGTTTTCATTTATGACTTGTAAACAATATGAAACAAAAAAAAATGTGTTCATGATATAAAAAAAAATGAGAAAAAAAACAAAAAAATATCCTACTGCTTGCGCGTAGCTAGAAAAAAAAAAATTTTGTTTTCAATTTTGAGTTCGTTTTTGGACAATTTTTACAACATGAAACATGTTTCAAATCATTCCTAAAATCTATCAAAATCATCAATTGAACTTAAAACATCAAAACAAGCTCTAATTTCTCCAAGAACAAAACAGTTGACTTTTGACAATTTAACTTTGACTCGCAAATTCGAATTCGTTATTAAGAATTGAAACTTTTGATTTTGCAGGAAGTTTAAGTAAATGATTCCTAACAAATCTGCATTTTTAGTTTTTGAAATTTGTTTCGAATTTACGTTAGTGTATATTACTGTGAAGAACTCAAGAACTCAAAAATTGATTTTTAGATTAAGAGTGTTATAGGTTATGATTACAACATGAATTGTGTTGCAAATCATTCCTATAATCTTTATGGATCATCAAATTAACTGGAGATATCAAAACAAACTCGAATTTGATTCAAGAACACTTAGTTGACTTTGAAAACCAAAACTTTGACCCTCAAATTAGAAATTGATAGAAAGAATTGAAGATTGAAAACTTACAGATAGTTTAGATAGACGATTCCTAACAAAACTGCATTATTACATTTTGGAAATTCATTCGAAATCAAAATATGGTGAAAAAGATGAATGTACAGAGTGTCGAGCTTATTTTTGGTTTTCTATCTTTCTCAAATGCATATATCTATATAAGAAATAAATTTTTTTCTGTAATGTACCTTGAAATTGACAGATAACAAATTGTAGACAAGAAACAAAAATTGATAAAGGTTGAGAGTGATCTGCAACTGATTTTGGAAACTGTCTGTGTACTATCCTTTTTTATATATCATTAATATTAATATTAATAATTAATAAATATAAATATATATATATATTAATAATAATAATTCTTTTAATATTATTAATACAAATAATAATAGTATTATAAATAACAAGAATGATGATATTTGTTAATCATAATTTTTATAATAATAATATTAATATTAATAATAACATTAATGATAATAATAATACTAATAATACTAATATTAATATTAGTATTGAAAATAACAATAATATTACTAATACAACTAATTCTTAACTTGTAATTACATTTAATATACTAACCTTGCATATTATTAATTATGTAATACTTATTTTATATAATAACACATTTAAATATTTAATATATATATATATATACATATATATATATATATATATATATATATATATATATATATATATATATATATATATATATATATATATTTACATATTTATTTACACACAATCGTTCGTGAATCATCGGACATAGTCGAAGGGTAAATGTTATCCATGTAAACAGTTCAAATATTCTGATACTCACATTACAGACTTTGGTTATCGTGTCGAAATCATATAAAGATTAAGTTTAAATTTAGTCAGAAATTCCCGGGTCGTCACACGTGCCACGACTTATACCTGTCTTATCGGTTGATCGGTTAACACCACTATTGGATGCTCTTGGAAGTACCTGCACAACCGACGAGTTGTGTGCACTAGCGCATATATGAGCTTTTCAATAGGTGGGTAGTTAACTTCACTGCCGCTAAGTGCTTTGCTAACAAATTATACAGGCATTTGTACTTGTGCCAAAATAGTGGGAAATACACAGTAAGCATTACATTCAATATCTATTCCAAGTCTCAACATGAGACATACTTGCCCCATATCTGCGACAAGAACGGAACTGATTGCTTCCTTTGAAGTCACAAGTTACAGCATCAATGTCTCTCCCGCTATTGGCGCGGTCAGGGTAGGCAGCTCCCTCAGGAGCGACTTCATCTCGACGAAAGATTTCTCGACTGTTTGACTTTTTCAATGAATTCTTAAGAGTCTGAAAAAAGGTAGTGACCGCTCCGCGACCTTTGACAGAAACCTAGTTAGCGCGGTCAACTTGTCTTTCAAACTTTGCACTTCTTTCCTTGATTTTGGGGAGTTCGTGCGTTCTACAGCCTCAATTTTCTTGGGATTAGCCTTGATCCCTCTTGGCGTCACTATATGTCCCAAAAATTTGCCCTCCGCCTCCCCAAAACTGCATTTTATAGGATTAAGCTTTATGTTGATTTTTCGCAGAGAGTTGAACGTGTCTAGGATATCAGCCAATAGTTGTACTTCTGTATTGCTTTTGATGACTAAATCATCTACGTAAGCCTCAATATTTCTACCGATTTGATCCTTGAACGCCAAATCCACTACCCTCTGGTATGTTGCCCTCGCATTCTTTAATCCGAAGGGCATTTTCATGTAGCAATAAATACCCTGATTGGTGTGGAATGCGATTTTATCTTCATTCCCTTTTGCCATCTGAATCTGGTGATACCCCTTATACGCATCCAAAAAGCATTTGAACCTGAAACCGGAAAGAGTTTCAACTTTCCAGTCAATCTCAGGCAAAGGATAATTGTCCTTAGGGCAAGCCTTGTTAATATCCTTAAAATCGACGCACATGCGCCACGAGCCATCTCCTTTTTTTAACCAAAACAGGATTCGCGACCCAATTCTGATACCACACCTCTCTAAGAATGTTCACATGAACCAGCTTGTCTACCTCCAACCTTAACCATTCGCTTCTTTCAGGTGCCATTGTGCGCTTCCTTTGGCGCACTGGAGTTAAGTTCAGATTCACGTTTAGCTTATGCTCAGTGATGTTTCGTGGTACCCTAGTCATATATTCCTCACACCACACAAAAATATCCATGTTTGCTACCAATATGTCACGCAGCTGAACTTTGATTTCATCTGAGAGGTTGCCCCCAACTTGAATTCGTTTGTCAGGGTATTTCAGAATAACAAGGATAGAACTGTTTTGTATCTGTTCTTCATCTGTAAGCAATGGTTTAGGCAGTGTTACCGAGGCGCATAGCGCTCTTCCAGACTCCATCCATACAGTAGCAATACCTTGCTTAGTAGGAAACTTGATCATGCCGTGAACAGTGGAGGGTACTGCACCAAATTTCTGCAAAGTAACTCGCCCCAGGAGCGCGTTATAACATGAATAAGAACGTACCACACAGAATTCAACACGGACAGCTCGTATGCGGGTCGAGTCATTATCATCAACCAGTTCTAGTTCAAGCTCGATGCACCCCAAAGGCTATGCCGATTTTCCTGAGAACCCCGACAAAACGGTTGTGGGTGCCCGCATCTTGGACTTGATTGTTGCTGGTAGCTACCTGAAGCAGTATTCATACATTACGTCGACATTGCTGCCCGTGTTGACATTTAACCGTCACACATTGTACCCACAGTCAGTGATACGACCTTTAATGATTATGGGCGCATGTGAAGGATTAATTGTTTGCATTGGATGGAAGATAATAGCTTCCGCCTCCCATTCCTCCAATTGCTCGGCTTTGCGCCTCTGACCAGAACGCCAAGCATACACCATATTTATTATTTTGTAAGAGTTTTTGTCGCCGCCCTTCTTTTGGTTTGGTGCAGCCTTCTCTGATTGATTTCCCTGAGATGCAGTTCCCTACTTTTTCACGGGTTTTAGGTGATTAAGCTCACCCCTTTTCAGACATTCGATCACTTTTTCGATAAAATATTTGCAACGATCAATCTCGTGTCCATAATCACCATGAAATTCACAAAATTTCCACTTGTCTCTCCTAGCATATTATGACATTTTCGCAGGAGCTGAGAATGACAGACAAATTCGTTCAGTAGCTAGGATTTCCTTCGGTGTTTTAGTCAGCTCGCGCATGATCGCAAAGTCTTGACTTGGAAAGTGACCATTCCCTTAATCAGAATTGCTTGACTTCTGAAACTTGTTGTATTTCGATGATGCGGAGCCCTGGCTATAATTGTCACCCTTGCACTTCGATCCCCCTGCTTGACTGCGATAAGAATCGTCGTCTTTGTTACGTCTGCTATCGGGATTTTTCCCACTATTCCTAGTGGTATCTTCCCTCGCATTGCCCTGGCTAAAGTATCAGGGACCTTCATGCGCAAGAGCTGCCATAAGGCAAGATGTCGCTCTCTACACAACCCGTGTATTAAACTAGACACTTTTTGGCTTTCGGGGAGGCCAGCCATTTTAGCGACCTCTTTGGTGTACCGGTCTATGAACTGCCCAAGAGATTCTCTTGTACCTTACCTGATATCATGGCATTCAACATGCGTCCTTTTGCGGGCGTGCATGTTGTGGAAGTTTATTAGGAAGCGCACTCGAAGATCATTATAGGGGGTAACAAGCGGTGGTGGCAGATTACTAAACCACTCCCTTGCGACTCCCTGCAACAAAGTCTGAAATGCACTTGGTTTCATCATTCCAAGCCTGAGCGCGCGCTGTTCCTTCATACCTTTGTAAGAAATTATCTAGATCTGTCGTGCCATCATACCATCCCATAGTCAAAGGAATGATAGGAGGAGATTCGGGCACGTAATTAGCAATATGGGGTGCAAACTTTTCATTAGCTGGCACAACCTCCATGAAGGGTTTTACCTTTCGCCCCATTATTCCTGCATAGAAATTGTCTAACACCTCCCCGCCTTTGTCTGGCACCGTAAACGCCTGCGCATATTTTTCTGGCGCAGCTTGAGCCAGTATGGCAAGAAGATCTTCTTGTCTCTTATTTTTGCTTTCCTCCGTAGAATTGGTAGTGTACCCTGAAGGTGCACTTGGTGAAAGCAAATATGATAACCTCGGAATGGGCGAGGACATGCACTTTCTTTGTATTTTCTCCAAGGGAGTGCGATCATTGGTCGGACAACCAACATCGATGTTCTGCCCTGCTAAATACTCGCATGAACTCGCAGGTGTCATTACTGGCCGAGTATGAACCGTTGACTTTGGCGTAGAGTATATGGGAACTGGCCCCAGTGTAGAGAGAAAGACCTCTTCCTCATACTTATCCTCTTCATCATCTTCGTCACCCGGTGCCCAATACTCAGTCATTGTTTGTGACATCAGTGGCCGCGACACCGTGGGAGTAGCAGTTGATGATGTTTTCGACTTTTCTGGGAGCTTTACTGCTCCAGAGTTTGGAGTATAGCTTGTGTCAGGAGTCTTGTCTAGGTTTGCTTGTTTTGATCCCATAACATCAGAACCCTAAGAACGAGACGACTGATTGCTACCAGACTGTAACATCCGTGTTACATCCGTCCCACATCGGTTGGAGAGGGGAACGAAGCATGCCTTATAAGGGTGTGGAGACCTTTCCTAGCATGACGCTTTTTGGTACCACAAGCACAGCAGATCTCATGAGAACTCTGCAGTTAAGCGTGATCAGGCAAGGGCACTACCAGGATGGGTGACCTCCTGGGAAAGTGTTCGTCGTGTGTGGTCGCTAAGAAAAATCCGTGAGCAACCTATGGGGGAGACAAGGGTACGTCCCTATCTCTGCAAAGCGGACAATATCATGCTACGGGGAACGTTAACCTGGGGTGTCACAGATGGTATCAGATCCAGGCCCCGGATTAAACGTGCACAGCGAGGACGCTGTGTCCCATTAGGGGGGAGGATTGTAACATCCGTGTTACATCCGTCCCACATCGGTTGGAGAGGGGAATGAAGCATGCCTTATAAGGGTGTGGAGACCTTTCCTAGCATGACGCGTTTTGGGACCACAAGCACAGCAGATCTCATGAGAACTCTGCAGTTAAGCGTGCTCAGGCAAGGGCACTACCAGGATGGGTGACCTCCTGGGAAAGTGTTCGTCGTGTGTGGTCGCTAAGAAAAATCCGTGAGCAACCTACGGGGGAGACAAGGGTACGTCCCTATCTCTGCAAAGCGGACAATATCATGCTACGGGGAACGTTAACCTGGGGTATCACAGAATTTCTGTTATTTACTTTTACGCACTTTAAATAACGGGACACGTATACAAGGTTTCGACATATCATATTAACCCATCTATAAATATATCTTGGAACAACCATAGACACTCTATATGCAAATGACGGAGTTAGCTATACAGGGTTGAGGTTGATTCCAAAATATATATATATAGTTTGAGTTGTGATCAATACTGAGACCGGTACACGGGTCACGATACATATTAATTAATTTGAATATTATATATTAAACTATATATGAATCATTGGACTATTGGACTATTGGACTGTTGGACTACTAACTTTGGACAATTAAAATGAATTAAAATATTGATTATAACATATGAAACTAAACAATTCTTCAAGTTGCCACTTGATTTCATCTTAGACCTCATTTGAATCTTGACGATTCCAATCCATGTTCAAATCTTTCATGATTCTTGAAAACACCTCAATCAAGAGAATGAACCAACTGCATCTCATATACGGAAGAAAAGACTTATGCATATAGTTATGCACCTGAAAAACTCTCGGAAACTGAGTAAACGTTTAACACGTATCTGCACTAGCTCCTTTGGCGATGTTACTACCGAAAATCACTTTACAATACCTTTTTAAAGTAGCAAATTTTGTCACAGCTCCGGCAAGTCAACTCCGACTTTTCATCCGAAACAACCTTATTATAACCTTGATATATATGTGTACTCTTTATTGTTACTGGGGAACCTTTTATATTCCACCATATTACCATCAGCGTTTAATCATCTAAAAACACAATTCTCCTGAAACCACCTCGGTTTGATAACCGATGACCCAGATCCGTTAACTTTGAAAATGCTGACGAAGTAGCATGTTTTAAATGGTCATGATGGCCAAAAGTTGATGATAAAGAAGGAAGTGTTAGGAACGCTTGATAGAAAATTTGGTACTGAAAAACGGATTGAGCAAACCATGAAGGAGACCAAGGACAAATACAGGGACCAAACCCTATTTTCAAAAGAATCCAGGTAATTCTGAATTCACCGAAATCTTTAGAGAATATCTTGTTCCGAAGTCACGTTAAAATCTTGCGGAAAATTTTTCCATATCCACTTTCGAACTTAGAAATTCCAAAATATCATCATAAATATCTTCGATATTTCTGAGGATATTTTCATAAATATTCTTGTCCGAGATTATCTATCTCTTTGTGCTATCTGTGTTACATCCTAAAAGAAACTATTTTAGTTTCTATATTCTTTAAAATTCAAGTTAAATTATGAATGATTTCCTAGAGAAGTGTTGGGAATTAAAGCATGAGTTAGTATAATATAATGACACTTGGCTAACGTGATTATATTACAGTAAGTCATGCTAAAATTTTAATGGAACGTGATGATTCACAGATCATACCATCATCATGTGCCATGTTACACGACTCTTTCATTCTATTTAATCTCTAAGCATATCACAGAAATATTTCCTTGATATTTCTGTTTTTTCGTAATTCCAACAGTTTGCTAATAAATCGTGCTATTACGTTTTCTTCCGATTAGAAGATTTTCTTTAAATTCCTTGAATTCCTGAAATCTACCATGACTACGTCAAAAGTTAAGACGAATCTTTGATTTCCTCATCTCACTCTTTTGTGACAGCTTCATTCGTACACTTAATCGAATCGTTACATCTATAATAATCAATAATGATAAAACTCTATTTATCAACTCATATTCATCATAAAAACAATTTTATTGTTAGCCATGACGACCTCACTCAAATTTCGGGACGAAATTTATTTAACGGGTAGGTACTGTCACGACCGAAAAAATTTTGACTAATTTTAAACCAAATTCTCGATACGATGTAATATTCTTGACACGATAAGAGAAATCTGTTAGGTTTAGTCTCAAAAATTTTGAATCGATTCATATATTCATTTGACCTTCGACTGCTCTCGACGATTCACGAATAATTATTTGTAAATAGATACATATATATGTGTGTGTATATAAATACTACTTGAAAATATATAAAATAGTATTTGTTTAAGAATATATAATATATATATATATATATATATATATATATATATATATATATCTATGTGATAAAACTTGTTATTTAAAACTGATTATATATATAGAGAGAGAATGGAAAATGAATGATTACGAGCTTAATTGGCAAATGTCGGTAACACTCGGTTGATATTTTGTTAGTTTTAATATAGATATAATACATGTTAGTGAGGGATTAAAATAAAAGTTGGACTGTAAATTGATTACGAAAATTTTAGATTTGTTAAAAATATTTTTACCTTTTTAAGTTTAAATATTAGTACTCCGTACATAATAATTGGAACATAAAATAAATAATTATAGAACCTTTTTGATCAGGTTTCAAAAAGGTAATGAGTGAAATAATTAAATATATTTAATCTAAAAATTTTGGATTTTTAGGAACACTTTTATACGACAACTGTTTAGCAATGGACACGATATTATACTCCGCGAATTGAAAATATCTAAATCGTCGGCACATAAATTCAAAATCTTAATTATATGTTCACACGTTTTTAATTATATTATAATATAATTATTATTATATTATTATTATTTACTGTATTTGTAAGATTATATATGTTTAAGAATCTATCCATCTATTGAACTGTATTATATATACATGCACTTCATCCTCCATTTAATCACCATCCTTCCTCTTCTTCGACACCCTACACCATACACATCACCGGTCACCACCAACGAGCCACCATACCCGACACCTTGATAACTACCATCAACTTTCATGATAAACGTTTTAGGGAAACCACCACCACCTTTGTTTCTTTTCTCCTCCCTCTATTTTAATTCATTTTTTTTAACTAAACTACCATCAATCGCATATCATTATCATTAGAACCCAGTAGAACCAAACACCATAAACTACTTACGATTTCCGGTTCTTTTCATTGATCGAACCAACCACCAGACCATCACAACCATCGTGAACCATCTCCATTTTTCTCTCAATATCTCCTCTCTCTCTCGTATATTTTTTTCTTCCGACCCATAATCCTCACCATGTAAACATAACAATCACCTTCCACCGTACGGTTATCCAAATACCATAAACCACCCAACTATTCACCGCCGGGACACTAGCCACCACCACCGCCACCCTTAATCTCCACTCTCGCTGGAACAACCCCAAATAACCATGAACAACGAACCCTCTCTTCACTCCCTCGTCTCTCTCTCTTTCTCTGTCCGAACCCACATAACCGGCAACCACCTCGGTCACCCCATCACCACCTTGCATCACCTTATAACACCACATGATCACCACCCACTTCCATCATTCCATTCGCCACCACCTTCTTCATGACAAAACCCACCGCCACCAAGACCTCTTCATCACCAACCGTCGACCACCACTTGTTGTTTACAACCATCCTCATCAAAATCCATCACCATCATCGATTAATAGCTGCATATATATTTCTTTTTCTGTTTTCAGCCGTTTGAACAAGACCCACATACCTTCGAACATCACTGAAACCCAGCACAACCCACCATTAACGTCTATAGCTACCTACTGCTACGTATGTTTTCTGTTTCATTTCCGTGACATGATGAAGATAAAAACGAATATGATGAATGATGATGAGTACAGTAAAGATGATACAGGATATCGATGATGGAATGCTTATAATGAATTGATAGTGACGGGATAATGATAAGATGAGAGGAACGAAGTAAAGTGATAATAGTGATACTGTATATTGATAAAAATATTTATCTCTTTTTATTTCACTTGCACTTTGCACTTCACAATGCAAATCTTTAATATCACGTAGAAGAAAAAAAAATCATATATTCCTTGGGCTTGCAACGTGGAATGATTAAATGGGCTACTAGAGTTCGACATATTGGGCTTGAAGTAGTAGATCATGATGAATGGGCATGTAACGAATTGCTTTGTATTTTATTTGATGAACAAACGATTAATAAGGTTTGATGACGAGAAGTTATGGTGATAATTATAATCACAAACATGTTAATAAATAATGGTGATGACGATTAAGCTAGAAAATGATTAATTAGATGATGATTAGGTGATGATTATGTTGATGAGAAGAAGAAGAAGTGACAGAAAAGAGTTAAAAGAAATTAAGATGGTGATTATTTCATAAAAACAAAAATGGCATAATGGTTAGGATTGTTTTCGGGTTAGTGGGAAGTCGTTGGTTTAAACTCGGACTTGGGCATTAATTTTTAAGGGCTACTTCTTGGAGGTAGTTTACTTATTACTCATTATTATTATTATTATTATTATTATTATTATTATTATTATTATTATTATTATTATTATTATTATTATTATTATTATTATTATTATTATTATTATTATTATTATTATTATTATTATTATTATTATTATTATCTATTTATTGTATATAAAAATAAATATAGTTAATTTAGTTATTAATGAAACGTACAAATTACTAAAATAACAATTAATAATAATATCTAAATTTGTTCGAATTCCATTATATGTTTTAATATATATACAAAACTAATATAGGTTCGTGAATTCGATACCAACCCTACACTTGTTCAATATCGTCATATGTATTTTTACTACAAAATACATTAGGTGAGTTTCATTTGCTCCCTTTTTAATTGCTTTTGCAATATATATTTTTAGGCTGAGAATACATGCGCTGCTTTTATAAATGTTTACGAGTACTTAAAATATATATTCTACGTTGAGTTGTACCACCCTGCATATCTTCCCTAATAGCTTGGTAACTACTATTTACATGTGGTATTATAAACGCGAATCCTGTTGATAGATCTATCGGGCCTGACAACCCCAACCGGACTGGACGACCAGTATTCAACGGTTGCACAGTACTTCGTTTTGTAGGCTACACTTGGTACAGTGTAGTGAGAATTCATAATAAAGGGAATATGCGACGTTGATTAAATGTTAAGTATGGTTACCAAGTGCTCAACCACTTAGAATGCTTTACATACACTTGCGAGTGTATTATGTTTATACATATATGAAATCTTGTGGTCTATTAATATATTGAAATGATTGTTATGATAAACCTATGAACTCACCAACCTTTTGGTTGACACTTTTAAGCATGTTTATTCTCAGGTACGAATTAAAGTATTCCGCTGTGCATTAGCTCATTTTAAGGACATTACTTGGAGTCGACCATCGCAATGGGACCAGATGTTGATGACTTCGTTCAGGTGGATAAGGACTGGTCATCACACAGACTTTCCCATTGTAACCTGTTACACAAAAATAACCATAAAAAGATTAGAAGTTTTACAGTTAACCGCTCGTAATGTATAAAACTTTTACGCAATTCTAGTTATGGTCCCATGGATGGCGCCATTTAATCAAACATAAATCTGCTCAAATACCAAAGTTAATGTTGAGTGCATGAGGGAGTGTTTAAGAATGTTTATAGCTTTGATCTCTGGTCTGGTTTACCGTGGATATCCCTTATTTAGATGAGGATCTACGAAAGGGTAATCAAAGCTACATCCACCATTGATGGCAGTGGCCGCAACAATGGCCACTAAAGGTGGTTGCATAGGGTTTATGTTCATGGAACATACCTGTCACCGTAAGAGTGTTTTCTGGATGCAATCTTAAGTTCGAGTAATACAAAAAACGTTGTGTCGAATGAAGGAGGTTAGGGTCATATAAATAATAAAACCCTAACCCAAGATTATCTCATAATTAGGTTTTAGATCCTATCGAATAACAACCATAAATAACAGGTTTATTGTTGAAAAAGGATCACGCTTAATTATGGATAAGATCATATCCAATTGGTTTCGTGTGCGCTAAGCAATACACGTGTGCGCACCTCCTAATCATATGTTCTGGTAATATTCTGGACGTGCGCGCCGAACGTGATACGCACGAGTGCCATGCGCATAGGTACGTGTATCACTAGTGGGCAAAGAGGATGGGGGAGAGTTTGTGTTGATGTTAGGTAGATGAATATTACACCATGATTCCATAGTAGGATAGTCGGAATCATGTGTTTCGGTGGATAAAGTGGTATAAGAGAATCCATTCTCAACAAATTTTACATGCCGAGAAGTGTAGATTTTGTGTGTTTGTGGATCAAAGCAGAAGTAAGCACTCTGAATTGCGGAATATCCTACAAAGATACACGGTTGCGACCTTGTATCTAGTTTATGAGTAGTATAGGACTGAAACCATGGATAACATAGACACCCGAAGCTTCGAAGCTTGAGATAATTAGGCAACTATCCATACAATGCATAAAATGCTGATTCGTTTTGAAGAGTAGGTGTTGACATCCTGTTTATTAATTACACCGCGGTGGTAAAAGCAGACATCCAAAAAGTAGTAGGAAGTTTAGCATACGACATAAGGCAGAATCCTTTTTCAACAATGTGTCGGTGTCGTCTTTCAGCAAAGCCATTGTGTTCAGGGGTGTGCGGAGGAGAGGTGAGTTATGAGATCCCATTGACAGACAAGTACTCGGTGAGAGCAATGTACTCCCCGCCACTATCCGAATATAGAGTTTTAATATGGGTGTTAAAATGCTTCTCAACAAGTGCTTTGAAGTGAATGAACACATCCTTAGTGTCAGATTTCCTTTTAAGTGGATCGAACCAAATGTAATGCGTAAAATGATCAACAGATACAACATAATATTTGTGATCATCAATTGAGAGAACATGAGATATCCGAAGGTCACTGTAAATAATATCAAGTGGTGCATGAGATTGCAAAGTACTGCTATGAAAAGGTAACTTATGACTTTTATTGCAATGACATGAGTTACAACTTAAGGAAAAATTACTATGAATATTTAAGCTCAACAACTGCATTAAAGACATAAAAATAGATAGAGAAGGATGGCCAAGACAATGATGCCTATCCTTTGGTGAGGCTCGAACACTACAATATGCTAGAATCGATGACACTAAAGAAGCTAGCTAATAAAAACCATCTTTAGGTTGTCCTGTGATAAGAATAACCCCGTTAGGAGATCCTTCAATACATAATAATCAAAGGTGAAGATGATCGGTAAATAGCTATCTTTACATAATTGAAAGATATATAATAAGTTTCGACGCATACGAGGGACATATAAAACATTGGACAACTTAAGCTTTTTAGATGGTGTAGAAAAAGTTTACGAACCAATGTGAGAAATACCTAGCCCTTATACCATTACCAAGGATGATCTCATATGTGCCACTATATGGGTTACGAAGTGATTGATTAGCCAAGAAATTAGTGATATGGTGTGATGCCCCTGTATCTAGGAGCCACGACTCAGATGATGAAGATGCCAAAACAATGGTGGCATTAGCCAGTGGTGGAAGGAGTCAGTTGGTGAAAAGTTGTGGGGGGGGGGGGGAGTGATATTAGGGTGTTGCTCGAAAAATACAGGACATTTTTGCAGTGAATGTCCGTTAGCATTGCACCATTAGCATTTGCCAAGAAATGGACGGGAGCCTGTGAATGTGTTGTTGGTCCTAGTATTCGAAAACCCAGTGGATCGATTAGGATTGTTGGTGTTGGAAGAACCAGAGGAGTGAGTTGAATTGTAATTGTTGTTGTTTCGGGTTGTAGGGCATGTGAAGGTCGAGTTGACCGTGACAGGCATGGTAGGCATGGTGGGTTGATTCTTTATGGCAAACTCATAGTTGAGAAGTTTCTCATGGAGTTCTTCAATGGTAATAGCTTTTTCACGAGCATTAACACCATCGATCACGCTTTGAAACGAGTCATCAAGTCCATCAAGCACCCGATCGGTGATGTCTTCAGGATCCATCTTGGATCCAAGAAGAGCTAAGTGATCCGTACATGCTTTGATGGAGTGCATGGTGATCAATTGAGGACCTTTAGTAATCTGTTTTAGGGGAAAATAAATTGATTGAGATTGTTGATCATGATGTCATTGAAGAGGCATCTAGAGAGAAGATAACAGCGGCATGTGACTTGGTATGCAGTTGCCTTAACCAAGTAGGTGCGAACAAACCCAGCATGAAAGAAGTTGACCATGAAGCTTGAAACAATAAGAAAGTTGGGCAAGAACTATTGGGTTAGCACCACTGCAATTAAACAAATGATGCTCCACCTACAAAATCCACGTTAAAAATATCATTAGACCATTGATGTGTACTTTTTCTCAACGGCAGTTCGGAGTCATTGACGGAGGGTCGAACCCGATGTTGACACCTACCCATCCGATCATTTTCTTGATATGAATCATTACAAACCCTGCAACTCCCGGGAGAAAACCCCCACAACGAATCGATACGCGCATCGCGTGAGGCCCTGACACAAGACGTCCGCAACCTCCGAGTCCCATGAAATGTGCGGTGTTACAGCAAGAGAAATTTTGCAGCGAGTGAGAGTCGAACCCTTGACCACCCATATGGGAATGCAAGTCACTACACTACGCCAACTCCTTGTTGTTAATGTGTGTAATTTTTATGCATGTTGTATATTACAATGTACTTCACATTTAAAGTTTATTTCATATCGATTCCTGGTGTACTTTTGAAGTTTTCGATTCGAATGAGGGCTACGATTTAATATTCACTGGGAAAATCCAGTGTAGTAGGAGAAACAGATCGATAAAATCACGCGAACACAAACGTGATCGGGCGTTTTCTAGAAGCATTGCCATCTTGCCAAGTTGGCTGATTTTATCACTTAGCAAGCCAATTAACAAGTGTGTTATCATTTATTTCTAAAATTATTAAATATATGAAATACTGTTTGTACATGGTATATATTCAAGGTAGGCTGTTGAAAAAGATGCTATCATTTGAAAAAATCAACTAAAAGAATTTTGTAAATTTCACAAACCAATGAAATTGATCAGAAAAAGCCATTTAACTAAGTTGGTCTATAGTCTATATAAATCATTGTCAGTGAACTTAAAAAACTTAGTATTGTTCATGTAAATTCATGGTAACATATATATAATGGAATTATATTATATTCATTACTAGTTGAGATAATTGAATTGATCAATTTATAGCTTTAACCCAATTATTAATTATTAAATAATCAATAATATACGAATGTATACAAAATTCACAAATATAACTAAGAATAGATAGATAGATAGATAGATAGATATGTGACCAAAGAATTTGATGTGCTGACATAAAACAGATAGCATAAAAAAAAAAAAAAGTGAAACAAAATATATACATATACATTTTAAATACATTGGATGAGGACACCTAAACATAAACATTGATATCACTCCGTAATATACATCTTATACGATTTCAGCGTTGACTAAACTAGTTTAACATAATTGTAGACTAAGTCAGAGTCATGTTGAGATGCATCTCTGTCCAGGAAGATCATCATTTTATCAGATCACTATCTCCATTATTCATTGATATCAAACTTAATATAATTTTTACATCTCTTTCATCAACAATTATGTTTCCTGATACTAGCAAGGGTAACAAATGTGGGCCCTCGACGTCCACTTCTTCCTCCTCCTCCGTGCAATTGTCACAACAATGTTGTCACTTTGAATTTAATGAAATTATTGCAGCAACAGAAAGTTTTGACGAAGCGTTAGTAGTTGGGAAAGGGGGTTTTGGAAAAGTATACAAAGGTAAAATATTCAATGGATCGTGTCACGTTGTTTCTGCCATTAAACGGTTGGATTCCATGTCCAATCAGGGGGAAGCAGAGTTTTGGGCAGAAGTTGAGATGCTTTCCAAGTTGCGTCACTGTAATTTAGTAACTTTAATCGGTTATTGTAACTATGAAAAAGAGATGATTCTTGTATATGAATATATTCCCCATGGTACACTTGAAGATCATCTCCATAAACTTGGTACCCCTCTTTCTTGGCTTCAACGTCTAAAGATCTGCATAGGTGCGGGTCGTGGGTTACACTACCTTCACACTGGTACTGGAATTAAATTTGGCGTCATTCATCGTGACGTAAAAAGCTCTAATATTCTGTTAGATGAAAGTTGGGCAGCAAAAATTTCAGACTTTGGGTTGTCCAAAATAGGCCCAACTAGCCAGCCATCCACTTATGTGAACACACTTGTTAAAGGAACTTTTGGATATCTCGATCCAAATTATTTCACAACCGGAAGGTTAACTAGGAAGTCTGATGTGTACGCTTTTGGAGTGGTATTGCTGGAAGTGTTGTGCCGTAAGCGAGCGGTGGATAAAACTCTTGATGAGGAACAATGGGGCTTAGCAACATGGGCTCAAGACTTCATTAAAGAAGGCAACTTTAAACATATAATCGATTCAGAATTAAAGGGTCAAATATCTCCAAAATGTTTGAAGGAGTTTGCTGGGATCGTTGAAAGATGTTTGCACAATAATCCGAAGCAACGCCCTACCATGGCTGAGGTTGTTGTACAGCTCGAGTCTTTGCTTACCATACAAGACAAAACAAATCGTTCGTTGCAAGCTACAGGGAAAAAAGTATTTGGTAGAATGTTTGATATGTTTCACCTCGTCTCTAATGGAGGGAGCTCTGGTATTATATTTCAAACTCATCTTGAAATGAATGGGGCGATTAGAGTCACTGACGGGGTCCAAACGCGATGTCAGAAACCACCTACCCAATCATTTCCTTTGACGAACCACTACTGTCCTACTACCCCTCGGGAGGAAACCCCCACAACGAATCCATACGGGAATCGCATGTGGTAAAACCCCTTTAGGTGAGGCTCAGACGCATACACGTCCGAAACCTCAGAGGCCCATGAAAAGAGCGGATAACAACAAAGGAAATAACTCTTTAATGTATCTGCATACTTCATTGCATATGTATATAGAACACTAATTGATTAACATGTAGAAATAGCGTAGGGCCTCTTTACTTTAATTTGATATTAAGTGTTGTTTGGATATGAGTGTTAATGACCTTCTTACTTTATGTTTTCTATAAGTAGACATTTTCTTCGGATTGAGTGACATTTAACTTTCTAAATTGAGCTGTATAGTATCAGATCAATAAGTGAGAGTAAACAGGCCCATAGTATGGTGGTGGGAATATCGAACTAGAAATATATAATGTGTTTATGTTCATTTATTTCAGCTAGTAATGCTTCAAAGATATTGAATGATATCAAAAGAAGTATTAGAATTGCTACTGAATTGATAGCCCACAATACAACTGTAGATGTCAAGCAAGTTCCTGCAGATTTCAAACTTACTGATCCAATCTTGAAACGGTTTAAGTTTTCTGATTTGGAAATCGGTACAAAAAATTTCAGTCAAGATTTGCTCTTGGGTAAGGGATATTTCGGAGAAGTGTTCTTAGGTTGGATCGACGCAAAGTCTCTTTCGTCTTCAACATGTGGTGATGGAATTGCTGTTGCTGTCAAAAGGCGTTGTATAAAAAACTCTCTGGGATATGATAAGTGTCTGGTATGTACTAGTAAATGTAAACATACAATGAGATTAATTTGCTTAATTTAGCTTAAGAAATCTGTGAGTTCAGGCAGAAGTAAGTTTCTTAGGACAGCTGAACCATCCAAATATTGTTAGTCTCTTGGGATACTGCAAAAATGGAGATGAATACTTGCTTGTTTACGAGTACATTGAGAACAGAACTTTGGATGTCTTTTTATTCACCGGTACTTATGATAAATCATCTTGAGAAGTATTATTATATATCTTTACTTAAGAATTGAACTATTTATTTAAATGTTAAAAGTAGCTTTCTGACACGAATTAGTTGCAGATGCCCTTAATATAGCCGAACCACTTTCATGGGTAAGTCGACTCAAAATAATGATAGGAGTAGCCCGTGGACTCGGCTATTTGCATTCTAAAGATCCTGTTATATGCGGTGGTGTACAAAGCTCTCATATATTGCTAGATCAAGTATTGTTTTGATCCACATTACTTATGACTCTGATACAATTCTTCAGTATTTTTGTTTTGATACTTACATTGATAAACTTTTTACTTTATCTTTGTTATTGCAGGATTTTAATGCAAAACTGATTGATTTTGGGTTGGAGAAATCTAGTCTTCGTATTAAAACTGTTTATAGTACGTTGATTGCTAGTCACTACATTATTGACCCTGAGTATATGAGAACTGGTACGTCGTTGAAAAATTTAGTGACAATTAAGTTTTTTCAGATTTAATAATTCAATGACTGATATAATTTTACCAGAACCATTGATTGTTTCAACTAGAAAACCAAAATACCATTGTTTTAAAGTCTCTCTCTCTCTCTCTCTCTCTCTCTCTCTATATATATATATATATATATATATATATATATATATATGGTGAGGATCTAGAGAGAACTCAGAGAACTTGTGCAGGTTGAGCTCAATCTGTGTGCAGATTGAGCCAATCTGTGTGTGCAGATTGAGCTCAATTTGTGTAGGTTCTATAGGTTCTATCCCACCCTTAGTTCTCTCTTTATCCATTCACTATATATATATATAGGCCACCGAGTTGGCTAATGAAGCACACCACCCGGGTTCAATTCCTGGCTATACCAAATTGTTCAAAAAGGGAGTGTGACTAGAGGGTGCGCATAATGCGCAATTCACCCGGTACTAGGTCTCGCACTCGGGGGGCTTGATTACCCGAGGTTTTACCTTCTATGAGGGAGCCAATGTGCTCGTTCATAGGAGGGTTTTCTCGCTTACCAAAATATATGTGTGTGTGGGTGTGTGCGCGCGCGCGTGCGCACGCGCTAGAACCTTGTTGGTTTAGTTGCAATGGATATTGAGAAAGTTAAAATGATTCTTTGTTTCTTATGGTTGACGAAATTCGTGAATGTGATAGGTCATTATAATGTGAAGAGTGACATCTACGGTTTAGGAGTGGTGTTATTGGAAATATTAACGGCCCTACCAGCAATAGGTAACAATAATCCTGATGAGCAGTATAGTTTGGTTCAGTGGGCACGTCAAATCCTATCAAGTAGAAGAAATCTAACGGAAAAAATGGATGAACGTCTTAAACAGAACTACCCCATCGACGGTTCTTTTCAATGTGGTGCACTCGCATTAAAATGTGTTGCAAACAATGCTAATGATAGGCCTACAATAGAACAAGTTTTGCAGAGCTTGGAATACATATATATGATGTCTGTAGATGATGGATACTGGATAGTTCGAAAGAAACAACTAGATGGAGCAGACTTAGATAAGCTCTATGAGATCGAACGTCGTTTTGAAGAAACTATTCTCCCGTATGTGCCAACTAGCTTTTGATGCAAATATTATGTTGTACATGGACTATACAAGTAACACACAATCATAATTTGTATTAGGGTTAATATTATAGGAAGAGGTCGATATAATTTGTATTAGAGCACCAGGTGTCGATTGTCTATTTTCGGTGCTTTCAAAAATGGACACTGAAATCAACGGTCCTTCGATACCGCCTCAATGTCCATTTCGAAGTCGATTTTTTCAGTGTCTAAGATCCGACGTTGCTTATCACAATTTGGGTTTTTCTTAATTTTTTTACTTATTCCATTTTCTTATTGGTCCACATCATATTTTCTCTCATCAAGACTTTGAAAAATGGTCAACGAACCACTCCTCCACTTTTCTAATTTCATCGTCTTTTCTAGACTTTGAAATAAACACCGAAATACACGATCACGACACCTCGTGCTCTTAGGCCCAATTTGATTTGGCTAATGATGTCATATTTGACTTTCTTCTATTTATAAACCATTGATTTGAATTTCAAACATTGATAATTGATTAGAAGTTAAATAAAAACATTATTGCCTCCTACATAGGGGAGACATCCCTCATAATTAATATAGTCTTCTTCCAAATTACTCTCCCTGTCCCAATTTGATTGTCTCAAGACAAAAACACGGTTAAAGAAATGTAATAATACACTAACTTTTTATTTATTTCACAGTTTTGCTCCTTACTTTTTACTTATATTTTTTTTATATTACATGCAAAAGTAAGGATATAAAGTAACTTTACCTAATAATTTTATCTATTCACAAAAGTTGATAATTAATTTGAGACATCCTTAAACGCTTCTTTGTCTTGTTGCAACCCTAATTTTTTTCCTAGCCACCTCTATTCTTCCTAATTCCGATCCTCTTGATCCACGCCATTTTTTGTTGTTTGGCTCCTCCTTCTCCAACCTACGGCATCTCACCGAAGGTTCGGCCTTTTTTTTTATCTATTACTCTCTTTCTCTCCATCGCTAGTTTCATTATTCCTCATTTTGTTCTTTTAATTCATTTGATATTCGAGAGTTTGAGGCCCTGTGATCCAACAGTGGTTTTTCGCGCTTGATTTCATCCGGCGGCTTTCTGTTGGTTTAAGATCCAATGTTAATATTCAAATGTTAATCTATGTGATGATGACATTTACTTTGAGTGATTGACAAGAATGTTAAAGTAAAAATGCAAGTTCATAAACCTACCTATTCTATCGCGAATGTCCAAAGCACTTAACACATAAATCCAAAAGTGTCATTTCACAAAAGAAACATTTGAACTGCAAGATCAACCGTTCATGCTCTATACTTACGTTCCTCTATCAAAGAAGATTCTGGAACGTATGGTCAACACCACGGCTGTGCCGTGGATCGACCGTAATTTTCTCTGATCAAACTACACTTTACAAATTTAATGATCATATATGGTTTGACACTCTTAATGGTTGAAACTTCATCTAATGTATATTATATGAGTTTTCAAATGATAATTAACCAGGTTCAAACACTTTCACAATCGAACATAATTATCACCATTAGTCGTTATAAAACTTAAGACAAATAATCACAAACGCATAAGTAAATTTATCTAGACATCATCACCAAGTCCTAACTATGAGAAGTTCCTTCTTATACATAAGTTGTACATCAATGTACAATTATACATATATATATATATATATATATATATATATATATATATATATATATATATATATATATATATATATATATATATATATATGTTTAGATTTTAATCTATTATGATTACTTAATATGTCTAACAAGTTGTTGCAAGTATAAATGCCTAAATAAATATTGATTCCAAGATCAAACCATGTGGAACTACACTCAAACTTACTAAGATATGTTTGATAACTTGTAACAATCTTGATTCATGTTCATATTGATTTATTGACATCAAACTATCACAAGTAAGTGTACTTGGATAAAGACATGATAAATCAAGATAAAACCATATGAGATTATATATCTAACACAAATTATATATCTAACACATTGAGAATGTGGTTTTATCTACGTGTATTAATCTTGATCTATATGCATACTTGAATATGGTTGAATCTAGATTAAGTGATTAGGAACACCTAGCAAAGAGCATGTTACCTAATAAACAAATTACGTGTGTTTATACCATGACATACTAAGAACATAATTTTTCTTAATTCTTATATGATCAATACATGGTGCTTGCTTAATGCTTAAACGATCAATACATGTTGTTTTCTTAATGCCTAATGACTAATACATATTTCTCTAAGATCATAATCTTAGCTTGCTTATTGATTGATTAATAGTCATTAACATGCATGCTTAATATCCTTCACACTTCAAACATGTTATTACTAATTCACATAATAATGCAAGCTCTAATTAAGATTATAAGATAGATTATCAAACATCTAGATTCGAAACTACATATCAAGGAGAAGATGTTTCCCTCTATAAGATCACTTGTATGCTTAAGTTATAAGATGATCGATAGTGCTTATATCTGAACTTAATATCTTCTTAGTAATGCTCTCTAATTAATTAAAGCGAAAGTTGCTTTATTATCTAATGATAGATTAAGCATGTCCAATGGTTAACCCTTAATGATTAATGATAAAGTTTGAATTCTAAGATTGGATTTGATCCAAATCTGCACTTAACTTATTTGGTAAACATGATGCAATGTCAAGAAAGAAAGACTTGCCCAAAGTGTTTGTGTCAAGTCACTTTCATGAAGAAAGTCCAAGATAATTCAAACACTTTAAGCCTATAGCACATGTCTAGGCTAGTGCACATCTTTTGCAGGTTCAAAGCTAAGCAAAGAGGTAAAAATGATCATATTCAAATACTCTTTAACGGCTATACAATGGATACATTTTCATACATGCAGTCATACGGTCGAAACACGGTTGACCGCGTAATCAACCGTATGTTGTCTGAAAGATGGCAAAGTCTTCAACTATAAATATCAAGCATTAGTGTGACTAGCAAAGCGAGAGAGATCCCTCTAAAACTTCATTCAAATACAACTGAGGTGACATAGCACTTCATTTCATATATTTACATGTGTGATTAGCTACATGGACATTATATCTTGTACCCAACATAGAATTAATAAAAACTAAATTCTTAATTTCCTATCATTAGTGAGTTTACATAGTAAGCTATTTTCTTTGAGTTAGTCAAAGGGGTAGCAGAAACTTTCACTTGTAATATTCCAAGGTGATTGTAATCTCCTAACTTGGGTTGATCAAGTTAGTGGCATTGTTCTTGTCATATGAACACCATCCAACTTAGCTAACCAATTTCTTTGAAGGGACTTAGGAAATTGATTGTTCTTGTGATAAGAACAATACTTATCTCAATTAAGATATGAGTGATGTAAGTAGGCTTTTATCTATTGAAGGGATAGAAAGATTGTTGGTGTGGCTTATTTAAGAACAAGGGTGGTATTCGTATCCCCACCTGATTCGGAGAAAGCCTTATTGAAGCTAACTCTCGACATGATGTGTCGACGAGCGGATTAAGGAAAATTAGTTAACAGCTTCCCCAACCACTTTAAATCCTTATGTTTCTGCACTTTACATTATTTACATTATTGCATTAACAAACACAAACGCTTCCGCACATAAAACTTATGCTTTGATCATCAAACATATCGAAAAAGTTTTAAGAAACCACTAAGTAATTATTCACCCCAATCTAGTTGTTTACACTTTCGTTTTCCCTGGATCTCATTAGAAAGTTCATGTGCACATGTTTTTGGTCCATGTTTCTCGATCTTGTGTCTCATGTGGTTCTTCATCATGTTTCTGGGCTTTCTCGTGGCTACTGGGTGTTTCATGGACTTACCAGATTATTGGCATTTTCGTCAGAGTTTCAGATTTCTGGCGCCTTCCCTTAGCTTTCTCAAGGCGGCGAGTTCCATTCTGGATTTCTGGAGTTTGGATGTTGGTGGGTACTGGCTTTTTTCTTCGTGTCTTCTATTTGCAGGTGGCTTGATTACGGTAGGTGGTGGCTCTTCCGACCGTTTGTGTAACATCCCGGAAACTCGGGGTACTATTTTATTATATTTTTATATATTAATTTCATAATACCGGGAGAAGTTGGGATATTTCGGGAGGTTTATTAATGGCGCAAAATACAACTTTTATAATAATATGGTGTTTTGGAGTGCCAGGAGTTAAGGGGAGTTAAGAACGTGTTTAGTTGTGATTATGTTGTGAGGTTATGCGCACCTTCACCATTTTGGCCATAACTTTCTCGTATGAACTCGGATTGAGGTGATTCAAAAACCCAGATGACCGTAACTCGAACTCGAATGTTTTTATAAAATTTATATATGCTGAAAGTGGCCAAATTCTCTGCATCTAGGCCCACATGCGCTGCATTTTGGGCCAAGGAAGATTTTGGGTTGTTCTTGTTAAGTGTGAAACTTGAAGGGTTTAAGTGAATAATTGTATGGACGGGTTTTACCCACAATCCAGATATGGAATTTCAATTTTCCCTCGAGTTCAACCTATTCTAGAGAGAGGAAAGGGTTTCTAGTGTGAGAAAGCTTCATTTGTGAATAAGGTGTTAATTGTTACTCAAATTGGTGATCATCTAAGTGTTCCCAGCTGCTACACTTCAATTGGTCATGAGGTAAACCCTACAATCCAATTTTGTTGTTCAATATATGGAAATAGAGTTAGGGTTTGGGTTAGTGATGAGTTATAAACCCTGTTCCCTTTGAATTTAGGGGTTTGGGTATGTAAACCCTAATGTTATAGGTTTAGTGTTTGTTGACAAATTTAGGGAATTTAGTCATGGATTTTGGGTGTTAATCACTAGATTGATTGTGCGTGGTTGTTCCGGATGTTCATAAGAACATGTTTGTTAGTCAAAATTGGGTGTTGACTTTGATTTGGTGTTAAACTAGAGTTTGTCAAGTTTTGTTGAAATAAGTACATAAGTACTTGGTTTATTTGTAAAATTTGGTGTTTAAGTGACATAATCACTAGTCATTAGGATTATGAGTGTTTTTGACTTGTGTTAAATTGGGTCAAGTGCCTTTTGGAGTCAATTTGGACTTGTGCGGTTAGCGTTGGAAAAGTGATTAGTGTATAATCGCTATCTTGTTAGTAAGTGTGGGGTACTATGTATTTTGTTCATTGTGGAGACAAGTACAATATTGTGTTAGATTGTAATTGTTATTGTGGGTTAGATTACCATCCGTAGTGGTAATTTCGTTGTGTCCGTTTAGGTTTCTAAAGGGTGGGTTATTGGTGAAGACCCTAGGCTAAGGGTAATTGTGTCGGATTCTCTTATATAGAATGGACGTTTATGTGTTTGGGTGCCTATGTGTTGTTATATTGGTTACATGCTCGGATGTGATGACAGTGATCGTGCTTATACGATATTGTGAGCATTAGTCAAGATGCAAGGTGAGTGGAATAATTATATGTGTATGTATATAATTTATTTGCTTGTGTGTAGGATGTGGTTTAGTTACTTCTAGGCGTGAGAATTCACTAGAGTGTTATCCATGTGCGGGATACATTCAAGTTCGCGTGTTCGATACCACATCGTGTGTTATGGTGAAAATCGTATGTCCGTATCACCATAACATGTAACATGTACATGATGGGTGGGTGTGGCCAATTTCATTGGTCACTTTAGTTCGTGCGTTCGACACCACCTATTGGGGTTAGTGTTACATCGTGCGCTCGTGTACACTAGCGGTCGTTGCGAGTACCATTCCCAAGTTTGTGTGAATATGGATCCATATTTCTATGTGTTGTTATTGTTATGCATATCATTATTATTATGATTATATGCTAGTGTGACGCTTGTTTGCTTGATATGCGGTTTGTGATGTGGTGCAAGTAAGTTGTATGCATGTATGTATGATTATTGCATTCATTAAGAATTAGCTTACCCCTCTCGTTGTTTACCTTTTTATAGGTACCAATTCAATATGGCGAAGGTCTTTAGTTGTTAGAGTTGATGATTATGAGACGTTTGAGCCTATGGCGGGGTAGCTTTTGGATATTTGACCTCGGATGGGGATGGATAATCCCTGGAATCATGTTCCTGGTATTGGTTTGGTTGTTGAGTCTCAAACCGTTGATTTCATAAAATGGGTCATATTTTTCACCATGTGTTATTAACTAACGCATTTTGAGGTTAAATATACAATTGCAATAATGGTGTTATAAGTTGAGTTTGTTATACTTATTTGGGAAATGGCGTAGTTTATGTTTTCAAAACACGTCACAAATGAAAGGCATTTTGGGTTTAGGTTTCATACACTTAAACGGGTCAAAAATGGAATTATTGAAGTGAAAATGCTCCGCTAGGTCAGAATGCGTTGCATCAGTGGTAAGGTGCGCCACATATGAAAGCTGGTTGGGCTACTGACTTTTAAGGACCACGATTATCTTACATATGTATAACGACCCTCATTTTTCCATTCTATATTTTTCCAATATTAAATGCCCAAACAATATAATCAAAACTTAATGATTAAATTTTAATCAACAATTGTTAAGTATTAAGAGTTAGAAAACATATTAATTAACTTTGTGCAATAATTGACAAGTTAATAAAAGATGAAAATAATAAACTGTTAGTCGACACTCACTGCTAATTAAAATTTATGCATTTATGTAATATTATAACTAATAACCTATAAGTAATAAATAAAAATTGACATTTATATAAATAATAAAACAATTGGGAACTAAATATATACAAGTCATGAATTAGTAAAAAGAAATAATACTTATCATGTAGTAAATGTAAAAATAATAATAGTAATAATAGTAATAATAATGAGACTAAAGAATCTTAAACAATTACATCCAAAAATTAAAATAAAATATATATATAAACTAGTACCACCTATTGTTGACTAAAAATTATAAAACAAAATAAAATCATTAATTAGAACATCCTTATGTTGACTAACACTCTAATACTTACACTATATAAACTCCTAGTTTCTCATTCACAAATCACACCAAAATCCTCTCTCAAAAACAATCTCTCCCTCTCCCTCTCTTGTGGTATTCGGATCTTCAAGCTTGTTCTTCGTGTTCTTCAAGAATCTTCAAGGAGTTCTTCAAGATTTCCAAGGCTTTGATCTTCCATCTTCATCGTGTTCATCTTTTCTTTGTTAATTATCTTGAATCTTCAAAGGTATAACATAAACCCTAAACTATTTACATAAACTTTGATCTTTGTAAATTCATATTCATATTATAAACTTGTTATTCATAAGTATACACATAAACACACCTAGATTTATATATACATATATACATGTAAAAAAAAATATTTTTACATATATACATATATATACGAATTATATATACATATACATATTAAAACCTTAAATCCTAATTACACCTAAACTATAATTCTTAAACCCTAATTAATTAAACTCTAAACATTTATGAAACCCTAGGACATTAATTACTAAACCCTAGTTATTAATTACTACTTTAATTAACTAACCCTAATTAATGAAACCCTAATACTACTTATACTATTACTTAACATGTATACACTATTACTATTACTAGCACCTATAACCTACTACTTATATTGTAGCACAAAAACATTTTGGGATATGTATTAGAGATGTATAGATCTTTGAACTTTCTTGACGAATGGTTTCTATGAGATTCTAGGCAGAGGGTTTGGATTTCCGATTTAAAGGATCCTATGGCTCAAGCCCCTAGATCTAAATTAGCCATTTGAAGGGAAATGGGTGATTGGAAGCTTATCTAATACGGCAAGTATCCTAAAATGGAAAACACTGATAAAAGTAGAAACTCTCTAGTCATAGAAACTTAGTAAAATAAGAAACTTTCTAAAAATAGAAACTTTATAAAAATAGTAACTTACTAGGAATAGAAACTTAGTAAAACAAACTATACTTAAACACATACTTAAACTTAAACATGGGCAAAACACTTAACTACTCTTAAACGTCAATAGGTTGACTTTCCTGCTCACTCGTTCAACTCTCTATTCTGAGAAATAGCTCTCTCTCTCTACTTACTAAGGTGAATTCATAGCCCCACTCTTTATTGCTAGCAAACTTATTTAACTTATTTGGGGTGAGACACATGCTGCTTTTACTATTTACAATTTAGACACAAGTACCAACTGCTAAAACTATGCTATACCCGGCTATGTCCGACTAAGTCCCTACAGTGATATTTTTAAGTGCTGCGGCATGCTTATTTATTGGGGGTAGGCCTATCGGGAGTAACGTCCCCGATACATTTGACTAAGTCTTTGTATTACTTGATAATGAAATTAAACCGACAAGGACAGACACAACTTGTCATGGGGCAAACTTGAACGTTTAGTCTAAATATCACGCTTTGGCATAACTTTTTGATCCTGCGAGAGATCAACGTTACAAACTAAATCTTGTGGTCTAAAACAACGATAACTACTTTTGTTAAACCTATGAACTTCACTCAACCTTTTTGGTTGACACTTTAGCATGTTTTGTCTCAGGTGCTGTTTGATTCAAGCTTTCTTATCTACTACTTATGTGATGCTACTTGGACTTAGGATCAAGAGATATCGCATTTATTACTTCTGCATATGAACAATTACTTTATCGTTATTTCCATTATTGTAACGACATTTCATTTTCTGCTGCGTACTCAATAAAGTTAAATTTTCTCATTTAGTAATGTTCTCGTATTATAATATGTTAGTTTATTTGATATTAGTAACGTTTCTTCCAGACCCTATTGGGAGAACGTTACAATATGCGCCGCATTTAACTATTTGATGCGCCGCACCATTTGGAGGTTCGCCGCATCTGGGTGAAAATGTGTCGCATTTATTTGAAAAATAAAAAATATGTGTGTGTCGTTTTCGTATACGAGTTTGAGTCGATTCAGTTTGTTTTTCTACCGAAGATGCTGCTATGTTATCTTCCTGGTTTGCTCCAAGTCGTGCCCTCAATTGGTGCGTATCATTAAGGATGCCAGATTTGTACTCCGATTGTTTTACAACGGTCACTCCGATTGGTAGATGGCGTTTCGTTGGTTGTTTGTATTGGTGGTATATTGGTGTTTTTCCGAGCACCATCTTTGTGTTTGTATGTGGTCCATTTTAGTTGGTTTGTGTTATTTGTTATAATTTTAGCCTAGTTTACAACCTAGTTAAACGTGTTCTCACCCGGTTAGTGAGCTCGTTTCGTTTAGGCTTGTTTTGTTTGGCTAGAGTTCGTTATGGACTTCTTGTATCTTTTGTAATTGTTGATCTTCGTATCCGTATTTAATGTTATTGTTTTTTCGCAAAAAAAAAAAGTAGATAAAAAAATAAAATACCTTTAGTAATTACCCTTTATGTACTAAACGACATGAAATTTTGGTCGTTTTTGCTCCTCCAAACATCTATACGACAACCCAACCACCATCCCAACATTACATCTCAGCCCCCTCGACTTTTGACCCCAAATGCAACTTTCAATCAACATTTACAGTTTCTGCCCTCAAATAGGGTACTAAATGTAACTTCCATTTTAATATACTTCCTCCGTCCTATATCTATTGTCCATTATTATTTTTTTTGAATGTCCCAAATTAATTGTCCCCTTCCATAAATGAAAATGAATAATGTGATAAATTTCTTTTGTGCCCTTAATTTATACATGTTAGACAAAATGATAGATAAAAAGTAAAGGGTAAAACTGAAAAGTTAATATAAAAGTACATGTGTCAGATACTTTTTTTTAAACTGTGTATTTTTTGTCTGGAGACAACAGATTTGGAACATAGGGAGTAATACTCATAAAAAACATTCCACCCAAATTTTTGACGGGATTTATCTTCTTTTCCGTTGCGAGTTAGGTTTCTCCGTTATCACCGTTCAATTTGAAATATATCTACGAACAAAACACAAATAACTATATCGAAACGGAGTTTTTTTATTTTTTATTCTTTAAAAGAAAACATATACATATATAATATAAATATAACTTATCATAACAAGTGGATAGAGTAAATGATAAGTTTATGAGTTGATAAAATAAATGACCTGGGTTCGAGTCCTGGTTTCTTTTTTATTTTTGTTCACAATTTTTCTAATTATTACTATTACTAATTGCTAATAACTAGTTGAAAAGCCCTCGCATCGCGTCGGGACCCCGTTTCAAATATAACTTATTGCATTTTGTTCGTAAAATTATTTTTTGTTTAATGGTTATGTTGGTGAAACATAACTCGAATCCAACGAGGAGATAAAGTCCGTTAAAAATTTACGAGGGTTTAATGTGGGGTTTTATGAAAAATAGAGAAGTTACAGTTTGGCCCCCTGAAGTTTACCTTTCCACTACTAGTTTTCTATCAATGTAATTTTCGTTTCGCCTCGTGAATTTTTTAATGGTTGTCATTTTTTAGTGTGGAGTCCTTGTGTTTACAACAATTGAATCTTCATGTACAAATATTTTAAGCATGAAGTGGATTATGTTTGTTGTACATCATGCATTTTTTTTTTTGTAAAAAAAAACACTATTCATAACCCTTTTATCTCGTTTACAACAATTGAATCTTCATGTACAAACATTTTAAGCACGAAGTGGATTATGCTTGTTGTACATCATGCATTATTTTTTGTAAAAAAATACTATTCATAATCCCTTTATTTTTGTAAAAAAAAAACATTATTCATAACCCCTTTATCTCGTTTACAACAATTGAATCTTCATGTACAAACATTTTAAGCACGAAGTGGATTATGCTTGTTGTACATCATGCATTATTTTTTGTAAAAAAAATACTATTCATAATCCCTTTGTTTTTGTAAAAAAAAAAAAAAAAACATTATTCATAACCCCTTTATCTCGTTTACAACAATTGAATCTTCATGTACAAACATTTTAAGCACGAAGTGGATTATGCTTATTGTACATCATGCATTATTTTTTGTCAAAAAAATACTATTCAGAATCCCTTTATTTTTGAAAAAAAAAACACTATTCATAATCCCTTTATATCGTTTACAACAATTGAATCATCATGTACAAACATCTTAAGCACGTAGTGGATTATGCTTGTTGTACCTCATGCATTATTTTTTGTAAAAAATACTATTCATAATCCCTTTATTTTTATAAAAAAAACACTATTCATAACCCCTTTATCTCGTTTACAACAATTGAATCTTCATCTACAAACATTTTAAGCACGAAGTGTATTATGCTTGTTGTACATCATGCATTATTTTTTGTAAAAAAATACTATTCATAAAAGATAAAGGGATAATATATAAATTAAAATTAAAATTAAATTAAATAATTACTGTAAATAAATATAATATTTACATAAGGGATTATCACTTTTTTGCCCATTTTTTTCACCTTTTTGCCTTGGAGCCCAAAAAAAAAAAAAATTTGCCAAATTGCCCGCGCAAGGCGCAAGGTGTCTTGCGCCTTGCGTCCTTGCACCTGGGTGTGCCTATTGCGACCTTGCTTCCCGGGGACGCAAGGACGCAAGGTGTCTCTTGCTCCTGCCTGATCGTTTTCCTTCAGACATTTCATCGAACACCTTATGTGCATGCATAATTTTTATGTGATTAATGAAAGAACTTACTATATAACTTTTACTTACTGTATAAATTATAAAAAAGACTTATACAGAAACTTCATTTAGGTATAACATATATATACTCAAGTTCGATTCGGTTATAAAATTTTGAAGATTATAACTTGACAAAAACTTGGAGTATTTCTTCGTAAATGAAGCTGGAGCTCGAATGGATAGATATATTGAAACTTGATTTAATTCAAATATTAACATTCAAATGTTACGGAGTAATATAATTCTTATATTCTTATATTAATCACATAAAAATATGCATGCACATAAGGTGTTCGATGAAATGTCTGAAGGAAAACGATCAGGCAGGAGCAAGAGACACCTTGCGTCCTTGCGTCCCCGGGAAGCAAGGTCGCAATAGGCACACCCATGTGCAAGGACGCAAATCGCAAGGCACCTTGCCCGGGCAATTTGGAAATTTTTTTTTTTTTTTTTGGGCTCCAACGCAAAAAGGTAAAAAAATGGGCAAAAAAGTGATAATCCCTAAATATAAAGTAAAATAGATCTGTGAAGCAACTAGAGAAGCCGTGTGTGTTTCAACGAGGTTACAATTATATTAACCTTGATATATCGTTATCAAATAAGAGTGAGAAGCTCTTTGTATATCTTTGGAAGACATGGAAGCAATATGATCATATTCATAGCTTGCGTCTTCAGCCATCGGTGTCTGTCATTATTTGTTTTTGATAGAAACTGACACCTCCAAACCCTCGATTCATACATTTCGCAGGTGATTAAACGGGAGTTAGTGGATTCACACATTTCGAAAGATCTGTTAGTGATGGCGGCCGCATAAGAGTACGGTGGTTAGGGTTTCTATGGTGATGAACGGCGACGGTGGATTAGAAATTGGAGAGTTTAGATCATCGGAAATCTCGTGCTTAGGGTGCGGTTGTTAGAGCGGTGGGAGTGGAGTACCGTTGTAACACCCTAGGCAAATCCCACATCGCCCACGAACATGAGTGATCATGGGATTATAAGGTAATACTCACGCTTAAATGACACAACGCGTTTTGGGATCACAGGCTGAGTAGAAGTGCGAGTACGTTGTGGTTAAGCGTGCTCGGGCGAGAGCACTACCAGGATGGGTGACCTCCTGGGAAAGTGCTTCTCGTGTGTGGTCGCCAAGAAAAAGTCGTGCGCCTGCGGGCAAAGCGGACAATATTGTGGTCATGTTAAGCTGGGGTGTTACATAATGGTATCAGAGCCACTCATGTGCCGTTCGGGGTGGTGGGGCAAACCTCATCGAGGACGATGAGTCCCTAAGGGGGGGTGAATGTAACACCCTAGGCAAATCCCACATCGCCCACGAACATGAGTGATCATGGGATTATAAGGTAATACTCACGCTTAAATGACACAACGCGTTTTGGGATCACAGGCTGAGTAGAAGTGCGAGTACGTTGTGGTTAAGCGTGCTCGGGCGAGAGCACTACCAGGATGGGTGACCTCCTGGGAAAGTGCTTCTCGTGTGTGGTCGCCAAGAAAAAGCCGTGCGCCTGCGGGCAAAGCGGACAATATTGTGGTCATGTTAAGCTGGGGTGTTACAACCGTCTCCCCCACGTCGCACACCTAGTCACCTAAATAGCCACTCCCCACTTCCGTCACTTGGTGCCGTCCCCCTTCGGTCAGTCCCATAGGCGACGTGAATGTTACCCCTTTTTTTATTTTTGCTTTTTTTTTTCAAAGGAATAAATTATTAAATATAATAAAATATTATTTTAACACGCTAACTAACACACTAACTGGGGTCACCACTCCCCACTTCTTCTGACTCAGCAAATCACGCTTGACATGCCAAGTGACCTGTGTCACCACTTCCAGTGCTCTTATGGATTCTGGAATCATGTTGTCAATGCAACCAATTTACACAATTGCAGTGCCTAATATATCCGAGTATCAATGTGAAAGGAGTTGAAGCATATATACGTTGCTGATGATGGTATCATGAGTAGATGATTTAGCTAGTTCATGATTATGACAATGACAGCTAGACGAACACTCATTTATCCTGCTGTTTTTATTTGATGAATATTAATATATTATTTGATGAATATTAATATATACTGCAACTACTGATGATTACTGAATTTTCACTTCGTGATCTGTTGTCGATTTGATACCTCTATAATACCGTAACAGATCCAATTATGAACAGAGGGGGTTTAATAAGGGGGAAAGATAAAGCAAAGGGAAAGGGGAAACGAAGAATTTATCTTCACATACCAGGGATTTTAACGGAAAAATTTAGCGGTCGCTAGTAAAAGGACTCTCTGCGTAACAAATGAAAACAACAATGGCCATTCACACGTCCGTGTACAAACAGTTGGTAACATCCGTGAATTTTAATGATTATAATTTTATAATCAAGATTAAAGTAAGAAAGTTGTTTATGGATTGGCTTTCTTAATTGATTAATTCATTATTATTGTGCATTAAATATTTATACTATACTATGCAAGTGTGTGATGCACAATTGTATCCATTATTGAGTAGAAACAAACTGATAACAGTTGATGTTGAAACTCTGTTGACTATTCTATCTTTCTATGTGCCCTCAGCTAGCAAATCATAAATATACCCGTTGACCGACAAATCTGAAGCTATTGAAGAGCTGCTCAGAGAATCTAGCCAAAGATGTTACCTCAACATACGGTGGATGCGGACACAAACTGCTCAATCATACAGCCTGATCAAACCTTTCAATGTTTCACACTTGCTGAGATTCAATTAGCAACCAACAACTTCGATGAGAAACTAGTTATTGGGCGAGGAGGTTTCGGTAACGTGTATAAATGTACCCACAGATTAGGTTTAGTAGACCAAGTTGCGTTAAAACGGTTGCAAACTACATCAAACCAAGGAGCCCGTGAATTTGAGGCGGAAATTGAGGTTCTTTCTAAGCTGCGACATGCTAATCTTGTGTCACTTATCGGTTATTGCAGTGAAGGAAACGAGATGGTTCTAGCCTATGAGTTTATGCCCAATGGAAACCTTCAAGATCACCTCCACAAAAATGGTACAAATATGTCCTGGTTACAACGATTAAAAATATGTATAGGTGCTGCTCGTGGGTTAGATTACCTTCACACAGGTACATCAACTCAACACGGTGTCATACATCGTGATGTGAAGACCTCCAATATTTTGTTGGATGCAAAATTTGATGCTAAAATTTCAGACTTTGGGTTGGCCAAAATTGGACCAATAAACCAAACAAAAACTTTTGTGAGCACCTTAGTCAAAGGGACATTTGGATATATGGATCCATCTTACTTTTTCAGTGGAAAACTAACAAGAAAATCCGATGTTTATGCCTTTGGGGTTGTACTATTTGAGGTCTTGTCCGGTAAGCAAGCGGTAGATGAAAGCATTGACGAAGAGCAATGGAGTTTAGCAATTTGGGCTCAAGACCAAATTAAAATGGGAAAACTCAATCAGATAATTGAACCTAGATTGAACGGACAAATCTCAAAAAAATCGTTGAAGGAGTTTGCAAACATAGCAGCCCAGTGCTTTCATAATCAACCAAAAAAACGCCCTACAATGGCAGAAGTTGTGGTTAAGCTTGATTCCATTCTATTGCAAGAAAGAAATACTACTGTTTCTGTTGGTGATGAAGTGAAGTTGTATAACCGGCTAAGATATTTATTCACTGGCAAGGCTGAGTTGATGACGGTTGCAAAAGGAGGAAGCAAATATGTAAGTAGCAGTGCTCCACATGATCAGAAATCGAATGATCAAAGTATAAGCATTGATACGGTAAGTGAGATAAATAATTTCAAATAAATACCACCTGCAAAGCTATGTTGCTACTTGCTAGTGAAGTTTGAACCTGACCTCTTGTGATGGTTATACATTTTCCATCTATTCTAGCAAACTGTATAGACTACTTCTAAGCATTTGTGTTTTGATTTGCAGCTGGGTCAAAAAGAAATTACATTAAATCATCCTAATGAAAGCACAGTATACCAAAGTTTAGATACACATCTATTCAGACGTAAGATTATTATCTGTACTCTTCTATACACATCAGATTTAACATTAAGAAATGGATTCAATTTAAAGAACTAATATGACTAAGCTTTTCGAATCGTTCTTGTGTACCTTTCACAATTAGGGTGGCTTTGATTTATAGAAACTTAATGTATGTGTCTATGCAGAAGAAGAAGGTAAAACATCACTTTCTTGGGTTGCACGACTGAAAATAGCACTAGGAGTAGCTCAAGGTCTCTCTTTGTTACATCAAAGGAAGCATTATGCATATTTGCAATTTAAGACGTCTCTTATATTGGTGGACTCGGTAAAACTAATTGACTTCTTAGATACTCCCATTTTTCAAATTGAAACATAACATCAATTTATGTTTCCTTTATTACAAGTTTCAGGAAAATAATGTTAGACTTTCTGACTCTGAAATAGAAAATCCATTTTTAAATACTGGCTCATACGATTTTAGTAAAGATACGTCAGTTTATGCCGCACCTGAGTGGTTCCGATACCAAGCAGACAAGTTTGATGGCCTCCCAAATTCATATTGGATAGAAGATGGTAAGTTCTTCTATAAAAGTTAGTTGTTCTGCTCCAATTAGTTATATTGTTGAAAATATACTATCAAAGGTTACTGATCTGCTTCTTATCATACACCTGCTCCAATTCATTACATCTTACTAGGCATATAGATATACGTATATGCATTTGTTTCATTATTCATGTACTTGCTTGCCATCGGCCTTTGGCAGGAATAACAAACATGGCAGGATTTGGTATAAAGAGCGAGATATATTCATTTGGAGTTGTACTGCTGGAAATACTAACAGGGTTGCAGGTGTATGATGAGAGCAGACCTGACGAAAAACAAAATTTGGTGAAATGGGCTACTCCTTTGTTATCAGACGGAGAAAATTTGGGAATGATCATGGATCCACAGCTTCTAGTTAACGATCATCCTCCAGAGGGAGCGTTCAAGTTTGCGAAACTCATTTCAAAATGTCTTCAACGGGATCAAGAACGCCGCCCTTCAATGAAAGAAGTTTTGCAGGTCTTGCAAGAGTGCTATCTTGAAGAAACCAACACAGCTGACTTCTAAATACCAAAAGATTATATTTCTTCTTTTTATATGAAAAGTTAAGTTATATATTTGGATGTATTATATTTTGTATGAAATGTCTAAAAGGACTATAAGGTTGAACTAAATATCAGACATCTATATTTTGCATCTCTGTTTTGGGATGGGGGGTCACGACTGGGTTAAGGTACTCTCACCGGGTTAAGGCTAACAGCTTCAAAACAACATTCAGGCAAAACAGCTCATGAACTTTTGATCTTAAAGGGTACAAAAAACATATATCAGTAGGCCAAAGAAGATGCCAATGATCTTGTAATCTTCTACTTGACAGTTTTGGTAATTTTTGCCCACTCAGAATGAATGGAAAAAAAAAATAAAAAATTTGTGCTCCTCATTTATGATATTCTCTCCGGGGCTGTCTAATGGCATTTTCAATTTATGAGTATCTGTTACTTCTATAAGCCAAGTACACCATGATATATTACATCGAAAGCTAAAAAAAAAAACATCATCTTTTTACATTTAGGATTTCTAGAAATTTTAATTAGTTTGTTGTTTATTGGAGTAACGACAATAGGACATTAACTATGTCGTGAGTATAAATTTGTCATTTTCCCATTCCCCTCACTTTCTATTTCCCTTTCACTTTTTGAAATTTCCATAATTCATGAACATAAATCATTATTGTAGAAGATGTTATTAGAATCTTAGAAATGTTTGTGACTCGATCTAATGGCGGAAATCACTAGAACAAGGCTTAACCGAATTACGGGTCGTGTTGGGGTCGAATTAGTCGAACCTAGAATTGAAACTAGATTAGAACGACACCTAAATGTGAATATTCGATGGGTTTTGGTGTTGGGAACGACTGGAACGAAAAGCAATCGTATTAGGTGATCGAGCCTAGATCTGTCTTCCTTATGGAATTAGATCAAGGTCGAGTGCAATGAGGGAGAGGATCGGGGTTGTTTGAGGCTTGAGGGACCTTATGATCATCTTTTGCTAACATCGAGCAATCAATCACCATGTCCCGGTCTTGAATTGATTACCTTGTTCAATTACTCGAGCTTATTATGATCTCGGGCATGGTAACGAGATGGTCATAATACTCGGGCAGAATAGTTCATGGAATCAACAACCATTAAATGAGGTCTCACACCCCCTATTTATAGGTTTCGTTCATAATGCGGACAAAGGATTTATGCGGGATTGTCCAGTCCGCAATGTTATTGCGAGACACAACCGCTATCATTTTATTCCGCCATCCTTTATTCTTGGCGCATTGCGCTCTTTGTATTGTGCATTCAAAATACTTCGCGCCGTTTTTCTTAGTCTTTTTAATATACATATGTGTATATACGCATATGATCATTAGGGTTATGGGATGAGTAACCTCACAATGGAGGTCAAAGCCCATATATATATATACTGCCATCAAACGCAGTCGGTCGACTGTGTTAGACAGTCTGTGGACTGTGTGGACTCAGTCGGACGAATGAGTGAACTCACTCGGTCGATTGTGTTTGCAGTTTAACTATTGATTAAAATATTAAAGCACACACACATAACAATTCAATAGTCACAATATAAAAAGTTATTACATGACCGAATGTATTTAAATAATAAAACGCAGAACTATAGATTATGCACCAACAAACTCCCCTAAGACCTAGTTCGAAGTAAATTTTTAGTCACAATCATCACTACTAATACGGATTAGTCACCCAGTCCCTTAGATAGCACAACTTGGAGACTCTTCGGTATTGCTCAGTCTGAACACGATTCTCTGGGCGAGACAGCATCCGAGTGTAGTACAGGGTAAACATGTCTGCTTCACAACAATTCCTAAGCTAGACTGATCTAACACCCTGATATTGTCATCTTCATCATCCCCACTCTTCTCCAACACAATGACCGCTTCCTCTGAGCGCTCATCGTAATACCACCAACGAAAACGAGGGTTGAAATTCTATGGCATTTTCTTCACTGGAACTTTTCGTATATATTTCACTGGTTCATATTTAACAATTTTCCTTATAATGCCTGTTTTCTTGTTCATCCTGTAAGTATTCGTTGGAAACTATGGTCGAAATCCCTCAAAAAATTTCGACTTAAGCGATTTCCTTATCTTACGAACCAAAAGATCAAATTCCAGCAAAATCCTGATACATCATCTTCAACCTGGCAATCTGCATAAACTCAAAGTATGGAAGTGATGTAAATTAAAAAGCATGTTTGATGTAATCCGCTCCATATTCCTTCTTTATTGCATAGATATCAAACTCTTTGATCTAAGCCCAGGCCAAGATCTTTCCTTTCGCATGGTAGAACTTCAAAATCTTGGTTCTACTACTGGTTTCATAAAATATTGTCTTATACGCATCGAAACCTTACATTCCTCTTCGAGGACCTCAACTTTCTCTTTATTTCACTTTACCGGTAAAAACCCTTCCACTAACACTTCAGTCCTTTCTTTCTCTTCACACTTTCTATTCAAAACCTCCTCATCCATTTTGAAATATTCAGCAAAATTCGAAAGATCATCATTAACAACTCCCTCATATCTAGGATAATCTTTCGTTGGTTCATCCTCTATAATAACTTCATCAAAACTGGGTCGCTTTTATCAACTGCCCCAATTTCACTCAAATCATCATCAAGATTATTGGTTCTTGAAGATGATGTTGTTGTCGTTGCGTCAGCAAATGCACTCGCTTCTTGCTATAGACGCACCATCAGATCAATTTCCTCCCTGGTGAAGTCGTAGGGGATCTTCCCCTCCTCTAAATCATTATAAACAAACAATGTGATTAAGGCGATCCTGCATAGCTAAATATTCAGAAACAGTTATTACTTGAAGAGGAGTATTGTACAGTGGGTTGTTCTCATCATAACCCTTAGCAACTTCCAACTCAAGTTGTTCATTCTCATGATCCGAATGACCAAAAGGATAAGGACCTTCTTCTTCTTCCTCAATAACAACCTTCTTCTCCCATTCATTCAGCCTCTCAGTCAGTTCTCTTGAATCAGTTTGAAGAGTCACAATTACAACTTAACTATTCACAGTCTTTTCCAGCCAATCAATCTTCTTTTGCTGACTCTTAATAGTAGCTCTCATTTGTGCCATCTCAGCATTCTGTTTTGCTTTGCCAGACTCAACAGCCGCTTGAAATTTCGTAACATCGGCAGATAACTGAAGAAAACATCTGCTTAACATACCAGCAGAATGAAATGCCCCGTTCATATCGATTATAAACGATTCACAATAGTTGATTACATAGCGAGGTTCTGACCTCTATATGATACATTTTACAAATATTGCATTCGTTTTTAAAAGACAAACTTTCATTACATCGAAAGTTGACAGGCATGCATAACATTTCATAATATATCAAACTACCAATGACTTAATAATAATCTTGTTGAACTCAACGACTCGAATGCAACGTCTTTTGAAATATGCCATGAATGACTCCAAGTAATATCTCTAAAATGAGCAAATGCACAGCGAAAGATTTCCTTAATACCTGAGAATAAACATGCTTTAAAGTGTCAACCAAAAGGTTGGTGAGTTCATTAGTTTATCATAAACAATCATTTCCAATAATATAATAGACCACAAGATACTCATATTTAGAAAACAATCTGTGCAGGTCTACTCCTGCTGTAAAATTATTCATATGAAGAACACCGGAACCTTTTAAAACAACTCACCAATGGTAGCTAACGCGTGCGTGCAATGCAAAATAATCAAACCGTGGTAGTTAATATAATTTTACAACGGGAGCTAATGCGTGCGTGCAATGCAAAATCAACTCTCCGAGGGTAGCTAAAACGGGAGCTAATGCGTGCGTGCAATGACAAAATCATCTCTCCGTTACTAACTACAAAGTCGAATACAATACAATACAATACAATACAATACATCGGGAGCTAATACGTGCGTGCAATGCAAAATCATCTCGCCGATGGTAGCTAAAACGGGAGCTAATGAGTGCGTGCAATGACAAAATCATCTCACCGTTACTAACAACTAAATCGAACCATTTCGGGAGCTAATGCGTGCGTGCAATGACAAAATCATCTCGCCGATGGTCGATAATACAATCTTTATAGAAATCGAACCTCTGAATTCAAATAATTCTATCATAGAATGTAGTTTTGAACATTTGTGTCTATTTCGTCAAACGTTTATAAAAGCAGTTCATGTATTCTCAGTTCAAAAATATATCTCAAAGCATTTAGTAAAACAGTTAAAAAAACGGCGCATGTATTCTCAGCCCAAAAATGTAAAGAGTAAAAAGGAGCAAATGAAACTCACAATACTGTATTTTGTAGCAATTATTCATATGACGGCACTGAACAAGTGCAGGGTTGGCCTCGGATTCACGAACCTATATCATTTATATATATATATATATTAACACACATAATTGTAATCGAACAAATTTATATATATATATATATATATAAATCTATTAGTTATATCGTTTTTATATTAATAACCTATAGGATTCATATATTCATTTTATATATTTAAAATAAATAAAAATATAAATTTTGTTATGTCATATGTATTAAATATATTTTTGTATATATATACATATCGTTTGTTTGTTAAAATTATAATAATACTAAAATAATATTAGTAATGATAAAAAAAAAAAAAAAAAAAAATAATAATAATAATAATAATAATAATAATAATAATAATAATAATAATAATAATAATAATATAGTTAAAAATGATACTTTTAATATATATGATAAAATGATAACTTTAATAAAAATGATATTTTTTTTAAATATTAATTTTAATAATAATGAATACTAATAATAATAACTATAAAAATAATGATTTTTCTAATAATAATAATACTAATATTTATATTAATAACTATAATGATAATAATAATAATACTTATATTGATAATAATAATAATAATATTAATAATAATAACAACAATATTAATAATAATAATAATACTAATAGTAATAAAGATAATAATAAAAATAATTATAATACTACCTTAAAAGCTTTTCCCAAAAACAATGTCTCAAACAGGGCTCGAACCTGAGACCTCTCGCTCACCCACTATCACCCTGACCATCTGCTCTACTATTGTTTTCTAATTTATTTCATACGCTAAATCCATTTAATCTAAATTTTCCTGCTGTCTTTTCTTCATTAACTTAAACAGATAGGATACCACAACCATCATCACTTTATCATCATTTAATTACCTCATTATCATCATAAACATCTCCTGATCATCAAAATCATCCTCTCTATCATAACCCATATCATTATCATCTCGTCTTCATCATATATCATCATTCGGGTTTAAAATTTTTTTTATCATTATCGAGAGAAATAAAAAAAATAATCTTCATCATCTTATATTCATACTATCATCATCTTTATCATACGGTATCATCACAATCATGATCATCTACATCATCACGATCATAATACTTGATCACAATCGTCCACTAATCATAATCATGATCATAATCACCCTAACAACTGAACTCGCATCATCATCATTTTCGTTTATAGAAAAGAAAATAAATACGGCAGAAGTACAAATGGGTTATGGTGATCGGAACAGTGGCCATCATCGTCAACGAGTCATTATCACTCGGTTATTAAGAACGAATAAAAGATCACGAAAAAAATGCGTTTATTCTCGGATTCATTAGCAGCAAACATCTTAATTTGGTTTGTTGTGTCTTGAACGATGCAGCAGCTTGAGTGACAGCAATACTTACAGCCCAAGTTTATTCTTGGCCCAACATAATAGCTCTTCGGCCCACTTGAGCAAAGAAAAGGTTTTGGCTCAAAAAGACATAATCTGCGGCCTAAATATGATCCAATAACAAATTTTAAGTAATAATCGCAGTAATCCGGACCTCCTGTGATGGGGACAGTAACGATAGAAAATAGAATGAACTAAAATAAAAAAAAAGACTGTCATCTTCTTCATTGTTACTTCGTGACTGTTTATAAAAAAAAATCAACAACAGCAATATTGTAGGTTGCAGGAAATCGATCATCATCATTCAAAACCTTGAAGAACAGGAGAAGGAATAAACCAAACAAAATAAAACAGCAGCGGTGGTTACAGAAACAATAACGGAGGGAATAAAGATGGTTGTCTTGGTGTTGGGTTTGAAACAAAAAAAACAAAAAGAATATATATATTTGATGCAGTACTGAAAACGAAAATAGAAAGGAAAGAAAAGAATGAAACTTGAAGTTGGTGAAGGTTCTCGGTTTCAAACAGAAAGAAAACACAGTACATATGCAGTAGTAATAGTGATGTGTTAGGAGATAATTGAGGGGATGTTCATGGTGGACGTGGTTCGGAGATGGGTGGTGATGGTTGAAGAAAGGTGGCGTTGAGTGGTAGTTTTTGAAATGTTCCGTTCTTATTGATTAAAAACGTTCCATATTAATTGATTTCGTTGCGAGGTTTTGACCTCTATATGAGACGTTTTTCAAAGACTGCATTCATTTTAAAACAAACCATAACCTTTATTTCATCAATAAAGGTTTTAAAAGCTTTACGTAGATTATCAAATAATGATAATCTAAAATATCCTGTTTACACATGACTATTACATAATGGTTTACAATACAAATATGTTACAACGAAATAAGTTTCTTGAATGCAGTTTTTACACAATATCAAACAAGCATGGACTCCAAATCTTGTCCTTATTTAAGTATGCGACAGCGGAAGCTCTTAATAATCACCTGAGAATAAACATGCTTAAAACGTCAACAAAAAATGTTGGTGAGTTATAGGTTTAACCTATATATATCAAATCGTAACAATAGACCACAAGATTTCATATTTCAATATACATCCCATACATAGAGATAAAAATCATTCATACGGTGAACACCTGGTAACCGACATTAACAAGATGCATATATAAGAATATCCCCATCATTCCGGGACACCCTTCAGATATGATATAAATTTCGAAGTACTAAAGCATCCGATACTTTGGATGGGGTTTGTTAGGCCCAATAGATCTATCTTTAGGATTCGCGTCAATTAAAGTGTCTGTTCCCTAATTCTTAGATTACCAGACTTAATAAAAAGGGGCATATTCGATTTCGATAATTCAACCATAGAATGTAGTTTCACGTACTTGTGTCTATTTTCTAAATCATTTATAAAACCTGCATGTATTCTCATCCCAAAAATATTAGATTTTAAAAGTGGGACTATAACTCACTTTCACAGATTTTTACTTCGTCGGGAAGTAAGACTTGGCCACTGGTCGATTCACGAACCTATAACAAATATGTACATATATATCAAAGTATGTTCAAAATATATTTACAACACTTTTAATACATTTTGATATTTTAAGTTTATTAAGTCAGCTGTCCTCGTTAGTAACCTACAACTAGTTGTCCAACGTTAGATGTACAGAAAAAAAATTGATATATATTATCTTGAATCAATCCACGACCCAGTGTATACACGTCTCAGGCTAGATCACAACTCAAAGTATATATATTTTTGGAATCAACCTCAACTCTGTATAGCTAACTCCCACATTACTGCATATAGAGTGTCTATGGTTGTTCCAAATAATATATACACATGGTTCGATATGATATGTCAAAACATTTGCATACGTGTCTATTGTATATCAAGATTACATAATATATTAGAATACATGTATAATACAATATAAGTTAGCTAGGATATGATTAATATAGATTTGTTACCAATTTTCACGTTGCTACAACAAGAAAAATTATCCAATCTTGTTTTACCCATAACTTCTTCATTTTAAATCCGTTTTGAGTGAATCAAATTGCTATGGTTTCATATTGAACTCTATTTTATGAATCTAAACAGAAAATTTATAGGTTTATAGTCAGAAATATAAGTTACAAGTCGTTTTTGTAAAGGTAGTCATTTCAGTCGAAAGAACGACGTCTAGATGACCATTTTAGAAAACATACTTCCACTTTGAGTTTAACCATGATTTTTGGATATAGTTTCATGTTCATAAGAAAAATCATTTTCCCAGAAGAACAACTTTTAAATCAAAGTTTATCATAGTTTTTAATTAACTAACCCAAAACAGCCCGCAGTGTTACTACGACGGCGTATGTCCGGTTTTACAGTGTTCTTCGTGTTTCCAGGTTTTAAATCATTAAGTTAGCATATCATATAGATATAGAACATGTGTTTAGTTGATTTTAAAAGTCAAGTTATAAGGATTAACTTTTGTTTGCGAATAAGTTTAGAATTAACTAAACTATGTTCTAGTGATTACAAGTTTAAACCTTCGAATAAGATAGCTTTATATGTATGAATTGAATGATGTTATGAACATCATTACTACCTCAAGTTTTCTGGATAAAGCTACTGGAAATGAGAAAAATGGATCTAGCTTCAAAGGATCCTTGGATGGCTTGAAAGTTCTTGAAGCAGAATCATGACACGAAAACAAGTTCAAGTAAGATTTCCACTCGAAATAAGATTGTTATAGTTACAAAAATTGAATCAAAGTTTGAATATGAGTATTACCTTGTATTAGAAAGATATCTTACTGTAAATAATAAAGATTTCTTGAGGTTGGATGATCACTCTACAAGATTGGAAGTAAGCTAGCAAACTTGGAAGTATTCTTGATTTTATGAAACTAGAACTTGTAGAATTTATGAAGAACACTTAGAACTTGAAGATAGAACTAGAGAGAGATCAATTAGATGAAGAAAATTGAAGAATGAAAGTGTTTGTAGGTGTTTTTGGTCGTTGGTGTATGGATTAGATATAAAGGATATGTAATTTTGTTTTCATGTAAATAAGTCATGAATGATTACTCATATTTTTGTAATTTTATGAGATATTTCATGCTAGTTGCCAAATGATGGTTCTCACATGTGTTAGGTAACTCACATGGGCTGCTAAGAGCTGATCATTGGAGTGTATATACTAATATTACATACATCTAAAAGCTGTGTATTGTACGAGTACGACTACGGGTGCATACGAGTAGAATTGTTGATGAAACTGAACGAGGATGTAATTGTAAGCATTTTTGTTAAGTAGAAGTATTTTGATAAGTGTCTTGAAGTCTTTCAAAAGTGTATGAATACATATTAAAACACTACATGTATATACACTTTAACTGAGTCGTTAAGTCATCGTTAGTCGTTACATGTAAGTGTTGTTTTGAAACCTTTAGGTTAACGATCTTGTTAAATGTTGTTAACCCAATGTTTATAATATCAAATGGGATTTTAAATTATTATATTATCATGATATTATGATGTACGAATATCTCTTAATATGATATATATACATTAAATGTCGTTACAACGATAATCGTTACATATATGTCTCGTTTCAAAATCATTAAGTTAGTAGTCTTGTTTTTACATATGTAGTTCATTGTTAATATACTTAATGATATGTTTACTTATCATAATATCATGTTAACTATATATATAACCATATATATGTCATCATATAGTTTTTACAAGTTTTAACTTTCGTGAATCACCGGTCAACTTGGGTGGTCAATTGTCTATATGAAACTTATTTCAATTAATCAAGTCTTAACAAGTTTGATTACTTAACATGTTGGAAACACTTAATCATGTAAATAACAATTTCATTTAATATATATATATATATATATATATATATATATATATATATATATATATATATATATATATATATATATATATATATAAACATGGAAAAGTTCGGGTCACTACAGTACCTACCCGTTAAATAAATTTCGTCCCGAAATTTTAAGAAGTTGGAGGTGTTGACGTATCTTCTGGAAATAAATGCGGTTATTTCTTCTTCATATGATCTTCACGCTCCCAGGTGAACTCGGGTCCTCTACGAGCATTCCATCGAACCTTAACAATCAGTATCTTGTTTTGTTTAAGTCACTTAACCTCACGATCCATTATTTCGACGGGTTCTTCAATGAATTGAAGTTTTTCATTGATTTGGATTTCGTCCAATGGAATAGTGAGATCTTCTTTAGCAAAACATTTCTTCAAATTCGAGAAGTGGAAAGTGTTATGTACATTCGTAAGTTGTTGAGGTAACTCAAGTCGGTAAGCTACTGGGCTGACACGATCAATAATCTTGAATGGTCCAATATACCTTGGATTTAATTTCCCTCGTTTACCAAATCGAACAACACCTTTCCAAGGTGTAACCTTAAGCATGACCATCTCTCCAATTTCAAATTCTATGTCTTTTCTTTTAATGTCGGCGTAGCTCTTTTGTCTACTTTGGGCAGTTTTCAACCGTTGTTGAATTTGGATGATCTTCTCGGTAGTTTCTTGTATTATCTTCGGACCCGTAATCTGTCTATCCCCCACTTCACTCCAACAAATCGGAGACCTGCACTTTCTACCATAAAGTGCTTCAAACGGCGCCATCTCAATGCTTGAATGATAGCTGTTGTTGTAGGAAAATTCTGCTAATGGTAGATGTCGATCCCAGTTGTTTCTGAAATCAATAACACATGCTCGTAGCATGTCTTCAAGCGTTTGTATCTTCCTTTTGCTCTGCCCATCAGTTTGTTCATGTCTAGACGAGTTCCTAATGCTTGCTGTAATGTCTGCCAGAATCTTGAAATAAATCTGCCATCCCTATCAGAGATAATAGAGATTGGTATTCCATGTCTGGAGACGCCTTCCTTCAAATACTGTCATGCTAACTTCTCCATCTTGTCATCTTCTCTTATTGGCAGGAAGTGTGCTGACTTGGTGAGACGATCAACTATTACCCAAATAGTATCATAACCACTTGCAGTCCTTGGCAATTTAGTAATGAAATCCATGGTAATGTTTTCCCATTTCCATTCCGGGATTTCAGGTTGTTGTAGTAGACCTGATGGTTTCTGATGTTCAGCTTTGACCTTAGAACATGTCAAAAATTCTCCTACATATTTAGCAATATCGGCTTTCATACCTGGCCACCAAAAATGTTTCTTAAGATCCTTGTACATCTTCCCCGTTCCAGGATGTATTGAGTATCTGGTTTTATGAGCTTCTCTAAGTACCATTTCTCTCATATCTCCAAATTTTGGTACTCAAATTCTTTCAGCCCTATACCAGGTTCCGTCTTCCCGAATATTAAGACACTTCTCCGATCCTTTGGGTATTTCATCCTTTAAATTTCCCTCTTTTAAAACTCCTTGTTGCGCCTCCTTTATTTGAGTAGTAAGGTTAGTGTGAATCATTATATTCATAGATTTTACTCGAATAGGTTCTCTGTCCTTTCTGCTTAAGGCGTCGGCTACCACATTTGCCTTCCCCGAGTGGTAACGAATCTCAAAGTCGTAATCATTCAACAATTCAATCCACCTACACTGCCTCATATTCAGTTGTTTCTGATTAAATATGTGTTGAAGACTTTTGTGATCGGTATATATAATACTTTTGACCCCATATAAGTAGTGCCTCCAAGTCTTTAATGCAAAAACAACCGCGCCTAATTTCAAATCATGCGTCATATAATTTTGTTCGTGAATCTTCAATTGTCTAGACGCATAAGCAATCACCTTCATCCATTGCATTAATACACAACCGAGATCTTGCTTTGATGCGTCACAATTGTAACGACCCGGAAAATTTCGACTAATTTTAAACCAAACTCTCGATACGATTTTGTAGTCTTGACACGATAAGCAAAGTCTGTTAGGTTGAGTCTCAAAAATTTTTGAACTGTTTACATACATTCCTTTAACCTCGACTAGTTTCGACGATTCACGAACCATTATTTGTTATTAAATGTGTATATATATAAATATAAATACATGTATATATAATAACTTAAAATAATAATATGTGATATAATTAAATTGTTATTAAAATAAATCTATATATAGAGAGAGAGTATATTAAATATAGTTAATTTAAAATTTTGGGATTTTTTTCGGAATGCTTTTATCTGCCACTGAGTAACGATGGGGTACAATATTTCAATTCGGAGAAAACTTTCGGTAGTATACAACCAACTAATTGTCACAAGATGTTAAATTATTGCTGTTTATTGCAGTTGTTTCCCATTATCACAATCATAATTCTATATATATATATTATATGCACATACATAAGATACATACTACCACACCCCAAATTGTGTTTTTTCTTCTTCCTCACTTCACAGTCAACCGGAGCACCACTTCCACCTTCATCCTCGTCATCTCAACACCACCATAGCATTTCCATAACACCATCTGCAAACTACAACTCGAAGCCAAAACCAAACCCATTTAAAATACCATCATCCCTCACCATGAAAACATATATATATATATATATATATATATATATATATATATATATATATATATATATATATATATATATATATATATATATATATATATATATATATATATCTTTATTTTTGTTTCTGTTGACGAACCAAACCACCAAGACTACCACCACAGCCACCCTTTTTGCTACCATGCTTCATGTTAAACAATCAATTTAAGATCACCGGTCACCACCATGCAAAACTTGAACACCCCCGATCACTATGAACAACCAAACACCACCACTTCTTCTTCCCTCTACCGCCACCCTCCTCCACTCCATAACCACCATGAACCATCACCACGAGCTGTCACCACCCATAATCGCCATCTTTACATGATCACCACATGCCACCACCATCAACGTAAATTTTTTTATTGGTGATTTCTGTTTCTTTTCGAATCACAAAACCACAAATCCACTTGGGTATTTTTGTTATTTGAACTTCAAAACCCATTTATTGTTGATACACCGAGACCAAGAACCACCGGGAATCCACCACCACTTCCACCGTCACCACTTTAACAATACCACCACCATCACTATGATTATAGTTCAACCACAATTACTACGACTTGTTTTCTGTTCGTTTCTGTTTCCGGCCGAAGATCAAACAAAACCCACCATTAAAAATTGATACTCTATATCACCACATAACAGCCGTAAGACCCATCACAATCTCCACCACTGTCTGTCCAAACAGCCCACGAGAAACTCACCTGCTATTGTCGTGTTTTATGTTTCAGTCCGACAAAATAGTCCACGTAAACGTCTACATACTGCTTCAGCTATTTACTTAGTTTTCCTGTTATAAACAATGGGAGAAAATGATAAATATAAAGGAGTCAAAACAAGTTAAAGTGTGATAATTTCCCTACAAACAAAAGGTGCAGCTATCCACCTACTCTTTCTTTTTGGTCGCAAGAAGACACGAGCACTCTTGTTTAGTTATTTTTTTTCTCTTTCCTTCTTATCTGATTTACTCCTTTGGCTATCACTAAATGGATTGATATCCAAAAATACTTTGGGTCAGATCAATAAACGAGCTCTATGCTCGTTAATGTTCGATGAACTAATGATAATAATATAAGGATATTAAGGTAAAACGATTGGGCTGTAATTCTATTTAGTTAAGTGGACTGCGAACTAGATGTACTACTCGTTGGGGCACCACAAATCATTATTTCTATTGGACCGTGAATGATGGAGTAGTTAACGGGCCGATATACAACTACCATATTGTTGTTGGGCCGGAGTGGTCGTGAGCATAAGTAAAAAAAAAAAAAAAGATAACGACGATGAATATGATGTCGATGACTATGATGATCTTGTGAGGATATACATGAAAGGATAACGAAAATAAAGATGATGATAAAAATAGTTTTTGTGTTGATGACGATAAAATGATGCGGGTTCGAGCCCGATCGGGGGCATTATTTTTGGAAAAGCTTTTTAAGGTAGTTATTATTATCATTATTATTATTATTATTACTATTATCATTAAGTATTAGTATTATTATTATTATTATTAAGTATTATGGATATTATTGTTATTATTAATATCATTAGTATTGTTATTATATTTATAATTATTATTATCATTATCATTATCATAAAAAAAAACTATTATTATTATAAAAAGTAACATTTTTATTAAAGTTATCATTATAATTAATTTTTTTTTATTTAAAAGTATCATTATTACAATGACCATTATTTTAATATATTATTATTATTGTTATTATTAATACTATAAATAAAATGACTTGTATTATTATCAAAAATTAGTATTGTCATTATTAAAACTAATTATTATTATTATCAACACTATTTTAGTATTAGTAAGGTCATTATTTTAACAAACCACAAGTTATCTATATAAAAATGTATCAAAAACATATATAATAACTATATAAATATTACAGTACTATTTTAAATAAGTAATATATAATTATTATATACAAACAGATTTGATTATTATTACTTGTTAATTATATGTGTTAATATATATATATATATATATATATATATATATATATATATATATATATATATATATATATATATATATATAAATAATATAGGTTCGTGAATCCGAGGCCAACCCTGTATCGTTCAATATAGTCATATGTATTTTTACTACAAAATACAGTATGGTGAGTTTCATTTGCTCCCTTTTTAATTGCTTTTGTAATATATATTTTTTTGGGCTGAGAATACATGCGCTGCTTTTATAAATGTTTACGAAATAGACACAAGTACTTAAAAATACATTCTACGTTGAGTTGTACCACTGGCATATTTCCCTGTAGCTTGGTAACTACTATTTACATGGGTATTGTAAACGCGAATCCTGTTGATAGATCTATCGGGCCTGACAACCCCAACCGGACTGGACGACCAGTATTCAACGGTTGCACAGTACTTCGTTTTGTAGGCTACACTTGGTACAGTGTAGTGAGATTTCATAATAAAGGGAATATGCGACGTTGATTAATAGTTAAGTATGGTTACCAAGTGCTCAACCACTTAGAATGCTTTACATACACTTGTGAGTGTATTATGTTTATGATAACGGAAATCTTGTGGTCTATTAATATATTGAAATGATTATCATGATAAACCTATGAACTCACCAACCTTTTGGTTAACACTTTTAAGCATGTTTATTCTCAGGTACGAATTAAGTCTTCCGCTGTGCATTTGCTCATTTTAAAGACATTACATGGAGTCATTCTTGGCATATTTAGGAGAGTACCTCGCAATGGGACCAAATGTTGATGATTTCGTCCAAGTGGATAAGGACGGGTCATTTCATGTGGTATCAGAGCGGTGGTCTTAGCGAACCAGGTCTTGCATTAGTGTGTCTAACTGATAGTTGCTTAGATGCATTAGTGAGTCTGGACTTCGACTGTGTCTGCATGTCAAAAGTTTTGCTTATCATTTCTAGTCGGAAATCATCTACTTATCATCCGTAGGAAATTACCTGCTATTCATTCTTAAAATCTAAACACGTATTATTGCCTCTATTGCATAGGCAGTGTATAGATAAATTCATATCTTAGTGTATCTGTTATTGTTACCTTTGCCTGACAGTTTTCGTAGATTCCTCCATAACTTATAGGATTTTAGTATTATATATGCATATGTAAACTATGTATTGCAGGGCACTAATCTACATCCTATAATCTATTTCTTATCGAAAATCCTTCATCTGATCTTACGAGATGAATCACTCAACCAGTTCGAATCCCTCAGATTTTGATAGCTATTCCGATAGTTATTCTGACAGCTATTCTGACATGGATATTCACCTAAGCTCCGAAAGCGGTGTCACCAGAGTGAATCAATCAATCAGCCATCCCTAATTCATCTGATGGGTTCGTAGTCGACTTAAACAATGGAGACGCGAAGAAGGCGATCCTTTCCATCCACCAAATTGCCTTCTTGGCGAAGAACCTGAAGCACCTACCGGCGAATCTATCCGAAACACCATTTTCAACCTCATTTCCAGAGTAGTTCGACACGATTATATTTTATCCTCAATTCTAAACCTTATTCATCCGCTCATTCCGACCAACAATCATCCCTGAATAATAGAAGAAGTTAGCGAACTTCGCGCTTGAGTAATCAATTTGAAGAATATGATGCAAAATCTACCAGCTTCCGCAACATCACCTGCATCAATAGTAACATTAGTAACAGCACCAGTACCATCAACAATTCATGCCTCAACATCTCATTTTGTACCTCGAGTATAACTATCATTCTACGTATCGTTCTACATCAATTATCTTCGTTCGACATGTCAATTATGTAATCTCTAATGTTTTAAAGATTATATATCCTTGTTCTAACAGTAAATCAAATGAGTCTAATATCATATTAACTCATTAAATCCATGATTTCATCTGAAGAAAATATATATGTATATATATTTTCATAAAGATTGTAATTAAAAATTCTTTTGTACAAACTGTTAATGGTGAAAATATTTTAACGGGTAGGTAATACCCGAAGAATATTGGAGTTTCACATTAATAAGTTACACTGTACATTCTTCGAATCTGATTCAACAGTCATTTACTATCCTACTTACATTCATCGATATACAGATCCGTTCACCACAGAATAACCATTTTCATTCAATTTCATATTGGGTTTTGACCTATCAGAATCCAACAAGTGGCATAATGAAGAAAACATTGGACAAATAAAATTTGTTAGAAACAAACGAACTAATTAATTGAAATATTGTTAAGAATCCACGCTAACTGTTCCTAGCTAACTGTTCCTAGCTAACTGGTTACACTTTATTTTTTTCAATTTAATTATCGCAATTTATATTCTCGCAATTTTATTTATTGTCATTTAATTTTTGTTATTTATTTTACGCACTATAAATAACGGGACACGTATACAAGGTTTCAACATATCATATCGACCCATCTATATATATATTTCGGAACAATCAAAGGCACTCTATATGCAAATGACGGAGTTAGCTATACAGGGTTGAGGTTGATTCCAAAATATATATATAGTTTGAGTTGTGATCAATACTGAGACCGGTACACGGGTCACGATACGTATTAATTAATTCGAATATTATATATTCAACTATATATGAATTGTTGGACTATTGGATTATTGGACTGCTAACTTTGGACAATTAAAATGAATTAAAATACTGATTATAACATATGAAACTAAACATCTCTTCAAGTTTGCCACTTGATATCATCTTAAATCTCATTTGAATCTTGACGATTCCAATCCATTTTCAAATCTTTCATGATTCTTGAAAATACCTCAATCGAGAAGATGAACCAATCGCACTTCATCTACGGAAGAAAAAGTTTATGCATACAGTTATGCACCTGAAAAACTCTTGGAACCTGAGTAAAGGTTTAACACGTATATGCGCTAGCTCCTTTGGCGTTATTATTACCCAAAATAACTTTGCAATCCCTTTCAAATTAGCCAATTTTGTCACAGCTTCAGTAAATCAACTTTGACTTTTCATTCGAACAAACCATATTATAACTTTGATATATAAGTTGCCCTCCATCATCATTACCGGAGAACCTTTTATATTCCACCATACTACCATCAGCATTTAATCATCTAAAAACACAATTCTCTTGAAAACCCTCGATTTGATAACCGATGATCCAGATCCGTAAACTTTGAAAATGCTAACGAAGCAGCATGTTGTAGATGGTCTTAATGGCCAAAAGTTGATGATAAAGAATGAAGTGTTGGGAACGCTCGATAGAAAATTTGGTACTGAAAAATGGATTGAGCTAATCATGAAGGAGACCAAGGACAAATACAAGGACCAAACCCTATATTCAAAGAATCCAGGAAATTCTGGATCCGCCGAAATCTTTAGAGAAAATCTTGCTCCAAAGTCATGTTAAAATCCTTGCGGAAACATTTTCTACATCATCCTTCGATCTAGAAATTTCAAAATATCGTCATAAATATCTTCAATATTTCTGAAGATATCTTCATAAATATCTTCGTCCGAAATTATCTATCTTCTCGTGCTATCTATGTTACCTCATAAAAGAAACTGTTTCAGTTTCTATCCTTCTATAAAATTTGAGTTTAAATTATGGATGATTTTTGGAGAAGTGTAGGGAATTGAAGCATGAGTTAGTATAATATAATGACGTCGGGCCAACGTGGTTATATTACAGTAAGTCATGCTAAATTTCTAGTGGAACATGATGATTCACAGACAATATCGTCATCATGTGCCATGTTACATAACTCTTTCATTCTACTTAATCTCTAAGCATATCACGGAAATATTTCCTTGATATTTCTGTTCTTCCGTAATTCCAACCGTTGCTAATAATTCGTGCTATTATAATTCCTTTCTGCTTAGAAGATTTTCTTTAAATTCCATGAACTCCAGAAATCCACCATGACTACGTCAAAAGTTAAGATGAAACTTTTCACTCTTTGGTGATAGCTTCACTCGTACGCTTCGAGTAATCGAATTGTTTTATCTACATTACCCAATGGTGATAAAACTATATCTGTCAACTCATATTCGTCAAGAAAAACATTCTTAATGTTAGCTATGACGACCTCACTCAAATTTCGGGGACGAAATTTCTTTAACGGGTGGGTACTGTAACGACCCGGAAAATTTCGACTAATTTTAAACCAAACTCTCGATACGATTTTGTAGTCTTGACACGATAAGCAAAGTCTGTTAGGTTGAGTCTCAAAAATTTTTGAACTGTTTACATACATTCCTTTAACCTCGACTAGTTTCGACGATTCACGAACCATTATTTGTTATTAAATGTGTATATATATATAAATATAAATACATGTATATATAATAACTTAAAATAATAATATGTGATATAATTAAATTGTTATTAAAATAAATCTATATATAGAGAGAGAGTATATTAAATATAGTTAATTTAAAAATTTGGGATTTTTTTCGGAATGCTTTTATCTGCCACTGAGTAACGATGGGGTACAATATTTCAATTCGGAGAAAACTTTCGGTAGTATACAACCAACTAATTGTCACAAGATGTTAAATTATTGCTGTTTATTGCAGTTGTTTCCCATTATCACAATCATAATTCTATATATATATTATATGCACATACATAAGATACATACTACCACACCCCAAATTGTGTTTTTTCTTCTTCCTCACTTCACAGTCAACCGGAGCACCACTTCCACCTTCATCCTCGTCATCTCAACACCACCATAGCATTTCCATAACACCATCTGCAAACTACAACTCGAAGCCAAAACCAAACCCATTTAAAATAACATCATCCCTCACCATGAAAACATATATATATATATATATATATATATATATATATATATATATATATATATATATATATATATATATATCTTTATTTTTGTTTCTGTTGACGAACCAAACCACCAAGAATACCACCACAGCCACCCTTTTTGCTACCATGCTTCATGTTAAACGATCAATTTAAGATCACCGGTCACCACCATGCAAAACTTGAACACCCCCGGTCACTATGAACAACCAAACACCACCACTTCTTCTTCCCTCTACCGCCACCCTCCTCCACTCCATAACCACCATGAACCATCACCACGAGCTGTCACCACCCATAATCGCCATCTTTACATGATCACCACATGCCACCACCATCAACGTAAATTTTTTATTGGTGATTTCTGTTTCTTTTCGAATCACAAAACCACAAATCCACTTGGGTATTTTTGTTATTTGAACTTCAAAACCCATTTATTGTTGATACACCGAGACCAAGAACCACCGGGAATCCACCACCACTTCCACCGTCACCACTTTAACAATACCACCACCATCACTATGATTATAGTTCAACCACAATTACTACGACTTGTTTTCTGTTCGTTTCTGTTTCCGGCCGAAGATCAAACAAAACCCACCATTAAAAATTGATACTCTATATCACCACATAACAGCCGTAAGAGCCATCACAATCTCCACCACTGTCTGTCCAAACAGCCCACGAGAAACTCACCTGCTATTGTCGTGTTTTATGTTTCAGTCCGACAAAATAGTCCACGTAAACGTCTACATACTGCTTCAGCTATTTACTTGGTTTTCCTGTTATAAACAATGGGAGAAAATGATAAATATAAAGGAGTCAAAAAAGTTAAAGTGTGATAATTTCCCTACAAACAAAAGGTGCAGCTGTCCACCTACTCTTTCTTTTTGGTCGCAAGAAGACACGAGCACTCTTGTTTAGTTATTTTTTTTTTCTCTTTCCTTCTTATCTGATTTACTCCTTTGGCTATCACTAAATGGATTGATATCCAAATATACTTTGGGTCAGATCAATAAACGAGCTCTATGCTCGTTAATGTTCGATGAACTAATGATAATAATATAAGGATATTAAGGTAAAACGATTGGGCTGCAATTCTATTTAGTTAAGTGGACTGCGAACTAGATGTACTACTCGTTGGGGCACCACAAATCATTATTTCTATTGGACCGTGAATGATGGAGTAGTTAACGGGCCGATATACAACTACCATATTGTTGTTGGGCCGGAGTGGTCGTGAGCATAAGTAAAAAAAAAAAAAAAAGATAACGACGATGAATATGATGTCGATGACTATGATGATCTTGTGAGGATATACATGAAAGGATAACGAAAATAAAGATGATGATAAAAATAGTTTTTGTGTTGATGACGATAAAATGATGCGGGTTCGAGCCCGATCGGGGGCATTATTTTTGGAAAAGCTTTTTAAGGTAGTTATTATTATCATTATTATTATTATTATTACTATTATCATTAAGTATTAGTATTATTATTATTAAGTATTATGGATATTATTGTTATTATTATTATCATTAGTATTGTTATTATATTTATAATTATTATTATCATTATCATTATCATAAAAAAAAAAACTATTATTATTATAAAAAGTAACATTTTTATTAAAGTTATCATTATAATTAATTTTTTTTATTTAAAAGTATCATCAAAAGTATCATTATTATAATGACCATTATTTTAATATATTATTATTATTGTTATTATTAATACTATAAATAAAATGACTTGTATTATTATCAAAAATTAGTATTGTCATTATTAAAACTAATTATTATTATTATCAACACTATTTTAGTATTAGTAAGGTCATTATTTTAACAAACCACAAGTTATCTATATAAAAATATATCAAAAACATATATACTAACTATATAAATATTACAGTACTATTTTAAATAAGTAATATATAATTATTATATACAAACAGATTTGATTATTATTACTTGTTAATTATATGTGTTAATATATATATATATATATATATATATATATATATATATATAAATAATATAGGTTCGTGAATCCGAGGCCAACCCTGTGTCGTTCAATATAGTCATATGTATTTTTACTACAAAATACAGTATGGTGAGTTTCATTTGCTCCCTTTTTAATTGCTTTTGTAATATATATTTTTTTGGGCTGAGAATACATGCGCTGCTTTTATAAATGTTTACGAAATAGACACAAGTACTTAAAAATACATTCTACGTTGAGTTGTACCACTGGCATATTTCCCTGTAGCTTGGTAACTACTATTTACATGGGTATTGTAAACGCGAATCCTGTTGATAGATCTATCGGGCCTGACAACCCCAACCGGACTGGACGACCAGTATTCAACGGTTGCACAGTACTTCGTTTTGTAGGCTACACTTGGTACAGTGTAGTGAGATTTCATAATAAAGGGAATATGCGATGTTGATTAATAGTTAAGTATGGTTACCAAGTGCTCAACCACTTAGAATGCTTTACATACACTTGCGAGTGTATTATGTTTATGATAACAGAAATCTTGTGGTCTATTAATATATTGAAATGATTATCATGATAAACCTATGAACTCACCAACCTTTTAGTTGACACTTTTAAGCATGTTTATTCTCAGGTACGAATTAAGTCTTCCGCTGTGCATTTGCTCATTTTAAAGACATTACATGGAGTCATTCTTGGCATATTTAGGAGAGTACCTCGCAATGGGACCAAATGTTGATGATTTCGTCCAAGTGGATAAGGACGGGTCATTTCAACAATAAATCACAACATCATCATTCCCTTCAGGCAATGACAATATAGGTGCCGTAGTTAGCTTTTTCTTCAATAATTGAAATGCCTTCTCTTGTTCATCCTTCCATTCAAATTTCTTCCCTTTATGCGTTAATGCAGTCAAGGGTTTTGCTATTTTGGAGAAATCTTGGATGAATCTTCTGCAGTAACCAGCCAATCCTAAAAATTGACGTATATGCTTCGGAGTTTTTTGGGGTTTCCCACTTTTCAATGGTTTCGATCTTTGCTGGGTCCACCTGGATACCTTCTTTGTTTACTATATGCCCGAGGAATTGAACTTCTTCCAACTAAAATGCACACTTTGAAAACTTAGCGTACAGTTTTTCTTTCCTCAATACTTCTAGCACTTTTCTCAAATGTTCTTCGTGCTCTTGATCATTCTTTGAGTAAATAAGTATGTCATCGATGAAAACAATGACAAACTTGTCAAGATATGGCCCACACACTCGGTTCATAAGGTCCATGAACACAGCTGGTGTGTTAGTCAATCCAAACAGCATAACCATAAACTCGTAATGACCATAACGCGTCCTAAAAGCAGTTTTTGGAATATCATCCTCCTTTACTCGCATTTGATGATATCCAGAGCGTAAATCGATCTACGAATAAACTGACGAGCCTTGTAGTTGATCAAATAATTCGTCAATTCTCGGTAGTGGATAACGGTTTTTGATGGTAAGTTTGTTCAACTCTCTGTAGTCAATACACAACCTAAATGTACCATCTTTCTTCTTGACAAACAAAACAGGAGCTCCCCATGGTGATGTGCTTGGTCGAATGAAACCACGTTCTAATAGTTCTTGCAGTTGGCTTTGCAGTTCTTTCATCTCGCTGGGTGCGAGTCTATAAGGAGCACGAGCTATTGGTGCAGCTCCTGGTACAAGATCTATTTGAAATTCAACAGATCGATGTGGAGGTAATCCTGGTAATTTTTTCGGAAATACATCGGGAAATTCTTTTGCGATGGGAACATCATTGATGCTCTTTTCTTCAGTTTGTACTTTTGTCGACGTGTGCTAGAACAGCATCGCAACCTTTTCTTATTAGTTTTTGTGCCTTCAAATTACTAATAAGATGTAGCTTCGTGTTGCCCTTTTCTCCGTACACCATTAAGGGTTCTCTTTCTTCTCGTACAATGAGAATTGCATTTTTATAACATACGATCTCTGCTTTCACCTTCTTCAGCCAGTCCATGCCAACTATTACATCAAAACTCCCTAAATCTACTGGTATCAAATCAATCTTAAATATTTCGCTACCCAGTTTAATTTCTCGATTCCGACATATATTATCTGCTGAAATTAATTTACCATTTGCTAATTCGAGTAAAAATTTACTATCCAAAGGCATCAATGGACAACTTAATTTAGCACAAAAATCTCTACTCATACAGCTTCTATCTGCACCCGAATCAAATAAAACGTAAGCAGATTTATTGTCAATAAGAAACGTACCCGTAACAAGCTCCGGGTCTTCCTGTGCCTCTGCCGCATTAATATTGAAAACTCTTCCACGGCCTTGTCCATTCGTGTTCTCCTGGTTCAGGCAATTTCTAATAATGTGGCTTGGTTTTCCACATTTATAACAAACTACATTGGCATAACTTGCTCCGACACTACTTGCTTCGCTATTACTCATTCCGACACCATTTGTTTTCGTTCGGTTAACCCTTGGTCCGTAGACCTCACACTTCGCCGCGCTATGACCATTTCTTTTACACTTGTTGCAAAATTTGGTGCAGAACCCCGAGTGATACTTTTCACACCTTTGGCATAGCTGCTTCTGATTGTTGTTGTTGTTACGGTTGTTATTATTGTTGGGATGATTGTTGTAGTTGCTGTTGTTGTTGTTGTTGTTGTTGGGCCATTTATTGTAGTTGCGATTGATGGGATAGTTGTTGCGATTATTGTTGTAATTGCTGTTGTTGTTGTATTGGTGATTCTTATCACCGTTTTCCTCCCACTTTGTTTTGACTTGCTTCACATTGGCCTCTTCAGCCACCTGTTCTTTAATTCTTTCCTCAATCTGGTTCACTAGTTTGTGAGCCATTCTACATGCCTGTTGTATGGAGGCGGGCTCGTGTGAACTTATATCTTCTTGGATTCTTTCCGGTAATCCTTTCACAAAAACATCGATCTTCTCTTCCTCGTCTTCGAACGCTCTCGGACACAATAGGCACAATTCTGTGAACGTACGTGGTAATATCAAATCCTTGGGTTCGTAACCCTCTAAGTTCTGTCTCGAGCTTATTGACCTCGGTTCTGGGACGGTACTTCTCGTTCATCAAGTGCTTGAACGCTGACCACGGTAGTGCGTAAGCATCATCTTGTCCCACTTGCTCTAGATAGGTATTCCACCATGTTAACGCAGTACCTGTGAAGGTATGCATAGCGTACTTCACTTTGTCCTCTTCAGTACACTTACTTATGGCAAACACCGATTCGACCTTCTCGGTCCACCGTTTTAATCCGATCGGTCCTTCGGTTCCATCAAATTCCAAAGGTTTGCAGGCAGTGAATTCTTTGTAGGTGCATCCTACACGATTTCTTGCGTCATTAGCTGCATTGCTAGATTCGGAGTTATTGTTGGTATGTAGCGCAACCTGTACTGCGGCTATGTTTGAAGCAAGAAAGGCACGAAATTCCTCTTCGCTCATATTCAAGGTGTGTCGAGTAGTCAGTGCCATTTCCTTCAAAATAGTCAAATGAAACGAGTTAATCATATAGAATATCAAGAGTAGTCAATAGTATTTCGTAGCGTAATATGAACTTATTTATAAAAGCTCTTTCTTCATATTAGCGTTTTATACTCTTTAATTCGGGTAGTACCTACCCGTTAAGTTCATACTTAGTAGCTAACATACCATTTCAACTACTACAATTCTATATGAAAAACTAATCACAAAAAAAAATATATCATTTTCAAACCTTTATACAATAACTTGCAAACTTACAATACCACTATTTTACATATAGCATGAAATATAGCACATAAAACTTTGATACAAAGTAGTTGCGAAGATAATTCTAGTTAATAAATAAGGCGTTCAGCAAAGGCAATAAAGACATGTAATTCATACGTCCAGAAACAAGTCATGCATTCTGGTTTTACTAATACCACTTCCCATCCTTGGTTTTGTGGAACATAACTATTGTGACCGATAGTAAGACAATGTGTTGTAACATCGTCAAAAGGATGAAGGTTACGTAATGACCAACAGTCTCGTAATAACCTAAAAACCTCATTTCTTACCCCAATTACCGACTCCGTCACTTGTGAGAACGTTTTGTTTAATAGTTGTAGCCCGATGTTCTTGTTCTCACTTTGGTGAGAAGCGAACATTACTAACCCGTAAGCATAACATGCTTCTTTATGTTCCATGTTAGCCGCTTTTTCTAAATCACGAAGTCCTATATTCGGATATATTGAGTCAAAATAATTTCTTAACCCGTTGCGTAAAATAGCATTTGGGTTCCCCGCAATATATGCGTTAAAGTAAACAGATCGTAACTTATGGATTTCCCAATGTGATATCCCCCATCTTTCGAACGAAAGTCTTTTATAAACTAAGGCATTCTTGGAACGTTCTTCGAATGTCTTACAAACTGATCTCGCCTTAAATAGTTGTGCCGAGGAATTTTGACTGACTCTAGACAAGATTTCATCAATCATGTCTCCGGGTAGGTCTCTTAAAATATTGGGTTGTCTATCCATTTTGTGTTTTTATACTGTAAAATAGACAAGTGTTAGATTCATAAAAAAATACTTATTAATACAAGCAATTTTTACATATATCATAAAGCATAAGCACACTATATTACATATATTACACCACACGAATACAACTATCTTATTCCGACTCGCTCGTTTCTTCTTCTTCGGTTTTGGTTCGTTTTTCCAAGTTTCTAGGGATATATGATGTTCCCCTAATACGAGCCGTCATTTTCCACATTGGTTAAGAAAAACCTGGTGGTTTAGAGGTTCCCGGGTTATTGTCACAACTTAAGAAATACGGGTGTTGACGATACATATAAAGTTCATCGGGTTTGGAATCAAATTTCTCTATTTTTATGCCCTTTCCCTTATTGTTCTCTTTTGCCTTATTAAATTGTGTTGGGGTAATTTCTATAACATCATCGGAATCCTTGTCGGGATCCGATTCAATGGAGAATTGGTAATCCTCCCAATACTTTGCTTCCTTGGCGGAAACACCATTGACCATAATTAACTTTGGTCGGTTGGTTGAGGATTTTCTTCTACTTAACTGTTTTATTATTTCCCTCACTGGTTCTATTTCTTCTTCCGGTTCCGATTCTTCTTCCGGTTCTGACTCTTCTTCCGGTTCCTCTTCGGGAACTTATGAATCAGTCCACGAATCATTCCAATTTACATTTGACTCTTCATTATTATTAGGTGAGTCAATGGGACTTGTTCTAGAGGTAGACATCTATCACATAATATCAAACACGTTAAGAGATTAATATATCACATAATATTCACATGTTAAAAATATATAGTTTCCAACAAAAATGTTAAGCAATCATTTTTAAAGAAAACATGGTCGAAGTCCAGACTCACTAATGCATCCTAACAAACTCGATAAGACACACTAATGCAAATTTTCTGATTCTCTAAGACCAACGCTCGGATACCAACTGAAATGTCCCGTTCTTATTGATTAAAAACATTCCATATTAATTGATTTCGTTGCGATGTTTTGACCTCTATATGAGACATTTTTCAAAGACTGCATTTATTTTAAAACAAACCATAACCTTTATTTCATCAATAAAGGTTTAAAAAGCTTTACGTAGATTATCAAATAATGATAATCTAAAATATCTTGTTTACACACGACTATTACATAATGGTTTACAATACAAATATGTTACAACGAAATAAGTTTCTTGAATGTAGTTTTTACACAATATCATACAAGCATGGACTCCAAATCTTGTCCTTATTTAAGTATGCGACAGCGGAAGCTCTTAATAATCACCTGAGAATAAATATGCTTAAAACGTCAACAAAAAATGTTGGTGAGTTATAGGTTTAACCTATATATATCAAATCGTAACAATAGACCACAAGATTTCATATTTCAATATACACCCATACATAGAGATAAAAATCATTCATATGGTGAACACCTGGTAACCGACATTAACAAGATGCATATATAAGAATATCCCCATCATTCTGGGACACCCTTCGGATATGATATAAATTTCGAAGTACTAAAGCATCCGGTACTTTGGATGGGGTTTGTTAGGCCCAATAGATCTATCTTTAGGATTCGCGTCAATTAGGGTGTCTGTTCCCTAATTCTTAGATTACCAGACTTAATAAAAAGGGGCATATTCGATTTCGATAATTCAACCATAGAATGTAGTTTCACGTACTTGTGTCTATTTTGTAAATTATTTATAAAACCTGCATGTATTCTCATCCCAAAAATATTAGATTTTAAAAGTGGGACTATAACTCACTTTCACAGATTTTTACTTCATCGGGAAGTAAGACTTGGCCACTGGTCGATTCACGAACCTATAACAAATATGTACATATATATCAAAGTATGTTCAAAATATATTTACAACACTTTTAATACATTTTGATATTTTAAGTTTATTAAGTCAGCTGTCCTCGTTAGTAACCTACAACTAGTTGTCCAACGTTAGATGTACAGAAAAAAATTGATATATATTATCTTGAATCAATCCACGACCCAGTGTATACACGTCTCAGGCTAGATCACAACTCAAAGTATATATATTTTTGGAATCAACCTCAACCCTGTATAGCTAACTCCCATATTACTGCATATAGAGTGTCTATGGTTGTTCCAAATAATATATACACATGGGTCGATATGATATGTCAAAACATTTGCATACGTGTCTATGGTATCCCAAGATTACATAATATATTTGAATACATGCATAATACAATATAAGTTAGCTAGGATATGATTAATATAGATTTGTTACCAATTTTCACGTTGCTACGACAAGAAAAATTATCCAATCTTGTTTTACCCATAACTTCTTCATTTTAAATCAGTTTTGAGTGAATCAAATTGCTATGGTTTCATATTGAACTCTATTTTATGAATCTAAACAGTAAATTTATAGGTTTATAGTCAGAAATATATGTTACAAGTCTTTTTTGTAAAGGTAGTCATTTCAGTCGAAAGAACGACGTCTAGATGACCATTTTAGAAAACATACTTCCACTTTGAGTTTAACCATGATTTTTGGATATAGTTTCATGTTCATAAGAAAAATCATTTTCCCAGAAGAACAACTTTTAAATCAAAGTTTATCATAGTTTTTAATTAACTAACCCAAAACAGCCCGCGGTGTTACTACGACTGCGTATGTCCGGTTTTACAGTGTTCTTCGTGTTTCCAGGTTTTAAATCATTAAGTTAGCATATCATATAGATATAGAACATGTGTTTAGTTGATTTTAAAAGTCAAGTTAGAAGGATTAACTTTTGTTTGCGAACAAGTTTAGAATTAACTAAACTATGTTCTAGTGATTACAAGTTTAAACCTTCGAATAAGATAGCTTTATATGTATGAATTGAATGACGTTATGAACATCATTACTACCTCAAGTTTTCTGGATAAAGCTACTGAAAATGAGAAAAATGGATCTAGCTTCAAAGGATCCTTGGATGGCTTGAAAGTTCTTGAAGCAGAATCACGACACGAAAACAAGTTCAAGTAAGATTTCCACTCGAAATAAGATTATTATAGTTATAAAAATTGAATCAAAGTTTGAATATGAGTATTACCTTGTATTAGAAATATATCTTACTGTAAATAATAAAAATTTCTTGAGGTTGGATGATCACTCTACAAGATTGGAAGTAAGCTAGCAAACTTGGAAGTATTCTTGATTTTATGAAACTAGAACTTGTAGAATTTATGAAGAACACTTAGAATTTGAAGATAGAAATTGAGAGAGATCAATTAGATGAAGAAAATTGAAGAATGAAAGTGTTTGTAGGTGTTTTTGGTCATTGGTGTATGGATTAGATATAAAGGATATGTAATTTTGTTTTCATGTAAATAAGTCATGAATGATTACTCATATTTTTATAATTTTATGAGATATTTCATGCTAGTTGCCAAATGATGGTTCCTACATATGTTAGGTGAATCACATGGGCTGCTAAGAGCTGATCATTGGAGTGTATATACTAATAGTACATACATCTAAAAGCTGTGTATTGTACGAGTACGAATACGGGTGCATACGAGTAGAATTGTTGATGAAACTGAACGAGGATGTAATTGTAAGCATTTTTGTTAAGTAGAAGTATTTTGATAAGTGTCTTGAAGTCTTTCAAACGTGTATGAATACATATTAAAACACTACATGTATATACATTTTAACTGAGTCGTTAAGTCATCGTTAGTCGTTACATGTAAGTGTTGTTTTGAAACCTTTAGGTTAACGATCTTGTTAAATGTTGTTAACCCAATGTTTATAATATCAAATGAGATTTTAAATTATTATATTATCATGATATTATGATGTATGAATATCTCTTAATATGATATATATACATTAAATGTCGTTACAACGATAATAGTTACATATATGTCTCGTTTCAAAATCATTAAGTTAGTAGTCTTGTTTTTACATATGTAGTTCATTGTTAATATACTTAATGATATGTTTACTTATCATAATATCATGTTAACTATATATATATAACCATATATATATGTCATCATATAGTTTTTACAAGTTTTAACGTTCGTGAATCACCGGTCAACTTGGGTGGTCAATTGTCTATATGAAACCTATTTCAATTAATCAAGTCTTAACAAGTTTGATTGCTTAACATGTTGGAAACACTTAATCATGTAAATAACAATTTCATTTAATATATATATATATATATATATATATATATATATATAAACATGGAAAAGTTCGGGTCACTACAGTTTTCATGGTGGGTTTAACAAATAACTAATAAAAGAGATGATGGTGGTGATCATGGTTGGTAGCGTACGGTGGTGGTGATTGGAGTGGGTTAGGGTGGTGACCACCGGTGGTGGAAAGGTGGCGAGATTGGTGGAGGATGGAAAATGTCGTAGTAATTGATCAATGATCCAAGTCTCTATATGCAGACTGTATAGAAATGTTTATATATATATATATATATATATATATATATATATAAGTCTAATTAATAATATTAATATAATAATAATTATAACCTACTTTAATAATAACATGTGAATGAGTTGTAAGAACAGTACTAAATAGTTAATCAGCCTAAATAATTGGATTCTTTCTACCGATACTTTCACAGGCTATTATATCGTGCTCCGTTTTTTTACTCAAGTGGTGAATAAAAAATCTTTGGAAAAATCTCAAAATTTTACAGTAATTATATTTATTTATTTCAGTCATTATGGTATAAAATTTGGTTATTAACTATTAAATAAAAATTACATTAATTATTCACTCCCAATCCCAAGTAAAATATAAAAAGTGTTAAAATTTAATAACTAGATCCTAAATACATTCTCAGTAATCCTAAAATTTATAGAACTCATTTTCGAATCACCATTTATTTTAAAATCATATAAGTTTAAATTTAACTTAATTAATATCAATCGGAACATCAAATGCGTATTACAATCATTTAATATTTATTTTTAATATACTTTATTTATATATATAGATATAGATATATTTTAAATAATAATTATTATAATATCTTATTTTTATTTATTTTACATAATTAAATTTTAATAGTAATAACATATAATATTTCAAATTATATTTTAATTTACCATTTATATATATATATACACACACATATCTATTTACAATTAATTGTTCGTGAATCGTCAAAATCGGTCGAAGGTAATTAAATACATGAACATAGTTCCAAAATTTTCGAGATTCAATATTATAGACTTTGCTTATCGTGTCGGAAACATATATAGATCAAGTTTAAATTTGGTCGGAAATTTCCGGGTCGTCACAGTACCTACCCGTTAAAGAAATTTCGTCCCCGAAATTTGATCGAGGTCGTCATGGATAACAATAAAAATGTTTTCATGACGAATATGAGTTGATAAATAGAGTTTTATCATTATTGAGTAATATGGATAAACATTTCGATTATACGAAGCATATGAGTGAAGTTATCATAAAAGAGTGAATTGAATAAATGCAGATTTATCTTAACCGGTGATGTAGTCACGGTTGATTTTCGGAATTCAAGGGATTTAGAGAAAATCTTCGTAATAAGAGTTGGTTCTTCGGTAATTAAGGAAACTAGGATCCTCTTTGGTTAAATGCGATAATCTGTCTCGATTGTTCTGTCTAATATTTCACTATAAATCTATTTCCTTCATTTCCTTTATATTTTGGAGTTCCAGCCTTTTGTTTTCCTCTTCTCGACTTTAAGTCAAGCGAATAATGGTCCAGAATTCGTAGGTATGAAGTTTCGAATGAACATGACTAATGTTCTAAGAGAGAGATTGTAATAGCATGATCTGACTTGCCAAATTACTAGAATTCAATAGAAAGATAGTACTATCAGGAAGTTATGTTCTTGGTATGATTATATATTAGATAGAATGTAAGAGTCGTGTAACATGGCACATGATAAGGTTATGATATGTGAATCATCACGTTCCATTAGAAACTCAGCATGACTTACTGTAATATAATCACGTTGATCAAGTGTCATTATATTATGCTAACTCATGCTTCAGTTCCCAACACTGCTTCAAAAACATTCATATTTTAAATTCAAATTTTTTTAGAATTAGAAACTAAAACAGTTTCCTTTCTGATGTAACACTGATATTGCGAAGAGATAAACGATTTCAGATAAGAATAGTTATGGAAATATCTTCGGAAATATCGAGGATATTTATAATAAAAGATACGATGATATCTTAGAATTTCTAATATCGAAGGATGATGAGGAAGATTTGTCCATAAAGATTTACAGTCAGAAGCAAGGTATTCGATAATGACTTCAGCAGATACTGAATCATATAGATTCTTTGTAGGCATGTTTAGTCTTTGTAATTTGTCCACAGCCTTCTTCATAGTTTCGCATAATCCGCTTTTCGGTACTAATTTTTCTTTTGAGCTTTTCCAACGTATCCTTCTTTATCATCAAACTTTTGACTGTTAAAGTCATCTATAGTTATTGTTGCTTTATCAATTCTTTTGATATTTAGAGAATTGTTTCGCAGACTGGGTGTTTTTCAGAATTTCAGAGTGAAAGATCATAATTCTAAGAGGTAAATATTATACATATTCACATAACTATTGATGTAGCAATGCAGTGAGATTCGCAATACTGATTGCTGATTCTCGGTAATTGATATGGCAATTCTCGTTACAAGATGCGGATGAGTATATGATAGGATTTTAATGAACGAATGTAATGGTTCTTCGTAGTGACTTAAGCTAATGAGTAATGAAGTTGCTGGTAAGTTTACTGCTAGTGTGGTGGGATATAAACGGTTCTCTGGTAACGATGATGAAGGGTAATCTTTATAATAACGTTTATTTGAATGAAAAGTCTAAATTGATTTGCTGAAGATGTGACAAAATTGGCTATCTCGAACAGGAGTTGCAAAGTTATTTTCGGTAATAATAACGCTAAAAGAGCTAGCACAGATACGTGTTAAACGTTTACTCAGGTTCCGAGTGTTTTCAGGTGCAATACTATATGTATCAATCTTTCCTTCCGTAGATGAAGTGCGGTTGGTTCATCCTCTCGATTGAGGTGTTTCCAAGAATCATGAAAGGTTTGAATGCAGATTGTAATTGTCAAGATACAAATGAGGTTTAAGATGAAATCAAGTGGCAAACTTGAAGAATTGTTTAGTTTCATATGTTATAATCAATATTTTAATTCATTTTAATTGTCCAATGTTGGTAGTCCACAGTTAGTAGCCCACAGTTAGCAGTTCAATAATTCATATATAGTTTAATGTATTATATTTGAATTAATTAATACGTGTCGTGACCCATTATATACATGTCTCAGACTCGATCACAACTCTTTGGAATTAACCTTAACCCTGTATAGCTAACTCGATCATTACCGCATATAGAGTGTCTATTGTGATGACCCAGAAAATTTTGACTTATTTAAACCAATTCTCTATATGGTTTAATATTTTCGTCATGATAAGCAATACATTTTGACAAGTTTTAAAACTTTTGTAAATGAGTTTTATATAACGGTTAACCACCTTGTTTGTCCGATGATTCACGAACGTCATAACTTGTGATAATTATATAATTGTGTATATATATACACGGAAACATGCGAATAATATTTATATATGAAATGATAAAAATTTACTATTGAATGATGCAATTTTTAAATTAAAATTTTTACGTATTTAATCGTTTTATTTTTATGATGTAATTTTTCTTAATTTATAAGAAAAACGCAATTAAATCAAAGATGTACAAGGTGTAAAGCACAACGTACAACAATGTAACTTAAATAGTTGAATCGGAATTAATTCATTTACTATTCATATGAATAGTAAATGAAACGAAATTAATTAATTTACTATTCACATGAAAGCGACATGATAGAAATTATTAATTATAAGTTACATAACATACCCCTGAAGTATTTAAGAAATATGACTTTTTAAAATTTTAAAATTCATTCGATTGAATGAATTTCGTGATTTACGGTGGTAAGGAATGATCAGCAGACTAGTACGTACACTCTACATCGAACGTATATAGTAATTTTATAAATAAGTGGACCTTTTTACAACTAGTTTTATAAAAGCTTAAGACCAAAACAGATATATATATATATATATATATATATATATATATATATATATATATATATATATATATATATATATATATATATATATATATATATATATATATATATTCAGATATAAAAAGTAGAATTTTTACTCATACTTTTACCCGTCAATTATTAGCAACAGAGCACGAAATATCGGTCCGTGTAAAACTATCAGTAGAATGAGACAAATTTGAGGCGGCTATGTTTATTACACGTTTTTATTTATTTATTATATTATTATATTTTAATTATTATTATATTATTATTATATTATATCTATATCTCTATATATAAGAACGCACGCACACATAAAAAAACTATATATATATTTCTTGTTTTACCACCGAGTTCTCATACAGATATATATATATATATATATATATATATATATATATATATATATATATATATATATATATATATATATATATATTATGCTCCTTAGTATTTATTATTAATTATTAATATATTATTATTATTTATATTACTAATATAATTATTATTATTATTATTGTTAAGATTATTATTATTTGTAATCTTAGCATTATTATTATCAGTATTATAAGTATACATAAAATACTATGACGGAGTTATGCTCGGGTGATTTTCAAAACATGTTTCAAATGGGTTTTAGCTAAGGAAATTATGGGTATTGTTCGGGGATATTGTTCGTGAATCAAAGGCCAACCTTGCATTTATCATCTCCGTTGCGTCTACGTACTTTCCTGCAATATTAAATCTCAATATTGATACGTGAGCATGCATATCTCAACTTTTATATATTAATAGTGTATCCCTGACTAGTGCTCGAGTATATATGTTTATGCATGCTTGTATGCTTTAATTTTGTCATTAGATAGTTTATGAAGAATCACGAATTTGATACATATGCTATTGATATAAAGTATGTGATATGCATGTTTTTGGAAAGCTGGTGAAAAATTATTAACTTTTCATTTAGAAACCGCGTGATTTCGATGAACGGATTAAAAGATATGGTCAACTGAATTATTATTAACATTAATTGAAATTGCTTTTGAATCTGCAATTGATATTTAAACAACTTGTTTATAAGATTGATAAATTGGATTTTCAAATATTACTAATCGAGTAAATAAATTTCTATATAAGGCACGTCTCTTCTTATTGAACAATTGTCAAAGTTGACTGTCTTATCATGTTTTAAAGCTTTATCAACACTACAATCTTATTTTACAAATATTAAAAAACTATGTGAAATAATAAAATATTTTCGATTGCCATGATAATTCAAATATAATATAGCTCCTGAAATAAATAATATTTTGAGTTTGATAAACTATAAATTCGTTCAATTATCAAGACTTATATTATGTTAATAAACATGTATATATTTGAAGATCATATTGGGTCAGGTTGACTTTTGAGATAACTTTTGTAAACTTTTGCATGTCGGTCTCGAGCATTAGGATTGTGATACACTATGACCCGACCTAGCTTGTTAGATATGTATTGACCAACATATGTTCTCTAGGTTGAGATCTACGGTTAGTTTGCATTCCGAGTTTCGGTCACATTTCGGTGAATGACTTTATGTGCTGCTAAGGTGAGTTTCATTTGCTCCCTTTTTAATTGCTTTTGCAATCTATATTTTTGGGCTGAGAATACATGCACTTTATTTTAAACGCAATTGATACAAGTACATACTAAATTCTACACCGAGTTTGAAGCGAAAATCCCTTAGCTTTGGTAACTAGTAACTGCCGGTTATAAGAACTGGTGGGCGCGAGTAGTAGTATATGGATCCATAGGGCTTGATATCCCCGTCCGAGCTAGAGCACTAGCCTTTTAACAGAAGTATGCTATTTGAGAAGCGTACACGTTGGTTTGTGTGTATTATTAAGATGATTATACAAAGGGTATAAAATATATATACGTTAAGTTTAGTTACCAGGGTGCTCAATTTCGTAGAATGTTTTGATAAACGTTTCTGGATGAAACAGCTAAAATCTTGTGATCCACCTTTACGTACAGATTATGCAAAACATTAAAACTATGAACTCACCAACCTTTGTGTTGACACTTGTTAGCATGTTTATTCACAGGTTCCCTAGAAGTCTTCCGCTGTTTTCTTATATGTTAGACAAGCTATGTGCATGGCGTCTTACATGGCATATTTTTCAAGGAAACGTTGCATTCACCAAATCATCACCATGTATCTTATTTTGACTGCATTGTCAACAGAAGTACTATTGTAAACTATTATTTACGGTGGTTATCTATATGTAGAAATCATCAGATGTTGAAAACCTTTGATTTAAATATTCATTTATGGTGTGCCTTTTTAAAAGAATGCATTGTTTACAAAACGTATCATATAGAGGTCAAATACCTTGCAATGAAATCGATGAATGACGTGTTCGTCCATATAGATTTGGAGCGATCCTCACATCTATGGTTATTCCAAATAATATATATAGATGCGTCGATATGATATGTCAAAACATTGTATATGTGTCCCGATATTTAAAATGCGTAAAAAAAATAACAGAAATTAAATGACGATAAATAAAATTGCGAGAATTAAAATTACGATAAATAAATTGCGATAAATAAATGTAATAAGGAATTAACAGTTAGCTAGGAACAGTTAACTAGGATTTCGTTAGCGTGGATTCTTAACAAAATTTCTCACAGTTAACTTGTTTGTTTCTAACAAATTTTATTTTGTCCAATGTTTTCCTCATTAAACCACTTGTTGGATTCTGATATGTCAAAATCCAAATATGAAATTGAATGAAAATGCTTATTCTGTGGTGAACGGATTCGTATATCTTGTGAATGTAAGTAGGATAGTAATTGACTGTTGAATCAGATTCGAAGAATGTACAGTGTAACTTATTAATGTAAAATCTAAACATTCCTCGGGAATTACCTACCCATTAAAATTTTTTTACCATTAAGAGTTTGTACGAAAGAATTTTTAATTACAATCTTTATGAAAATATACTTACGTATATATTTTCTTCAGATGTAATCATGGATTTAATGAGTTAATATGATATTAAACTCATTTGGTTTTCGGTTGAAATTAGAATGAATAATCTCTAAAACTTTAGAGATTACATAATCGCCATGTAGAACGAAAATAACTAATGTAGAACGATTCGTAGAACGATAATTAAGTTCGAGGAATGGATTGTGATGTTGAGAATTGTGATGTTGAAACTTGGGTTGTTGGTGGTACTGGTGTTGCCGGTGATGTTGCTGAAGCTGGTAAGTTTTGCACCATGTTTTCTAAATTGATTACTCGAGCGCGAAGCTCGTGACTTCTTCGATTACTCCGGGATGATTGTCGGTCGGAACAAGCGGGTGAAAAAGGTTTAGAATTTTAAATATGATATAGTCGTGGCGAGATACTCTGGAAATGAAAGTGAAGATGGTGTTTCAAACTGGTTCGCCGGTAAGTGCTTCGGGTTCTTCGTCAAGAGGGCAATTTTATTGGTGGAAAGGATCGTCTTCTTCGCGTCTCCATTGATTAAGTCAACTACGAACCCATCCTCAATTCATCTAGAATTGATGATGGCTGATTGGTTAATCCATTCCGGTTACACTGCTTTCGGAGTTCAAGTGGAAATCTATATCGGAATAGTTGTAGGAATCCGAGGAATTCGAACTGGTTGAGGGATCCATCTCGTACGATCAGATGAAATATTTTCGATATGAAAAAGATTATAGGATGTAGATTAGTACCCTACAATACATGATTTACATATGCATACATAATACTAAAATCCCATAAGTTACGGAGGAATCTACGAAAGCTATCAAGAAAAGTCTACAGTAACAAATACGCTAAGATATGAATTTTTGTCTATACAATATTAATGCAATCAATGCAGTAAGATGTGTCTAGACTAAGAATAATAAGCAGATAATTTCCGACAAGAAATGATAAGCAAAACTTTTGACATGCAGACACGGTCGAAGTCCAGACTCATTAATGCATCCTAACAACTACTAGTTAGACACACTAATGCAAGACCTGGTTCACTAAGACCACCACTCTGATACCAACTGAAATGCCCCATTCATATCGATTATAAACGATTCACAATAGTTGATTACATCGCGAGGTTCTGACCTCTATATGATACATTTTACAAACATTGCTTTCGTTTTTAAAAGACAAACTTTCATTACATCGAAAGTTGACAGGCATGCATAACATTTCATAATATATCAAACTACCAATGACTTAATAATAATCTCATTGAACTCAACGACTCGGATGCAACGTCTTTTGAAATATGCCATGAATGACTCCAAGTAATATCTCTAAAATGAGCAAATGCACAGCGGAAGATTTTCTTAATACCTGAGAATAAATATGCTTTAAAGTATCAACCAAAAGGTTGGTGAGTTCATTAGTTTATCATAAACAATCATTTCCAATAATATAATAGACTACAAGATACTCATATTTAGAAAACAATCTGTACAGGTCTACTCCTGCTATAAAATCATTCATATGAAGAACACCGGAACCTTTTAAAACAACTCACCAATGGTAGCTAATGCGTGCGTGCAATGCAAAATCATCAAACCGTGGTAGTTAATATAATTTTACAACGGGAGCTAATGCGTGCGTGCAATGCAAAATCATCTCTCCGAGGGTAGCTAAAACGGGAGCTAATGCGTGCGTGCAATGACAAAATCATCTCTCCGTTACTAACTACAAAGTCGAATACAATACAATACAATACATCGGGAGCTAATGCGTGCGTGCAATGCAAAATTATCTCGTCGATGGTAGCTAAAACGGGACCTAATACGTGCGTGCAATGACAAAATCATCTCACCGTTACTAACTACTAATTCGAACCATTTCGGGAGCTAATGCGTGCGTGCAATGACAAAATCATCTCGCCGATGTTCGATAATACAATCTTTATAGAAATCGAACCTCTGAATTCAAATAATTCTATCATAGAATGTAGTTTTGAATATTTGTGTCTATTTCGTCAAACGTTTATAAAATCAGTTCATGCATTCTCAGTTCAAAAATATATCTCAAAGCATTTAGTAAAACAGTTATAAAAACGGCGCATGTATTCTCAGCCCAAAAATGTAAAGAGTAAAAGGGAGCAAATGAAACTCACAATACTGTATTTCGTAGCAATTATTCATATGACGGCACTGAACAAGTGCATGGTTGGCCTCGGATTCACGAACCTATATCATTTATATATATATATTAACACATATAATTGTAATCGAACAAATTTATATATATATATATATATATATATATATATATATATATATATATATATATATATATATATATATATAATCTATTAGTTATATCGTTTTTATATTAATAACCTATAGGTTTCATATATTCATTTTATATATTTAAAATAAATAAAAATAAAAATTTTGTTATGTCATATGTATTAAATATATTTTTGTATATATATATACATATCGTTTGTTTGTTAAAATTATAATAATACTAAAATAATATTAGTAATGATAAAAATAATAATAATAATAATAATAATAATAATAATAATAATAGAGTTAAAAATGATACTTTTAATATATATGATAAAATGATAACTTTAATAAAAATGATATTTATTTATTTATTTTTTAAATATTAATTTTAATAATAATGAATACTAATGGTAATAACTATAAAAATAATGATTTTTCTAATAATAATAATAATAATAATAATAATAATAATAATAATAATAATACTAATATTTATATTAATAACTATAATGATAATAATAATAATACTTATATTGATAATAATAATAATAATAATAATAATAATAATAATAATAATAATAATAATAATAATAATAATAACAATATTAATAATAATAATACTAATAGTAATAGAGATAATAATAAAAATAATTATAATACTACCTTAAAAGCTTTTCCTAAAAACAATGTCTCAGACAGGGCTCGAACAAGAGACCTCTCGCTCACCCACTATCACACTGACCATCTGCTCTACTATTGTTTTCTAATTTATTTCATACGCTAAATCCAGCTGATCCAAATTTTTGTGCTGTCTTTTCTTCATTAACTTAAACAGACAGGATACCACAACCATCATCACTTTATCATCATTTAATTACCTCATTATCATCATAAACATCACATGATCATCAAAATCATCCTCTCTATCATAACCCATATCATTATCATCTTGTCTTCATCATATATCATCATTCGGGTTTAAAAAAAAATCATTATCGAGAGAAAAAAAAAAAGAATCTTCATCATCTTATATTCATAGTATCATCATCTTTATCATCCAGTATCATCACAATCATGATCATCTACATCATCACGATCATAATACTTGATCACAATCGTCCACTAATCATAATCATGATCATAATCACCCTAACAATTGAACTCGCATCATCATCATTTTCGTTTATAGAAAAGAAAATAAATACGGCAGAAGTACAAACGGGTTATGGTGATCGGAACAGTGGCCATCATCGTCAACGAGTCATTATCACTCAGTTATTAAGAACGAATAAAAGATCAAGAGAAAAAAACGAGTTTGTTCTCGGTTTCATTAGCAGCAAACATCTTAATTTAGTTTGTTGTGTCTTGAACGATGCAGCAGCTTGAGTGACAGCAATACTTACAGCCCAAGTTTATTCTCGGCGCAACATAATAGCTCTTCGGCCCACTTGAGCAAAGAAAAGGTTTTGGCTCAAAAAGACATAATCTGCGGCCCAAATATGATCCAATAACAAATTTTAAGTAATAATCACAGTAATCCGGACCTCCTGTGATGGGGACAGTAACGATAGAAAAGAGAATGACCTAAAATAAAAAAAAGACTGTCATCTTCTTCATTGTTACTTCGTGACTGTTTATAAAAAAAAAAATTCAACAACAGCAATATTGCAGGTTGCAGGAAATCGATCATCATCATTCAAAACCTTGAAGAACAGAAGAAGGAATAAACCAAACAAAATAAAATAGCAGCGGTGGTTACAGAAACAATAACGGAGGGAATAAAGATGGTTGTCTTGGTGTTGGGTTTGAAACAAAAAAAACAAAAAAATATATATTTGATGCAGTGACTGAAAACGAAAATAGAAAGGAAATAAAAGAATGAAACTTGAAGTTGGTGAAGGTTCTGGTTTCAAACAGAAAGAAAACACAGTACATATGCAGTAGTAATAGTGATGTGTTAGGCGATAATTGAGGGGATGTTCATGGTGGACTTGGTTCGGAGATGGGTGGTGATGGTTGAAGAAAGGTGGCGGTGAGTGGCTGTTTTCATGGTGGGTTCAACAAATAACTAATAAAAGAGATGATGGTGGTGATCATGGTTGGTAGCGTACGGTGGTGGTGATTGGAGTGGGTTAGGGTGGTGACCGCCGGTGGTGGAAAGGTGGCGAGATTGGTGGAGGATGGAAAATGTCGTAGTAATTGATCAATGATCCAAGTCTCTATATGCAGACTGTATAGAAATGTTTATATATATATATATATATATATATATATATATATATATATAGGTCTAATTAATAATATTAATATAATAATAATAATTATAACCTACTTTAATAATAACATGTGAATGAGTTGTAAGAACAGTAATAAACAGTTAATCAGCCTAAATAATTGGATTCTTTCTACCGACACTTTCACAGGCTATTATATCGTGCTCCGTCGTTTACTCAAGTGGTGAATAAAAAGTCTTCGAAAAAATCCCAAAATTTTACAATAATTATATTTATTTATTTCAGTCATTATGGTATAAAATTTGGTTATTAACTATTAAATAAAAATTACATTAATTATTCACTCCCAAACCCAAGTAAAATATAAAAAGTGTTAAAATTTAATAACTAGATCCTAAATACATTCTCAGTAATCCTAAAATCTATAGAACTCATTTTCGAATGACCGTTTATTTTAAAATCATATAAGTTTGAATTTAAATTAATTAATATCAATCGGGACATCAAATGAGTATTACAATCATTTAATATTTATTTTTAATATACTTTATTTATATATATAGATATAGATATATTTTAAATAATAATTATTATAATATCTTATTTTTATTTATTTTACATAATTAAATTTTAATAGTAATAACATATAATATTTCAAATTATATTTTCATTTACCATTTATATATATATATATATATACACACATATTGTAGAGACCCGTTCTAATCCATCCGGACGAAGTCCATATTGATTATAAACGATTCACAACAGTTGATTACATCGCGAGGTACTTGACCTCTATATTATACATTTTACAGACATTGCATTCGATTTTGAAAAGACAATCTTTCATTACATCGAAAGTTTACGGCATGCATACCATTTCATAATATATCTAACTATAATTGACTTAATGATAATCTTGATGAACTTAATGACTCGAATGCAATGTCTTTTGAAATATGTCATGAATGACTCCAAGTAATATCTCTAATATGAGAAAATGCACAGCGAAAGATTTCTTTCGTACCTGAGAATAAACATGCTTTAAAGTGTCAACCAAAAGATTGGTGAGTTCATTAGTGTATCATAAACGATCATTTTCATCATTTTAATAGACCACGAGATTTTCATTTTCATTTCTCATAAATATACGTCCCATGCATAGAGACAAAAATAATCATTCATATGGTGAACACCTGGTAATCGACATTAACAAGATGCATATAAGAATATCCCCTATCATTCCGGGAAATCCTTCGAACATGATAAAAACAACGTCGAAGTACTAAAGCATCCGGTACTTTAGATGGAGTTCGTTAGGCCCAATAGATATGTCTTTAGGATTCGCGTCAATTAGTAGACTGGTTTACTAATTCTTAGGTTACCAAGTAAAAGGGGCATATTCGGCTTCGATCATTTAACCATATGATGTAGTTTCGATTACTTGTGTCTATTTCATAAAACATTTATAAAATCAGCGCATGTATTCTCAGTCCCAAAAATATATATTGCAAAAGCATTTAAAAAGGGAGCAAATGAAACTCACCATACTGTATTTTGTAGTAAAAATACATATGACAAAATTGAACAACTGTAGGGTTGGCCTCGGATTCACGAACCTATATCATTTGTATATTCAATAATACATATAACCGTACTCGAACAATTTCATATACTATCTCTTTATATATTATATATTTAATTTGTATATATATATATATATATATATATATATATATATATATATATATATATATATATATATATATATATATATATATATATATATATATATATATACTTAAAATATATTTGTAAATGGTTATTACTTATATAGTTATATATAAATATCATTTGTTTGTTAAAGTAGTATTTTAAGATAATATTTTAAGTGATAATAATAATAATAATAATGATAGTACTAATATTAATAAATATGATAATAGTATTAGTAATTCTATAAATGATAATGTTAATGATAGTTTTTAATAGAATGAATAACTTAATAATAATGGTCATGAAAATATTAGTTTTTGGTAATAATACTTAGTTCTTAATGATAATAGTTATAAAAATATCTATTTTGTTAATATTGATAATAAGTTTAATAATAATAATACCAATGATTATATTAATAATGAAAATGATAATAATTATAATACTACTTATGTTACTAATAATAATAACAATATTCTTATTTATCACTATAATCATAATATTAATAATGATAACTAATACTTGCATGACAAAATTTATAATAATAAATACATTATTAATGTTATTAATAATAATGGTTCTAATACTTCTAACTATGTTAGTAATAATAATAAGTGTTATAATACTAATAATAACAATAATATCAATAACAATACTAAAGATCATAGTAATAACATTAATAATAATAATAATATAAATGATAATCAAAATGATAATAATAATAATAATAATAATAATAATAATAATAATAATAATAATAATAATAATAATAATAATAATAATAATAATAATAATAATTAATAAATATGAAAACTACCTCTTAATAAACGAGTTCCAAAAAAAAATGCCTCACACCGGGCTTGAACCCGAGACCATTAGCTCCCCCAAATCACTCCTTAACCATTGAACCATTTGTGTTTTCCTGATTTTATACGACTCCCATATTTATTTAACCAGTTTTCTGTGTTAATCACAATCTTCTTCTTCACTGGATTACTAGTCGACCAGGGTTCTAATCCAATGATGAACCAGTTAACTTAAACACAATAAGTATATACTTAATCGTTGTTAATTATTTGAATTATTAGAAAATGAAAAGAATTAAAAAAAAATCAGAAAGGAAAAAGGGCCTGTAGTATTCACGAAGAACTTAAATAAAACTCAAATTCCATTTTCGAATTTAGGACAGTTTTAGACAAAATTTATAACACGGAATGTGTTTCAAAACTCTCCTAGAAACACTCTGTATACTCAATTGGACCTAAAACATCAAAATTAATTCAAATTTCACAAAGAACGAATCTGTTGACTTTTTAAATTAATACTTTGACTTCAAAATTTGCATTCGATATAAAGAATTGGACCTTGAAACTTTGCATACAGCTAAAATGAAAGATTTTTAACACAACTGCATTAATAGATTTTTAAATAAAACTCGAATTCGAAGTTTGAAAAAAAAAATGAAAACAGAGGTTATCGTGACTGTCTTCTAGAATTAAAATTCGATTTTTCTGATTTTGATCGAATTGTAATTACAGAGTATTATATAGGAGTTAATAGATACCATCAAAGCTAAATTGACTCAATTAGCGGTTGTTTGCTAGTTTGATTGGTACGACCAAAATTAATTAATCAGAAGAAAATAAAAGAAAACCATCGACCCTAAAAGAATTTGTCTGTTAATATGATTTGATTACGTGTTATAATAGATTCAGGGACAGAAGACAAAGATTAATAAAGTTTGAAAGCTATGTCAAACAGAATTGGATTCCAAAAATCGTACGTGATTTATATAATTATTAGTAATAATTAATAATTATAATTATATTAATAATAATTTAAATACAAATAATAATAATAATAAAAATAATAATAATAATAATAATAATAATAAGTAATAATATAGATTTCCTAATATATGTCTATATATAATGCATATATTTATATATCTGTATATATCTATGTGTATTTATATATATCTTATATCTATTTATTTTTATAAATTTATAATTAATCTTTATATTAAATATAACTATAATAATAATATTCTTAATATTATAATAATACAAATTTATAATAATATAATAGTAATAATAATATTACTAATGATAATAACTCATAATGATACAAAAAAATGATAATAATAATAATAATATCTAATAGCAATGCTAGTAATAATAAAGATATAAAAATTTACATGTTTTAAATTTTTATATCAATATATAATATATATATATATATATAATATAAAATAATAATAATAATAAGACAGACATTAATATTAATATTTACTGATAATAATGAAAGTAATATTAGTATAATAAATCATATGTATTAAATTTTATTTCCACATATAATGTTCATAATAGATTCTAGTATTAATATTAGTATTTATTTTGATGAAAGTAATACTAACATATCATAATTATGTTTTAACTTGTAATTACATTTACAATTTAATATTTAATAGTTATGGATATAATAACATATATTTAATATTTAATAATTACAATATATATATATATATATATATATATATATATATATATATATATATATATATATATATATATATATATATATATATATATATATATATATATATATATATATATATATATATATATATATATATCTAGATATATATATACTAGTAATAATAACAATCTATTTAATAATATTATTAATAATACTACTTTCTAAAATATTAGTCATGATGATAATATTAATATAACAGTTATATTCAAATTTATAATACAATTTGTTATATTACTATTTATTATATAATATCTATAATTTATTAAATCTTTAATATTTATTATATATATATATATATATATATATATATATATGACAATAGTACTTATATATAGAATTCATATATATTTACATATTTGTTTACACACTGGTGTTCGTGAATCGTCGAGAATAGTCAAAGATTAAATGGTTCCATATAAACAGTTCAGATTTTGATATACAATTAAATAGACTTTGCTTATCGTGTCAGAATCTTATAAAGATAAAGTTTAATTTTTGATCGGAAATTTTCGGGTCGTCACAGTACCTACCCTTTAAAGAAATTTTGTCCCGAAATTTGAGTGAGGTGGTCATGGTTAACGATAATAATGTTTTCATGACTCATATAAGTTGATAAATAGAGTTTTATTACCATTGAGTAATAAGGATAAAATAATTCGATTATTCAGAGAGTACGAATGAAGCTATCACAAAAGAGTGAAATGAATAAATAGAGGTTTGTCTTATCTATTGACGTAGTCACTATTGAATTTAGAAAATCAGGTGCGTCTTAGCTTTTGACGTTGTCTTGATCGAATTCCGGAATTCAAGGGATTTAAAGTAAATCTTCGAAATCTAAAAGATTTGATTCTTCGGTGAGTAAGGAAATTAAGATCTCTGTTATTTAATACGGTGATCTGCCTCGATTACTCTGTCTGCTATTTTCATTATAAATTAAACTCTTTCGTTCCATTATCCTCATCATTCGTATACTTTCCTTCTTAGTTCATACATCCAAAAGATTGTGAAAATGCTTAATCCAGTTCTGATCCTTCTCCTTATCCTTACTATCACAACAATCATTCTCCTTTTCCAACTTCCACCGGAAGAATCTGTTTTCTTCTACTTCGCCCTTGGGGTTATAGTATTTTTAATCCTCCCGTGTCTTTATGTTGCGATAAATATTGATATACACGGTTTGTAATTTACGTGTTGTTATCGGGCTTTATATTTTCCCTTATATTTCGAAGCTCTATGCTTTTATTTTCTCTTCCCGATTTTAACTCGAACGAATAATGGTCCAGAATTCGTAGATACAAATTTCAAAATGAACAGAGTTAATGTTTTAAGAAAAAAATGGTAATAGTACAATTTGACTTGTATATATATATATATATATATATATATATATATATATATATATATATATATATATATATATATATATATATATATATATATATATATATAGAATTCAAGAGAAAAAGTAAAACTATCAGGAAGATATGTTCTCGATATGTTTGGAGTTTAGATAGAATGTAAGAGTCGTGTAACATGGCACATGATGACATTATGGTCTGTGAATCATCACGTTTCATTAGAAACTCAGCATGACTTACTGTAATATAATCACGTTGATCAAGTGTCATTATATTATACTAACTCATGCATCAGTTCCCAACATTACTTCAATAACATTCATATTTTAAGCTCGAAATTTTACAGAATATAGAAACTAACAGTTTCTATATGATGTAACACTGATAGCACGAAAAGATTAATGATTTTAGATAAGAATATTTATGAAAATATCTTCAGAAATATGGAGGATATTTATAATGAAAGATACGATGATATCTTAGAATTTCTAATATCGAAGGGTGGTGAAGAAAATTTGTCTGCAAGAGTTTGGAGTCAGAAGCAAGGTATTCGCTAAAGATTTCATCAGAAATAGAATCATCAGAATTCTTAATGTACAAGTTTAGTCCCTGTGATTTGTTCAGAGACTCCTTCGTAGTTTGCTCAATCAGTTTTTTTTTTCAGTTTCAAACTTTTTTTGAGCTTTTCCAACATACTATTCTTTATCATCAACTTCCGACGATTAAGGTCGTTTACGGTTGTCTACAGTTTCTGCTGCTTCATTCAGTTTTTTTTTAAGCTCAATGTATTGATTCGTAGGCTGGGTGCTTTTAAAAAATTTCAGAATGGAAGGTCATAATTCTAAGAGATAAAGGCTATACATATAACTCTTGATGTAGATATGCTGTGAGTTTTCAAAGTACTGATTGCTGATTCCCGGTAATTGGTATGGCAGTTCTCATTACAAGATGCGGATGAGTATATGATAGGGTTTCAACGAATAAATATAATGATTTATCAGAAATTCAAAGATCAATAAGGTTGCTGGTAAGTTTACTGCTAACGTGGTAGATTATAAACGGTTCCCTGGTAACGATGACGAAAAGCAAGCTTATAAATCAAGATTATAATAAGACTTGTCCAACTGAAAAGTCGAAGTTGACTTGTTGGAGCTGTGACAAAATTGACTAATTTGGAAAGAGATGTCAAAGTTATTTTTGGTAATAACAACGCTAAAGGAATTTGTACAGATACGTGTTTTAATGTTTATTCAGATTCCGAATGTTTTCAGGTGCATAGCTATATGCATCGATCTTTTCTTCCTTAGATGAGATGCAGTTGGTTCATCCTCTCGCTGGAGGTGTTTTCAAGAATCATGAAAGGTTTGAGCGCAGATTGGAATCGTCAAGATACAAATGAGGTTTAAGATGAAATCAAGTGGCAAACTTGAAGGATTGTTTAGTTTCATATGTTATAATTAATATTTTAATTCATTTTAATTGTCCAATGTTATTAGTCCACAGTCGATAGTCCACAGTAACAGTCCAATAATTCATATATAGTTTAATATATAATATTCGAATTAATTAATACGTATCGTGACCCATGTACATGTCTCAGACTCGATCACAACTCAAACTATATATATTATTGTAGAATCAACCTCAACCCTGTATAGCTAATTCCATCATTACTGCATATAGAGTTTCTATGGTTATTCCAAATAATATATATAGATGCGTCGATATGATATGTCAAAACCTTGTATACGTGTCCCGATATTTAAAGTGCGTAAAATAAATAACAGAAATTAAATGACGATAAATAAAATTGCAAGAATATAAATTGCGATAAATAAATTGCGAAAAATAAAAATGTAATACGGAATTAACAGTTAGCTAGGAACAGTTAGCTAGGATTTTGTTAGCGTGAATTCTTAACAAAATTTCTCATAGTTAATTTATTGGTTTCTAACAAATTTTATTGTGTCCAATGTTTTCTTCTTTATACCACTTGTTGGATTCTGATAAGTCAAAATCCAAATATGAAATTGAATGAAAATGGTTATTCTGCGGTGAACCGATACGTATATCTGTGGGTGTAAGTAGAATAGTAAATGACTGTTGAATCAGATTCGAAGAATGTACAGTGTAACTTATTAATGTGAAATCTAAATATTTCTCGGGTATTACCTACCCGTTAAAATATTTTCACCATTAACAGTTTGTACAAAAGAATTTTTAATTACAATCTTTATGAACACATATATACATATATATTTTCTGCAGATGTAACCATGGATTTAATGAGTCAATATGATATTAAACTCATTTGATTTACCGTTAGAACATGAATATATAATCTCTAAAACATTAGAGATTACATAATCGCCAAGAAGAACGAAGATAAATGATGTAGAACGATTCGTAGAACGGTGATTATGCTCGAGGTACATAATGAGATGTTGAGACGTGTGATGTTGAAACTTGAGTTGTTGTGCTACTGGTATTGATGTTGGTGGTACTGTTGGTGCCGTTGATGTTGCTGAAGCTGGTACGTTTTTGCACCATATTTTTCAAATTGATTACTCGAGCGCGAAGTTCGTTGACTTCTTCTATTATTCCGGGATGATTGTCGGTCAGAACGAGTGGATGAATAAGGTTTAGAATTTTAGATAGAATATAATCGTGGCGAGATATTTGGAAATGAGGGTGAAAATGTTGTTTCGGACTGGTTCGCCGGTAAGTGCTTTGGGTTCTTCGTCAAGAGGGGAATGTGGTGGATGGAAAGGGTTGCCTTCTTCGTGTCTCCATTATTTAAGTTGACTACGAACTCATCAGATGAATTGGGGATGGTTGATTGGTTATTTCATTCCGGTCACACTGCTTTCGGAGCTCAAGTGAAAATCCATATCGGAATAGCTGTCGGAATCCGAGGAATTCGAACCGGTTGAGGGATTCATCTCGTACGATCAGATAAAGGATTTTTGATAAGAAATAGATTATAGGATGTGGATTAGTACCCTGCAATACATAATTTACATATGCATATATAATACTAAAATCCCATAAGTTATGGAGGAATCTACGGAAGCTGTCAGGCAAAGTCTACAGTAGCAGATACGCTAAGATATGAATTTTTTCTATACACTATTCATGCAGTCAATGCAGTAAGATGTGTCTAGACTAGGAATGATAAGCAGGTAATTTCCTAAGGATGACAAGTAGATGATTTTCGACACGAAATGATAAGCAAAACTTTTGACATGCAGACACGGTCGAAGTCCAGACTCACTAATGCATCTAAACAACTATCTGTTAGACACACTAATGCAAGACCTGGTTCGCTAAGACCACCGCTCTAATACCAACTGTAGAGACCCGTCCTAATCCATCCGGACGAAGTCCATATTGATTATAAACGATTCACAACAGTTGATTACATCGCGAGGTACTTGACCTATATATGATACATTTTACAAACATTGCATTCGATTTTGAAAAGATAATCTTTCATTACATCGAAAGTTGACGGCATGCATACAATTTCATAATATATCTAACTATAATTTACTTAATGATAATCTTGATGAACTCAATGACTCGAATATAACGTCTTTTGAAATATGTCATGAATGACTCCAAGTAATATCTCTAATATGAGCAAATGTACAGCGAAAGATTTCTATCGTACCTGAGAATAAACATGCTTTATGTAACGACCCAAACCGTTAACCAACCAAAACTGCGAGAAAAAAAAATTCGAAGCAGGCCTGCCCAGGCTGGGTGCGCGGCGCGCACCCCTACCTGTGCGCGGCGCGCACAGGGCCTGGCAGCCCGCTGTCCAAAATGTTCCGTTTTCGTAAAAAGATCTAACACTTCCCATCATTTTTAGGCGAAATGCTTTTCACATCATATTAGTATAAGTAAAACAAGCACGAATCAATGATAAAACGAGTTTTACATTGCGGGGCCCACATATGCCCAAAATGCCATTAAGTACGAAATACGAGTTTCGACCACAAAAAAGTTTAATTGCCAAACTTCACTAGAGCATGGTGTTTGGGGTTAAACTACCCAAATCTTGGTCGAACTTCCAAAAATCTAAAACCCCCGAGGCGCGACTAGTCCAAGCGAATACCTTTTCCTTTAACCAAGCCGGATCCTAAAAAGGTAAACAACGAGAGGGTAAGCTAACGCTTAGTGAATGCAATAATTATACATATACATATATAATACACGTACTTGCAAGCACTTACACAATTACCTCATACACGCTAGCAATTTACATAGCATACCATCGCAAGTATAACTCTAAACCCTTCAAGATCACAAGCTAGCACCACAATAGCATATATATAACCCGAATGATATAATATACTACAATACAACGCATAATTAAGGTTAACCAACACACAAGGGAATGGTACTTCGAATTTCCCATCGGTGTTCATAACAACCGTTAGTGTACAACGAAATATATCACTAACCCCGAGGTGACACGGACAACGAAATATCCGTTCAAGCAATCGTTAGTGTACAACGAAATATATCACTAACTCTTGGGCAATTTGGACAACGAAATATCCATCGTTAGTATACAACGAAATATATCACTAACTCTTGGTGGTATAAACAACATATACCCCGGCCCCTTCCCCGCCCTACAAATAGATACATTATATACACACATGTATAATCATTCCACTCACCTTGTCGACTTGGCGAGATTTCCAATAACACTTGTAACTTCAAAGCGAGTCACCTAACACTATTAATTCTCAATTAATTCACATAATAAGTTGGACTTTCCACCAACTAAACCCACTAGTGTATTTATGACCCATTTGCACTATAAACACTCATTAGAGGTCAATACTCCCAACTAATCACTAAAAGCTAGCGATTAAGGTTCTAAGACTTCCATCAACACATAAATAGGGTGTTTTCATACATAATTTAACCCACTAGGTCAAACCTACCCATCTGACCCATTTCAAGTCCACCATGAACCCTAGAACCAACTTTATTAACAACACAAGTAAGCTAGTGAATAACTAACCATTATAGACTCAATAACACCAATTATTACCTTGAAACCCTAGGTTAGTCATCCTTGAGTCCTAATGACTCAATCTTACCCAAAACCCCCAAAATCACCATTAATGGGTTTTGTGTTCATCACTAACCCAAGTTCTAACCTTTAAACAAATTAAATCAAGGAAATCAAAATTAGAACTTACCAACACAACCAAATTGTAGCTAGCGAGGAGATGAACAACTTTATAACCCAAGCTAAGACCCGAAACTAGCTCCTTCTTCCTTTACTTGAGCTTTCTCTCTCTAAATTTTGGGTTTCTCTTACTAGAATTAAAGTAGGATGAAAATGGTTGTTGAAAGTGGAGTTATGACTCACCCAAACCACTGATCTGTGACCTTAACTCGTCCCCAAGTGAAATTACCTCAATACCCTTCCAAAATATCTGATTAAAAGAAAAAGAACCCGGCTACAGTAGTGGTGCGCGGTGCGCTCCTTTAAGGGTGCGCGGTGCGCTCCTTTAAGGGTGCGCGGCGCGCACTATGGTCTGAACAGATTCTGATCACAGTTTAATTACACACAGTTCCCCTCGCTTTATGTACACTATATACACTTCTGTACGATAATAACTAGGGTGTTATAACTCTCCCCCACTTGAATCAGAGCGCGTCCTCGCGATCCAAACTGCATGACAAGCAGGAAGATAAACCAACACAAATTTTTCGGGTTCCCATGTAAATTTGGAACCTTTACTACGATGCCATTGGACCTTGAAGGTCCTCACCTCTTTGTTACGCAACATTTTCACCTTCTCATCAAGTATAGCTATCGGCTCCTCAACATACTCTAACTTGTTGTTTAATTCGATCTCATCTAATGGCATCCATGATGAATCATCCGCAAGACACTTACGGAGATGGGAAACATGAAATGTATTGTGGATCCCCGCAAGCTCTTCGGGTAATTCCAAACGATACGCAACTTCACCAACACGAGCTAAAACCTTAAATGGCCCAATAAACGGAGGAGCTAACTTTCCCCATTTTCGAAACCGAATAATACCCTTCCATGGCGAAACCTTAAGCATCACCATATTGCCTTCTTCAAATTCAATCGGTCGCCTACGTTTATCGACGTAAGACTTTTGTCTATCTTGCGCCGCCTTTAAACGAGCCCGAATCATATCGATTTTGCTATTTGTCTCCAATACCAAGTCGGTGCTCCCGACTTCCCTTTGACCCACTTCGCCCCAACAAATCGGGGTTCGACACCTCCTACCGTATAACATCTCATATGGTGGCATTCCAATACTAGAGTGAAAACTATTATTGTACGAGAATTCCACCAATGGTAAATGTTCGTCCCAACTACGGCCAAAATCAATAATACACGCACGTAACATATCCTCCAATGTTTGATTCGTGCGTTCGGTTTGACCATCCATTTGAGGATGATACGCCGTACTCATATTCACCCTCGTACCCATGTCTTCATGAAACTTCTTCCAAAATCGAGAAGTACAACGCGTGTCCCGATCCGAAACAATAGACGCGGGAACGCCATATCTCGATATCACCTCTTTAATGAACATCTTCGCGAGTGCCTCCGACGATATTGCTTCTTTAATAGGAAGAAACAACGCACTCTTCGTCAATCTATCGACAATCACCCAAATAGTGTCAAATTGGGTTCTTGCCGTTTTCGGCAACTTGGTAATAAAATCCATGGTAATATGCTCCCACTTCCACATTGGAATTTCTAGCGGTTGCAACTTACCATACGGCTTTTAGTGTTCGGCTTTAACTTGCAAACACGTAACGCATTGCTCAACATACTTAACAACGTCGCGTTTCATGCCCGGCCACCAATAATCTTTCTTCAAATCGAGGTACATCTTCGTCGCACCCGGATGAATAGAATATTTAGACTTATGCGCTTCATCAAGAAGCACCTTTCGGAAGTCACCCATCTTTGGCACCCATACTCTTTCTTGAAAAGATAACAACCCGCGCGAACCCATAGTAATGGATTTCGATTGCCCCACGATTCGTTCCGCATGCTTGTTGTGAACGTAAGCCTCTATTTGAACTTCACCAAGATTTTTGAGAAAATCGTTAGTAATAATCATACGTAACAATCCCAATCGTAACGCCGGGTGGTGACTCTTTCGGCTTAACGCATCCGCGACCACATTCGCTTTGCCCGGATGATAGAGTATCTCACAATCATAGTCCTTCACCACATCTATCCATCTACGTTGACGATAATTCAAATCCCGTTGATCAAAAAGATGTTTCAAACTCTTGTGATCCAAATAAATCGTACACTTGACACCATACAAGTAATGGCGCCAAATTTTCAAAGCATGGACCACCGCCTCTAATTCGAGATCATGAGTTGGGTATCTCTTTTCATGTTCCTTTAATTGGTGAGAGGCGTAAGCGATGAGTTTACCTCGTTGCATTAGAACACACCCGAGCCCATTCAAAGAAGCATCTCAATAGACCGTCATATCATCTACACCTTTCGGCATTACTAAGACCGGAGCTTTACACAATTTCTCCTTCAATAATTGAAAAGCGATTTCTTGCTCTTTTTCCCAATTAAAACTCGCGTTCTTCCTCATCAATCTCGTCAATGGAGAAGCAATTTTAGAGAAGTCTTGGATAAACCGACGATAGTAACCGGCCAATCCGAGAAAACTTCAGATTTCCGTAGGCGTAGTCGGTCGTCCCCAATCCTTTACCGTCTCTATCTTCCCCGGATCCACTTGAATACCATTCTTGTTCACAATATGGCCAAGGAATTGAACCTCCCTTAGCCAAAATTCACATTTTGAGAATTTAGCATACAACTTCTCTCTTCTCAACGTCTTCAATACTTCACGCAAGTGGTGTTCATGCTCCGTCATGCTCTTAGAATAGACAAGAATATCGTCAATGAACACAATTACTGACTTGTCCAACATAGGTTGGCACACTCGGTTCATAAGATCCATGAACGCCGCCGGTGCATTCGTAAGACCGAAAGGCATAACCACAAATTCGAAATGCCCATAACGAGTACGAAAGGCCGTTTTCTCGATATCTTCCTCACAGACTCGCATTTGATGATAGCCGGACCGTAGGTCAATTTTTGAGAAGTACGTAGCGCCTTGAAGTTGGTCGAATAAATCGTCAATCCTAGACAACGGATAACGATTTTTGATCGTCACTTTATTTAACTCCCGATAGTCGATGCACATACGCATACTACCATCTTTCTTCTTCACGAACAAGACCGGAGCACCCCATGGCGAAGCACTCGGTCGAATAAAACCCTTCTCAAGTAACACTTGAATTTGATTCAACAATTCTTGCATTTCCGTTGGTGCTAAACGATAAGGAGTTTTAGAAATGGGAGTAGCTCCCGGAACCAACTCAATGCGAAATTCGACTTGTCTTTCCGCCGGAACACCCGGTAACTCATCCGGAAAAACATCTTCAAATTCACTTACCACCGGAATTTCACGAATAGGTGGTGGCTCATCATGAGTATCAAAAACATGAGCAAGGAAAGCCATGCCACCGGTAACAACGAGACGACGTGCCCGTGCAAAAGTGCATATCGGCACCGGTCTCCTTCGTTTATCACCATGAATAATTACCTCTCCCCCACTTGGGGTCTTCACAAGAATAGATTTTTCATGGCACGCAATATCGGCTCTATTAAGATCGAGCCAATCCATACCAACCACGATATCAAAGTCCCCCAACGTCATCGGAATGAGATCAATATTAAAGTTCTCGGAACCAAACAGAACATTACAATTCTTACACACATCAACCACTAGCACCGTCTTGCCATCCACTATTTCGACTTCTACCTGACGACTTAACTTAGCTAACAGTTTATTAAGTTTAGGCACAAATTTTGGAGACACAAACGATAAATTTGCACCACTATCAAATAGAATCCTTGCCGGATTAGAGTTAACCATGAAAGTACCTGAAACGACTTCATTGGATTGCTTGGCTTCGTCATTGGTCATCAAATAATTACGTCCCCTAGCCGACCCCGCCGCCTTCTCTATTCTCTTAACTTGATCATTTCGGAGTTCGGGACACTCCGACTTTCGGTGCCCTTCTTGTAGACAATTAAAACATGTGATCACATTAGTACGCGGTTTTGGGCAATCACGAGAGTAGTGACCTTTTTGCCCACAATTGTAACATGTGGTCACGTGAACACTAGGAGCACCCTTCTTCACGCTACCAACACTTTCGGATACTCCTTTACTCTTCTTGTTCGAAAAACTAGAAGCTTCAAACTTTCTTTTACTTGGCGCATAACTAACCGAACTCGGAGCTTGCGCTTCAAACCCCTTCGCCACTGCCAAAAGCTTAGCAAAAGTCTCAACATGACCGATACTAATTTTACCCTTCAAATAATCTCTAAGGGTTGCATGAAAGTCTTCCATTAGCATTTGATCATTTCCCGCATACTCGGGGCAAAAACGTGCCTTAGCGAGAAAGTTGGTTTTGAGAGTGTTTAGGTCCAAAGACCCTTGACGCATGTTCCTTAACTCGTTGCGCAATTTGGAAAGATCCGCTTGCGTACGATATTCAAGGAAAAACTCTTTCTTGAAATCCGCCCAAGATAACCCTACAAAAGCTGCATCACCCACCATATCAATTTTACCATCGAGCCAATCTTTAGCATGACCCCTCAACAAACTAGTAGCAAGTCTAGTCTTCTTCTCGGGTGGGCACTCGGTCGTGCGAAAACAACCTTCAACATCGGAGATCCAAGCCGCACTTTTCATGGGGTCGGGATCCCCGTGAAAGTGAGGAGGCTTAGTCGCCAAGAAGTTCTTATAGCTAAACTCCAACTCGCCCACATTTTGAGGTCTAGGAAACCTCTTTTCAACTTCTTCTTTAACAGCATTAGTCATCCGTTCTTGAATCATATCAATAATTTGTTCCGAAACCGACTCTTCGAATATTTGTTTAACCCTTCGTGAGAAAACCTAAACATAGTTTTCTAAAGCGGTCTCGATCTTGGTAGTCATCTCATCTTCCTCTACATGAGAGGGACCACCATTGCCATTCGTATTCGTTCCTTTTCTCGTCTTCATTCTAAAGATTAAAAACGGATTAGACATCACCAACAATTTAATACACATATATACCTATGCATATGACCGCACACACACCACATCTAGCTCGATACTTGTCGCACATCCTTGCTTGACTTGACTTGCAACCGTAATAGTGGTCGCGACTCACTATTACGCTCACATGCCGTGCCATGCTCAAACGTATCACAATCATCTTGCTCTATGTTCAAAACGATATCACACGATTAGTAACATCATAACATAGCATAGTTGTCCACTTATGCATCAAAGAACTAGCCAAACCCCGCACTGACCCGTAGTCCTACAAGTCCCGCATATAATTCTACAACACAAAAGTCTAAGTCTAGGAGCCTATCTCAAGTCACCTAAATCCCTTAGACCATGCTCTGATACCACTTGGAACGACCCAACCCGTTAACCAACCAAAACTGCGAAATAAAAAAAAATTCGAAGCAGGCCTGCCCAGGCTGGGTGCGCGGCGTGCACCCCTACCTGTGCGCGGCGCGCACAGGGCCTGGCAGCCCGCTGTCCAAAATGTTCCGTTTTCGTAAAAAGATCTAACACTTCCCATCATTTTTAGGCGAAATGCTTTTCACATCATATTAGTATAAGTAAAACAAGCACGAATCACTGATAAAACGAGTTTTACATTGCGGGGCCCACATATGCCCAAAATGCCATTAAGTACGAAATACGAGTTTCGACCACAAAAAAGTTTAATTGCCAAACGTCACTAGAGCATGGTGTTTGGGGTTAAACTACCCAAATCTTGGTCGAACTTCCAAAAAGCTAAAACCCCCGAGGCGCCACTAGTCCAAGCGAATACCTTTTCCTTTAACCAAGCCGGATCCTAAAAAGGTAAACAACGAGAGGGTAAGCTAACGCTTAGTGAATGTAATAATTATACATATACATATATAATACACCTACTTGCAAGCACTTACACAATTACCTCATACACGCTAGCAATTTACATAGCATACCATCGCAAGTATAACTCTAAACCCTTCAAGATCACAAGCTAGCACCACAATAGCATATATATAACCCGAATGATATAATATACTACAATACAACGCATAATTAAGGTTAACCAACACACAAGGGAATGGTACTTCGAATTTTCCATCGGTGTTCATAACAACCGTTAGTGTACAACGAAATATATCACTAACACCGAGGTGACACGGACAAAGAAATATCCGTTCAAGCAATCGTTAGTGTACAACGAAATATATCACTAACTCTTGGGCAATTTGGACAACGAAATATCCATCGTTAGTGTACAACGAAATATATCACTAACTCTTGGTGGTATAAACAACATATACCCCGGCCCCTTCCCCGCCCTACAAATAGATACATTATATACACACATGTATAATCATTCCACTCACCTTGTCGACTTGGTGAGATTTCCAATAACACTTGTAACTTCAAAGCGAGTCACCTAACACAATTAATTCTCAATTAATTCACATAATAAGTTGGACTTTCCACCAACTAGACCCACTAGTGTATTTATGACCCATTTGCACTATAAACACTCATTAGAGGTCAATACTCCCAACTAATCACTAAAAGCTAGCGATTAAGGTTCTAAGACTTCCATCAACAGTTAAATAGGGTGTTTTCATACATAATTTAACCCACTAGGTCAAACCTACCCATTTGACCCATTTCAAGTCCACCATGAACCCTAGAACCAATTTTATTAACAACACAAGTAAGCTAGTGAATAACTAACCATTATAGACTCAATAACACCAATTATTACCTTGAAACCCTAGGTTAGTCATCCTTGAGTCCTAATGACTCAATCTTACCCAAAACCCCCAAAATCACCATTAATGGGTTTTGTGTTCATCACTAACCCGAGTTCTAACCTTTAAACAAATTAAATCAAGGAAATCAAAATTAGAACTTACCAACACAACCAAATTGTAGCTAGCGAGGAGATGAACAACTTTATAACCCAAGCTAAGACCCGAAACTAGCTCCTTCTTCCTTTATTTGAGCTTTCTCTCTCTAAATTTTGGGTTTCTCTTACTAGAATTAAAGTAGGATGAAAATGGTTGTTGAAAGTGGAGTTATGACTCACCCAAACCACTGATCTGTGACCTTAACTCGTCTCCAAGTGAAATTACCTCACTATGGTCTGAACAGATTCTGATCACAGTTTAATTACACACAGTTCCCCTCGCTTTATGTACACTATATACACTTCTGTACGATAATAACTAGGGTGTTACACTTTAAAGTGTCAACCAAAAGGTTGGTGAGTTCATTAGTTTATCATAAACGATCATTTTCATCATTTTAATAGACCACAAGATTTTCATTTCCATTTCTCATAAATATACGTCTCATGCATAGAGACAAAAATAATCATTCATATGGTGAACACCTGGTAACCGACATTAACAAGATGCATATAAGGATATCCCCTATCATTTAGGGAAATCCTTCGGACATGATAAAAACAATATCGAAGTATTAAAGCATCAGGTACTTTAGATGGGGTTCGTTAGGCCCAATAGATCTATCTTTAGGATTCACGTCAATTAGTAGACTGGTTTACTAATTCTTAGGTTACCAAGTAAAAGGGGCATATTCGGCTTCGATCATTCAACCATATAATGTATTTTCGATTACTTGTGTCTATTTTGTAAAATATTTATAAAAGCAGCGCATGTATTATCAGTCCCAAAAATATATATTGCAAAAACATTTAAAAAGGGAGCAAATGAAACTCACCATACTGTATTTTGTAGTAAAAATACATATGACAAAATTGAACAAGTGTAGGGTTGGCCTTGGATTCACGAACCTATATCATTTGTATATTCATTAATACATATAACCGTACTCGAACAATTTCATATACTATCTCTTTATATATTATATATTTAATTTGTATATATATATATATATATATATATATATATATATATATATATATATTTGTAAATGATTATTACTTATATAGTTATATATAAATATCATTTGTTTGTTAAAGTAGTATTTTAAGATAATATTTTAAGTGATAATAATAATAATAATAATGATAGTACTAATATTAATAAATATGATAATAGTATTAGTAATTCTATAAATGATAATATTAATGATAGTTTTTAATAGAATGAATAACTTAATAATAATGGTCATGAAAATATTAGTTTTTGGTAGTAATACTTAGTTCTTAATGATAATAGTTATAAAAATATCTATTTTGTTAATATTGATAATAAGTTTAATAATAATAATACCAATGATTATATTAATAATGAAAATGATAATAATTATAATACTACTTATGTTACTAATAATAATAACAATATTCTTATTTATCACTATAATCATAATATTAATAATGATAACTAATACTTGCATGACATAATTTATAATAATAAATACATTATTAATGTTATTAATAATAATGGTTCTAATACTTCTAACTATGTTAGTAATAATAATAAGTGTTATAATACTAATAGTAACAATAATATCAATAACAATACTAAAGATCATAGTAATAACATTAATAATAATAATAATATAAATGATAATCAAAATGATAATAATAATAATAATAATAATAATAATAATAATAATAATAATAATAATAATAATAATAATAATAATAATAATAATAATAATAATAATAATAATAATAATTTATAAATATGAAAACTACCTCTTAATAAACGAGTTCCCAAAAAAAAATGCCTCACACCGGGCTTGAACCCGAGACCATTAGCTCCCCCAAATCACTCCTTAACCATTGAACCATTTGTGTTTTCCTGATTTTATACGACTCCCATATTTATTTAACCAGTTTTCTGTGTTAATCACAATCTTCTTCTTCACTGGATTACTAGTCGACCAGGGTTCTAATCCAATGATGAACCAATTAACTTAAACACAATAAGTATATACTTAGTCGTTGTTAATTATTTGAATTATTATAAAACGAAAAGAATTAAAAAAATCAGAAAGGAAAAAGGGCCTGTAGTATTCACGAAGAACTTAAATAAAACTCAAATTCCATTTTCGAATTTAGGACAGTTTTAGACAAAATTTATAACACGAAATGTGTTTCAAAACTTTCCTAGAAACACTCTGTATACTCAATTGGACCTAAAACATCAAAATTAATTCAAATTTCACAAAGAACGAATCTGTTGACTTTTTAAATTAATACTTTGACTTCAAAATTTGCATTCGATATAAAGAATTGGACCTTGAAACTTTGCATACAGCTAATATGAAAGATTTTTAACACAACTGCATTAATAGATTTTTAAATAAAACTCGAATTCGAAGTTTGAAAAAAAAAATGAAAACAGAGGTTATCGTGACTGTCTTCTTGAATTAAAATTCGATTTTTCTGATTTTGATCGAATTATTATTGCAGAGTATTATATAGGAGTTAATAGATACCATCAAAGCTAAATTGACTCAATTAGTGATTGTTTGCTAGTTTGATTGGTACGTCCAAAATTAATTTATCAGAAGAAAATAAAAGAAAACCATCGACCCTAAAAGAATTTGTCTGTTAATATGATTTGATTACGCGTTACAACAGATTCAGGGACAGAAGACAAAGATTAATAAAGTTTGAAAGCTATGTCAAACAGAATTGGATTCCAAAAATCGTACGTGATTTATATATTTATTAGTAATAATTAATAATTATAATTATATTAATAATAATTTAAATACAAATAATAATAATAATAATAAGTAATAATATAGATTTCCTAATATATGTCTATATATAATGCATATATTTATATATCTGTATATATCTATGTGTATTTATATATTTCTTATATCTATTTATTTTTATAAAAATATAATTAATCTTTATATTAAATATAACTATAATAATAATATTTTTAATATTATAATAATACAAATTTATAATAATATAATAGTAATAATAATATTACTAATGATTATAACTCATAATGATACAAAAAATGATAATAATAATAATATCTAATAGCAATGCTAGAAATAATAAAAATATAATAATTTACATGTTTTAAATTTTTATATCAATATATAATATATATATATATAATATAAAATAATAATAATAAGACAGACATTAATATTAATATTTACTGATAATAATGAAAGTAATATTAGTATAACAAATCATATGTATTAAATTTTATTTCCACATATAATATTCATAATAGATTCTAGTATTAATATTAGTATTTATTTTGATGAAAGTAATACTAACATATAATAATTATTTTTTAACTTGTAATTACATTTACAATTTAATATTTAATAGTTATGTATATAATAACATATATTTAATATTTAATAATTACAATATATATATCTATATATATACTAATAATAATAACAATCTATTTAATAATATTATTAATAATACTACTTTCTAAAATATTAGTAATGATGATAATATTAATATAATAGTTATATTCAAATTTATATTTCAATTTGTTATATTACTATTTATTATATAATATCTATAATTTATTAAATATTTAATATTTATTAATTATATATATATATATATATATATATATATATATATATATATATATATATATATATATATATATATGACAATAGTACTTATGTATAGAATTCATATATATTTACATATTTGTTTACACACTGGTGTTCGTGAATCGTCGGGAATAGTCAAAGGTTAAATGGTTCCATATAAACAGTTCAGATTTTGATATACAATTAAATAGACTTTGCTTATTGTGTCAGAATCTTATAAAGATAAAGTTTAAATTTTGGTCGTAATTTCTGGGTCGTCACACATATCTATTTACAATTAATTGTTCGTGAATCGTCAAAACCTGTCGAAGGTAATTGAATACATGAACATAGTTCCAAAATTTTCGAGATTCAATATTATAGACTTTGCTTATCGTGTCGGAAACATATATAGATCAAGTTTAAATTTGGTCGGAAATTTTCGAGTCGTCACACAGAATCTAGAGCAGCACCGGTTGATTGAAGATTAAGATGAGGTGGTTGTTGTTGTTGATTCAGTTGTGGCTGTGTAATATCGCCACCAGCAGCAAGTTGAGAAGATGGATCAACTCTAGGTTGAGATTTAGTAGCTGAGGACGATCCACCTCCTTATCAGAAACTTTGATTCTCAAGCATTTTTGTCTTGGTTTGGTAGACACATTGGGAGCTTCAACAAGCTTTCATTTTATTGTCTCCATCTGACTTGCATCTACCCCAACAGTCTCATCCTCATCTCTTAGTTGACTAGCAGTTCATTTAAGATTAGGATGATTTACTTCCTCATCAACACCAATCACCTCAATATCAGACTCAACACCAGATGTGCTGTTTTCATGTCGACATGCCAATCCCTCTGGACACACATAGTCAGGGTTAATCATATGACCGATCAACCGTTTAACTCGAAATTTCAGAAACACCCTTCCTCTGCTGCATAAATTGATTGAAAGACTTGTTATTTAAATGTGACTATTTGATCTCATCTTGAGGAATCCTTGTGAGTCCCTGAACTTTTTTGTTGATCATAATCTGCATGAACCTAGGAAACACAAGATGACTCTTCCTCTCGATATTCAGCAACATACCATCAAAGATAACTCCAGAATAATTGAAATCCGCATTCAGAACCAACGCAACAAACATCGAACTGTATTTCTCGGGCATTTCATAAAATCCGCCCTTCATTGGGCTTAAGCACCTTAACAACACATACGTCAGATAACGATATTGTTTGCTGAACTTTGTACGTTTCACACCTTTTGTAATGTCTCCCACATAACCACATCTCAATAAGTATCTTCTAACTTTCAAAGGTGGTAAAGAAGTAGGCATCAAATCATTATAAGGAAAACCAATATCTTCCCGTATTGTCTGAGTTGAGATGCGTACAACAGTTCCCTTCATAGAACTAATAATCACCTTCCTGCCCTCCTGAATCACAACACATGTAGTATCCTAAAATAATTTCTGGTGAGAGTAATACGGTGTGCATACAACAGTAATCGCACGGAAGATCCTCGATCTCTTCAGAAATTGAATAATCTCAACAAAATTCTTCTAAGCCTCCGGCCCAGTTTCATCAACACACGCTAGAACATTTGTTTCGGAGCTTGCGGTAAATCCTGGTAAATTCTCTAACAACGGAATCTCAATAATATCCTCAGACGATTGACGCTGTTCTTGAGACATCATATCTAGCTGTAAAACACTCAAAAATAAATCATTAGAAATTACCGCCATGTATCATGAGGTATCAACATTAAGATAATCATGCGCATCATTACCAAGATATTTAAACCAAACAATCATACGATACAAGAAATTAAGAATAACACAAACACATGATTGCATAGTTCAGTTATCTCAGTTAGGTTATTACATATTCGAATCAATGTTACAAGGCTAACATACTAGCCTTTTCGAATTCAAACATACATAATATTCAAATACAAGCTTATTCAACCCAACATTGGTTTACAATTCACCCCACAATGGAATATTCTAGCACAGGTTTCAATTTATAACTATCCTAAATTAAGTCCAGCTCCAAGTGATGCAATAAGACAGCATAATGGAACGGTATTCAAGGATATCTTTCATTATATGAATAAGGATATGACCCATGTTCACTTTCATGCGTTCCTTGAGATAATACAAGAAAATTGTCATACCCCGTCCTAATCCATCTGGACGAAGTCACCAACATCTGGTCCCATTGCGATGATCGACTCCAAATAATGTCTTTAAATTGAGCAAATGCACAGCGGAAGGTTTCTTTCATACCTGAGAATAAACATGCTTTCAAGTGTCAACCAAAAAGTTGGTGAGTTCATAGGTTTATCATAAAACAATAAAATTCATCATTTTGATAGACCATAAGATTTAAATCCTGCATGGTACAAATGGGCCCGAATCCTATACCCACCTGTAATGTACATGCGATATCTTTTAAATACAGTACACCTTTCTCGTGTACGAAATCATCTTTCATAAATCTTAGTACCCGTACACATATCTTGTGCACAAAAATAACATACCCATAACCTGTGTATAAAATCATTCTCTCGATACATAACATTCACTTTTCATTACTTTTATAGCTTGGCTTGGTAACCGACCTTAACATATAATGCGCATAATAATATCCCCAAAACAGAACATCTCGTCTGTATAATAATCATATAAACTTCGAAGTACTAAACACCACGCCCACTAGCCCTTCCATCTAGTGAACATTCTGGGTGGGGGTGTTAAACTCGGTAGCTACCTTTAGGATTCGCGTGAATTAAGGCCATACCCGATTCTAATTCTTAGGTTACCAAGCAATAATAATCAGGGGAAAATATTCATAACAATTAGTGGCAATTATCACGTCTAACTAATTCAATAATAATCCACAGAACTTCCGTCTGCATAATAATTCATTCTGGGAATGTTTTGCTTGTGTCTATCTCGTCAAACATTTATAAAAGCATTTCATGTATTCTCAGTTCAAAATATATTTCAAAAACATTTAATAAAGCAGTTATAAAAACAGTGCATGTATTCTCAGTCCCAATAATGTAAAGAGTAAAAGGGAATCAAATGAACTCACGCATATAAATATTGTAAAACAGTTATTAAAACATTGCATGTATTCTCAGCCCAAAAATGTAATGAGTAAAAGGGAGCAAATGAACTCACCATACTGTATTTTGTAGTAAAAATACATATGACGATATTGAACAAGTATAGGGTTGGCCTCGGATTCACAAACCTATATCAAGTATGTATATTAACACATATAATAATACTCAAATAAATATCTATTTTGATATTAGTAATATACTTGGGATATTAAATTTAATATTAATAATTACTTAAATATTTTTATTTTATATATTTTATTAAATTATCATAATAATATATTTTGAATAAATACTTAGTATTAATATTTTTAAATACTCATAATTTTTAATATGATAGTATTTTTAATAAATTCGAGTTATATTAAGACGTAAATGAACAAAAAGTATTTTATTAGTAAAAATAGTATACTTATTATATGTACTTCTATATATCTAATGTTTGTATCTAACTTATAATATCTATCTTTTTAGTTTAAGATCATAAAAAAATATAGTTATATTTTATATACAAAATACATTTAAAACTAAAGTTATAGTTAGTAATGTTAATAATAATAATAATGATAATGATATTAGTTGTAAAAATAATAATGATAATGATAATAATATCAATATTAGTAATAATAATACTTATTTTAGTAGTAGTAGTAGTAGTAGTAATAATAATAATAATAATAATAATAATAATAATAATAATAATAATAATAATAATAATAATAATAATAATAATAATAATAATAATAATAATAATAATAATAATAATAATAAAATAATAGGAATAATAAGTATACTACCTTAACGAAATAGCTTCAAAAATATAATGTCACAGCCCGGGCTCGAACCCTTGACCTCTCGTTTAAACCAAACAAACGTAACCATTCCTCTAATCCAATATATCTGTTTTAAATTCACAATTTAATCTATGTAACCCATTTATCCAGTTTTCTCCTTCTTCCACAAACTTAATCGACCAAAGGTTAATATCATTTAACCATGATTATCATCATCACAGCATAACATCCCGGTTTATTGTTATCATCAGTATATTTTTGTCTCAACACAAAAAAAATTGATTTTGGTGATCAACAGAGAACAAAAATGGATACATGCTCGCCCAATATCAAACAGTCCATTCCGGCCCACAATTGATCAAGTTTACAACCTACGAACCAGCAAAATAAATAATTGGGTCTTGGCCCAACATATACGTAATCCCTAACATGTAACGTGTTTTTGACCCAGACTAAACATGTGGGGTTCTTTGGATATCGATAGAAATTGGAAATATAAGGCAATCAACATCAACTTTCGGTGCTTATCTTGATTACCATTACTTTTTCTCCACCAACTAAATTTTAAAATCACAATACCACATCCATTCCACCGAATTATTTATCCTAATTCGTTGTATTGTAACAAGGTGTGTAATCATCTACTCCCATCTTAATATCATCACCAACATCCACATAAATTCATAACTATTATAGTTATCGTTTTTATGAAATATTCATTCGTGGGATCTCTTCATCATCAATTCCTTTTATCACCGTTACCATTGTTTTGGGTTGTTTATCAACCGGTCAGCCGACAGAGAGCAGTAGCAGTAGTAGTATTAATGACGATGATTTTGATGATGGTTGTACATGGCGTAATGTTAGGAGATGTAATGACCCGCACTTTTTCGATCGTTCTATACTTATAAGATTAATATTTACATAAATTAAACCTTACCAACATGATAAGCAATCCAAATTGTTGAGACTTATGTTTTTGAAATGAGTTTTACACAACGTTTGACCGTCTAGTTTGACCGATGATATCACGAACTATATAACATATGATAATTATACGTTTGTGTATATATATGTATATATACATATGTAACATGATCTAAGGATGTTTTAATACCTCATTTTGTATTAATAACAATAAGTTATAAGTATATTTTGAAACTACTAACTTAAGTTTTCAAAACAATAACCATACGTAACGTTATTTGATATAAATACTTATAACCTATAATGTTTATACATATATCGTATATATAATGTATTTAATCACTTTTTAAAGACTTAAATACATAAAACAATATAATTATATTCACAAAAGATAGCTATATTTGAATTCTCATTCCATTTTTCACAAAATTTCTATACGTATATCTAGAGTACATGTACTCGTATCATACCTAACCTCTATACGTATTTACTATTGGTATATACACATCAAATCACCACCAACCAGCCCTTGTTCAATGCCTTATGTATAAGGTAACTACTTTTGTTATCTAGTATGACAATTTCACATGATTAAAAGATTTTTTCACAAAATTACAAACTTATACACCTTTTACACCACCATTTATACTCCATTCCATTTTCATTTTACTACACATTTCCTTTAACAAAAACACACTCTTAAGAAACTCCATAACCATTCAGCTAGTATCCATGAAGATCTAGCCATAAAAACATCACTTAAACACCATAAGAAAAACCTTACAAAAACACTTCAAGAATCCTTTCAAGAACACAAGTTTACTTCCAATCTTTCATCCAACTCCATCACTCTTTTGGTTCTAGGTCTTTACTCCTCTTTTACAGCAATCTTGTCCAAGTAACTTGAGGTAGTAACTATGTTCATAACCTTATTCGATTCATATATGTATAGCTATCTTATTTTATGGTATAAAATTTTAACAACAAGAACATAGTTTGAATGTTTTCAAACTTGTTTGCAAACTAAATAGATCCTTCTAACTTAACTTTTAAAATACTTCAAGACCTGTAATATTTCATAAATATATGCTAATTTAACAAGGTATAACTTGGTTTTTCAAAGAACACCTTAAAAACTGAATTTACGACGTTGGAGTGCAACCGGGGGCTGTTTTGGGTTGGATAATTAAAAACCATCTTAAACTTTGAATTGGAGGTTTATTTTCTGGAAAAATGATTTTTACTATGAATATGATAACACATAAAAATTTCATGATTTAACTCAAAGTATAAGTATTTTTAGAAAAATAATCATTTAAGGTTGTTTACATGTTGGAAAATGATTAACTTCATAAGTTTCACTAAAGTTTGACCTATGACCTGTGATTTCGAATACAAACTAAGGTATTTACAGTTCATAGTCTTAAAGAGGGACTCGATCCAAGGAAGTGGCAAGTTGAATCAACGAAAACGGAGTTGTAACGAAGAAACTATGACCAAAACGAGATCGGATATCTAAGACTAGTTTAGCTACGAAAATAATTGGAGAAAATTAAATAAATCACATCTTTTTAAAATAACATGATATTTTATATATATGTACTCATAATTTAATTTTATATGGTTCAGGATCACCCGTAAACAATACGAGAAGATTAATCATAAGATCCCATGAGTGTACGCAACACGTCATTTGACAACACCGGTACTTTATGTACGCAACACGTCATTTGACAACACCGGTACCGTGGGTCAAGATTAATCTCGACCAATACATATACGATGGGGGTTTTTATTTATTTCATTGGGGGTTTATTAAACACCTAAAAATGAACCATTAAAATTGAATTACTAACATCGGACTGCTAACTACGGACTAAGGAATTATTAAAAGTATTAAAAGTATTATAAGTATATATATGTGACGTTTGTTTAAAAAGAAAAGGTATTGATATATTATATATGGATAGGTTCGTGATATCAATCGGAGACCAAGTCAAAATTACATATCTTCAAGACGAAAGTGAGTATATAGTCCCACTTTTAAACTCTAAGTATTTCGGGATGAGAATACATGTATTTTATGTTTTACGTTATGGACACAAGTAACTGAAAAATATATTCTACGTTGAGTTGTACCACTGGCATACTTCCCTGTAGCTTGGTAACTGTTATTTACAGCGGTATTGTAAACGCGAATCCTGTTGATAGATCTATCGGGCCTGACAACCCCAACCGGACTGGACGACCAGTATTCAACGGTTGCACAGTACTTCGTTTTGTGACTACACTTGGTACGGTGTAGTAAGATTTCATAATAAAGGGAATATGCGACGTGATTAAATGTTAAGTATGGTTACCAAGCGCTCAACCACTTAGAATATTTTTATTAAAATGTTTATATATGAAATCTTGTGGTCTATATTTATATCGCTGCCGGCATTAAACCTATATCTCACCAACTTTATGTTGACGTTTTAAACATGTCTATTCTCAGGTGATAACTAAAAGCTTCCGATGCAACATGTTGAATTTAAACAAGATCTTGAGTATGCATATTTGTGTCAAAAATAAAACTGCATATCGGAGGATTTGTAATGTAAAATATGCTAGAAATCGTATTGTTATCATCACATGTAAAGTTTGTAAGTCTAAGATTATCGCTAAACGATAATCATCTTTATTTTGTCTAAAGCTTGTATCAAAATAAGAATTATGGTTTGTAATGTAAAATATATGCAGTTGTTCTTTTAAAAATGTCGCATATAGAGGTCAATATCTCGCAATGAAATCATACGTTATCTAACACGTTCTTATGGTTAAGGACGGGTTATGACAGGAGATGGAAGAAGATATTTGTGCAATGGTTCACAACAGAAGCAACACAAAAATAATAGAGAGAGGAGAGGGAAAGAAGAGAGATATCAAGATGGCTGTGATGGTGGTGAGTGATGGTGTTTTGTGGTGATAGAGTGGTGATGAGTTGACAGCCAACTAGAAAACTAAGTGGGTATGTGGTTGTCGACGGTTGTAGTGATTTTGGATGATCAAACGAAGACAAGGTGATCGGTGGTTCATGGTATTCTTTGAAGGTGTAAAACAGTGGTCAAGGTGAAAATGGTGATGACATTGGTTTGTTATTTCACCTTCTTTACTAGTCGTACAAATAGATACATATATATGATTGTAAAGATCAATAGAGATTTTGGGTTTGATCCCGAATACTAACCGAAAACAGAAACAATTGACAACAATAGGAATGGTGTGTTGGTGACGATTTGAAGAAGAAAAGAGGAAGAGTGGCGGGTTCAAGTGATGATTTGGTTTGCTCGTAGAAAAGAGGTTACATGTTTTCAGTTTCTTCTCTTTTCTGTTTTAATTTGAGTTGTTGTAATGGATTGTGATTATTGCATTTACAGAATATTATTTAAATGTTTAAAGATGTATATACAGCTAATGTGGCTCAAATATCATTTTGTTTGATAATTTGATTTGCTCGACATGTAAATATTTGATAGTACAGAAATATATTAAAAGAAATAAAGTAGGGATCGATGGTTACAGAAATTTGGATTATCCATATGTTTGATCACTAACTAGTACGATTGATTAAACAGAAAGGCAAATTACCTATAGCTCCGAAAATGACTTGAAACAGAATACTGATTCTCCTGTATTTAATATATATATATACGTTATTTATTTATTTATATCTATGTATATATATATATATATATATATATATATATATATATGGATTTACATATATATATGTATTTATATAGTTGTATATCAAATATATATATATATATATATATATATATATATATATATATATATATATATATATATATATATATATATATATATATATATATATTTTTGTATATTAAATATTTAAAGAAGCATAATAATATTAATCATACAAATATTAATATCTAATATCAACAAATAATAATAATACTAATATTAATCACAATATCTAAAGTTATAATTTCACTTATTAGTTATATTAGTAATGATATTAACATTGATGTCAATAATAATAATAATAATACTAATAATGTAACAAGTTATACATATCAATTTTTATAAATAATAATAATGAAAGTATTGATAATAATATTAGTATAACAATTACGTTCAATCTTGTAATTAAATTTGATATAACACAATTTATTAATTATATCATATTTACTAATTAAATTATATTGAATTATTTAATATTTATTTATTACAATATATATATATATATATATATATATATATATATATATATATATATATATATATATATATATATATAATATTTATGTATTGAATAAATATATATATTTATAGATTCATTTTAAATTACTAAATTATTATCTTATATATTATTTTCCATATTTAATTCAAATGATTAAATTATAATTTATAAATTCAAATCATTATATGTATTTACTTATATACATATATGTACAAATTCATTTACAAGCAATTGTTTGTGAATCGTTGGGAATAGCTAAAGGTTATTGATTACATGAATATAGTTTCCAAAACTTTTGAGACTCAATATTACAGACTTTGCTTATCTTGTCGAAATCATATTAAGATTAAGTTTAAATTTCGTTAAAAATTTCCAGGTCGTCACAAAAATGGCTTCAGTACCACTAAGCACATCATCACTGACATCTCTAAATGTAACGTTTCTCTTGACAATCCTGAGGTGGGGTACCAAACTATCTTATACCAAACTATCTTACACTACACCGTTACATTACACTGTTACATTACACTGTTACATTCTATCATAACATTACATTGAGTTTAATGTTTATGGTTCATTACTACATTACACCATCACATACCACCATTACATTACAACGTGTACATTACACCATTATATTACACCGCAACTTCCAACCATTGCATTACACCTTCTCTTTATACCATCACATTACATCGTTATATTCCATTATTATATTATACCTTCACATTCCACTGCTGCATTCCATTGTTATACCATAATCATGAACTTGTTCGTAACAGAATCTATGTCGACGATTCTATGGTTACCTTAATTTTCCGGTATTTCTAACCAATTTTATTATGTAATTGAGTTCCATAACCAAAATCGTGAACTTGTTTCCTAACATCTAACACAGTCAATTTGTAGTATACGAAAATCAAATAATTAATACTTAATTTCTTTTTTCGAAGTATTGTATTAACTTAAAAAAAATTCCCAAAAAAATAAATTTGGTCAATGCTGACGACATGTCGTCTGGATAGTTGGGCGGGAATTATTTTTCTGATTATCAATAAAACAAATACATAAAAATAAAAAATGGATTAGCATTCCCAAAGACATGTCGTCTGGAATACTTGGCGGGATTTTTTTTTCCATTTTTTCCGACATGACATAAAAGTGAAACAGAAGTGGGTAAATTGTTAGCGACGACACTGTGACGACATGTCTTCGGGATAGGCTGGTCAACAAAAAAGTCCGAAAAATCTGATAACGAAGTGAATTTTTTGTCGTTTTGCGGTATTAATGCCGACGACACTTGTCTTCGGGAAAAATGTCGTCAGGAAAAGTCACTTTTCTTGTAATGATATCCTCATGTAATGTTTGTAGCCATTTGAGTGTGAAAAGGAGGTAGTTCCGGTTTTGCCTTACATTGTTCACTTCAGCAACGAATCTTTTGTAAATGACATAATATATGCATCCTTTATGTATCACTCCGTATAAAATTTGAGCAATTATATAGTTTTTATGAGATTAGTATTCAGGTATATTACTTTTTAAACTTTGGCGATAACCGTTAATATTTGTAATTTAGTCGGATATGATTGTCTACATCTTACCTCCATCGGGTATTGTCTGTAAGTCTATACCTAATGATACGCTCTAGGATCCGTATCACGTAATCTTCTTGCCTTGAAACTGGTTTTCAAACTTATATAACTGCTTTAATGGCAAGTTCTAACCCCAAATTATTTAAAGAAGCCATAATGGATCCTGAATGGTGTAGCGCAATGAACTCCTAGCATTGGAATCAAATAACACTTAAGATATTACAGAACTACCACTAGGCAAGAAATACATTAGATGTCATCGGATGTATAAGAAAATTTTGAAGGCAAATGGATCTAGAGACAGGGATAAAGTTAGACTTGTGGTTGATGGAAATAGACAGAGAAGGAATTGACTTTACTGTTACTCCAGTCACAAAAATGGCTACATTTAGATCTCTTTTAGCTGTGGCATCTATGCTTAATTGGAATATATCTCAAATGGATGTACCTAATGCGTTTTTACATGGTGATTCGTTAGAAGCTAAGAAGACTATATGAAGATGGCTTTGGGATATGCAGGAAAGGGGGAGTTGGTACAACACATTCCTGCAGTCAAAACCAAAGTTTGTAAGTTAAAAAAGTCTTTATATGGATTGAAACAAGCACCAAGGTAGCGGTTTGCAAAGCTTTCTTATGCTCTTTTGTCGTTTGGTATCAACAGTCCAAGGTAGATTATTGTTTGTTTACCAAAAGAGATGATGGTCAATTTACTGCAATTCTGATATATGTTGATAAGCTATTGATTACCGATAGTAGTCCATCTCATATTGAGCACTTAAAGGATCAATTAAAGTCACAATTTCACATGAAGGATCTGGGCAATGTGAGCTATTTTCTGGGATTGGAAATATCCAGGTCTAATTAAGGCATTTTTGTTTCATAGCAAAAGTATACCATGGATTTGTTGAAAGAACATGGTGTACTTAATTGCAAGCCATACAAACTTCCTTTGGATCGAAATACCAAAGTGCAGTCTAATGTTGGATCTCCTTTACATGATTCAGAAATATATAGAAGGCTTATTGGTAAGCTCATCTACGTGACTATTACCACTGATATATGCTATAGTGTTTAATTACTCATTCAGTTTATGCAAACACCAACTAGTGTACATTATCAAGAAACCAAGCATTTACTAAGATATTTGTTGCTGGCACCTGCACTGGGTGTTTTGTTAGCAAATAATTCTGTTAAAATACAATGCAAATTTAGAATAATATGGAATTAGTAAATGTATATGGGTAAAATATCTAGATATTAATATGTATAAGAAAATATCTAGATATTAGAATATGAGAGAAAAATCTAGAAATTGAAATGTAAAAGAAAAATCTAGATATTTGTAGGTTGTAGAAATATCTAGATATTTATATATCCATGAAAATATCTAGGTTCTAGAATGTTCCATGGAGTAGTATAAATATGGGAGGAGATTTCATTTGTGTTGTGTGAAGTTGTGAGAGTGAAATAAGAAGTGAGTTGTGAAGAAGAGAAGAAGAGTGTGAGTTAGCGAAAGTAGAGAAGATAAAGCTTGTAAGTAATATTGTAATTGTAATTTAATATAAGTGTTTTTGTTAAGTTTCCCGATCAAGCCTTAGTTTGTGTTTAAGTTCTTAGTGCACTTTTGTTGTTCTTATTATATGGTCGGCTCTGCCGCCTAAGTAATACATGGTCGGTTATACCGCCTAAAGATATATGGTCGACACTGTCGCCTAAGTACATTGTGCACTAAGGATTTATAAAATTAAAGGCTAACCAACGTCAAAGTGTTGGTGTAGTGAGTCCAGTATAGTCTAGATCCTCTATAGTGGGTGTGTTGGGCTCGTCGAAGCTTCCAACAATTGGTATCAGAGCGGGTCGTTCGGGACCATTTCTAGTGGAGGAAATCGGTAAACGTTGGACGTTTACATCAGCTTGTTTTCACCAAGGCTCTAAGGAAGATTCTGTCGGAGCACAGTTAGGAACTGTGAAAGCTCATCGGTCAGGGACCAAGCTTATTGGACGTTGGACGTCATGATGGCAGATCTTGCAAGTACGAGCAGTGGAATCAAGAGTCTCAATAACCACAACTATGGTTATTGGCGAACTTGCATAGAATCCTACCTACAAGGACATGATTTATGGGAAATAGTTGCTGGCAGTGACACAACGCCTCCACCGAAAGAAAATGCTGAAGCCTTGAGAAAATGGAACATCAAGGCCGGGAAGGCTTTATTTACATTGAAGACTACAATCGAGGAGGATCTATTGGAGCACATCCGTGACGAGAAAACACCAAAGGCAGCTTGGGAAACTTTTGAAAAATTATTTTCAAAGAAGAATGAAGCACGCCTCCAGCTCTTGGAAAATGAGCTCGCGGGTATCTCACAAGGAAGTCTGTCTATTTCTCAGTATTTCACCAAGGTGAAATCAATTTGCCGTGAGATATCTCAACTTGCTCCTGAAGAGAAAGTGAGTGATGCAAGGATGAAGAGAATTATCATCCACGGCTTAAGATCTGAGTATAATGGATTTATAGCCGCTGTGAGAGGATGGCCTACTCAACCATCATTAATAGAGCTGGAGAATCTATTGGTAAATCAAGAGGCATTAGCCAAGCAGATGAATGAAGTAACCGTAAAAGACGGAGAAGATGCACTCTTCACCAATAAAAAGAAAGCAACATCTCGAAGACAAGAGGCGATGAAAGAAAGTAAGACATATAGGTGGAAGGGTCACCCAAAATCAAAAGGCAACGCTTCAGGGGGAGCTCAACAAGGAAGAAGAGATCATCGCCAACAATACGGGGAAAATGATAAGAGAAAGAATGGTGAATGCTTCAATTGTGGAAAGAAGGGTCATTTTACTCGAGAATGTAGATTCCCCAGAAGGCGAACTTTTGAAGGAAATGTGGCCGCCGCAAGAGATGAGAAGAAAGAGGTCACATTCGAAGCAACCATTAATGAGGAAACATGGGATGCAGAAGCAGGACTCTCCGTTGAAGCTGACATGGATGATCAAGCTCTTGCAGCAACCTTAAAGTCAAAAATAAACTACAAAGATGATTGGATCATCGATTCTGGGTGCTCAAATCATATGACCAACGATGGGACGAAGCTGCAAGAAATGGAGGATTACAAAGGAAAGAGAGTCGTGTTGACAGCCAACAATTCAAGGTTGTCTATTTCTCACATTGGAAAGACAATAATTCCAAATGAAGGCGGCTCTCATAAGCTCCAACTCGAGAAGGTGTATCTTGTCCCTGGCTTAAAGAAGAATTTACCATCAGTACCACAATTGACAGCAGAAGGGAATTATGTGCTCTTTGGACCAGAAGATGTGTCCGTATTCAAGAAAGTAAAGGTGGTTGGCAATCCAGTTATGCATGGAAGAAGAATAGAATCGGTCTATGTATTATCTGCTGAAACAGCTTATGTGGATAAGACTCGAAAAAATGAGACGGCTGATCTTTGGCATGAACGTCTTGGGCATGTGGGCTACAACAAGTTAAAGGAGATGATGGTAAAACGCATAGTAAATGGGCTTCCTCAAATTGATATCCGAACAGATACAATATGTGCTGGATGTCAATTTGGCAAAGCTCACCAATTGCCATTCAAGGAGTCAGCGCATCAGTCCAAGACACCACTAGAGCTCATACACTCAGATGTTTTCGGCCCAGTGAAACAAACATCACTTGGAGGTATGAAATATATGGTGACATTCATTGATGACTTCTCAAGATATGTGTGGGTTTACTTCATGAAGGAGAAGTCGGAGACTTTTCTGAAGTTTAAAGAGTTCAAGAACAAGGTAGAAAGTGAGCTCAATACTAAGATTCGATGCTTACGCACAGATAATGGAGGAGAATATTTATCAACCGAGTTCAATATCTATCTTAAGAAGCACAAGATCAGAAGGCAATTAACTTGCCCTAATACTCCACAACAGAATGGAGTGGCAGAACGTAAGAATCGTCATCTTGCTGAAACCTGTCGAAGTATGCTTCATGGTAAGAATGTACCAGGAAAATTTTGGGCCGAATGTATGATGACGGCTTCATACGTGATTAACAGACTCCCACAAACAAAGTTGGGATATATTTCACCATATGAAAGATTATGGAAGATCAAGCCAATCGTCAACCATCTCAAGGTTTTTGGATGTGTATGCTACGTCTTCGTACCAGATCATCTACGAAGCAAATTTGATAAGAAGGCAATTCGGTGCATTTTTGTCGGTTATGATGAATCAAGAAAAGGATGGAGATGTTGTGATCCAAATACTGGGAAGTGTCATACTTCAAGAAATGTGGTATTTGATGAAGCTTCTTCATGGTGGTCACCTCAAAAGATAGAGATTCCAGAATCTCATGGATTAGAAGAAGTTCCAGAAGAGAAAGAAGAACATAAAGAGCACATATCGGATCCAATTAAAGAAGGAGATAGATCGTACTCTAAGGAAACGAGTCCATGGAAAACTGGGGTACATCAATCTACATTCAAAGAGGTTCGTCCAAGCCAAATGGATGCCGAGGAGCATGTGCAAGAATTACGGAGATCAACAAGGCCGAGGCAACCTAATCCGAGGTATGCCAATGCTGCTCATGTGGATGAATTAATACATATTGAGCCTTCCACTTATGAAGAAGCAGCACAAAGTCAAGAATGGCAGAAAGCGATGGAAGAAGAAATTAATGCACTAAAAGAAAACCAGACATGGAGTTTAGTTCCAAAGCCAAAAGATGTAAAACCAATATCTTGTAAATGGGTTTACAAGGTGAAGACTCGATCAGATGGCTCCATTGAAAGGTATAAAGCTCGACTTGTTGCTAGAGATTTTTATCAACAATATGGGCTGGATTATGAAGAAACGTTTAGTCCAGTGGCAAAGATCACAACAATTCGAGCTCTACTAGCTTTAGCCGCTAGCAAATCTTGGAAGCTGTGGCAGATGGATGTCAAGAACGCTTTCTTACATGGAGAACTTGACAAAGAAATTTATATGGAGCAACCAAGAGGCTTTGAGAACAAGTCCCATCCTGACCATGTCTGCAAATTAAAGAAAGCACTATACGGCTTGAAGCAGGCTCCAAGAGCTTGGTACGGGAAGATTGGCGAGTTTTTAGTAAAAAGTGGTTTCACAGTTGCTCCTTCAGATTCTAGTTTATTTGTGAAACAAGATCAAGGAAAACTAGCCATAGTGCTAGTATATGTGGATGACTTAATCATCACGGGAGATCACTATGAGGAGATTCAAAGAACAAGAGAGAATCTGTCTATCAGATTTCATATGAAGGAGCTTGGAGAACTCAAACATTTTCTTGGACTCGAAATAGAGCAGAAAAGAGAAGGATTATTTCTGGGACAACAGAAATATGCGCGAGATCTTTTACAAAAGTACGGAATGCTTAATTGCAAACCTATCTCAACTCCGATGGATCCGAATACAAAACTACGAGCAGATGAAGGAAAAAGTCTTCAAGATGTTACCATGTATTGAAAGATGGTTGGAAGTCTTATTTATCTCACACTAAGCCGGCCAGACATATCTTATGCAGTTGGAGTGGTTAGTCGATACATGAGCAATCCGAAGAAGCCTCACCTTGATGTTGTACGACGCATCTTAAGGTATGTTAAAGGCACTATTAACTTTGGCATTTTGTACAAGAAAACAAAAGAATGTCACGTGACTGGATATTGTGACGCCGATTACGCTGGAGACTATGATACACGACGGTCAACAACTGGACACATGTTTAGTTTTGGATCAGGAGTAATATCATGGTGCAGCAAGAGACAACCAATAGTATCCTTGTCAAGCACTGAAGCAGAATATCGATCGGCAGCATCAGCAACACAAGAAATTATGTGGTTGAAGCAACTAATGGAAGATCTTCATCAATCAACAGACTATCAAGTAGAGCTTTTCTGCGATAACCTATCAGCTATACGTCTAGCAGAGAATCCAGTCTTTCACGCAAGAACAAAACATATAGAAGTACACTATCACTATGTTCGCGAGAAGGTCCTTGAAGGGGAGATCAAGATGGTGCCAACAAAGACAGATGAACAGGTAGCAGATATATTCACCAAGAGCCTAAGTAAACCGAAGTTTACAAAATTCAGAGAAGCACTTGGAATGGTCTGCAAGACATCATTGGAAGAAAATTTGCATTGAGGGGGAGTGTTAAAATACAATGCAAATTTAGAATAATATGGAATTAGTAAATGTATATGGGTAAAATATCTAGATATTAATATGTATAAGAAAATATCTAGATATTAGAATATGAGAGAAAAATCTAGAAATTGAAATGTAAAAGAAAATTCTAGATATTTGTAGGTTGTAGAAATATCTAGATATTTATATATCCATGGAAATATCTAGGTTCTAGAATGTTCCATGGAGTAGTATAAATATGGGAGGAGATTTCATTTGTGTTGTGTGAAGTTGTGAGAGTGAAATAAGAAGTGAGTTGTGAAGAAGAGAAGAAGAGTGTGAGTTAGCGAAAGTAGAGAAGATAAAGCTTGTAAGTAATATTGTAATTGTAATTTAATATAAGTGTTTTTGTTAAGTTTCCCGATCAAGCCTTAGTTTATGTTTAAGTTCTTAGTGCACTTTTGTTGTTCTTATTATATGGTCGGCTCTGCCGCCTAAGTAATACATGGTCGGTTATACCGCCTAAAGATATATGGTCGACACTGTCGCCTAAGTACATTGTGCACTAAGGATTTATAAAATTAAAGGCTAACCAACGTCAAAGTGTTGGTGTAGTGAGTCTAGTATAGTCTAGATCCTCTATAGTGGGTGTGTTGGGCTCGTCGAAGCTTCCAACAAATTCTTCTGTAGAGCTAAAAGCATATTGTGACTCAGATTAGGCAAGTTGTCCAATGACTAGAAGGTCAACTACAGGAACTGTATTTTGCTAGATAGTTCTCTTGTGTCTGTGAAATTAAAGAAGCAAAGGGTGGTATCTAGATCAGCTGCAAAAGTAAAATATAGAGCCATGGCTCTAACCTGTTATGAAGGGCCTAAATGATTTGGGTCATGTTGATTTGTATTGTGATAACCAGGCTACAATTAATATTGTAGCAAACCCTGTGTTTCATGCATGAACAAAGCACATTGAGGTTGATGTGTATTACATAAGAGATCACGTCAAACATGGTTGGGTTAAGCCTAAATGTGTTAACACCAAAACTCAATTGACAGATGTGTTTATAAAGACTGTAACGGTTGACCAGCATAATAAGTTGATAGCCAAGTTGGGAGTTGCTGAAATTTATAGCTCACAACTTAAGGGGGGGTTATAAAGACAGGTCAAGACAGTCAAACAAAGTCAACTACAAGTTCACGGGCCATTCGGATAACTGTACATAGTATAGATACTGTTTGTGTAAATGTTGTAATTAGTTTGTTATGTTTCTTTTAGGTCATTAAATTAGGTAATTATTAGGGCTCATAAGCCGGTTTATGTATTATGAATCAATTCATACAATTGAGTGAGAAATGGAAGAAATTAATTTCCCAATTGTGTTTGTCATGATCATGCTAAACTTGTCAAAAGCTTGGGTCTTCAGCCATCGGCGTCGCCATTATTTGTTTGCTGATGGAAACCGATACTTCCAAACCCTACATTCATACATTTTACAGGTGATTAAACGAGACTTTTGTGGATCAGAAATCGAGAGTGTTAGTGGTTTCACACATTTTGAAAGATCTGTTGGTGATGTCAGCCGCATAAGTGGAAATTGAGAGAGTTTGCATCATTGGATACTTGAATCGTGTTGTTAAAGTAACAAATTTACACAATTGCAATGCCTAATATAGCTAATAATGAATGTGAAAGGATTTGAACTTTCGAAGCAAATATATGTTGTTGGTAATGGTATCTTGGGTAAAAAGGACAGTGACAGCTAGATGAACACTCATTTATATGGCTGCTTTTACTTGATGCATATACAGTGCAACTGATAGATTACTGAATTTTCACTTCGTAATCTTATTTCAGTGTCGATATGAAATCTCTATAATAACTCAACAGATTCATTCAATTATGAACAGAGGGAATTTAAGAAGGGGGACGAAGAAGAGCAAAGAAAAAGGGATTAACCTGCACCTGAAGGAATTTTAATGGAAAAAATCAACGATTGTTAGTGAAAGGACTCCCCGCGTAACAAATGAAAACAATTGTGTCCATTCGCATTACACTCGTCCGCGTACAAACAATAGGTAACATCCGTGAAATTTAATTTAATATTAAATTAAAAATTAAAATTAAGAATAGAAATAAGTGTGTATATTTATTTTACTAGAAAGTAGATATTGAAACTCTGTTGACTTTTCTATCTTTCCATGTGAAGACTTTGTCATTGCCTCCCAACTAGCAAATCCTAAGTAAACCCGTTGACCACCAACTTTGAATCTATTGAACAGCTGCTCGGAAAATTTTGCCGACGATGTTACTTCAACATATCAAGGCTGCGGATACAAACTCCTCAATCATACTGCCTGAGCAAACCTTTCAGCACTTCACACTTGCTGAGATCCATTCAGCCACCAACAACTTCGATGAGAAACTAGTTATTAGGTTAGGAGGTTTTGGTAACGTTTATAAATGTATCTGTTGGAAGCTTTGACGAGCCCAACACACCCACTATAGAGGACCTAGGTTATACTCACTCACTACACCAACACTTTGACGTTGGTTAGCCTTTAATTTTATAAATCTTTAGTGCACAATAATACTTAGGCGACAGTGTCGACCATATATCATTCAGGCGTTATAACCGACCATATATCACTTAGGCGGCAGAGCCGACCATATAATAAAAATAACACAAGTGCACTAAGAACTCAAACACGAACTAAGGCTTAACCGGGATACTTAACAAAGAACACTTTTATTAATACAAAATACAATTACAATATTACTTACTTATAAGTTTTCTCTTCTCTAACTCACACTCTTCTTACTTCCTCACAACTCTCACACCTTCTTCTTCTAACTCTTCTTCACTCCTTACTCACACCTTCTCTTCTTCACACACTACAAATGAAAACTTCACCTATATTTATACTACTCCATGGAACTTTCTAGACACTAGATATTTCCATGGATATATAAATATCTAGATATTTCTACAACCTACAAATATCTAGATTTTTCTTTTACATTTCAATTTCTAGATTTTTCTTTCATATTCTAATATCTAAATATTTTCTTATACATATTAAAATCTAGATATTCTACATATATACATCTACTAATTTCATATTATTTTATAATACCAAATTTGCATTGTATTTTAACATTCCCCCTCAATGCAAATTTTCTTCCAACGATGTCTTGCAGACCATTCCAAGTGCTTCTATGAATTTTGTAAACTTCGGTTTACTTAGGCTCTTGGTGAATATATCTGCAACCTGTTCATCTGTCTTTGTTGGCATCATCTTGATTTTCCCTTCAAGGACCTTCTCGCGAACATAATAATAGTGCACTTCTATATGTTTTATTCTTGCATGAAAGACTGGATTCTCTGCTAGTCGTATAGCTGATAGGTTATCGCAAAGAAGATTTACTTGATAATCTGTTGATTGATGAAGATCTTCCATTAGTTGTTTCAACCATGTAATTTCTTGTGTTGCTGATGATGTCGATCGATATTCTGATTCAGTGCTTGACAAGGATACTGTTGGTTGTCTCTTGCTGCACCATGATATTACTCATGATCCAAGACTAAACATGTATCCAGTTGTTGACCGTCGTGTACCATAGTCTCCAGCGTAATCGGCGTCACAATATCCAGTCACCCGACATTCTTTTGTTCTCTTATATAAAATGCCAAAGTTAATAGTACCTTTAACATACCTTAAGATGCGTCGTACAACATCAAGGTGAGGCTTCTTCGGATTGCTCATGTATCGACTAACCACTCCAACTGCATAAGATATATCTGGCCGGCTTAGTGTGAGATAAATAAGACTTCCGACCAACTTTCGATACATGGTAACATCTTGAAGACTTTTTCCTTCATCTGCTCGTAGTTTTGTATTCGGATCCATCGGAGTTGATATAGGTTTGCAATTAAGCAATCCGTACTTTTGTAAAAGATCTCGCGCATATTTCTGTTGTCCCAGAAATAATCCTTCTCTTTTCTGCTCTATTTCGAGTCCAAGAAAATGTTTGAGTTTTCCAAGCTCCTTCATATGAAATCTGATAGACAGATTCTCTCTTATTCTTTGGATCTCCTCATAGTGATCTCCCGTGATGATTAAGTCATCCACATATACTAGCACTATGGCTAGTTTTCCTTGATCTTGTTTCACAAATAAACTAGAATCTGAAGGAGCAACTGTGAAACCACTTTGTACCAAGAACTCGCCAATCTTCCCATACCAAGCTCTTGGAACCTGCTTCAAGCCGTATAGTGCTTTCTTTAATTTGCAGACATGGTCAAGATGGAACTTGTTCTCAAAGCCTCTTGGTTGCTCCATATAAATGTCTTTGTCAAGTTCTCCATGTAAGAAAGCGTTCTTGACATCCATCTGCCACAGCTTCCAAGATTTGCTAGCGGCTAAAGCTATTAAAGCTCGAATTGTTGTGTTCTTCGCCACTGGACTAAACGTTTCTTCATAATCCAGCCCATATTGTTGAGAAAAACCTCTAGCAACAAGTCGAGCTTTATACCTTTCAATGGATCCATCTGATCGAGTCTTCACCTTGTAAACCCATTTACAAGATATTGGTTTTACATCTTTTGGTTTTGGAACTAAACTCCATGTCTGGTTTTCTTTTAGTGCATTAATTTCTTCTTCCATCGCTTTCTGCCATTCTCGACTTTGCGCTGCTTCTTCATAAGTAGAAGGCTCAATAGGTATTGATTCATCCACATGAGCAGCATTGGCATACCTCGGATTAGGTTGCCTCGGTCTTGTTGATCTCCGTAATTCTTGTACATGCTCCTCGACATCCATTTGGCTTGGACGAACCTCCTTGGATACAGATTGATGCACACCAGTTTTCCATGGACTCGTTTCCTTAGAGTACGACTCTTCTCCTTCTTTAGTTGGATCTACTATTTGCTCTTTACGTTCTTCTTTCTCTTCTGGACCTTCTTCTAATCCATGAGATTCTGGAAGCTCTATCTTTTGAGGTGACCACCATGAAGAAGCTTCATCAAATACCACATTTATTGAAGTATGGCACTTTACAGTATTTGGATCACAACATCTCCATCCTTTTCTTGATTCATCATAACCGACAAAAATACATCGAATTGCCTTCTTATCAAATTTTCTTCTTAGATGATCTGGCACGAAGACGTAGCATACACATCCAAAAACCTTGAGATGGTTGACGGTTGGCTTGATCTTCCATAATCTTTCATACGGTGAAATATGGCCCAACTTTGTTTGTGGAAGCCTATTTATCACGTATGATGCAGTTCTCATACATTCAGCCCAAAATCTTCCTGGCACATTCTTACCATGAAGCATACTTCTACAAGTTTCGGAAAGGTGACGATTCTTGCGTTCTGCGACTCCATTCTGTTGTGGAGTATTGGGACAAGTTAATTGTCTTCTGTAACATCCCGCCTTTTTCCATTTACTTTTCCGTTATACTAATATAAAGTCCATTATATGTTTATAACATCTCCCGTTGATACGCGTTTTAAATTATCTCGTCTAGGTAATTCCCGCACCCGAACGAAAGTTGAGGGACTAAACTTGACAAGGGATCAAACCCTTGACTAGGTCAAAGGGTCAAACCCCTTTCACCCATTCATTTCATCTTCATCTCTCTCTCTCTTTCTCTCTAGCAAGAACACACACACCCAAAACCATATTCATTCAATCATCATCTAAATTCGATCTAGGAGGCTTACAACAAAATAAATTACATATTCGTGATCCTCTCTTCATCCTCTTCGTTTTGGTACCAACTTCATCTCATTTGGGTAACTTTCTAAAATCACTAGATTTTGTGTTCTTAATGTTTTTAACTTATAAAAGTGTTAATTAGTGTCTATGGCTCAAGTCTAACATGAATATATGATTTATATGCTCGATCTCGTTGTTTTAGTGTAACTAGCATGAACTTGAATTTTGGTGTGTTGTTCTTGAATTTTGGATGATCATATGTTGTTAGATGTTAAAAGTTGATGTTTTAATTGTGTTACTAGCATCACTAGCTTCAATTTGATGTGTAGGTTGCCTTAGAAAACTTCATGAACTTGATTATTGATTTTGGTGAATTTGGGTTAGGGTTTGATGAACTTGAAATGGACTTTTGATGCATTGAATACCATGGAATGTTAATTGTTAGTGATTAGTTGTAATGTATGCTTAATTACCTTCGAAACGGCATATCGTATGTGTAAATTGGATTCCCGAATCATAAAATACGTTTTACGAACTTGAAACCTTGAAAATAAACCTTTCTTGATCAATTGACGAAGTTTTCGGTTATTGTAATTGATGTTTTTGCTTGTGAAAGGTAGTTAGTTGTTTTCCTTTTCAAATTACCTTTCCAACGATATATAGTATGCGTTTTAAATGTTTTCGGTGCATGAAATGTGTTAAATTGTGTTTTGGGTCGTGACTTAGACCAATTTTCTGCAAACAACATGTTTCCCAGGTAGTGCGCGCCGCGCACATACCTGCGCGCCGCGCAGAATTAGAAATCCCAGATGTTTGCCTTCTTGGTTGAGTTCTGACCAGAAATTGCACTGGGTGCGCGCCGCGCAACCCATTGCGCGCCGCGCATATGCCCAGCTCATTTTTTTTGTTTTATTTTTCCTTTCACAAAATGTTTCCCGCTTAACCGTAACTCCGATTAACATGAAACTTGGCCATTCTGCTCATAAATGATTTCTCATCATGGGAAAATTGTCGGATACCCGACCCGACCCCGTTGACTTTGACTTTGACCAAGTTTGACTTTTAGTCAAACTTAACCAAACTTTTATACAATCATTCTAACATGCTTTTATACTTGTTTCTTGTATGAAACTTGACAACGTGATTCACATGCTATACTTAATCGAGTCGTAACGAGCCATAGGACTAATTGAACATCTTTGACCGTTTGTGTTTACCGTTATTGATACAACCTATATGTTTAGGTCAAGACTAGCTTTGTCTTTGCACACGTTTACTTTGTGAAGTACATTTATACTCGTGCAATCAAAGGTGAGATCATAGTCCCACTTTTACTCTTTTTGAACTTATATTGGGATGAGAAAACATAAACGATTCTTTTGAACTAAGTGAACACAAGAACGGGAAAACAAACATTCTACATACGAGTTTAGAACAAAAATCCTCAATTCGATTATCATTAGTTACACTTGCCGGGTGTAAGCGAGAACTTATGTTATATGGCCATATGGGTTGACAACCCTCATCTTTGACGGTTCGCTACCGTCTACGGATGAAATATATTTTCGAGAATCAGTGTTTGTTCTAGCACTAAGTGATGGGGTATACAATGGAAGGAATGTTAAGCTTTGATAATTGGGTGCTTGTGAAACAAACTTTTGGAATGTATTACTATTATTTCATTGATGCAAATCTTGTGGTTCACTTGTACTTACCTACTTAAACCTATGATTTCACCAACGTTTTCGTTGACAGATTTCTATGTTTTTCTCAGGTCCTTGAACGATACATGATACATGCTTCCGCTCATTATTTTGATACTTGCATTGGATATCGAGTATACATGCATACATGGAGCGTCTTTTGGATACTTTTAAATTGTGTCGCATAAGTTTCATTTGTACTTAAAACTTGGTATCGTAACTTGTGGTGGAACTATTCTTGTAAAACTTGAACAACCTTTACATTTGAAATGAATGCGACATATCTTTTGGTCAAACGTTGTTTTAAAGACTTATGACCACGTAACGGGACCTAAGTAGACGGCGCCGTCAATGACGATTTGGTCGGGTCGCTACAGATGGTATCAGAGCGTTGGTTGTAGGGATTTAGAGTTCATTAGTGTCAACCCCGAGTCATAGGGTACATTGGTGAGTCTAGACTACAACCGGCATATAGACTTGAAGTAGGAATTACTTGACTACTTGTGCATTTATACTCGAACGCTTCTACTCATATCTACTCTTAGTTCATCTTAATCTCACGTTGTTTAATTTGATTGACGCGCCACCTTGACTATATGAAATGATGTCGAATGCACATATGAATCAGGGTAATATAATTTCCGGGATTATATTACGGTGACTCATATGAACGTTCCGACATTATGACATAAAGAATTTAAGGCGAGTCGAGGAAAAACTTCTCTTTATCTTTATTCTATATCACGGTTAGTATTATTGAGAATACTAATCAATGATATTCTTGTGTCTTGAAGGAACAATGGCTCCTCGTCGTGTACGCCGCAATGAAACTCCCGAACAAGCTCTCGAACGGATGATAGCCACCGCCGTAGATGCGGCCATGGCCGGTCACTCATCCAACAACAATAATAATAACAACCACAACAACAACAACCAAGGAGCCGGTAACTCTAGCGAAGGGTGCTCCTACAAAGCTTTCATGGGGTGCAAACCCCACACTTATGATGGAACCGGGGGACCGGTTGTGCTTACTCGTTGGTTTGAACAAACCGAGGCCGTCTTTAGCATAAGCGGTTGCCGGGATCAAGACAAGGTCAAATACTCCACTCACACTTTCTCCGGAATTGCTCTAACATGGTGGAACACCTATGTTCAATCGGTGGGTACCGATGAAGCTCATGCCCTCTCTTGGGCCGATCTAAAAGAAAAGATGATTGTTGAATATTTTCCGCGCGAAGAAACCCGAAAGCTTGAGGAAGAACTAAGAGCTTTGAAAGCGGTCGGAAACGATCTTAAAGCTTATAATCAACGCTTCGCCGAACTATCCTTGATGTGTCCTAATCTTGTTAACCCCGAATCTCAAAAGATTGAGCTCTACATGCTCGGTCTTCCAAAAAGCATCAAACAAGGGGTGATGTCATCCAAACCCACTACTCATCAAGCCGCTATGAACATGGCTCGCCAACTAATTGAAACGGTTGACGAAATCGTAGTGCCGGCTCCTAAGGCCGAGGACAAGTCGGGTGGCAACAAAAGGAAATGGGAAGCCACTCCATCAACCAACTACAACAACAACACCTTCACCAAAAATCCCTTCAACAACGACGGCAAGAGGGGTTATGCCGGGAACCTACCTCTTTGCAACAAATGCAACAAACATCACTTTGGTGAATGTGGCAAGTTAATTTGCCACCGGTGCCAAGGAGTTGGTCATAAGGCCAACGATTGTAAAAGTGCCACACCCGTTGCTCGAAAGTGGCCCAATGCACCAAAGACGGGCACTTGTTACGAATGTGGTCAAACGGGTCATTATAGAAATGCATGCCCGAAAAGGAAAGATAACACCAATACGCGCGGCCGAGCTTTCAACATCAACACCGAGGAAGCCCGGGATGACACTGAACTAGTCACGGGTACGTTTCTCCTCAACAATTCTTATGTCTCTTGCTTATTCGATTCAGGTGCCGATAAATGCTTTGTATCCAAGACTTTGACTCATTCTTTTAGCACTCCACCTCTTCCATTAGATACCCCTTATACCATTGAAGTGGCTAACGGGAAACTATTAAGTGCCGACAAATATTACCGGGGGTGTACTTTAAACATTTTGGGTAAGGAATTTGAAATTGATTTGATACCCATGGAACTAGGAAGCTTTGATGTAATAATCGGTATGAATTGGTTAGTCAAAACGAAATCTCACATTCTTTGTGATCTTAACGCAATCCGAATTCCTATCGAGAATAGTGAACCTTTGATCGTCTATGGCGATAAGAGTTGCACCGGACTCAACCTCGTTTCGTGTGTTAAAGTTAGAAAACTACTCCGTAAGGGTTGTTTTGCGATCCTTGCCCACGTTAAGAAAGTCGAGTCCGATGAGAAGCACATCGATGATGTGCCAATTGTTAGTGACTATTCCGATGTATTTCCCGACGAATTGCCGGGTCTTCCGCCTCATCGACCGGTTGAATTCCAAATCGATCTTATTCCGGGAGCCGCACCCGTAGTACGTGCACCGTATAGACTTGCTCCATCCGAAATGCAAGAATTGCAAAGTCAAATCCAAGAACTACTTGACCGTGGTTTTATCCAACCTAGCCATTCACCTTGGGGCGCTCCGATTTTGTTTGTTAAAAAGAAAGACGGATCCCTACGAATGTGCATTGATTATCGTGAACTAAATAAATTGACGGTTAAGAACCGATATCCTCTTCCTCGCATCGATGACCTCTTTGATCAACTACAAGGGTCTTGTGTATATTCGAAAATCGATCTCCGCTCGGGTTATCATCAATTAAGGGTTAAGGGGGAAGATGTCTCCAAAACCGCTTTCCGAACTCGTTATGGTAGTTATGAATTTCTTGTAATGCCATTTGGTCTCACTAACGCACCGGCGGTGTTCATGGATCTTATGAACCGCGTGTGCAAACCGTATCTCGATAAATTCATTATTGTGTTCATCGATGACATATTGATCTATTCTAAAAATGAAGAAGAGCACGAACAACATCTCCGACTTGTGCTTGAACTCTTGAGACAAGAACGACTTTATGCCAAATTCTCCAAGTGTGAATTTTGGTTGAAGGAAGTTCAATTTCTTGGTCATGTTGTAAGTGATCAAGGTATTAAAGTCGATCCCACGAAAATCGAAGCCATTAGCAAATGGGAGACTCCTACTACTCCTACTCACATTCGTCAATTTTTGGGTCTCGCCGGGTACTATCGTAGATTCATCGAAAACTTCTTTTTGGTTGCACGTCCTCTAACCGCATTGACTCACAAGGGAAAGAAATTCATTTGGGCGACCGAACATGAATCCGCATTCCAAATCTTGAAAACGAAGCTAACCACCGCTCCTATCTTGTCACTTCCCGAAGGCAATGATGACTTTGTTGTATATTGTGATGCCTCGAAACATGGTTTTGGGTGTGTATTGATGCAACGAACGAAAGTCATTGCTTATGCTTCTCGACAACTCAAAATTCATGAACGAAACTATACGACACATGATCTCGAACTCGGAGCCGTTGTCTTTGCACTTAAAATGTGGAGACACTATCTTTATGGAACCAAGAGTACTATCTTCACCGATCACAAAAGCCTTCAACACATTTTCGATCAAAAGCAACTAAACATGAGACAACGAAGGTGGATTGAAACCTTAAACGATTACGATTGCGAGCTTCGTTACCATCCCGGGAAGGCAAATGTAGTAGCCGATGCCTTAAGTCGAAAAGAAAGAGCGGTGCCTCTCCGTGTCCGAGCCTTAAACATCACCATCCACACAAACCTTAATAGCCAAATTCGGGTAGCCCAAGATGAGGCTCTCAAGGATGAAAACATCTCTCTCGAACACTTAAACGTCCTCACCTCTCGATTCGAAGTTAAAGAAACCGGGCTCCGATATTTCGCCGGAAGGATTTGGGTGCCTAGTTATGGGGACCTACGAAGCCTTATTTTAGATGAAGCCCATAAGTCACGATACTCGATTCACCCCGGTGCCAATAAGATGTACCACGACCTTAAACAGCTATATTGGTGGCCGAACATCAAAAGGGACGTAGCTACTTATGTTTCCAAGTGTTTGACATGTTCCAAAGTCAAAGCTGAACACCAAAGACCGTCCGGACTACTTCGACAACCCGAGATCCCGCAATGGAAGTGGGAAAGGATAACGATGGATTTTATCACCAAGCTACCAAAAACGACGGGCGGTTATGATACCATTTGGGTTATTGTTGACCGTCTCACCAAATCCGCACACTTCCTTGCCATGAAAGAAACGGATAAAATGGAGAAACTTGCACAACTTTACATTAAGGAGATCGTAGCCCGACACGGTGTACCTTTATCGATTATCTCCGACCGAGATGGCCGTTTCGTTTCTAGATTTTGGCGTACATTGCAAGAAGCGTTGGGAACGCGTTTAGACATGAGCACCGCATATCATCCTCAAACCGATGGACAAAGCGAACGTACAATTCAAACCTTAGAGGACATGTTGCGAGCTTGCGTGGTTGATTTCGGAAAAACTTGGGACAATCACTTACCTCTCGCCGAGTTCTCTTACAACAATAGTTATCACGCGAGTATTAAAGCCGCACCTTTTGAAGCGCTATATGGCCGCAAATGTCGTTCACCTCTTTGTTGGGCCGAGGTAGGCGACGTGCAAATCACCGGACCCGAACTCATTCACGAAACCACCGAGAAAATCGTTCAAATCCGAGATAGGCTTAGGACGGCCCGAAGTCGTCAAAAGAGCTATACCGACAAACGACGCAACGATCTTGAATTTCAAGTCGGTGACCGAGTAATGTTAAAAGTCGCACCTTGGAAGGGTGTAATCCGTTTTGGGAAACGCGGGAAGCTAAATCCGCGGTATATTGGTCCTTTCGAAATCTTGGAGCGTATTGGAACCGTTGCTTATCGTTTAGATCTTCCGCCTCAATTGAACTCCGTTCATCCTACCTTCCATGTATCTAACTTGAAAAAGTGTCTTGCCGAACCCGATATCGTCATCCCTCTCGAAGAACTTACTATCGATGACAAACTTCATTTTGTGGAGGAACCGGTTGAAATTGTGGACACCTCCGTCAAGACATTGAAACAAAGCCGAATCCCGATTGTTAAGGTTCGTTGGAATGCCAAAAGAGGACCCGAGTTTACTTGGGAAAGACAAGATCAAATGCAAAGGAAGTATCCTCATCTATTCGTGAATTCGGAAACGCAAGATCTCGAGGAAGAAACAACGACTACTACGCCTACTTAAATTTCGGGACGAAATTTCATTTAAGGAGTAGGTAATGTAACATCCCGCCTTTTTCCATTTACTTTTCCGTTATACTAATATAAAGTCCGTTATATGTTTATAACATCTCCCGTTGATACGCGTTTTAAATTATCTCGTCTAGGTAATTCCCGCACCCGAACGAAAGTTGAGGGACTAAACTTGACAAGGGATCAAACCCTTGACTAGGTCAAAGGGTCAAACCCCTTTCACCCATTCATTTCATCTTCATCTCTCTCTCTCTCTTTCTCTCTAGCAAGAACACACACACCCAAAACCATATTCATTCAATCATCATCTAAATTCGATCTAGGAGGCTTACAACAAAATAAATTACATATTCGTGATCCTCTCTTCATCCTCTTCGTTTTGGTACCAACTTCATCTCATTTGGGTAACTTTCTAAAATCACTAGATTTTGTGTTCTTAATGTTTTTAACTTATAAAAGTGTTAATTAGTGTCTATGGCTCAAGTCTAACATGAATATATGATTTATATGCTCGATCTCGTTGTTTTAGTGTAACTAGCATGAACTTGAATTTTGGTGTGTTGTTCTTGAATTTTGGATGATCATATGTTGTTAGATGTTAAAAGTTGATGTTTTAATTGTGTTACTAGCATCACTAGCTTCAATTTGATGTGTAGGTTGCCTTAGAAAACTTCATGAACTTGATTATTGATTTTGGTGAATTTGGGTTAGGGTTTGATGAACTTGAAATGGAATTTTGATGCATTGAATACCATGGAATGTTAATTGTTAGTGATTAGTTGTAATGTATGCTTAATTACCTTCGAAACGGCATATCGTATGTGTAAATTGGATTCCCGAATCATAAAATACGTTTTACGAACTTGAAACCTTGAAAATAAACCTTTCTTGATCAATTGACGAAGTTTTCGGTTATTGTAATTGATGTTTTTGCTTGTGAAAGGTAGTTAGTTGTTTTCCTTTTCAAATTACCTTTCCAACGATATATAGTATGCGTTTTAAATGTTTTCGGTGCATGAAATGTGTTAAATTGTGTTTTGGGTCGTGACTTAGACCAATTTTCTGCAAACAACATGTTTCCCAGGTAGTGCGCGCCGCGCACATACCTGCGCGCCGCGCAGAATTAGAAATCCCAGATGTTTGCCTTCTTGGTTGAGTTCTGACCAGAAATTGCACTGGGTGCGCGCCGCGCAACCCATTGCGCGCCGCGCATATGCCCAGCTCATTTTTTTTGTTTTATTTTTCCTTTCACAAAATGTTTCCCGCTTAACCGTAACTCCGATTAACATGAAACTTGGCCATTCTGCTCATAAATGATTTCTCATCATGGGAAAATTGTCGGATACCCGACCCGACCCCGTTGACTTTGACTTTGACCAAGTTTGACTTTTAGTCAAACTTAACCAAACTTTTATACAATCATTCTAACATGCTTTTATACTTGTTTCTTGTATGAAACTTGACAACGTGATTCACATGCTATACTTAATCGAGTCGTAACGAGCCATAGGACTAATTGAACATCTTTGACCGTTTGTGTTTACCGTTATTGATACAACCTATATGTTTAGGTCAAGACTAGCTTTGTCTTTGCACACGTTTACTTTGTGAAGTACATTTATACTCGTGCAATCAAAGGTGAGATCATAGTCCCACTTTTACTCTTTTTGAACTTATATTGGGATGAGAAAACATAAACGATTCTTTTGAACTAAGTGAACACAAGAACGGGAAAACAAACATTCTACATACGAGTTTAGAACAAAAATCCTCAATTCGATTATCATTAGTTACACTTGCCGGGTGTAAGCGAGAACTTATGTTATATGGCCATATGGGTTGACAACCCTCATCTTTGACGGTTCGCTACCGTCTACGGATGAAATATATTTTCGAGAATCAGTGTTTGTTCTAGCACTAAGTGATGGGGTATACAATGGAAGGAATGTTAAGCTTTGATAATTGGGTGCTCGTGAAACAAACTTTTGGAATGTATTACTATTATTTCATTGATGCAAATCTTGTGGTTCACTTGTACTTACCTACTTAAACCTATGATTTCACCAACGTTTTCGTTGACAGATTTCTATGTTTTTCTCAGGTCCTTGAACGATACATGATACATGCTTCCGCTCATTATTTTGATACTTGCATTGGATATCGAGTATACATGCATACATGGAGCGTCTTTTGGATACTTTTAAATTGTGTCGCATAAGTTTCATTTGTACTTAAAACTTGGTATCGTAACTTGTGGTGGAACTATTCTTGTAAAACTTGAACAACCTTTACATTTGAAATGAATGCGACATATCTTTTGGTCAAACGTTGTTTTAAAGACTTATGACCACGTAACGGGACCTAAGTAGACGGCGCCGTCAATGACGATTTGGTCGGGTCGCTACATCTTCTAATCTTGTACTTCTCAAGATAGATATTGAACTCAGTCGATAAATATTCTCCTCCATTATCTGTGCGTAAGCACCTAATCTTATTATTGAGCTCACTTTCTATCTTCTTCTTGAACTCTTTAAACTTCTGAAAAGTCTCCGACTTTTCCTTCATGAAGTAAACCCACACATACCTTGAGAAGTCATCAATGAATGTCACCATATACTTCATTCCTCCAAGTGATGTTTGTTTCACTGGGCCAAAGACGTCTGAGTGTATGAGCTTTAGTGGTGTCTTGGACTGATGTTGTGACTCCTTGAATGGCAATTGGTGAGCTTTGCCAAATTGACATCCAGCACAAATTGTTTCTGTTCGGATATCAATTTGAGGAAGCTCATTTACTATGTGTTTCACCATCATCTCCTTTAACTTGTTGTAGCCCACGTGCCCAAGACGTTCATGCCAAAGATCAGCCGTCTCATTCTTTCGAGTCTTATCCACATATGATGTTTCAGCAGATAGTACATAGACCGACTCTATTCTTCTTCCTTGCATAATTGGATTGCCAACCACCTTCACTCTCTTGAATACGAACACATCTTCTGGTCCAAAGAGCACATAATTCCCTTCTGCTGTCAATTGTGGTACTGATAGTAAATTCTTCTTTAGGCCAGGGACAAGATACACCTTCTCGAGTTGGAGCTTATGAGAGCCGCCTTCATTTGGAATTATTGTCTTTCCAATGTAAGAAATAGATAACCTTGAATTATCGGCTGTCAACACGACTCTCTTTCCTTTGTAGTCATCCATTTCTTGCAGCTTCGTCTCATCATTGGTTATATGATTTGAGCACCCAGAATCGATGATCCAATCATCTTTGTAGTTTATTTTTGACTTTAAGGTTGCTGCAAGAGCTTGATCATCTATGTCAGCTTCAGCAGAGAATCCAGCTTCTGAATCCCATGTTTTCTCATTAATGGTTGATTCAAATGTGACCTCTTTCTTCTCATCTCTTGCAGCGGCCACATTTCCTTCGAAAGTTCGCCTTCTGGGGAATCTACAATCTCGAGCAAAATGACCCTTCTTGCCACAATTGAAGCATTCACCATTCTTTCTCTTATCATTTTTCCCGTATTGTTGGCGATGATCTCTTCTTCCTTGTTGAGCTCCCCCTGAAGCGTTGCCTTTTGATTTTGGGTGACCCTTCCACCCATATGTCTTACTTTGTTTCATCGCCTCTTGTCTTCGAGATGTTGCTTTCTTCTTATTGGTGAAGAGTGCATCTTCTCCGTCTTTTATGGTTACTTCATTCATCTGCTTGGCTAATGCCTCTTGATTAGCCAATAAATTCTCCAGCTCTATTAATGATGGTTGAATAGGCCATCCTCTCACAGTGGCTATAAATCCATTATACTCGGACCTTAAGCCGTGGATGATAATTCTCTTCATCCTTGCATCACTCACTTTCTCTTCAGGAGCAAGTTGAGATATCTCATGACAAATAGATTTCACCTTGGTGAAATACTGAGAAATAGACAGACTTCCTTGAGAGATAACTGCGAGTTCATTTTCCAAGAGCTAGAGGCGTGCTTCATTCTTCTTTGAAAATAATTTTTCAAAAGTTTCCCAAGCTGCCTTTGGTGTTTTCTCGTCACGGATGTGCTCCAATAGATCCTCCTCGATTGTAGTCTTCAATATAAATAAAGCCTTCCCGGCCTTGATGTTCCATTTTCTCAAGGCTTCGGCATTTTCTTTCGGTGGAGGCGTTGTGTCACTGCCAGCAACTATTTCCCATAAATCCTGTCCTTGTAGGTAGGATTCTATGCAAGTCCGCCAATAACCATAGTTGTGGTTATTGAGACTCTTGATTCCACTGCTCGTACTTGCAAGATCTGCCATCATGACGTCCAACGTCCAATAAGCTTGGTCCCAGATCGATGAGCTTTCACAGTTCCTAACTGTGCTCCGACAGAATCTCCCTTAAAGCCTTGGTGAAAACAAGTCGATGTAAATGTCCAACGTTTACCGATGATTTCCTCCACTAGAGATGGTCCCGAATGAACCTGGCTCTGATACCAATTGTTGGAAGCTTTGACGAGCCCAACACACCCACTATAGAGGACCTAGGTTATACTCACTCACTACATCAACACTTTGACGTTGGTTAGCCTTTAATTTTATAAATCTTTAGTGCACAATAATACTTAGGCGACAGTGTCGACCATATATCATTCAGGCGGTATAACCGACCATATATCACTTAGGCGGCAGAGCCGACCATATAATAAAAATAACACAAGTGCACTAAGAACTCAAACACGAACTAAGGCTTAACCGGGAAACTTAACAAAGAACACTTTTATTAATACAAAATACAATTACAATATTACTTAGTTATAAGTTTTCTCTTCTCTAACTGTATCAGCAAAATTGGTTTAGTAGACCAAGTTGCGTTAAAATGCTTGCAAACTACATCTAACCAAGGGGTCCGTGAATTTGAGGCTGAGATTGAGATTCTTTCTAAGCTGCGACATGGTAATCTTGTGTCACTTATCGGTTATTGCAATGAAGGAAATGAGATGGTTCTAGCCTATGAGTTTATGCCCAATGGGAACCTTCAAGATCACCTCCACAAAACAGGTACGGGTCTATCCTGGTTACAAAGATTAAAAATATGTATAGGTGCAGCCCGTGGGTTAGATTACCTTCACACAGGTACATCAACTCAACACGGGGTCATACATCGCGATGTGAAGTCCTCAAATATTTTGTTGGATGGAAATTTTGCTGCAAAAATTTCAGACTTCGGATTGGCCAAAGTTGGACCAATAAACCAAACAAAATCTTTTGTGAGTACCTTAGTCAAAGGGACTTTTGGATATATGGATCCTTCTTATTTTTTCAGTGGAAAACTGACTAGAAAATCCGATGTTTATGCCTTTGGGGTTGTGCTATTTGAGGTCTTGTCTGGTAGGCAAGCGGTAGATCGAAGCATTGACGAAGAGCAATGGAGTTTAGCTGTATGGGTTCAAAATCAGATAAAACAAGGAAAAATCAATCAGATAATTGACCCTAGATTGATCGGACAAGTCTCAAAAAAATCCTCGAAGGAGTTTACAAGTATAGCAGCCCAGTGCTTGGATAATGAACCAAAAAAACGCCCTACAATGGCAGAAGTTGTGGTTAAGCTCGATTCCATTCTCTTGCAAGAAAAAAATACAACCGAATCTGTTGGTGAAGAAGTCAATTTTATGAACAAGCTAAGAAATTTCTTTGTAGGCATGGCTGACTTGACGACGGCTGCAGTTGGAGGAAGCAACAGTGAAACTAGTCTAAGAGTTTTTAAATGTACTGAATTGGTAAGCGCGATAGATTATTTCCAAGACAACTTAACTGCAACCAATTACAAATTTTGGGTGGATGAAAATATGTATGCCCCAACAAAATCTGGTGTTGGTTTGGGGATGTATGTTAGTAAGAAGCCTACTCATGGAACATCAAAGGTAATTTGAATACTTATATGTGTTTGACCTATCAAATATTAATGGGGACTTCTTGTTGATAATACATTAATACATACATCTATTCTTGCAAATTATTAAGATTACATCTGAAGGTTTATTTTGGTTTGCAGCTGCGTCTTAAACCTAAAGAATTCAGTCATCCTAACCTGGTAAAACTCTTAGGATATTATTTGGAAAAACAAGATCTATATTGTGTTTATGAGCTCATCGCAGACCGAAGTTTAGATAGATGTTTAATCAGAAGTAAGAGTATCTTCTTTATGCAACTGTCAAGAATTCTTCGGAATCCTCCATTATAAATTGGATTCAAATTAATGAACTAACACATACTTGTTAATATATTCCTTTAAAAATATTGTTCTTGAGTACCTTTCACAATTAGGCTGGCTTCGAATTGTAGAGACTTAATGTATGTATATGTTTTTCCTATGCAGAAGAAGGTAAAACATCACTTTCTTGGGTTGCACGACTCAAAATAGCACTAGGAGCGGCTCAAGGTCTGTTTTTCTTGCATCAAAGGAACCAACCAGCATATATGCAATTTAAGACCTCTCTTATATTGGTGGACTCGGTAAACCTAATTGTCTTTTTACATACTCCCATTTTTTCATCCATCCATAAAAATGACATTGGTATATGTTTCCCTTAATATAATTATTAGGAAAATAATGCAAGACCTTCAGACTTCGAAGTAGAAGATGCATTTTTAACTTTTGGTACATACTCGTTCAGTACAGATGCATTTTATGCCGCACCTGAGTGGTTCCGATACCACAGTTACAAATTTGATGGGGTTTTTTTTCTCTCAGTCTCATTGGATAGATGATGGTAAGATGTGCTATAAAAGTTATTGTTGGAATGTAGTATCAAAGGTTTTACTGATCTGCTCCTTATCAACTTTTTCAAACTTATTTTGCTTACAATTCGTTACATGTAACTAGGCGTGCTTATATGCATTCGTTTCATTATTTATGTACTGGCCAACGGGCTTTTGCATGTCAACACCAGACTAATGAAGAGCAACTTTCGTAGGATTTGGAATGAAGAGTGAGATATATTCATTTGGAGTGGTACTGCTGGAAATACTAACAGGGGTGCAGGTGTATGATTTGAACAGACCTCACGATAAACAAAATTTGGTGACGTGGGCTATTCCGTTGTTGTCAGACACAGAAAATTTGAGGATGATCATGGATCCACAGCTTCTAGTTAACGACGATCCTCCAAAGGGAGCATTCAAGTTGGCCTTACTCATTTCAAAATGTCTTCAATGTGATCCAGAACAATGCCCATCAATGTATAAAATATTGCAGGTCTTGCATGAGTGCTATCTTGAAGAAACCAACAGTAGTTGACTCCCAAATACTAAAGAATATATTCCTTCTTTTCTTGTAAAAAAATAGAATACATATCTGAGTGTGATGTGTTTTCTTTATTCTATGACACCTTAAAAGACTATGATATTTTATAGATGGGCTTTGTAATACAATGAATAGAAATTGAAACTGAAAACTCACATTAAAAAAGAGTGTCTGTTCAATATATTCTTCAGTAGTTTTTTATTTATTTTGGCGATCCAGTAACTAATCAAATTAAATATGATTGGTGGTTAAGTGGTTGGGCATTTTGTGTGACGACCCAGAAATTTTCGACCAAATTTAAACTTTAAATCTTATATGATTTCGACACGATAAGCAAAATTTGTAAAGTTGAGTCTCAAAAAGTTGGAACTGTTTAATATATTCAATTAACCTTCGACCTTACCCGACGATTCACGAATAATTGTTTATAAATAAATATGTATGTATGTGTGTGTATATATATATATATATATATATATATATATATATATATATATATATATATATAAATGTAAGTATATATATAATAATTTGAAATAATAATAAATAAGTAAAATAATATACAAAATCATAAGGTTGTTAAAATGAATATATATGTGAATATTATTTCTATATAATTGATGATTATATATTGTAATATATTAAAACGTATAAATATTAAATATTAAATATTAAATATATGTATTTTATATATATATATATATATATATATATATATATATATATATATATATATATATATATATATATAGTATACATAATAAATTGTAGTATAAATATATTAAATTACTAGTTAAAAATATAATTGTTGTAATAATATAAGCATTACATAATAAATTGTAGTATAAATATATTAAATTACTAGTTAAAAATATAATTGTTGTAATAATATAAGCATTACTTTCATTCTTATTAGTAATACTAACATCAATATTTGTATTATTAATATTATTTTTATTATTACTGTTATAATTGTAATTAATAAGATTCTAATAATTTTAGGGGTATAAAGATATAAATAATATTATAAGAATAATTGAAATTATAAGTTAGTCATGATGTAAATACATCATTAACTATTATTTTCAAAATTATCAATATTATTATTATTATTTTATTACTTTCATTAAAAGTTAATATTTATATTAATATCTGTATTATCAACATTATATAATATATAGATATAAAGTTTGAAACATGTATATTGTTACATTATTATTATTATTATAACTATAACTATTAACATTAAAAATCATCATAGTTATCATTATTATTAATATTAAATTTATTATTTTTATCATCATTAATATTTTTAATAATAATATTATTATTTCTATTATTATTATTATTAGTATTTTTATAAATTATAAAATTAATAAATGCATCATTATTATTAGAGTATCTTTAATTATTTATCATTAATATTAACAGTAGATATATAGGATTTAAATCAGTTATATATCTCAATCATGATTACTTATTTAATTGTATATTATTATTTTTCTTGTCGTTCTTTTTTTTTTACAAGTCCATATCAATTAGTATATCAAACAAAAATGGATTACATGATGTTACTGCATCAAATATTCGATTTACATCTTTATATACAACTACCCACACTTGCAATTGAGGATTGGAAAACAGAAAAAAAAATATAATTATATAAAAAGCTCGAAATACTCTGTTGTTCATCTTTTTAACCAAAAATTCAAATCGAATCAATTATCCAAATCCTTAAATGCAGTCTTGTTAGGAATCCTTCACTCAATCTTTCTGCAAAATCTCAGGTTTTAATTCGTTATATCAAGCTTAAATTTTTGAGTCAAAGTTTTAATTTCAAAAGTCAACCTTTTCGTTCATCGTAAAATTCGATCTCCAGTTGATGATTTAGGTTCAATTGAGGATACGGATAGATTCTAGGAGTAATTTTAAACCTAATTCATGTTATAAACTTTGTCCAAAACGTTTTAGATTTTGAAATCAATTTTTTTTTCTTTCTTAAAAACCACGAACATTAGCTTTTTTTATTTTTTATTTTTATTTATTTATTTCTTTTCTTCTTCTTAAATCCTATTCTTTCCTCCTCTGATTAATTTCAATTACCTTTACGTTCGTTTCTATTTCAAAACCATGTCCAATTCAAGTCTGAAAGTGTTCATATGATTTGCCAGTTGATTAGAAGAAGAAGAAGAAGGAAATTTAGACAAAATAATAATCGGGTTATACTTAATTCCTTGGTTGGAATTTTAGAAAAATCGAAATTGTCTAATGGTTTGTGTGTTGGTTGTGTGAGCAAGTGGTCACGGGTTCGAGTCCCTAATGGAGCTTTTTTTTCTAACACCCTTTTCATGGAAGGTTCGTGAATCCGAGGCCAACCATGCATTGTTCAATGTCGTCATATGTATTTTTACTACAAAATACAGTATAGTGAGTTTCATTTGCTCCCCTTTTAAATGCTTTTGCAATATATATTTTTGGGACTGAGAATACATGCGCAGCTTTATAACTGTTTTACGAAATAGACACAAGTACTTAAAACTACATTGTATGGTTGGATTATTAGACAGAATATCGCCCCTTCAAGTCTGGTAGCCTAAGAATTAGGGAAATGACCCCTAATTGACGTGAATCCTAAATATAGATCTATGGGCCTAACAAACCCCATTCTGGAATTTGGAATGCTTTAGTACTTCGATTTAAATGGTGATTGCGATTGCCAATATTTATTGCATACTTGCGAGTATGCGGGGGATATTCTATATGCATTATGTTAATGTCGGTTACCAGGTGTTCATCATACGAATGATTTTTATACACTTGCGAGTGTAATGTTATTAATGAAAATATGAAATCTTGTGGTCTATTAAAAATGATGGAAATGAATATTGATGATAAACTAATGAACTCACCAACCTCTTGGTTGACACTTGAAAGCATGTTTATTCTCAGGTATGAAAGAAATCTTCCGCTGTGCATTTGCTCATATTAGAGATATTACTTGGAGTCATTCATGACATATTTCAAAAGACGTTGCATTCGAGTCGTCGAGTTCATCAAGATTATTATTAAGTCAATTATAGTTGGATATATTATGAAATGGTATGCATGCCGTTAACTTTCGATGTAATGAAAGTTTGTCTTTTAAAAAAGAATGCAATGTTTGTAAAATGTATCATATAGAGGTCAAGTACCTCGCGATGTAACCAAATGTAATGTATTCGTATAGATAGATTAGGACGGGTCGTTATAGGTGGTATCAGAGCGGCGGTCTTAGCAAACCAGGTCTTGCATTAGTGTGTCTAACTGATAGTTGTTTAGATGCATTAGTGGGTATGGACTTCGACCGTGTCTGCATGTCAAAAGTTTTGCTTATCATTTCGTGTCGAAAATTACATGCTTATCATTCTTAGGGAATCACTTGCTTATCATCTTAAGTCTAGACACATCTTACTGCATTTAGTGCATCGATATTGTATAGACAAAATTCATATCTTAGCATATCTGTTACTATAGACTTTTCCTGACAGCTTCCGTAGATTCCTCCGTAACTTATGGGATTTTAGTATTATATATGCATATGTAAATCATGTATTGCAGGGTACTAATTTACATCCTATAATCTATTTCATATCGAAAATCTTTCATCTGATCGTACGAGATGGATCCCTCCACCAGTTCGAATTCCTCGGATTTCTGACAGCTATTTTTACATGGATATTCACCTAAGCTCCCAAAACAGTATAAATGAAATGGATCAACCAACTAGTCATCTTCAATTCTGGATGAATTGGGGATGGGTTCGTAGCCTCCTCAATCATTGGAGACAAGAAGAAGGTGATCCCTTCCATCCACCACATTGCCCTCTTGGCGAAGAACCTGAAGCACTTACCGACGAACCTGTCCGAAACACTATTTTCTCTCTCATTTTCAAAGTATCTCGTCACGATTATATACTACATCAAATTCTAGATTTTATTTATCCACTCGTCCGAACTGAAAGGACCCGTTCATATACATTATAAACGATTCACAATAGTTGATTACATCGCGAGGTATTTGACCTCTATATGATACATTTTACAAACATTGCATTCGATTTTAAAAGACAAACTTTCTTTACATCTAAAGTTGACGGCATGCATACCATTTTATAATACATCCAACTATAATTGACTTAATAATAATCTTGATGAACTCAATGACTCGAATGCAACGTCTTTCGAAATATGCCATGAATGACTCCAAGTAATATCCTTAAAATGAGCTAATGCACAGCGGAAGATTTCTTTAATACCTGAGAATAAACATGCTTTAAAGTGTCAACCAAAAGGTTGGTGAGTTCATTAGTTTATCATAATCATTCATTTCCATCATTTTAATAGACCACAAGATTTCATATATTTAATTGTACACGTAACCCGAATATAAAATAATACGTGTAACCCGCGAATTAAAAATCATTCATATGGATTGAACACCTGGTAACCGACGTTAACTTTAATGCATAGAATATCCCCAAACAGAACCTCTCGTCTGTATAATAATAATCTCAAAGTACTAAAGCATTCGTACCCCGAATGGGACTTGTCAAGGTCCATAGATCTATCTTTAGGATTCGCGTCAATCCGGGGCCATTTCCCTAAATTCTTAGGTTACCAGACTTGAAGGCGATATTCGGTTTAATAATCCAACCATATAATGTAATTTTAAGTACTTGTGTCTATTTCGTAAAACATTTATAAAAGCAACGCATGTATTCTCAGTCCTAAAAATATATATATAAAAAGGGAGTAATGAAACTCACAATACTGTATTTTGTAGTAAAAATACATATGACGTCATTGAACAAGTGCAAGGTTGGCCTTGGATTCACGAACATATATTAATTATATATATTTATATGTTTGATCAATATCTGTCCAACATTTTAGGTCAAGTCGTAGTGTATCACAATCCTAATGCTCGAGACTAAATATGCAAAAGTCAACAAAAATCATATTGACCAAAATTTATTCCAAAATTTATACATGATTATTATATAGTTTAAATATAGTCATTTTATATATTTAAATATTTTTAACATATTTTATTAAAGTAAATAGTATAGTTCTTTTATTAATATATAAAATTTTATATTAAAATTTATATAATAAAAATATACTTTTATATATTTTAAGTAATAAAATTTATAAAGTTCATTTAATACCATAAAAATAATATGATAGGTATTATTAATGTAATTATATTATACGTAGTAAAATATCTTTGTATCACATATTTATTTGATAAAATAATATTGATAATAATAATAATAAGTAAAAGTTGTATTATTTTGTAATAATTATTATTATTCTACTAATAAAAATAACAATAATTATATTTTCTAAAAATGATAAAATGATAATTTTTAATAAAAATAGTACTAAAATGATAATAATAATAATAATGATGTTTCATATTAACAATGATATTTTTTTATTAAAAATAATAATTTTAGTAAAAATGATAGTTTTAATATTAATAATACTTTTAATAATAATAATAGTAAAATAATGAAAACGATATTTTTCCTTTAAATCAATATCTTACAATATCTTAATTTCATCATGATACTCATACTCATTATTTCTTAATTGCTTCGTTTAATAGCTTTTAGTCGTCTTTTATATCGCGTTCATATTAATAATAATAATAGTAATCATAATAATTAGATGTTACTAATATTAGTTTTAATTATAATAATACTAATAATAATAATATTAATGATAATACTAATAACTATTTGAATGATAATAATAATAATAATAATAATAATAATAATAATAATAATAATACTAATTATAACCTTAACGATAATAACGATAGTAATAATAATAAAAATAACAATAATATCTTTTATTAATAACGACAATGATAATAATAATAATAATAATAATAATAATAATAATAATAATAATAATAACGATGATAATAATAATAATCATTTTTAATAATAATAATTCAAAAATTCAATTGACTATAACTTCTAAACCGTTCATCAAAACCATTCGATATCTAAATGAAAAGTTCTCAATTTTTCGCTAGCTTTCCAACGACATGCATATCATATACCTTATCTTAATAGCATATGTATTTAATTCAAGATTCGACATAACCTATCTAACGACAATAACGAACATATAAGCATGCATAATCCTATATACTCAAGCAGTAGTCAGGGATACACTAATAATATATAAAAGTTAAGTTATGAGTGCTCACGTATCAATATTGAGATTCAATATTGCAGGAAAAGTACATAGACGTAACGGAGATGATAAACACTAGTTTGACTCACGAGCAATACTCCCGAACCATACCCATAACCTCCATAGCTATAACCCATAATTTCCTTAGCTCTATCCCGCTCGAAAAAACAATTTCGAAATCACTCGGACAGCACTCCGTCATAATATTTTATGTATACTAATAATATCTTGAAATAATACGGAGTAAATATATATATGTGTAAATCGATTGAGAGAGTTTAGAGAAAAATATTTTCAAGTTTCTATGAAATAATGAAACCTATTGAATTCTATTTATAATAGATTTTTGAATTATTAAAGTATGAATTATTAAAGTGAATTATTAAAGTATGAATTATTAAAGTGAATTATTAAAGTATGAATTATTAAAGTATGAATTATTAAAGTGAATTATTAAAGTATGAATTATTAAAGTGAATTATTAAAGTTAAAGTAAAGTAAAAATAAAGTAAAGGTAAAGTTTAAGTATAGTAAAAGTATAAAACTATGTACGTATAATACACGTATAAATATATATAATATTAAATTAAATCGTTATATATATTTAATAAAATAAAATATAAATATCGTTATCTTTATCATACTGGTTAAGTAATGAGTTGTCAAAAGTGGTTCTAGATATTTATAAAAGTTATATACTTTTTAATAATAAAGTTCTTTTTAAACTGAAAACGTTTTTGTACGTTTGAAACTAAATCAAATAAATATGATAATTTTGTTTTCCAAAACTAAATATATTTAAGAATCATTTTGTTTAAAGGTTAAAATAATGGAAACCGTAATATCATAAAACGTTTTAGAAAAGTAGAATCATATATATTCATAATAGGTTTCAAGTTTTTAAATTACAGTCTGTTGGTGAAGGATGGGATAAAGTCCAAAGGTTAAATAAACGTATGAAATCATCTTAATGAAAAATGTCGAGTTACTTAACTTGTCGATATCTAACATCTAAGTTATTTACACTCCACGTTCTTACTTATAAATCACTTTACCATTTTCCGAATGTTGTCAAAAAGAATAGATTTCTTAAATCACAGTGGACCTCATAACATAGACCTGTAATCATATCACAATGTATCTGATAAATCAATCATTTGATATTATCTTCTAATTCCATCGATAAACATATTGAAACAAATACGTTTGTGTAAAGTATTATACGTTTAATACTTTATTAATATTCTCAAGTTATAATATATATATACATATCTATTTATATATAACGGTTCGTGAATCGTCGGAATTTGGTCGAGGTTATAATGAATGTATGAACACAGTTTAAAATTCTTGAGATTTAACTTAACAAACTTTGCTTATCGTGTCGGAATAATATAAAGATAAAGTTTAAATTTGGTTGGAAATTTCCGGGTTGTTACAGTACCTACCCGTTAAAGAAATTTCGTCCCGAAATTTGAATGGGATGGTCATGGCTGACAATAAGTATGTTTTCATGACGTATACGAGTTGGAAATTAGAGTTTTATTATCATCAAGTAATGTAGATAAAATAATTTGATTTTTGTGAAGAGTACGAGTGAAGTTATCACAAAAGAATGAAATGAGTAAATGCACGTTCTTTTTAACCAATGACAAAGTCACGGTTGATTTCCGGAATTCAAGTAATTTAGAGAAAATCTTAGTAATAAGTTTTGGTTCTTCGGTAATTAAGGAAGTTAAGATCCGCTTTGATTAAATACGATAATCTGTTTTGATTGCTCTGTCGGATATTTTACTATATATCCACCCCCTTCGTTTCCTTATTTCCACAACTCACACCTTTTATTCTTTCTCCCTCAATTCATACTTTATAGCATTCACTAACATGCTCCATCCAGTTCTGATTCTTGATATACTCCTAACTTTCATATATGTCATTCTTCTTTTTCATCTGTCGCCGAAAGAATCTATTTACTTATACTATACTCTTGGTTTTATAGTGTTTTTAGTTCTCCCGTGTCTTTATATTGCTATATGCATCGATATATATGGTTTGTAATTTCTGGGTCGTTGTTGGGTTTTATATCTTCCCTTATACTTCAAAGTCCCTGCTTCTGTCTTCTATAATCATTGTCATCCACAGTTAATACTCCCTCCTATTTGCTGCGATTTATACTCCAATTTCTATTTTGAAGCTTTGTCCTTTCGTTTCTTCTTCATGCGATTAAGCATCGCTTCTAATGGTCCAGAATTTGCAGATATAAATTTTGGAATGAACATTGTTAATGTTCTAAGAAGGAAATGGTAATGGTACGGTCTTGATTTGTTAAATTACCAGAATACCCTGGAAAAGACCGAATCATCAAGAAATATTTTCTTGATATTTTAGAGGTTAAATAGAATACAAAAGTCGTGTAACATGGCACATGATGATGTTATGATCTGTGAATCATCACGTTCCATTTAGAAACTCAGCATGACTTACTGTAATATAATCACATTGATCAAGTGTCATTATATTATACTAACTCATGCTTCAGTTCCCAACACTACTTCAAAACATTCATACTTTATACTCGAAGGTTTTAGAATTTAGAAACTAAAACAGTTTCCTTTATGATGTGATACAGATAACGCGAGGGGATAAATGATTTCAGATAAGAATGGTTATGAAAATATCTTCAGAAATATGGAGGATATTTATAATGGAAGATACGATGATATCTTAGAATATTTAAGATAAGAGGATGATGAAGAATATTGTCCGCGAGGGTTTTAGAGCAAGGAGCAAGGTATTTGTTAAGGATTTCAGCAGACACTGAATCATTTAGATTCTTTGAAGGTAGATTTTGTCCTTGTGATTTGTCCACAGCCTCCTTCATACTTTGCTCAATCCGTTTTCCAGTTCCAAACCTTCTCCTTTTCTGAGATTTTCCAACCCACTATTCTTGATCAACAAACTTTTTACTGTTAAGGTCGTTTACAGTTTTTGCTGCTTCATCAGCATCTTTTCAAGACTTCGAGAACTAGTTTGCAGTTTATGGTGTTTTTCAGAAACTTCTCATTCGAAGTATGTAAGTCTTGGAGGTAGACGTTATATGTATATATAACTGTTGATGTAGACATACTGCGAGATTTCAAAATACTGATTACGGATTCCCCTTAATTGGTATGATAATTCAATATGCGGATGAGTAAATGATGGGGTTTCGATAAATATAATGATTTTTCAGAAAGTCAAAGATCGATGAAACTGTTGGTAAGTTTATTTCTAATGTGGTGGACATAAACGGTTCCCCGGTAATGTTGGCGAAAGGGCAACGTATAAGTCGAGGTTATAATAAGACTGTTTCGATTGAGAATTCGAAATTAACTTGCTGGAGCTGCGACAAAAATGTCTATTTTGAAACAGGATTGAAAAGTTATTTTAGCTAGTAAATGCCAAAGGGTCTGATACGGATACGTGTTAAATTATGACTTTGGTTTCGAGGGTTTTTCAGGTACAAGACTGTGGGTAATATGTGGTTGGATCATCATCTCGAATGTCTTCAGGAATTTTGAAGGGTTTGAACATAGTTTGTAATTGTTAATATACATATGATGTTCTGGGATTTTGAATGATACAAATATTTTTCTAGGTTCCATGAATAGAAATGATGTTCTAGTACAGTTTTGAAGTCAAAGTATAGTTTTGAAAGATGTAGGGATCTAAGAGTGATGATACCGGTTAAATCTTGACTTGAATTTTGATTTGTCAAAATTAGAATACGTAATCAAATTTAGATGAGAATGGTTGTTTTGATTTCTATAAAAGAATGTATATTGTTGTGAAAGTAAGGAGTATAATGGATGCTTTGTTGAATCAGATTCGAAGAATATAACATATTAATTGTGAATTTACATCTCTCTCGGGTATTACCTACCCGTTAAAAAAAATTCACAATTAATATTTTATACAAAAGATTTTTATTACAGTCTTTATGAAAATATATGTGTGTATATTTTCTTTAGATGTAACATAGATTTAATGAGTTAATATTAAATTAAACTCATTTGATTTTCAGCTAGAACTAGAAATGAATAATCCCTAAAACTTTAGAAATTTCATAATCTTCGTAGATTATCACTTCAACGTAAATGAAATTATGAATCAATACTTCATTAATCATTTTCATTGATATTTACTCAATGAATGATGTTGGTGTTCGTGAAATTCTTGTGAACTTCGCAAGGTACGAATGACGTTATTTGAAAAGTTTCGAGTACATCGATAATGAAAGTGTAAAATCAAACATATATTTAAATAATACACTTGGTTTATTATGAGTTGGAATTTATTGAATTGAGACAGAAATTTTAGCTAACGATGGTTAAGTTGTGGACGAATGACGTACCTCATTGCATATTAGTAATATGAATTAACCGAGTAGTTAAGATTCACACATAATAGCTTAGTATGGAAAGATTTATTTTGATCTCAAAATTTATATATATAAAATATACATATAATTTCTTCAGAGGGAGTGAGTTAATACTTCATAACTCGTTGATACAATATAAGCGTTATTGATTCGTAATGATGTTCACAGTGATTCTTGAACTGACGGAGTTTGTGATGTTATAGGTGCTGCTGATTCTGATGACACTAACGGCACTGACTGTGATGGTGATGCTATGGTACTGTTGATGCTGTTGGTAAAACAAGTCTAGCTTATAAATCACGCATCATTCTTGTCAGGGTGTCTACTCTTCCTTCTATCAAAATATGATTCACTCATCTGATTTATGGTTAGGGTTAGAATAGATAATCTCTAAGACTTTAGAGATTACATAATCACCGCGGAGTGTTTCTCCAATGAAGTTATGAATCAACACTTCATCGTTTGTTGTTGTTGGTATTCCTTGGTATCTATAGGGCGTATGACATTGGTGCTCATGGGACAGATTGTAAAGTTGAGGTTTACGACACGGTTGTGGTTGGGGGTTGGTAATGGTACTTTTGGCGTTGATGATGGTAGTACTGGTTATGTTGCTGGTGCTGCTGCTGGTGTTTGTAACCTTTGCACCATATTCTCCAAAGCCACTACCCGAGCGCGAAGCTCGTTGACTTCTTCTATTACACCAGGGAGATTGTCAGTTCGGACGAGCGGAAAAATAAAATCTAGAATTTGATGTAGTATATAATCGTGACGAGATACTCTGGAAATGAGAGAGAAAATGGTGTTTCAGACAGGTTCGCCGGTAAGTGTTTCAGGTTCTTCGCCAAGAGGGCAATGTGGTGGATGGAAAGGATCGCCTTCTTCTTGTCTCCAATGATTGAGGAGGCTACGAACCCATCCCCAATTCATCCAAAATAGATGATGGCTGATTGGTTGATCCATTCCAGTCACACTGCTTTCGGAGCTTGAGTGGGATTCCATATCGGAATTCGAGGGACTTAAACTAATGATGAATTCCATTCGGTTCGATTGAATAAAGGATTTTTCGATATGAAATGATTTTTCGGCTATCGGGTGGTATTCTAATTACATAAAATATCTATATATATAACGCAAAAGATTTTGTAGATTACGGAGGAATTTACGGGATATGTCAGGCAAAGTTTACAGTAACAGATACGCTAAGATATGAATTTTGTCTATACACTATTCATGCAATCAATACAGTAAGACGTGTCTAGACTAAGAATGATAAGCAGGCAATTTTTGACAAAAATGATAAGCCAAACTTTTGACATGCAGACACGGTCGAAGTCTAGACTCACTAATGCATCCTAACGACTATCAGTTAGACACACTAATGCAGACCTGGTTCGCTAAGACCACCGCTCTGATACCAACTGAAAGGACCCATTCATATACATTATAAACGTTTCACAATAGTTGATTACTTCGCGAGGTATTTGACCTCTATATGATACATTTTACAAACATTGTATTCGTTTTTAAAAGACAAACTTTCTTTACATCTAAAGTTGACAGCATGCATAACATTTTATAATACATCCAACTATAATTGACTTAATAATAATCTTGATGAACTCAATGACTCGAATGCAACGTCTTTCGAAATATGCCATGAATGACTCCAAGTAATATCCTTAAAATGAGCTAATGCACAGTGGAAGATTTCTTTAATACCTAAACATGCTTTAAAGTGTCAACCAAAAGGTTGGTGAGTTCATTAGTTTATCATAATCATTCATTTTCATCATTTTAATAGACTACAAGATTTCATATATTTAATTGTACACGTAACCCGAATACAAAATAATACGCGTAACCCGCGAATTAAAAATCATTCATATGGATTGAACACCTGGTAACCGACGTTAACTTTAATGCATAGAATATCCCCAAATAGAACCTCTCGTCTGTATAATAATAATCTCGAAGTACTAAAGCATTCGTACCCCGAATGGGACTTGTCAAGGTCCATAGATCTATCTTTAGGATTCGCGTCAATCAGGGGCCATTTCCCTAAATTCTTAGGTTACCAGACTTGAAGGGCGATATTCGGTTTAATAATCCAACCATAGAATGTAATTTTAAGTACTTGTGTCTATTTCGTAAAACATTTATAAAAGCAACGCATGTATTCTCAGTCCCAAAAATATATATATAAAAAGGGAGTAATGAAACTCACAATACTGTATTTTGTAGTAAAAATACATATGACGTCATTGAACAAGTGCAAGGTTGGCCTTGGATTCACGAACATATATTAATTATATATATTTATATGTTTGATCAATATCTGTCCAACATTTTAGGTCAAGTCGTAGTGTATCACAATCCTAATGCTCGAGACTAAATATGCAAAAGTCAACAAAAATCATATTGACCAAAATTTCTTCCAAAATTTATACATGATTATTATATAGTTTAAATATAGTCGTTTTATATATTTAAATATTTTTAACATATTTTATTAAAGTAAATAGTATAGTTCTTTTATTAATATATAAAATTTTATATTAAAATTTATATAATAAAAATATACTTTTATATATTTTAAGTAATAAAATTTATAAAGTTCATTTAATACCATAAAAATAATATGATAGGTATTATTAATGTAATTATATTATACGTAGTAAAATATCTTTGTATCACATATTTATTTGATAAAATAATATTGATAATAATAATAATAAGTAAAAGTTGTATTATTTTGTAATAATTATTATTATTCTACTAATAAAAATAACAATAATTATATTTTCTAAAAATGATAAAATGATAATTTTTATTAAAAATAGTACTAAAATGATAATAATAATAATGATGTTTCATATTAACAATGATATTTTTTTATTAAAAATAATAATTTTAGTAAAAATGATAGTTTTAATATTAATAATACTTTTAATAATAATAATAGTAAAATAATGAAAACGATATTTTTCCTTTAAATCAATATCTTACAATATCTTAATTTCATCATGATACTCATACTCATTATTTCTTAATTGCTTCGTTTAATAGCTTTTAGTCGTCTTTTATATCGAGTTCATATTAATAATAATAATAGTAATCATAATAATTAGATGTTACTAATATTAGTTTTAATTATAATAATACTAATAATAATAATATTAATGATAATACTAATAACTATTTGAATGATAATAATAATAATAATAATAATAATACTAATTATAACCTTAACGATAATAACGATAGTAATAATAATAAAAATAACAATAATATCTTTTATTAATAACGACAATGATGATAATAATAATAATAATAATAATAATAATAATAATAATAATAATAATAATAATAATAATAATAATAATAATAATAATAATAATAATAATAATAATAATAATAATAATAATTAGATTATAACGACGATAATAACGACGATAATAATAATCATTTTTAATAATAATAATTCAAAAATTCAATTGACTATAACTTCTAAACCGTTCATCGAAACCATTCGATATCTAAATGAAAAGTTCTCAATTTTTCGCTAGTTTTCCAACGACATGCATATCATATACCTTATCTTAATAGCATATGTATTTAATTCAAGATTCGACATAACCTATCTAACGACAATAACGAACGTATAAGCATGCATAATCCTATATACTCGAGCACTAGTCAGGGATACACTAATAATATATAAAAGTTAAGTTATGAGTGCCCACGTATCAATATTGAGATTCAATATTGCAGGAAAAGTACGTAGACGTAACAGAGATGATAAACACTAGTTTGACTCACGAGCAATACTCCCGAACCATACCCATAACCTCCATAGCTATAACCCATAATTTCCTTAGCTCTATCCCGCTCGAAAAAACCATTTCAAAATCACTCGGACAGCACTCCGTCGTAATATTTTATGTATACTAATAATATCTTGAAATAATACGGAGTAAATATATATATGTAAATCGATTGAGAGAGTTTAGAGAAAAATATTTTCAAGTTTCTATGAAATAATGAAACCTATTGAATTCTATTTATAATAGATTTTTGAATTATTAAAGTAAATTATTAAAGTATGAATTATTAAAGTGAATTATTAAAGTATGAATTATTAAAGTGAATTATTAAAGTATGAATTATTAAAGTGAATTATTAAAGTATGAATTATTAAAGTGAATTATGAAAGTTAAAGTAAAGTAAAAATAAAGTAAAGGTAAAGTTTAAGTATAGTAAAAGTATAAAACTATGTACGTATAATACGCGTATAAATATATATAATATTAATTTAAATCGTTATATATATTTAATAAAATAAAATAAAAATATCGTTATCTTTATCATACTGGTTAAGTAATGAGTTGTCAAAAGTGGTTCTAGATATTTATAAAGGTTATATACGTTTTAATAATAAAGTTCTTTTTAAACTGAAAACGTTTTTGTACGTTTGAAACTAAATCAAATAAATATGATAATTTTGTTTTCCAAAACTAAATATATTTAAGAATCATTTTGTTTAAAGGTTAAAATAATGTAAATCGTTATATCATAAAACGTTTTAGAAAAGTAGAATCATATATATTCATAATAGGTTTCAAGTTTTTAAATTACAGTCTGTTGGTGAAGCATGGGATAAAGTCCAAAGGTTAAATAAACGTATGAAATCATCTTAATTAAAAATGTCGAGTTACTTAACTTGTCGTTATCCAACATCTAAGTTATTTACACTCCACGTTCTTACTTATAAATCACTTTACCATTTTCCGAATGTTGTCAAAAAGAATAGATTTCTTAAATCACAGTGGACCTCATAACATAGACCCGTAATCATATCACAATGTATCTGATAAATCAATCATTTGATATTATCTTCTAATTTCATCGATAAACATATTGAAACAAATACGTTCGTGTAAAGAATTATACGTTTAATACTTTATTAATATTCTCAAGTTATAATATATATATATATATATATACATATATATATATACATATCTATTTATATATAACGGTTCGTGAATCGTTGGAATTTGGTCGAGGTTATAATGAATGTATGAACACAGTTTAAAATTCTTGAGATTTAACTTAACAAACTTTGCTTATCGTGTCGGAATAATATAAAGATAAAGTTTAAATTTGGTTGGAAATTTTCGGGTTGTCACACGAACCGACAATCACCCCGGTGTAATAGAAGAAGTTAACGAGCTTCGCGCTCGGGTGGTGGCTTTGGAGAATATGGTGCAATGGTTACAAACACCAGCAGCAGCACCAGAAGCATAAACAGTACCACCATCAGCAACACCAACAGTACCATCACCACCATCAACAGCAACATCCGCATCCCATGCCTCAACATCTCATTCTGTACCTCGAGTATAATCATCGCTCTACGTGACATTCTACATCATTTATCTTCGTTCTACATGACGATTATGTGATGACCCGGGAATTTCTGACCAAATTTAAACTTAATCTTTATATATTTCCGACACGATAAGCAAAGTCTGTATTGTTGAGTCTCAAAATTTATGAACTACTTTAATAGGATCATTTGACCTTTGACTTTTCCCAATGATTCACGAACAATTGTATGTAAACTAATAGGTAAAAATATATATAAATATAAATTTAAGTATATATATACAATATTTTAAATTAATAAAGTACACTTTAATCATTTGAATTAAAATATAAAATAGTAAATAGAATAACTAAGTAACTATCATATGAATATATATAAATATATAGGATAAAATTATAAATCTATATATATGATTTTTATAAATAATTATTATGATATTGTTAGGTATAAATACTAAACATTCAATATATATATATATATATATATATATATATATATATATATATATATATATATATATATATATATATATATATATATATATATTAAATATCACATGATTAATAAACTGCAACATTAATATAATTAATTACAAGTTAAAATATAATGTTATATTAATATTATCATATTTACTTTCATTATTAATATTAGTATATTATTATTTGATATTATGTATAGAATTGATACATCAAATTTGTTATATCGGTATAATTAGTAATAAAATTATAATTTTTAGTTATTATTATTATTATTATTATTACTAAAAACTATCATCTTTATTTAAAATTATTATTATCATTGTATTCTATTATTTTTACCATTATTCTTATTGTTATTACTATTATTGGATTTGTTATTATTATTAGTTAATAATAGTATTATTATTAATGTAATTATTAAATATTAATATCAAAACAAATTGAAGAAAACTAAAAACCCATTTAACCCCTAATTTGATTCAAAACAAATTGAAGAAAAGTAAAAATGCAGAAGTGTTCTAAATCACATCGTGATTGTTTCTTCAAATTCTCAAGTTGTAATTCGCTAAATCGAACTCGAATGTGAAGAGTCAAGTTTTAAATTTAAAAAGTCAACAAATCTTCTATGATCGAATTTGAGTTCATTTTTAGGTTATAGGATCAATTGATTTTTCCAGAAGTTTATATGGAGGATTTAAGACCTATTTCGTGTTGTATATATGATCTAAAAGTATCTGGATTTCGAAAAACACGATGAGAGTTCTTCGTTCTTCATCAGCGAACTTTGCATTTTTTTTTATTTTCTGTAAACCCAATCCAATAATATTTGAACGTTTCCATTTTCCTTATTGCACCTAAACCCAAAAATTGATTCATGATTTTTATTGTGATGGTATTCGGTCGATTTTTTTTTAGTTCATCAAGTGTTCTTCAACGATTTTTTTTTTCTGTTGCTGCTATCTATTTGATATTTTTTTTATAATTCAAATGAATCACAATCATATCTCTGTTTGTTTACAAGTCTTAGTTGATTTCATAAATTCGTATTTTGTTTTTGGAAGTTATCTGGTCGGCTTAAGAATTGAAGAAGAAGTAGAAGTATAAAGACAGAAGGACAGTTTAATTAAAATTGAAATGGGCTATAATCAGATATAATGAATTGGTTCAGTGGTTAAACGTGTTGATGCGTGAATTAGAGGTCTTGGGTTCGATTCTGAATTGGAGCAATTCTTTTTGTAAAATTCCTGAAAGAGGGTATACTTCTTATTTATATATCTATTAATATTATTATTGTTATTATGATCACTAATATGATTGTTATTTTAAATGTTATTATTATTATTACTTGTTATGAATGTTACTAATTAGTATTAAATATCAATTATTATCATTATTAGGTATTAATAATATTGTTATTATTATTATTATTATTATTATTATTATTATTATTATTATTATTATTATTATTATTATTATTATTATTATTATTATTATTATTATTATTATTATTATTATTATTAGAATTACCATTATTATAATTATCAATATTGTTATTATTAATCTTATATCTATTATTACTATTATAATAAGTAATAATTATGACATTACAATTAAATTTAAAACTTTAATATTATTATCATGAATATGTTTATTATTATTATTATGAAAGTAAGATAAATTATTATCATTTTATATATGAATACATATGACAAAATTAGGTATTTTAATATAATACTAAATATATATTGATACTGATATAACTACAATAATCATTTTGATATATATATATATATATATATATATATATATATATATATATATATATATATATATATATATATATATATAAAACAAACATATATAACACATAATTTAAGATATAATAAAAAATATATGATTTTAAATGAAATTTAGTATGAATATTATAACTACAATTACATAAATAACATATATTAATAAATGAAATCATGAGATTTCCAGTTTACGTTTTAATATATAAATGAATGATATAGGTTCGTGAATCCGAAGCCAACCATGCATTGTTCTGTTGATCACTATCGTTATATGTATTTTTACTATAAAATACATTACTGTGAGTTTCATTATTCCCTTTTTATATACATGTTTGGGCTGAGAATACATGCAAATGCTTTATTAACTGTTTTATAAAATTTATATGCGTGAGTTTCATTATTCCCTTTTTATATACATGTTTGGGCTGAGAATACATGCAAATGCTTTATTAACTGTTTTATAAAATTTATATGCGTGAGTTTCATTAATCCCTTTTTAAATGATTTTGCAATATATATTTTTGGGACTGAGAATACATGCGCTGCTTTTATAACTGTTTTACGAAATAGACACAAGTAATCGAAACTACATTCTATGGTTGGATTATCTAATCGAATATGCCCTTTTTATTAAGTCTGGTAATCTAAGAATTAGGGAACAGACACCCTAATTGACGCGAACTCTAAAGATAGATCTATCGGGCCCAACAAGCCCCATCCAAAGTATCGGATGCTTTAGTACTTCGAAATTTATATCATGTCCGAAGGAGGATCCCGGAATGATGGGGATATTCTTATATGCATATTGTGAATGTCGATTACCAGGTGTTCAATCCATATGAATGATATTTTTGTCTCTATGCATGGGACGTATGTTTATGAGAAATGGAAATATGAAATCTTGTGGTATATTAAAATTATGAAATGATTATTTATGTTAAACTAATGAACTCACCAACCTTTTGGTTGACACTTTAAAGCATGTTTATTCTCAGGTACGAAAGAAATCTTCCGCTGTGCATTTGCTCATCTTAGAAACATTACTTGGAGTCATTCATGACATATTTCAAATGTCGTTGCATTCGAGTCGTTGAGTTCATCAAGATTATTATTAAGTCAATTACAGTAAGATATATTACGAAATGGTATGTATGTTGTCAACTTTCGATGTAATGAAAGATTGTCTTTTCAAAAACCAATGCAATGTTTGTAAAATGTGTCATATAGAGGTCAAGTACCTCGCGATGTAATCAACTATTGTGAATCGTTTATAATCGATGTGGACTTTGTCCGGATGGATTAGGACGGGTCTTTACAGTTGGTATCAGAGCGGTGGTCTTAGCGAACCATGTCTGCATTAGTGTGTCTAACTGATAAGTCGTTAGGATGCATTAGTGAGTCTGGACTTCGACCGTGTCTGCATGTCAAAAGTTTTTCTTATCATTTGGTGTCAAAAATTACTTGCTTATCATTCTTAGTCTAGACACGTTTTACTGCATTGACTGCATGAATAGTGTATAGACAAAATTCATATCTTAGCGTATCTGCTACTTCATATCTTAGCGTATCTGTTACTGTAACTTTGCCTGAAAACTTCCGTAGATTCCTCCGTAACTTATGGGATTTTAGTATTATATATGCATATATAAATTATGTATTGCAGGGTACTAATCTACATCCTATAATCTATTTCTTATCAAAAATCCTTCATCTGATCGTACGAGATGAATCCTGCAACCAGTTCGAGTCCCTCAGATTCCGATAGCTATTCCGATAGTTATTCCGACAGCTATTCCGACATAGATGTTCACCTAAGCTCCGAAAACAGCGTCATCGGCATAAATCAACCAATCAGCCATTATCAATTCATCTGATGGGTTCGCAGTTGACTTAATTAATGGAAACGCGCAGAAGGCAATCCCTTCCACCAACCAAATTCACCTCTTGACAATGAACCGGAAGCGTACCGGCGAACCTGTTCGAGACACCATTTTCAGTCTCATTTCCAGGGTAACTCGACAAGATCATATTCTATCCACAATTCTGAACCTTATTCATCCGTTCGTTCCGACCGACAATCGTCCTGGAGTAATAAGTCAACGAACTTCGCGCTCGAATAATCAATTCGGAGAATATGGTGCAAAATGTACCAGCTTCAGCAACATCACCGGCACCAACAGTACAATCAATAACAGCACAAGTACCATCAATAATCCATGCTTCAATATCATCATCTGTACTTTGAGTATGATCTTCGTTCGACATGTCGAATATGTAATCTCTAAAGTTTTAAAGATTATTTATTCTAGTTCCAACCGAAAAGCAAATGAGTTTAATATTATATTAACTCATTAAATCCATGAATACATCTGAAGAAATTATATATGTATATATGTTTTCATAAAAATTGTAATTAAAAATTCTCTTGTACAAACTGTTAATGGTGAAAATATTTTAACGGGTAGGTAATACCCGAGGACTATTTAAATTTCACATTAATAAGTTACATTGTACGTTCTTCGAATCTGTTTCAACATTCATATACTATCCTACTTACATCCACCGATATACAAATCCGTTAACCACAGAATAACCATATTCATCCAATTACATATTTGGATTTTGACCTATCAGAATTCAACAAGTGGCATAATGAAGAAATAATGGACACAATAAAATTTGATTAGAAACAGATTAATTAACAATATGAAATTCTATTAAGAATCCACGCTAACAAAATCTTAGCTAACTGTTCCTAGCTAACTGTTAATTCCGTATTACCATTTAATTATCGCAATTTATTTATCGCAGTTTATTTATCGCAATTTACATTCTCGCAATTTTATTTATCGTCATTTAATTTCTGTTATTTACTTTACGCACTTTATTTATCGTCATTTAATTTCTGTTATTTATTTTACGCACTTTAAATATCGGGACACGTATACAAGGTTTTGACATATCATATCGACGCATCTATATATATTATTTGGAATCACCATAGACACTCTATATGCAGTAATGATCGAGTTCTCTATACAGGGTTGAGGTTGATTCTCAAATAATATATATACTTTGAGTTGTGATCGAGTCTGAGACATGTACACGGGTCACGATATTTAGTAATTAATTCAAATATTATATATTAAACTATATATAAATTATTAGACTGTTAACTGTAGACTATCGACTGTGGACTAATAACATTGGACAATTAAAATGAATTAAAAATATTGATTATAATATATGAAACTAAACAATTCTTCAAGTTTGCCACTTGCTTTCATCTTAAACCTCATTTGTATCTTGACAATTACAAATCTGCATTCAAACCTTTCATGATTCTTGAAAACACCTCAATCGATAGGATGAATCAACCGCACTTCATCTACGGAAGGAAAAATTTATGCATATAGTTATGCACCTGAGAAACTTTCGACAATTGAGTAAAAGTTTAACACGTAGCCGCATCAGATCCTTTGGCATTTATTAGCAAAAATAACTTTGCGATCCCTTTTCAAAATAGTCAATTTTGTCACAGCTCCAACAAGTCAACTTTGACTTGTCATTCGAAGTAGCCATACTATAATCCTGATATATACGATTACCCTTTTGATATCGGAGAATTCTTTTATATTCCACCATATTACCAGCAGACGTACCAGAAACCTCGTTGCGTTTTGGCTTAAATCTCTCTGATAAATCATTATATTTATTCATTGAAACCCTGTCATATACTCATCCGCATCTTATAACGAGAACTGCCATAACAATTACCGGGAATCAGCAATCAGTACTTTGAAAACTCACAGCATATCTACATCAACAGTTATATGTATGACATTTATCTCTTAGAATTATGATCTCTCATTCTGAAATTCTGAAAAGCACTCAGGCACAAATCAATACTCTGAATGTTGAAAAAGCTAAATGAAGCAGCAGAAACTGTAGATAACTGTAAACGACCATAATCATCGAAAGTTTGATGATAAAGATTAATATGTTGGAAAAGCTCAGAAAAGTTGGAACTGGAAAGCGGATTGAGCTAACCATAAAGGAAACCAAGGAGAAATACAAGTAACATACCCTAAATTCACAGAACCCAGATAAATCTAGATCCGTTGAAATCTTTAGAGAATATCTTGCTCCAAAGTCATGTTAAAATCTTGCGGAAAATCTTTCTTTATCAACCATCGAACTTAGAAATTTCAAAATATCATCATCAATATCTTCGATATTTCTGAGGATATTTTTATAAATATTCTCGTCTAAAATTATATACCTCTTCGTGCTTCCTGTGTATCATTATATTGGAAACATTCAATAGAAAATTTAATACCGAAAAGCAGATTATGCGAAACTATGATGAAAACCGTGGACAAATCACAAAGAATAAGTTTGACTTCAAAGAATCTAAATGATTCAATGTCTGCTAAAGTCTTTAGTGGATATCTTGCTCCTTACTCTAAACCCTTGCAGACAATAGTTTCTATCATCCTCTGATCTTAGATATTTCGAGATATTATCGTATCTTTCATTATAAATATCCTCCATATTTCTGGAGATATTTTTAAAACTATTCTTATCTGAAATCATTAATCTCTTCGTGCTATCAGTATTACATCATATAGAAACTGTTAGTTTCTATATTCTGTAAAATTTCGAGCTTAAAATATGAATGTTATTGAAGTAATGTTGGGAACTGAAGCATGAGTTAGTATAATATAATGACATTTGATCAACGTGATTATATTACAGTAAGTCATGCTGAGTTTCTAATGGGACGTGATGATTCACAGTTCATAACATCATCATGTGCCATGTTACATAACTCTTTCATTCTGCTTAACTTCTGAACATATCAAGAAAGTATATTCTTGATAGTTCTATTCTCAGCGATACTGGTAATTTGACAAATCAAATCATGCTATTACGTTTATTCTTGTTTAGAACATTACGTTCATTTGAAACTCCATACCTACAAATTCTGGACCATTACTTGCGAAAAGTAAACAAAAGCATGAAGCTCCGAAATAGAAAGGGGGTATGAATCACAGCAAATAAGAGAGCGCATTAACTGTGGATGACAATAATTATAGGAGACAGAAGCAGGGACATTGAAATATAAGAGAAGATATAAAAATCCAACAACAACGTAGAAACTACAAACCGTGTATATCAATGTTTATCGCAACATAAAGACACGGGAGAATTAAAAACACTATAACCCCAAGTGCGAAGTAGAAGAAAGCAGATTCCTCCGATGGAAGTTGGAAAAGGAGAATGATTGTTGCAAAAGTAAGGATAAGGACAAGGATCAGAACTGGATTAAGCATTTTTACAATCTTTTGGATGTATGAACTAAGAAAGAAAGTATAGGAATGATGAGAATAATGGAATGGAAGAGTTTAATTTATAATGGAAATATCAGACAGAGTAATCGAGGCAGATCATCGTATGTAATTATAGAGATCTTAATTTCCTTACTCGCCAAAGAATCAAATCTCTCAGATTTCGAAGATTTTCTTTAAATTCCTTGAATTCCGGTATTCAATCGCGACTAGGTAAAAAGTTATGGAAAATCTCCATTTCTTCATCTCGATCTTTTGTGATAACTTCATTCATACGCTTCGAATAATCGAATCATTTTATCCATATTATTCAATGATAATAAAACTCTATTTATCAACTCATATTCGTCATGAAAACATTTTTATTGTTAACCATGACCACCTCACTCAAATTTCGGGACGAAATTTCTTTAACGGGTAGGTACTGTGATGACCCGGGAATTTCCGACCAAATTTAAACTTAATCTTTATATATTTCTGACACGATAAGCAAAGTCTGTATTGTTGAGTCTCAAAATTTATGAACTACTTTAATAGGATCATTTGACCTTTGACTTTTTCCAATGATTCACGAACAATTGTATGTAAACTAATAGGTAAAAATATATATAAATATAAATTTAAGTATATATATACAATATTTTAAATTAATAAAGTACACTTTAATCATTTGAATTAAAATATAAAATAGTAAATAGAATAATTAAGTAACTATCATATGAATATATATAAATATATAGGATAAAATTATAAATCTATATAAATGATTTTTATAAATAATTATTATGATATTGTTAGGTATAAATACTAAACATTCAATATATATATATATATATATATATATATATATATATATATATATATATATATATATATATATTAAATATCACATGATTAATAAACTGCAACATTAATATAATTAATTACAAGTTAAAATATAATGTTATATTAATATTATCATATTTACTTTCATTATTAATATTAGTATATTATTATTTGATATTTTATATAGAATTGATACATCAAATTTGTTATATCGGTATAATTAGTAATAAAATTATAATTTTTAGTTATTATTATTATTTTTATTATTACTAAAAACTATCATCTTTATTTAAAATTATTATTATCATTGTATTCTATTATTTTTACCATTATTCTTATTGTTATTACTATTATTGGATTTGTTATTATTATTAATTAATAATAGTATTATTATTAATGTAATTATTAAATATTAATATCAATTATAAGATATAGATATAGATATATACAATGCGTAATAGATACATTATTTCATCATCATATTTTCTTTTGTTTCTTCCCTACCCGTGATCTCACTGTCGACATTATTTTCCATACAAAACAAATATGATAAAAATCCTTGTTGGCCACTTAGATCATTCTTATACTCTTACAGAACCTCTACTTGTTCTGCTATATGGAAAGGATAAGAGCAAATAGAAATTAAAAGAAATAAATCGTTATTTTTTTTCTCTTCAACTAAAAACCCATTTAACCCCTAATTTGATTCAAAACAAATTGAAGAAAAGTAAAAATGCAGAAGTATTCTAAATCACATCGTGATTGTTTCTTCAAATTCTCAAGTTGTAATTCGCTAAATCGAACTCGAATTTGAAGAGTCAAGTTTTAAATTTAAAAAGTCAACAAATCTTCTATGATCGAATTTGAGTTCGTTTTTAGGTTATAGGATCAATTGATTTTTCCAGAAGTTTATATGGAGGATTTAAGACCTATTTCGTGTTGTATATATGATCTAAAAGTATATGGATTTCGAAAAACACTATGAGAGTTCTTCGTTCTTCATCAGCGAACTCTGCATTTTTTTTTTATTTTTTTTATTTTATTTTCTGTAAACCCAATCCAATAATGTTTGAACGTTTCCATTTTCCTTATTGCACCTAAACCCAAAAATTGATTCATGATTTTTATTGTGATGGTATTCGGTCGATTTTTTTTAGTTCATCAAGTGTTCTTCAACGATTATTTTTTTTTTCTGTTGCTGCTATCTATTTGATATTTTTTTTATAATTCAAATGAATCACAATCATATCTCTGTTTGTTTACAAGTCTTAGTTGATTTCATAAATTCGTATTTTGTTTTTGGAAGTTATCTGGTCGGCTTAAGAATTGAAGAAGAAGTAGAAGTATAAAGACAGAAGGACAGTTTAATTAAAATTGAAATGGGTTATAATCAGATATAATGAATTGGTTCAGTGGTTAAACGTGTTGATGCGCGAATTAGAGGTCTTGGGTTCGATTCTGAATTGGAGCAATTCTTTTTGTAAAATTCCTGAAAGAGGGTATACTTCTTATTTATATATCTATTAATATTATTATTGTTATTATGATCACTAATATGATTGTTATTTTAAATGTTATTATTATTATTACTTGTTATGAATGTTACTAATTAGTATTAAATATTAATTATTATCATTATTAGGTATTAATAATATTGTTATTTTTATTATTATTATTATTATTATTATTATTATTATTATTATTATTATTATTATTATTATTATTATTATTATTATTAATATTAATATTATTATTATTATTATTATTATTATTATTATTATTATTATTATTATTATTATTATTAGAATTACCATTATTATAATTATCAATATTGTTATTATTAATCTTATATCTATTATTACTATTATAATAAGTAATAATTATGACATTACAATTAAATTTAAAACTTTAATATTATTATCATGAATATGTTTATTATTATTATTATTATGAAAGTAAGATAAATTATTATCATTTTATATATGAATACATATGACAAAATTAGGTATTTTAATATAATACTAAATATATATTGATACTGATATAACTACAATAATCATTTTGATATATATATATATATATATATATATATATATATATATATATATATATATACAAAACAAACATATATAACACATAATTTAAGATATAATAAAAAATATATGATTTTAAATGAAATTTAGTATGAATATTATAACTACAATTACATAAATAACATATATTAATAAATGAAATCATGAGATTTCCAGTTTACGTTTTAATATATAAATGAATGATATAGGTTCGTGAATCCGAAGCCAACCCTGCATTGTTCTGTTGATCAATATCGTTATTATTCCCTTTTTATATACATGTTTGAGCTGAGAATACATGCAAATGCTTTATTAACTGTTTAATAAAATTTATATGCGTGAGTTTCATTATTCCCTTTTTATATACATGTTTGGGCTGAGAATACATGCAAATGCTTTATTAACTGTTTTATAAAATTTATATGCGTGAGTTTCATTAATCCCTTTTTAAATGATTTTGCAATATATATTTTTGGGACTGAGAATACATGCGCTGCTTTTATAACTGTTTTATGAAATAGACACAAGTAATCGAAACTACATTCTATGGTTGGATTATCTAATCGAATATTCCCTTTTTATTAAGTCTGGTAATCTAAGAATTAGGGAACAGACACCCTATTTGACGCAAACTCTAAAGATAGATCTATCGGGCCCAACAAGCCCCATCCAAAGTATCGGATGCTTTAGAACTTCGAAATTTATATCATGTCCGAAGGAGGATCCCGGAATGATGGGGATATTCTTATATGCATATTGTGAATGTCGATTACCAGGTGTTCAATCCATATGAATGATATTTTTGTCTCTATGCATTGGACGTATGTTTATGAGAAATGGAAATATGAAATCTTGTGGTCTATTAAAATTATGAAATGATTATTTATGTTAAACTAATGAACTCACTAACCTTTTGGTTGACACTTTAAAGCATGTTTATTCTCAGGTACGAAAGAAATCTTCCGCTGTGCATTTGCTCATCTTAGAAACATTACTTGGAGTCATTCATGACATATTTCAAATGTCGTTGCATTCGAGTCGTTGAGTTCATCAAGATTATTATTAAGTCAATTACAGTAAGATATATTACGAAATGGTATGTATGTTGTCAACTTTCGATGTAATGAAAGATTGTCTTTTCAAAAACCAATGTAATGTTTGTAAAATGTATCATATATAGGTCAAGTACCTCGCGATGTAATCAACTATTGTGAATCGTTTATAATCGATGTGGACTTTGTCCGGATGGATTATGACGGGTCTTTACAGATTATATAATTTCTAATGTTTTATAGATTATGTGTTCTAGTTCTAACAATAAATCAAATGAGATTAATATCATATTAACTCATTAAATTCACGATTATATCTGAAGAAAATATATATATATATATATATATATATATATATATATATATGTTTTCATAAAGATTGTAATCAAAAATCCTTTTGTACAAACTGTTAATGGTGAAAATATTTTAACGGGTAGGTAATACTCGAGGAATATTTAGATTTCACATTAATAAGTTACACTGTACATTCTTTCAAATCTGATTCAACAGTCATTTACTATCCTACTTACATCCATAGATATACGTATCCGTTCAACGCAGAATAACTATTTTCATTGAATTTCATATTTGGATTTTGACAAATCAGAATCCAACAAGTGGCATAATGAAGAAAATATTGGACAAAATAAAATTTGTTAGAAACAAACAAATTAACTATGAGAAAATTTTTGTTAAGAATCCACGCTAACTGTTCCTAGCTAACTAATTACAATTTATGTATCGCAATTTAATTATCGCAAGTTTAATTCTCGCCATTTTATTTATCGTCATTTAATTTCTGTTATTTATTTTACGCACTTTAAATATCGGGACACGTATACAAGGTTTTGACATATCATATCGACACATCTATATATATTATTTGGAATAACCATAGACACTCTATATGTAGTAATGTTCGAGTTAGCTATACAGAGTTGAGGTTGATTCTACAATAATACATATACTTTGAGTTGTGATCGAGTCTGAGACATGTATATAACGGGTCACGACATGTATTAATTAATTCAAATATTATATATTAAACTATATATGAATTATTGAACTACTAATTGTGGACTCCTAACTATGGACTAATGACATTGAACAATTAAAATGAATTAAAATATTGATTATAACATATGAAACTAAACAATTCTTCAAGTTTGCCACTTGATTTCTGTAACGACCCGGATTTTTCTGATCGTTTTATACATATAAGATTAATATTTACATAAATTAAACAATAATAACATGATAAGCAATCTAAATTGTTGAGTCTTGTTTTTTTGAAAAGAGTTTTACACAACGTTTGACCGTTCAATTTGACCGATGATATCACGAACTATATAATATACGATAATTATACGATTGTGTACATATACGTATTTATACATATTTAACATGATCTAAGGATGGTTTAACATATCATTGTGTACTAATAACAATGAGTTATAAGTATACTTTGAGACTACTAACTTACGTTTTCAAAACGGTAACTATACGTAACGTTCTTTGACATATATACCTATAACCTATAATACTTATATAAGTATCGTATAAATACGTATTTAATCACTTTTAAAGGGCTTAAATACATAAAACAATATAAGTATATTCACAAAAGATAGTTATATTTGAATTCTCGTTCCGTTTCCTCAAGATTTCTACACGTATACGTAGGGTATATGTACCCATATTGTACGCAGCTTCTAGATGTATTTACTATTGATAAATATCAATTATTAGACCTCAATTATCTGCTCATAGCAGCCTTTATTATTCAACAACATGTGGGATCAAGTGTTAACATCTAGGAAGACTTATGAGCTAGAAATCAAAACATAAAATTCTTATATATACATATACATTCACGCCTATATACACACACATACACTTTCGTATCAACTTTCTTTCAAGTTAGATGATCTTCTAAACTCTCTTATCTTCAACCTTCAAGTGTTCTTCAAAGTCTTCATAAGTTTATAGCTTCATAACCGAGGTAAAACCATGTTTAAACTTTGATTCAATTCATGTAAGTTAATCATCTTAAATCAAGATATAACTTACTTACAACCTTTGTTTCTTTCATGATTTCACTTCTTAATCTTCCAAGTCATCAAGAACAAGTTCATATCTTGTTTATTCAGTAACTTTCTTCATCATACTTGAGGTATAACCTTTGTTCATCATCTTGTTCAATTATAACTATCTTATTAAGAATATACAAATCATAACAACAAGAACATAGTTTGAATGATTTCAAACTTGTTTACAAACTAAATAGATCCTTCTAACATGACTTTTAAAACACTTCAAGACCTGTAATATATCATAATTATATGCTAACTTAACAAGATACAATTTGATTTTACAAAGAACACCTTAAAACTGAATCTACGTCATCGGAGTGCAACAGGGGGCTGTTTTGGGTTGGATAATTAAAACCCATCTTAAACTATGAATTGGAAGTTTATATTCTGGAAAAATGATATTTCTTATGAATATGTTAATGTATAAAAATCTCATGGTATAACTCAAAGTGTAAGTATTTTTGTAAAAATGATCATCTAGATGTTGTTTTATGACGGAAATGATCACTTTCATAAGATTCACCCAAGTTTGACCTATAACCTATGATTTTGAATGAAAACTAAGGTATTTACAGTTCATATTCATAAATAATGACTTGATACAAGGAAGTGGCAAGTTGAACCAACAAAAACTGAGTTGTATTGAAGAAACTATGACTAAAACAAAATCGGGTATCCGAAGCTAGTTTAGCTACGAAAATATTTTGACTAAAACCAAACTAATCATATCTTGGCTAATTAACATGATATTTTATATATTTTTACTCATGATTTAATTTTACATATTTCAGGACCACCCGTAAACAACACGAGAAGATTAATTATAAGACCTCATGAGTGTACGCAACACGTCATTTGACAACATGGTACTTTATGTACGCAACACGTCATTTGACAACACGGTACCACGGGTCGAGATTAATTCCGATCAATACGAATACGATGGGGTCTTTATTTATTTTATTGAGCAACTAATTGTGGACCACTAACATCGGACTGCTAACTACAGACTAATAGATATTATAAGTATTATAAGTATATATGTCACAATTATTTGAAAAGAAAATACATTGATATATTATATATATGGTTAGGTTCGTGATATCTATCGGAGACTAATTCGTGTTAAATATCTTCAAGGCAAAAGTGAGTATATAGTCCCACTTTTAAACTCTAAATATTTCAGGATGAGAATACATGCATTTTATGATTTACGTTATGGACACAAGTGATTAAAAATATATATTCTACGTTGAGTTGTACCACTGGCATACTTCCCTGTAACTTGGTAACTACTATTTACATGCGGTATTGTAAACGTGAATCCTGTTGATGGATCTATCGGGCCTGACAACCCAACCGGACTGGACGACCAGTATTCAACGGTTGCACAGTACTTCTTTTCGGTGACTACATTTGGTACGGTGTAGTGAGATTTCATAATAAAGGGAATATGCGACGTTGATTAAATGTTAAGTATGGTTATCAAGTGCTCAACCACTTAGAATATTTTTATTAAAACATTTATGTATATTAAATCTTGTGGTCTATATTTATAACGCTGCTAGCATTAAACCTATATCTCACCAACTTTATGTTGATGTTTTAAGCATGTTTATTCTCAGGTGATAATTAAAAGCTTTCGATGCATTATGCCGAATTTAAGCAAGATTTGGAGTATGTATATTTGTGTCAAAAATAAAACTGCATACCGAAAGATTTGTAATGTGAAATATGTTGGAAATCGTATTGTTATTATCAAATGTAAAGTTTGTAAGACTAAGATTATCGCTAAACGATAATCATTATTATGTTGTTTAAGCCTTTGGTTATAATAAAGGTTATGGTTTGTATCATAAAAACGTATGCAGATTTTGAAAAATGTCACATATAGAGGTCAATACCTCGCAATGACACCAATAAGTACGTGACGTTTATAATCGATATGAACGGGACACTACAGGTGGTATCAGAGCATTGGTCTTAGAGAACCAGAAAATTTGCATTAGTGTGTCTTATCGAGTTTGTTAGGATGCATTAGTGAGTCTGGACTTTGACCGTGTTTGATTTCGAAAACTATTGCTTATCCTTGTTGGTTAAAAAAATTAATATGTAAATATTATGTGGTACTAACGTGCTAGTTGTTGTGTGATAGATGTCTGGCTTAGAACTTGTTATCACATTCAGCGACTCTGAACCAGAATCCTCAGATAGTGTTCCAGTCATTAACCTATCCGATGATGAAAAAGACACCTTTGGGGAAGACTCACAATTTCCGGATGAATCAATTGAAGAGGAACCGGAAAGTGATCCTGAGGAGGAAGAAATACAGGAAATTACGAAATCCAAATCCCGAGTTTAGTGAGGATGTTGTGGCACCAACTCCACCAGACACTTCCACCCCTATTCCCGCTATTCCTATTAGTTCTATCCCGACATCCAGTTCTTCGGCCCCTCAGCCAAAACGCAGGGAGACAGCCAGGATAAGCGTTAAGCAATTTTTTTGAACACAAACGTTTTAGGTTAAACGATGCGCCGTTGTTTTAAACCATGGGATCATATGACGTTTTGTATAATATTACTAGTGTGGTTTGCTTAATGTTTGTTGTAAGATAAGCATATGTAAAATAGTGAAGCGTGAAATGCAATAATTTTCCATGGTTGAGTATTATTTGGGTGGTAGTAATTGATTTCCGTACCAAGCTATTAAGTATGAACTTTAACGGGTAGGTACTACCCTAGATATAATTATAAAACGCTAATAAGAAGAAAAGACTTTTATAACAATAACTGGTTCATATTATTAATAAGCTACGATGTACTGTAAATACACACTACATCTATAATATTCCATGTGAATAATTATTTTTTCATTCTTATTGAAGATTATGGCGCGATTGAACCGAATGACGGAACAAGAAATCGAGGAACTCATCAATCAGCGAGTGAACGACAGAATGTTATGGGTCGAGGCTGCAAGAGGTGCTGCAGTTAACCCAAATCCTCGTGTGGGATGCACCTACAAAACTTTTCAAGGCTGCAAGCCCTCATCGTTCAGTGGAACAGAAGGACCGGTCGGTTTAACCCGGTGGATCGAAAAGATTGAGTCTGTGTTTAAAATCAGTGGTTGTATTGAGAAGGACATGACCAAGTATGCATCGTGCACCTTACAAGATAGTGCACTCACGTGGTGGAAAAACTATGTGAAGGCCGTATGAGGAGATGTAGCTTATGATACTCCATGGGAAGAATTCAAAACAATGCTAATCAACGAGTATTGTCCAAGGAATGAGGTTAGGAAGTTGGAAGCTGAATTACGAAGCCTAAAAGTTATTGGTACTGAACTCACCAACTACAATCAGTGATTCATGGAATTAGCTTTGCTATGTCCCGAATTGGTACCAACCGAAGAACGGAAGATAGAACTGTACAAAGATGGTTTGCCTAAAAATATCAAGGCAAATGTTACAGCATCGAAACCCAAGACTATTGATAATGCTAAAAACGAACATATATTTCATAGCATTATTCCTCAAGAAAGACAAGCTTTTAGTTACAATTGTTCTATTTACAAGTGATATTCGTTTAAATAATAAAAGGTGAAGACAAAAGACAGATTCGACGAATTGAAGACGCAAACGACCAAAAAGCTCAAAAGTACAAAAGACAATCAAAGAGGTTCCAATTATTGATAAGAAACGTCTCGAAATTACAAGAGTACAAGATTCAAAACGCAAAGTACAAGATATTAAATTGTACGCAATGACGTTCGAAAATACGGAACCGGGACCAGAGTCAACTCTCAACGCTCGACGCAACGGACTAAAAATTACAAGTCAACTATGCACATAAATATAATATAATATTTAAATAATTCTTATAATTATTTAATATATTATATTTATATTTAAACCGTCGGTAAACAAAGAGCCAAACTCCTCTGAGCTGTAAAAGTAAACTCCGCGACTCGCGGAGTTTGAAGGCCAAAAAGGCCGCGAGTCGCGGAGCCCCAAATTCAGAAACCCCCTATAAAGCTCGCGCATTCTGAACGTAAAATATAATCTTTTTCTTCTTCTTCTCATACGTAAAATATATATATATATTTATAATTTATATTTTAATTTTAATTATAATTCTAATAATAAGGGTATGTTAGCGAATATTGTAAGGGTGTAAGTCGAAATTCTGTCCGTGTAACGCTACGCTATTTTTAATCATTGTAAGTTATGTTCAACCTTTTTACATTAATGTCTCGTAGCTAAGTTATTATTATGCTTATTTAAAACGAAGTAATCATGATGTTGGGCTAATTACTAAAATTGGGTAATTGGGCTTTGTACCATAATTGGGGTTTGGACAAAAGAACGACACTTGTGGAAATTAGACTATGGGCTATTAATGGGCTTTATATTTGTTTAACTAAATGATAGTTTGTTAATGTTAATATAAAGATTTACAATTGGGCGTCCCTATAAATTACCATATACACTCAATCGGACACGATGGGCGGGGTATTTATATGTACGAATAATCGTTCATTTAACCGGACACGGGAATGGATTAATAGCCACTAGAATAATTAAAACAGGGGTGAAATTATGTACAAAGGACACTTGGTATAATTGATAACAAAATATTAAAACCTTGGGTTACACTCAGTCGACATCCTGGTGTAATTATTAAACAAAGTATTAAAATCTTGTTACAGTTTAAATCCCCAAATAGTTGGAATATTTAACTTCGGGTATAAGGATAATTTGACGAGGACACTCGCACTTTATATTTATGACTGATGGACTGTTATGGACAAAAACCAGACGGACATATTAAATAATCCAGGACAAAGGACAATTAACCCATGGGCATAAAACTAAAATCAACACGTCAAACATCATGATTACGGAAGTTTAAATAAGCATAATTCTTTTATTTCATATTTAATTTCCTTTATTTTATATTTAATTGCACTTCTAATTATCGCATTTTTATTGTTATTGTATTTAATTGCACTTTTAATTATCGTACTTTTTAATTATCGCAAGTTTATTTTATCGCACTTTTATTATTCGCAATTTCATTATCGTTATTTACTTTATGCTTAATTTAAGTCTTGTATTTATTTTTAATATTTTACATTTGGTTTTAACTGCGACTAAAGTTTTAAAATCGACAAACCGGTCATTAAACGGTAAAAACCCCCCTTTTATAATAATAATATTATTTATATATATGTTTGTATTTTTATAAAAGTAAACTAATATAGCGTTGAGCTTTGTTTAAAAAAGATTCCCTGTGGAACGAACCGGACTTACTAAAAACTACACTACTGTACGATTAGGTACACTGCCTATAAGTGTTGTAGCAAGGTTTAAGTATATCCATTATATAAATAAATAAATATCTTTTGTAAAATTGTATCGTATTTAATAGTATTTCCCTGCAAAAATTTAATAGTATTTTATACCACTCCGCTACCGCAACAAGTATTTTTGGCGCCGCTGCCGGGGAAACTTTCTAAATGCCGGAAGCGCAACGCTAATATATAAAAAAAAAACGTTTTAAATATTCGAAAATATAAAAAGAAAAACAAAAATATAAGTATTTTTAAGATTTTGTTAAATATTTAAGTTTTATAAGTTTCTTTATTTTTATTTTAGTTTATAAAAATATAAGTTTTATTTAAATATCTTTTATTTATATAAAAACAGAAAACAGAAAAAAAATAAATAAATAAATAAATAAATAAAGAAAAACGCGTCGAAGATTAAACCTGTCATCTGAATTTCTGAACCCCGCGAGTCGCGGGGTTTGAAGCTTTGAATACCGCAAGTCGCGGAGGGGACCTGACACACGAACATGAAGCCCTAATCCTGCATTTATTACGGATTATTATTGATTATTATTATTATTAACCCTAATTATTATTATTATTATAATTAAGTTTATTTTTAACTTAAGTTTTATTTAATTTATATTTTAGTTAAATTAGTTTAATTAAATTGTAAAATTAAGAGTTTAATAAAATAAATAATATAAAAATAATATTTTTATAAAAATTGTAATTTTTACAACTTTTTGTATATTTTTATATTTTGTCCCTTTTTAATCGTTGTAGCGTAATATTTGTATTTTTTCGCTCATATTTAATTTTAAACTTAGTTTTTGCTATAGTTATTTTTACTCCTAGATTTTTAGGCTTTGCCGTAGAATTCCTTAAGTGCTTTTTCTTTAGACTAAGATTTAGGTGCTTTAGAATTTTGCGACGCCTTTTTAAGTTTTAGTTTCTTTTTAAGTTATTTCCATTTGGGATTTAGTTTTTCCTGTAAGCTTTAATATTTTTAGACACCTTTTACTATGTATCAATTATCATTCCAATTAGTAATTTTAATTTTCGATTATAATTTTAAGTTAGTTGTAGTAATAAGGTTAGGTTAGTCAAGTATTTTTAAGTTTTATAAGTTTCTTTTATTTTTTTCGTCACCTTTTATTTTTCAACCATTTTTCTTTTTCGACCTTTTTCGACGAACTCTTTTTCTTTCTTATTTCTCGTTATTCTAGTTTTTAGGACATAGATTTTTATTCTACTTCTTATCTAAATTTCTTAAAATTACGAAAATTTATTTTAAGTGGTTAAATTGATAGACATCAAAATTTTCTGGTTCGTAGTAATAGTTGGATTTGTACGTGGACCGGGTTATTGGAGCCAAACAGTCCTCAATTATATTGAGACCAAAAGAATCCTGCCCCTCTGCTGCATCTTTTGGCTATTCGAAACGTGGGCAAAATCAGAAAAGTCTATTGATTGGATAACTTATATAATTTTTCTTTCCTTTTTAAAAACTAATAGGATATTCAGTGAATGCACCGAGCAAGACGTTCACCACCTGTAACTCGATCAAGACATCGTTTAACAAATATTGCCGCCGTTGATTTTTCTTTAGAATCGTCATCCAGTCGACCAAATCCTCAAACTCAAATTTCCGATAATCCAGTTTTTGAAACAAACCTCACAATTGAGAATCCGGAGAATACTCAGGGACAATTCCGAGACCCTGATCCACTAATCATTCCTCCGGTACCTCCAATCATTCAAACAGAGATTGTTGAGGAACGAACCATTAAATCAGAATCATCTAGTGATACCGATTCAACAAATTCAATTATGGAAAATCTGGAAGCTTTAAGTATGGAAGACCGAATGAGAGCTAAACGCACTGGCCAAGGTCACGCAATTACTCATCCAGACATTAATGCGCCAGATTATGAAATCAAAGGACAAATTCTACACATGATGACTAATCAATGCCAATTTAGTGGTGCGCCGAAGGAAGATCCAAATGAACATCTTCGTACCTTTAATAGGATCTGCACACTATTTAAAATCCGAGAAGTGGAGGATGAACAGATATATCTCATGTTATTTCCCTGGACTTTAAAGGGAGAAGCCAAAGATTGGTTGGAATCGTTACCTGAAGGGGCGATCGATACATGGGATGTTTTAGTTGACAAATTTCTTAAACAATTCTTTCCTGCATCTAAAGCCGTAAGACTTCAAGCAGAAATTGTTACGTTTACACAGAAGCCAAATGAAACTCTATATGAGGCATGGACAAGATATGGAAAGTTGTTAAGAGGATGTCCGCAACATGGTTTAGACACCTGTCAAATAGTACAAATATTCTACCAAGGATGCGACATCACTACAAGAAAAGACATAGATATAGCAGCTGGTGGTTCTATTATGAAGAAAACCGAAACTGATGCTTACAAAATTATTGATAACACTACTTCCCACTCACATGAGTGGCACCAAGAAAAAGATATCGTTAGATCATCTAAAGCAGCTAGAGCCGATTCTAGCCATGACTTAGATTCCATTTCCGCAAAGATATATGCTGTGGAGAGACGAATGGAAAAGATGACTAAGGATATTCACTCAATACGAATTAGTTGTGAGCAGTGTGGAGGACCACATTTGACAAAAGATTGTCTCAATATTGAATTAACAATGGAACAAAGAGAGAATATTTCATACATAAACCAAAGGCCTGGAAATAATTATCAGAATAATTATCAACCGCCAAGACCGATTTACAATCAAAATCAGAATTATAACCGAAATATTCCATACAACAACCAACAAGGTCCTAGCAATCAACAAGTATCCAATAATACTTATAATCAGCAAAGACCTAATTTTCAAAACAAACCACCACAACAAACCAATGATAAAAAGCCGAATTTAGAAGATATGATGACGAAGCTAGTTGAAACTCAAACGCAGTTTTTCACATCTCAGAAACAAACCAATGAACAAAATGCTCAAGCATTTAGAAATCAACAAGCTTCTATTCAAAATCTGGAACAAGAAGTAAGTAACCTAGCAAGGTTAATAGGTGAAAGAAAACCGGGAAGTCTACCTAGTGATACAAATGCTAACCCCTGGAATGAAACAGCTAAAGCTATTACCACAAGAAGTGGTACAACACTTAAACCACCTGAAATACCTGTAACTTCTGATGAAGCTATTCCTACTCCACAAGAACCACAACCTGATCAAGATAAAGAAAAAGAACCGGTAGTTGAAAAGGTGAATGAAGATAACACAGTTAAGTATAAACCTTATGTTAAACCATATCAACCACCACTTCCTTATCCGAGTAAAATGAAGAAAGAGAAACTTGAAGCCGAGCAATCCAAATTCTTGGATATGTTTAAACAGATAAATGTAAATCTTCCTTTCATTGATGTGATTTCAGGAATGCCTAGATATGCTAAATTCTTGAAAGATCTAATCTCAAATAGAAAGAAAATGGAAGAACTCTCGGCTGTTACTATGAATGCTAATTTTTCAGCAGTGCTGTTGAATAAGATACCAGAAAAATTATCTGATCCAGGAAGTTTCACAATTCCATGTTTTCTGGGTAGTCTTAGTTCAATAGAAGCATTGGCAGACTTAGGTGCTAGTTTAAATCTAATGCCGTATTCACTATACACTAAACTAGACCTTGGAGAATTGAAACCAACCAGAATAAGCATACAACTAGCCGATAGATCAATAAAATATCCTAGAGGGATAATGGAGAACATGCTAGTTAAAGTTGGTACTTTAGTATTTCCAGTAGATTTTGTTGTTTTGGACATGGAAGAAGATTCTCAAGTTCCTCTCATATTAGGAAGACCATTCTTAAACACGGCTAAAGCAATGATAGACGTGTTCGGTAAGAAATTGACCCTAAGTATAGAGGATGAGAGTGTTACCTTTTCAGTTGATAGAGCAATGCAACAACCACAATCTGCAGATGATACATGTTATTATATTCAAACTATAGATGCACATGCAGAATTATTAGAAGAATTTCCAGAATTACAAGGAACAGGAGAATGTTCTTTAGGAGAAGGTAATGAACCAATTGATGAAGCTGAAATGTTAGCTACACTTATAGCTAATGGATATGAACCAACAACAGAAGAAATTCAAATGCTAAAAGAAGAAGACAGATATCGATACAAATCATCGATAGAAGAACCTCCGAAATTAGAGTTAAAGTCACTTCCAAACCATTTGGAATACGCTTATTTACATGGTGAATCTGAATTACCTGTAATAATATCGTCTTCTCTTACTGAAAATGAGAAATCACAACTCATTTCTGTGTTGAAAGCTCATAAACCAGCCATTGCATGGAAGATTCATGATATTAAAGGAATAAGTCTTTCGTATTGCACACATAAAATCCTTATGGAAGAAGGTCATAAAACGTATGTGCAATGCCAACGAAGACTAAATCCTAATATGCAAGATGTAGTTAAGAAAGAGATTATTAAACTGCTAGATGCAGGTTTGATATATCCAATTTATGATAGTCCATGGGTAAGCCCAGTTCAATGCGTACCTAAGAAGGGTGGCATGACTGTCATTACAAATGAGAAAAATGAGCTTATTCCTACTAGGATTGTAACAGGATGGCGTGTATGTATTGATTATAGAAAATTAAATGACGCCACCAGAAAAGATCACTTTCCCTTACCTTTCATTGATCAAATGTTGGAAAGATTAGCCGGAAATAGTTACTATTGTTTTCTAGATGGATTTTCCGGATATTTTCAAATTCCAATAGCACCCGAGGACCAAGAGAAAACCACATTCACGTGCCCTTATGGTACTTTTTCTTACAAACGCATGCCATTTGGACTTTGTAACGCCCCTGCAACCTTTCAAAGGTGTATGATGGCGATTTTTCACGACATGATAGAAGAATGCATGGAAGTATTCATGGATGACTTTTCAGTCTTCGGTGATACATTTAAATCATGTCTAGTTAATCTGGAACGAATGCTAATTAGATGCGAACAATCCAATCTAGTACTTAATTGGGAGAAATGCCATTTCATGGTTAAAGAAGGCATCGTTCTTGGACATAAAATTTCAAAAGAAGGAATTGAAGTGGATAGAGCTAAAGTAGATGTAATTGCTAAACTTCCACATCCCACCAATGTTAGAGGAGTTAGGAGTTTTTTAGGGCATGCCGGTTTTTACCGACGTTTCATAAAAGATTTTTCTAAAATTGCCACTCCTATGAATAAACTCCTAGAAAAGGATGCGCCATTCATCTTTTCAGATGAGTGTATCAAATCTTTTAATATTCTTAAAGAGAAACTCACTAATGCGCCGATCATGATAACACCAAATTGGAATCTACCATTTGAACTAATGTGCGATGCAAGTGATTTTGCAATGGGAGCCGTTTTAGGACAAAGGATTGAAAAACGATTTCAACCTATATATTATGCTAGTAAGACGTTACAAGGAGCACAAACGAACTATACAACTACTGAAAAAGAACTCCTTGCTATTATCTTTGCTTTTGACAAATTTCGATCATATCTCGTTCTAGCAAAAACGGTGGTCTATACCGACCATTCTGCTCTTAGATACCTATTTTCAAAACAAGATGCTAAACCAAGATTAATCCGTTGGATTTTACTCTTACAAGAGTTTGATATTGAAATCCGAGATAAAAGAGGAGCAGAAAATCTCGCCGCTGATCATCTTTCTCGTCTTGAAAATCCCGAATTAGAAGTTCTAAATGAATCAGCCATACAAGACAACTTTCCTGATGAATATCTATTGAAGATAGATTATAAAGAAATCCCATGGTTTGCAGACTATGCAAATTATTTAGTATGTGGATTCCTTGAAAAAGGATTATCGTACCAAAGACGAAAGAAATTCTTCAGTAATATAAAACACTATTTCTGGGAAGATCCACATCTGTTTAAAAGTTGTCCCGATGGAATAATATGCCGATGTGTATTTGGAGATGAAGCTAGTAAAATATTAAACCATTGTCACACAGGACCAATAGGAGGGCATTATGGGCCTCAACTAACAGCAAGAAAAGTTTATGATGCTGGATTCTATTGGCCTACAATTTACAAAGACGCACACCTACTTTGCAAATCCTGTGATGCATGTCAAAGGGCCGGAAAAATAAGTCAACGTGATGAAATGCCACAAAATGTCATCCAAGTATGTGAAGTATTTGACATTTGGGGTATTGACTTTATGGGTTCATTTCCAAAATCTCATAATAATCTATATATACTCGTAGCCATTGATTATGTATCTAAATGGGCGAAAGCACAAGCTCTCCCAACTAACGATGCACGAGTTGTAGTCAACTTTTTAAAACGTCTTTTTGCAAGGTTTGGAACACCGAAAGCTTTGATAAGTGATCGGGGTACTCATTTCTGTAATAATCAACTTGAGAAAGTTCTTAAAAGATATGGAGTAACTCATAAAATCTCCACCGCATATCATCCACAAACAAGTGGACAAGTTGAAAATACCAACCGAGCTTTAAAACGTATTCTAGAGAAAACCGTAGGATCAAATCCGAAGGAATGGTCCATTAAATTGGAGGATGCACTCTGGGCTTTTAGAACAGCCTACAAAACTCCAATTGGAACCACACCTTTTAGACTTGTTTATGGAAAAGCATGTCATCTTCCAGTAGAAATTGAACACAAAGCATTTTGGGCTTTGAAAACATGTAATCTTGATTTACATGAAGCCGGACGTCTACGATTAAGTCAACTAAACGAATTAGAAGAATTAAAACATGAAGCATACGAAAATTCGTTAATCTATAAAGAAAGAACGAAGAAATGGCATGATAAAAGAATCAAAAGTTCAAAAGAATTTAAAGAAGGAGACAGAGTTCTTCTTTTCAATTCACGATTCAAGCTATTTCCAGAAAAATTGAAATCAAGATGGTCTGGACCATTTATAGTCAAAAGAGTTTTCCCATACGGAACGATAGAATTAATAAATTCAAATGGGATTGAATTTAAAGTTAATGGTCACAGAGTTAAACATTACATACATGGTCCAATGGAAGTCGACAACGAAGTTAATCACAATTTCGACACCACAGCTAACTAAGTGTGGGGAGAATCAAGTCTTTAAAGGATAATATGTATTTCTGTTAGAGTTAGATTGTCTGTTTTCGTGTAGTTCTCGAAAATGGAACCCGAATGGTCTTTCCCTAGCAGACCCTAAAGAACTAGTCTTCTCCCCCCATTCTGAATTTTTATTTTTTTTAGTTTTTACAAAATGAAGACTGCCTATGAACTAAACCATGGTCTAATGCTACACGCTTTGATCACTAAACGTAATAATGACATACTACCGAGTGAAATAGTATCAGTAATCAGAGAAAGAATGGACGGAGTTAGAAAAGAATCCAGATGCAAAGATAATAAGTTACAATTTGGTAAAGGAAAATCAAAATCCGCAGTGAAAAGAAGAGCACGACACCTAGAAAGATGTCACAAATGCGGAAAATGGTCACATGGAGGTAAATGTTCAAATAATCAAACCTATTCAAATACCGAATTTGTTACTTTATGCAGAGACGGACCGTTCATATGTTTAGAAGAAAAGACACTGAATGCTCGAGGTTACGCCTATGTAGCCATGGAAAACCAATTAAACCGACTATCTTATGAATGGGATAGATCATATAACTAAGAAATCTATTTCACAGGTATGTCTGTACAGTTTTTATTTTTATTTTTATTTTTAACCTTTTGATAATAAACGCTAATTTGTTCGCTAAAAAGTATTAAATTGGTATTGAATAAAATTAGGTTTGGCGACCGAAATTATTGATATCATTCAAAAATTTATTACATCACTGCGAAATTTAACGTTTATTCTTAAGGTATAAATATCTTTAATCAATCAACCCAAAATATTTCAAAAATTCGTCATGAGTTAAATTAGGTCTTGGAACCGAAATTACTTTACCGAAAAGAGGGGCGCATATTTTTGATAATATTTGATTGATTAAAGTGGGATAAAAAGACAAAAAGATTTTTAATTTTATTTTTACCATGTTTTTAAAATTAATATTTGAACCCTTTATAAATATTGTAAACTTTGTAAAATCAATATTTTTAAAATTGTAAATATTAAAGTTTGGTGTGAATTTATAATATGAATTTTTAAATTAAGTTTGGTGTGAACTTTTAATTTTTAAAATATGAATTTTTAATTTTATGCATTTCAAATTTTAAGTTTGGTGTGAATTTTTAATATTAATTTTGAATTTTATATTTAAGTTGTGTGAATTTAAAAACAAAAATTTACTTTATCTCATTAAGTTAAGAATATGATTTTTAAAATTCGTCGTAAGTTGAAGACTAGGTCTTTGAACCGAAATTGCTTTACCCGAGGGAGGGACGAGAACTTTTATTATCATTATTTTTAATCTTATTGAATTAAAGTATGCCAAAAACATTGAAAAAACCCAAAAATCTTAGCTTTTAAAACAATCGATACAAAAAGACAAATTTTAAAATTTTGTCGAGGGACGGACTAGGACATCGATCCGAAACGACCTCGTCCTAAATAACAAAGGAAACGAAATTTTAAAATTAAGTACTTAATTGTTTTATAAGTTAATGATTATAAAAAAAATAAAAAAATATCAAACTCCGCGACTCGCGGAGTTTGAAGGGTTATTCACCGCGAGTCGCGGGAGTTACGAAAAATCAGAAAAAAATAAAGAGCTGGAACAGATCAGTCCCAACCCCAAAACAAAAACATACTGCGAAAAACTGCACGCAAAAACCCGAAAAATACACCCCAAAATCACAATTTTTAACCGTTAATCACCAAATTTTTTACTAAAATCATGTTGAGAAGGATGCTATCTAGGAATTACTCAAGAAAAACGGTAAATTTCTACACCTAAACACCATTTAATCCGAAATTTGGTGTTCTTGAGCAAATTTTTTCCCAATTTGATTTTGATGCTTTTTAGTGTAATTAGGCTTAAATTGTTTATGTATTATGCTTGTATAACCTAGATTGATGCTGTTTAACATGATTAGAAGCCTTAAACTTCAAATTTTGAGTAATTTAGTGTTTGTGTTCTTGAGCAATTTGGGGCTTTTTGATATAAACAGGTTATGGCCGATTTTTGTCATGAATTGTTGCTAAATTAAGTAGTGTAACATGTCTAGGTAGTTAAATGATCCAAACTTTGAGCCTAAACATGATTTTGAGAATTAAAGTGGACTTTTTCAAGTCTAAAATTCATGAACTTGATTTTTGAAAGATAATGCCATTTGAGACTTGTTTAATTGCTAATAATGATTATTTTGACATGTTATTTGAGTTGAATGCTTATGAACTTGGCGAACATTTTCGTATATGCTTATTTGAAAAAGTGTAGATTTGATAAAAATGTGAAAATAAGCTTAAGTTTAATATAAATTGATAATGTCATTGTAATTATTTTGATTGATGATTTTGCTGACACTAATGCATATTTGGATGCATAAAAATTGTGTTTGATGTGTTTTGCAGACTGAAAGGGGTGAATCTTCATCCCAAGCCCGCAATGCTCCTGCTGAGAATGCGGAACAACAGGAAGTGGATAACTACTACAAGCAGGATATACCTCATCCAGTCATGACCTTTTCTGATATGCACTTGGAAGAGTTGCACCCGAACCTGAGATTTGACAGACTTTGGATAGATTATCCAAAATATCAAAGGGGTTTGCATACTCTTCATTCTAAGGTTATTGAGGTACCGAGGGTCATAGAATGGGGACCCTTAGAAGCTGTAGAATTGGCCGGGCCAATTAGGGAATTACTTGTACAGAGGTATGGTAATTCTACTTTTAATGACTGGGTACGTTTATTCACCATGCGTAGACCTGTATATAAAGTATGGTGTGAAGAATTGTTATGTAGTATAGAGTTGAATGATCGGGTAGCTAATTTAACCGATCGTTCTTTTATTAGATTTTTGTTAGGCGGTTCGATGTGCCACATGTCTTTACTAGACATGGCTCAGGCTTTACGTATATATACGCCTGAGGAGTTAGCGTCTGCCGATTGTAGAGGATTGATACTAAACAGTAGAAAGATAGATGAAAATTTTGATACACACGGTGTGTGGAGTCAAATGACAAGCCATCACCGTTTCAAAGGGGGAAATTACTCTTATTTGGATATAGATAGAGCCGAATTAAGAGTGATACATAGGTTTTTAGCTAATTCGATTACACAAAGGGGTAAGAACAAGGAAAAGGTAAATGAACAAGATTTGTAGAATATCCAGAACCCCGCGATACTATAGGTTTAAATGTATACCATGGTGCGAAAGTTTTGAAGAGGCGAAATAACGCCGCAGTACGATACCATGGTAGACATCCACAGGTGAAGAGAAACCAACAGCAAGGTAATGTAGGAGGGGGGAATGAGATGCAAGAAATGCAAAGGTTTATAGCTTCTCAGGAGTATGAAAATGCTAGACAGAGAGCATTTGAAGATTGGCAAGTTCATCAGAACCAAATCATAGCTCATTGCCAACATATAGGTAGAAACTATATTCCTACACTGAAACCCATCTTCCCTCCCTGGTCTATAGAGATGCAGCCACCATATCCTACGTATGACCCTGCCGAAGCATTCTATAGCACATATGGTTATGCCTGGAACCCCTATTGGTACCAGTATCATCCCTAGTATACTTATTTTTTTTTTTTTTTTGTAATTTGTAATTATTGATACGTTTAATACTTTTGTTAATATTGTAATCATTTTTATAATTATCTAACTTTTATTCTTAGATTTTAATAATTTTTGAATGTGGGGTAATATACCAAACTTCAAAAATATGTATATATGTTTGCAGTTTATCTTATGTACACAACAGGGTAAAACAACGCATTTTCAAAGACTGGCATTAAGTTCAGCAAAAGTAACTAATTTTGACGACAAGATGCAAAATATATGTGAAATAACAACAAGACGGAATGAACAAATGATGTGCACCATTTATCATTCAGCAAACAAACGCCAATATATTTGGAAACTTTGGTAAAAATTTAATCATTTTCACACTAATCACCCTCAATAATTTAAATTGTTACTGATTTCTTGCAAATGAGGGCATTGCAAGATCTTAAGTGTGGGAAGGGGTTAAATTCTTTCGGATTTTAAAATTTTTATCTTAAACACTTGGTTACCATTAAAAATACTAGTAAAGCAGTAGTTGTATTAGAATCTAGTGCTCTCTGATAATAAAGAACAGCCCTAGTCTTATATACTGACTACCCAATTCTAGTAAAAATTTTCAAAATTTTCAATTAAATGAACTCAAAATCATGTTTATACATATTTATGAACGATAAAACTAGGTTTTAACACCGAAATTATTGTAACCTCGGAAAGGACATAAATTGAGAAACAAACCAAAATGTTAAAATTCATTTAAAATGGAATAGAGGACGATAAAAAGGAAAATAAAAGCCAAGTGTGAGAAAATTTACCAAGTTATCTTAAACATATGTCACATATATCTGTAACAAATAACTGAAAATACTTTTGCTTTGGACTAAACTAAACTGTTTTACCCGATAAAAGAAAAGAAGAGATGGATCTACACGATGAATCAATTCCATCATTAAAAGGAAGTAAAGTCTTCCGAAAAAGACACGCGCTTCTTGATTTAGGTCATGAAGTTGTCGTCCAGACCAGCTGTAGGTTGACGAAATCCACGGACCTCAGCATTAAACAGGGTCGCCAAGTGGTCAGATTTATCCTAACCATGAGAAGGATTTATCTTGTACAATGGGGGGCACCATGCAAATTAGCTGGATAAGACTAATGAATCAGATCCCCAGAAAGGATAATCTCCTTAAAGATTAAAAATCAGCTTTTAAGCCTGATATTACTCAATCCTAGAGATTGACCTTAAAGATTGAGAATTACAAACTCATGGAATTCAATGATATCTAAACTCGAGCTTGAACGAGAAAATATTTTGATCAAAATTACAAACCGATTTGTTTTCTGAAAACCCTATTTTCAATGCGTTCATTACCATTGAACGTAAAATCCTAGGAATTCACCTGGAATTCATTAGGTCACCTGAACTAAATTGGGTGTCAACCGTAAGAACGGTGGTTGCATAGTGGTCAAAGACAGGACCTTGTGCCATACCGAAAAATTATAAGGGTGAGCTTTACTATTGCTCCTACCAAGGATAGTAATTGCGTCCGACATGTTATAAACCATAATTAAAAGCATGTCAGGGGACATTGCCTTAACAGTTGCTTGTTCAACGCTTTCCTTTACAACCGGACGGTAGTTTACCGAAAGGTAATATATGGGACAAGTGAACTGGACATGTTGCTTTCCAAATACAAGGTTAGCAAGTGGGTGACACAAAACCATAAGTTTTGAGCTAAAATTTTCAAATCTGAAACCCACCAAACCCACAAAAATATTTTGCAAACACCGGTAAAGGGTTATCCCGGAAAACTTTTCTAGGGTAAAAACTAGATTTAATTTTCAAAAGATCAAATGTTTTCATAAAGATCCAATTTCCTTAATGGATCTAAATTTTTATAGTCATGTGGGACTGTAAACCATATCGTTACTACCATTGTTTATACCGCCGTATAGAAATCACTGATGTACAAAGTGTGAAGAATAAAGAAGTGATTCTAGTATTTCAAGACGATATTGCTTGAGGACAAGCAACGCTCAAGTGTGGGAATATTTGATAATGCTAAAAACGAACATATATTTCATAGCATTATTCCTCAAGAAAGACAAGCTTTTAGTTACAATTGTTCTATTTACAAGTGATATTCGTTTAAATAATAAAAGGTGAAGACAAAAGACAGATTCGACGAATTGAAGACGCAAACGACCAAAAAGCTCAAAAGTACAAAAGACAATCAAAGAGGTTCCAATTATTGATAAGAAACGTCTCAAAATTACAAGAGTACAAGATTCAAAACGCAAAGTACAAGATATTAAATTGTACGCAATGACGTTCGAAAATCCGGAACCGGGACCAGAGTCAACTCTCAACGCTCGACGCAACAGACTAAAAATTACAAGTCAACTATGCACATAAATATAATATAATATTTAAATAATTCTTATAATTATTTAATATATTATATTTATATTTAAACCGTCGGTAAACAAAGAGCCAAACTCCTCTGAGCTGTAAAAGTAAACTCCGCGACTCGCGGAGTTTGAAGGCCAAAAAGGCCGCGAGTCGCGGAGCCCCAAATTCAGAAACCCCCTATAAAGCTCGCGCATTCTGAACGTAAAATATAATCTTTTTCTTCTTCTTCTCATACGTAAAATATATATATATATATATTTATAATTTATATTTTAATTTTAATTATAATTCTAATAATAAGGGTATGTTAGCGAATATTGTAAGGGTGTAAGTCGAAATTCTGTCCGTGTAACGCTACGCTATTTTTAATCATTGTAAGTTATGTTCAACCTTTTTACATTAATGTCTCGTAGCTAAGTTATTATTATGCTTATTTAAAACGAAGTAATCATGATGTTGGGCTAATTACTAAAATTGGGTAATTGGGCTTTGTACCATAATTGGGGTTTGGACAAAAGAACGACACTTGTGGAAATTAGACTATGGGCTATTAATGGGCTTTATATTTGTTTAACTAAATGATAGTTTGTTAATGTTAATATAAAGATTTACAATTGGGCGTCCCTATAAATTACCATATACACTCAATCGGACACGATGGGCGGGGTATTTATATGTACGAATAATCGTTCATTTAACCGGACACGGGAATGGATTAATAGCCACTAGAATAATTAAAACAGGGGTGAAATTATGTACAAAGGACACTTGGTATAATTGATAACAAAATATTAAAACCTTGGGTTACACTCAGTCGACATCCTGGTGTAATTATTAAACAAAGTATTAAAATCTTGTTACAGTTTAAATCCCCAAATAGTTGGAATATTTAACTTCGGGTATAAGGATAATTTGACGAGGACACTCGCACTTTATATTTATGACTGATGGACTGTTATGGACAAAAACCAGACGGACATATTAAATAATCCAGGACAAAGGACAATTAACCCATGGGCATAAAACTAAAATCAACACGTCAAACATCATGATTACGGAAGTTTAAATAAGCATAATTCTTTTATTTCATATTTAATTTCCTTTATTTTATATTTAATTGCACTTCTAATTATCGCATTTTTATTGTTATTGTATTTAATTGCACTTTTAATTATCGTACTTTTTAATTATCGCAAGTTTATTTTATCGCACTTTTATTATTCGCAATTTCATTATCGTTATTTACTTTATGCTTAATTTAAGTCTTGTATTTATTTTTAATATTTTACATTTGGTTTTAACTGCGACTAAAGTTTTAAAATCGACAAACCGGTCATTAAACGGTAAAAACCCCCCTTTTATAATAATAATATTACTTATATATATGTTTGTATTTTTATAAAAGTAAACTAATATAGCGTTGAGCTTTGTTTAAAAAAGATTCCCTGTGGAACGAACCGGACTTACTAAAAACTACACTACTGTACGATTAGGTACACTGCCTATAAGTGTTGTAGCAAGGTTTAAGTATATCCATTCTATAAATAAATAAATATCTTGTGTAAAATTGTATCGTATTTAATAGTATTTCCCTGCAAAAATTTAATAGTATTTTATACCACTCAGCTACCGCAACAACTATTCATGAAGCTATCACCATGGCAAACGAGTTGATGGACCAGATTATTTTGGATAAGAACACCGATGTTAAGACCTCGGAAAACAAAAGAAAGTGGGAAGGTAATCATCAACAATACAACAAGAAACAAGAAACCATGCAAGGTGCGGGTAGTGGTTCAAGCTCAGGTTACAAGGGACGAAATCCTTTATATAATAGATGCCACAAACATCACTCTGGTTATTGTAACGTCGTGTGCAACAATTGTAATCGAAGGGGTCATCTTACTGAAGATTGTAGGGTTCCCGTTACAAATACAAATGGCACCAAGACTCCTGCCACCAATGCAAATAGAACTGCCTTGGCCACTGTTACTTGTTATGGGTGTGGGAAACAGGGTCATTATAAGAGCTAGTGCCCGAATCCAGAGAAGAATAACGGATCTTCACGTGGAAGAGCATTTATTATTAATGCTAGAGAGGTATGTGAAGACCTGGAGCTGGTTACGGGTATGTTTACCATTAATAACTTATCAGCATCTATTATATTTAATACTGGTGCCGATAGAAGTTATATGTGTAGAGACTTTTACGCTAAATTGAATTGTTTATCATTACCTCTAGATGCTAAGTACATGATTGAGTTAGCTAATGGTAAACTAATTAAAGCCGATAAAATTTGCTGTGATTGTAAAATAAATTTAGCTGGATAAACGTTTAAAATTGATTTGATACCCGTAGAATTAGGAAGTTTTGATGTAATAGTCAGCATGGACTGGATGTCCAAAATAGGAGCTGAAGTTGTGTGTGCCAAGAAGGCAATTCGCATTCCTCGTAAGGATAAAACGCCAGTAATGATTTATGGAGAGAAGAGTAACTCAAAGCTAAAACTCATTAGCTGTTTGAAAGCCCAAAAGTGCTTGAAGAAAGGGTGCTATGCTATCTTAGCACATGTTAATAAAGTCAAAATGAAGGAAAAAGAGAAGAGCATCAACGACGTGCCTGTAGCAAAAGATTTTCCTGAAGTTTTTCTGGAAGAGTTGCCGGGATTACCTCCATTTAGATCTGTAGAATTTCAAATAGATCTAGTACCAGGAGCTGCACCAGTGGCTCGTACACCATACAGACTTGCACCATCTGAGATGAAAGAGTTACAAAGCCAGTTACAAGAATTACTGGACCGTGGTTTCATTCGACCGAGCACTTCACCGTGGGGAGCTCCGATTTTATTTGTCAAGAAGAAAGATGGATCCTTCCGAATGTGTATAGATTATCATGAATTAAATAAGTTAACTATCAAGAATCGGTATTCACTACCGAGAATTGACGACTTATTTGATCAACTGCAAGGATCATGTGTTTATTCGAAAATCGACCTAAGATCGGGCTATCATCAACTACATGTCAAAGAAGAAGATATTCTGAAAACTGCTTTTCGGACACGCTGCGGTCATTATGAATTTTTGGTCATGTCGTTTGGATTGACGAATGCGCCAGCTGTATTCATGGACCTCATGAATCGAGTTTGTAGTTCGTATTTAGATAAGTTTGTTATCGTTTTCATTGACGATATTCTCATCTATTCCAAAAATGAGCAAGAGCATGAGCAGCATTTAAGGTTGGTATTAGAATTGTTAAGAAAAGAACAGTTATACGCCAAATTTTCTAAGTGTGCTTTTTGGTTGAATGAAGTGCAATTTCTTGGTCACGTTGTTAGTAGCAAAGGAATTCAGGTTGATCCAGCTAAAATTGAGGCCATTGAAAAATGGGAGACTCCTAAGACACCAACACAAATACGTCAATTTTTGGGCTTAGCCGGTTATTATAGAAGGTTTATTCAAGATTTTTCCCGAATAGCTAAACCATTGACAGCGTTAACACAAAAAGGGAAGAAGTACGAATGGACCTCTGAGCAGGAGAGTGCATTTCAATTACTGAAGAAGAAGTTGACTACGGCGTCCATTTTATCGTTACTTGAAGGGAATGATGATTTTGAGATATATTGTGACGCTTCGCGACAAGGTTTTGGTTGCGTCCTTATGCAACAAAAGAAAGTTATTGCGTACGCATCCCAACAATTGAAGATTCACGAGCGAAATTATACGACGCATGATCTAGAACTAGGAGCAGTAGTGTTTGCATTAAAGATATGGAGACACTACTTATATGGGGTTAAATACACTGTGTTTACCGATCATAAAAGCCTTCAACATATTTTCGATCAAAAACAGCTGAACATGAGGTAACGTAGGTGGGTCGAGCTGATTATCGACTATGATTGTGAGATTCGCTATCATCCCGGGAAAGCGTTTGTAGTGGCTGACGCTCTAAGCAGAAAGGAACGAGAGTCAATTCGAGTACGAGCGATGAACATAAAAATTCGCATGAATCTCAACTCACAAATCAAAGAGGCTCAACGAGAAGCTCTTACTAAGGAAAACATAGGAAATGAAACAATGAAGAAGTATGAGAAGTAACTCGTTATACGGGAAGACGGAATTCGATATTTTGCAAAACGTATTTGGGTACCAAAGTTGGGTGGATTAAGGAAGTTGATATTGAACGAGGCACATAAGACAAGATACTCGATACATCCTGGAGTTGGAAAGATGTATCAAGATCTTAAGACGCATTATTGGTAGCCTAATTTAAAGACAGACGTTGCAACATATGTCGGGGAATGTTTAACTTGTTCCAAAGTCAAAGCAGAACATCAGAAGCCGTCAGGGTTACTTCAATAACCAGAAATCCCAGAATGGAAGTGGGACGGTATTACCATGGATTTTATCACGAAGTTACCCAAGACTGCATGGGGTTATGACACCATTTGGGTAATAGTTGATCGTCTCACCAAATCTGCACATTTCTTGCCTATAAAAGAAATGGATAGAATGGAGAAACTATTACGATTATACATAAAGAAAATTGTTTCAAGGCATGGAATACCAATTTCCATTATATCCGACCGTGATAGTAGATTTACATCAAAGTTCTGGCAATCACTACAGGAGGCCCTGGGAAATCGTTTGGATATGAGCACCACATATCATCCGCAAACTGACGGGCAGAGTGAAAGAACAATTCAGACTCTTGAAGACATGCTCAGGGCATGTGTGATTGATTTTGGAAACGGATGGGATAAATATCTACCATTAGCAGAATTCTCGTATAATAATAGTTATCATGCGAGCATTAAAGCTGCACCATTCGAAGCACTGTATGGAAGGAAGTGTAGATCCCCTATCTGTTGGAATGAAGTAGGAGATCGACTTTTAACTGGTCCTGAGATCATACACGAAACTACTGAGAAGATAGTACAAATCAAGGAGAGATTGAAAACAGCCCGTAGTCGCCAAAAGAGCTACGCCGATGTCCGAAGGAAACCATTAGAGTTTCAGATCGGTGACATGGTTATGCTAAAGGTGTCACCTTGGAAAGGTGTAATACGTTTTGGCAAAAGGGGTAAACTGAACCCAAGGGTATGTAGGCCCGTTCAAGATCATCGAACGCATTGGACCGGTAGCTTATCGACTCGAGTTACCACAACAACTTGCCGGAGTACATAATACGTTTCACGTTTCAAACCTTAAGAAGTGTCTTGCAAAAGAAGACCTCATCATTCCTCTTGAAGAAATCCAAGTCGACGAAAAACTACAATTCATAAAAGAACCAGTCGAAATCATGGACCGTGAAGTTAAACAGCTCAAGCAGTGCAACATACCAATCGTTAAGGTTCGTTGGAATGCTTGAAGGGGTCCTGAGTTTACTTGGGAATGAGAGGATCAGATGAAACAAAAGTACCCACATTTGTTTCCCGAGAACGCAAAATAGGTACAACTTTAAAATTTCGGGACAAAATTTATTTAACGGGTAGGTACCGTAACGACCCAGATTTTTTTGATCGTTTTATACATATAAGATTAATATTTACATAAATTAAACATTACCAACATGATAAGCAATCCAAATTGTTGAGTCTTGTGTTTTTGAAAAGAGTTTTACACAACGTTTGACCGTCCAATTTGACCGATGATATCACGAACTATATAACATACGATAATTATACGATTGTGTACATATACGTATTTATACATATTTAATATGATCTAAGGATGGTTTAACATATCATTGTGTACTAATAACAATGAATTATAAGTATATTTTGAGAGTACTAACTTAAGTTTTCAAAACGGTAACTATACGTAACGTTCTTTGACATATATACCTATAACCTATAATACTTATACAAGTATCGTATAAATATGTATTTAATCACTTTTAAAGGGCTTAAATACATAAAAAAAAATATAAGTATATTCACAAAAGATAGTTATATTTGAATTCTCGTTCCGTTTCCTCAAGATTTCTACATGTATACCTAGGGTATATGTACCCGTATTGTACGCAGCTTCTAGATGTATTTACTATTGATAAATACCAATTATTAGACCTCAATTATCTGCTCATAGCAGCCTTTGTTAGTCAAAAACATGTGGGATCAAGTGTTAACATCTAGGAAGACTTATGAGCTAGAAATCAAAACATAAAATCCTTATATATACATATACATTCACGCCTATATACACACACATACACTTTCATATCAACTTTCTTTCAAGTTAGATGATCTTCTAAACTCTCTTATCTTCAACCTTCAAGTGTTCTTCAAAGTCTTCATAAGTTTCTAGCTTCATAACCAAGGTAAAACTATGTTTAAACTTTGATTCAATTCATGTAAGTTAATCATCTTAAATCAAGATATAACTTACTTACAACCTTTGTTTCTTTCATGATTTCACTTCTTAATCTTCCAAGTCATCAAGAACAAGTTCATATCTTGTTTATTCAGTAACTTTCTTCATCATACTTGAGGTATAACCTTTGTTCATCATCTTGTTCAATTATAACTATCTTATTAAGAATATACAAATCATAACAACAAGAACATAGTTTGAATGATTTCAAACTTGTTTGCAAACTAAATAGATCCTTCTAACTTGACTTTTAAAACACTTCAAGACCTGTAATATATCATAATAATATGCTAACTTAACAAGATACAACTTGATTTTACAAAGAACACCTTAAAACTGAATCTACATCATCGGAGTGCAACCGGAGGCTGTTTTGGGTTGGATAATTAAAAATCATCTTAAACTATGAATTGGAAGTTTATATTCTGGAAAAATAATATTTCTTATGAATAAGTTAATGTATAAAAATCTCATGGTATAACTCAAAGTGTAAGTATTTTTGTAAAAATGATCATCTAGATGTTGTTTTATGACGGAAATGATCACTTTCATAAGATTCACCCAAGTTTTACCTATAACCTGTGATTTCGAATGTAAACTAAGGTATTTACAGTTCATATTCATAAATAATGACTCGATCCAAGTAAGTGGAAAGTTGAACCAACAAAAACGGAGTTGTATTGAAGAAACTACGACTAAAACAAAATCGGGTATCCGAAGCTAGTTTAGCTACGAAAATATTTTCACTAAAACCAAACTAATCATATCTTGGCTAATTAACATGATATTTTATATATATTTACTCATGATTTGATTTTACATATTTCAGGACCACCCGCAAACAACACGGGAAGATTAATTATAAGACCTCATGAGTGTACGCAACACGTCATTTGACAACACGGTACTTTATGTACGCAACAGGTCATTTGACAACACGGTACCATGGGTCGAGATTAATTCCGATCAATACGAATACGATGGGGTCTTTATTTATTTTATTTACGATGCGGTTGTGGTTGGAGGTGGTAATGGTACTGTTGGCGTTGATGATGGTGGTACTGGTTATGCTGCTGATGCTGCTGCTGGTGTTTGTAATCTCTGCACCATATTCTCCAAAGCCACTACCCGAGCGCGAATCTCGTTGACTTCTTCTATTACACCGGGGTGATTGTCGGTTCGGACGAGCGGATAAATAAAATCTAAAATTTGATGTAATATATAATCGTGACGAGATACTCTGGAAATGAGCGAGAAAATGGTGTTTCGAACAGGTTCGCCGGTAAGTGCTTCAGGTTCTTCGTCAAGAGGGCAATGTGGTGTATGGAAGGGATCACCTTCTTCTTGTCTCCAATGATTGAGGAGGCTACGAACCCATCCCCAATTCATCCAGAATAGGTGATGACTGATTGGTTGATCTATTCCGGTCACACTGCTTTCGGAGCTTGAATGGGATTCCATTTCGGAATCTGAGTGACTTGAACTGATGACGAATTCCATTTCGTATGATTGGATAAAGAATTTTTTTTTTTCGATATAAAATGATTTTGGCTAACGGATGGTATTCTAATTACATATAATATATATATATATATATATATATATATATATATATATATATATATATATATATATATATAGATCAAAAGATTTCGTAGATTACGGAGGACTTTACGGGATATGTCAGGCAAAGTTTAAAGTAACAGATACGATAAGATATGATTTAGCAGATATGCTAAGATATGAATTTTTGTCTATACACTATTCATGCAATCAATGCAGCAAGACGTGTCTTAGACTAAAAATGATAAGCATGTAATTTCCTGAGGATGATAAGTAGTTAATTTTCGACACAAAATGATAAGCAAAACTTTTGACATGCAGACACGGTCGAAGTCCAGACTCACTAATGCATCCTATCGACTTATCAGTTAGACACACTAATGCAGACCTGGTTCGCTAAGACCACCGCTCTGATACCAACTGAAAGGACCCGTTCATATACATTATAAATGATTCACAATAGTTGATTTCATCGCGAGGTATTTGACCTCTATATGATACATTTTACAAACATTGCATTTGTTTCTAAAAGACAAAATTTCTTTACAACGAAAGTTGACGGCATGCATACCATTTCATAGTACATCCAACTATAATTGACTTAATAATAATCTTGATGAATTTCAACGACTCGAATGCAACGTCTTTCAAAATATGCCATGAATGACTCCAAGTAATATCTCTAAAATGAGCAAATGCACAGCGGAAGATTTCTTTAACACCTGAGAATAAACATGCTTTAGAGTGTCAACCAAAAAGTTGGTGAATTCATTAGTTTATCATAATCATTTATTTCCATCATTTTAATAGACCACAAGAATTTCATTTCCAGTTCTCATAAATATATGTCCCATGCATAGAGACAAAAATAATCATTCAAATGGTGAACACCTGGTAACCGACATTCACAATATACATATAAGAATATCCCCATCATTCCGGGATCCTCCTTCGGACATGATATAAATTTCGAAGTACTAAAGCATCCAGTACTTTAGATGGGGCTTGTTGGGCCCGATAGATCTATCTTTAGAGTTCGCGTCAATTAGGGTGTCTGTTCCCTAATTCTTAGATTACCAGACTTAATAAAAATGGCATATTCGACTTCGATAATTCAACCATATAATGTAGTTTCGATTACTTGTGTCTATAACGTAAAACAGTTATAAAAACAGCGCATGTATTCTCAGTCCCAAAATATATATTGCGAAAGCATTTAAAAAGGGAATAATGAAACTCACGTATCAATATTGAGATTCAATATTGCAGGAAAGGTACGTAGACGCAACGGAAATGATAAACACTATATTGACCTCATGAGCATTCCCATGAACCATACTCAATCACCTCCATAGCTATAACCCATAATTTCCTTAATCCTATCCTACTCGAAAAATAATTTCGAAACCACTCGGACAGCACTCCGTCGTAATATTTTATGTATACTAATAATATTTTGAAATAATACGGAGTAAATATATATATGTAAATCGATTGAGAGAGTTTAGAGAAAAATATTTTCATGTTTCTATGAAATAATGAAACCTATTGAATTCTATTTATAATAGATTTTTGAATTATTAAAGTGAATTATTAAAGTATGAATTATTAAAGTGAATTATTAAAGTATGAATTATTAAAGTGAATTATTAAAGTATGAATTATTAAAGTGAATTATTAAAGTATGAATTATTAAAGTGAATTATTAAAGTTAAAGTAAAGTAAAAATAAAGTAAAGGTAAAGTTTAAGTATAGTAAAAGTATAAAACTATGTACGTATAATACGCGTATAAATATATATAATATTAATTTAAATCGTCATATATATTTAATAAAATAAAATATAAATATCGTTATCTTTATCATACTAGTTAAGTAATGAGTTGTCAAAAGTGGTTCTAGATATTTATAAAAGTTATATACGTTTTAATAATAAAGTTCTTTTTAAACTGAAAACGTTTTTGTACGTTTGAAACTAAATAGATCAATCGAGTCTTTATGAGATTCAATCTTCCACTATCCTTTGTCTAGTTCTCAATGATTGACAATTTGTTCTTATTTATAAATCACTTTACCATTTTCTGAATATTGTTAAAATGGAAAGATTTCTCAAATCAACGTGGGCCTTTCAACAGAGACTTGTAATCATAATTCAATATATCTGATAATTCAATCATTTGATCTTATCTTCTAATTCCATTGATAAATATTTTGAAACAGATACAATCATATAAAGTATTTAATCTAATATTTTGTTTACGTTTCAAGTTATAATATATATACACATATACATATATAATCATATTCATTTAATGGTTCGTGAATCGTTGGAACTTGGTCGAGGTTGAATGAATGTATGAACATAGTTTAAAATTCTTGAAATTTAACTTAACAAATATTGCTTATCGTGTCGGAAACATATAAAGATTAAAGTTTAAATTTGGTTGGAAATTTCCGGGTTGTCACAGTACCTACCCGTTAAAGAAATTTCGTCCCGAAATTTGAGTGGAAAGGTTGTGAATGATAATAAGTATGTTTTCATGATGCATACGGCTGAAAATTGGAGTTTTATCATCAGCGAATAATTTGGATAAACAATCCATTTATATGAAGAGTACGAATGAAGCTAACATAGAAGAGTGAAATGAGTAAGTGTAGATTCATCTTATCATCTGACGTAGATATGATTGATTCCCAGATTTCAAGGGATTTGAAGAAAATCTTCTTAATAAGATTTGACTCTCCGGTAATCAAGGGAATTAGGATCCGCTTTAAAAGCGATCGTCCATTTTAATTGTTCTATCGGAGATTTTCTTATAAATTCACCTCCTTCGTTTCCTTACAACTCACACCTTCTGTTGATGCATTTTATGCAAGTCCCTAGACATCTACCCACGTCCATTGCAGGTACAACAATTTACAGGCCACCATGATTGCTCGTTATTATCCTATCCGTGTTTGTATGTGGTTACAGGAACTACAGGAATGAGATTTAGATGTTTGACTATGTTAAACTTAGTCAGACGTATGAGTAAAGCCTCACTAGTACGGCTGACAGGCTCATACGCACGGTTGATACTGAGCTAAGTCACAATTATCAACCTAAATGAGAAGACACGAGTGAGTGATCACCCGTACGACTGATGAAGCCAACTCGTACGTGTGATGAATGAATCATATGGGTGAGTCAACAGCAGGGGTATATAAAGTCTTATGTTCTTCATTTTAGGTTAAGCCTCTCATTTGTTACACACACTCAGATCTAGTGAGCTCCTTCGATTCTTTCTCAGTCCAAATCACCCAGGTGGTGAATAATAGCTCTAGGTGTTGATCTAATTACACTTGATTTAGTTGTGGTTTGACTAAATTAATCAAAAAAAAAACTTAACCTATTCACTAGAGGGTTTGATTCACTTATTCCGCCATTGTGTGAGTTAAATTTGTTGATTTCTAAGTTCCTAGTCATGTTTCATCACCTTCTATTCTTTCTCCCTCAACTCATATTTTAAAGTATTCATCAATATGCTCCATCCAGTTCTGATTCTCGATATACTTCTAACTTTCATATCGGTCATTCTTCTATTTCATCTACAGCCGGAAGAATCTATTTACTTCTACTATACTCTTGGGTTTATAGTGTTTCTAGTTCTCCCGTGTCTTTATATTGCTATATGCATCGATATATATGGTTTATAATTTCTGGTTTGTCGTTGGGCTTTATATGTTCCCTTATATTTCAAAGTCTCTGCTTCTGTCTTCTATAATCATTATCATTCACACTTTTATTTGCTGCAATTTATACCCCAATTTCTATTTCGGAGTTTTGTCCTTTTGTTTCTTCTTCTTGCGATTAAGCACTGCTTGTAATGGTCCAGAATTCATAGATATGAATTTCGGAATGAACATTGCTAATGTTTTAGGAAGGAAATTGTGATGGCACGATCTTGACTTGTCAAATTACTAGAATACCTTGGAAAAGGCCAAATCATCAAGAAATATTTTCTTGATATTTTAGAGGTTAAGTAGAATACAAGAGTCGTATAACATGGCACATGATGATGTTATGATCTGTGAATCATCACGTTTCATTTAGAAACTCATCATGACTTACTGTAATATAATCACATTGATCAAGTGTCATTATATTATACTAATTCATGCTTCAGTTCCCAACACTACTTCAAAATATTCCTATTTTAAACTTGAATGTTTCAGAATTTAGAAACTAAAATAGTTTCTTTTATGATGTAATACAGATAGCGCGAAGAGGTAAATGATTTCAAATAAGAAAAATTAAGAAAATATCTTCAAAAATATGGAGGATATTTATAATGAAAGATATGATGATATTTTAGAATTTCTAATATCAGAGGATGATGAAGAATATTGTCCGCAGGGGTTTAGAGTCAGGAGCAAGGTATTCAGCAGGTACTGAATCATTTTAAATCCTTTGAAGTCAGGTTCAGTCTTTGTAATTTGTCCACAGCCTCCTTCCTACTTTGCTCAATCCGTTTCCCAGTTCCAAAATTTCTCTTTTTCTGCGCTTTGCCAGCACACTTCATCATTATCATCCAGCTTTTACCGTTTAAAGTCGTTTATAGTTTTTGCTGCTTCATCAACATTTTTTTTTCGGAGAACCAATTCGTAGTTCAGAGTATTTTTCAGAAACTTCACATTCAAATTAAGTCCAGAAGATAGACGTTATATATACACATATAACTGTTGGCGTAGACATGCTGCGAGGTTTCAAAATACTGATTGCTAATTCCCAATGATTCGTATGACAATTCTCATTACAAGATGCAAATGAATAAATGATGGGGTTTCAATGAATAATTATAATGACTTTTTGGAGAGGCTAAAATCAAAGGGTAATGAAGTTGTTGGTACATCTGCTAATAATGTGGTGGAATGTAAAAGTTTCCTGGTAACGATGGTGTATATCTCAAGGTTATAATAAGGTTAGTCTGACTGAAAAGTCGAAGTTGACTTGCTGGAGCTGTGACAAAACTGGCTACTTTGAATAGGAGTCGCAAAGTTATTTTTGCTAATAAATGCCAAAGAATCTGACGCGGATACGTTGTTTAAACTTTTACTTTGGTTTCAAGAGTTTTTTGGGTACATAACTGGGGGTAACATGTGGTTGGATCATCATCTCGATTACTCATCATTCGAAGTGTCTTCAGAAATTTTTGAAGGGTTTGAACACAGATTGTAATCGTTAACATACATTTGATGTTCTAACACAGTTTTGAAGTCAAAATATGGCTTGTGTAAGATGTAAGGATCTAAGAGTGATGATTTTGGTCATATCTCAAGTTGAATTTTGAGATTTCAAAATCAGAATATGTAATTAAATTTTGAATGAGTATGGTTTTTTTGATTTCTATAAAAGAATGTATATTGTTGTGAAAGTAGGGAGTATAATGGATGATTTGCTGAATCAGATTTGAAGAATGTAACATATTAATTGTGAATTTATATATCTCTCGGGTATTACCTACCCGTTAAAAAAAAATTCACAATTAATATTTTGTACAAAAGAATTTTATTACAGTCTTTATGAAAATATATATGTTTATTTTCTTCATATGTAACATAGATTTAATGAGTTAATGTTAAATTAAACTCATTTGATTTACGGTTGAAACTAGAATTGAATAATCCCTAAAGGCTTTAAAAAGTACATAACTTTTACGCAGTATTTCTTTAATGACATTGAAATTATGAATCAATACTTCGTTATTTGTTGATGTATGATGTTCGCTTCGTGGAATTCTTGTGAATTTCGCAAAGTACGAATGATGTTATTTGAAAAGTTTCGGGTACATCGATGATGAAAGTGTAAAATCAAATATATACTTGATTTATTATGAATTGGAATTTGTTGAATTGCGACAGAGATTGTAGTTAACGTTGGTTAAGTTGCGGCCGAAGGACGTACATTATTGCATATTGGTAATATGAATTAACCGAGTAGTTAAGATTCACACACAATAGCTTAGCACGGAAAGATTTATTTCAATATATATATATATATATATATATATATATATATATATATATATATATATAATATACATATAATTTCTTCAGAGGGAATGAGTTAATTCTTCATAACTCGTTGATACAATATACACATTATTGATTCGTAATGATGTCCACAGCGATTCTTGAACTGACGGAGTTTGTGATGTTATCTGTGTTGTTGATTCGGATGTTGACTGTACTGACGATGCTGGTAACGCTGACGGTACTGTTGATGTTGTTGGTAAAGCAAGTTTAGCTTGTTAATCACACACCATTTTTGTCAGGGTTTCTACTCTTCCTTCTATCATTTTGGTTCGCTTAACTGATTTATGGTTAGGGCTAGATTAGATTATCTCTAAGACTTTAGAGATTACATAATCGCCGCGGAATGTTTCTCTAATGAAGTTATGAATTAATACTTCATCAGTTATTGTTGTTGGTACTCCTTGGTATCTATGGTGCGTATGACGTTGATGCTCGTGGGACAGATTGTGAAGTTGAGGTTTACGACGCGGTTGTGGTTGGAGGTGGTAATGGTACTGTTGGCGTTGATGATGGTGGTACTGGTTATGCTGCTGATGCTACTGCTGGTGTTTGTAATTTCTGCACCATATTCTCCAAAGCCACTACCCGAGCGCGAATCTCGTTGACTTCTTCTATTACACCGGGGTGATTGTCGGTTCGGACGAGCGGATAAATAAAATCTAAAATTTGATGTAATATATAATCGTGACGAGATACTCTGGAAATGAGCGAGAAAATGGTGTTTCGGACAGGTTCGCCGGTAAGTGCTTCAGGTTCTTCGTCAAGAGGGCAATGTGGTGGATGGAAGGGATCACCTTCTTCTTGTCTCCAATGATTGAGGAGGCTACGAACCCATCCCCAATTCATCCAGAATAGGTGATGACTGATTGGTTGATCTATTCCGGTCACACTGCTTTCGGAGCTTGAATAGGATTCCATTTCGGAATCTGAGTGACTTGAACTGATGACGAATTCCATTTCGTACGATTGGATAAAGAATTTTTTTTTCGATATAAAATGATTTTGGCTAACGGATGGTATTCTAATTACATATAATATATATATATATATATATATATATATATATATATATATATATATATATATATATATATATATATATATATATATAGAGATCAAAAGATTTCGTAGATTACGGAGGACTTTACGGGATATGTCAGGCAAAGTTTAAAGTAACAGATACGATAAGATATGATTTAGCAGATATGCTAAAATATGAATTTTTGTCTATACACTATTCATGCAATCAATGCAGCAAGACGTGTCTTAGACTAAAAATGATAAGCATGTAATTTCCTGAGGATGATAAGTAGTTAATTTTCGACACAAAATGATAAGCAAAACTTTTGACATGCAGACACGGTCGAAGTCCAGACTCACTAATGCATCCTATTGACTTATCAGTTAGACACACTAATGCAGACCTGGTTCGCTAAGACCACCGCTCTGATACCAACTGAAAGGACCCGTTCATATACATTATAAACGATTCGAAATTACAAGAGTACAAGATTAAAAACGTAAAGTACAAGATATTAAATTGTACGCAAGGACGTTCGAAAATCCGGAACCGGGACCAGAGTCAACTCTTAACGCTCGACGCAACGGACTAAAAATTACAAGTTAACTAGGCATATAAATATAATATAATATATAATTAATTATATTAATTATATATATATTATATATATATTATAAAGCCGTCGGCAGAGAAAGACTCCAAGGGTGTGAGCTGTAAATTCATTCTCCGCGACTCGCGGAGTTTGAAGAGGATTTTGCCTCGAGTCGCGGAGCCCCAAAAATCGAAAATCCCTATAAAGCCAACCGAATTCTGATCACAATTTATAATCTTTTTCTTCTCTTATCATACGTAAACGATATATATATATATAATTTATATTTTAATTTTAATTATAATTCTAATAATAAGGGTATGTTAGCAAATATTGTAAGGGTGTAAGTCGAAATTCTGTCCGTGTAACGCTACGCTATTTTTAATCATTGTAAGTTATGTTCAACCTTTTTATATTAATGTCTCGTAGCTAAGTTATTATTATGCTTATTTAAAACGAAGTAATCATGATGTTGGGCTAATTACTAAAATTGGGTAATTGGGCTTTGTACCATAATTGGGGTTTGGACAAAAGAACGACACTTGTGAAAATTAGACTATGGGCTATTAATGGGCTTTATATTTGTTTAACTAAATGATAGTTTGTTAATGTTAATATAAAGATTTACAATTGGGCGTCCCTATAAATTACCATATACACTCAATCGGACACGATGGGCGGGGTATTTATATGTACGAATAATCGTTCATTTAACCGGACACGGGAATGGATTAATAGCCACTAGAATAATTAAAACAGGGGTGAAATTACATTCAAGGGTAATTGGTGTAATTGTTAACAAAGTAGTAAAACCTTGGTTTACACGCAGTCGATAACCTGGTGTATTCATTAAACAAAGTATTAAAACCTTGTTACAATTCGAATCCCCAATTAGTTGGAATATTTAACTTCGGGTATAATAATAATTTGACGAGGACACTCGCACTTTATATTTATGACTGATGGACTGTTATGGACAAAAACCAGACGGACATATTAAATAATCCAGGACAAAGGACAATTAACCCATGGGCATAAAACTAAAATCAACATGTCAAACATCATGATTACGGAAGTTTAAATAAGCATAATTCTTTTATTTCATATTTAATTTCCTTTATTTTATATTTAATTGCACTTCTAATTATCGCACTTTTATTTATTGTTATTTAATCGCACTTTTAATTATCGTACTTTTTAATTATCGCAAGTTTATTTTATCGCACTTTTATTATTCGCAATTTCATTATCGTTATTTACTTTACGCTTTAAATTAAGTCTTTTATTTATTTAATATTTTACATTAGGTTTTAACTGCGACTAAAGTTTTAAAATCGACAAACCGGTCATTAAACGGTAAAAAAAAACCCCCTTTATAATAATAATATTACTTATATATATGTTTGTATTTTTATAAAAGTAAACTAATATAGCGTTACGCTTTGTTTAAAGATTTCCCTGTGGAACGAACCGGACTTACTAAAAATTACACTACTGTACGATTAGGTACACTGCCTATAAGTGTTGTAGCAAGGTTTAAGTATATCCATTCTATAAATAAATAAATATCTTGTGTAAAATTGTATCGTATTTAATAGTATTTTCCTAGTAAAATATAAACTATTTCGTATACCTTAGCTTTAACATCAAGTATTTTTGGCGCCGCTGCCGGGGACACTCTTAAACGCCGGAAGCGCAACGCTAATATATAAAATAAAATAAAAAGATTTTTAGTTAACTTTTATTAAAATTAGTTTTTGTAAAAATACGTTTTAATTATTCAAAAATATAAAAAGAAAAACAAAAATATAAGCATTTTTAAGATTTTGTTAAATATTTAAGTTTTATAAGTTTCTTTATTTTTATTTTAGTTTATAAAAATATAAGTTTTATTAACTATCTTTTATTTATAGAAAAAAATTAAAAACAGAAAAAAAAAATAAATAAAGAAAAAACGCGTCGAATTTAAAGCTGTCATCTGAATTCTGGAACCCCGCGACTCGCGGGGTTTGATGCAATAAATACCGCGACTCGCGGAGGGTACCTGACACACGAACAGAAGCCCTAATTCAGCATTTATTACGGTAATTATTAATTAATTATTATTAAACCCTAATTATTATTATTATTATTATAATTAATTTTACTTTAACTTTTACTTTTTATTTAATTTATGTATTTAGTATTAATAAGTTTAATTAAATTGTAAAATTAGTAGTTTTATTAAATAAATAATATAAAAATAATATTTTTATAAAAATTGTACTTTTTACAACTTTTTATATATTTTTATATTTTGTCCCTTTTTAATCGTTGTAGCATAACTTTTGTATTTTTAGCTCATATTTAATTTTAAACTTAGTTTTTGCTATAGTTATTTTTACTCCTAGATTTTTAGGCTTTGCCGTAGAATTCCTTAAGTGCTTTTTCTTTAGACTAAGATTTAGGTGCTTTAGAATTTTGCGACGCCTTTTTAAGTTTTAGTTTCTTTTTAAGTTATTTCCATTTGGGATTTAGTTTTTCCTGTAAGCTTTAATATTTTTAGACCTTTTACTATGTATCAATTATCATTCCAATTAGTAATTTCAATTTGCGATTATAATTTTAAGTTAGTTGTAGTAATAAGGTTAGGTTAGTCAAGTATTTTTAAGTTTTTATAAGTTTCTTTTATTTTTCCGTCACCTTTTATTTTTTTCAACCATTTTTCTTTTTCGACCTTTTGCGACGAACTCTTTTTCTCTCTTATTTCTCGCCATTCTAGTTTTTAGGACTTAGAATTTTTTCTACTTCTTATCTAAATTTCTTAAAATTACGAAAATTTATTTTAAGTGGTTAAATTAATAGACATCAAAATTTTCTGGTTCGTAGTAATAGTTGGATTTGTACGTGGACCGGGTTATTGGAGCCAAACAGTCCTCAATTATATTGAGACCAAACGAATCCTGCCCCTCTGCTGCATCTTTTGGCTATTCGAAACGTGGGCAAAATCAGAAAAGTCTATTGATTGGATAACTTATTATAATTTTTCTTTCCTTTTTAAAAACTAATAGGATATTCAGTGAATGCACCGAGCAAGACGTTCACCACATTTTGTACGTTCACCACCTGTAACTAGATCAAGACATTTAGCAAATATAACCGCCGTTGATTTTTCTTTAGAATCGTCATCCAGTCGACCAAGTACTTCAGTTCAAATTTCCGATAATCCATTTTTTGAACCCAACCTCACAATTGAGAATCCAGAGAATATTCAGGAACGGTTCGTAGATCCTGAACCATTAAACTTTCCTCCGGAGCCACCAATCATTCAAACAGAGATTGTTGAGGAACGAACCATTAAATCAGAATCATCTAGTGATACCGATTCAACAAATTCAATTATGGAGAATCTGGAACCTCTAAGTATGGAAGACTGAATGAGAGCTAAACGCACTGGCCAAGGTCACGCAATTACTCATCCAGACATTAATGCACCAGATTATGAAATCAAAGGACAAATTCTACACATGGTGACTAATCAATGCCAATTTAGTGGTGCGCCTACGGAAGATCCAAATGAACATCTACGTACCTTTAATAGGATCTGCACACTATTTAAAATCCGAGAAGTGGAGGATGAACAGATATATCTCATGTTATTTCCCTGGACTTTAAAGGGAGAAGCCAAAGATTGGTTGGAATCGTTACCTGAAGGGGCGATTGATACATGGGATGTTTTAGTTGACAAATTTCTTAAACAATTCTTTCCTGCATCTAAAGCCGTAAGACTTCAAGCAGAAATTGTTACGTTCACACAGAAACCAAATGAAACTCTATATGAGGCGTGGACAAGATATGGAAAGTTGTTAAGAGGATGTCCGCAACATGGTTTAGACACCTGTCAAATAGTACAAATATTCTACCAAGGATGCGACATCACTACAAGAAAAGACATAGATATAGCAGCTGGTGGTTCTATTATGAAGAAAACCGAAACTGATGCTTACAAAATTATTGATAACACTGCTTCCCACTCACATGAGTGGCACCAAAAAAAAGATATCATTAGATCATCTAAAGCAGCTAGAGCCGATTCTAGTCATGACTTAGATTCCATTTCCGCAAAGATAGATGCTGTAGAGAGACGAATGGAAAAGATGACTAAGGATATTCACTCAATACGAATTAGTTGTGAGCAGTGTGGAGGACCACATTTGACAAAAGATTGTCTCAGTATTGAATTAACAATGGAACAAAGAGAGAATATTTCATACATAAACCAAAGGCCTGGAAATAATTATCAGAATAATTATCAACCGCCAAGACCGATTTACAATCAAAACCAGAATTATAACCGAAATATTCCATACAACAACCAACAAGGTCCTAGCAATCAACAAGTATCCAATAATACTTATAATCAGCAAAGACCTAATTTTCAAAACAAACCACCACAACAAACCGATGATAAAAAGCCGAATTTAGAAGATATGATGACGAAGCTAGTTGAAACTCAAACGCAGTTTTTCACATCTCAAAAACAAACTAATGAACAAAATGCTCAAGCATTTAGAAATCAACAAGCTTCTATTCAAAATCTGGAACAAGAAGTGAGTAACCTAGCAAGGTTAATAGGTGAAAGAAAACCGGGAAGTCTACCTAGTGATACAAATGCTAACCCCCGGAATGAAACAGCTAAAGCTATTACCACAAGAAGTGGTACAACACTTAAACCACCTGAAATACCTGTAACTTCTGATGAAACTATTCCTACTCCACAAGAACCACAACCTGATCAAGATAAGGAAAAAGAACCGGTAGTTGAAAAAGTTAATGAAGATAACACAGTTAAGGATAAACCTTATGTTAAACCATACCAACCACCACTTCCTTACCCGAGTAAAATGAAGAAAGAAAAACTTGAAGCCGAGCAATCCAAATTCTTGGATATGTTTAAACAGATAAATGTAAATCTTCCTTTCATTGATGTGATTTCAGGAATGCCAAGATATGCTAAATTCTTGAAAGATCTAATCTCAAATAGAAAGAAAATGGAAGAACTCTCGGCTGTTACTATGAATGCTAATTGTTCAGCAGTGCTGTTGAATAAGATACCAGAAAAACTATCTGATCCAGGAAGTTTCACAATTCCATGTTTTCTGGGTAGTCTTAGTTCAATAGAAGCATTGGCAGACTTAGGTGCTAGTATAAATCTAATGCCGTATTCACTATACACTAAACTAGACCTTGGAGAATTGAAACCAACAAGAATAAGCATACAACTAGCCGATAGATCAATAAAATATCCTAGAGGGATAATGGAGAACATGCTAGTTAAAGTTGGTACTTTAGTATTTCCAGTAGATTTTGTTGTTTTGGACATGGAAGAAGATTCTCAAGTTCCTCTCATATTAGGAAGACCATTCTTAAACACGGCTAAAGCAATGATAGACGTGTTCGGTAAGAAATTGACCCTAAGTATATAGGATGAGAGTGTTACCTTTTCAGTTGATAGAGCAATGCAACAACCACAATCTGCAGATGATACATGTTATTATATTCAAACTATAGATGCACATGCAGAATTATTAGAAGAATTTCCAGAATTACAAGGAACAGGAGAATGTTCTTTAGGAGAAGGTAATGAACCAATTGATGAAGCTGAAATGTTAGCTACACTTATAGCTAATGGATATGAACCAACAACAGAAGAAATTCAAATGCTAAAAGAAGAAGACAGATATCGATATAAATCATCGATAGAAGAACCTCCGAAATTAGAGTTAAAGCCACTTCCAAACCATTTGGAATACGCTTATTTACATGGTGAATCTGAATTACCTGTAATAATATCGTCTTCTCTTACTGAAAATGAGAAATCACAACTCATTTCTGTGTTGAAAGCTCATAAACCAGTCATTGCATGGAAGATTCATGATATTAAAGGAATAAGTCCTTCGTATTGCACACATAAAATCCTTATGGAAGAAGGTCATAAAACGTATGTGCAACGCCAATGAAGACTAAATCCTAATATGCAAGATGTAGTTAAGAAAGAGATTATTAAACTGCTAGATGCAGGTTTGATATATCCAATCTCTGATAGTCCATGGGTAAGCCCAGTTCAATGCGTACCTAAGAAGGGTGGCATGACTGTCATTACAAATGAAAAAAATGAGCTTATTCCTACTAGGACTATAACAGGATGGCGTGTATGTATTGATTATAGAAAATTAAATGACGCCACCAGAAAAGATCACTTTCCCTTACCTTTCATAGATCAAATGTTGGAAAGATTAGCCGGAAATAGTTACTATTGTTTTCTAGATGGATTTTCCGGATATTTTCAAATTCCAATAGCACCCGAAGACCAAGAGAAAACCACATTTACGTGCCCTTATGGTACTTTTGCTTACAAATGCATGCCATTTGGACTTTGTAACGCCCCTGCAACCTTTCAAAGGTGTATGATGGCGATTTTTCACGACATGATAGAAGAATGCATGGAAGTATTCATGGATGACTTTTCAATCTTCGGTGATACATTTAAATCATGTCTAGTTAATCTGGAACGAATGCTAATTAGATGCGAAAAATCAAATCTAGTACTTAATTGGGAGAAATGCCATTTCATGGTTAAAGAAGGCATCGTTCTTGGACATAAAATTTCAAAAGAAGGAATTGAAGTGGATAGAGCTAAAGTAGATGTAATTGCTAAACTTCCACATCCCACCAATGTTAGAGGAGTTAGGAGTTTTCTAGGGCATGCCGGTTTTTACCGACGTTTTATAAAAGATTTTTCTAAAATTGCCACTCCTATGAATAAACTCCTAGAAAAGGATGCGCCATTCATCTTTTCAGATGAGTGTATCAAATCTTTTAATATTCTTAAAGAGAAACTCACTAATACGCCGATCATGATAACACCAAATTGGAATCTACCATTTGAACTAATGTGCGATGCAAGTGATTTTGCAATGGGAGCCGTTTTAGGACAAAGGATTGAAAAACGATTTCAACCTATATATTATGCTAGTAAGACATTACAAGGAGCACAAACAAACTATACAACTACTGAAAAAGAACTCCTTGCTATTGTCTTTGCTTTTGACAAATTTCGATCATATCTCGTTCTAGCAAAAACGGTGGTCTATACCGACCATTCTGCTCTTAGATACCTATTTTCAAAACAAGATGCTAAACCAAGATTAATCCGTTGGATCTTACTCTTACAAGAGTTTGATATTGAAATCCGAGATAAAAGAGGAGCAGAAAATCTCGCCGCTGATCATCTTTCTCGTCTTGAAAATCCCGAATTAGAAGTTCTAAATGAATCAGCCATACAAGACAACTTTCCTGATGAATATCTATTGAAGATAGATTATAAAGAAATCCCATGGTTTGCAGACTATGCAAACTACTTAGTTTGTGGATTCCTTGAAAAAGGATTATCGTACCAAAGACGAAAGAAATTCTTCAGTGATATAAAACACTATTTCTGGGAAGATCCACATCTGTTTAAAAGTTGTCCCGATGGAATAATACGCCGATGTGTATTTGGAGATGAAGCTAGTAAAATTTTAAACCATTGTCACACAGGACCAACAGGAGGGCATTATGGGCCTCAACTAACAGCAAGAAAAGTTTATGAAGCTGGATTCTATTGGCCTACAATTTACAAAGACGCACACCTTCTTTGCAAATCCTGTGATGCATGTCAAAGGGCCGGAAAAATAAGTCAACGTGATGAAATGCCACAAAATGTCATCCAAGTATGTGAAGTATTTGACATTTGGGGTATTGACTTTATGGGTCCATTTCCAAAATCTCATAATAATCTATATATACTCGTAGCCATTGATTATGTATCTAAATGGGCGGAAGCACAAGCTCTCCCAACTAACGATGCACGAGTTGTAGTCAACTTTTTAAAACGTCTTTTTGCAAGGTTTGGAACACCGAAAGCTTTAATAAGTGATCGGGGTACTCATTTCTGTAATAATCAACTTGAGAAAGTTCTTAAAAGATATGGAGTAACTCATAAAATCTCCACCGCATATCATCCACAAACAAGTGGACAAGTTGAAAATACCAACCGAGCTTTAAAACGTATTCTAGAGAAAACCGTAGGATCAAATCCGAAGGAATGGTCCATTAAATTGGAGGATGCACTCTGGGCTTTTAGAACAGCCTACAAAACTCCAATTGGAACCACACCTTTTAGACTTGTTCATGGAAAAGCATGTCATCTTCCAGTAGAAATTGAACACAAAGCATTTTGGGCTTTGAAAACATGTAATCTTGATTTACATGAAGTTGGACGTCTACGATTAAGTCAACTAAACGAATTAGAAGAATTAAGACATAAAGCATACGAAAATTCGTTAATCTATAAGGAAAGAACAAAGAAATGGCATGATAAAAGAATCAGAAGTTCAAAAGAATTTAAAGAAGGAGACAGAGTTCTTCTTTTCAATTCACGATTCAAGCTATTTCCTGGAAAATTGAAATCAAGATGGTCTGGACCATTCATAGTCAAAAGAGTTTTCCCATACAGAACGATAGAATTAATAAATTCAAATGGGATTAAATTTAAAGTTAATGGTCACAGAGTTAAACATTACATACATGGTCCGATGGAAGTCGACAACGAAGTTAATCACAATTTCGACACCACAGCTAACTAAGTGTGGGGAGAATCAAGTCTTTAAAGGATAATATGTATTTCTGTTAGAGTTAGATTGTCTGTTTTCGTGTAGTTCTCGAAAATGGAACCCGAATGGTCTTTCCCTAGTAGACCCTAAAGAACTAGTCTTCTCCCCCCATTCTGAATTTTTTTTTTTTAGGTTTTTACAAAATGAAGACTGCCTGTGAACTAAACCATGGTCTAATGCTACACGCTTTGATCACTAAAAGAAATAATGACATACTACCGAGTGAAATAGTATCAGTAATCAGAGAAAGAATGGACGGAGTTAGAAAAGAATCCAGATGCGAAGATAATAAGTTTCAATTTGGTAAAGGAAAATCAAAATCCGCAGCGAAAAGAAGAGCACGACACTTAGAACGATGTCACAAATGCGGAAAATGGTCACATGGAGGTAAATGTTCCAATAATCAAACCTATTCAAATACCGAATTTGTTACTTTATGCAGAGACGGACCGTTCATATGTTTAGAAGAAAAGACACTGAATGCTCGAGGTTACGCCTATGTAGCCATGGAAAACCAATTAAACCGACTATCTTATGAATGAGATAGATCATATAACTAAGAAATCTATTTCACAGGTATGTCTGTACAGTTTTTATTTTTATTTTTATTTTTAACCTTTTGATAATAAACGCTAATTTGTTCGCTAAAAAGTATTAAATTGGTATTAAATAAAATTAGGTTTGGCGACCAAAATTATTGATATCATTCAAAAATTTATTACATCACTGCGAAATTTAACGTTTATTCTTAAGGTATAAATATCTTTAAACAATCAACCCAAAATATTTCAAAAATTCGTCATGAGTTAAATTAGGTCTTGGAACCGAAATTACTTTACCGAAAAGAGGGGCGCATATTTTTGATAATATTTGATTGATTAAAGTGGGATAAAAAGACAAAAAGATTTTTAATTTTATTTTTACCATGTTTTTTTTAAAAAATTAATATTTAAATCTTAAATTAATATTGAAAACTTTGTAAAAACAATATATTTAAAATTGTAAATATTTGAAAAATTAATATAAGTTTGGTGTGAATTTATAATATGAATTTTTAAATTAAGATTGGTGTGAATTTTTTTTTTTTTTTTAAATATGAATTTTTAATTTTATGCATTTTAAATTTTAAATTTGGTGTGAATTTTTAATTTTTAAAATATAAATTTTTAATTTTATGCATTTTAAGTTTGGTGTGAATTTTTAATATTAATTTTGAATTTTATATTTAAGTTGTGTGAATTTAAAAAAAAAAAAAAAAAAAACAAAAACAAAAATTTACTTTATCTCATTAAGTTAAGAATATGATTTTTAAAATTCGTCGTAAGTTGAAGACTAGGTCTTTGAACCGAAATTGCTTTACCCAAGGGAGGGACGAGAACTTTATTATCATTATTTTTAATCTTATTGATTTAAAGTATGCCAAAAACATTAAAAAACCCAAAAATCTTAGCTTTTAAAACAATCGCTACAAAAAGACAAATTTTAAAATTTTGTCGAAGGACGGACTAGGACATCGATCCGAAACGACCTCGTCCTAAATAACAAGGGAAACAAAATTTTAAAATTAAGTACTTAATTGTTTTAATAAGTTAATGATTATAAAAAAAAAACAAAAAAAAAAAAATACCAAACTCCGCGACTCGCGGAGTTTGGATGGTTAATCTCCGCGACTCGCGGAGGGACCAATTTACAGAAAAAAAATAAAACGTAAAAACACAGATCAGTGCACCACACAACTCAAACAACAGCAAAAAACACAGCGAATTCTGCACGCGAAAAACCCGAAAAACACCCCCAAAAATCCCAATTTTTAACCGTTAATCACCAAATTTTTTGCTAAAATCATGTTGAGAAGGATGCTATCTAAGAATTACTCAAGAAAAACGGTAAATTTCTACACCTAAACACCATTTAATTCGAAATTTGGTGTTCTTGAGTCATTTCTTTTTCAATTTGATTTTGATGCTTTTTAGTGTAATTAGACTTAAATTGTTTATGTATTATGCTTGTATAACCTAGATTGATGCTGTTTAACATGATTAGAAGCCTTAAACTTCAAATTTTGAATAATCTAGGGTTTGTGTTCTTGAGCAAATTTGGGGCTTTTTGATATAAACAGGTTATGGCCGATTTTTGTCATGAATTGTTGCTAAATTGAGTAGTGTAACATGTCTAGGTAGTTAAATGATCCAAACTTTGAGCCTAAACATGATTTTGAGAATTAAAGTGGACTTTTTCAAGTCTAAAATTCATGAACTTGATTTTTAAAAGATAATGCCATTTGAGACTTGTTTAATTGCTAGTAAAGATTATTTTGACATGTTATTTGAGTTGAATGCTTATGAACTTGGCGAACATTTTCGTATATGCTTATTTGAAAAAGTGTAGATTTGATAAAAATGTGAAAATGAGCTTAAGTTTGATATAAATTGATAATGTCATTGTAATTATTTTGATTGATGATTTTGATGACACTAATGCATATTTGGATGCACAAAAATTGTGTTTGATGTGTTTTGCAGAATGAAAGGGGTGAATCTTCATCCCAAGCCCGCAATGCTCCTGCTGAGAATTTGGAACAACAGGAGGTGGATAACTACTACAAGCAGGATATACCTCATCCAGTCATGACCTTTTCCGATATGCACTTGGAAGAGTTGCACCCGAACCTGAGATTTGACAGACTTTGGATAGATTATCCAAAATATCAACGGGGTTTGCATACTCTTCATTCTAAGGTTGTTGAGGTACCGAGGGTCATAGAATGGGGACCCTTAGAAGCTGTAGAATTGGCTGGGCCAATTAGGGAATTACTTGTACAGAGGTATGGTAATTCTTCTTTTAATGACTGGGTACATTTATTCACCATACGTAGACCTGTATATAAAGTATGGTGTGAAGAATTGTTATGTAGTATAGAGTTGAATGATCGGGTAGCTAGTTTAACCGATCGTTCTTTTATTAGATTTTTGTTAGGCGGTTCGATGCGCCACATGTCTTTACTGGACATGGCTCAGGCTTTACGTATATATACGCCTGAGGAGTTAGCGTCTGCCGATTGTAGAGGATTGATACTAAACGGTAGAAAGATAGATGAAAATTTTGATACACACGGTGTGTGGAGTCAAATGACAAGCCATCACCATTTCAAAGGGGGAAATTACTCTTATTTGGATATAGATAGAGCCGAATTAAGAGTGATACATAGGTTTTTAGCTAATTCGATTACACAAAGGGGTAAAAACAAGGAAAAAGTAAATGAACAGGATTTGTTTTACCATATGTGTATTCGAGACCCACAAAGCGCTGTAAGTATACCATATTGTGTGGGTTATTATTTATCAGCTATGGTTCGGGGGATGCGACCACATAGCATAATAGGAGGTGGTATTTTTATTACTTTGATTGGTGAATATCTCGGTGTGGATATAAGTCGGGGGGGATTATTACTAGAAGAGCCGGAACCCCGCGATACTATAGGTTTAAATGTATACCATGGTGCGAAAGTTTTGAAGAGGCGAAATAACACCGCAGTACGATACCATGGTAGACATCCACAGGTGGAGAGAAACCAGCAGCAAGGTAATGTAGGAGGGGGAATGAGATGCAAGAAATGCATAGGTTTATAGCTTCTCAGGAATACGAAAATGCTAGACAGAGAGCATTTGAAGATTGGCAAGTTCATCAGAACCAAATCATAGCTCATTGCCAACATATAGGTAGAAACTATATTCCTACACCGAAACCCATCTTCCCTCCTTGGTCTATAGAGATGCAGCCACCATATCCTACGTATGACCCTGCCGAAGCATTCTATAGCACCTATGGTTATGCCTGGAACCCCTATTGGTACCAATATCATCCTTAGTTTACTTATTATTATTTTTTTTTATTTTGTAATTTGTAATTATTGATACGTTTAATACTTTTGTTAATATTGTAATCATTTTTATAATTGTCTAACTTTTATTCTTAGATTTTAATAATTTTTGAATGTGGGGTAATATACCAAACTTCAAAAATATGTATATATGTTTGCAGTTTATCTTATGTACACAACAGGGTAAAACAACGCATTTTCAAAGACTGGCATTAAGTTCAGCAAAAGCAACTAATTTTGACGACAAGATGCAAAATATATGTGAAATAACAACAAGACGGAATGAACAAATGATGTGCACCATTTATCATTCAGCAAACAAACGCCAATATATTTGGAAACTTTGATAAAATTTAATCATTTTCACACAAATCACCCTCAATAATTTAAATTGTTACTGATTTCTTGCAAATGAGGGCATTGCAAGATCTTAAGTGTGGGAAGGGATTAAATTCTTTCGGATTTTAAAATTTTTTACTTTATACACTTGGTTACCATTAAAAATACTAGTAAAGCAGTAGTTGTATTAGAATCTAGTGCTCTCTGATAAAAAAGAACAGCCCTAGTCTTATATACTGACTACCCAATTCTAGTAAAATTTTTCAAAATTTTCAATTAAATGAATTCAAAATCATGTTTATACATATTTATGAACGATAAAACTAGGTTTTAACACCGAAATTATTGTTACCTCGGAAAGGACATAAATTAAGAAACAAACTAAAATGTCAAAATTCATTTAAAATGGAATAGAGGACGATAAAAAGGAAAATAAAAGCCAAGTGTGGGAAAATTTACCAAGTTATCTTAAACATATGTCACATATATCTGTAACAAATAACTGAAAATACTTTTGCTTTGGACTAAACTAAACTGTTTTACCCGATGAAAGAAAAGAAGAGATGGATCTACACGATGAATCAATTCCATCATTGAAAGGAAGTAAAGTCTTCCAAAAAAGACACGCGCTTCTTGATTTAGGTCATGAAGTTGTCGTCCAGACCAGCTGTAGGTTGACGAAAAATCTAGAAAAGTCATCACTAAAATCAGCAGGAAATCCACGGACCTCAGCATTAAACAGGGTCGCCAAGTGGTCAGATTTATCCTAACCATGAGAAGGATTTATCTCGTACAATGGGGGGGCACCATGCAAATTGGCTGGACAAGACTAATGAATCAGATCCCCAGAAAGAATAATCTCCTTAAAGATTAAAAATCAGCTTTTAAGACTGATATTACTCAATCCTAGAGATTGACCTTAAAGATTGAGAATTCAAACTCATGGAATTCAATGATATCTAAACTCGAGTTTGAACGAGAAAATATTTTGATCAAAATTATAAACCGATTTGTTTTCTGAAAACCCTATTTTCAATGCGTTCATTACCATTGAACGTAAAATCCTAGGAATTCACCTGGAATTCATTAGGTCACCTGAACTAAATCGGGTGTCAACCGTAAGAACGGTGGTTGCATAGCATGGTCAAAGACAGGACCTTGTGCCAGACCGAAAAATTATAAGGGTGAGCTTTACTATTGCTCCTACCAAGGATAGTAATTGCGTCCGACACGTTATAGACCATAATCAAAAACATGTCACGGGACATTGCCTTAACAGTTGCTTGTTCAACGCTTTCCTTTACAACCGGACGGTAGTTTGCCGAAAGGTAATATACGGAACAAGTAAACTGGACGTGTTGCTTTCCTAATACAAGGTTAGCAAGTGGGTGACACAAAACCATAAGTTTTGAGCTAAAATTTTCAAATCTGAAACCCACCAAACCCACAAAAATATTTTGCAAACACCGGTAAAGGGTTATTCCGGAAAACTTATCTAGGATAAAAACTAGATTTATTTTTCAAAAGATCAAATGTTTTCATAAAGATCCAATTTCCTTAATGGATCTAATTTTTTATAGTCATGTGGGACTGTAAACCATATCGTTACTACCATTGTTTATACCGCCATATAGAAATCACTGATGTACAAAGTGTGAAGAATAAAGAAGTGATTCTAGTATTTCAAGACAATATTGCTTGAGGACAAGCAACGCTCAAGTGTGGGAATATTTGATAATGCTAAAAACGAACATATATTTCATAGCATTATTCCTTAAGAAAGACAAGCTTTTAGTTGCAATTGTTCTATTTACAAGTGATATTCGTTTAAATAATAAAAGGTGAAGACAAAAGACAGATTCGACGAATTGAAGACGCAAACGACCAAAAAGCTCAAAAGAACAAAAGACAATCAAAGAGGTTCCAATTATTGATAAGAAACGTCTCGAAATTACAAGAGTACAAGATTAAAAACGTAAAGTACAAGATATTAAATTGTACGCAAGGACGTTCGAAAATCCGGAACCGGGACCAGAGTCAACTCTTAACGCTCGACGCAACGAACTAAAAATTACAAGTTAACTAGGCATATAAATATAATATAATATATAATTAATTATATTAATTATATATATATTATAAAACCGTCGGCAGAGAAAGACTCCAAGGGTGTGAGCTGTAAATTCATTCTCCGCGACTCGCGGAGTTTGAAGAGGATTTTGCCGCGAGTCGCGGAGCCCCAAAAATCGAAAATCCCTATAAAGCCAACCGAATTCTGATCACAATTTATAATCTTTTTCTTCTCTTATCATACGTAAACGATATATATATATATATAATTTATATTTTAATTTTAATTATAATTCTAATAATAAGGGTATGTTAGCAAATATTGTAAGGGTGTAAGTCGAAATTCTGTCCGTGTAACGCTACGCTATTTTTAATCATTGTAAGTTATGTTCAACCTTTTTATATTAATGTCTCGTAGCTAAGTTATTATTATGCTTATTTAAAACGAAGTAATCATGATGTTGGGCTAATTACTAAAATTGGGTAATTGGGCTTTGTACCATAATTGGGGTTTGGACAAAAGAACGACACTTGTGGAAATTAGACTATGGGCTATTAATGGGCTTTATATTTGTTTAACTAAATGATAGTTTGTTAATGTTAATATAAAGATTTACAATTGGGCGTCCCTATAAATTACCATATACACTCAATCGGACACGATGGGCGGGGTATTTATATGTACGAATAATCGTTCATTTAACCGGACACGGGAATGGATTAATAGCCACTAGAATAATTAAAACAGGGGTGAAATTACATTCAAGGGTAATTGGTGTAATTGTTAACAAAGTAGTAAAACCTTGGTTTACACGCAGTCGATAACCTGGTGTATTCATTAAACAAAGTATTAAAACCTTGTTACAATTCGAATCCCCAATTAGTTGGAATATTTAACTTCGGGTATAATAATAATTTGACGAGGACACTCGCACTTTATATTTATGACTGATGGACTGTTATGGACAAAAACCAGACGGACATATTAAATAATCCAGGACAAAGGACAATTAACCCATGGGCATAAAACTAAAATCAACATGTCAAACATCATGATTACAGAAGTTTAAATAAGCATAATTCTTTTATTTCATATTTAATTTCCTTTATTTTATATTTAATTGCACTTCTAATTATCGCACTTTTATTTATTGTTATTTAATCGCACTTTTAATTATCGTACTTTTTAATTATCGCAAGTTTATTTTATCGCACTTTTATTATTCGCAATTTCATTATCGTTATTTACTTTACGCTTTAAATTAAGTCTTTTATTTATTTAATATTTTACATTAGGTTTTAACTGCGACTAAAGTTTTAAAATCGACAAACCGGTCATTAAACGGTAAAAAAACCCCCTTTATAATAATAATATTACTTATATATATGTTTGTATTTTTATAAAAGTAAACTAATATAGCGTTACGCTTTGTTTAATGATTTCCCTGTGGAACGAACCGGACTTACTAAAAACTACACTAATGTACGATTAGGTACACTGCCTATAAGTGTTGTAGCAAGGTTTAAGTATATCCATTCTATAAATAAATAAATATCTTGTGTAAAATTGTATCGTATTTAATAGTATTTTCCTAGTAAAATATAAACTATTTCGTATACCTTAGCTTTAACATCAAATATCCCCATCATTCCGGGATCCTCCTTCGGACATGATATAAATTTTGAAGTACTAAAGCATCCGGTACTTTGGATGGGGCTTGTTGGGCCCGATAGATCTATCTTTAGAGTTCGCGTCAATTAGGGTGTCTGTTCCCTAATTCTTAGATTACCAGACTTAATAAAAAGGGCATATTCGACTCCGATAATTCAACCATATAATGTAGTTTCGATTACTTGTGTCTATAACATAAAACAGTTATAAAAACAGCGCATGTATTCTCAGTCCCAAAATATATATTGCGAAAGCATTTAAAAAGGGAATAATGAAACTCACGTATCAATATTGAGATTCAATATTGCAGGAAAGGTACGTAGACGCAACGGAAATGATAAACACTATATTGACCTCACGAGCATACCCATGTACCATACTCAATCACCTCCATAGCTATAACCCATAATTTCCTTAATCCTATCGTACTCGAAAAATAATTTCGAAACCACTCGGACAGCACTCCGTCGTAATATTTTATGTATAATACGGAGTAAATATATATATGTAAATCGATTGAGAGAGTTTAGAGAAAAATATTTTCAAGTTTCTATGAAATAATGAAACCTATTGAATTCTATTTATAATAGATTTTTAAATTATTAAAGTTAATTATTAAAGTATGAATTATTAAAGTATGAATTATTAAAGTGAATTATTAAAGTATGAATTATTAAAGTGAATTATTAAAGTATGAATTATTAAAGTGAATTATTAAAGTTAAAGTAAAGTAAAAATAAAGTAAAGGTAAAGTTTAAGTATAGTAAAAGTATAAAACTATGTACGTATAATACGCGTATAAATATATATAATATTAATTTAAATCGTCATATATATTTAATAAAATAAAATATAAATATCGTTATCTTTATCATACTAGTTAAGTAATGAGTTGTCAAAAGTGGTTCTAGATATTTATAAAAGTTATATACGTTTTAATAATAGAGTTCTTTTTAAACTGAAAACGTTTTTGTACGTTTGAAATTAAATAGATCAATCGAGTCTTTATGAGATTCAATCTTCCACTATCCTTTGTCTAGTTCTCAATGATTGACAATTTGTTCTTATTTATAAATCACTTTACCATTTTCTGAATATTGTTAAAATGGAAAGATTTCTCAAATCAACGTGGGCCTTTCAACAGAGACTTGTAATCATAATTCAATATATCTGATAATTCAATCATTTGATCTTATCTTCTAATTCCATTGATAAATATTTTGAAACAGATACAATCATATAAAGTATTTAATCTAATATTTTGTTTACGTTTCAAGTTATAATATATATACACATATACATATATAATCATATTCGTTTAATGGTTCGTGAATCGGTGGAACTTGGTTGAGGTTGAATGAATGTATGAACATAGTTTAAAATTCTTGAAATTTAACTTAACAAATATTGCTTATCGTGTCGGAAACATATAAAGATTAAAGTTTAAATTTGGTTGGAAATTTCCGGGTTGTCACGGTAGTTGGTGGGTTTGGTTCTAGAACAAGAACAGAAGTGGAACAATATATCATAACAAATAGCATGCGGTTAATATGTGGTTGATGAGTGTTCGGTAATGATCTCATGGTGGTTATCATCGATATTGATTAAATGGGTGACGATTGGATATGGTGATAATGATATAATGAAGGTGGTTTTGATGTGGGTTTGATTCGATAATGACAATAGTCACCGATGGTTTTGAAGGTTAGGGTGGTCGATGGTATATTGGTGGTGATCCAGTAATATATTCTTGATCATAACCGAAAGGCTCAAGGTGATGGTTCGTCTAGTAGGGTGAAAGATTGTGATTACTTGGTTTGAGGCTTCTCTGTATGAACTCTATTTCTCTCATCTATAAATCACCATATATGTATGTACATATATAATATTATATGAGGATGGTGATTAAAAGTGAAAACACTGTAGCTCAAATTTGCATATTCACGGATCTAGATACTATATAACTCTACCGACACTTAATTTGCGAATATTATATCTTACCCCGTTGGTAATTAGTGGTGGACAAAAGTATTCGAAAAATCCCCAAATTTTTATTGTAATTATATTTATTTATTTTGGTCATTATGGTATAAAATTCGATCATTAATTTATTAAAAAAATTACATCAACTGTCCCTCTCAATTATGGGTAAAATATAAAAAGTGCTAAAATTTAATAACTAAATCCTAAATACATTTTTAGTAAGCCTAAAATTTATAGAACTCATTTTTGGATCATCGTTTATTTTAAAATCATATAAGTTCGAATTAAACTTCTCTAAATAATAATCGAAACGTCCAACGAGTATTACAATCATTAAATAATTATATTTAATATACTTTATACATATATTTATATTTATTTTTATATGTATACACATTTATTAACAAATAATGGTTCGTGAATCGTCGAGACTGGTCGAAGGTCAATTGAATATATGAAACAATTCAAATTTTTTTTTTTGAGACTTCAATATTACAGACTTTGCTTATCGTGTCGGGAACATATAAAGATTAAGTTTAAATTTGGTTAGAAATTTCCGGGTCATCACAGTACCTACCCCTTAAAGAAATTTTGTCCCGAAATTTGATTGAAGTCGACATGGCTAATAATAAAAATGTTTTCATGACGAATATGAGTTGATAAATAGAGTTTTATCATTATTAGTTAATATAGATAAAACAATTCGATTATGTGAAGCGTACGAGTGAAGCTATCACAAAAGGTTGAGATAGGGATTTAACTTTTGACGTAGTCACGTTGGATTTTCGAAATTCAAGGAATTTAGAGAAAATCTTCGTAAATAGATTTGGTTCTTCGCTAATTAAGGAAATTAGAATCTCTATAATTAAATACGGTGAGCTGCCTCGATTGTTACGTCTGATTTTTCCTTTATAAATTAAACTCATCCGTTCCATTATTCTCACCATTCCTATACTTTCTTTCTTAGTTCATACATCCCAAAAGATTGTGAAAATGCTTAATCCGGTTCTAATCCTTGATATTTTCCTAATTATTATTTCTGTCATCCTTCTTTTCAATCTTCCACTATAAAAATCTGTTTACCTATACTATTACCTTGGGGTGATACTATTCTTAATTCTACCGTGTCTATATATTACTATTCGTATTAATATCTACGGTTTGTAACCTACGTGTTGTTATTGGGCTTTATATTTTCTCTTATATTTTGGAGCTCTTTGCCTTTTTATTCTCTTCTCGACTTGTAGTGGAGTTTCGAATAAACTTAATGTTCTAAACAAGAAAGAACGTAATAGCACGATTTGATTTGTCAAATTACCAGAATCACTGAGAATAGAACTATCAAGAATATATTTTCTTGATATGTTCAGAAGTTAATCAGAATAAAAGAGTTATATAACATGGCACATGATGACGTTATGGTCTGTGAATCATCACGTTTGTGTCTGTTCCCTAATTCTTAGGCTACCAAGCTAAAAGGGGTGATATTCGATTCGATAATCCAACCATATAATGTAGTTTTGATTACTTATGTCTATTTCGTAAAACATTTATAAAAGCAGCGCATGTATTCTCAGTCCCAAAAATATATATTGAAAAAGCATTTAAAAAGGGAGCAAATGAAACTCACAGTAATGTATTTTGTAGTAAAAATACATATGACGACATTGAACAAGTATAGGGTTAGCCTTGGATTCACGAACCTATATCATTTGTATATATATTAAAATGTATAATCGTAATTGGACAAATTTAAATATTATTATTAGTGATATCGTTTTTTTTATATCAATAATTTATATTCATTTTATAATGTAAAAATATTAATTTTTGTTATGTTATATAATATATATATATATATATATATATATATATATATATATATATTAATTTATTGGTTAAATATTAATTTTCGTTATGTTATACGTATTAAATATATTTTTAATATGTATATATATCATTTATATATTATTAATAGTAGTTATAATAATATCAAAATAATATTAATAGTGGAAAAAAATGATAATAATTATATTACTTATTATTATTAGTAAAGATAATAATGTTAATAATTCTACTAATGATAATATTAATGATATTAATAATATATGTAAAATGTTAATTATAATGTTATTGGTAGTAATTATAATGATACTTAATAATTTTTTTTATAATAATAATGATCATGCTAGTTTTTAAATAAAATTTTAGGTTTTAAAATGATAATACCTTTAGTAATAATGATAATAATAATAATACTTTATAATAAGAAATTACTACTAATCATAATCATATCAACAATATTAATAATGATAATACTAGTACCCATGTTAATGATAACAATAATAATTCTATACATTTTAAAATGATACTAATAATTATGATACTTGTAACTGTGATAATAATAATAATAATTATAATTCCAATATTAATTACAATACAAGTAATAATAATACAGTAATAATAGTACTAATAACAATAATATTAATAATGATAATACTAATAATTTTTAAGTGTTAATACTAGTAATAACAATAACAATAATAATAATAACAATAACAATAACAATAACAATAACAATAACAATAACAGTGAGAAGACTACCTCACAAAGAGTTCCAAAAAAAATAATTATAGTTGCCCACACCCGGGCTCGAACTTGAGACCTCCCACTTAACACTCATACCCTTAACCACTACACCACTTAATATTTTATGTGTTTATAATTTAACCCATCACAGTCAGTCCTTCTTCTTCAATAACCCAATTTACGACCCAATTAGCAAAAACATAAATGAAGCCCAAGTTAAATTCTCAAAGCCCACTTAATAAACCTTAATCTTCGGCCCAAGTATCAAATTCAGATACTCACGACCCAAACTGAGGAAGACTCTCGACCCACAGGAAAATTAAATCATAGTCCCAAGTCACAAATGTTATTTGATAAACCCTTTTTAAACGGCCCAAGCTAGTTTCATAAATAGAAAAAGAAACAAAGAAAACATGGTGGCCAGCAATAACTTTTGTCACTCGATTTTTTTTTTTTTTTAACAAGTGGTGTTATTGTATTAGAATTGTCGGCCACTAATGCAATATAAAATATGCATTAACATTTATTTATTAATCCAACATGTAAGAATAGTAACTATATTCGAAGACTTGTAAACCGAACATGAGGTGTTTGATTTTTAGTAACTTTCGTGGTGTATGGTGATCGAAACCAACTGCAGTAAACAGTAGTATGTTAACAACGAATGGCAGCTGTCGAAAGTAATTGTAGGTTGTCATGGTTTTGATCAGAATAGTAAATAGATAGATGGTGTGGTTCGTTATGTTCTTGAGTGGCGATTGTATGATGAGGTTTTGGTTGTAGATGGTATTCGAAATAAGGAGATGGTGATCGAATAGTTTGAAGGAGATTAAGTGGTGTGTTCTTGAAGATTGATGGTGGTTATGTCGACGGTGAAGGTTCCCGGTGGTTCAAGGTGGTGTAATGGTGGAAGTGGAAAGTGATGGTGGGTGTCTTTAAGAACGGCAATTACGAGCAGTGTAGTTAGAGGGTTTGGTTCTGGAACAAGAACAGAAGTGGAACAATATATCATAACAAATAGCATGCAGTTAATATGTGGTTGATGAGTGTTCGGTAATGATCTCATGGTGGTTATCATCGATATTGATTAAATGGGTGACGGTTGGATATGGTGATAATGATATAATGAAGGTGGTTTTGATGTGGGTTTGATTCGATAACGACAATAGTCACCGATGGTTTTGAAGGTTAGGGTGGTCGATGGTATATTGGTGATGATCCGGTAATATATTCTTGATCATAACCGAAAGGCTCAAGGTGATGGTTCGTCTAGTAGGGTGAAAGATTGTGATTACTTGGTTTGAGGCTTCTCTGTACGAACTCTATTTCTCTCATCTATATATCACCATATATGTATGTACATATATAATATTATATGAGGATGGTGATTAAAAGTGAAAACACTGTAGCTCATATTTGCATATTCACGGATCTAGATACTATATAACTCTACCGACACTTAATTTGCGAATATTATATCTTACCCCGTTGGTAATTAGTGGTGGACAAAAGTATTCGAAAAATCCTCAAATTTTTGTAGTAATTATATTTATTTATTTTGGTCATTATGGTATAAAATTCGATCATTAATTTATTAAAAAAAATTACATCAACTGTCCCTCTCAATTATGGGTAAAATATAAAAAGTGCTAAAATTTAATAACTAAATCCTAAATACATTTTTAGTAAGCCTAAAATTTATAGAACTCATTTTCGGATCACCGTTTATTTTAAAATCATATAATTTCGAATTAAACTTCTCTAAATAATAATCGAAACGTCCAACGAGTATTACAATCATTAAATAATTATCTTTAATATACTTTATACATATATTTATATTTATTTTTATATGTATACACATTTATTAACAAATAATGGTTCGTGAATCGTCGAGACTGGTCTGTAAGAACCAGTTTTCCTCTGTTGTTTGGGACGCCGTCCAAAAGGATGGGACGCCGTCCCAGTCTGAAGGGCTGGACGCCGTCCAGACTCTTTGGACGCCGTCCAAATGGTCTGGCGGGCCAGCTGACTTGTTTTAGATATTTAAATGGGTATTTTGGTCTTTTCATTGGTTGAACGAATTTAAGGCCACTAGATCAGATTGGAGTAAGTCATTTACTCTATTTACAATCACCAAACCTCTTCCACTTAAATTCTAGAGAGAGGGAGAGTGATTCAAGTGTGAGAAAGCTCAAATCGGAGTGGAAGAAGCTTGTTTCGGGTTAAAGCTCGAGCATTAAAGTTGTTCATCTCCTCACTAGCTACATTTTGATTGTAGTGGTAAGTCTTAACCTTGATTTTCCTTACTATTAATTGTTTAAGGGTTAGGGTTTGGGTTAGTGATGTGTATAAAACTCATTTGCTAGTGATTTGAGGGTTTTTGGGTAAGTTTGGGTCATGAGGACTCAAAGATGACTAACCTAAGGTTTTGAAATGCTAAATGGGTTTATGAGTCTTAAATTAGTTAGTTGACTATTAGTACACCTAGATGTTATGTAATTGGGTGTTATTTGGGTATGTGATGACCCAAATGGGTGTGTAAACCTCGAAATGGGTAAAACGGGTCCTTGATGACCTAAATTGTCTTGCTAGTATGTGTAATGACCCGCACTTTTTCGATCGTTCTATACTTATAAGATTAATATTTATATAAATTAAACCTTACCAACATGATAAGCAATCCAAATTGTTGAGATTTATGTTTCCGAAAAGAGTTTTACACAACGTTTGACCGTCTAGTTTGACCGATGATATCACGAACTATACAATATATGATAATTATACGTTTGTGTATATATATGTATATATACATATTTAACATGATTAATGAATGTTTTAATATCTCATTTTGTATTAATAACAATAAGTTATAAGTATATTTTGAAACTACTAACTTAAGTTTTCAAAACGATAACCATACGTAACGTTATTTGACATAAATACTTATGACTTATAATGTTTATACATATATCGTATAAGTAATGTATTTAATCACTTTTAAGAACTTAAATACATAAAACCATATAAGTGTATTCACAAAAGATAGCTATATTTGAATCCTCATTCCATTTTTCACAAAATTTCTATACATATATCTAGAGTATTTGTACTCGTATCATACCTAGCTTCTATACGTATTTACTATTGGTATATACACATCAAATCACCACCTAACCAGCCCTTATTACTGCCCTTGATGAGAGGTAATTGAAATTTGGATGCATGCATGAATTATTACACAAAAGAACAACAAAAATCTTGTCCTTGCTTCCCATGAGCCACGTTTTTAATGGCCATGGGGGGATCTTCATTTTAACTCATTTTTACCTCAAATCTCCTAGCTAAAACACACAATTCCTTAACCCTTAAACACCTTAATAATCTCAGCTCATATCTATGAAGATCTAGCTTCAAAAACCTTACTTAATCACCATAAGAAAACCATACAAAAACACTTCAAGAAATCCTTCCAAGAACACAAACTTACTTCCAATCTTTCATCCAATTCCATCACCCTTTTTGTTCTAGGTTCTTACTCCTCTTTTACAGCAACCTTGCCCAAGGAACTTGAGGTAGTAACTATGTTCATAACCTTATTCGATTCATATATATATATAGCTATCTTATTTTGTGGTATAAGATTTTAACAACAAGAACATAGTTTGAATGTTTTCAAACTTGTTTGCAAACTAAATAGATCCTTCTAACTTAACTTTTAAAATACTCCAAGACCTGTAATATAACTTAAATATATGTTAATTTAACAAGGTATAACTTGGTTTTTCAAAGAACACCTTAAAAACTGAATTTACGACGTCGGAGTGCAACCGGGGGCTGTTTTGGGTTGGATAATTAAAAACCCTCTTAAACTTTGAATTGGAGGTTTATTTTCTGGAAAAATGATTTTTACTATGAATATGTCAACGCATAAAAATTTTATGATTTAACTCAAAGTATAAGTATTTTTAGAAAAATAATCATTTAAGGTTGTTTACATGATGGAAAATGATTAACTTCATAAGTTTCACCAAAGTTTGACCTATGACCTGTGATTTCGAATACAAACTAAGGTATTTACAGTTCATATTCTTAAATAGGGACTCGATCCAAGGAAGTGGCAAGTTGAACCAACGAAAACGGAGTTGTAACGAAGAAACTATGACCAAAACGAAATCGGATATCCAAGACTAATTTAGCTACGTGATTAATTGGAAAAAAATTAAATAAATCACATCTTTCTAAAATAACATGATATTTTATATATATGTACTCATAATTTAATTTTATATGGTTCAGGATCACCCGTAAACAATACGAGAAGATTAATCATAAGATCCCATGATTGTACGCAACACGTCATTTGACAACACCGGTACTTTATGTACGCAACACGTCATTTGACAACACCGGTACCGTGGGTCAAGATTAATCTCGACCAATACATATACGATGGAGGTTTTTATTTATTTCATTGGGGGTTTATTAAACACCTAAAAATGAACCATTAAAATTGAATTACTAACATCGGACTGCTAACTACGGACTAAGGAATTATTAAAAGTATTAAAAGTATTATAAGTATATATATGTGACGTTTGTTTAAAAAGAAAAGGTATTGATATATTATATATGGATAGGTTCGTGATATCAATCGGAGACCAAGTCAAAATTACATATCTTCAAGACGAAAGTGAGTATATAGTCCCACTTTTAAACTCTAAATATTTCGGGATGAGAATACATGTATTTTATGTTTTACGATATGGACACAAGTAACTGAAAAATATATTCTACGTTGAGTTGTACCACTGGCATACTTCCCTGTAGCTTGGTAACTGTTATTTACAGCGGTATTGTAAACGCGAATCCTGTTGATAGATCTATCGGGCCTGACAACCCCAACCGGACTGGACGACCAGTATTCAACGGTTGCACAGTACTTCGTTTCGTGACTACACTTGGTACGGTGTAGTAAGATTTCATAATAAATGGAATATGCGACGTGATTAAATGTTAAGTATGGTTACCAAGTGCTCAACCACTTAGAATATTTTTATTAAAACGTTTATATATGAAATCTTGTGGTCTATATATATATTGCTGCCGGCATTAAACCTATATCTCACCAACTTTATGTTGACGTTTTAAACATGTCTATTCTCAGGTGATAATTAGAAGCTTCCGCTGCAACATGTTGAATTTAAACAAGATCTTGAGTATGCATATTTGTGTCAAAAATAAAACTGCATATCGGAGGATTTGTAATGTAAAATATGCTAGAAATCGTATTGTTATCATCACATGTAAAGTTTGTAAGTCTAAGATTATCGCTAAACGATAATCATCTTTTTATTGTCTAAAGCTTGTATTAAAATAAGAGTTATGGTTTGTAATGTAAAATAAATGCAGTTGTTCTTTTAAAAATGTCGCATATAGAGGTCAATACCTCGCAATGAAATCATACGTTATCTAACTCGTTCTTATGGTTAAGGACGGGTTATGACATGTGGTATCAGAGCGGTGGTCTTAGCGAATCAGGTTTGCATTAGTGTGTCTAACTGATAAGTCGTTAGGATACATTAGTAAGTCTGGACTTTGACCGGGTCTGATTTAAAAACCATTGCTTATCATTGTTGGTTAAAATTTATATGTAAATATTATGTAGTACTAATGGGTTAGTTGTTGTGTGATAGATGTCGGGCTTAAAACTTGTCATCACGTTCAGCGACTCCGAACCAGAATCTTCAGATGGTGTTCCAGTCATTAACCTATCCGATGACGAAAATAATATCTTTGGGGAAGACTCACAAATTCCGGATGAACCGACTATAGAGAACCCGGAAAGTGAACCCGAGGAGGAAAGTGAACCCGAGGAGGAAAGTGAACCCGAGGAGGAAAGTGAACCCGAGGAAGAAATACAGGAAATTACAAAAGACGAGTTCGAACTAGGAAAGAAACGTAAGGCTAATGAATTAGAAAATTCAAATCCCGAGTTTAGTAAGGATGATGTGGCACCAACTCCACTAGACACTACCACCCCTATTCCCGCTATTCCTATTCGTTCTATCCCGGCATCCAGTTCTTCAGTCCCACAGCCAAAATATAGGCAGACAGCCAGGATAAGCGTTAAGCGATTCTTTGAACCTAAATGTCCTAGAAAATAGACCAAACGATGCGCTGCCGTATTAAACCATGGGATCATATAATGTTTTGTATAATATTATTAGTGTGGTTTGTTTAATGTTCGATGTAAGATAAGCATATGTAAAATAGTGAAGTGTGAAATGCAATAATTTTCCATGGTTAAGTATTATTTAGATGGTAGTAATTGATTCTGTACTAAGCTATTAAGTATGGACATTAACGGGTAGGTACTACCCTAGATATAATTATAAAACGCTAATAAGAAGAAAAGGCTTTTATAATAATACCTGGTTCATATTATTAATAAGCTATAATGTACTGTAAATATACACTACATCTATAATATTCCATGTGAATAATTATTTTCTTTTCATTCTTATAGAAGAATATGGCGCGATTGAACCGAATGACGGAACAAGAAATCCAGGAACTCATCAATCAGCGAGTGAACGACAGAATGTTATGGGTCGAGGCTGCAAGAGGTGCTGCAGTTAACCCAAATCCTCATGTGGGGTGCACTTACAAAACTTTTCAAGCTTGCAAGCCCTCATCATTCAGTGGAACAGAAGGACCGATCGGTTTAACCCGGTGGATAGAAAAGATGGAGACTGTGTTTAAAATCAGTGGTTGTGTTGAAAAGGACATGACCAAGTATGCATCGTGCACTTTACAAGATAGTGCACTCACGTGGTGGAAAAATTATGTGAAGGCTGTAGGAGGAGATGTAGCTTATGATACTCCGTGGGAAGAATTCAAAACAATGTTAATCAACGAATATTGTCCAAGGAACGAGGTTAGGAAGTTGGAAGATGAGTTACGAAGTCTGAAGGTTATTGGTACTGAAATCACCAACTACAATCAGCGATTCATGGAATTAGTTTTGCTATGTCCTGAATTGGTTCCAACCGAAGAACGGAAGATTGAAATGTACAAAGATGGTTTGCCCAAAAAGGTCAAGGCAAATGTTACAGCATCGAAACCTAAGACAGTTCATGAAGCTATAACCATGGCAAACGAGCTAATGGATCAGGTCATCATGGATAAGAAAGTATCCAATACTGATGTGAAGGTATCAGGTAACAAAAGAAAGTGGAATGGAAATTATGATCGAGGTAACCAACAACAATCTTTTAAGAAACAAGAAATCACGCAAGGTGCAGGTAGTGGTTTAAGCTTTGGTTACAAAGGACAAAATCCTTTATGTAACCGATGCCACAAACATCACTCTGGCTACTGTAATGTGGTATGCAACAAATGTAATCGAAAGGGTCATCTTGCTGAAGATTGTAGGGCTCTCGTTACAAATACAAATGGTACCAAGACTCCTGCCACCAATGCAAATAGAACTGCTTTGGCTACCATTACTTGTTTTGGGTGTGGAAAACAAGGTCACTATAAGAGCCAGTGCCCGAATCCAGAGAAGAATATCGGACCTGCACGTGGGAGAGCATTTGTTATTAATGCTAGAGAGGCATGTGAAGACCCGGAGCTTGTTACGGGTACGTTTACCATTAATAACTTATCCGCATCTATTATATTTGATACTGGTGCTGATAGAAGTTACGTGTGTAGAGACTTTCACGCTAAATTGAATTGTTCATCATTACCTCTAGATGCTAAGTACATCATTGAGTTAGCTAATGGTAAACTAATTAAAGCCGATAAAATTTGCCGTGATTGTAAAATAAATTTAGCCGGAGAAACATTTAAGATTGATTTGATACCCGTAGAATTAGGAAGTTTTGATGTAATAATCGTCATGGACTGGATGTCCAAAATAGGAGCTGAAGTTGTGTGCGCCAAGAAGGCAATTCGCATTCCTCGTAAGGATAAAACGCCAGTAATGATTTATGGAGAGAAGGGTAACTCAAAGCTAAAACTCATTAGTTATTTGAAAGCTCATAAGTGCTTGAAGAAAGGGTGCTATGCTATTTTAGCACATGTTAATAAAGTCGAAAAGAAAGAAAAAGAGAAGTGCATCAATGACGTGCCTGTGGCAAGAGATTTTCCTGAAGTATTTCCGGAAGAGTTGCTGGGATTACCTCCATTTAGATCTGTAGAATTTCAAATAGATCTTGTACCAGGAGCTGCACCGGTTGCCCGTGCTCCATATAGACTTGCACCGTCCGAGTTAAAAGAACTTCAGAGTCAGTTAAAAGAATTACTGGATCGTGGATTCATACGACCAAGTACTTCACCGTGGGGAGCTCCAATTTTATTCGTCAAGAAGAAAGACGGATCTTTCCGAATGTGTATAGATTATCGTGAATTAAATAAGTTAACTATCAAGAATCGGTATCCACTACCGAGAATTGACGACTTATTTGATCAACTCCAAGGATCATGTGTGTACTCGAAAATTGACCTAAGATCGGGCTATCATCAATTACGTGTCAAAGAAGAAGATATACCGAAAACTGCTTTTCGGACACGCTACGGTCATTACGAATTTTTGGTCATGCCGTTTGGATTGACGAATGAGCCAGCTGTATTCATGGACCTCATGAATCGAGTTTGTAGTCCATATTTAGATAAGTTTGTTATCGTTTTCATTGATGATATTCTTATCTATTCCAAGAGTGAGCAAGAGCATGAGCAGCATTTAAGGTTGATATTAGAGTTGTTAAGAAAAGAACAGCTATATGCTAAATTTTCTAAATGTGCTTTCTGGTTGAAAGAAGTGCAATTTCTTGGCCACGTTGTTAGTAGCAAAGGAATTCAGGTTGAACCAGCAAAAATTGAAGCCATTGAAAAATGGGAGACTCCTAAGACACCAATGCAGATACGCCAATTTTTGGGTTTAGCCGGTTATTATAGAAGGTTTATTCAAGATTTTTCCCGAATAGCTAAGCCGTTGACAGCGTTAACGCAAAAAGGGAAGAAATATGAATGGACTTCTGAGCAGGAGAGTGCATTTCAATTACTGAAAAAGAAGTTGACTACGGCGCCTATTTTATCGTTACCAGAAGGGAACGATGATTTTGAAATATATTGTGACGCTTCGCGACAAGGTTTTGGTTGCGTTCTTATGCAACGGAAGAAAGTTATTGCATACGCATCCCGACAATTAAAGATTCACGAGCGGAATTATACGACGCATGATCTAGAACTGGGAGCAGTCGTGTTTGCATTGAAGATATAGAGACACTACTTGTATGGGGTTAAATGCACTGTGTTTACTGATCATAAAAGCCTTCAACATATTTTCGATCAAAAACAGCTGAACATGAGGCAACGTAGGTGGGTTGAGTTAATAAATGACTATGATTGTGAAATTCGTTATCATCCCGGGAAAGCGAACGTGGTGGCCGACGCTCTAAGCAGAAAGGAACGAGAACCAATTCGAGTACGAGCGATGAACATAAAAATTCGCATGAATCTCAACTCACAAATCAAAGAAGTTCAACGGGAAGCACTTACTAAAGAAAATATAGGAAATGAAATAATGAAGAAGTATGAGAAGCAACTCGTTATACGGGAAGATGGAATTCGATATTTTGCAAACCGTATTTGGGTACCGAAGTTGGGTGGATTAAGGAAGTTGATATTGAATGAGGCACATAAGACAAGATACTCGATACATCCTGGAGTTGGAAAGATGTACCAAGATCTTAAGACACATTATTGGTGGCCTATTTTAAAGACAGACGTTGCAACATATGTTGGGGAATGTTTAACTTGTTCCAAAGTCAAAGCTGAACACCAGAAGCCGTCAGGGTTACTTCAACAACCAGAAATCCCAGAATGGAAATGGGATAGTATTACCATGGATTTCATCACGAAGTTACCAAAGACTGCCTGGGGATACGACACCATTTGGGTGATTGTTGATCGTCTCACCAAGTCTGCACATTTCTTGCCTATAAAGGAAACGGATAGAATGGAGAAACTATTACGATTGTATATAAAGGAAGTTGTTTCAAGGCATGGAATACCTATTTCCATTATATCCGATCGTGATAGTAGATTTACATCAAAGTTCTGGCAATCACTACAGGAGGCCCTAGGAACTCGTTTGGATATGAGTACCGCGTATCATCCGCAAACCGACGGGTAGAGTGAAAGAACGATTCAGACTCTTGAAGACATGCTCAGGGCATGTGTGATCGATTTTGGAAACGGATGGGATAAATATCTACCGTTAGCAGAATTCTCGTATAATAATAGTTATCATGCGAGAATTAAAGCCGCACCATTCGAAGCATTGTACGGAAGGAAGTGTAGATCTCCTATTTGTTGGAATGAAGTAGGAGATCGACAATTAACTGGTCCCGAGATCATACACGAAACGACTGAGAAGATAGTACAAATCAAGGAGAGATTGAAAACAGCTCGTAGTCGCCAAAAGAGCTACGCCGATGTTCGAAGGAAACCATTAGAGTTTCAGATCGGTGACATGGTTATGTTAAAGGTGTCACCGTGGAAAGGTGTAATACGCTTCGGAAAAAGGGGTAAACTGAACCCAAGATATGTAGGCCCGTTCAAGATCATCGAACGCATTGGACCGGTAGCTTATCGACTCGAGTTACCGCAACAACTCGCCGGAGTACATAATACCTTTCACGTCTCAAACCTTAAAAAGTGTCTTGCAAAGGAAGACCTCACCATTCCTCTTGAAGAAATCCATGTCGACGAGAAACTACAATTCATCGAAGAACCAATCGAAATCATGGATCGTGAAGTTAAACGGCTCAAGCAGAGCAACATACCGATCGTTAAGGTTCGTTGGAATGCTCGAAGGGGTCCCGAGTTTACTTGGGAACGAGAGGATCAAATGAAACAAAAATATCCACACTTGTTTTCCGATGACGCAAAATAGGTACAATTTTAAAATTTCGGGACGAAATTTATTTAACGGGTAGGTACTGTAATGACCCGCACTTTTTCGATCGTTCTATACTTATAAGATTAATATTTATATAAATTAAACCTTACCAACATGATAAGCAATCCAAATTGTTGAGATTTATGTTTCCGAAAAGAGTTTTACACAACGTTTGACCGTCTAGTTTGACCGATGATATCACGAACTATACAATATATGATAATTATACGTTTGTGTATATATATGTATATATACATATTTAACATGATTAATGAATGTTTTAATATCTCATTTTGTATTAATAACAATAAGTTATAAGTATATTTTGAAACTACTAACTTAAGTTTTCAAAACGATAACCATACGTAACGTTATTTGACATAAATACTTATGACTTATAATGTTTATACATATATCGTATAAGTAATGTATTTCATCACTTTTAAGAACTTAAATACATAAAACCATATAAGTGTATTCACAAAAGATAGCTATATTTGAATCCTCATTCCATTTTTCACAAAATTTCTATACGTATATCTAGAGTATTTGTACTCGTATCATACCTAGCTTCTATACGTATTTACTATTGGTATATACACATCAAATCACCACCTAACCAGCCCTTATTACTGCCCTTGATGAGAGGTAATTGAAATTTGGATGCATGCATGAATTATTACACAAAAGAACAACAAAAATCTTGTCCTTGCTTCCCATGAGCCACGTTTTTAATGGCCATGGGGGGATCTTCATTTTAACTCATTTTTACCTCAAATCTCCTAGCTAAAACACACACTTCCTTAACCCTTAAACACCTTAATAATCTCAGCTCATATCTATGAAGATCTAGCTTCAAAAACCTTACTTAATCACCATAAGAAAACCATACAAAAACACTTCAAGAAATCCTTCCAAGAACACAAACTTACTTCCAATCTTTCATCCAATTCCATCACCCTTTTTGTTCTAGGTTCTTACTCCTCTTTTACAGCAACCTTGTCCAAGGAACTTGAGGTAGTAACTATGTTCATAACCTTATTCGATTCATATATATATAGCTATCTTATTTTGTGGTATAAGATTTTAACAACAAGAACATAGTTTGAATGTTTTCAAACTTGTTTGCAAACTAAATAGATCCTTCTAACTTAACTTTTAAAATACTCCAAGACCTGTAATATAACTTAAATATATGTTAATTTAACAAGGTATAACTTGGTTTTTCAAAGAACACCTTAAAAACTGAATTTACGACGTCGGAGTGCAACCGGGGGCTGTTTTGGGTTGGATAATTAAAAACCCTCTTAAACTTTGAATTGGAGGTTTATTTTCTGGAAAAATGATTTTTACTATGAATATGTCAACGCATAAAAATTTTATGATTTAACTCAAAGTATAAGTATTTTTAGAAAAATAATCATTTAAGGTTGTTTACATGATGGAAAATGATTAACTTCATAAGTTTCACCAAAGTTTGACCTATGACCTGTGATTTTGAATACAAACTAAGGTATTTACAGTTCATATTCTTAAAGAGGGACTCGATCCAAGGAAGTGGCAAGTTGAACCAACGAAAACGGAGTTGTAACGAAGAAACTATGACCAAAACGAAATCGGATATCCAAGACTAATTTAGCTACGTGATTAATTGGAAAAAAATTAAATAAATCACATCTTTCTAAAATAACATGATATTTTATATATATGTACTCATAATTTAATTTTATATGGTTCAGGATCACCCGTAAACAATACGAGAAGATTAATCATAAGATCCCATGATTGTACGCAACACGTCATTTGACAACACCGGTACTTTACGTACGCAACACGTCATTTGACAACACCGGTACCGTGGGTCAAGATTAATCTCGACCAATACATATACGATGGGGGTTTTTATTTATTTCATTGGGGGTTTATTAAACACCTAAAAATGAACCATTAAAATTGAATTACTAACATCGGACTGCTAACTACGGACTAAGGAATTATTAAAAGTATTAAAAGTATTATAAGTATATATATGTGACGTTTGTTTAAAAAGAAAAGGTATTGATATATTATATATGGATAGGTTCGTGATAACAATCGGAGACCAAGTCAAAATTACATATCTTCAAGACGAAAGTGAGTATATAGTCCCACTTTTAAACTCTAAATATTTCGGGATGAGAATACATGTATTTTATGTTTTACGATATGGACACAAGTAACTGAAAAATATATTCTACGTTGAGTTGTACCACTGGCATACTTCCCTGTAGCTTGGTAACTGTTATTTATAGCGGTATTGTAAACGCGAATCCTGTTGATAGATCTATCGGGCCTGACAACCCCAACCGGAATGGACGACCAGTATTCAACGGTTGCACAGTACTTCGTTTCGTGACTACACTTGGTACGGTGTAGTAAGATTTCATAATAAAGGGAATATGCGACGTGATTAAATGTTAAGTATGGTTACCAAGTGCTCAACCACTTAGAATATTTTTATTAAAACGTTTATATATGAAATCTTGTGGTCTATATATATATTGCTGCCGGCATTAAACCTATATCTCACCAACTTTATGTTGACGTTTTAAACATGTCTATTCTCAGGTGATAATTAGAAGCTTCCGCTGCAACATGTTGAATTTAAACAAGATCTTGAGTATGCATATTTGTGTCAAAAATAAAACTGCATATCGGAGGATTTGTAATGTAAAATATGCTAGAAATCGTATTGTTATCATCACATGTAAAGTTTGTAAGTCTAAGATTATCGCTAAACGATAATCATCTTTTTATTGTCTAAAGCTTGTATTAAAATAAGAGTTATGGTTTGTAATGTAAAATAAATGCAGTTGTTCTTTTAAAAATGTCGCATATAGAGGTCAATACCTCGCAATGAAATCATACGTTATCTAACTCGTTCTTATGGTTAAGGACGGGTTATGACAGTATGAAAATGCGATGACCTTGTGATTATATGGGTATTAAGACTATAAATGACTAGAGATAGGGTTTTGGTGAAGTTGACCCATTATTAGGGTTATGTGTGCAAATGGGTCGGAATTGCACCTTGGGTCAAAAGATCTAGAATGTTGAATGAGTTGGTTGACCAACTTGAGTTGTGATTGATTATGTGCTAAATGTAATAGGTACATTACATTGAAGTTGCAAGCTCGGTTATCTTTCACAAAAGGCTCTAAGGTGAGTGGAATAATTATATGCGTAGATATATAATGTATTTATTTGTGTAGCGTGGGATGTGAAGTGTCGATGTGCTAAGACACCACATTCACGTGACAAGTGAAGTGTCGATGTGCTAAGACGCCACTCAAAGTAATATGACGGGTGAAGTGTCGATGTGTTAAGACACCACCCGGGGTGAAGTGTCGATGTGTTAAGACGCCACCCGGAGTGAAGTATCGATGTGCTAAGATGCCACTCCAAGAAAGTAAAGGATGAAGTGTCCACGTGTTAAGACGCCATCCGAGATGAAGTATTGACGTGTTAAGATGCCACCCCAAGCATTATGAAGAGTGAAGTGTCAACGTGTTAAGACACCACTCGGAGTGAAGTATCGATGTGTTAAGATGCCACTCCAAGAACTATCACGGGTGAAGTGTCGATGTGTTAAGGCGCCACCCGGGGTGAAGCATCGACGTGTTAAGATGCCACCCGTGGGATTAGTGTACGACGCGTTAAGTACTCTAATGGTTGTTATGAACACCGATGAGAAATTCGAGTACCATTCCTTGTACGAATGGTTAACCATGGTTATTGTGTTGTAGTGTAGCGTATTATATTGTTCGGATTATATATATATATATATATATATATATATATATATATATATATATATATATATATATATATATATATATATATATATATATATATATATGCTATTGTTGTGCTAGCTTGCGGTATTGGAGGTTAATAGCTTTGTATTTGAGATTATAAGCTAATTGTGTTGCTAGCTTGTATGCGGTATATGAGTAAGTGGTTGCAAGTAGGTATATTATATATGTATGTGTATAACTATTGCATTCACTAAGCGTTAGCTTACCCTCTCGTTGTTTACCTTTTTAGGCTCTGGCGTGGACAAGGGCAAAGGTATTCGTCTGGATTAGTAGTGGCTCTCGGGGGTATAGCTTTTGGAAGTTCGGCCAAGATTTGGGTAGTTTAACCCCAAACACCATGCTCTAGGTATCGTTTGGAAATTAAACTCTTATGGTCGAAACTTTTATTTTTGAACGAAATCCGTAAAATGGGCGATTGTGGGCCCGATCATGTAAAACTTGTTTCGATGTTGGAAATCTATTAGTTTTACTTAAATTGATATGTTGTAAAAAGGTTTTCGTTTAATAGTGCCGGGAAGTGGGATTTTCGCTCACGTAAGTGAGCACGGGGATCAGTCCCTGACAGTGCAATGGGACGCCGTCCCAAAAGGCTGGACGCCGTCCAGGCCTTCAGTACTGGACGACGTCCAAGAACCTGGACGCTGTCCAGAGGTACTGAGTCAGAAATTTTTTTTAGCGCGTTTTTGGAATAATGAAGTCGGGTTGTTACATGGTCGAAGGTCAATTGAATATATGAAACAGTTCAAATTTTTTTTTTTTTTTTTGAGACTTCAATATTACAGACTTTGCTTATCGTGTCGGGAACATATAAAGATTAAGTTTAAATTTGGTCAGAAATTTCCGGGTCGTCACAATTAACATTAAAAATCATCATAGTTATCATTATTATTAATATTAAATTTATTATTTTTATCATCATTAATTTTTTTATTAATAATATTATTATTTCTATTATTATTATTATTATTAGTATTTTTATAAATTATAAAATTAATAACTGCATCATTATTATTAGAGTATCTTTAATTATTTATCATTAATATTAACAGTAGATATATAGGATTTAAATCAGTTATATATCACAATCATGATTACTTATTTAATTGTATATTTTTTTTTGTTCTTGTCGTTTTTTTTTTTTTTTTTTTTACAAGTCCATATCAATTAGTATATCAAACAAAAATGGATCACATGATGTTACTGCATCAAATATTCGACTTACATCTTTATATACAACTACCCACACTTGCAATTGAGGATTGGAAAACAGAAAAAAATATAAATATATAAAAAGCTCGAAATAATCTGTTGTTCATCTTTTTAGCCAAAAATTCAAATCGAATCAATTATCCAAATCCTTAAATGCAGTCTTGTTAGAAATCCTTCACTCAATCTTTCTGCAAAATCTCAGGTTTCAATTCGTTATATCAAGCTTGAATTTTTGAGTCAAAGTTTTAATTTCAAAAGTCAACCTTTTCGTTCATCGTAAAATTCGATCTCCAGTTGATGATTTAGGTTCAATTGAGGATACGGATAGATTCTAGGAGTAATTTTAAACCTAATTCATGTTATAAACTTTGCCCAAAACGTTTTAGATTTTGAAATCAATTTTTTTTTCTTTCTTAAAAACCACGAACATCAGCTTTTTTTATTTTTATTTATTTATTTCTTTTCTTCTTCTTAAATCCTATTCTTTCCTCCTCTGATTAATTTCAATTACCTTTACGTTCGTTTCTGTTTCAAAACCATGTCCAATTCAAGTTTGAAAGTGTTCATACGATTTGCCAGTTGATTAGAAGAAGAAGATGAAGAAGGAAATTCAGACAAAATAATAATCGGGTTATATTTAATTCCTTGGTTAGAATTTCAGAAAAACAAGAAACTGTCTAATGGTTTGTGTGTTGGTTGTGTGAGCAAGTGGTCACGGGTTCGAGTCCCTAATGGAGCTTTTTTTTTCTAACAGCCTTTTCATGGAAGGTTCGTGAATCCGAGGCCAACCCTGCATTGTTCAATGTCGTCATATGTATTTTTACTACAAAATACAGTATAGTGAGTTTCATTTACTCCATTTTTAAATGCTTTTGCAATATATATATTTTGGGACTGAAAATACATGCGCTGCTTTTATAACTGTTTTACGAAATAGACACAAGTACTTAAAACTACATTGTATGATTGGATTATTAGACCGAATATCGCCCCTTCAAGTCTGGTAGCCTAAGAATTAGGGAAATAGCCCCTAATTGACGCGAATCCTAAAGATAGATCTATGGGCCTAACAAACCCCATTCTGGAATTTGGAATGCTTTAGTACTTCAATTTAAATGGTGATTGCGATTGCCAATATTTATGGCATACTTGCGAGTATGCGGGGGATATTCTATATGCATTATGTTAATGTCGGTTACCAGGTGTTCATCATACGAATGATTTTTATACACTTGCGAGTGTAATGTTATTAATGAAAATATGAAATCTTGTGGTCTATTAAAAATGATGTAAATGAATATTGATGATAAACTAATGAACTCACCAACCTTTTGGTTGACACTTGAAAGCATGTTTATTCCCAGGTATGAAAGAAATCTTCCGCTGTGCATTTGCTCATATTAGAGATATTACTTGGAGTCATTCATGACATATTTCAAAAGACGTTGCATTCGAGTCGTCGAGTTCATCAAGATTATTATTAAGTCAATTATAGTTGGATATATTATGAAATGGTATGCATGCCGTCAACTTTCGATGTAATGAAAGTTTGTCTTTTAAAAACGAATGCAATGTTTGTAAAATGTATCATATAGAGGTCAAGTACCTCGCGATGTAACCAAATGTAATGTATTCGTCCAGATGGATTAGGACGGGTCGTTATATTTTGATTTAGTTTGTTTAGTTAGTGATAAAACAGGACCAAATTTTTTAATTTCATATAATATGACGATATAAATATAATAATATAATCTACAATTTTAATAGGTTCTTTTGGCTTAATAATAGCATCAATGTTTTATTGTTTCTCATATAGATGACTAATATGGTCAAACTTATAGACTTTTTAAATGTGATACACAAGGTTGAAAAAGGCGCGAGACGGGGGTCGAGACGGTTGGGACTTTAAAACGTCAAGACGGGGGTCGAGACGGACGCTGACCGACGTTGACTTTTATAAATATAAATATATATGTATACAAATACTTTAAAGCCAAAAACTTTTGTTGACCAGTTTGTACTTATAATCGCTATTATCTTTAATATAACACAAAGAAGTAACAGTAAACTACGTCAATTTTGATCGATTTAACCTACTTTGACCGATATTAACCAAAATTTTGACTTTTGATCAGCATTGACTCGACCTTTCCTCCTGACTTTTGATCGTTGACCGACTTATTAAAAGACGGGACGGGGTCGAAACGGGCTAATCACCAAAACACCGCAACGGACACAAGGAACGTCGTTTACAACACTGGTGATATATAATATAACCAGACTAATGAAGAAAAACTTTGGTAGGATTGGAATGAAGTGTGAGATATATTATCTTGGAATGGAACTGCTAGAGGAGTGCATGTGTATGATGTGAACAAACCTCACGATAAATAAAATTAACATAACGCTTTTAAGTGTGAAGTGTGATTATATTTATGATTGTGCACACGAGTAAGTGTGAAAACAGTTTTTCCTTGCAAATTTTTTCTAACGACCAAAATTCGTATATTATAAAACGCTCTTTAGCAAAACAGTAAGGGAGAAAATTTTCCTTACAACTTTATGTGTGAAACTACGATGATATTATACACTTTTAAATGTAATAAATCTACACACATTTATAAGTGTGAGGAATTTAATAAGAAAATCACACTTAAAAAAAGCGTGTAAAAATATATGTGAACAAAAAGTAATTTTGTTGTAGTGGTTTTATTCAGACGTTATTCTAACCATTTTTTTTTTACGTCACATCCCCTTGGTTTTAGGGGGTCCAAGATGAAGATCGTGTGCCACAAATGCAATTAACCATGTTAGAATCGAGACTTACAAAACCCCGAATTCATCATGATTCTAGGGTTTTAAAACAAAAACATTAATGACGAAAAACGAGAGTTGAAATGAAAGAAGCAACCAGAAACATGTTATAAATACGAAGGAAAAACTAAAAATACTATTTCACCGATCACGTGTTTCGCACATGATGAGATTTAACGGGTTAAATTGGCTGCAGTCGGTTCTAGGGATTATATAAGCAAAAATTAACATATCATGGGATTATTTTTGTCGGAAAAAAATCACAGAAACAAAAATAACATTTTTGATCAAACCATAGGGACTATTTTGATAACTTTATGTAAATATATAACGTATATAAAAAAAAAAAAAAAATAGATATATGTGAAGGCGTGAAGCAAGTTAAAGCCGATTTTCAACTTACAGGTTACATTACATTACAATTATTATTATAGTAACCTTGAATCCTTGATAACCTTGAATCTCAATATCGAGAAGAAAAAAAGCTCTTTGTATATCTTCGGTAGACATGGAAGCAAACTTGATCATCTTAATAGGTTGGGTCTCCAGCCATCGATGTCGCCGTTATTTGTTTGTTGATCGAAACCCGTACTTCCACACCCTAGATTCATGCATTTTACAGGTGATTTAACGAGAGATTTTTGCGGATTGTAAATCGAGAGTGTTAGTGGATAAGATTCTTAATATTTGACAGATCTGTTGGTGATGGGAGCCGCATAAGAATACGGAGGTTAGGGTTTGTAAGGAGTTAAACGGCGACGGTGGATTAGAAATTGGGATAGTTTACATAATCCGAAATCTCGGGCCTACAGTGCGGTTTCTGTGGATTCTGGATTTGTGTTTTTTTTTTTTTAACGGGAAGCTTGTATCAGCGTCTCATTTATTTCAACGACACTCATCATTTGCACATACACGCGCGTTCGGGCAGGAAACCCGAACCATATTACAGGGATCCGAACCTTAAACCATCTCGAGGGGCAGGCGGGTCGGATCTGGGTCCTGAATAGGTCGGTAAAACCTTCTCACGGGTCAACCTGGCTTATGGTAAGTAAGCCTACCACAGGTATTTTTAAAGAGTGGGACTCGAACTCTCTCCCCCTTGCCCTGGCCCCACCTAAGTGAAACCAAGGATACCAATCAAGCGTGGTGGATTTGTGTTGTTAAATCAACAAATTTACACAATTGCAATGCCTAATACATCTGAGAATGAATGTGAAAGGATTTAAAGCAAATATAAGTTGTTGATAATTTAGCTAGTTCATAGTTAGGACAATGACAGGTAGATGAACACTCATTTATCCTGCTGTTTTTAGTTCACGAGTATATATATACTGCAACTGATGATTACTGAATTTTCACTTCGTGATCTTTTTGCAGTGTTGATTTGAAATCTCTATAATAACTGAACAGATTCAAATATTAACGGAGGGGGTTTAAGAAGGGGGACTAAGAAGAGCAAAGAAAAAGTGATTATGATGTAAACATTTTGGGGGGGGGGGGGGGGGGGAGGGGAAATGATAAACTTACCTGCACATGAAGGGATTTTGACGGAAAATTTAACGTTCGTTAGTGAAAGGACTCTACGCGTAACAAATGAAAACAACGATGGTCATTCACATTTACTCATCAGCGGGCAAACAATAGGTAACATCCATGAAATTTTATATACAGTAATTATTAAACTTAAGAATAGGATAGGAAATAAAAGTTATTTTTTTTAATAGAAAGTAGATATTGGAACTCTGTTGACTTATTTTATCTATGTGCCCTTAACTCTTTCTAAAAAGACTTCGTCAATGCCTCCAAACATATGAAGGCTGGTGCTATTGAACAGCAGCTTGGATAATTTTGCCAATGATGTCACCTGATCAAACCTGTCAGCGTTTCACACTTGCTGAGATTCAATCAGCAACCAACAACTTCAATGAGAAACTAGTTATTGGGCGAGGAGGTTTCGGTAACGTGTATAAATGTTTGAAAACTACATCTAACCAAGGAGCCCGTGAATTTGAGGCTGAATTTGAAATTCTTTCTAAGCTGCGACATGCTAATCTTGTGTCACTTGTAGATTATTGCAGTGAAGGAAACGAGATGGTTCTAGCCTATGAGTTTATGCCCAATGGTAACCTTCAAGATCACCTCCACAAAATATGTATAGGGTTTGCAGATTTTTGGTGAAGCTTTTCCGGGTAATGAAATTCAAGTTGGTGGCTACTTAAGAAATGGAACCACTAATTGTTGGTTTAAGTGGGTCCGTCATTTACAAGACGGGTCAGTCATCTATATAGAAGATGCATACAAACCTGGATACACAGTTACAGCAGATGATGTAGGTAATTATCTTGCTGTAGAGGTTCAACCGCATGATGACAGACAACAAAAGGGTGAAGTTGTAATATGTTTTGCAAACGACAACAAGAAAATCACTTGTCATCCTGATATGATTCGAGAAATTGATAAAACGTTAAGTGTGGGCCATGTGAGTTTCAAGGTTTATTTTCGGGATGGGTATCTCAACACCTGGGAACCTGCAATTTTAGAGATAAAAAAGAATGGTTACAGTATCAAGCTAAATGGACCTAATAATAATAGTGTTGTAGTTGATGATAAGTATACACCAACCACAACTATCAGTTTACCCCCGGGGAAATACCTTCAGAATTCTCAATACTTGGTCCTGGGGGCATTGAGCGATATTTACGTGTACATTTTAATTCAACTTATATCAGATTCTCAAGAGATACGATTGTTTTGACGATGAGATTATTTGTCAAACGAGCTGTTGATAACAAGCCCCTTGGAAACAAGAAAAGAGGTTTTTTGGTCTTCAAGTAAGTAATCTGTTGTATATCTTGTAATGTTTGTAGCCATTTGAGGGTGAAAGGGAGGTAGTTCTGGTTTTGCCTTGCATTGTTCACTTTAGCAATAAATCTTTTGTAAATGACATGAGCAATTATATAGTTTTTATGAGATTAGTATTCAGGTGTAATAGTTGGCAAACTTTGGTGATTACCATGAAATCGTTAATATTTGTAATATAGTCGGATATGATTGTCTACATCTTACCTCCATGGGGTATTGTTGTTATTATTGTCTGCAACACAACAACAACAACAACAAGACTCAATCCCACCTAAGTAGGGTATGAGGGAGGTAAGATGTAGACAATCCTTCCTCTATCCTAGAATAAAGAAAAGTTATTTCTCCCCCAGAGTGAAATACCCTAAGAGTAGAGAAAGTCCTCCCTCTCAATGTTCTATATGGATTGAGAGATTGCTTCCCAAAGGACCTCCGGCCGGAAAAAAAAAGACGTCATGAAAATGGCCGAATCAAATTTTCATGGTTTTTAAAGATGGCAATGTTCAATTTAGGCTCTAAGCGACAGTCAAGTTGCCAATAAATCGACACTTGCTGATGACTCGATTAAAAGAGCCATCATTATTGTCTGCAAGTGTTTACCAAATATAAACATCAGGCAACATTTAGATAATGTCTAAGTCTGACCTGTTTTGTTTCCAACTTTGGCACTTACTTATAGTAATGTCTGTAAGTCTGTAATTTGTATCCTTGATGAGACTTTGGCATGGGATGTCCTGTTGATGGTATATCAGAGTACATAATTGGTAAAGGATAATATCTAAGTGGCGTATGCCCCCATTAAAACTTGGCGTTGGTTTGGGGATTCATGTTAGGAAGAAACATATTCATGGAGTATCACAGGTAATTTGAATACTAACATGTGTTTGACCTAACACAATCTTTGAAATTCTTACATTTTATTTTTATGTATATTATGTGATGAAGTAAATTTGTATAACAGGTTAAGAAATTTCTTCTCAGGCAAAGCTGAGTTGATGACAGCTGCTGGAGGATGTGATGACCCGAGAATTTCCGACTAAATTTAAACTTAATCTTTATATGATTTCGATACGATAAGCAAAGTCTGTAATCTTGAGTCTCAAAATTTTTGAACTATTATGATGTATGCAATTACCCTCGACTATTCCCGACGATTCAGGAACAAGTAATTGTAAATAAATGTAGGTATATATCATAAAATAAAATAATAAGATACAATTTGATAATTTAGATTAAGTATGTAAAATAATATACAAAATAATAAGTACATATTAAAATAAAGCTATATAAAGAAGTATTCATATAATATATGATATAATTATTATTGAATGTAATTGCAAATTGAAATATTAATATATATCTAATTATAAGATAAAATATAGATAATATATTAAAATGGTTATGGATATCATATATATATATATATATATATATATATATATATATATATATATATATATATATATATATATATATATATATATATATAATTTGATACAATTAAATTGTTATACTATTAAGGTTATTAAAAATAACCATTTCTATCTAAAAATTATTATCATTATTACTTTTGTCATTAATTTTATTATTATTGTTATTTAGATATTATTATCATTAAGATTATTATTATTCTTATTCTTATTAGTATAGGTATTATTATTATTATTATAAAGACTTAATTTTATTATCATAGATTATGACTATTACCATTATTACTATAATTATAAGAAAATAATACAGTTTATTATTATTATCGTTAATAATATTATTATTATTATTTTCATGAATATTATTATTGTTATTATTATTATTAATTATTATTATTAAAACAATTAATAATTATTAATATTAATTATATAAATTATATTTATATACAAAGGAAAATCGTACGATCTTATTTCCTATAACTATCAAACTGTTCTAGATTGATGCTCCTGTATTTGATTTGGGTACCAAAAGAACTCAATTACAGATACAACAAAAATCAGTCACAATCAAGCTTTATTTTCTCATTCTTTTGATATTTTTTTTCCTTCTGCTCGTACGAATATGACTCAATGTTGTTACAAGTCTCAATCCAATCACAATACAAAACAAAGTTAGTACAATAGATCGATTAACTTTAACTTTTTCTTGTCCTTCTGATCTTGCTGTGAGATATTGTCGACACACATATATTAAATAACAATCAATCGGTTCAAGTTGTTGAAAAGGATTCGATCTCCACCATTATTATCAATCTTTCACTGTTTTTACTTATTGCTTTTGATGAATTTAAAACTGAAGAATCACACATTTACATATACATAAAACCAAACCAACCTTACTAATTCACAACAATCGTCAATCTTCAAACCATCTTGATCACAAACAACCACGATCACCATCAAATTGTTTATACCATTACTTATTACAATACCGTTTTTTTTCTTTTCCTTTCTTCGTAAACAACTTCCAATGAAACCATCTTGCCTCGTTAGCGTACTACTTCCTGGTTTCTCCAAACCAATTCGAATCGTCACCTTCATCACCTCTATATATATATATATATATATATATATATATATATATATATATATATATATATATATATATATATATATATATATATATATATATATATATATATATATACATATGCATACTTTACATATGTATATCACCACCACCACGCTACTAACAGAAGCTGCAAGTGTGCTGTTTAAAAACTTCGATACCCAATTAGACACTCTATTAAACCACTCTTGCTCAACAACCTTTAGCCATCTTCACAAACCATCCAATGCCGATTACAACCTTCACCACAGGCCACCCTACGATCTGCTTATTGCCAATGATTCGAACCATTCGTTCTTTTCTGTTTCTAAGTGGACTGCTACTGCCACACTTTTGATATTTAAAGAAACAAAAAATTCGATAAGAATATAAATAATGATGAAAAGGAAGGCTAAAGTTTTGGGTGCATGTAATTCCCTTTATGGCCGACAAAAGCAATTGAATAATTGATATTATTTTATGATGAAGATAAAGGGAATGAGCTGTACATATTTGTGTATCTATATCTTTCGAAAACTCCAACCCAAAAGCCATCGGAGTATTATTTTTTTTAAAAAGAAACGTTTCATAAAAATGGGTAGAAACCGAATCTCTCACTTCCTGATTGGGCCATTACTTTTCTGTATCTATTGGGTCGAATTCTAGCTGTAATGGACCATCACTTTCTGTTTACCCTTTTGGCCGTGACCCAACTAAACTTTCTGTTGGAACTGAACCCTGGCCGTAATTATTTTAAGTATAACTGGAGCTAGATGAAGATAATTATGATAGCAAGATGGTGGTGAGATGATATGCGTAACATAATGATGATCCAGGTTATGCTCGTAAGATGATAATGATTAGGGTTAGGTTATGTTATATTGATGATGACGATAGGTAAAATGGGTTTCGAATTCTTTTGATCAATTTAGGAATGAGTAGAATTAAGATTTTTATGATAGAGGCGAGTTTATGATGATGTACATGATGAAGATGCTCGACGATTGTGATGATGATAGTTATAAAAGATGATGATATATATATTGATACATGAAATCACGGTGGGTTTGATGATATACATGATCATGATTAGGATATGATTATGAGTATGTCATGATGATAAGATGAAATGATAAAAGATTAAAGATGATAAATTGGATTGGTTAAGTAAGAAGAAGATGAAGAAACAGAAATAGAATATAAATACAATTAAAATCGCTGATTATAACAGAAAGAAAGAAAAGATGGATGGTTTGGGAGTGTGTCACGAGAACGAGAGGTTGTAGGTTCGAAACCATGCCATGGCGATTTTATTTTTAATTAAACAGAACTTACATGGGATTGTATCTGGGCCTGTTAATGATTGGGCTAGTGTTATTGAACTTCATTTAGTTATCTAGGGGACTTGTTACTTGGGCTTAGGACTTTCAAGTCCATTAAGGGTATATTGTTTTGTTATTATTATTAATTGTAGAATTATATTATTATTATTATTATTATTATTATTATTATTATTATTATTATTATTATTATTATTATTATTATTATTATTATTATTATTATTATTAAAACTATCATGTTTATTATCATTATTACTATCATTATTATTATTTTCATTAACATGAGTTTTATATATAATATTATTATTATTACAGTATTATTATTACTACAAACATAATAACATTATTTACATAAATATTTACGTATAATAAATTTTGATTTAACGATATAATACTAATTATATAGAGATATATATGTCTTAGTATAACTATAGGTATAAATATTAATATACAAAATAATTATATATATAACTTTTGAAATAACAAATATATTACAAAATTAAATATGTAATATATATAAACTAGTTTGATTATTATTACATGTTGATTATATGTGTTAATATATACATAAATGATATAGGTTCGTGAATCTGAGGCCAATCATACACTTGTTCAATGTCGTCATATGTATTTTTACTACAAAATACATTATTGTGAGTTTCATTTGCTCCCTTTTTAAATGTTTTTGCAATATATATTTTTGGGACTGAGAATACATGCGCTGCTTTTATAACTGTTTTACGAAATAGACACAAGTATCTAAAATTACATTCTATGGCTGGATTATTAAATCGAATATGCCCCTATATAGTCTGGTAATCTAAGAATTAAGGAACAGACACCCTAATTGACGCGAATCCTAAGGATAGATCTATCGGGCCCAACAAGCCCCATCCAAAGTACCGGATGCTTTAGTACTTCGAAATTTATATCATGTCCGAAGGAGGATCCCGGAATGATGGGGATATTCTTATATATAAATTGTGAATGTCGGTTACCAGGTGTTCAATCCATATGAATGATATTTTTGTCTCTATGCATGGGACGTATGTTTATGAGAAATGGAAATATGAAATCTTGTGGTCTATTAAAATTATGAAATGATTATTTATATTAAACTAATGAACTCACCAACCTTTTGGTTGACACTTTAAAGCATGTTTATTCTCAGGTACGAAAGAAATCTTCCGCTGTGCATTTGCTCATATTAGAGACATTACTTGAAGTCATTCATGACATATTTCAAAAGACGTTGCATTCGAGTCGTTGAGTTCATCAATATTATTTAACGTCAATTATAGTTATATATATTATGAAATAGTATGCCTGCCGTCAAATTTCGATGAAATGGAAGATTGTCTTTTCAAAAACGAATGCAATGTTTGTAAAATGTATCATATAGAGGTCAAGTACCTCGCGATGTAATCAACTGTTGTGAATCGTTTATAATCGATATGGACTTCGTCCGGATGGATTAGGACGGGGTATCACAGTTGGTATCAGAGCAGGGGTCTTAGCGAACCAGGTCTGCATTAGTGTGTCTAACTGATAAGTCGTTAGGATGCATTAGTAAGTCTGGACTTCGACCGTGTCTGCATGCCAAAAAGTGTTGCTTATCATTTTGTGTCAAAAATGATCTGCTTATCATTCTTAGTCTAGACACGTCTTGCTGCATTGACTGCATTAATAGTGTATAGACAAAATTCATATCTTAGCGTATCTGACAATTCATATCTTTGCGTATCTGTTACTGTAGACCTTGCCTGATATCTCTCGTAAATTTCTCCTTAAATTAAGGGATCCTGGTACTATATATATCTATGCAAATTATGCGTTGAGAATACCATCCAACTATCAATTGCTGTCACTAAACTCTTCATACCAAAAATCTTTCCTGAGATCGCGTAAGATGGCCTCTACCAATCAACCAAGTTCCTCTGACTCCGAAGACAGCGTGACAGGAGCACACCAACCAATCAACTACCGTGATTACTGGAGAAAATGGGGGTGGGTTCGCGACATACTCACCCTATGGAGAAGGGAAGAAGGTACTCCATATCATGAATCGAATCTACCACCTAACCTTGGAGTACTTGACCCGCTCACTGGCGAACCCGTTCGCAACACCGTTTATACCCTATTTGCAAGAATTTTTCGTCTTGAATCTACCATTAACGGAACTAGAGAAGATATCCGACCACTACCTCACATTAATAATCAACCAGGGTTAGTTGAAGAAGTTAGAGAACTCCGAGCTCGAGTATTAACTTTAGAGAGCACGGTATACAATTTGCAAGCACCAGCAGTATCACCAACACCAATAACATCACCAGCCTCAATACCAATGGGACCAGTACCACCAACAACCCAAGTTTCAACAATCCATGCCTCAACATCTCATTCTGTACCTCGAGTATAATCATCGTTCTACGAATCGTTCTACGAATCGTTCTACATCATTTATCTTCGTTCGACATGGCGATTATGTAATCTCTAATATTTTAGAGATTATATATTCTTATTCTAACGGTAAATCAAATGAGTTTAATATCATATTAACTCATTAAATCCATGTATACATCTGAAGTAAATATATATGTATATATGTTTTCATAAAGATTGTAAGTAAAAATTCTCTTGTACAAACTGTTAATGGTGAAAATATTTTAACGGGTAGGTAATACCCGAGGAATATTTAAATTTCACATTAATAAGTTACATTGTACGTTCTTCGAATCTGTTTCAACAGTCATATACTATCCTACTTACATCCATCGATATACGTATCCGTTCACCAAAGAATAACTATTTTCATTCAAATTCAATTTCCTATTAGGATTTTGACATATCAGAATCCAACAAGTGGCATAATGAAGAAAAATGGACACAATAAAAATTGATTAGAAACAGACTAATTAACAATATGAAATTTTGTTAAGAATCCACGCTAACAAAATCCTAGCTAACTGTTCCTAGCTAACTGTTAATTCCATATTACATTTTATTTATCGCAATTTAATTCTCGCAATTTTATTTATTGTTATTTAATTTCTGTTATTTACTTTACGCACCTTATTTATCATTATTTAATTTCTGTTATTTATTTTACGCACTTTAAATACCGGGACACACATACAAGGTTTTGACATATCATATCGACGCATCTATATATATTATTTGGAATCACCATAGACACTCTATATGCAGTAATGATCGAGTTCTCTATACAGGGTTGAGGTTAATTCTATAATAATATATATACTTTGAGTTGTGATCGAGTCTGAGACGAATACGGGTCACGATACATATTAATTAATTCGAATATTATATATTAAACAATATATGAATTATTGGACTGTTAATTTTGGACTATCGACTGTGGACTAATAACATTGAACAATTAAAATGAATTAAAATATTGACTATAACATATGAAACTAAACAATTCTTCAAGTTGCCACTTGATTTCATCTTAAACTTCATTTGTATCTTGACGAATACAACCTACGTTCAAATCTTTCATGATTCTTGAAAACACCTCAATCGAGAGGATGAACCAACCGCATTTCATTTATGGGAGAAAAGATCGATGCATATAGTTATGCACCTAAAAACACTCGGAACCTGAGTAAACGTTTAACGCGTAGCGGTGCTAATTCCTTTAGTGTTATTATTACCCAAAATAACTTGGTAATTCCTTTCAAAGTAGCAAATTTTATCACAGCTCCAGCAAATCAATTTCGACTTTCCGTTCGAAACAACCTTATTATCACCTTGATTTATATGCGTGCTCTTTTATTATTACCGGGGAACCTTTTATATTCCACCGTATTACCATCAGTGTTTAATCATCTAAAAACAAAAATTTTCCTGAAACCATCTCGGATTAATAACCGATGATTCAGATATCATAGCAATAAATGCAGAGAAAACAGAAAAATGGTAGATGGTCTAAACGACTAAAAGTTTGATGATAAAGAAAGGAGTGTTGAGAACGCTCGATAGAAAATTGAGTATTGAAAAACAGATTGAGCTATCTATGAAGGAGACCAAGGACAAATACAAGGACCATACCATATATTCAAAGAATCCATGTAATTCCGGATACGATGAAACCTTCAATGAATATCTTGCTCCGTACTCATGTTAAAATCTTGCGGAAAATCTTTCTCCATCAACCATCGAACTTAGAAATTCCAAAATATCATCATCAATATCTTCGATATTGCTGAGGATATTTTCATAAATATTCTCGTCCGAAATTATATACCTCGTCGTACTTCCTGTGTATCATTATATTGAAAACATTCAATAGAAAATTTAGTACCGAAAAGCGAATTATGCAAAACTATGAAGGAAGCCGTGGACAAATCACAAAGAATAAGTTTGACTTCAAAGAATCCAAATGATTCTGTTTCTGATGAAATCTTTAGCGAATACCTTGCTTCCGAATCTAAACCCTTACGGATAAATCTTCTTCATCATCCATCGATATTAGAAATTCCAAGATATCATCGTATCTTTCATTATAAATATCCTCGATATTTCTGAATATATTTTCATAACTAATCTTATCTGAAATCATTAATCTCTTCGTGCTATCAGTGTTACATCATATAGAAACTGTTAGTTTCTATATTCTGTAAACCTTCAAGTTTAAAATATGAATGTTATTGAAGTAATGTTGGGAACTGATGCATGAGTTAGTATAATATAATGACATTTGATCAACGTGATTATATTGCAGTAAGTCATGCTGAGTTTCTAATGAGACGTGATGATTCACAGATCATAACGTCATCACGTGCCATGTTACATAACTCTTTCATTCTGCGCAACTTTTGAACATATCAAGAATATATATTCTTGATAGTTCTATACTCAGTGATTCTGATAAATTGACAAATCAAATCGTGCTAATATCTTCTTTCTTATTTAGAACATGATGTTTATCCAAAATTCCATACTTACTAATTCTGGACCATTACTCGCTTTACTAGAGGTCGGGAGGATAATAAAAAGGCAAGGAGATCCAAAATATAAGAGAAAATATAAAGCCCAATGACAACACCGAAATTACAAACCGTGGATATCAATACGTATAGCAATATAAAGACACGGGAGGATTATAAGTATAATAATCCCTAGAGCATAATAGAAATAAACAGATTCTTCAGGTGGTAGCTGGAAAAGAAGAACGATCATTGCGATAGTTAAAATAAGAACAAGAATCAGAACAGGGTTAAGCATTATCATAAATCTGTTGAATTTGGAAATTGAGTATAGAAGTGGTGAAAACAAATGGAACGGAAAAGGTAAATTTATAAAGGAAATATCAGACGTAGTAATCGGGGCAGATCACCGTATTTAATTAAAGAGATCTTAATTTCCATAAATCCTGAAGAATCAGATCTTATAGATCTTCAAGATTTTCTTTTAAATCCCTTGAATTCCAGAAATTCAGCCATGACTAGTCGAAAGTTATGATGAAACTTGTTTTTCTCATTTCACTATTTAGTGATAATTTCACTCGTACTCTTCGAATAATTGAATTGTCTTATTCATATTACTCATTGGTGATAAAATTCAATTTATCAACTCATATTCGTCATGAAAACATTTTTATTGTTACCATGACCACCTCACTCAAATTTCGGGACGAAATTTCTTTAACGGGTAGGTACTGTGATGACCCGAGAATTTCTGACTAAATTTAAACTTAATCTTTATATGATTTCGATACGATAAGCAAAGTCTGTAATCTTGAGTCTCAAAATTTTTGAACTATTATGATGTATGCAATTACCCTCGACTATTCCCGACGATTCACGAACAAGTAATTGTAAATAAATGTAGGTATATATCATAAAATAAAATAATAAGATACAATTTGATAATTTAGATTAAGTATGTAAAATAATATACAAAATAATAAGTAGATATTAAAATAAAGCTATATAAAGAAGTATTCATATAATATATGATATAATTATTATTGAATGTAATTGCAAATTGAAATATTAATATATATCTAATTATAAGATAAAATATAGATAATATATTAAAATGGTTATGGATATCATTATATATATATATATATATATATATATATATATATATATATATATATATATATATATATATATATAATTTGATACAATTAAATTGTTATACTATTAAGGTTATTAAAAATATCCATTTCTATCTAAAAATTATTATCATTATTACTTTTGTCATTAATTTTATTATTATTGTTATTTAGATATTATTATCATTAAGATTAAGATTATTATTATTCTTATTCTTATTAGTATAGGTATTATTATTATTATTATTATAAAGACTTAATATTATTATCATAGATTATGACTATTACCATTATTACTATAATTATAAGAAAATAATACAGTTTATTATTATTATCGTTAATAATATTATTATTATTATTTTCATGAATATTATTATTGTTATTATTATTATTAATTATTATTATTAAAACAATCAATAATTATTAATATTAATTATATAAATTATATTTATATACAAAGGAAAATCGTACGATCTTATTTCCTATAACTATCAAACTGTTCTAGATTGATGCTCCTGTATTTGATTTGGGTACCAAAAGAACTCAATTACAGATACAACAAAAATCAGTCACAATCAAGCTTTATTTTCTCATTCTTTTGATATTTTTTTTTTCCTTCTGCTCGTTCGAATATGACTCAATGTTGTTACAAGTCTCAATCCAATCACAATACAAAACAAAGTTAGTACAATAGATCGATTAACTTTAACTTTTTCTTGTCCTTCTGATCTTGCTGTGAGATATTGTCGACACACATATATTAAATAACAATCAATCGGTTCAAGTTGTTGAAAAGGATTCGATCTCCACCATTATTATCAATCTTTCACTGTTTTTACTTATTGCTTTTGATGAATTTAAAACTGAAGAATCACACATTTACATATACATAAAACCAAACCAACCTTACTAATTCACAACAATCGTCAATCTTCAAACCATCTTGATCACAAACAACCACGATCACCATCAAATTGTTTATACAATTACTTATTACAATACCATTTTTTTTTCTTTTCCTTTCTTCGTAAACAACTTCCAATGAAACCATCTTTCCTCGTTAGCGTACTACTTCCTGGTTTCTCCAAACCAATTCGAATCGTCACCTTCATCACCTATATATATATATATATATATATATATATATATATATATATATATATATATATATATATATATATATATATATACATATGCATACTTTACATATGTATATCACCACCACCACGCCTACTAACAGAAGCTGCAAGTGTGCTGTTTAAAAACTTCGATACCCAATTAGACACTCTATTAAAGCACTCTTGCTCGACAACCTTTAGCCATCTTCACAAACCATCCAATGCCGATTACAACCTTCACCACAGGCCACCCTACGATCTGCTTATTGCCAATGATTCGAACCATTCGTTCTTTTCTGTTTCTAAGTGGACTGCTACCGCCACACTTTTGATATTTAAAGAAACAAAGAATTCGATAAGAATATAAATAATGATGAAAAGGAAGGCTAAAGTTTTGGGTGCATGTAATTCCCTTTATGGCCGACAAAAGCAATTGAATAATTGATATTATTTTATGATGAAGATAAAGGGAATGAGCTGTACATATTTGTGTATCTATATCTTTCGAAAACTCCAACCCAAAAGCCATCGGAGTATTATTTTTTTTAAAAAGAAATGTTTCATAAAAATGGGTAGAAACCGAATCTCTCACTTCCTGATTGGGCCATTACTTTTCTGTATCTATTGGGTCGAATTCTAGCTGTAATGGACCGTCACTTTCTGTTTACCCTTTTGGCCGTGACCCAACTAAACTTTCTGTTGGAACTGAACCCTGGCCGTAATTATTTTAAGTATAACTGGAGCTAGATGAAGATAATTATGATAGCAAGATGGTGGTGAGATGATATGCGTAACATAATGATGATCTAGGTTATGCTCGTAAGATGATAATGATTAGGGTTAGGTTATGTTATATTGATGATGACGATAGGTAAAATGGGTTTCGAATTCTTTTGATCAATTTAGGAATGAGTAGAATTAAGATTTTTATGATAGAGGCGAGTTTATGATGATGTACATGATGAAGATGCTCGACGATTGTGATGATGATAGTTATAAAAGATGATGATATATATATTGATACATGAAATCACGGTGGGTTTGATGATATACATGATCATGATTAGGATATGATTATGAGTATGTCATGATGATAAGATGAAATGATAAAAGATTAAAGATGATAAATTGGATTGGTTAAGTAAGAAGAAGATGAAGAAACAGAAATAGAGTATAAATACAATTAAAATCGCTGATTATAACAGAAAGAAAGAAACAGATGGATGGTCTGGGAGTGTGTCACGAGAACGAGAGGTTGTAGGTTCGAAACCATGCCATGGCGATTTTATTTTTAATTAAACATAACTTACATGGGATTGTATCTGGGCCTGTTAATGATTGGGCTAGTGTTATTGAACTTCATTTAGTTATCTAGGGGACTTGTTACTTGGGCTTAGGACTTTCAAGTCCATTAAAGGTATATTGTTTTGTTATTATTATTAATTGTAGAATTATATTATTACTATTATTATTATTATTATTATTATTATTATTATTATTATTATTATTATTATTATTATTATTATTATTATTATTATTATTATTATTATTATTATTATTTTTAAAACTATCATGTTTATTATCATTATTACTATCATTATTATTATTTTCATTAACATGAGTTTTATATATAATATTATTATTATTACAGCATTATTATTACTACAAACATAATAACATTATTTACATAAATATTTACGTATAATAAATTTTGATTTAACGATATAATACTAATTATATAGAGATATATATGTATTAGTATAACTATAGGTATAAATATTAATATACAAAATAATTATATATATAACTTTTGAAATAACAAATATATTACAAAATTAAATATGTAATATATATAAACTAGTTTGATTATTATTACATGTTGATTATATGTGTTAATATATACATAAATGATATAGGTTCGTGAATCCGAGGCCAATCCTACACTTGTTCAATGTCGTCATATGTATTTTTACTACAAAATACATTATTGTGAGTTTCATTTGCTCCCTTTTTAAATGTTTTTGCAATATATATTTTTGGGACTGAGAATACATGCGCTGCTTTTATAACTGTTTTACGAAATAGACACAAGTATCTAAAATTACATTCTATGGCTGGATTATTAAATCGAATATGCCCCTATATAGTCTGGTAATCTAAGAATTAGGGAACAGACACCCTAATTGACGCGAATCCTAAGGATAGATCTATCGGGCCCAACAAGCCCCATCCAAAGTACCGGATGCTTTAGAACTTCGAAATTTATATCATGTCCGAAGGAGGATCCCGGAATGATGGGGATATTCTTATATATAAATTGTGAATGTCGGTTACCAGGTGTTCAATCCATATGAATGATATTTTTGTCTCTATGCATGGGACGTATGTTTATGAGAAATGGAAATATGAAATCTTGTAGTCTATTAAAATTATGAAATGATTATTTATATTAAATTAATGAACTCACCAACCTTTTGGTTGACACTTTAAAGCATGTTTATTCTCAGGTACGAAAGAAATCTTCCGCTGTGCATTTGCTCATATTAGAGACATTACTTGAAGTCATTCATGACATATTTCAAAAGACGTTGCATTCGAGTCGTTGAGTTCATCAATATTATTTAACGTCAATTATAGTTATATATATTATGAAATAGTATGCCTGCCGTCAACTTTCGATGAAATGGAAGATTGTCTTTTCAAAAACGAATGCAATGTTTGTAAAATGTATCATATAGAAGTCAAGTACCTCGCGATGTAATCAACTGTTTTGAATCGTTTATAATCGATATGGACTTCGTCCGGATAGATTAGGACGGGGTATCGGAGGAAACAAATATGAACTTAGTGCTCATCATGTTCAGAAATGCAACAATAAAAGCTTAAGTGCTTTTAAATACACTGAATCGGTAAGTGTGACAAGTAATATCCAATACAAGTTAACTGAGACCACCTACAAACGTTGGTTGTATGAGAACAGGTATACGGCAACAAAACATGGTGTTGGTTAAGTGATGCAATTTAGGAAGAACCATAATCATGGAACATTGTTGGTGTGAGACTTATTGTTGATAAGTCTCGTGTTTGCCCCAATAGGAACCCCGAGATAATCAAACGGGAAGGATCCTATGCTGCACCCAAAAACAGCATCTAAAGGAACCAGCTGCTCGTGGGAACTTTATATTAAAAGGTGTGGTTGGACTATACTTGGCAGAAGGGTCAGGTTGGCCCGGTTTAGGTAACGGGTCAAAACGGTTTTGGGTTGAAATGGGTCATCGGTTAAACGGGTAATAATTTTAAACGGGTCTAAACGGATCAGGTTAGGTTGGTTTGGGTAACAGGTAGAAACGGGTAATGGGTCAAATGGGTCAAATAGGTTAAACGGGTCATATACTTTTACAGATTTTTTACATTTATTATATTGTTTTAGTTATTTATATTTTTTCTATATATATAAGAAAATATAAATATACATATTAATTGATATAACCATTAATGCTTTCATAAATAATTGATGGATAAAATTTGTTATGCTCGACCCATTTGATCCATTCACAAGACTCATTACACCTGTCTATTTATTATTTATTGAACTTTAGCATTTGATATCCATTTGACTCATTCTTTTATATTGTGTATAAGACCGAATAGGTTGGAGAAAAACTCATTGGGCCTTTTTTTTAAGTTTTGGTTTACATTGTCAGGCTTAATTTTTTTTCAAAACCCAATTGACCCGAAAGCTTGACCCATTTGATCCAAATCTGAGAGTATGGGTCGCAATTGCTAGGTATAGTTTGGACTAATAAATAATTGGTGTGTTGGTCAGACGAAAAGGAAAATGACATAAAAGTATGAGGACCATTTATTATTTATATTACTCCATATTTTTTTATTTGATTTATATATAGAAAGGATAGTTTAACTTTATATATGCAACTTCGTTCATACCATCCTATAATTTTGTTTTTTTAAACCAAAGAATATTGATAGGTAGATTTTGAAAACTGTTGGCTTCTTTTGTTCTTTCAGCCCCAACTTTTCAACTTTGTCAATTCTGGCTGACTAACAAATTTGAAATATACCCATTGACCAGCAACTCTGAAGCTATTGAAGAGCAGATTAAAAAATATAACCAATGATGTTACCTGAATATATGAAGGCTGCGGATACAAACTCCTCAATCATTCACCCTAATCAAACCTGTCAACGTTTCACACTTGCTGAGATTCGATCAGCGACCAACAACTTTGATGAGACATTCGTTATTGGGCGAGGAGGTTTTGGTAAAGTGTATAAAAGTACTAGTAAGATTGGTTTAGTAGAAGGAGTTGCATTTAAACGCTTGAAAACTACATCTGACCAAGGAGCCCTTGAATTTGAGGCTGAAATTGAGCTCCTATCGAAGCTGCGGCATGCTAATCTGGTGTCACTTATCGGCTATTGCAGTGAAGGAAACGAGATGGTTCTAGCCTACGAGTTTATGCCCAACGGGAACCTTCAAGATCACCTCCACAAAACTGGTACGGATCTTTCCTGGTTACAAAGATTAAAAATATGTGTAGGTGCGGCTCGTGGGTTAGATTACCTTCACACAGGCACATCAACTCAACACGGTGTCATACATCGCGATGTGAAGACCTCTAACATTTTGTTGGATGCAAATTTTTCTGCTAAACTTTCAGACTTTGGCTTAGCCAAAGTTGGACCAATAAACCAAACACAAACTTTTGTGAGCACCTTAGTCAAAGGGACATTTGGATATATGGATCCATCTTATTTCTTTAGTGGACATCTTACAAGAAAATCCGATGTTTATGCCTTCGGGGTTGTACTATTTGAGGTCTTGTCAGGTAAGAAAGCCGTAGATCGAAGCCTTGACAATGAGCAATGGAGTTTAGCCTTATGGGTTCAAGACAAAATAAAAGACAGAAAACTCAGTCACATAATTGACCCTAGATTGATCGGACAAATATCAAAAAAATCCTTGAAGGAGTTTGCAAGCATAGCAGCCCAATGCTTGCATAATCATCCAAATCAACGACCTACAATGGCACAAGTTGTGGTTAAGCTCGATTCCATTTTTTTGCAAGAAAGAAATACTACTGGTTCTGTTGGTGATAGAGTCAATGTCATTAACAGGGTAAAATATTTCTTCAAAGGCAACACTGAGTTCATGACGGTTGCAGAAGGAGGAAGCAAATATGTAATTAGAGCTCCAAATGTTCAGAAATCTAATGATCAAAGTCTAGGCGCTGAATTGGTAAGTGACACAAATAATGTCAAATACTAGTTAACTTTGGATAGTTATATATTTTCTATCTAAAAACCTCGCAAACTATTTTAGTGTCTTCAATATTTGAATTTTATCCTATCCGAGTGTACCCGGTCGGAACCGAGTGAAAATAGTTAATCACTAACTAAGACGATTAAGAACAATGATGTGGTTTGGGAGAGTTTGTAGTTAACTATGTAAATGATAACATCTGAGCATATATTTTGTTTTGCAGCTGCATCTAAAAGCTAAAGAATTCAATCATGCTACTGAGCCCATTGAAGACCACAGTTTATATAAACTTCTATTCAGACGTAAGATTATCTTCTGTACCCAACTATGAATGATTCTTTAGTCTATTCCATTAAGAAATGGATTTGATTTAATGAACTAATATGACCATAATTAGGCTGGCTTTGAATTGTAGAGACTTAATGTTTGTATATGTTGTGCATATGCAGAAGAAGGTAAAACGTCACTTTCCTGGGTTGCACGACTGAAAATAGCACTAGCAGCGGCTCAAGGTCTGTCTTTATTACATCAAAAGAAGCAACCAGCGTATATGCAATTTAAGACCTCTCTAATTTTGGTGGACTCGGTAAAACCAATTTCCTTCTTACATACTCCCATTTTCCATCTGAAACATCACATAAGTTTATGTTTCCTCTATTTTACATGTTTCAGGAAAATAATGCTACACTTTCCGACTCTGAAGTGGTAGAAGAAGATTCATTCTTTACTGTTGGCTCATACGATTTAAGTAAAGATACGACAGTTTATGCCGCACCTGAGTGGTTTCGTTACCAAGCAGACAAGTTTGATGGTTTTTATTTCCCAAAGTCTCATTGCGTCAAAGATGGTAAGTTATTAAGCTATAAAAAATATTTGGGCGGATTAGGAAGGGAAACAATCTTTATATTTGTGTAACGACCAATATGACCCTAGCTAGGCTCTATTACTTCACATTATTTAACCTCGCGTACGTATCAAAGACTTGCAACACCTCTTTAATGGCTTATATATACTAGTTTTGTTTTTAAACCAACCATACATAAAATAATATTTTCCTTTTTTCTTTTACTTTCCTTCCAACTTGAGAATATAGTTAAATTATTTTATGTTACATTCCTTTCCATCTATTTTCACTCTTTCCCTTTCCATCCCATTCTTTTTCACCGAAAAAAACTCGAGAACACAACGTAAAAGTGGATCTGCTCCAATTAGCTACAGTATATTGTTGGGATGTACTATCAAAAGTTACTGATCTATCTGCTCCTTATCAATTGTTTCAAAGTTATAGTGCAACCAATTTGTTACATGATACTAAGCATGAAGATATACACATATGCCCTTGTTTCATTATTCATGTACATACTTGCCAATGACCTTGTCAGGAGAAACAAATTTGGCAGGATTTGGGTTGAAGAGCGAGATATATTCTTTTGGAGTGGTACTGCTGGAATTGCTAACTGGTATGCAGGTGTATGACGAGAAGAGACCTGATAGAAAACAAAATTTGGTGAGATGGGCTACGCCATTGCTGTCAGAAAGAGAGAATTTGGGAATGATCGTGGACCCACAGCTTGTAGAAGATAACGATGATCCTCCAAAGGGAGCGTTCAAGTTGGCCTTACTCATTTCAAAATGTCTTCAACGGGATCAAGAACAACGGCCATCAATGGAGCAAATCTTGCAGGTCTTGAATGAGTGCTACCTTGAAGAAAACAACACAGTTGACTGAATTAGGGGGATGCCACTGTACAACCTCACCATAATTAGTATATTATGTATATGTATATGTATATGTATATAGTATAAATATAATCCTACAAATATAGAACTATGTGTTTCACAATACATTCCTTAACATTTGTATTTCATTATTTCAGTCATCAATTATTTTGATATATACACAAATCATATCTTTGACACTTGTATGTTAGGATTTGTAAGGACTCAAACAAGACAAGTGATTGTGGTATCAGTTAATCATTAACCGATGAACGAATAAACAAAGCATATAATAATAAATGTAACGACACAAGGATTTAATGTGATTATATCCTAACTCCAAACACGGAGAAGGATTTACTCCACGGGCGGAAATTATAGATTATATACTATAAATTTCGTGCACACAATTACACGTTACATAGATTATATTTATAGTGCTAAACTAATCGGAATCCAAACCGAAAAAAGGACTTCTAATCGCGATCCAACTCCTGCCCTCCTGACAACTTCTCCCGACCCTAACTCGTATGCTCTTGGTCGCGAGCTTCACCAACTTAGAAACTCCAAGTTGTCTGACAATATTTCGCGACCATAACACCCTTTCTCGCAGTCGCAAAACATGATCAGTTTCAATTCCTTCTTGTTTGATTTGATTTCTCACTCCAACGATCTCCCACTCAAAGGAGACATTAAACAAACTCGATGCATGTCAACCCATCAACTATGTTTATTCAACCCACAACAACCCCTGATTAGCAACTCCTTTTGAAATCACCAAATCACGCCGCACTTCCACCGTTATCCAACGAGGAAGGAAGTCTTTCGACATCAAAAACACCGTTGAGCGATAATTTAATCTCATAGTTACTAGCTTGGTCCATCTCTTTTTCTACGCCACCATCTTCTTAAATGAATATATCTTCTTACACTAGAAGATCCATTGAAGTATGCGACACTTCAATTAAAGGATCTAACATGAAGCTACAATGTCTCGCTTATCGCTCTAGACTCATCCAACCCTGCCACTGACATGTCAACGATCACCCGTACAGATTACCACTTTTATCTATGATTTACCTTCCCAATAATCAGATAACCCCAACAGACGTCTTTGTAGACTCTTCATTAAGGTACCCCGTGAGTACGCGGTCACCACCTTGAAATCTACCACCTTTCACCACTTTCCGCTTTCACGCTGGTACACTGACCTTCTCAAAGCTATGAATTTCACAAACCACATCTTCTCACCCAAGCACACCTCCACTGTGCATAAGAATTAAACTGCGACTACTCGAGAAGAAACTTGGTTCGTACCACCGGTCATTCGCAAATTACTTCGCCATTGGAGAGTAGAACAAGTATTCAAAGCCCCGGTGTTATCCGGACTAAACGCACTAACACGGGTAACATTTGAGAATTTCATCACACTACCATCTCCACAACTCCCACTAGTCGTCTAAGTCCCACTAGCTCGATTGTTTACGTCGGTTACCAAAATCTCACCGAGTTCCCGACACCCTCAATAATCCTTTCCAGTACTTACACGATTATACATCTCCTCCATCACCTAAAAATTCCTAATTGGTCATCCGGAGAAATCCTGCTTGTTGTACCAACTATCAAACAAACCCAAACTCTTGTCTAACACGTTATATCCAACACCTTTAGAAAACTAACCTTTTTAGTGAGATGAAGCGCAAACCTGCCAGCATATTCCAAACATCTTGAAATATTCGACCAATTATTTGGTCATCATGTTTCAGAACCCCGCAAGTTTACTAACTTCCCCGATAACTCCCACTATTGACTTTCAAAACTGATGCGTTCTGTTCATTACAACATTGAACAAATCCTGAGTTAAACCACCCTACTAAGCTCCAATAACAAACCAATATCCCTGAAAATCTAGCTCGTATCACCCAAAGTTTCACAAGACAAATCGTCTCGCACTAGCGTCATCAAACCCGAAGAGTTCATCATGAAATTGCAGCAACTTCGAAAAAACATATCTAAAAATCTAACGCTCCGATCTTTGTGAAATTTTTACCACATGTAGATCTGTGTGTCTTCTATTTACAACCTAAATTTTCAAATGATCCGACGGTTAACGAATCCGCCATGACTTTTGTAATCCGGTTGCCCATGAAACCTCCGAATTCGATAGCTCAATCGATCCTATGCACAAGATAGCGAGGAACGAGAACTCAGATCCAACACCTGGATCTCTAGAAAATCTCTCCTGCAACGAACCCATCTACCTGAACTCTGACTCGGTAACCATTCGCCAAAATCATCATCATAATGCAGCCAGCGTCTCAATTACATCATAAACCACCAGAAATCATTATTCAATCATGGTGTGATAAACTCTAGATACGTTGATCATACCTATTGAGTTCATCATGACTAACTAAGTCACCTAGTCTCAATACATGTTGCTAACAAAATCCTAGATCCTTCGTTTGTTCACCTGATAACCGAATCATCATCCCATTAAAAAATATGCTTTCAATTCGCCATCGTGCCTAATCTTCAAGATACGACTTGTTAGGATTTGTGAGGACTCAAACAAGACACGTGATTGTTGTATCGGTCAATCACTAACCTATAAACGATAATCGAATAAATAAAGCATATAATGATAATGTAAACGATACAAGAATTTAACGTGGTTACATCCCAACTCCAAACACGGAGACTGGTAGATATTTTCTACTATAAATTTCGTGCACACAATAATTGAAGGTTACATGGGTTATATATACAGTGTTAAACTAATCAACATCCAAACCTAAAAGGACTCCTAATCGCGATCCATCTGATGTGATGTGATGTCTGCCTGACAAATTCTCGCGACCCTAACTCTTAGGCTCATTGTAGGATCGTGTAAACAGGATTAAGCGATCTTAGATTCAATAACAAGTGCGAAAAATCTCGTTATTGGGTTTTATACTCAAAATTCAATGAAAACCTTTTATCTTAATGAATAAATCGACTTAGATATGTTAAAGATCGACTTAGATGAATGCTAGAGCACCAGGGCATCGAATTGTACGTGTAGGATAGATTAGGATTCGTAACCCTAACAATGAACTTGTTATACCCATTATATACACACAGCACGTGCAACCGTGCAGTTACATCTTGCAACTGTGCAGTTGCGTGTCTAACCGTACGGTTGCATACCTGCAACCACGCGGTTGCATTCCAACAGAGAAAGTTAAACAATAAAGCATTTCAACATGATCATAATGAACTCGGGGACTAAATATGCACCAACACACTCCCCCTAGGACCCAGTTCATTATCTTAAATCACAAAATATACTTTCCCTGCAAAAGACAACTAATTACACAATCAAACATATTCAATAACATGAAAATTAAGACGTTAAGATCAAGTTATTACAGCTAAATCGAAATAAAACTGAAAATAAAACGTTAAAGTCCACAGTTTAAAAGTTCATAACAAAAGATAGACATTTAAGCATGGATATCATAAGCATAGCAATATAACCTAATTATATATTATATAAACATAAACATCACAGTCCATATTGTCCAAACTTACATACCATCAAGCAATATTCAAAAGACAAATTACCAACATTACACTTGATAGAGTTTCGAAAGAACTAGAATAACACATAACCACCATGAACTAAACATTTATGCTGCAAACAAGATTTCAGCTTCTACCTCCTCCACATCTGTTGGATGCACCAACTCTTCATCATCATCAAAGAAATTATTTAGCAGCAACCCATATGGCAATCCTCTTTCTGCAGCCGCATGCAGCCTTACCATTCGATTCGCTACCGCATAAGCAAAATTAAAAGGAATTTGACTAACCAGACACATCAGCACTAGAACTTCAGTCACAGTAAGTTCCAAATCATCTTCCTCTCGAAACATAACATTTTTCTTGATGATCCTCATCATTTGCCTATATTCATCCAAGATGTTCTCCTCTCTAATAATGACAGGTCCTCTCCTTGGCCAATTAAAACCTGGTTTACACAAACCCGAGACAAATCCAAAGGATGAAAACAAGTTGCCAGTGGCAGATCTTCTTGGAGCACAGTTCACATCCTTACTCATACTGAAAAATCTAAAATTTCCATCTGGTATATCAAGTTTTTCTGCGACCTCCTCTAAGGTCCAGTCATATGGGTACCCAAACATGTTTAGATGAACACATTTCACCTTTCGCTCATCAAACACATAATTTGTATAGAACTACCTGATAAGGTTAGGGTAATAAGACTTATACCTATAAAGAAATGCTCCAACGCTTATACCCCTCCAATAAGCAGAGAAACCAGGTTGAGCTCTAACATGACATCCAGTGAGAATAGCACGACCAACAACTAAATTTCTTCGTTTGGTAATGGTACTTTCAGTTTCACTTTGAGAAACCCTTCGAGATGCTCTGTTTGCCATGTGAAAGAGCTATAACATTAAAAACTCACTTATGGTTAAAACAGCACTAGAATCTGACATCTCAAAAACACAGAACCAAATAACCAAAATTTTGAATCTGCTGTGCAACTTTGCGGATGCACAGAATAGTACCTGGTTGTGAGCACAACCGTGCGGTTGCAGGGTGCAACCGTCCGGTTGCATTCATCTGGACTGTTAGGGTTTTCAAAACCCAATTCCACCAAAATGAGTATTGATAATCAAATAAATCATTGTAATAGCATCTAATACCTCCAATTAACATGTTTAAAACTACAATTTCAGTTAAAACACATCAACAATCCCTGTATTGATCTAAAGTTCATAAAAACTAAAAACTAATCAAAACAAGAGATTTAATGGAAGAAAAGGAACCTGTTGTAGATGAAATTGATCAGTAACACGAGTAGAATAAGAAAAACGAGGTCAAAAACTCCCCTTAGCACTTTGTGAACTTTGAAGAATTTTAGACTCAGCCAATTTGTGAGCACAAACAACCAGCGGTTCTGAGCTTGGGTATTTATACCCGTCCTGCAACCGTGCGATTGCAGGGTTGTATCCGGCCAAAAATTATGCAACCGCGCGGGTGCAAGGTGTAACCGTACGGTTGTACATGAAGTCCAAAAACCCTTTAATTACACATATCCGGGCGGTTACATCGTGTAACCGTGCGGTTGCATTGAGTAACCGTCCGGTTGCAAAATAACCATTAAAAATTTTTACTTTTCATTCTCGTCTTTTCTAACTCTATTTCTCAAACAATTCATCTCATCCAAACAAACACTTTACTCAAGCTAGTCCATAAAATCTCAACTTTTACCAATCTTTTCCAGATCCAGTAGTATTTCAACCTAAGTCAAATAAACTAATACCCGACTTAATGAATATTTTGCTTTTTGGATCTCTTTCACTATCTCTTTCTCACTTGCTTACTCCCCCTGGTCCACACATACGGAGTTTATGAAGTAACCACCAAATGATATGCAATAATATACAATATGAAACTGTAAAAATATTATAAATACATTAATTTTTTTTTCCAGTTTATAATGCAAACTATGGAAAAATAAATTAATGCAAGCATATACATTATGATGAATTAAATCAATAAACTAACCGCATAGTGAAAATCACAAGTATGAAAACAGATTAAACTATCAAGAACAAACTATACAGCTCACATAGCATAACGTCATATTTTTGTGAGAAGATGAATTAAGTCAACATTTTTTTTGGGATCAGAACTGAACTATATTTTGCAATTTTAACCTCGTTATATTCATTCATTCAGAACTTTTTGTTCCACTTTAGGTTTTCAAGTACTTACACTTTCAGTCTTTGAATATCAATAAACTTATTAGACTTTACTCCCATACTTTTTGAAAATCACTTGCAGACATGGGTAAATAATCTTAAATTTAGTCCTCATTTGAGATCGCACAAATTTATTAGGTAGTCAATTGAGCACAATAATTTGACGCTGTCCGCTATCACCTCGATGTACTTTCGATTTGATTGAACAGGAAGCATCTCACGACGTTTCTAGCAACCCTGTCAGCCATGAGCTTCTACCTTAAACTTATACCTTTCGATTCAGAAGGCTTTGTCTATCTCAATTTTATTGCATACTCAGTAAGAACACAGTTACCAGTCGCTATAAACCCCATGCTTGAGCGGAAAGCTAATAATGATGGAATGATATGATGATTTTAGGGGTGATGGATTTCTAATTCAGAATACCCTCAAGAAGATATCCCCAGCTATCTAGATCAATCGGCACAACCCATATCACAGACAATAGATGTAACGTCCCTCTAAATTAAAAGCAAAATCCTGCTAAAATTATGATTTCCAGGACAACAGAATGATTTGAGTTCTCTAGATCTGAAACTCTGGCACTTCTCCCCCTCGGATATAGATAACTTAAATTGTTCTGATCAGCATAGCGTTTGATCATCTTTCACATGTAGAATTCAATTGATTGAACTTTGATAACACAAATTCTTTTTAGCTGATGTGGTGCACCATCTTTATTGTTGTTCAAACATATATACATGAATAAATAATAGAAAACATAATCCACACATTTTTTTTTTTTTTGGATTTTCTGATGTTGCTATTTTGCTTTTGCAAACATAAATGAAGACAAATTTAAAATGAAATAACAAATACAAATTTGATGTTGATGCACCATACTTAGAGATGAACCACACTGCAACTTTAATCTTTGGCGTTGAAGTAGTCTCCTTCAATAACTTTCTCAAACCGATGAAATGTTTGTGATACAGAATTGCACTTTTCGACCCGTTCATAGTGAGAACACCCCCCTTTGGATACCTGACTAACCTAATGTGTTTCGGCCCAAGCAATAAAGGTAAATAGAAACTGGTATAGGTTCGAACAGAGTAAACTCACCTTGTGGACTTACTCGGCAATCCTTCGCTAGAGTATAAATCGTAGTAGGGGAGACCTCAACCGTCTGTTGAGTTCCTGAACAATCGTTTCTCAATACATTCTCAGTGATAGGTAGGTGACTACCGTCAACCGCTGTAAACCTTTCCGCGATTTTCTTGCCAAGATTAATTACTTTATGCACAAGTGATTCTCTCATTCCAAAATTCAATCCTCAAAATTTATCAACATTCATTAACTAATCATGTATTACTTACGTTTTACGCAGAACGATTAACATGCAAGTTCAGTAATATAATCATTTCCCATTGTCACATAGCAACTTCTCATTTTCTGATTTTTCTGATTTTTATGGCTTTTTCATTTTTCAATGTTTTTGTATTTTCTGATGAAGCAATTTTCGCAAATATTCTACTTAACAGAAAGCAAATAAACACAATCTTTTTGGATTTTCTATTTTAAAATGCATAGCCGAAAATAAAATGAACATGCAAAATAGAAAAATAAACTAAGTAACATGCAAAATGATGCAAAATGCAAATGCAAATATACAAATGATACAGATTGGGTGGTTACTTCAATAACTTCCTGTCGGACACAACCTCTACCCTATATTTCACTCCTAACACATTTAACAGAAGTAGGAAACGAGGTCAGTTAAATGCTTTCGTAAACAAGTCAGCCCTCTGGATTGTTGTACCTATTTGTAGGACATCGATTAATTTCTTTTCATAACAGTCCCTAATTAAATGGTACTTGATCCCTATGTGTTTGGTCTTAGAATGATTAACAGGGTTTTTAGCAACAGCAGTAGCAGCAGTATTATCAACATATATAGGAGTATTAGAAATTTGCAAACCGTAATATCGAAGTTGTTGTTGAATCCAGAGAACCTAAGAAGTACAACTTGCCGCTGCAATGTATTCAGCTTCACACGTTGATTGTGCGACTGCCGTTTGTTTCTTACACTGCCAACTTACCAACCTGCTACCGAGAAACTGACAACCACCAGAGGTCGATTTGAAACCTCTTTTACAACCCCCGTAATCCGAATCACTAAATGCCATTAGATCGAACCCATTCTTTCGTGGATACCATAAGCCCAAACTTGGAGTTCCCTTTAGATAACACATGATCTTCTTTGCTGCTAACATATGATTCACATTCGGTTGTGCCTGATAACGAGCTCACAAGCAAGTGGCGAACATGAGTGGCGAACATGATATCTATGCGAGATGCCGTAAGATACATCAAAGAACCAATAATAGCCCTGTATAGAGTTGGATTGACTTTAGGCCCAGTATTTTCTGGTGTAATCCCGTGATTTACCGACAGTGGATTCTTGGCAATTCGTTCATCTTCCATCTTGAATCGGCTCAAGATGTCAGCTACATATTTCGATTGATGTAGGAAAATGCCTTTTTCTGTTTGATCAACCTGCAACCCCAAAAAGAAATTAATGGCCCCTAGTGAACTCATCTTGAATCGTTTTTGCATTACATCCTGAAACTCATCAACCATTTTCTGATCGGTTGATCCAAAGATGATATCGTCCACATACACCTGTACCAACATGATTTCGTCACCCCTTTCCTTAATAAACAGAGTCTGATCGATGACTCCTCGTTAAAAACTATTCTCTATCATATAGTTTGACAGAGTAGCATACCAAGCTCTCGGGGCTTGGTGAAGACCATAAAGCACCTTTTCTAAGAGATACACCTTCTCTGGATGATGTGGATCAACGAAACCCGGTGGCTGAGTCACAAACACAGTCTCTTGGAGAGTACCATACAAAAATGCACTCTTAACATCCATCTGAAAAACTTTAAAACCTTTCCACCAAGCAAATGCCAAAAACATCCGTATTGCCTCAAGTCTGGAAACCGGAGCATATACTTCGTCGTAATCAACTTTCGGAATTTGTTGATAACCTCGAACAACCAATCTTGCTTTGTTCCGAATCACGATACCTTGATCATCTTTCTTATTCTTCAATACCCACTTCAAGCCATACGGTTTACAGCCTGTAGGCGGTATTACCAACCTCCAAACACCTAAATGATTAAATTGTTGAAGTTCTTCCTGCATAGCTGAAAGCCACTCATCATACTGCAATGCATCTTTGAAGTCTTCAGGTTTGATTTGCGATACAAAAGCACAGTACGCATTCCTGAAGATTCTTCCGGTCTGATTCAGTTGAGTATAAAAAGCAGTAACAACATTTGTAGTGGGTGTTACTCGCTCATCCGAAGCAGAAGATTCACCTGTATTAGCACCTGAAACACCTGCAGGGTTAATAACATAATCATCAAAACGTTTAGGAAGAGATACCGATCGACCAGACCGTCTTAGTCCGCCTATTTCAGTTGTGTCATCTGTATTGGTTTGTAAAGGTTCCACAGTAACTGTTTGTAAAGGTTCCTCATGTAGAATAGGTTTCTCAAGCACAGCTCTAGTGGGTTCCTCATCCACTAGATCCTCATAAACTTCATCCAGATACACATCCTCCCCCTCAGATTGTAAAGTCAATTCCTCTAATGCCGGAACTGAATCACTAGAATCTGAGTCCTCATTATTTGTCCCTGTCACTGGTGCCTTATCGTCAGTTGCAATAGGTACTTGTGATTGCACACACACATTATACATACATTCAGAAGAAATACGCATGTTATACATCATTTGTGCAGCAATCTTTTCATCGTCAGAGTCATCCTAAGGAAGATTGAATGAATCAAACAACTTATCATAATCAAACTACCACGTATACCCTTTACCAGCTGGAATTGCTGCATGTCTTTGAACATCGATTTCTGTACATTCTTCAACGCACCGTGATTCCAAATTATAAACCCGTTTGCACGAATTCCCATAAGCCAAAAACCTACCTGTAACAGCTTTTGGATTGAATTTCCCACCTGTATCTCTAACCATTATAGTACAAAGAGAACCAAACGGTTCAAGATGTTTAATGTGAGGTTTTCTTTTCAGTAGCAGCTCATAACATGTCTTGCCATGACATTTCACAACAAGCACTCTATTCATCGTATAGCACGCATTCAAAACTGTTTCACTCCAAAAGATAACTGGTAATTCTGAGTCAGCCAGCATGGTTCTAGCTGTCTCAATTAGAGTACGATTCTTTCTTTCAGCAACACCATTCATCTGCGGAGTGTAAGGTGAACTGAATTGTTGTTGAATTCCTTTTTGATTACAATACTCTTCCATTTTCTTATTTTTAAACTTTGTCCCATTATCTGTTCGGATCCTTCTAACCCTCAATTTATACAACGTTTCAAGTCTCGTGATCAGCAACTTGATTTATTCAAAAGTATCAGCTTTACTTTTCAGCAACACAACCAATGTAAACCGCGAGTATTCATCAGTAACCACTAGGCAATAGGAATGTCCAGTGATGCTCTTCTTGTTAACTGGACCGAATAGATCCATATGAAGCATCTCAAGAGGAGTATCAATGGAATGATGTTTCTTAGCCTTGTGTGGTTTCTTAGTTTGCTTCCCTTTCTTGCACGGCACGTAACCATCAGAAGCCTGAAACCCTTTTACATTTACCCCTTCCACTAAACGATTGTGGACTAAATGGTTCATTTTCCTGAAACTCAGATGACCCATACTTTTATGCCATAACATAGACTCTTGTTCAGTAGCTTTGGATACAAAAGCCTGATGCCCTGTAGCTGCGTTTACATAAGCCTTCGACATATCCAGAATGTACAAGTCTTGACATCTTGGTGCCGTCATAAGAATCATATCATCTGGAACTTTATAATCTTTTCTCATGATGTAACACTGTTGTTCGTCAAATAAAACTTTGTGCCTCTTATCACACACTTGAGAGACAGACAACATGTTATTTGACATCTCCTTTACATAACTCACTTTGTCAAAACTGACCGAGGAATTAGAAATCATCCCTTGAGCAGTTATAAATCCTCCTTGATCACCCGCAAAAGAAACAGGTCCACCCTAAATAGATTTAACATCATTCAGCAGAGACATGTTTCCTGTCATATGCTTGTACGCCCCACTATCAACAATCCAAGTATTTTTATGTGGACTGTAGGCGACCTGCACAAACAATTAGAAAAATGATTAGTTTGAGGGGGATACCCATGCCTTTTCGGCAATGGGTTTCCCATTTACATTGACGGCCATTTCATTTTTCCTGAAAGTGGTACCCGAACCACAAGCCCCATTAGATCCCTCCTTTGTTACCCACATTTGACTTTTATGTAAGGTTTCTTGTAATAAACATTATCTTGCTTAACCTTTTTACTATTATCAGTCTTGGACGGATTCTTATAAATCACAGGTTGACTAGATCCTTGAGAGTTAGGTCTAGAAGACATCTGATTCTTAGGAGGAGAAGCTAATCGATATTTTTGAAAACTTTTAGGGGGACTCAGCTCAATCCTCTTTCTGGGTGCTATAAATCATTTAGAACAGTGAACCGACCTATGATCTCCCAAACCGCAGTGTAAACATGTACGCATAGTTTCTATATTATCATCCCTAAAATAGGAATTGAAGCTAGGTCTACGAGCAGGTGGAGATCTATTTCTCAAATGTCTGGGTGGTGACCTCCTGTTCACAGGGGATCTCTCAGGAGTTCTATCAGGAGACCGTTTCGGTGGAGAAACATACTTTGATTGCGAATTACACGCTAGTTTTAAGAAGTCCTCTTCCTCAAAATTAGGACCTTTAAAAAATTTAATTGGCGATCGGTTCCTAATCCTTATCGGTCTCTGATTTGCTGGGTTTTTCAAAATTTTAACTATTTTAGGGTTAGGTTTTTCTACTTTCTCAGTCCTATCTACCCCTACACTGGGAGTATCTTATGTACCTATCCCTTTACCCTTATCTTGTTCGGTCGGTTGAATGGGAACATAATCTTCACCGAACTATTTTTCAGGTGGTGAGAAACTGTAATCATGCTCAAATGGAGGAGGACACTGTTTATAATCACCACCAGTTTCTTTTCTTCCTACATTCTGACAATACTCTAGCACAAAAGCAGATCTCTTATAGATATAAGCCTTATATTTTTCTATTTCATAACTAATCCTAAAGGATTCCTTATCTCTCTTAAGCTCATCTATCTAATTAATCTGCCTCATTATGGTCTGAGTATTTAATAGCGCATTTGACTTCAAATCGGTCACATGATCGTCTAATGTCTTAATTATTTCCCTAAACTCTTTTTCTCTATTCTTAAAGTACAAATTGTCCTCATATTGCTTCTTAAGAACCCGATTACCCTTTTTAAGGATGTCAATTTCGTGTTCTAAAGCAACACAGTTATTACAGTTTATGCAAATATCAGACAATCTTTTAACCTGATCCTTTAAAGTCACACATCTATTGCACGTCTTAACAGACTCTCTAAGTTCATTAAGCTGCTTATCTAAGCTAACAAAATTAGTACAAACAGAATTACTCTCAGGTGTTACCTTAGCTTTATTTGAAGATTCAGCCATAAATGCATATAGACATGGAGTTTTCTCGTTAGCTTGACCAGACTCTGATTCAGATTCTGATTCTGACTCCGCCTCCGAACTTGAACTATCCGAACCAAAATCCGACGAACCCTTTTTCTCAATCTTAATCCTTTCTGCTACATTCCCACTTGTAACTCCATCTATGCTTGAAACACTACCAGAACTCTAACTAATTTTCTCACAAGACTTCCATGATTCATCGTCCGAGCTGGACGAATCACTGTCAGTCCATACATCACCATCATTATGCTTTGCCCATTTAATCTTTTCAAGAACCCTCTTATTCACAACCCCTCTACGTAAATAGTTAGCCTAATACCATGCCCTGTCCAATCGTTCTTCCATTTTGCATCCAAGGCATTTGCACTGTTTATCTCTTCCGACACATCCCATCCTCTCTCTTTCAGCCTTTTCCTTTTCAGCCTCTTCCTCAGACATTTGAACCCTAACAACATTCGCATGACGATCGAAAGCATCAGTTACATTGATAGACCAGTCATAGGACTCATCATCATAGGTAACAGCTAGAGCCTTTAATGACTCATCCATAATTGGAACGTTGATTGTATTTTTAGATTCACGCTTCCGATTATGAAATGGATTATGGAATCCTGGTTGCTTCAGCTTAGTGCAGTTTTGCTTGAAATGACCCAACTCATGACAGTTGTGACACCTTACTTTATTCATGTCGAAGCCAAACTTGGTATTCTTGCTCACACCCAAGTTCTTCTCCCCAGTCTTTTCAATATATCTCTTTGCCCTGCGAATTACACTTCGCATAGCCCAGAGAATATCCATTTTCTCCATCTCATTCTCATCTATTTGATCATAGTCCTCCTGTTCCAAGTGACTGTTATCGATTCTACCATGTAACAGATCGTTGTAAGAATTCACCACCATCGAGACCAACGCCATATCCTCCTCAACCCCTTGAATCGTACGCAAGCGAATATTCTCTGTTCTCAAAACCTCGGTGCTTGCATCCTTGCTTGAAGTTGTCTGATAAAGAACACTTTGAGGGGCAGGAGTTACATAACTCGACGTTATTTTCTCAGTATTTGAAGTAAAAGCTGTTTGTGGTTGGGCATGTTTCTTATCGGCTGAACCAATTTCTGGAGCTTTATATTTCACATGATTTTGAACAGTCTCTAACCTCTTCAATCTCTCTTGAAACTCAAGCTCCTTTTCCTGTAGCTTAGTAATAAAAGCACTCAGTGAATTATCCATAATAGCAAAGGACTTCTCAATCTCAACAATCATTGGATCCCACTTATGTGACGACCCGGAAATTTCCGACTAAATTTAAACTTTATCTTTATATTATTCTGACACGATAAGCAATGTTTGTTAAGTTAAATCTCAAGGATTTTAAACTATGTTCATACATTCATTTAAACCTCGACTAAATTCCAATGATTCACGAACCATTAAATGAACATATATGAATATGTATGTATATGTTATAAATTGAAAATGTCAACAAAGTATTTAAACGTATAATGCTTTATATGAACGTATTTGTTTCAATATGATTATTAACGAAATAAAAAAATAATATTAAAAGATTGAATTATCAGAAACATTGAATTATGATTACAAGTCTCTGCTGAGAGGTCCACTATGATTTGAGAAAATCTATTCCTCTTAACGATATTCGGAATAATTTGTAAAGCTATTTATAAATAAAAATAAAAAGTGTCATTTACGAAAGTTAGACAAAAGCTAGTGGAGAATTGGTTTCCATAATATTCTATTAATCTATTTTCAAACGTACAAAAACGTTTTCAGTTTAAAAAGAACTTTATTATTAAAACGTATATAACTTTTATAAATATCTAGAATCACTTTTGACAACTCATTACTTAACCAGTATAATAAATATAACGATATTTATATTTTATTTCATTAAATATATATAACGATTTAAATTAATATTATATATATATATATATATATATATATATATTTATACGCGTATTATACATACATAGTTTTTATACTTTTACTATACTTTAACTTTACCTTTACTTTACTTTTACTTTACTTTAACTTTAATAATTCACTTTAATAATTCATACTTTAATAATTCACTTTAATAATTCATACTTTAATAATTCACTTTAATAATTCATACTTTAATAATTCACTTTAATAATTCATACTTTAATAATTCACTTTAATAATTCATACTTTAATAATTCACTTTAATAATTCATACTTTAATAATTCAAAAATCTATTATAAATAGAATTCAATAGGTTTCATTATTTCATAGAAACTTGAAAATATATTTCTCTAAACTCTCTCAATCGATTTATATATATATATTTGCTCTGTATTATTTCAAGATATTATTAGTATACATAAAATATTACGACGGAGTGATGTCCGAGTGATTTCAAAATAGTTTTTTTGAATGAGTCGAAGCTAAGAAAATTATGGGTTATAGCTATGGAGGTGATGGGTATGGTTCATGGGTATGCTCGTGAGGTCAATCTAGTGTTTATCATCTCCGTTGCGTCTACGTACTTTCCTGCAATATTGAATCTCAATATTGATACGTGAGCACTCATAACTTAACTTTTATATATCAATAGTGTATCCCTGACTAGTGCTCGAGTATATAGGATTATGCATGCTTGTACATTCGATATTGTCCTTAGATAGGTTTGTTGAATCCTGAATTAGATACATATGCTACTGAGATAGGGTATATGATATGCATGTCGTTGGAAGGCTAGCAAAAAATTAAGAACTTTTCATTTAGATATCGAATGGTTTCGATGAACGGATTAGAAGTTATAGTCAACTGAATTTTAGTTTTATTGTTAAAATGATTATTATTACTATCGTCGTTATTATTTTAATAGAAATATCATTGTTATTATAAAATATCATTATTACTATTATGTTAGTACTATCATTTTATCATAATAACATTTTTAGTAAATATAAATATTGTTATTTTTTTTATAAGAATAATAATAATTATTATTACAAAATAATACAACTTTTACTTATTATTATTATGATCAATATTATTTTATCAAATAAATAGGGGATACAAAGATATTTTTCACCACGCGTAATATAATTACATTAATAATACTTACCACTATAGTTTTACGATATTAAGTGAACTTTATAAATTTTACTACTTAAGATATATAAAAGTATATTTTATCATATATAAACGTTAATATAAATTTTTGTTAATAAATGATTTTATTATTATAAAATCTAATAAATATATTTAAATATATAAAAGGACTATAGTTAAGTTATATAATAAACACGTATAAATTTTAGAAGTCATTTTGGGTCAAGTTGACTTTTGTTGACTTTTGCATATTAGTCTCGAGCATTAGGATTGTGGTACACTATGACTTGACCAAAAATTGTTAGACAAATATTGACCAACATATAAATATATATAATTAATATAGGTTCGTGAATTCGAGGCCAACCTTGCACTTGTTAAATGACGTTATATGTATTTTTACTACGAAATACAGTATGGTGAGTTTCATTACTCCCTTTTATATATATTTTTGGGACTGAGAATACATGCGCTGTTTTTATAAATGTTTTACGAAATAGGCACAAGTACTAAAACTAATTCTACGTGGGTTTAAACCAGAAATATACCCTTAGCTTGGTAACATTAAACTACTTGTCTATGTACGGTAGGCGCGAATCCTAAAGATAGATCTATTGGGCCTGACAAACTCCATCCTGACTATGGGATGCTTTACTACTTCGAGGTTATTTTAAACACACCTGATCTGGTGTACTTCAGAGGGTAAAACATGAACGTTAAGGCTTGTTACCGGGTGCCTACAACTTATAGAATACTTTTATACACTTGCGAGTGTACATATATTTATAAACGAAAATCTTGTGGTCTATTAATATATTGAAATGATTATTATGATAAACCTATGAACTCACCAACATTTTGGTTGACACTTTAAAGCATGTTTATTCTCAGGTATTAAAGAAATCTTCCGCTGTGCATTAGCTCATTTTAAGGATATTACTTGGAGTCATTCATGGCATATTTTGAAAGACGTTGCATTCGAGTCATTGAGTTCATCAAGATTATTATTATGTCAATTATAGTTGGATGTATTATGAAATGGTGTGCATTCCGTCAACTTTCGTTGTAAAGAAAATTTGTCTTTTAAAAACGAATGCAATGTTTGTAAAATGTATCATATAGAGGTCAAAATACCTCGCGATGTAATCAACTATTATGAATCGTTTATAATGTATATGAACGGGTCCTTTCAGTTGGTATCAGAGCGGTGGTCTTAGCGAAACAGGTCTGCATTAGTGTGTCTAACTGATAGTCGTTAGGATGCATTAGTGAGCCTGGACTTTGACCGTGTCTGCATGTCAAAAGTTTTGCTTATCATTTTTGTCGAAAATTGCCTGCTTATCATTCTTAGTCTAGACACGTCTTACTGCATTGATTGCATGAATAGTGTATAGACAAAATTCATATCTTAGCGTATCTGCTAATCCATATCTTAGCGTATCTGTTACTGTAAACTTTGCCTGACATATCCCGTAAATTCCTCCGTAATCTACAAAATCTTTTGCGCTATATATATAGATATTCTATGTAATTAGAATACCACCCGATAGCCGAAAAATCATTTCATATCGAAAAATCCTTTATTCAATTGAATGAAATGGAATTCATCATTAGTTCAAGTCCCTCGAATTCCGATATGGAATCCCACTCAAGCTCCGAAAGCAGTGTGACTGAAATGGATCAACTAATTAGCCATCATCTATTCTGGATGAATTGGGGATAGGTTCGTAGCCTCCTCAATAATTGGAGACAAGAAGAAGGTGATCCCTTCCATCCACCACATTACCCTCTTGGTGATGAACCTGAAGCACTTACCGGCGAACCGGTCCGAAACACCATTTTCTCTCTCATTTCCAGAGTATCTCGTCACGATTATATACTACATCAAATTCTAGATTTTATTTATCCGCTCGTCCGAACCGAAAATCACCCCGGTGTAATAGAAGAAGTCAACGAGCTTCGCGCTCGAGTAGTGGCTTTAGAGAATATGGTGCAAGGGTTACAAACACCAACAGCAGCACTAGCAGCATAACCAGTACCACCATCAGCAACACCAACAGTACCATCATCACCACCAACAGTAACATCCGCATCCCACACTTCAACCTCACAACCTATATCCCACGAGTACCAATGACATACACTCTATAGATACCAAGGAATACCAACAACAACAAACGATGAAGTATTGATTCATAACTTCATTGGAGAAACATTTTGCGACGATTATGTAGTCTTTAAAGTCTTAGAAATTATCTATTCTAACCCTAACCATAAATTAGATGAGTAAACCCAAATGATAGAAGGAAGAGTAGAAACCCTGACAAGAATGATGTGTGGTTTACAAGCTAGACTTGATTTACCAACAGCATCAACAGTACCATGAACATCACCAGTACAGTCACTGCCATCAGCGTTGTCAGAATCAGCAGCACCTATAACATCACAAACTCTATCAGTTCAAGAATCACCGTGGACATCATTATAAATCAACAACAAGTATGTCATATCAATGAGTTATGAAGTATTAACTCATTTCCACGGAAGGATTTATATGTATATCTTATATATATAAATTTTTAGACCATAATAAATATTTCCGTACTAAGCTATTATGTGTGAATCTTAACTACTCGGTTAATTCATATTACTAATATGCAATAATGTACGTCCTTCGTCCACAACTTAACCATCATTAACTACAATCTCTGCCTCAATTCAATAAATCCCAATTCATAATAAATCAAATGAATTATTCAAATATAAGTTTGATTTTTCACTTTCATCGTCGATGACCTCGAAACTTTTCAAATAACATTATTCGTACCTTGCGAAATTCACAAGAATTCCATAAACACCAACAAATAACGAAGTATTAATTCATAATTTCAATTTTATTGAATAAATACTCCGTAAAAGTTATGTAATTTCTAAAGTCTTTAGGGATTATTCAGTTCTAGTTTCAACCGTAAATCAAATGAGTTTAATTTAATATTAACTCATTAAATCTATGTTACATCTGAAGAAAATATGCACATATATATTTTCATAAAGACTGTAATAAAATTCTGTTGTACAAAATATTAATTGTCAATTTTTTTTTTAACGGGTAGGTAATACCCGAGAGATATATAAATTCACAATTAATATATTACATTTTTCAAATCTGATTAAGCAAATCATCAACTATACTCTCAAAATCTCACAACAATATACATTCTTGTATAAAAATCAAAACAACCATTCTCACCCAAATTTGATTACGCATTCTGATTTTGACAAATCAAAATCCAAGTCATGATTTAACAGAAGACATCACTCTTAGATTCCTACATCTTTCAAAGCTATACTTTGCCTTCAAAACCGTGTTAGAACATCATATGTATATTAACGATTACAAACTGTGTTCAAACTCTCCGAAGTTTTCGAAGACACTTCAAACAATGAACAATCGAGATGATGATCCAATCACATATTACCCACATTTATGTACCTAAAAAGCTCTCGAAGCCAAAGTCATAGTTCGACGCGTATCCGTGTCAGACCCTTTGGCATTTATTAGCTAAAATGACTTTTCAATTCCTTTTCAAAGTAGACAGTTTTGTCACAGCTCCAGCAAGTCAACTTCGACTTTTCAGTCGGACTAGTCTTATTATAACCTCGATAGATACGTTGCCCTTTCGTCATCGTTACTGGGGACCTTTCATATCTCGCCACCTTAGTAATAAACTTACCAACAACTTCAATTATCTTTGACTTTTCGAAAAATCATTATATTTATTGAAATCACATCATTTACTCATTCGCATCTTGTAACAAGAATTGTCATACGAATCATCGAAAAATAGTAACCAGTATTTTGAAATCTCGCAGCATGTCTACGCCAACAGTTATATGTGTACGTAAAACGTCTATCTCCTGGACTTACATACTTTGAATGTGAAGTTCTGAAAAATATTCTAAACTGCAAACTAGTTCTTGAAATGCTGACGAAGCATCAAAAACTGTAAACGATCTTAACAGTAAAAAGTTTGATGACAAAGAATAGTAAGGTGGTAAAGCTGAGAAAAAGAGAAGGTTTGAAACTGGAAAACGGATTGAACAGACTATGAAGGAGGCTGTGGACAAATCACAAAGACTAAATCTGCCTTCAAAGAATCCAAATGATTCAGTGCCTGCTAAAGTCATTAACGAATACCTTACTCTTTATTCTAAACCTTTACAGACAAATCTTCATCATCATCCATCAATATTAGAAATTCTAAGATATTATCATATCTTTCATTATAAATATCCGCGATATTTCTGAAGATATTTTCACAACTAATCTTATCTGAAGTCATTTATCTCTTTGCGCTATCAGTGTTACATCATATAAGAAACTATTAGTTTCTATATTCTATAAACTTTCGAGTTTAAATTATGAATGTTTTGAAGTAGTGTTGGGAACTGAAGCATGAGTTAGTATAATATAATGACACTTGATCAACGTGATTATATTACAATAAGTCATGCTGAGTTTCTAATGGGACATGACGATTCACAGACCATGCCGTCATCATGTTCCATGTTACACGACTCTTGTATTCTATTTAATCTCTAAAAATATCAAGAATATATTTTCTTGATGATTCGGTCTTTTCAGGGTATTCTGGTAAATTAACAAATCAAGATCGTGCCATTACCATTTCCTTCTTAGAACATTAACTATGTTCATTCTGAAATTCATATCTGCGAATATTGGACCATTACAAACGTTGCTTAATCGCAAGAAGAAGAAACGAAAGGACAAAACTCCAAAATAGAAATTGGAGTATAAATCGCAGCAAATAGAAGGGAGCATTAACTTGGATGTCAATGATTATAGAAGACAAAAGCAGGAGCTTTGAAATATAAGGGAAGATATAAAACCCAACAACCACCCAAAAATTATAAACCGTATATATCGATGCATATAGCAATATAAAGACACGGAAGAACTAAAAACACTATAAAACCGAGAATATAGTAGAAGTAAATAGATTCTTCCGGAGGCAGATGAAAAAGAAGAATGACAGATATCAAAGTGAGGAGTATATCGAGAATCAGTACTTGATGAAGCATATTGACAAATACTTTAAAATATGAGTTGAGGGAGAAAGAATAGAAGGTGTGAGTTGTAAGGAAACGAAGGAGGTGGATTTATAGTGAAATACCCGACAGAGAAATCAAGATGGATTATCGTATTAATTCGAAGAGAATCATAATCACCTTAATCACCGAAGCATCAAATCCAACATAGATTACAAAGATTTTCTTTAAATTCAGAGATCAATTGTGATGACGTCAAAAGATATGACAAATCACTATAATCTTATTTTCTTCATTTACGATAACTTTCCTCATACGCTTCGAGTAATCGAATTATTTTATCCATACTTCTTAGACATGATAAGACTTCATAATGGTCGTAATAACATTCTCATTGTTAGCCATAACGACCTCTATCAAATTTCGGGGACGAAATTTCTTTAACGGGTAGGTACTGTGACGACCCGGAAATTTCCGACTAAATTTAAACTTTATCTTTATATTATTCTGACACGATAAGCAATGTTTGTTAAGTTAAATCTCAAGGATTTTAAACTATGTTCATACATTCATTTAAACCTCGACTAAATTCCAATGATTCACGAACCATTAAATGAACATATATGAATATGTATGTATATGTTATAAATTGAAAATGTCAACAAAGTATTTAAACGTATAATGCTTTATATGAACGTATTTGTTTCAATATGATTATCGACGAAATAAAAAAAATAATATTAAAAGATTGAATTATCAGAAACATTGAATTATGATTACAAGTCTCTGCTGAGAGGTCCACTATGATTTGAGAAAATCTATTCCTCTTAACGATATTCGGAATAATTTGTAAAGCTATTTATAAATAAAAATAAAAAGTGTCATTTACGAAAGTTAGACAAAAGCTAGTGGAGAATTGGTTTCCATAATATTCTATTAATCTATTTTCAAACGTACAAAAACGTTTTCAGTTTAAAAAGAACTTTATTATTAAAACGTATATAACTTTTATAAATATCTAGAATCACTTTTGACAACTCATTACTTAACCAGTATAATAAATATAACGATATTTATATTTTATTTCATTAAATATATATAACGATTTAAATTAATATTATATATATATATATATATATATATATATATATATATATATTTATACGCGTATTATACATACATAGTTTTTATACTTTTACTATACTTTAACTTTACCTTTACTTTACTTTTACTTTACTTTAACTTTAATAATTCACTTTAATAATTCATACTTTAATAATTCACTTTAATAATTCATACTTTAATAATTCACTTTAATAATTCATACTTTAATAATTCACTTTAATAATTCATACTTTAATAATTCACTTTAATAATTCATACTTTAATAATTCACTTTAATAATTCATACTTTAATAATTCAAAAATCTATTATAAATAGAATTCAATAGGTTTCATTATTTCATAGAAACTTGAAAATATATTTCTCTAAACTCTCTCAATCGATTTATATATATATATTTGCTCTGTATTATTTCAAGATATTATTAGTATACATAAAATATTACGACGGAGTGATGTCCGAGTGATTTCAAAATAGTTTTTTTTGAATGAGTCGAAGCTAAGAAAATTATGGGTTATAGCTATGGAGGTGATGGGTATGGTTCATGGGTATGCTCGTGAGGTCAATCTAGTGTTTATCATCTCCGTTGCGTCTACGTACTTTCCTGCAATATTGAATCTCAATATTGATACGTGAGCACTCATAACTTAACTTCTATATATCAATAGTGTATCCCTGACTAGTGCTCGAGTATATAGGATTATGCATGCTTGTACATTCGATATTGTCCTTAGATAGGTTTGTTGAATCCTGAATTAGATACATATGCTACTGAGATAGGGTATATGATATGCATGTCGTTGGAAGGCTAGCGAAAAATTAAGAACTTTTCATTTAGATATCGAATGGTTTCGATGAACGGATTAGAAGTTATAGTCAACTGAATTTTAGTTTTATTGTTAAAATGATTATTATTACTATCGTCGTTATTATTTTAATAGAAATATCATTGTTATTTTAAAATATCATTATTACTATTATGTTAGAATTATCATTTTATCATAATAACATTTTTAGTAAATATAAATATTGTTATTTTTTTTATAAGAATAATAATAATTATTATTACAAAATAATACAACTTTTACTTATTATTATTATGATCAATATTATTTTATCAAATAAATAGGGGATACAAAGATATTTTTCACCACGCGTAATATAATTACATTAATAATACTTACCACTATAGTTTTACGATATTAAGTGAACTTTATAAATTTTACTACTTAAGATATATAAAAGTATATTTTATCATATATAAACGTTAATATAAATTTTTGTTAATAAATGATTTTATTATTATAAAATCTAATAAATATATTTAAATATATAAAACGACTATAGTTAAGTTATATAATAAACACGTATAAATTTTAGAAGTCATTTTGGGTCAAGTTGACTTTTGTTGACTTTTGCATATTAGTCTCGAGCATTAGGATTGTGGTACACTATGACTTGACCAAAAATTGTTAGACAAATATTGACCAACATATAAATATATATAATTAATATAGGTTCGTGAATCCGAGGCCAACCTTGCACTTGTTAAATGACGTTATATGTATTTTTACTACGAAATACAGTATGGTGAGTTTCATTACTCCCTTTTATATATATTTTTGGGACTGAGAATACATGCGCTGTTTTTATAAATGTTTTACGAAATAGGCACAAGTACTAAAACTAATTCTACGTGGGTTTAAACCAGAAATATACCCTTAGCTTGGTAACATTAAACTACTTGTCTATGTACGGTAGGCGCGAATCCTAAAGATAGATCTATTGGGCCTGACAAACCCCATCCTGACTATGGGATGCTTTAGTACTTCGAGGTTATTTTAAACACACCTGATCTGGTGTACTTCAGAGGGTAAAACATGAACGTTAAGGCTTGTTACCGGGTGCCTACAACTTATAGAATACTTTTATACACTTGCGAGTGTACATATATTTATAAACGAAAATTTTGTGGTCTATTAATATATTGAAATGATTATTATGATAAACCTATGAACTCACCAACCTTTTGGTTGACACTTTAAAGCATGTTTATTCTCAGGTATTAAAGAAATCTTCAGCTGTGCATTAGCTCATTTTAAGGATATTACTTGGAGTCATTCATGGCATATTTTGAAAGACGTTGCATTCGAGTCATTGAGTTCATTAAGATTATTATTATGTCAATTATAGTTGGATGTATTATGAAATGGTGTGCATTCCGTCAACTTTCGTTGTAAAGAAAATTTGTCTTTTATAAACGAATGCAATGTTTGTAAAATGTATCATATAGAGGTCAAAATACCTCGCGATGTAATCAACTATTATGAATCGTTTATAATGTATATGAACGGGTCCTTTCAACTTAATCGGTAGACCCTCACAAAAGCACTGTACTAACTTCTTAGTAGGAAAGACAATATCAACACGTTTAAGTTAAGTCAACAAGTGACGATATCTAGCAACAGCATCTTTTAAAGATTCATCAGGCTGAACGGCAAAGTTCTTCCATTCTTTCTTCAGAACCTTTCCTTTTGTTTTTCTATACCCAGCAGTTCCCTCATTCCCACTCTCTAGAACATTCCACAAAGCATAAGTTGTTAAATTCATTTCAAACTGATGGAATATCTCATTTGAGAGAGCTTGAGTAAGGTGGTTGTATGCTTTGCACTCAAGATTATAGTCTTCACGTTCACCGGCAGAAAGTTCCATGGGTGTCTTGGTTTCCCCATGATCCTTAGTTAGGAAAACATATTCAAACTTCAAGAAATTATACAACTTAGAATCTATTCCGTTTAACGAGATCAAAAACCTAGGTTTCCATTCTACAAAATCATCCAAAGATTCAAGCCTAGGTACTCGATAAGAACTACCAATTTCATTTTTTGTCTTCAATAAGTGATGAAGACCTGATGACGAAGCACCGACATGAGCTGATTGCATTTCAGGAGATTCAAAAATATCTGACATTGTAACCGTACGGTTTCAAGATACGGTTGCAAAAAATTACACAGTTACACTACCCGGATGCAAGATTTAACACGGATGTAAGTTGCACGGTTGCAAAGTGTATCCGGATGGTGTAATACGGTTGTAAAGTATAATCGGACTGGTACAGGATGTATCCGTACGGTTGTGATGTTATACGGTTGTGGTTAAACGGATGGAGATTACACGGATGCAAGGAGTATCCGTACGGTTGTGGTATTCGGATGATGTATTCGTACGGTTACAGAGTGTAACCGTGCTGTTGTATGCTTGGTCGATTCTGGGCAATAACTGCACAGAAACTAGGGTTTAAGGTTTTGGTTGATCTAGCACTCAATCTGGAACAAAATCAATGTTTGTTTGACGTCCAAAATATAGTTATTGACCAGATTAACACATTTACTTAATAAAAACACGAATCAACACGTAGAAACTATGGTTTTAAATGGGTTTTTGACAAAAACACTAAAAACACAATCTCTCAACAAATTTTGACAAAAACCAAACGTTTAATCAATCGTACAAGCTCTGATACGACTTGTAGGATCGTGTAAATAGGATTAAACGATCTTAGATTCAATAACGAGTGAAAAAAATCTCGTTATTGGGTTTTATACTCAAAATCCAATGAAAACCTTTGATCTTAATGAATAAATCGACTTAGTTATGTTAAAGATCGACTTAGATGATTGCTAGAGCACCACGTGTGTGATAGATTAGGATTCGTAACCCTAACAATGAACTCATTATACCCATTATATACACACAACACGTGCAACTGTGCGGTTGCATAGGCTGAGCACAGTCCGGATAGTGGCCGGTTTGACAACCGGGCTGAATGTCTCATCACAATCAATACCAACCTGCTGGCTACGACCATTCACCACGAGTCGAGCCTTATACCTGCTCAATGTACCATCAGCATTAAACTTGTGCCTAAACAACCACATAGAGCGAACAATGTTCGTGTCTGTGGGTCGTGGCACAAGAGTCCATGTACCATTTTTAATTAAAGCATTGTATTCTTCGGTCATAGCGTTATGCCAATTGGGATTGTTGAGAGCATTGGAGTATTTTTTGGGGGTGGGACTAAGGGAGGATGTGAGAAGGTTCAAATGTTCGATGGGTTTGGTGATACCGAGGCGGTAACGAGTGACCATGGGATGAGTGGAGGTGGTATGTTGTGGAGGTGGTGGCGGAGGAGGAGCTGCAGGACTAGGTGTCGGGATAGAGGGTGCAGGGGAGGGTGGTGTTGATGTGTTGGGGTCAGGTGTTGGTGTGTTGGTGGGGGTTGTATCGAGGAGGTCACGAGAGAGTAAGTTAGGTGGTGGGTCAAAAACTCGTAAGTGGGAGGAGGAGAGGTAGTGGTAGAACTATAGGGAAAAGATGTTTCATCAAAGGTGACGTGGCGGGAGAGAATGATTTTATGGGTGGCGAGATCGAGATAACGGTAGCCTCGATGGTTGGAGGGATATCCGAGAAATATGCATGGGGTAGAGCGAGGAGCAAGTTTGTGAGTGTTGTTTAGGTGAGGGTAGCATAAGCAACCGAAGACACGAAGAGTGAAGTAGGTGGGTGGATATTTGTAGAGGCGAGTATGGGGTATGTCGTGATTAATGGCAGAAGATGGTAGGAGATTCAAGAGATAAGTGGCCATGTGGAGAGCCTCAACCCAGAAAGTAGGAGGGAGTTGAGCCTGAAAGAGAAGAGTGCCTATGAGGTTATTAATAATGCGTATCATACGTTCAGATTTTCCATTTTACTGAGAGGTTTGAGGGCAAGAGAAACGGATGTGAATGCCATGTTGTTGAAAGAGTTGATGGATTTTTTTATTATCGAACTCCCCACCATGATCACATTGGAAAGATTTGATTTCAGAATTAAATTGGGTTTTTATATATGTACGAAATTGTATAAATTTAGTGAAGACATCAGATTTATAACGCAACGGAAAGACCCATAAATAGTGCGAGTAATGATCCAAAAAGATAACATAATATTTGTAACCACTAAGACTTGGAATCGGAGAAGTCCATAAGTCTGAGTGAACAATATCAAAACAAGAGGTAGCATGAGAGATAGAACTATTAAATGAAAGTCGCACGTGTTTGCCCAATTGACAGGCATGACAAAGTACGGGCGACTTCGTGTTATTACATGAAATATAACTACTAGAAATTAAACGACGAAAAACATCACTTCTGGGATGTCCAAGACGCTGATGCCAGATGCTGGGTGTGGTGAGAAGAACACGAGGAACTGATGACGAATGCTGAGATGTGAGAGGATAAAGATCTTCGGTGCTGTCACATCGGAAAAGCAGGCGGCGGGTCAAGTAATCCTTCACAGAGAAACCAAATTCGTCAAAAGAAACAGAAACTTTATTATCACGAGTAAATTGTCTAACGGAAATAAGGTTTTTGACAATAGATGGAGTAACAAGTACATTAGACAGGTGAAGGGGTCGATTAACGTTAGGCAAAATGCTATGGCCGGTATTGACAACGGGAATTGCATTCCCATCGCCAACTGAAATGTAAGGATACATGCAATGATTAAAAATGGTACTAAGATTTTTAATGCTAGAAGTAAGGTGCGTGGATGCACCGGTGTCCATAGTCCAACCAGTATTTCCATAGTCCGGGATTGAAGTTCCGGCAAACCTGTGGTGAAGTGTGTTGCGATCGTGGATTAGTGGTGACAGGAGGAACGACTTGAGCAACCAAGGCAGTTGGGGCCGATGGTGTTCCAACATCCGGACTGGTAAGAGTTGTCCTTTGAAGTTGCATCTCTTCTAAGGTGATCATAGAGCGAACCGTGTCAAGATTTGGAAACGGATTGCTATGAAGAATTATATGGGTAGCATGAGGAAACCGATCATTTAAACCGTTGATCGCATAAGTCACGAGGACATCCTCCTCAATCTTAGAACCGAGATTACGTAACATGGATGCAATCGATTCAATTTTTCGAAAGTAGGCATCGTAGGTCTGATCTCCGATATTAATAGAGCGAAGTTTGGCAGCAAATTCTACTATTTTAGATCGCTTGTTGTCGAGAAATAGGTTTTGCAAAAAATCCCAGGCTTCTTTGGAGGTAGCAGGTCGAGAATTAAGAAGCCGTTCGAGTAGAGATTCGGAGATGGTGAGGAAGATCCATCCCATGATAACAGCATCTGCCTTTTTCCATTCTTCAGGTGGAGGATCGGATGTTGAGGCAGAGTCGAGAAAGCTATCAACATTGAATGCTGCACAATGATTGCGAAAAAGGGTACTCCAATGTGTGTAATTGAGTTTTGTGAGGTCGAGTTTAACTGGGATGAGATGCGTAACGGAGGTTACGGTGTATACTTTATCATAGGTGCCGCTATTAGCCATAGATGGAGGCACGATGTTGATGAAGAGCACCGTAAAAAATTATGTTGGTTTGCAAGCGTCTGATACCATATTGGATGGAATAGCAATCGATATATTAGGTTTTGATAATCTGATCAGTCGAGCATTACAACAATATAAATAAGCTACATGACAATGAAACCTAAAGGTCACAATGGGCCCTTATAAGATGGGCCAATAATACAAGTATGAAATATAAAGCATAAGACCATCTAACATAAGTCCATCTAACACTTGCAACCGTGCGGTTGCGTGTCTAACCGTACGGTTGCATACCTGCAACCGTGCGGTTGCATTCCAACAGAGAAAGTTAAACAATAAAGCATTTCAACATGATCATAATGAACTCGGGGACTAAATATGCACCAACACTCATGATCGCGAGCTTCACCAACTCATAAACTCCAAGTTGTGTGACAATACTTCGCGACCATAACACGCTTTCTCGCGGTTGCAAAACTTGATCAGTTTCGAATCCTTCTTCTTGTTTTATTCGACTTCGCATTCCAACATTATAAGCATATGTTTTTTTTAAACAATTTTAAGCGTATGTTTTATACATTATTTTCAACATATACGCACATAACTTTGGCAAATTGAATAACTGAACAAATTTTACATAATTCAACAAATCTTGCATAATTGAACAAATGGCCTATAAATATAAATATAAAACTGCCTTTTTTGTAGTGTAAACGGACACAAACCTATTTTCCTTGCCTTTCGGTCTTTCTAGCTTATTGTTTTTTTTAAAAGACAAGTAGTCGGCATCACTCAATGCGGCACTAACCTCCAGTGGCGGAAGCATGATTTTTCTTCACCGGGGCCGAAATTTTTTTTTTAAAAGCGTAGTAACTTTTTTGTACGGAGTTTTTGGGCCAAAAATTGTAGGGTTTTGGACAAAATTTGAAGATTTGTGGGCAAAATTTGAAGGTTTTGAGGCAAAATTTGGAAAATTTTGGGAAACTTTAAACGTTTTGGGGCAAATATGTAGGTTTTGGGGCAAAATATGTAGGTTTTGGGGCAAAAAAAAAAAATTCACCAAAGGCAAAGTTGAAAAATCCAAAATTTTAACACTGAAAATTGCAAATCCACTAGGGGCCCCCCCCGGTCCCCACATAAAACCGCCCCTAGTGACCACCTTCACGATCATTTGTCACACACGCACGCATTTCGAGAGAAACCCGGATCGCATTGCAGGAACTCGATCCTTAAACCATCCAGAGGGGCTGGCGGACCGGGTTTTGAATCCTAAATGGATCCAGGAAAAAACCCCTCGAGGTCAATATGGAGCTCCATATTTAAGATAGATAAATTAAGAGGGTGAGCTGGGCGAGGCTCGAACTCACGACCTCAACCTCAGCCCCAAACATAAGGAATGAGGATACCACTCGGCTAGAAGCATGGTTGATGGCGTTTCTTAGGTAGATCGATGTGTTGGTACTTAGTATGGGTCATCTTGTGAAGCATTTAGGATGAATGTCAAGTGGCATAAGAAACTTCGACTCCCTGTTTTTCCCTTTAATAAGAGCGGTTAAGTCCAAGGGAATGAGGATGTTGAGGTTGTTGTTGGTGGGATAGATGTGACGGGTTCTCTTTTTGCACCTACTTCTAATGCTGGTGTGACGCCCCGTACAAAACCATCGTGTACGGTTCATCAACAACAGGATCATTACAAGGTCAAACACTATATGATGTTTGAAAACCAGTTTTGCATTCGTAAAAGATAGCGTTTTACAAAAGATAACGTGCTTCCTATGAATAGAAGCATTAACATAAGTAAGTGACACAAAGGTCGTTACAAAGCCATTATTTGAAGATAACGTAAGTTGCGAATGCACAATAAAAGTTTCATGATTGAGACACCTCTAAGTAATGCAGCGGAAATCTAAAACAACAGGTCCATAACAACAAGTCTATAACATCAAGACAGCAAGTCTAACAGCGGAAGCAACAACGTATAAGCACCTGAGAAGTACAGGCTAAAAAAAGTCAACACGAACGTTGGTGAGCTATAGTTTGTTTGTAATCAGTAACGTAATGTAGACCACGAGATTTCAGTGCTTCAAACAGCGTTTTAAAACAGTAAGATAAAGTATATGCTTAACCGTGGGCACCCGGTAACTAGACTTAACGTATGTATATCACCCCCTAAAAGTGCACCTGGCGAGTGCGTTTGTCCTCGAAGTATTAAACACCCGTTGAATGCTAGCGCGACTAGCTCGAGTGGGGTTGTCAAACCCTATGGATCCATATCTAATATTCGCGTTCACCGGTTTAAAAACCAATGATTAAACGTTACCGTGCTAAGGGGAATCTTTGTGCCGTTATATCACCCACAGATATATAAAGTTTAAGTATTCGTGTCTAGTATGTAAAACATAAAAAGCGCATCTATTCTCAGTCCCAAAAATAGTAAAGTAAAAAGGGAAGCTATAACTCACAGTGAATAAGCAGTAAAAGTCGATATGAAACGTATGCAGGTAGTAAGTCGGTCCGAAAGGTCGTCAACCTAAGTCAAAGGTCACTAGGTCAGTACGTCATCCCAAAAGTTTAAAATTGAATAAATTAAGTTTAATTGTCATCATCAACATCATCATTATCATCATCATTCATCAACACTAAGGTAAGTTTAACAAGAATAGAGATCGAAACAAAAGGCTAACTTCGGACAGCTGTTACGACCTCTATATAAATCAAAAAGACGCGTAGTCAGTGGACATGGCTCCGTATGTGAGTCCTCTAACCGTTGACCAATTTTCAGAATCTAACTCATCTTCGTTTGACCGTGGCGACGGTTTAAGTGCGAGTAGGTCAGAAATTTCAGCACAACATTACAAAGGCGTAGTGACTTTCGGAAGGCTATAAATCCTAAACCGTATATCGGATTAAGTCGAGGCCTAAACGAAAAGTCATCTACTCGAAATGAACTATCTGAAAATCAATTTTCCAGAAGCCCAGAAGTCTTGTCAGACCCCGAAAGTCAACAAACAAGTGCTCCAGTGAGGTTCTTGGTGCTTGATGCTCATCACGGTTCTCATCCTTGATGCTTGTAAGCTTCAAGTGTACAACTCGTTGATGTTTTAGCATCACTTTGACCAAGGTTCAACCATCAATACACAACTAAGAGTAAAATCTATCATTCTACAAGTTTTGAACATCAAGATTGCCTCTTTATTGCATAGATCCAATAAAGCTTCAACCTTTGTCCATTTTACACAAGTTTATGCATCTCCATCATATATGATGATGAAGATTTGATCTTTATCATTACAACAAATACAAAAAGGTTCCAAGTAAGTGAGATCTATAATAATAACTTAGATCTCAAGTATTAAGAAAGCCCTAAGCTAGAAAGTTTGGATCTTTACAAGATTAATGAGACCATAAGCTAGAAAGCTAAGATCTTTAACAAAATAATGAAAGTAATGAGACCATAAGCTAAAAAGCTAAGATCTTTAACATAATAATGAAACCCTAAGATAGAAAGCTTGGATCTTTAGTGTTCTTGAAGATCTTGAAGTATAAAGCTTGGATCTTTAAGATACATGAAGATTATAAACACAAGTTTTGATCTTTATAACAAAACAAAGAAATCACAAGCTAGAACTAACAAGTAAATGAAGATTCCAAGCTAGAAAGCTTGAATCTTTCATGTTCTTGAAGGATTCAAACCCAAGTTTGAATCTACAAGATATAACAAGATCAAAAGTTAAAAGCTAGATCCATTAAATGATGATGATAATGTCGACTTTATGAAGAAGAAAAGAAGAAGAAGAAAATTTAAAACTTACACTTTTTAGAGTGAGAAAGATTAGAGAGAGAATTAGAGAGTAAGTGTGTGTAATTTGTAAATGAGAGCAAGTGTGAATTGTGAGGAAATAGCTTGGTATTTATAGGAAATGAGGGTGGTGGGGAGGCTCCAAAACCGTAGCCTTTGGGAGGGGATAAGGGGGACCAACTTTTACTTTTTGGTTAATGGTTGTCTAAAGTTGGTGCTTATGTTAGGATCCCATGCAACATTAAGGATAATGCTTAAAAAAATGCTAGTATGTTCCCTCTAATAAATGAGGATTTATCTTTCATTATTATGGGTCAATAACTTATTATAATTGGGCTAATTAAATAGTCCACTAGCTAGTGTAGGGTGGGCTAAAGTCCAACAAGGTAGAAAGTCCAACAAGACTAACTAGTGTGCTCTAGTAAATTACTAAGCGTAATTAAGCATCCAAAAACTCAAGTAATTGTTATTATAAAATAACAATTAGTGTTTCGTTAGTGTTTCGTAGTCATAATATTCTGATTATGACCAAAGTTAAACGTGTACCGAAATACATAGCTCGTTTCAAACGTCAAGTGACACCATCGGTCGTAAAAGCTTTCGCGGATCAAGTTAAGTGATTACACACTTAATAGTACATTGTAGGATATTAATGAAAGTACTTAATCATTAATTAAGATCCCAGAGCATAAACTAGCTCAGTACGCACATATACGCAGTTTCGTGAAAGCACAAAGCACAAAAGCAAGTCGAAAAAGCCGGGTCGTTACATTACCCACCTGTTAAAGAAAATTTCGTCCTGAAATTTTGTGGAGTGTGAAATGTCCCGTTCATATTGATTATAAACGTTCCATATTAATTGATTTCATCGCGAGGTTTTGATCTCTATATGAGACGTTTTTCAAAGACTGCATTCATTTTTAAAACAACCATAAACTTTATTTTATCGATAAAGGTTTTTTAAAAAAAAAAATATTACGTAGATTATCAAATAATGATAATCTAAAATATACTGTTTACACACGACCATTACATAATGGTTTACAATAAAAATATATTACATCGAAATAAGTTTCTTGAATGCAGTTTTTACACAATATCATACAATCATGGACTCCAAATCCTGTCCTTATTTTAGTATACAATAGCGGAAGCTCTTAATAATCACCTGAGAATAAACATGCTTAAAACGTCAAAAAAAAATGTTGGTGAGTTATAGGTTTAACCTATATATTATCAAATTAATATATTAGACCACAAGATTTCATTTATTCAATAATCTTACACTCGCAAGTGTATAAAAATCATTCTATGATGAACACCTGGTAACTGTAAAGACCCATCCTAATCCATAAGAATGAATACAATAACATATGATTACATCGCGAGGTATTTGACCTCTATATGATACATTTGACAAACATTGCATTCGTTTCTAAAAGACAAACTTTCTTTACAACGAAAGTTGACGGCATACATACCATTTCATAATACATCCAACTATAATTGACTTAATAATAATCTTGATGAATTTCAACGACTCGAATGTAACGTCTTTCAAAATATGCCATGAATGACTGTAAGTAATATCTTTAAAATGAGCAAATGCACAGCGGAAGATTTCTTTAACACCTGAGAATAAACATGCTTTAAAGTGTCAACCAAAAGGCTGGTGAGTTCATTAGTTTATCATAATCATTCATTTCCATCATTTTAATAGACCACAAGAATTTCATTTCCAGTTCTCATAAATATACATCCCATGCATAGAGACAAAAATCATTCATATGGTGAACACCTGGTAACCGACATTAACAAGATTCATATAAGAATATCCCATATCATTCTGGGAAATACTTCGGACATGATAAAAATGAATTCGAAGTACTAAAGCAACCGCAACCATGGATGGGGTTCGTTAGGCCCAATAGATCTATCTTTAGGATTCACGTCAATTAGTAGATCGGTTTACTAATTCTTAGGTTACCAAGCAAAAAGGGGCATATTCGGCTTCGATCATTCACCTATATAATGTAGTTTCGATTACTTGTGTCTATTTCGTAAAACATTTATAAAAATTGCGCATGTATTCTCAGCCCAAAAATATAAAGGGTAAAAAGACAAATGAAACTCACCATACTCTATTTCGTAGAAAAAATACATATGACGACATTGAACAATGCAAGGTTGCCCTCAGATTCACGAACCTATATTAATTATATATTTTTATATGTTGGTCAATATCTGTATAGCAATTTAGGTCAGGTCATAGTGTACCACAATCCTAATGCTCGAGACTAGTATGCGGAAGTCAACAAAAGTCAATTTGACTCAAAATAATTTCTAAAATTTATACATGATTATTATATAGTTTAAATATCGTCGTTTTATATTTTTAAATATTTTTAAAAGATTTATTAGAGTAAATAATATAATTCATTTATTAATAAATAAATCTTTATATAAAAATATACCTTTATATATATCAAGTAATAAAATTTATAAAGTTCATTTTAATATCATAAAAATATTATGATAGGTTTTATTAAGGTAATTATATTATTTGTATTACATATTTATTTGATAAAATAACATTGATAATAATAATAAGTAAAAGTTGTATTATTTTGTAATAATAATTATTATTATTCTATTAATAAAAATATTAATATTTATATTTACTAACAATGATATTAGGATAAAATGATAATTCTAATTTTGATAACTTTAATATTTACGAAACTTTTTAATATTAACTTTAAAATAATAATTTTATTTAAAATGATAATAATAATGATATTTTATAATAATAATGACATTTCTATTAAAATGATAATTTTTGTTAAAATGATAGTTTTTAATACTAACGATACTTTTAATAATAATAGTAATGATAAGAATAATAGGAACGATAATTTTATCTAAATCAATATCTTACAATATTTTAATTTCATCATGATACTCATACTCATTATTTCCTAATCGATTCATTAAATAGCTTTTAATCGTCTTTTATATCGCGTTCATGTTAATGATAATAATAGTAATCATAATAATTAAGTGTTACTAATATTAGTTTTAATTATAATAATACTAATAATAATAAATATTATGATAATGGTAATACTAATAACTATTTTAATGATAATAATAATAATAATAATACTAATTATAACTTTAACTATAATAACGATAGTAATAATAATAAAAATAACAATTTGTAATGATAATACTTTTTATTGATAATGATGATAATAATAATAATAATAATAATAATAATAATAATAATAATAATAATAATAATAATAATAATAATTAGATAAAAATTAGAACGATGATAATAACGACGATAATAATAATCATTTTTACAAAAATTCAATTGATTATAGCTTCCAATCCGTTCATCGAAACCATTCGATATCTAAAGGAAAAACTCTTAATTTTTTGCTAGCTTTCCAAGGACATGCATATCTTATACCTTATCTCAACCGTATAAGTAACTAATTCAAGATTCGACATAACCTATCTAAGGACAATAACAAAAGTACAAGCATGCATAATCCTATATACTCGAGCACTAGTCAGGGATACACTATTAGTATGTAAAAATTAAATTACGAGTGCTTACGTATCAATATTGAGATTCAATATTGCAGGAAAGTTACGTAGACGTAACGGAGATGATAAAAACTAAATTGACCTCGCAAGCATACCCATGAATCATACTCATCACCTCCATAGCTATAACCCATAATTCCCTTAGCCCTATCCTACTCAAAACGTGTTTTGAGGTAACTCGCGCGTACCTCTTGTCGTAGTATTTTATGTATAATTATAATACTATTAATAATAATACTACTAATATTAATATCATAATAATCTTTAATAATAAAATTAATAAATAAAATAAATAAGTAAATAATACGGAGTACCATATAGAGATAGATAGATGAAAAATGAAAATGAAACCAGATCGAGCGAGTTTTAAGGACCTCACCTCACCAACTCCCCCATGCGATCGCATATGGGGGTTCCTTGAGATTTGTATGCGATCGCATACTTGCATATCCCAGCTCATATGCATTAACAAACTCGCTGCCGACACTTTATATATATTATTATATATATTAATTATAAATTATTATTTAATCTATATAATTAATTATATATTATATTATATTTACGCTCATGGTAAAAATGTAATTTTTACTCAAATGACACGGACGTTGTCACTCGACTCATGTATCGCTTTCGGTTTTTCGAGCGCACTTTCGTACGTTTAGAAAACTAGCCTTTTACGTTACGCGACATGTACACTTATTAATAATTTGACTTTACTCATCAAAAATTTAACTTATGATAAATGTAACCTATAAAATTGAGCGTTGTGGTCATTTGCTTCTATAAATTAGAGTCTCGTAGTTTACCAAAATGTATCATTTTAAATCATCTGTTAAATATTATATTTTGTCACTTATATAATATGTATATGTGTGTGTGTATATATATATATATATATATATATATATATATATATATATATATATATATATATATATCCTTATTTAAAATATATATTTGTTCATATTGAATTATGTAATAATACAATATTTAGTTTTTCAAAACTAATTATATTTTTAAAGTTTATTTTGGAATTGTTTAGATAGTAGAAAAATATTATATCAATCACGTTTACATTTTTGAAACGCTATATCTACTTGTAATTTATAATATAAACTTTATTTAAATTCTTCAAAAGTCATATACAAATTATCTTATAAAACGTCCTAATTAATAAAGTTCTTTTTAAACTGAAACATTTTTATACATTTAAATCAAATATGATAACTTTGTTTCTCTAAAACTAAATATATAAAATAATCATTTTATTAAAAGGTTAAAATAAAAGAGGCTGTTATATCGTAAAAATGTTTTTGAAAAGTAAGATTAAATATACGTTTAATAGATTTCAAGTTTTTAACGTTTGTTGGTGCAACGTGATATAACGTCTAAAGGTTAGATAAACATATAAAATCATTTTAATGTAAAACGTTAATTTACTTAACTTGTCGATATCCATCTTTTAAGTTATCTATATTCTACAATTTTACTTCCACGTTAATTAATATACAAGTTTAATAGTTTATCTTTTCAAAAGTCACGGGACAATTATTGTAAAGCATAAATTGAAAATCAAACGGGAATCTCCACTAACCCTCGTCTAGTTCCCGTTAATTGACACTTTTATTCCTTCTAATAAATCACTTTACCAATTATTCTGAATACCGTAAAAAAGAATAGATTTCTCAAATCATAGTGGACCTCTTAACAGAGACTCGTAATTATAATTCAATGTATCTAATAATTCAATCATTTGATATCATCTTTTAATTCCATTGATAACTATTAGAATATATTTTGAAACAAATACGTTTATATAAAGTATTATACGTCTAATACTTTGTTAATGTTTTAAATTTATAATATATACACATATACATATATAATCATATTTGTTCATATAATGGTTCGTGAATCATTGGAATTTCGTCGAGGTTAAATGAGTGTATGAACACAGTTTAAAATTCTTGAGATTCAACTTACAAACTTTGCTTATCGTGTCGGGAATATATAAAGATTAAAGTTTAAATTTGGTCGGAAATTTCCGGGTTGTCACAGTACCTACCCGTTAAAGAAATTTCGTCCCGAAATTTGATTGGGATGGTCATGGCTGACAATAAGTATGTTTTCATGACGCATATAAGCTGAAAATTAGGGTTTTATCATCATTGAGCAATATGGATAAAATCATTTGATTTTGTAAAGAGTACGAGTGAAGCTATTACCAAAAGAGTGAAATGAGTAGGTATAGATTCGTCATATCTTTTGACGTAGATAGAATTGATTTTCAAGTTCAAGAGATTTGGAGAAAATCTTCTTAATAAGATTTGATTAAGGAAATTAGGATCCGCTTTAAATGCGATCATCCCTTTTGATTGTTCTGTCGGATATTTTACTATAAATCCACCTCCTTCGTTTCCTTTTAACTCACACCTTCCATTATTTCTAACTCATACTTTAAAGCATTCATCAATATGCTCCATCCAGTTTTACTTCTTGATATATTCCTAACCTTCATATCGGTCATTCTTCTTTTTCATCTACCGCTGGAAGAATCTATTTACTTCTACTATACACTTGGTTTTATAGTGTTTTTAGTCCTCCCGTGTCTTTATATTATTATATGTATTGATATATACGGTTTATAATTTCTGGGTGGTTGTTGGGTTTTATATCTTCTCTTATATTTCGATGTCCCTGCTTCTGTTTCCCATAATCATTGTCATCTCCAGTTAATGCTTTCTTTTATTTGCTGCGATTTATACCCCAATTTCTGTTTCGGAGCTTTGTCCTTTCGTTTCTTCTTCTTGCGATTAAGCACCGCTTGTAATGGTACAGAATTCGCAGATATGAATTTCGGAATGAACATTGTTAATGTTCTAGAAAGGAAATTGTAATGGCACGATCTTAACTTGTCAAATTACCAGAATACCTCAGAAAAAGCCGAATCATCAAGAAATATTTTCTTGATATTTTAGAGATTAAGTAGAATACAAGAGTAGTGTAACATGGCACATGATGACGGTATGGTCTGTGAATCATCACGTTCCATTTAGAAACTCAGCATGACTTACTGTAATATAATCACGTTGATCAAGTGTCATTATATTATACTAATTCATGCTTCAGTTCCCAACACTACTTCAAAAATATTCCTATTTTAAACTCGAATGTTTCAGAATTTAGAAACTAAAATAGTTTCTTTTATGATATAATGCAGATAGCGCGAAGAGATAAATGATTTCAAATAAGAACAATTATGAAAATATCTTCAGAAATATGGAGGATATTTATAATGAAAATGATATCTTAGAATTTCTAATATCAGAGGATGATGAAGAATATTGTCCGCAGGGGTTTAGAGTCAGGAGCAAGGTATTCGTTAATGACTTCAGCAGGTACTGAATCATTTGGATTCTTTGATGTCAGGTTCAGTCTTTGTGATTTGTCCACAGCCTCCTTCATACTTTGCTCAATCCGGTTTCCAGTTCCAAGACTTCTCTTTTTCTGCTCTTTGCCAGCACACTTATTCATTATCATCAAACTTTTACTGTTAAAGTCGTTTATAGTTTTTGCTGTTTTATCAGCATTTTTCCATTTTCGGAGAACCAATTCGTAGTTCGGAGTGTTTTTCAGAAACTTCACATTCAAATTAAGTCTAGAAGATAGACGTTATATATAAACATATAACTGTTGACGTAGACATGCTGCGAGATTTCAAAATACTGATTGCTAATTCTCGATTATTCGTATGGCAATTCTCGTTACAAGATGCGAATGAGTAAATGATGGGTTTCAATGAATAACTATAATGACTTTTTGGAGAGGCTAAAGTCAAAGGGTAATGAAGTTGTTGGTACATCTGCTAATAATGTGGTGGAATGTAACAGGTTCCTCGGTAACGATGGTGTATATCTCAAGGTTATAATAAGGTTAGTCTGACTGAAAAGTCGAAGTTGACTTGCTGGAGCTGTGACAAAACTGGCTACTTTGAAAAGGAATCGCAAAGTTATTTTTGCTAATAAATGCCAAAGAATCTGACACAGATACGTTGTTTAAACTTTTACTTTGGTTTCAAGAGTTTTTCGGGTACATAACTGTGGGTAACATGTGGTTGGATCATCATCTCGATTGCTCATTATTTGAAGTGTCTTCAGAAATTTTCGAAGGATTTGAACACATATTGTAATTGTTAATATACTTTTGATGTTCTAACACAGTTTTGAAGTAAAAAATATAGCTTTGAAAGATGTAGAAATCTAAAAGTGATGGTACCGGTTATATCTCGAAATGAATTCTGAGGTTTCAAAATCAAAATTTGAGTTTGAATGAATATGGTTGTTTTGATTTCTATGAAAGAATGTATATTATTGTGAAAGTAGGAAGTATAGTTGATAATTTGTTTAATCAGATTCGAAGAATGTAACATATTAATTGTGAATATATATATATCTCTCGGGTATTACCTACCCGTTAAAAAAAATTCACAATTAATATTTTGTACAAAAGAATTTTTATTACAGTTTTTATGAAAATATATATGTATATATTCTCTTCAAATGTAACATAGATTTTAATGAGTTAATACTAAATTAAACGCATTCAATTTACGGTTGGAACTAGAATTGAATAATCCCTTGAAGGCTTTAGAGATTACATAAGTATTTCTTCAATAATATTGAAATTATGAATCAATACTTCGTTATTTGTTGAGGCGTGATGTTGGTTTTTGTTAAATTCTTGTGAACTTCGCAAAGTACGAATGATGTTATCTGAAAAGTTTCGGTTACATCGATGATGAAAGTGTAAAGTCAAATATATACTTGATTTATTAGAAATTGGAATTTGTTGAATTGAGACAGAGATTGTAGTTAACGATGGTTAAGTCGCGGGCGAAGGACGTACATTATTGCATATTTGTAATATGAATTAACTGAGTAGTTAAGATTCACACACAATAGCTTAGCACGGAAAGATTTATTTTTATTTCAATATATATATATATATATATATATATATATATATATATATATATATATATATATATATATATATATATATAATATACATATAATTTCTTCGGAGGGAATGAGTTAATTCTTCATAACTCGTTGATACAATATACGCGTTATTGATTTGTAATGATGTCCACAGTGATTCTTGAACTGACGGAGTTTGTGATATTATAGATGTTGTTGATTCTGATGCTGACTGCACTGACGATGCTGGTGATGCTGACGGTACTGATGATGCTGTTGGTAAAAACAAGTTTAGCTGGTTAATCACACACCATTTTTGTCAGGGTTTCTACTCTTCCTTCTATCATTTTGGTTCGCTTAACTGATTTATGGTTAGGGCTAGATTAGATAATCTTTAAGACATTAGTGATTACATAATCACCGCGGAATGTTTCTCCAATGAAGTTATGAATTAATACTTCGTCATTTATTGTTGTTGGTACTCCTTGGTATCTATGGTGCGTATGGCGTTGATGCTCGTGAGACAGATTGTGAAGTTGAGGTTTACGACGCGGTTGTGGTTGGAGGTGGTAATGGTACTGTTGGCGTTGATGATGGTGGTACTGGTTATGCTGCTGGTGCTACTGCTGGTGTTTGTAATCTTTGCACCATATTCTCCGAAGCCACTACCCGAGCGCGAAGCTCGTTGACTTCTTCTATTACCCCGGGGTGATTGTCGGTTCGGACGAGCGGATAGATAAAATCTAGAATTTGATGTAGTATGTAATCGTGACGAGATACTCCGGAAATGAAAGAGAAAATGGTGTCTCGAACAGGTTCGCCGGTAAGTGCTTCAGGTTCTTCGTTAAGAGGACAATGTGGTGGATGGAAAGGATCGCCTTCTTCTTATCTCCAATGATTGAGGAGGCTACGAACCCATCCCTAATTCATCCAGAATAGATGATGGCTGATTGGTTGATCCATTCCGGTCACACTGCTTTTGGAGCTGGAGTGGGATTCCATTTCGAAATCCGAGTGACTTGAACTGATGACAAATTCCATTTCGTACGATTGGAAAAAGGATTTTTCGATAAAATGATTTTCCAGCTATCGGATGGTATTCTATTTACATAGGATATCTATATATATAGATCAAAAGATTTCGTAGATTACGGAGGAATTTGCGGGATATGTCAGGAAAAGTTTAAAGTAATAGATACGATAAGATATGATTTAGCAGATACGTTAAGATATGAATTTTGTCTATACACTACTCATGCAATTAATGTAGCAAGACGTGTCTAGACTAATAATGATAAGTAGGTAATTTCATGAGGATGATAAGCAGATGATTTCCGACTAGAAATGATAAGCAAAACTTTTGACATGCAGATACGGTCGAAGTCCAGACTCACTAATGCATCCTAACGACTTATCAGTTAGACACACTAATGCAGACCTGGTTCGCTAAGACCATCGCTTTGATACCACATGTAATTACAGTGGGGACGCATCCCACTCAGTGCCTTCCCAGCTAACCGCCTGGTGACCACTGAGCGTACCTCAGACACTAATTTTACGGCCCTGCCTCTCGGCAAAACCAACCATATTCGGACCACGAGGAGTAAGAGCCAATGCTTCGTCACAGGTAACACTGTGAGAACCCCCTCTACGATTAAGCAGACGACACAGCTTAAACCAGCTCTGATACCACATGTAAAGACCCGTCCTAATCCATAAGAATGAATACAATAACATATGATTACATCGCGAGGTATTTGACCTCTATATGATACATTTTACAAACATTGCATTCGTTTCTAAAATACAAACTTTCTTTACAACAAAAGTTAACGGCATGCATACCATTTCATAATACATCCAACTATAATTGACTTAATAATAATCTTGATGAATTTCAACAACTCGAATGCAACGTCTTTCAAAATACGCCATGAATGACTCCAAGTAATATCTCTAAAATGAGCAAATGCACAGCGGAAGATTTCTTTAACACCTGAGAATAAACATGCTTTAAAGTGTCAACCAAAAGGTTGGTGAGCTCATTAGTTTATCATAATCATTCATTTCCATCATTTTAATAGACCACAAGAATTTCATTTCCAGTTCTCATAAATATACGTCGCATGCATAGAGACAAAAATCATTCATATGGTGAACACATGGTAACCGACATTAACAAGATATATATAAGAATATCCCCTATCATTTCGAGAAATCCTTCGGACATGATAAAAACGAATTCGAAGTACTAAAGCATCCGCAACCATGGATGGGGTTCGTTAGGCCCAATAGATCTATCTTTAGGATTCGCGTCAATTAGTAGATCGGTTTACTAATTCTTAGGTTACCAAGCAAAAAGGGGCATATTCGGCTTTGATCATTCACCCATATAATGTAGTTTCAATTAATTGTGTCTATTTCGTAAAATATTTATAAAAATTGCGCATGTATTCTCAGCCCAAAAATATAAAGGGTAAAAAGACAAATGAAACTCACCATACTGTATTTCGTAGTAAAAAAATACATATGACGACATTGAACAATGCAAGGTTGGCCTCGGATTCACGAACCTATATTAATTATATATTTTTATATGCTGGTCAATATCTGTATAGCAATTTAGGTCAGGTCATAGTGTACCATAATCCTAATGCTCGAGACTAGTATGCGGAAGTCAACAAAAGTCAATTTGACTCAAAATAATTTCCAAAATTTATACATGATTATTATATAGTTTAAATATCGTCGTTTTATATTTTTAAATATTTTTAAAAGATTTATTAGAGTAAATAATATAATTCATTTATTAATAAATAAATCTTTATATAAAAATATACCTTTATATATATTAAGTAATAAAATTTATAAAGTTCATTTTAATATCATAAAAATATTATGATAGGTTTTATTAAGGTAACTATATTATTTGTATTACATATTTATTTGATAAAATAACATTGATAATAATAATAAGTAAAAGTTGTATTATTTTGTAATAATAATAATTATTATTTTATTAATAAAAATATCAATATTTATATTTACTAACAATGATATTAGGATAAAATGATAATTCTAATTTTGATAACTTTAATATTTACGAAACTTTTTAATATTAACTTTAAAATAATAATTTTATTTAAAATGATAATAATAATGATATTTTATAATAATAATGACATTTCTATTAAAATGATAATTTTTGTTAAAATGATAGTTTTTAATACTAACGATACTTTTAATAATAATAGTAATGATAAGAATAATAAGAACGATAATTTTATCTAAATCAATATCTTACAATATTTTAATTTCATCATGATACTCATACTCATTATTTCCTAATCGATTCATTTAATAGCTTTTAATCGTCTTTTATATCGCGTTCATGTTAATGATAATAATAGTAATCATAATAATTAAGTGTTACTAATATTAGTTTTAATTATAATAATACTAATAATAATAAATATTATGATAATGATAATACTAATAACTATTTTAATGAAAATAATAATAATAATACTAATTATAACTTTAACTGTAATAACGATAGTAATAATAATAAAAATAACAATTTGTAATGATTATACTTTTTATTGATAATGATGATAATAATAATAATAATAATAATAATAATAATAATAATAATAATAATAATAATAATAATAATAATAATAATTAGATAAAAATTAGAACGATGATAATAACGACGATAATAATAATCATTTTTACAAAAATTCAATTGATTATAGCTTCTAATCCGTTCATCGAAACCATTCGATATCTAAAGGAAAAACTCTTAATTTTTCGCTAGTGATGTTATGCGAGGTGTATATGAAATAGCTTATATTTTACTATCAAAAACTATTAAATACGATACAATTTTACACAAGATATTTATTTATTTATAGAATGGATATACTTAAACCTTGCTACAACAATTATAGGCAGTGTACCTAATCGTACAATAGTGTAGTTTTTAGTAAGTCCGGTTCGTTCCACAGGAAAAAAATCTTTAAACAAAGCTTAACGCTATATTAGTTTTATTTTATAAAAATACAAATATATATATAAGTAATATTATTATTTTAAAGGGGGATTTTTACCGTTTAATGACCGGTTTGTCGATTTTAAAACTTTAGTTGCAGTTAAAACCTAATGTAAAAATAAATACAACTTAATTTAAAGCGTAAAATAAATAATGATAATGAAATTGCGATAAATAAAAGTGCGATAAAATAAAATTTCGATAATTAAAAAGTACGATAATTAAAAGTGCAATTAAATACAATAACAATAAATAAAAGTGCGATAATTAGAAGTGCAATTAAATATAAAATAAAGGAAATTAAATATGAAATAAAAGAATTATGCTTATTTAAACTTCCGTAATCATGATGTTTGACGTGTTGATTTTAGTTTTATGCCCATGGGTTAATTGTCCTTTGTCCTGGATTATTTAATATGTCCGTCTGGTTTTTGTCCATAACAGTCCATCAGTCATAAATATAAAGTGCGAGTTCCTCGTCAAATTATCCTTATACCCGAAGTTAAATATTCCAACTAATTGGGGACTTAAACTGTAACAAGGTTTTAATACTTTGTTATCAATTATGCCAAGTGTCCTTGTACATAATTTCACCCCTGTTTTAATAATTCCATAGACTATTAATCCATTTCCGTGTCTGGTTAAATGAACGATTATTCGTACATATAAATACCCCGCCCATCGTGTCCGATTGAGTGTATATGGTTATTTATAGGGTCGTCCAATTGTAAATCTTTATATTAAAATTAATAAACTATCATTTAGTTAAACAAATATAAAGCCCATTAATAGCCCATAGTCCAATACCCACAAGTGTCGTTCTTTTGTTCAAACCCCAATTATGGTACAAAGCCCAATTACCCAATTTTAATAATTAGCCCAACATCATGATTACTTCGGCTTAAATAAGAATAATAATAACTTAGCTACGAGACATTAATGTAAAAAGGTTGAACATAACTTACAATGATTAAAAATAGCGTAGCATTACACGGACAGAATTTCGACTTACACCCTTACAACATTTGCTAACATACCCTTATTATTAGAATTAAAATTAAAATTAAAATTATAATATATATATATTTCGTTTGTAAGATAGAGAGATAGGATTGATGATACACTGAACCAACACGCGAATTTATAGGCCTTGTGATCTGAAAAAGTTGGCCATGCGATCGCATGGGATTTCTTCCTCCAGGCCATGCGATCGCATGGCCGTCGGTGACAGCTCAAAGTTCTTGTTTTCTTGTTTGTCGACGTTTTAATTAAATAAATATAATATATAAATAATTATAAGAATTATTTAAATATTATATTATATTTATGTGCATAGTTGACTTGTAATTTTTAGTCCGTTGCGTCGAGCGTTGAGAGTTGACTATGGTCCCGGTTCCGAATTTTTGAACGTCCTTGCGTATAATTTAATATCTTGTACTTTGCATTTTGAATCTTGTACTCTTGTAATTTTGAGACGTTTCTTATCAATAATTGGAACTTCTTTGATTGTATTTTGTACTTTTGAGCTTTTTGGTCGTTTGCGTCTTCAATTCGTCGAATCTGTCTTTTGTCTTCACCTTTTATTATTTAAACGAATATCACTTGTAAATAGAACAGTTGCAACTAAAAGCTTGTCTTTCTTGAGGAATAATGCTATGAAATATATGTTCGTTTTTAGCATTATCAAATATTCCCACACTTGAGCGTTGCTTGTCCTCAAGCAATATCGTCTTGAAATACTAGAATCACTTCTTTATTCTTCACACTTTGTACATCAGTGATTTCTATACGGCGGTATAAATAATGGTAGTAACGATGTGGTTTACAGTCCCACATGACTATAAAATTTAGATCCATTAAGGAAATTGGATCTTTATGAAAACATTTGATCTTTTTGAAAGTTAAATCTAGCTTTTACCCTAGATAAGTTTTCCGGAATAACCCTTCACCGGCGTTTGCAAAATATTTTTGTGGGTTTGGTGGGTTTCAGATTTGAAAATTTTAGCTCAAAACTTGTGGTTTTATGTCACCCACTTGCTAACCTTGTATTAGGAAAGCAACATGTCCAGTATACTTGCTCCGAATATTACCTTTCGATAAACTACCGTCCGGTTGTAAAGGAAAGCGTTGAACAAGCAACTGTTAAGGCAATGTCCCCTGACATTCTTTTAATTATGGTCTATAATATGTCGGACGCAATTACTATCCTTGGTAGGAGAAATAGTAAAGCTCACCCTTATTATTTTTCGGTCTGGCACAAGGTCCTGTCTTTGACCATGCTATGCAACCACCGTTCTTACAGTTGACACCCGATTTGGTTCAGGTGACCTAATGAATTCCAGGTGAATTCCTAGGATTTTACGTTCAATGGTAATGAACGCATTGAAAAATGGGTTTTCAGAAAACAAATCGGTTTGTAATTTTGATCAAAATATTTTCTCGTTCAAGCTCGAGTTTAGATATCATCGAATTCCATGAGTTTGTAATTCTCAATCTTTAAGGTCAATCTCTAGGATTGAGTAATATCAGTCTTAAAAGCTGATTTTTAATCTTTAAGGAGATTATCCTTTCTGGGGATCTGATTCATTAGTCTTATCCAGCTAATTTGCACGGCGTCCTCCCCATTTTACAAGACAGATCCTCTCATGGTTAGGATAAGTCTGACCACTTGGCGACCCTGTTTGATGCTGAGGTCCATGGATTTCCTGCTGATTTTAGTGATGACTTTTCTAGGTTTTTCGTCAACCTATAGCTGGTCTGGACGACAACTTCATGACCTAAATCAAGAAGCGCGTTTCTTTTTCGGAAGACTTTACTTCCTTTAAATGATGGAATTGATTCATCGTGTAGATCCATCTTTCTTACAGTAAATCGGGTAAAACTTTTTATTTTAGTCCAAAGCAAAAGTATTTTCAGTTATTTGTTACAGAAATATGTGACATATGTTTAAAATTTCTTGGTAAATTTTCCCACACTTGGCTTTTATTTTCTTTTATTTGCCTTTTTATTGTCCTCTATTCCATTTTAAATGAATTCTAACATTTTGGTTTGTTTCTCAATTTATGTCCTTTCCGAGGTAACACTAATTTCGGTGTTAACACCTAGTTTTATCGTTCATAAATATGTATAAACATGATTTTGAGTTCATTTAATTGAAAATTTTGAAAATTTTTACTAGAATTGGGTAGTCAGTATATAAGACTAGGGCTGTTCTTTATTATCAGAGAGCACTAGATTCTAATACAACTACTACTTTACTAGTATTTCTAATGGTAACCAAGTGTATAAAGTAAAAATTTTAAAATTCGAAAGAATTTAACCCCTTCCCACACTTAAGATCTTGCAATGCCCTCATTTGCAAGAAATCAGTAACAATTTAAATTATTGAGGGTGATTAGCGTAGAAATGATTAAATTTTACCAAAGTTTCCAAACATATTGGCGTTTGTTTGATGAATGATAAATGGTGCACATCATTTGTTCATTCCTTCTTGTTGTTACATCACATTTGTTTTTCGTTTTGTCGTCAAAACTAGCTTTTGCTGAACTTAATGCCAGTCTTTGAAAATGCGCTGTTTTACCCTGTTTTGTACAATCGACAATATACATACATACAAATATAAACATTCATGGCAATTTGAAATGGGACTTAATATCCCACTTTTAAATCCTAAATGTGAAATATTAGTACACAATAATAATAAAAATAATAAAAATTACACAAATATATCCAATAACATAAGTTTAAACATGAAAAAGTCAAAAGATAAAAACATTACAATCATAAAAATAACCAAATGGAACCAAATCAGTCTGGATATGGGTTCCAGTTCATCTCGTCAGGTGGGTTCCATTGTTGGTTATAGGTGTTCTGATAGGCTTGGTTATAGTGATACCGGTTAAAGGGTGGTCGGATCTCGGGGCTGTGTGGCGGAAAATGAGCAGGTCGAGTAGGCACGTAATTATTTGGTACCTGATATGATAGCTGGCTCATGATTTGGTGCTGATGAACTAACCAGCTATCGTGTTGGCGTCGCCTATAATCCTCGTATACTCGCTCGGAGTTCCACTGCTCATACATACTATGTCTGGCCGCGTTCGTCATTGCTTCCTCATCTATACGAACGTGGACGTCAAGAATAGCATCTCGAAAGACATCCCTAATGTCTTCCGCCTCCTCCATTTCCTCATCTGAGCCTCTCTCTACCTGAGGATGAGATCCCTCATAGGGTACTGCCTGGTTACGTCTACTTTTCAATACCTTAGCACCCACATAAACTTTCAATCCTAAGGGCTCAACCTGTTCTCTACAAAGCTGTAATGGACCTCCTTGGTTCCTATCAACACCTAAATACTCTCCAATGAGAGTAACAAAAATACCTCCTCCTATTATACTCCCGTCCTGCATTCCCTCTACCATTTTAGATAAATAAAAAGCAACACAGTAAGGGATATTGACAAAGCTTCTAGGATCCCGAATACACTTTAGGTAGAATAAATCATGTAAGGTAATTTTTTCTTTATTGTGACCTCTCTGTGTAATCGAGTTAGCCAAAAATCTATGAATAATACGAAGCTCGGCTCTGTCAATATGTATATAGGAGTGCCCTCCTGCTCGTGTAAAAACATCAAAATGTGACATACGCCTCCAAATGGCGTCAGCGTCAAAGTTGCTATCTACCCTTTCACCATAATGAATCAAGTTTGTACAATCGGGTAGTAGCAACTCACCAGGAGTATATATCTGTAAAGCCCTGGCCATGTCCAGCATGGACATTCTGTACATCCTACCGCCAAGGATAAACCTAAGAAATCTTCTATCATCTATTCTAACTATATTTGTATCAAGTGATACAGTACTCATCAACTCAACACACCATTCCTTATATACAGGTCTACGAATGGTGAAAAGACGTTCCCAATCTGTAAAAAAAGAACTGCCATACCTTTGAACCAAAAGCTGTCTAACACGGTCAGCTAGATGGACCGTTTCCAAAGGGGCCCAATCGATTACCCTTGGCACCTCTACATTTTTTGTTACCAATTTGGATTTGTTCCTTTGATATGTCTCGTAATCTCTCCATCTTCTATCAAATCTCAGATTAGGATGTAGAGTGTGCTCAGGAATTGTTGGGAATTCTACTGGCGGTCTCATCGGGAATACTATGAATTCATCAACAAACTGTACCGGATCATAATAAGGTATGTGCTGATCAGGCTATTGTTGTGGTTCTTGTTGTGGTTCTTGTTCGTGTTGCATTTCTGGTTCTGGTTCTGGTGCTGGTGCTGGTCGTCTAGATGATGATGCTCCTGAACCTCCAGTATCGGCTTTTTGCAAAACACATTAAACACAAAATTTATGCATCCAAATATGCATTAGTGTTAGCAAAATAACAACTTAAAACAATCACTATAACATGTTAAATCAAAATTAAACTTATACACATTTTCACAATTTTTCACAATTCTACACTTTTCAAATAAGCACATATGAAAATGTATACAAAGTTCATAAGCATTTAACTCAAATAACATGTCAAAATAGTCATTACTAATAATTAAACAAGTATCAAATGGCAAATATATCAAATTAATCAAGTTCATGAATTTCGGACTTCAAAAGTCCACTTTAATCTCTAAAAATCATGTTTAGGATCAATGTTTGGATCATTTAACTATCTAAACATGTTACACTACTCAATTTAGCAATAATTCATGACAAAAATCGGCCATAACCTGTTTATATCAAAAAGCCCCAAATTGCTCAAGAACACAAACCCTAGATTTCTAAAATTTTTGAAGTTTTTAGCTTGAAATCATGTTAAATAGCATCAATCTAGGTTATACATGCATAAAATACTAACAATTTAACACTAATTACACTAGAAATTAACAAAATTGCATTAGGTAAAAAAATTGGTAATTATCACAAAAACTAGGAATTTATAGAGTTTAGGTGTGTAATTTTTACCATTTTGCTGAAGAATGAGAATCTAGGCATGATTAGAGCAAGAAAAATGATGAATTACGGTGGAAAATTGGTGAAATTTGGTGAAGATTTGAGAGAGTTTCGTGTTTGTGTGTGTGTGTTGTGTGGAGAAGACAGACCCGCTGGTCTGTTTGTATCAGGCCTGAAATCCAGCTCCATGCGATCGCATGGAGTTGGAGTTTAAATCCCATGCGATCGCATGGGTATCCGGCTACAGTGATTTGGCTTCTTTTTTTTTTTTTTTAAACCTTATACTTTATAAAACATAAAATTAATAAAATTTTAAAAATTTGATTTCCTTTAGGAGCGAGGGCGTTTCGGATCGTTGTCCTAGTCTGTCCCTCGACAAAATTTTAAAATTTGTCAAATCAAAGCGCGGTTTTTAAAAGTAAAGATTTTTGGGTTTTTTTAATGTTTTTGGCATACTTTAATTCAATAAGATTAAAAATAATGATAATAAAAGTTCTCGTCCCTTCCTCGGGTAAAGCAATTTCAGTTCAAAGACCTAGTCTTCAACTTACGACGAATTTTAAAAATCATATTTTTAACTTAGCAAAATAAAGTAAATTTTTGTTTTTAAATTCACACCAAACTTAAATTTAAAATGCATAAAATTAAAAATTCACACCAAACTTAACTAAAAATTCATATTATAAATTCACACCAAACTTATATTATATTTTTATTTTTATACATACAAACTTATATTAAAAAAATTAATTTTTTCAAATATTTACAATTTTAAATATATTGATTTAAAAAGTTTACAATTTTAATATTAATATATTTATTTTAAAACATGGTAAAAATAAAATTAAAATTTTTTTTGGTCTTTTATCCCACTTTAATCAATCAAATATTATCAAAAATATACGCCCCTCTTTTGGGTAAAGTAATTTCGGTTCCATGACCTAATTTAACTCATGACGAATTTTTGAAATATTTTGGGTTGATTGATTAAAGATATTTATACCTTAAAAATAAACGTTAAATTTCGCAGTGATGTAATAAATTTTTGAATGATATCAATAATTTCGGTCGCCAAACCTAATTTCATCGAATACCAATTTAATACTTTATAGCGAACAAATTAGCGTTTATTATCAAAAGGTTAAAAATAAAAATAAAAAATAAAAACTGTACAGACTTAACTGTGAGATAGTATTCTTAGTGATACGATCTATCCCACTCATAAGATAGTCGGTTTAATTGGTTTTCCATAGCTACATAGGCGTAACCTCGAGCATTCAGTGTTTTTTCTTCTAAACATATGAACGGTCCGTCTCTGCATAAAGTAACAAATTCGGTGTTTGAATAGGTTTGATTATTTGAACATTTACCTCCATGTGACCATTTTCCGCATTTGTGACATTTTTCAAGGTGTCGTGCTCTTCTTTTCGCTGCGGATTTTGATTTTCCTTTACCAAATTGTAACTTATTATCTTCGCATCTGGATTCTTTTCTTACTCCGTCCAATCTTTCTCTGATTACTGATACTAGTTCACTTGGAAGTGTGTCATTATTACGTTTAGTGATCAAAGCGTGTAGCATTAGACCATGGTTTACTTCACAGGAAGTCTTCATTTCGTAAAAACCTAAAAAAAATAAAAATTCAGAATGGGGGGAGAAGACTAGTTCTTTAGGGTCTGCTAGGGAAAGACCATTCGGGTTCCATTTTCGAGAACTACATGAAAACAGAAAATCTAACTCTAACAGAAATACATATTATCCTTTAAAGACTTGATTCTCCCCGCACTTAGTTAGCTGTGTTATCGAAATTGTGATTAACTCCGTTGTCGACTTCCATCGGACTATCTATGTAATGTTTAACTCTGTGACCATTAACTTTAAATTCAATTCCATTTGAATTTATTAATTCTATCGTTCCGTATGGGAAAACTCTTTTGACTATGAATGGTCCAGACCATCTTGATTTCAATTTTCCAGGAAATAGCTTGAATCGTAAATTGAAAAGAAGAACTCTGTCTCCTTCTTTGAATTCTTTTGAACTTCTGATTCTTTTATCATGCCATTTCTTTGTTCTTTCCTTATAGATTAACGAATTTTCGTATGCTTCATGTCTTAATTCTTCTAATTCGTTTAGTTGACTTAACCGTAGACGTCCAGCTTCATGTAAATCAATATTACATGTCTTCAAAGCCCAAAATGCTTTGTGTTCAATTTCTACTGGAAGATGACATGCTTTTCCATAAACGAGTCTGAAAGGTGTGGTTCCAATTGGAGTTTTGTAGGCTGTTCTAAAAGCCCAGAGTGCATCCTCCAATTTAATGGACCATTCCTTCGGATTTGATCCTACGGTTTTCTCTAGAATACGTTTTAAAGCTCGGTTGGTATTTTCAACTTGTCCACTTGTTTGTGGATGATATGCATGGAGATTTTATGAGTTACTCCATATCTTTTGAGAACTTTCTCAAGTTGATTATCACAAAAATGAGTTCCCCGATCACTTATTAAAGCTTTCGGTGTTCCAAACCTTGCAAAAAGACGTTTTAAAAAGTTGACTACAACTCGTGCATCGTTAGTTGGGAGAGCTTGTGCTTTCGCCCATTTAGATACATAATCAATGGCTACGAGAATATAGAGATTATTATGAGATTTTGGAAATGGACCCATAAAGTCAATACCCCAAATGTCAAATACTTCACATACTTGAATGACATTTTGTGGCATTTCATCACGTTGACTTATTTTTTCGTCCCTTTGACAAGCATCACAGGATTTGCAAAGAAGGTGTGCGTCTTTGAAAATTGTAGGCCAATAGAATCCAGCATCATAAACTTTTCTTGCTGTTAGTTGAGGCCCATAATGTCCTCCTGTTGGTCCTGTGTGACAATGGTTTAAGATTTGATTGGCTTCATCTCCGAATACGCATCGGCGTATTATTCCATCTGGACAACTTTTAAACAAATGTGGATCTTCCCAGAAATAGTGTTTTATATCACTGAAGAATTTCTTTCGTTTTTGGTACAATAATCCTTTTTCAAGGAATCCACATACTAAGTAGTTTGCATAGTCTGCAAACCATGAAATTTCATTATAATCTATCTTCAATAGATATTCATCAGGAAAGTTGTCTTGTATGGCCGATTCATTTAGAACTTCTAATTCAGGATTTTCAAGACGAGAAAGATGATCAACGGCGAGATTTTCTGCTCCTCTTTTATCTCGGATTTCAATATCGAACTCTTGTAAGAGTAAGATCCAACGGATTAATCTTGGTTTGGCATCTTGTTTCGAAAATAGGTATCTAAGAGCAGAATGGTCGGTATAGACCACCGTTTTTACTAGAACGAGATATGAACGAAATTTGTCAAAAGCAAAGACAATAGCAAGGAGTTCTTTTTCAATAGTTATGTAATTCGTTTGTGCTCCTTGTAACATCTTACGAGCATAATATATAGGTTGAAATCGTTTTTCAATCCTTTGTCCTAAAACGGCTCCCATTGCAAAATCACTTGCATCGCACATAAGTTCAAACGGTAGATTCCAATTTGGTGTTATCATGATCGGCGCATTAGTGAGTTTCTCTTTAAGAATATTAAAAGATTTGATGCATTCATCTGAAAAGATGAATGGAGCATCCTTTTCTAGGAGTTTATTCATAGGAGTGCCAATTTTAGAAAAATCTTTTATGAAACGTCGGTAAAAACCGGCATGCCCTAGAAAACTCCTAACTCCTCTAACATTGGTGGGATGTGGAAGTTTAGCAATTACATCTACTTTAGCTCTATCCACTTCAATTCCTTCCTTTGAAATTTTAGTCCAAGAACGATGCCTTCTTTAACCATGAAATGGCATTTCTCCCAATTAAGAACTAGATTTGATTGTTCGCATCTAATAAGCATTCGTTCAAGATTAGCTAGACATGATTCAAAAGTATCACCGAAGACTGAAAAGTCATCCATGAAAACTTCCATGCATTCTTCTATCATGTCGTGAAAAATCGCCATCATGCATCTTTGAAAGGTTGCAGGGGCGTTGCAAAGTCCAAATGGCATGCGTTTTTTCTTGGTCTTCGGGTGCTATTGGAATTTGAAAATATCCGGAAAAACTATCAAGAAAACAATAGTAACTATTTCCGGCTAATCTTTCCAACATTTGATCAATAAAAGGTAAGGGAAAGTGATCTTTTCTAGTGGCGTCATTTAATTTTCTATAATCAATACAAACACGCCATCCTGTTACAGTCCTAGTAGGAATAAGTTCATTTTTCTCATTTGTAATGACAGTCATGCCACCCTTCTTAGGCACGCATTGAACTAGGCTTACCCATGGACTATCAGAAATTGGATAAATTAAACCTGCATCTAGCAGTTTAATTATTTCTTTTTTAACAACATCTTGCATATTAGGATTTAGTCTTCGTTGGCGTTGCACATTCATTTTATGACCTTCTTCCATAAGGATTTTATGTGTGCAATACGAAGGACTTATTCCTTTAATATCATGAATCTTCCATGCAATGGCTGGTTTATGAGCTTTCAACACAGAAATGAGTTGTGATTTCTCATTTTCAGTAAGAGAAGACGATATTATTACAGGTAATTCAGATTCACCATGTAAATAAGCGTATTCCAAATGGTTTGGAAGTGGCTTTAACTCTAATTTCGGAGGTTCTTCTATCGATGATTTATATCGATATCTGTCTTCTTCTTTTAGCATTTGAATTTCTTCTGTTGTTGGTTCATATCCATTAGCCATTAGTTTAGCTAACATTTCAGGTTCATCAATTGATTCAGTTCCTTCTCCTAAAGAACATTCTCCTGTTCCTTGTAATTCTGGAAATTCTTCTAACAATTCTGCATCTGAATCTATAGTTTGAATATAATAACATGTATCATCTGCAGATTGCGGTTGTTGCATTGCTCTATCAACTGAAAAGGTAACACTCTCGTCCTCTATACTTAGGGTCAATTTTTTACCAAATACATCTATCATTGCTTTAGCCGTGTTTAAGAATGGTCTTCCTAATATGAGAGGAACTTGAGAATCTTCTTCCATGTCCAGAACAACAAAATCTACTGGAAATACTAAAGTACCAACTTTAACTAGCATGTTCTCCATTATCCCTCTAGGATATTTTATTGATCGATCGGCTAGTTGTATACTTATTCTTGTTGGTTTCAATTCTCCAAGGTCTAGTTTAGTGTATAGTGAATACGACATTAGATTTATACTAGCACCTAAGTCTGCCAATGCTTCTATTGAACTAAGACTACCCAGAAAACATGGAATTGTGAAACTTCCTGGATCAGATAATTTTTCTGGTATCTTATTCAACAGTACTGCAGAACAATTAGCATTCATAGTAACAGCCGAGAGTTCTTCCATTTTCTTTCTATTCGTGATCAGATCTTTCAAAAATTTAGCATATCTAGGCATTCCTGAAATCACATCAATGAAAGGAAGATTTACATTTATCTGTTTAAACATATCCAAGAATTTGGATTGCTCGGCTTCAAGTTTCTCTTTTTTCATTTTACTCGGGTAAGGAAGTGGTGGTTGGTATGGTTTAACATAAGGTTTAGCCTTAACTGTGTTATCTTCATTAACCTTTTCAACTACCGGTTCTTTTTCCTTATCTTGATTAGGTTGTGGTTTTTGTGGAGTAGGAATAGCTTCATCAGAAGTTACAGGTATTTCAGGTGGTTTAAGTGTTGTACCATTTCTTGTGGTAATGGCTTTAGCTGTTTCATTCCTGGGGTTTGCATTTGTATCACTAGGTAAACTTCTCGGTTTTCTTTCACCTATTAACCTTGCTAGGTTACTTACTTCTTGTTCCAAATTTTGAATAGAAGCTTGTTGATTTCTAAATGCTTGAGCATTTTGTTCATTAGTTTGTTTCTGAGATGTGAAAAACTGCGTTTGAGTTTCAACTAGCTTTGTCATCATATCTTCTAAATTCGGCTTTTTATCATCGGTTTGTGGTAGTTTGTTTTGAAAATTAAGTATTTGCTGATTGTAAGTATTATTGGATACTTGTTGATTACTAGGACCTTGTTGGTTGTTGTATGGAACATTTCGATTATAATTCTGGTTTTGATTGTAAATCGGTCTTGGCGGTTGATAATTATTCTGATAATTAATTCCAGGCCTTTGGTTTATGTAAGAAATATTCTCTCTTTGTTCCATTGTTAGTTCAATACTAAGACAATCTTTTGTCAAATGTGGTCCTCCACACTGCTCACAACTAATTCGTATTGAGTGAATATCCTTAGTCATCTTTTCCATTCGTCTCTCGACAGCATCTATCTTTGCTGAAATGGAATCTAAGTCATGGCTAGAATCGGCTCTAGCTGCTTTAGATGATCTAACGATATCTTTTTCTTGGTGCCACTCATGTGAGTGGGAAGCAGTGTTATCAATAATTTTGTAAGCATCAGTTTCGGTTTTCTTCATAATAGAACCACCAGCTGCTATATCGATGTCTTTTCTTGTAGTGATGTCGCATCCTTGGTAGAATATTTGTACTATTTGATAGGTGTCTAAACCATGTTGCGGACATCCTCTTAATAACTTTCCAAATCTTGTCCATGCCTCATATAGAGTTTCATTTGGTTTCTGTGTGAACGTAACAATTTCTCCTTGATGTCTTACGGCTTTAGATGCAGGAAAGAATTGTTTAAGAAATTTTTCAACTAAAACGTCCCATGTATCGATCGCCCCTTCAGGTAACGATTCCAACCAATCTTTGGCTTCTCCCTTTAAAGTCCAGGGAAATAACATGAGATATATCTGTTCATCCTCAACTTCTCTTATTTTAAATAGTGTGCAGATCCTATTAAAGGTACGAAGATGTTCGTTTGGATCTTCCTTCGGCGCACCACTAAATTGGAATTGATTAGTCACCATGTGTAGAATTTTTCCTTTGATTTCATAATCTGGCGCATTAATGTCAGGATGAGTAATTGCGTGACCTTGGCTAGTGCGTTTAGCTCTCATTCGGTCTTCCATACTTAAAGGTTCCAGATTTTCCATAATTGAATTTGTTGAATCTGAATTACTAGAGGATTCTGATTTAATGGTTCGTTCCTCAACAATCTCTGTTTGAATGATTGGTGGTTCCGGAGGAAAAATTAATGGTTCAGGATCTATGAATCGTCCCTGAATATTCTCCGAATTCTCAATTGTGAGGTCGGGTTCAAAAAATGGATTATCGGAAATTTGAATTGGAGTACTTGGTCGACTGGATGATGATTCTAAAGAAAAATCAACAGCGGTAATATTTGCTAAATGTCTTGATCGAGTTACAGGTGGTGAACGTACAAAAGGTGGTGAACGTCTTGCTCGGTGCATTCACTGAATATCCTATTAGTTTTTAAAAGGAAAGAAAAATTATATGAGTTATCCAATTAATAGACTTTTCTGATTTTGCCCACGTTTCGAATAGCCAAAAGATGCAGCAGAGGGGCAGGATTCGTTTGGTCTCAATATAATTGAGTACTGTTTAGCTCCAACAACTCGGTCCACGTACAAATCCAACTATTACTACGAACCAGAAAATTTTGATGTCTATCAATTTAACCACTTAAAATAAATTTTCGTAATTTTAAGAAATTTAGATAAGAAGTAGAATAAAAATCTATGTCCTAAAACTAGAATAGCGAGAAATAAGAAAGAAAAAGAGCGCGTCGAAAAAGGTTAAAAAATAAAAGGCGTCGAAAAATAAGAAAGAAAAAGAGATACTTATAAAACTTAAAAACAATCGACTAACCCAACCTTATTACTATCACTAACTTAAAATTAAAATTGCAAATTGAGATTACTAATTAGAGTGATAATTGATACATAGGTAAAAGGCGTCGAAAAATAAAAATAAGAAAGTAGCGCGTTGAAACTTAAAAAGGTACTAAAACTTAAAAAGGCGTCGCAAAATTCTAAAGCACCTAAATCTTAATTTAAAGAAAAAGCACTTAAGGTATTTTACGGCAAAGCCTAAAAATCTAGAAGGTAAAAAAATAACTATGGCAAAAACTATATTTAAAAACTAAATACGAACGAAAAATACAAATATTACGCTAAAAATAATTAAAAAGGAATAAAATATAAAAATATACTAAAAGTTGTAAAAATTACAATTTTTATAAAATATTATTTTTATATTATTTATTTTATAAAAGTATTAATTTTATAAATTATTAAAACTAATTAAACATAAAAATACAAATTAAATAAACTAAACTAAATTAACTAATAAAATACTAAACCCTAATTAGGGTTTAAGTATAATTAATAATAATACTCCGTAATGATTACTGAATTGGTCAACCCTGGCGTGTCTGCAGGGCTCATGCGATCGCATGAGTCCTATGTTACCCAGCCATGTGATCGCATGGGCTAGGGTTTCGGGCCACAGAGTGGGCTGCTACAGTACGGGCCGAATATAATTTTTTTTTTTCTGTTTTGCTGTTTTAATAAAAAATTATGTAATATATTTATATAAATTAAATAAAACTTATTTTTTTTTAAAATAAAGATAAAGAAAATTTTTATATAACTTACAAACTCTTAAAAATATTTATATTTTTGTTTTTCTTTTTATATTTTCGAATATTTAAAACGTATTTTTACAAAAGCGTATTTTTTTTAAAATTTTTTTTATTAGCGTTGCGCTTCCGGCGTTTAAGCAAGAAATTGATCCCCGGCAGCGGCGCCAAAAATACTTGATGTTATGCGAGGTGTATATGAAATAGCTTATATTTTACTATGAAAAACTATTAAATACCATACAATTTTACACAAGATATTTATTTATTTATAGAATGGATATACTTAAACCTTGCTACAACAATTATAGGCAGTGTACCTAATCGTACAATAGTGTAGTTTTTAGTAAGTCCGGTTCGTTCCACAGGGAAAAATCTTTAAACAAAGCTTAAGGCTATATTAGTTTTATTTTATAAAAATACAAATATATATATAAGTAATATTATTATTTTAAAGGGGGTTTTTACCGTTTAATGACGGTTTGTCGATTTTAAAACTTTAATTGCAGTTAAAACCTAATGTAAAAATAAATACAACTTAATTTAAAGCGTAAAATAAATAATGATAATGAAATTGCGATAAATAAAAATGCGATAAAATAAAATTTCGATAATTAAAAAGTACGATAATTAAAAGTGCAATTAAATTCAAAGGATCTTTGGATGGCTTGAAAGTTCTTGAAGCAGAATCATGACACGAAAACAATTTCAAGTAAGATTTCCACTCGAAATAAGATTGTTATAGTTATAGAAATTGAATTAAAGTTTGAATATGATTATTACCTTGTATTAGAAAGATAACCTACTGTAAGTAACAAAGGTTTCTTGATCTTGGATGATTACTTGGAATGGATTTAGAAAACTTGGAAGTAAACTTGCAATCTTGGAAGTATTCTTGATTTTATGAAACTAGAACTTTTGGAATTTATGAAGAACACTTAGAACTTGAAGATAGAACTTGAGAGAGATCAATTAGATGAAGAAAATTGAAGAATGAAAGTGTTTGTAGGTGTTTTTGGTCGTTGGTGTATGGATTAGATATAAAGGATATGTAATTTTGTTTTCATGTAAATAAGTCATGAATGATTACTCATATTTTTGTAATTTTATGAGATATTTCATGCTAGTTGCCAATTGATGGTTCCCACATGTGTTAGGTGACTCACATGGGCTGCTAATAGCTAATCATTAGAGTGTATATACCAATAGTACATACATCTAAAAGCTGTGTATTGTACGAGTACGAATACGGGTGCATACGAGTAGAATTGTTGATGAAACTGAACGAGGATGTAATTGTAAGAATTTTTGTTAAGTAGAAGTATTTTGATAAGTGTCTTGAAGTCTTTCAAAAGTGTATGAATACATATTAAAACACTACATGTATATACATTTTAACTGAGTCGTTAAGTCATCGTTAGTCGTTACATGTAAATGTTGTTTTGAAACCTTTAGGTTAACGATCTTGTTGAATGTTGTTAACCCATTGTTTATTATAATAAATGAGATGTTAAATTGTTATATTATCATAATATTATGATATATAATATATCTTAGTATGATATATATACAGTTAAATGTCGTTACAACAATAATCGTTACATATATGTCTCGTTTCGAAATCATTAAGTTAGTAGTCTTATTTTTACATATGTATTTCATTGTTAATACACTTAATAATATATTTACTTATCATTTAACATAATTAACCAAGTGTATCAATATCTTAATATGATTCATATGTACCTAGTAAGACGTTGTTATAACGATAATCGTTATATATATCGTTTTCGAGTTTCTTAAATTGATAGTCTCATTTTTATGTATATAACTCATTGTTAAAATACCTAATGAGATACATAATTATAATAAAATCATGTTAACTATATATATAACCATATATATGTCATCGTATAGTTTTTACAAGTTTTAACGTTCGTGAATCACCGGTTAACTTGGGTGGTCAATTGTCTATATGAAACCTATTTCAATTAATCAAGTCTTAACAAGTTTGATTGCTTAACATGTTGGAAACACTTAATCATGTAAATAACAATTTCATTTAATATATATATAAACATGGAAAAGTTCGGGTCACTACAGTACCTACCCGTTAAATAAATTTCGTCCTGAAATTTTAAGCAGTTGGAGGTGTTGACGTATCTTCTGGAAATAAATGCGGGTATTTCTTCTTGATCTGATCTTCACGCTCCCAGGTGAACTCAGGTCCTCTACGAGTATTCCATTAACCTTAACAATCGGTATCTTGTTTTGTTTAAGTCTCTTAACCTCACGATCCATTATTTCGAAGGGTTCTTCAATGAATTGAAGTTTTTCATTGATTTGGATTTCGTCCAACGGAATAGTGAGATCTTCTTTAGCAAAACATTTCTTCAAATTCAAGACGTGGAAAGTGTTATGTACAGCCACGAGTTGTTGAGGTAACTCAAGTCGGTAAACTACTGGTCCGACACGATTAATAATCTTGAATGGTCCAATATACCCTGGATTTAATTTCCCTCGTTTACCAAATCGAACAACACCTTTCCAAGGTGCAACCTTAAGCATGACCATCTCTCCAATTTCAAATTCTATATCTTTTCTTTTAATGTCGGCGTAACTCTTTTGTCGACTTTGGGCGGTTTTCAACCGCTGTTGAATTTGGATGATCTTCTCAGTAGTTTCTTGTATTATCTCCGGACCCGTAATTTGTCTATCCCCCACTTCACTCCAACAAATCGGAGACCTGCACTTTCTACCATAAAGTGCTTCAAACGGCGCCATCTCAATGCTTGAATGGTAGCTGTTGTTGTAGGAAAATTCTGCTAATGGTAGATGTCGATCTCAACTGTTTCCGAAATCAATAACACATGCTCGTAGCATGTCTTCAAGCGTTTGTATCGTCCTTTCGTTCTGCCCATCAGTTTGTGGATGATAGGCAGTACTCATGTCTAGACGAGTTCCTAATGCTTGCTGTAATGTCTGCCAGAATCTTGAAATAAATCTGCCATCCCTATCAGAGATAATAGAGATTGGTATTCCATGTCTGGAGATGACTTCCTTCAAATACAGTCGTGCTAACTTATCCATCTTGTCATCTTCTCTTATTGACAGGAAGTGTGCTGATTTGGTGAGACGATCAACTATTACCCAAATAGTATCAAAATCACTTGCAGTCCTTGGCAATTTAGTGATGAAATCCATGGTAATGTTTTTCCATTTCCATTCCGGGATTTCGGGTTGTTGAAGTAGACCTGATGGTTTCTGATGCTCAGCTTTGACCTTAGAACACGTCAAACATTCTCCTACGTATTTAGCAACATCGGCTTTCATACCCGGCCACCAAAAATGTTTCTTGAGATCCTTGTACATCTTCCCCGTTCCAGGATGTATTGAGTATCTGGTTTTATGAGCTTCTCTAAGTACCATTTCTCTCATATCTCCAAATTTTGGTACCCAAATCCTTTCAGCCCTATACCGGGTTCTGTCTTCCCGAATATTAAGATGCTTCTCCGATTCTTTGGGTATTTCATCCTTTAAATTTTCCTCTTTTAAAACTCCTTGTTGCGCCTCCTTTATTTGAGTAGTAAGGTTAGTATGAATCATTATATTCATAGATTTTACTTGAATGGGTTCTCTGTCCTTCCTGCTCAAGGCGTCGGCTACCACATTTGCCTTCCTCGGGTGGTAACGAATCTCAAAGTCGTAATCATTCAACAATTCAATCCACCTATGCTGCCTCATATTCAGTTGTTTCTGATTAAATATGTGTTGAAGACTTTTGTGGTTGGTATATATAATACTTTTGACCCCATATAAGTAGTGCCTCCAAGTCTTTAATGCAAAAACAACTGCGCCTAATTCCAAATCATGCGTCGTATAATTTTGTTCGTGAATCTTCAATTGTCTAGACGCATAAGCAATCACCTTCGTTCGTTGCATTAATACACAACTGAGACCTTGCTTTGATGCGTCACAATAAATCACAAAATCATCATTCCCTCCAGGAAATGACAATATAGGTGCCGTAGTTAGCTTTTTCTTCAATAACTGAAACGCTTTCTCTTGTTCATCCTTCCATTCAAATTTCTTCCCTTTATGCGTTAATGCGGTCAAGGGTTTTGCTATTCTGGAAAAGTCTTGGATGAACCTTCTGTAGTAACCAGCTAGTTCTAAAAACTGGCGTATATGTTTTAGAGTTTTCGGGGTTTTCCACTTTTCAACAGTTTCTATCTTTGCCGGATCCACCTTAATACCTTCTTTGTTCACTATGTGACCGAGGAATTGAACTTCTTCCAACCAAAATGCACACTTTGAAAACTTAGCGTACAGTTTTTCTTTCCTCAATACTTCTAGCACTTTTCTCAAATGTTCTTCGTGTTCTTGATCATTCTTTGAGTAAATAAGTATGTCATCGATGAAAACAATGACAAACTTGTCAAGATATGGCCCACACGCTCGGTTCATAAGGTCCATGAACACATCTGGTGCGTTAGTCAATCCAAACGACATAACCATAAACTCGTAATGACCATAACGCGTCCTAAAAGCAGTTTTTGGAATATCATCCTCCTTTATTCGCATTTGATGATATCCAGAACGTAAATCGATCTTCAAATAAACTGACGAGCCTTGTAGTTGATCAAATAAGTCGTCAATTCTCGGCAGTGGATAACGGTTTTTGATGGTAAGTTTGTTCAACTCTCTGTAGTCAATACACAACCTAAATGTACCATCTTTCTTCTTGACAAACAAAACAGGAGCTCCCCATGGTGATGTGCTTGGTCGAATGAAATCACGTTCTAATAGTTCTTGCAGTTGGCTTTGCAGTTCTTTCATCTCGCTGGGTGCGAGTCTATAAGGAGCACGAGCTATTGGTGCAGCTCCTGGTACAAGATCTATTTGAAATTCAACGGATCGATGTGGGGGTAATCCCGGTAATTCTTTCGGAAATACATCGGGAAATTCTTTTGCGACGGGAACATCATTGATGCTCTTTTCTTCAGTTTGTACTTTCTCGACGTGTGCTAGAACAACATAGCAACCTTTTCTTATTAGTTTTTGTGCCTTCAAATTACTAATAAGATGTAGCTTCGTGTTGCCCTTTTCTCCGTACACCATTAAGGGTTTTCCTTTTTCTCGTATAATGCGAATTGCATTTTTATAACATACGATCTCTGCTTTCACCTTCTTCAGCCAGTCCATGCCAACTATTACATCAAAACTCCCTAACTCTACTGGTATCAAATCAATCTTAAATATTTCGCTACCCAGTTTAATTTCTCGATTATGGCATATATTATCTGCTGAAATTAATTTACCATTTGCTAATTCGAGTAAAAATATACTATCCAACGGCGTCAATGGAAAACTTAATTTAGCACAAAAATCTCTACTCATATAGCTTCTATCCGCACCCGAATCAAATAAAACGTAAGCAGATTTATTGTCAATAAGAAACGTACCCGTAATAAGCTCCGGGTCTTCCTGTGCCTCTGCCGCATTAATATTGAAAACTCTTCCGCGGCCTTGTCCATTCGTGTTCTCCTGGTTCGGGCAATTTCTAATAATGTGGCCCGGTTTTCCACATTTAGAACAAACTACATTGGCATAACTTGCTCCGACACTACTTGCTCCGCCATTACTCATTCCGACACCATTTGTTCCTTTCATTCTGTTAACCCCTGGTCCGTAGACCTCACACTTCACTGCGCTATGACCATTTCTTTTACACTTGTTGCAAAATTTGGTGCAGAAGCCCGAGTGATACTTTTCACACCTTTGGCATAGCTGCTTCTGATTGTTGTTGTTGTTGAGGTTGTTATTGTTGTTGGGATGATTGTTGTAGTAGTAGTAGTAGTTGTTGTTGTTGTTGTTGTTGTTGTTGTTGTTGTTGTTGTTGTTGTTGTTGTTGTTGTTGTTGTTGTTGTTGGGCCGTTTATTGTAGTTGCGATTGATGTTACGATTGTTGGGATAATTGTTGCGATTATTATTGTAATTGCTGTTGTTGTTGTATTGGTGATTCTTATCACCGTTTTCCTCCCACTTTCTTTTGACTTGCTTCACATTGGCCTCTTCAGCCGTCTGTTCTTTAATTCTTTCCTCAATCTGGTTCACTAGTTTGTGAGCCATTCTACATGCCTGTTGTATGGAGGCGGGCTCGTGTGAACTTATATCTTCTTGGATTCTTTCCGGTAATCCTTTCACAAATGCGTCGATCTTCTCTTCCTCATCTTCGAACGTTCCCGGACACAATAGTCACAATTCTGTGAATCGTCTTTCGTACGTGGTAATATCAAATCCTTGGGTTCGTAACCCTCTAAGTTCTGTCTTGAGCTTATTGACCTCGGTTCTGGGACGGTACTTCTCGTTCATCAAGTGCTTGAATGCTGACCACGGTAGTGCGTACGCATCATCTTGTCCCACTTGTTCTAGTTAGGTATTCCACCATGTTAATGCAGAACCTATGAAGGTATGCGTAGCGTACTTCACTTTGTCCTCTTCAGTACACTTACTTATGGAAAACACCGATTCGACCTTCTCGGTCCACCGTTTCAATCCGATCGGTCCTTCAGTTCCATCAAATTCCAAAGGTTTGCAGGCAGTGAATTCTTTGTAGGTGCATCCTACACGATTTCCTGTACTGCTAGATCCAAGGTTATTGTTGGTATGTAGCGCAGCCTGTACTGCGGCTATGTTTGAAGCTAGAAAAGTACGGAATTCCTCTTCATTCATATTCACGGTGTGTCGAGTAGTCGGTGCCATTTCCTTCAAAATAGTCAAATGGAACAAGTTAATCATATAGAATATTAAGAGTAGTTAATAGTATTTTGTAGCATAATATGAACTCATTTATAAAAGCTTTTTCTTCATATTAGCGTTTTATAAGTTTAAATTCAGGTAATACCTACCCGTTAAGTTCATACTTAGTAGCTAATATACAATTCAACTACTACAATTCTATATGAAAAACTGATTATAATAATATTTCACGTTCAAACTTTGATACAATATTTTACAAACTTACAATACCGCTTATTTTACATAAAGCATGAAATATAGCACACAATAAGTTTGATACAAGATAGTTGTGGAGATAATTCTAGCTAGTACACAAGTCGTTCAGCAAAGGCAATAAAGACACGTAATTCATACGTCCAGAAATAAGTCATGCATTCTGGTTTTACTATGACTACTTCCCATCCTTGGTCTTGTGGAACATAACCGTTATGGCCGTTGATAAGACAGCGTGTTGTAACGTCGTCAAAGGGACGAGGGTTACGTAATGACCAACAGTCTCGTAATAACCTAAAAACCTCATTTCTTACCCCAATTACCGACTCCGTCACTTGTGGGAACGTTTTGTTTAATAGTTGTAGCCCGATGTTCTTTTTCTCACTTTGGTGAGAAGCGAACATTACTAACCCATAAGCATAGCATGCTTCTTTATGTTGCATGTTAGCCGCTTTTTCTAAATCATGAAGTCCTATATTCGGATACATTGAGTCAAAATAATTTCTTAACCCGTTGCGTAAAATAGCATTTGGGTTCCCCGCAATATATGCGTCAAAGTAAACACATCGTAACTTATGGGTTTCCCAATGTGATATCCCCCATCTTTCAAACGAAAGTCTCTTATAAACCAAGACATTCTTGAAACGTTCTTCGAATGTCTTACAAACTGATTTCGCCGTAAATAGTTGTGCCGAAGAATTCTGACCGACTCTAGACAAGATTTCATCAATCATGTCTCCGGGTAGGTCTCTTAAAATATTGGGCTGTCTATCCATTTTGTGTTTTTATACTGTAAAATAGACAAGAGTTAGATTCATAAAAAAAATACTTATTAATACAAGCAATTTTTACATATATCATAAAGCATAAGAACACTATATTACATATATTACACCACACGAATACAACTATCTTATTCCGACTCGCTCGTTTCTTCTTCTTCGGTTTTGGTTTGTTTTGCCAAGTTTCTAGGGATATATGATGTTCCCCTAATACTAGCTGTCGTTTTCCACAACGGTTTAGAAAAACCTGGTGGTTTAGAGATTCCCGGGTCATTGTTACAACTTAAGGGCTTCGGGGGTTGACGATACATATAAAGTTCATCGGGGTTGGAATTAGATTTCTCTATTTTTATGCCCTTTCCCTTATTATTTTCTTTTTCCTTTTTAAATTCAGTTGGGGTAATTTCTATAACATCATCGGAATTCTCGTCGGAATCCGATTCATCGGAGAATTGGTAATCCTCCCAATCTTTTGCTTCCTTGGCGGAAACACCATTGACCATAATTAACCTTGGTCGGTTGGTTGAGGATTTTCTTTTACTTAATCGTTTTATTATTTCCCCCACCGGTTCTATTTCCTCCTCCGGTTCCTCCTCTTCCGGTTCTGATTCTTCTTTCGGTTCTGATTCTTCTTCCGGTTCTTCTTCGGGAACTTGTGAATCAGTCCAATATATATTTGACTCTTCGTTATTATTAGGTGAGTCAATGGGATTTGTGCTAGAGGTAGACATCTATCACACAATATCAAACATGTTAAGAGATTAATATATCACATAATATATACATGTTAATAATATATAGTTTCCAACAAAAATGTTAAGCAATCATTTTTAAAGAAAACACGGTCGAAGTCCAGACTCACTAATGCATCTTAACAAACTCGATAAGACACACTAATGCAAATTTTCTGGTTCTCTAAGACCAATGCTCGGATACCAACTGAAATGTCCCGTTCTTATTGATTAAAAACGTTCCATATTAATTGATTTCGTTGCGAGGTTTTGACCTCTATATGAGACGTTTTTCAAAGACTGCATTCATTTTTAAAACAAACCATAACCTTTATTTCATAAATAAAGGTTTAAAAAGCTTTACGTAGATTATCAAATAATGATAATCTAAAATATCCTGTTTACACACGACCATTACATAATGGTTTACAATACAAATATGTTACATCGAAATAAGTTTCTTGAATGCAGTTTTTACACATTATCATACAAACATGGACTCCAAATCTTGTCCTTATTTTAGTATGCAACAGCGGAAGCTCTTAGTATTCACCTGAGAATAAACATGCTTTAAACGTCAACAGTTAGATGGTGAACAAAAAATGTTGGTGAGTTATAGGTTTAACCTATATATATCAAATCATAACAATAGACCACAAGATTTCATATTTCAATACACATCCCATACATAGAGATAAAAATCATTCATATGGTGAACACTTGGTAACCGACATTAACAAGATGCATATATAAGAATATCCCCATCATTCCGGGACACCCTTCGGATATGATTTAAATTTCGAAGTACTAAAGCATCCGGTACTTTGGATGGGGTTTGTTAGGCCCAATAGATCTATCTTTAGGATTCGCGTCAATTAGGGTGTCTGTTCCCTAATTCTTAGATTGCCAGACATAATAAAAAGGGGCATATTCTATTTCGATAATTCAACCATAGAATGTAGTTTCACGTACTTGTGTCTATTTTGTAAATCATTTATAAAACCTGCATGTATTCTCATCCCAAAAATATTAGATTTTAAAAGTGGGACTATAACTCACTTTCACAGATTTTTACTTCGTCGGGAAGTAAGACTTGGCTACTGGTTGATTCACGAACATATAACAATATATACATATATATATCAAAGTATGTTCAAAATATATTTACAACACTTTTAATATATTTTGATGTTTTAAGTTTATTAAGTCAGCTGTCCTCGTTAGTAACCTACAACTAGTTGTCCACAGTTAGATGTACAGAAATAAATCGATAAATATTATCTTGAATCAATCCACGACCCAGTGTATACATATCTCAGTATTGATCACAACTCAAACTATATATATTTTGGAATCAACCTCAACCCTGTATAGCTAACTCCAACATTCACATATAGAGTGTCTATGGTTGTTCCGAAATATATATAGATGTGTCAACATGATAGGTCGAAACAATGTATACGTGTCTATGGTATCTCAAGATTACATAATATACAATACAAGTTGATTAAGTTATGGTTGGAATAGATTTGTTACCAATTTTCACGTAGCTAAAATGAGAAAAATTATCCAATCTTGTTTTACCCATAACTTCTTCATTTTAAATCCGTTTTGAGTGAATCAAATTGCTATGGTTTCATATTGAACTCTATTTTATGAATCGAAACAGAAAAAGTATAGGTTTATAGTCGGAAAAATAAGTTACAAGTCGTTTTTGTAAAGGTAGTCATTTCAGTCGAAAGAACGACGTCTAGATGACCATTTTAGAAAACATACTTCCATTTTGAGTTTAACCATAATTTTTTGATATAGTTTCATGTTCATAATAAAAATCATTTTCCCAGAATAACAACTTTTAAATAAAAGTTTATCATAGTTTTTAATTAACTAACCCAAAACAGCCCGCGGTGTTACTACGACGGCGTAAATCCGGTTTTACGGTGTTTTTGGTGTTTCCAGGTTTTAAATCATTAAGTTAGCATATCATATAGATATAGAACATGTGTTTCGTTGATTTTAAAAGTCAAGTTAGAAGGATTAATTAACTAAACTATGTTCTGGTGATTACAAGTTTAAACCTCCGAATAAGATAGCTTTATATGTATGAATCGAATGATGTTATGAGCATCATTACTACCTCAAGTTCCTTGGATAAACCTACTGGAAATGAGAAAAATGGATCTAGCTTCAAAGGATCCTTGGATGGCTTGAAAGTTCTTGAAGCAGAATCATGACACGAAAACAATTTCAAGTAAGATTTCCACTCGAAATAAGATTGTTTTAGTTATAGAAATTGAATTAAAGTTTAAATATGATTATTAACTTGTATTAGAAAGATAACCTACTGTAAGTAACAAAGGTTTCTTGATCTTGGATGATTACTTGGAATGGATTTAGAAAACTTGGAAGTAAACTTGCAATCTTGGAAGTATTCTTGATTTTATGAAACTAGAACTTTTGGAATTTATGAAGAACACTTAGAACTTGAAGATAGAACTTGAGAGAGATCAATTAGATGAATAAAATTGAAGAATGAAAGTGTTTGTAGGTGTTTTTGGTCGTTGGTGTATGGATTAGATATAAAGGATATGTAATTTTATTTTCATGTAAATAAGTCATGAATGATTACTCATATTTTTGTAATTTTATGAGATATTTCATGCTAGTTGCCAAATGATGGTTCCCACATGTGTTAGGTGACTCACATGGTCTGCTAAGATCTGATCATTAGAGTGTATATACCAATAGTACATACATCTAAAAGCTGTGTATTGTATGAGTACGAATACGGGTGCATACGAGTAGAATTGTTGATGAAACTGAACGAGGATGTAATTGTAAGCATTTTTGTTAAGTAGAAGTATTTTGATAAGTGTCTTGAAGTCTTTCAAAAGTGTATGAATACATATTAAAACACTACATGTATATACATTTTAACTGAGTCGTTAAGTCATCGTTAGTCGTTACATGTAAGTGTTGTTTTGAAACCTTTAGGTTAACGATCTTGTTAAATGTTGTTAACCCAATGTTTATAATATCAAATGAGATTTTAAATTATTATATTATCATGATATTATGATACATAATATATCTTATTATGATATATATACAGTTAAATGTCGTTACAACGATAATCGTTACATATATGTCTCGTTTCGAAATCATTAAGTTAGTAGTCTTATTTTTACATATGTATTTCATTGTTAATACACTTAATAATATATTTACTTATCATTTAACATAATTAACCAAGTGTATCAATATCTTAATATGATTCATATGTACCTAGTAAGACGTTGTTATAACGATAATCGTTATATATATCGTTTTCGAGTTTCTTAAATTAATAGTCTCATTTTTATGTATATAACTCATTGTTAAAATACCTAATGAGATACAAACTTATAATAAAATCATGTTAACTATATATATAACCATATATATGTCATCGTATAGTTTTTACAAGTTTTAACGTTCGTGAATCACCGGTCAACTTAGGTGGTCAATTGTCTATATGAAACCTATTTCAATTAATCAAGGCTTAACAAGTTTGATTTCTTAACATGTTGGAAACACTTAATCATGTAAATAACAATTTCATTTAATATATATATAAACATGGAAAAGTTCGGGTCACTACACTTTTAACCTCACGATCCATCATTTCGACGGGTTCTTCGATGAATTGAAGTTTTTCATTGATTTGGATTTCGTCTAGCGGAATAGTGAGATATTCTTTAGCAAAACATTTCTTCAAATTCGAGACTTGGAAAGTGTTATGTACAGCCGCGAGTTGTTGAGGTAACTCAAGTCGGTAAGCTACTGGTCCGACACGATCAATAATCTTGAATGGCTCGATGTATCTTGGATTTAGTTTCCCCCGTTTACCAAATCGAACAACACCTTTCCAAGGTGAAACCTTAAGCATGACCATCTCTCCAATTTCAAATTCTATATCTTTTCTTTTAATGTCCGCGTAGCTCTTTTGTCGACTTTGGGCGGTTTTTAACCGTTGTTGAATCTGAATGATCTTCTCGGTAGTTTCTTGAATTATATCCGGACCCGTAATATGTCTATCCCCAACTTCACTCCAACAAATCGGAGACCTGCACTTTCTACCATAAAGTGCCTCAAACAGTGCCATCTCAATACTCGAGAGGTAACTGTTGTTGTAGGAAAACTCTGCTAACGGTAGGTGTCGATCCCAACTATTTCCAAAATCAATAACACATGCTCGTAGCATGTCTTCAAGCGTTTGTATCGTCCTTTTGCTCTACCCATCAATCTGTGGATGATAGGCAGTACTCATGTCTAGACGAATTCCTAATGCTTGCTGTAATGTCTGCCAAAACCTAGAAACAAATCTGCCATCCCTATCAGAGATAATAGAGATTGGTATTCCATGTCTGGAGATAACTTCTTTCAAGTATAATCGCGCCAACTTCTCCATTTTGTCATCTTCTCTCATTGGCAGAAAATGTGCTGATTTGGTGAGACGATCGACTATTACCCAAATAGTATCATAACCACTTGCAGTCCTTGACAATTTAGTAATGAAATCCATGGTAATGTTTTCCCATTTCCATTCTAGGATTTCAGGTTGCTGAAGTAGACCTGATGGTTTCTGATGTTCAGCTTTGACCTTAGAACACGTCAAACATTCTCCTATGTATTTAGCAATATCGGCTTTCATACCCGGCCACCAAAAGTGTTTCTTGAGATCTTTGTACATCTTCCCTGCTCCGGGATGTATTGAATATCTGGTTTTATGTGCTTCCTTAAGTACCATTTCTCTCACATCCCCAAACTTTGGCACCCAAATTCTTTCAGCTCTATATCGGGTTCCGTCTTCCCGAATATTAAGGCGTTTCTCCAATCCTTTGGGTATTTCATTCTTCAAATTCCCTTCTCTTACAACTCCCTGCTGCGCTTCCTTTATTTGAGTAGTAAGGTTAGTACGAATAATTATATTCATAGCTTTTATCTGCATAGGTTCTCTGTCCTTTCTACTCAAAGCGTCGGCTACCACATTCGCCTTCCCCGGATGGTAACGAATCTCGAAATCGTAATCATTCAATAACTCAATCCACCTACGCTGCCTTATGTTTAGTTGTTTCTGATTAAATATGTGTTGGAGACTTTTGTGATCGGTATGTATAATACTTTTGACCCAATATAAGTAGTGCCTCCAAGTCTTTAATGTAAAAACAACCGCGCCTAATTCCAAATCATGCGTCGTATAATTCTGGTCGTGAATCTTCAATTGTCTAGACGCATAAGCAATTACCTTTGTTCATTGCATTAATACACAACCGAGGCCTTGCTTTGAGGCATCACAATATATCACAAAATCATCATTCCCTTCAGGCAATGACAATATAGGTGCTGTAGTTAACTTTTTCTTCAACAATTGAAACGCTTTCTCCTGCTCATCCTTCCATTCAAATTTCTTCCCTTTATGCGTTAATGCAGTCAAGGATTTTGCTATTTTGGAAAAATCTTGGATGAATCCTCTGTAGTAACCAGCCAATCCTAAAAATTGGCGTATATGCTTCGGAGTTTTCGGGGTTCCCACTTTTCAACGGTTTCAATCTTTGCCGGATCCACCTGAATACCTTCTTTGTTCACTATGTGACCGAGGAATTGAACTTCTTCCAACCGAAATGCACACTTTGAAAATTTAGCGTACATTTTTTCTTTCCTCAACAACTCTAGCACTTTTCTCAAATGTTCTTCGTGCTCTTGATCATTCTTTGAGTAAATAAGTATGTTATCGATGAAAACAATGACAAACTTGTCAAGGTATGGTCCACACACTCGGTTCATGAGGTCCATGAACACAGCTGGTGTGTTAGTCAACCCAAACGGCATAACCATAAACTCGTAATGACCGTAACGCATTCTGAAAGTAGTCTTCGGAATATCATCCTCCTTCACCCGCATTTGATGATACCCAGAATGTAAATCAATCTTCGAATAAACTGACGAGCCTTGTAGTTGATCAAATAAGTCGTCGATTCTCAGTAGTGGATAACAGTTCTTGATGGTAAGTTTTCAACTCTTGATAGTCGATACACAACCTGAATATACCATCCTTCTTTTTGACAAACAAAACAGGAGCTCCCCATGGTGATGTACTTGGTCGTATAAAACCACGCTCTAAAAGTTCTTGTAGTTGGCTTTGGAGTTCCTTCATTTCGCTGGTTGCGAGTCTGTATGAAGAACGAACTATTGGTGCAGCTCCTGGTACAAGATCTATTTGAAATTCAACGGATCGGTGTGGAGGTAGTCCCGGTAATTCTTTTGGAAATACATCGGGAAATTCTTTTACGACGGGAACATCATTAATGTTCTTTTCTTCGGTTTGTACTTTCTCGACATGTGCTAAAACAGCATAGCAACCTTTTCTTATTAGTTTTTGTGCCTTCAAATTACTAATAAGATTTAGCTTCGCGTTGCTCTTTTCTCCGTACACCATTAAGGGTTTTTCTTCTTCTCGTACAATGCGAATTGCATTTTTGTAACATATGATCTCTGCTCTCTCCTTTTTCAACCAGTCCATGCCAATTATCACATCAAAACTCCCTAACTCTACTGGTATCAAATCAATCTTAAACGTTTCGCTAACCAGTTTAATTTCTCAATTCCGACATATTTTATCTGCCGAAATTAATTTACCATTTGCTAATTCGAGTAAAAATTTATTATTCATAGGCGTCAATGAACCACTTAATTTAGCACAAAAATCTCTACTCATATAGCTTCTATCCGCACCCGAATCAAATAAAACATAAACAGGTTTTTCATCAATAAGAAACGTACCCGTAACAAGCTTCGGGTCTTCTTGCGCTTCTGTCGTATTAATATTGAAAACTCTTCCGCAGCCCTGTCTATTAGTATTCCCCTAATTTGGGCATTCGTTTCTGATATGACCCGGCTTCCCACATCCATAACAAATAATGGCGGTATTATTTGTTCCGACATTATTTGTTCCTTTATTCTTGTTAGCCATTGGTCCGTAAACTTCACACTTCGTCGTACCATGACCCTTTCTATTACACTTAGTACACGATGTCGTACAAAGCCCAGCCAGATGGTATCTGATGTGTCAAAACGTAACCTTTAAAATGAAGACAATATGCTTAATAATTAACACATAATACAGGCAACTAAAACCCGATCATGCAGTAACTAGCAAGTAAATTGACCAGTTCGATCCACAGGGAGAAGTTTGTTTTTAAGATTTTACCACGATTAATTATTCTAAAAAGGGGGTTTTGTGTTTGAAGTTGTATTTTCGTTTAATGAAACAGTAAATGAATATAGTAATTAACAAGAATGAGAATGCGGTGTTTACTTCTAAGCTTGATAAATGACAGGGATTGTTCTTCTATAATTAAAACCGTTATGAGATAGTTACAATAGAACAGTTTATATCGATTTCACAATTTCTATAAACTTAAGAGCTATGTTTAATCAACAAGATTCTTTCATGGTTGAATTCACATAAAACCTAGTTTACTAAGATCACTCTAGGTAAACTACATGATTGTATATCCTAAATATCGTTCAATTAACATCCTATATTCACATATAGGTGGCTAGATCACTAGGTGTTGAAGTATAAGCTATAGTCTTTGATAAACTCACATAAACCAAGTCATAACTTACATAATTGAACTAAAATACAAGGATGATTACAACAATGGATCTTTTGAAAGAACATGGTGATTTAGATCGATTAACTAACTAGATCCAACCCGGTTAAACTCACGTAAAACCTAAATTACAACATTCATTTGAGGTAATTTCATAACTATGTTGCTTTAGAACTTATTCAATTATCGAATTAAACACATAACAAAATCACTTAAGTGTATGTATCTAATCGTCTAGATTACTTGGCATATTGAAGTATAGATTGTTTTCCTAGTTAACTCACATTAATAGGTTTGCAATCTATATAATTGAAGTAATGATCTAAACAAGCATAACAATGGTTTTTACAGTTGAACTAGTTAATTAAATCAATCAAACATATGTATAATTAGCATAACATCAAAGTATAGAACAATCCCAAGCCATAAATCTTACATTGAAGCAAACACACAAGGATTTTAGCCTAACATAATCATAGTAGAACTAATGAAACAGTAAATACAAGTTGAATTCATGTTAAAAAGATATAGAACAATAGTACCAATTGCGATAAACGATCCTAGCTTAATCTTGATGTCGAAAGAGTGGAGATTGACTTACAGCCTTCCTTGAACCTTGAAAATCGTCTTAGAACTGAGGGAGAATGTAGTAGTAAAGGTATATCAAGTAAGTAACCAACGGCTCCATTAAATAGCCTTAAAAGTTAGGTATTTTGGCCAGAAAGTGACCAGATGCGCCGCATCTCTTTGGGATGCGCCGCATCTCTTTACATTCAGTAGATTCTAGCTCGATTCAGCACTCAGAACTGTCGGCAGGGGGTCAGATGCCCTGCATCTGGGACAGATGCGCCGCATCTAGCTTGGATGCGCCGCATCCATCTCAGATGCGCCGCATCTGAGGCTGTTTTGGTCCAGAAGTCTGCATGCTCCGCATCTGAAACTGTCGGGAGTTATTTGGTGCATAGATGCGCCGTATCTAAGAGAGATGCGCCATATTTGGACCTGTTTCAATGGTTTTGGGCTGTTTTGCGCGTCCAATCTTCGTTTTAACTCTGTTTTTGTTGTTGGTCTTCATTTATTCATTCACAATGGACTTTTACAAATATACATGAATTACAATACATACGTACAACAATTACATACAAATGGAACAACTTTGGATCGAAATAACGGCAATAAACATGTATAATTTTGGCGTTATCAAAATCCCCACACTTAAACCTTGCTTGTCCTCAAGCAAGACTTACAAGAATTTGAAATTAACTATAGTACACACACTTATTTAATTGAGAACACAAAAATGGGACTCACACTCACTCGATATAATACACAAGACACAAAAGTTATTTAGTAACACAATAACTCATGCTATATGGAAATCATACTCGGGTCACAATATATACACACTCACACTTTTATTTCACACACGAATCAAACTCACGCGTTTTGAGTTTACACACACCTTTTGAGTACACACGCTTTTATTTATTTCATAATGTAATACACACACTTTGAGTACACACACGAAATGAAATCACGCCAAAGTCGAAAGGTGGGTTTTAAAGTCCACATTTCTTAAAAATTTGGATCCTTAGGGAAATTGGGACCTTTGTGAAAAACCTTTGATATTTTGAAAATTAGACATGTTAGTTTTTGCACTAACAAGTTTTCTGGTTTTAACCTCAAAGTCCGGTTGAGGGTAACTGAAAATCGAAGCCTCAGTCGGCGCTTAGCAAGCTACTCGCCCCCATGATTGAAGTATCATGGAACATGAAACCGGATGTCCTAAAAATGGTTTTACACAATATAGTTCATAAAATAGCATAAGTTTTAGAAGAAACTATATCGTGTCCAAATATCATCGGTGAACCATGAGTTTGCACACCTCAATTTGTTATGGCATATGTATGTTGGCCGCAGTCAACACAGATGCAGTTGATCTTTAACGAGATCATCCATCTAGGGATTAGATTCATTAGTCTTAAAAGCTAATTTGCAATGTGCCCCCCATTGTACGAGACAGATCCATCTCATGGTTAGGATAAGTCTGACCACCAAAAACCCTGTTCGATGCTGAGGTGAGGTGGATTTCCAGCCGATGATAGAGATGACTTTTCAAGATTTTTCATCAACCTACAGCTGTTCTGGACTACAACTTCTAACATAAGTTAGAAAGTGTGTCATATTGGAAGACTTGACTTCCTTCACAATCATTACATAGATGAGCATTGGATTAGATTGTTAGAACAACAAATTACTTGATGATTTTCATTTTATCCAGAATGTGGTATAGCATGATGATTATATCTTTTATATCACTACTAGTTTTATGATTTTTAACAAAATAAACTCAATGATTTGGTTGTCTCTTAATTTGTTTTGTGATAATAATTTCAGTGTATACACCTAGTTTTAAAATCTACAAATTTTAAACAAAATTTGAATTTATGAAGATAAAAGTTTAAAAATTTTCACCATTTTAAGCCTTTTTAACCAAAATCAAAAACCCGAAAGAATTTATAACTTCCTCCCCACACTTCAGTTCATGTATCGCCCATGTTTACATGAAATCAGAAAAATTTAAAATCAAGAGGGTTAAAGAGTGTAAGAGAGTTTATTACTTTCAAGGTCTAAAACCGAAGTTCACGGGATGATGGCGCTAAACTGAATGCCAGCATAAGAACATCATCCGCTTCTTGCAACCACAAAACAAGCACCAATCAAGAATGTGCTGAACTTACTGCCAGTCTTTGTAAAAATGCAGCATATAGCACAATGCTCACCTGTAGCAATTCAAACAATGGATCCATACGATTCACACAAATAAATGGGGGTGTACTCCATGTACTAAAAACCCCACTTTTAATTATCTAAATTATTCAAATTACAATTATCCAAAATATTATCTAGTTATTACACACCAAGCTTGAAAAGAAATTGTTTTTGAAACAAACCAACATCAACCAAACCTGTCACACACATCAGGAAAAATCACGTCATCTTCAGAAAAATCCCCAAAATGAGTTACTTGGGCCAGCTCCACCTTCGCTTTGGTTTCCCGCGTCGTCGTCCTGAAATATTGAGGGGTTGTACCCCTGATAAGTTCCTTGAGTAGGGACGACAGCAATGTCTTCAGTAGGCGGGTTAGGAGGAGGAGAATAAGGCGCAGGATATGGATCACCCATTCAAACCCAAGGTTCATATGCAGGCCAAGGAGAGGGGGTATATTTAGCGGGATCTGCAGCGTATGACACTGTCTATTCATGTATCCAATTAAGCTGATTTTGCTGCCCCGCTTGAGTGTACCATGTTCGATAATTCCCTACATCAATGTAATGTTGCATCTCCCTGTTACCTGCATCGTAGTGATCAATTACCTTTTGGGTGTTTCGATCACTATAGAGTCGCATATCTGAAAACTGGCGCGCCATGTAACCCTCCCAATCATTTCCTGGACCCGAACTACTTCCAACATTCGGCTGTGGATCTGGTTGCTGTTGGGATTGTTCTGGTTGCCTGTTCACGGGATCCTCATACCTAGTTAGAAGGCCGTTCGGCCCCCTAGTCAAAATGTTTGCCCTTGTATAGCTTACTCTATCAAAGGCAATCATATGTTTCTCCTCTAACCCGCTTGTATTGATACGAAAATGTTGTGCAATCCTGGTTACAAAATGGCCGCCCATGATTGGTGTAATCTTTTTCCTTTCTTCGAGAAGGAAAGTGAAAATCATTCGTGGAATTTGAACATGGGAGTGATCCATTATCGCATGAATATACCAGATATCCAAGTTGGTAACTTTTTCGCTACTATCTTTTCGACAGTTTATGGTACTTGAAATGAATCTTTGGACGCATCGATGCTCGTAGGAATGTAGCTTGCTACAAGTCTGCTTGCTTGCACTATATGCGCTATTGCTCATGTCCACCCATGCTGCTGAATGATTAAAAGAAGAAACATAGTATATACATTGATTAAAGTAATTTTGCATCAGTTGATGTGGCAACCCTTCATAGATATCCAACGCCTTCACAAATTGTAGCAGTGTTAATGTTCGGTCTTGTCCTCCAAGACGAAATCTCATAAAGGTACCGGATGTTGGTGACGTGTAATCAACCCTAAGTGAACCAACGAATTCTTTGACTAAAAGTGGGTATACTCTTTCTTGCATTCTGAACAGGTTTTCCCATGCATATATTCGATGGCCTTGATACGTTACTTGGAAAAGGTTGCGAAAATTTTGATATTCGCCGGCTTCTTCAAATGGTGTCCAATCGATATATTTCCCCGGATATACGTCTTTGTGTAGAAGTACCTTCATCCGTTCATGATATTCCGGATGCCTCAAAACTGCATTGATCCATGGATCCGGAGTGGTTAATCCACGGACATTTAACTGCCGGTTGTTAATATCCATTTCTTCCTCTTCAGTAGCATGTTCTTCTTCACTTGTTTCCTCATCTACAATTGTCGGGGCTTTTTGCTTCTTGGATTTTGGGTTTGATGATGATGCTCTAGTCTACAAAAACACAACAAAACCAAACAAATAAAACAACAAACCAAGTTGATTAGCGTTAAAGAAATTCAAAACATCTTTCATATTGCACTTAGCGAAAACCATGTAGATATGTTAAGTTCAAATTAAATCTCAATGTTTATGTTAACCAATATCTTATCATGGTATGAACTAGTTTCACTCTTAACAAACATGTACTAGTATGCCAATTGATTCAAATCACTTTACAAGTATAATCATACATAGCATGTTTCAGTTTCACCAAACACTTGCAATGTCATAACATATGGAACCATAAGCATTCATCAAAAAGCATGTTAAACACTATGCAATCAATGGTTTTCATACATTTAGAACATTAAATTCATCTCAAGTCAACAACTTCATCAAAATGCTTAAGCATATAATCCTTAACTTATATAATAATTACTTTCAAATTGAAATAACACCAAGTTAAGGTTCACATGTGTTTAGCATAAGTAATGAATTGCATAACTTCAACTTAGAACACTTACTAGTCAACAAAAGTCAAAATCCCTAATTCAAGAACCCTAAAATTCAATAATTTATGTAATCGTGTAATTCAACAAAGGTTCATGCGATTTTGTTAATGTATACTAGTAATCAAACTTCAAAATATCTCAATTTAATCAATTAATGGCCAAAATTTCGAAACCCCTAAATTCATGAAGAACCCTAATTTCCAAAGTAAAGATTGAAGCAAATAATCATGAATTTAGAGCATGAATAAGGATTAGTAGCAACAATTTAAGCATATAATGACCAAAACATGAACATTCAAACATCCTCACACTAAGAACAAGCTAAATCCTATTTTTAGATTGAAGAACACAAGAATCATGAAGTGTTTAGGATTAATCTTACCTTTCTCATGTTGATATTCGGATTTGATGCTCAAAGATGGGATTAATCGGTTCAATTAGTGATTAGAGATTGAAATTTTGAGAGAGAATGAGATGGGATTCGGAGTAGTTGGTGAAAAAATGAGAAAAAGGGTAAACTCCCGTATTTGTGCAACAAAATTGGGCAGACTCCAACATACATGAAATGTCCCGTTCTTATTGATTAAAAACGTTCCATATTAATTGATTTCGTTGCGAGGTTTTGACCTCTATATGAGACGTTTTTCAAAGACTGCATTCATTTTTAAAACAAACCATAACCTTATTTCATAAATAAAGGTTTAAAAAGCTTTACGTAGATTATCAAATAATGATAATCTAAAATATCCTGTTTACACACGACCATTACATAATGGTTACAATACAAATATGTTACATCGAAATCAGTTTCTTGAATGCAGTTTTTACACAATATCATACAAACATGGACTCCAAATCTTGTCCTTATTTTAGTATGCAATAGCGGAAGCTCTTAGTATTCACCTAAGAATAAACATGCTTTAAACGTCAATAAAAATGTTGGTGAGTTATAGGTTTAACCTATATATATCAAATTGTAACAATAGACCACATGATTTCATATTTCAATACACATCCCATACATAGAGATAAAATCATTCATATGGTGAACACTTGGTAACCGACATTAACAAGATGCGTATATAAGAATATCCCCATCATTCCGGGACACCCTTCGGATATGATATAAATTTCGAAGTACTAAAGCATCCGGTACTTTGGATGGGGTTTGTTAGGCCCAATAGATCTATCTTTAGGATTCGCGTCAATTAGGGTGTCTGTTCCCTAATTCTTAGATTACCAGACTTAATAAAAAGGGGCATATTCGATTCCAATAATTCAACCATAGAATGTAGTTTCACGTACTTGTGTCTATTTTGTAAATCATTTATAAAACCTGCATGTATTCTCATCCCAAAAATATTAGATTTTAAAAGTGGGACTATAACTTACTTTCACAGATTTTTACTTCGTCGGGAAGTAAGACTTGGCCACTGGTTGATTCACGAACCTATAACAATATATACATATATATCAAAGTATGTTCAAAATATATTTACAACACTTTTAATATATTTTGATGTTTTAAGTTTATTAAGTCAGCTGTCCTCGTTAGTAACCTACAACTAGTTGTCCACAGTTAGATGTACAGAAATAAATCGATAAATATTATCTTGAATCAATCCACGACCCAGTGTATACGTATCTTAGTATTGATCACAACTCAAACTATATATATTTTGGAATCAACCTTAACCCTGTATAGCTAACTCCAACATTCACATATAGAGTGTCTATGGTTGTTCCGAAATATATATAGATGTGTCGACATGATAGGTCAAAACATTGTATACCTGTCTATGGTATCTCAAGATTACATAATATACAATACAAGTTGATTAAGTTATGGATGGAATAGATTTGTTACCAATTTTCACGTAGCTAAAATGAGAAAAATTATCCAATCTTGTTTTACCCATAACTTCTTCATTTTAAATCTGTTTTGAGTGAATCAAATTGCTATGGTTTCATATTGAACTCTATTTTATGAATCTAAACAGAAAAAGTATAGGTTTATAGTCGTAAAAATAAGTTACAAGTCATTTTTGTAAAGGTAGTCATTTTCATCGAAAGAACGACGTCTAGATGACCATTTTAGAAAACATACTTCCACTTTGAGTTTAACCATAATTTTTGGATATAGTTTCATGTTCATAATAAAAATCATTTTCTCAGAATAACAACTTTTAAATCAAAGTTTATCATAGTTTTTAATTAACTAACCCAAAACAGCCCGCGGTGTTACTATGACGGCGTAAATCCGGTTTTACGGTGTTTTTCGTGTTTCCATGTTTTAAATCATTAAGTTAGCATATCATATAGATATAGAAAATGTGTTTAGTTGATTTAAAAAGTCAAGTTAGAAGGATTAACTTTTATTTGCGAACAAGTTTAGAATTAACTAAACTATGTTCTAGTGATTACAAGTATAAACCTTCGAATAAAATAGCTTTATATGTATGAATCGAATGATGTTATGAACATCATTACTACCTCAAGTTCCTTGGATAAACCTACTGGAAATGAGAAAAATAGATCTAACTTCAAAGGATCCTTGGATGGCTTGAAAGTTCTTGAAGCAGAATCATGACACGAAAACAATTTCAAGTAAGATTTCCACTCGAAATAAGATTGTTATAGTTATAGAAATTGAATTAAAGTTTGAATTTGATTATTACCTTGTATTAAAAAGATAACCTACTGTAAGTAACAAAGATTTCTTGATCTTGGATGATTACTTGGAATGGATTTAGAAAACTTGGAAGTAAACTTGCAATCTTGGAAGTATTCTTGATTTTATGAAACTAGAAATTTTGGAATTTATGAAGAACACTTAGAACTTGAAGATAGAACTTGAGAGAGATCAATTAGATGAAGAAAATTGAAGAATGAAATTGTTTGTAGGTGTTTTTTGTCGTTGGTGTATGGATTAGATATAAAGGATATGTAATTTTGTTTTCATGTAAATAAGTCATGAATGATTACTCATATTTTTGTAATTTTATGAGATATTTCAAATGATGGTTCCCACATGTGTTAGGTGACTCAAATTTTCTCCTAAGAGCTGATCATTGGAGTGTATATACCAATAGTACATACATTTAAAAGCTGTGTATTGTACGAGTACGAATACGGGTGCATACGAGTAGAATTGTTGATGAACGAGGATGTAATTGTAAGCATTTTTGTTAAGTAGAAGTATTTTGATAAGTGTCTTGAAGTCTTTCAAAAGTGTATGAATACATATTAAAACACTACATGTATATACATTTTAACTGAGTCGTTAAGTCATCGTTAGTCGTTACATGTAAGTGTTGTTTTGAAACCTTTAGGTTAACGATCTTCTTAAATGTTGTTAACCCAATGTTTATAATATAAAATGAGATTTTAAATTATTATATTATCATGATATTATGATATATAATATATCTTAGTATGATAAATAAAGTTAAATGTCGTTACAACGATAATCGTTACATATATGTCTCGTTTCGAAATCATTAAGTTAGTAGTCTTATTTTTTACATATGTATTTCATTGTTAATACACTTAATAATATATTTACTTATCATTTAACATAATTAACCAAGTGTATCAATATCTTAATATGATTCATATGTACCTAGTAAGACGTTGTTATAACGATAATCGTTATATACATCGTTTTCGAGTTTCTTAAATTAATAGTCTCATTCTTATGTATATAACTCATTGTTAAAATACCTAATGAGATACATACTTATAATAAAATCATGTTAACTATATATATAACCATATATATGTCATCGTATAGTTTTTACAAGTTTTAACGTTCGTGAATCACCGGTCAACTTGGGTGGTCAATTGTCTATATGAAACCTATTTCAATTAATCAAGTCTTAACAAGTTTGATTGCTTAACATGTTGGAAACACTTAATCATATAAATATCAATTTCATTTAATATATATATATATATATATATAAACATGGAAAAGTTCGGGTCACTACAGTACCTACCCGTTAAATAAATTTCGTCCCGAAATTTTAAGCAGTTGGAGGTGTTGACGTATCTTCTGGAAATAAGTGCGGGTATTTCTTCTTCATCTGATCTTCTCGTTCCCAGGTGAACTCGGGTCCTCTACGAGCATTCCATCAAACCTTAACAATTGGTATCTTGTTTTGTTAAGTCTTTTAACCTCACGATCCATTATTTCGACGGGTTCTTCGATGAATTGAAGTTTTTCGTTGATTTGGATTTCATCTAACGGAATAGTGAGATCTTCTTTAGCAAAACATTTCTTCAAATTCGAGACGTGGAAAGTGTTATGTACAGCCGCGAGTTGTTGAGGTAACTCAAGTCGGTAAGCTACTGGTCCGACACGATCAATAATCTTGAATGGTCCGATATACCTTGGATTTAATTTCCCTAGTTTACCAAATCGAACAACGCCTTTCCAAGGTGAAACCTTAAGCATGACCATTTCTCCAATTTCAAACTCTATATCTTTTCTTTTACTGTCCGCGTAGCTCTTTTGTCGACTCTGGGCGGTTTTCAATCTTTGTTGAATTTGGATGATTTTCTCGGTAGTTTCTTGTATTATCTCCGGACCCGTAATCTGTCTATCCCCCACTTCACTCCAACAAATCGGAGACCTGCACTTTCTACCATAAAGTGCTTCAAACGGCGCCATCTCAATGCTTGAATGGTAGCTGTTGTTATAGGAAAATTCTGCTAACGGTAGATGTCGATCCCAACTATTTCTGAAATCAATAACACATGCTCGTAGCATGTCTTCAAGCGTTTGTATCGTCCTTTCGCTCTGCCCATTAGTTTGTGGATGATAGGTAGTACTCATGTCTAGATGAGTTCCTAATGCTTGCTGTAATGTCTGCCAGAATCTTGAAATAAATCTGCCATCCCTATCAGAGATAATAGAGATTGGTATTCCATGTCTGGAGACGACTTCCTTCAAATACAGTCGTGCTAACTTCTCCATCTTGTCATCTTCTCTTATTGGCTGGAAGTGTGCTGATTTGGTGAGACGATCAACTATTACCCAAATAGTATCAAAACCACTTGCAGTCCTTGGCAATTTAGTGATGAAATCCATGGTAATGTTTTCCCATTTCCATTCCGGGATTTCGGGTTGTTGAAGTAGACCTGATGGTTTCTGATGCTCAGCTTTAACCTTAGAACACGTTAAACATTCTCCTACGTATTTAGCAACATCGGCTTTCATACCCGGCTACCAAAAATGTTTCTTGAGATCCTTGTACATCTTCCCCGTTCCAGGATGTATTGAGTATTTGGTTTTATGAGCTTCTCTAAGTACCATTTCTCTCATATCTCCAAATTTTGGTACCCAAATCCTTTCAGCCCTATACCGGGTTCAGTCTTCCTGAATATTAAGATGCTTCTCCGATCCTTTGGGTATTTCATCCTTTAAATTTCTCTCTTTTAAAACTCCTTGTTGTGCCTCCTTTATTTGAGTAGTAAGGTTAGTGTGAATCATTATATTCATAGATTTTACTCGAATGGGTTCTCTGTCCTTCCTGCTCAAGGCGTCGGCTACCACATTTGCCTTCCCCGGGTGGTAACAAATCTCAAAGTCGTAATCATTCAACAATTCAATCCACCTACGCTGCCTCATATTCAGTTGTTTCTGATTAAATATGTGTTGAAGACTTTTGTAGTCGGTATATATAATACTTTTGACCCCATATAAGTAGTGCCTCCAAGTCTTTAATGCAAAAACAACCGTGCCTAATTCCAAATCATGCGTCGTATAATTTTGTTCGTGAATCTTCAATTGTCTAGACGCATAAGCAATCACCTTCGTTCGTTGCATTAATACACAACCGAGACCTTGCTTTGATGCGTCACAATAAATCACAAAATCATAATTCCCTTCAGGCAATGATAATTGCCGTAGTTAGCTTTTTCTTCAATAACTGAAACGCTTTCTCTTGTTCATCCTTCCATTCAAATTTCTTCCCTTTATGCGTTAATGCAGTCAAGGGTTTTGCTATTCTGGAAAAGTCTTGGATGAACCTTCTGTAGTAACCAGCTAGTCCTAAAAACTGGCGTATGTGTTTCGGAATTTTCGGAGTTTCCCACTTTTCAACAGTTTCTATCTTTGCCGGATCCACCTTAATTCCTTCTTTGTTCACTATGTGACCGAGGAATTGAACTTCTTCCAACCAAAATGCACACTTTGAAAACTTAGCGTACAGTTTTTCTTTCCTCAATACTTCTAGCACTTTTCTCAAATGTTCTTCGTGCTCTTGATCATTCTTTGAGTAAATAAGTATGTCATCGATGAAAACAATGACAAACTTGTCAAGATATGGCCCACACACTCAGTTCATAAGGTCCATGAACACAGCTGGTGCGTTAGTCAATCCAAATGGCATAACCATAAAATCGTAATGACCATAACGCGTCCTAAAAGCATTTTTTGGAATATTATCCTCCTTTACTCGCATTTGATGATATCCAGAATGTAAATCGATCTTCGAATAAACCGACGATCCTTGTAGTTGATCAAATAAGTCGTCAATTCTCGACAGTGGATAACGGTTTTTGATGGTAAGTTTGTTCAACTCTCGGTAGTCGATACACAACCTGAATGTACCATCTTTCTTCTTGACAAACAAAACAGGAGCTCCCCACGGTGATGTGCTTGGTCGAATGAAACCACGTTCTAATAGTTCTTGCAGTTGGCTTTGCAGTTCTTTCATCTCGCTGGGTGCGAGTCTATAAGGAGCACGAGCTATTGGTGCAGCTCCTGGTACAAGATCTATTTGAAATTCAACAGATCGATGTGGGGGTAATCCCGGTAATTCTTTCGGAAATACATCGGGAAATTCTTTTGCGACGGGAACATCATTGATGCTCTTTTCTTCAGTTTGTACTTTCTCGACGTGTGCTAGAACAGCATAGCAACCTTTTCTTATTAGTTTTTGTGCCTTCAAATTACTAATAAGATATAGCTTCATGTTGCCCTTTTCTCCGTACACCATTAAGGGTTCTCCTTCTTCTCGTACAATGCGAATTGCATTTTTATAACATACGATCTCTGCTTTCACCTTCTTCAGCCTGTCCATGCCAACTATTACATCAAAACTCCCTAACTCTACTGGTATCAAATCAATCTTAAATATTTCGCTACCCAGTTTAATTTCTCAATTCCGGCATATATTATCTGCTGAAATTAATTTACCGTTTGCTAATTCAAGTAAAAATTTACTATCCAACGGCGTCAATGGACAACTTAGTTTAGCACAAAAATCTCTACTCATATAGCTTCTATCCGCACCCGAATCAAATAAAACGTAATCAGATTTATTGTCAATAAGAAACGTACCCGTAACAAGCTCCGGCTCTTCCTGTGCCTCTGCCGCATTAATATTGAAAACTCTTCCGCGGCCTTGTCCATTCGTGTTCTCCTGTTTCAGGCAATTTCTAATAATGTGGCCCGGTTTTCCACATTTATAACAAACTACATTGGCATAACTTACTCCGACACTACTTGCTCCGCCATTACTCGTTCCGACACCATTTGTTCCTTTCGTTCTGTTAACCCCTGGTCCGTAGACCTCACACTTCGCCGCGCTATGACCATTTCTTTTACACTTGTTGCAAAATTTGGTGCAGAACCCCGAGTGATACTTTTCACACCTTTGGCATAGCTGCTTCTGATTGTTGTTGTTGTTGCGGTTATTATTGTTATTAAGATGATTGTTGTAGTTGTTGTTGTTGTTGTTGTTGTTGTTGTTGTTGGGCCGTTTGTTGTAGTTTCGATTGATGTTGCGATTGTTAGGATAGTTGTTGCGATTATTATTGTAATCACTGTTGTTGTATTGGTGATTCTTATCACCATTTTCCTCCCACTTTCTTTTGACTTGCTTCACATTGGCCTCTTCAGTAGTCTGTTCTTTAATTCTTTCTTCAATCTGGTTCACTAGTTTTTGAGCCATTCTACATGCCTGTTGTATGGAGGCGGGCTCATGTGAACTTATATCTTCTTGGATTCTTTCCGGTAATCCTTTCACAAACGCGTCGATCTTCTCTTCCTCATCTTCGAACGCTCCCGGACACAATAGGCATAATTCTGTGAATCGTCTTTCGTACGTGGTAATATCAAATCCTTGGGTTCGTAACCCTCTACGTTCTGTCTTGAGCTTATTGACCTCGGTTCTGGGACGGTACTTCTCGTTCATCAAGTGCTTGAATGCTGACCACGGTAGTGCGTAAGCATCATCTTGTCCCACTTGCTCTAGATAGGTATTCCACCATGTTAACGCAGAACCTGTGAAGGTATGCGTAGCATACTTCACTTTGTCCTCTTCAGTACACTTATTTATGGCAAACACCGATTCGACCTTCTCGGTCAACCGTTTCAATCCGATCGGTCCTTCGGTTCCATCAAATTCCAAAGGTTTGCAGGCATTGAATTCTTTGTAGGTGCATCCTACACGATTTCCTGTACTGCTAGATCCAAGGTTATTGTTGGTATGTAGCGCAGCCTGTACTGCGGCTATGTTTGAAGCTAGAAAAGTACGGAATTCCTCTTCATTCATATTCACGGTGTGTCGAGTAGTCGGTGCCATTTCCTTCAAAATAGTCAAATGGAACAAGTTAATCATACAGAATATTAAGAGTAGTTAATAGTATTTCGTAGCATAATATGAACTCATTTATAAAAGCTTTTTCTTCATATTAGCGTTTTATAAGTTTAAATTCGGGTAGTACCTACCCGTTAAGTTCATACTTAGTAGCTAATATACAATTCAACTACTACAATTCTATATGAAAAACTGATTATAATAATATTTCACGTTCAAACTTTTATACAATATTTTATAAACTTATAATACCGCTTATTTTACATAAAGCATGAAATATAGCACACAATAACTTTGATACAAGATAGTTGTGAAGATAATTCTAGCTAGTACACAAGTCGTTCAGCAAAGGCAATAAAGACACGTAATTCATACGTCCAGAAACAAGTCATGCATTCTGGTTTTACTAGGACTACTTCCCATCCTTGGTCTTGTGGAACATAACCGTTATGGCCGTTGATAAGATAGCGTGTTGTAACGTCGTCAAAAGGACGAGGGTTACGTAATGACCAACAGTCTCGTAATAACCTAAAAACCTCATTTCTTACCCCAATTACCGACTCCGTCACTTGTGTGAACGTTTTGTTTAATAGTTGTAGCCCGATGTTCTTGTTCTCACTTTGGTGAGAAGCGAATATTACTAACCCGTAAGCATAACAGGCTTCCTTATGTTGCATGTTAGCCGCTTTTTCTAAATCACGAAGTCCTATATTTGGATATATTGAGTCAAAATAATTTCTTAACCCGTTGCGTAAAATAGCATTTGGGTTCCCCGCAATATATGCGTCAAAGTAAACACATCGTAGCTTATGGATTTCCCAATGTGATATCCCCCATCTTTCGAACGAAAGCCTTTTATAAACCAAGGCATTCTTGGAACGTTCTTCGAATGTCTTACAAACTGATCTCCGGGTAGGTCTCTTAAAATATTGGGTTGTCTATCCATTTTGTGTTTTTATACTATAAAATGGACAAGAGTTAGATTCATAAAAAAAATACTTATTAATACAAGCAAATTTTACATATATCATAAAGCATAAGCAAACTATATTACATATATTACACCACATGAATACAACTATCTTATTCCGACTCGCTCGTTTCTTCTTCTTCGGTTTTGGTTCGTTTTGCCAAGTTTCTAGGGATATATGATGTTCCCCTAATACGAGCCGTCATTTTCCACATTGGTTTAGAAAAACCTGGTGGTTTAGAGGTTCCCGAGTTATTGTTACAACTTAAGAAATACGGGTGTTGATGATACATATAAAGTTCATCGGGTTTGGAATCAAATTTCTCTATTTTTATGCCCTTTCCCTTATTGTTCTCTTTTGCCTTATTAAATTGTGTTGGGGTAATTTCTATAACATCATCGGAATCCTTATCGGGATCCGATTCATCAGAGAATTGGTAATCCTCCCAATACTTTGCTTCCTTGGCGGAGACACCATTGACCATAATTAACTTTGGTCGATTGGTTGAGGATTTTCTTCTACTTAACCGTTTTATTATTTCCCCCACTGGTTCTATTTCTTCTTCCGGTTCCGATTCTTCTTCCGGTTCCGATTCTTCTTCCGGTTCCGACTCTTCTTCCGGTTCCTCTTCGGGAACTTGTGAATCAGTCCACGAATCATTCCAATTTACATTTGAATCTTCATTATTATTAGGTGAGTCAATGGGACTTGTTCTAGAGGTAGACATCTATCACATAATATCAGACGCGTTAAGAGATTAATATATCACATAATATTCACATGTTAAAAATATATAGTTTCCAACAAAATTTGTTAAGCAATCATTTTTCAAGTAAACACGGTCGAAGTCCAGACTCACTAATGCATCCTAACAACTCGATAAGACACACTAATGCAAAATTCTGGTTCTCTAAGACCAACGCTCGGATACCAACTGAAATGTCCCGTTCTTATTGATTAAAAACGTTCCATATTAATTGATTTCGTTGCGAGGTTTTGACCTCTATATGAGACGTTTTTCAAAGACTGCATTCATTTTTAAAACAAACCATAACCTTTATTTCATAAATAAAGGTTTAAAAAGCTTTACGTAGATTATCAAATAATGATAATCTAAAATATCCTGTTTACACAAGACCATTACATAATGGTTTACAATACAAATATGTTACATCGAAATCAGTTTCTTGAATGCAGTTTTTACACAATATCATACAAACATGGACTCCAAATCTTGTCCTTATTTTAGTATGCAACAGCGGAAGCTCTTAGTATTCACCTGAGAATAAACATGCTTTAAACGTCAACAAAAATGTTGGTGAGTTATAGGTTTAAACTATATATATCAAATCGTAACAATAGACCACAAGATTTCATATTTTAATACACATCCCATACATAGAGATAAAATCATTCATATGGTGAACACCTGGTAACCGACATTAACAAGATGCATATATAAGAATATCCCCATCATTCCGGGACACCCTTCGGATATGATATAAATTTCGAAGTACTAAAGCATCCTGTACTTTGGATGGGGTTTATTAGGCCCAATAGATCTATCTTTAGGATTCGCGTCAATTAGGGTGTCTGTTCCCTAATTCTTAGATTACCAGACTTAATAAAAAGGGGCATATTCGATTTCGATAATTCAACCATAGAATGTAGTTTCACGTACTTGTGTCTATTTTGTAAATCATTTATAAAACCTGCATGTATTCTCATCCCAAAAATATTAGATTTTAAAAGTGGGACTATAACTCACTTTCAACGATTTTTACTTCATCGGGAAGTAAGACTTGGCCACTGGTTGATTCACGAACCTATAACAATATATACATATATATTAAAGTATGTTCAAAATATATTTACAACACTTTTAATATATTTTGATGTTTTAAGTTTATTAAGTCAGCTGTCCTCGTTAGTAACCTACAACTAGTTGTCCACAGTTAGATGTACAGAAATAAATCGATAAATATTATCTTGAATCAATCCAAGACCCAGTGTATACGTATCTCAGTATTGATCACAACTCAAACTATATATATTTTGGAATCAACCTCAACCCTGTATAGCTAACTCCAACATTCACATATAGAGTGTCTATGGTTGTTCCGAAATATATATAGATGTGTCGACATGATAGGTCGAAACATTGTATACGTGTCTATGGTATCTCAAGATTACATAATATACAATACAAGTTGATTAAGTTATGGTTGGAATAGATTTGTTACCAATTTTCACGTAGCTAAAATGAGAAAAATTATCCAATCTTGTTTTACCCATAACTTCTTCATTTTAAATCCGTTTTGAGTGAATCATATTGCTATGGTTTCATATTGAACTCTATTTTATGAATCTAAACAGAAAAAGTATAGGTTTATAGTCGGAAAAATAAGTTACAAGTCATTTTTGTAAAGGTAGTCATTTCAGTCGAAAAAACGACGTCTAGATGACCATTTTAGAAAACATACTTCCACTTTGAGTTTAACCATAATTTTTGGATATAGTTTCATGTTCATAATAAAAATCATTTTCTCAGAATAGCAACTTTTAAATCAAAGTTTATCATAGTTTTTAATTAACTAACCCAAAACAGCCCGCGGTGTTACTATGACGGCGTAAATCCGGTTTTACGGTGTTTTTCGTGTTTCCAGGTTTTAAATCATTAAGTTAGCATATCATATAGATATATAACATGTGTTTAGTTGATTTTAAAAGTCAAGTTAGAAGGATTAACTTTTATTTGCGAACAAGTTTAGAATTAACTAAACTATGTTCTAGTGATTACAAGTATAAACCTTCGAATAAGATAGCTTTATATGTATGAATTGAATGATGTTATGAACATCATTACTACCTCAAGTTCCTTGGATAAACCTACTAGAAATGAGAAAAATAGATCTAGATTCAAAGGATCCTTGGATGGCTTGAAAGTTCTTGAAGCAGAATCATGACACAAAAACAATTTCAAGTAAGATTTCCACTCGAAATAAGATTGTTATAGTTATAGAAATTTAATTAAAGTTTGAATATGATTATTACCTTGTATTAGAAAGATAACCTACTGTAAGTAACAAAGGTTTCTTGATCTTGGATGATTACTTGGAATGGATTTAGAAAACTTGGAAGTAAACTTGCAATCTTGGAAGTATTCTTGATTTTATGAAACTAGAACTTTTGGAATTTATGAAGAACACTTAGAACTTGAAGATAGAACTTGAGAGAGATCAATTAGATGAAGAAAATTGAAGAATGAAAGTGTTTGTAGGTGTTTTTGGTCGTTGGTGTATGGATTAGATATAAAGGATATGTAATTTTGTTTTCATGTAAATAAGTCATGAATGATTACTCATATATTTGTAATTTTATGAGATATTTCATGCTAATTGCCAAATGATGGTTCCCACATGTGTTAGGTGACTCACATAGGCTGCTAAGAGCTGATCATTGGAGTGTATATACCAATAGTACATACATCTAAAAGCTGTGTATTGTACGAGTACGAATACGGGTGCATACGAGTAGAATTGTTGATGAACGAGGATGTAATTGTAAGCATTTTTGTTAAGTAGAAGTATTTTGATAAGTGTATTGAAGTCTTTCGAAAGTGTATGAATACATATTAAAACACTACATGTATATACATTTTAACTAAGTCGTTAAGTCATCGTTAATCGTTACATGTAAGTGTTGTTTTGAAACCTTTAGGTTAACGATCTTGTTAAATGTTGTTAACCCAATGTTTATAATATCAAATGAGATTTTAAATTATTATATTATCATGATATTATGATATATAATATATCTTAGTATGATATATATACAGTTAAATGTCGTTACAACGATAATCGTTACATATATGTCTCGTTTCGAAATCATTAAGTTAGTAGTCTTATTTTTTACATATCTATTTCATTGTTAATACACTTAATAATATATTTACTTATCATTTAACATAATTAACCAAGTGTATCAATATCTTAATATGATTCATATGTACCTAGTAAGACGTTGTTATAACGATAATCGTTATATACATCGTTTTCGAGTTTCTTAAATTAATAGTCTCATTTTTATGTATATAACTCATTGTTAAAATACCTAATGAGATACATACTTATAATAAAATCATGTTAACTATATATATAACCATATATATGTCATCGTATAGTTTTTACAAGTTTTAACGTTCATGAATCACCGGTCAACTTGGGTGGTCAATTGTCTATATGAAACCTATTTCAATTAATCAAGTCTTAACAAGTTTGATTGCTTAACATGTTGGAAACACTTAATCATATAAATATCAATTTCATTTAATATATATATATATATATATATAAACATGGAAAAGTTCGGGTCACTACCATACAGACACAGATGCGGTGCATCTGGAGCAGATGCGGCGCATCTGGCTCAGATGCGGCGCATCTGAAGAAGATGCGGTGTATCAGATGGTCCAAATGCGGCGCATGAGCCATTCTCGGCGCATTCAAAACTCTCGGCTTTTTTCTTGTCCATAGATGCGGCGCATCCATCCGGGATGCGGCGCATCTGGCCCTGTTGCACCAGGTTTTGATGTTTTTTCGCGTTTTATACATTTCAGAAGGTCCCTAAACAACTTGGTTCATATAATAACTTAGAAATCACTCAAAAACACTCAAATTTATTAAAATATGTACACGAGTGGGACTATATACATGTTGTGAAGTTTAACGAGTCGTTCACACGACTCCGTCTCAAACTTATTAGCCTTGGGGAATAGGGTGATGTCATCTCGAACCGTGGTGTCAACTCCATCGAAATAGAGTTTCAAGCGATGACCATTCACCTTAAAGGTATTTCCGTTTCCAAATAACTCAACATATCCCGATGGGAATGCTTGTTTCACCAAATAAGGTCCCGTCCATCGGGACTTCAACTTTCCGTGAGAAAATTTAAACCGCGAGTTAAAAACCAAAACCTTATCACCGGTTTTAAACTCTTTCACTTCTTTCAATCGGGCATCATGCCACCTTTTCGTTTTCTCCTTATACGAGCTCGAATTCTCGTACGCTTCTAACCTCAACTCTTCCAATTCATGCATTTGCATGAATCGGTTTTCACCAGCCTTTTCCATGTCTAAATTACAAAGCTTCAATGCCCAGTACGCTCTATGTTCCACTTCAACCGGAAGATGGCACGCTTTACCATATACAAGTCTGAATGGTGTGGTATCGATTGGTGTTTTAAAAGCAGTCCTAAAGGCCCACAACACATCATCTAACTTGCGTTGCCAAATCTTAGGGTTGTTATCAACCGTCTTCTCAAGTATGCGTTTAAGGCACGATTTGTGTTCTCCACTTGACCACTCGTTTGCGGGTGGTACGGAGTAGAGAAACGATGAGTTACGCCATACTTCTTCAACACCTTTTCAAGAAGGTTATTGGCAAAATGTGTTCCTCGATCGGATATGAGCGCCTTTGGGATTCCAAAGCGCGAGAAGAGATTTTTCAAGAAGTTCACCACCACCCTAGCATCATTCGTAGGTAAAGCTTTTACTTCAGCCCACTTAGATACATAGTCAATGGATACTAGGATGTACTTGCACTTATGGGAACTTGGAAATGGTCCCATGAAATTGATTCCCCAAATATCAAAGATTTCACAAAATTGGATGCCAGTTTGAGGCATCTCATCCTTTTTCGTGATGTTGCCCGTTCGTTGGCATGCATTACAAGTCCGAACGAAATTTTGGGCATCTTTAAAGATCGTGGGCCAATAAAAGCCCGAGTCAAGGATTTTTCTTGCGGTGTGGTTTGGTCCGATATGACCGCCGGTGGGCCTTTAATGACAATGCTCAAGAATTTATTGAGCCTCTTTTCCGTACACACAATGGCGAATCATTTGATCCGCACCAATACGAAATAGGTCGGGATGTTCCCAGAAATAGAACTTCAAATCCGCAAAGAATTTCTTCTTTTGTTGATAATAAAGTCCTTTTTGAAGAATGCCTGAAGCAAGATAGTTTGCAAAATGGGCAAACCATGGGATTTCAGATTCCTTGTCAACCCTCATTAGAGATTCATCAAGAAATGTGTCCTTGATAATTGTATCATCGAGTTTTTCTAATTCGGGGTTTTCAAGTCGGGATAAATGGTCTGCGGCTAGATTCTCGGCTCCTTTCTTATCACGTATCTCAATGTCAAACTCTTGAAGTAAAAGAACCCAACGTATGAGACGATGTTTTGCATCTAGTTTCGAGAATAAGTACCTAAGAGCCGAATGATCAGTGTAAACAATGGTCTTGGACAACACCAAATATGACCGAAATTTATCAAACGCATAAACAACCGCTAAGAGCTCTTTTTCCTTGGTGGTATAATTAATTTGAGCTCCCGTTAGCGTTTTGCTCGCATAATAAATTGGACGAATATGATTATCGGGTCGTTGTCCTAAGACAGCACCTAAGGCATAGTCGCTCGCGTCACACATTAACTCAAAAGGCATACTCCAATCCGGAGACACGATAATGGGAGCTTGTGTGAGTTTTGACTTTAGAATGAAGAATGCATTCTCACAATTGGAATCGAAGTCAAATGGAGCATCCTTTTCAAGAAGTTTAGTCATTGGAAGGGCGATTTTAGAGAAATCTTTGATAAATCACCAATAAAATCCCGCGTGTACAAGAAAGCTTCTAATTGCCTTGACATTCGTCGGTATAGGTAGTTTAGAGATAACTTCAATTTTAGCTTTATCTACCTCTATTCCCGCACGAGATATCTTGTGACCAAGTACAATGCCCTCCTTCACCATGAAGTGGCATTTTTCCCAATTCAGGACCAAATTTGCTTTCTCACATCGGATAAGCATACGTTCAAGGTTAAAAAGACACGATTCAAAGGAGTCTCCAAACACGAAAAAGTCATCCATGAAGACTTCCATACAATCCTCTACCATATCATCAAAAATTGCCATCATGCACCTTTGAAAGGTTTCGGGTGCATTACATAAACCAAAAGGCATGCGGCGATAGGCAAAGGTCCCAAAAGGACAAGTGAATGTGGTCTTTTCTTGGTCGTTGGGATCAATTGGAATTTGGAAGTAACCGGAGAAACCATCTAGATAGCAATAGTATTCTTTCCCCGCTAATCGTTCAATCATTTGATCAATAAAAGGCAACGTGAAATGATCCTTTCTAGTGGCATCATTGAGACGCCTGTAATCAATACATACTCTCCAGCCGGTAACCGTTCTAGTTGGAACGAGTTCGTCCTTTTCATTTTCAATAACGGTTGTACCCCCTTTTTGGGTACTACTTGTACTGGACTAACCCAAGGACTATCGGATATGGGGTAGATTAACCCGGCATCAAGAAGCTTGACTACCTCCTTTTTAACAACCTCTTTCATGTTGGGATTTAGCCTGCGTTGTCTTTGCACTACTGGTTTGAAGTCATTCTCAAGGAGAATTTTATGTGTACAATAAGACGGGTTTATCCCTGGAATATCGGTCGTTTTCCAGGCTATAGCCTTTTTATGGGTTTTCAAAACAGAGATTAACCTTTTCTTCTCGTTACCGGAAAGATGTAAAGCAATAATTACCGGTAATTGAGATGTACCTTCGAGGTAAGCATACTCCAAGTGTTTGGGTAGCTTCTTAAGCTCTAGTATGGGTGGTTCTTCCAAGGAATTCTTTATTTGGAATCTATCTTTATTTCTGATATCTTCAAATGATTCCTCTTCCTTAGGAATTTCTTCTTCCATGGTCTCATCATCCGTGACCACTTTCAACAACTCATCAAAAGCCACATCGATATTGAAATATTCACTTTCACTTACCGGGGCAAACCCCGAGGTATCGATTTCAAGTAGCTCCTGTAATTCATCCTCAACATAAAGATTTATGACATCAATTTGAAAACAAGAGTCATCGGTAGAAGTAGGTCTTTTCATGGCTTTGTCAATATGACAAATTATTCTCTCGTTTCCCACACCTAGACTTAATTGTTCTTTTTGGACATTAATGATAGCATCTGCGGTGTTAAGGAAAGGACATCCTAAAATGATAGGAACTTTTGTGTCCTCTTGCATTTCTAGAATAACAAAGTCGACGGGAAAGATAAGTGAGCCAACTTTTACAAGAATATCCTCGGCTATACCTATGGGAGTATCAAATGATTGATTTGCTAATCTAATACCCATCCGGGTTAGTTTCAAGTCTCCTAAGTCAAGTTTCAAATATAAAGAGTAAGGCATTAGGTTAACACTTGCACCTAGGTCGGCTAGTGCATCGTACACTACCGAATCACCCATCATACATGGTATGATAAAACAACCCGGATCTCCCAATTTTGGAGGTACATTTTTCTTTTTCAAGATTTCCGAACACTCCTCATGGAGGAATGTGGCAGAAACATCGTGGTATTTACCCTTCGAGGATATGAGATCTTTCAAAAACTTCCCGTAATGGGGCATACCCTTAAGAACCTCCGCGAGTGGCATGTTAATGCTGATTTGCTTGATCATATCCGCAAATTTCTGATATTGACTCGCGAGTCTGTCTTTCTTCAATGCTTTTGGGTATGGAATAGGTGCCTTGTACACATTTACTGGTGGTTCTTCACTTTTCTTCGATATGACCTCCGGTGGATCATCTTTCTCTTGTTCTTTTTCAACATGCTCATCCACATCAACAGGTACCTGCAAAACAGAAGGAGACAAAGGAACTTCCGGTGACTTAAGAGTCTCCGGGTTAGTGGTTAAACCACTTCTAGTAGTTATAGCATTTACATGCTCATTCCTTGTTTGATTGTTACTAGGATTCACTTGAGTATTTGATGGGAGAGCACCAGGTGGTCTCTCGGCTAGTAACTGTGAAATCCTTCCAACATCCCTTTCTAAATTCTGAATTGTAGCTTGTTGATTTCGAATTTGCTGAGTTTAAAGTTCCGCATTTTGCTCGTGTTTAACCATAAAATCTCTCAAAAGATCTTCTAAACCGGATTTCTTCTCGGGTTGTGGTTGTACATGTGTTTGTGGTTGTGGTTGTGGTTGATTGTGTTGGAAATTATTTTGGTAATTTCGTGGAGGTTGATTACGATTGTTTAGATGATTGTACCCCGGTGGTGCATTTCTTTGATTTTGATTTTGGAAATTCCGGTTATTTTGGTAACCTGCATTTCCTCCGTGGTAATTGTTGTTTGAACTTGAAGGTTCCCCTATTTGATAACTGTTGACAGGAGGATATTTCCGGTTCATTGCTTCAATCGCCTGGAAAGTCGTCAAAATTCATTTCACCTTTGCGCAAGTAACCTAAGAAATTTGCTTGCTCTTCCATCGTCGTTTGGTTGCAATCTCGCGTGAGATGGGGACCTTGGCATAACTCGCACCCTACCTTTATAGCGTGCATTTCTTTGGTTACCTTCTCGATTTGCCTTGCTTGATTTGCCAATTGAACTTTTAATGCAGCGATTTCATCATTGCTTTCGACATTAGCAACTGTTGACGATCTAGAGAACTCCATCTCCTGATGCCAATTATGAGAATGGGCTGCTATATCGGCAATTATCGTGTGAGCGTCTTCGGGCATTTTTTTCATGATTGATCCTCCTGCTGCAACATCTATATCCTTCCGGGTAGCCACATTGACTCCTTTATAGAAAATTTGGACTTTTTGGAATGTATTCAACCCGTGTTGAGGACATACCCTAAGCATTTTATTAAATCGGGTCCAAGCTTCATAAAGAGTCTCGTTAGATTTTTGCTTGAAGTGATTTATATCACTTTGCAATTTTGCTGCTTTCGAAGCAGGGAAGAATTCTGACAAAAATTTGTCCATCATGTCATTCCAATCTTCAATATAACCTTCCGGTAATGAGTCCATCCAATCTCTTGCATCATCCTTTAGGGACCATGGAAAGATTTTTAAACATGCAACTTCATCGGAGACATCTTTGATTTTGAAAAGCTTGCAAATGCTTACAAACTTACGAAGATGCTCGTTAGCATCTTCATTTGGGGCTCCACCGAATTAGAATGTATTAGTCACCATGTGGAGAAATTGCCCCTTTATTTCAAAACCATCAGTCATCGTAGGTTGAACAATTGCGTGGCCTTGTCCTGTCCTTGTTGCCTTCATCAAAGCATCCATCGTTTGATTTGTAGCAGTCATCTCTTCCTCTTCTTTAATGACTGGCTCGATGATTGGTTGAACCATTGGTTCAGAGTTAGAATCTAATGAAAGTGATTCTAAACCCTGAGCAAGAGATTCTACTTCTTGAGCTCTTAAGCGTTCGTGAAGTTCTTTTTCAGGCTCAGGATATGAAGGAATTAAATTAGAGCTGGAAGAACGTAGATTCATGCATTAATACCTATCCTGCAATCACAACACCACAAACAAACCAATTGCAAAAACACAAGCTTACAATAAAAAGTAACTTTTCTAGGAATCGAATTCCTACAAAAGGATTGAATAATTCAAAGTTTATTAAAATCTTTTAACAAAACCGCTCACCGGCAGCGGCGCCAAAAAGTTGATGTGTCAAAACGTAACCTTTAAAATGAAGACAATATGCTTAATAATTAACACATAATACAGGCAACTAAAACCCGATCATGCAGTAACCAGCAAGTAAATTGACCAGTTCGATCCACAGGGAGAAGTTTATTTTTAAGATTTTACCACGATTAATTATTCTAAAAGGGGGGTTTTGTGTTTGAAGTTGTATTTTTGTTTAACGAAACAGTAAATAAATATAGTAATTAACAAGAATGAGAATGCGGTGTTTACTTCTATGCTTGATAAATGACAGGGATTGTTCTTCTATAATTAAAACCGTTATGAGATAGTTACAATAGAACAGTTTATATCGATTTCACAATTTCTATAAACTTAAGAGCTATGTTTAATCAACAAGATTCTTTCATGGTTGAATTCACATAAAACCTAGTTTACTAAGATCACTCTAGGTAAACTACATGATTGTATATCCTAAATATCATTCAATTAACATCCTATATTCACATATAGGTGGCTAGATCACTAGGTGTTGAAGTATAAGCTATAGTCTTTGATAAACTCACATAAACCAAGTCATAACTTACATAATTGAACTAAAATACATGGATGATTACAACAATAGATCTTTTGAAAGAACATGGTGATTTAGATCGATTAACTAACTAGATCCAACCCGGTTAAACTCACGTAAAACCTAAATTACAACAATCATTTGAGGTAATTTCATAACTATGTTGCTTTAGAACTTATTCAATTACTGAATTAAACACATAACAAAATCACTTAAGTGTATGTATCTAATCGTCTAGATTACTTGGCGTATTGAAGTATAGATTGTTTTCCTAGTTAACTCACATTAATAGGTTTGCAATCTATATAATTGAAGTAATGATCTAAACAAGCATAACAATGGTTCTTACAGTTGAACTAGATAATTAAATCAATCAAACATATGTATAATTAGCATAACATCAAAGTATAAAACAATCCCAAGCCATAAATCTTACATTGAAGCAAACACACAAGGCTTTTAGCCTAACATAATCATAGTAGAACTAATGAAACAGTAAATACAAGTTGAATTCATGTTAAAAAGATATAGAACAATAGTACCAATTGTGATAAACGATCCTAGCTTAATCTTGATGTCGAAAGAGTGGAGATTGACTTGCAACCTTCCTTGAACCTTGAAAATCGTCTTAGAACTGAGGGAGAACGTAGTAGTAAAGGTATATCAAGTAAGTAACCAAAGGCTCCATTAAATAGCCTTAAAAGTTAGGTATTTTGGCCAGAAAGTGACCAGATGCACCGCATATCTTTGGGATGCGTCGCATCTCTTTACGTTCAGTAGATTCCAGCTCGATTCTGCACTCAGGACTGTCGGCAGGGGGTCAGATGCGTCGCATCTGAGGCTGTTTTGGTCCAGAAGTCTGCATGTTCCGCATCTGAAACTGTCGGGAGTTATTTGGTGCATAGATGCACCGCATCTAAGAGAGATGCGCCGCATTTGGACCTGTTTCAGTGGTTTCAGGCTGTTTTGCGCGTCCAATCTTCGTTTTAACTCTGTTTTTATTGTTGGTCTTCATTTATTCATTCACAATGGACTTTTACAAATATACATGAATTACAATACATACGTACAACAATTACATACAAATGGAACAACTTTGGATCGAAATAACGGCAATAAACATGTATAATTTTGGCGTTATCAGTATCCTTCACACATCTGGCATGGTTTCTGCCTCTGGTTGTTATTGTTGGGATTTTTGTTGTTGCGGTTGTTGTTATTGTTGGAACGGTTATTGTAGTTGTTGTAGTTGTTGTTGGGATTATTATTGTTGTTGTGGTTAAAGGTGCGGTTGTGGTGGTAGTTATTGCGTTTGTAATTGCGATTATTGTTGTTGTTGTTGTTGTTGTTGTTGTTGTATTGGTAACTCTTGTCACTGTTTTCTTCCCACTTCCTCTTGACTTATTTCGTGTTGGCTTCTTCGATCGCTTGCTCTTTAATTCTTCCCTCAATCTGATTTATGAGTTTGTGAGCCATTCGACTTGCCTTTTGTATGGAGGCGGGCTCGTGTGAACTCACATCTTCTTGAATCCTTTCTGGTAACCCTTTTATAAATGCGTCGATTTTCTCTTCTTCATCTTCGAACGCTCCCGAACACAATAGGCACAACTCTGTGAATCGTCGTTCATACGTGGTAATATCAAACCCTTGTGTTTGTAACCCTCTAAGCTCTACCTTGAGCTTATTGACCTCGTTTCTGGGACGGTACTGCTCGTTCATTAAGTGTTTGAATGCTGACCACGGTAGTGCGTAAGCAGCATCTTGTCCCACCTGTTCTAGATAAGTGTTCCACCATGTTAACGCAGTACCTGTGAAGGTATGCGTAGCGTACTTTACTTTGTCTTCTTCAGTGCCCTTAGTTATGGCAAACACCGATTCAACCTTCTCAGTCCACCGTTTTAATCTGATTGGACCCTCGGTTCCATCGAATTCCAAAGGTTTACAGGCAGTGAATTCTTTGTAGGAGCATCCTACACGAGTTCTCGTGGCATTAGTTCCATTACTGGATTCAGAGTTATTGTTATTTTGCATCGTAGCCTGTACTGCGGCTATGTTTGCTGCAAGGAAAGCACGGAAGTCTTCCTCGCTCATGTTCAAATTCTGACGAGTCTTCGGTGTCATTTCCTTCAAAAATAGCCCAAAAGAATTAAGTTAATCATATAGAATATTAAGAGTAGTCAATAGTATTTCGTAGCATAATATGAACTCATTTATAAAAGCTTTTTCTTCATATTAGCGTTTTATAGTTTTAATTCGGGTAGTACCTACCTGTTAAGTTCATACTTAGTAGCTAATATACCATTCAACTACTACAATTCTATATGAAAAACTAATTATAATAATATTTTACGTTCAAACTTTTATACAATATTTTACAAACTTACAATACCGCTATAATACATATAGCATGAAATATAGCACACAATAACTTTGATACAAAACAATTGTGACAACAATCCTAGTTAATACGCAAGTCGTTCAGCAAAGGCAATAAAAACACGTAATTCATAAGTCCAGAAACAAGTCATGCATTCTGGTTTTACAAAGACTACTTCCCATCCTTGGTCTTGTGGAACATAACCGTTGTAGCCGTCGACAAGACAACATGTTGTAACATCGTCAAAGGGACGAGGGTTTCGTAATGCTCAACCACCCCGTAATAATCTAAAAACCTTGTTTCTCACCCCAACTACTGAATCCGTCACTTGTGGGAAGGTTTTATTTAAAAGTTGTAATTTGATGTTCTTTTTCTCACTTTGGTGAGAAGCGAACATCACTAACCCGTAAGCATAACATGCTTCTTTATGTTACATGTTAGAAGCTCTTTCTAACTCACGAAGTCCTACGTTGGGATATGTTGAGTCAAAATAGGTTTTTAACCCGTAGCGTAAAATTGCATTTGGGTTCCCTGCATTTAACGCTTTAAAGAAAATACGGTGTAACTTACGGTGTCCCCAATGTGATATACCCCATCTTTCAAATGAAAGCCTTTTATAAACTAAGGCATGCCTGGAACGTTCTTCAAATGTTCTACAAACTAATTTTGCCATGAATAATTGTGCTGACGAATTCTGACCGACTTTAGACAAGATTTCATCAATCATGTCCCCGGGTAGGTCTTCTAAAATTTTTGGTTGTCTATCCTTAACGTCCATTATGTTTTTATACCATAAAACAGACGAGAATTAGATTCGTAAAAGATAATTATCAAATAATACAAGCAATTTTCACATACAACAAGAAAAGTACCAGCACACTTATTTTACATATTTTACACCTCATGATTACAACTCTTTATTCCGACTCACTAGTTTCTTCCTCTTCGGACCTGTTTCGTTTTGCTAATTTTCTAGGGATATATGATATTCCTCTAATACGAGCCGTTGTTTTCATAAATGGTTTAGAAAAACCTGGTGGCTTAGAGGTTCCCAGGTTATTGTTACAACTTAAGAAATACGGGTGTTGACGATACATATAAAGTTCATCGGGGTTGGAATCAGGTTTCTCTATTTTGATGCCCTTTCCCTTATTATTTTCTTTTGTTTTTTCAAATTGTGTCGAGGTAATTTCTATAACATAATCGGAATCCTCATCGGGATCCGATTCATCGAAAAATTGGTAATCTTCCCAATATTTTGCTTCCTCGGTGGAAACACCATTGATCATTATTAATTTTGGTCCATTCATTGAAGGTTTTCTTTTACTTATATGTTTTTCTGTGGTTCCTAATATTTCCTCCTCCAGAACCTCTTCTTCTTCCGGTTCCTCATCTTCCGGTTCCTCTTCGGAAATTTGTGAATCTTCCCAATATATATTCGACTCTTCATTATTATTAGGTGAGTCGATGGAATTTGTACTAGAGGTAGACATCTATCACACAATATCAAACATGTTAAGAGATTAATATATCACATAATATTTACATGTTACAATTTGTAGTTTCCAACAAAAAAATATTAAGCAATCATTTTTAAAGAAAACACGGTCGAAGTCCAGATTCACTAATGCATCCTAACAAACTCGATAAGATACACTAATGCAAATTTTCTGATTCTCTAAGACCAACGCTCGGATACCAACTGAAATGTCCCGTTCATATTGATTATAAACGTTCCATATTAATTGATTTTGTCGCGAGGTTTTGACCTCTATATGAGACGCTTTTCAAAGACTGCATTCATTTTTAAAACAACCATAACCTTTATTTTATCGATAAAGGTTTTTTTTTAAAAAAACATTACGTAGATTATCAAATAATGATAATCTAAAATATACCGTTTACACACGACCATTACATAATGGTTTACAATAAAAATATATTACATCGAAATAAGTTTCTTGAATGCAGTTTTTACACAATATCATACAATCATGGACTCCAAATCCTGTCCTTATTTTAGTATACAACAGCGGAAGCTCTTAATAATCACCTGAGAATAAACATGCTTAAAACGTCAACAAGAAATGTTGGTGAGTTATAGGTTTAACCTATATATTATCAAATTAATATAATAGACCACAAGATTTTATTTATTCAATAATCTTACACTCGCAAGTGTATAAAAATCATTCTATGATGAACACCTGGTAACTGACATTAACATAATGCATATAGAATATTCCCCGCAAACTCGCAAGTATGTCATAAATTGGAAATCGCAATCACAATATAAATCGAAGTATTAAAGCATTCCAAATTTCAGAATGGGGTTTGTTAGTCCCATATATCTATCTTTAGGATTCGCGTCAATTAGGGGCCATTTCTCTAATTCTTAGGTTATCAGACTTGAAGGGGCAATATTCGGTTTAATAATCCAACCATAGAATGTAGTTTTGCATACTTGTGTCTATTTTGTAAAACATTTATAAAGCTGCATGTATTCTCATCCCAAAAATATTAGATTTTAAAAGTGGGACTATAACTCACTTTCACAGATTTTTCCTTCGTTGGAAATAAGACTTGGCCACTAGTCGATTCACGAACCTATAACAAATATGTACATATATATCAAAGTATGATTTAAATATATTCAAAACATTTTTTATTACGTTTTTTATGATTTAGTTTGTTAAGTTAGCAGTCCTCGTTAGTAACCTACAACTAGTTGTCCACAGTTAGATGTATTGAAATAAATCAATATATATTATCTCGAATCAATCCACGACCAAGTGTATACAAGTCTCAGGCTAGATCACAACTCAAAGTATATATATTATTTTGGAATCAACCTCAACCTTGTATAGCTAACTCAAACATTACTGCATATAGAGTGTCTATGGTTGTTCCAAAATATATATATATAGATGGGTCGATATGACATGTCAAAATATTGTATACGTGTCTATGGTATCCCAAGATTACATAATATGTATAATACAATATAAATTAGTTAGGATATGTTTAGTCTAGATTTGTTACAAAATTTTCGTAGCTAAAACTAGCAAATTTATCCAATTTTGTTTTACCCGTCATTTCTTCGTTTCAAATCCGTTTTGAGTGATTCAAGTTGCTATGGTTTCATAATGAACTAAAATTTATGAAACTAAACATAAAAAGTATAAGTTTATAGTTGGAAATACAGGTTACAAGTCATTTTTTAAAGAGGTAGTCATTTCTGTCGAAAGAACGACGTCTTGATGACCATTTTGAAAAACAAACTTCCACTTTGAGTTTAACCATGATTTTTGGATATAGTTTCATGTTCATAAGAAAAATCATTTTCCCAGAAGAACAACTTTTAAATAAAAGTTTATCATAGTCTTTAATTATCAAACCCAAAACAGCCCGCGGTGTTACTACAATGGCGTATGTCTGGTTTTACGGTATTTTTCGTGTTTCCAGGTTTTAAATCATTAAGTTAGCATATCATATAGATATAGAATATGTGTTTAGTTGATTTTAAAAGTCAAGTTAGAAGGATTAACTTTATTTACGAACAAGTTTAGAATTAACTAAACTATGTTCTAGTGATTACATGTTCAAATCTTCGAATAAGATAGTTTTATATATATGAATCAAATGATGTTATGAAAATCATTACTACCTCAAGTTTAGTAGGTAAACCTACTGTAAGTGACAAAAATTGATCTAGCTTCAAAGGATTCTTGGATGGCTTGAAAGTTCTTGAAGTAGAATCATGACACGAAAACAAGTTCAAGTAAGATTATCACTCGAAATAAGATTGTTATAGTTATAGAAATTGAACCAAAGTTTTAATATGAGTATTACCTTGAATTAGAATGATATATTACTATAAATAAGAAAGATTTCTTGAGATTGGATGATCACTTGAAATGGATTAGAAAGCTTGGAAGTAGACTTGTAAACTTGAGAGTATTCTTGATTTTATGAAACTAGAACTTATAGAATTTATGAAGAATACTTAGAACTTGAAGATAGAACTTGAGAGAGATTAATTAGATGAAAAAAATTGAAGAATGAAAGTGTTTGTAGGTGTTTTTGGTCGTTGGTATATGGATTAGATATAAAGGATGTGTAAGTTTGTTTTCATGTAAATAATTCATGAATGATTTATAATATTTTTTGTAATTTTGTGAGATATTTCATGCTAGTTGCCAAATGATGGTTCCCACATATTTAATGACTCACATGGGCTTCTAAGGAGCTGATCATTGAAGTGTATATACCAATAGTATATACATCTAGAAGCTGTGTATTGTACGAGTACGAATACGGGTGCATACGAGTAGAATTGTTGATGAAAATGAATGATGATGTAATTGTAAGCATTTTGGTTAAGTAGAAGTACTTTGATATGTTTCTTGAAGTCTTTCAAAAGTGTACAAATACATCTTAATACACTACATGTATATACATTTTAACTGAGTCGTTAAGTCATCGTTAGTCGTTACATGTAAGTGTTGTTTTGAAACCTTTAAGTTAACGATCTCATTTAATGTTGTTAACCCATTGTTTATTATATCTAATGAGATGTTAAATTATTACATTATAATGATATTATGATGTATGAATATATCTTAATATGATATATATATACATTAAAATGTCGTTACAACGATAATCGTTACATATATGTCTCGTTTCGAAATCCTTAAGTTAGTAGTCTTGTTTTTACATATGTAGTTCATTGTTAATACACTTAATTATCATTTTATCATGTTAAACATAGTGTATCTATATCTTAATATGATTCATATGTATTTAGTAAGACGTTGTTATAATGATAATCGTTATATATATCGTTTCGAGTTTCTTAATTCAATAATCTCATTTTTATGTATATCACTCATTGTTAATACACTTAGTAAGATACTTACTTATCATAATCTCATGTTAACCATATATATATATATATATATATATATATATATATATATATATATATATATATCATGTAGTTTTTACAAGTTTTTAACGTTCATGAATCGCCGGTCAACTTGGGTGGTCAATTGTCTAAATGAAACTCATTTAAATTAATCAAGTCTTAACAAGTTTGATTGTTTAACATGTTGGAAACATTTAATCATCAAATATAGTTTTCATTTAAAATATAATCATGGAAAAGTTCGGGTCACTACAGAGTGACCTGCAATGATACCGAATTTGAAGAAGGGGGTGCGTATCAAAGGTCCGAGAAACTCGTGGCTCAGAAGTGAGCTATTTACCTTGAAAGGTACTTGGGCGTACAAAAGTAAGAATAGGTATATGTCATTAACTAAGTCTCTTGTCCTAAGAGATCAACAAATTGATTTCGTTTCTTGCTAACACGAATATGTCATCCGAGTATATACCCACAAAGGGAGTGATGATGTTTTTAGCCCTACAAGCATCTTCAGTAAGCTGGGTGCATGAAATGCATCATGAATGTTACCAACCTTATCTAAAACATTGAGCGCTTATGTCGCAATACAAAGCTGACAGGTAGAATGGAAAATATGGTGATCATAACCATGTGATTTGATGTCTGGATAGTGTTAGCCACGGATTTTACTAATCCCTTAATTTCAGAAGGAGACCATAGGTATAAAGAACCCGATATTTAAGAAACGTTTGTTTGATTAATGAATTGAAATTTCAGCCGAAAGTTACAATTCAGACTTACATGCAATGCCAGCCATAATTATTTATAGTGTCTTCAGGGTGGTCTGAAAGAACAACGAAAGATATCACCCAGTTTTTCATGATGCATGTGATCTTATCCTTGAATGGAATGAAAGCACAGTTCCATAATGTAACTTTATCCTTTCAGTTACATGTTGAAGTTAGGGTTAACATTAACTAGATCAACATATAGTTGCAACCAACAAAGGAAGGAATATGTAGATTATCCACCTCAGTGTCGTAAATGTTTTAAGCAGTCCCCTTTCAAGAGGATAGCAAGATTCATAGATTCCTAAAGTATTTTAAAATTTTGAAAGAAAATCACACGAAAGGTGTGATCTTTGAACGAGAGTGAACTCTCCGAGCGGTTCGTTCTGAATTTTTCCTTATACTTAAGGGGATGCGCGGATGAGAAGATATGTGAACTCTAGGTCATAAAGAATGGTTTTCTCCGAGTGAGAAGAATCTCAAAAATGATTCTTGTACCTCAACATACTGATTTATAGAGATGATGTTTACGAGGGTGTTGCGATTAGTTGAAACATCGAGAGTAGAGACCCGCCTAGTGCCTTTCCTACGATAGGGTGACCACTAAGTGTACCTCAGAAAACTGATTTATCGGCCCGCATTTTTGCCATGTCTAACCTTAAGAGGAACATTTTATGAGCGCAGAGACATCCTAACAAATTTCATAAAACTGTCATCCAAAGTGGCTCAAGAGTTTTTAACAAAGATCTTAATGGTAAGCTTCATTCCTAACGGAGGGCGAGAAAAAGTGTGGTCCATACATGGTGTAGTCTAATACGAAAATCTTTAATAAAATCAACCAAGGAAGTTTTGAAAAGCCTTTAAATGTTTGATGTGACAACATAAACGGAACGAAGTTCCTAGTAAATTTTAGAAGTATGTACAACGTGTACCATTTTGCACAAAACCATTTGACTTAAGTTAAACAAATCAATAAATGAGCGATTTTTAAATAATTTGAAGGTATAACTTGGTATGTACTAACCAAAATAAGTAAGGGTAAATTTATACATATATGATTTTATAAATCGCATAAGTGAAATTTTATTATTTTCATTTGTCCATAAATCCCGCGAGGACCGCACAAATAAACAACGTGTAAAATCAACGTGTAAAAATTTTGATAAACATAGTTTTTCGTATTTCAGAGGTTACGAGTTGAAAAAGGTTGAGTGAAAAATCTTTGGATCATCGGGTTACATGTTACTAGGAAATGAAAACTTATGAATTAAATGTAGTTTTGATAATTATCAGGAGTTCAGGACACAAGTCCTTGGGCCAAAAATGTTCACATGCGAAGCCATTGCTAAAGAGTGAGGTATGAAGGATAGAGTATGAGGACGAGAAGTTAATCGCTTCTTGATTTTGCAAAATGCCAAACAGGTTATCACTAATACTAAAGTCGGAATACTGATGGTGTTGATATCGCTAGATGAGAATCCCCTGGAATAAGTCAGGACTTAGAGTTATGTAAGAAAGAGCATCGTTCCGACCGGTGTGACAAATAAGATCCCTGGGGTAACGCAGAAATTTTGAATGGTTTAAGTATTAGTGGATGCCCAAAGGCTCTGCATGGCATGGTAGCAAGTACCTTCATCACATACACACACATGAATCTCTCAATTTCGACGGTTGTAAGTCTTCATGATAACTTGGATACGAATAACGCAAAAAAAATTATGTAACAAGCAACGAAAATTTTATAGAAATTGTTTAAGGTGACAACGTAAGAAAAGAAATGAAGTTCGTAGTAAACTAGGGCTATGTACAACCCGTACCATTCAAAGTAAAATATCTTTTGAATAAAAGATTTGATTTGTAAAAGTGAGAGTAAACTTTCATATGTATTTGTCAAAGATAAGTAATCATTTACTTTATTTTATATAGCATATACGATTTCAAAAATTTGCACGAATGGCAAATAAAATAAATTTACTTTTATAAAACATTGAGGGGATCGTACCGTAAAATAGTGTGTGAAAAATTTTGGCAAACAAAATTTTCATATTTCGGAGGTTACAAGTTGGAAAAGATTGATGAGAATCGAGTAAAAGGTTTTTGAAAATCTCGGGTGAATTTGAGGTAATGAAAACTATTGAATTTAAATGTGCTTGATGACTATTAGTAGGGCATAAGTCCTTTAACCAAAAATGCTTAGGTGTGAAGTTGTTGCTTATAAGTGAGATACGAAAGGGAGAGTATAAGGATGGGAATTAACTACCCATTGATTTTGGAAATTTCGAACTGGTATGACTAATATCGAAGTAAGAAGGATGATTGTGTAATTATTATCGAATAAGAAATCTCTCGGGATAAGTTAGGATTTAGAGTCGCGTAAGAATGAGTATCAAATCAGATTCCTGGGTATTCTTTAATATAGAATTTGAATCGCTGAAGTGACGGGATACAATTTCCTTTATGTATCGTTGCGCAAGTTTGTCTATTGTATCGGTTTCTTTCATGGCTAGAAAGTGAACAGATGTGGTGAGATGGTTAACAATAACCCAGATATTGTCCTAACCGCCTACTGTTTTCGGTAACTTCTTGAGGAAATCCATTGTTATTCCTTCCTATTTCCATTGTGGGATTGCGGGTTGTTGTCATGCAACTAATAAGGTTCAGCTTCGGGCTACTTCTCTCCCCGTAATAGTTCACCATCCTCGCGAGGTATACGAATAATCTTCTTACTATAAATAACTTTCGCTTTCATCCTTGAAAGCCAGTTCGTTCCAACTATTTCATCAAGCTTCCTAACTTGATGAGTATTAGGTTAATCCTAAAGTCCATTCCAGCCATTACATCATGCTTCCTAACTTGATGGGTGTTAGGTTAATCTTAAGGTTCGTTCCAACCAAATCTTATTATACTACCGTGAAAAATTCTATCAACCTTCTCAAATAAATTCTACTTGTGCGTAGGTAACTAATCATTTCCACTACTACTTTAAAACTTCCAAGTTTTGTTGAGATGAGGTCATCTCCAGATGACCCACCTGTTAATTTTAAGGTACTATCTTAAATTATTCCTCTATTTCTGCCAGCTTACCATTAGCTTGTCCTATATAATACATAACTCTCATGGTTGTTAATGGCTTATTAGTCATCACACTAAGGTTCTTAGATATAAGGTTTCTATCGCTCTAGTATTAAACAACTTCGAGATAATAAAATGTTGTGACGAAACGTACCCTAACTAAAATCAGAATCCGTGCGAGTCTCCATAGTTGAGATAACGATTGCTCTACTGCAAGTAAGTCCAAAGTTTTTCCTATTTGAGAACTTTTCCTTAAGTGTCTAGGGTGTCTATATCTATAACAAATTTCCGGGTTATCAATTCTGCAATCAAGGCCCTTCTTGTACAGTATCTGGGCTAAGTGGTTATTCTTTCCCTGCCTCTAACAGACCATAATGCGTAAACTCAAGTGGTTCCTACCAAAATTTTCTTTGAATCACTTCATATTCCTTATATAGTAACATTGGGACTTCTGCATAATTTACTTCAATATAATCACGCTGGCCTGGCGTCATTATATTGTACTAAATCGTACATTCATTCCAATATCACTCCATACGATCAATGTAACGTGATCACTTCCAGTTCTACTCAATTTCATCTGACGGTGCTTTATCTATGCTATCTTAAAACAAAATCTACATAAATAAATCTCACGGTTTCTCGGTGTGGATGCGTAGGTTCCGTAGGTCATGCTTCAATGCTTAAATGTCCCGAAATTTCTTTAAAATGTTTGAGTTCAGGTAATGTTGTCAGGTTCCTTTCTAGAAATTCGATCTGGGTCTCGCGTCAAGTTGTACGTGTAACAAGTAGTAATACGATATGTCTTGAGGTGAGTCCCAAGTCCTTGGGTATGGATGTGCATCAGTGGAAGACACTATGACTTTGTGAAAGGAGATGCCTTCCCGACTTCTCCGATGCCTAAGAGTGTTAGGGACCTAAGTCCAGAAGTGTCGTTAGATTGTCGAGTAGTGGTGGAGAATGGAAGAGATAAGTGACGGTCATAGAATTGTACGGGATACGAGTCATCTTGCAGAAACTGAACATCCTTCTAATGTTCATACGCTGTACGTGACTAATTAGGGTGAGCTCGTGGTGCGGTTATTCCGACAAGTCCTCGCATATCTCCTTCTTTGAGGATCAACCTTAGTGGGCATATATTCCGAGGGGTACTCCTCCTAGATTGCGTGAAGTAATGTTTCAATCTCTGGAATAGTGGAACGATAGTAACAGGTGGATTACAATACTAATCCTTAGGGTTAGACGAGCGGGAAGGGTTCAGAAAAACATCTGAACTAGGAAAGATAAATTCTCCAAGTCGGTATAGCGAAAAGCAGACGGGTAGCAAGCACGTAATCAGGCATAGTTACTACAGTAGCCTAGAGTGTCTACAACAGTACATAGCATGGCAGTAATAGCAGTATCAACAGAAGTATCATGCAAAAAGTAGATAGTAGCATGCAGTAGCGAGAATAAGCATCAGCATACAGTAAGTTCACATAGCAGTGAAAGTAGGAAGTAGCATGCAACAAGTTCATATAGTAGTAAAAGTAAGCAGTAGTAGTAAGCAGCAACATGTAGTAATATAATACAGTAGCATGCAGCAATTTCGCAAAAACAGGTAAACAAGCAAGTTGTAGATTATTCCTATTAGTGAATCCTACTCGGCATGGTCTAGACTCACTAATGCAACCTAATTCCCTACAACCAATGCTCTGATACCAAATGTGACGCCCCGTACAAAACCATCGTGTACGGTTCATCAACAACAGGATCATTACAAGGTCAAACACTATATGCTATTTGAAAACCAGTTTTGCATTCATAAAAGATAGCGTTTTACAAAAGATAACGTGCTTCCTATGAATAGAAGCATCAACATAAGTAAGTGACACAAAGGTCGTTACAAAGCCATTGTTTGAAGATAACGTAAGTTGCGAATGCACAATAAAAGTTTCATGATTGAGACATCTCTAAGTAATGCAATGGAAATCTAACACAGCAGGTTCATAACAGCAAGTCTATAACACCAAGATAGTAAGTCTAACAGAGGAAGCAACAACGTCTAAGCACCTGAGAAATACACGCTAAAAAAAGTCAACACGAATGTTGGTGATCTATAGCTTGTTTGTAATCAGTAACGTAATGTAGACCACGAGATTTCAGTGCTTCAAACAGCGTTTCAAAACAGTAAGATAAAGTATATGCTTAACCGTGGGCACCCGGTAACTAGACTTAACGTATGTATATCACCCCCTAAAAGTGCACCTGGCGAGTGCGTTTGTCCTCGAAGTATTAAACACCCGTTGAATGCTAGCGCTGAAATGTCCCGTTCATATTGATTATAAACATTCCATATTAATTGATTTCTTCGCGAGGTTTTGACCTCTATATGAGATGTTTTTCAAAGTCTGCATTCATTTTTAAAACAACCATAACCTTTTTTTTATCGATAATGGTTTAAAAAGCCTTATGTAGATTATCAAATAATGATAACCTAAAATATACCGTTTACACACGACCATTACATAATGGTTTACAATAAGAATATATTACATCAAAATAAGCTTCTTGAATGCAGTTTTTACACAATATCATACACGTATGGACTCCAAATCTTGTCCTTATTTTAGTATGCAACAGCGGAAGCTCTTAATAATCTCCTGAGAATAAACATGCTTAAAACGTCAACAAAATTGTTGGTGAGTTATAGATTTAACCTACATATTATCAATTCATAATAATAGACCACAAGATTTCATTTTTATAACACATCTCATATCAGGCATTTCGCAAACTGCATTGAGATAAAAATCATTCATATGTTGAACACCTGATAACCGACCTTAACAAGGTGCATATGGAATATCCCCATCATTCCGGGACTCTCATCGGATATGATAAATCGAAGTACTAAAGCATCCGTAACTTGGATGAGGCTTGTTGGGCCAAATAGATCTATCTTTAGGTTTCGCGTCAATTAGGGGCCATTTCCCTAATTCTTAGGCTACCAAGCTAAAAAGGGGCATATTCGGTTCGATAATCCAACATAGAAAGTATTTTCGATTACTTGTGTCTATTTTTTAAAACATTTATAAAATCGCATGTATTCTCATCCCAAAAAAATAATAGATTTTAAAAGTGGGACTATAACTCACTTTAACAGATTTTTACTTCGTCGAGAAGTAAAACTTGGCCACTGGTCGATTCATGAACCTATAACAAATATGAACATATATATCAAAGTATGTTCAAAATATATTTACAATATTTTTAATACGTTTTAATGTTTGAAGTTTATTAAGTCAACTGTTCTCGTTAGTAACCTACAACTAGTTGTCCACAGTTAGATGTACAGAAATAAATTGATATATATTATCTTGAATCAATCCATGACCCAGTTTATACACGTCTCAGGCTAGATCACAACTCAGAGTATATATATTTTTGGAATCAACCTCAACCCTGTATAGCTAACTCAATCATTACTGCATATAGAGTGTCTATGGTTGTTCCAAATAATATATATACATGGGTCGATATGATATGTCAAAACATTCATACGTGTCTATGTTATCCCAAGATTACATAATATATTAGAATACATGTATGATACAATATAAGTTAGCTAGGATATGATTAATATAGATTTGTTACCAATTTTCACGTAGCTACATCAAGCAAAATTATCCAATCTTGTTTTACCCATAACTTCTTCGTTTTAAATCCGTTTTGAGTGATTCAAGTTGCTATGGTTTCATATTGAACTTAAGTTTATGAATAAAAACAGAAAAAGTATAAGTTTATAGTTAGAAATACAGATTACAAGTCGTTTTTGTAAAGGTAGTCATTTCAGTCGAAAGAACGACGTCTTGATGACCATTTTGAAAAACATACTTTCACTTTAAGTTTAACCATGATTTTTGGATATAGTTTCATGTTCATAAGAAAATCATTTTCCCAGAAGAACAACTTTTAAATCAAAGTTTATCATAGTTTTTAATTAACTAACCCAAAACAGCCCGCGATGTTACTACAACGGCGTATGTCCGGTTTTACGGTGTTTTTCGTGTTTTCAGATTTTAAATCATTAAGTTAGCATATCATATTGATATATAACATGTGTTTAGTTGATTTTAAAAGTCAAGTTAGAAGGATTAACTTTGTTTGCGAACAAGTTTAGAATTAACTAAACTATGTTCTAGTGATTACATGTTCAAATCTTCGAATAAGATAGTTATACATATATGAATCGAATGATGTTATGAAAATCATTACTATCTCAAGTTTAGTAGGTAAACCTACTGGAAATGATGAAAAAATAACTTGAGCTTCAAAGGATCTTTGATGGCTTGGAAGTTCTTGAAATAGAATCATGACACAAAAACAAGTTCAAGTAAGATTATTACTCAAATTAAGATAGTTATAGTTATAGAAATTGAATCAAAGCTTGAATATGAATATTACCTTGATTTAGAAAGGTAACCTACTATAAATAACAAAGGTTTCTTGATCTTAGATGATTGCTTGGAATGGATTAGGAAACTTGGAAGTAAACTTGTAAACTTGGAAGTGTTCTTGATGTGTTCTTGAGTAATTATTTTTATGATGATTATAGGTAATAACCAAAGCTTGTATTTGATGATTTTTGCTAGAAAATAGTAACTTAGACATTCATGGAAGAGTGTGTGTATTTTGAGAGAGAATTGGGAAGAAAATTGGAAGTGAAATGGAGTAGGTGGTGAGTGGTGAAGGTGAGTGGGGTTAAAAGGAGTTCTTGTTTTTGTTTCCTTGCTCATAAGTCATGCTAGTTGTCTAATTGTTGGTTCCACATGTTTGTTGACTATCTAGTGCTGCTAAAAGCTGAATTATTATGTGTATATACCAATAGTATATACTTCTAGGAGCTGGGTATTGTACGAGTACGAATACAGTTGCATACGAGTAGAATTGTTGATGAAATTGAACGACAATGTAATTGTAAGCATTTTTGTTAAATAGAAGTACTTTGATATTTGTCTTGAAGTCTTCCAAAAGTGTATTATTACAACATAATACACTACATGTATATACATTTAACTGAGTCATTAAGTCATCGTTAGTCGTTACATGTAAGTGTTGTTTTGAAACCTTTAAGTTAACGATCTTGTTAAATGTTGTTAACCCATTGTTTATAATATCTAATGAGATGTTAAATTATTACATTATCATGATATTATGATGTATTAATATATCTTATTATGATATATATACATTTAAATGTCGTTACAACGATAATCGTTACCTACATGACTCATTTCGAAATCCTTAAGTTAGTAGTCTTTTTTTTACATATGTAGTTCATTGTTAATACACTTAATGATATGTTTACTTATCATTTATCATATTTAAACATAGTGTAACAATATCTTAGTATGATTCATATGTATTTAGTAAGACGTTGTTATAACGATATTCGTTATATATATCGTTTCGAGTTTCTTAATTCAATAAACTCATTTTTATGTATATCACTCATTGTTAACATACCTAGTGAGATACTTACTTATCATAATTTCATGTTAACCATATATAAGTCTATATATATAACATCATATAGTTTTTATGAATTTGTAACGTTCGTGAATCGCCGGTCAATTTGGGTGGTCAATTGTCTATATGAAACCTATTTCAATTAATCAAGTCTTAACAAGTTTGATTGCTTAACATGTTGGAAATATTTAATCATGTAAACATCAATTTCATTTAATATATATAAACATGGAAAAGTTCGGGTCACTACAAGCGCGACTAGCCCGAGTGGGGTTGTCAAACCCTATGGATCCATATCTAATATTCGCGTTCACCGGTTCAAAAACCAATGATTAAACGTTACCGTGCTAAGGGGAATCTTTGTGCCGTTATATCACCCACACATATATAAAGTTTAAGTACTCGTGTCTAGTATATAAAACATAAAAAGCGCATGTATTCTCAGTCCCAAAAATAGTAAAGTAAAAAGGGAAGCTATAACTCACAGTGAATAAACAGTAAAAGTCGATATGAAACGTATGCAGGTAGTAAGTCGGTCCGAAAGGTCGTCAACCTAAGTCAATGGTCACTAGGTCAGTACGTCATCCTAAAAGTTTAAAAGTGAATAAATTAAGTTTAAGTGTCATCATCATTATCATCATCATTAATCAACACTAAGGTAAGTTTAACAAGAATATAGATCGAAACAAATAGCTGACTTCGGACAGCTGTTACGACCTCTATACAAATCGAAAAGACGCGTAGTCAGTGGCCATGGCTCCGTATGTGAGTCTTCTAACCGCTGACCAATTTTCAGAACCTAACTCGTCTTTGTTTGACCGTGGAGACGGTTTAAGTGCGAGTAGGTCAGAAATTTTAGCACAACGTTACAAAGGCGTAGTGACTTTCGGAAGGCTATAAATCCTAAACCGTATATCGGATTAAGTCGAGGCCTAAACGAAAAGTCATCTACTCGAAACGAACTATCTAAAAATCAATTTTCAGAAGCCCAGGAGTCGGATCAGACCCCTAAAATCAGCAAACAAGTGCTCCAGTGAGGTTCTTGGGGCTTGATGCTCATCACGGTTCTCATCCTTGATGCTTGTAAGCTTCAAGTATACAACTCGTTGATGTTTTAGCATCACTTTGACCAAGGTTCAACCATCAATACACAACTAAGAGTAAAATCTATCATTCTACAAGTTTTGAACATCAAGATTGCCTCTTTATTGCATAGATCCAATAAAGCTTCAACCTTTATCCATTTTACACAAGTTTATGCATCTCCATCATATATGATGATGAAGATTTGATCTTTATCATCACAACAAACACAAAAAGGTTCCAAGTAAGTGAGATCTATAATAATAACTTAGATCTCAAGTATTAAGAAAATCCCAAGCTAGAAAGCTTGGATCTTTACAAGATTAATGAGACCATAAGCTAGAAAGCTAAGATCTTTAACAAAATAATGAAAGTAATGAGTCCATAAGCTAAAAATCTAAGATCTTTAACATAATAATGAAGCCCTAAGCTAGAAAGCTTGGATCTTTAGTGTTCTTGAAGATCTTGAAGCGTAAAGCTTGGATCTTTAAGATACATGAAGATCATAAACACAAGTTTTGATCTTTATAATAAAACAAAGAAATCACAAACTAGATCTAACAAGTAAATGAAGATTCCAAGCTAGAAAGCTTGAATCTTTCATGTTCTTGAAGGATTCAAACCCAAGTTTGAATCTACAAGATATAACAAGATCAAAAGCTAAAAGCTAGATCCATTAAATGATGATGATGATGTCGACTTTATGAAGAAGAAAAGAATAAGAAGAAAATTTAAAACTTACACTTTTTAGAGTGAGAAAGACTAGAGAGAGAATTAGAGAGTAAGTGTGTGTAATTTGTAAATGAGAGCAAGTGTGAATTGTGAGGAAATAGCTTGGTATTTATAGGAAATGAGGGTGGTGGGGAGGCTCCAAAACCGTAGCCTTTGGGAGGGGACAAGGGGGACCAACTTTTGCTTTTTGGTTAATGGTTGTCTAATGTTGGTGCTTATGTTAGGATCCCATGCAACATTAAGGATAATGCTTAACAAAAATGCTAGTATGTTCCCTTTAATAAATGGTCATTTTTCTTTCATTATTATGGGTCACTAACTTATTATAATTGGGCTAATTAAATAGTCCACTAGCTAGTGTAGGGTGGGCTAAAGTCCAACAAGGTAGAAAGTCCAACATGACTAACTAGTGTGCTCTAGTAAATTACTAAGCGTAATTAAGCATCCAAAAACCCAAGTAATTGTTACTATAAAATAACAATTAGTGTTTCGTAGTCATAATATTCCGATTATGACCAAAGTTAAACGTGTACCGAAATACATAGCTCGTTTCAAACGTCAAGTGACACCATCGGTCGTAAAAGCTTTCAGGGATCAAGTTAAGTGATTACACACTTAATAGTACGTTATAAGATATTAATGAAAGTAATTAATCATTAATTAAGATCCCAGAGCATAAACTAGCTCAGTACGCACATATACGCAGTTTCGTGAAAGCACAAAGCACAAAAGCAAGTCGAAAAAGTTGGGTCGTTACAGCTGAAGTTTTGTTTAGATTTGCCAGTATTGAAGGCATACTTGCCAATCCTACGAGTAAGAAAAAGAATAAGATCAAACATCCTTGGATACAACTTAGACATGTGTAACTTTTTTCTAAAAGGGATGGATTAGGCTTATGTGGATCCAACCTACTAGTCATTTTGTTGTGTCGATTTTTTTAGCTTGTAATCTAGAGCTTCGTGTTTGGTTATGAATGGAATGTTCTCTGTTATTTGTTGTTTTAAGTCTGTTAGCCTTGAGTGATGACTTTAAAAAAAAAATTGTTATGTGCATTTTAGTTGGTTTAGTTAGTTTTGGTTGATCTTGTCCATGTCTAGTTTCAATTAGACCACACCTTAAGCTGCGTTTAAATGTTGGATTTCAAGTTGATGAAATATGACTCCGGTAACACCTGTTACATGGCGACAAATCCAACGCCAGCGGGGCATCAGTTTTAAAAACAACGGCCAAAAGGGGGCATGGGAATTCAGGTGGCATTTTGACGTGTTAGGCAATATATCATTTGCCAAACGGATATATTCATAATTTTTTAAAAAAAATCATTTTTTACCATTATAAATACACACTTATTTTCACAATTTTTGTAGACAATTCTATCTATTTTTCCTTTACAATCTTTTACAACTAATTCATTAAAAATTTACAAACAGCTCATACGATCATATATTATAGGATGAACTGAGATACAAAATATTAGTGGATTTCATTCAAAATTACATTGTTTAATCTTCTCAACCATGAGACCCCGACGACTTTACGTTATGAGGGACGGTGAAGTTGCAAATAAACGTTTACGAAATGATTATTTTGGGAGACGGCTAAGTATCCGTCGAATGTTTTTCAAAGTCATTTTCGTATGAGCTGTCAATTGATGTGACGACCCGGAAATTTTTGACCAAATTTAAACTTTATTCTTATATGATTTCGACATGATAAGCAAAGTCTATTTAATTGAATCTCAAAATCTTTGAACTGTTTACATGGATACACTTAAACCTTTGACTACTTCTGACGATTCACGAACAATTGTTTGTAAATAAGTATGTATATATATATATATATATATATATATATATATATATATACATATATATATACACATATATATATACACATATATATATATATGCAAATATAATTATAAGTATATATATTAATAAAATACAATTTAAACATTTGAATTGAAATATATATAAATGGTATAGATATTATATGTTGACACTTATAATATTTAATTCTATGATGAAATAACATAATACTTGATATATATATATATATATATATATATATATATATATATATATATATATATATAACATTTACATTTTCATATATACATATATAATATATTTAATATTCAAACACATATTACATAATGATGTATATTTATAGTAAATGTTAAAATAGTTAATATATGTTAAAATGTAATATATATGATATAATTATAATGATACTATATTAACTGTAATTAAAAGTTTAAAGTATAGTTATTATAATAATATTATTATTTCTTTTATTATCACTATTAATATTAATATCAATATCAGTATTATTAATATTATTATTTTAACATAAAAATGGAAACATGTAACTTATTATATCTTTATTAATACTAGTATTATTACTTGATATTATTATTTTATCATAAAAAGAATCATTATTTTAGCTATCATTAATATTATTATTATAAAAATAATACAAATTATTATTATTATTATTATTATTATTATTATTATTATTATTATTATTATTATTATTATTATTATTAATATCAATAATATTATTGTTATTATCAACTTCACTAAAATTATTATTATTGTGGCTTAATATTATTATTACTCTTATCATTATTATTATTATCATTAATATTATTACTATTATATGTATTTAGATTATTGTTAAAATAATAATAATTAATAATTAATAATAATAACTAGATAAATCATATGTACAAATTAGGATCCAATTCAGCTTTAGATCTCTTTCCAACTGTAACTAATTGGTACGAACGATTACATTTTTTCCATAACCAAACAAATTCAGTTGTATGTCTCGATCTTTTTTATTTTTTTATTTTTTTTATTTTTTCGTTTATCCTTTTCTGGATTGAAAACTGTCGACTACTATAACGACCCTCATTTTTCCATTCTATATTTTTCCAATATTAAATGCTCAAAAAATATAATTAAAACTTAATGATTAAACTTTAATCAACAATTGTTAAGTGTTAAGAGTTATAAAACATATTAATTAACTTTATGCAATAATTGACAAGTTAATAAAAGATGAAAATAATAAACTGTTAGTCGACACTCACTGCTAATTAAAATTTATGCATTTATGTAATATTTTAACTAATAACCTATAAGTAATAAATAAAAAGTGACATTTATATAAATAATAGAACAATTGGAAACTAAATAAAAAATATATATATAATACTTATCATGTAGTAAATGTAAAAAAAAAAAATAATAATAATAATAATAATAATAATAATAATAATAATAATAATAATAATAATAATAATAATAATGAGACTAAAGAATCTTAAACAATTACATCCTTATGTTGACTAAAAAATAAAATAATATATATATATATATATATATATATATATATATATATATATATATATATATATATATATATATATATATATAAACTAGTACCACCTATTGTTGACTAAAATTATAAAATAAAATAAAATCATTAATTAGAACATCCTTATGTTGACTAACACTCTAATACTTGCACTATATAAACACCCCTAGACTCCTAGTTTCTCATTCACAAATCACACCAAAATCCTCTCTCAAAAACAATCTCTCCCTCTCCCTCTCTTGCGGTATTCGGATCTTCAAGCTTGTTCTTCGTGTTCATCAAGATTTTCAAGCGTGTTCTTCATTATTTGGGTTATTTGATCTTCATCACCAAGTTTTCTTCTTTGTTAATCTTCATCATCATTAACAAGGTATGATCCAAAATCTTAAAATTTTTAAATCTTTCTTTCAATTCATGTTTATATTCATAATCATATTCGTGCATGATCTTAACATTCATATTATTTAGATCCTCAAAACCATAAACCCTAATCATTAAAATACTACTTTAATTAACTAACCCTAATTAATGAAACCCTAATACTACTATACTATTAATTAACATGTATACACTATTACTATTACTAACACCTATAACCTACTACTTATATTATAACACATAAAAACATTTTGGGATATGTATTAGAGATGTATAGATCTTCAAACTTTCTTGACGAATGGTTTCTATGAAACTCTTGGCAGAAGGATTTGGATTTCCGATTTAAAGGATCCTATAGCTCAAGCCCCTAGACCTGAAATGGTCATTCGAAGAGAAAGGGGTGATTGGAAGCTTATCTAATACGGCAAGTATCCTAAAATGAAAAACACTCTTAAAGTAGAAACTTTCTAGTTATAGAAACTTACTAAGATAAGAAATCTACTAAAAGTGGAAACTTTCTAAAAATAGAAACTTACTAGGAAAGAAAACTTAGTAAAACGAACTATACTTAAACACTATCATACTTAAACATCTACTTAAACTTGGGCAAAAACACTTACTACTCTTAAATGTCAATAGGTTGACTTTTCTGCTCACTCATCCAACTTTCTATTCCGAGGAATAACTCTCTCTCTCTCTCTCTACTAACTAAGGTGAATTCATAGCCCCACTTTACTTTGTACACAACTTATTTACTTTACGGGGTGAGACACATGTTTCTTTTAATATTTACAATTTAGACACAAGTACCAACTGCTAAACTATGCTATACCCAGCTATGTCCGACTAAGTCCCTACAGTGATATTTTTAATTACGCGTTGATTGCATGCTTAATTATTGGGGGTAGGCCTATCGGGAGTAACGTCCCCGATACATTTGACTAAGTCATTGTATTACTTAATAATGAAATTAAACCGACAAGTATAAACTACAACTTGTCTTTGGGGCAAACTTGAACGTTTAGTCTAAATATCACGCACTGGCATAACTTTTTTATCCTGCGGGAGATCAACTTTACAAACTAAATCTTGTGGTCTAAAACAACGGTCAAACTTATTTGTTAAACATATGAACTTCACTCAACCTTTTTGGTTGACACTTTAGCATGTTTTGTCTCAGGTGCTGATTGATTCAAGCTTTCTTACTTACTACTTATGTGATGCTACTTGGACATAGGATCAAGAGATATCGCATTATTTACTTTTGCATTTGAACATTTACATTATTGTTACTTCCATCATTGTAACGACATTTCATTTTCCGCTGCGTACTCTCAATAAAGTTAATTTTATCATTTAGTATTGTTCTCGTATATTATAATATGTTGGTTTATTTGATATTAAGTCACATTTTGCCCAGGCCCTAACTGGGGGTGTGATAGATTGGTATCAGAGCATAACCAGGCTGTTATAGAGAACCAGGATTGCATTTTTATGTGTGCCTTACTTGTTAGCTAGGGTGCCTTAGCAATCTAGGAAACTATAACCTTTCCTGCCTTAGACTTAAAGCACTTAGGATTGCCCTATAATCTTAACACTTATGCTTTACTAAACTTGACTTAAAGATTCTAATCAAAGTCTCTTTCCTAATGATAGGATGTCAAGCTCAAGTATTAACAAGCCCAACAAGGCAACTCACAACCCTACCACCGAAGTAGGTGTTGGACACTCTTCAACTTCGAAACCTGTTCGAAGTCCTTTCTACAGTCCTGCCTCACCGTCACCAAACTATAGCCCAAATATTATTCCTAATGGGTCTCCTCAATACTACCCAACTCCGAGAATCGAAGATAAAGGAAAATGTCATGAAGAGGTTGGTCCGTCAAGAAAGAGAGCCCGATCTCCTTTTTATGATGGTGCTAAGTATGAAATCATGACTTCTACGAAATGATACCGAGAGGAACATTGGAGGTTTGCTTCGCCACGTGGCAAGAGTGGAGGTTAAAATGGAGAAACTTATGGAAGAAAACGTCAAGCTAAGAAAAGAGTTAATGATGCTAAGGTTTGAAGAAGAACGCACACCCATTGGGGGAAGCAATCCCTTACTTACCTCAAGGAGGATATTGACGTCCGAATGAAAATGGAGAGAAGTCGAGTCGACAAACAGCTTGCTTTAAGAGAGTACGACACCAATACCGTTAACAGTCATGTTACCAACCTTTACGACAATCTCGAGTACCTCAACGAAAAGCAAAAAGAAAAGAACGAGCGATATGAGAAGTTTATGAAAGAGTCTCTCGACTCTCAAACCGAAAGGCCAGAGAAACTTGTGAAGGATAACATGGAAAAAGTGATAAAGCAGTTTGAGGAGGAGAAGAAGAAATATGAAGACTACTTCAATCTTAATATTTCCTAGTTATTTTTCCATTTTCCATCGATGTAAAGGCTATGCCTTAAACTATTTCCTTTTTTCATTCTCGTGTAATAAAGGATTATTTAATGCCTCGTTTCTAATAATATCGAGTGTTTCATTTATATCATGTGATATCAATACTTTATTCATACTTGAAATTGCTCAAACCTATAACTTGTCAACTTATCAAACTTATGTTCACTTCTATGTAGTGACATCATGGGTCGTCCAGCTGCACCTACTGTTAATAACATAGTGTTGACCACTGAGCAATTCCAACAGTTACTCACTGCCGCACAAGGCAACTCTCAAGCTAATAATGTTAATTCTCAACTTAAACCTTGTTCATACAAGGACTTTACAAACTGTCACCCTCCCGCATTCAAGGGAAATGAAGAAGCTGTCGAACTAGTTCGTTGGTTCGAGAAGATGGATTCCATTTTTCGTATTTGCAACTGTGGTGATGACGATCGAGTAAAGTATGCCACTAGCTCATTAGGTGGTAATGCTTTAACTTGGTGGTCTGCTCATGCCAAGTCCTTAGGGATTGACAATGCTAATGCAATTCCATAGGACGAACTAAAAAGCATGATGATTAATAAATTCTGCCCTCTAAATCAAGTTCAGAAACTTGAAGCTGAGTTCTGGGAGCTCAAGGTGAAGGGTACTGATATTGAAAACTACACCAACCGTTTTCTTGAGCTTACTACTTTGTGTCCCGAGATGTTTCCTACTGAAGCTAGAAGGATTGAAAGATATATTGAAGGTCTCCCCGAGGATGTTCAGGGTAATGTTATTGCTGCCGAGAAGGTTACTCTTGATGTTGTGATTCTCATGGCACATAATCTGATGTTGGCCAAGAGAAGAAGAGCGTCGGCTAGTAAGCAGATTGATACTAAGAGTAATGAAGGTAAAAGGAAGTTTAAGCCGTCTCAAGGTTCAACTCAGAATGTTAGTAAGAAGTCTACGGATAGTACAAGGTCGAATTATAAGGGTACCTATCCTTTCTGTGTTTGTTGTGAGAGGCTTCACCCGGGGAAGTGTACTACCACTTGTTTGTTGTGTAAGAAAGTGGGACACGTAGCTAAGATGTGTAAGACTTCTCCAAAGGATAAAGCTATTGTTCCTGCCAAAGCTCCTCCTACTTGTTATACTTGTGGGGAAAAGGGACACATTAGTCCAAATTGCCCTAAGAAGAGAGATAATCCCGCTACTGAAGCCAATACTACTGCTGCAAAGGGTCGTGCATTTGTTATTACTGCTGCTGAAGCCCAAGATGAAGATGAGGTCATCACAGGTACGTATCTTGTCAATAATTGTTACGCAACTATTTTATTCGATACTGGTGCCGACCGAAGTTACGTGTCTAATGAATTTTGTACCCTATTTACTGAAAAGCCTCAACTCTTAGAAACTAAACGATTAGTAGAAGTAGCCAATTGAAAGATCATGAAAGTCGATAAAATCTATAAAAACTACAACCTAATCTTAGCCAACAAAGAATTTAAGATAGACCTTTTGCCGGTCGAGCTAGGAAGTTTCGATGTCATAGTTGGAATGGATTGGTTACGTCCATTAAGAGCTGCAATCATGTGTTATGATAAAATCGTTCATGTTCCATTGGGAAATGGAGAGACTCTTATTATCCAAGGTGAAAAGAGTGGTTCAAATCTCAACATTATCTCCTGTATTAAGACCCGCAAATATCTTATGAAAGGTTATCCAGCTATTCTAGCCCACGTTAAGATGATTGAATCGAAAGAGAAGTGTATTGAAGATGTACCAGTGGTTAAAGATTTTCCCGATGTGTTTCCCAAAGATCTTCCTGGTCTTCCACCTCCTCGACAAGTTAAATTCCAAATTGATTTAGCTCCTGGTGCTGCTCCTGTTGCTAAAGCACCATACCGTTTAGCACCTTCCAAAATGAAGGAACTTTCCAATCAGCTCCAAGAACTATTGGATAAAGGTTTCATTCGTCCAAGCATGGGGAGCTCCTATTTTGTTTGTTAAAAAGAAGGATGGTACGTTAAGGATGTGTATTGATTACCGTGAACTTAACAAGCTTACTATCAAGAACCATTATCCGTTGCCACGTATTGATGATCTATTTGACCAACTTCAAGGGTCAAGTGTTTATTCAAAGATTGATTTAAGGTCCGGTTATCACCAACTTAAAGTCAAGGAATTTGATATTCCTAAGACTGCTTTTCGCACTCGTTATGGGCACTATGAATTCCGTGTCATGCCTTTTGGTTTAACTAATGCTTCTACCGTGTTCATGGATCTCATAAATCGTGTTTGTAAATCGTATCTTGACAAATTTATCATCGTGTTCATTGACGACATCTTGATCTATTCGAAGAGTGAGAAAGAGCATGAGCAACATTTGCGCATGATTCTTGAACTCTTACGAAAGGAACAACTTTATGCTAAATTTTCTAAGTGCGAGTTTTGGCTCAAAACCGTACAATTTCTTGGACATGTTGTTGATAGAAACGGAATACATGTCGATCCAGCTAAGATTTCTGCTATTCAGAACTGGGAGATACCAAAGACTGCGAAGCATATTCGTCAATTTTTGGGACTTGCCAGTTACTATCGAAGGTTCATAAAAGATTTTTCTCTCATTGCTAAACCTCTTACAAAGCTGACTCAAAAAGGGAAGAAATTTGAGTGGTCCGAAGAACAGGAATCTGCTTTCAAGATTCTGAAGGAGAAGTTGACCACAACCCCGATTCTATCTTTACCTATAGGTACTGATGACTTCATTGTTTACTGCGATGCCTTAAAGCAAGGCTTTAGTTGTGTTTTAATGCAACGAGAAAAGGTTATTGCCTATGCATCTAGACAGTTGAAGAAACACGAGGAGAACTATACCAACCACGACCTTGAGTTAGGTGCCGTGGTATTTGCATTGAAGATATGGAGACATTATCTATATGGTACTCACTTTACGGTGTACACTGACCATAAAAGTCTTCGACACATCTTTGATAAAAAATAGCTGAATATGAGGCAAAGCCGATGGCTCGAGTTACTGAACGATTATCACTGTGAGCTAAAATATCATCCCGGCAAGGCAAATGTAGTTGCCGATGCTCTTAGTCGAAAAGATGATGTTAAACGCATTCGTGCTCTAAATCTGAAAATCAAATTGAATCTTATATCACGAATCTGTGAATCTCAATTGGAAGCTATTAAACCGACACTTATCGAAGGTGAAGGACCTATAGGTTTTGAGAACCAACTTCAAGTGAAAGCTAATGGTACACGGTACTTTGGCAATAGAATTTGGGTTTCTCGCTTAGGAAATCTCCGCTAACTAGTCTTGGATGAACCACATAAGACTAGGTACTCTATTCATCCCGGTTCCAGTAAGATGTATCATGATGTGAAGCAATTCTACTGGTGGCCTAATATGAAAGCCGACATTGCTACTTATGTTAGCAAGTGTCTTGCTTGTTTGAAAGTCAAGGCCGAACATCAAAAGCCTTCTGGTCTGTTGACACAACCTGGTATTCCGCAGTGGAAGTGGGAGTGCATCACTATGGACTTCGTTACTAAGTTACCTAAGACTTCGAACGGTAACGATACTATTTGGGTCGTAGTTGATCGTCTTACTAAATCTGCACATACCGATCAAGGAAACCGACAAGATGGAGAAATTATCACAGCTTTATATTAAAGAAATTGTCTCACGTCATGGAGTTCCTATCTCGATTATTTCTGATCGCGACAGTCGATTCGTTTCAAGATTCTGGAAAACTTTACTATCTGCTCTTGGAACTCAACTTGACATGAGTACAGCCTATCATCCGCAAACTAATGGTCAGAGTGAACGAACTATCCAAACCATGGAGGATATGCTACGTGCTTGTGCAGTCGATTTCGGCAAAGGTTGGAATAGACATCTACCTTTGGTCGAATTTTCTTACAACAACAGTTATCACTCCAGCATTAAAGCTGCACCTTTTGAAGCTTTATATGGACGGAAATGTAGATCCCCTTTGTGTCGGGACGAACTCGAGGACAGACATTTAACTGGTCCCAAAATCATTCATGAAACTACCGAAAAGATCGCTCAGATTAAGCAACGATTAGAAACTGCCCGTAGCCGATAAAAGAGCTATGCTGATAAGAAACGAAAGGATATAGAATACCAAATTGGAGATAAAGTCATGTTGAAAGTATCCCCTTGGAAAGGTGTTATCCGTTTCGGTAAACGAAGCAAACCCAGTCCACGATATGTTGGACCTTTCAAGATCACTCAAAGAGTCGGTCCCGTGGCGTACCGATTAGAACTACCAACTGAACTTAGCCAAGTACATGATGTGTTTCATGTCTCGAATCTTAAAAGGTGTCTTGCTGATGACACACTTTTTATTCCTTTGGATGATATCCGCATTGATGAACAAATGCACTTCTTTGAAGAACCTATAGAAATCATGGAAGGAGAGGTCAAACAAACGCGTAAAAGCAACATACCTATCATTAAAGTCCGTTGGAATTCACGTAGAGGCCCCGAATATACCTGGGAACGCAAAGACTAAATGATACGGAAATATCCCCCTCTCTTCTCAACTGCTGATGCAAACGAGAAATCTACTTAAAACTTCGGGACGACGTTTCTAATAACGGGGAGGTACTATAACGACCCTCATTTTTCCATTCTATATTTTTCCAATATTAAATGCCCAAACAATATAATTAAAAATTAATGATTAAACTTTAATCAACAAGTGTTAAGTGTTAAGAGTTATAAAACATATTAATTAACTTTGTGCAATAATTGACAAGTTAATAAAAGATGAAAATAATAAACTGTTAGTCGACACTCACTGCTAATTAAAATTTATGCATTTATGTAATATTATAACTAATAACCTATAAGTAATAAATAAAAAGTTACATTTATATAAATAATAGAACAATTGGGAACTAAATAAAAAAATATATAATACTTATCATGTAGTAAATGTAAAAATAATAATAATATAATAATAATAATAATAATAATAATAATAATAATAATAATAATAATAATAATAATAATAATAATAATAATAATGAGACTAAAGAATCTTAAACAATTACATCCTTATGTTGACTAAAAAATAAAATAATATATATATATATATATATATATATATATATATATATATATATATATATATATATATATATATATATATATATATATATATATATATATATATATAACTAGTACCACCTATTGTTGAATAAAAATTATAAAATAAAATCATTAATTAGAACATCCTTATGTTGACTAACACTCTAATACTTGCACTATATAAACACCCCTAGACTCCTAGTTTCTCATTCACAAATCACACCAAAATCCTCTCTCAAAAACAATCTCTCCCTCTCCCTCTCTTGTGGTATTCGGATCTTCAAGCTTGTTCTTCGTGTTCATCAAGATTTTCAAGCGTGTTCTTCATTATTTGGGTTATTTAATCTTCATCACCAACTTTTCTTCTTGTTTCTTGTTAATCTTCATCATCATTAATAAGGTATGATCCAAAATCTTAAAACTTTTAAATCTTTCTTTCAATTCATGTTTATATTCATAATCATATTCGTGCATGATCTTAACATTCATATTATTTAGATCCTCAAAACCCTAAACCCTAATCATTAAAATACTACTTTAATTAACTAACCCTAATTAATGAAACCCTAATACTACTTATACTATTAATTAACATGTATACACTATTACTATTACTAACACCTATAACCTACTACTTATATTATAACACATAAAAACATTTTGGGATATGTATTAGAGATGTATAGATCTTCGAACTTTCTTGACGAATGGTTTCTATGAAACTCTGGGCAGAAGGGTTTGGATTTTTGATTTAAAGGATCCTATAGCTCAAGCCCCTAGACCTGAAATGGCCATTCGAAGGGAAAGGGGTGATTGGAAGCTTATCTAATACGGCAAGTATCCTAAAATGGAAAACACTCTTAAAGTAGAAACTTTCTAGTTATAGAAACTTACTAAGATAAGAAATCTACTAAAAGTGGAAACTTTCTAAAAATAGAAACTTACTAGGAAAGGAAACTTAGTAAAACGAATTATACTTACAACACTATCATACTTAAACATCTACTTAAACTTGGGCAAAAACACTTACTACTCTTAGATGTCAATAGGTTGACTTTTCTGCTCACTCATCCAACTTTCTATTCCGAGGAATAACTCTCTCTCTCTACTTACTAAGGTGAATTCATAGCCCCACTTAACTTTGTGCACGACTTATTTACTTTACGGGGTGAGACACATGCTGCTTTTAATATTTACAATTTAGACACAAGTACCAACTGCTAAACTATGCTATACCCGGCTATGTCCGACTAAGTCCCTACAGTGATATTTTTAATTGCTCGTTGATTGCATGCTTAATTATTGGGGGTAGGCCTATCGGGAGTAACGTCCCCGATACATTTGACTAAGTCATTGTATTACTTAATAATGAAATTAAACCGACAAGTATAAACTACAACTTGTCTTTGTGGAAAACTTGAACGTTTAGTCTAAATATCATGCACTGGCATAACTTTTTGATCCTGCGGGAGATCAACTTTACAAACTAAATCTTGTGGTCTAAAACAACGGTCAAACTTATTTGTTAAACCTATGAACTTCACTCAACCTTTTTGGTTGACACTTTAGCATGTTTTGTCTCAGGTGCTGATTGATTCAAGCTTTCTTACTTACTACTTATGTGATGCTACTTGGACATAGGATCAAGAGATATCGCATTATTTACTTTTGCATTTGAACATTTACATTATTGTTACTTCTATCATTGTAACGACATTTCATTTTCCGCTGCGTACTCTCAATAAAGTTTATTTTATCATTTAGTATTGTTCTCGTATATTATAATATGTTGGTTTATTTGATATTAAGTTACATTTTGCTCAGGCCCTAACTGGGGGTGTGATAACTACCACATGATTTAAACCAATGGAATCGCATTTGGATATTAACACATTAATCAACATCACATCCTCACAACTAATTATCATTTATAACAGTCTTTTAGGCTAATTTAATTAAAATAAAAATGAAGAACATCGTATTTGCTCTGTTCTTACTTCAATTATTAAAAACCTCGATTTCAAATGAAAATTCAAAATGTATAAATGCAGTTATATTAGAAAACCTTCGTTTAAACTACCTGCAAATTCTCAAGGTCCAATTTTATCTAACGATTTCGAATTTTTTGAGTCAAAGGTTTTGAGTAAAAAGTCAACCGAGCATTCTAAGATCAAATTGAAGTTTTAAAAGTTGTTTCAGTTGAAATTGAGAGTTCATAAGGTTTCTAGCTGAGTTTTTAAACCTTTTTCATGTTTTAATCTTTCTCTAAAACATACTAAATCTTCGGAATGGAATTTGAGTTACAACGCGTTCTAAATTTTCTGTTACAGCGATTTTCATAATATTTTTGTGGTTTTAATTAATTCAGTACATCTCAACATGTTTCTGTGTCCCAAAATGAAATAGATAAAATGTTATTAAGTTGATTTTGAACTGTGGTCGATTTTGAAGAAGATGAAGAAGTGGAACCAGTTTAAAATAGTTATAATATTATTCGGAGGGTTAAATTCCAGGAAAGCATAATTGGAGCCATGGTTTAGAGGGTGTTTGAGTATTCGAGAGGTCGCGGGTTCGAGTCCCATCTGGGGCAATTTTTTTTAGAGAAGGGTATACACTTTATTTTTATTTCAATTATTTTTATTATTATTATTATTATTATTATTATTATTATTATTATTATTATTATCATTATTATTATATTATTGTGATTATATTTATTATTATTGTTGTTGTTAATATTATTATTGTTATTATTAGTTATTATTAATATTAATACTACTAGTATTATAATTATTAAAAGTATTATAATATGTATTGTTAACATAGTTATAAGCATTATAACTATTATTATCATTATTATTATTATTATTATTATTATTATTATTATTATTATTATTATTATTATTATTATTAAATATTGTTATTGTTAATATTATGTTAATATTAATAGTATGACTATTATCCTTATCATTTTTAGTTATTATTAAGTAGTACCATTAAGTATTATTAGTATTATTAGTATTATTTTCATAAATATTAGTATCTGTATCACTTTATAAATATTAGTATTATTATTATTATTATTATTATTATTATTATTATTATTATTAACATAAGTGTTATTAATATGATTATCATCTTGTTATCACTAAAACTAGATTATTATTAGTATATCATTTTCACTACTAGTATCGTTATTATTATTATTACTATTAATATTACCATAATTATTATTATTATCTGTATTGTTATATTTAATACTATCATTACCATCAAATATGAATTTTATTATTATTATTAATACTATTTTACCAGATAAGTATGTTGTATATAAAAATATACCTAGAAGTAATATTACATATATGTATGTATTAGACATATTAACAGTTTTTATATAAATATTTATATATAGCAAATTAGGTAGTTTTAATATAATACTAATCAAACATATATATTAATATGACTATATAAATACTAATCAAATTAAATAAGTACATAAACTATATATATATATATATATATATATATATATATATATATATATATATATATATATATATATATATATATATATATATATAAAATAATGAAAAGAATGTAATGTTTGTAAAATGTATCATATAGAGGCCAAGTACCTCGCGATGTAACCAAATGTAAGGTATTCGTCCGGATGGATTAGGACAGGTCCTTTCATTCGCGAGGTCGCGGGTTCGAGTCCCGTCGGGGACAATTTTTTTTAGAGAAGGGTATACACTTTATTTTTATTTCAATTATTATTATTATTATTATTATTATTATTATTATTATTATTATTGTGATTATATTTATTATTATTATTGTTGTTAATATTATTATTGTTATTATTAGTTATTATTAATACTACTAGTATTATAATTATTAAAAGTATTATAATATGTATTGTTAACATAGTTATAAGCATTATAACTATTATTATTATTATTATTATTATTATTATTATTATTATTATTATTATTATTAAATATTGTTATTGTTAATATTATGTTAATATTAATAGTATGACTATTATCCTTATCATTTTTAGTTATTATTAAGTAGTACCATTAAGTATTATTAGTATTATTAGTATTATTTTCATAAATATTAGTATCTGTATCACTTTATAAATATTAGTAGTATTATTATTATTATAATTATTAACATAAGTGTTATTAATATGATTATCATCTTGTTATCACTAAAACTAGATTATTATTAGTATATCATTTTCACTACTAGTATCGTTATTATTATTATTACTATTAATATTACCATAATTATTATTATTATCTGTATTGTTATATTTAATACTATCATTACCATCAAATATGAATTTTATTATTATTATTAATACTATTTTACCAGATAAGTATGTTGTATATAAAAATATACCTAGAAGTAATATTACATATATGTATGTATTAGACATATTAACAGTTTTTATATAAATATTTATATATAGCAAATTAGGTAGTTTTAATATAATACTAATCAAACATATATATTAATATGACTATATAAATACTAATCAAATTAAATAAGTACACAAACTATATATATATATATATATATATATATATATATATATATATATATATATATATATATATATATATATAAAATAATGAAAAGAATGCAATGTTTGTAAAATGTATCATATAGAGGTCAAATACCTCGCGATGTAATCATATGTTATTTTATTCGTCCTTATGGATTAGGACGATTCATTTCATGTGGTATCAGAGCGGTGGTCTTAGCGAACCAGGTCTTGCATTAGTGTGTCTAACTGATAGCTGTTTAGATTCATTAGTGGGTCTGGACTTCGACCGTGTCTGCATGTCAAAAGTTTTGCTTATCATTTTGTGTCAAAAATCACCTGCTTATCATTCTTAGTCTAGACACATCTTACTGCATTAATTGCATGAATAGTGTATAGACAAATTCATATCTTAGCATATCTACTAATCCATATCTTAGCGTATCTATTACTGTAGACTTTATCTGACACGTCTCCTTAATTCCCTCCGTAATTTACGAGATCTTCTATCCACTTTATGAACTCGTCATGATTATATTCTATCCACAATTCTAAACCTTATTCATCCGCTCGTTCCGACCGACAATCATCCCGGAATAATGGAAGAAGTCAACGAACTTCGCCGAATAATCAATCTGGAAAACGTGGTGCAAAACCTATCAGCTTCAGCAACAGTACCGGTAACACCAGTACCATCAACACAACATCTGCAGCACAAACCTCAACATCTCATTCTGTACCTTGAGTATAATCATCATTCTACATGACGTTCTACATCATTTATCTTCGTTCGACATGGCGATTTTGTAATCTCTAATGTTTTTGAGATTAATATTCTGTTCTAACGGTAAATCAAAAGAGTTTAACATCATATTAACTCATTAAATCCATGATTACATCTGAAAAAATATACATGTATATATGTTTTCATAAGGATTGTAATTAAAATTTTTTTTGTACAAACTGTTAATGGTGAAAATATTTTAACGGGTAGGTAATACCCGAGGAATATTTAGATTTTACATTAATAAGTTACACTGTACATTCTTCGAATATGATTCAACAGTCGTTTACTATCCTGCATACATCCACAGATATACGTATCCGTTCACCGCAGAATAACCATTCTCATTCAATTTCGTATTTGGATTTTGACCTATCAGAATTCAACAAGTGGCATAATGAAGAAAACATTTGACAAAATAAAATTTGTTAGAAACAAACAAATTAACTATGAGAAATTCTGTTAAGAATCCACGCTAACTGCTCCTAGCTAACTGATTACATTTTATTTATCACAATTTATTTATCGCAATTTATATTCTCGCAATTTTATTTATCGTCATTTAATTTCTGTTATTTATTTTACGTACTTTAAATATCGGGACACGTATACAAGGTTTTGACATATCATATCGACGCATCTATATATATTATTTGGAATAACCATATACACTCTATATACGGTAATGATCGATTTAGCTATACAGGGTTGAGGTTAATTCTACAATAATATATATATACTTTGAGTTGTGATCGAGTCTGAGACATGTATACAATGAGTCATGATACATATTAATTAATTTGAATATTATATATTAAAAAATATATGAATTATTGAATTGCTAACTGTGGACTACAAACTGTGGACTACCGACATTGGACAATTAAAATGAATTAAAATATTGATTATAACATATGAAACTAAACAATTCTTCAAGTTTGCCACTTAATTTCATCTTAAACCTCATTTGTATCTTGACGATTGCAATCTGCGTTCAAACCTTTTATGATTCTTGAAAACACCTCAATCGAGAGGAGGAACCAACCGCACTTCATCTATGGAAGAAAAGATGGATATATATATAGTTTGCACCTGAAAACACTCAGAACCTGAGTAAACGTTTAACACGTATCTGTGCTAGCTCCTTTGGCGTTGTTACTACCGAAAATAACCTTGCAATCCCTTTCCAAAGTAGCCAATTTTGTCACAGCTCCAGCAAGTCAACTCCGACTTTCATTCGAATAAGCCTTATTATAACCTTGTTATATAAGTTTACCTTTCGTTATCGTTGTCAAGAAACCATTTATTTTCCACCACATTAGTATTAAAACTTACCAGCAACTTCCTTGATCTCTGACGTTCCGAAAAACCATTATAATTGTTCATAAAAACCCTATCATCTTATAACGAGAATTACCATACCAATTACCAGAAAATCAACAAGAAGTACTTTGAAAAACTCGCAGCATGTCTACATCAACAGATATACATATAACATTCATCTCTTAGAATTATGATCTTCCATCCTGAAACTATGAGAAGCACCCGGTCTACGAATCAATACTTCAAATTCTGAAAAAGCTGAATACAGCAGCAAAAACTGTAAACGACCTTAACAGTCGAAAGTGATGATAAAGAATAGTATGTTGGCAAAACTCATAAAAGTTGGAACTGGAAAACGGATTGAGCAAATTATGAAGGAAGCCGTGGATAAATCACAAAGACTAAACCTGCCTTCAAATAATCTAAATGATTCAGTATCTGCTGAAGTCATTAACGAATACCTTGCTCCTGACTCTAAACCTTACGAACAAATCTTCTTCATCATCCTTTAATATTAGAAATTCCAAGATAACATCTTATCTTTCATTATAAATATCCTTGATATTTCTGAAGATATTTTCATAACTATTCTTATCTGAAATCATTTATCTCTCCGCGTTATCTATGTTACATCATAAAAGAAACTGTTTTAGTTTCTAAATTCTGAAAAATTCGAACTTTAAAAATGAATGTTTTTGAAGTAGTGTTGGGGACTGAAGCATGAGTTAGTATAATATAATGACACTTGATCAACGTGATTATATTACAGTAAGTCGTGTTGAGTTTATAATGGAACTTGATGATTCACAGATCATAACATCTTCATGTGCAATGTTACGCGACTGTTACATTCTATCTAATCTCTAAACAAAATCAAGAATATATTTTCTTGATAATTCTATTTTTTCCAGTGACTTCTGATAATTTGGCAAATCTTTTGAAAATATGAATTGAAGTATAAAAGATGAGAGTTGTGGAAATAATGGGACATAAGAAGTTCATTTATAGTGAAATATCTGACAGAGCACTCGAAGCAAATTATAGCATTTAATCAAAGAATATTCTAATTTCCTTAATTACCGAAGAACCAAATCTTAATACGAAGATTTTCTCTAAATCTCTTAAATTCCGGAAATCAACCGTGGCTACGTCACCGGTTAAGACGAACTTGCATTTACTCATTTCATTCTTTTGTGATAGCTTCACTCGTACTCTTCGAGTAATAAAATTATCATATCCATATTACTCAACAGTAATAAAACTCTATTTATCAGCTCATATTCGTCATGAAAACATACTTATTGTCAGCCATGACCATTCCAATCAAATTTCGGGACGAAATTTCTTTAGCGGGTAGGTACTGTGATGACCCGGAAATTTTTGACCAAATTTAAACTTTATTCTTATATGATTTCAAAATGATAAGCAAAGTTTATTTAATTGAAACTCAAAATCTTTGAACTGTTTACATGGATACACTTAAACCTTTGACTACTTCTGACGATTCACGAACAATTGTTTGTAAATAAATATATATATATATATATGTATATATATATATATACATATATATATACACATATATATATCCAAATATAATTATAAGTATATATTAATAAAATACAATTTAATCATTTGAATTGAAATATATATAAATGGTATAGATATTATATGTTGACACATATAATATTTAATTCTATGATGAAATAACATAATACTTGATATATATATATATATATATATATATATATATATATATATATATATATATATATATATATATATATATATATATTTATATATATATATAAAAATTTACATTTTCATATATACATATATAATATAATTAATATTCAAACACATATTACATAATGATGTATATTTATAGTAAATGTTAAAATAGTTAATATATGTTAAAATGTAATATATATGATATAATTATAATGATACTATATTAACTGTAATTAAAAGTTTAAAGTATAGTTGTTATAATAATATTATTATTTCTTTTATTATCTCTATTAATATTAATATCAATATCAGTATTATTAACATTATTATTTTAACATAAAAATAGAAACATGTAACTTATTATATCTTTATTAATACTAGTATTATTACTTGATATTATTATTTAATCATAAAAAGAATCATTATTTTAGCTATCATTAATATTATTATTATAAAAATAATACAAATTATTATTATTATTATTATTATTATTATTATTATTATTATTATTATTATTATTATTATTATTATCAATAATATTATTTTTATTATCAACTTCACTAAAATTATTATTATTGTGGCTTAATATTATTATTACTCTTATCATTATTATTATTATTATTAATATTATTACTATTATATGTATTTAGATTATTGTTAAAATAATAATAATTATTAATTAATAATAATAACTAGATAAATCATATGTACAAATTAGGATCCAATTCAGCTTTAGATCTCTTTCCAACTGTAACTAATTGGTACGAACGATTACATTTTTTCCATAACCAAAAAAATTCAGTTGTGTGACGCCCCGTACTAAATCATCATGTACGGACCATCATCAACAGGATCATTACAAGGTTAAGTACTATATGCTTTTTCAAAACAGAGTTGCAATCATTAATAAAAGTGACGTCATAACAAACGTCGAATGTTTTACAAACCAAAAGTATGCTTCACTAAGTAGAAGCGTTAAATAAGTGTACATGACCATAAAGGTCGTTACGTAACATAAGTTCAAAAGTAATTAAGTTTGAATGCAAGATAAATAGTCATGCGATAACAACTCTAAGCAGCGGGTTCTACAGCACGACTAGTATGATAGCGGAAGCGACTTCAAGCACCTGAGAAATACACGCTTAAAAAGGTCAACACAAAGGTTGGTGAGCTATAGTTTAAGTATAACAGTAAAGTAAGTAGGCCACGAGATTTCAGTGCTACAACGAGCGTTCAAAAGTATGTAAAAGTATATGCTTAACCGTGGGCACCCGGTAACTAACTTAACGTTTAATGTACCCCCTGAAAGTGCACTTGGCAAGTGCATATAACCTCGAAGTATTAAACACCCGTTAAATGCTAGCGCTACTAGCCCGAGTGGGGATGTCAAACCCTATGGATCCATATCTAAGATTCGCGTTCACGGTTCAAAAACCAATGATTAACCGTTACCGAGCTAAAGGGAATGTTTATGCCGTTGTATAACCCACACATATATAAAGTTTAAGTACTCGTGCGTAGTATGTAAAACATAAAATCCGCATGTATTCTCAGTTCCCAAAATAAGTTAAAGTAAAAAGGGAATGCTATAACTCACAAAGATAGTAGTAGCGGTAAAGTAGTAGTCGAGAAAGGTGTGCAAGTAAATGGTCCGAAGTCCTCAACCTAAGTCAAATATTACTAAGTCAGTAAATCGTCTTAATAGGTTTAAAAGTATGTATTTAAGGTCTTAAGGGTCATCATCATTCATCATCAAACACAAGGCGTAAAGTAAGTTTCGTTTATGAAAGTAGTTTTCAACAAAGTCTGACTTCAGTCAGTCACCACGGCCTCTACCCTTATTGAATTAAGGTGAGACCAGTGGCCATGGCTCCGTCTATGAGTCCCTTAAGTGTGGTAAAATTTACAGAAGCAAACTCGTCTTGGTTTGACCGTGGCGACGGTCTAAGTGCGAGTAGGTCAGAAATTTCTGCACAACTTTAAAGGACATAGTGACGAACGGAGGGCCATAAACTCTAAACCGTAACTCGTATGAAGATGAGTCTTACATGAAAAGTTATCTACTCGAAAAGTTCTATCCAAAAATCAAGATGGGATCAGCCCAGACCTACTGGTCTGGTCCAGAAACAGTAGGTCAGAAACTTTTGGACAGAATGCAGTGGGTTTTCAAGGGTTCCGGTGATCTTGGTGTTGGATGCTCATCATGGTTCTCATCCTTGATGCGTCTAGCTTCAAGTGCACAACTCATGGATGTGTATACATCATCTTAACCAAGATTTGTCCATCATAACCTTAGTGCAAGTCTAAGACATGAATTTGATGAACCAAAGTTACATCAAGTCCTAGATCTACACACACATGAACAATGAAAGTAATTCTAACTAAGTTTTGACACTAGCAACACAAGTGTGAGTCTAAGACATGTAGCTCAACTCACTTAAGAGTTGTATAATGTTTGATGAACCAAGGTTACATGTAAGTTTATGAACAAGTTCATGAACACTAAGAAAGATCACAACCAAGTGTTGGATCCATGATACTTGCACCAAAGTGTAAGCTCTTGTTGGTTTCATGTCCTTGTTCAAATGTGTAGTAAGCAACTAACAATAAGAAATAAAGAAAATGAATGATAAGCCTAAACCAACCATGAAGGTGGTATTCTAGTAACATACAACAAACAAGAACACAAGTAACAATTATAAAGATTATAAACTTTAAATCTTGAAAACAAGTAGAGTAGAACCATAAGTTATGAAAGAACTTAGATCCTTTGTTCTTGACTTCCTTAAACATAATGGAAGTAGCAAGATTACATGAGATACAAACTACTAAGTTTGATCTTTAACAATGACAAGTAACAATTACAACAAACAATCAAGTAATAAGCAAAGATGATGATGATTATTTGAGCTCTAGGCTACGGTTTCAAGAAGGAGAAAAGAAGAAAAAAAGTTTAAACTTACAAAAGAATGAGAGGAAGTTGAGAGAGTTTGAGAGGAGTTTGAATGTGTGTGTGAAATGAATGAGAGAATGCAAGTATCAAGTGATATGTGAAGTGAAAATGGACTCTCCTCTCTCTCCTTGTGGTGGACGGTTTCTAGGTCTAAAGGGGGAGGTCAAGATGCAACTTTCTAGCATGGGAGAAAGGGTGGAAGCTAAGAAGGGTAAAGGAGTTAAAAGACCTTGCATGCTTGAGACAACTTTGTCTCTAAATTAACTTAATTAAACCTTGATTAATCCTAACATAAACTAGTCTTAACAAGTGGGCTAATAAGTCCATAAAAGAGTAGGGTGGGCTTACTTGGCCCAAGTCTAGTAATTAAAAGCCCAAAATTAATTAAAGGTGCAATTTAAATAATTAAAGCTCAAGTAATTAATCACTAACCTTGATTAATTAAAATGATTAATAATAAATAATCATGAATGTAAATAATATTCTAAAAATATTATTCGCGCAGTTTCGTGTGTCGTAGAGACGTTTCGGGCCCTTAAAAGTCAAGTACGGGCATTCATGGCAACATGTAAATGTCATTATATACATTCGTTTAATCACACGTATTAATAATAGTAATTATTAATAAATAAATGTTGGAAAATCCAGGGTCGTTACATTACCCACCTGTTAAAGAAAATTTCGTCCCGAAATTTAAGCTGAAGTAGATGGAGGAGTCGGGAAAATATGAGGATATTTCCGCATCATTTGATCCTCTCGTTCCCAAGTAAACTCAGGTCCTCGTTTGGCATTCCATCGTACTCGTACAATCGGAATCTTGTTGCGTTTCAAAGTTTTGATCTCACGATCCATAATCTCAACAGGTTCCTCCACAAAGTGGAGTTTGTCATCAATAGTAAGTTCTTCCAATGGTATGATGAGTTCGGGTGCAGCAAGACACTTCTTCAAGTTTGACACATGGAAGGTAGGATGAACTGAGCTCAATTGTGCTGGTAGATCCAAACGGTATGCAACTGGTCCAACACGTTCCAAGATCTCGAAAGGACCAATGTATCGTGGGTTCAACTTTCCACGTTTTCCAAAACGGATCACACCTTTCCAAGGTGCAACCTTCAACATTACACGATCACCAACATTAAATTCAAAGTCTTTCCGTTTAAGATCGGCATAGCTCTTTTGGCGATCACGGGCAGTCTTAAGTCTAGCTTGGATCTGAGCAATCTTCTCCGTGGTTTCGTGAACTACCTCGGGTCCAGTGATTTGCTTTTCGCCTACTTCGGCCCAACAAATAGGAGATCGGCACTTACGACCATACAATGCTTCAAAAGGTGCAGCATTAATGCTTGAGTGATAACTGTTGTTGTACGAGAATTCGGCGAGTGGCAAATGCCTTTCCCAGGCCTTTCCAAAATCAATGACACATGCACGCAGCATGTCCTCCAAGGTCTGAATCGTTCGTTCACTTTGCCCGTCAGTCTGAGGATGATAAGCAGTACTCATGTCAAGACGAGTTCCCATGGCTTCTTGCAAAGAACGCCAAAATCTGGAAGCAAAACGGGGATCGCGATCGGAGATGATTGATAAAGGTACACCATGACGAGATACAACCTCTTTGATGTACAGCTGAGCAAGTCTTTCCATTGTATCAGTTTCCTTCATCGCTAGGAAGTGTGCAGATTTGGTGAGGCGGTCAACAATAACCCAAATAGTATCGCATCCGCCCACCGTCTTTGGCAGCTTAGTAATGAAATCCATTGTGATCCTTTCCCACTTCCATTGTGGGATTTCCGGCTGTTGAAGTAACCCAGAAGGTCTCTGATGCTCGGCTTTAACCTTCGAGCAAGTCAAACACTTACCAACATAAGTCGCAACGTCCTTCTTAAGATTCGGCCACCAATACTGTTCTTTAAGGTCGTGGTACATCTTACCTGCACCGGGGTGAATCGAATATCTCGATTTGTGTGCTTCATCAAGTATCAGGCTTCGTAGATCTCCATAGTAAGGTACCCAAATTCTTCCGGCATAACATCGGAGTCCAGACTCTCTAACCTCGAATCGAGATACAAGTATGTTCAAATGCTCGTGAGATATGTTCTCCTCCTTGAGAGCCTCAACTTGGGCTACTCTGATCTGGTTGTTGAGGTTCGAATGGATGGTGATGTTCAGAGCCCTAACACGGAGAGGTGCCGTCCTCTCCTTTCGGCTTAAAGCGTCAGCTACAACATTGGCCTTGCCAGGGTGATAACGGAGTTCACAATCGTAGTCGTTGAGCGTCTCGATCCATCGACGCTGTCTCATATTCAATTGCTTCTGATCGAAGATGTGCTGGAGACTCTTGTGATCGGTGAAGATAGTGCTCTTAGTTCCATACAAATAATGTCTCCACAATTTGAGCGCAAAGACAACGGCTCCAAGTTCAAGATCATGTGTAGTGTAGTTCCACTCGTGAATCTTCAATTGGCGGGAGGCATAGGCAATAACCTTTGATCGTTGCATCAGTACACAACCAAAACCACTCTTCGATGCATCGCAATAAACAACAAAGTCGTCACTGCCTTCAGGAAGTGATAGGATAGGTGCGGAGGTTAACTTCTTCTTCAAAGTTTGGAATGCTGATTCGTGTGCGGGTTCTCAAATGAACTTCTTGCCCTTGTGAGTCAGTGCGGTCAAAGGACGCGCAATCAGAGAAAATCCTTCGATAAACCTTCGATAATAACCGGCGAGACCTAGAAATTGGCGAATATGTGTTGGAGTAGTGGGGGTCTCCCACTTGCTGATGGCTTCAATCTTGGCGGGATCAACTTTGATACCTTGGTCGCTCACAACATGACCCAAAAACTGTACTTCCTTCAACCAAAATTCGCACTTGGAGAATTTGGCGTAAAGTTGCTCTTGTCTTAAGAGTTCAAGCACTAGCCGAAGGTGTTGCTCATGTTCTTCTTCTCTCTTAGAGTAGATGAGGATATCATCTATGAAGACGATAACAAACTTATCCAAGTAAGGCTTGCAGACACGATTCATGAGATCCATGAACACGGCAGGTGCATTTGTCAAACCGAATGGCATCACGAGGAACTCATAATGACCATAACGGGTCCTGAATGCAGTTTTCATCACGTCACTTTCCTTCACCCTCAGCTGGTGATATCCGGATCGCAAATCGATCTTTGAATAAACGCTCGATCCTTGTAGTTGATCAAAAAGATCGTCAATTCGTGGAAGAGGATACCGATTCTTGATAGTCAATTTGTTGAGTTCACGGTAGTCGATACACATGCGGAAGGATCCATCCTTCTTCTTCACAAACAACACAGGTGCGCCCCAAGGCGAGAAGCTTGGTTGGATAAACCCTCGATCTAATAGCTCTTGTAGTTGACTCTGTAATTCTTGCATCTCGGAAGGTGCGAGTCTATAAGGTGCGCGAGCTACAGGTGCAGCTCCTGGCACTAAGTCAATCTGAAACTCTACTGCTCTCTGCGGCGGTAATCCAGGCAATTCCTCTGGGAAGACATCAGAAAATTCGTTCACAATTCGAACGTCGTTCACGTTCTTCACCTCAGTTTCTACCGCTTTCACATGTGCTAGGACAGCAAAGCGTCCCTTCTTCATAATCTTTTGCGCTTTCACGCAACTAATGAGGTTCAACTTCGAGGTACATCTCTCTCCATAGATAACCAGTGGTTCGCCATCTCCTTGTGGTATGCGAAGTGCTTTATCTCCACAGATAACATCGGCCTTTATCTTGCTCAACCAATCCATACCGACGATCACGTCAAAACTTCCCAGTTTGATAGGTATCAAATCAATTTCGAAATCTGCACCAGCTATGTTGATAATAGCTCCACGACTAATATGGTCAACCTTTTCAAGTTTTCCATTGGCGACCTCGACAAGCATACTTTCCTTCAAAGGAACTAACGACCAATCTAACTTATCACAAAAATGTCTACACACATAGCTCCTATCGGCACCAGTATCAAATAGGACAGAAGCTAAAAGATTGTTGATTTTGAATATACCTGTCACCAAGTCGGGGTTGTCGCGAGCGTCCCTTGCATTAACATTGAAGGCTCTAGCACGTGGTGGTCCGCCATCCTTACGCTTGTTTGGGCACTCGTTTCTGAAATGGCCCGTCTTTCCACACTCATAACATTTCCTAGGCCCATTGTTGTTGTGGTTTGGCTTCACGTTCAAAGTAGTAACCTTACAATCCTTACCAACATGCCCAGTCTGTTGGCATTTCTCACAGACAACATTGCAATACCCGGTGTGGTGCTTATAACACCTCTTGCATTGTGGTAAAGTTCCTTTGTAGTTCGGGTTGGAGCTGTTGTTGTTGGGGTTGGTGTTGTTGTTGTTTTGCCTGAACCCTTCATGTCGCTTCGCTGGGTTTTGATCATAGTTCTTACCCCTGTTGTTGTTGTGGTTGTTGTCCCATTTCCTCTTCTCGCCACTACCAGTTTCAAACTTAGCCTTCTCCGGCTCGTCAAGGATGATTTGATTCAAGAGAGTATGCGCCATGCGCATTGCTTCGGGAACGCTTGGTGGCTTGGATGAGGTAACATTAACCTTGATGGACTTAGGAAGTCCCGAGAAGTATTTTTCCAAGCGCTTAAATTCGGGGGTGACCATGGTCGGACACATAAGAGCCAACTCCAAAAACCTACGGTTGTAACTGTTAAGGTCGTTCCCTACGGCCTTTAACTGCATAAATTCGATTTCCATCTTCTGAATTTCGGTTCTCGGACAGTATTCCTCGATCATAGCACATTTAAATTCTTCCCAAGGCGTAGCATACGCCTCATCAATTCCTTGCGCTTGGGCCATGGTATTCCACCATGTAAGCGCGCCATCAGAAAGCGTGCAAGATGCAAATTTCGTTTTGTTAGCTTCCGAACAATTGCTAACCCTGAATACCGATTCCAACTTTTCAAACCATCTGGTGAGACCAACTGGTCCCTCGGTGCCGCTGAAGTTATGCGGTTTGCAGCTCTGGAATTCCTTGTAAGTACACCCATCTCGGGCTAGTGGAACGACAGGCGGTGGTACAATTGGAGGGTTCCTTTCTGCTAGAGCAGCAGCAACACGTTCGTTAATCATGTCCTCAATCTGGGCGGCGGTAGGTGTGGTTCTTCCGTTGGCCATGGTATTCTAAACAAAAATTTTGACCCAAGTCAAAATCCAGCATGCAAGTAGTAGTAATACAGTATATAGTGACTAACATGGAATCAAAACATCACATGTTATTAAATAATGCATCTAGGTACAATTACCACAGAATCATCGTACAGCAATGTAAATAGAACATCGTGCAAGAATTAAATAACGCAAAGTTCCATTCATTAATAATAATAAGTTTCATACATCTGAATAAGTTCGTACAATACATATGAAATACATGAAACTATATCTAGATTACATCATGAAATCTAAATACAAGGTCCTACGGTGAAGGCGGGTGAACTGCTCCTCGAGCCAACTGCTCCTCGAGCTCAGTGACTCGAGCTCGGAGAGTCTCAATCTCCCTCATCAGTTCCTCGTTAGAGGGAGCTGGTGGGGCAGGCGGTGCAGGTGGGGCGGGTGGTGCCGGTGGTGCTGATGTAGATGGTCCGGCTCCGGATGTAGACGGTACGTCCCTAGATGTAAGTGGTCTGTATCTAAATCTAGGTGGTACGGTTCCAGGAATAGTCAATACGTAACGGGGAACCTTACGTATCTGTGGGTCGGAAGGGTATGGCACAACTCGTTTACGAGCAGTAACCCTACGTCGATGGCCAAAAGCATCAGTAAAAACACGACCTCCATTCACCCCTGGAATGACGGTGCCATCGAAACGGTACCGCTTCTTCGGCGGGGTGGAGGGTGCCTGAATAGGTCTATCGGCAGGATCCTCATCATCGCTGGAGTTGTCAGATGAGGTGTCGTCTGAAGGAGCATCGGTGGAAGACCCGTCGTCTGAATCATGTGGTGGTGACGCGGGTGGCGGAGGTGGTAATCCGAAATGTCCGAAAGCGGCCAACATCTGTCGGTGTCGGCCTGGCGTAATCACGGCTAGGCGTCCGTCGGGAGTGCGTCGGCAAGGTGTGCGCCAGTGATTACGGAAGGGACCTTCCCCGAACTCCGCGGGGATCTCCATACCACCAATGCGAGCCAGTTTCCTCGGGGGTCTGGAAGCAGACGCTGGGGCAGGTGCGCTAGAGCTAGCTCCAGAAGTAGAAGCGCCGGGATCGCCAGTGGGTGTCGGGGCCGGAATATCGGCAGCAGCAGTAGCAGCAGGTGCAGCAGTAGGTGGAACAACGGGGTCTGAGCCTGTACTGCCCGGAATGTCAACAGGTGGAACGTCCGACATCTGAACAAGGAAAAGTAAATTTTCCATGTCAGTATGTCATAAAGCAAGCAAATAATAGGCCAACAGTTTAAATCATGTATGACAATAAGTAGCATGGCAATATCAGTAATTCGTATGAAGGTAGCATGCAATCGAAAGCAAGTAGCATCGTGCAGTAGTGAAATCATGTAATAGCATGTGGCATATAGCAGTAATAGTAAGCAGTAGCATGCAGTAAGTTCAGCAGAAACACGTAAACTAGCAAGTTGTAGATTAGTCCTATTAGTGAATCCTACTCGGGTCGGTCTTAGACTCACTAATGCAACCTAATTCCCTACAACCAATGCTCTGATACCAAATGTGACGCCCCGTACTAAATCATCATGTACGGACCATCATCAACAGGATCATTACAAGGTTAAGTACTATATGCTTTTTCAAAACAGAGTTGCAATCATTAATAAAAGTGACGTCATAACAAACGTCGAATGTTTTACAAACCAAAAGTATGCTTCACTAAGTAGAAGCGTTAAATAAGTGTACATGACCATAAAGGTCGTTACGTAACATAAGTTCAAAAGTAATTAAGTTTGAATGCAAGATAAATAGTCATGCGATAACAACTCTAAGCAGCGGGTTCTACAGCACGACTAGTATGATAGCGGAAGCGACTTCAAGCACCTGAGAAATACACGCTTAAAAAGGTCAACACAAAGGTTGGTGAGCTATAGTTTAAGTATAACAGTAAAGTAAGTAGGCCACGAGATTTCAGTGCTACAATGAGCGTTCAAAAGTATGTAAAAGTATATGCTTAACCGTGGGCACCCGGTAACTAACTTAACGTTTAATGTACCCCCTGAAAGTGCACTTGGCAAGTGCGTATAACCTCGAAGTATTAAACACCCATTAAATGCTAGCGCTACTAGCCCGAGTGGGGATGTCAAACCCTATGGATCCATATCTAAGATTCGCGTTCACGGTTCAAAAACCAATGATTAAACGTTACCGAGCTAAAGGGAATGTTTATGCCGTTGTATAACCCACACATATATAAAGTTTAAGTACTCGTGCCTAGTATGTAAAACATAAAATCCGCATGTATTCTCAGTTCCCAAAATAAGTTAAAGTAAAAAGGGAATGCTATAACTCACAAAGATAGTAGTAGCGGTAAAGTAGTAGTCGAGAAAGGTGTGCAAGTAAATGGTCCGAAGTCCTCAACCTAAGTCAAATATTACTAAGTCAGTAAATCGTCTTAATAGGTTTAAAAGTATGTATTTAAGGTCTTAAGGGTCATCATCATTCATCATCAAACACAAGGCGTAAAGTAAGTTTCGTTTATGAAAGTAGTTTTCAACAAAGTCTGACTTCAGTCAGTCACCACGGCCTCTACCCTTATTGAATTAAGGTGAGACCAGTGGCCATGGCTCCGTCTATGAGTCCCTTAAGTGTGGTAAAATTTACAGAAGCAAACTCGTCTTGGTTTGACCGTGGCGACGGTCTAAGTGCGAGTAGGTCAGAAATTTCTGCACAACTTTAAAGGACATAGTGACGAACGGAGGGCCATAAACTCTAAACCGTAACTCGTATGAAGATGAGTCTTACATGAAAAGTTATCTACTCGAAAAGTTCTATCCAAAAATCAAGATGGGATCAGCCCAGACCTACTGGTCTGGTCCAGAAACAGTAGGTCAGAAACTTTTGGACAGAATGCAGTGGGTTTTCAAGGGTTCCGGTGATCTTGGTGTTGGATGCTCATCATGGTTCTCATCCTTGATGCATCTAGCTTCAAGTGCACAACTCATGGATGTGTATACATCATCTTAACCAAGATTTGTCCATCATAACCTTAGTGCAAGTCTAAGACATGAATTTGATGAACCAAAGTTACATCAAGTCCTAGATCTACACACACATGAACAATGAAAGTAATTCTAACTAAGTTTTGACACTAGCAACACAAGTGTGAGTCTAAGACATGTAGCTCAACTCACTTAAGAGTTGTATAATGTTTGATGAACCAAGGTTACATGTAAGTTTATGAACAAGTTCATGAACACTAAGAAAGATCACAACCAAGTGTTGGATCCATGATACTTGCACAAAAGTGTAAGCTCTTGTTGGTTTCATGTCCTTGTTCAAATGTGTAGTAAGCAACTAACAATAAGAAATAAAGAAAATGAATGATAAGCCTAAACCAACCATGAAGGTGGTATTCTAGTAACATACAACAAACAAGAACACTAGTAACAATTATAAAGATTATAAACTTTAAATCTTGAAAACAAGTAGAGTAGAACCATAAGTTATGAAAGAACTTAGATCCTTTGTTCTTGACTTCCTTAAACATAATGGAAGTAGCAAGATTACATGAGATACAAACTACTAAGTTTGATCTTTAACAATGACAAGTAACAATTACAACAAACAATCAAGTAATAAGCAAAGATGATGATGATTATTTGAGCTCTAGGCTACGGTTTCAAGAAGGAGAAAAGAAGAAAAAAAGTTTAAACTTACAAAAGAATGAGAGGAAGTTGAGAGAGTTTGAGAGGAGTTTGAATGTGTGTGTGAAATGAATGAGAGAATGCAAGTATCAAGTGATATGTGAAGTGAAAATGGACTCTCCTCTCTCTCCTTGTGGTGGACGGTTTCTAGGTCTAAAGGGGGAGGTCAAGATGCAACTTTCTAGCATGGGAGAAAGGGTGGAAGCTAAGAAGGGTAAAGGAGTTAAAAGACCTTGCATGCTTGAGACAACTTTGTCTCTAAATTAACTTAATTAAACCTTGATTAATCCTAACATAAACTAGTCTTAACAAGTGGGCTAATAAGTCCATAAAAGAGTAGGGTGGGCTTACTTGGCCCAAGTCTAGTAATTAAAAGCCCAAAATTAATTAAAGGTGCAATTTAAATAATTAAAGCTCAAGTAATTAATCACTAACCTTGATTAATTAAAATGATTAATAATAAATAATCATGAATGTAAATAATATTCTAAAAATATTATTCGTGCAGTTTCGTGTGTCGTAGAGACGTTTCGGGCCCTTAAAAGTCAAGTACGGGCATTCATGGCAACATGTAAATGTCATTATATACATTTGTTTAATCACACGTATTAATAATAGTAATTATTAATAAATAAATGTTGGAAAATCCAGGGTCGTTACAAGTTGTATGTCTCGATCTGTTTTATTTTTTTATTTTATTTTTATTTTTTTCGTTTATCCTTTTCTGGATTGAAAACTGTCGAGTACCACATGATTTAGACCAATGGAATCGCATTTGGATATTAACACATTAATCAACATCACATCCTCACAACCAATTATCATTTATAACAGTCTTTTGGGCAAATTTAATTAAAATAAAAATGAAGAACAGCGTATTTGCTCTATTCTTACTTCAATTATTAAAAACCTCGATTTCAAATGAAAATTCAAAATGTATAAATGCAGTTATATTAGAAAACCTTCGTTTAAACTACCTGCAAATTCTCAAGGTCTAATTTTATCTAACGATTTCAAATTTTTGGATTCAAAGGTTTTGAATAAAAAGTCAACCGAGCATTCTAAGATCAAATTGAAGTTTTAAAAGTTGTTTCAGTTGAAATTGAGAGTTCATAAAGTTTCTAGCTAAGTTTTTAAACCTTTTTCATGTTTTAATCTTACTCTAAAACATACTAAATCTTCGAAATTGAATTTGAGTTACATCGCGTTCTAAATTTTCTGTTACAGTGATTTTTATAATATTTTTGTGGTTTTAATTAATTCAGTACATCTCAACATGTTTCTGTGTCCCAAAACGAAATAGATAAAATGTTATTAAGTTGATTTTGAACTGTGGTCGATTTTGAAGAAGAAGAAGTGAAACCAGTTTAAAACAGTTACAATATTATTCGAAGGGTTAAATTCCAGGAAAGGCAGAATTAGAGCCATGGTTTAGAGGGTGTTTGGGTATTCGCTGTGATGACCCGGAAATTTCTGACCAAATTTAAACTTAAATCTTTATATGATTTCGACACGATAAGCAAAGTCTGTAATATTGAAATCTAAAACTTTGAACTGTGTTTATATATACATTTGACCTTTGACTATTCCTGACGATTCACGAACAGTTGTATGTAAATAAATGTGCACATACATATATATATATATATATATATATATATATATATATATATATATCTATATATATATATATATATATATATATATATATATATATATATATATATATAAAAAATATAATATAACAAAAGTATATATAATAATTTAAAATAAATAAATACAAATTAACCAATTAGAATTAAGAATGTTAAAGGAAATACATAATCATTAAGTTGTTATAGCATTAGTACTAATATTATTAATATCATTATTATTATTATTATTAGTAAAAAAAAATAATTTTAGTTATAATTACCATTATCATTAAAAATTGTTATAGATATCATTATTATTATAAATAATACAAATTATTAATATTATCATGAATAATAGTATTATCATCACTTTTATAATGTATTATTATTATCAATATAATTTTTTTTTTGTCATATTATTAATATTAACATATTTATTATTAATATTTATTAAATATTGAAATTAAATATAGATGGTTGCCAATTCAGTTTAACATCGTTATCCATATTATTGGTACTGTCCACTAATTGATTCTTTCATCAACGAACAAAACAAAATCTGTTTCAAGTCCTTTTCCAATTTCCACTTTCCTTGATCAAGCATTGTACATCCGTGAACTTATTTAGATTACTATGTAATCACTATTTTTGATTGAGCATCTTCAATTAAACAACTAGTAAATATCCTATAGATTGATATACATATATAACTGTGATGATATCAACCAAATCCATCTCCTCTTTTTCCTTCTTCATTGTAACCTTTACCACCACCAAGACCACAACCGTCGAGCCACCTTCGAACACCTTCATCTAAACAATCACTACATAATCGTTGTCTTTAATACTAACTTTCGATTTAAAAACCCACCAAGATAAATCTTCGGCTACTTTCTTTCACTTGTACATCAACCAAGAACACCTTCACCATTTCACCATCTCCATCTTTACACACATACACAACCACCATTCGATCACTACAAGTTGTTTATGTTTTTCGGTTGGAACAACCACGAAACTTCATTTGCAGCAACTACTGCTACTCGCCTTTTCCTACTTCTATTTTCTGCTAACTACGGTTGCAAACACCACCATAAATCCACCACCCAAGTCGCCACTTTACCACCAAAACCAACCCACGAAAAACATCACCTACTGCTGCATCTTTTTTCTTCTTCTTTGGTTCTGTGCAACAATAAACAAGATGATGAGGAAGAGGTCTTGATAATTAGTGATGAAATTAAATATATAATACAATTGAATAAATTATGGAGCATGTTGAAATTTATAAATGGTTACTACCTTATATATTGGCAGACAAAAAGAAAGGTTCCACTTGAGTCCAGCAATTATTGATGCTCAAAACCGAATAAATCCATCAAGTGAGCTGTAAAGATGGCGTGATGCTATCTTCCTTTAATATATATATATATATATATATATATATATATATATATATATATATATATATATATATATATATATATATATATATATATATATATTTTCTTTTTTCTTCTTTTCCCCAAAAGTGATAAACCGGTCGAAAATCCTTTGTGTTAAAATTCGGTAATTAAACGGGTACTTAATAATCTCATTTATATTGGGCTTCTTTTACATATTGTTGGGCTGAGAGTTCTAATGTTATGATGGGCCGAGGTTTAGTTGATATTGGGCCGGAAGAGATATTGGAGTATTAGATTGTTATTCGACCTCTGGTTCTAATATAGTTATGATATACAACGACGATGAAGATAGTGATTAAGTAACGAAAATGATGATTTCATGGTTACAAGATAAAATGATGGTGATTCATGATGAACGATTATGATGATGGAGATGGAAATCAAGATGATAATGAATTACATAAAATCATGAAGATTCAAAAGTTAACGATTTAATGATAATCACGATGGTGATGGTGATAAATGGTTAGGTTATGTACTATGAATGATGAGTGATGATAGAGATCGAGCAAATGAAGATAATAATGAATCACATTGATGATGAAACGTGAGAGTTGATGATGAGGATGATGGATATGTAATGATTATAGAGATGATTATGGTCGATGATGATTATGGGGTTATTTGATGATGTTATCATGTAAAATGATGATAGTTATGATAACATGATGTTAAATAAGGATGAGTGTTGATGGTTAAATGAATAAAAGAATGATGATGATGAATATGTTATGAAGAAGAGGAATGAGAAACGGCTATATACGGGTTATATATATATATATATATATATATATATATATATATATATATATATATATATATATATATATATATATATATATATATATATATGTATCTAGTATTAAAACAGAAAAGCATTGGTAGAGGAGTGGTTAGGGGGTGGTGTCGGGTAGCGAGAGGTCGCGGGTTCGAGTCTTGGCGATGACATTTTGTTTAAAAGCATTTTCTTTTGGAGGTAGTACTATTATCACAATTATTATTATTATTATTATTATTATTATTATTATTATTATTATTATTATTATTATTATTATTATTATTATTATTATTATTACAAATATTATTATCATTGTTGTTATCTTTATCATTAATATTAAAAGTATTATTATATAGTTATTGAAATCTCTAGTAAAACTATCATTCTTATCATTTTTTTATTATTAAAATTAACATTATTATTCATATTATTATTATTATTATTATTATTATTATTATTATTATTATTATTATTATATTTATTAATATTATTATTATCATTATTAGTATCATGATTATTAAGTATTATACATACTAGTGTTATTATGAAAAAGATAGTAATTGATATGTTTTGATGCTAAAGGATATAAGTATAATATTAGTATTAGTATCACTTTCTATAATTATTAGTATTAATATTGATGTAAGTATTATTATTATTAATAGTATCACTTTCATTAAAATGATTATCATTAACAAGAATTGTTATTATTAAAAATTAATATAATCATTACTAAAAAGTATCATTGCGTTGAATATATATATATATATATTTTTTTTTATGAAAACTGTTATTAATACTATCAATATTATTATTAAGAAAATTATTATTTTTATCATTATACTTATTCTAGTATTACTATAACTATATTATGTAAACAAAAGATTTCTTAGATAAAAAGATATATAATACAAAACTTAACTATATTAATAGGGTGATGATATACACACAACCAAATTTTACAAATACACAACCAAACATGCTTTACAGTGTTGTACAGTACAACACTGTAAAGCATGTTTGGTTGTGTATTTGTAAAAATTGGTTGTGTAGATATCACTACCCATATTAATATTGTTATTTATTTAAATATGTAAAATAATGCATATAAACTATTAATATGAAAATTTTATCATTAATAAGTTATAAATATAAACTTGTTCAATTAAGATTATATATTTTAATATATATACAAATGATATAGGTTTGTGAATCCGAGGCCAACCCTGCATTGTTCAATATAGTCATATGTATTTTTACTACAAAATACATTAGGTGAGTTTCATTTGCTCCCTTTTTAAATTCTTTTGCAATATATATTTTTGGGACTGAGAATACATGCGCTGTTTTTATAAATGTTTTATGAAATAGACACAAGTACTTAAAATTACATTCTATGGTTGGATTATTAAACTGAATATCGCCCTTCAAGTCTGGTAACCTAAGAATTTAGGGAAATGGCCCCTGATTGACGCGAATCCTAAAGATAGATCTATGGACCTTGACAAGTCCCATTCGGGGTACGAATGCTTTAGTACTTCGAGATTATTATACAGATGAGAGGTTTTGTTTTGGGGATATTCTATGCATTAAGTTAACGTCGGTTACCAGGTGTTCAATCCATATGAATGATATTTTTGTCTCTATACATGGGACGTATATTTATGAGAACTGAAAATGGAAAATCTTGTGGTCTATTAAAATGATGGAAATGATTATTTATGTTAAACTAATGAACTCACCAACCTTTTGGTTGACACTTTAAAGCATGTTTATTCTCAGGTACGAAAGAAATCTTCCGCTGTGCATATGCTCATTTTAGAGACATTACTTGGAGTCATTCATGATATATTTCAAAAGACGTTGCATTCGAGTCGTCGAGTTCATCAAGATTATTATCAAGTCATTTATAGTTTAGATATATTATGAAATGGTATGCATGCCGTCAACTTTCGATGTAATGAAAGATTGTCTTTTCAAAAACAAATGCAATGTTTGTAAAATGTATCATATAGAGGTCAAGTACCTCGCGATGTAACCAAATGTAAGGTATTCGTCCGGATGGATTAGGACGGGTCCTTTCAGTTGGTATCAGAGCGGTGGTCTTAGCGAACCAGGTCTGCATTAGTGTGTCTAACTGCTAAGTCATTAGGATGCTTTAGTGAGTCTGGACTTCGACCGTGTCTGCATGTCAAAAGTTTTGCTTATCATTTCGTGTCGAAAATTACCTACTTATCATCCTTAGGAAATTACCTGCTTATCATTCCTAGTCTAGACACATCTTGCTGTATTGATTGCATGAATAGTGTATAGAAAAATTCATATCTTAGCGTATATGCTAATTCATATCTTAGCATATCTGTTACTGTAAACTTTGCCTAACATATTCCGTAGATTCCTCCGTAACTTATGAGATTTTAGTATTATATATGCATATGTAAATTATGTATTGCAGGGTACTAATCTACATCCTATAATCTATTTCTTATCAAAAATCCTTCATCTGATCGTACGAGATGAATCCTGCAACCAGTTCGAGTCCCTCAGATTCCGATAGCTATTCCGATAGTTATTCTGACAGCTATTCTGATATGGAGTTTTGCCTAAGCTCCGAAAGCAGTGTCACCATAATGAATCAGCAAATCAGCCATTCCTAATTCATCTGATGGGTTCGTAGCCTACTTAATCATTGGAGACAAGGAGAAGGTGATCTCTTTTATCCACCGTATTGTGCTCTTGACAAAGAACCTGAAGCACTTACCGGCGAACATGTCCGTAATACCATTTTCTCGCTCATTTCTAGAGTATCTCGTCATGATTATATTCTATCCACAATTATAAACCTTATTCATCCGCTCATTCCGACCGACAATCATCCCGGAATAATGGAAGAAGTCAACGAACTTCGCGCTCGAATAATCAATCAGGAAAACGTGGTGCAAAACCTACCAGCTTCAGCAACAGCACCGGTAACACCAGTACCATCAACAACAACATCTGCAGCACAAACCTCAACATCTCATTATGTACCTCGAGTATAATCATCGTTCTACATGACTTTCTATATCATTTATCTTCGTTCGACATGGAGATTATGTAATCTCTAATGATTTAGAGGTTATATATTCTTGTTCTAACGGTAAATCAAATGAGATTAATATCATATTTACTCGTTAAATCCCTGATTACATCTGAAGAAAATATATATGTAAATATATTTTCATAAAGATTGTAATTAAAAATTCTTTTGTACAAACTGTTAATGGTGAAAATATTTTAACGGGTAGGTAATACCCGAGGAAATATTTAACTTTCATATTAACACGTTATACTGTATATTCTTCGAATCTGATTCAACAGTCAATTACTATCCTACTTACATCCACCGATGCACGTATCCGTTCACCACAGAATAAACATTTTCATTCAATTTCATATTTGGATTTTTACCTATCAGAATCTGACAAGTGGCATAATGAAGAAAATATTGGACAAAATAAAATTTGTTAGAAACAAACAAATTAACTATGAGGAAAAATTTTGTTAAGAATCCACGCTAACTGTTCCTAGCTGACTGTTCCTAGCTAACTGATTATAATTTATTTATCACAGTTTATTTATCGCAATTTAATTATCGCAATTTTATTTATCGTCATTTAATTTCTGTTATTTACTTTACGCACTTTATTTATCATCATTTAATTTTTGTTATTTATTTTTACGCATTTTAAATATCGGGACACGTATACAAGGTTTTGACATATCATATAGACGCACACATATATATATATATATATATATATATATATATATATATATATATATTATTTGGAATAACCATAGACACTCTATATGCAGTAATGATCGAGTTCTCTATACAGGGTTGAGGTTGATTCTATTATAATATATATACTTTGAGTTGTGATCGAGTCTGAGACATGTACAGGGGTTACGATACGTATTAATTAATTCGAATATTATATATTAAATTATATATGAATTATTGGACTGTTAACTGTGGATTATCGACTGTGAACTAATGACATTGGACAATTAAAATGAATTAAAATATTGACTATAATATATGAAACTAAATAATTCTTCAAGTTTGCCACTTGATTTCATCTTAAACCTCATTTGTATCTTGACGATTACAATCTGCGTTCAAACCTTTCATGATTCTTGAAAACACCTCAATCTAGAGGATGAACCAACCGCACTTCATCTACGGAAGGAAAGATTTATGCATATAGTTATGTACCTGAAAACTCTCGAAACCTGAGTAAACGATTAACACGTATTTGTGCTAGCTCCTTTGGCATTATTATTATCGAAAATAACCATACAATTCTTTTCAAAATAGACAATTTTGTCATAGCACCATCAAGTCAACTTCGACTTTTCATTCGAAACAACCTTATTATAACCTTGATATATATGCGTGCTCTTTTAATGTTACCAGGGAACCTTTTATATTCCACCATATTACCAGCAGATGTACCAGCAACCTCGTCACTCCTTGGTTTAAATCTCTCCGACAAATCACTATATTTATCTATTGAAGTCTCATCATGTACTCATTCGCATCTTGTAACAAGAATTGCCATACCAATTGCCGGGAATCAGCAAATCTGTATTGTGAGCCTCGCAACGTTTCCACATCAACAGTTATATGTATCCATATAACATTTATCTCTTAGAATCATGATATTCCATTCTGAAATTCTGAAAAGCACCCAGTCTACGAATCAATACTCTGAATTTTGAAATATTGAATGAAGCAACAAAAACTGTAAACGACCTCAACAGCCGAAAGTTGATGATAAAGAATTGTATGTTGGCAAAGCTCAGAAAAAGTTGAAACTGAAAAACTGATTGAGCAAACTACGAAGGAGTCTCTGAACAAATTACAAGGACTAAACTTGTACATTAAGAATCCTGATAATTCTGTTTCTGATGAAATCTTTAGCCAATACCTTGCTTCTGACTCCAAACTCTTGCGGACAAATTTTCTTCACCATCCTTCGATAAAAAAAAATTCTAAGATATCATCGTATTTTTCATTATAAATATCCTCCATGTTTCTGAAGATATTTTAATAAATATTCTTATCTGAAATCATTAATCTCTTCGTGCTATCAGTGTTACATCATATAGAAACTGTTAGTTTCTATATTCTGTAAACTTTCGAGCTTAAATTATGAATGTTATTGAAGTAATGTTGGGAACTGATGCATGAGTTAGTATAATATAATGACACTTGATCAACGTGATTATATTACAGTAACTTATGCCGAGTTTCTAATGGAACGTGATGATTCACAGATCATAACGTCATCATGTGCCATGTTACACGATTCGTTCATTCTACTTCACCTCGGAACATATCAAGAAAATATATTCTTGATAGTTCTATTCTCAGTGATTCTGGTAAGTTGACAAATCAAATCGTGCAATTACGATTTCCTTCTTAGAACATTAACAATGTTCATTCCGAAGTTTATATCTGTGAATTCTGAACCATTACAAGCGGTGTTTAATCGCAAGAAGAAGAAACGAAGGGACAAAGCTCCGAAATAGAAATTGGGGTATAAATCGCAGTAAATAAAAGAGAGCATTAACTGGGGATGACAATGATTATGGAAAACGGAAGAAGGGACATCGAAATATAAAGGAAAATATAAAGCTCAATAACAACACGGAGGTTACAAACTATGGATATTAATACGAATAGCAATAAAAAGACACGGTATAATTAAGAATAGTATCACCCCAAGGTAATAGTAGAAGTAAACAGATTTTTCTGGTGAAAGATTGAAAAGAAGGATGACAGAAATGATAATTAGAAAAATATCTAGGATTAGAAATGGATTAAGCATTTTCACAATCTTTTGGATGTACGAACTAAGAAAGAAAGTATAGGAATGGTGAGAATAATGGAACGGAAAAAGTTTAATTTATAATGGAAATATCAGACAGAGTAATCGAGGCAGATCACCGTATTTAATTATAGAGATCTTAATTTCCTTATTCGTCGAAGAATCAAATCTTTTAGATTTCAAAGATTTTCTTTAAATCCCTTGAATTCCGGAATTCAATCAAAACAACGTCAAAAGCTAAGACGCACCTTATTTTCTAATTCAACCAAGACAACGTCAAAAGTTAAAACGAAACTTCATTTATTCGTTTCACTTTTTTGTCATAGCTTCATTCGTGCTCTTCGAATAATCGAATTATTTTATATGTATTATTCAATAATGATAAAACTCTATTTATCAGCTCATATTCGTCAGGGAAACATATTTATTGTTAGCCATGACGACCTCACTCAAATTTCGGGACGAAATTTCTTTAACGGGTAGGTACTGTGATGACTCGGAAATTTCTGACTAAATTTAAACTTAAATCTTTATATCATTTCGACACGATAAGCAAAGTCTGTAATATAGAAATCTAAAACTTTGAACTGTGTTTATATATACATTTGACCTTTGACTATTCCCGACGATTCACGAACAGTTGTATGTAAATAAATGTGTACATATATATATATATACATATATATATATATATATATATATATATATATATATATATATATATATATATATATATATATAATATAACAAAAGTATATATAATAATTTAAAATAAATAAATACAAATTAACCAATTAGAATTAAGAATGTTAAAGGAAATACATAATCATTAAGTTGTAATAGTATTAGTACTAATATTATTAATATCATTTTAATATCATTATTATTATAATTAGTAGTAAAAAAAATTTTAATTTTAGTTATAATTACCATTATCATTAAAAATTGTTATAGATATCATCATTATTATTATAAATAATACAAATTATTATTATTATCATGAATAATAGTATTATCATCACTTTTATAATGTATTATTATTATCAATATAATTTTTTTTGTCATATTATTAATATTAACATATTTATTATTAATATTTATTAAATATAGAAATTAAATATAGATGGCTGCCAATTCAGTTTAACATCGTTATCCATATTATTGGTACTGTCCACTAATTGATTCTTTCATCAACGAACAAAACAAAATCTGTTTCAAGTCCTTTTCCATTTTCCACTTTCCTTGATCATGCATTGTACATCCGTGAACTTATTTAGATTACTATGTAATCACTATTTTTGATTGAGCATCTTCAATTAAACAACTAGTAAATATCCTATAGATTGATATACATATATAACTGTGATGATATCAACCAAATCCATCTCCTCTTTTTCCTTCTTCATTGTAACCTTTACCACCACCAAGACCACAACCGTCGAGCCACCTTCGAACACCTTCATCTAAACAATCACTACATAATGGTTGTCTTTAATACTAACTTTCGATTTAAAAACCCACCAAGATAAATCTTCGGCTACTCTCTTTCACTTGTACATCAACCAAGAACACCTTCACCATTTCACCATCTCCATCTTTACACACATACACAACCACCATTCGATCACTACAAGTTGTTTATGTTTTTCGGTTGGAACAACCACGAAACTTCATTTGCAAAAACAACTACTGCTACTCGCCTTTTCCTACTTCTATTTTCTGCTAACTACGGCTGCAAACACCACCATGAATCCACCACCCAAGTCGCCACTTTACCACCAAAACCAACCCACGAAAAACATCACCTACTGCTGCATCTTTTTTCTTCTTCTTCGGTTCTGTGCAACAATAAACAAGATGACGAGGAAGAGGTCTTGACAATTAGTGATGAAATTAAATATGCAATACAATTGAATAAATTATGGAGCATGTTGAAATTTATAAATGGTTACTACCTTATATATTGGCAGACAAAAAGAAAGGTTCCACTTGAGTCCAGCAATTATTGATGCTCAAAACCGAATAAATCCATCAAGTGAGCTGTAAAGATGGCGTGATGCTGTCTTCCTTTAATATATATATATATATATATATATATATATATATATATATATATATATATATTTATTTATTTATTTATTTATTTATTTTCTTTTCTTTTTTCCTCTTTTCCCCAAAAGTGATAAATCGATCGAAAATCCTTTGTGTTAAAATTCGGTAATTAAATGGGTACTTAATAATTTCATTTAGATTGGGCTTCTTTTACATATTGTTGGGCTGAGAGTTCTAATGTTATGATGGGCCGAGGTTTAGTTGATATTGGGCCGGAAGAGATATTGGAGTATTAGATTGTTATTCGACCTCTGGTTCTAATATAGTTATGATATACAACGACGATGAAGATAGTGATTAAGTAACGAAAATGATGATTTCATGGTTACAAGATAAAATGATGGTGATTCGTGATGAACGATTATGATGATGGAGATGGAAATCAAAGATGATAATGAATTACATAAAATCATGAAGATTCGGAAGTTAACGATTTAATGATAACCACGATGGTGATGGTGATAAATGGTTAGGTTATGTACTATGAATGATGAGTGATGATAGAGATCGAGCAAATGATGATAATAATGAATCACGTTGATGATGAAACGTGAGAGTTGATGATGAGGATGATGGATATGTAATGATGATAGAGATGATTATGGTCGATGATGATTATGGGGTTATTTGATGATGTTATCATGTAAAATGATGATAGTTATGATAACATGATGTTAAATAAGGATGAGTGTTGATAGTTAAATGAATAAAAGAATGATGATGATGAATATGTTATGAAGAAGAGGAATGAGAAACGGCTATATACGGGTTATATATATATGTATCTAGTATTAAAACATAAAAGCATTGGTAGAGGAGTGGTTAGGGGGTGGTGTCGGGTAGCGAGAGGTCGCGGGTTCGAGTCTTGGCGATGACATTTTGTTTAAAAGCATTTTCTTTTGGAGGTAGTACTATTATCACAATTATTATTATTATTATTATTATTATTATTATTATTATTATTATTATTATTATTATTATTATTATTATTATTATTATTATTATTATTATTATTAGTATTATTATTATTATTAGTATTACTATTATTATTATTATTATTATTATTATTATTATTATTATTATTATTATTATTATTATTACAAATATTATTATCATTGTTGTTATCTTTATCATTAATATTAAAAGTATTATTATATAGTTATTGAAATCTCTAGTAAAACTATCATTCTTATCATTTTTTTATTATTAAAATTAACATTATTATTCATATTATTATTATTATTATTATATTTATTAATATTATTATTATCATTATTAGTATCATGATTATTAAGTATTATACATACTAGTGTTATTATGAAAAAGATAGTAATTGATATGTTTTGATGCTAAAGGATATAAGTATAATATTAGTATTAGTATCACTTTCTATAATTATTAGTATTAATATTGACGTAAGTATTATTATTAATAATATCACTTTCATTAAAATGATTATCATTAACGAGTATTGTTATTATTAAAAATTAATATAATCATTACTAAAAAGTATCATTGCTTTGAATATATATATATATATATATATATATATATATATATATATATATATATATATATATATATATATATATATATATATATATATATATATATATATATATATATATATATATATATTTATGAAAACTGTTATTAATACTATCAATATTATTATTAAGAAAATTATTATTTTTATCATTATACTTATTCTAGTATTACTATAATTATATTATGTAAACAAAAGATTTTTTAGATAAAAAGATATATAATACAAAACTTAACTATATTAATATTGTTAATTATTTAAACATGTAAAATAATATATATAAACTATTAATATGAAAATTTTATCATTAATAAGTTATAAATATAAACTTGTTCAATTACGATTATATATTTTAATATATATACAAATGATATAGGTTTGTGAATCCGAGGCCAACCCTGCATTGTTCAATATAGTCATATGTATTTTTACTACAATATACATTAGGTGAGTTTCATTTGCTCCCTTTTTAAATGCTTTTGCAATATATATTTTTGGGACTGAGAATACATGCGCTGCTTTTATAAATGTTTTACGAAATAGACACAAGTACTTAAAATTACATTCTATGGTTGGATTATTAAACCGAATATCGCCCTTCAAGTCTGGTAACCTAAGAATTTAGGGATATGGCCACTGATTGAAGCGAATCCTAAAGATAGATCTATGGACCTTGATAAGTCCCATTCGGGGTACGAATGCTTTAGTACTTCGAGATTATTATACAGACGAGAGGTTCTGTTTTGAGGATATTCTATGCATTAAGTTAACGTCGGTTACCAGGTGTTCATTCCATATGAATGATATTTTTGTCTCTATACATGGAACGTATATTTATGAGAACTGAAAATGGAATATCTTGTGGTCTATTAAAATGATGGAAATGATTATTTATGTTAAACTAATGAACTCACCAACATTTTGGTTGACACTTAAAAGCATGTTTATTCTCAGGTACGAAAGAAATCTTCCGCTGTGCATATGCTCATTTTAGAGACATTACTTGGAGTCATTCATGATATATTTCAAAAGACGTTGCATTCGAGTCGTCGAGTTCATCAAGATTATTATCAAGTCATTTATAGTTTAGATATATTATGAAATGGTATGCATGCCGTCAACTTTCGATGTAATGAAAGATTGTCTTTTCAAAAACGAATGTAATGTTTGTAAAATGTATCATATAGAGGTCAAGTACCTCGCGATGTAACCAAATGTAAGGTATTCGTCCGGATGGATTAGGACGGGTCCTTTCATTCGCGAGGTCGCGGGTTCGAGTCCCGTCGGGGGCAATTTTTTTTGGAGAAGGGTATACACTTTATTTTTATTTCAATTATTATTATTATTATTATTATTATTATTATTATTATTATTATCATTATTATTATTGTGATTATATTTATTATTATTATTGTTGTTAATATTATTATTGTTATTATTAGTTATTATTAATACTACTAGTATTATAATTATTAAAAGTATTATAATATGTATTGTTAACATAGTTATAAGCATTATAACTATTATTATTATTATTATTATTATTATTATTATTATTATTATTATTATTATTATTATTATTATTAAATATTTTTATTGTTAATATTATGTTAATATTAATAGTATGATTATTATCCTTATAATTTTTAGTTATTATTAATTGGTACCATTAAGTATTATTAGTATTATTTTCATAAATATTAGTATCGGTATTACTTTATAAATATTAGAATTATTATTATTATTACTATTATTATTATAATTATTAACATAAGTGTTATTAATATGATTATCATCTTGTTATCACTAAAACTATATTATTATTAGTATATCATTTTCACTACTAGTATCGTTATTATTATTATTACTATTAATATTACCATAATTATTATTATTATCTGTATTGTTATATTTAATACTATCATTGCCATCAAATACGACTTTTATTATTATTATTATTATTACTATTTTACCAGATAAGTATGTTGTATATAAAAATATACCTAGAAGTAATATTACATATATGTATGTATTAGACATATTAACAGTTTTTATATAAATATTTATATATAGCAAATTAGGTAGCTTTAATATAATACTAATCAAACATATATATTAATATGACTATATAAATACTAATCAAATTAAATAAGTACACAAACTATATATATATATATATATATATATATATATATATATATATATATATATATATATATATATATATATATATATATATATATATATATATATATATATATATATATATATATATATATATATAATATAATGAAAAGATATATGATATGAATTTGTTCAATTACGAGTATATGTTTTAATATATATACGAATGATATAGGTTCGTGAATCCAAGGCCAACCCTACACTTGTTCAATGACGTCATATGTATTTTTACTACAAAATACAGTATAGTGAGTTTCATTACTCCATTTTTAAATGCTTTTACAATATATTTTTAGGACTGAGAATACATGCGCAACTTTTATAAATGTTTGACGAAATAGACACAAGTACTTAAAAACATTCTACGAATGAGTAATGAGTACACCGGATATCACCCCTTTTAGTCTGGTAATCTGAGAATTTGGGAACCGAGCCTCAAATTGACGCGAATCCTAAAGATAGATATATGGGCACTAACAAGCCCCAGTCAGAGAATTTGAACTGCTTTAGTACTTCGAAATAGGTATACAACCGCTAGCTTTAAAAGATATGATCTGTTTGTGAGGTGTACACAACCATCATATTTAAAAGAGTGGCATGTTTGTATGCTTTTTGCATGACCGTGCGGAATGCCGGTATGCGGGGGATATTCTAGATGCATTTTGTTAAGGTCGATTATCAGGTGTTTGTAGTTCGTATGAATGACTTTTATCTCTATGCATTTCGCGTGACGCGAATCCTAAAGATAGATCTATGGGCACTAACAAGCCCCAGTCAGAGAATTTGAACTGCTTTAGTACTTCGAAATAGGTATACAACCGCTAGCTTTAAAAGATATGATCTGTTTGTGAGGTGTACACAACCATCATATTTAAAATAGTGGCATGTTTGTATGCTTTTTGCATGACCGTGCGGAATGCCGGTATGCGAGGGATATTCTAGATGTATTTTGTTAAGGTCGATTACCAGGTGTTTGTAGTTCGTATGAATGAATTTTATCTCTATGCATTGCGAAATGCCTGATATGAGATTATGTTTATGAAAGATATTAAAAATCGTGAGGCAACCTACGGGGGAGAAAAGGATACGAACCTACTCTGCTAAGCATTATGAAATATGGTTTTTGTACACGAGATAGGTGTACTGTATTTAAATCTTGTGGTCTATTAAAATGATGAATTTTATTGTTTACGATAAACCTATGAACTCACCAACCTTTTGGTTGACACTTGAAAACATGTTTATTCTCAGGTATGAAAGAAATCTTCCGTTTTGCATTTGCTCATTTTAGAGATATTACTTGGAATCATTCATGGCATATTTCAAAAGACGTTGCATTCGAGTCATTGAGTTCGTCAAGAATATTATTAAGTCAATTATAGTTGGATATATTATGAAATGATATGCATGCCGTCAACTTTCGATGTAAAGAAAGTTTGTCTTTTAAAAACGAATGCAATGTTTGTAAAATGTATCATATAGAGGTCAAATACTTCGCGATGTAATCATATGTTATTGTATTCGTCCTTATGGATTAGGACAAGTCGTTTCAATTGGCTCTCTGAATCACGCAAGGTTGTTCATCAGTCTTGCGCCAATTGGCGTATAGCATTGCTGCAGATATGTTTGACAAATACTTACGAGAGAAGCAGGTGCACGATCGACTAAGAAATGATCTCGCGGAATATATCTCACACCTTCCGCCAAACTTTCAAACCATGAAAGAATTTTTGTTTATGTGATTGTTATTTGTAGCACTCGTAATTTTTATGTTTAAGAGCTTTAATTTATGGAATTCTTATGAATTTTAATTTATTTAATATATATAGTTTGTAATCTAACAAGTTTGGGAGCCGCACATTACGGCGGTCACTGCTCCGTCGCATACGAAAGTTTAGAGTGGTCAACCGCGTGTTGTGACTGTCACCCATCTGCTGTTTACGGAAAAATAATTACTGCGTAGTATCTAACTATATATTGTTTAATAAAAATATATTAAAGTTGATGAGCTTAATGAAAATCTAAATTACGAAGTAAACACCTGTCACCCAAGTCTAGACTTGGGTGACGTAATGACTATGTTTTTTTTAACTAGTAATAATTGGGGAGATGTTTACAGAACTAGAAATTTTGTAATGGTTTTTACAAATCTAGTAAAACCGGTGTTTGAAACACCGGGTTGCAACTTTTCACCCCAAACCGGTGTTTCAAACGCCGGTTTGGGTGAACTTTTTTCGGATTGTCTCACGATCAGATGCTTTTATGCCACCCGTTTCCACCTGTGTCGTTGGATGCTTGACCAAATGACAAAAAGTACCCAAACCGGCGTTTGAAACACCGATTTGGGGTGAAAAGTTGCAACCCGGTGTTTCAAACACCGGTTTTACTAGATTTGTAAAAACCATTTCAAAATTTCTAGTTCTGTAAACATGTCCCCAATTATTACTATTTCTCAACAAAATTCAATAGTATGTTATAGTATAATGAATAATAACAAGTTAAGGAGCCCGCGCTTCGCAGCGGAACTCCAAAGCAAACCCTAATGGAAAACCAAGTGTTTGAAAAAAAAATAATGTGTATGAAAGGTGGCTCAAACCATTTAGCGTTATTTAAAAGGCATCCGTTTTGTGAGTAGTTAATTGCGTTGTGTTGGTAAAATTATTTCGAGTTCAACGGTATTGTTGGAAAAATTTAACTCGCGACGTTGGGGGGTTATTTTAAAAAAGTGGATGTTGGTAATATAATAATGTTGGGAATAGTGAATTCATAGTTTCGGTGACCGATTTGTATTATGAACAAAGTTGGAGCTTATTTTGAAAAAATGAATTTTAGTAATAAAATAATGTTAGAAATAGTAAAATTATACTTTCGAATATATTTATAATTATAATGGTTGAAGATGGTCAAATAAAAGAAAAGAAATCCAATTAAAAAATACTCCAACCTACTTACATTTGACATTCAAATTTCAAATCCATAACATACCTTCGAAAGTAAAATTTTCATTTCTCTTTTAAAGAAAAAATACAGAATACATATACAGATTTACCCTCCAAGTATCGGCAAAAAAGGGCAACGTAAAGCTACGGTGTTATGTTGGTTTTATAGATTATATTTTTTAAAGAATGAAGCAACCGATCGATTTCCCCCTTTAAGTTAGACCGTTGAAAACATTTAGGTTGAAAGGTTAGGTTACAATTGATCTGAGATGAAGTCATCGCCATTAATTACTCAAGCCCTAGGTAACTTCAGCTACCGGACTGATAGCCGCCATTGGTGATGGTGGTTTACAAAAATGAGTATCACTGTTATTAATCATAATCCAGGTTGAGTTTTTAAGTTGGATAGAGTTATATATTTTATTACATAATCCATTAATTATTGTTTTAACAAGTCTTTTATGCGGTATGAATAATCGTGTAGATTTTACAAGTTTAATTGGTGAGGGTTTATTAAGAATAATATGGGTATGAAGAAAGTGAGTTGGTAGTGGGATAATTTAAGGTTGTTGACGGTGAGGATAATGAGATCTGAGTGGTGTAATGTAATGGAAAAATTGAAGGGTCGTAGTAATAGAAACTTCGTAAGTAACAAATGAAAACCACAAGGACCATCCACATTAAATAAATAAGTACATGGACCATATTAGAAATCTAACAAACAACAAAGACCACCTGTCTACTTTTTTTTTCCTAAGAAACTTATATTACCTTTCTTGTGGATTTTGCATCAGTTGACTTTTTTATATGTATGTGCCTCCAACTCATTCTGAAAAGACTTTTTCTTTGCCAGCAGAATAGCAAATCTGAAATATACCCCTTGACCAGCAACTCTCAAGCAATTGAAGAGTAGCTCGTTAAATTTAGCCAATGATGTTACCTGAAAATACGAAGCATGTGGATACAAACTCCTCAATCATACTGCCTGATCAAACCTGTCAACGTTTCACACTTGCTGAGATTCTATCAGCAACCAACAACTTCGATGAGGAACTAGTTATTGGGCGAGGAGGTTTCGGTAATGTCTATAAATGTGCCCACAAAATTGGTTTAGTAGACCAAGTTGCGTTAAAACGCTTGCAAACTACATCTAACCAAGGAGCTCGTGAATTTGAGGCTGAAATTGAAATACTTTCTAAGCTGCGACATGGTAATCTTGTGTCACTTATCGGTTATTGAAGTGAAGGAAACGAGATGATTCTAGCCTATGAGTTTATGCCCAATGGGAACCTTCAAGATCACCTCCATAAATTAGGTACAGATCTATCCTGGTTACAAAGATTAAGAATATGTATAGGTGCAGCTCGTGGGTTAGATTACCTTCACACTGGTCCATCAACTCAACACGGTGTCATACATCGTGATGTTAAGACTTCTAATATTTTGTTGGATGCAAATTTTGCTGCTAAAATTTCAGACTTTGGGTTGGCCAAAATTGGACCAATAAACCAAACACAAACCTTTGTGAGCACCATAGTCAAAGGGACATTTGGATATATGGATCCATCTTATTTCTTCAGTGGAAAACTGACACGAAAATCAGATGTTTATGCCTTTGGGGTTGTACTATTTGAGGTCTTGTCTGGTAAGCAAGCGGTAGATCCAAGCATTGATGAAGAGCAATGGAGTTTAGCAGTATGGGCTGAAGACCAAATTAAAGATGGAAAACTCAACAAGATTATCGACCCTAGATTGATCGGGCAAATCTCAAAAAAATCGTTGAAGGAGTTTGCAAGCATAGCAGGCCAATGCTTGCATAATCATCCAAATCAACGCCCTACAATGGCAGAAATTGTGTTTAAGCTCGATTCCATTCTATTGCATGAAAGAAACACCACTAATTCTGTTGGCGATGAAGTCAGTTTCATCAACCGGATAAGAAATATCTTCACAGACAAGGCTGAATTGATGACGGTTGCGGAAGGAGGAAGCAAAAATGAAATTTGTGCCGAGAATGTTCAAAAATCTGACGATCAAAGTCCAAGAGTTTTTAAATACACTGAATTGGTAAGTGCTACAAATAATTTCACACACAAGCTAACTGAGACCACTTATGAAGGTTGGATGGATGAAAATACATATGCCCCAACTAAATATGGTGTTGGTTTGACAATGAATGTTAGGAAGAAGCATATTCATGGAACATCACAGGTAATTTGGATAGTTACATGTGTTTGACCTTGAAATTGTATTACATTTTCCATCTATTCTTGCAAATTATTAAGATTATATCTTACAAATTATTATGGTTTGCAGCTGCTTATAAAACCTAATGAATTCAATCATCCTAACCTTGTAAAATTTGTGGGATATTGCTTGGACGAACAAGAAATTTATCTTGTTTATGAGCTCAAAGGAGCGCGAAGTTTAGATGGACTTCTATTCAGACGTAAGGTTATCTATTGTATGCAACCTTGAAGATTTCTTCACACCATTGTACTAATAAATAAATTCAGTTCAATTTAATGAACTAATATGACTATGCTTTTTTAAATTGTACTCGGTTACCGTTCACAATTAGCCTAGCTTTGAGTTGCAGAGAATTAATGTATATATGTGTTGTGCCTATGCAGAACAAGATGAATCATCACTTTCTTGGGATGCACGACTGAAAATAGCTGCGGGAGCGGCTCAAGGTTTGTGTTTCTTACATCAAAGGAACCAACCAGCATATGTTCAGTTTAAAACCTCTCATATATTGGTGGACTCGGTAAAACTAATTTACCTTGTTACATACTTCCATTTTTTCATCTGAAGCATAATATCAATTTATGTTCCCTTCATTACAAGTTTTTTCAGGAAAATAATGCTAGACTGTCTGATTATGAAGTAGAAAATTCATTTGATACTATTGGCTTACACGATCTTGGTAGATATACGACATTGTATACGGCACCTGAGCGGTTTCTTTACCAAAGACTCATGCTTGATGGTTATTCCACACAGTCTCATTTGGTAAAAAATGGTACGTTTTGCTATAAAACTGGATCATTTTAGGTCCAACAACATGTCCTAAAATCAATTGCTGGAGGTTCCTAAGTCCTTATACATTTATATGCATAGATTTGTTTCTTTTATTTTCCGATGGGGGACTATGATTTGGCACCCATTAACTGATTATCTCCAACACATCCAATTCATTAGATGGTACTATTAGGCATGGAGACATACATATATGCACTTGTTTCATATTCATGTGTTGCCAATGCCAATGGGCTTTTGCATGTCACTAATGAAGAACAACTTCTGCAGTATTTGTAAAGAATAGCGAGATATATTCTTTTGGAGTAGTACTGCTGGAAATACTAACCGGGCTGGAGGCATTTGATGTGAGAAGACCCTACAAAAAATGGAATTTGGTGGAATGGGCTATTCCGTTGCTATTAGATGTAAAGAAATTGAGGATGATAATGGACCCACAGATTCTAGGTAACAATCATCCTCCAAAGGGAGCATTGAAGTTGGCCGTACTCATTTCATACTGTCTACAACACGATCAAGAAAATCGCCCATCTATGGAAGAAATCTCGCAGGTCTTGCATAAGCTCCATCTTGAAGAAACCAAGACGGTTGACTCCTAAATACTAGAGATTATATTTCTTCATGTGTTAGGAATATAAAAAACAAAGCAATAATGGGTGTGTGAGATCACATCCCTTTTTAGGTATATTGATTTTAAGGGTAAAATGGTCAATTAATGTAAAATGGTGTAGATGGATCAATAATGGGTGTGTGAGGATCACCTTTTTTTTGTTGTTTGAAATGTCCCGTTCATATCGATTATAAACGTTTCATATTAATTGGTTTCGTTGCGAGGTTTTGACCTCTATATGAGACGTTTTTCAAAGACTGTATTCGTTTTTAAAACAAACTGTAACTTTTATTTTGTCGATAAAGGTTTTAATAGACATAACATGGATTATCAAGTAATGATAATCTAAAATACACTTTTATACACAACCATTACATAATGGCTTACAATAATATTATACATCAATTTATTTTCCGAATGCAGTTTTTAAACATTATCATTTAAGCATGTTGACTCCATTTCTTGTCTTTAATTAGTATGCAACAGCGGAAGCTCTTAATAATCACATGAGAATAAACATGCTTTAAACGTCAACAAAAATGTTGGTGAGTTATAGGTTTAATCTACATATTTATCAAATAGTAATAATAGACCACAAGATTTCATTTTTCATAACATCCATCTCATATCAGGCATTTCGCAAACTGCATAGAGATAAAAATCATTCATATGGTGAACACCTAGTAACCGACGTTAACACAAATGCATCTAGAATATCCCCATCATTCCGGGACTCTCATCGGACATGATAACTAGAAGTACTAAAGCATCCGTAACCCGGATGGGGTTTGTTAGGCCCAATAGATCTATCTTTAGGATTCGCGTCAATTGGTGGCAATTATAATAAACACCAATTCTTAGGCTACCAAACTAAAAAGGGTGATATCCGGTAATAATAATTCAACCATATAATGTAGTTTCGCGTACTTGTGTCTATTTTGTAAAACATTTATAAAAGTGCATGTATTCTCATCCCAAAAATATTAGCTTTTAAAAATGGGACTATAACTCACTTTCACAAACTCTTAACTCGTCGAGAGTTAGACTTGGCCACTGGTCGATTCACGAACCTATAACAAATATATAAATATATATCAAAGTATGATCGAAATATATTCACAACATATTTTATTACGTTTTAACGATTTAAATTTGTTAAGTTAACAGTCCAACGTTAGTAGTCCACAATTAGTTGTCCACAGTTAGTAGTACAGAAATAAATCAATATATATTATCTCGAATCAATCCACGACCCAGTGTATACAAGTCTCAGACTCGATCACAACTCAAAGTATATATATTATTTTGGAATCAACCTCAACACTGTATAGCTAACTCGAGCATTACCGCATATAGAGTGTCTATGGTTATTCCAAATAATATATATAGATGACGTCGATATGATATGTCAAAACATTGTATACGTGTCTATGGTCTATCAAGATTACATAATATATGTTAAAATACATGTATAATATAATATAAGTTAGTTAAATTATGGTTAGTATAGATTTGTTACAAATTTCACGTAGCTAAAACAAGCAAAATTATCCAATTTTGTTTTACCCATAACTTCTTCGTTTTAAATCCGTTTTGAGTGAATCAAAGTGCTATGGTTTCATATCGAACATGAGTTTATGAAACTAAACAGAAAAAGTGATGGTTTATAGTCGGAGTTACAGGTTACACGTCATTTTTGTAAGAGGTAGTTATTTCAGTCGAAAGAACGACGTCTAGATGACCATTTTGAAAAACATACTTCCACTTTGAGTTTAAACATGATTTTTGGATATAGTTTCATGTTCATAAGAAAAATCATTTTCCCAGAAGAACAACTTTTAAATCAAAGTTTATCATAGTTTTTAATTATCTAACCCAAAACAGCCCCCGGTTTTACTACAACGGCGTATGTCCGGTTTTACGGTGTTCTTCGTGTTTCCGGGTTTTAAATCATTAAGTTAGCATATCATATAGATATAGAACATGTGTTTAGTTGATTTTAAAAGTTAAGTTAGAAGGATTAACTTTGTTTGCGAACAAGTTTAGAATTAACTAAACTATGTTCTAGTGATTACAAGTTTAAATCTTCGAATAAGATAGTTATATATATAGGAATCGAACAAGGTTATGAACACCATTACTACCTCAAGTATAGTAGGTAATCCTACTGGAAATGATGAAAAATAACTTGAGCTTCAAAGGATCTTTAATGGCTTGGAAGTTCTTGAAGTAGAATCATGACACGGAAACAAGTTCAAGTAAGATTACTACTTGAATTAAGATATTTTTAGTTATAGAAATCGAATTAAAGTTTGAATATGAATATTATGTTGTATTAGAAAGATAACCTACTGTAAATAACAAAGGTTTATTGATCTTAGATGATTACTTGGAATGGATTTGAAAGCTTGGAAATAATCTTGCTAATTTGAAAGTATTCTTGATTTTATGAAACTAGAACTTATAGAATTTATGAAGAACACTTAGAACTTGAAGATAAAACTTGAGAGAGATCAATTAGATGAAGAAAATTAAAGAATGAAGGTGTTTGTATGTGTTTTAGGTCATGGTATATGAATTAGATATAAAGGATGTGTAAGTTTGTTTTCTTGTAAATAATATATGAATGATTAATAATATTTTTGTAATCTTGCTAAATAATTCATATTAGATTACAAAGAATGGTTCCCACATGTTTAGTGACTCATTAAGGTTGCTAAGAGCTGATCATTGAAGTGTATATACCAATAGTATATACATCTAAAAGCTGTGTATTGTACTAGTACGAATACGGGTGCATACGAGTAGAATTGTTGATGAAAATGAACGAATATGTAATTGTAAGCATTTTTGTTAAGTAGAAGTACTTTGATATGTGTCATGAAGTCTTTCAAAAGTGTATTAGTACATATTAATACATTACATGTATATGCATTTTAACTGTGTCGTTAAGTCATCGTTAGCCGTTACATGTAAGTGTTGTTTTGAAACCTATAAGTTAACGATCTTGTTATATGTAATTAGTCCATTGTTATTATACTTAAATGAGATGTTAAATTGTTATGTTAACATGATAACATGGTGTATGAATATATCTTAATATCATATATATATATATATATATGTTAAAATACTATTACAACGATAATCGTTACATATATATATTGTTTCGAAATCCTTAAGTTAGTAGTCTCATCTTACTTGTGTAGTTCATTGTTATTACACTTAATGATATAATTAATTATCATTTTATCATTTTAAACATAGTGTGATCATATCTTAATACAATACATATGTATTTATTTTAATTAAAATGTTGTTATAACGATAATCGTTATATATATATCGTTTCGAGTTTCTTTAATTCAGTAGTTTCATTTTATGCATATAACTATTTGTTAATATATTTTGTGAGATACTCCCTTATCAAAATATCATGTTATATATATATATATATATATATATATATATATATATATATATATATATATATATATATATATATATATATATATATATATATATATCGTCATGTTGTTTTTACAAGTTTTAACGTTCGTGAATCGTCGGACAACTGAGTGGTCACTTGTCTACATGAAACTCATTTCAATTAATCAAGTCTTAACAAGTTTGATTGCTTAATATGTTGAAAACATTTAATCATGCAAATATAGTTCTCATTTAATAGATAATCATGGAAAAGTTCGGGTCACTACATTGTTGCTTTGTTTGTTTAATTTTTTTTTACAAACATTAATTTTATGTGAAAATATAAATATTAAAAAAAAGATACTTTATAATGAATGTTATTATTTTGACCGGAAAACGCTCGAAGAGACGTCATGTATAACTTTCATGGTGATAAATGTTATTCTTCGTGCGTCATGTGTGAAATCTACTTATAAAATTAACTAGCAAAATACATAACAATTATCACACAGAGTCGGCCAATTAAACCTGATTGTATAGTAACTAAAGTAAATAGACCAGTCTGTTCCACATAGAGCAGACTTTAAAAACTAATAATTTTTTTTAATTTTTTTTTTGGCTAAATAACGAATACTATTAAAATAGATACCTTCATCGAAAAATGAAGGACACGAACTGAAACATACAAAATAAACCGAAAATACTCGATACAAGTAAACGTCACAAAACGACGTTGACTTCAACCGAACCTAACTAGTGCCGAAATTGCATGAACAAAGCGAACAAAAGCAAGAGCTAAACTACAAACTAATGAGAACATAAGATTGTCAAAACACACAATCTAAGACGAAACAAAGCAAATTAAGAACAACAAGCAAGCACCTACAAACGAACGACAATAATCAACTTAGGAAGGTCCTTTCTTATTCCTTTCATCCGGGTGATTTGTAATACCATCCACCTTGTCAATGTGCACACCTTTACCTTGTCGAGACTTGAAATTAAATGAAGTTACATTAGATGAACCACTTCCAACACGAGAGCCGGGCACGGACGGAGGTAACCAACCCTCATCCGCTAAGCCTGGAAAGAAACCTTTATTGACATTATCCGAGGCACCAATCTCATCTTCATCCCGTAAAACGAAACCCTCGCAAGCCGCCTTCTTAGACTTCTGCTTCTTCTTATTAGCCCGACCCACCTTGACGGGCTTATTGGGCTCAATGACCACATGGTTCTCAACACAAACATGAGATGAATTTGTGTCAGAATGATCAACCACCAAATTAGAAGTAACAATATGCACCGAATCAACATTCTGTACGCTTGGAACCCCTACATCTTGCACCAAATAAACAGAATTAGACTCCAATAATTCTTGAGGGCTTTGATTTTCAACTACAACACTCGAAGACACAATTGCAGGAGGAACATCATCCGATTCTGGTAGCGAATTCAAATTAAAACGAACCGAGTCAATCACTTCTTTCTCACTCGAAACCTCAACCAACTTCGTTGCATCCAAAGCGCCTAAAGTACCAAAAGAATCTCCTCAGCATTCGCAACAACGTCCATGGATTCATCTTCAGACACGTCAACAACCGCTTTTTCCCCTTGTCGAACACGAAGACCATTAAATCCTTGAGACCAGTTAAAACCATTAACGTTCAAAGCTTCAGACAAAATCTTGGTTTGAGAACCATAAATAGGGTGACCCGCCATGACTATGCGATTAGTAATAGCAAGCAAATCGACAGGAAACTCGATCAAATCAAACTCTGAAGCAGTACCAATCTCATTAACCCAAATATTGCATACCGAAAATAAACCATCATCAAGATCTACCTCAACCAAATCGTGCATATGTTTCGGGTTAACAGTTTTGACGAAAGCAAAAAGCGACCCAACGTTACCTAAAGCCTTAGAACCATTCGCAATCTTCAACACATCACCGAAAAGGCTCGCAATCGAGATAGCACTTTCGATCGAAGCATAAGCAATCGGTATGCCCTTAAGCTCCAACCAAGTGAAGCAAAAGAATTTTTTAGCCATATCCTTCACGGGAACCACAAAAACAAAGTCGTCCGAGCTTGACTTCAATAAACCTTGATAACCAGCAACATTTTCACAACCAATAATTGCACCGAATATACCCACTTTAGAAATCCTATTAACAGTAACTTTATTCTTGATTAAGAAGCCTTGGAGTTTCAAATCAACCAATGGAACTAAGTCAACAACCAATATGCTAAACTCTAAATGATTCGCAACAAGATGATTCAATCCAATCTTACAATGAAGCTTAACCGAAGGAGAAAACCGATGACCACCATTTGACGAACGGGAAACCCGATTGGCTCGCCGGACCGGCCAACCAACATAAATGGGGTGCCCAAAAACACGAGAACCATTCAAAGAATTCACAGCAACAGTAGCAGAAGTAATTTCGAAAAAGGTAACGAAACAATACCTTCTACTTGGCCAAAATTTAATTTCCGAAAGTGGACCGATCTTGCTGAAGGTCGATTCGATCATGTGTCTAGAACTGGATTTGTCAAGCCTTCCAATGAAAATGGTAAAACCTTCACTATTTTGATCTACCGGATTGGGAGAAACCGGCATGCCACTGCCGGTAGCGTGAGAACCAGAAGCAGAGGAAAGATTCTGATGTTGCTCGGTTGTCGGGGAGTTGATACCGGTTTCCGGAGATGTAGATTTTGAGAGTAATGAGTGTTGCGGAAAGGAGAAAGGGGATTTGGGGTAGGGTTTGGTTAGGAGAAACAGTCATTTAAAAGGAAAGGGAGGTATTTGTGAGAGAATAAAAGTGGATAAAAAAAGATGATCGGTGACCTGAAAAGCTTGAAAGGGTGGTGAAGTGGTGGAAATGTGTGGTTGAGAGAGAGATTGCAAGCAAAACTTGGGAAAAATATACACATTTGGCACCGATCAATAATTAAAAACTAATAATTATCCTAATTAAATGGAGAGAAATTAATAAAACTAAAATAAAATGAAATTAAGCTAAACGAATAACTAGATGAGAGAACATTTTTCACTTTATTGCTTAACAATATGACTAGGATTGTTCTTTTGTAATTGAATTAATTATTAAGGTTATAAGTAAATAGTTATAGGGGTGTTCACAGTCCGGTTTGGTCCGGTTTTGACTAAATCTCAAACCAAACCGGCATCGACGGTTTCAACATATATGAAACCAGACCAGATCAAGAAAGTTGTCTAACTGGCACGTTTGGTCCGGTCCGGTTTGACCGGTTTTACGGTTTTGAGTTCTTTTATCTTTCTTTTATTTAATTAAAATAATAATATTAAATAAATTAAATAAGTTTGATAAACGAGTAACCCTCAAAGTCCTGGACATTTTTTGTGATTGAGATACTATTGTTATTGCACATTAATAAGATTGCAACATCAAATTCCATAGCGTCGCAGTAAGGGAGCAAATGTATTGTCAACAGGATATAAGTTTCAAGCAAAACCATTTTTGAAGTTGTTACACCTATAACATAAGGAAGGTAAACACTGGCACATAACATCGGTAAAAACAAGTTATTTAAATGGAGAATCTTAAGAGTAAGACAGTAAACAAGAAGACCTGAGCATATATATACATATGTTAGGGATTGTTGTCATACTTTGTAACAACCCTGATTTTTACGTTACTTCCGTTAACCTTCCGTTAGTTTATTTAACGACGATTATTTAACTTTTATGCGTTTATGTGTATTAAATGCGTACTTGATCTTCGGAGGGTTTCAATAATTAATATGGGTTGATATTAATTCAAATAAATATTTCGGATAATGAAATACGATAAAAACGATACGATTTTGATAATAGCTTTTTGAGCAACGAAACGCTCGGGTTTATTTTAATAATTAATTTTATTAATTATTAACTTTTTAAAATATTTAATTTATTGGGTTTTTAATAAATTAAACAATTGGTTGCGTTTAACGATCGAGTTAGCGTTCCGGACATTCGGTACTACTAAACGGCACTTAAAACGGACCACGATTACACGGGATTGCAAAACGAGAGCCCGGGGATACCCCATGGGGCCCATTCGGCCGACCCCCTTCCCCCTCCCCTTATTTTGTTAATTTTTAGCTTAATGGAGAGACTTAAGTGCAATTAGTGATAATTAGTCCATGTATAAATTAACTGGTAACTTGTATTCTTTCCCTAAACCTAAAAAAAGAAGCAGTAGATCCCTCCCTGGCTCCCCAAAACCGTCGATCACCACCACCATACTATCACCATCAAATTTTCACTTTTTGATTAAACCTCAATAACAAACGTTGCAATTCTCGATCTCCTCTACGCGTTGATATAATTCTTTTAGCGATCAAAGGTATAATTGCATAAACCCTAATTCTTAAAATCTCATTTTCATGTGATTTTCATAGTTATGTTGTCAATTGCTCAAGTCCATACGCGTACGTGTTAATTGTAATCGTTAATTTGATTGTTTGATGTGCTAGGGTTTAAAAACGAATTTGTATTTGTTTGATCAGAAAAATTAAGTTTTTCAAATGTTAATTATTATTTTATAATCAGATTCCTTGCGAAAAACTATTGAGTTTAGGCTTTGGGTTCGCTTGATTTCGTTTCCGTATGATTAAGTTATGTCAATTTGAATTATCGTTGTGTTTTTGTTGCTTGATCAGAAATATGGCATTGATAGACAATGAATTGGCATGTGAGACTTATACCACTGGAAATATAATTTAAAAACACTCAATTTAGACTAGGATATCATGTTGTTTACTTATGTATAACTCGAGATATGCTTGAATAAGTGTAAAAGTAGTTTTATACAGTACTTGCATGAAAATAACCTTGTATGATAAAATATGTTAACTTCTGTGGTTAAGGATTTGAATATTTGAAAATTAGACAAAAATTACTTCATCTTTCATGTGGATATCATAGGCTAATTGTATCTAGATCTTCGGATAATCGCGTGCGAATGTGACTAACTAAATGATAATTGAATCTGTAAATTGAACACGGTTTTGTACTCTGTGGATTGTGTATATTGCATGAGCATGTATACTTCTGGAAAGTGAAACTTAACATTATATGTGACTTGTTGTTAGTTTATGTCAATCTCTGAAACCTTATGCATTGGGCACAATAGAGCCGTACATTATGTGAATTCTGATTTGAGCTGAAAACTGAATGTTCAACTTTCACGAATAAACTGTACAAATTGGCTAAACAAAAGTTGCTAGATTTTTGATATGTGTTACTTTGATTTGTCCTTGAACTATGGCCACTAGTTTTGTATCAATTTCATGTTCCTAACTCTGGTTATAGCCAAAATGAAATCAGTGCGCGGTCAGAAACTGACTTAGCAAATCCCAAATGTATCCCATCTGATTCCTGACTTTTAATTGTCGTATGAGTCCCTGGAAAGACTTTTTGGAATCGATTATAAGTATATTTATGATTGGGAGTTTGTTATATTTACTTGAATTTTGTACTATGAGATAATGTGCTAAGTATGCTACGTGTTCATAAACTTTGTGCATGACGATAAACTGAAATTGTGAAAATGATCATTCATGACCTAAAACGTATTGTTTGACTTAGGTTTGACATGTTGACCAATATTTGATATGAACCTACTGATGTTGACTTTAGTTGACCACATTGACCAAGTTTGACATTCGGTTTGACTTCGGTTGACTTTGTTTGACTTGCATGATATAGTTGACTTTTACTTTAAAACGCGTCGAGTCGAGCAATAAGACAACGTACACTATGAAGCCACACTTATTTAAGATACATATATTGACCAACCTAAATACGTATACCTAGGTTACATTACTCGGGTCTAAACCGTACAAGTCGTTTGTCTTTCATTCCGAGCTTTATTCAGAGGTGAGTCTACAGTCCCGCTTTTTACATGTTTTCAGGGATGAGAATACACGCTGTTATATTTACATTTTCAAATACTTTGTATTGACATGAGTAGTACACATATGCATAATGAGTTTGTTCAAAAAGCCTCTAGCTTGAATACTTTTAATACCATCAGTGTAAGCACAATTTAGATGGACGGATCTGTTAGGTTGACAACCTCACCCGCTATAAAAACTGTGGTGCATTTACTTTGAACATTAAATATATTTGAACAAGTGTATAACATTTTACGAGGTAAGGCGGGTATAGTGGCTTCTATACTCGGGTCATTGCTAGTATTCAGGTGCTCGGGTTATGCAAACGATAGAATCTCGTGGTCAAGGAAACTAAACTATTTTTCTGATAACTGTTTTTTAGATACTGTTACATTATTTTAAACCTGTAGATTCACCAACATTATTTGTTGACCTGTTTTTGCGTGTTGTTATTCTCAGGTCCTTAAGAGGTATGCTTCCGCTGTGTTTGCTGCATGACTGGCCGTGGAGTCAGCATTTGATTTTAAAGAACCTTATTTATTTTCGCATTTAAAACTTTTATACTGTTTAAATACTGTTGGCTTGTGGTTACGATCACAACAGTGTTTCTATTTTGGGATTATTGACTTATGTTTTTAAAAGTTAATTTTTAAATAAAATTAAATGCGATTGCTTTAAACGTCTCATATAGAGGGCGTAACTGTTAACTGTGGGACCTGAATTAACACACCATCAGATGGTAATTTGGCGGGGTGTTATAGTTGGTATCAGAGCTAATGGTTCGTAGGGAAACTAGGACTTGCATTAGTGTGTCTGATTTGGTCATTAGGACACCTTGATGAGTCTAGACTACGACCGGGACTTAGTCATTACATGAGTACTTTGTGACTAACGTTATTTACTTGACTAATCTGTTTCGTTTGTGTTCTTGTACTATGAGTTAGATGTCACAGGACTCAGGAAGCAGTGACAACGACTCCAGTGTGGCTGAGGTGAATGCTCCTGCCCCAGCACCAGCACCAGCACCTGCTCCGCATCAAATACCTAACCATCCTGTGAACCTTTATGCATTGGATTTGGTTCATACTAACCGTAACAGGGATATTGTTGATCGTGTTAACGCTTTGAGCGATATTGCTAGGACATATCCGCACCCCGATGATCTTGAGAGGATGGAGGAAAGAGTCACAGGTATAAATACTTATACGTATGAGGCTAAAGCGAGGTTCGTTGAGATGGCGGGATTGATAGCAGCCTTGACTGCCAGGGTTGCTACGCTAGAGGCGGAACGTAATAGGCCGAGGAATGATGGACCTGCCTCCCGTACCCAACAAAAGAGGAAGTGAAGGGTCGTTGACCATGAGCTTTTTTTCCTTTTTCATCCGCCATACTTTCTTTAATTGATTATATAAGACTTACCGGGTGTTATAAACCGGGCTATTAGCACATTATGTTTATTGTTTGGTTTACTACTTTAGAATTTGGTTTATCACTTTTGGATTTTATTTATATAATGGTGGATTATGCTATTAGTAACTATTATCTTTTATTGCATGCGGTATTATTCTATATTTAGTAACTTTGTATGATCATAATACTTGTGTTATGTTATACTACTACTATTGCCATTAATGTTACTACTTAGTGTTACTACCACTACTATCACTACATGACACTAGTACCACTACTACTACCACTAGTGTTACTACTATCACTACTAATACTACTTACACTACTTCTCACCACTAGCAAATCTTTTCGTACTATTATTTACTAGTCTTCAACACTCGTTGCTAGTCTATTTTTAATAACTCTATTTTTCATTGATCTTACTTCGATGTATCGTTTGTGTAGAAGGAGACCATGTTTACTACATAAATGCTCGAGGCTCAAGTTGAAGAACTCGTTAACCAATGTGTGACGGAAGCTCTTATAGCTGCAGGTTTTGATTACACGATTGAGAAATACTGTCCCAGAGGAGAGCGGATAAGGTGGGAAAATGAACTTCTGAACTTAAGGGTCATTGAAAACGACATTGCTAGTTACACTAACCGATTCCGGGAGCTATCGTTGCTTTGCCCACATTTGGTCTCATCAGCGGAAAGAGCAATCGAGAGGTACATGTCGGGATTGCTGATGGAAGTGTTTGGTTTTTTCCTTTCCCTTCAACCAAAGACAATACTCGGAGTCATCAACATGGCGATAAACAGGATGAAGCAAGTTAGCCGATCGGAAGGAAACGAGATGCCTGTTACAGGAAATGGAGTTGATGGTAAAAGGAAACGAAGTGAGAATATTGTTGGAAGTCTCGCACAGAACCGAGGTGAGAGGTAAGGGATGCCCCGTAACTTCGAGAAAGGATCTTCATCCAACACGAATTACAAGGGAAAACTACCATTGTGCGGAAAATGTGGAAGGCACCACCATAGGGGATACAAAATGCTGGTTTGCATCAAGTGTCAAAAGAAGGGTCACCTGGCCCTAGATTGTAAGGTCAACATCAATAAAAATAGGTGCTTTACGTGTGGCGAAGCAGGCCATTACGCGAAGGACTACCCGAGGAAGAAGAAAGATGAATCCACTCAGGGAACTGCAACCACCCATCACCCCAGTGGGACATGCAATGACCTTAACTCAGTTAAAGGTACGTTCTCGCCCAACTATTTTAATATTTATGTTTTGTTTGATACTGGCGCCGATAGAAGTTTTATATCTAAGGATATTTGTCACAATGTTAAGAATTCTGTTTCTTCCTTAGATAACATGTATTTCATAGAACTAGGAAATGGTAACTTGATCAGAGCTAATAAGATTTATCGTGATTGTACTTTGACGTTAGAAAGTAAGCCTTTTAGCATTGATGTAATACCTATTAAACTGGGAAGTTTTGACCTTGTGGTTGGAATGGACTGGTTAGCTGGTAACAAAGCCGAGGTGGTCTGTGACCTAAAGTGAAATGTCCCGTTCATATTGATTATAAACGTTCCATATTAATTGATTTCGTCGCGAGGTTTTGACCTCTATATGAGACGTTTTTCAAAGACTGCATTCATTTTTAAAACAACCATAACCTTTATTTTATCTATAAAGGTTTAAAAAGCATTACGTAGATTATCAAATAATGATAATCTAAAATATACCGTTTACATACGACCATTACATAATGGTTTACAATAAGAATATATTACATCAAAAATAAGTTTCTTGAATGCAGTTTTTACACAATATCATACAAGCATGGACTCCAAATCTTGTCCTTATTTTAGTATGCAACAGCGGAAGCTCTTAATAATCACCTGAGAATAAACATGCTTAAAACGTCAACAAAAATGTTGGTGAGTTATAGGTTTAACCTATATATTATCAAATCATAATAATAGACCACAAGATTTCATATTTCAATATACATCCCATACATAGAGATAAAAATCATTCATATGGTGAACACCTGGGAACCGACATTAACAAGATGCATATAAGAATATCCCCTATCATTCCGGGAAATCCTTCGGACATGATAAAAATGAATTCGAAGTACTAAAGCATCCGGTACTTTGGATGGGGTTCGTTAGGCCCAATAGATCTATCTTTAGGATTCGCGTCAATTAGTAGATCGGTTTACTAATTCTTAGGCTACCAAGCAAAAGGGGCATATTCGACTTCGACCATTCACCCATATAATGTAGTTTCATTTACTTGTGTCTATTTCGTAAAACATTTATAAAACTGCATGTATTCTCATCCCAAAATATCAGATTTTAAAAGTGGGACTATAACTCACTTTCACAGATTTTTACTTCGTCGGGAAGTAAGACTTGGCCACTGGTCGATTCATGAATCTATAATAAATATGTACATATATATCAAAGTATGTTCAAAATATATTTACAACACTTTTAATACATTTTGATGTTTTAAGTTTATTAAGTCAGCTGTCCTCGTTAGTAACCTACAACTAGTCGTCCATAGTTAAATGTACAAAAATAAATTGATATATATTATCTTGAATCAATCCACGACCCAGTATATACACGTCTCAGGCTAGATCACAACTCAAAGTATATATATTTTTGGAATCAACCTCAACCCTGTATAGCTAACTCCAACATTACTGCATATAGAGTGTCTATGGTTGTTCCAAATAATATATATAGATGGGTCGATATGATATGTCAAAACATTTGCATACATGTCTATGGTATCCCAAGATTACATAATATATTAGAATACATGTATAATACAATATAAGGTAGCTAGGATATGATTTGTATAGAATTGTTACAATATTTCCCGTAGCTACTACAATCAAAAAATATCCAATCTTGTTTTACCCATAACTTCTTCATTTTAAATCCGTTTTGAGTGAATAAAATTGCTATGGTTTTATATTGAACTCTATTTTATGAATCTAAATAGAAAAATTATTGGTTTATAGTCGGAAATATAAGTTACAAGTCATTTTTGTAAGAGGTAGTCATTTCAGTCGAAAGAACGGCGTCTTGATGACCATTTTGAAAAACATACTTCCACTTTGAGTTTAACCATGATTTTTGGATATAGTTTCATGTTCATAAGAAAAATCATTTTACCAGAAGAACAACTTTTAAATCAAAGTTTATCATAGTTTTTAATTATCAAACCCAAAACAGCCCGCGGTGTTACTACGACGGCGTATGTCCGGTTTTACGGTGTTTTTCATGTTTCCAGGTTTTAAATCATTAAGTTAGCATATCATATAGATATAGAACATGTGTTTAGTTGATTTTAAAATTCAAGTTAGAAGGATTAACTTTTGTTTGCGAACAAGTTTAGAATTAACTAAACTATGTTCTAGTGATTTCAAGTTTAAACCTTCGAATAAGGTAGTTTTATATATATGAATCGAATGATGTTATGAACATCATTACTACCTCAGGTTTTGTGGATAAACCTACTGGAAATAAGAAAAATAGATCTAGCTTCAAAGGATCCTTGGATGGCTTGAAAGTTCTTGAAGCAGAATCATGACACGAAAACAAGTTCAAGTAAGATTTCCACTCGAAATAAGATTGTTATAGTTATAGAAATTGAAACAAAGTTTGAATATGAGTATTATTTTGTATTAGAAATATATCTTACTATAAATAAAAAAGATTTCTTGAGGTTGGATGATCACTTTACAAGATTGGAAGTAAGCTAGCAAACTTGGAAGTATTCTTGATTCTAGAACTTATAGAATTTATGAAGAACACTTAGAACTTGAAGATAGAACTTGAGAGAGATCAATTAGATGAAGAAAATTGAAGAATGAAAGTGTTTGTAGGTGTTTTTGGTCGTTGGTATATGGATTAGATATAAAGGATGTGTAATTTTGTTTACATGTAAATAAGTCATGAATGATTACTAATATTTTTGTAATTTTATGAGATATTTCATGCTAGTTGCCAAATGATGGTTCCCACATGTGTTAGGTGACTCACATGGGCTGCTAAGAGCTGATCAATGGAGTGTATATACCAATAGTACATACATCTAAAAGTTGTGTATTGTACGAGTACGAATACGGGTGCATACGAGTAGAATTGTTGATGAAACTGAACGAGGATGTAATTGTAAGTATTTTTGTTAAGTAGAAGTATTTTGATAAGTGTCTTGAAGTCTTTCAAAAGTGTATGAATACATATTAAAACACTACATGTATATACATTTTAACTGAGTCGTTAAGTCATCGTTAGTCGTTACATGTAAATGTTGATTTGAAACCTTTAAGTTAACGATCATGTTAAATGTTGTTAACCCAATGTTTATTATATCTAATGAGATGTTAAATTATTACATTATCATGATATTATGATATATTAATATATCTTAGTATGATATATATACAGTTAAATGTTGTTACAACGATAATCGTTACATATATGTCTCGTTTCGAAATCATTAAGTTAGTAGTCTTGTTTTTACATATGTAGTTCATTGTTAATACACTTAATGACATGTTTACTTATCATTTATCATGATTAAACATAGTGTATCAATATCTTAATATGATTCATATGTATTTAGTAAGACGTTGTTGTAACGATAATCGTTATATATATCGTTTCGAGTTTCTTAATTCAATAAACTCAATTTTATGTATATAACCCATTGTTAAAATACCTAATGAGATACTTACTTATCATAATATCATGTTAACTATATATATAATCATATATATGTCATCATATAGTTTTTACAAGTTTTAATGTTCGTGAATCACCGGTCAACTTGGGTGGTCAATTGTCTATATGAAACCTATTTCAATTAATCAAGTCTTAACAAGTTTGATTGCTTAACATGTTGGAAACACTTAATCATGTAAATAATAATTTCATTTAATACTCATATCTAGACGAGTTCCTAATGCTTGCTGTAATATCTGCCAGAATCTTGAAATAAATTTGCCATCCCTATCAGAGATAATAGAGATTGGTATTCCATGTCTAGAGACGACTTCCTTCAAATATAGTCGTGCTAACTTCTCCATCTTGTCATCTTCTCTTATTGGCAGAAAGTGTGATGATTTGGTGAGACGATCAACTATTACCCAAATAGTATCAAAACCACTTGCAGTCCTTGGCAATTTAGTGATGAAATCCATGGTAATATTTTCCCATTTCCATTACGGGATTTCGGGTTGTTGAAGTAGACCTGACGGTTTCTGATGCTCCGCTTTGACCTTAGAACACATCAAACATTCCCCTACGTATTTAGCAACATCGGCTTTCATACCTGGCCACCAAAAATGTTTCTTGAGATCCTTGTACATCTTCCCCATTCCAGGATGTATTGAGTATCTGGTTTTATGAGCTTCTCTAAGTACCATTTCTCTCATATCTCCAAATTTTGGTACCCAAATTCTTTCAGCCCTATACCGGGTTCCGTCTTCCCGAATATTAAGATGCTTCTCCGATCCTTTGGGTATTTCATCCTTTAAGTTTTCCTCTTTTAAAACTCCTTGTTGCGCCTCCTTTATTTGAGTAGTAAGGTTAGTGTGAATCATTATATTCATAGATTTTACACGAATGGGTTCTCTGTCCTTTCTGCTCAAGGCGTCGGCTACCACATTTGCCTTCCCTGGGTGGTAACGAATCTCAAAGTCGTAATCATTCAACAATTCAATCCATCTGCGCTGCCTCATGTTCAGTTGTTTCTGATTAAATATGTGTTGAAGACTTTTGTGGTCGGTATATATAATACTTTTGACCCCATATAAGTAGTGCCTCCAAGTCTTTAATGCAAAAACAACCGCGCCTAATTCCAAATCATGCGTCGTATAATTCTGCTCGTGAATCTTCAATTGTCTAGACGCATAAACAATTACTTTCGTTCGTTGCATTAATACACAACCGAGACCTTGCTTTGAGGCGTCACAATATATCACAAAATCATCATTCCCTTCAGGTAATGACAATATAGGTGTCGTAGTTAACTTTTTCTTTAACAACTAAAACGCTTTCTCTTGTTCATCTTTCTATTCAAATTTCTTCCCTTTATGCGTTAATGCAGTCAAGGGTTTTGCTATTCTGGAAAAGTCTTGGATGAACCTTCTATAGTAACCAGCTAGTCCTAAAAACTAGCGTGTGTGTTTCGGAATTTTTGGGGTTTCCCACTTTTCAACTGTTTCAATCTTTGCTGGATCCACCTGAATACCTTCTTTGTTCACTATATGAGCGAGGAATTGAACATCTTCCAACCAAAATGTACACTTTGAAAACTTAGCGTACAATTTTTCTTTTCTCAGCAACTCTAGCACTTTTCTCAAATGTTTTTTGTGCTCTTGATCATTCTTCGAGTAAATAAGTATGTCATCGATGAAAACAATGACAAACTTGTCAAGATATGGCCCACACACTCGGTTCATGAGGTCCATGAACACAGCTGGTGCGTTAGTCAATCCAAACGGCATAACCATAAACTCGTAATGACCGTAACGCGTCCTAAAAGCAGTCTTTGGAATATCATCCTCCTTCACCGGCATTTGATGATATCCAGAACGTAAATCGATCTTCGAATAAACAGATGAGCCATGTAGTTGATCAAATTGTAGCGACCCGACCAAATCGTCATTGACGGCGCCGTCTACTTAGGTCCCGTTACGTGGTCATAAGTCTTTAAAACAACGTTTGACCAAAAGATATGTCGCCTTCATTTCAAAATAAAGATTGTTCCCAAAGTTTACAAGAATTGTTCAACCAATAGTTAAGTTACAACGTTATAATACGAATGAAATCTAGGCGACACGGTTTAAAGTAAAGTCAAAAGACGCTCCATGAAATGCACATATACTCGACATCCAATGCAAGTATCAAAATAATGAGCGGAAGCATGTATCATGTATCGTTCAAGGACCTGAGAAAAACATAGAAATCTGTCAACGAAAACGTTGGTGAAATCATAGGTTTAAGTAAGTAAGTACAAGTGAACCACAAGATTTGCATCAATGAAATGATAGTAATACATTCTAAAAGTTTGTTTCACGAGCACCCAATTATCAAAGCTTAACATTCCTTCCATTGTATACCCCATCACTTAGTGCTAGAACAAACACTGTTTCTCGAAAATATATTTCATTCGTAAACGGTAGCGAACCGTTTGAATGAGGGTTTGTCAAACCCATATGGATCCATACAACATAAGTTCTGGCTTACACCCGGCAAGTGTAACTAATGATAATCGAATTGAGGATTTTGTTCTAAACTCGTATGTAGAATGTTTGTTTTCCCGTCCTTGTGTTCACTTAGTTCAAAAGAATCATTTATGTTTTCTCATCCCAATATAAGTTCAAAAAGAGTAAAAGTGGGACTATGATCTCACCTTGAGTGCACGAGTAGTAAAGTACTTCGACAAGTAAACGTGTGCAAAGAACAATGCTAGTCTTGACCTAAACAATAGGTTTGTATCAATAACGGTAAACACGATAGGTCAAAGATGTTCAATTAGTCCTATGGCTCGTTAAGACTCGGTCATAATAGCATGTGAATCAAATTGTCATGTTTCATGCAAGGTACAAGTATAAAAACATGTTAGAACGATTGCACAATTATTTGGTTAAGTTTGATTAAAAGTCAACTTGGTCGGGTCAAAGTCAACAGAAAAGTCAACGGGGTCGGGTTGGGTATCCGACAATTTTTCTAAGTTATATAATCATATATGAGCATGTTGGCCAAATTTCATGTTAATCGGAGGTCCGTAGCATAGCAAACATTTTTATGTCAAATGACCAAGGTAACAGCCAGTTTTAGCACAATGGGACGGCGTCCCAAATTGCTAGACGGCGTCCCGTTTTTAAGGTTGGGACGGCGTCCCGATAAGCTAGAAGGCGTCCCGGTTTTAAGTTTGGGACGGCGTCCTGAGTTTCTGGACGGCGTCCTGGTTGGTTTCCAGGCCCTGTTTGCTGCAACTCTAAGTGCACGAACCAACAATCAAACCAACCCAAATTACAAACTGCAAACAATTAGAACATGCATTTTATATCACCGGAAAGGTAATTTGACGAGGAAAACACCTATACACATTTCATCAAGCAATTCAACACTTACACACCCCAAACCTTATTTAAACGTCCATAATCAAAGTTCAAGTTCCAAATATGCATTTCATGATTCGGGCAACCGAATTACATGAACAATATGCCGTTTCGAAGGTAATTAAGCATACAACACAACCTAACACTTACAACTAACATTCCATGTCATTCAATGCATCAAAAGTCCATTTCAAGTTCATCAAACCCTAACTCAAATTCACCAAAATCAATAATCAAGTTCATGAAGTTTTCTAAGGCAACCTACACATCAAATTGAAGCTAGTGATGCTAGTAACACAATTAAAACACCAACTTTTAACATCTAACAACATATGATCATCCAAAATTCAAGAATAACACACCAAAATTCAAGTTCATGCTAGTTACACTAAAACAACGAGATCGAGCATATAAATCATATATTCATGTTAGACTTGAGCCATAGACACTAATTAACACTTTTATAAGTTAAAAACATCAAGAACACAAAATCTAGTGATTTTAGAAAGTTACCCAAATGAGATGAAGTTGGTACCAAAATGAAGAGGATGAAGAGAGGATCACGAATATGTAACTTATTTGGTTGCTAGCTCCTTAATCCGGATTTAGATGATGAATGAATGAATATGATAATTGGGTGTGTTCTTGCTAGAGAGAAAGAGAGAGAGAGAGTGAGAGATGGTTGAAATGGTGGTAATTGGGGTAGACTAGGTGACCTAGTCAACTAGTTTGCCCCGTGTCAATTTTAGTCCCTCGAGTTTGTAGTCGGGTGCGGAAAATACCTAAACGGAATATTTTTAAAACGCGTATTAACGGGAGATGTTGTAAACATATAACGGAGTTTAAATTAGTATAACGGAAAAGAAAACGGAAAAAGGTGGGATGTTACACAAATAAGTTGTCGATTCTAGGTAGTGGGTAGCGGTTCTTGATGGTAAGTTTGTTCAACTCTCGATAGTCGATACACAACCTGAATGTACCATCTTTCTTCTTGACAAACAAAAAAGGAGCTCCCCATGGTGATGTGCTTGGTCGAATGAAATCACGCCCTAAAAGTTCCTGTAACTGACTTTGTAATTCTTTCATTTCGCTGGGTGCGAGTCTGTATGGAGCACGAGCTATTGGCGCAGCTCCTGGTACAAGGTCTATTTGAAATTCAACGGATCGATGTGGGGGTAATCCCGGTAATTCTTTCGGAAATACATCGGGAAATTCTTTTGCGACGGGAACATCACTGATGTTCTTTTCTTCAGGTTTTACTTCCTCGATGTGTGCTAGAATGACGTAACAACCTTTTCTTATTAGTTTTTGCGCCTTCAAACTACTAATAAGATTTAATTTCGCGTTGTTCTTTTCTCCGTACACCATTAAAGGTTTTCCTTTTTCACGCATAATGCGAATCGCATTTTTGTAACAAACGACCTCTGCTCTTACCTTCTTCAACCAGTCCATGCCAATTATTACATCAAAACTCCCTAAGTCGAATGGTATTAAATCAATCTTAAACGTTTCATCACCCAGTTTAATTTCTCTATCCCGACATATATTATCTGCTGAAATTAATTTACCATTTGCTAATTCGAGTAAAAATTTATTATCCAAAGGCGTCAATGGGCAACTTAATTTAGCACAAAATTCTCTACTCATATAGCTTCTATCCGCACCCGAATCAAATTAAACATAAGCAGATTTATCGTCAATAAGAAACGTACCCGTAACAAGCTCCGGGTCTTCCTGTGCTTCTGCCGCATTAATATTGAAAACTCTTCCACAACCCTGCCCATTAGTATTTCCCTGATTCGGGCAATTTCTAATAATGTGGCCCGGTTTCCCACATTTATAACAAACAGCGTTGGTATTACTTGCTCCGACACTATTCGTTTCGGCATTACTTGTTCCAACATTATTTGTTACTTTAGTTCTGTTAAACTTTGGTCCGTAGACCTCACACTTTGTCGCGCTATGACCATTTCTTTTACACCTGTTGCAAAATGTCGTGCAAAACTCCTGATGATTTTCTTCACACCTATGACATGGCTGTTTTTGGTTTTTGTTGTCGTTGTTGTTATTGAGGTTGTTGTTGGGATTGTTATTGTTGTTGAAACAGTTGTTGTAGTTGTTGTTGTTGTTGGGATGTTTATTTTAGTTATTGTTAGGATTGCGGTTATTGTTGCGATTGTTGTAGCGGTTGTTGGGATAGTTGTTGCGATTGTGGTTGTAATTGTTGTTGTTGTTGTACTGGTGACTCTTGTTACCGTTTTCCTCCCACTTCCTCTTGGGTTGTTTCGTGTTGGCTTCTTCGGCCGCCTGCTCTTTAATTCTTCCCTCAATCTGATTTATGAGTTTATGAGCCATTCGACTTGCCTTCTGTATAGAAGCGGGCTCGTGTGAACTCACATCTTCTTGAATCCTTACTGGTAACCCTTTTACAAACGCGCCGATCTTCCTTCTTCATCTTCGAATGCTCCCGGACACAATAGGCACAACTCTGTGAATCGTCGTTCATATGTGGTAACGTCGAACCCTTGTGTTCGTAACTCTATAAGTTCTGCCTTGAGTTTATTGACTTCGTTTCTAGGACGGTACTGCTCGTTCATCAATTGCTTGAATGCCGACCACGGTAGTGCGTAAGCAGCATTTTGTCCTACCTGTTCAAGATAGGTGTTCCACCACGTTAACGCTGTACCTGTGAAGGTATGCATAGCGTACTTAACTTTATCCTCTTCAGTACACTTACTTATGGCAAACACCGATTCGGCTTTCTCGGTCCACCGTTTCAATCCAATTGGTCCTTCGGTTCCATCAAATTCCAAAGGTTTGCAGGCAGTGAATTCTTTGTAGGAGCATCCTACACGATTTCTTGTGCCGTTAGCTGCATTGCTAGATTCAGAGTTATTGTTGATATGTAGCGCAGCCTGTACTGCGGCTATGTTTGCAGCAAGAAAGGTACGAAATTCCTCTTCGCTCATATTCATGGTGTGTCGAGTAGTCGGTGCCATTTCCTTCAAAATAGCCAACTGAATCGAGTTAATCATACATAATATTAAGAGTAGTCAATAGTATTTCGTAGCATAATATGAACTCATTTATAAAAGCTTTTTCTTCATATTAGCGTTTTATAAGTTTAAATTCGGGTACTACCTACCCGTTAAGTTCATACTTAGTAGCTAATATACAATTCAACTACTACAATTCCATATGAAAAACTAACTATAATAATATATCACATACAAATATTCTTCAAGCTTACAACATCGCTATATTACATATAACATGAAATATAGTACACTTTGATACAAGACAGTTTTGAAGATAAATCTAGTTAATACGCAAGTTGTTCATCAAAGGAAATAAAGACACGTAATTCATAAGTCCAGAAACAAGTCATGCATTCTGGTTTTACTAAGACGACTTCCCATCCTTGGTCTTGTGGAAAATAACCGTTATGACCATTGGCTAGGAAGCATGTTGTAATATCGTCAAAAGGACGAGGGTTTCGTAATGTCCAATAGCCCCGTAATAATCTAAAAACCTTGTTTCTCACCCCAACTACTGAATCCGTCACTTGTGGGAAGGTTTTATTTAAAAGTTGCAATCTGATGTTCTTTTTCTCACTTTGGTAAGAAGCAGACATCACTAACCCGTAAGCATAACATGCTTCTTTATGTTGCATGTTAGAAGCTCTTTCTAATTCACGAAATCCTATGTTGGGATATGTTGAGTCAAAATAGGTTCTTAACCCGTAGCGTAAAATTGCATTTGGGTTCCCCGCATTTAACGCTTTAAAAAAACACGACGTAACTTACGGTCTCCCCAATGTGATATACCCTACCTATCAAAGGAAAGCCTTTTATAAACTAAGGCATTTCTGGAAAGTCTTTCAAATGTTTGACAAGTTAATTTTGCCATAATTAATTGTGCTGATGAATTCTAACCGACTCTAGACAAGATTTCCTCAATTATATCCTCGGGTAGATCTTCTAAAATATTCGGTTGTCTACCCTTAAAGTCCATTTTGTTTTTAAACTGTAAAATAGACAAGGATTAGATTAGTAAAAGATAATTAACAAACAATACAAGCAATTTTTACATAGAACATAAAAGTACAAGCACACTACAATACATATAATACACAACATGATTACAACCCTCTAATCTGAGTCACTGGTTTCTTCTTCTTCGGACTTGGTTCGTTTTCCTAATTTTCTAGGAATATATGGTGTTCCTCTAATATGAGCCGTCGTTTTCCATAATGGTTTAGAAAAACCTGGTGGTTTAGAGGTTCCCGGGTCATTGTTACATTTTAGGAAATATGGATGTTGCCGATACATATAAAGTTCATCGGGGTTGGAATCGGGTTTCTCTATTTTTATACCTTTTCCCTTATTATTTTCTTTCGCTTTATTAAATTTGGGTCGAGGTAATTTCTATAACATCAACGGAATCCTCATCGGGATCCAATTCATCGGAAAATTGGTAATCTTCCCAATATTTTGCTTCCTCGGCGAAAACACCATTGACCATTATTAACTTTGGTCCGTTGGTTGAGGATTTTCTTTTATTTAATCGTTTTACTATAGGTATCAATATTTCTTCCTCCAGAATCTCTTCTTCTTCCAGTTCCTCCTCTTCCGGTTCCTCCTCTTCTGGTTCCTCTTCTTCCGGTTCCTCTTCTTCCGGTTCCTCCTCTTCCGGTTCCTCTTCGGGAATTTGTGAATCTTCTCAAAGTATATTCGACTCTTCATTATTATTAGGTGAGTCGATGAGATTTGTACTAGTGGTAGACATCTATCACACAATATCAAACACATTAAGAGGTTAATATATCACATAATATTTACATGTTAATAATATATAATTTCCAACAAAGGTGTTAAGCAATCGTTTTTAAAGAAAACACGGTTGAAGTCCAGACTCACTAATGTATCCTAACAAACTTGATAAGACACACTAATGCAAAATTCTGGTTCTCTAAGACCAACGCTCTGATACCAACTGAAATGTCCCGTTCATATTGATTATAAACGTTCCATATTAATTGATTTCGTCGCGAGGTTTTGACCTCTATATGAGACGTTTTTCAAAGACTGCATTCATCTTTAAAACAACCATAACCTTTATTTTAACTATAATGGTTTAAAAAGCATTACGCAGATTATCAAATAATGATAATCTAAAATATACCGTTTACATACGACCATTACATAATGGTTTACAATAAGAATATATTACATCAAAAATAAGTTTCTTGAATGCAGTTTTTACACAATATCTTACAAGCATGGACTCCAAATCTTGTCCTTATTTTAGTATGCAACAGCGGAAGCTCTTAATAATCACATGAGAATAAACATGCTTAAAACGTCAACAAAAATGTTGGTGAGTTATAGGTTTAACCTATATATTATCAAATCATAATAATAGACCACAAGATTTCATATTTCAATATACATCCCATACATAGAGATAAAAATCATTCATATGGTGAACAACTGGTAACTGACATTAACAAGATGCATATAAGAATATCCCCTATCATTCCGGAAAATCCTTCGGACATGATAAAAACGAATTCGAAGTACTAAAGCATCCGGTACTTTGGATGGGGTTCGTTAGGCCCAATAGATCTATCTTTAGGATTCACGTCAATTAGTAGATCGGTTTACTAATTCTTAGGCCACCAAGCAAAAGGGGCATATTCGGCTTCGATCATTCACCCATATAATGTAGTTTCATTTACTTGTGTCTATTTCGTAAAACATTTATAAAACTGCATGTATTCTCATCCCAAAATATCCGATTTTAAAAGTGGGACTATAACTCACTTTCACAGATTTTTACTTCGTCGGGAAGTAAGACTTGGCCACTGGTCGATTCACGAACCTATAACAAATATGTACATATATATCAAAGTATGTTCAAAATATATTTACAACACTTTTAATACATTTTGATGTTTTAAGTTTATTAAGTCAGCTGTCCTCGTTAGTAACCTACAACTAGTCGTCCATAGTTAAATGTACAAAAATAAATTGATATATATTATCTTGAATCAATCCACGACCCAGTGTATACACGTCTTAGGCTAGATCACAACTCAAAGTATATATATTTTTGGAATCAACCTCAACCCTGTATAGCTAACTCCAACATTACTGCATATAGAGTGTCTATGGTTGTTCCAAATAATATATATAGATGGGTCGATATGATATGTCAAAACATTTGCATACGTGTCTATGGTATCCCAAGATTACATAATATATTAGAATACATGTATAATACAATATAAGGTAGCTAGGATATGATTTTTATAGAATTGTTATAATATTTCCCGTAGCTACAACAATCAAAAAATATCCAATCTTGTTTTACCCATAACTTTTTCGTTTTAAATCCGTTTTGAGTGAATCAAATTGATATGATTTCATATTGAACTCTATTTTATGAATATAAATAGAAAAAGTATAGGTTTATAGTCAGAAATATAAGTTACAAGTCATTTTTTAAGAGGTAGTCATTTCAGTCGAAAGAACGACGTCTTGATGACCATTTTGAAAAACATACTCCCACTTTGAGTTTAACCATAATTTTTGGATATAGTTTCATGTTCATAAGAAAAATCATTTTCCCAGAAGAACAACTTTTAAATCAAAGTTTATCATAGTTTTTAACTATCATACCCAAAACAGCCCACGGTGTTACTACGACGGCGTATGTCCGGTTTTACGGTGTTTTTCGTGTTTCCAGGTTTTAAATCATTAAGTTAGCATATCATATAGATATAGAACATGTGTTTAGTTGATTTTAAAAGTCAAGTTAGAAGGATTAACTTTTGTTTGCGAACAAGTTTAGAATTAACTAAACTATGTTCTAGTGATTTCAAGTTTAAACCTTCGAATAAGGTAGTTTTATATATATGAATTGAATGATGTTATGAACATCATTACTACCTCAGGTTTTGTGGATAAACCTACTGGAAATGAGAAAAGTAGATCTAGCTTCAAAGGATCCTTGGATGGCTTGAAAGTTCTTGAAGTAGAATCATGACACGAAAACAAGTTCAAGTAGGATTTCCACTCGAAATAAGATTGTTATAGTTATAGAAAATGAATCAAAGTTTGAATATGAGTATTACCTTATATTAGAAAGATATCTTACTGTAAATAAGAAAGATTTCTTGAGGTTGGATGATCACTTTACAAGATTGGAAGTAAGCTAGCAAACTTGGAAGTATTCTTGATTCTAGAACTTATAGAATTTATGAAGAACACTTAGAACTTGAAGATAGAACTTGAGAGAGATCAATTAGATGAATAAAATTGAAGAATGAAAGTGTTTATAGGTGTTTTTGATCGTTGGTATATGGATTAGATATAAAGGATGTGTAATTTTATTTACATGTAAATAAGTCATGAATGATTACTAATTTTTTTGTAATTTTATGAGATATTTCATGCTAGTTGCCAAATGATGGTTCCCACATGTGTTAGGTGACTCACATGGGCTGCTAAGAGCTGATCATTGGAGTGTATATACCAATAGTACATACATCTAAAAGCTGTGTATTGTACGAGTACGAATACGGGTGCATACGAGTAGAATTGTTGATGAAATTGAACGAGGATGTAATTGTAAGTATTTTTGTTAAGTAGAAGTATTTTGATAAGTGTCTTGAAGTCTTTCAAAAGTGTATGAATACATATTAAAACACTACATGTATATACATTTTAACTGAGTCGTTAAGTCATCGTTAGTCGTTACATGTAAATGTTGATTTGAAACCTTTAAGTTAACGATCATGTTAAATGTTGTTAACCCAATGTTTATTATATCTAATGAGATGTTAAATTATTACATTATCATTATATTATGATATATTAATATATCTTAGTATGATATATATACAGTTAAATGTTGTTACAACGATAATCGTTACATATATGTCTCGTTTCGAAATCATTAAGTTAGTAGTCTTGTTTTTACATATGTAGTTCATTGTTAATACACTTAATGACATGTTTATTTATAATTTATCATGATTAAACATAGTGTATCAATATCTTAATATGATTCATATGTATTTAGTAAGACGTTGTTATAACGATAATCGTTATATATATCGTTTCGAGTTTCTTAATTCAATAAACTCAATTTTATGTATATAACCCATTGTTAAAATACCTAATAGTATCTTATCATAATATCATGTTAAATATATATATAATCATATATATGTCATCATATAGTTTTTACAAGTTTTAACGTTCGTGAATCACCGGTCAACTTGGGTGGTTAATTGTCTATATGAAACCTATTTCAATTAATCAAGTCTTAACAAGTTTGATTGCTTAACATGTTGGAAATACTTAATCATGTGAATAATAATTTCATTTAATATATATAAACATGGAAAAGTTCGGGTCACTACATAAAGGCTATTCGTATTCCTATTGCTGACGGTGAACCTATGATGATTTATGGTGAAAAGAATGGCTCACAATTACATCTTATTAACTGCTTGAAAGTCCAGAAGTATGTGAGAAAAGGATGTATCGCGTTCAAGGCTCATGTAAGCCAAATTGTACCAGAAGAAAGGAGACCCGAAGACGTTCCTATAGTTAAGGAATTTCTTGAAGTTTTTTTGGAGGAATTACCTGGTCTCCCACCGCATCGAGAAGTTGAGTTTCAGATAGACTTAGTGCCAGGAGTGGCACCGGTGGCTCGCGCACCATACAGACTCGCACCCCTAGAGCTTCAAGAGTTATCTAGTCAATTGCAAGAGTTGTTAGACAAGGGATTTATTCGACCGATTTCTTCACCTTGTGGAGCTCCGGTCATGTTTGTTAAGAAGAAGGATGGGTCGATGAGATTGTGTATCGACTACAGAGAATTGAACAAGCTGACAATCAAGAATCGGTATCCGCTACCGAGGATTGATGACTTATTTGATCAGCTGTAGGGATCCAGTTGTTATTCAAAGATTGATTTGAGATCCGGGTATCACCAATTGAGAGTCAAAGAAGCTGATGTCCTGAAGACAGCGTTTAGAACACGTTATGGGCATTATGAGTTTACAGTGATGTCGTTTGGTTTGACGAATGCACCAGCAGTGTTCATGGACCTCATGAACCGTGTGTGTAAGCCATACCTAGATAAATTTGTCATTGTGTTTATTGATATGGTGTACTCCAAGAACAGAGAAGAGCAAGAGCAGCATCTACGTTCGATATTGACTATGCTTAGAGAAGAGCAGTTGTATGCAAAGTTATCTAGTATGACTTTTGGTTACCCGAAGTACAATTTCTTGGCCATGTTGTAGGGGCCAATGGAATACAGGTCGATCCAGCAAAGATTGAGTCGGTTAAGAATTGGGAAACTCCAAAGACGCCAACGCAGATTAGGCAATTTTTGGGTCTAGCTGGTTACTATCGGAGATTCATTGAAGGATTCTCTAAGATCTCCCGACCATTAACCGCATTGACTCATAAGGGCAAGAAGTTTGGGTGGTCAGAACAGCAAGAGACTGCATTTCAGTTGTTGAAAGAGAAGTTAACAACTGCACCAGTATTGTCTCTACCTGAGGGAAGTGAAGATTTTGTTGTTTATTGTGATGCCTCACGTCAAGGAATAGGTTGCGTGCTTATGCAACGAAACAAGGTTATTGCTTATGGATCGCGTCAGTTAAAGATTCACGAGCAGAACTACACTACGCACGACCTTGAGTTAGGAGCTGTTGTCTTTTCACTTAAAATGTGGAGACACTACCTGTTTGGAACCAAGTTCACTATCTTCACTGACCATAAGAGTTTACAGCACATATTCGATCAGAAACAGCTCAACATGAGACAACGACGTTGGATGGAACTACTTAACAATTATAACTGCGAACTCCAATACCATCCGGGCAAGGCGAATGTTGTGGCGGATGCCTTAAGCAGAAAGGAGCGAGAGAAACCTCTTAGGGTTAAAGCTCTTAACATAGTTGTCCGTACGAATCTCACAACACAAATCCGCGAAGCACAACAAGAAGCCATGAAACAAGAGAATGTCGATGTTGAATTTCTCAAAGGGTTGGATAAGAAGTTTGACATCAAGGAGGACAGAACACGGTACTTTGCTAACCGAATTTGGGTACCAAAGTTTGGTGGATTGAGAGAACTAGTGTTGGAGGAAGCACACAAGTTGAGATACTCAATTCATCCGGGATCAGATAAGATGTACCAGGATTTGAAGGCATTTTATTGGTGGCCAAATTTGAAAGCTGATATTGCTACCTATGTCGGGAAGTGCTTGACTTGCGCTAAAGTCAAGGCTGAACATCAGAAGCCATCAGGATTATTAACTCAACCAGAGATTCCCCAGTGGAAGTGGGAAGGTATTTCCATGGACTTCATTACGAAATTACCAAGAACGGTGGGAGGTCACGATACTATTTGGGTTATCGTGGATCGTCTCACTAAGTCCGTACACTTCTTACCGATAAGAGAAACTGATAAAATGGAGAAGTTGGCTCAGATCTACATTAAGGAAGTCGTCTCTAGGCATGGAGTGCCTATATCCATTATATCCGATCGCGGTAGCAGATTTACTTCCAGGTTTTGGCAATCATTGCAGAAAGAAATGGGGACCCGTTTAGATATGAGTACAGCATATCACCCCCAGACGGATGGCCAGAGCGAATGAACTATTCAAACTTTTGAGGACATGCTGAGAGCGTGTGTCATTGATTTCGGGAACGGATGGATAAGTATTTACCACTAGCTGAGTTCTCATACAATAACAGCTACCATGCGAGCATTAAAGCTGCACCTTTTGAGGCATTATACAGAAGGAAGTGTAGATCTCCCGTTTGTTGGAGCGAATTGGGAGATAGTCAGTTGACAGGCCCTGAGATTATTCAGGAGACAACTGAGAAAGTCCTACAGATTCAGGAACGACTGAGGACGGCTCGAAGTCGTTAAAAGAGTTACGTCGATGTTAGACGGAAGGACATAGAGTTCCAAGTTGGTGACAAGGTTATGCTTAAGGTATCACCTTGGAAGGGCGTTGTACGATTTGGGAAACGAGGTAAACTGAGTCCTAGATATGTTAGACCGTTTGAGATAACTAAAAGAGTTGGACCAGTAGCTTTCAGATTGGAACTGCCACAACACTCAGTGGTATTCATGACGTTTTCCATGTATCCAATCTAAAGAAGTGCCTAGCCGATGATAATTTGATTATTCCTTTAGAGGAACTACGTATCGACGACAAACTTCATTTCATTGAGTAACCTGTTGAAATCTTGGGCCGTGAGGTCAAACAGTTAAAGCAAAGCAGAATTCCTATCGTTAAAGTTTGGTGGAACGCGAGAAGAGGACCAGAGTTCACGTGGGAGCGTGAAGACCAGATGAGGCTGAAATATCCGCAACTGTTTCCCGAGGAAACTACTTCAGCGGACAATCACTAAAATTTCGGGACGAAATTTTCAATAACAGGTGGGTAATGTAACAACCCTGATTTTTCCGTTACTTCCGTTAACCTTCCGTTAGTTTATTTAACGGCGATTATTTAACTTTTATGCGTTTATGTGTATTAAATGCGTACTTGATCTTCGGAGGGTTTCAATAATTAATATGCGTTGATATTAATTCAAATAAATATTTCGGATAATGAAATACGATAAAAACGATACGATTTTGATAATAGCTTTTTGAGCAACGAAACGCTCAGGTTTATTTTAATAATTAATTTTATTAATTATTAACTTTTTAAAATATTTAATTTATTGGGTTTTTAATAAATTAAACAATTGGTTGCGTTTAACGATCGGGTTAGCGTTTCGGGCCTTCGGTACGACTAAATGGTACTTAATATGGACCACGATTACACGGGATTGCAAAACGAGAGCCCGGGGATACCCCATGGGCCCATTCAGCCGACCCCCTTCCCCTCCTCTTATTTTGTTAATTTTTAGCTTAATGGAGGGACTTAAGTGCAATTAGTGATAATTAGTCCATGTATAAATTAACTAGTAACTTGTATTCTTTCCCTAAACCTAAAAAAAGAAGCAGTCAATCCCTCCCTGGCTCCCCAAAACCGTCGATCACCACCACCATACTATCACCATCAAATTTTCACTTTTTGATTAAACCTCTAGAACAAACGTTGCAATTCTCGATCTCCTCTACGCGTTGATATAATTCTTTTAGCGATCAAAGGTATAATTGCATAAACCCTAATTCTTAAAATCTGATTTTCATGTGAGTTTCATAGTTATGTTGTCAATTTCTCAAGTCCATACGCGTACGTGTTAATTGTAATCGTTAATTTGATTGTTTGATGTGCTAGGGTTTAAAAACGAATTTGTATATGTTTGATCAGAAAAATTAAGTTTTTCAAATGTTAACTATTATGTTATAATCAGATTCCTTGCAAAAAACTATTGAGTTTAGGCTTTGGATTCGCTTGATTTCGTTTCCGTATGATTAAGTTATGTCAATTTGAATTATCGTTGTGTTTTTGTTGCTTGATCAGAAATCTGGCATTGATAGACAATGAATTGGCATGTGAGACTTATACCACTGGAAATATAATTTAAAAACACTCAATTTAGACTAGGATATCATGTCGTTTGCTTATGTATAGCTCGAGATATGCTTGAATTAGTGTAAAAGTAGTTTTATACAGCACTTGCATGAAAATAACCTTGTATGATAAAATGTGTTAACTTCTGTGGTTAAGGCTTTGCATATTTAAAAATTATACAAAAAGTACTTCATCTTTCATGTGGATATCATAGGCTAATTGTATCTAGATCTTCGGATAATCGCGTGCGAATGTGACTAACTAAATGAGAATCGAATCTGTAAATTGAACACGGTTTTGTACTCTGTGGATTGTGTATATTGCATTAGCATGTATGCTTCTGGAAAATGAAACTTAACATGATATGTGACTTGTTTTTAGTTTATGTCAATCTCTGAAACCTTATGAATTGGGCACAATAGAGCCGTACGTTATGTGAATTCTGATTTGAGCTGAAAACTGAATGTTCAACTTGCACGAATAAACTGTACAAATTGGCTAAACAAAAGTTGCTATATTTTTGATATGTGTTAATTTGATTTGTTCTTGAACTATGGCCACTGGTTTTTTATCAATTGCATGTTCCTAACTCCGGTTATAGCCAAAATGAAATCAGTGCGCGTTCAGAAACTGACTTGGCAAACCCCAAATGTATCCCTTCTGATTCCTGACTTTTAATTGTCGTATGAGTCCCTGGACGGAATTTTTGGAATCGACTTTAAGTATATTTATGATCGGGAGTTTGTTATATTTACTTGAATTTTGTACTATGAGATAATGTGCTAAGTATGCTACGTGTTCATAAACTTTGTGCATGACGATAAACTGAAATTGTGAAAATGATCATTCATGACCTAAAACGTATTGTTTGACTTAGGTTTGACATGTTGACCAATATTTGACATGAACCTACTGATGTTGACTTTAGTTGACCACATTGACCAAGTTTGACTTTCGGTTTGACTTCGGTTGACTTTGTTTGACTTGCATGATATAGTTGACTTTTACTTTTAAACGCGTCGAGTCGAGCAATAAGACAACGTACACTATGAAGCCACACTTATTTAAGATACATATATTGACCAACCTAAATACGTATACCTAGGTTACATTACTCGGGTCTAAACCGTACAAGTCGTTTGTCTTTCATTCCGAGCTTTATTCAAAGGTGAGTCTACAGTCCCGCTTTTTACATGTTTTCAGGGATGAGAATACACGTTGTTATATTTACATTTTCAAATACTTTGTATTGACATGAGTACTACACATATGCATAATGAGTTTGTTCAAAAAGCCTCTAGCTTGAATACTTTTAATACCATCGGTGTAAGCACAATTTAGATGGACGGATCCGTTAGGTTGACAACCTCACCCGCTATAAAAACTGTGGTGTATTTACTTTGAACATTAAATACATTTGAACAAGTGTATAACATTTTACGAGGTAAGGCGGGTATAGTGGCTTCTATACTCGGGTCATTGGTAGTATTCAGGTGCTCGGGTTATGCAAACGATAGAATCTCGTGGTCAAGGAAACTAAACTATTTTTCTGATAACTGTTTTTCAGATACTGTTACATTATTTTAAACATGTAGATTCACCAACATTATTTGTTGGCCTGTTTTTGCGTGTTGTTATTCTCAGGTCCTTAAGAGGTATGCTTCCGCTGTGTTTGCTGCATGACTGGCCGTGGAGTCAGCATTTGATTTTAAAGAACATTATTTATTTTCGCATTTAAAACTTTTATACTGTTTAAATATTGTTGGCTTGTGGTTACGATCACAACAGTGTTTCTATTTTGGGATTATTGACTTATGTTTTTGAAAGTTAATTTTTAAATAAAATTAAATGCGATTGCTTTAAACGTCTCATATAGAGGGCGTAACTGTTAACTGTGGGACCTGAATTAACACGCCGTCAGATGGTAATTTGGCGGGGTGTTATATACTTCGTACTTGTTGTAAAACAAACCACTGTATAGCTATTGAAATCGTAAATCGAGAACTCTACATTCATCGTATTGGTTAGTCCGGTCCGGTCCGGTTTAACCGGCCGGTGGCCTAATGAAACCGCAAACCGGACCGAGTTTCGCGGTTTGGAGATCTTAAAACCGACGACCGGACCACTAATATCGAAAACTGGACCGAACCAATAAATCGATCCGGTCCGGCCGGTTTTCGCGGTTTGACGGTTTTATGAACACCCCTAAATAGTTATATCAATCTCACAATATCAATAACTAAGAGTCTATGATCTAATGAATTCAGTCAACTCACATTAACATCATTGATTTTACACGATTTAATCAATTGTGTTGTCACAATGCCATTCATCACTCGTTTTAGTGAATGATAAAATTAATCATTCGTCACGATTATTATTATCATCGTCATTGTTTTTTGACGATTTCGAATATTTTGGCTTATAAAATATAGATTAGGAGAGCATTTTGATGCAGGTTTATGAAAAATTAAAAAAAAAAAATTGTGATTTTACTTATCCGGTTTGTACCGAGGCGTGCACTTGCGTACTTGACCCATATCAACACAATGATATCAATAGTGACCCGTAAGTTAATTGTAGTGAAATAATTTGACCCAAAAACCAAATGGAGGTATATACTTTGACCCATATTAGACACACCAATACAATGTAGACCCATTACATCATAGCATAAGGGTATATTTGAAAAGTCATAAAATTAACCATAATACACAATATCTAAACATTTACAACCTAGTAATTTAAACAACAATCTCATCATGGACATGAACAAAACCAAATCATTAATAATCTAGAAAAACCATACACTAGTAGTGAGTCAAAGTTGCTGGTGCATAAAAACAATGTCATTCTGTTACTGAAATAAAGACGCATTCAGATATGATTAGAAGATCATATAAGAACTATTAAAACCAATAATGTAAAGTAATATGTCACGTACTCTGCTTCTCTTTGAGCTTCTTTTCTTTCAGCTTCTGCTCTTTCAGCTTCTTCTCTTGCATCTTATCACAGTTGCGTGTATATGGTTTGAACATCCGGTATGAAGTATCTACTATCATTTGGCGTGTATTTGACAGTTTTCTTTAATATATGAGTGAAAACATAATTGGTCTGTGACATAATCTGTAACAAAAAAGTTTTATACGAATACAATCTGTAACAAGTCAATAACTTATTGCGAAATTAAGTTGAAGGTTTTATGATTTTATCAAATAGAGAAACAAGATTCTGATAATGTTATGGTTTAATATCATATAGTTACCAACAATAACAAACACATACTAATTAACCATAATCATATTCATATGAAAATTCCAAATATTTGTAAAGGGTTTACCTTCAATTCGATTAGAAATCGAAAGTTCATCAATAACATTAACTGCTTCAAATTCCAGGGAGTCAAAAACCTCTAATTCGTGTGCTTCTCCAACAGTATTTTGGAGATTTTCATTATGCAATTCATGCCCTTCATTTATTGAAGGTTAGACATTTGGAAATAAAAAACAACAATACACTACAAATAAAGAATGAACATTCCATTGATGAAAGAATCTCAAGATTTTAAGGAATTTGATTGCTTCCAAAAAAACACAGGGGTCTAAGAAATTCAATCCCAATTCCATAATGGAAAAAATACTCCAGTATATACTATCAAGTACGTGGTGCCAGATTAAGTGGACGTCTTCTGACTCTTTCAACCGGATGGTACTCATGATGATTAGTTATTTTGCAGGTAGTCCTTTCACTAACGACCATTAAAATTTTCCTTTAAATGTCATCCAACTACTTACAACCTTACCCCTTTATCTTTGCTTTTCTTTTTCACCTTTCTTAAACCCCCTCTGTTCATAATTGGATTTGTTCATTCCTTCTGGAGATTTCAAATCGGCTCTGCGAAAAAATATCAGGAAGTGAAAATTCAAATCAAAGTTGTCAGTATCATTAGTAGCAGTATATGTTCATCAAATAAAAACAGCGGATAACTACTCATGATACGATCATCAACAACCTATATATTTGCTTCAAATCCTTTCACATTCAATCTCAGAGATATTATGCATTGCAATTGTGTACATTTGTTGCTTTAACGGCACAATTTTAGAATCCACAGCATCCGCACCCCGGGCACGAGATTTCCGATGATGTAAACCCTCTCAATTTCCAAATCATCGTCGCAGTCCACCGCCGTTCATCATCGCCGTTCACCGCCTTAGAAACCCTAACGACCGTACTCTTATGAATCAACAAACTCCGATTTCCGGTCCCCAAACACTCACGTTCAATTACCTGAGAAATGTATGAATCGAAGGTTTGGAAGTGTCAGTTGCGATCAACAAACAAATAATGGCGACACGGATGGCTGAAGATCAAAGCTTTGAAATGGAAATGTGAAAATGATTTGTTGTTCATGAGATCTGAAAATTTTAAAAAGTCAATTTGTGTGGTGAAAGGGGATGGAAAGGCAATGGAATGGGGAAATGACAAATTTATATTGATAGTCGATAGTGGTTAATGAGACTTAGTAGTTTTGTGATGTTTAGAAAGAATTTTCAAGCTCAAAAATTGGTGAATGCTGGCGACTCGAGTTGTGCTGTAAGTGATGTTTCTTCGGTTCTTATTTTTGAGATTGATGTGAATAATGATGTTGAAGCTAACATTGTTGTAGGAGGGTTTGATTCTTTTGATTCGGTTGGAACATCTATGGTGACCCGTGGATAGGGTAAAAAGATTGAAAATAATAAGTTAGATTTTCAGGGGTCGTCGTGGGTCGGGTCTGCTAAGGTTTCTTTCATGGAAGGAAAATGATTGATCCAAAAGGCAAAGGGAAGAAAAATATTATCTAGCGTTCGGAGTTGGATCGATTTTGCTTTTTCATGAAATATATGAAAGATGATGAAGAGTAATTGGGTACGGTTTATTATTTTCTATTCAAAAATAACTCTTTTTTTTTTTAGAAAAGAGGAATTTTATTAAAATACAAAAAGGGACCATACATTGGGAGGGTATGACCTAAACCCCCAAATCGAAAATTCAAATGATACAAAACCTAGTACTTCAAACATCAAATCAAAACAATACATCAACTGTTCTTGATCTGCAATCAATTCCCTCTTAATTCCAAATCCCATTTCTTCTCAGCAATCTTCATGGCATTAGAATCCTTAACGATAAGGGTTGTAAGCTTCAATTGGATCCCTCCAATAATAATTTGAACCAGATCCATCTCCTTCCTCTTTATATCCTTGAAAAATCTGCAATTCCTCTCACGCCATATGTGATACACAGTAGCAGCCACAGTGAGACGATTAATGATGTCCCAAATTTGATTTCTGAATGGATATCTTGCAAGTGTATGAATGACCTCATGCAGGATATTTGGAATACCCATAAAAAGCAGATGCTTTTTAATTTCATCCCATACTTTCTTAGAGAAAGCACAATTGAATAACAAGTGTTGAATTGAATCTTCACAGAGACCACATAACTCACATTTGAAACTTTTGGTAGGATACCATTTCATAAGTTTGTCTTGAGTAGTAAGTCTATCCAAATTAGCCAGCCATAAGATAAAGTCATGTTTGGGGTTAGCTTGAGGATACCATATTACATTTACATGATGCAATGAAACCTTTGGCTTAATTTCTTTTAGATCTTCCCAAACTTGACTGGTTTTGTAAGGAACAGATTTGCCTTTATTAGTTAATCATAGAACAGTTCCATCATTAGTCACATGAACATGCTCCTTGATTATCTCTCTCATACTAAGGAGTTGTTTCCAACCCCAACTATCACATGGCTTGTATTCAACATCCCAGATAGAGTTGCCTTTAAGCTTCACTATGTTAACCCAATTGAACCAAAGAGAATCCTTCTTTGCAACAAGCTTCCATAATTGCTTTATGAGCAGGATATCATTCAACTCTTGCATGGTTTAAGGCCAAGCCCACCTTGATCTTTAGGAGTGCAGACTATCTTCCAAGCAACATTAGCTTTGATATTAATCCCATTGCCTTGACCCCATAAGAAGGTTTTAACAATCCTATCAATATCCTTGATAACAGTATTAGGCAATTTATACACTGAAGCCCAGTAGATATGCATTGAAGACAGAACAGATGCAATAAGCTACAGTTTACCAGCATAAGACAAATGTTTAGCCCTCCAATTATCAATTCTTTGCTTGATTTTGTCTATGATCTCTTTGCAGTCTGCAACTCCCAATCTCTTTGCCACAAGTGGAACACCAAGGTATTTAACTGGAAGCTTACCTACTTTGAAAGGAAGTAACTGTATAATTTCATTTTGCATGATCCTATTAACACTGCCAAAGAAAATTGTGCTCTTGTTGATATTAGGCAAGAGACCAGAAGCAAGACTGAAATCATCTAATGCTTGCTTAACAACCTTGACAGATTTGATATCCCCATGACAAAATACCAAGAGATCATCAGCAAAACATACATGAGTAAGCCTCATACCCTTGCATCCCATATGAAATTTAAAGTCTTTACTCTCTGCAGTCCTTTTTGCTAGAATCAAATTAAGGATCTCCATAACCAATGTGAACAGATAAGGAGAAATGGGGTCACCCTGTCTCAGCCCTCTACCACCACTAAAATAGCCTTTAATCTCATTGTTTATGCATATGGAGAACTTAGCAGTGGTAACACATTTCATAATCCATCCACATTTCATAATCCATCCTATCATCTTATCATGGAAACCAAACTTGATTAAAATCTCTTTTAGAAAGCTCCAGCTAACAGTATCATATACTTTTTGCAGATCTATCTTTAAAGCACACCTTTTTGGACCTACAGCCCTATTATAACCTTTTAGAAGTTCCTGTATAACCAGAATATTTTCTTGAATTGCCCTCCCAGGAATGAAGGCACTCTGATTTATATTCACCAATTTTTCAAGCCCTTGTTTCATTCTGTTTACCAAAATCTTACTAATGGCCTTGTAAATCACATTGCAGCATGCAATGGGTCTAAAGTCAGATACTTTACAAGGGGTATCAATTTTGGGAATCAATGATATCAGAGTTGAGTTAACTCCTCCAATCAATTCACCTTTTGTAAAAAAATTCTCTTATAGCTTTGCAAACATCAGTACCCACAATGACCCATGCCTTTTTAAAAAATTGTGAAGTGAAACCATCAGGCCCTGCAGCTTTATCACTATCAATATTAAACACAGCTTCTTTAATCTCATCATCAGTCACCTCCTTAATCATGTAGTTGGCTTCATCTTCTGTAAGTTTCTTTGAGAAAATATCCCCTAACTCAGCAATAGGTGTAACGGTATCAGTTTTGCCTAAGAAAGATTTGAAATGCTTAACAAACTGATCTGCAACATCATCCCTATAGAATCTAAGCCCATTTTCATCACAAATACTCTCAACTCTAGCCTTTTGCTTCCTACTTTTTAAGACCTGATGAAAGTATTTGGTGTTCTTATCATCTTCACTTAACCACTTTATTTTTTATTTCTGTTGCAGGATTAAAAATTCGTCATGCTTGGCAGCTTCATAATCAAGAAGAATCTTTGTAGCTTTGTCTTTAAAATCAGGATCATGAGGATATCTATCAATCCGAACTTGAATATCTTTTAACTCTTACTTTAGGGTATTAACCCTAACAAAAGTATCCCCGTTAATCCAATTCAACTTTTTTAAATCTTTTTTCAGACCCTTAAGTTTACTGAGCAGACAATACATATCACATCCCACATACTGCACTTCCCAACCTTTTTGAACAATGGGTATAAACTCCTCTTTTTCAGAAATATAGTTCATAAACCTAAAAGATTTAGGTTTATTTATGATAAAATTAGGGATGCACAGGATTGCAGGGCTGTGATCAGAAGTAAGGTAAGGTAAGAAAATACCATGAGCTTGAGGCAAGTTATTCATCACAGCATCATTAACCAAAATTCTATCCAACTTTTTTAAGGTCCCACATCTAGGATTTTTCAATGATTTAGTCCAGGTAAAATGACAACCAGTACTTCTTATATCTTCAACTTCAATATGATTTATGCAATCATTAAACTCATTCATCTCATTTGTTATCAATGAACTACCAGATGAATGTTCATTAAGAAATCTGGTCACATTAAAGTCCCTTAAAATAAACCAAGGGCTGTTATTCACCACCCTCTGCTGCACAGACAGGTCATTCCAAAGGGGAAGTCTATCTTTACCTTTATTACATGCATATACACAACTGCAATAGATTCTTTCTTTGGTACTTATAACCTCCACCAAGCAAAAGATAACTTGTTTAGAACAGTTAATAGACATAACTTGAACTTTATTCTCATCCCATCCAACAATAATCCTACAGCTATTGAGACTGTAGTTAATATTGGATATCCATTTCCATTTATTGAACACATTAGAACAAACTGTATCAATGTTGTTCTTTTTAAGTGAGTTTCAAGAACTATGCACATACTCAACTTTTCATCCCTTATTAAATTCTTTACCTCAGATTGTTTATCCAAAGTACTCATACCTCTAATATTCCATGCAGCTAATCTAAACTCTTTTTTGTAATCCATTGAGTTAAGAAAGAATACTATCATCCATTCCCTTAAGCTCATTAGCTAATACATTCTCACATTCATTAGGGATAACATCTTCCACTGTGTGATCATTTTTTTTGCATTTGTTCCCATTTTTCTTTGAAATAGCTGAACATTTCCCCAGTCCATCCCATAGATTCATTTACACTAGGTTGTCTCTTTTGTTTTAGAAACATATCAACTGCAGGAAATATGTCAGTACTCTCTGCATCATTTTGAGCTAAAATCTCATACCTATTCTTATCATTATTCTTGGTTTTATTTCCTATCGGTATATAGGTTTTAGCTTGCTTTTGTTCCTTTTGATGCTGCTTCTTTTTCTTAACAACCACATAACCATCAGTATCAGTAATAGTACTCTTTTCCTTGATCTTTTGCAATTCATCTTCAATTCTAGGTCTCAGGATACATTCACTTGTACTATGCCCAAATACATGAAAATGATCACATATATTAGGTTTCCATTCATACTCAACTGAGACTTTCTTAATACCTTTCACTTTTTGCTCTTTATCCTTATATTTGATCTCAACTTGATCAACATAACCTTTAGTAGATCAGCTTCAGTCATGATTCTAGCATACCCTGCCCTTCCACTGCCCTTGTGACACATAGTAGCAGTAGTTGAATCCATTGAAATAGGTTTCCCAACCCTACTGGATATGGCACTTAGACCTTTCACATTCCAGGCCTCAAGTGGAATTTCCTTAAATTTGACCCATACTGGCACCTTAACAGGGTCAACCTTTTCCAAACATAGATCAGGATCCCACTTTTGGACCAATAATGGTTTCCCATTGATCATCCAAGGGCTGCTTTCAATGACTTTATTCATGCCCTGTTGTAACGACCCGCACTTTTTCGATCGTTCTATACTTATAAGATTAATATTTACATAAATTAAACCTTACCAACATGATAAGCAATCCAAATTGTTGAGACTTATGTTTTCGAAAAGAGTTTTACACAACGTTTGACCGTCTAGTTTGACCGACGATATCACGAACTATACAATATATGATAATTATACGTTTGTGTATATATATGTATATATACATATTTAACATGATCTAAGAATGTTTTAATATCTCATTTTGTATTAATAACAATAAGTTATAAGTATATTTGAAACTACTAACTTAAGTTTTCAAAACGATAACCATACGTAACGTTATTTGACTTAAATACTTATAACCTATAATGTTTATACATATATCGTATAAGTAATGTATTTAATAACTTTTAAAGGGCTTACATACATAAAACAATATAAGTATATTTACAAAAGATAGCTATATTTGAATCCTCGTTCCGTTTTCTCAAAGATTTCTATACGTATACCTAGGGTATATGTACCCGTATCATACGCAGCTTCTAGATGTATTTACTATTGGTATATACCAATAAAAATCTGCTCCTTAGCAGTCTTAAATGATTAAGAAACATGTGGAACCAACCATTTGTCAAGTAGCATGAATTATTTAGCAAGAAAACAAAGTTAGGTATCTTTTTTTTCCTTTATAACCTAAAAACGTTTTTATGCATGCACACCATTTCTTCACCCCATTTTCTCATACTTACACTTCCATTTCTCTCTCAAAATACTCTTAACTTCATACTTGATCATCTCCAAGCATTTTCTCCATCATTTAGCTTCAAAAACAACACTTAAACCTCATAAGAAAACCTTACAAAAACACTTCAAGAAATCCTTCCAAGAACACCAACTTACTTCCAATCTTTCATCCACTTCCATCACCCTTTTGGTTCTAGGTTCTTACTCCTCTTTTACAGCAACCTTGTCCAAGGAACTTGAGGTAGAATCTATGTTCATAACCTTATTCGATTCATATATATATAGCTATCTTATTTTGTGGTATAAAAGTTTAACAACAAGAACATAGTTTGAAAGTTTTCAAACTTGTTTGCAAACTAAATAGATCCTTCTAACTTAACTTTTAAAATACTTCAAGACCTGTAATATATCTTAAATATATGCTAATTTAACAAGGTATAACTTGGTTTTTCAAAGAACACCTTAAAAACTGAATTTACGACATCGGAGTGCAACCGGGGGCTGTTTTGGGTTGGATAATTAAAAACCATCTTAAACTTTGAATTGGAGGTTTATTTTCTGGAAAAATGATTTTTACTATAAATATGATAACACATAAAAATTTCATGATTTAACTCAAAGTATAAGTATTTTTAGAAAAATAATCATTTAAGGTTGTTTACATGATGGAAAATGATTAACTTCATAAGTTTCACTAAAGTTTGACCTATGACCTGTGATTTAGAATACAAACTAAGGTATTTACAGTTCATAGTCTTAAAGAGGGACTCGATCCAAGGAAGTGGCAAGTTGAATCAACGAAAACGGAGTTGTAACGAAGAAACTATGACCAAAACGAGATCGGATATCTAAGACTAGTTTAGCTACGAAAATAATTGGAGAAAATTAAATAAATCACATCTTTTTAAAATAACATGATATTTTATATATATGTACTCATAATTTAATTTTATATGGTTCAGGATCACCCGTAAACAATACGAGAAGATTAATCATAAGATCCCATGATTGTACGCAACATGTCATTTGACAACACCGGTACTTTATGTACGCAACACGTCATTTGACAACACCGGTACCATGGGTCAAGATTAATCTCGACCAATACATATACGATGGGGTTTTATTTATTTCGTTGGGGGTTTTATTTATTTCATTGTGGGTATATTAAACATCTAAAAATGAACCATTAAAATTGAATTACTAACAACGAACTGCTAACTACGGACTAAGGAATTATTAAAAGTATTAAAAGTATAACAAGTATATATATGTGACGTTTGTTTAAAAAGAAAAGGTATTGATATATTATATATGGATAGGTTCGTGATATCAACCGGAGACCAAGTCAAATTATATATATCTTCAAGACGAAAGTGAGTATATAGTCCCACTTTTAAACTCTAAATATTTCAGGATGAGAATACATGTATTTTATGTTTTACGTTATGGACACAAGTAACTGAAAAATATATATTCTACGTTGAGTTGTACCACTGGCATACTTCCCTGTAGCTTGGTAACTAATATTTACAGCGGTATTGTAAACGCGAATCCTGTTGATAGATCTATCGGGCCTGACAACCCCAACCGGACTGGACGACCAGTATTCAACGGTTGCACAGTACTTCGTTTCGTGACTACACTTGGTACGGTGTAGTAAGATTTCATAATAAAGGGAATATGCGACGTGATTAAATGTTAAGTATGGTTACCAAGTGCTCAACCACTTAGAATATTTTTATTAAACTGTTTATATACGAAATCTTGTGGTCTATATATATTGCTGCCGGCACTAAACCTATATCTCACCAACTTTATGTTGACGTTTTAAACATGTTTATTCTCAGGTGATAATTAGAAGTTTCCGCTGCATTATGTTGAATTTGAGCAGGATCTTGCGTACGCATATTTGTGTCAAAAATAAGACTGCATATCCAAGAACTTGTGTTGTAAAATATGCTAGAAATCGTGTTGTTATCATCATTTGTAAAGTTTGTAAGTCGAAGATTATCGCTAAACGATAATCATCTTTATTTCGTCCAAAGCTTGTATCAAAAATAAGAATCATGGTTTGTAATGTATAATATATGCAGTTTTTCTTTTAAAAATGTCGCATATAGAGGTCAATACCTCGCAATGAAATCATACGTTATCTAACACGTTCTTACAGTTAAGGACGGGTTATGACATGTGGTATCAGAGCGGTGGTCTTAGCGAACCAGGTTTGCATTAGTGTGTCTAACTGATAAGTCGTTAGGATACATTAGTAAGTCTGGACTTTGACCGGGTCTGATTTAAAAACCATTGCTTATCATTGTTGGTTAAAATTTATATGTAAATATTATGTAGTACTAATGGGTTAGTTGTTGTGTGATAGATGTCGGGCTCAAAACTTGTCATCACGTTCAGCGACTCCGAACCAGAATCTTCAGATGGTGTTCCAGTCATTAACCTATCCGATGACGAAAATAATATCTTTGGGGAAGACTCACAAATTCCGGATGAACCGACTATAGAGAACCCGGAAAGTGAACCCGAGGAGGAAAGTGAACCCGAGGAGGAAAGTGAACCCGAGGAGGAAAGTGAACCCGAGGAAGAAATACAGGAAATTACAAAAGACGAGTTCGAACTAGGAAAGAAACGAAAGGCTAATGAATTAGAAAATTCAAATCCCGAGTTTAGTAAGGATGATGTGGCACCAACTCCACTAGACACTACCACCCCTATTCCCGCTATTCCTATTCGTTCTATCCCGGCATCCAGTTCTTCAGTCCCACAGCCAAAATATAGGCAGACAGCCAGGATAAGCGTTAAGCGATTCTTTGAACCTAAACGTCCTAGAAAATAGACCAAACGATGCGCTGCCGTATTAAACCATGGGATCATATAATGTTTTGTATAATATTATTAGTGTGGTTTGCTTAATGTTCGATGTAAGATAAGCATATGTAAAATAGTGAAGTGTGAAATGCAATAATTTTCCATGGTTAAGTATTATTTAGATGGTAGTAATTGATTCTGTACTAAGCTATTAAGTATGGACATTAACGGGTAGGTACTACCCTAGATATAATTATAAAACGCTAATAAGAAGAAAAGGCTTTTATAATAATACCTGGTTCATATTATTAACAAGCTATAATGTACTATAAATACACACTACATCTATAATAATCCATGTGAATAATTATTTTCTTTCATTAGGAAATGGCGCGATTGAATCGAATGACGGAACAAGAAATCCAGGAACTCATCAATCAGCGAGTGAACGACAGAATGTTATGGGTCGAGGCTGCAAGAGGTGCTGCAGTTAACCCAAATCCTCGTTTGGGGTGCACTTACAAAACTTTTCAAGCTTGCAAGCCCTCATCATTCAGTGGAACAGAAGGACCAATCGGTTTAACCCGGTGGATAGAAAAGATGGAGACTGTGTTTAAAATCAGTGGTTGTGTTGAAAAGGACATGACCAAGTATGCATCGTGCACTTTACAAGATAGTGCACTCACGTGGTGGAAAAATTATGTGAAGGCTGTAGGAGGAGATGTAGCTTATGATACTCCGTGGGAAGAATTCAAAACAATGTTAATCAACGAATATTGTCCAAGGAACGAGGTTAGGAAGTTGGAAGATGAGTTACGAAGTCTGAAGGTTATTGGTACTGAAATCACCAACTACAATCAGCGATTCATGGAATTAGTTTTGCTATGTCCTGAATTGGTTCCAACCGAAGAACGGAAGATTGAAATGTACAAAGATGGTTTGCCCAAAAAGGTCAAGGCAAATGTTACAGCATCGAAACCTAAGACAATTCATGAAGCTATAACCATGGCAAATGAGCTAATGGATCAGGTCATCATGGATAAGAAAGTATCCAATACTGATGTGAAGGTATCAGGTAACAAAAAGAAAGTGGAATGGAAATTATGATCGAGGTAACCAACAACAATCTTTTAAGAAACAAGAAAACACGCAAGGTGCGGGTAGTGGTTTAAGCTTTGGTTATAAAGGACAAAATCCTTTATGCAACCGATGCCACAAACATCACTCTGGTTACTGTAATGTGGTATGCAACAAATGTAATCGAAAGGGTCATCTTGCTGAAGATTGTAGGGCTCTCGTTACAAATGGTACCAAGACTCCTGCCACCAATGCAAATAGAACTGCTTTGGCTACCATTACTTGTTTTGGGTGTGGAAAACAAGGTCACTATAAGAGCCAGTGCCCGAATCCAGAGAAGAATATCGGACCTGCACGTGGGAGAGCATTTGTTATTAATGCTAGGGAGGCATGTGAAGACCCGGAGCTTGTTACGGGTACGTTTACCATTAATAACTTATCCGCATCTATTATATTTGATACTGGTGCTGATAGAAGTTACGTGTGTAGAGACTTTCACGCTAAATTGAATTGTTCATCATTACCTCTAGATGCTAAGTACATGATTGAGTTAGCTAATGGTAAACTAATTAAAGCCGATAAAATTTTCCGTGATTGTAAAATAAATTTAGCCGGAGAAACATTTAAAATTGACTTAATACCCGTAGAATTAGGAAGTTTTGATGTAATAGTCGGCATGGACTGGATGTCCAAAATAGGAGCTGAAGTTGTGTGCGCCAAGAAGGCAATTCGCATTCCTCGTAAGAATAAAACGCCAGTAATGATTTATGGAGAGAAGGGTAACTGAAAGCTAAAACTCATTAGTTATTTGAAAGCTCAAAAGTGCTTGAAGAAAGGGTGCTATGCTATCTTAGCACATGTTAATAAAGTCGAAAAGAAAGAAAAAGAGAAGTGCATCAATGACGTGCCTGTGGCAAGAGATTTTCCTGAAGTATTTCCGGAAGAGTTGCCGGGATTACCTCCATTTAGATCTGTAGAATTTCAAATAGATTTAGTACCAGGAGCTGCACCAGTGGCTCGTGCTCCATATAGACTTGCACCGTCCGAGTTAAAAGAACTTCAAAGTCAGTTAAAAGAATTACTAGACCGTGGATTCATACGACCAAGCACTTCACCGTGGGGAGCTCCAATTTTATTCTTCAAGAAGAAAGACGGATCTTTCCGAATGTGTATAGATTATCGTGAATTAAATAAGTTAACTATCAAGAATCGGTATCCACTACCGAGAATTGACGACTTATTTGATCAACTCCAAGGATCATGTGTGTACTCGAAAATTGACCTAAGATCGGGTTATCATCAATTACGTGTCAAAGAAGAAGATATACCGAAAACTGCTTTTCGGACACGCTACGGTCATTACGAATTTTTGGTCATGCCGTTTGGATTGACAAATGCGCCAGCTGTATTCATGGACCTCATGAATCGAGTTTGTAGTCCATATTTAGATAAGTTTGTTACCGTTTTCATTGATGATATTCTTATCTATTCCAAGAGTGAGCAAGAGCATGAGCAGCATTTAAGGTTGATATTAGAGTTGTTGAGAAAAGAACAGCTATACGCTAAATTTTCTAAGTGTGCTTTCTGGTTGAAAGAAGTGCAATTTCTTGGCCACGTTGTTAGTAGCAAAGGAATTCAGGTTGATCCAGCAAAAATTGAAGCCATTGAAAAATGGGAGACTCCTAAAACACCAATGCAGATACGCCAATTTTTGGGTTTAGCCGGTTATTATAGAAGGTTTATTCAAGATTTTTCCCGAATAGCTAAGCCGTTGACAGCATTAACGCAAAAAGGGAAGAAATACGAATGGACCTCGGAGCAGGAGAACGCATTTCAATTACTGAAGAAGAAGTTAACTACGGCGCCTATTTTATCGTTACCTGAAGGGAACGATGATTTTGAAATATATTGTGACGCTTCGCAACAAGGTTTTGGTTGTGTTCTTATGCAACGAAAGAAAGTTATTGCATACGCATCTCGACAATTAAAGATTCACGAGCGGAATTATACGACGCATGATCTAGAACTGGGAGCAGTCGTGTTTGCATTGAAGATATGGAGACACTACTTGTATGGGGTTAAATGCACTGTGTTTACTGATCATAAAAGCCTTCAACATATTTTCGATCAAAAACAGCTGAACATGAGGCAACGTAGGTGGGTCGAGCTGATAAACGACTATGATTGTGAAATTCATTATCATCCCGGGAAGGCGAACGTGGTGGCCGATGCTCTAAGCAGAAAGGAACGAGAACCAATTCGAGTACGAGCGATGAACATAAAAATTCGCATGAATCTCAACTCACAAATCAAAGAAGTTCAACGAGAAGCACAAAACTAAAGAAAATATAGGAAATGAAATAATGAAGAAGTATGAGAAGCAACTCGTTATACGGGAAGATGGAATTCGATATTTTGCAAACCGTATTTGGGTACCGAAGTTGGGTGGATTAAGGAAGTTGATATTGAACGAGGCACATAAGACAAGATACTCGATACATCCTGGAGTTGGAAAGATGTATCAAGATCTTAAGACACATTATTGGTGGCCTAACTTAAAGACAGACGTTGCAACATATGTTGGGGAGTGTTTAACTTGTTCCAAGGTCAAGGCAGAACACCAGAAACCATCAGGGTTACTTCAACAACCAGAAATCCCAGAATGGAAATGGGATGGTATTACCATGGATTTCATCACGAAGTTACCAAAGACTGCCTGGGGATACGACACCATTTGGGTGATTGTTGATCGTCTTACCAAATCTGCCCATTTCCTGCCTATAAAGGAAACGGATAGAATGGAGAAACTATTACGATTGTATATAAAGGAAATTGTTTCAAGACATGGAATACCTATTTCCATTATATCCGATCGTGATAGTAGATTTACCTCAAAGTTCTGGCAATCACTACAGGAGGCACTAGGAACTCGTTTGGATATGAGTACCGCATATCATCCGCAAACCGACGGGCAGAGTGAAAGAACGATTCAGACTCTTGAAGACATGCTCAGGGCATGTGTGATCGATTTTGGAAACGGATGGGATAAATATCTACCATTAGCAGAATTCTCGTATAATAATAGTTATCATGCGAGCGTTAAAGCTGCACCATTCGAAGCATTGTATGGAAGGAAGTGTAGATCTCCTATCTGTTGGAATGAAGTAGGAGATCGACAATTAACTGGTCCCGAGATCATACACGAAACGACTGAGAAGATAGTACAAATCAAGGAGAGATTGAAAACAGCCCGTAGTCGCCAAAAGAGCTACGCCGATGTCCGAAGGAAACCATTAGAGTTTCAGATCGGGGACATGGTTATGCTAAAGGTGTCACCTTGGAAAGGTGTAATACGCTTCGGAAAAAGGGGTAAACTGAACCCAAGATATGTAGGCTCGTTCAAGATCATCGAACGCATTGGACCGGTAGCTTATCGACTCGAGTTACCGCAACAACTCGCCGGAGTACATAATACCTTTCACGTCTCAAACCTTAAGAAGTGTCTTGCAAAGGAAGATCTCACCATTCCTCTTGAAGAAATCCATGTCGACGAGAAACTACAATTCATCGAAGAACCAATCGAAATCATGGATCGTGAAGTTAAACAGCTCAAGCAGAGCAACATACCGATAGTTAAGGTTCGTTGGAATGCTAGAAGAGGTCCCGAGTTTACGTGGGAACGAGAGGATCAGATGAAACAAAAGTATCCACACTTGTTTCTCGATGACGCAAAATATGTAACATCCCGCCTTTTTCCGTCAACTTTTCCGTTTAACTATTTAAGTTCCGTTAGATGTTTATAACACATCTCGTTAATATGCGTTTGAATTATCTTGTTAGGTAATTCCCGCACCCGATTTAAGTTGAGGGACCAATCTTGCCAAATGTTGAAACTTGTGACTAGGTCAAAGAGTCAAACTCTCATTCTATCCATTCATTCATCTCTTCCAATTTCTTAATACTTCAACTTTTCCTCTCAACTTCAAGAACAAAGATTCATCATCCAAAACCGAGCTAGTGATCTTCTTGCCAAACAAAATACATATTTGAACTCCTCGTGATCCCCTTTTCGATTTCATACCGGTTTCATCAATTTTGGGTAACTTTCTAAAATCACTAATCTTTGTGTTCTTGAGATTTTTAAGTTATAAGTTTGTTAATTAGTATCTATGGCTCAAGTCTAGTTTGTTTATGTGTTTTGTATGCTCGTTTTGATATTTTGAAGTAACTAGTTCATATGGAAAGTTAACATGTTTAATCTTGAGCTTTAAGTGTTTATATGTTGTTTGATGTTATGAGTTCATGTTTTAATCTTGTTCCTAGTGTTACTAGCTTCATTTGGATGTAAAGATTGATCAAAGAAACCCCTTAAACTTGATTATGAAATTTGGTGATTTTTGGTTAGGGTTTCATGAACTAAGAATGAATTTTTGATGCATTAAATGACATGAAATGTTAATGGTAAGTGTTAGGTTGTGTTGTATGCTTAATTACCTTCGAAACGGCATATTGTTCATGTAATTTGGTTGCCGAATCATTAAATGGCATTTATGACTTGTGTGTATTGAATGAGGGTCACTAAATGCGGTTTTTGGTTGTTGTATGTGAAAGTTTAATTGATAATAAATGCATAGTTATGTTCCTTGTCAAAATACCTTTCCGGTGATATAAAATACATGCCTCGAATGTTTGCGGTTTGTAAATTGTGTGGGTTTGAGTTTTGATTCGTGTACTTAGGAGTTCAGCAAGCAGGGCCTGAAATCATGCCTAGACGCCGTCCCAGGAATCAGGACGCCGTCCTGCCCTTAAAACCTAGACGCCGTCTAGGCTACCAAGACGCCGTCTTGCTCTTTAAAATGGGACGCCGTCTAGCCTAATTGGGACGCCGTCCCATTACACTAAAGTGGGCTGTTTGCGAGGCCTTTTGACATAAAATGTTTAGGACGTTCTAGACCTCCAATTTACGTGTAACTTGTTTTAACATGCTTATATATGATTAAAAACTTCAGAAAATTTGTCCGAGACCCGACCCGAACGTGTTGACTTTTTCGTTGACTTTGACCCGACCAAGTCTGACTTTTAATCAAACTTGACCAATTACTTATGTAATCTTTCTAACTTGTTTCTATACGTGTACCTTGCATGAAACTTGACTATTTGCTTCACATGCTTCGTAATCGAGTCGTATTGAGCCATAGGACTAATTGAACAACTTTGACCCCTCGTGACTTTCGTTATTGATACAACCTATTTGTTTAGGTCAAGACTAGCATTGTTACTGCACGTTTACTTGTCGAAGTACTTTTTGGTTCGTGCATACAAGGTGAGATCATAGTCCCACTTTTTACTCTTTTGAACTTACTTTTGGGATGAGAAAACATAAACGATTCTTTTGAACTAAGTGAACACAAGAACGGGAAAACAAACATTCTACATACGAGTTTAGAACGAAAATCCTCAATCCGATTATCATTAGTTACATCAGATGGTGTAAGCGAGAACTTATGTTATATGGCCATATGGGTTTGACAAACCCTCATTCAAACGGTTCGCTACCGTTTACGAATGAAATATATTTTCGGGAACAGTGTTGTTCTAGCACTAATTGATGGGGTATTCAACGGACGGAACGTTAAGCTTTGATAATTGGGTGCTCGTGAATATTAACTTTTAGAATGTACTATGGCTTTATCGATGTTGCAAATCTTGTGGTTCAACTTACTATTACTCATTTACTTATTTAAACCTATGATTTCACCAACGTTTTCGTTGACAGATTCTCTATGTTTTTCTCAGGTCCTTGAACTTAGGTGATACATGCTTCCGCTCATACTATTTGATACTTGCATTGGATGTCGAGTATACTTGCTTACGTGGAGCGTCTTTTTGACTACTTTTAATCGTGTCGCACGTGTTTCATACAAACTTTAAACATTGTTATGTACTTGTTATGGAAACTACTTTTGTAAACTTTGAAACACCCTTATTTATGAAATGAATGCGACATACTTTTCGGTCAAACTTTGTTATAAAGACTTACGACCATGTAATGGGACCATACGTAGATGACGCCGTCATTTGACGATTTGTCGGGGTCGCTACAAGTGGTATCAGAGCCTTGGTTGTAGGGATTTAGAGTTCATTGGTGTCAACCCCGAGTCTTAGGGTACATTGGTGAGTCTAGACTACAACCGGCATATAGACTTGACGTAGGAATTACTTGACTATTTGTGCATTTATACTCGAACTCTCTTACTCATATCTACTCTTATCCTATCTAAATCTTGCGTTGTATAATTTAATTGACACGCCACCTTGACTATATGATGTAATGTCGAATGCACATATGAATTAGGGTAATATAATTTCCGGAAATTATATTACGGTGACTCATATGAACATACCGACATTATGACATAAAGAATTTAAGGCGGGTCAAGGATAATTTTCTCTCTATCTTTATCCCATATCACGGTTAGTATTATTTAGAATACTAACCAACGGTATTCTTTTGTTTTGAAGGAACAATGGCTCCTCGTCGTGTACGCCGCAATGAAACTCCCGAACAAGCTCTCGAACGGATGATAGCTACCGCCGTAGATGCGGCCATGGCCGGTCACTCTTCCAACAACAATAACAATAACAACAACTACAACAACAACAACAACAATGGGGCCGGTAACTCAAACGAGGGATGCTCCTACAAAGCTTTCATGGGGTGCAAACCTCACACTTATGATGGAACCGGTGGACCGGTTGTGCTTACTCGTTGGTTTGAACAAACCGAGGCCGTCTTTAGCATAAGCGGTTGTCGGGATCAAGACAAGGTCAAATACTCCACCCACACTTTCTCCGGAATTGCTCTAACATGGTGGAACACCTATGTTCAATCGGTGGGTACCGATGAAGCTCATGCCCTCTCTTGGGCCGATTTGAAGGAAAAGATGATTGTCGAATACTTTCCGCGCGAAGAAACCCGAAAGCTCGAGGAAGAACTAAGAGCTTTGAAAGCGGTCGGAAACGATCTTAAGGCTTATAATCAACGCTTCGCCGAACTATCCTTAATGTGTCCTAATCTTGTTAACCCCGAATCTCAAAGGATTGAGCTCTACATGCTCGGTCTTCCAAAAAGCATCAAACAAGGGGTGATGTCATCCAAACCCACTACTCATCAAGCCGCTATGAACATGGCTCGCCAACTAATTGAAACGGTTGACGAAATCGTAGTACCGGCTCCTAAGGCCGAGGACAAGTCGGGTGGCAACAAAAGGAAATGGGAAGCCACTCCATCAACCAACTACAACAACAACACCTTCACCAAAAAGCCTTTCAACAACGACGGCAAGAAGGGTTATGTCGGAAACTTACCTTTTTGCAACAAATGCCACAAGCATCATCACGGTGAATGTAACAAGCTAGTTTGTCACCGTTGCCAAGGTGTTGGTCATAGGGCCAACAATTGCACAAGCGTCGCCCCCGTTGCTCGAAAGGGGCCCAACCCTCCAAAAACGGTCACTTGTTACGAATGTGGCCAAACGGGCCATTATAAGAACGAATGCCCGAAAAAGAAAGCCAACCCCAACAACCGAGGTCGAGCCTTTAACATCAACACCGAGGAAGCCCGAGATGACAATGAACTAGTCACGGGTACGTTTCTTCTCAACAACTCTTATGTTACTTGCTTATTCGATTCGGGTGCCGATAAATGTTTTGTGTCTAAGACTTTGGCTCCTACCCTTTGCACTCCACCACACCCTTTAGATACTACTTATTCCATCGAAGTGGCCGACGGAAAACTCTTAAGTGCCGACACATATTACCGGGGGTGTACTTTAAACATTTTGGGTAATGAATTTGAAATTGACTTGATACCCATGGAATTAGGGAGTTTTGATGTAATAATCGGTATGAATTGGATGGTCAAAAATAAATCTCACATTCTTTGCGATCTTCACGCAATCCGAATTCCTATCGAGAATGGTGAACCATTGATTGTCTATGGCGATAAGAGTTGCACCAGACTCAACCTCGTTTCGTGCCTTAAAGTTAGAAAACTGCTCCGTAAGGGTTGTTTTGCGATCCTTGCTCACGTTAAGAAAGTCGAGTCCGATGAGAAGCACATCGATGATGTGCCAATTGTTAGTGACTATTCCGATGTATTTCCCGACGAATTGCCGGGTCTTCCGCCTCATCGACCGGTCGAATTCCAAATCGATCTTATTCCGGGAGCCGCACCCGTAGCACGTGCACCATATAGACTCGCCCCATCCGAAATGCAAGAATTGCAAAGTCAAATCCAAGAACTACTTGATCGTGGTTTCATCCAACCTAGCCATTCACCTTGGGGCGCTCCGATTTTGTTTGTTAAAAAGAAAGACGGATCCCTACGAATGTGCATTGATTATCGTGAACTAAATAAATTGACGGTTAAGAACCGATATCCTCTTCCTCGCATCGATGACCTCTTTGATCAACTACAAGGGTCTTGTGTATATTCGAAAATCGATCTCCGCTCGGGTTATCATCAATTGAGGGTTAAGGGGGAGGATGTCTCCAAAACCGCTTTCCGAACTCGTTATGGTAGTTATGAATTCCTTGTCATGCCATTTGGTCTCACTAACGCACCGGCGGTGTTCATGGATCTTATGAACCGCGTGTGCAAACCGTATCTCGATAAATTCGTTATTGTGTTCATTGATGACATATTGATCTATTCTAAAAATGAAGAAGAGCACGAACAACATCTCCGACTTGTGCTTGAACTTTTAAGACAAGAACAACTCTATGCCAAATTCTCCAAGTGTGAATTTTGGTTAAAGGAAGTTCAATTTCTTGGTCATGTTGTAAGTGACCAAGGTATTAAAGTCGATCCAACGAAAATCGAAGCCATTAGCAAATGGGAGACTCCTACTACTCCTACTCACATTCGTCAATTTTTGGGTCTCGCCGGGTACTATCGTAGATTCATCGAAAATTTCTCTTTGGTTGCACGTCCTCTAACCGCATTGACTCACAAGGGAAAGAAATTCATTTGGGCGACCGAACATGAATCCGCATTCCAAATCTTGAAAACGAAGCTAACCACCGCTCCTATCTTGTCACTTCCCGAAGGCAATGATGACTTTGTTGTATATTGCGATGCCTCAAAACATGGTTTTGGGTGTGTATTGATGCAACGAACGAAAGTCATTGCTTATGCTTCTCGACAACTCAAAATTCATGAACGAAACTATACGACACATGATCTCGAACTCGGAGCCGTTGTCTTTGCACTTAAAATGTGGAGACACTATCTTTATGGAACCAAGAGTACTATCTTCACCGATCACAAAAGCCTTCAACACATTTTCGATCAAAAGCAACTAAACATGAGACAACGAAGGTGGATTGAAACCTTAAATGATTACGATTGCGAGCTTCGTTACCATCCCGGGAAGGCAAATGTAGTAGCCGATGCCTTAAGTCGAAAAGAAAGAGCGGTGCCTCTCCGTGTCCGAGCTTTAAACATCACCATTCACACCAACCTTAATAGCCAAATTCGGGTAGCCCAAGATGAGGCTCTCAAGGATGAAAACATCTCTCTCGAACACTTGAACGTCCTCACCTCTCGATTCGAAGTTAAAGAAAACGGACTCCGATATTTCGCCGGAAGAATTTGGGTGCCTAGTTATGGGGATCTACGAAGCCTTATTTTAGATGAAGCCCATAAGTCACGATACTCGATTCACCCCGGTGCCAATAAGATGTACCACGACCTTAAACAACTATATTGGTGGCCGAACATCAAAAGGGACGTAGCCACTTATGTTTCCAAGTGTTTGACATGTTCCAAAGTCAAAACCGAACACCAAAGACCGTCCGGACTACTTCAACAACCCGAGATCCCGCAATGGAAGTGGGAAAGGATAACGATGGATTTTATCACCAAGCTACCAAAAACGACGGGCGGTTATGATACCATTTGGGTTATTGTTGACCGTCTCACCAAATCCGCACACTTCCTTGCCATGAAAGAAACGGACAAAATGGAGAAACTTGCACAACTTTACATTAAGGAGATCGTAGCCCGACACGGTGTACCTTTATCGATTATCTCCGACCGAGATGGCCGTTTCGTTTCTAGATTTTGGCGTACATTGCAAGAAGCGTTGGGAACGCGTTTAGACATGAGCACCGCATATCATCCTCAAACCGATGGACAAAGCGAACGTACAATTCAAACCTTAGAGGACATGTTACGAGCTTGCGTGGTTGATTTCGGAAAAGCTTGGGACAAGCACTTACCTCTCGCCGAGTTCTCTTACAACAATAGTTATCACGCGAGTATTAAAGCCGCACCTTTTGAAGCGCTATATGGCCGCAAATGTCGTTCACCTCTTTGTTGGGCCGAGGTAGGCGACGTGCAAATCACCGGACCCGAACTCATTCACGAAACCACCGAGAAAATCATTCAAATTCGAGATAGGCTTAGGACGGCCCGAAGTCGTCAAAAGAGCTATACCGACAAACGACGCAACGATCTTGAATTTCAAGCCGGTGACCGAGTAATGTTAAAAGTCGCACCTTGGAAGGGTGTAATCCGTTTTGGGAAACGCGGGAAGCTAAATCCGCGGTATATTAGTCCTTTCGAAATCTTGGAGCGTATTGGAACCGTTGCTTATCGTTTAGATCTTCCGCCTCAATTGAACTCCGTTCATCCTACCTTCCATGTATCTAACTTGAAAAAGTGTCTTGCCGAACCCGATATCGTCATCCCTCTCGAAGAACTTACTATTGATGACAAACTTCATTTTGTGGAGGAACCGGTTGAAATTGTGGACACCTCCGTCAAGACATTGAAACAAAGCCGAATTCCGATTGTCAAGGTTCGTTGGAATGCCAAAAGAGGACCCGAGTTTACTTGGGAAAGACAAGATCAAATGCAAAGGAAGTATCCTCATCTATTCGTGAATTCGGAAACGCAAGACCTCGAGGAAGAAACAACGACTACAACGCCTGCTTAAATTTCGGGACGAAATTTCTTTTAAGGTGTAGGTAATGTAACATCCCGCCTTTTTCCGTCAACTTTTCCGTTTAACTATTTAAGTTCCGTTAGATGTTTATAACACATCTCGTTAATATGCGTTTGAATTATCTTGTTAGGTAATTCCCGCACCCGATTTAAGTTGAGGGACCAATCTTGCCAAATGTTGAAACTTGTGACTAGGTCAAAGAGTCAAACTCTCATTCTATCCATTCATTCATCTCTTCCAATTTCTTAATACTTCAACTTTTCCTCTCAACTTCAAGAACAAAGATTCATCATCCAAAACCGAGCTAGTGATCTTCTTGCCAAACAAAATACATATTTGAACTCCTCGTGATCCCCTTTTCGATTTCATACCGGTTTCATCAATTTTGGGTAACTTTCTAAAATCACTAATCTTTGTGTTCTTGAGATTTTTAAGTTATAAGTTTGTTAATTAGTATCTATGGCTCAAGTCTAGTTTGTTTATGTGTTTTGTATGCTCGTTTTGATATTTTGAAGTAACTAGTTCATATGGAAAGTTAACATGTTTAATCTTGAGCTTTAAGTGTTTATATGTTGTTTGATGTTATGAGTTCATGTTTTAATCTTGTTCCTAGTGTTACTAGCTTCATTTGGATGTAAAGATTGATCAAAGAAACCCCTTAAACTTGATTATGAAATTTGGTGATTTTTGGTTAGGGTTTCATGAACTAAGAATGAATTTTTGATGCATTAAATGACATGAAATGTTAATGGTAAGTGTTAGGTTGTGTTGTATGCTTAATTACCTTCGAAACGGCATATTGTTCATGTAATTTGGTTGCCGAATCATTAAATGGCATTTATGACTTGTGTGTATTGAATGAGGGTCACTAAATGCGGTTTTTGGTTGTTGTATGTGAAAGTTTAATTGATAATAAATGCATAGTTATGTTCCTTGTCAAAATACCTTTCCGGTGATATAAAATACATGCCTCGAATGTTTGCGGTTTGTAAATTGTGTGGGTTTGAGTTTTGATTCGTGTACTTAGGAGTTCAGCAAGCAGGGCCTGAAATCATGCCTAGACGCCGTCCCAGGAATCAGGATGCCGTCCTGCCCTTAAAACCTAGACGCCGTCTAGGCTACCAAGACGCCGTCTTGCTCTTTAAAATGGGACGCCGTCTAGCCTAATTGGGACGCCGTCCCATTACACTAAAGTGGGCTGTTTGCGAGGCCTTTTGACATAAAATGTTTAGGACGTTCTAGACCTCCAATTTACGTGTAACTTGTTTTAACATGCTTATATATGATTAAAAACTTCAGAAAATTTGTCCGAGACCCGACCCGAACGTGTTGACTTTTTCGTTGACTTTGACCCGACCAAGTCTGACTTTTAATCAAACTTGACCAATTACTTATGTAATCTTTCTAACTTGTTTCTATACGTGTACCTTGCATGAAACTTGACTATTTGCTTCACATGCTTCGTAATCGAGTCGTATTGAGCCATAGGACTAATTGAACAACTTTGACCCCTCGTGACTTTCGTTATTGATACAACCTATTTGTTTAGGTCAAGACTAGCATTGTTACTGCACGTTTACTTGTCGAAGTACTTTTTGGTTCGTGCATACAAGGTGAGATCATAGTCCCACTTTTTACTCTTTTGAACTTACTTTTGGGATGAGAAAACATAAACGATTCTTTTGAACTAAGTGAACACAAGAACGGGAAAACAAACATTCTGCATACGAGTTTAGAACGAAAATCCTCAATCCGATTATCATTAGTTACATCAGATGGTGTAAGCGAGAACTTATGTTATATGGCCATATGGGTTTGACAAACCCTCATTCAAACGGTTCGCTACCGTTTACGAATGAAATATATTTTCGGGAACAGTGTTGTTCTAGCACTAATTGATGGGGTATTCAACGGACGGAACGTTAAGCTTTGATAATTGGGTGCTCGTGAATATTAACTTTTAGAATGTACTATGGCTTTATCGATGTTGCAAATCTTGTGGTTCAACTTACTATTACTCATTTACTTATTTAAACCTATGATTTCACCAACGTTTTCGTTGACAGATTCTCTATGTTTTTCTCAGGTCCTTGAACTTAGGTGATACATGCTTCCGCTCATACTATTTGATACTTGCATTGGATGTCGAGTATACTTGCTTACGTGGAGCGTCTTTTTGACTACTTTTAATCGTGTCGCACGTGTTTCATACAAACTTTAAACATTGTTATGTACTTGTTATGGAAACTACTTTTGTAAACTTTGAAACACCCTTATTTATGAAATGAATGCGACATACTTTTCGGTCAAACTTTGTTATAAAGACTTACGACCATGTAATGGGACCATACGTAGATGACGCCGTCATTTGACGATTTGTCGGGGTCGCTACAAAATAGGTACAATTTTAAAATTTCGGGACGAAATTTATTTAACGGGGAGGTAATGTAACGACCCGCACTTTTTCGATCGTTCTATACTTATAAGATTAATATTTACATAAATTAAACCTTACCAACATGATAAGCAATCCAAATTGTTGAGACTTATGTTTTCGAAAAGAGTTTTACACAACGTTTGACCGTCTAGTTTGACCGACGATATCACGAACTATACAATATATGATAATTATACGTTTGTGTATATATATGTATATATACATATTTAACATGATCTAAGAATGTTTTAATATCTCATTTTGTATTAATAACAATAAGTTATAAGTATATTTGAAACTACTAACTTAAGTTTTCAAAACGATAACCATACGTAACGTTATTTGACTTAAATACTTATAACCTATAATGTTTATACATATATCGTATAAGTAATGTATTTAATAACTTTTAAAGGGCTTACATACATAAAACAATATAAGTATATTTACAAAAGATAGCTATATTTGAATCCTCGTTCCGTTTTCTCAAAGATTTCTATACGTATACCTAGGGTATATGTACCCGTATCATACGCAGCTTCTAGATGTATTTACTATTGGTATATACCAATAAAAATCTGCTCCTTAGCAGCCTTAAATGATTAAGAAACATGTGGAACCAACCATTTGTCAAGTAGCATGAATTATTTAGCAAGAAAACAAAGTTAGGTATCTTTTTTTTCCTTTATAACCTAAAAACGTTTTTATGCATGCACACCATTTCTTCACCCCATTTTCTCATACTTACACTTCCATTTCTCTCTCAAAATACTCTTAACTTCATACTTGATCATCTCCAAGCATTTTCTCCATCATTTAGCTTCAAAAACAACACTTAAACCTCATAAGAAAACCTTACAAAAACACTTCAAGAAATCCTTCCAAGAACACCAACTTACTTCCAATCTTTCATCCACTTCCATCACCCTTTTGGTTCTAGGTTCTTACTCCTCTTTTACAGCAACCTTGTCCAAGGAACTTGAGGTAGAATCTATGTTCATAACCTTATTCGATTCATATATATATAGCTATCTTATTTTGTGGTATAAAAGTTTAACAACAAGAACATAGTTTGAAAGTTTTCAAACTTGTTTGCAAACTAAATAGATCCTTCTAACTTAACTTTTAAAATACTTCAAGACCTGTAATATATCTTAAATATATGCTAATTTAACAAGGTATAACTTGGTTTTTCAAAGAACACCTTAAAAACTGAATTTACGACATCGGAGTGCAACCGGGGGCTGTTTTGGGTTGGATAATTAAAAACCATCTTAAACTTTGAATTGGAGGTTTATTTTCTGGAAAAATGATTTTTACTATAAATATGATAACACATAAAAATTTCATGATTTAACTCAAAGTATAAGTATTTTTAGAAAAATAATCATTTAAGGTTGTTTACATGATGGAAAATGATTAACTTCATAAGTTTCACTAAAGTTTGACCTATGACCTGTGATTTAGAATACAAACTAAGGTATTTACAGTTCATAGTCTTAAAGAGGGACTCGATCCAAGGAAGTGGCAAGTTGAATCAACGAAAACGGAGTTGTAACGAAGAAACTATGACCAAAACGAGATCGGATATCTAAGACTAGTTTAGCTACGAAAATAATTGGAGAAAATTAAATAAATCACATCTTTTTAAAATAACATGATATTTTATATATATGTACTCATAATTTAATTTTATATGGTTCAGGATCACCCGTAAACAATACGAGAAGATTAATCATAAGATCCCATGATTGTACGCAACATGTCATTTGACAACACCGGTACTTTATGTACGCAACACGTCATTTGACAACACCGGTACCATGGGTCAAGATTAATCTCGACCAATACATATACGATGGGGTTTTATTTATTTCGTTGGGGGTTTTATTTATTTCATTGTGGGTATATTAAACATCTAAAAATGAACCATTAAAATTGAATTACTAACAACGAACTGCTAACTACGGACTAAGGAATTATTAAAAGTATTAAAAGTATAACAAGTATATATATGTGACGTTTGTTTAAAAAGAAAAGGTATTGATATATTATATATGGATAGGTTCGTGATATCAACCGGAGACCAAGTCAAATTATATATATCTTCAAGACGAAAGTGAGTATATAGTCCCACTTTTAAACTCTAAATATTTCAGGATGAGAATACATGTATTTTATGTTTTACGTTATGGACACAAGTAACTGAAAAATATATATTCTACGTTGAGTTGTACCACTGGCATACTTCCCTGTAGCTTGGTAACTAATATTTACAGCGGTATTGTAAACGCGAATCCTGTTGATAGATCTATCGGGCCTGACAACCCCAACCGGACTGGACGACCAGTATTCAACGGTTGCACAGTACTTCGTTTCGTGACTACACTTGGTACGGTGTAGTAAGATTTCATAATAAAGGGAATATGCGACGTGATTAAATGTTAAGTATGGTTACCAAGTGCTCAACCACTTAGAATATTTTTATTAAACTGTTTATATACGAAATCTTGTGGTCTATATATATTGCTGCCGGCACTAAACCTATATCTCACCAACTTTATGTTGACGTTTTAAACATGTTTATTCTCAGGTGATAATTAGAAGTTTCCGCTGCATTATGTTGAATTTGAGCAGGATCTTGCGTACGCATATTTGTGTCAAAAATAAGACTGCATATCCAAGAACTTGTGTTGTAAAATATGCTAGAAATCGTGTTGTTATCATCATTTGTAAAGTTTGTAAGTCGAAGGTTATCGCTAAACGATAATCATCTTTATTTCGTCCAAAGCTTGTATCAAAAATAAGAATCATGGTTTGTAATGTATAATATATGCAGTTTTTCTTTTAAAAATGTCGCATATAGAGGTCAATACCTCGCAATGAAATCATACGTTATCTAACACGTTCTTACAGTTAAGGACGGGTTATGACACCTGTTCATTGTCAAACTTAAAGTAACAAATACTTTTGCTATCCATTATAATGTCATTTAGCCCAAACTTACTCCACATTCTCCTAAGATTGTATTTCAGTACATTATATGTCATAGAACAGGCAATAGTATATCCACATGCAGTCAACTTCCATTGTTTGCTACTTTCTTCAACATAAGCATCATCAAAACCCACAAACTCACCAGCATCATCAATAATAGTAGGTATGAACTCTAATTTCTTAGTGATTTCTTCCTTATTAACTGATAGTTGTTTAGATGCATTAGTGAGTCTGGACTTCGACCATGTCTGCATGTCAAAAGTTTTGCTTATCATTTCGTGTCGAAAATTACCTGCTTATCATCCTTAGAAAATTACCTGCTTATCATTCTTAGTCTAGACATGTTTTACTGCATTGACTGCATGAATAGTGTATAGACAAAATTCATATCTTAGCGTATCTGCTAATTCATATTTTAGCGTATCTGTTACTGTAAACTTTGCCTAGTATATTTCGTGAATTCCTCCGTAATCTACGAAATCTTTTGTTCTATATATATAGATATTCTATATAATTAGAATACCACCTGATAGCCGAAAATCATTTTATATCAAAAAATCCTTTACTCATTCGTACGAAATTGAACTCGTCACTAGTTCAAGATTCTTCAGAACCCGACAGCTATTCTGACATGGATGTTCACCTAAGCTCCGGAAGCAGCGTCACCAGAATGATTCAACCTATCAGCCATCCCCAATTTATCTGATGGGTACGTAGTCGACTTAATCAATTGAGACGAGAAGAAGGCGATCCATTCCACCAACCGAATTCACCTCTTGGCAATGAACCTGAAGCACTCACTGGCGAACCAATCTGAAATACCATTTTCACCCGCATTTCCCGAATATCTCGTCATGATTATATACTATCTCAAAATTCTAAACCTTATTCATCCGCTCGTTCCTACCGACAATCATCCCAGAGTAATCGAAGAAGTCAACGAGCTTCGCTCTCGAGTAATCAATTTGGAAAACATGGTGCAAAATCTACCAGCTTCAGCAACAGCACCGGCAACACCAGCACCACCAATAACATAAGCCTCAATATCACACGCCACAACATCGCAATCTGTACCTCGAGCATCAACGCCATATGCACCATAGATACCAAGGAGTACTAATAAGAATCAACGATGAAGTATTGATTCATAACTTCATTGGAGAAACATTCTGCAGCGATTATGTAATCTCTAAAGTCTTAGAGATTATTTAATCTAGTTCCAACCGAAAAAGCAAATGAGATTAATATCATATTAACTCATTAAATTCATGATTACATCTGAAGAAAATATATATGTATATATATTTTCATAAAGATAGTAATTAAAAATTCTTTCGTACAAACTGTTAATGGTGAAAATATTTTAACGGGTAGGTAATACCCGATGAATATTTAGATTTCACATTAATAAGTTACAATGTATATTCTTCGAATTTGATTCAACGATCATTTACTATCCTACTTACATCCACAGATATACGAATCAGTTCACCACAGAATAACCATTTTTATTCAATTTCATATTCGTATTTTGACCGATCAGAATACAAGTCAAGATTTGACAAGTGGCATAATGAAGAAAATAATAAACAAAATAAAATTGATTAGTAACCAATTAATTAACTACGTAAACTTTAAACCTGTACTAACCAAATCCTAGCTAACTGTTCCTAGCTAACTGTTCTTATATCAGTTATGACTATTTCTCTATAATATACTAGTCTTGGTTGAACTATTGGACGACTAACATTGGACTACTATCATTAGACAATTAAAACGTATTAAAAGAGTAGGAAATATTAATTATAACACATTTTGATTTAAAATATCATTAATAAGTTACACCTTCTACAGTTAAACATTCCTTCAAGTTTGTCACTTGATTTCATCTTAAACATCCTTTGTATCTTGACGATTACAATCAGCGTTTCATCATCTAAAAACACAATTTCCTTGAAACCCCTCGATTTGATAACCGACGATTCAGATATAGTAGCGTTAAATGCAGAGGAAACAGCAAAATTGTAGATGGTCTAAATGGCTAAAAGATTGATAATAAAGAATGGAATGTTGGGAACGCTCGATAAAAAAAATTTGGTACTGAAAAATGGATTGAGCTAATCATGAAAGAGACCAAGGACAAATACAAGGACCAAACCCTATATTCAAAGAATCCAGGTAATTCTGGATCCAATGAAATCTTTAGAGAATATTTTGCTCCGAAGTCATGTTAAAATCTTGCGAAAAATTTTCTTCATCAACTTTCGAACTTAGAAATTTCAAAATATCATCATAAATATCTTAGATATTTCTGAGGATATTTTCATAAATATTCTTGTCCGGAATTATTTATCTCTTTGTGCTATCTATATTACATCATAAAGAAATAGTTTTAGGTTCTAAATTCTATAACCTTCAAGTTTAAACAATGAATGATTTCTGGAGTAGTGTTGGAAATTGAAGCATGAGTTAGTATAATATAATGACGCCCGGCCAACGTGATTATATTACAGTAAGTCATGCTGAATTTCTAATGGAACGTGATGATTCACAGAACTATACCGTCATCATGTGGCATGTTACATAACTCTTTCATTCTACTAAACCTCTAATCATATTAAGAAAATATATTTGTGATATTTCTATCTTTCCGTGATTCTGGTAATTTCACAAATCAAATCGTACTATTACATCCTGCTTAGAACATTTTCTTTAAATCCATTGAATCCCAGAAGAATAACCGAGACTATGTCAAAAGTCAAGACGAATCTTATTTTCCTCATTTCACTATTTTGTGATAGCTTTACTCATACGCTTCGAGTAATCGAATCGTCTTATTCATATTACTCAACGATGATAAAACTCTATTTATCAACTCATATTCGTCATGAAAACATTTTTATTGTTAGTCATGACGACCTCGATCAAATTTCGGGACGAAATTTCTTTAACGGGTAGGTACTGTGACGACCCGAAAATTTCTGACCAAATTTAAACTTAATTTTTATATGATTTCGACACGATAAGCGAAGACTGTAATGTTGAGTCTCAAAATTTTTGAACTGTTTTCTTGCATTCATTTTACTTTCGACCATTTCCGACGATTCACAAATAATTGTGTGTAAATAAATATGTATATATGTAAGTGTGTATATATATATATATATATATATATATATATATATATATATATATATATATATATATATATATATATGATGTCTATATAATTAATGATTATGTGTATATTGTAATATAATAAAATGTATAAATATTCAATATTCAATATATGTTAATATATAATTATTAAATATTTAATAATTAATAAATTGTAATATTAATATATGTAATTGCAAGTTAAAATATAGTTATATTATTATTATCACTTTCATTATCAATCTTAAAATAAATATTAATATTAATGTTAATATCATTATTATGAATATTATCATTTTAACATAATAGATATAAAATTCGATACATTTAATTTGTCATATTATTATTATTACTAATATTATTGTTATTGTTATTAATAACATTTTTATTATAATTAGTAGTAAAATTATGATTTTAGTTATTATTAAGATTATTAATATTGAAATTTTTATAATTACCATTATCATTAAAATCAGTATTAATATTATAAATAATATTATAAAAATAATATAATTTATCATTAATATCATAAATAATAACATTTTTAATATTGTTATTAATAATTATTATTATCATTAATGTTAATATTATTATTAATTATATAATAATTATTACTACTAGTATTATTATTATTATTAATATACTTAGTTATTTATAAATACTAAATTGATAAAACAAATATAGAACTGGAATCAATTCTACATCTCAATCAACTGTAATCTATTTTGTTCATACTTCTGAATTTGTTATACATCCAAATGAATCGTACAAATCAAATCCCTATCAATATCAATTAAGTGTACAAATTTGTTACAAGTCATTATCTGTTTTGAAGCTTTCTCCTGTCTTCTTCTATGCTCGATTCTACCTGTCTGCAATTGATACCAGGCGAATTCATAATACAACAAAATCAGTTGAGTGTCCAATCTATTTTTATTTTCTTCCTCTTCTTCCTGATTGAAGAATATGTTGCTTTCATTTTCTTTTCTTTTACTTCTGTCTTCTACTACCTGATTGAGAATCCTGTCAGATTCTTGTTAAACGTCGAATTCAATCATAGATACAAAACAAAATTTTTATGAAATAAATATCAAATAAATGTACGAATTTGTTACCTGTCCTAATCTGACTTATTCTTCTTGTTTTATTCTTCTTGTTTGAAGAACCCTGTCTGCGTTCTGTTACCAGTCAACATCAATAAACATTACACATTAACTCGATCGATTATAAGTATTAACATTAACCCCTTCTATTTCTCTTGCAAAAAATGATACCAATACCTGAACACCACTCTTGACTTCGGTTGTCAAGCTTTAAAACCAAATCATTTGGTTGCTAACCTGCTATTGCTACTATCATAAACCGCATGTAAATTATCACTGTTTTCGGTTGTAACCATAAACCATCCTCAACCAGGATCACCCCATCACAACCCACCATTCGAGAATACCACCTTTCTTTCTTTCGTTTTATTTTTTTCTTATTCTTCTCTAACTCGTCAACATGTCATCACCTCTTATTAAATGTACGACCTGTTTTCTTGTTTCTTTCTATAACTAAACAAAATCACCAAGACAATCCACCAACGAACCACCCTTCATCTTCAACGAAACAAATAATCACCACCTTCACTCATTCATCACCTCAACGATCATCACCCTTATCTCAATACATATATACAAACGTACACTCATCATCATAATCAAAACCCTTTACACATCATGGACACCATTGATCGTAACCCATCGAACTATTTAATATTCATGTTTCCTTTCTTTAATCAAACAACTAAACACCACCCTTATATCTATGATACTGTTCGAAATCGAAGATCACTGCTATGTTACTACCACAGCTTCTGTTTCTCTTTCGCTACTAGAGCTTCATATTCGTGTTGCTAATTAAAAGAACAATGAAAAGGTGTTGATAAAATAAAGGTAATGATAAAATATATTAAGTGCTGATTAGCGAATTGATTGGATATGAAGTTCGAATATATGGCTGTGGTTATACCTCTTGTTAGTGGATAACAGCTACTCGTGTTCTTGTGTCTAAATATCAGCTGCACAATTCCTTCTTTTCCTTATTGGTCGACAGCTTTTAAACTAAATAACCCTACTTTATATCCAGCATTATCATTTATTCGCTGCTCCTTACTTACTAAATATCCCGTAAATGGACTTGTTAATTTCCTCTTGGGCTGCTTTTGGGCCGTAGCAATAACTTGTTTGTTTTCTATTTTAATCAAAGCCCAACCCTACTTGATGCCACAAACAAATTTTGCTGCTATCAAGGTCCAACTCAATTTTCTGTTCACATCTATGCTATCGTATGTGTTTTCTATTTCAATCGGAAACCACAATAAAACACCATCACCAACACGAGTCACCTTCATTTTATTATTTCATGCCTCCGTTTTCTGTTACAAGCTGAAACCCACGAAGAATAATACAGGAAATCACGATGATGACGGTTTATGAAAGATGAGTGAAGATCGATGTTGATGATGATGTTGATCATGATTATGATATGATAATGATAATAACTATGGTGATGAAACGTGTATGATAATAATGAAAATGAAGTGATGATAATGGAGATGGTATATGTTGTTGTGTTGATTTTGTGATCATGAAATTATGATGATGATGATGCTAATCTAATGCTGAAATTCGTTGTTATGATTTTTGTACGTAATCTAGTCTGCTAGTTTATCAGATGAAAAAGAACATGGAAACAAATAAAAACAAATGGGTTAAATAAATATTGTTAGGACCCGTTCTAATCCATAAGAATGAATACAATAACATATGATTACATCGCGAGGTACTTGACCTCTATATGATACATTTTACAAACATTGCATTCGTTTTTAAAAAGACAAACTTTCATTACATCGATAGTTGACGGCATGCATACCATTTCATAATATATCCAACTATAATCGACTTAATAATAATCTTGATGAACTCAACGACTCGAATGCAATGTCTTTTGAAATGTGTCATGAATGACTCCAAGTAATATCCTTAAAATGAGCTAATGCACAGCGGAAGATTTCTTTAATACCTGAGAATAAACATGCTTTAAAGTGTCAACCAAAAGGTTGGTGAGTTCATTAGTTTAACATAAATTATCATTTCCATCATTTTAATAGACCACAAGATTTTCATTTTCATTTCTCATAAATATACGTCCCATGCATAGAGACAAAAATATCATTCATATTGATTGAACACCTGGTAACCGACATTAACAAGATGCGTATAAGAATATCCCCTATCATTCAGGGAAATCCATCGGACATGATAAAACAACATCGAAGTACTAAAGCATCCGCTATAACGGATGGGGTTTGTTGGGCCCAATAGATCTATCTTTAGGATTCGCGTCAATTAGTAGACTGGTTTACTAATTCTTAGGTTACCAAGTAAAAGGGGCATACTCGGCTTCGATCATTCAACCATATAATGTAGTTTCAATTACTTGTGTCTATTTCGTAAAACAGTTATAAAAGCGCATGTATTCTCAGTCCCAAAAATATATATTGCAAAAGCATTTAAAAAGGGAGTAATGAAACTCACCATAATGTATTTTGTAGTAAAAATACATATGACGACATTGAACAAGTATAGGGTTGGCCTCGGATTCACGAACATATATCATTCGTATATATATTAATACACATATTCATAATCGAATAAGTTTATATATCTAACTTATTAATTATAACATTTTTATATTAATAACTTTTATGTTTCATATATTCCTTTTATATATAAAAATATTTGTTATGTTATATGCGTTAAACATAATTATTTATATATTTCATTTTGTAAATAATACTATTAATATAGTTAGGTTGTGTATCTTAAATATGTCTTTATATATATAACCTTCAATTTTATACTTATGATCTTAACCATGTCTTATAATTATATTTACCAATTTATTTATGTTTCATTAATCTATATTAAGCTATATATTTATTTGATACATAATTCTCATTTATAGTTGTAATATATTTTGTACTTTAATATTTACATAATTTATATGTAATTAATATTTACACCTTAAAGTTATAATAGTCGGTATATATTAAAAGTACGTTCATAGTAACACTCATATTAGTGTTTAAACCTTTATGAGTTTTCTAGAGGTATATATATATATATATATATATATATATATATATATATATATATATATATATATATATATATATATGTTACATGTGGCTATATATTTTTAATCATCACAAACCTTAATCATCAAGCTAACTTATCATAATATTTCATGTTATATTGTAAACTTTAAATACTAATCATATTACTACTAGTTTTTATTTCCTAAATGATAATACTAATAATAATAATATCGTAATTCACATTAATGAAGTTAATGATACCAAAAATAATAACTAATACAATGATCATAATTAATAATATAACAACATTAATAACAATTACTAGTAATAATAACAAAAATAATAATAATAATAATAAATAGAAAACTACCTCATAAGCTTGTCAAAAAAAATACTGCCCTTGCCTAGGCTCGAACCTACGACCTCTCGCTCACACGAAAACACTCCAACCACTAATCCGTCTTTTATTTTTCTGAATAAATCCTCTTTCCAAATGTATATAACCCGAATTTATAACAGTTTCAACTTCTCCCTTCTTCATAATTTAATCGGTAATTAAAATCGGATTATCAAAATAATGATTTGTATATTTCCAGAATAATAATAACTAGTTAATATTATTGTTTATATGGAATGAAAAAAAAAAAATATGTTCCCAGCCTTGCTGTTCGTCGCAGGCCCTTTTTATAAAAAAAAAATTTCGATTTTCGCAAAAGAGAGTATTTTGGACAATGTTTATAATACGAAAAGTATTTCATATCACTTCTAAAATCTTTGTAAATCCTCAATTTCGACAGAAACATTAGTAAAAATTCGAATTTCATGAAGAACAAAGAGTTGACTTTTTGCTTTCTAAACTTTGACCCTCAAATTCTAACTCGATATAAAGAATTGAGGTTTGAGATTTTGCAGAAAGTTTTACCTATAGATTCCTAGCAACACTACATTTATAGTTTTTGAAATAAAAATCAATTTTTGAGTTTTGGCAATAAAGTGGGATAACAGAGGTATCGACTGAAGCAGAAAAAAAATAAAAATAAGAAATTCAGTTCCATTCATCAAACGTTTTCATTGTATATGTTAATTGATAGTGATAGAAAATAATTGAATGCTTTTCCAACAATCCGTGACATTTAGTTGTTATCTAGTGAGGTTAATTATCAACAAATAATCACGGAGGAGCAGGAAAATCAGAAAATAATAATAAAAAGAAACAGATAGTGATATCATATTACGCATAATTATCTGCATCTGCATTATATATCTGTATTTTATATATATATCTGCCTTTTATATATAAATCTTAATATTTAATAGTTATTAATAATATTAATATTTTTAATAGCATAAATTATAAATACTGTAAATAAAATAATAATAATAACATAAAAATATCAATATTACAATATTAATAATAACAACAGAAATTAATAATAATATTAATAATAAGTAAACATAATAATAATTATGAACATGATAAAAATGATATTATTATTGATAATAATAATAATAATAATACTAATTATATGATAATAATGATATAAGTAATAATAATATATCAATTTATACATATATAACCAATTTCATATTTATATGTTATATATATTGAAATAATACTATTAATAATACTGATTTTAATATTAATATTAATATTGACAATAATAATAAAAGTAATAATAACAATATTAGTTCAACAACAAATTTTTAACTTCCTAATAAAATTTACTATACTAATCTTACACATTATTAATTGAATATTTAACATTTTAATATATTACAATATAATTATCAATTATGCATTGTAATCATATATATATATATATATATATATATATATATATATATATATATATATATATATATATATATATATATATATATATATATATATATATATTAAGTTTTATTATTTAGATAATTATATTAATTGGAACAAATAATTAAAGGTATACATTTGATTCTTTGTTACATTTAATCTTTTGTTAATGTTGACAAATCATTTTCGGAACCATTTATATTCAATATACTCTATATATTCAAATAACAGGTTTTGATTATTTTATGTTATCTTATAATAGTTCAGTAATATATTTAATTTATTATAAATATAATTATTTACATATATAATCATTCATATATACATTAAAGGTTCGTGAATCGTCGAGAACAGTCAAAGGTTAACTGAATACATGAACACAGTTCAAAATTTTTGAGACTTAACCTTACAGACTTTGCTTATCGTTTCGAAACCATATAAAGATCAAGTTTAAATTTGGTCGGAAATTTTTGGGTCGTCACAGTACCTACCCGTTAAAGAAATTTCGTCCCAAAATTTGAGTGAAGTGGTCATGGCTAACAATAAAAATGTTTTCATGACGAATATGAGTTGATAAATAGAGTTTTATCATTATTGATTAATATAGATAAAACGATTCGATCATGTGAAGCGTACGAGTGAAGCTATCACAAAATAGTGAAATGAGAAAGAGAGTTTCATCATAACTTTTGACTAATCATGGTTGAATTCCAGAATTCAAGGGATTTGAAGAAAATTTTTGAAATCAGAATAAGATCTGATTTCCTCGGGATTTATGGAGATTAAGATCTCTATAATTAAATGCAATCATCTGTCTCACTTACTTTATCTGGTATTTTCACTATAAATGAACTTCTTCCGTTCCATTACTTCCCACCACTCCCATTTTCTATATTTTAATTCATACTTTCAAATCATCAGTCAATATGTTTCATCCAGTTTTAATTCTGGATAAATTCCTGACTTTCATATCGATCATTCTCCTTTTTCATCTGCCACTGGAGGAATCTATTTACTTCTACTTCGCTCTTGGAGTTATTGTGTTTTTCATTCTCCCATGTATTTATGTTGCTATTCGCATTGATATACACGGTTTTTAATTTATGTGTTTGTGATAGGCTTTATATTTTCCTTTATATTTCGGAGTTCTATGCTCTTGTTTTCTCTTTCCGATTCTAAATCAAGCGAATAATGATCCATAAATAATAGATATAGAGTTTCGAATGATCATAAGGTTCTAAGCAAGAAGGATCGTAATAGCACGATTTAATTTGGTAAATTACCTGAATCACCGAGGATAGAACTATCAAGAATATATTTTCTTGATATATTCGGAGGTTAAGTAGAATGAAAGAGCTATGTAACATGGCACATGATGACGGTATCATCTGTGAATCATCACATTCCATTAGAAATTTAGCATGACTCACTATAATATAACCACGTTGGCCTGACGTCATTATATTATACTAACTCATGCTTCAATTCCCAACACTTCTTCAGAAATCATTCATAATGTAAACTCGAATTTCAAAGAACTTTAGAAACTAAAATAGTTTCCTTTATGATGTAACACGGATAGCACGAAGAGATAAATAATTTCGGACAAGAATAATTATGAAAATATTCTCAGAAATATCGAAGATATTTATGATGATATTTTCAGAATTTCTAAGACCGAAGGTTGATGAAGAAAGATTTTCCACAAGATTTAACATGAGTACGGAGCAAGATATTCTCTAAAGACTTCATCGGATACAGAATTATTTGGATTCTTTGAATATAGGGTTTGGTCCTTGTATTTGTTCTTGGTCTCCTTCAGGGTTAGCTCAATCCGTTTTTCAGTACCAAATTTTCTATCGAGCGTTCTCAACATTCCATTCTTTATTATCAAACTTTTGGCCGTTTAGACCATCTACGATTTTGCTGTTTCCTCTGCATTTAATGCTACCATATCTGGATCATAGGTTATCAATCCGAGGTGGTTTTAAGAGAATTGTGTTTTTAGATGATTAAACGCTGATGGTAATATGGTGGAATATAAAAGGTTCCCTGTTAACAATAAAAGAGCACGCATATATTTCATGGTTATAATAAGGTTGTTTTGAACAAAAAGTCGAAATTAACTTGCTGGTGCTGTGATAAAATTTGCTACTTTGAAAGGGGTTACCAAGTTATTTTGGGTAATAATAACACTAAAGGAATTAGCACAGATACATGTTAAACAATTACTCAGGTTCCGAGTGTTTCCAGGTGCATAACTATATGCATCAATATTTTCTTCCGTAGATGAAGTGCGGTTAGTTCATCCTCTCGGTTGAGGTATTTTCAAGAATCATGAAAGGTTTGAATGCAGATTGTAATCGTCAAGATACAAATGAGGTTTAAGATGAAATCAAGTGGCAAACTTGAAGGAATGTTTAGTTTCATATGTTATAATCAATATTTTAATTCATTTTAATTGTCCAATGTTATTAGTCCACAGTCGATAGTCTACAGTTAACTGTCTAATAATTCATTTATAGTTTAATATATAATATTCGAATTAATTAATACGTATCGTGACCCGTGTACATGTCTCAGACTCGATCACAACTCAAAGTATATATATTATTTGAGAATCTACCTCAACCCTGTATAGCGAACTCGATCATTACAGCATATAGAGTGTCTATGGTTATTCCAAATAATATATATAGATGCGTCGATATGATATGTCAAAACCTTGTATACGTGTCCCGATATTTAAATGCGTAAATAACAGTATTTAAATGACGATAAATATAGTGCGTAAAATAAATAACAGAAATTAAATGACGATAAATAAAATTGAGACAATTAAAATTGCGATAAAATAAATTGCGATAATTAAATTGCGATAAATAAATTGTGAGAATTAAAATGTAATACAGAATTAACAGTTAGCTAGGAACAGTTAGCTAGGATTTCATTAGCGTTGATTATTAACAAAATTTCTCATAGTTAATTTGTTTGTTTCTAACAAATTTTATTTTGTCCAACGTTTTCTTCATTATGCCACTTGTTGGATTCTGATAGATCAAAATCCAAATATGAAATTGAATGGAAATGGTTATTCTGCGGTGAACGGATACGTATATCTGTGGATGTAAGTAGGATAGTAAATGACCGTTGAATCATATTCGAAGAATGTACAGTGTAACTTATTAATGTGAAATATTAAATATTCCTCGGGTATTACCTACCCGTTAAAATAATTTCATCATTAACAGTTTGTACAAAAGAATTTTTAATTACAATCTTTATGAAAACATATATACATATATATTTTCTTCAGATGTAATCATGGATTTAATGAGTTAATATGATATTAAACTCATTTGATTTACCGTTAGAATAAGAATATATAATCTCTAAAACATTAGAGATTACATAATCGTCATGTCGAACGAAGATAATGATGCAGAACGTCATGTAAAACGAAGATAATCGAGGTAGGACATCATGTAGTTTGATGATTATGCTGGAGATACAGACTGTGAATTTGAGGCGTGTAGTGTTGAGCCTTGTGCTGCGGATGCTGTTGGTGGTGGTACTGGTGTTGCCGGTGCTGTTGTTGAAGCTGGTAAGTTTTGCACCATATTTTTCTAAATTGATTCCTCGAGCGCGAAGCTCGTTGACTTCTTCCATTATTCCGGGATGATTGTCGGTTCGAACGAGCGGATGAATAAGATCTATTATTTTAGATAGAATATAATCGTGGCGAGATACTCTGGAAATGAGTGTGAAAATGGTGTTTCGGATAGGTTCGCCGGTAAGTGCATCAGGTTCTTCACCAAGAGGTGAATTCGGTTGGTGGAAGGGATCACCTTCTTCTTGCCTCCAATGATTAAGTAGGCTACAAACCCATCAAATGAATTGGTGATGGCTGATTGGTTGATTCATTTCATTTACACTGCTTTCAAAGCTTAGGTGAATATCCATGTCAGAATAGCTGTCGGATTAACTATCGGAATAGCTATCGAAATCTGAGGGCCTTGAACTGGTTGATGGATTCATCTCGTACGATCAGATGAAGGATTTTTGATAAGAAATAGATTATAGGATGTAGATTAGTACCCTGTAATACATAATTTACATATGCATATATAATACTAAAATCCCATAAGTTACGGAGGAATCTACGGAAGCTGTCAGGCAAAGGTAACAATAACAGATACGCTAAGATATGAATTTATCTATACACTGTCTATGCAATAGAGGCAGTAAGACGTGTCTAGACTTTAAGGATGATAAGCAAATAATTTTTGACACTAAATGATAAGCAAAACTTTTGACATGCAGATACGGTCGAAGTCCAGACTCACTAATGCATCTAAACAACTACTAGTTAGACACACTGATGCAAACCTGGTTCGCTAAGACCACCGCTCTGATACCAACTGTTAGGACCCGTTCTAATCCATAAGAACGAATACAATAACATATGATTACATCGCGAGGTACTTGACCTCTATATGATACATTTTACAAACATTGCATTCGTTTTTAAAAAGACAAACTTTCATTACATCGAAAGTTGACGGCATGCATACCATTTCATAATATATCCAACTATAATTGACTTAATAATAATCTTGATGAACTCAACGACTCGAATGCAACGTCTTTTGAAATATGTCATGAATGACTCCAAGTAATATCCTTAAAATGAGCTAATGCACAGCGAAAGATTTCTTTAATACCTGAGAATAAACATGCTTTAAAGTGTCAACCAAAAGGTTGGTGAGTTCATTAGTTTAACATATATAATCATTTCCATCATTTTAATAGACAACAAGATTTTCATTTTCATTTCTCATAAATATACGTCCCATGCATAGAGACAAAAATATCATTCATATGGATTGAACACCTGGTAACCGACATTAACAAGATGCATATAAGAATATCCCCTATCATTCCGGGACATCCATCGAACATGATAAAACAACATCGAAGTACTAAAGCATCCGCTACAACGGATGGGGTTTGTTGGGCCCAATAGATCTATCTTTAGGATTCGCGTCAATTAGTAGACTGGTTTACTAATTCTTAGGTTACCAAGTAAAAGGGCCATATTCGGCTTCGATTATTCAACCATATAATGTAGTTTCGATTACTTGTGTCTATTTCGTAAAACAGTTATAAAAGCGCATGTATTCTCAGTCCCAAAAATATATATTGCAAAAGCATTTAAAAAGGGAGTAATGAAACTCACCATAATGTATTTTGTAGTAAAAATACATATGACGACATTGAACAAGTATAGGGTTGGCCTCGGATTCACGAACGTATATCATTCGTATATATATTAATACACATATTCATAATCGAATAAGTTTATATATCTAACTTATTAATTATAACATTTTTATATTAATAACTTTTATGTTTCATATATTCCTTTTATATATAAAAATATTTGTTATGTTATATGCGTTAAACATAATTATTTATATATTTCATTTTGTAAATAATACTATTAATATAGTTAGGTTGTGTATCTTAAATATGTCTTTATATATATAACCTTCAATTTTATACTTATGATCTTAACCATGTCTTATAATTATATTTACCAATTTATTTATGTTTCATTAATCTATATTAAGCTATATATTTATTTGATACATAATTCTCATTTATAGTTGTAATATATTTTGTACTTTAATATTTACATAATTTATATGTAATTAATATTTACACCTTAAAGTTATAATAGTCGGTATATATTAAAATTAGGTTCATAGTAATACTCATATTAGTGTTTAAACCTTTATGAGTTTTCTATATATATATATATATATATATATATATATATATATATATATATATATATATATATATATATATATATATATATATATATATATATATATATATATATATATATATATATATTATGTTACATGTGGCTATATATTTTTAATCATCACAAACCTTAATCTTCAAGCTAACTTATCATAATATTTCGTGTTATATTGTAAACTTTATATACTAATCATATTACTACTAGTTTTTCTTTCCTAAATGATAATACTAATAATAATAATATCGTAATTCACATTAATGAAGTTAATGATGCCAAAAATAATAACTAATACAATGATCATAATTAATAATATAACAACATTAATAACAATTACTAGTAATAATAACAAAAATAATAATAATAATAATAATAATAATAATAATAATAATAATAAATAGAAAACTACCTCATAAGCTTGTCAAAAAAAAAATATTGCCCTTGCCTAGGCTCGAACCTACGACCTCTCGCTCACACGAAAACACTCCAACCACTAATCCGTCTTTTATTTTTCTGAATAAATCCTCTTTCCAAATGTATATAACCCGAATTTATAACAGTTTCAACTTCTCCCTTATTCATAATTTAATCGGTAATTAAAATCGGATTATCAAAATAATGATTTGTATATTTCGAGAATAATAATAACTAGTTAATATTAATGTTTATATGGAATGAAAAACAAAAAAAAAAAATATGTTCCCAGCCTTGTTGTTCGTCGCAGGCCCTTTTTATAAAAAAAAAAATTTGATTTTCGCAAAAGAGAGTATTTTGGACAATGTTTATAATACGAAAAGTATTTCATATCACTTCTAAAATCTTTGTGAACCCTCAATTTCGACAGAAACATTAGCAAAAATTCGAATTTCATGAAGAACAAAGAGTTGACCTTTTGCTTTCTAAACTTTGACCCTCAAATTCTAACTCGATATAAAGAATTGAGGTTTGAGATTTTGCAGAAAGTTTTACCTATAGATTCCTAGCAACACTACATTTATAGTTTTTGAAATAAAAATTAATTTTTGAGTTTTGGCAATAAAGTGGGGTAACAGAGGTATTGGCTGAAGCAGGAAAAAATAAAAATAAGAAATTCAGTTCCATTCATCAAACGTTTTCATTGTATATGTTAATTGATAGTGATAGAAAATAATTGAATGCTTTTCCAACAATCCGTGACATTTAGTTGTTATCTAGTGAGGTTAATTATTAACAAATAATCACGGAGGAGCAGGAAACTCAGAAAAAAAATAATAAAAAGAAACAAATAGTGATATCATATTACGCGTAATTATCTGCATCTGCATTATATATCTGTATTTTATATATATATCTGCCTTTTATATATAAATCTTAATATTTAATAGTTATTAATAATATTAATATTTTTAATAGCATAAATTATAAATACTGTAAATAAAATAATAATAATAACATAAAAATAACAATATTACAATATTAATAATAACAACAGAAATTAATAATAATATTAATAATAAGTAAACGTAATAATAATTATGAACATGATAAAAATGATATTATTATTGATAATAATAATAATACTAATTATATGATAATAATGATATAAGTAATAATAATATATCAATTTATACATATATAACCAATTTCATATTTATATGTTATATATATTGAAATAATACTATTAATAAAACTGATTTTAATATTAATATTAATATTGACAATAATAATAAAAGTAATAATAACAATATTAGTTCAACAACAAATTTTTAACTTGCTAATAAAATTTACTATACTAATCTTACACATTATTAATTGAATATTTAACATTTTAATATATTACAATATAATTATCAATTATGCATTATATATATATATATATATATATATATATATATATATATATATATATATATATATATATATATATATATCTTCAATTATTATATATATATATTAAGTTTTATTATTTAGATAATTATATTAATTGGAACAAATAATTAAAGGTATACATTTGATTCTTTGTTACATTTAATCTTTTGTTAATGTTGACAATTCATGTTCGGAACCATTTATATTCAATATACTCTATATATTCAAATAACAGGTTTTGATTATTTTATGTTATCTTATAATAGTTCAGTAATATATTTAATTTATTATAAATATAATTATTTAAATATATAATCATTCATATATACATTAAAGGTTCGTGAATCGTCGAGAACAGTCAAAGGTTAACTGAATACATGAACACATTTCAAAATTTTTGAGACTCATCCTTACAGACTTTGCTTATCGTATCGAAACCATATAAAGATTAAGTTTAAATTTGGTCGGAAATTTTCGAGTCGTCACAAATATAGGATCCGTATTATAACAGAAAAATGGAAATGGTTCAATGGTTTGGAGTGTGTACGGTTAAGCGAGAGGTCTCGGGTTCGAGCCCGGTCTGCGACATTATTTTGGAAGCTATTTTTTTTAAGGTAGTATACTTATTATTCCTATTCTTATTATTATTATTATTATTATTATTATTATTATTATTATTATTATTATTATTATTATTATTATTATTATTATTATTATTATTATTATTATTATTATTATTATTATTATTATTATATTACAACAAATAAAGATTTTGTACATAAAATATACTTATTACATATACTATAATTTTATTAATATTTCATATAACTATATATCAAACATATTAACATTTTATATAAATGCATACATATAACAAACTATTTATTCTTAAATCTAATACTAATCATATAATATATATAGATATAGATATATTAATATAACTAAATGTATAAATATTAATTATTTTAAATATATATATACAAAATAATTATATATAACATATAATTTAAGGTATAATATATATATATATATAACTAAAGAACATGTTTTAAATAGAATTTAGTATAAAACCCTATATAACTATATGAACACATAAATATTATATAATTAATAAATAAAATTATGTGATTTCTAGTATATGTGTTAATGTATATATAAATGATATAAGTTCGTGAGTCCGAGGCCAACCCTGCATTGTTCAATGTCGTCATATGTATTTTTACTACAAAATACATTATTGTGAGTTTCATTACTCCCTTTTTATATATATTTTTGGGACTGAGAATACATGCGCCGATTTTATTAATGTTTTACGAAATAGACACAAGTGATCAAAAACTACATTCTATGGCTGAATTATGAATATTGAATATCACCCCTTTTTAGCTTGGTAACCTAATGATTAGGAAACGGGTATGGCCCCGAATCGACGCGAATCCTAAAGATAGATCTATGGACCTCGACAAGTCCCATCCGGGGTACGGATGCTTTAGTACTTCGAGATTATTATTATTATACAGACGAGAGGTTCTGTTTGGGGATATTCTATGCATTAAAGTTAAGTCGGTTATCAAGCGTTCACCATATGAATGATTTTTAATTTGCGGGTTACACGTGTTATTATGTACTCGAGTTACGTGTACAATTGAATATCTGAAATCTTGTGGTCTATTAAAATGATAGAAATGAATGTTTATGATAAACTAATGAATTCACCAACCTTTTGGTTGACACTTGAAAGCATGTTTATTCTCAGGTTTGAAAGAAATCTTCCGCTGTGCATTTGCTCATTTAGAGATATTACTTGGAATCATTCATGACATATTTCAAAAGACGTTGCATTCGAGTCGTTGAGTTCAACAAGATTACTATTTAGTCATTTATAGTTTGGATATATTATGAAAGGGTATGCATGCCTGTCAACTTTCGATGTAATGAAAGTTTGGCTTTTAAAACGAATGCAATGTTTGTAAAATGTATCATAGAGGCCAAATATCTCGTAATGTAATCATATGTTATTGTATTCGTTCTTATGGATTAGGACGGGTCTTTACACATATAATTATAGTTTGATATATCGTTTTAAAATAACTTATTTCTTACTTCTATTCTTAATTTAATTAACATTAACAATATATATAATAGCCAACAAGAATGAATATTTTTTGATGACACCATCATGACGTCAGTAATTTCGTCATTTAGTGCCTTTTTTTTTTACGAAAGTTTGTTTTGCCGGCCCAACGGAGTGAGCCAACAGGCCACTTCCTAGTTATTTAAATGAATAGTTTTTTGATGACACCATCATGACGTCATGACGTCAGTAATTTCGTCATTTAGTGCCTTTTTTTTACGAAAGTTTGTTTTGCCGGCCCAACGGAGTGAGCCAACCGGCCACTTCCTAGTTATTTAAATTCACGGACATTGCCTACTGTTTGTACATGGATGTTTGAATGGCTGCGACAAGAATCCTTTCACTAACGACTGTTAAATTTTTCCATTAAAATCCCTTGTATGTGAAGGTAAATTTCTCATTCATCCAATTCAATACTGTGCCTCAGATTTATTTGATTATCATTTCTTTATCTTTTGTAAATTACAGTTGGATTAAAACACCAGAAGGAAGCTAATAATCTCTTCCCTCAATTACGACCAGTCCATTAAGAAATTCAAGAAGATCAAAAAGTTTCTCAAAATCAAGCCACGCGACACTTCATTGTGCGTTGGATCATAGTCAAATAATTACCAGATGACAGGGTTCAAGCTAATACTGATTAATAACAGGAAATATGTGAACCATAAAGATGATTTGAATAGGTATTCCGTATTTGAACACAAAATAATTACACGGGTCACCTAATTGTTCAGACCCCTTCTCATATACAATCAGTATTTATATATTTAGGAGTCAACTGTGTTGGTTTCTTCAAGATAGCATTCATGCAAAACCTGCAAGATTTCTTCCATTGATGGGCGTTGTTCTTGATCTTGTTGAAGACATTTTGAAATAAGTAAGGCCAACTTAAATGCTCCCTTTGGTGGATGATTGTTATCTAGAAGCTGTGGATCCAAGATTTTTCTCAATTTTTTTCTATTTGACAGCAACGGATTAGCCCATTTCACCAAATTTTGTTTTCCGTCAGGTCTGGTCACGTCATCAGCCTGCAGCCCTGTTAGTATTTCCAACAGTACCACTCCAAATGAATATATCTCTCTCTTTATGCCGGATCCTGCCAAGGTTGTTCTTCATTCGTCAGGTGTTGAAATGCAAAAGGCCGTTGGCAAGTACATGAAATAATAATGAAACAAATGCATATTTGTATGTCTCCATGCCTAGTACCATGTAACAAATCAGTAACATTTGATACTACATTCCAACAATATAACTAATTGGAATAGATCTAATTTTATAGGAAAACGTACCATCTTCTATCCGTTTGACATAACCATCCAACTTGTCTGCTAGGTATTGAGGCCACTCAGGTGCGGCATAGATTTTCGTATATGTACTACGATTACATGCGCCAAGAGCCATAAATGAATTCTCTACTTCATACTCAGAAAGTCTAGCATTATTTTTGTGATGACCCGAAAATTTTCGACCAAATTTAAACTTAATCTTATATGATTTCGATACGATAAGCAAAGTCTGTTAAACTGAATCTCAAAATTCTTGAACTATTCAATTACCTTTCGTTTATTCACGATGATGCACGAATAATTATATGTAAATAGATACATATACTATAACTTGAAAACGTAACTAAGTGTTGGGTATATGATACTGTGCATTAATCTTATTTGATTGATTACCTGATTGATATATTTAACTACGGAGTTAAAAGATTATGCCAAACGATTCAAGTAAAAGACATTTACTGAGTCTCTTAAGGATTATGATATCATTACGGGTCTCTATAGAGAGGTCCACGTTGATTTGAGAAATTATTCATTTTTAACGGTATTCGGAACAAATGATAAAGTGTTTGTTTAAATAACGTAACTTGGACATATACAATAATAAGGAATATTAACTGTTGGAATTAGATATATGAATAACCTGTGTTATGTATTTTAAAAACGTGTTTATTAAATATTGAATATATATATTTAAATATAATATTAACTTGGTCATAAAACAATCTGTTATTATATATATAATAACAAATAACGAGACGATGATTTATAGAAGTAAATGACCAAAATACTCGAAATTTTAAGATATACTTTGAGTGGTATAGTTTAGGAATAATTTAAGACTATATTTTGACAAAGGTACGAGTCGCGAAACGTAATGTACAAGTTTTCTCAACGTACGAAGGGACACTCGAAAAACCGGAACCGAGACATAAGTCGAGTGATGACGTACGACTTATCGGAACAAAAATTACAAGTCAACTATGCATGTGAATTTAATATAATATATAATTAATTATTTAAATTAAATATATTATATATATTATATTAAATTATGTCGACAAACAAAATTACAAAAAATATGTGAGCTGGATCTGACGGCCATGCGATCGCATGGCAAATAGGCATAAAACCCATGCGATCGCATGGGCATCAGAATCAGGCCACATCTATAAATTCGAGCGATTTCATTTCATTTCAGCACACATATCTACTATCTATCTCTGTATTATTATTATTTATATTATTATTATTATTATTATTATTATTATTATTATTATTATTATTATTATTATTATTATTATTATTATTATTATTATTATTATTAATATTAATATTATTATTAATATTATTAATTAGTATTATACATAAAATACTACGACGAGGTTATGAGCGTGTCACTTTCAAAATGGTTTTCAAGCGGGATAGAGCTAAGGAAATTATGGGTTATTGCCAAGGAGGTTATGGGTAATGTTCGGGGGTATATTTGTGAGTCAAACCTAGTGTTTATCATCTCTGTTGCGTCTACTTACTTTTCTGAAATATTGTATCACAATATTGATACGTTGAGATCTACGATTATTTGGTAATCCGAGTTTCGGTCACATTACGATGAACAACTTTATGTGCTGCTAAGGTGAGTTTCATAAGATCCCTTTTACTCTCTACATTTTTGGGCTGAGAATACATGCAAATGCTTTATTAACCGATATACAATATTTATATGCGTGAAATTCATTTGCTCTCTTTTTAATTGCTTTTGCAATCTATATTTTTGGGCTGAGAATACATGCACTTTATTTTAAACGCAATGGATACAAGTACATACTAAATTCTACACTGAGTTTGAACCGAAAATCCCTTAGCTTTGGTAACTGTTAACTGCCAGTTATAAGAACTGGTGGGCGCGAGTAGTAGTATATGGATCCATAGGGCTTGATATCCCCGTCCGAGCTAGAGCACTAGCCTTTTAACGGACGTATGCTATTTGAGAAGCATACACGTTGGTTTGCGTGTATTATTAAGATGATTATACAAAGGGTATAAATTATATATACGTTAAGTTTAGTTACCAGGGTGCTCAATTTCGTAGAATATTTTGATAAACGTTTCTGGATGAAACAACTGAAATCTTGTTATCCACTTTTATATGCAGATTATGCGAAACACTAAAACTATGAACTCACCAACCTTTGTGTTGACACTTGTTAGCATGTTTATTCTCAGGTTCCCTAGAAGTCTTCCGCTGTTTGCTTATATGATAGACAAGCTATGTGCATGGAATCTTACATGGCATATTTTTCAAGAAAACGTTGCATTCACCAATTCATCACCATGTACCTTATTTAGACTGCATTGTCAATGGAAGTACTATTGTAAACTATTATATAAGGTGATTGTTTATATGTAGAAATCATCAGATGTCGAAAACCTTTGATTTAATATTCATTTATGGTGTGCCTTTTCAAAAGAATGCAATGTTTATAAAACGTATCATATAGAGGTCAAATACCTCGCAATGAAATCAATGAATGACGTATTCGGCCAAATGGATTTGGAGCGATCGTCACAGTTGGTATCAGAGCGTTGGTCCTAGTGAACCAGGTCTTGCATAAGTGTGTCTAACTGATAGTTGTTAGGATGCATTAGTAAGTCTGGACTTCGACCGTGTCTGCATGTCAAAAGTTTTGCTTATCATTTTTGTCGGAAATTACCTGCTTATCATTCCTAGTCTAGACACGTTTTACTGCATTGATTGCATGAATAGTGTATAGACAAAATTCATATCTTAGCGTATCTGTTACTGTAAACTTTTCCTGACATCTTCCAAAAATTTCTCCGTGATTTATGGAATTTGGTATTATATATACATATGTAAATTATGTATTGAAGAATACCAAACTAAATTCTATAATCTAATTCATATAAAAAAAAAATCATCTCCCTAATTATACAAGATGGATCCCGTATCTAGTTCAAATTCCTTAAACTCTGACAGCTATTCCGATATGGATAATCACCTGAACTCTGAAGAAAGTGTAACCGGAATGGATCAACCAATTAGCCATCATCTATTCTGGATGAATTGGGGATGGGTTCGTAGCCTACTTAATTATTGGAGACAAGAAGAAGGCGATCCCTTCCATCCACCACATTGCCCTCTTGGCGAAGAACCTGAAGCACTTACCGGCGAACCTGTTCGTAATACCATTTTCTCTCTCATCTCCAGAATATCTCGTCATGATCATATACTCTCTCAAATTCTGGATCTTATTCATCAGCTCGTTCGAACCGCCAATCATCCCGGTATAGTAGAAGAAGTCAACGAGCTTCGCGCTCGGGTAGTGGCTTTGGAGAATATGGTGCAAAGGTTACAAGCACCAGCAGAATCTCCGGCAACAACAGTACCACCGACAACAACACCAACAGTACCATTACCACCACCAACAACATCCGCATCGCAAACCACAACTTCACAATCTGTTCCACGAGCATCAACGTCATACGCACCGTAGTTACCAAGAAATACCAGCAACAATAACCGATGAAGTATTAACTCATTTCCCCTGAAGAAATTTTATGTATATTTAATATATATGAATTTTGAAATCAAAATAAATCTTTTCGTACTAAGCTATTACATGTGAATCTTAACTGGTAGGTACTACACGGTTAGTTCATATTACTAATATGCAATGATGTACATCCTTCCTTAACAACTTAACCATTGTTAACTACAATATCTGTTTCAACCCAATGAATTCCATTTCATAATAAAACAAGTGTATTAATCAATTACATAATTGATTTTACATTTTCAATTTCGATATACTCGAAACCTTCCAGAAAACATCATCTGTACCTTGTAAGGTTCACAAAAATTCCACGAGCATCAACATTCTTCACCGAGGAATATCAACAAGAATAAATAATGAAGTATTGATTTCACTAGTGAAAAACTCCGCAAAGATTATGTAATCTTTAATGTTTTAGAGATTAATCATTTCTAAGTCAAGCCGAAAATCAAATGAGCTTAATATGATATTAACTCATCAAATCTGTATTACATCTGAAGAAAATATACATACATATATTTTCATAAAGACGGTAATAAAAATTCTTTTGTACAAAATATTACTTGTGAAATCTTTAACGGGTAGGTAATTCTCGGGAAATATTTAAGTTCACAATTAATATGTTACACTGTACATTCTTCAACTTTGATTCAAAAATTATTAACTATGCTCACAGCGATATACAATCGTTTCCATACAAATTCAATTACATATTCTGATATTGACGGATTAGAATCCAAGTCAAGATTTAACGGGTGACATCATTCTTAGATCTCTACATCTTTCAAAGCTATACTTTGACTTCAAAAATGTGAAAGATCCTTTAGCATTGTTATTACTGAAAATAACCTTGCAATTCCTTTCCAAAAGTATCCAGTATTATCAACCGTTCAACCAGTCAACGACGACCTTTCAGACTTGTAACTTTGGCATATACGTTTTTGTTACTGGGGAACCTTTCATGTTCCACCACATTAGCAGTAAATTTACCAACAACTTCATTGATCTTTGACCTTCCGAAAAATCCTTATACTCATTGAAACCGTATCATGTACTCATCCACATCTTGTAACGGCAATTGACATACCAACTATCAGGAATTAGCAATCAGTATTTTGAAATCTTGTAGCACGTCTACGCCAACAGTTATATGTGTACATATAACGTCTACCTCTCGGACTTACATACTTTGAATGTGAAGTTTCCAAAAAACACCCCAAACTACGAAACTAGTTCTCCGAATTTTGGAAAAATGTTGATGAAGCAGCAAAAACTGTAAACGACCTTAACAGTCAAAAGTTTGATGATAAAGAATAGTATGGTGGTAAAGCTGAGAAAAAGAGAAAGTTTGGAACTGGAAAACGGATTGAGCAAAGTATGAAAGAGGCTGTGGATAAATCACAAGGACGAAACCTGTCTTCAAAGAATCCAAATGATTCAGTATCTGTTGAAGCCATTAACGAATACCTTGCTTCCGAATCTAAACCCTTGCGGACAATATTCTTCATCATCCTCTGATATTAGAAATTCTAAGATATCATCGTATCTTTCATTATAAATATCCTCCATATTTTTGGAGATAATTTCATAATCATTCTTATCGAAAATCAATTTTCTCTTTACGATATCTGTGTTACACCATAAAAGAAACTATTTTAGTTTATAAATTCTGAAACTTTCAAGTTTAAAATATAAATGTTTTGAAGTAATGTTGGGAATTGAAGCATGAGTTAATATAATATAATGACACTTGATCAACGTGATTATATTACAGTAAGTCATGCTGAGTTTCTAATGGAACGTGATAAAGGTTCACATATCATACCCTCATCATGAACCATGTTACATAACTCTTTCATTCTATATAATCTCTAAAAATATCAAGAAAATATTTTCTTAATGATTCGGTCTTTTTTGAGGTATTCTGGTAATTTGACAAGTCAGATTGTGCTATTACTATTTCTTTCTTAGAACATTAGTTATGTTCATCTGAAACTTCATACCTACGAATTCTGGACCATTATCCGCTTGACTTAAGGTCGGGAAGAGAAAACGAAAGCATGAAGCTCCGAAATATAATGGAGAATATAAAGCCCGATAACAACCCCGAAATTACAAACCGTGTACATCAATGCATATAGCAATATAAAGACACGAGAGAATGAAAAACACTATAACCCCAAGGTAATAGTAGAAGAAAATAACTTCCTCTGGTGGCAGATGAAAAAGAAGAATGAAGGATACGATAGCCAGGAAAATATCAAGAATCAGAACTGGATGAAGCATTTCACAATCTTTTGAAAGTATGAAATAAGGAAGAAGATGTAGGAGTAGTGAAAATAATGAAACGGAAGAGGTCAATTTATAGCAAAATATCGGACGCAGCAATAGAGGCAGATTACGCATTTAATCAAAGAAAATCCTAATTTCCGCAAATTCCGAAAAAAATCAAATCTTAATTAAATTATGAAGATTTTCTATTCCTTAAAATCTGGAAATCAATCGTTACTACATCAAGAGATAAGACGCATCTCTATTCTCCATTTCACTTGATTACTATAACTTCTCTCATACGCTTCGAGTAATTGGATTGTGTTATCCATATTATTCAACGGTGATAAAACTCTAATTATCAACTCATATACGTTATGAAAACATTTTTATTGTTAGCCATGACGACCTCACTCAAATTTCGGGACGAAATTTCTTTAACGGGTCGGTACTGTGATGACCCGAAAATTTTCGACCAAATTTAAACTTAATCTTATATGATTTCGATACGATAAGCAAAGTCTGTTAAACTGAATCTCAAAATTCTTGAACTATTCAATTACCTTTCGTTTATTCACGATGATGCACGAATAATTATATGTAAATAGATACATATACTATAACTTGAAAACGTAACTAAGTGTTGGGTATATGATACTGTGCATTAATCTTATTTGATTGATTACCTGATTGATATATTTAACTACGGAGTTAAAAGATTATGCCAAACGATTCAAGTAAAAGACATTTACTGAGTCTCTTAAGGATTATGATATCATTACGGGTCTCTATTGAGAGGTCCACGTTGATTTGAGAAATTATTCATTTTTAACGGTATTCGGAACAAATGATAAAGTGTTTGTTTAAATAACGTAACTTGGACACATACAATAATAAGAAATATTAACTGTTGGAATTAGATATATGAATAACCTGTGTTATGTATTTTAAAAACGTGTTTATTAAATATTGAATATATATATTTAAATATAATATTAACTTGGTCATAAAACAATCTGTTATTATATATATAATAACAAATAACGAGACGATGATTTATAGAAGTAAATGACCAAAATACTCGAAATTTTAAGATATACTTTGAGTGGTATAGTTTAGGAATAATTTAAGACTATATTTTGATAAAGGTACGAGTCGCGAAACGTAATGTACAAGTTTTCTCAACGTACGAAGGGACACTCGAAAAACCGGAACCGGGACATAAGTCGAGTGATGACGTACGACTTATCGGAACAAAAATTACAAGTCAACTATGCATGTGAATTTAATATAATATATAATTAATTATTTAAATTAAATATATTATATATATTATATTAAATTATGTCGACAAACAAAATTACAAAAAATATGTGAGCTGGATCTGACGGCCATGCGATCGCATGGCAAATAGGCATAAAACCCATGCGATCGCATGGGCATCAGAATCAGGCCACATCTATAAATTCGAGCGATTTCATTTCATTTCAGCACACATATCTACTATCTATCTCTGTATTATTATTATTTATATTATTATTATTATTATTATTATTATTATTATTATTATTATTATTATTATTATTATTATTATTATTAAGATTAATATTATTATTAATATTATTAATTAGTATTATACATAAAATACTACGACGAGGTTATGAGCGTGTCACTTTCAAAATGGTTTTCAAGCGGGATAGAGCTAAGAAAATTATGGGTTATTGCCAAGGAGGTTATGGGTAATGTTCGGGGGTATATTTGTGAGTCAAACCTAGTGTTTATCATCTCTGTTGCGTCTACTTACTTTTCTGAAATATTGTATCACAATATTGATACGTTGAGATCTACGATTATTTGGTAATCCGAGTTTCGGTCACATTACGATGAACAACTTTATGTGCTGCTAAGGTGAGTTTCATAAGATCCCTTTTACTCTCTACATTTTTGGGCTGAGAATATATGCAAATGCTTTATTAACCGATATACAATATTTATATGCGTGAAATTCATTTGCTCCCTTTTTAATTACTTTTGCAATCTATATTTTTGGGCTGAGAATACATGCACTTTATTTTAAACGCAATGGATACAAGTACATACTAAATTCTACACTGAGTTTGAACCGAAAATCCCTTAGCTTTGGTAACTGTTAACTGCCAGTTATAAGAACTGGTGGGCGCGAGTAGTAGTATATGGATCCATAGGGCTTGATATCCCCGTCCGAGCTAGAGCACTAGCCTTTTAACGGACGTATGCTATTTGAGAAGCATACACGTTGGTTTGCGTGTATTATTAAGATGATTATACAAAGGGTATAAATTATATATACGTTAAGTTTAGTTACCAGGGTGCTCAATTTCGTAGAATATTTTGATAAACGTTTCTGGATGAAACAACTGAAATCTTGTTATCCACTTTTATATGCAGATTATGCGAAACACTAAAACTATGAACTCACCAACCTTTGTGTTGACACTTGTTAGCATGTTTATTCTCAGGTTCCCTAGAAGTCTTCCGCTGTTTGCTTATATGATAGACAAGCTATGTGCATGGAATCTTACATGGCATATTTTTCAAGAAAACGTTGCATTCACCAATTCATCACCATGTACCTTATTTAGACTGCATTGTCAATGGAAGTACTATTGTAAACTATTATATAAGGTGATTGTTTATATGTAGAAATCATCAGATGTCGAAAACCTTTGATTTAATATTCATTTATGGTGTGCCTTTTCAAAAGAATGCAATGTTTATAAAACGTATCATATAGAGGTCAAATACCTCGCAATGAAATCAATGAATGACGTATTCGGCCAAATGGATTTGGAGCGATCGTCACAATTTTCCTGAAACTTGCAATAAAGAAAACATAAATTGATGTTATGTTTTAGATGTAAATGGGAGTATGTGAAAAGGCAATTAGTTTTACCGAGTCAACCAATATAAGAGAGGTCTTAATAAATTGCATATATGCAGGTTGATTCCTTTTATGTAAGAAAAACAGACCATTAGCCGCTCCTAGTGCTATTTTGAGTCGTGCAACCCAAGAAAGTGATGTTTTACCTTCTTCTGAATAGGAAAAACATATACATACATTAAGTCACTAGGATTCAAAGCCATAGTCATATTAGTTCATTACATTGAATCCATTTCTTAATGGAAAAGTATGAAAAAGTCTTCACAGTTGCATACAAAAGATGATCTTACGTTTGAATAGATGACTTTCTAAACTTGGGTCTGCAATGAGCTCATAAACATTATATAGTTCTTGTTCATTCAGGCAATATCCAACGAGTTTTACAAGGTTAGGATGATTGAATTCATTAGCTTTTAGATGCAGCTGCAAACCAAAAATAAAAACTCAGGTGTAATCTTACTAATATGCAAGAATTTATGGGAAACATATTCCAATCTCATGATAGCAATAAGGAATAGATCTCTTGTAAATGTAATAGAATTATAATTCCTAATTTATAGGCTAGGTTGTTATGTACTCTACGTATATAAAGGGCCCTTTGTGAATTAACTCTTTTACCACCCAAGAAAACAAACTCACATGCAACAACAACAACAACAAAACCCAATACCACATAAGTGGTGTATGGGGAGGTGAGATGTAGACAATCCTTCCCCTATCCGAGAATAAAGACAAGTCATTTCTCCACCCAGAGTGAAAACAAACTCACATGGTTATACAAATTTCTTGTACCCCATTTTAGTTTCTTCTCATTCGGAATGAGATCGGTACGAATACAGAACCGTACCGAAACCAAAATTGTCCAAAATCAAGTACCGAATACCGTACCAAACTAAGAAAACGGTACCGGTTTGGTACCCGAACCGGTATTTCCGGTATAGTACCAAATGGAGCCGAATTTGTGCAACACTAAATTCAATTTAAGAATTGGAGAGTGTTAAGCACTGAGAGATCGCCAAACGCCTTGCATAATATTTGAGAAATAGTAATAGTGAGACTAAGTCTTACACTGACTCTCTGCCCCAATTGATAGTGGTATATTTAGTACTCTTTGATAGATTGATCATATAGTGCTCTTAATCGGTAGCATAATAACACCATCAGGGTATAATAAATAATATGTATTCGAACTACTTAACGGCTTAACGCATAATTAGATAATGTTCTAGTATAAGATATTTCCACCAAATAAATAACTTATGCACTCACCCTACATCAAGGGCCCTTTGTGAATAAAGATGATCAAGCATATTAATAATATACAGAAAATGTAAGAATTTCTATGATTCTGTTAACAAAAAAAATTTTTACATCAATATTTCTTAGTTCGAAAAAGGTAAGTATTCAAATTACCTGTGATGTTCCATAAATAAGCTTCTTCGTAACATGTATCACCAAACCAACACCTTTTTCTGTTGGGGCATACGTATTCCTATCTACCCAACCTCCATAACTGGTCTCAGTTAGCTTATACTGAAAAATAATGTGTGGCTCTTTCCAAATCGGTGTATTTAAAAACTATTAGATTTTGATCGTTAGATTTCTGATCATGCTGAGTAAAAATTTCAACGTTTCTTCCTCCTGCTGTAACCATCATCAACTCAGCCTTGCCTGTGAAGAAATTTCTAAGTCTGTTAATGACATTGACTTTATCACCAACAGAATCAGTGGTATTTCTTTCTGCAATAGAATGGAATCGAGTTTAAAAACAACCTCAGCCATCGTAGGGCGTTGTTTTGGTTGATTATGCAAACAACGTCCTGCTATGCTTGCAAACTCCTCCATGGATTTTTTTGAGATTTGTCCGTTCAATCTAGGGTCAATTATCTGATTGAGTTTTCCATCTTTTATCTGGTCTTGAATCCATACTGCTAAACTCCATTGCTCTTCGCCAATGCTTCGATCTATTGCTTTCCTACCTGACAAGACCTCAAATAGGACAACCCCAAAGGCATAAACATCGGATTTTCTTGTCAGTTGTCCACTGAGAAAATAAGATGGATCCATACATCCAAATGTCCCTTTGACTATTGTGCTCACAAAAGTTTGTGTCTGGTTTATTGGTCCAACTGTGGCTAACCCAAAGTCTGAAATTTTAGCAGCAAAAGTTCCATCCAACAAAATATTGGAGGTCTTCACATCGCGATGTATCACACCGTGCTGAGTTGATGTACCTGTGTGAAGGTAATCTAACCCACGAGCCGCACCTATACATATTTTTAATCTTTGTAACCAAGATAGATCTGTACCAGTTTTGTGGAGGTGATCTTGAAGGTTCCCATTGGGCATAAACTCATAGGCTAAAACCATCTCGTTTTCTTCACTGCAATAACCGATTAGTGACACAAGATTAGCATGTCGCAGCTTGGAAAGAATCTCAATTTCAGCCTCAAATTCATGGGCTCCTTGGGTAGATGTAGTTTGCAAGCGTTTTAATGCAACTTGGTCTAGTAAACCAATTTTGCTGATACATTTATACACATTACCAAAACCTCCTCGCCCAATAACTAATGCCTCATCAAAGTTGTTGGTGGCTGACAGAATCTCAGCAAGTGTGAAACGTTGACAGGTTTGCTCGGGCAGTATGATTGAGGAGTTTGTATCTGCAGCCACCGTATGTTGAGGTAACATCATCGGCAAAATCTTCCGAGCAGCTGTTCAATAGATTCAAAGTTGGTGGTCAATGGGTATACTTAGGATTTGCTAGTTGGCAGGCAATGACAAAGTCTTTTTAGAAAGAGTTAAGGGTACATGGAAAGATAGAAAAGTCAACGGAGTTTCATATCTACTACTTTCTAGTAAAATAAATAACTCTTATATTTCTATTCTTAATTTTAATATTAAATTTCACGGATGTTACCTTATTGTTTGTAGGCGGATGAGTAAAAATGTAAAATGCGAATGGCCATACTTGTTTTCATTTGTTACGAGTAACAATCGTTGATTTTTTCCGTTAAATTTCCTTCACGTGCAGGTTAATTTCTCATCTCCCATCTACCTTTCCTTAATCTTTCACCCACCTGTTTACAATCTCTTTTTCTTTGCTCTTCTTCGTCCCCCTTCTTAAATTCACTCTGTTCATAATTGAATGAATCTGTTGAGTTATTATAGAGATTTCATATCGACACTGAATTAAGATTACGAAGTGAAAATTCAGTAATCTATCAGTTGCACTGTATATGCATCAAGTAAAAGCAGCCATATAAATGAGTGTTCATCTAGCTGTCACTATCCTATCTACCCAAGATACCATTACCAACAACCTACATTTGCTTCGAAAGTTCAAATCCTTTCACATTCATTATCAGCTACATTAGGCATTGCAATTATGTAAATTTGTTACTTTAACAACACGATTCCAGTATCCAAAGGCACCCCAAGCACGGGATTTCGCCGACGTCCACCGCCTTAGAAACCCTAACCACCGTACACTTATGCGGCTGACATCACCAACAGATTTTTTAACTCTCTCGATTTCGGATCCACAAAACTCTCTCGTTTAATCACCTGTAAAATGTATGATTTTAGGGTTTGGAAGTATCGGTTTGGATCAACAAACAAATAATGGCGACACCGATGGCTGAAGACCAAGCTTTTGAGAAGTTTAGCATGATGATATGATCTTTCTAGGATATGAATCGTAGAAGATTTAAGTACGCCTTGAATAGCACAAACAAGAAATGCAATCAAAGGAGATACTCGAATTCGTATTGATAATCGAACAATGCTAAAATGATTACAATACAATACAAGAGAATTGAGAGAAAGGAAAATGAAATGTGTAAACACGCACACAACAATTCATAAGCTAATCAACAAAAGAACCCTAGCACTACTATTTATACTATAGTGGGAGAAGGGTAAAGTAGTCATGTGCCTGGCACATGACGTAGGAAATGATACATGACAATCCCCTCTTTTTCAAAACATGCTTGGGGACAAGCATGTGCAGCGTTAATGTCCATAAAAACACACAAAAACCTTCCAAGATCAAAAACGAACGTGCTGTCAACAATAATCACAGGCTTTCCTCGATCAAAAACGAATGTGTGATTGGCCACAATAGAGTCAGTTCTCCTTGAAAAGATTATGAACTTCAAGAATCTCCTTGGAGATGAAATCACAGCAGTAGTGATGTCAAGGGACTTCATAGCAGTAGTGAGTTTGAACCCGATTAAACCACGAAAAGATCTTCCTCGATCAAACACAAACGAGCTGCTAACAAGCGTCACATGTTTTCCCCGGTCAAAAACAACTGCAGCATCAACCATAATCATGTCCGGACGATCTCCGTAATGGTAGCTCTCAGTAAAAATAATACATTTGACGTAATAGCATGCTACCAAACTATTGTATGTATGACTGTGTTTAGTCTTCCATTTAGGCCACAAATAAAACTCTAACGTATTCTTGATTCGCTCTTCACAACCCCGCATCCCAAAAATTTTGCTCAATGGTACTAGCTGTCTGCGATTGATGAAATGAATTTCCCGCGTGAAGTCGCAAGAACTATTAGTCTTCGTTGTTTCCTTGAGAAAGGTGTGAAGCTTCATTCGCTGTTGCTTGACCCAACAAGTATAAGCATGCTCATTTCGCACGTCAACTTTTTTGACATTTACATTTTCAATTTCAGCATCTATAATTGTCAGTTGAGCCTTGATGTCGCCCTTTCGATGTGAGCTCAAAGGAAAAACAATAGCATGGCATTTAGGTTCAACAAGAATTGCATCCACACATTGGAACGGTGTAATTGGCTCATGCGTAGAACGTTTTATATCCTCAACCATTTCATCATCACACAATTCAGACTCTTCTTTTAGCGCATGCGGGAAAACGTCATCAACGATTTCAGTGTCAACCGTAACCAACTCATCATTCCCAGTGTCTACCACACCCGACTCATCATTTCCAGTGATTACCGTAATTGACTCATCATTTGCATCCACAACAATATTGTCCGGAAAGATTAAAGCGTTGATTGGCGGTCCACCTTCCACGAACTGATTCTTATTCTCAAGAAGCGTATTAAGAACAACTTTTTTGGCTCGTTGTGGTGTATCTCGTAATTCCAATCGGTGACCCTTGTAACTGAATAACATTTTGGGTACGTCAAACTTCCATATTGTGTCTCCTAAGGTCTCTAACCATTGGAGCCCTAGTACCATGTCACAACCACTAAGGGGTACGATGATCATTGAACTCGTGAAAGTTTGTCCATTGAGTTTCCACTCAAATTCATCACATGCACTAGTTGTCACAATTGTGTTGCTTCCAGGTACGATTACTTTCATTGAGTCAACCGAATTAAGTCGACAACCAAATCGTTTTGCCATGTTCAAGTCTAGAAAATTGTGAGTGCTATTTACATCAACCATTATATGCACCACTTGTTGTTGAACACGACCGTTAACTCTCATTGTTTGGAATGCACTAGATCCCCGTAAGGCATTCAAAGAAAGTTGGGGAATGACTTCATTGTTGGCATTCTGTTTATCCATCACCATTTTGTCTTCATGGATTGCTTCATCAACACGAGTTTGCATTATACAATCAGTGCGCGGTAATATTTCAATTGTAACGCGTCGTCCACTACATTTATGTCCAGGCGTGTACACTTTATCACAATGAAGGCACAAGTATTTCGCCAATCTGTCATCCAACTCTTCTTGTGTAATCTGCCTCTTATTCTGACAATTTTCACTAGTCATTTGAGCGCTAAGTTGCAGTGTACTTACTGAAGTCATCATATTAGGTAACGGAGATATATCCTTTATGGGTTGGACACTCAAGCATGATGTTGAGATAGGAAGATTTGTTATATCTTGCTGTGCAACCGATGCACTCCTTCTTTTACATACCTCGTTCATATCTTCTTCTAATTTAGCCAAGCAATACGCATCACGAAGGGTATTAGGTTTGAACCTGTTAACATTGTTTCTAATATCCGGTTGCAACCCTGAAATGAAGGTAAACATGACGTGTGATGCTGGAAAATTCTTCTTTTTTACCCATACATCAAATTTGTCACAATACTCTCTAACCGTTCCCACTTGTGTGGGTGGACTAATATTCATGGCCATCACGCGTTGAGTAAGTTCGTCTATTGATCTTTTTAAAGCATCCATTGCTATGTTCTCATTATTGAACGTCGTATCAATATTTGTATAACCCTCGTGCTCGTTGGCAATTCGTGTCAATAACTTCCATGGGCAGGTTACCGTCTCAAAAATTGCAATTCGATTAATCTGATCCCAACACTAATTTCTGAAATCAGCTAAAAAGGTAATTTGTCCACTTATTTGAAGCCCACCTAAAATTACTTCAGTTGTTCGTTAACTAAGTCCACTAAAACTAAAGGTATAATTCTGTTAGGCCCAAAGTTCCATGGAGTTTTTAAACCCGCAATTAATTTGATGGCCCACTCTAAATGATTATAAGCCCATGTAATGAATACAATTAAACACCACAATACAACTCCTGGTACTTCACGTGGCCACAAAAAGGTACAGGTCACTTTGTTTTTTTTTTTTTTCACCTACACCATCGAGTCATCTTCATTACTCTCCAACAGGGCCGGTCCCGAGAATTTGAGTGCCCTGAGCGAGGCGAAAAAAAGGCCCTAGTGAACAATATAAACTATTTAAAAAAACGCAGTGAGCTTGTAAGGATTTATATTTATATTTGGATCGGGAAAAGTCAAGCATTTGTGTAAGGATTTATTTTAAAAAAAAAAAGGCCCTAGTGAGCTTGTAGCCTGTGATCCAACCTCAAAACACTTAAAAATCATGTACGTAACAGTGTTGTAGAGCTTTGATTACCCAAAAGAGCATATCAGATCAAACATAAATTATAATAATTATTGTAAAAGTGTACTTATATGTATGTGGTAGTAAGTAGAGGTTTATACCGCTGATTTCAAGCTTATTGGACACCAAATAGCTTAACAGGAGTAGACCTAATGATACAAGCATGAAGATAACCCACATCCAGGCTAACAAATATATATTTATACAATACGTATACTCTTAACATAAATAAATATCATTGAGTTGAAGAAATTGGGATTGGTTAGCGTGAATTTAATTGCTTTAGTTTGCCTCAAATTAAAGCCACGAAAATAAATATGAATGTAGATAGATAAGTGAAGAGAAAAGGTGATACAGTAATATATGAGTTTCATTCCCACATCGGTGACCATATAATGTTTTCAGTGGTATTTAATCATTAGTCTGATGGCATTTTGATAATATTACAATGTTGGGCTAGAGTGCTTAAGATCTTAGCCTATTTCAAAGCATGGGCTATTACGTTGTTTGGAAAAAATAGTCAGGGCTGTTGTTGGGCTTTAGATTATTTTGGGCCCCTACCTGTGCAAATGTACAACTTGTACTACCTCAGGGCCGGGCCTGCTCTCCAGTATCATAAAAAAAACTATGAATTGATCATGAACTTGCAAGTAGCAGGAATAGAACATGAAAATTGATCACATGTACGTTCTCTTTTACCAACTTGTAATTTCTCCTCTTTTTCTTCACACAAACAATTATCAAGAACCCTAAAAGATGAAGTCAATCATGTAACAATGGCGAACGTAGTCAACCGTGTAACACAAATATGGAGCGTACGCCTGACTTCCTGCAACAAATCTTCAACCCAGGAAAACAGTTAGAACTCCGGTGCGACGGTGAACGGCGGACGGTGGCGGTGATATTGTAAAATTCGTCAAAAACTGCTATTGAAGCTACAAAAATGATCGGAACTGTAATCTAAACTTCCGATTAACATAAAACAAACACTAATCGAGCTAAAAACACTGCAATTGACTGATTTAAGGAATTTTTGTTCGAAACCCTTAGAACACCAATTTCGAGCAAAACTTGATCAGATTACGAATTAAACCGCGAAATTTGGTAGAATTGATCACTAAGCATCCGCGGATCTTTCTGTAATCATAAAACTGATCTGTAATCACCAATTAATCTTGCCGCCGATTCTTCTTTTTTTTTTTTTTGATTTCTTATGAACAAAGTCTATTTTTTTTATGATATGAAACCCTAGGAATCGAAACTTGAAATCTGATACCAATTGATATGATCTTTCTAGGATATGAATCGTAGAAGATCTAAGTATGCCTTGAATCGCACAAACAAGAAATGCAATCAAAGGAGATACTCGAATTCGTATTGATAATCGAACAATGCTCAAATGATTACAATACAATACAAGAGAATTGAGAGAGAAAGGGAAAGAAAATGTGTAAACACACACACAACAATTCATAAGCTAATCAACAAAAGAACCCTAGCACTACTATTTATACTATAGTGGGAGAAGGGTAAAGTAGTCATGTGCCTGGCACACGACGTAGGAAATGATACATGACACATGATCATAACAAACACAATTGGGAAATTAATTTCTTCCATTTCTCACTCAATTGTATGAATTGATTCATAATACATAAACCGACTTATGAGCCTTAATTACTTAATGGGAAAATTGTTTCAAAATGCATAGAACTTTCACCAAATTCCTATTGTATAGAACTTTCACCAAATTGTTTCAAAATGAATAGAACTTTCACCAAATTCTTATCGTATGCACCCAACTTTCAACTCTTCTATTGTATGTATCTAACTTTATAAATTAAACTGTTGTATATATTTAACCAGCTATAAGAGGTTGACTTCAGGTCACTCCAGTTTCAAAATTACATTATTAGTCCCTTATATTTATCAGATATTGCATTTTTTATTGTTTATAAATAAAATTACATCATTTGTCCTCACATATATCTTTTTCTTTCATTTTCAAATATTCATGATCAACACATAATAAAACAGTGTCAATAAGTTCTTTTAAAAAACGCACTTTCAGTTTTAACAACCCTTAACTATTCAACCTTAAATTCATCATTCATGCTTAGTACAAACATCTTTCGTGAAGGACACTGGATACTTGTGATTTTTAAGGTTTTATATTTGTCAAGGACACTTGTGATGAGTTAGTTTTTAACCTATTTTATGTCTTTGACAGCAACCCTAAACCATGAATAATAAACATCAAACTAGAGATTTAGATGTTTTTAGATAAGTGATCATTCATGAAAGATGTTTGTAATGATGTAACAAATGCTCGAGAGTCACTTATATCATCTGAAAATCACAGAATCGTTCTAATTGATTCGTTGACTTTTGTTGACCAAATGAAGAACCTCATATCTAGAAATTTTTCGTTGTGTTTTAGATCGATTGAAGGTTCAACTAGCTCGAACAAGTGATAACGAACACGTATTTGATCTTAGAACTCGTTGTTGATCATCATTTGATGACTTTCATTTTTATGAAAACGAACTGATGTGAAAAACGAATAAGAATTAGTGGATGCTACTTATCTTGATGATGATATTGCGATTGCTACAATTTCTGGTGGATCTGAGATAACAAAAAAAGGAAGATATCAAGCTTTACAAATGGAACGTTTAACAAAAGGTAATTCAAACTAATTATTGTATAGTTTCAGATCTTGTTTTTTGCATCTCTATTCTTCAATGGTCATGGTGCAAGCTGTAATAAAATGGAAGTAACAAGCGTGACTTTGTTTATTGATATTTTTTTGTCCATTGTACGTTCATTGTATGAACTTTTATTTATATATTTATATATATATATATATATATATATATATATATATATATATATATATATATATATATATATATATATATATAGAAGTTTTTTGGTACACACCGATTCCTTGTTTTAATTAATGGAAGGTTTTAATTTCATTGTTTTGGTTAGAATTGGATTATGGTTGGTAGGATGAAATAAGACTTAACGAAAAAAATTAACAAACGTTAAGTCTAGGGACCAACCACGAACTTTTTTCACATATTAACCTGTTACATTCTTTACAAGTTACTTAATACATACAATAGAGTAATTAAAATACTTGAATGCATACAATAGGAGATTTGAAAGTTGAATACATACAATAGAAATTTAGTGAGAGTCGAATTCATTTTCAAACAATTTTCTCTTACCTAATTTAATGACCTAAAAGAAACATAACAAACTATTTACAATATGTACACAAACAGTCCCTGTTCTATGTACATTTATCCAAATGGCCAACTTGTAGTTGACTTTGTTTGACCCTCTTGACTTGTCTTTATACTCCCCTCAAGTTGTGAGCTACGAATTTCAGCAACTCCCAATAACGAATGTCTCATCAACACTTTACCGAAACCTCCTTGCCCAATAACGAATGTCTCATCAAAGTTGTTGGTTGCAGAATGAATCTCAGCAAGTGTGAAACGTTGACATGTTTGGTCAGGTAATATCATTGGCTATATTTCATGAGCTTCCTAGGTGCTGGTCATGGGGTATATTTTGGATCGGCTAGCCGGCTGGTATTGATAGTATCATCTCTTCAGCTAATAAATCGTATTCAATTATTCAATTTTTGTTTCTAAAAATAAAAATTATGTCTTTATAATGTTGTCTTGTTCAATTATTAAGGTTACCAAAGTTATGTGTGTCTTATATGAAAAATGATACGCCTAAAACACGTGTTTAAAATAAATGTGTTGCAAACAAATCTGGTGATACTCCTACGAATGAACAAATATATATGTTGTTAGTAAAAAATGGATACTGGATAGCAGCAGCAACAACAACAACAACAACAACAATAACAACTCAATACCACAAGAGTGGTGTATGAAGGAGGTGAGATGTAGACAATCCTTCCTCTATCCGAGAATAAAAACAAGTCATTTTTCACCCAGAATGAAAATTTTTTCAAAAGTAGAGAAAGTCATCCCTCTCTCTATTCAACGGATAAAGAGATTGCTTTCGAGTAAATCTCCGGCCAATAAGTAGAAAATTTTTATAAAAAAAAATAGTGAATTAAAATTAAAATTAAAATTAAATTTGAGACGCTATGAAAATAGTAGAATCAAATTTTCATGAATTTTAAATCCTGTCTGAAATTCAATCTAGGCTATAAACGGCAGTCAAGACACCAATAAATCAATGATCGCTGTTGACTCAAAAATAGAGCCATTCAAAAATACTTTGATATTAAGGACTTGTGTAAGTGCTTTGATAGTGTGTTATAGATCTAACTTGTTTTGAAAATCTGTTATCAACTATTATGCCAACTGGCTTTCAACGAAAGTATCGTGGTTGAACTTGGGGTATGCAAGTAACACGCACTCATAGATCTCAATATACCATTAGACGGCCGCGGAGAGAATATTGTACAATCTTATAGATAGATGACTAGTATAGTTCAAACATAGTCTTTTTCGATAAGTCACAAAAAATGTATCACATGATCACATCCAAATATATATATTTATTTCAGAAAAAATATCATGGTTGGTCCCCAAAGTTTGTACCAAAAATCAGATTGAGACCTAAAGTTTAAATCAATCATGTTTGATCCCAAGTTTTAAGCATAGTACACGTTTGGTCCCAGAATTAAACGAGCGTTAAAACCATCTAGTTAACCTTATCACGTGAAAAAAACATGAGTGTTTTTTTGTCTTTTCGCTTACAACAAATTAGGTAACCCTAATTTTTTTAATCTTCAAACACGTTCATTAATCATATTAAAATCCACCAACCGTAATTTCTTTAATCTTCATATCTTTTCACTTCTATCAAATCTAAATCTTCATATCGTCGGAACCAACCAAACCCATATTTTACAAATTAGGTTCAATGGGTATTTTTTAAAACGTCAACAGCAGCATCTGGGAATTATACATATGGAAATCAACAAATTACGTCAAATACACATACAATTGTTATATCCTCTTCAATTCTCTCACCCCAAACGCAATCGGTGATTGTTGGCAAAAACCACAATCATCATCGAAACGATGTTGAAAAAGAGAAATTTTGATACCATACATGAAAGCTCGATGTTAAAATCTTTAGATCTGAAAAGGTAACTTGAAACGACACAACTTCGAGTCGCCGAAAAACGTAACATTGAGTTGCTGTAATTTTGCTGGAATTTGGGTTTGATATCTAGGTTCTAACAAAAAAATGGTTTTTATTTTTTGTCGTGATTTTGAATCCGCCGAAATTTTGAAGAAGATATCACAACTATGAAAACCATATTTAGACTAATTGATGCTAATCTTTTTAAACACTCGAAGCAAACATGAGAAAAGGTTCGGTGATATATTTAGTAGTATGTAGAAACACAAATACTATCCAACACAGGTTAAATTTTGGATCTGGACTTCAATTCGTTGTAATGGATTTGATTGTTTAAATATAGGTGTATATATAATTTTATTTTAAGAATTTGTATGTTTTTGTTGATGATGGTGTTTTGTTTAGAGGTAGTTGATGAGTGGTTGTGTTTGGTGATGAAGGTGTTTTTTAAGGTGAAGATGTTCTTAAACATGTTGAAGCAAATTGACTAATCTGACTGAATTTGACGAAAATACCCTCACATTTTAATCATGTGTTCATCATGTGCTAATCATGTGTTTAACCTGACTAGTAGATACTAACGATCGTTAAAACCTAGGACCATTCATGTATTATGTTTAAAACTTGGAACCAACCTTGATTGATTTAAACTTTAGGTCCCAATCTGATTTTTAGTACAAACTTTGGGGACCAACCATGATATTTGAAAAGAAGAATTATATATTATTTAGTATATTTAGGAGTCAACTATATTAATTAGTTCCTTCAAGATAGCACTCATGCAAGACCTGCGAGATTTCTTCCATTGATGGGCGCTGTTCTTGATACCGTCGAAGACAATTTGAAATGAGTTTCGCCAACTTGAATGCTCCCTTTGGAGGATGATGGTTATCTAGAAGTTGCGAATCCATGATCATTCCCAGATTTTCTCTTTCTGACAGCAATGGAGTAGCCAAATTCACCAAATTTTGTTTTCCGTAATGTCTCTTCTCATCATATACCGGAAGCCCTGTTAGTATTTCTAGCAGTACCACCCCAAAAGAATATATTTCGCTCTTTATGCCAAATCCTGCCATATTTGTTCTTCCTGCCAAAGGAAGTTGGCAAGGATATAAATAATAAAACAAGGGCATATACATGTGTCCCCTTGCCAAGTACCATGTAACAAATTGGTTGCAATGTAACTTTCAAACAGTAGAAAAGGATTAGATCAGTAACATTTCATAGTACATTCCAAAAGTAATTGGAGCAGATACACCTTAAAAGAAAAACTTACCAACTTTTACGGAATGAGAGTTTGGTAAATAAAAACCATCAAACTTGTCAGCTTTGTAACGACACCACTCAGGTGAGGCATAAACTGTCGTATCTTTACTTAAATCGTATGAGCCGACAGTAAAGAATGAATCTTCTTCTACCACTTCAGAGTCGGAAAGTGTAGCATTATTTTCCTGATACATGTAAATAGAGGAAACATAAACTTATGTGATGTTTCAGATGTAAAATGGGAGTATGTAAGAAGGAAATCGGTTTTACCGAGTCCACCAAAATAAGAAAGGTTTTAAATTGCATATACGCTGGTTGCTTCTTTTGATGTAATAAAGACATACCTTGAGCCGCTCCTAATGCTATTTTCAGTCGTGCAACCCAGGAAAGTGACGTTTTACCTTCTTCTGCAAAACACATACAAATATTAAATTCAAAGCCATCCTAATTGTGAAAGGTACTCGAGAACAATTTGTTAGAAAAAGAGAAACTAGTGCAGATGAACAAAGGCGAATCAATTATCACTCAATAACAGTGCTAAAATTGTAGCACTTACAATCGGTTCAACTAGTAAATATAATCCAAAGCTCAACCAAAATTGGAGAAGAAAAATAACAAGAACACGCTCAGTATTGTAGATTGGATTGATTATAAAAGATGGGTGTTAACCCTAATCAAAAGTATCGGCTGAAAAAGATGAAAAAAACACCACGATGAAGAGAAGAGGAGCGTATGTCTTTTTTGTGTGTTGCCCTAAACACTCAGCTGCACTCCACTTTAAATACATCAGATGGGCTGCAATAAGACAAGGAGATGGGCTGGACAGCAACTAAAGCCCAACAGCAACAAATGGACCCAAAAAGACCCAGCAAACAGCAACAAGTTTAAGCAGCCCAAAATACAAAGCCTGCAAAACACTAATCATATAATGAGTAAAGAGCAAAAGATTTCAGGCTTAAGATTGACAATTTTAACATCCCCCCTCAATCTAAGCCTGAAATAAGTCCATGAGACCAAGTTTATCACATAAAAAGGAATGTTGACCAATACCCAACCCTTTAGTAAAGATGTCAGCTATTTGATTTTGAGATTCAATATTGACAATGTTAAGAACTCCAGAGTTACATTTATTCCTCACAATATGTAAATCAATTTCAAAGTGTTTTGTTCTTTCATGGAAAACAGGGTTGGCTGCTATTTGAATAACGGACCTATTGTCACAATAAAGATCAATTGGTAAGAGGATTTTGACTTTGAGATCATTTAGAATTTTTAAAATCCACAATAGTTCACATGTAACAGAAGCCATAGCCCTATATTCAGATTCTGTGGAGGATCTGGATACAGTGCTTTGTTTCTTGCTTTTCCAAGAAACTAAGGATCCACAAAAAAATACAGAGTAACCAGTAATGGATTTTCTAGAGGTCAGACACTTACCCAGTCAGCATCAACATAGGCAGAGAGAGAGGTAGTGTCAGATTTGGAGATGACAATACCTTTACCTGGAGAGCCTTTTAAGTATCTCAGAAGTCTTAATGAAATCTTGAGATGAGATTGTAAGGGGTCGTGCATGAACTGACTAAGGCATTGAACAATGAAAGATATGTCTGGTCTTGTCATGGTAAGATATATAAGTTTCCCAATTAATTGTTGGTATTTGGTAACATCAGTAAGCCTTTTGTCTTTATCAGTGGGGTCAGAATTAATCACAAGGTTGGACTCAAGAAGGGCACCAACAGGTTTACTTCCCACCAAACCAAATTCATCAAGCAATTCAACACAATACTTTCTTTGAGATAAACATATACCATTTTCAGTTTTTAAAACTTTAATTCCAAGAAAGTACTTTAATTCACCAAGGTCTTTGATATGAAACTTAGTTTTCAAGAAATTTTTAACTTTACAAACCTCATTTTCATCATTTCCAGTCACAATCATATCATCAACATAGACTAAGACAGCCAAAAACACAGAATCCGATTCCTTAACATATAAAGAATAGTCATTCATACTTTGCACAAAACCATGTTCCTTTAAGGTCATAGACAATATTTCATTCCATTGCCTAGGGGCTTGTTTTAGGCCATAGAGAGATTTAACTAACTTGCATACTTTGGTTTCATTAGCAGAATAATAGCCTTGGGGTAATTCCATATAGACATCTTCAACAAGATCACCATATAAAAAAGCATTGTTAACATCTAGTTGGTATAATTTCCAGTCATTCTTAACAGCTAAGGTTAACAAGCATCTCACAGTTACCATTTTAGCCACAGGAGAGAAAGTCTCATCATAGTCTAGACCCTCCCTTTGACTGTACCCCTTGGCAACAAGTCTGGCCTTATACCTATCAATTTCACCTGTGGACTTATATTTTATCTTATATATCCATTTGCATCCAACAGGTTTCCTTCCAATAGGTAGGTCAGTAAGAACCCATGTGTTATTTTCTAATAATGCTTTCATTTCATCATTCATGGCATTAATCCAATTAGGGTCTTTAATGGCTTGGTCATAAGAGGTGGGCTCTATGCTTTTGTCTAGGCTAGACACAAAACAATAGTTTTCTTTGCTAAGACCTTGCCCTCAACCACATAGTCACTAAGTTTTCTAGGAAGGGCAGTTTGCCTACTTGATCTTCTAAGGGTGGCAGGCTCATCATTTGTAGGTTCAGAATGATTTTCATTTGAGGTACCCTCAGGGAGATCATTAACATGACCATCATCCTCATTAGGGTTACTGTGACTACCTCCACTCCCTGTTGGGACACAAGGAGTGTCTGCCATTACAGTAGGCCCCACAGGATGACTTCTCCCTTCATCATAGGGATTTTCAGAAATATTGGTGTCATTTTAGACAGAAAAAAGATCAAAGAAGCTGAGTTGATCAGCAAACTCATTTTTAAGATTGTTTGGTTTTGAATTTTTAAAAGGAAAAATATTTTCAAAAAACTTGACATCTCTAGAAAATACAATTTTTTTTGTTTTCAAGACTCCATAATTTATAGCCCTTTTTGTTGGAGTCAAAACCAACTAAAACACATTTTTCAGACCTTGGTTTGAATTTGTCAGACTCATCTAAGACTTTTGAAAAAACAAGACATCTAAAGTTTCTGATGTGGGAGAGAGATGGTTCTGAACAGTATATTTTTTGAAAAGGAGACAAGCCTGCAAGCACCTTAGATGGAATCATGTTGATCAGATAAGTGGCAGTTAAAATGCATTCAGTCCATAGATATAAGGGAATCCCCCCTTGAAACATAAGAGACCTAGCCACATTTAAGAGGTGTCTATGTTTCCTTTCTACCAACCCATTATGTTGTGGTGTGTGGGCTATAGTGGTTTGATGAACAATACCTTTTTCATTTGTAAAGTTTTTCATTTGACTGTTTAAGAATTCAGTCCCATTATCAGTTCTAATCACTTTGATTCTTTTCTCAAATTGATTTAATAAAAGATTTGCATAGTTAAGAAAGTTTTCAAAAACTTCATCTTTTGAATTAAGCAGATAAACCCACACAGCCCTTGTGTAGTCATCAACAATGGTCAAGAAATATTTATACCCTTCCCTGCTGGTAACCCGATATGGGCCCCATAAATCCATGTGTATTAGTTCACCTAGTTCTTTTGTGACATGGTCACTTAAAGGAAAATGTTCTCTAATTTGTTTGGCTTTTAGGCAGGTTTCACAAGGAAGGTCATCAACATTCTTATCCAGGTTAAGTCTGTGTTTAAGAATGTTGAGGACAGGACTAGAAGGGTGCCCAAGTCTGTTATGCCATAAAAGGACAGGATCAAAATTGCAAGCATACACAGAATTGCACATAAGAGGATCACCTTTCAAGTAATCAAATACATATAAGCCACCATTCACACTACCAGTCCCCAGGTAGTTCTTGTTTTCAAATCCTGAATATAGCAGTTAAAGGCATCAAAACCAACAAACATTTTATTTTCTTTAACCAGTTTGTGGACAGACAATAGACTCACACAATAACCAGGGACAATTAACACATCAGTTAACAAAATGTCTTTGTTTAATCTTAGGTTTCCAATTTTCTTTACTTTAGCTTTAGTACCATTGGGGTGAGACATTGTAAATTTAAATCAGACACATCAACAATGTTGTCTAGACCATGTTCAGAAGCAGTCATGTGTTGACTAGCACCAGAGTCTATAATCCACCCTTGACTTCTGTTTAGCCCAGAATTAAAGTTAAAAAACTTGTGAAAGTTGTTATTGAAGAACACATTGTTATTCATTATAGTGCCTGACATGTTTGAGACAGATTCTGTGGCTTGAGGACCTTTATCATTAAGCATTCTTAAAAGTTTCATCATTTGCTCATTACTTAATATCATAGGAACAGAATTAGAAGCATTAGTAGCACCAGAGTTAGAAGAGGAACTAGTGGAGCCAGATAATGAATCAGAAGCAGCACAACTAGATACATAAGTGGTGGACTTACTTGTAGGTCCATTGACAGGTTTCTTATAATTAGTGGGGTATCCAACAATTTCATAACATCTATCAATGGTGTGCCCTAGTTTATTGCACTTTGTACATTTAAGATTTGGGTTAGGACCCCTATTAAACCCTCTTCCTCTTCCAAAACTACCATTATTATTATTTCTGTTTGTCCAAGAATTGCTTTTGGTTTGAGCAATAAAAGCAGAATTTTGAGATTTAGATGACCCAAACCCAGAAACCCCCCCTGTGTGACTCTTCCCTTGACAGAATAGCATATGCGGACTTAACATCAGGTAAAGGGTCTCTAAGCAAAAGATTACTTCTGGTTGACATGTAAGTGTCATCTAATCCCATTAAAAATTGCATCAATTTTAAGACTTTGTTATGTCTTTGAAATTCAGGAGCGGCAGCACAAGTACAGGTAGGTAACTTAACCATTTCATCATATTGTTTCCATCATGTGTTAAGTTTATGATAATATTCAGACAGACTACTACCACTTTGTTTAACAGAGCTGATTTTTTGATGTAAATTAAATGTTATAGAGCCATCAACTTTATCATAGGTTTCCTTAAGTTCAGTCCAAATAGTAGAAGCAGTGGCAGAAAATATTTGACCAGAGTATAATTCTTCAGATATAGAACTTAGCAACCAAGATAGCACAACAGAATTACACCTATCCCACTGAGCAACAAGAACATCATTATCAGTATTTTTTCTACATGATCCATCAACAAACCCTACTTTGTTTTTAGTGGATAAAGCAAGTAACATAGCTCTACTCCAAACATTGTAGTTTTCAGTCCCTTTTAGCTTAATGGATATTAGGGGTGTATTGGTTGTGTCACTAGCTTGCAAATAAAGAGGGTCACCAAAGTCTATCTTACTAATCAATGTAATAGCAGTTTGATCACCCATGGTGTGACGACCCAGAAATTTCCGACCAAATTTAAAACTTAAATTCTTATATGATTTCGACACGATAAGCAAAGTCTGTATTGTTGAGTCTCAAAAATTTTGGAACTCTGTTTATATATTAAATTAACCATTGACTATACCCGACGATTCATGAACAATTATTTATAAATAAATATGTATATATATATACATGTAAATACATGTAATAAGTTGAAATTATAAATATAATTTAAAACATTAGAATTAAAAACGTAAAATAAGATATCAAATAGTTAAGTGTAATTTAAGACGAATCTATATATAAATATATAGGATTCCCATGTATAATTATCATATGTATATATATAATATAATTTATAAAAAATAAAGAATCCATAAAAGTTATTATATAATATATTATTATTATTAAATATTACATAATTGTTAATATATTATTAACAAGTTAAAATATAGTTGTTATAGTAACATTATTATTACTTTCATCATTATTGTTAAGACTAATATTAATAATAATAAATAATCTCAGTATTAGTTATATTATTATAGATAAGATATGGATATGAAATTTAATGCATTTAATTAGACATCTCTACTAATATTATTATTATTACTTTCATTAATATTATTATAATAAGTACTTAATATTAAAAACAGGGTTATTATTATTATTATGTATAATACATAATTATGAAATTTGATACAATTGATTTGTTATATTATTATTAGTATTATTGTTATCAATAATCATATCATAATTAGTAGTAAAATTACAAAAAGATTAAATTATTATTAAAGAATATTTATTATTACTATTACCTTTATCAATATTAGTATTTTTAATATCATTATTATAGTTATTATTATTAGAAAATAACACAATCTATTATTAATATCATTAATATTGGTACTTCCATAATTAATAATCTTAGTATTACAAATCAGTATTTTTAATTATTACTAATTATTATCATTATTATTATTATTAATGTATAATTACTTAATTATTAAAAATTAATAGTATAATTTATATTAATCAGATAGAGGGAATCGATTTGGATCTACTTAGCTTTCCAGCTGTTGGTAAATCTTGTTTATATCTCAAAGTGGTTACAAATCAGTATCAATTGTATGAACCTGTTACTTTCAAAAATTACTTTATGATTTATTTATTTATTGGATATTTCTGATAAAAAAAATGTGTCGATTAAATTGGTTATATATTAAACGAATAGCTCAATGATTTTGATGAATACATTCAGTTCTTCTATCACCACTATCAATTAAAAATCAAATCATCCCTTGTTCAATTTAAGAATCAAACAAATTTTTTTTTTAAGCCGATACCTCTGTTTCTCCTTAATTTTCAAAACATACGAATTCGAAAATGATTTTTAAATATAATATTGCAGTGTTCTTAGAAATTGATTATGTAAACTATCTGCAATTATTTATCATCTAATTTTTCGAAATGAATCCTAAAACGGAGGTCAAAGTTATTTTAAAGAAAAGTCAAACAGCCCGTTTTTGATCAAATTCGATTTCGTTTTTAGGTTTTAAGTTAAATTGTGGATACAAAAAGATCCTATGGAAGAATTAAAACTTATTTCATGTAGAAAATTTGTTCTAAAACTGCCTAGAAATCAAAATCGCGAATTGAGTTCTATCCTCTTCACAGCGACGGTTAAATTTTATTTTAATTTTTATAATATTTTTTTTTGTTAATCAATAACAACCACAATAGATTACCTCTGGTTCGTTTAAAAAGTTAAAAACATATTGTATTGGATTGCTGTTATGATCCATGATTATTTAAAGGGGTCGTCTGTGAATTAAAGAAGAAGAAAAAGAAGCTGAAAGATATACAGTTTAAATAAAATACGGATGAGTATTAAATCAGAAAGACAGTCACGGTTGGATGGTTAAGTGTGTGTTCGGGTTAGCGGGTGGTCACGGGTTCGAGTCTCATCCGGGACATTTCTTTTTAAAACGATTATTGTTAAAGGGTATACATTCTTTTTCTTTTCTAAATATTATTATTATTATTATTATTATTATTATTATTATTATTATTATTATTATTATTATTATTATTATTATTATTAATTGTGGTTAGTATTAATTATTATTATTATGCTAATCATTAGTAATGTTATTATCATTATTATTGCTATTATAAGTATTACTATATTACCATTATTATTATAAATACTATAATTAGTATCATTATCATTATTATTATCACAATTATCATTATTGTAGATATTATTATTATTAGTATTAGTGTCATTTATTAAAATTGTTAGTAACATAATCATTATTATAAATATTATCATTATTACCATATTTTTTTATATATATAATTATTATTTTATTATCATTAAAATTATTATTTTTATTATTATCCGTATTATCTATATCAATATTTTTTTTTATAATTATGATTACTAGAATAAAAGTTTTAATGACGTAGCTAAAATTATAAGTATAAAAATAAAGATTATATATATATATATATATAAATCTATTATGTACACACAACTTAACTATATTAACATTCATATATATATATATATATATATATATATATATATATATATATATATATATATATATATATATATATATATATATATATATATATATATATATAGATATATATATATATATAAATATATATATATATAAATAATGAAACTTATAACTTATTAAATATACAAATTACATTCCTAAATAATAATATATATATTTTATTCGATTTCGATTATATGTATTAATGAATATACAAATAATATAGGTTCGTGAATTCGAGGCCAACCCTGCGTTGTTCAATATAGTCATATGTATTTTTACTACAAAATACATTAAGTGAGTTTCATTTGCTCACTTTTTAATTGCTTTTGCAATATATATTTTTGGGCTGAGAATACATGCGCTGCTTTTATGTTTGACGAAATAGACACAAGTACTTAAAATACATTCTATGTTGAGTTGTACCACTTTGCATATCTTCCCTAATAGCTTGGTAACTAATATTTACATGTTGGAAGAACATGTAAGCGCGAATCCTATTGATAGATCTATCGGGTTTGACCACCCTAACCGGGCTAGTCGCTCTAGTATCGTAAACGGTTGCATAGTACTTCATTTTTACTACACTTGGTACAGTGTAGGGAGATTTCATAATAAAAGGAATATGCCACATTAATTGTTAAGTATGGTTACCGAAGCGCTCAACAACTTATAGAATACTTTTATACACTTGCAAGTCTACATATATTTATAAACGGAAATCTTGTGGTCTATTAATATATTGAAATGATTGTTATGATAAACCTATGAACTCACCAACCTTTTGGTTAACACTTTTAAGCATGTTTATTCTCAGGTATGAAAGAAACCTTCTGCTGTGCATTTGCTCATTTTAAAGATATTACTTGGAGTCATTCATGGCATATTTAGGTCAGTACCTCGTAATGGGACCAGATGTTGATGACTTCGTCCAGGTGGATTAGGACGGGTTGTTACAGTTGGTATCAGAGCGTTAGTCCTAGCAAACCAGGTCTTGCATTAGTGTGTCTAACTGATAGTTGTTAGGATGCATTAGCGAGTCTGGACTTCGACCTTAGCTGCATATTATAAGTATTGATTAACATTCCTAGTGGAAAATTATCTTCTTATCATTCCTAAGTCTAGACACGCCTTATTGCCTTTATTGCATAGATAGTGTATAGACAAATTCATATCTAAGCGTATCTATTACGGTAAACTTTGCCTGATATCTTCCGTAAATTTCTCCATAATTTAAGGGATCCTGGTACTATATATATATCTATGCATATTATGCATTGAGAATACCATCAAACTATCATTTGCTGTCACTAAGCTTTTCATACCAAAAATCTTTTCTGTGATCGCGTACGATGGCCTCTACGAATCGACCAAGTTTCTCTGACTCCGAAGATAGCGTGACGGGAGCGCACCAAACGATCAACTACCGTGATTTCTTTAGAAAGTGGGGATGGGTTCGCGAAATACTTACCCTATGGAGAAATGAAGAAGGTACTCCATATCATGAGCCTAACTTACCACCTAACGTCGGAGTGCTCGATCCACTTACCGGCGAACCTGTTCGCAATACCATTTTCACTCTTTTCGCTCTGATTTTCCGCTTCGAAGGTCGACTTGATGTAGTTAAAGATAGTATTCGTCCTCTACTCCCGAATTCTAATCAGATAGGATTATTAGAAGGAGTTAGAAGACTTCGAACTAAATATCAAGAACTGACAAACCTTACGGAAGAATGGGTAGAACTAATTCATAGACTCGAGCGTAAAGTAGAAACCCTGGAGGTGATGGTGTTCGATTTGGAAGCTAGGCTCGCATCTACTACGCAGTTACCACAAGCAGTACCAACACCAACAGCAACACCACCCGCACCAGCATCATTTCCATCACCACAAGCTCCGTAAGCACCACAGACACCGAAGAGTACCGAGAATGATGAATTATGAAATATTAATTCATTATTTCTGTTCACGATTAAAGGATATATGTATATACTTATGTATATCTCGAGATCGTAATAAAAATTCTTTTCATATTAACTATGACGTGTGAATTTTTAACGGGTAGGTAATACCCGAGAAAGATAAAAGAAGCTTTAAAGGGCTTCTATCATAATTAATTCACATATGTTATCATTCACATCTTTCATCATTGATTTAACAATCGATATCTATAAATCTATGATTACATCTGAAGAAGATATATATGTATGTATATTTTCATAAAGATTGTAATTAAAAATTCTTTTGTACAAACTATTAATGGTGAAAATATTTTAACGGGTAGGTAATACCCGAGGAATATTTAGATTCCACATTAATAAGTTACACTGTACATTCTTCGAATCTGACTCAACGTTCAGTCACTATCCTACTTGTATCCATAGATATACGTATCCGTTCACCACAGAATAACCATTTTCATTCAATTTCATATTTGGATTTTGACCTATCAAAATTCAACAAGTGGCATAATGAAGAAAACATTGAACCAAAATAAAATTTGTTAGAAACAAACGAATTAACTAATTGAAATATTGTTAAGAATTCACGCTAACTGTTTCTAGCTAACTGTTCCTAGCTAACTGGTTACATTTTATTTACCTCAATTTAATTATCGCAATTTATATTCTCGCAATTTTATTTATCGTCATTTAATTTCTGTTATTTATTTTACGTACTTTAAATATTGGGACACGTATACAAAGTTTTGACATATCATATCGACGCATGTATATATATTATTTGGAATAACCATAGACACTCTATATGCTGTAATGCTCAAGTTCGCTATACAGGGTTGAGGTTGATTCTACAATAATATATATACTTTGAGTTGTGATCGAGTCTGAGACATGTACACGAATTCTGTAATTGTATATATGTATAATAATATTCTTGGTACATCCTAACACAATAAGTATACAATACGTTTTGATAAATCCTAACACAATACGTACACAATACGTCTTAGTTAATTCTAAGACAATACGTATACAATACGTCTCTGAGTTGATGCAAAGACAATACGTATACAATACATCGTGGGGTAATTCTAAAATTATATATATATAAACCGATTATTGGACTATCAACTAAGGACTGCCATTATTGGACAATTAAAATAAATTAAAATATTGATTATAACATATAAAACTAAACAATTCTTCAAGTTTGCTACTTGATTTCATCTTAAACCTCGTTTGTATCTTGACGATTACAATCTGCGTTCAAACTTTTTCATGATTCTTGAAAACACCTCAATCGAGAGAATGAACCAACCGCACTTCATCTACAGTAGAAAGGATTGATGCATATAGTTATGCACCTGAAAAACACTCGGAACCTGAGTAAACGTTTAACACGTAGCCGTGCTAATTCCTTAGTGTCATTATTACCCAAAATAACTTAATAATTCCTTTCAAATTAGTAAATTTTGTCACAGCTCCAGGAAGTCAACTTCGACTTTTCACTCGGATTAGCTTATTATAACCCTGATATATAAGTTTACCTTTCGTCATCGATACCGGAAAACCGTTTATATCTCACTACATTAGCAGTAAACTTACCAGCAACTTCATTGATCTTTGACTTTATGAAAAGTTATTATATTCATTGAAATCCTATCATCTACTCATCTGCATCTGATAACGAGAATTGTCGTACCTAATACCGAGAATCAGCATTCAGTATTTTGAAATCTCGCAGCATGTCTACATCAACAGTTATATGTAAACATATAACATTTATCTCTTAGAATTATGATCTTCCATCCTGAAATTCTGAAAAGCACCCAGTCTACAAATCAATACCACAAATTCTGAAAAAGCTGAATACAGCAAAAAAAAAAAAAAAAAAAACTGTACACGACCTTAACCGTCGAAGGTTTGATGATAAAGAATGAAGTATTGGAAACACCCAATATAAAAATTTAGTACCGAAAAGCGGATTATGCGAAACTATGAAGGAAGCCGTGGACAAATCACAAAGAATAAGTTTGACTTCAAAGGATCCAAATGATTTAATGCCTGCTGAAGTCTTTAGCGAATATCTTGCTCCTTACTCTAAACCCTTTCGGACAATAGTCTCCATCATTCTCTGATCTTAGATATTCAAAGATATTATCATATCTTTCATTATAAATATCCTCGATATTTCTGAATATATTTTCATAACTAATCTTATCTGAAATCATTTATCTCTTGAGCTATCAGTGTTACATCATATGAGAAACTATTAGTTTCTATATTCTGTAAACTTTCGAGTTTAAAATACGAATGTTTTGAAGTAGTGTTGGGAACTGATGCATGAGTTAGTATAATATAATGACACTTGATCAACGTGATTATATTACAGTAAGTCACGCTGAGTTTCTAATGGGACATGATGATTCACAGATCATAACGTCATCATGTGCCATGTTACGTAACTCTTTCATTCTGCTTAACATTTGAACATTAATATTTTGCTAAAAACGAACATATATTTCATAGCATTATCCCTCAAGAAAGATAAGCTTTTAGTTGCAATTGTTCTATTTACAAGTGATATTCGTTTAAATAATAAAAGGTGAAGATAAAAGACAGATTCAACAAATTGAAGACGCAAAAGTCCAAAAAGCTCAAAAGTACAAAATACAATCAAAGTGGTTCCAATTAGTGATAAGAAACGTCTCAAAATTACAAGAGTACAAGAAGCAAAACGCAAAGTACAAGATATAATTTATACGCAAGGACGTTCGAAAATCCGGAACTGGGACCAGAGTCAACTCTCAACGCTCGACGCAACGGACTAAAAATTACAAGTCAACTATGCACATAAATAAAATATAATATTTAAATAATTCTTATAATTATTTATATATTATATTATTATTTATAAACCGTCGGCAAACTAAAAAACAAAGACATGTGAGCCTCTCCAGCTGGCCATGCGATCGCATGAGCTGAAGGAGCAAAACTCATGCGATCGCATGAGCCCTTTTTCCAGGCCTGTCCTATAAAGTTCGCGAGTTTTGGAATCAAAAACACATCTTTTTATTCTTCATTCATACGTAAGATATATATATATATATATATATATATATATATATATATATATATATATATATATATATATATATATATATATATATATATATATATATATATATATATATATATATTTTAATTTTAATTTTAATTTCTAATAATAAGGGTATGTTAGCGAATATTGTAAGGGTGTAAGTCGAAATTCTGTCCGTGTAACGCTACGCTATTTTTAATCATTGTAAGTTATGTTCAACCTTTTTAATTTAATGTCTCGTAGCTAAGTTATTATTATGCTTATTTAAAATGAAGTAATCATGATGTTGGGCTAAATACTAAAATTGGGTATTTGGGCTTTGTACCATAATTGGGGTTTGGACAAAAGAACGACACTTGTGAAAATTAGACTATGGGCTATTAATGGGCTTTATATTTGTTTAACTAAATGATAGTTTGTTAATTTTAATATAAAGATTTACAATTAGACGTACCTATAAATAACCATATACACTCGATCGGACACGATGGACGGGATATTTATATGTACGAATAATCGTTCATTTAACCGGACACGGGAATGGATTAATAGTTAATAGATTTATTAAAACAGGGGTGAAATTATGTACAAGGACACTTGGCATAATTGATAACAAAGTATTAAAACCTTGGGTTACACGCAGTCGATAACCTGGTGTAATTATTAAACAAAGTATTAAAATCTTGTTACAGTTTAAGTCCCCAATTAGTTGGAATATTTAACTTCGGGTATAAGGATAATTTGACGAGGACACTCGCACTTTATATTTATGACTGATGGACTGTTATGGACAAAAACCAGACGGACATATTAAATAATCCAGGACAAAGGACAATTAACTCATGGGTATAAAACTAAAATCAACACGTCAAACATCATGATTACGGAAGTTTAAATAAGCATAATTCCTTTATTTTCATATTTAATTGCACTTTTAATTATCGCACTTTTATTTATTGTCATTGTATTTAATTGCACTTTTAATTATCGTACTCTTTAATTATCGCAAGTTTATTTTATCGCACTTTTATTTATCGCAATTTCATTATCGTTATTTATTTTACGCTTTAAATTAAGTCTTTTATTTATTTAATATTTTTACATTAGGTTTTAACTGCGACTAAAGTTTTAAAATCGACAAACTGGTCATTAAACGGTAAAAACCCCCTTTTATAATAATAATATTACTTATATATATTTGTATTTTTATAAATTAAAACTAATATAGCGTTAAGCTTTGTTTAAAAGATTCCCTGTGGAAAGAACCGGACTTACTAAAAACTACACTACTGTACGATTAGGTACACTGCCTATAAGTGTTGTAGCAAGGTTTAGGTATATCCATTCTATAAATAAATAAATATCTTGTGTAAAATTGTATTGTATTTAATAGTATTTCCTAGTAAAAATAAAGCTATTTCATATACACCTCTACGCACATCAAGTATTTTGCTGCCGGGGAACTTAAACGCCGAAAGCGCAACGCTAATGATATAAAAAAAAATAATAATAATATAATTTTGTAAAATTTTTTATTAAGTCCTTCGTATAAAAATATAAGTTTTTTTTTAAAATATAAAAATATAAAAATACAAAAAGAGTTTGTTAAAAAATATATAAAGTTTAAAAAAAAAGTATTTTTACTTTTGAGTTTAAAAATAAGTATTTTATTGTTTTATAAAAATATTTAGTTATATTTATATTTTATATATATTTGATAAAACAGAAAAACATAAAAAAAAATAAAAAGAAAAAAACTGAACCTGTGCAAAAATGAACCCCTTTTCAGCCTAAATTTGACCCTCCGCGACTCGCAGAGCTTTTGAACTGGACCTAACCGCACTCGCGGAGGTCAATCTGACATGTTAACCTAGGACTGCAATTAATACAAAATTAGGGTTTAATTAATTTAATTATTTAGTTTTTAGGGTTTTATTTAATTAATTAGTTTAGTTATTTATTTAATTTGTATTATTAAGTTATAATTAGTTTAATCAATTTATAAAATTAATAGTTTTATTAAATAGATAATATAAAAATAATATTTTTATGAAAATTGTACTTTTTACAACTTTAAGTATATTTTTATATTTTGTATTTTTTTATTTATCCGTTTTAGCGTAATATTTGTATTTTTCGCTCGAATTTAGTTTTAAATCATAGTATTTGCCATAGTTATTTTTATTTCTAGATTTTTAGGCTTTGCCGTAAAATCCCTTAAATGCTTTTTCTTTAGACTAAGATTTAGGTGCTTTAGAATTTTGCGACGCTGTCCTTGTAAGCTTTAATATTTTTAGACGCAACTTTTAATTCTTAGTTTTTAGTTCCTTTTTAAGTTTCGACGCGCAACTTTCTTATTTTTATTTTTCGACGCCTATTATTTTTCAATCTTTTATTTTTCGACGTTTTTCGACGCGCTCTTTTTCTTTCTTATTTCTCGACATTCTAGTTTTTAGGACTTAGAATTTTCTCTATTTCTTATCTAAATTTCTTAAATTTCAACGAAAAATTATTTTAAGCAGTTAAATTGATTGACATCAAAATTTTCTGGTTCGTAGTAATAGTTGGATTTGTACGTGGACCAGGTTATTGGAGCCAAACAGTACTCAATTATATTGAGACCAAATGAATCCTGCCCCTCTGCTGCATCTTTTGGCTATTCGAAACGTGGGCAAAATCAGAAAAGTCTATTAATTGGATAACTTATATAATTTTTCTTTCTTTTTAAAAACTAATAAGATATTCAGTGAATGCACCGAGCAAAACGTTCACCACCTTTTGTACGTTCACCACCTGTAACTCGATCAAGACATCTAGCTAATATTACCGCCATTGATTTTTCTTGGGAATTGATATATCCACCTTTAAGTTTACTTGTTCCACCTCAATTGACTGTAATACCCTTAATGAAAAGCTTACATAATCTTTTTAAAACATTTTATAATAATTTATTGAGGGTTATTTTGGGAAGAAAACATAACATTATGGTGGAAGAAGTAAAAAACCTGTTGGAAATATCATCTCCCATTTTTCTTTAGAATCGTCATCCAGTCGACCAAGTACTCCAATTCAAATTTTCGATAATCCATTTTTTGAACCCGACCTCACAATTGAGAATCCGGAGAATATTCAAGGACGATTTATAGATCCTGAATCATTAATCTTTCCTCCGGAACCACCAATCATTCAAACAGAGATTGTTGAGGAACGAACCATTAAATCATAATCCTCTAGTGATTCAGATTCAACAAATTCAATCATGGAAAATCTGGAACCTTTAAGTATGGAAGACCGAATGAGAGCTAAACACACTGGCCAAGGTCACGCAATTACTCATCCAGACATTAATGCGCCAGATTATGAAATCAAAGGACAAATTCTACATATGGTAACTAATCAATGCCAATTTAGTGGTGCGCCGAAGGAAGATCCAAATGAACATCTTCGTACCTTTAATAGGATCTGCACACTATTTAAAATAAGAGAAGTGGAGGATGAACAGATATATCTCATGTTATTTCCCTGGACTTTAAAGGGAGAAGCCAAAGATTGGTTGGAATCGTTACCTGAAGGGGCGATTGATACATGGGACGTTTTAGTTGAAAAATTTCTTAAACAATTCTTTCCGGCATCTAAAGCCGTAAGACTTCAAGGAGAAATTGTTACGTTCACACAGAAACCAAATGAAACTCTATATGAGGCATGGACCAGATTTGGAAATTTATTGAGAGGATGTCCGCAACATGGTTTAGACACCTGTCAAATAGTACAAATATACTACCAAGGATGCGACATCACTACAAGGAAAGACATCGATATAGCAGCTGGTGGTTCCATTATGAAGAAAACAGAAACTGATGCTTATAAAATTATTGATAACACTGCTTCCCACTCACATGAGTGGCACCAAGAAAAAGATATCGTTAGATCATCTAAAGCAGCTAGAGCCGATTCTAGCCATGACTTAGATTCCATTTCTGCAAAGATAGATGCTGTCGAGAGACGAATGGAAAAGATGACTAAGGATATACACTCGATACGAATTAGTTGTGAGCAGTGTGAAGGACCACATTTGACAAAAGATTGTCTCAGTATTGAACTAACAATGGAACAAAGAGAGAATATTTCATACATAAACCAAAGGCCTGGAAATAATTATCAGAATAATTATCAACCGCCAAGACCAATTTACAATCAAATCCAGAATTATAATCGAAATGTTCCATACAACAATCAACAAGGTCCTAGTAATCAACAAGTATCCAATAATACTTACAATCAGGAAAGACCTAATTTTCAAAACAAACCACCATAAACCGATGATAAAAAGCCGAATTTAGAAGATATGATGACAAAGCTAGTTGAATCTCAAACACAGTTTTTCACATCTCAGAAGCAAACCAATGAACAAAATGCTCAAGCATTTAGAAATCAACAAGCTTCTATTCAAAATCTGGAACAAGAAGTAAGTAACCTAGCAAGGTTAATAGGTGAAAGAAAACCGGGAAGTTTACCTAGTGATACAAATGCTAACCCCCGGAATGAAACAACTAAAGCCATTACCACAAGAAGTGGTATTACACTTAAACCACCTGAAATACTTGTAATTTCTGATGAAGCTATTCCTACTCCACAAGAACTACAACCTGAACAAGATAAGGAAAAAGAACCGATAGTTGAAAAGGTTAATGAAGATAACACAGTTAAGGCAAAACCTTATGTTAAACCATACCAACCACCACTTCCTTACCCGAGTAAAATGAGAAAAGAGAAACTTGAAGCCGAGCAATTCAAATTCTTGGATATGTTTAAACAGATAAATGTAAATCTTCCTTTCATTGATGTGATTTCAGGAATGCCTAGATATGCTAAATTTCTGAAAGATCTAATCTCGAATAGAAAGAAAATGGAAGAACTCTCGGCTGTTACTATGAATGCTAATTGTTCTGCAGTGCTGTTGAATAAGATACCAGAAAAATTATCAGATCCAGGAAGTTTCACAATTCCATGTTTTCTGGGTAGTCTTAGTTCAATAGAAGCATTGGCAGACTTAGGTGCTAGTATAAATTTAATGCCGTATTCACTATACGCTAAACTAGACCTTGGAGAATTGAAACCAACAAGAATAAGTATACAAATAGCCGATCGATCAATAAAATATTCTAGAGGGATAATGGAAAACATGCTAGTTAAATTTGGTACTTTAGTATTTCCAGTAGATTTTGTTGTTCTGGACATGGAAGAAGATTCTCAAGTTCCTTCCATATTAGGAAGACCATTTTTAAACACGGCTAAAGCAATGATAGACGTGTTTGGTAAGAAACTAACCCTAAGTATAGAGGACGAGAGTGTTACCTTTTCAGTTGATAGAGCAATGCAACAACCACAATCTGCAGATGATACATGCTATTATATTCAAACTATAGATTCACATGCAGAATTGTTAGAAGAATTTCCAGAATTATAAGGAACAGGAGAATGTTCTTTAGGAGAAGGAACAGAACCAATTGATGAAACTGAAATGTTAGCTACACTTATGGCTAATGGATATAAAAAACAACAGAAGAAATTTAAATGCTAAAAGAAGAAGACAGATATCGATATAAATCATCGATAGAAGAACCTCCGACATTAGAGTTAAAGCCACTTCCAAACCATTTGAAATACGCTTATTTACATGGTGAATCTGAATTACCTGTAATAATATCGTCTTCTCTTACTGAAAATGAAAAATCTCAACTCATTTCTGTATTGAAAGCTCATAAACCAGCTATTGCATGGAAGATTCATGATATTAAGGGAATAAGTCCTTCGTATTGCACACATAAAATCCTTATGGAAGAAGGTCATAAAACGTATGTGCAATGCCAACGAAGACTAAATCCTAATATGCAAGATGTTGTTAAGAAAGAAATTATTAAACTGCTAGATGCAGGTTTAATTTATCCAATTTCTGATAGTCCATGGGTAAGCCCAGTTCAATGCGTGCCTAAGAAGGGTGGCATGACTGTCATCACAAATGAGAAAAATGAGCTTATTCCGACTAGGACTGTAACATGATGGCGTGTATGTATTGATTATAGAAAATTAAATGACGCCACCAGAAAAGATCACTTTTCCTTACCTTTCATTGATCAAATGTTGGAAAGATTAGCAGGAAATAGTTACTATTGTTTTCTTGATGGTTTTTCCGAATATTTTCAAATTCCAATAGCACCCGAGGACCAAGAAAAAACCACGTTCACTTGCCCTTATGGTACTTTTGCTTACAAACGCATGCCATTTGGACTTTGCAACGCCCCTGCAACCTTTCAAAGGTGCATGATGGCGATTTTTCACGACATGATAGAAGAATGCATGGAAGTTTTCATGGATGACTTTTCAGTCTTCGGTGATACATTTGAATCATGTATAGTTAATCTTGAACGAATGCTTATTAGATGCGAACAATCAAATCTAGTTCTTAATTGGGAGAAATGCCATTTCATGGTTAAAGAAGGCATCGTTCTTGGACCTAAAATTTCAAAGGAAGGAATTGAAGTGGATAGAGCTAAAGTAGATGTAATTGCTAAACTTTCACATCCCACCAATGTTAGAGGAGTTAGGAGTTTTCTAGGGCATGCCGGTCTTTACCGACGTTTTATAAAAGATTTTTCTAAAATTGCCACTCCTATGAATAAACTCCTAGAAAAGGATGCTCCATTCATCTTTTCAGATGAATGTATCAAATCTTTTAATATTCTTAAAGAAAAACTCACTAAAGCGCCGATTATGATAACTCCAAATTGGAATCTACCATTTGAACTAATGTGCGATGCAAGTGATTTTGCAATGGGAGCCGTTTTAGGACAAAGGATTGAAAAACGATTTCAATCTATATATTATGCTAGTAAGACGTTACAAAGAGCACAAACAAATTACACAACTACTGAAAAAGAACTCCTTGCTATTGTCTTTGCTTTTGACAAATTTCGATCATATCTCGTTCTTGCTAAAACGGTAGTCTATACCGACCATTCTGCTCATAGATACCTATTTACAAAACAAGATGCTAAACCAAGATTAATCCGTTGGATCTTACTCTTACAAGAGTTTGATATTGAAATCCAAGATAAAAAGGGAGCAGAAAATCTCGCCGCTGATCATCTTTCTCGTCTTGAAAATCTCGAATTAGAAGTTCTAAATGAATCGGCCATACAAGACAACTTTCCTGATGAATATCTATTAAAGATAGATTATAATGAAATTCCATGGTTTGCAGACAATGCAAACTATTTAGTATGTGGATTCCTTGAAAAAGGATTGTCGTACCAAAAATGAAAGAAATTCTTTAGTGATATAAAACACTACTTCTGGGAAGATCCACATTTGTTTAAAAGTTGTCCCGATGGAATAATACGCCGATGTGTATTCGGAGATGAAGCTAGTAAAATCTTAAACCATTGTCACACAGGACCAGTAGGAGGGCATTATGGGCCTCAACTAACAGCAAGAAAAGTTTACGATGCTGGATTCTATTGGCCTACAATTTACAAAGACGCACACCTTCTTTGCAAATCCTGTGATGCTTGTCAAAGGGCCGGAAAAATAAGTCAACGTGATGAAATGCCACAAAATGTCATTCAAGTATGTGAAGTATTTGACATTTGGGGTATTGACTTTATGGGTCCATTTCCAAAATCTCATAATAATCTCTATATTCTCGTAGCCATTGATTATGTATCTAAATGGGCGGAAGCACAAGCTCTCCCAACTAACGATGCACGAGTTGTAGTCAACTTTTTAAAACGCGTTTTTGCTAGGTTTGGAACACCGAAAGCTTTAATAAGTGATCGGGGTACTCATTTTTGTAATAATCAACTTGAGAAAGTTCTTAAAAGATATGGAGTAACTCATAAAATCTCCACTGCTTATCATCCACAGACAAGTGGACAAGTTGAAAATACCAACCGAGCATCAAAACGTATTCTAGAGAAAACCATAGGATCAAATCCGAAGGAATGGTCCATTAAATTTGAGGATGCACTCTGGGCTTTTAGAACAGCCTACAAAACTCCAATTGGAACCACACCTTTTAAACTCGTTTACGGAAAAGCATGTCATCTTCCAGTAGAAATTGAACACAAAGCATTTTGGGCTTTGAAGATATGTAATCTTGATTTACATGAAGCTGGACGTCTACGATTAAGTCAACTAAACGAATTAGAAGAATTAAGACAAGAAGCATACGAAGATTCGCTAATCTATAAGGAAAGAACGAAGAAATGGCATGATAAAAGAATCAGAAGTTCAAAAGAATTTAAGGAAGGAGACAAAGTTCTTCTTTTCAATTCACGATTCAAGCTATTTCCTGGAAAATTGAAATCAAAATGGTCTGGACCATTCATAGTCAAAAGAGTTTTCCCGTACGGAACAGTAGAATTAATAAATTCAAATGGGATTGAATTTAAGGTTAATGGTCACAGAGTTAAACATTACATAGATAGTCCGATGGAAGTTGACAACGAAGTTAATCACAATTTTGACACCACATCTAACTAAGTGTGGGGAGAATCAAGTCTTTAAAGGATAATATGTATTTCTGTTAAAGTTAGATTTTCTGTTTTCGTGTAGTTCTCGAAAATGGAACCCGAATGGTCTTTCCCTAGCAGACCCTAAAGAACTAGTCTTCTCCCCCCATTCTGAATTTTTATTTTTTTAGGTTTTACGAAATGAAGACTTCCTGTGAATTAAACCATGGCCTAATGCTACACGCTTTGATCACTAAACGTAATAATGACACCTTTCCAAGTGAAATAGTATCAGTAATTAGAGAAGAATTGGACGGAGTAAGAAAAGAATCCAGATGCGAAAATAATAAGTTACAATTTGGTAAAGGAAAATCAAAATCCGCAGCGAAAAGAAGAGCACGACACCTTGAAAGATGTCACAAATGCGGAAAATGGTCACACGAAGGTAAATGTTCAAATAATCAAACCTATTCAAACACCGAATTTGTTACTTTATGCAGAGACGGACCGTTCATATGTTTAGAAGAAAAAACGTTAAATGCTCGAGGTTACGCCTATGTAGCCATGGAAAATCAATTAGTCCGACTATCTTATGAATGGGCTAGAGCATATCACTAAGAAATATATTTCACAGGTAAGTTTGTACAGTTTTTATTTTTATTTTTATTTTTAACCTTTTGATAATAAACGCTAAATTGTTCGCTATAAAGTATTAAATTGTTATTCAATAAAATTAGGTCTTGCGACCGAAATTATTGATATCATACAAAAATTTACTACATCACTGCGAAATTTACCGTTTATTCTTAAGGTATAAATATCTTTAATCAATCAACCCGAAATATTTCAAAAATTCGTCATGAGTTAAACTAGGTTATGAAACCGAAATTACTTTATCGAAAAGAGGGGCGTATATTTTTGATAATATTTGATTGATTAAAGTGGGATAAAAGACCAAAAAGATTTTTATTTTTATTTTTACTTTGTTTTTAAAATTAATATATAAATATTAAATTAATATTGTAAACTTCTTTAAAATTGTAAATATTTGAAAAATTAATATTTTTAATATAAGTTTGTATGTATAAAAATATATATAATATAAATTTGGTGTGAATTTTTAAATTTTAATAATATGAATTTTTAATTTTATGTATTTTAAATTTAAGTTTGGTGTGAATTTAAAAATAAAAATTTACTTTATTTCGCTAAGTTAAAAATATGATTTTTAAAATTCGTCGTAAGTTGAAGACTATGTCATTGAACTGAAATTGCTTTACCCGAGGGAGGGACGAGAACTTTTATTATCATTATTTTTAATCTTATTGAATTAAAGTATGCCAAAAACATTTTAAAAAAAAACCCAAAAATCTTTACTTTTAAAAACCGCGCTTTGAATTGACGAATTTTAAAATTTTGTCGAGGGACGGACTAGGACAACGATCCGAAACGCCCTCGCTCCTAAAAAGAAACAAATTTTTAAAATTTTATTAATTTATGTTTTAGAAATTATAACTTTTTATAAATAAAAAAAGAGAAAAAAAAACGCTAATATGTTTGGAAACTTTGGTAAAATTTAATCATTTATGCGCTAATCACCCTCAATAATTTAAATTGTTATTGATTTCTTGCAAATGAGGGCATTTCAAGATCTTAAGTGTGGGAAGGGGTTAAATTCTTTCGGATTTTTAAAATTTTACTTTATACACTTGGTTATCATTAAAAATACTAGTAAAGCAGTAGTTGTATTAGAATCTAGTGCTCTCTGATAATAAAGAACAGCCCTAGTCTTATATACTGACTACCCACTTCAAGTAAAATTTTTCAAAATTTTCAATTAAATGAATTCAAAATCATGTTTATACATATTTATGAACGATAAAACTAGGTGTTAACACCGAAATTATTGTTACCTCGGAAAGGACATAAATTGAGAAACAAACCAAAATGTTAGAATTCATTTAAAATGGAATAGAGGACAATAAAAAGGCAAATAAAAGAAAATAAAAGCCAAGTGTGGGAAAATTTACCAAGTTATTTAAAACATAAGTCACATATTTTTGTGATAAATAACTGAAGATACTTTTGTTTTGGACGATTTTAATCAGTTTTACCCGATTTACTGTAATATATTTGAAAGAAAGATAGATCTACACGATGAATCAATTCCATCATTAAAAAGAAGTAAAGTATTCCGAAAAAGAAACGCGCTTCTTGATTTAGGTCATGAAGTTGTCGTCCAGACCAGCTGTAGGTTGACAAAAAATCTAGAAAAGTCATCTCTAAAATCAGCAGGAAATCCACGGACCTCAGCATCAAACAGGGTTGCCAAGTGGTCAGACTTATCCTAACCATGAGAGGATCTGTCTCGTAAAATGGGGAGGACGCCGTGCAAATTAGCTGGATAAGACTAATGAATCAGAGCCCTAGAAAGGATAATTTCCTTAAAGATCAAAAATCAGCTTGTCAGCCTGATATTACTCAATCCTAGAGATTGACCTTAAAGATTGAGAATTACAAACCCATGGAATTCGATGATATCTAAACTCGAGCTTGAACGAGAAAATATTTTGATCAAAATTGCAAACCGACTTGTTTTCTGAAAACCCATTTTCAATGCGTTTATTACCATTGAACGTAAAATCCTAGGAATTCACCTGGAATTCATTAGGTCACCTGAACCAAATCGGGTGTCAACCGTAAGAATGGTGGTTGCATAGCATGGTCAAAGACAGGACCTTGTGCCAGACCGAAGAAAAATTATAAGGGTGAGCTTTACTATTGCTCCTACCAAGGATAGTAATTGCATCCGACACGTTATAGACCATAATCAAATGCATGTCATTAGACATTGCCTTAACAGTTGCTTGTTCAACGCTTTCCTTTACAACCGGACGATAGTTTATCGAAAGGTAATATACGGAACAAGTATACTGGATGTGTTGCTTTCCTAATACAAGGTTAGCAAGTGGTTGACACAAAACCTTAAGTTTTGAGCTAAAAAAATTCAAGTCTGAAACCCACAAAACCCACAAAAATAATTTACAAACACCGGTGAAGGATTATTTCGGAAAACTTATCTAGGGTAAAAGCTAGATTTAATTTTCAAAAGATCAAATGTTTTCATAAAGATCCAATTTCCTTAAAGGATCTAAAATTTTTATAGTTATGTGGGACTGTAAACCACATCGTTACTACCATTGTTTATACCGCCGTATAGAAATCACTGATGTACAAAGTGTGAAGAATAAAGAAGTGATTCTAGTATATTTCAAGACTATATTACTTGAGGACAAGCAACGCTCAAGTGTAGGAATATTTGATAATGCTAAAAACGAACATATATTTCATAGCATTATCCCTCAAGAAAGACAAGCTTTTAGTTGCAATTGTTCTATTTACAAGTGATATTCGTTTAAATAATAAAAGGTGAAGACAAAAGACAGATTCGACGAATTGAAGACGCAAAAGACCAAAAAGCTCAAAAGTACAAAATACAATCAAAGTGGTTCCAATTAGTGATAAGAAACGTCTCAAAATTACAAGAGTACAAGAAGCAAAATGCAAAGTACAAGATATTAATTTATACGCAAGGACGTTCGAAAATTCGGAACCGGGACCAGAGTCAACTCTCAACGCTCGACGCAACGGACTAAAAATTACAAGTCAACTATGCACATAAATAAAATAAAATATTTAAATAATTCTTATAATTATTTATATATTATATTATTATTTATAAACCGTCGGCAAACTAAAAAACAAAGACATGTGAGCCTCCCCAGCTGGCCATGCGATCGCATGAGCTGAAGGAGCAAAACTCATGCGATTGCATGAGCCCTTTTTACAGGCCTGTCCTATAAAGTTCGCGAGTTTTGGAATAAAAAACACATCTTTTTCTTCTTCATTCATACGTAAGATATATATATATATATATATATATATATATATATATATATATATATATATATATATATATATATATATATATATATATATATATTTTAATTTTAATTTTTATTTTAATTTCTAATAATAAGGGTATGTTAGCGAATATTGTAAGGGTGTAAGTCGAAATTCTGTCCGTGTAACGCTACGCTATTTTTAATCATTGTAAGTTATATTCAACCTTTTTAATTTAATGTCTCATAGCTAAGTTATTATTATGCTTATTTAAAACGAAGTAATCATGATGTTGGGCTAAATACTAAAATTGTGTATTTGGGCTTTGTACCATAATTGGGGTTTGGACAAAAGAACGACACTTGTGGAAATTAGACTATGGGCTATTAATGGGCTTTATATTTGTTTAACTAAATGATAGTTTGTTAATTTTAATATAAAGATTTACAATTAGACGTACCTATAAATAACCATATACACTTGATCGGACACGATGGACGGGATATTTATATGTACGAATAATCGTTCATTTAACCGGACACGGGAATGGATTAATAGTTAATAGATTTATTAAAACATGGGTGAAATTATGTACAAGGACACTTGGCATAATTGATAACAAAGTATTAAAACCTTGGGTTACACGCAGTCGATAACCTTTTGTAATTATTAAACAAAGTATTAAAATCTTGTTACAGTTTAAGTCCCCAATTAGTTGGAATATTTGACTTCGGGTATAAGGATAATTTGACGAGGACACTCGCACTTTATATTTATGACTGATGGACTGTTATGGACAAAAAGCAGACGGACATATTAAATAATCCAGGACAAAGGACAATTAACCCATGGGCATAAAACTAAAATCAACACGTCAAACATCATGATTACGGAAGTTTAAATACGCATAATTCCTTTATTTTCATATTTAATTGCACTTTTAATTATCGCACTTTTATTTATTGTCATTGTATTTAATTGCACTTTTAATTATCGTACTCTTTAATTATCGCAAGTTTATTTTATCACACTTTTATTTATCGCAATTTCATTATCGTTATTTATTTTACGCTTTAAATTAAGTCTTTTATTTATTTAATATTTTTACATTAGGTTTTAACTGCGACTAAAGTTTTAAAATCGACAAATCGGTCATTAAACGGTAAAAACCCCCTTTTATAATAATAATATTACTTATATATATATTTGTATTTTTATAAATTAAAACTAATATAACGTTAAGCTTTGTTTAAAAGATTCCCTGTGGAATGAACCAGACTTACTAAAAACTACACTACTGTACGATTAGGTACACTGCCTATAAGTGTTGTAGCAAGGTTTAGGTATATCCATTCTATAAATAAATAAATATCTTGTGTAAAATTGTATCGTATTTAATAGTATTTCCTAGTAAAAATAAAGCTATTTCATATACACCTCTACGCACATCAAACATATCAAGAAAGTATATTCTTGATAATTCTATTCTCAGTGATTCTGGTAATTTGACAAATCAAATCGTGCTATTACGTTCTTTCTTATTTAGAACATTAAGATCATTCGAAACTTCATACTTACGAATTCTGGATCATTACTCGCTTTACCAGAGTTCGAGAGGAGAATAAAAAGGCAAATAGCTCCAGAATATAAGAGAAAATATAAAGCCCAATAACAATATGGAGGTCAAAAACCGTGGATATTAATACGAATATAAATATAAAGACTCGGGAGAACTAAAAATACTATAAACCCAAGAGCATAGTAGAAGTAGACAGATTCCTCCGGTGGTAGATGAAAAAGGAGAATGATCAATATGAAAGTCAGGAATATATTCAGAATTAAAACTGGATGAAGCATATTGATTGATGATTTGGAGAAATGAATTAAAATATAGAAATTGGAAGTGATGGGAAGTAATGAAACGGAAGAAATTCATTTATAGTGAAAATACCAGACAGAGCAATCAAGACAGATGATCGCATTTAATTATAGAGATCTTATTTCCTATAAATCTCGAAGAATCAGATCTTATAGATTTCCAAGATTTTCTTTAAATCCCTTGAATTCCGGAATTCAACCTAAACAACGTCAAAAGTTAAGACAAAACTTTACCTCTCTCATTCCACTCTTGTGCGATAGCTTCACTAATACTCTTCGAGTAATCAAAATGTTTTATCCATATTACTCAATAATGATAAAACTCTATTTATCAACCTATTTTCATCATGAAAACATTTTCATTGTTAGCCATGACCACCTCACTTAAATTTCAGGACGAAATTTCTTTAACGGGTAGGTACTGTGACGACCCAAAAATTTCTGACCAAATTTAAAACTTAAATTCTTATATGATTTTGACACGATAAGCAAAGTCTGTATTGTTGAGTTTCGAAAATTTTGGAACTCTGTTTATATATTAAATTGACCATTGACTATACCCGACGATTCACGAACAATTATTTGTAAATAAATATGTATATATATACATGTAAATACATGTAATAAGTTGAAATTATAAATATAATTTAAAACATTAGAATTAAAAACGTAAAATAAGATATCAAATAGTTAAGTGTAATTTAAGATGAATCTATATATAAATATATAGGATTCTGTAACAACCCTGATTTCTCCGTTACTTTCGTTAACCTTCAGTTAGTTTATTTAACGGAGATTATTTAACTTTTATGTGTTTACGTGTATTAAATGCGTACTTAACCTTTGGAGGGTTTCAATAATTAATATGGGTTGGTATTAATTCAAATAAATATTTCGGATAATGAAATACGATAAAAACGATATGATTTTGATAATAGCTTTTTGAGCAACGAAACGCTCGGGTTTATTTTAATAATTAATTTTATTAATTATTAACTTTTTAAAATATTTAATTTATTGGGATTTTATAAATTAAGCGATTGGTTGCGTTTAACGATCGGATTAGCGTTCCGGGCCTTCGGTACGACAAAACGACACTTAAAACAGACCACGAATACACTGGATTACAAAACGAGAGCCCGGGAACCCATGGTGGGCCCCATTCGGCCAACCCCTCCCCCTCCCCGTTTTATGTTTAATTTTTACTACTTGGAGGACTTATGTGCAATTTAGGATAATTAGGGCTAGTATTTAAGGCTTGTGTTTAACCTAAATAGCATTAATAAAAATATAACGCAGTTTTCTTCTCTCCCTCTCCCCAAAACCATCGACCACCATCACCCTACTACCACCATCAATTTTTGATTTTTAGATTAAACCTTGAACACGAAAGTTGCAATTCTCAATCTCCTCTACGCGTTGATATAATTCTTTTAGCGATCAAAGGTATAATTGCATGAACCCTAATTCTTAAAAATCTGATTTTTATAAAGTTTCATAGTTATGTTGTCAATTGCTCAAGTCTATACGCGTACGTGTTAATTGTAATCGTTATTTTGATTGTTTGATGCGCTAGGGTTTAAAAACAAATTTGTTATTGCATGATCAGTGATTTTAAGTTTTTCAAATGTTAATTATTATGTTATAATCAGATTCCTTGCGAAACACTATTGAGTTTAGGCTTTGGATTCGCTTGATTTCGTTTCCGTATGATTAAGTTATGTCGATTTGAATTATCGTTGTGTTATTGTTGCTTGATCAGAAATCTGGTATTGATAGAAAATGAATTGGCATGTGAGACTTATACCACTGGAAAGATAATTAAAAATGCTCAAGTTAGACTAGGATATCATGTTGTTTGCTTATGTATAGCCCGAGATATGCTAGAATTAGTGTAAATGTAGTTTTATACAGCACTTGCATGAAAATAACCTTGTATGATAAAATATGTTAACTTCTGTGATTGAAGCTTTGCATATTTGAAAAGTAGACAAAAATTAATTCATCTTTCATGTAGATATCATAGGCTAATTATATCTATATCTTCGGATAATCGTATGCGAATGTGACTAACGAAATGGGAATCGAATCTGTAAATTGAACACGGTTTTGTACTTTGTGAATTTTGTATATTGATTGAGCATGTATACTTCTGGAAAATGAAACTTAATATGATATGTGACTTATTGTTAGTTTATGTCAATCTCTGAAACCTTATTGATAATGCTAAAAATGAACATATATTTCATAGCATTATCCCTCAAGAAAGACAAGCTTTTAGTTGCAATTATTCTATTTACAAGTGATATTCGTTTAAATAATAAAAGGTGAAGACAAAAGACAGATTCGACGAATTGAAGACGCAAACGACCAAAAAGCTCAAAAGTACAAAGTACAATCAAAGAGGTTCCAATTATTGATGAGAAACCTCTCAAAATTACAAGAGTACAAGATTCGAAACGCAAAATACAAGATATTAAATTGTACGCAAGGACGTTCGAAAATCTGGAACCGGGACCAGAGTCAACTCTCAACGCTCGACGCAACGGACTAAAAATTACAAGTCAACTATGCACATGAATATAATATAATATATAATTAATTCTTAAAATTAATATATATTATATTATATTATAAAAACCGTCGGCAGAAGAAAACAACAACATGTGAGCCTCCCCAGCTGGCCATGCGATCGCATGGCCTGGAGGAGCAAAACTCATGCGATCGCATGAGCCCCTTTTCCAGCCCACATGCCTATAAAATTCGCAGTTTGGTGAACATCAAACACATCTTTTTCTTCTTCATTCATACGTAAGATATATATATATATATATATATATATATATATATATATATATATATATATATATATATATATTTATATTTCAATTTTAATTTCTAATAATAAGGGTATGTTAGCGAATGTTGTAAGGGTGTAAGTCGAAATTCTGTCCGTGTAACACTACGCTATTTTTAATCATTGTAAGTTATGTTCAACCTTTTTAATTTAATGTCTCGTAGCTAAGTTATTATTATGCTTATTTAAGACGAAGTAATCATGATGTTGGGCTAAAATACTAAAATTGGGTAATTGGGCTTTGTACCATAATTGGGGTTTGGACAAAAGAACGACACTTGTGGAAATTAGACTATGGGCTATTAATGGGCTTTATATTTGTTTAACTAAATGATAGTTTCTTAATTTTAATATAAAGGTTTACAATTGGACATACCTATAAATAACCATATACACTCGATCGGACACGATGGGCGGGATATTTATATGTACGAATAATCGTTCATTTAACCGGACACGGGAATGGATTAATAGTCTATGGAATTATTAAAACAGGGGTGAAATTATGTACAAGGACACTTGACATAATTGATAACAAAGTATTAAAACCTTGGGTTACACGCAGTCGATATCCTGGTGTAATTATTAAACAAAGTATTAAAACCTTGTTACAGTTTAAGTCTCCAATTAGTTGGAATATTTGACTTCGGGTATAAGGATAATTTGACGAGGACACTCGCACTTTATATTTATGACTGATGGACTGTTATGGACAAAAACCAGACGGACATATTGAATAATCCAGGACAAAGAACAATTAATCCATGGGAATAAACTAAAATCAACACGTCAAACATCATGATTACGGAAGTTTAAATAAGCATAATTCCTTTATTTTCATATTTAATTGCACTTCTAATTATTGCACTTTTATTTATTGTTATTGTATTTAATTGCACTTTTATTTATTGTTATTGTATTTAATTGCACTTTTATTTATTGTCATTGTATTTAATTGCACTTTTAATTTTCGTACTCTTTAATTATCGTAATTTTATTTTATCGCATTTTTATTTATCGCAATTTCATTATCGTTATTTACTTTACTCTTTAAATTAAGTCTTTTATTTATTTAATATTTTACATTAGGTTTTAACTGCGACTAAAGTTTTAAAATCGACAAACCAGTCATTAAACGGTAAAAAACCCCTTTTTATAATAATAATATTACTTATGTATATTAGTATTTTTATAAATTAAAACTAATATAGCGTTAAGCTTTGTTTAAAAGATTTCCCTGTGGAACGAGCCGGACTTACTAAAAACTACACTACTGTACGATTAGGTACACTACCTATAAGTGTTGTAGCAAGGTTTAAGTATATCCATTCTATAAATAAATAAATATCTTGTGTAAAATTGTATCGTATTTAATAGTTTTTCCTAGTAAAAATATAGCTATTTGCTAGTACGCCTCGCACACATCAAGTATTTTTGGTGCCGCTACCGGGGAACATTCTTGCTTAAACGCCGGAAGCGCAACGCTATATATATATAAAAAAAAGATTTTTATAAATTTTTAGTGTACTTTTATAAAAAATACGCTTTTATAAAAATACGTTTTATATATATTCGAAAATATAAAAAGAAAAACAAAAATTATAAATTTTTTATAGTTTGTTAAATATATATATATATATATATATATATATATATATATATATATATATAAGTTTTATAAAGTTTCTTTATTTTTTTTTAGTTTGTAAAAATATAAGTTTTATTTAATGTATATAAATATATTATAAATATATAATTCAGCAAAACAGAAAAAAAAAATATATAAAAACTCTCGGCCTGGTACTGTAGCAGCCCGTAACCTGGCCCAAAACCCTGGCTCATACGATCGCATGAGCCCAAAGGCAATTTCTCATGCGATCGCATGAGTGTGTCTGACACGCCAACAGGAAACGCTATTCTGCATTAATTACGGAGTATATATTATTATTATTATCTAAACCCTAATTAGGGTTGTTTTTTAATATTAATATTTAGTTTAAGTTTTTATTAATTAATTTATATATTCAGTTTAATTAGTTTTAATAAATTACAAAATTAATAGTTTTATAAAATAAATAATATAAAAATAATATTTTTATAAAAATTGTACTTTTTACAACTTTAAGTATATTTTTATATTTTGTACCCCTTTTTATCGTTTTAGTGTAATTTTTGTATTTTTCGCTCGTATTTAGTTTTAAGATATAGTTTTTACCATAGTTATTTTTACTTCTAGATTTTTAAGATTTGCCGTAAAATCCCTTAAGTGCTTTTTCTTTAGACTAAGATTTAGGTGCTTTAGAATTTTCCGACGCCGTTTATATATTTTAGTCCCTTTTTAAGTTATTGCCATTAGGGATATAGTTTTTCTTTTAAGCTTTAATATTTTTAGACGCAACTTTTAATTCTTAGTTTTTAGTTCCTTTTTAAATTTCGACGCGCTACTTTATTATTTTTATTTTTCGACGCCTATTATTTTTCAATCTTTTATTTTTCGACGTTTTTCGACGCGCTCTTTTTATTTCTTATTTCTCGCCATTCTAGTTTTTAGGACATAGAATTTTCTACTTCTTCTCAAAATTTCTTTAAATTACGAAAATTTATTTTAAGTGGTTAAATTGATAGACATCAAAATTTTCTGGTTCGTAGTAATAGTTGGATTTGTACGTGGACCGGGTTATTGGAGCCAAACAGTACTCAATTATATTGAGACCAAATGAATCCTGCCCCTCTGCTGCATCTCTTGGCTATTCGAAACGTGGGCAAAATCAGAAAAGTCTATTAATTTGATAACTTATATAATTTTTCTTTCTTTTTAAAAACTAATAGGATATTCAGTGAATGCACCGAGCAAAACGTTCACCACCTTTTGTACGTTCACCACCTGTAACTCGATCAAGACATCTAGCAAACATCGTTGCCGTTGATTTTTCTTTAGAATCGTCATCCAGTCGACCAAGTACTCCAATTCAAATTACAGATAACCCATTTTTTGAACCCGACCTCACAATTGAGAATCCGGAGAATATTCAGGGACAATTCGTAGATCCTGAACCACTAATCTTTCCTCCGGAACCACCAATCATTCAAACAGAGATTGTTGAGGAACGAACCATTAAATCAGAATCCTCTAGTGATTCAGATTCAACAAATTCAATCATGGAGAATCTGGAACCTCTAAGTATGGAAGACCGAATGAGAGCTAAACGCACTGGCCAAGGTCACGCAATTACTCAACCTGACATTAATGCGCCAGATTATGAAATCAAAGGACAAATTCTACACATGGTGACTAATCAATGCCAATTTAGTGGTGCACCGAAGGAAGATCCAAATAAACATCTTCGTACCTTTAATAGGATCTGCACTCTATTTAAAATAAGAGAAGTGGATGATGAACAGATATATCTCATGTTATTTCCCTGGACTTTAAAGGGAGAAGCCAAAGATTGGTTAGAATCGTTACCTGAAGGGACGATTGATACATAGGACGTTTTAGTTGAAAAATTTCTCAAACAATTCTTTCCGGCATCCAAAGCCGTGAGACTTTAAGGAGAAATTGTTACGTTCACACAAAAGCCAAATGAAATTCTATATGAGGCATGGACCAGATTTGGAAATATATTGAGAGGATGTCCGCAACATGGTTTAGACACCTGTCAAATAGTACAAATATTCTACCAAGGATGCGACATCACTACAAGAAAAGACATAGATATAGCAGCTGGTGGTTCTATTATGAAGAAAACAGAAACTGATGCTTACAAAATTATTGATAACACTGCTTCCCACTCACATGAGTGGCACCAAGAAAAAGATATCGTTAGATCATCTAAAGCGGCTAGAGCCGATTCTAGCCATGACTTAGATTCCATTTCCGCAAAGATAGATGCTGTCGAGAGACGAATGGAAAAGATGACTAAGGATATTCACTCAATATGAATTAGTTGTGAACAGTGTGGAGGACCACATTTGACCAAAGATTGTCTCAGTATTGAACTAACAATGGAACAAAGAGAGAATGTTTCATACATAAACCAAAGGCCTGGAAATAATTATCAGAATAATTATCAACCGCCAAGACCAATTTACAATCAAAACCAGAATTATAACCGAAATGTTCCATACAACAATCAACAAGGTCCTAGTAATCAACAAGTATCCAATAATACTTACAATCAGCAAAGACCTAATTTTCAAAACAAACCACCACAAACCGATGATAAAAAGCCAAATTTAGAAGATATGATGACGAAGCTAGTTGAATCTCAAACACAGTTTTTCACATCTCAGAAACAAACCAATGAACAAAATGCTCAAGCATTTAGAAATCAACAAGCTTCTATTCAAAATTTGGAACAAGAAGTAAGTAACCTAGCAAGGTTAATAGGTGAAAGAAAATCGGGAAGTCTACCTAGTGATACAAATGCTAACCCACGGAATGAAACAGCTAAAGCTATTACCACAAGAAGTGGTATTACACTTAAACCACCTAAAATACCTATAATTTCTAATGAAGCTATTCCTACTCTACAAGAACCACAACATGATCAAGATAAGGAAAAAGAACCGGTAGTTGAAAAGGTTAATGAAGATAACACAGTTAAGGCTAAATCTTATGTTAAACCATACCAACCACCACTTCCTTACACGAGTAAAATGAGAAAAGAGAGACTTGAAGCCGAGCAATCCAAATTCTTGGATATGTTTAAACAGATAAATGTAAATCTTCCTTTCATTGATGTGATTTCAGGAATGCCTATATATGCTAAATTTCTAAAAGATCTAATCACAAATAGAAAGAAAATGGAAGAACTCTCTGCTGTTACTATGAATGCTAATTGTTCAGCAGTGCTGTTGAATAAGATACCAGAAAAACTATCTGATCCAGGAAGTTTCACAATTCCATGTTTTCTGAGAAGTCTAAATTCAATAGAAGCATTGGTAGACTTAGGTGCTAGTATAAATCTAATGCCCTATTCACTATACGCTAAACTAGACCTTGGAGAATTGAAACCAACACGAATAAGCATACAACTAGCCGATAGATCAGTAAAATATCCTAGAGGGATAATGAAGAACATGCTAGTTAAAGTTGGTACTTTAGTATTTCCAGTAGATTTTGTTATTCTGGATATGGAAGAAGATTCTCGAGTTCCTCTCATATTAAGAAGACCATTCTTGAACACGGCTAAAGCAATAATAGACGTATTCGGTAAGAAACTGACCCTAAGTATAGAGGACGAGAGTGTTACTTTTTCAGTTGATAGAGCCATGCAACAACCGCAATCTGCAGATGATACATTTTATTATATTCAAACTATAGAATCACATGCAGAATTGTTAGAAGAATTTCCAGAATTACAAGGAACAGGAGAATGTTCTTTAGGAGAAGGAACTGAACCAATTGATGAAACTGAAATGTTAGCTACACTTATGGCTAATGGATATGAACCAACAACAGAAGAAATTCAAATGCTAAAAGAAGAAGACAGATATCGATACAAATCATCGATAGAAGAACCACCGACATTAGAGTTAAAGCCACTTCCAAACCATTTGGAATATGCTTATTTACATGGTGAATCTGAATTACCTGTAATAATATCGTCATCTCTTACTGAAAATGAAAAATCTCAACTCATTTCTGTGCTAAAAGCTCATAAACCAGCTATTGCATGGAAAATTCATGATATTAAAGGAATAAGTCCTTCGTATTGCACACATAAAATCCTTATGGAAGAAGGTCATAAAACGTATGTGGAACGCCAACGAAGACTAAATCCTAATATGCAAGATGTTGTTAAGATAGAAATTATTAAACTGCTAGATGCAGGTTTAATTTATCCAATTTCTGATAGTCCATGGGTAAGCCCAGTCTAATGCGTGCCTAAGAAGGGTGGCATGACTGTCATTACAAATGAGAAAAATGAGCTTATTCCTACTAGGACTGTAACAGGATGGCGTGTTTGTATTGATTATAGAAAATTAAATGACGCCACCAGAAAAGATCACTTTCCCTTACCTTTCATTGATCAAATGTTGGAAAGATTTGCCAGAAATAGTTACTATTGTTTTCTTGATGGTTTTTTCGGATATTTTCAAATTCCAATAGCACTCGAGGACCAAGAGAAAACTACGTTCACGTGCCCTTATGGTACTTTTGCTTACAAACGCATGCCATTTGGACTTTGCAATGCCACTGCAACCTTTCAAAGGTGCATGATGGCGATTTTTCACGACATGATAGAAGAATGCATGAAAGTTTTCATGGATGACTTTTCAGTCTTCGGTGATACATTTGAATCATGTTTAGTTAATCTTGAACGAATGCTTATTAGATGCGAACAATCAAATCTAGTTCTTAATTGGGAGAAATGCCATTTCATGGTTAAAGAAGGCATCGTTTTTGGTCATAAAATTTCAAAAGAAGGAATTGAAGTGGATAGAGCTAAAGTAGATGTAATTGCTAAACTTCCACATCCCACCAATGTTAGAGGAGTTCGGAGTTTTCTAGGGCATGCATGTTTTTACCGACGTTTCGTAAAAGATTTTTCTAAAATTGCCACTCCTATGAATAAACTCCTAGAAAAGGATGCTCCATTCATCTTTTCAGATGAATGCATCAAATCTTTTAATATTCTTAAAGATAAACTCACTAATGCGCCGATCATGATAACACCAAATTGGAATCTACCATTCGAACTAATGTGCGATGCAAGTGATTTTGCAATGGGAGCCGTTTTAGGACAAAGGATTGAAAAACAATTTCAACCTATATATTATGCTAGTAAGATGTTACAAGGAGCACAAACAAATTACACAACTACTGAAAAAGAACTCCTTGCTATTGTCTTTGCTTTTGACAAATTTTGTTCATATCTCATTCTAGCTAAATCGGTGGTCTATACCGACCATTCTGCTCTTAGATACCTATTTTCGAAACAAGATGCCAAACCAATATTAATCCGTTGGATCTTACTCTTACAAGAATTCGATATTGAAATCCGAGATAAAAAGGGAGCAGAAAATCTCGCCGCTGATCATCTTTCTCGTCTTGAAAATCCTGAATTAGAAGTTCTAAATGAATCGGCCATACAAGACAACTTTCCTGATGAATATCTATTGAAGATAGATTATAATGAAATTCCATGGTTTGCAGACTATGCAAACTACTTAGTATGTGGATTCCTTGAAAAAGGATTATCGTACCAAAAACGAAAGAAATTCTTTAGTGATATAACACACTATTTCTGGGAAGATCCACATTTGTTTAAAAGTTGTCCCGATGGAATAATACGCCGATGTGTATTCGGAGATGAAGCTAGTAAAATCTTAAACCATTGTCACACAGGACCAACATGAGGGCATTATGGGCCTCAACTAACAGCAAGAAAAGTTTACGATGCTGGATTCTATTGGCCTACAATTTTCAAAGACACACACCTTCTTTGCAAATCCTGTGATAGATGTCAAAGGGCCGGAAAAATAAGTCAACGTGATGAAATGCCACAAAATGTAATTCAAGTATGTGAAGTATTTGACATTTGGGGTATTGACTTTATGGGTCTATTTCCAAAATCTCATAATAATCTATACATTCTCGTAAGCCATTGATTATGTATCTAAATGGGCGGAAGCACAAGCTCTCTCAACTAACGATGCATGAGTTGTAGTCAACTTTTTAAAACGTCTTTTTGCAAGGTTTGGAACACCGAAAGCTTTAATAAGTGACCGGGGAACTCATTTCTGTAATAATCAACTTGAGAAAGTTCTTAAAAGATATGGTGTAACTCATAAAATCTCCACTGCTTATCATCTACAAATAAGTGGACAAGTTGAAAATACCAACCGAGCATTAAAACGTATTCTTGAGAAAACCGTAGGATCAAATCCGAAGGAATGGTCCATGAAATTGGAGGATGCACTCTGGGCTTTTAGAACAGCCTACAAAACTCCAATTGGAACAACACCTTTTAAACTCGTTTACGGAAAAGCATGTCATCTTCCAGTAGAAATTGAACACAAAGTATTTTGGGCTTTGAAGACATGTAATCTTGATTTACATGAAGCTGGACGTCTACGATTAAGTCAATTAAACGAATTAGAAGAATTGAGACATGAAGCATACGATAATTCGTTAATCTATAAAGAAAGAACGAAGAAATGGCATGATAAAAGAATCAGAAGTTCAAAATAATTCAAGGAAGGAGATAGAGTTCTTCTTTTCAATTCACGATTCAAGCTATTTCCTGGAAAATTGAAATCAAGATGGTCTGGACCATTCATAGTCAAAAGAGTTTTTCCATACGGAACTGTAGAATTAATAAATTCAAATGGGATTGAATTTAAAGTTAATGGTCACAGAGTTAAACATTACATAGATAGTCCGATGGAAGTTGACAACGAAGTTAATCACACTTTCGACACCACAGCTAACTAAGTGTGGGGAGAATCAAGTCTTTTAAAGGATAATATGTATTTCTGTTAGAGTTATATTTTCTGTTTTCGTGTAGTTCTCAAAAATGGAATCCGAATGGTCTTTCCCTAGCAGACCCTAAAGAACTAGTCTTCTCCCTCCATTCTGAATTTTTATTTTTTTAGGTTTTACGAGATGAAGACTTCCTGTGAATTAAACCATGGTCTAATGCTACACGCTTTGATCACTAAACATAATAATGATACCCTTCCAAGTGAAATAGTATCATTAATCAGAGGCAAATTGGACGGAGTAAGAAAAGAATACAGATGCGAAAATAATAAGTTACAATTTGGTAAAGGAAAATCAAAATTCGCAGCGAAAAGAAGAGCACGACACCTTGAAAGATGTCACAAATGCGGAAAATGGTCACACGAAGGAAAATGCTCGACGAATCAGACATATTCCAATACCGAATTTGTTACTCTATGCAGAGACGGACCGTTCATATGTTTAGAAGAAAAAACGTTGAATGCTCGAGGTTACGCCTATGTAGCCATGGAAAACCAATTAGTCCGACTATCTTATGAGTGGGCTAGAGCATATCACTAAGAAATCTTTTTCACAGGTAAGTTTGTACAGTTTTCAGTTTTTATTTTTATTTTTTTTTTATTTTTAACCTTTTGATAATAAACGCTAAATCGTTCGCTATAAAGTTTTAAATTGGTATTCAATAAAATTAGGTCTTGTGACCGAAATTATTGATATCATACAAAAATTTACTACATCACTGCGAAATTTACCGTTTATTCGTAAGGTATAAATATCTTTAATCAATCAACCCAAAATATTTCAAAAATTCGTCATGAGTTAAACTAGGTCATGGAACCGAAATTACTTTACCGAAAAGAGGGGCGTATATTTTTGATAATATTTGATTGATTAAAGTGGGATAAAAGACCAAAAAGATTTTTAATTTTATTTTTACTTTGTTTTTAAAATTAATATATAAATATTAAATTAATATTGTAAACTTCTTTAAAATTATAAATATTTTGAAAATTAATATTTTTAATATAAGTTTGTATGTATAAAAACAAAATATAAGTTTAGTGTGAATTTTTAAATTTTATTAATATGAATTTTTAATTTTATGCATCTTAAATTTAAGTTTGGTGTGAATTTAAAAACAAAAATTTACTTTATTTTGCTAAGTTAAAAATATGATTTTTAAAATTCGCCGTGAGTTGAAGACTAGGTCGTTGAACTGAAATTGCTTTACCCGAGGGAGGGACGAGAACTTTTATTATCATTATTTTTAATCTTATTGAATTAAAGTATGCCAAAAACATTAAAAAACCAAAAAAAAAAAAAATCTTTACTTTTAAAACCGCGCTTTAAATTGACAAATTTTAAAATTTTGTCGAGGGACGGACTAGGACATCGATCCGAAACGCCCTCACTCCTAAAAAGAAACAAAATTTTAATTTTTAATTAATTCTATGTTTTATGTTTTATTAAAGTATAAGGTTTTAAAAAAAAAAAAATTTCACTGTACCCGGACCCCCATGCGATCGCATGGGGTTTACACTTCAACTCCATGCGATCGTATGGAGCTAAAAATCAGGCCAGATAGAAAAAGAACCAGCGAGCTGTTCTTCAACCACAACACACACACATACACGAAACTCTCTCAAAATTTCACCAAATTTTCACCATAATTCGTCAAATTTCTTGCTCTAATCATGCATAGATTCGCATTCTTCAGCAAAAAGGTAAAAATTACACCCCTAAACTCATAAATTTGCTAGTTTTTGTGAAAATTACCAATATTTTACCTAATGCAATTTTGTTAATTTCTAGTGTAATTAGTGTTAAATTGTTAGTATTTTATGCATGTATAACCTAGATTGATGCTATTTAACATGATTTGAAGCCAAAAAAGTTCAAAATTTTTAGAAATCTAGGGTTTATGTTCTTGAGCAATTTGGTGCTTTTTGATATAAACAGGTTATGGCCGATTTTTGTCATGAATTATTACTAAATTAAGTAGTGTAACATGTTTAGGTAGTTAAATGATCCAAACATTGATCCTAAATATGATTTTTGGAGATTAAAGTGGACTTTTTAAGTCTAAAATTCATGAACTTGATTAATTTGATATAATTGCCATTTGAGACTTGTTTAATTATTAGTAATGACTATTTTGACATGTTATTTGAATTAAATGCTTATGAACTTTGTATACATTTTCATATGTGCTTATTTGAAAAAGTATAGAATTGTAAAAAATGTGAAAATGTGTATAAGTTTAATTTTGATTTAACATGTTATTGTGATTGTTTTAAGTTGTTATTTTGCTAACACTAATGCATATTTGGATGCACAAACTTTGTGTTTAATGTTTTTTGCAGAAAGCCGATACTGGAGGTTCATCATCGTCATCATCTAGACGACCTGCTCCAGCACCAGAACCAGAACCAGAAATGCAATACGAGCCAGAACCCGAACAAGTACCACAACAGGAACAACAACATCAGCCTGATCAACATGTACCCTATTATGATCCGCTACAGAATGTTAATGAATTCATAGTATTTCCGATGCATCCGCCTGTAGAATACCCAACGATTCCTGAACACACATTGCATCCTAATTTGAGATTCGATAGACGATGGAGAGATTACCCGGCATATCAAAGTAATAAATTTAAATTGGTAACAAAAGAGGTAGAGGTGCCGAGGGTAATTGATTGGAATCCTTTGGAAACGGTCCATCTAGCTGACGGTGTTAGACAGTATTTGATTCAAAGGTATGGCAGTTCTTCTTTTACAGATTGGGAACGTCTTTTCACCATTCGTAGACCTGTATATAAGGAATGGTGTGTTGAGTTGATGAGTACTATAGCGTTAAATGTAGATGTATATAGGTTAGATGATAGAAGTTTTCTTAGATTTATCCTTGGCGGTAGGATGTACAGGATGTCCATGATGGACATGGCCAGGGCATTACAGATTTACACTCCTAGTGAATTGCTACTACCCGATTGTATGAGTTTGATTTATCGTGGTGAAAGGGTAGATAGGAATTTTGACGCGAACGCCGTTTGGAGGCGTATGTCAAACTATAATGTTTTTACACTGGGAGGAAAACACTCCTACTTACATATTAACAAAGCCGAGCTTCGTGTAATTCATAGATTTTTGGCTAACTCGATTACACAGAGAGGTCACAATAAGGAGAAAATGACCTTACATGATTTATTTTACCTAAAGTGTATTCGAGACCTGAGAAGCTTTGTTAATATCCCTTACTGTGTTGGTTTTTATTTATCTAAAATGGTAGAAGGAATGCAGGACGGGAGTATAATAGGAGGAGGTATTTTTGTTACTCTCATTGGAGAGTATTTAGGTGTTGATAGGAACCAAGGGGTCCATTACAGGTTTGTAGAGAAGAGGATGAGACCATAGGATTGCGGGTTTATGCGGGTGCTAAGGTATTGAAGAGTAGACGCAACCAGACAGTTCCCTATGAAGGTAATCAACCTCAGGTAGAGAGAGGCTCAGATGAGGAAATGGAGGAAGCGGAAGACATTAGGGATGTCTTTCGATATGCTATTCTTGACGTCCACGTTCGTATAGATGAGGAAGCAATGATGAACGCGGCCAGACATAGTATGTATGAGCAGTGGAACTCCGAGCGAGTATACGAGGACTATAGGAGACGCCAACACGATAGCTGGTTAGTTCATCAGCACTAAATCATGAGCCAGCTATCATATCAGGTACCAAATAACTATGTCCCTACTCGACCTGCTCATTTTCCGCCACACAGCCCCGACATCCGACCACCCTTTAACCGGTATGACTATAACCAAGCCTATCAGAACACCTATAACCAACAATAGAACCCACCTGACGAGATGAACTGGAACCCCTATCCAGACTGATTTGGTTCCATTGGTTATTTTTATGATTTTTATGTTTTTATCTTTTTACTTTTTCATGTTTAAACTTATGTTATTGGATATATTTATGTAATTTTTATCATTTTTATTATTATTGTGTACTAATATTTCATATTTAGGATTTGAAAGTGGGATATTAAGTCCCATTTCAAATTGTCATGCATGTTTATATTTGTATTGTATGTATATTGTCAATTGTACAAAACAGGGTAAAACAGCACATTTTCAAAGACTGGCATTAAGTTCAGCAAAAGCTAGTACTTTTGATGACAAAACGAAAAACAAATGTGATGAAACAACAAGACGGAATGAACAAATGATGTGCACCATTTATCATTCAGCAAACAAACACCAATATGTTTGGAAATTTTGATAAAATTTAATCATTTTTCTACGCTAATCACCCTCAATAATTTAAAATGTTACTGATTTCTTGCAAATGAGGGCATTGCAAGATCTTAAGTGTTGGAAGGGGTTAAATTCTTTCAGAATTTTAAAATTTTTTGACTTGTACACTTGGTTACCATTAGAAATACTAGTAATGTAGTAGTTGTATTAGAATCTAGTGCTCTCTGATAATAAAGAACAGCTCTAGTCTTATATACTGACTACCCAATTCTAGTAAAATTTTTCAAAATTTTCAATTAAATGAATTCAAAATCATGTTTATACATATTTATGAACGATAAAACTAGGTGTTAACACCGAAATTATTGTTACCTCGAAAAGGACATAAATTGAGAAATAATCCAAAATGTTAGAATTCATTTAAAATGGAATAGAGGACAATAAAAAGGAAAATAAAAGTCAAGTGTGGGAAAATTTACCAAGTTATTTAAAACATATATCACACATATTTTTGTAACAAATAACTGAAGATACTTTTGTTTTGGACGATTTTAATCAGTTTTACCCGATTTACTGTAATATATTTGAAAGAAAGATAGATCTACAAGATGAATCAATTCCATCATTAAAAAGAAGTGAAGTCTTCCGAAAAAGAAACGCGCTTCTTGATTTAGGTCATGAAGTTGTCGTCCAGACCAGCTGTAGGTTGACAAAAAATCTAGAAAAGTCATCTCTAAAATCAGCAGGAAATCCACGGTCCTCAGCATCAAACAGGGTCGCCAAGTGGTCAGACTTATCCTAACCATGAGAGGATCTGTCTCGTAAAATGGGGAGGACGCCGTGCAAATTAGCTGGATAAGACTAATGAATCAGAGCCCTAGAAAGGATAATTTCCTTAAAGATCAAAAATCAGCTTGTAAGCCTGATATTACTCAATCCTAGAGATTGACCTTAAAGATTGGGAATTACAAACCCATGAAATTCGATGATATCTAAACTCGAGCTTGAACGAGAAAATATTTTGATCAAAATTGCAAACCGACTTGTTTTCTGAAAACCCATTTTCAATGCGTTCATTACCATTGAACGTAAAATCCTAGGAATTCACCTGGAATTCATTAGGTCACCTGAACCAAATCGGGTGTCAACCGTAAGAATGGTGGCTGCATAGCATGGTCAAAGACAGGACCTTGTGCCAGACCGAAGAAAAATTATAAGGGTGAGCTTTACTATTGCTCCTACCAAGGATAGTAATTGCATCCGACACGTTATAGACCATAATTAAAAGCATGTCAGGGGACATTGCCTTAACAGTTGCTTGTTCAACGCTTTCCTTTACAACCGGACGATAGTTTATCGAAAGGTAATATACGGAACAAGTATACTGGATGTGTTGCTTTCCTAATACAAGGTTAGCAAGTGGGTGACACAAAACCTTAAGTTTTGAGCTAAAAAATTTCAAATCTGAAACCCACAAAACCCACAAAAATAATTTACAAACACCGGTGAAGGATTATTCCGGAAAACTTATCTAGGGTAAAAGCTAGATTTAATTTTCAAAAGATCAAATGTTTTCATAAAGATCCAATTTCCTTAAAGGATCTAAAATTTTTATAGTTATGTGGGACTGTAAACCACATCGTTACTACCATTGTTTATACCGCCGTATAGAAATCACTGATGTACAAAGTGTGAAGAATAAAGAAGTGATTCTAGTATATTTCAAGACTATATTACTTGAGGACAAGCAACGCTCAAGTGTAGGAATATTTGATAATGCTAAAAACGAACATAAATTTCATAGCATTATCCCTCAAGAAAGACAAGCTTTTAGTTGCAATTGTTCTATTTACAAGTGATATTCGTTTAAATAATAAAAGGTGAAGACAAAAGACAGATTCGACGAATTGAAGACGCAAAAGACCAAAAAGCTCAAAAGTACAAAATACAATCAAAGTGGTTCCAATTAGTGATAAGAAACGTCTCAAAATTACAAGAGTACAAGAAGCAAAACGCAAAGTACAAGATATTAATTGTACGCAAGGACGTTCGAAAATCCGGAACCGAGACCAGAGTCAACTCTCAACGCTCGACGCAACGGACTAAAAATTACAAGTCAACTATGCACATGAATATAATATAATATATAATTAATTCTTAAAATTAATATATATATTATATTATATTATAAAAACCGTCGGCAGAAGAAAACAACAACATGTGAGCCTCCCCAGCTGGCCATGCGATCGCATGGCCTGGAGGAGCAAAACTCATGCGATCGCATGAGCCCCTTTTCCAGCCCACATGCCTATAAAATTCGCAGTTTGGTGAACATCAAACACATCTTTTTCTTCTTCATTCATACGTAAGATATATATATATATATATATATATATATATATATATATATATATATATATATATATTATATTTTAATTTTAATTTCTAATAATAAGGGTATGTTAGCGAATGTTGTAAGGGTGTAAGTCGAAATTTTGTCCGTGTAACGCTACGCTATTTTTAATCATTGTAAGTTATGTTCAACCTTTTTAATTTAATGTCTCGTAGCTAAGTTATTATTTTGCTTATTTAAGACGAAGTAATCATGATGTTGGGCTAAAATACTAAAATTGGGTAATTGGGCTTTGTACCATAATTGGGGTTTGGACAAAAGAACGACACTTGTGGAAATTAGACTATGGGCTATTAATGGGCTTTATATTTGTTTAACTAAATGATAGTTTATTAATTTTAATATAAAGGTTTACAATTGGACGTACCTATAAATAACCATATACACTCGATCGGACACAATGGGCGGGATATTTATATGTACGAATAATCATTCATTTAACCGGACACGGGAATGGATTAATAGTCTATGGAATTATTAAAACAGGGGTGAAATTATGTACAAGGACACTTGACATAATTGATAACAAAGTATTAAAATCTTGAGTTACACGCAGTCGATATCCTGGTGTAATTATTAAACAAAGTATTAAAACCTTGTTACAGTTTAAGTCCCCAATTAGTTGGAATATTTGACTTCGGGTATAAGGATAATTCGACGAGGACACTCGCACTTTATATTTATGACTGATGGACTGTTATGGACAAAAACCAGGCAGACATATTAAATAATCCATGACAAAGAACAATTAACCCATGGGAATAAACTAAAATCAACACGTCAAACATCATGATTATGAAAGTTTAAATAAGCATAATTCCTTTATTTTCATATTTAATTGCACTTCTAATTATTGCACTTTTATTTATTGTTATTGTATTTAATTGCACTTTTATTTATTGTCATTGTATTTAATTGCACTTTTAATTTTCGTACTCTTTAATCATCGTAATTTTATTTTATCGCACTTTTATTTATCGCAATTTCATTATCGTTATTTACTTTACGTTTTAAATTAAGTCTTTTATTTATTTAATATTTTACATTAGGTTTTAACTGCAACTAAAGTTTTAAAATCGACAAACCGGTCATTAAACGGTAAAAACCCCCTTTTTATAATAATAATATTACTTATGTATATTTGTATTTTTATAAATTAAAACTAATATAGCGTTAAGCTTTGTTTAAAAGATTTCCCTGTGGAACGAACCGGACTTACTAAAAACTACACTACTGTACGATTAGGTACACTGCCTATAATTGTTGTAGCAAGGTTTAAGTATATCCATTCTATAAATAAATAAATATCTTGTGTAAAATTGTATCGTATTTAATAGTTTTTCCTAGTAAAAATATAGCTATTTCCTAGTACGCCTCGCACACATCACTTATGCATTGGGCACAATAGAGCCATACTTTATGTGAATTCTAATTTGAATTGAAAACTGAATGATCAACTTGCACGAATAAACTGAACAAATTGGCTAAACAAAAGTGGCTAGATTTTTGATATGTGTTACTTTGATTTGTCCTTGAACTATGGCCACTGGTCTTGTATCAATTGCATGTTTCTAACTCCGGTTATAGCCGAAATGAAATCAGTGCGCGGTCAGAAACTGACCTGGCAAACCCCAAATGTATTCCTTCTGATTCCTGACTTTTAATTGTCGTATGAGTCCCTGGCCAGACTTTTTGGAATTTATTTTAAGTCTAATTATGATCTGGAGTTTTTCATTTTTACTTGAATTTTGTACTATGAGATAATGTGCTAAGTGTGCTACATGTTCGTAAATTTGGTGCATGACGATAAACTGAAATTGTGAAAATGATTATTCATGACCTAAAACGTATTGTATGACTTAGGTTTGACATGTTGACCAATATTTGACATGAACCTACTGATGTTGACTTTAGTTGACTACTTTGATCAAGTTTGACTTTTGGTTTGACTTCAGTTGACTTTGTTTGACTTGCATGATATAGTTGACTTTTACTTTAAATCGCGTCGAGTCGAGCAATAAGACAACGTACACTATGAAACCACACTTATATACAATACATATATTGACCAACCTACATACGTATACTTAGGTTACACTACTCGGGTCTAAACCGTACAAGTCATTTGTTTTTCATTCCGAGCTTATTCAAAGGTGAGTCTACAGTCCCATTTTTTACATGTTTTCAGGGATGAGAATACACGCTGTTATATTTACATTTTCAAATGCTTTATATTGACATGAGTACTACACATATGCATATTGAGTTTGTTCAAAAAGCCTCTAGCTTGAATACTTTTAATACCATTGGTAAGCACAATTTAGATGGACGGATCCGTTAGGTTGACAACCTCACCCACTATAAAAGCAGTGGTGCATTTACTTTGAACATTTAATACATCTAAACAATGTATAACATTTTACAAGGTAAGGTGGGTATAGTGGCTATACTCGGGTCTTTGCTAGTATTCAGGTGCTCGGTTTATGCTTGCGATAGAATCTTGTGGTCAATGAAATTAAACTATTTTTCTGATAACTGTTTTTCAGACATTGTTACGTTACTTTAAACCTGTAGATTCACCAACATTATTTGTTGACCTGTTTTTGTGTGTTGTTATTCTCAGGTCCTTAAGAGGTATGCTTCCGCTGTGTTTGCTGCATGTCTGGCCGTGGAGTCAGCATTTGATTTTAAAGAACATTATTTACTTTCGCATTTAAAACTTTTATACTGTTTAAATACCGTTGGCTTGTGGTTACGATCACAAAAGTGTTTCTATTTTGGGATTTCTGACTTTTGTTTTTGAAAGTTATTAATTTAAATAAAATTAAATGCGACTGCTTTAAACGTCTCATATAGAGGGCGTAACTGTTAACTATGGGACCGGATTAACACGCCGTCAGATGGTATTTTGGTGGGGTGTTATAGTTGGTATCAGAGCTAACGGTTCGTAGGGAAACTAGGACTTGCATTAGTGTGTCTAATTTGGACATTAGGACGCCTTGATGAGTCTAGACTACGACCGGGACTTAGTCATTACATGAGTACTTTGTGACTAATGTTATTTACTTGATTGATCTGTTTTGTTTGTGTTCTTGTACTATGAGTTAGATGTCACAGGATTCAGGAAGCAGTGACAGCGACTCCAGTGTGGCTGAGGTGAATGCTCCAGCACCAGCACCAGTACCTGCTCCACATCGGATACCTAACCATCCCGTGAAACTTTATGCGTTGGATTTGGTTCATACTAACCGTAACAGGGATATTGTTGATCGTGTTAACGCCTTGAGCGATATTGCTAGGACATATCCGCACGCCGATGATCTAGAGAGGATGGAGGAAAGAGTCACAAGTATAAATACTTATACGTACGAGGCTGAAGCAAGGTTCGTTGAGATGGCGAGATTGATAGCAGCCTTAACTGCCAGGGTTGCTGCGTTAGAGGCGGAACGTAATAGGCAGAGGAATGATGGACCTGCCTTCCGAACCCGACAGAAGAGGAAGTGAAGGGTCGTTGACCATGAGCTTCTTTTCCTTTTTCATCCGCCATGCCTTCTTTAATTGATTATATAAGACTTACCGGGTGTTATAAACCGGGCTATTAGCACATTATGTTTATTGTTTGGTTTACTACTTTGGAATTTGGTTTATCACTCTTGGATTATACTTATATTAATGGTGGATTATGCTATTGGTAACTATTATCTTTTATTGCATGTGGTAATATTCTGTATTTAGTAACTTGTATGATCATAATACTTGTGTTATGTTATACTACTACTATTGCCATTAATGTTACTACTTAGTGTTACTATCACCACTATCACTACATAACACTAGTACCACTACTACTACCACTAGTGTTACTACTAACACTACTATCACTACATACACTACTTCTCACTACTAGTGAATCTTTTCGTACTATTATTTACTAGTCTTCAACACTCGTTGGTAGTATATTTTCATATATAGCATTGTTTTGACACTGACCTGGTGTGTTTTTCTGTGTTGAAGATGCCTCCGAAGGAATCAACCGCCGCCCAAATCAGGAGAATGGTCGCTGATGTGTGCAGCGGGGTGTACGAAATAGTATTAATTTAAATACGAAATACGACGAAATATTACACAAGTTTTAATTATTTATTTACAAAATGGATATACCTAAACCTTGTTACAACACTATAGGCAGTGTACCTAATCGTAGAGTAGTATAGTTTTTAGGAAGTCCGGTTCGTTCCACAGGGAGCGGGCTTATTGCACACTATATTTTTAAACAACTATATTTGTACAAAATATATATAATTATATATAATAATATATAAAAGGGGGTTTACCGTTTAATGACCGGTTTGTCGATTTATATTTTAAGCGAAGCGTATAGTAAATGACAATATTTAAATAACAATATAAAATAAATAACAATAATTAAAATGACAATAAATAAAAGTACGAGGAAATATGAAATAAAATATATTATGCTTATTTAAACTTCCGTAACCATGATGGTTGACGTGTTGATTTTAATTTTATGCCCATGGGTTAATTGTCCTTTGTCGCGGATTATTTAATATGTCCATACGGATTTGTTCATAATAGTCCATCAGTCATAAATATAAAGAGCAAAAGCCTTCATCAAATTATTCTTATTCCCGAAGTTAAATATTCCAACTAATTGGGGATTCGAATTGTAACAAGGTTTTAATACTTTGTTTAATGAATACACCAGGTTATCGACTGCGTGTAAACCAAGGTTTTACTACTTTGTTAACAATTACACCAATTACCCTTGAATGTAATTCACCCTTGTTTCAACAAGTCTATTAACTATTAATCCAGTTCCGTGTCCGGTAAAATGAATAATTATTGGTATTTATAGATATCCCGCCCACCGTACCCAGTCAAGCGTATGTGGTTATATATAAATACGTCAAATTATAAGTTTGTATATTAAATTAACAAGGTATTGTTTAGTTAATATAAAACCCATTAATAGCCCATAGTCTAATTTCCACAAGTGTCGTTCTTTTATCCAAACCCCAATTATGGTACAAAACCCAATTACCCCGTCTTTAATTTTTAGCCCAACATCATGATTACTTCAACTCAAATAAGCATAATAATAACTTAGCTACGAGACATCAATTTAAAAAGGAGAACATAGCTTACATTGATTATTTATCGCGTAGTGTTACACGGACAGAGCTCCGACTTTAAAACCCGTAAAATAACCTTTACATAACCCGAACTAATCTAATATAAAACTACCCTATACTATATATATTATATATATTTATTTATTTATTTATTAAGAGTATTGTTATTATTATTTATATTTTTAAACTCGGTAGAATGCATGGCCTTTTATAGGGATTTCTGATTTTTCAAACTCCGCGAGTCGTGGAGTTTTTGGCCTTCAAACTCCGCGAGTCGTGGAGTTTGATTTTCCAGCTCACATCAATTTGGATCTTAGCTTTGCCGACATAATATATAAATAAATATAATATATAAATAATTTTAAGAATTATTTAAATATTATATTATATTTATGTGCATAGTTGACTTGTAATTTTTAGTCCGTTGCGTCGAGCGTTGAGAGTTGACTCATGTCCCGGTTCCGGATTTTCGAACGTCCTTGCGTATTATTTTATATCGTGTACTTTGCGTTCCGCAACTTGTACTCTTGTCATTTTTAGACGTTTCTCATCCATAAATTGAACCACTTGGATTGTATCTTGTACATTTGAGCTTTTTGGTCATTTGCGTCTTCAAAGCATCGTTTTCGCCTTTTGTCTTCGCACTTATTTAATATAAATGATTATAACTTAAAATAGGACAATTACAACTAAATAATTTACATATTGGGAGGATATTGCTACTAAATATATGTTCATTTGGAGCATTATCAAATATCCCCACACTTGAACTTTGCTTGTCCTCAAGCAATACATAACTTGAAATAATATAATACATCACACGAATCACTTCTTTATTCTTCGCACTTTATACATCAGTGATTTTGAGATGGCGGTATAAACAATGATAGTAATGATAGAACCATGGTTAAAGGTGGGTGTGTCATCCACAGTTGCCTCGGGTTTAGGTCAACGACACTTACAATCAAATAGTCAATTTACTTTCGGTTTCCAAAGCAAAGTGCACATTTGAAAGGCGGTTTACAGTCCCACATTACTATGAAAATGTAGATCCTTAAGGAAATTGGATCTTTATGAAAACATTTGATCTTTTGAAAATTCAATCTAGCTTTTACCCTAGACAAGTTTTTCGGAATAACCCTTCACCGGTGTTTGCAAAATATTTTTGTGGGTTGTGTGGGTTTCAGATTTGAAAATTTTAGCTCAACACTTGTGGTTTTGTGTTACCCACTTGCTAACCTTGTATTAGGAAAGCAACACGTCCAGTTCACTTGTCCCGTATATTACCTTTCGGCAAACTACCGTCCGGTTGTAAAGGAAAGCGATGAACAAGCAACTGTTAAGGCAATGTCTAATGACATGCATTTGATTATGGTCCAAAAACATGTTGGATGCAATTACTATCCTTTGTAGGAGCAATAGTAAAGATCATCCTATGATTTTTCGGTCTGGCACAAGGTCCTGTCTTCGACCATGCTATGCAACCACCGTTCTTACGGTTGACACCCGATTTGGTTCAGGTGACCTAATGAATTCCAGGTGAATTCCTAGGATTTTACGTTCAATGGTAATGAACGCATTGAAAATAGGTTTTCAGAAAACAAATCGGTTTTAATTTTGATCAAAATATTTTCTCGTTCAAGCTCGAGTTTAGATATCATTGAATTCCATGAGTTTGTAATTCTCAATCTTTAAGGTCAATCTCAAGGATTGAGTAATATCAGGTTTAAAAGGTGATTTTTAATCTTTAAGGAGATTATCCTTTCTGGGGATCTGATTCATTAGTCTTATCAAGCTAATTTTCACGGTGCCCCCCCATTGTACGAGATAAATCCTTCTCATGGTTAGGATAAATCTGACCACTTGGCGACCCTGTTTGATGCTGAGGTCCGTGGATTTCCTGCTGATTTTAGTGATGACTTTTCTAGATTTTTCGTCAACCTACAGCTGGTCTGGACGACAACTTCATGACCTAAATCAAGAAGCGCGTGTCTTTTTCGGAAGACTTTACTTCATTTTAATGATGGAATTGATTCATCGTGTAGATCCATCTTTTCTTTCAAATGTATTACAGTAAATCGGGTAAAACTGTCAATTTAGTCCAAAACAAAAGCACCTGCAATAACTTTACAGAAACATGTGATAGATAGTTTTTAATTGAATAACTTGTTACATTCTCCCCACACTTGGCTTTTTTCATGCGTCTTTTTATATCTTAATAAATAAATTCAAGCGTTTTAGTTGTTTCTCAATTTATGTCCTTTTCGAGGTAACGATAATTTCGGTATTAACACCTAATTTTCATCGTTCATAAATATGTATAAACATGATTTTGAATTCATTTAGTTTAAAATTTTTCAAATTTTCACAAAATTTGGCAAATAAAACCAAGTGTAAATCCGAGAGAATTTATAATCCTTCCCCACACTTAAGATCATGCAATGCCCTCATTTTCATGAAATCAGACTCTAATTATAAATTCATGAGGGTGATTAGTGTAGAAAAGTGATTGAAAATACCCAGTTTGTAATTACAAAGCTTGTCGAATGATAGATGGTTCGCCTCATCGTTCATTCCTTCTTGTTTTATCACACATGTTTTTCTTCAAAAACGGTTGCTTTTCTGAACTGTTATCTAAGTTTTGAAAATACGTCTTTTACCCTAACTCATCATGCATTTTTATTAACGAGTTATGCACTAACCCGAATCCCTAATTTAACGTTAAGTGGGGTTAGACTTCCCCACACTTAGCTGACGACATGTGAAGTCGGTAGAATAAGTTCCACGAATTAAAATAGTGAGCCAGTTATTTACATCTCGGGTGGTGTATAATATATCAATGGGTTTAAAGTTTAGACTCACCCGATCGTCACTACTTAATTCTTTTTTAAGTGTAGCTTTTAGTAAATGGATATGTCTCTTTTCTGGTTCTTGGTCAAATGGATCGATACACACCGACATACATTTTATAGGGTGGACAATTCCTAACATTTCCTTCCGATCATTCTCGGGATAAAAGTTTTCACCTCTATTACCCAATTAGGTAAAATCCGAGGTGTCAATATCTATTACAGCTCGTAGTTTATCTTCGGTAGATGACTCGTCTATTGAGAATATTGGGTTGGAAGGTTGTGGCTGGATTGAAGCAAATTCTTCTTCATTAATGGTACTTATCGGTCCCACCATTTTGGTCTCGGGGGTAAACTTTTCAATGTTATCGTTTTTCCAAGAGTACCAATTTGTCATCCTTACTTCTTCTTCATCCATAGATGGATCGATGATTTTGTCGGTTGAGGCTAATGTGTCGATATGTTGTGAAATTGCTAAAGCTGAATAAAAAGTATCATCGGGATAATTGGTGATTTCGGAGCTCTCGAATTCATCAAAATTCGATGATATGATATTTTCTTGCACACGACTCCTCAGATCAACAGGTGTGTAGTCTGATAGAGTTTCAGCTTATCGGTTTACAAACTCTCTCATTTGTTTATTTTGAGCATTGAGTTCTTCGAGTTTGATTTTCATATTGTCTAATAAATTTTCAGACACGTAATTTTCCTCGTCTACTGGTTGTTGAGTTTGGAAATATTCTTGGGAATAATCCCAATTTGAATTGTATTCTTCATAATCAATCCATTCAGGTTCCGTGGGTGCGTAATTTTCCATAGGAACATAATAATAACATTCCCATGTTGAGTGATAATCTCCACAGATTTCACAACCAGTTATTGTTTCGTCATTCGTGATCCAAGATTGACCGAACGAATTGTCATCAACACCCGTTTGAGAGTATTGATTTAATTGATTTTGGATATCAAAAAGAGTTTCCATAGCCTTGTTTTCAAAATAGGACAATTACAACAAAAGACAGGGCAGCGTACCTAATCGTAGAGTAGTATAGTTTTTAGGAAGTCCGGTTCGTTCCACAGGGAGCGGGCTTATTGCACACTATATTTTTAAACAACTATATTTGTACAAAATATATATAATTATATATAATAATATATAAAAGGGGGTTTACCGTTTAATGACCGGTTTGTCGATTTATATTTTAAGCGAAGCGTATAGTAAATGACGATATTTAAATAACAATATAAAATAAATAATAATAATTAAAATGACAATAAATAAAAGTACGAGGAAATATGAAATAAAATATATTATGCTTATTTAAACTTCCGTAACCATGATGGTTGACGTGTTGATATTAGTTTTATGCCCATGGGTTAATTGTCCTTTGTCCTGGATTATTTAATATGTCCATACGAATTTGTCCATAATAGTCCATCAGTCATAAATATAAAGAGCGAAAGCCTTCGTCAAATTATTCTTATTCCCGAAGTCAAATATTCCAACTAATTGGGGATTCGAATTGTAACAAGGTTTTAATACTTTGTTTAATGAATACACCAGGTTATCGACTGCGTGTAAACCAAGGTTTTACTACTTTGTTAACAATTACACCAATTACCCTTGAATGTAATTCACCCTTGTTTCAACAAGTCTATTAACTATTAATCCAGTTCCGTGTCCGGTAAAATGAATAATTATTGGTATTTATAGATATCCCGCCCACCGTACCCAGTCAAGCGTATGTGGTTATATATAAATACGTCAAATTATAAGTTTGTATATTAAATTAACAAGGTATTGTTTAGTTAATATAAAACCCATTAATAGCCCATAGTCTAATTTCCACAAGTGTCGTTCTTTTATCCAAACCCCAATTATGGTACAAAGCCCAATTACCCAATTTTAATATTTTTAGCCCAACATCATGATTACTTCGGTATTAAATAAGCATAATAATAACTTAGCTACGAGACATCAATTTAAAAAGGAGAACATAGCTTACATTGATTATTTATCGCGTAGTGTTACACGGACAGAGCTCCGACTTTAAAACCCGTAAAATAACCTTTACATAACCCGAACTAATCTAATATAAAACTACCCTATACTATATATATATATATATATATATATATATATATATATATATATATATATATATATATATATATATATATATATATATATATATATATATATATATATATATTTATTATAGAGTATTATTATTATTATTTATATTTTTAAACTCGGTAGAATGCATGGCCTTTTATAGGGATTTCTGATTTTTCAAACTCCGCGAGTCGTGGAGTTATTGGCCTTCAAACTCTGCGAGTCGTGGAGTTTGATTTTCCAGCTCACATCAATTTGGATCTTAGCTTTGCCAACATAATATATAAATAAATATAATATATAAATAATTTTAAGAATTATTTAAATATTATATTATATTTATGTGCATAGTTGACTTGTAATTTTTAGTCCGTTGCGTCGAGCGTTGAGAGTTGACTCATGTCCCGGTTCCGGATTTTCGAACGTCCTTGCGTATTATTTTATATTGTGTACTTTGCGTTCCGCAACTTGTACTCTTGTCATTTTTAGACGTTTCTCATCCATAAATTGAACCACTTGGATTGTATCTTGTACATTTGAGCTTTTTGGTCATTTGCGTCTTCAAAGCGTCGTTTTCGCCTTTTGTCTTCGCACTTATTTAATATAAATGATTATAACTTAAAATAGGACAATTACAACTAAATAATTTACCTATTGGGAGGATATTGCTACTAAATATATGTTCATTTGGAGCACTATCAAATATCCCCACACTTGAACTTTGCTTGTCCTCAAGCAATACATAACTTGAAATAATATAATACATCACACGAATCACTTCTTTATTCTTCGCACTTTATACATCAGTGATTTTGAGATGGCGGTATAAACAATGATAGTAATGATAGAACCATGGTTAAAGGTGGGTGTGTCATCCACAGTTGCCTCGGGTTTAGGTCAACGACACTTACAATCAAATAGTCGATTTACTTTCGGTTTCCAAAGCAAAGTGCACATTTGAAAGGCGGTTTACAGTCCCACATTACTATGAAAATGTAGATCCTTAAGGAAATTGGATCTTTATGAAAACATTTGATCTTTTGAAAATTCAATCTAGCTTTTACCCTAGACAAGTTTTTCGGAATAACCCTTCACCGGTGTTTGCAAAATATTTTTGTGGGTTGTGTGGGTTTCAGATTTGAAAATTTTAGCTCAACACTTGTGGTTTTGTGTTACCCACTTGCTAATCTTGTATTAGGAAAGCAACACATCCAGTTCACTTGTCCCGTATATTACCTTTCGATAAACTACCGTCCGATTGTAAAGGAAAGCGATGAACAAGTAACTGTTAAGGCAATGTCCCCTGACATGCTTTTAATTATGGTCTATAACGTGTCGGACGCAATTACTATCCTTGGTAGGAGCAATTGTAAAGCTCACCCTTATGATTTTTCGGTCTGGCACAAGGTCCTGTCTTCGACCATGCTATGCAACCACCGTTCTTACGGTTGACACCCGATTTGGTTCAGGTGACCTAATGAATTCCAGGTGAATTCCTAGGATTTTACGTTCAATGGTAACGAACGCATTGAAAATAGGTTTTCAGAAAACAAATCGGTTTTAATTTTGATCAAAATATTTTCTCGTTCAAGCTCGAATTTAGATATCATTGAATTCCATGAGTTTGTTATTCTCAATCTTTAAGGTCAATCTCAAGGATTGAGTAATATCAGGTTTAAAAGCTGATTTTTAATCTTTAAGGAGATTATCCTTTCTGGGGATCTGATTCATTAGTCTTATCAAGCTAATTTTCACGGTGCCCCCCCATTGTACGAGATAAATCCTTCTCATGGTTAGGATAAATCTGACCACTTGGCGACCCTGTTTAATGCTGAGGTCCGTGGATTTCCTGCTGATTTTAGTGATGACTTTTCTAGGTTTTTCGTCAACCTACAGCTGGTCTGGACGACAACTTCATGACCTAAATCAAGAAGCGCGTTTCTTTTTCGGAAGACTTTACTTCCTTTTAATGATGGAATTGATTCATCGTGTAGATCCATCTTTCTTACAGTAAATCAGGTAAAACTTTTTAGTTTAGTCCAAAGCAAAAGTATTTTCAGTTATTTGTACAAAAATATGTGATATATGTTTTGAATAACTTGGAGAATTTTCCCACACTTGGCTTTTATTTTCCTTTTTATTGTCCTCTATTCCATTTTAAATGAATTTTAACATTTTGGTTTGTTTCTCAATTTATGTCCTTTCCGAGGTTACAATAATTTCGTTGTTAAAACCTAGTTTTATCGTTCATAAATATGTATAAACATGATTTTGAGTTCATTTAATTGAAAATTTTGAAAATTTTTACTAGAATTGGGTAGTCAGTATATAAGACTATGGCTGTTCTTTATTATCAGAGAGCACTAGATTCTAATACAACTACTACGTTACTAGTATTTTTAATGGTAACCAAGTGTTTAAGATAAAAATTTTAGAATCCGAAAGAATTTAACCCCTTCCCACACTTAAGATCTTGCAATGCCCTCATTTGCAAGAAATCAGTAACAATTTAAATTATTGAGGGTGATTTGTGTGAAAATGAATAAATTTTACCAAAGTTTCCAAACATATTTGTGTTTGTTTGCTGAATGATAAATGGTGCACATCATTTGTTCATTCCGTCTTGTTGTTATTTCACATATATTTCGCATCTTGTCGTCAAAATTAGTTGCTTTTGCTGAACTTAATGCCAGTCTTTGAAAATGCGTTATTTTACCCTGTTGTGTACATAAGTTAAACTGCAAACATATATACATATTTTTGAAGTTTGGTATATTACCCCACATTCAAAAATTATTAAAATCTAAGAATAAAAGTTAGAAAATTATAACAACTATTACAATATTAAATAAGTATTAAACGTATCAACATTACAAATTACAAAATAAATAAAACTAAGTAGACTAGGGATGATACTGATACCAATAGGGGTTCCATGCATAACCATAGGTGCTATAAAATGCTTCGGCTGGGTTATACGTAGGATACGGTGGTTGAATCTCTATAGACCAGGGAGGGAATATGGGCTTTGGAGTAGGAATATAGTTTCTACCTATATGTTGGCAATAAGCTATGATTTGGTTTTGATGAACTTGCCAATCTTCAAATGCTCTTTGTCTAGCATTTTCGTACTCCTGTGCAGCTATAAACCTTTGCATTTCATTTCCCCCTCCTACATTACCTTGCTGTTGGTTTCTCTCAACCTGTGGATGTCTACCATGGTATTGTACTGCGGCGTTATTTTGCCTCTTCAAAACTTTCGAACCATGGTATACATTTAAACCTATTGTATCGCGGGGTTCTGGTTCTTCGACTAATAATCCCCCCGACTTATATCCACACCGAGATATTCAACAATCAAAGTAATAAATATACCACCTCCTATTATGCTATGTGGTCTCATCCCCCTAACCATAGCTGATAAATAATAACCCACACAATAAGGTATACTTACAGCGCTTTGTGGGTCTCGAATACACATATGGTAAAACAAATCCTGTTCAGTTACCTTTTCCTTGTTCTTACCTCTTTGTGTAATCGAATTAGCTAAAAACCTATGAATTACTCTTAATTCAGCTCTATCTATATCCAAATAAGAGTAATTTCCCCCTTTGAATCGGTGATGGCTTGTCATTTGACTCCATACACCATGTGTATCAAAATTTTCATCTATCTTTCTACCATTTAGTATCAACCCTCTACAATCGGCAGATGCTAACTCCTCAGGCGTATATATACGTAAAGCCTGAGCCATGTCTAGTAAAGACATGTGGCGCATCGAACCTCCTAACAAAAATCTAATAAAAGATCGATCGGTTAAACTAGCTACCCGATCGTTTAATTCTATACTACACAACAATTCTTCACACCATACTTTATATACAGGTCTACGCATGGTGAATAAACGTACCCAGTTGTTAAAAGTAGAATTACCATACCTCTGTGCAAGTAATTCCCTAATTGGCCCGGCCAATTCTACAGCTTCTAATGGTCCCCATTCTATGATCCTAGGTACCTCAACAACTTTAGAATGAAGAGTATGCAAACCCCTTTGGTATTTTGGATAATCTATCCAAAGTCTGTCAAATCTCAGGTTCGGGTGCAAATCTTCCAAGTGCATATCATAAAATGTGATGACTGGATGAGGTATATCTTGTTTGTAGTAGTTATCCACCTCCTGTTGTTCCGCATTCTCAGCAGGAGCATTGCGAGCTTGGGATGAAGATTCACCCCTTTCAGTCTGCAAAACACATCAAACACAATTTTTGTGCATCCAAATATGCATTAGTGTCAGCAAAATCATCAATCAAAATAATTACAATGACATGATCAATTTATATCAAACTTAAGCTCATTTTCATATTTTCATCAAATCTACACTTTTTCAAATAAGCATATACGAAAATGTTCGCCAAGTTCATAAGCATTCAACTCAAATAACATGTCAAAATAATCATTACTAGCAATTAAACAAGTTTCAAATGGCATTATCTTTCAAAAATCAAGTTCATGAATTTTAGACTTGAAAAAGTCCACTTTTATTCTCAAAATCATGTTTAGGCTCAAAGTTTGGATCATTTAACTACCTAAACATGTTACACTACTTAATTTAGCAACAATTCATGACAAAAATCGGCCATAACCTGTTTATATCAAAAAGCCCCAAATTTGCTCAAGAACACAAACCCTAGATTACTCAAAATTTGAAGTTTAAGTCTTCTAATCATGTTAAATAGCATCAATCTAGGTTATACAAGCATAATACATAAACAATTTAAGGATAATTACACTAAAAAGCATCAAAATCAAATTGGGTATAAAATTGCTCAAGAACACTAATTTTCGAATTAAATGGTGTTTAGGTGTAGAAATTTACCGTTTTTCTTGAGTAATTCCTTGATAGCATCCTTCTCAACATGATTTTAGTAAAAGATTTGATGATTAACGGTTAAAAATTGTGATTTTGGGGGTGTTTTTTCGGGGTTTTTGCGCAGTATTTTGCAGTATTTGGTGTGTTTGTGGTGTGCAACTGATCAGTTTTGCGTTTTAATTTTTTTTTTCTGATTTTTGGTCCCTCCGCGAGTCGCGAGGTTTTTACCCTTCAAACTCTGCGAGTCGCGGAGTTTGTTAATTTTTTTTATTTTTTATTTTTATTTTTTTTATATATCTTATACTAATTAAAACAATTAAGTAATTAATTTTAAAATTTTGTTTCCCTTGTTATTTAGGACGAGGTCGTTTCGGATCGATGTCCTAGTCCGTCCTTCGACAAAATTTTAAAATTTGTGTTTTTGTAGCGATTGTTTTAAAAGCTAAGATTTTTGGTTTTTTAATGTTTTTGGCATATCTTAATTCAATAAGATTAAAAATAATGATAATAAAAGTTCTCGTCCCTCCCTTGGGTAAAGCAATTTCGGTTCAAAGACCTAGTCTTTAACTTATGACGAATTTTAAAAATCATATTTTTAACTTAATGAGATAAAGTAAATTTTTGTTTTTAAATTCACACAATTTAAATATAAAATTCAAAATTAATATTAAAAATTCACACCAAACTTTAAAATTTGAAATGCATAAAATTAAAATTTATATTTTAAAAATTAAAAATTCACACCAAACTTAATTTAAAAATTCATATTATAAATTCACACCAAACTTATATTAATTTTTCAAATATTTACAATTTTAAATATATTGTTTTTACAAAGTTTACAATATTAATTTAAGATTTATATATTAATTTTAAAAACATGGTAAAAATAAAATTAAAAATCTTTTTGGCTTTTTATCCCACTTTAATCAATCAAATATTATCAAAAAATATGCGTCCCTCTTTTCGGTAAAGTAATTTCGGTTCCAAGACCTAATTTAACTCATGACGAATTTTTGAAATATTTTGGGTTGATTGATTAAAGATATTTATACCTTAAGAATAAACGTTAAATTTCGCAGTGATGTAATAAATTTTTGAATGATATCAATAATTTCGGTCTCCAAACCTAATTTTATTCAATACCAATTTAATACTTTATAGCGAACAAATTAGCGTTTATTATCAAAAGGTTAAAAATAAAAAAAATAAAATAAAAACTGTACAAACATACATGTGAAATAGATTTCTTAGTTATATGATCTATCCCATTCATAAGATAGTCGGTTTAATTTGTTTTCCATAGCTACATAGGCGTAGCCTCGAGCATTCAGTGTCTTTTCTTCTAAACATATGAACTGTCCGTCTCTGCATAAAGTAACAAATTCGGTGTTTGAATAGGTTTGATTATTTGAACATTTACCTCCATGTGACCATTTTCCGCATTTGTGACATCTTTCTAGGTGTCGTGCTCTTCTTTTCGCTGCGGATTTTGATTTTCCTTTACCAAATTGTAACTTATTATCTTCGCATCTGGATTCTTTTCTAACTCCGTCCAATCTTTCTCTGATTACTGATACTATTTCACTCGGAAGTGTGTCATTATTACGTTTAGTGATCAAAGCGTGTAGCATTAGACCATGGTTTAGTTCACAGGCAGTCTTCATTTCCTAAAAAAAATAAAAATTCAGAATGGGGGGAGAAGACTAGTTCTTTAGGGTCTGCTAGGGAAAGACCATTCGGGTTCCATTTTCGAGAACTACACGAAAACAGACAATCTAACTCTAACAGAAATACATATTATCCTTTAAAGACTTGATTCTCCCCACACTTAGTTAGCTGTGGTGTCGAAATTGTGATTAACTTCGTTGTCGACTTCCATCGGACCATGTATGTAATGTTTAACTCTGTGACCATTAACTTTAAATTCAATCCCATTTGAATTTATTAATTCTATTGTTCCATATGGGAAAACTCTTTTGACTATGAATGGTCCAGACCATCTTGATTTCAATTTTCCAGGAAATAGCTTGAATCGTGAATTGAAAAGAAGAACTTTGTCTCCTTCTTTAAATTCTTTTGAACTTCTGATTCTTTTATCATGCCATTTCTTCGTTCTTTCTTTATAGATTAACGAATTTTCATATGCTTCATGTCTTAATTCTTCTAATTCGTTTAGTTGACTTAATCGTAGACGTCCGGCTTCATGTAAATCAAGATTACATGTCTTCAAAGCCCAAAATGTTTTGTGTTCAATTTCTACTGGAAGATGACATGTTTTTCCATAAACAAGTCTAAAAGGTGTGGTTCCAATTGGAGTTTTGTAGGCTGTTCTAAAAGCCCAGAGTGCATCCTCCAATTTAATGGACCATTCCTTCGGATTTGATCCTACGATTTTCTCTAGAATACGTTTTAAAGCTCGGTTGGTATTTTCAACTTGTCCACTTGTTTGTGGATGATATGCGGTAGAGATTTTATGAGTTACTCCATATCTTTTAAGAACTTTCTCAAGTTGATTATTACAGAAATGAGTACCCCGATCACTTATTAAAGCTTTCGGTGTTCCAAACCTTGCAAAAAGACGTTTTAAAAAGTTGACTACAACTCGTGCATCGTTAGTTGGGAGAGCTTGTGCTTCCGCCCATTTAGATACATAATCAATGGCTACGAGTATATATAGATTATTATGAGATTTTAGAAATGGACCCATAAAGTCAATACCCCAAATGTCAAATACTTCACATACTTGTATGACATTTTGTGGCATTTCATCACGTTGACTTATTTTTCCGGCCTTTTGACAAGCATCACAGGATTTGCAAAGAAGGTGTGCGTCTTTATAAATTGTAGGCCAATAGAATCCAGCATCATAAACTTTTCTTGCTGTTAGTTGAGGCCCATAATGCCCTCCTATTGGTCCTGTGTGACAATGGTTTAGAATTTTACTAGCTTCATCTCCAAATACACATCGGCGTATTATTCCATCGGGGCAACTTTTAAACAGATGTGGATCTTCCCAAAAATAGTGTTTTATATCACTGAAGAATTTCTTTCGTTTTTGGTACGATAATCCTTTTTCAAGGAATCCACATACTAAATAGTTTGCATAGTCTGCAAACCATGGGATTTCTTTATAATCTATCTTCAATAGATATTCATCAGGAAAGTTGTCTTGTATGGCCGATTCATTTAGAACTTCTAACTCAGGATTTTCAAGACGAGAAAGATGATCAGCGGCGAGATTTTCTGCTCCTCTTTTATCTCGGATTTCAATATCAAACTCTTGTAAGAGTAAGATCCAACGGATTAATCTTGGTTTAGCATCTTGTTTCGAAAATAGGTATCTAAGAGCAGAATGGTCGGTATAGACCACCGTTTTTGCTAGAACGAGATATGATCGAAATTTGTCAAAAGCAAAGACAATAGCAAAGAGTTCTTTTTCAGTAGTTGTATAGTTCGTTTGTGCTCCTTGTAATGTCTTACTAGCATAATATATAGGTTGAAATCGTTTTTCAATCCTTTGTCCTAAAACGGCTCCCATTGCAAAATCACTTGCATCGCACATTAGTTCAAATGGTAGATTCCAATTTGGTGTTATCATGATCGGTGCATTAGTGAGTTTTTCTTTAAGAATATTAAAAGATTTGATACACTCATAGGAAAAGATGATTGGAGCATCCTTTTCTAGGAGTTTATTCATAGGAGTGGCAATTTTAGAAAAATCTTTTATGAAACGTCGGTAAAAACCGGCATGCCCTAGAAAACTCCTAACTCCTCTAACATTGGTGGGATGTGGAAGTTTAGCAATTACATCTACTTTAGCTCTATCCACTTCAATTCCTTCTTTTGAAATTTTATGACCAAGAACGATGCCTTCTTTAACCATAAAATGGCATTTCTCCCAATTAAGAACTAGATTTGATTGTTCGCATCTAATAAGCATTCGTTCAAGATTAGCTAGACATGATTCAAATGTATCACCGAAGACTGAAAAGTCATCCATGAAAACTTCCATGCATTCTTCTATCATGTCGTGAAAAATCGCCATCATACACCTTTGAAAGGTTGCAGGGGCGTTGCAAAGTCCAAATGGCATGCGTTTGTAAGCAAAAGTACCATAAGGGCACGTGAATGTGGTTTTCTCTTGATCTTCGGGTGCTATTGGAATTTGAAAATATCCGGAAAATCTATCTAGAAAACAATAGTAACTATTTCCGGCTAATCTTTCCAACATTTGATCTATGAAAGGTAAGGGAAAGTGATCTTTTCTGGTGGTGTCATTTAATTTTCTATAATCAATACATACACGCCATCCTGTTACAGTCCTAGTAGGAATAAGCTCATTTTTCTCATTTGTAATGACAGTCATGCCACCCTTCTTAGGCACGCATTGAACTGGGCTTACCCATGGACTATCAGAGATTGGATAAATTAGACCTGCATCTAGCAGTTTAATAATCTCTTTCTTAACTACATCTTACATATTAGGATTTAGTCTTCGTTGGCGTTGCACATACGTTTTATGACCTTCTTCCATAAGGATTTTATGTGTAAAATACGAAGGACTTATTCCTTTAATATCATGAATCTTCCATGCAATGGCTGGTTTATGAGCTTTCAACACAGAAATGAGTTGTGATTTCTCATTTTCAGTAAGAGAAGACGATATTATTACAGGTAATTCAGATTCACCATGTAAATAAGCGTATTCCAAATGGTTTGAAAGTGGCTTTAACTCTAATTTCGGAGGTTCTTCTATCGATGATTTGTATCGATATCTGTCTTCTTCTTTTAGCATTTGAATTTCTTCTGTTGTTGGTTCATCTCCATTAGCTATAAGTGTAGCTAACATTTCAGCTTCATCAATTGGTTCATTACCTTCTCCTAAAGAACATTCTCCTGTTCCTTGTAATTCTGGAAATTCTTCTAATAATTCTGCATGTGCATCTATAGTTTGAATATAATAACATGTATCATCTGCAGATTGTGGTTGTTGCATTGCTCTATCAACTGAAAAGGTAACACTCTCGTCCTCTATACTTAGGGTCAATTTCTTACCGAACACGTCTATCATTGCTTTAGCCGTGTTTAAGAACGGTCTTCCTAATATGAGAGGAACTTGAGAATCTTCTTCCATGTCTAGAACAACAAAATCTACTGGAAATACTAAAGTACCAACTTTAACTAGCATGTTCTCCATTATCCCTCTAGGATATTTTATTGATCTATCGGCTAGTTGTATGCTTATTCTGGTTGGTTTCAATTCTTCAAGGTCTAGTTTAGTGTATAGTGAATACGGCATTAGATTTATACTAGCACCTAAGTCTGCCAAATGCTTCTATTGAACTAAGACTACCCAGAAAACATGGAATTGTGAAACTTTCTGGATCAGATAATTTTTCTGGTATCTTATTCAACAGCACTGCTGAACAATTAGCATTCATGGTAACAGCCGAGAGTTCTTCCATTTTCTTTCTATTTGAGATTAGATCTTTCAAGAATTTAGCATATCTAAGCATTCCTGAAATCACATCAATGAAAGGAAGATTTACATTTATCTGTTTAAACATATCCAAGAATTTAGATTGCTCAGCTTCAAGTTTCTCTTTCTTCATTTTACTCGGGTAAGGAAGTGGTGGTTGGTATGGTTTAACATAAGGTTTAGCCTTAACTGTGTTATCTTCATTAACCTTTTCAACTACCGGTTCTTTTTCCTTATCTTGATTAGGTTGTGGTTCTTATGGAGTAGGAATAGCTTCATCAGAAGTTACAGGTATTTCAGGTGGTTTAAGTGTTGTACCACTTCTTGTGGTAATAGCTTTAGCTGTTTCATTCCGGGGGTTAGCATTTGTATCACTAGGTAGACTTCCCGGTTTTCTTTCACCTATTAACCTTGCTAGGTTACTTACTTTTTGTTCTAGATTTTGAATAGAAGCTTGTTGATTTCTAAATGCTTGATCATTTTGTTCATTAGTTTGTTTCTGAGATGTGAAAAACTGCGTTTGAGTTTCAACTAGCTTCGTCATCATATCTTCTAAATTCGGCTTTTTATCATCGGTTTGTTGTGGTGGTTTGTTTTGAAAATTAGGTCTTTGCTGGTTGTAAGTATTATTGGATACTTGTTGATTGCTAGAACCTTGTTGGTTGTTGTATAGAATATTTCAGTTATAATTCTGGGTTTGATTGTAAATCGGTCTTGGCGGTTGATAATTATTCTGATAATTATTTCCAGGCCTTTGGTTTATGTATGAAATATTCTCTCTTTGTTCCATTGTTAATTCAATACTGAGACAATCTTTTGTCAAATGTGGTCCTCCACACTGCTCACAACTAATTCGTATTGAGTGAATATCCTTAGTCATCTTTTCCATTCGTCTCTCGACAGCATCTAATTTTGCGGAAATGGAATCTAAGTCATGGCCAGAATCGGCTCTTGCTGCTTTAGATGATCTAACGATATCTTTTTCTTGGTGCCACTCATGTGAGTGGGAAGCAGTGTTATCAATAATTTTGTAAGCATCAGTTTCGGTTTTCTTCATAATAGAACCACCAGCTGCTATATCTATGTCTTTCCTTGTAGTGATGTCGCATCCTTGGTAGAATATTTGTACTATTTGACAGGTGTCTAAACCATGTTGCAGACATCCTCTTAACAATTTTCCAAATCTAGTCCATGCCTCATATAGAGTTTCATTCGGCTTCTGTGTGAACGTAACAATTTCTCCTTGAAGTCTTATGGCTTTAGATGCAGTAAAGAATTGTTTAAGAAATTTTTCAACTAAAACGTCCGATGTATCAATCGCCCCTTAAGGTAACGATTCCAACCAATCTTTGGCTTCTCCCTTTAAAGTCCAGGGAAATAACATGAGATATATCTGTTCATCCTCCACTTCTCGGATTTTAAATAGTGTGCAGATCCTATTAAATGTACGTAGATGTTCATTTGGATCTTCCTTCGGCGCACCACTAAATTGGCATTGATTAGTCACCATGTGTAGAATTTGTCCTTTGATTTCATAATCTGGCGCATTAATGTCTGGATGAGTAATTGCGTGACCTTGGCCAGTGCGTTTAGCTCTCATTCGGTCTTCCATACTTAAAGGTTCCAGATTCTCCATAATTGAATTTGTTGAATCGAAATCAGTAGAGGATTCTGATTTTATGGTTCGTTCCTCAACAATCTCTATTTGAATGATTGGTGGTTCCGGAGGAAAATTTAATGGTTCAGGATCTACGAATCATTCCTGAATATTCTCCGGATTCTCAATTGTGAGGTCGGGTTCAAAAAATGGATTATCGGAAATTTGAACTGAAGTACTTGGTCGACTGGATGACGATTCTAAAGAAAAATCAACGGTGGTAATATTTGCTAAATGTCTTGATCTAGTTATAGGTGGTGAACGTACAAAAGGTGGTGAACGTCTTGCTCGGTGCATTCACTGAATATCCTATTAGTTTTTAAAAGGAAAGAAAAATTATAATAAGTTATCCAATCAATAGACTTTTCTGATTTTGCCCACGTTTCGAATAGCCAAAAGATGCAGCAGAGGGGCAGGATTCGTTTGGTCTCAATATAATTGAGGACTGTTTGGCTCCAATAACCCGGTCCACGTACAAATCCAACTATTACTACGAACCAGAAAATTTTGATGTCTATCAATTTAACCACTTAAAATAAATTTTCGTAATTTTAAGAAATTTAGATAAGAAGTAGAATAAAAATCTATGTCCTAAAACTAGAATAGCGAGAAATAAGAAAGAAAAAAAGCGTGTCGAAAAAGGTCGAAAAAGAAAAATGGTTGAAAAATAAAAGGTGACGGAAAAATAAAAGAAATTTATAACACTTAAAAAATACTTGACTAACCTAACCTTATTACTACAACTAACTTAAAATTATAATCGCAAATTGAGATTACTAATTGGAATGATAATTGATACACAGGTAAAAGTCGTCTAAAAATATTAAAGCTTACAGGAAAAACTATATCCCAAATGAAAATAACTTAAAAAGAAACTAAAACTTAAAAAGGCGTCGCAAAATTCTAAAGTACCTAAATCTTAGTCTAAAGAAAAAGCACTTAAGGAATTCTACGGCAAAGCCTAAAAATCTATAAATAAAAATAACTATGGCAAAATACTAAATTTAAAACTAGCTACGAATAATAAAAATACAAATATTATGCTAAAAAAAATAAAAATAAACAAAAAAATAAAAATAAACTTAAAGTTGTAAAAAGTACAATTTTTATAAAAATATTATTTTTATCTTTATTATTTTATAAAAGTATTAATTTTTATTTATAATAAAACTAATTAAAATACAAAATACAAATTAATTTAAAAACTAAAACTAAATATTAATAATAATAAATTAAATAGGGTTTATAAATAATAATAATTAATAATATTCCATAATTAATGCGAAATAGGGTTTCTGGGTGCGCCTGTCAGGGTGGCTCCGCGAGTCGTGGAGTTTTAAGCCTGCAAACTCCGCGAGTCGTGGAGTTTGAAAAACGTGTTTTTTTTAATTTTATATTGTTTTTCTAAAAATATATATAAATATATTTATACAAAAATAAATTAAAAATATAGCGTTTCGCCGAGTCCCCGACAGCGGCGCCAAAAACTTGATGTGTGCAGCGGGGTGTACGAAATAGTATTAATTTACATACGAAATACGACGAAATATTACACAAGTTTTAATTATTTATTTACAAAATGGATATACCTAAACCTTGCTACAACACTATAGGTAGTGTACCTAATCGTAGAGTAGTATAGTTTTTAGGAAGTCCGGTTCGTTCCACAGGGAGCGGGCTTATTGCACACTATATTTTTAAACAACTAAATTTGTACAAAATATATATAATTATATATAATAATATATAAAAGGGGGTTTACCGTTTAATGACCGGTTTGTCGATTTATATTTTAAGCGAAGCGTATAGTAAATGACGATATTTAAATAACAATATAAAATAAATAACAATAATTAAAATGACAATAAATAAAAGTACGAGGAAATATGAAATAAAATATATTATGCTTATTTAAACTTCTGTAACCATGATGGTTGACGTGTTGATTTTAGTTTTATGCCCATGGGTTAATTGTCCTTTGTCTTGGATTATTTAATATGTCCATACGGATTTGTCCATAATAGTCCATCAGTCATAAATATAAAGAGCGAAAGCCTTCGTCAAATTATTCTTATTCCCGAAGTCAAATATTCCAACTAATTGGGGATTCGAATTGTAACAAGGTTTTAATACTTTGTTTAATGAATACACCAGGTTATCGACTGCGTGTAAATCAAGGTTTTACTACTTTGTTAACAATTACACCAATTACCCTTGAATGTAATTCACCCTTGTTTCAACAAGTCTATTAACTATTAATCCAGTTCCGTGTCCGGTAAAATGAATAATTATTGGTATTTATAGATATCCCGCCCACCGTACCCAGTCAAGCGTATGTGGTTATATATAAATACGTCAAATTATAAGTTTGTATATTAAATTAACAAGGTATTGTTTAGTTAATATAAAACCCATTAATAGCCCATAGTCTAATTTCCACAAGTGTCGCTCTTTTATCCAAACCCCAATTATGGTACAAAGCCCAATTACCCAATTTTAATATTTTTAGCCCAACATCATGATTACTTCGGTATTAAATAAGCATAATAATAACTTAGCTACGAGACATCAATTTAAAAAGGAGAACATAGCTTACATTGATTATTTATCGCGTAGTGTTACACGGACAGAGCTCCGACTTTAAAACCCGTAAAATAACCTTTACATAACCCGAACTAATCTAATATAAAACTACCCTATACTATATATATATATATATATTATATATATATTTATTTATTTATTTATTACAGAGTATTATTATTATTATTTATATTTTTAAACTCGGTAGAATGCATGGCCTTTTATAAGGATTTCTGATTTTTCAAACTCCGCGAGTCGTGAAGTTTTTGGCCTTCAAACTCCGCGAGTCGTGGAGTTTGATTTTCCAGCTCACATCAATTTGGATCTTAGCTTTGCCGACATAATATATAAATAAATATAATATATAAATAATTTTAAGAATTATTTAAATATTATATTATATTTATGTGCATAGTTGACTTGTAATTTTTAGTCCGTTGCGTCGAGCGTTGAGAGTTGACTCATGTCCCGGTTCCGGATTTTCGAACGTCCTTGCGTATTATTTTATATCGTGTACTTTGCGTTCTGCAACTTGTACTCTTGTCATTTTTAGACGTTTCTCATCAATAAATTGAACCATTTGGATTGTATCTTGTACATTTGAGCTTTTTGGTCATTTGCGTCTTCAAATCGTCGAATCTGTCTTTTGTCTTCGCACTTATTTAATATAAACGATTATAACTTAAAATAGGACAATTACACTGCCGGGGACTTCGCTTCAAAGCCGGAAGCGCAACGCTAATTAATTAATTATAAAAAAAAGAGATTTTTATTTTTAGTTTACTTTTATAAAAATACGTTTTTGTAAAAAAAAAAATATACATATAAATCTAGTTTTAAGATTTTTATTTATAAAATTATAAAGTAGTTCTATTTTTATTCTAATTTTTAAAAATATAAGTTTTTATTATATAAATATTTTAGATTTTAAAACAGAAAATATTAAACAGAAAATATAAATAAAATAATAAAAAAAAACACGTCGAATTTTAAACAACCTGTCATTTGAATTCTGGAACCCCACGACTCACGGAGTTTGCAGCATGGAATACCGCAACTCGCGGAGACACTCTGACACCGACAGAAATCCTAATCTGCATTTTATTACGGGTAATTATTAATTATTATTATTATTAACCCTAATTTATTATTATTATTATAATTAGTTTTACTTTTTATTTAATTTATATTTTAGTTAAATTAGTTTAATTAAATTGTAAAATTAATAGTTTTATAAAATAAATAATATAAAAATAATATTTTTATAAAAATTGTAATTTTTACAACTTTTTGTATATTTTTATATTTTATCCCTTTTTAATCGTTTTAGCGTAATATTTGTATTTTTAGCTCATATTTAGTTTTAAACTTAGTTTTTGCCATAGTTATTTTTATTTATAGATTTTTAGGCTTTGCCGTAGAATTCCTTAAGTGCTTTTTCTTTAGACTAAGATTTAGGTACTTTAGAATTTTGCGACGCCTTTTTAAGTTTTAGTTTCTTTTTAAGTTATTTCCATTTGGGATATAGTTTTTCCTGTAAGCTTTAATATTTTTAGACGACTTTTACCTATGTATCAATTATCATTCCAATTAGTAATCTCAATTTGAGATTATAATTTTAAGTTAGTTGTAGTAATAAGGTTAGGTTAGTCAAGTATTTTTTAAGTGTTATAAATTTCTTTTATTTTTCCGTCACCTTTTATTTTTCAACCATTTTTCTTTTTCGACCTTTTTCGACACGCTCTTTTTCTTTCTTATTTCTCGTTATTCTAGTTTTAGGACATAGATTTTTATTCTACTTCTTATCTAAATTTCTTAAAATTACGAAAATTTATTTTAAGTGGTTAAATTGATAGACATCAAAATTTTCTGGTTCGTAGTAATAGTTGGATTTGTACGTGGACCGGGTTATTGGAGCCAAACAGTCCTCAATTATATTGAGACCAAACGAATCCTGCCCCTCTGCTGCATCTTTTGGCTATTCGAAACGTGGGCAAAATCAGAAAAGTCTATTGATTGGATAACTTATTATAATTTTTCTTTCCTTTTAAAAACTAATAGGATATTCAGTGAATGCACCGAGCAAGACGTTCACCACCTTTTGTACGTTCACCACCTATAACTAGATCAAGACATTTAGCAAATATTACCACCGTTGATTTTTCTTTAGAATCGTCATCCAGTCGACCAAGTACTCCAGTTCAAATTTCCGATAATCCATTTTTTGAACCCGATCTCACAATTAAGAATCCGGAGAATATTCAGGAACGATTCGTAGATCCTGAACCATTAAATTTTCCTCCGGAACCACCAATCATTCAAACAGAGATTGTTGAGGAACGAACCATAAAATCAGAATCCTCTACTGATTCTGATTCAACAAATTCAATTATGGAGAATCTGGAACCTTTAAGTATGGAAGACCGAATGAAAGCTAAACGCACTGGCCAAGGTCACGCAATTACTCATCCAGACATTAATGCACCAGATTATGAAATCAAAGGACAAATTCTACACATGGTGACTAATCAATGCCAATTTAGTGGTGCGCCGAAGGAAGATCCAAATGAACATCTACGTACATTTAATAGGATCTGCACACTATTTAAAATCCGAGAAGTGGAGGATGAACAGATATTTCTCATGTTATTTCCCTGGACTTTAAAGGGAGAAGCCAAAGATTGGTTGGAATCATTACCTGAAGGGGCGATTGATACATGAGACGTTTTAGTTGAAAAATTTCTTAAACAATTCTTTCCTGCATCTAAAGCCGTAAGACTTCAAGGAGAAATTGTTACGTTCACACAGAAGCCGAATGAAACTCTATATGAGGCGTGGACTAGATTTGGAAAATTGTTAAGAGGATGTCCGCAACATGGTTTAGGCACCTGTCAAATAGTACAAATATTCTACCAAGGATGCGACATCACTACAAGGAAAGACATAGATATAGCAGCTGGTGGTTCTATTATGAAGAAAACCGAAACTGATGCTTACAAAATTATTGATAACACTGCTTCCCACTCACATGAGTGGTACCAAGAAAAAGATATCGTTAGATCATCTAAAGCAGCTAGAGCCGATTCTAGCCATGACTTAGATTCCATTTCCGCAAAAATAGATGTTGTCGAGAGACGAATGGAAAAGATGACTAAGGATATTCACTCAATACGAATTAGTTGTGAGCAGTGTGGAGGACCACATTTGACAAAAGATTGTCTCAGTATTGAATTAACAATGGAACAAAGAGAGAATATTTCATACATAAATCAAAGGCCTGGAAATAATTATCAGAATAATTATCAACCGCCAAGACCGATTTACAATCAAAACCAGAATTATAACCGAAATATTCCATACAACAACCAACAAGGTCCTAGCAATCAACAAGTATCCAATAATACTTACAACCAGCAAAGACCTAATTTTCAAAACAAACCACCACAACAAACCGATGATAAAAAGCCGAATTTAGAAGATATGATGACGAAGCTAGTTGAAACTCAAACGCAGTTTTTCACATCTCAGAAACAAACTAATGAACAAAATGCTCAAGCATTTAGAAATCAACAAGCTTCTATTCAAAATCTGGAACAAGAAGTAAGTAACCTAGCAAGGTTAATAGGTGAAAGAAAACTGGGAAGTCTACCTAGTGATACAAATGCTAACCACCGGAATGAAACAGCTAAGCTATTACCACAAGAAGTGGTACAACACTTAAACCACCTAAAATACCTGTAACTTCTGATGAAGCTATTCCTACTCCACAAGAACCACAACCTAATCAAGATAAGGAAAAAGAACCGGTAGTTGAAAAGGTTAATGAAGATAACACAGTTAAGGCTAAACCTTATGTTAAACCATACCAACCACCACTTCCTTACCCGAGTAAAATGAAGAAAGAGAAACTTGAAGCCGAGCAATCCAAATTCTTGGATATGTTTAAACAGATAAATGTAAATCTTCCTTTCATTGATGTGATTTCAGGAATGCCTAGATATGCTAAATTCTTGAAAGATCTAATCTCAAATAGAAAGAAAATGGAAGAACTCTCGGCTGTTACCATGAATGCTAATTGTTCAGCAGTGCTGTTGAATAAGATACCAGAAAAATTATCTGATCCAGGAAGTTTCACAATTCCATGTTTTCTGGGTAGTCTTAGTTCAATAGAAGCATTGGCAGACTTAGGTGCTAATATAAATCTAATGCCGTATTCACTATACACTAAACTAGACCTTGGAGAATTGAAACCAACCAGAATAAGCATACAACTAGCAGATAGATCAATAAAATATCCTAGAGGGATAATGGAGAACATGCTAGTTAAAGTTGGTACTTTAGTATTTCTAGTAGATTTTGTTGTTCTAGACATGGAAGAAGATTCTCAAGTTCCTCTCATATTAGGAAGATCGTTCTTAAACACGGCTAAAGCAATGATAGACGTGTTCGGTAAGAAATTGACCCTAAGTATAGAGGACGAGAGTGTTACCTTTTCAGTTGATAGAGCAATGCAACAACCACAATCTGCAGATGATACATGTTATTATATTCAAACTATAGATGCACATGCAGAATTATTAGAAGAATTTCCAGAATTACAAGGAACAGGAGAATGTTCTTTAGGAGAAGGTAATGAACCAATTGATGAAGCTAAAATGCTAGCTACACTTATAGCTAATGGATATGAACCAACAACAGAAGAAATTCAAATGCTAAAAGAAGAAGACAGATATCGATACAAATCATCGATAGAAGAACCTCCGAAATTAGAGTTAAAGCCACTTCCAAACCATTTGGAATACGCTTATTTACATGGTGAATCTGAATTGCCTGTAATAATATCGTCTTCTCTTACTGAAAATGAGAAATCACAACTCATTTCTGTGTTGAAAGCTCATAAACCAGCCATTGCATGGAAGATTCATGATATTAAAGGAATAAGTCCTTCGTATTGCACACATAAAATCCTTATGGAAGAAGGTCATAAAACGTATGTGCAACGCCAACGAAGACTAAATCCTAATATGCAAGATGTAGTTAAGAAAGAGATTATTAAACTGCTAGATGCAGGTCTAATTTATCCAATCTCTGATAGTCCATGGGTAAGCCCAGTTCAATGCGTGCCTAAGAAGGGTGGCATGACTGTCATTACAAATGAGAAAAATGAGCTTATTCCTACCAGGACTGTAACAGGATGGCGTGTATGTATTGATTATAGAAAATTAAATGACGCCACCAGAAAAGATCACTTTCCCTTACCTTTCATAGATCAAATGTTGGAAAGATTAGCCGGAAATAGTTACTATTGTTTTCTAGATGGATTTTCCGGATATTTTCAAATTCCAATAGCACCCGAAGATCAAGAGAAAACCACATTCACGTGCCCTTATGGTACTTTTGCTTACAAACGCATGCCATTTGGACTTTGCAACGCCCCTGCAACCTTTCAAAGATGTATGATGGCGATTTTTCACGACATGATAGAAGAATGCATGGAAGTTTTCATGGATGACTTTTCAGTCTTTGGTGATACATTTGAATCATGTCTAGTTAATCTGGAACGAATGCTTATTAGATGCGAACAATCAAATCTATTACTTAACTGGGAGAAATGCCATTTCATGGTTAAAGAGGGCATCGTTCTTGGTCATAAAATTTCAAAAGAAGGAATTGAAGTGGATAGAGCTAAAGTAGATGTAATTGCTAAACTTCCACATCCCACCAATGTTAGAGGAGTTAGGAGTTTTCTAGGGCATGCCGGTTTTTACCGACGTTTCATAAAAGATTTTTCTAAAATTGCCACTCCTATGAATAAACTCCTAGAAAAGGATGCTCCATTCATCTTTTCCGATGAGTGTATCAAATCTTTTAATATTCTTAAAGAAAAACTCACTAATGCGCCGATCATGATAACACCAAATTGGAATCTACCATTTGAACTAATGTGCGATGCAAGTGATTTTGCAATGGGAGCCGTTTTAGGACAAAGGATTGAAAAACGATTTCAACCTATATATTATGCTAGTAAGACGTTACAAGGAGCACAAACGAACTATACAACTACTGAAAAAGAACTCCTTGCTATTGTCTTTACTTTTGATAAATTTCGATCATATCTCGTTCTAGCAAAAACGGTGGTCTATACCGACCATTCTGCTCTTAGATACCTATTTTCGAAACAAGATGCTAAACCAAGATTAATCCGTTGGATCTTACTCTTACAAGAGTTTGATATTGAAATCCGAGATAAAAGAGGAGCAGAAAATCTCGCCGCTGATCATCTTTCTCGTCTTGAAAATCCTGAGTTAGAAGTTCTAAATGAATCGGCCATACAAGACAACTTTTCTGATGAATATCTATTGAAGATAGATTATAAAGAAATCCCATGGTTTGCAGACTATGCAAATTATTTAGTATGTGGATTCCTTGAAAAAGGATTATCGTACCAAAAACGAAAGAAATTCTTCAGTGATATAAAACACTATTTTTGGGAAGATCCACATCTGTTTAAAAGTTGTCCCGATGAAATAATACGCCGATGTGTATTTGGAGATGAAGCTAGTAAAATTTTAAACCATTGTCACACAGGACCAATAGGAGGGCATTATGGGCCTCAACTAACAGCAAGAAAAGTTTATGATGCTGGATTCTATTGGCCTACAATTTACAAAGACGCACACCTTCTTTGCAAATCCTGTTATGCTTGTCAAAAGGCCGGAAAAATAAGTCAACGTGATGAAATGCCTCAAAATGTCATACAAGTATGTGAAGTATTTGACATTTGGGGTATTGACTTTATGGGTCCATTTCCAAAATCTCATAATAATCTATATATACTCGTAGCCATTGATTATGTATCTAAATGGGCGGAAGCACAAGCTCTCCCAACTAACGATGCACGAGTTGTAGTCAACTTTTTAAAACGTCTTTTTGCAAGGTTTGGAACACCAAAAGCTTTAATAAGTGATCGGGGTACTCATTTCTGTAATAATCAACTTGAGAAAGTTCTTAAAAGATATGGAGTAACTCATAAAATCTCCACCACATATCATCCACAAACAAGTGGACAAGTTTAAAATTCCAACCGAGCTTTAAAACGTATTCTAGAGAAAACCGTAGGATCAAATCCGAAGGAATGGTCCATTAAATTGGAGGATGCACTCTGGGCTTTTAGAACAGCCTACAAAACTCCAATTGGAACCACACCTTTTAGACTTGTTTATGGAAAAGCATGTCATCTTCCAGTAGAAATTGAACACAAAGCATTTTGGGCTTTGAAGACATGTAATCTTGATTTACATGAAGCCAGACATCTACGATTAAGTCAACTAAACGAATTAGAAGAATTAAGACATGAAGCATACGAAAATTCGTTAATCTATAAAGAAAGAACGAAGAAATGGCATGATAAAAGAATCAGAAGTTTAAAAGAATTTAAAGAAGGAGACAAAGTTCTTCTTTTCAATTCACGATTCAAGCTATTTCCTGGAAAATTGAAATCAAGATGGTCTGGACCATTCATAGTCAAAAGAGTTTTCCCATATGGAACGATAGAATTAATAAATTCAAATGGGATTGAATTTAAAGTTAATGGTCACAGAGTTAAACATTACATACATGGTCCGATGGAAGTTGACAACGAAGTTAATCACAATTTCGACACCACAGCTAACTAAGTGTGGGGAGAATCAAGTCTTTAAAGGATAATATGTATTTCTGTTAGAGTTAGATTGTCTGTTTTCGTGTAGTTCTCGAAAATGGAACCCGAATGGTCTTTCCCTAGCAGACCCTAAAGAACTAGTCTTCTCCCCCCATTCTGAATTTTTATTTTTTTTAGGAAATGAAGACTGCCTGTGAACTAAACCATGGTCTAATGCTACACGCTTTGATCACTAAACGTAATAATGACACACTTCTGAGTGAAATAGTATCAGTAATCAGAGAAAGATTGGACGGAATTAGAAAAGAATCCAGATGCGAAGATAATAAGTTACAATTTGGTAATGGAAAATCAAAATCCGTAGCAAAAAGAAGAGCACGACACCTAGAAAGATGTCACAAATGCGGAAAATGGTCACATGGAGGTAAATGTTCAAATAATCAAACCTATTCAAACACCGAATTTGTTACTTTATGCAGAGACGGACCGTTCATATGTTTAGAAGAAAAGACACTGAATGCTCGAGGTTACGCCTATGTAGCTATGGAAAACCAATTAAACCGACTATCTTATGAATGGGATAGATCATATAACTAATAAATCTATTTCACAGGTATGTTTGTACAGTTTTTTTTTTTTTTTTATTTTTAACCTTTTGATAATAAACGCTAATTTGTTCGCTATAAAGTATTAAATTGGTATTGAATAAAATTAGGTTTGGCGACCGAAATTATTGATATCATTCAAAAATTTATTACATCACTGCGAAATTTAATGTTTATTCTTAAGGTATAAATATCTTTAATCAATCAACCCAAAATGTTTCAAAAATTCGTCATGAGTTAAATTAGGTCTTGGAACCGAAATTACTTTACCGAAAAGAGGGGCGCATATTTTTGATAATATTTGATTGATTAAAGTGGGATAAAAAGCCAAAAAGATTTTTAATTTTATTTTTACCATGTTTTTAAAATTAATATATAAATCTTAAATTAATATTGTAAACTTTGTAAAAACAATATATTTAAAATTGTAAATATTTGAAAAATTAATATAAGTTTGGTGTGAATTTATAATATGAATTTTTAAATTAAGTTTGGTGTGAATTTTTAATTTTTAAAATATAAATTTTAATTTTATGCATTTCAAATTTTAAAGTTTGGTGTGAATTTTTAATATTAATTTTGAATTTTATATTTAAATTGTGTGAATTTAAAAACAAAAATTTACTTTATCTCATTAAGTTAAAAATATGATTTTTAAAATTCGTCGTAAGTTGAAGACTAGGTCTTTGAACCGAAATTGCTTTACCCAAGGGAGGGACGAGAACTTTTATTATCATTATTTTTAATCTTATTGAATTAAGATATGCCAAAAACATTAAAAAACCAAAAATCTTAGCTTTTAAAACAATCGCTACAAAAAGACAAATTTTAAAATTTTGTCAAAGGACGGACAAGGACATCGATCCGAAACGACCTCGTCCTAAATAACAAGGGAAACAAAATTTTAAAATTAATTACTTAATTGTTTTAATTAGTATAAGATATAAAAAAAAAAAAAAAAAAATAACAAACTCCGCAACTCACGGAGTTTGAAGGGTAAAAACCCCGCGACTCGCGGATGGACCAAAAATCAGAAAAAAAAATAAAAACGCAGAACTGATCAGTTGCACACCACAAACACACCAAATACTGCGAAATACTGCGCAAAAACCCCGAAAAAACACCCCCAAAATCACAATTTTTAACCGTTAATCATCAAATCTTTTACTAAAATCACGTTGAGAAGGATACTATCAAGGAATTACTCAAGAAAAATGGTAAATTTCTACACCTAAACACCATTTAATCCGAAAATTAGTGTTCTTGGGCAATTTTATACCCAATTTGATTTTGATGCTTTTTAGTGTAATTATGCTTAAATTGTTTATGTATTATGCTTGTATAACGTAGATTGATGCTATTTAACATGATTAGAAGACTTAAACTTCAAATTTTGAGTAATCTAGGGTTTGTGTTCTTGAGCAAATTTGGGGCTTTTTGATATAAACAGGTTATGGCCGATTTTTGTCATGAATTGTTGCTAAATTAAGTAGTGTAACATGTTTAGGTAGTTAAATGATCCAAACTTTGAGCCTAAACATGATTTTGAGAATTAAAGTGGACTTTTTCAAGTCTAAAATTCATGAACTTGATTTTTGAAAGATAATGCCATTTGAAACTTGTTTAATTGCTAGTAATGATTATTTTGACATGTTATTTGAGTTGAATGCTTATGAACTTGGCGAACATTTTCGTATATGCTTATTTGAAAAAGTGTAGATTTGATGAAAATATGAAAATGAGCTTAAGTTTGATATAAATTGATCATGTCATTGTAATTATTTTGATTGATGATTTTGCTGACACTAATGCATATTTGGATGCACAAAAATTGTGTTTGATGTGTTTTGCAGACTGAAAGGGGTGAATCTTCATCCCAAGCTCGCAATGCTCCTGCTGAGAATGCGGAACAACAGGAGGTGGATAACTACTACAAACAAGATATACCTCATCCAGTCATGACATTTTCTGATATGCACTTGGAAGATTTGCACCCGAACCTGAGATTTGACAGACTTTGGATAGATTATCCAAAATACCAAAGGAGTTTGCATACTCTTCATTCTAAAGTTGTTGAGGTACCTAGGGTCATAGAATGGGGACCATTAGAAGCTGTAGAATTGGCCGGGCCAATTAGGGAATTACTTGCACAGAGGTATGGTAATTCTACTTTTAACGACTGGGTACGTTTATTCACCATGCGTAGACCTGTATATAAAGTATGGTGTGAAGAATTGTTGTGTAGTATAGAATTAAACGATCGGGTAGCTAGTTTAACCGATCGATCTTTTATTAGATTTTTGTTAGGAGGTTCGATGCGCCACATGTCTTTACTAGACATGGCTCAGGCTTTACGTATATATACGCCTGAGGAGTTAGCATCTGCCGATTGTAGAGGGTTGATACTAAATGGTAGAAAGATAGATGAAAATTTTGATACACATGGTGTATGGAGTCAAATGACAAGCCATCACCGATTCAAAGGGGGAAATTACTCTTATTTGGATATAGATAGAGCTGAATTAAGAGTAATTCATAGGTTTTTAGCTAATTCGATTACACAAAGAGGTAAGAACAAGGAAAAGGTAAATGAACAGGATTTGTTTTACCATATGTGTATTCGAGACCCACAAAGCGCTGTAAGTATACCTTATTGTGTGGGTTATTATTTATCAGCTATGGTTAGGGGGATGAGACCACATAGCATAATAGGAGGTGGTATATTAATTAATTTGATTGATGAATATCTCGGTGTGGATATAAGTCGGGGGGGATTATTAGTCGAAGAACCAGAACCCCGCGATACAATAGGTTTAAATGTATACCATGGTGCGAAATTTTTGAAGAGGCGAAATAACACCGCAGTACAATACCATGGTAGACATCCACAGGTTGAGAGAAACCAACAGCAAGGTAATGTAGGAGGGGGAAATGAAATGCAAGAAATGCAAAGGTTTATAGCTGCACAGGAGTACGAAAATGCTAGACAAAGAGCATTTGAAGATTGGCAAGTTCATCAAAACTAAATCATAGCTTATTGCCAACATATAGGTAGAAACTATATTCCTACTCTAAAGCCCATATTCCCTCCCTGGTCTATAGAGATTCATCCACCGTATCCTACGTATAACCCAGCCGAAGCATTTTATAGCACCTATGGTTATGCATGGAACCCCTATTGGTATCAGTATCATCCCTAGTCTACTTAGTTTTATTTATTTTGTAATTTGTAATGTTGATACGTTTAATACTTATTTAATATTGTAATAGTTGTTATAATTTTCTAACTTTTATTCTTAGATTTTAATAATTTTTGAATGTGGGGTAATATACCAAACTTCAAAAATATGTATATATGTTTGTAGTTTAACTTATGTACACAACAGGGTAAAACAACGCATTTTCAAAGACTGGCATTAAGTTCAGCAAAAGCAACTAATTTTGACGACAAGATGCAAAATATATGTGAAATAACAACAAGACGGAATGAACAAATGATGTGCACCATTTATCATTCAGCAAACAAACACAAATATGTTTGGAAACTTTGGTAAAATTTATTCATTTTCACACAAATCACCCTCAATAATTTAAATTGTTACTGATTTCTTGCAAATGAGGGCATTGCAAGATCTTAAGTGTGGGAAGGGGTTAAATTCTTTCGGATTCTAAAATTTTTATCTTAAACACTTGGTTACCATTAAAAATACTAGTAACATAGTAGTTGTATTAGAATCTAGTGCTCTCTGATAATAAAGAACAGCCCTAGTCTTATATACTGACTACCCAATTCTAGTAAAATTTTTCAAAATTTTCAATTAAATGAACTCAAAATCATGTTTATACATATTTATGAACGATAAAACTAGGTTTTAACACCGAAATTATTGTAACCTCGGAAAGGACATAAATTGAGAAACAAACCAAAATGTTAAAATTCATTTAAAATAGAATAGAGGACAATAAAAAGGAAAATAAAAGCCAAGTGTGGGAAAATTCTCCAAGTTATTCAAAACATATATCACATATTTTTGTACAAATAACTGAAAATACTTTTGCTTTGGACTAAACTAAAAAGTTTTACCTGATTTACTGTAAGAAAGATGGATCTACACGATGAATCAATTCTATCATTAAAAGGAAGTAAAGTCTTCCAAAAAAGAAACGCGCTTCTTGATTTAGGTCATGAAGTTGTCGTCCAGACCAGCTGTAGGTTGACGAAAAACCTAGAAAAGTCATCACTAAAATCAGCAGGAAATCCACGGACCTCAGCATTAAACAGGGTCGCCAAGTGGTCAGATTTATCCTAACCATGAGAAGGATTTATCTCGTAAAATGGGGGGTACCATGCAAATTAGCTGGATAAGACTAATGAATCAGATCCCCAGAAAGGATAATCTCCTTAAAAGATCAAAAATCAGCTTTTAAGCCTGATATTACTCAATCCTTGAGATTGACCTTAAAGATTGAGAATTACAAACTCATGGAATTCAATGATATCTAAACTCGGGCTTGAACGAGAAAATATTTTGATCAAAATTACAAACCGATTTGTTTTCTGAAAACCCTATTTTCAATGCGTTCATTACCATTGAACGTAAAATCCTAGGAATTCACCTGGAATTCATTAGGTCACCTGAACTAAATCGGGTGTCAACCGTAAGAACGGTGGTTGCATAGTGGTCAAAGACAGGACCTTGTGCCAGACCGAAAAATCATAAGGGTGAGCTTTACTATTTCTCCTACCAAGGATAGTAATTGCGTCCGACACGTTATAGACCATAATTAAAAGCATGTCAGGGGACATTGCCTTAACAGTTGTTTGTTCAACGCTTTCCTTTACAACCGGACGGTAGTTTACCGAAAGGTAATATACGGGACAAGTAAACTGGACGTGTTGCTTTCCAAATACAAGGTTAGCAAGTGGGTGACACAAAACCATAAGTTTTGAGCTAAAATTTTTAAATCTGAAACCCACAAAACTCACAAAAATATTTTGCAACACCGGTGAAGGGTTATTCCGGAAAACTTATCTAGGGAAAAAGCTAGATTGAATTTTCAAAGATCAAATGTTTTCATAAAGATCCAATTTCCTTAAGGATCTACATTTTCATAGTCATGTGGGACTGTAAACCGCCTTTCAAATGTGCACTTTGCTTTGGAAACTGAAAGTAAATCAGCTATTTGATTGTAAGTGTCGTTGACCTAAACCCGAGGCAACTGTGGATGACACACCCACCTTTAACCATGGTTCTATCGTTACTATCATTATTTATACCGCCATATCAAAATCACTGATGTACAAAGTGTGAAGAATAAAGAAGTGATTCGAGTGAAGTGTGATTTTATTTCAAGTTATGTATTGCTTGAGGACAAGCAGCGTTCAAGTGTGGGGATATTTGATAGTGCTCCAAATGAACATATATTTAGTAGCAATATCCTCCCAATATGTAAATTATTTAGTTGTAATTGTCCTATTTTAAGTTGTAATTGATTAAATAAATAAAGGTCAAGACAAAAGACAGATTCGACGAATTGAAGACGCAAACGACCAAAAAGCTCAAAAGTACAAAATACAATCAAAGAGGTTCCAATTATTGATAAGAAACGTCTCGAAATTACAAGAGTACAAGATTCAAAACGCAAAGTACAAGATATTAAATTGTACGCAAGGACGTTCGAAAATCCGGAACCGGGACCAGAGTCAACTCTCAACGCTCGACGCAACGGACTAAAAATTACAAGTTAACTATGTATATAAATATAATATAATATATAATTAATTATATAAATTATATATATATATTTATATAATAAACCGTCGGTAAACAAAGAGCCAAAATGGAGTGAGCTGTATTTACAGACTCCGCGACTCGCGGAGTTTGAAGGCAAAAAGGGCCGAGAGTCGCGGAGCCCCAAATTCTGAAACTCCCTATAAAAGCAAACGAATTCTGAGTGCAAAAAAAAAAAAAACAACATATATCCATCCTCTCTATATCTATACGTAAATATTTATATTTATATTTATATTTTAATTTTAATTTTAATTTTAATCCTAATAATAAGGGTATATTAGCGAATATTGTAAGGGTGTAAGTCGAAATTCTGTCCGTGTAACGCTACGCTATTTTTAATCATTGTAAGTTATGTTCAACCTTTTTAATTTAATGTCTCGTAGCTAAGTTATTATTATGCTTATTTAATCCGAAGTAATCATGATGTTGGGCTAATTACTAAAATTGGGTAATTTGGCTTTGTACCATAATTGGGGTTTGGATAAAAGAACGACACTTGTGGAAATTAGACTATGGGCTATTAATGGGCTTTATATTTGTTTAACTAAATGATAGTTTGTTAATGTTAATATAAAGATTTACAATTGGGCGTCCCTATAAATTACCATATACACTCGATCGGACACGATGGGCGGGGTATTTATATGCACGAATAATCGTTCATTTAACCGGATACGGGAATGGATTAATAGCTGCTAGAATAATTAAAACAGGGGTGAAATTATGTACAAGGACACTTGGTATAATTGATAACAAAATATTAAAACCTTGGGTTACACTCAGTCGACATCCTAGTGTAATTATTAAACAAAGTATTAAAATCTTGTTACAGTTTAAGTCCCCAATTAGTGGAATATTTAATTTCGGGTATAAGGATAATTTGACGAGGACACTCGCACTTTATATTTATGACTGATGGACTGTTATGGACAAAAACCAGACGGACATATTAAATAATCCAGGACAAAGGACAATTAACCCATGGGCATAAAACTAAAATCAACACGTCAAACATCATGATTACGGAAGTTTAAATAAGCATAATTCTTTTATTTCATATTTAATTTCCTTTATTTTATATTTAATTGCACTTCTAATTATAGCACTTTTATTTATTGTTATTATATTTAATTGCACTTTTAATTATCGTACTTTGTAATTATCGCAAGTTTATTTTATCGCACTTTTATTATTCGCAATTTCATTATCGTTATTTACTTTACACTTTAAATTAAGTCTTGTATTTATTTATTATTTTACATTTGGTTTTAACTGCAACTGAAGTTTTAAAATCGACAAACCGGTCATTAAACGGTAAAAACCCCCCTTTATAATAATAATATTACTTATATATATATTTGTATTTTTATAAAAGTAAACTAAAATAGCGTTAAGCTTTGTTTAAAGATTTTCCCTGTGGAACGAACCGGACTTACTAAAAACTACACTACTGTACGATTAGGTACACTGCCTATAAGTGTTGTAGCAAGGTTTAAGTATATCCATTCTATAAATAAATAAATATCTTGTGTAAAATTGTATCGTATTTAATAGTATTTTCCTGCTGAAATTTAAAGCTATTTTATATACACCTCGCGGAGCCACCCTGACAGGCGCACCCAGAAACCCTATTTCGCATTAATTACGGAATATTATTAATTATTATTATTTATAAACCCTATTTAATTTATTATTATTAATATTTAGTTTTAGTTTTTAAATTAATTTGTATTTTGTATTTTAATTAGTTTTATTATAAATAAAAATTAATACTTTTATAAAATAATAAAGATAAAAATAATATTTTTATAAAAATTGTAATTTTTACAACTTTAAGTTTATTTTTATTTTTTTGTTTATTTTTATTTGTTTTTAGCATAATATTTGTATTTTTATTGTTCGTAGCTAGTTTTAAATTTAGTTTTTTGCCGTAGTTTATTTTTACTTTTAGATTTTTAAGCTTTGCCGTTAAATCCCTTAAGTGCTATTTCTTTAGACTAAGATTTAGGTGCTTTAGAATTTTGCGACGATTTTAAAATTTTAGTGCTTTTAAGTCACGACTCGCTACTTTCTTATTTTTATTTTTCGACGTTTTTCGACGCGCATTCTTTTTCTTTCTTATTTCTCGACGCTTTAGTTTTTAGGACTTAGAAATTTTCTCTATTTCTTATCTAATATCTCAAACGGAAAGAAAAATTATTTAAGTAGTTAAATTAATGGACGTTGACAATTTTCTGCTTCGTAGTAATAGTTGGATTTGTTAGTAGCTGAGTTGTGAGCTTCCAATTTAAAGGGTTCTGGCTCCCTGCTGCATCTTTTGGCTATTCGAAACGTGGGCAAAAGTAGAAAAGTCTATTAATTGGACAACTTATATAAGTTTTTCTATTTTTATAACTAATAGGATAATTAGTAAATGCACCACATTGTAGCTAAAATTTGGCCATCGCAATAAAATGGAAAATTTTGAAAACAAGGCTATGGAAACTCTTTTTGATATTCAAAATCAATTAAATCAATACTCTCAAACGGGTGTTGATGACAATTCGTTCGGTCAATCTTGGATCACGAATGACGAAACAATAACTGGTTGTGAAATCTGTGGAGATTATCACCCAACATGGGAATGTTATTATTACGTTCCTATGGAAAATTACGCACCCACGGAACCTGAATGGAATGATTATGAAGAATACAATTCAAATTGGGATTATTCCCAAGAATATTTCCAAACTCAACAACCAGTAGACGAGGAAAATTACGTGTCTGAAAATTTATTAGACAATATGAAAATCAAACTCGAAGAACTCAATGCTCAAAATAAACAAATGAGAGAGTTTGTAAACCGACAAGCTGAAACTCTATCAGACTACACACCTGTTGATCTGAGGAGTCGTGTGTAAGAAAATCTCATATCATCGAATTTTGCTGAATTCGAGAGCTCCGAAATCACCAATTATCCCGATGATACTTTTTATTCAGCTTTAGCAATTTCACAACATATCGACACATTAGCCTCAACCGACGAAATCATCGATCCATCTATGGATGAAGAAGAAGTAAGGATGACAAATTGGTACTCTTGGGAAAACGATAACATTGAAAATTTTACCCCCGAGACCAAAATGGTGGGACCGATAAGTACCATTAATGAAGAAGAATTTGCTTCAATCCAGCCACAACCTTCCAACCCAATATTCTCAATAGACGAGTCATCTACCAAAGATGAACTACAAGCTGTAATAGATATTGACACCTCGAATTTCACCCAATTGGGTAATAGAGGTGAAAACTTTGATTCCGAGAATGAACGAAAGGAAGTGTTAGGAATTGTCCACCCTATAGAAATATGTATGTCGGTGTATATCGATCCATTTAACCAAGAACCAGAAAAGAGACATATCCATTTACTAAAAGCTACACTTAAAAAAGAATTAAGTAGTGATATTCGGGTGGGTCTAAACTTTAAACCCATTGATATATTTTATACCACCCGAGATGTAAATAACTGGCTCACTATTTTAATTCGTGGAACTTATTCTACCGACTTCACATGTTGTCAGCTAAGTGTGGGGAAGTCTAACCCCACTTAACGTTAAATTAGGGGTTCGGGTTAGTGCATAACTCGTTAATAAAAATGCATGATTAGGGTAAAAGACACTTTTTCAAATATTAGTAAACAGTTCAGAAAAGCAGCCTTTTTTGAGAAAAAAGCATGTGTGATAAAACAAGAATGAATGAACGATGAGGCGCGCCATCTATCATACGACGAGCTTTGTAATTACAAACTGGGTATTTTTAATCACTTTTCTACACTTATCACCCTCGTGAATTTATAATTATAGTCTGATTTCATGCAAATGAGGGCATTGCAAGATCTCAAGTGTGGGGAAAGGTTATAAATTCTCTCGGGTTTGCACTTAGTTTATTTGCCAAATTTTGTGAAAATTTTAAAAAATTTCAAATAAATGAATTCAAAATCATGTTTATACATATTTATGAACGATGAAAATTAGGTGTTAATACCGAAATTATCGTTACCTCGGAAAGGACATAAATTGAGAAACACCCTAAAATGATTGAATTCATTTAAAATGGAATAAAGGAGAATAAAAAGGCAAAGAAAGAAACTAAGTGTGGAGAGAATGTACCAAGTTATTCAATTAAAAACTATCTATCACATGTTTCTGTAAAGTTATTGCAGGTACTTTTGTTTTGGACGATTTTAATCAGTTTTACCCGATTTACTGTAATATATTTGAAAGAAAAGATGGATCTACACGATGAATCAATTCCATCATTAAAAGGAAGTAAAGTCTTCCGAAAAAGACACGCGCTTCTTGATTTAGGTCATGAAGTTGTCGTCCAGACCAGCTGTAGGTTGACGAAAAATCTAGAAAAGTCATCACTAAAATCAGCAGGAAATCCACGGACCTCAGCATCAAACAGGGTCGCCAAGTGGTCAGATTTATCCTAACCATGAGAAGGATTTATCTCGTACAATGGGGGGGGCACCGTGAAAATTAGCTTGATAAGACTAATGAATCAGATCCCCAGAAAGGATAATCTCCTTAAAGATTAAAAATCAGCTTTTAAACCTGATATTACTCAATCCTTGAGATTGACCTTAAAGATTGAGAATTACAAACTCATGGAATTCAATGATATCTAAAATCGAGCTTGAAGGAGAAAATATTTTGATCAAAATTAAAACCGATTTGTTTTCTGAAAACCTATTTTCAATGCGTTCATTACCATTGAACGTAAATTCCTAGGAATTCACCTGGAATTCATTAGGTCACCTGAACCAAATCGGGTGTCAACCGTAAGAACGGTGGTTGCATAGCATGGTCGAAGACAGGACCTTGTGCCAGACCGAAAAATCATAGAATTATCTTTACTATTGCTCCTACAAAGGATAGTACTAGCATCCGACACGTTTATAGACCATAATCAAAAGCAAGTCACGGGACATTGCCTTAACAGTTACTTGTTCATCGCTTTCCTTTACAGTCGGACGGTAGTTTATCGAAAGGTAATATACGGGACAAGTGAACTGGACGTGTTGCTTTCTTAATACAAGGTTAGCAAGTGGGTAACACAAAACCACAAGTGTTGAGCTAAAATTTTCAAATCTGAAACCCACACAACCCACAAAAATATTTTGCAAACACCGGTGAAGGGTTATTCCGAAAAACTTGTCTAGGGTAAAAGCTAGATTGAATTTTCAAAAGATCAAATGTTTTCATAAAGATCCAATTTCCTAACGGATCTAAATTTTCATAGTCATGTGGGAATGTAAACCGCCTTTCAAATGTGCACTTTGCTTTAGAAACTGAAAGTAAATCGGCTATTTGATTGCAAGTGTCGTTGACCTAAACCCGAGGCAACTGTGGATGACACACCCACCTTTAACCATGGTTCTATCATTACTATCATTGTTTATACCGCCATCTCAAAATCACTGATGTATAAAGTGCGAAGAATAAAGAAGTGATTCGTGTGATGTATTATATTATTTCAAGTTATGTATTGCTTGAGGACAAGCAACGTTCAAGTGTGGGGATATTTGATAGTGCTCCAAATGAACATATATTTAGTAGCAATATCCTCCCAATATGTAAATTATTTAGTTGTAATTGTCCTATTTTAAGTTATAATCGTTTATATTAAATAAGTGCGAAGATAAAAGGCGAAAACGATGATTTGAAGACGCAAATGACCAAAAAGCTCAAATGTACAAGATACAATCCAAGTGGTACAATTTATTGATGAGAAACGCCTAAAAATGACAAGAGTACAAGTTGCGGAACGCAAAGTACACGATATAAAATAATACGCAAGGACGTTCAAAAATCCGGAAACGGGACATGAGTCAACTCTCAACGCTCGACGCAACGGACTAAAAATTACAAGTCAACTATGCACATAAATATAATATAATATTTAAATAATTCTTAAAATTATTTATATATTATATTTATTTATATATTATGTCGGCAAAGCTAAGATCCAAATTGATGTGAGCTGGAAAATCAAACTCCACGACTCGCGGAGTTTGAAGGCCAAAAACTCCACGACTCGCGGAGTTTGAAAAATCAGAAATCCCTATAAATGGCCATGCATTCTACCGAGTTTAAAAATATAAATAATAATAATAATACTCTGTAATAAATAAATAAATAAATAAATATATAATATATATATATATATATATAGTATAGGGTAGTTTTATATTAGATTAGTTCGGGTTATGTAAAGGTTATTTTACGGGTTTTAAAGTCGGAGCTCTGTCCGTGTAACACTACGCGATAAATTACGGAGTACAATACCATGGTGCGAAAGTTTTGAAGAGGCAATATAACGCCGCAGTACAATACCATGGTAGACATCCACAGGTTGATAGAAACCAACAGCAAGGTAATGTAGGAGGGAGAAATGAAATGCAAGAAATGCAAAGGTTTATAGCTGCACAGGAGTACGAAAATGCTAGACAAAGAGCATTTGAAGATTGGCAAGTTCATCAAAACCAAATCATAGCTTATTGCCAACATATAGGTAGAAACTATATTCTTACTCCAAATCCCATATTCCCTCCCTGGTCTATAGAGATTCAACCACCGTATCCTACGTATAACCCAGCCGGATCATTTTATAGCACCTATGGTTATGCATGGAACCCCTATTGGTATCAGTATCATCCCTAGTCTACTTAGTTTTATTTATTTTGTAATTTGTAATGTTGATACGTTTAATACTTATTTAATATTGTAATATTTGTTATAATTTTCTAACTTTTATTCTTAGATTTTAATAATTTTTGAATGTGGGTAATATACCAAACTTCAAAAATATGTATATATGTTTGCAGTTTAACTTATGTACACAACAGGGTAAAACAACGCATTTTCAAAGACTGGCATTAAGTTCTGCAAAAGCAACTAATTTTGACGACAAGATGCAAAATATATGTGAAATAACAACAAGACGGAATGAACAAATGATGTGCACCATTTATCATTCAGCAAACAAACACAAATATGTTTGGAAACTTTGGTAAAATTTATTCATTTTCACACAAATCACCCTCAATAATTTAAATTGTTACTGATTTCTTGCAAATGAGGGCATTGCAAGATCTTAAGTGTGGGAAGGGGTTAAATTCTTTCGGATTCTAAAATTTTTATCTTAAACACTTGGTTACCATTAAAAATACTAGTAACGTAGTAGTTGTATTAGAATCTAGTGCTCTCTGATAATAAAGAACAGCCCTAGTCTTATATACTGACTACCCAATTCTAGTAAAATTTTTCAAAATTTTCAATTAAATGAACTCAAAATCATGTTTATACATATTTATGAACGATAAAACTAGGTCTTAACACCGAAATTATTGTAACCTCGGAAAGGACATAAATTAAGAAACAAACCAAAATGTTAAAATTCATTTAAAATGGAATAGAGGACAATAAAAAGGAAAATAAAAGCCAAGTGTGGGAAAATTCTCCAAGTTATTCAAAACATATATCACATATTTTTGTACAAATAACTGAAAATACTTTTGCTTTGGACTAAACTAAAAAGTTTTACCTGATTTACTGTAAGAAAGATGGATCTACACGATGAATCAATTCCATCATTAAAAGAAAGTAAAGTCTTTCGAAAAAGAAACGCGCTTCTTGATTTAGGTCATGAAGTTGTCGTCCAGACCAGCTGTAGGTTGACGAAAAACCTAGAAAAGTCATCACTAAAATCAGCAGGAAATCCACGGACCTCAGCATTAAACAGGGTCGCCAAGTGGTCAGATTTATCCTAACCATGAGAAGGATTTATCTCGTAAAATGGGGGGCACCATGCAAATTAGCTGGATAAGACTAATGAATCAGATCTCCAGAAAGGATAATCTCCTTAAAAGATCAAAAATCAGCTTTTAAGCCTGATATTACTCAATCCTTGAGATTGACCTTAAAGATTGAGAATTACAAACTCATGGAATTCAATGATATATAAACTCGAGCTTGAACGAGAAAATATTTTGATCAAAATTACAAACCGATTTGTTTTCTGAAAACCCTATTTTCAATGCGTTCATTACCATTGAACGTAAAATCCTAGGAATTCACCTGGAATTCATTAGGTCACCTGAACTAAATCGGGTGTCAACCGTAAGAACGGTGGTTGCATAGTGGTCAAAGACAGGACCTTGTGCCAGACCGAAAAATCATAAGGGTGAGCTTTACTATTGCTCCTACCAAGGATAGTAATTGCGTCCGACACGTTATAGACCATAATTAAAAGCATGTCAGGGGACATTGCCTTAACAGTTGCTTGTTCAACGCTTTCCTTTACAACCGGACGGTAGTTTACCGAAAGGTAATATACGGGACAAGTAAACTGGACGTGTTGCTTTCCAAATACAAGGTTAGCAAGTGGGTGACACAAAACCATAAGTTTTGAGCTAAAATTTTCAAATCTGAAACCCACAAAACCCACAAAAATATTTTGCAACACCGGTGAAGGGTTATTCCGGAAAACTTATCTAGGGTAAAAGCTAGATTGAATTTTCAAAGATCAAATGTTTTCATAAAGATCCAATTTCCTTAAGGATCTACATTTTCATAGTCATGTGGGACTGTAAACTGCCTTTTAAATGTGCACTTTGCTTTGGAAACCGAAAGTAAATCGTCTATTTGATTGTAAGTGTCGTTGACCTAAACCCGAGGCAACTGTGGATGACACACCCACCTTTAACCATAGTTCTATCGTTACTATCATTATTTATACCGCCATATCAAAATCACTGATTTACAAAGTGTGAAGAATAAAGAAGTGATTCGAGTGAAGTGTGATTTTATTTCAAGTTATGTATTGCTTGAGGAAAGCAACGTTCAAGTGTGGGGATATTTGATAGTGCTTCAAATGAACATATATTTAGTAGCAATATCCTCCCAATATGTAAATTATTTAGTTGTAATTATCCTATTTTAAGTTGTAATTGTTTAAATAAATAAAGGTGAAGACAAAAGACAGATTCGACGAATTGAAGACGCAAACGACCAAAAAGCTCAAAAGTATAAAATACAATCAAAGAGGTTCCAATTATTGATAATTGGAACCTCTTTGATTGTATTTTATACTTTTGAGCTTTTTGGTCGTTTGCGTCTTCAATTCGTCGAATCTGTCTTTTGTCTTCACCTTTATTTATTTAAACAATTTATGTTCATGGAAAGGTTATAAATTCTCTCGGGTTTGCACTTAGTTTATTTGCCAAATTTTGTGAAAATTTTAAAAATTTTCAAATAAATGAATTCAAAATCATGTTTATACATATTTATGAACGATGAAAATTAGGTGTTAATACCGAAATTATCGTTACCTCGGAAAGGACATAAATTGAGAAACACCCTAAAACGATTGAATTCATTTAAAATGGAATAAAGGAGAATAAAAAGGCAAAGAAAGAAACTAAGTGTGGGGAGAATGTACCAAGTTATTCAATTAAAAACTATCTATCACATGTTTCTGTAAAGTTATTGCAGGTACTTTTGTTTTGGACGATTTTAATCCGTTTTACCCGATTTACTATAATATATTTGAAAGAAAAGATGGATCTACACGATGAATCAATTCCATCATTAAAAGGAAGTAAAGTCTTCCGAAAAAGACACGCGCTTCTTGATTTAGGTCAGGAAGTTGTCGTCCAGACCAGCTGTAGGTTGACGAAAAATCTAGAAAAATCATCACTAAAATCAGCAGGAAATCCACGGACCTCAGCATTAAACAGGGTCGCCAAGTGGTCAGATTTATCCTAACCATGAGAAGGATTTATCTCGTAAAATGGGGGGCACCATGCAAATTAGCTGGATAAGACTAATGAATCAGATCCCCAGAAAGGATAATCTCCTTAAAAGATCAAAAATCAGCTTTTAAGCCTGATATTACTCAATCCTTGAGATTGACCTTAAAGATTGAGAATTACAAACTCATGGAATTCAATGATATCTAAACTCGAGCTTGAACGAGAAAATATTTTGATCAAAATTAAAACCGATTTGTTTTCTGAAAACCTATTTTCAATGCGTTCATTACCATTGAACGTAAAATCCTAGGAATTCACCTGGAATTCATTAGGTCACCTGAACCAAATCGGGTGTCAACCGTAAGAACGGTGGTTGCATAGCATGGTCGAAGACAGGACCTTGTGCCAGACCGAAAAATCATAGGATGATCTTTACTATTGCTCCTACAAAGGATAGTACTTGCATCCGACACATTTATAGACCATAATCAAAAGCAAGTCACAGGACATTGCCTTAACAGTTACTTGTTCATCGCTTTCCTTTACAATCGGACGGTAGTTTATCGAAAGGTAATATACGGGACAAGTGAACTGGACGTGTTGCTTTCCTAATACAAGGTTAGCAAGTGGGTAACACAAAACCACAAGTGTTGAGCTAAAATTTTCAAATCTGAAACCCACACAACCCACAAAAATATTTTGCAAACACCGGTGAAGGGTTATTCCGAAAAACTTGTCTAGGGTAAAACCTAGATTGAATTTTCAAAAGATCAAATGTTTTCATAAAGATCCAATTTCCTAACGGATCTAAATTTTCATAGTCATGTGGGACTGTAAACCGCCTTTCAAATGTGCACTTTGCTTTGGAAACCGAAAGTAAATCGGCTATTTGATTGTAAGTGTCGTTGACCTAAACCCGAGGCAACTGTGGATGACACACCCACCTTTAACCATGGTTCTATCGTTACTATCATTATTTGTACCGCCATATCAAAATCACTGATGTACAAAGTGTGAAGAATAAAGAAGTGATTCGAGTGAAGTGTGATTTTATTTCAAGTTATGTATTGCTTGAGGACAAGCAACGTTCAAGTGTGGGGATATTTGATAGTGCTCCAAATGAACATATATTTAGTAGCAATATCCTCCCGATATGTAAATTATTTAGTTGTAATTGTCCTATTTTAAGTTGTAATTGTTTAAATAAATAAAGGTGAATACAAAAGACAGATTCGACGAATTGAAGACGTAAACGACCAAAAAGCTCAAAAGTACAAAATACAATCAAAGAGGTTCCAATTATTGATAAGAAACGTCTCGAAATTACAAGAGTACAAGATTCAAAACGCAAAGTACAAGATATTAAATTGTACGCAAGGATGTTCGAAAATCCGGAACCGGGACCAGAGTCAACTCTCAACGCTCGACGCAACGGACTAAAAATTACAAGTTAACTATGTATATAAATATAATACAATATATAATTAATTATATAAATTATATATATATTATATTTATATAATAAACCGTCGGTAAACAAAGAGCCAAAATAGAGTGAGCTGTATTTACAAACTCCGCGACTCGCGGAGTTTGAAGGCAAAAAGGGCCGCGAGTCGCGGAGCCCCAAATTCTGAAACTCCCTATAAAAGCAAACGAATTCTGATCGTACAGCGGGGTGTACGAAATAGTATTAATTTAAATACAAAATACGACGAAATATTTGAAATGACCCGTCCTAATCCATCCGGACAAAGTCCATATCGATTATAAACGATTCACAATAGTTGGTTACATCGCGAGGTACTTGACCTCTATATGATACATTTTACAAATATTGCATTCGTTTTTAAAAGACAACTTTCTTTACATTGATAGTTGACGACAAACACACCATTTCATAATTTATCTAACTATAAGTGACTTAATAATAATCTTGATGAACTCAACGACTCGAATGCAACGTCTTTTGAAATATGTCATGAATGACTCCAAATAATATCTTTTAAATGAGTAATTGCACAGCGGAAGATTTCTTTCGTACCTGAGAATAAACATGCTTTCAAGTGTCAACCAAAAGGTTGGTGAGTTCATTAGTTTAACATAAATAATCATTTCCATCATTTTAATAGACCACAAGATTTTCATTTCTCATAAATATACGTCCCATGCATAGAGACAAAAATCATTCATATGGATTGAACACCTGGTAACCGACATTAACAATATGCATATTAGAATATCCCCATCATTCCGGGATCCTCCTTCGGACATGATGTAAATTTTGAAGTACTAAAGCATCCGGTACTTTGGATGGGGCTTGTTGGGCCCGATAGATCTATCTTTAGGATTCGCGTCAATTAGGGTGTCTGTTCCCTAATTCTTAGATTACCAGACTATAAAGGGGCATATTCGGTTTAATAATCCAACCATAGAATGTAGTTTCGATCACTTGTGTCTATTTCGTAAAGCATTTATAAAAGCAGCGCATGTATTCTCAGTCCCAAAAATATATATTGCAAAAGCATTTAAAAAGGGATTAATAAAACTCACCTAATGTATTTTGTAGTAAAAATACATATGACTATATTGAACAACTGAACAATGCAGGGTTGATCTCGGATTCACGAACCTATATCATGTGTATATGTATTAATACACATATTTGTAATCGAACAATTATATTTATTATTATTAGTGATATACTCGTTATTTAAATGATTTATGCATTCCCTTAATAACTTACATATATTTATTTTATATATCTTACTTATTATAAAAATAATAATAGAGTTAAGTTATATATTAAATATATTTTTTTTTAACTAATATGTATTTGGTTAAAATAATACTAATAGATAAAAAGTCGTAATATCTTTTATAATAATAATATCAATAGTTATAATAATACTAATACTCATTTTAAAAATGATGATAATAATAATAATTATAAAATTAATAATTTTACTGTTAATGATAATTGTGATAATAATTTTTGTAATTGTATATTATTAATACTTATGATAATATAAATAATAATACTTATAATCATATTAGTGGTAATAAGAATAATCTTATTATTAATTTTAATGATGATAATAATATCTTATAGTATGATAGTTATAGTAATACCTAACTTATTAATAAAACAATAACAATTGTGTCAATCTTATTACTAAAGTAATTCTTAATACTAATACTCTTGTTAATAGTAATGTTAATAAGTTTCAAATGATACTGATACTACAAATAACGTTATTAATACTTAATGGTGTTACCTAATAAGAAAATGGCAATGATATTAGTCATAGTACTTTTGTTTTCATAAACATAATAATAATAATAATAATAATAATAATAATAATTATAATACTAACAATATCCTTAATTATAATTATAATCTTAATAATAATGTTAACTAATACTTTTAGGTGACAAAATCTATAATAATACCTACATTAATGATGTTAATAATAATAATAATAATAATATCAATACTTAATAATAATATTTATAATTGTGATTTATGTAATAAATACAATAATTAATAATAACAATAATAATGATAACAATAATAATAATAATAATAATAATAATAATAATAATAATAATAATAATAATAATAATAATAATAATAATAATAATAATAATAATAATAATAGCTAATATTAATGATGTAACTACCTCTCCTTGAGTTCCAAAAAGAATTGCTGCCACAGATGGGTTTCGAACCCAGGACCACTCGTAAACCACCCAACACCCTTAACCGATAGACCGTTGCCATTTTTCTGAATTATACTCAAACAGCTTTTTATTTAAATCGAAAATGCCTCATCTTCTCCTTTCTTCTTCTTCTCCTAACCTAAACGACCCAGAGATTAAACCCCTCTAATAACTAATACATATATTTATTTTAGGATTCCATATACATCACAGCAATAAGTATTACGACTAATTGAGTTGAAGATAAAAAAAAAAAAAAAATTACGCAGAAGGTCTGTCACGGTTTTAAAAAAAAATATGATTTCAAAATCGAGACAGTTTTAGATTAATCTTATAACATAAAATAGTTTGTAATCCATTCCTTGAATCTATTGGTTTCATTAATTTCAGTTGATTCGTAACAAAAAAACCGAATTTCCTCAAGAACAATTTAGTTGACTTTTCTTATAAATAACTTTGACTCTTAAATTCCAACTCGATACATAAAATTGAAAACTGAGACTTTCCAGATAGTTTAAGTGGTAGATTTAGAACATAATTGCATTAATATATTTTTAAAATTATTAAGAATTCGAAATTTGAAGAAATTTTATACCAATAGTGACGAGCCTTGTTCTTCGTTCCTTCTTCAGATAAATTCGATTAATTTGAGTATTTAAGATTGATAATTGACAATGTTAATGATAGTACTGAATCCACTTCACTGAATAATTCCATTAACATATAGTCAATTTGATCAATAATATATAATTTACTCGTTAAATAAAAAATATAAAGTTTAGTTAAAAAATTCAATGATTTGTACCTTTGATTGAGATGGGGAACGGTTTTGGAGATATAAACAAAAATATATACAGTGTTGAAAGCTATATGACACTGAATTGAGTCCCTAATTTGTACATATGAAATATATAATTATTATTAATATTTATAATTATATTAGTAATAATCTAAATTCTTAATACAAATAATAATAATAATGTTTATTATAATAATATGAGTATTAATAATATTAAGTCATATTAATTCTAATAATAATCTTATTAATAATAATTTTTAATAATAATACTAATTATTTTTATACTAGTTATAATATTATTAGTTACAATGATCTTAATATTATTAATGATAATTATAATAATAATATTAATAAAAATAACAATAATACAACTTAACCATATCAAATTTTATATACAAATTTTATATTAGAGATAATAATATTGTTAATACAAGTATTAACAATATTAACTATAATAAAAATAATGATAATAATGTTAATATATCAATTTTAATCAATCTTGTAATTTAATATAATACTATATTTTCTTTATGTAATATTATATTATATAATGACATTTATTGAATACTTAATATTTATATATTTCATATATATTTATTAGAAATCATCTATATATACATATATATACATTTATATATATATATATATATATATATATTTATTTTAATAGTAACTTCATTATACTAAATATTATTTTACATTTTAAATTCCAATTGATTAAAGTATACTTTATTAATTCAAAATATATATACACTTATATATTTATATATATACATATCTATTTACACACAATTGTTCGTGAATCGTCGGGAACAGTCAAAGGTCAAATACATTCATGAAAAATAGTTCAAACATTTTGAGACTCAGTTTACTAGACTTTGCTTATTGTGTCGGAAACATATAAGGATTAAGTTTAAATTTGATCGGAATTTCCCGGGTCATCGCAGTACCTACCCGTTAAAGAAATTTCGTCCCGAAATTTGAGTGAGATGGTCATGGCTAACAATAAAAATGTTTTCATGACGAATATGAGTTGATAAGTTGAATTTTATCATCATTGAGTAATATGGATAAAAATAATTCAATTATTCGAAGAGTACGAATAAAGCTATCACAAAGGAGTGAAATGAATAAATGAAGTTTCGTTTTAACTTGTGACGTAGTCATGGTTGAATTTAGAAGATAAGTGATGATGTAGCGGAGGGGTACGTGATAGTACTATATTTTACTACGAAATACGTTACAAATTACACAAGTTTTAATTATTTATTTACAAAATGGATATACCTAAACCTTGCTACAACACTATAGGCAGTGTACCTAATCGTAGAGTAGTATAGTTTTTAGTAAGTCCGGTTCGTTCCACAGGGAGCGGGCTTATTGCACACTATATTTTTAAACAACTATATTTGTACAAAATATATATAATTATATAAAATAATATATAAAAGGAGGTTTACCGTTTAATGACCGGTTTGTCGATTTATATTTTAAGCGAAGCGTATAGTAAATGATGATATTTAAATAACAATAAAATAAATAACCATAATTAAAATGACAATAAATAAAAGTACGAGGAAATATGAAATAAAATATATTATGCTTATTTAAACTTCCGTAACCATGATGGTTGACGTGTTGATTTTAGTTTTATGCCCATGGGTTAATTGTCCTTTGTCCTGGATTATTTAATATGTCCGTCTGGTTTTCGTCCATAACAGTCCATCAGTCATAAATATAAAGTGCGAGTGTCCTCGTCAAATTATTATTATACCCGAAGTTAAATATTCCAACTAATTGGGGATTCGAATTGTAACAAGGTTTTAATACTTTGTTTAATGAATACACCAGGTTATCGACTGCGTGTAAACCAAGGTTTTACTACTTTGTTAACAATTACACCAATTACCCTTGAATGTAATTTCACCCCTGTTTTAATTATTCTAGTGGCTATTAATCCATTCCCGTGTCCGGTTAAATGAACGATTATTCGTACATATAAATACCCCGCCCATCGTGTCCGATTGAGTGTATATGGTAATTTATAGGGACGCCCAATTGTAGATCTTTATATTAACATTAACAAACTATCATTTAGTTAAACAAATATAAAGCCCATTAATAGCCCATAGTCTAATTTCCACAAGTGTCGTTCTTTTGTCCAAACCCCAATTATGGTACAAAGCCCAATTGCCCAATTTTAGTAATTAGCCCAACATCATGATTACTTCATTTTAAATAAGCATAATAATAACTTAGCTACGAGACATTAATTTAAAAAGGAGAACATAGCTTACATTGATTATTTATCGCGTAGTGTTACACGGACAGAGTTTCGACTTCAAAAACCCGTAAAATAACCTTTACATAACCCGAACTAATCTAATATAACACTAATCTATACTATATATATATATATTTATTTATTTATTATCTTATGGAGTATTATTATTATTATTATTATTTATTTTTTTATATATATTTTACATGCAGAACTCGAGAGCTTTTATAGCCAGAACTGAAATTCACTGCTCCGCGAGTCGCGGCCATTTTGGCCTTCCAGCTCCGCAAGTCGCGGAGGTTCCAAAACCAGCCCACAAGTTCAAGATCCAAGGCTGCCGACGGTTTTTATTTAAATATATATAATATATAAATAATTTTTATAATTATTTATATATTATATTATATTTATATACATAGTAGACTCGTAATTTTTTTTCCGTTGCGTCGAGCGTTGAGAGTTGGTTCATGTACCGGTTCCGGATTTTCGAACGTCCTTGCGTACGCTGAGATATTTTGTACTTTGCGTTTCGTAACTTGTACTCTTGTCATTTTTAGACGTTCCTTATCAATAAATTGAACCTTTTTAATTGTATCTTGTACTTTTGAGCTTTTTGGACCTTTGCGTCTTCAATTCGTTGTTTTCGCCTTTTGTCTTCGCACTTATTTAATATAAATGAATATTACATGAAAATGGAACAATTGCAACTGAAATCTTTACATATCGGAGGGATATTGATACTAAATATATGTTCATTTGGAGCACTATCAAATATCCCCACACTTGAACGTTGCTTGTCCTCAAGCAATACAGAACTTGAAATAAAAACATACATGAATTACTTTTTTATTCATCACACTTTGTACATTAGTGATTTTGATATGGTGGTATAAACAATGATAGTAACGATAGAACCATGGTTAAAGGTGGGTGTGTCATCCACAGTTGCCTCGGGTTTAGGTCAACGACACTTGCAATCAAATAGCCGATTTACTTTCGGTTTCCAAAGCAAAGTGCACATTTGAAAGGCGGTTTACAGTCCCACATGACTATGAAAATGTAGATCCTTAAGGAAATTGGATCTTTATGAAAACATTTGATCTTTTGAAAATTCAATCTAGCTTTTACCCTAGACAAGTTTTCTGATTTAATCCATTCTTTGGTGTTTGCAAAATATATTTGTGGATCAATATTTTGGCTAAAAACTTTTAGGCTCGTGTAATCCACTGCTATCCCGGTATCGGAAAGCACACATCCAGTTTACTTGTTCCGTATATTACCTTTCGGTAAACTACCGTCCGGTTGTAAAGGAAAGCGATGAACAAGAAACTGTTAAGGCAATGTCTAATGACATGCATTTGTTCATGGTCTAATTACGTGTCGGATGCTAGTACTATCCTTGGTAGGAGCAATAGTAAAGATCATCCTATGATTTTTCGGTCTGGCACAAGGTCCTGTCTCCGACCATGCTATGCAACCACCGTTCTTACGGTTGACACCCGATTTGGTTCAGGTGACCTAATGAATTCTGTTGAATTCCCAGGATTTTACGTTCAATGGTAATGAACGCATTGAAAATGGATTTTCAGAAAACAAATCGGTTTTAATTTTGATCAAAATATTTTCTCGTTCAAGCTCGAGTTTAGATATCATCGAATTCCATGAGTTTGAATTCTCAATCTTTAAGGTCAATCTCAAGGATTGAGTAATATCAGGCTTAAAAGCTGATTTTTGATCTTTAAGGAGATTATCCTTTCTGGGGATCTGATTCATTAGTCTTATCAAGCTAATTTGCACGGTGCCCCCCCATTGTACGAGATAAATCCTTCTCATGGTTAGGATAAATCTGACCACTTGGCGACCCTGTTTGATGCTGAGGTCCGTGGATTTCCTGCTGATTTTAGAGATGACTTTTCTAGATTTTTCGTCAACCTACAGCTGGTCTGGACGACAACTTCTTGACCTAAATCAAGAAGCGCGTGTCTTTTTTGGAAGACTTTACTTCCTTTTAATGATGGAATTGATTCATCGTGTAGATCCATCTTTTCTTTCAAATATATTACAATAAATCGGGTAAAACTGATTAAAATCGTCCAAAACAAAAGTACCTGCAATAACTTTACAGAAACATGTGATATATAGCTTTTAATTGAATAACTTGGTACATTCTCCCCACACTTAGTTTCTTTCTTTGCCTTTTTATTCTCCTTTATTCCATTTTAAATGAATTCAATCGTTTTAGGGTGTTTCTCAATTTATGTCCTTTCCGAGGTAACGATAATTTCGGTATTAACACCTAGTTTTCATCGTTCATAAATATGTATAAACATGATTTTGAATTCATTTATTTGAAATTTTTTTTTTTTTTTAAAAATTTTCACAAAATTTGGCAAATAAACTAAGTGCAAATCCGAGAGAATTTATAACCCTTCCCCACACTTGAGATCATGCAATGCCCTCATTTGCATGAAATCAGACTCTAATTGTAAATTCATGAGGGTGATTAGTGTAGAAAAGTGATTGAAAATACCCAGATTGTAATTACAAAGCTCGTCGAATGATAGATGGCGCGCCTCATCGTTCATTCCTTTTGTTGTTTTATCACACATGTTTTTTTTTTAAAAACGGTTGGTTTTCTGAACTGTTTACTAATATTTGGAAAAGCGTCTTTTACCCTAACTCATCGTGTATTTTTATTAACGAGTTATGTATTAACCCGAACCCCGAATTTAACATTAAGTGGGGTTAGACTTCCCCACACTTAGCTGACGACATGTGAAGTCGGTGGAATAAGTTCCACGAATTAAAATAGTGAGCCAGTTATTTGCATCTCGGGTGGTATATATTATATCAATAGGTTTAGAGTTTAGACTCACCCGATCGTCACTACTTAATTCTTTTTTAAGTGTAGCTTTTAGTAAATGGATATGTCTCTTTTCTGGTTCTTGGTCAAATGGATCGATATATACCGACATACATATTTCTATAGGGTGGACAATTCCTAATATTTCCTTCCGTTTATTCTCGGGATCAAAGTTTTCACCTCTATTACCCAATTGGGTGAAATCTGAGGTGTCATTATCTATTACAGCTCGTAGTTCATCTTCGGTAGATGACTCTTCTATAGAGAATATTGGGTTGGAAGGTTGTGGAATGGTGAAGTTCGGTTTGGTCTCGGGGTTAAAATTTTCAACGTTATCGTTTTCCCAAGAGTACCAATTTGTCACCCTTATTTCTTCTTCATCATTCATTGATGGATTGATGATTTTGTCGGTAGAGGCTAATGTGTCGATATGTTGTGAATTTGGTAAGACTGAATAAAAAGTATCATCGGGGTAGTTGGTGATTTCGGAGCTCTCGAATTCATCAAAATTCGATGATATGGGATTTTTTTGAACATGTCTCCTCAGATCAACAGGTGTGTAATTTGATAGAGTTTCAGCTTGCCGGTTTACAAACTCTCTCATTTGTTCATTTTGAGCATCGAGCTCTTCGAGTTTGATTTTTATAATGTTTAAAGAATTTTCGGACACGTAATTTTTCTCGTCTTCTGGTTGTTGAGTTTGGATATATTCTTGGGAATAATCCCAATTTGAATTGTGTTCTTCGTAATCGTTCCATTCAGGTTCCGTGGGTGCGTAATTTTCCATAGGAACGTAATAGTAACATTCCCATGTTGAGTGATAATCTCCACAGATTTCACAATCAGTTATTGTTTCGTCGTTCGCGATCCAAGATTGACCGAATGAATTGTTATCAACACTCGTTTGAGGGTATTGATTTAATTGATTTTGGAGTTCAAAAAGAGTTTCCAAGGCCCTGTTTTCAAAATTTTCCATTTTATTGCGATGGCCAAATTTTTAGCTACAATGTGGTGCATTTACTAATTATCCTATTAGTTATAAAAATAGAAAAACTTATATAAGTTGTCCAATTAATAGACTTTTCTGCTTTTGCCCACGTTTCGAATAGCCAAAAGATGTAGCAGGGAGCCAGGCACCTTTAAATCGGAAAAGCCACAACTCAGCCACTAACAAATCCAACTATTACTACGAAGCAGAAAAATGTCAACGTCCATTAATTTAACCGCTTAAATAATTTTTCTTTCCGTTTGAGATATTAGATAAGAAATAGAGAAAATTCTAAGTCCTAAAAACTAAAGCGTCGAGAAATAATAAAGAAAAAGAATGCGCGTCGAAAAACGTCGAAAAATAAAAATAAGAAAATAGCGCATCGTAACTTAAAAGTCTAAAAATTATATCTAAAAAGTTGCGCCTAAAGGTCTAAAGGTAAATGCAATTTTATTCAGAAAACGGCAATTACTTAAAGGTACTAAAATCTATTTAAAACTAAAGCAAAAAAACGGCGTCGCAAAATTCTAAAGCACCTAAATCTTAGTCTAAAGATTAAGCACTTAAGGGATTTTACGGCAAAGCCTAAAAATCTAGAAAATAAAAATAAGCTACGGCAAAAACTATGTCTTAAAACTAGCTACGAACGAAAAATATACAAATATTACGCTAAAACAAATGAAAAGATACAAAATATAAAAATAAACTTGAAGTTATAAAAATTATTTATTTTTATAAAAATATTATTTTTATATTATTTATTTTATAAAAGTGTTAATTTATATATATATATTTAATAATACTAATTAATATTTAAAATACAAATTAAATTAAAAACTTAAAACTAATTATAATAATAATAAGTAAATAGGGTTAATAATAATAATAAATAATAAATTACCCATAATAAATGCTGATTAGGGTTTCTGTCGGTGTCAGGGTGGCTCCGCGAGTCGCGGTATTCGAGGCTTCAAACTCCGCGAGTCGCGGGGTTCCAATTTTCAACTCAGGTACAGTTTAAAATTTGACACGTTTTTTTTTTTTTTTTTTTTTTTTTTTTTTTAGGATTTTATATTGTTTTTCTAAAAATAATATATATTTATACAAAAATGAATTAAAAATATAGAGTTTTGCCGAGTCCCCGGCAGCGGCGCCAAAAACTTGATGATGTAGCGGAGGGGTACGTGATAGTACTATATTTTACTACGAAATACGTTACAAATTACACAAGTTTTAATTATTTATTTACAAAATGGATATACCTAAACCTTGCTACAACACTATAGGCAGTGTACCTAATCGTAGAGTAGTATAGTTTTTAGTAAGTCCGGTTCGTTCCACAGGGAGCGGGCTTATTGCACACTATATTTTTAAACAACTATATTTGTACAAAATATATATAATTATATAAAATAATATATAAAAGGAGGTTTACCGTTTAATGACCGGTTTGTCGATTTATATTTTAAGCGAAGCGTATAGTAAATGATGATATTTAAATAACAATAAAATAAATAACCATAATTAAAATGACAATAAATAAAAGTACGAGGAAATATGAAATAAAATATATTATGCTTATTTAAACTTCCGTAACCATGATGGTTGACGTGTTGATTTTAGTTTTATGCCCATGGGTTAATTGTCCTTTGTCCTGGATTATTTAATATGTCCGTCTAGTTTTCGTCCATAACAGTCCATCAGTCATAAATATAAAGTGCGAGTGTCCTCGTCAAATTATTATTATACCCGAAGTTAAATATTCCAACTAATTGGGGATTCGAATTGTAACAAGGTTTTAATACTTTGTTTAATGAATACACCAGGTTATCGACTGCGTGTAAACCAAGGTTTTACTACTTTGTTAACAATTACACCAATTACCCTTGAATGTAATTTCACCCCTGTTTTAATTATTCTAGTGGCTATTAATCCATTCCCGTGTCCGGTTAAATGAACGATTATTCGTACATATAAATACCCCGCCCATCGTGTCCGATTGAGTGTATATGGTAATTTATAGGGACGCCCAATTGTAGATCTTTATATTAACATTAACAAACTATCATTTAGTTAAACAAATATAAAGCCCATTAATAGCCCATAGTCTAATTTCCACAAGTGTCGTTCTTTTGTCCAAACCCCAATTATGGTACAAAGCCCAATTGCCCAATTTTAGTAATTAGCCCAACATCATGATTACTTCATTTTAAATAAGCATAATAATAACTTAGCTACGAGACATTAATTTAAAAAGGAGAACATAGCTTACATTGATTATTTATCGCGTAGTGTTACACGGACAGAGTTTCGACTTCAAAAACCCGTAAAATAACCTTTACATAACCCGAACTAATCTAATATAACACTAATCTATACTATATATATATATATTTATTTATTTATTATCTTATGGAGTATTATTATTATTATTATTATTTATTTTTTTATATATATTTTACATGCAGAACTCGAGAGCTTTTATAGCCAGAACTGAAATTCACTGCTCCGCGAGTCGCGGCCATTTTGGCCTTCCAGCTCCGCAAGTCGCGGAGGTTCCAAAACCAGCCCACAAGTTCAAGATCCAAGGCTGCCGACGGTTTTTATTTAAATATATATAATATATAAATAATTTTTATAATTATTTATATATTATATTATATTTATATACATAGTAGACTCGTAATTTTTTTTCCGTTGCGTCGAGCGTTGAGAGTTGGTTCATGTACCGGTTCCGGATTTTCGAACGTCCTTGCGTACGCTGAGATATTTTGTACTTTGCGTTTCGTAACTTGTACTCTTGTCATTTTTAGACGTTCCTTATCAATAAATTGAACCTTTTTAATTGTATCTTGTACTTTTGAGCTTTTTGGACCTTTGCGTCTTCAATTCGTTGTTTTCGCCTTTTGTCTTCGCACTTATTTAATATAAATGAATATTACATGAAAATGGAACAATTGCAACTGAAATCTTTACATATCGGAGGGATATTGATACTAAATATATGTTCATTTGGAGCACTATCAATAAGGTGCGTCTTAAATTTTGACGTTGTATTGGTTGAATTTAGGAATTCAAGGGATTTCAAAGAAAATCTTCGAAATCTAAAAGATATGATTCTTCGGTAAATGAGGAAGTTAGGATCTCTTTAATTAAATGCGGTGATCTGCCTTGATTGCTCTGTCTGATATTTCCACTATAAATTTATCTTTTCCATTCCATTAGTTTCCACCACTTCTATACCTTCTTTCTCAGTTCATATATCTAAAAGATTATAATAATGCTTAATCCGGTTCTAATCCTTGTTCTTATTCTGACTATCGCAATGATCATTCTTCTTTTCCAACTCCCATCGGAAGAATCTGTTTATTTCTACTATGGTCTAGGGATTATTGTATTTATAATTCTCCCGTGTCTTTATATTGCTATACGCACTAATATCCACAGTTTGTAATTTCGGTGGTGTTGTTGGGCTTTATATTTTTCTTATATATCGGAGCTTCATGCTCTTGTTTTCTCTTCCCGACTTTAAATCAAGCGAATAATGGTCCAGAATTTGTAGATATAGAGTTCTAAATGATTATAATGTTCTAAGCAGGGTGGAACGTGATAGCACGATTTGATTTTCAAATTTATCAAAAATACAGATGATAGAACTATCAAGAATATATTCTTCTTGATATGTTCGGAGGTTATGTAGAATGAAAGAGTTATGTAACATGACACATGATGATGGTATAATCTACTGTGAACCATCATCAGGTTTCATTAGAAACTCAGCATGACTTACTGTAATATAATCACGTTGATCAAGTGTCATTATATTATACTAATTCATGCATCAGTTCCCAACACTACTTCCAAAAACATTCATATTTTAAGCTCGAAAGTTTACAGAATATAGAAACTAACAGTTTCTATATGATGTAACATTGATAGCACGAATAGATTATTGATTTCAGATAAGAATAATTATGAAAATATCTTCAGAAATATGGAGGATATTTATAATGAAATATACGATGATATCTTGGAATTTCTAATATCGATGGATGATGAAGCAGATTTATCCGTAAGGGTTTCGATTCGGAAGCGAGGTATTCGCTAAATATTTCATCAGAAACGGAATCATTTGGATTCTTTGAAGTCAAACTTATTCTTTGTGATTTGTTCACGGCTTCCTTCATAGTTTCGCATAATCCGCTTTTTGATACTAAATTTTCCATTGAATGTTTCCAACATAATGATACACAGGACGCACGAAGAGGTATATAATTTCGAACGAGAATATTTATGAAATTATCCTCAGAAATATCGAAGATATTGATAATGATATTTTGGAATTTCTAAGTTCTATGGTTGATGGAGAAAGATTTTCCGCAAGATTTTAACATGACTTCGGAGCAAGATATTCTCTAAAGATTTCAACGGATCTAGATTTATCTGGGTTCTATGAATTTAGGGTATGTTACTTGTATTTCCCCTTGGTTTCCTTTACGGTTAGCTCAATCCATTTTCCAGTTCCAACTTTTCTGAGCTTTTCCAACATACTAATCTTTATCATTAAACTTTCGATGATTATGGTCGTTTACGGTTATCTACAGTTTCTGCTGCTTCATTCAGATTTTTCAACATTCAGAGTATTGATTTGTGACTGAGTGTTTTTCGGAATTTCAGAATGAGAGATCATAATTCTAAGAGATAAATGTCATACATATAACTGTTGATGTAGATATGCTGTGAGTTTTCAAAGTACTGATTGCCGATTCCTCTACATTTACTGTTACCCTATCTGAATCATTTGTTATCGATCCGAGATGATTTCAAGAAAATTGTGTTTTTAGATGATTAAACGCTGACGGTAATATGGTGGAATATAAAAGGTTCCCGGTAACAATAAATGAACATACATATTAGTCAAGGTGATAATGAGGTTGTTTCGAACGAAAAGTCGAAGTTGATTTGCTGAAGCTGTGACAAAATTTGCTACTTTGAAAAGGGATCGCAAAGTTATTTTTTGCTAATAAATGCCAAAGGATCTGACGCGGCTATGTGTTAAACTTTTACTCAGTTGCCGAGAGTTTCTCAGGTGCATAACTATATGCACAAATCTTTCCTTCCGTAGATGAAGTGCGGTTGATTCATCCTCTCGGTTGAGGTGTTTTCAAGAATCATGAAAGGTTTGAACGCAGAATGTAATCATGAAGATACAAATGAGGTTTAAGATGAATTCAAGTGGCAAACTTGAAGAATTGTTTAGTTTCATATGTTATAGTCAATATTTTAATTCATTTTAATTGTCCAATGTCGGTAGTCCACAGTTGATAGTCCACAGTTAGCAATTAAATAATTCATATATAGTTTAATATATAATATTCGAATTAATTAATACGTATCGTGACCCGTATTTGTTTCAGACTCGATCACAACTCAAAGTATATATATTATTGTAGAATCAACCTCAACCCTGTATAGAGAACTCGATCATTACTGCATATAGAGTGTCTATGGTGATTCCAAATAATATATATAGATGCGTCGATATGATATGTCAAAACCTTGTATACGTGTCCCGACATTTAAAGTGTGTAAAATAAATAACAGGAATTAAATAACGATAAATAAAGTGCGTAAAGTAAATAACAGAAATTAAATGACAATAAATAAAATTGCGAGAATGTAAATTGCGATAATTAAATTGCGATAAATAAACTGTAATCAGTTAGCTAGGAACAGTTAGCTGGAAACAGTTAGCGTGGATTCTTAACAAAATTTTTTCATAGTTAATTAGTATGTTTCTAACAAATTTTATTTTGTCAAATGTTTTCTTCATTATACCACTTGTTGGATTCTGATAGGCCAAAATCCAAATATGAAATTGAACTTGGATGAAAATAATTGTTCTTTGGTGAACGGATACGTATATGTGTGAATTTGAGCAGTGTTGTTAATGACTGCTGAATTTGAATTGAAGAATGTACAGTGTAACTTATTAACGTGAGATTTAAATATTCCTCGGGTATTACCTACCCGTTAAAATATTTTCACCATTAACAGTTTGTACGAAGGAATTTTTAATTACAATCTTTATGAAAACATATATACACATATATTTTCTTCAGATATAATCATGGATTCATTGAGTTAATATGATATTCAACTCATTTGGTTTACCGTTAGAACTAGAATACATAATCTCTAAAATATTTAGAGATTACTTAATCGTCATGAAGAACGAAGATAATCGATGTAGAACGATACGTAGAATGATGATTATACTCGAGGTACAGAATGACATGTTGAGGCATGGATTGTTGATGGTACTGGTGCTGTTACTGATGGTACTGTTGGTGCCGATGATGTTGCTGAAGCTGGTACATTTTGTACTACATTTTCCAAATTGATTACTTGAGCGCGAAGCTCGTTGACTTCATCTATGGTTCTGGGATGATTGTCGGTCAGAACGAGTGGATGAATAAGGTTTAGAATTATAGATAGAATATAATCTTTTCGAGATACTCTGGAAATGAGGCTGAAAAGGGTGTTTCGAATAGGTTCGCCGGTAAGTGTTTCAGGTTCTTCGTCAAGAGGTGGATTCGGTTGACAGAAGGGATCACCTTCTTCTTGTCTCCAATGATTAAGTAGACTATGAACCCATCAAATGATTTGGTTGATTAATTCTGGTGACTCTGCTTTCGGAGCTTAGTTGAAACTCCATATCGGAATAGCTGTCGGAACCCTAAGAATTCGAATTGGTTGAGGGATTCATCTCGTACGACCAGATGAAGGATTTTCGATAAGAAATAGATTATATGATGTAGATTAGTACTCTGCAATACATAATTTACATATGCATATATAATACTAAAATCCCATAAGTTACGGAGGAATCTACAGAAAATGTCAGGCAAAGTTTACAATAACAGATACGCTAAGATATGAATTTTGTCTATACACTATTCATGCAGTCAATGCAGTAAAACGTGTCTAAACTAAGAATGATAAGCAAGTGATTTTTCTAAGAATGATAAGCAGGTAATTTTTGACACAAAATGATAAGCAAAACTTTTGACATGCAGACACGGTCGAAGTCCAGACTCACTAATGCATCCTAACGACTTATCAGTTAGACACACTAATGCAGACATGGTTCGCTAAGACCACCTCTCTGATACCAACTGAAATGACCCGTCCTAATCCATCCGGACAAAGTCCATATCGATTACAAACGATTCACAATAGTTGGTTACATCGCGAGGTACTTGACCTCTATATGATACATTTTACAAACATTGCATTCGTTTTTAAAAGACAACTTTCTTTACATTGATAGTTGACGGCAAACACACCATTTCATAATATATCTAACTATAAGTGACTTAATAATAATCTTGATGAACTCAACGACTCGAATGCAACGTCTTTTGAAATATGTCATGAATGACTCCAAATAATATCTTTTAAATGAGTAATTGCACAGCGGAAGATTTCTTTCGTACCTGAGAATAAACATGCTTTCAAGTGTCAACCAAAAGGTTGGTGAGTTCATTAGTTTAACATAAATAATCATTTCCATCATTTTAATAGACCACAAGATTTTCATTTCTCATAAATATACGTCCCATGCATAGAGACAAAAATCATTCATATGGATTGAACACCTGGTAACCGACATTAACAATATGCATATTAGAATATCCCCATCATTCCGGGATCCTCCTTCGGACATGATGTAAATTTTGAAGTACTAAAGCATCCGGTACTTTGGATGGGGCTTGTTGGGCCCGATAGATCTATCTTTAGGATTCGCGTCAATTAGGGTGTCTGTTCCCTAATTCTTAGATTACCAGACTATAAAGGGGCATATTCGGTTTAATAATCCAACCATAGAATGTAGTTTCGATCACTTGTGTCTATTTCGTAAAGCATTTATAAAAGCAGCGCATGTATTCTCAGTCCCAAAAATATATATTGCAAAAGCATTCAAAAAGGGATTAATAAAACTCACCTAATGTATTTTGTAGTAAAAATACATATGACTATATTGAACAACTGAACAATGCAGGGTTGACCTCGGATTCACGAACCTATATCATGTGTATATGTATTAATACACATATTTATAATCGAACAATTATATTTATTATTATTAGTGATATACTCGTTATTTAAATGATTTATGCATTCCCTTAATAACTTACATATATTTATTTTATATATCTTACTTATTATAAAAATAATAATAGAGTTAAGTTATATATTAAATATATTTTTTTTAACTAATATGTATTTGGTTAAAATAATACTAATAGATAAAAAGTTGTAATATCTTTTATAATAATAATATCAGTAGTTATAATAATACTAATACTCATTTTAAAAATGATGATAATAATAATAATTATAAAATTAATAATTTTACTGTTAATGATAATTGTGATAATAATTTTTGTAATTGTATATTATTAATACTTATGATAATATAAATAATAATACTTATAATCATATTAGTGGTAATAAGAATAATCTTATTATTAATTTTAATGATGATAATAATATCTTATAGTATGATAGTTATAGTAATACCTAACTTATTAATAAAACAATAACAATTGTGTCAATCTTATTACTAAAGTTATTCTTAATACTAATACTCTTGTTAATAGTAATGTTAATAAGTTTCAAATGATACTGATACTACAAATAACGTTATTAATACTTAATGGTGTTACCTAATAAGAAAATGGCAATGATATTAGTCATAGTACTTTTGTTTTCATAAACATAATAATAATAATAATAATTATAATTATAATACTAACAATATCCTTAATTATAATTATAATCTTAATAATAATGTTAACTAATACTTTTAGGTGACAAAATCTATAATTATACCTACATTAATGATGTTAATAATAATAATAATAATAATATCAATACTTAATAATAATATTTATAATTATGATTTATGTAATAAATACAATAATTAGTAATAACAATAATAATGATAACAATAATAATAATAATAATAATAATAATAATAATAATAATAATAATAATAATAATAATAATAATAATAATAATAATAATAATAATAATAATAATAATAATAATAATAATAATAATAATAATAGCTAATATTAATGATGTAACTACCTCTCCTTGAGTTCCAAAAAGAATTGCTGCCACAGATGGGTTTCGAACCCAGGACCACTCGTAAACCACCCAACACCCTTAACCGATAGACCGTTGCCATTTTTTCTGAATTATACTCAAACAGCTTTTTATTTAAATCGAAAATGCTTCATCTTCTCCTTTCTTCTTCTTCTCCTAACCTAAACGACCCAGAGATTAAACCCCTCTAATAACTAATACATATATTTATTTTAGGATTCCATATACATCACAGCAATAAGTATTACGACTAATTGAGTTGAAGATAAAAAAAAAAAAAAAAATTACGCAGAAGGTCTGTCACGGTTTTAGAAAAAAAATATGATTTCAAAATCGAGACTGTTTTAGATTAATCTTATAACATAAAATAGTTTGTAATCCATTCCTTGAATCTATTGGTTTCGTTAATTTCAGTTGATTCGTAACAAAAAAACCGAATTTCCTCAAGAACAATTTAGTTGACTTTTCTTATAAATAACTTTGACTCTTAAATTCCAACTCAATACGTAAAATTGAAAACTGAGACTTTCCAGATAGTTTAAGTGGTAGATTTAGAACACAATTGCATTAATATATTTTTAAAATTATTAAGAATTCGAAATTTGAAGAAATTTTATACCAATAGTGACGAGCCTTGTTCTTCGTTCCTTCTTCAGATAAATTCGATTAATTTGAGTATTTAAGATTGATAATTGACAATGTTAATGATAGTACTGAATCCACTTCACTGAATAATTCCATTAACATATAGTCAATTTGATCAATAATATATAATTTACTCGTTAAATAAAAAATATAAAGTTTAGTTAAAAAATTCAATGATTTGTACCTTTGATTGAGATGGGGAACGGTTTTGGAGATATAAACAAAAATATATACAGTGTTGAAAGCTATATGACACTGAATTGAGTCCCTAATTTGTACATATGAAATATATAATTATTATTAATATTTATAATTATATTAGTAATAATCTAAATTCTTAATACAAATAATAATAATAATGTTTATTATAATAATATGAGTATTAATAATATTAAGTCATATTAATTCTAATAATAATCTTATTAATAATAATTTTTAATAATAATACTAATTATTTTTATACTAGTTATAATATTATTAGTTACAATGATCTTAATATTATTAATGATAATTATAATAATAATATTAATAATAATAACAATAATACAACTTAACCATATCAAATTTTATATACAAATTTTATATTAGAGATAATAATATTATTAATACAAGTATTAACAATATTAACTATAATGATAATAATGTTAATATATCAATTTTAATCAATCTTGTAATTTAATATAATACTATATTTTCTTTATGTAATATTATATTATATAATGACATTTATTGAATACTTAATATTTATATATTTCATATATATTTATTAGAAATCATCTATATATACATATATATACATTTATATATATATATATATATATATTTATTTTAATAGTAACTTAATCATACTAAATATTATTTGACATTTTAAATTCCAATTGATTAAAGTATACTTTATTAATTCAAAATATATATACACTTATATATTTATATATATACATATCTATTTACACACAATTGTTCGTGAATCGTCGGGAACAGTCAAAGGTCAAATACATTCATGAAAAATAGTTCAAACATTTTGAGACTCAGTTTACTAGACTTTGCTTATTGTGTCGGAAACATATAAGGACTAAGTTTAAATTTGATCGGAATTTCCCGGGTCATCACAATATTACACAAGTTTTAATTATTTATTTACAAAATGGATATACCTAAACCTTGCTACAACACTATAGGCAGTGTACCTAATCGTAGAGTAGTATAGTTTTTAGGAAGTCCGGTTCGTTCCACAGGGAGCGGGCTTATTGCACACTATATTTTTAAACAACTATATTTGTACAAAATATATATAATTATATATAATAATATATAAAAGGGGGTTTACCGTTTAATGACCGGTTTGTCGATTTATATTTTAAGCGAAGCGTATAGTAAATGACGATATTTAAATAACAATATAAAATAAATAACAATAATTAAAATGACAATAAATAAAAGTACGAGGAAATATGAAATAAAATATATTATGCTTATTTAAACTTCCGTAACCATGATGGTTGATGTGTTGATTTTAGTTTTATGCCCATGGGTTAATTGTCCTTTGTCCTGGATTATTTAATATGTCCATACGGATTTGTCCATAATAGTCCATCAGTCATAAATATAAAGAGCGAAAGCCTTCGTCAAATTATTCTTATTCCCGAAGTCAAATATTCCAACTAATTGGGGATTCGAATTGTAACAAGGTTTTAATACTTTGTTTAATGAATACACCAGGTTATCGACTGCGTGTAAACCAAGGTTTTACTACTTTGTTAACAATTACACCAATTACCCTTGAATGTAATTCACCCTTGTTTCAACAAGTCTATTAACTATTAATCCAGTTCCGTGTCCGGTAAAATGAATAATTATTGGTATTTATAGATATCCCGCCCACCGTACCCAGTCAAGCGTATGTGGTTATATATAAATACGTCAAATTATAAGTTTGTATATTAAATTAACAAGGTATTGTTTAGTTAATATAAAACCCATTAATAGCCCATAGTCTAATTTCCACAAGTGTCGTTCTTTTATCCAAACCCCAATTATGGTACAAAGCCCAATTACCCAATTTTAATATTTTTAGCCCAACATCATGATTACTTCGGTATTAAATAAGCATAATAATAACTTAGCTACGAGACATCAATTTAAAAAGGAGAACATAGCTTACATTGATTATTTATCGCGTAGTGTTACACGGATAGAGCTCCGACTTTAAAACCCGTAAAATAACCTTTACATAACCCGAACTAATCTAATATAAAACTACCCTATACTATATATATTATATATATTTATTTATTTATTTATTAAGAGTATTATTATTATTATTATTTATTTTTAAACTCGGTAGAATGCATGGCCTTTTATAGGGATTTCTGATTTTTCAAACTCCGCGAGTCGTGGAGTTTTTGGCCTTCAAACTCCGCGAGTCGTGGAGTTTGATTTTCCAGCTCACATCAATTTGGATCTTAGCTTTGCCGACATAATATATAAATAAATATAATATATAAATAATTTTAAGAATTATTTAAATATTATATTATATTTATGTGCATAGTTGACTTGTAATTTTTAGTCTGTTGCGTCGAGCGTTGAGAGTTGACTCATGTCCCGGTTCCGGATTTTCGAACGTCCTTGCGTATTATTTTATATCGTGTACTTTGCGTTCCGTAACTTGTACTCTTGTCATTTTTAGACGTTTCTCATCAATAAATTGAACCACTTGGATTGTATCTTGTACATTTGAGCTTTTTGGTCATTTGCGTCTTCAAATCATCGTTTTCGCCTTTTGTCTTCGCACTTATTTAATATAAACGATTATAACTTAAAATAGGACAATTACAACTAAATAATTTACATATTGGGAGGATATTGCTTCTAAATATATGTTCATTTGGAGCACTATCAAATATCCCCACACTTGAACGTTGCTTGTCCTCAAGCAATACATAACTTGAAATAATATAATACATCACACGAATCACTTCTTTATTCTTCGCACGTTATACATCAGTGATTTTGAGATGGCGGTATAAACAATGATAGTAATGATAGACTAAGATTTAGGTACTTTAGAATTTTGCGACGCCTTTTTAAGTTTTAGTTTCTTTTTAAGTTATTTCAATTTGGGATATAGTTTTTCCTATAAGCTTTAATATTTTTAGAAGACTTTTACCTATGTATCAATTATCATTCCAATTAGTAATCTCAATTTGCGATTATAATTTTAAGTTAGTTGTAGTAATAAGGTTAGGTTAGTCAAGTATTTTTTAAGTGTTATAAATTTCTTTTATTTTTCCGTCACCTTTTATTTTTCAACCATTTTTCTTTTTCGACCTTTTTCGACACGCTCTTTTTCTTTCTTATTTCTCGCTATTCTAGTTTTAGGACATAGATTTTTATTCTACTTCTTATCTAAATTTCTTAAAATTACGAAAATTTATTTTAAGTGGTTAAATTGATAGACATCAAAATTTTCTGGTTCGTAGTAATAGTTGGATTTGTACGTGGACCGGGTTATTGGAGCCAAACAGTCCTCAATTATATTGAGACCAAACGAATCCTGCCCCTCTGCTGCATCTTTTGGCTATTCGAAATGTGGGCAAAATCAGAAAAGTCTATTGATTGGATAACTTATTATAATTTTTCTTTCCTTTTAAAAACTAATAGGATATTCAGTGAATGCACCGAGCAAGACGTTCACCACCTTTTATACGTTCACCACCTATAACTAGATCAAGACATTTAGCAAATAATACCACCGTTGATTTTTCTTTAGAATCGTCATCCAGTCGACCAAGTACTCCAGTTTAAATTTCCGATAATCCATTTTTTGAACCCGACCTCACAATTGAGAATCCGGAGAATATTCAGGAACGATTCGTAGATCCTGAACCATTAAATTTTCCTCCGGAACCACCAATCATTCAAATAGAGATTGTTGAGGAACGAACCATAAAATCAGAATCCTCTACTGATTCCGATTCAACAAATTCAATTATGGAGAATCTGGAACCTTTAAGTATGGACGACCGAATGAGAGCTAAACGCACTGGCCAAGGTCACGCAATTACTCATCCAGACATTAATGCGCCAGATTATGAAATCAAAGGACAAATTCTACACATGGTGACTAATCAATGCCAATTTAGTGGTGCGCCGAAGGAAGATCCAAATGAACATCTACGTACATTTAATAGGATCTGCACACTATTTAAAATCCGAGAAGTGGAGGATGAACAGATATATCTCTTGTTATTTCCCTGGACTTTAAAGGGAGAAGCCAAAGATTGGTTGGAATCGTTACCTGAAGGGGCGATTGATACATGGGACGTTTTAGTTGAAAAATTTCTTAAACAATTCTTTCCTGCATCTAAAGCCGTAAGACTTCAAGGAGAAATTGTTACGTTCACACAGAAGCCGAATGAAACTCTATATGAGGCGTGGACTAGATTTGGAAAATTGTTAAGAGGATGTCCGCAACATGGTTTAGACACCTGTCAAATAGTACAAATATTCTACCAAAGATGCGACATCACTACAAGGAAAGACATAGATATAGCAGCTGGTGGTTCTATTATGAAGAAAACCTAAACTGATGCTTACAAAATTATTGATAACACTGCTTCCCACTCACATGAGTGGCACCAAGAAAAATATATCGTTAGATCATCTAAAGCAGCTAGAGCCGATTCTAGCCATGACTTAGATTCCATTTCCGCGAAAATAAATGCTGTCGAGAGACGAATGGAAAAGATGACTAAGGATATTCACTCAATACGAATTAGTTGTGAGCAGTGTGGAGGACCACATTTGACAAAAGATTGTCTCAGTATTGAATTAACAATGGAACAAAGAGAGAATATTTCATACATAAACCAAAGGCCTGGAAATAATTATCAGAATAATTATCAACCGCCAAGACCGATTTACAATCAAAACCAGAATTATAACCGAAATATTCCATACAACAACCAACAAGGTCCTAGCAATCAACAAGTATCCAATAATACTTACAACCAGCAAAGACCTAATTTTCAAAACAAACCACCACAACAAACCGATGATAAAAAGTCGAATTTAGAAGATATGATGACGAAGCTAGTTGAAACTCAAACGCAGTTTTTCACATCTCAGAAACAAACTAATGAACAAAATGCTCAAGCATTTAGAAATCAACAAGCTTCTATTCAAAATCTGGAACAAGAAGTAAGTAACCTAGCAAGGTTAATAGGTGAAAGAAAATCGGGAAGTCTACCTAGTGATACAAATGCTAACCCCCAGAATGAAACAGCTAAAGCTATTACCACAAGAAGTGGTACAACACTTAAACCACCTGAAATACATGTAACTTCTGATGAAGCTATTCCTACTCCACAAGAACCACAACCTAATCAAGATAAGGAAAAAGAACCGGTAGTTGAAAAGGTTAATGAAGATAACACAGTTAAGGCTAAACCTTATGTTAAACCATACCAACCACCACTTCCTTACCCGAGTAAAATGAAGAAAGAGAAACTTGAAGCCGAGCAATCCAAATTCTTGGATATGTTTAAACAGATAAATGTAAATCTTCCTTTCATTGATGTGATTTCAGGAATGCCTAGATATGCTAAATTCTTGAAAGATCTAATCTCAAATAGAAAGAAAATGGAAGAACTCTCGGCTGTTACCATGAATGCTAATTGTTCAGCAGTGCGGTTGAATAAGATACCAGAAAAATTATCTGATCCAGGAAGTTTCACAATTCCATGTTTTCTGGGTAGTCTTAGTTCAATAGAAGCATTGGCAGACTTAGGTGCTAGTATAAATCTAATGCCGTATTCACTATACACTAAACTAGACCTTGGAGAATTGAAACCAACCAGAATAAGCATAATTCTTTTATTTCATATTTAATTTCCTTTATTTTATATTTAATTGCACTTCTAATTATAGCACTTTTATTTATTGTTATTATATTTAATTGCACTTTTAATTATCGTACTTTTTAATTATCGCAAGTTTATTTTATCGCACTTTTATTATTCGCAATTTCATTATCGTTATTTACTTTACGCTTTAAACGACCTCGTCCCGTATGCTTAACACGGAGCCCCAAATACCGTTGTCCTTTGATTTCATAATCTGGCGCATTAATGTCTGGATAAGAAACGTCTTGAAATTACAAGAGTACAAGATTCAAAACGCAAAGTACAAGATATTAAATTGTACGCAAGGACGTTCGAAAATCCGGAACCGGGACCAGAGTCAACTCTCAACGCTCGACGCAACGGACTAAAAATTACAAGTTAACTATGTATATAAATATAATATAATATATAATTAATTATATAAATTATATATATATATTATATTTATATAATAAACCGTCGGTAAACAAAGAGCCAAAATGGAGTGAGCTGTATTTACAAACTCCGCGACTCACAGAGTTTGAAGGCAAAAAGGGCCGCGAGTCGCGGAGCCCCAAATTCTGAAACTCCCTATAAAAGAAAACGAATTCTGATCGCAAAAAAAAAACAACATATATCCATCCTCTCTATATCTATATGTAAATATTTATATTTATATTTTAATTTTAATTTTAATTTTAATTTTAATCCTAATAATAAGGGTATGTTAGCGAATATTGTAAGGGTGTAAGTCGAAATTCTGTCCGTGTAACGCTATGCTATTTTTAATCATTGTAAGTTATGTTCAACCTTTTTAATTTAATGTCTCGTAGCTAAGTTATTATTATGCTTATTTAATCCGAAGTAATCATGATGTTGGGCTAATTACTAAAATTGGGTAATTGGGCTTTGTACCATAATTGGGGTTTGGATAAAAGAACGACACTTGTGGAAATTAGACTATGGGCTATTAATGGGCTTTATATTTGTTTAACTAAATGATAGTTTGTTAATGTTAATATAAAGATTTACAATTGGGCGTCCCTATATATTACCATATACACTCGATCGGACACGATGGGCGGGGTATTTATATGCACGAATAATCGTTCATTTAACCGGATACGGGAATGGATTAATAGCCACTAGAATAATTAAAACAGGGGTGAAATTATGTACAAGGACACTTGGTATAATTGATAACAAAATATTAAAACCTTGGGTTACACTCATTCGACATCCTGGTGTAATTATTAAACAAAGTATTAAAATCTTGTTACAGTTTAAGTCCCCAATTAGTGGAATATTTAATTTCGGGTATAAGGATAATTTGACGAGGACACTCGCACTTTATATTTATGACTGATGAACTGTTATGGACAAAAACCAGACGGACATATTAAATAATCCAGGACAAAGGACAATTAACCCATGGGCATAAAACTAAAATCAACACGTCAAACATCATGATTACGGAAGTTTAAATAAGCATAATTCTTTTATTTCATATTTAATTTCCTTTATTTTATATTTAATTGCACTTCTAATTATAGCACTTTTATTTATTGTTATTATATTTAATTGCACTTTTAATTATCGTACTTTTTAATTATCGCAAGTTTATTTTATCGCACTTTTATTATTCGCAATTTCATTATCGTTATTTACTTTACGCTTTAAATTAAGTCTTGTATTTATTTATTATTTTACATTTGGTTTTAACTGCGACTGAAGTTTTAAAATCGACAAACCGGTCATTAAACGGTAAAAACCCCCCTTTATAATAATAATATTACTTATATATATATTTGTATTTTTATAAAAGTATACTAAAATAGCGTTAAGCTTTGTTTAAAGATTTTCCCTGTGGAACGAACCGGACTTACTAAAAACTACACTACTGTACGATTAGGTACACTGCCTATAAGTGTTGTAACAAGGTTTAAGTATATCCATTCTATAAATAAATAAATATCTTGTGTAAAATTGTATCGTATTTAATAGTATTTTCCTGCTGAAATTTAAAGCTATTTTATATACACCTCGCATAATCGTCTTGAGCAAAAAGTACAAGATATTAAATTGTACGCAAGGACGTTCGAAAATCCGGAACTGGGACCAGAGTCAACTCTCAACGCTCGACGCAACGGACTAAAAATTACAAGTTAACTATGTATATAAATATAATATAATATATAATTAATTATATAAATTATATATATATATTATATTTATATAATAAACCGTCGGTAAACAAAGAGCCAAAATGGAGTGAGCTGTATTTACAAACTCCGCGACTCGCGGAGTTTGAAGGCAAAAAGGGCTGCGAGTCGCGGAGCCCCAAATTCTGAAACTCCCTATAAAAGCAAACGAATTCTGATCGCAAAAAAAAAACAACATATATCCATCCTCTCTATATCTATACGTAAATATTTATATTTATATTTTAATTTTAATTTTAATTTTAATCCTAATAATAAGGGTATGTTAGCGAATATTGTAAGGGTGTAAGTCGAAATTCTGTCTGTGTAACGCTACGCTATTTTTAATCATTGTAAGTTATGTTCAACCTTTTTAATTTAATTTCTCGTAGCTAAGTTATTATTATGCTTATTTAATCCGAAGTAATCATGATGTTTGACGTGTTGATTTTAGTTTTATGCCCATGGGTTAATTGTCCTTTGTCCTGGATTATTTAATATGTCCGTCTGGTTTTTGTCCATAACAGTCCATCAGTCATAAATATAAAGTGCGAGTGTCCTCGTCAAATTATCCTTATACCCGAAATTAAATATTCCACTAATTGGGGACTTAAACTGTAACAAGATTTTAATACTTTGTTTAATAATTACACCAGGATGTCGACTGAGTGTTACCCAAGGTTTTAATATTTTGTTATCAATTATACCAAGTGTCCTTGTACATAATTTCACCCCTGTTTTTATTATTCTAGTGGCTATTAATCCATTCCCGTATCCGGTTAAATAAACGATTATTCGTGCATATAAATACCCCGCTCATCGTGTCCGATCGAGTGTATATGGTAATTTATAGGGACGCCCAATTGTAAATCTTTATATTAAGATTAACAAACTATCATTTAGTTAAACAAATATAAAGCCCATTAATAGCCCATAGTCTAATTTCCACAAGTGTGGTTCTTTTATCCAAACCCCAATTATGGTACAAAGCCCAATTACCCAATTTTAGTAATTAGCCCAACATCATGATTACTTCGGATTAAATAAGCATAATAATAACTTAGCTACGAGACATTAAATTAAAAAGGTTGAACATAACTTACAATGATTAAAAATAGCGTAGCGTTACACAGATAGAATTTTGACTTACACCCTTACAATATTCGCTAACATACCCTTATTATTAGGATTAAAATTAAAATTAAAATTAAAATTAAAATATAAATATAAATATTTACGTATAGATATAGAGAGGATGGATATATGTTGTTTTTTTTTGCGATCAGAATTCGTTTGCTTTTATAGGGAGTTTCAGAATTTGGGGCTCCGCGACTCGCGGCCCTTTTTGCCTTCAAACTCCGCGAGTCGCGGAGTTTGTAAATACAGCTCACTCCATTTTGGCTCTTTGTTTACCGACGGTTTATTATATAAATATAATATATATATAATTTATATAATTAATTATATATTATATTATATTTATATACATAGTTAACTTGTAATTTTTAGTCTGTTGCGTCGAGCGTTAAGAGTTGACTCTGGTCCCGGTTCCGGATTTTCGAACGTCCTTGCGTACAATTTAATATCTTGTACTTTGCGTTTTGAATCTTGTACTCTTGTAATTTCGAGACGTTTCTTATCAATAATTGGAACCTCTTTGATTGTATTTTGTACTTTTGAGCTTTTTGGTCGTTTGCGTCTTCAATTCGTCGAATCTGTCTTTTGTCTTCACCTTTATTTATTTAAACAATTACAACTTAAAATAGGACAATTACAACTAAATAATTTACATATTGGGAGGATATTGCTACTAAATATATGTTCATTTGGAGCACTATCAAATATCCCCACACATGAACATTGCTTGTCCTCAAGCAATACATAACTTGAAATAAAATCACACTTCACTCGAATCACTTCTTTATTCTTCACACTTTGTACATCAGTGATTTTGATATGGCGATATAAATAATGATAGTAACGATAGAACCATGGTTAAAGGTGGGTGTGTCATCCACAGTTGCCTCGGGTTTAGGTCAACGACACTTACAATCAAATAGCCGATTTACTTTCGGTTTCCAAAGCAAAGTGCACATTTGAAAGGCGGTTTACAGTCCCACATGACTATGAAAATGTAGATCCTTAAGGAAATTGGATCTTTATGAAAACATTTGATCTTTGAAAATTCAATCTAGCTTTTACCCTAGATAAGTTTTCCGGAATAACCCTTCACCGGTGTTGCAAAATATTTTTGTGGGTTTTGTGGGTTTCAGATTTGAAAATTTTAGCTCAAAACTTATGGCTTTGTGTCACCCACTTGCTAACCTTGTATTTGGAAAGCAACACGTCCAGTTTACTTGTCCAGTATATTACCTTTCGGTAAACTACCGTCCGGTTGTAAAGGAAAGCGTTGAACAAGCAACTGTTAAGGCAATGTCCCCTGACATGCTTTTAATTATGGTCTATAACGTGTCGAACGCAATTAATATCCTTGGTAGGAGCAATAGTAAAGCTTACCCTTATGATTTTTCGGTCTGGCACAAGGTCCTGTCTTTGACCACTATGCAACCACCGTTCTTACGGTTGACACCCGATTTAGTTCAGGTGACTTAATGAATTCCAGGTGAATTCCTAGGATTTTACGTTCAATGGTAATGAACGCATTGAAAATAGGGTTTTCAGAAAACAAATCGGTTTGTAATTTTGATCAAAATATTTTCTCGTTCAAGCTCGAGTTTAGATATCATTGAATTCTATGAGTTTGTAATTCTCAATCTTTAAGGTCAATCTCAAGGATTGAGTAATATCAGGCTTAAAAGCTGATTTTTGATCTTTTAAGGAGATTATTCTTTCTGGAGATCTGATTCATTAGTCTTATCCAGCTAACTTGCATGGTGCCCCCCATTTTACGAGATAAATCCTTCTCATGGTTAGGATAAATCTGACCACTTGGCGACCCTGTTTAATGCTGAGGTCCGTGGATTTCCTGCTGATTTTAGTGATGACTTTTCTAGGTTTTTCGTCAACCTACAGCTGGTCTGGACGACAACTTCATGACCTAAATCAAGAAGCGCGTTTCTTTTTCGGAAGACTTTACTTCCTTTTAATGATGGAATTGATTCATCGTGTAGATCCATCTTTCTTACAGTAAATCAGGTAAAACTTTTTAGTTTAGTCCAAAGCAAAAGTATTTTCAGTTATTTGTACAAAAATATGTGATATATGTTTTGAATAACTTGGAGAATTTTCCCACACTTGGCTTTTATTTTCCTTTTTATTGTCCTCTATTCCATTTTAAATGAATTTTAACATTTTGGTTTGTTTCTCAATTTATGTCCTTTCCGAGGTTACAATAATTTCGGTGTTAAAACCTAGTTTTATCGTTCATAAATATGTATAAACATGATTTTGAGTTCATTTAATTGAAAATTTTGAAAAATTTTACTAGAATTGGGTAGTCAGTATATAAGACTAGGGCTGTTCTTTATTATCAGAGAGTACTAGATTCTAATACAACTACTACGTTACTAGTATTTTTAATGGTAACCAAGTGTTTAAGATAAAAATTTTAGAATCCGAAAGAATTTAACCCCTTCCCACACTTAAGATCTTGCAATGCCCTCATTTGCAAGAAATCAGTAACAATTTAAATTATTGAGGGTGATTTGTGTGAAAATGAATAAATTTTACCAAAGTTTCCAAACATATTTGTGTTTGTTTGCTGAATGATAAATGGTGCACATCATTTGTTCATTCCGTCTTGTTGTTATTTCACATATATTTTGCAACTTGTCGTTAAAATTAGTTGCTTTTGCTGAACTTAATGCCAGTCTTTGAAAATGCATTGTTTTACCCTGTTGTGTACATAAGTTAAACTGCAAACATATATACATATTTTTGAAGTTTGGTATATTACCCCACATTCAAAAATTATTAAAATCTAAGAATAAAAGTTAGAAAATTATAACAACTATTACAATATTAAATAAGTATTAAACGTATCAACATTACAAATTACAAAATAAATAAAACTAAGTAGACTAGGGATGATACTGATACCAATAGGGGTTCCATGCATAACCATAGGTGCTATAAAATGCTTCGGCTGGGTTATACGTAGGATACGGTGGTTGAATCTCTATAGACCAGGGAGGGAATATGGGCTTTGGAGTAGGAATATAGTTTCTACCTATATGTTGGCAATAAGCTATGATTTGGTTTTGATGAACTTGCCAATCTTCAAATGCTCTTTGTCTAGCATTTTCGTACTCCTCTGCAGCTATAAACCTTTGCATTTCTTGCATTTCATTTCCCCCTCCTACATTACCTTGCTGTTGGTTTCTCTCAACCTGTGGATGTCTACCATGGTATTGTACTGCGGTGTTATTTCGCCTCTTCAAAACTTTCGCACCATGGTATACATTTAAACCTATTGTATCGCGGGGTTCTGGTTCTTCGACTAATAATCCCCCCCGACTTATATCCACACCGAGATATTCAGCAATCAAAGTAATAAATATACCACCTCCTATTATGCTATGTGGTCTCATCCCCCTAACCATAGCTGATAAATAATAACCCACACAATAAGGTATACTTACAGCGCTTTGTGGGTCTCGAATACACATATGGTAAAACAAATCCTGTTCATTTACCTTTTCCTTGTTCTTACCTCTTTGTGTAATCGAATTAGCTAAAAACCTATGAATTACTCTTAATTCAGCTCTATCTATATCCAAATAAGAGTAATTTCCCCCTTTGAATCGGTGATGGCTTGTCATTTGACTCCATACACCATGTGTATCAAAATTTTCATCTATCTTTCTACCATTTAGTATCAACCCTCTACAATCGGCAGATGCTAACTCCTCAGGCGTATATATACGTAAAGCCTGAGCCATGTCTAGTAAAGACATGTGGCGCATCGAACCTCCTAACAAAAATCTAATAAAAGATCGATCGGTTAAACTAGCTACCCGATCGTTTAATTCTATACTACACAACAATTCTTCACACCATACTTTATATACAGGTCTACGCATGGTGAATAAACGTACCCAGTCGTTAAAAGTAGAATTACCATACCTCTGTGCAAGTAATTCCCTAATTGGCCCGGCCAATTCTACAGCTTCTAATGGTCCCCATTCTATGACCCTAGGTACCTCAACAACTTTAGAATGAAGAGTATGCAAACCCCTTTGGTATTTTGGATAATCTATCCAAAGTCTGTCAAATCTCAGGTTCGGGTGCAAATCTTCCAAGTGCATATCAGAAAATGTCATGACTGGATGAGGTATATCTTGTTTGTAGTAGTTATCCACCTCCTGTTGTTCCGCATTCTCAGCAGGAGCATTGCGAGCTTGGGATGAAGATTCACCCCTTTCAGTCTGCAAAACACATCAAACACAATTTTTGTGCATCCAAATATGCATTAGTGTCAGCAAAATCATCAATCAAAATAATTACAATGACATGATCAATTTATATCAAACTTAAGCTCATTTTCATATTTTCATCAAATCTACACTTTTTCAAATAAGCATATACGAAAATGTTCGCCAAGTTCATAGCATTCAACTCAAATAACATGTCAAAATAATCATTACTAGCAATTAAACAAGTTTCAAATGGCATTATCTTTCAAAAATCAAGTTCATGAATTTTAGACTTGAAAAAGTCCACTTTAATTCTCAAAATCATGTTTAGGCTCAAAATTTGGATCATTTAACTACCTAAACATGTTACACTACTTAATTTAGCAACAATTTATGACAAAAATTGGCCATAACCTGTTTATATCAAAAAGCCCCAAATTTGCTCAAGAACACAAACCCTAGATTACTCAAAATTTGAAGTTTAAGTCTTCTAATCATCTTAAATAGCATCAATCTAGGTTATACAAGCATAATACATAAACAATTTAAGCATAATTACACTAAAAAGCATCAAAATCAAATTGGGTATAAAATTGCTCAAGAACACTACTTTTCGGATTAAATGGTGTTTAGGTGTAGAAATTTACCATTTTTCTTGAGTAATTCCTTGATAGCATCCTTCTCAACATGATTTTAGTAAAAGATTTGATGATTAATGGTTAAAAATTGTGATTTTGGGGGTGTTTTTTTGGGGTTTTTGCGCAGTATTTCGCAGTATTTGGTGTGTTTGTGGTGTGCAACTGATCAGTTCTGCGTTTTTATTTTTTCTTCTGATTTTTGGTCCCTCCGCGAGTCACGGGGTTTTTACCCTTCAAACTCCGCGAGTCGCGGAGTTTGTTATTTTTTTTTTTTTATATATCTTATACTAATTAAAACAATTAAGTAATTAATTTTAAAATTTTGTTTCCCTTGTTATTTAGGACGAGGTCGTTTCGGATCGATGTCCTAGTCCGTCCTTCGACAAAATTTTAAAATTTGTCTTTTTGTAGCGATTGTTTTAAAAGCTAAGATTTTTGGTTTTTTAATGTTTTTGGTATATCTTAATTCAATAAGATTAAAAATAATGATAATAAAAGTTCTCGTCCCTCCCTTGGGTAAAGCAATTTCGGTTCAAAGACCTAGTCTTCAACTTACGACGAATTTTAAAAATCATATTTTTAACTTAATGAGATAAAGTAAATTTTTGTTTTTAAATTCACACAATTTAAATATAAAATTCAAAATTAATATTAAAAATTCACACCAAACTTTAAAATTTGAAATGCATAAAATTAAAATTTATATTTTAAAAATTAAAAATTCACACCAAACTTAATTTAAAAATTCATATTATAAATTCACACCAAACTTATATTAATTTTTTAAATATTTACAATTTTAAATATATTGTTTTTACAAAGTTTACAATATTAATTTAAGATTTATATATTAATTTTAAAAACATGGTAAAAATAAAATTAAAATTTTTTTTGGCTTTTTATCCCACTTTAATCAATCAAATATTATCAAAAATATGCGCCCCTCTTTTCGGTAAAGTAATTTCGGTTCCAAGACCTAATTTAACTCATGACGAATTTTTGAAATATTTTGGGTTGATTGATTAAAGATATTTATACCTTAAGAATAAACGTTAAATTTCGCAGTGATGTAATAAATTTTTGAATGATATCAATAATTTCGGTCGCCAAACCTAATTTTATTCAATACCAATTTAATACTTTATAGCGAACAAATTAGCGTTTATTATCAAAAGGTTAAAAATAAAAAAATAAAATAAAAACTGTACAAACATACCTGTGAAATAGATTTCGTAGTTATATGATCTATCTCATTCATAAGATAGTCGGTTTAATTGGTTTTCCATAGCTACATAGGCGTAACCTCGAGCATTCAGTGTCTTTTCTTCTAAACATATGAACGGTCCGTCTCTGCATAAAGTAACAAATTCGGTGTTTGAATAGGTTTGATTTGAACATTTACCTCCATGTGACCATTTTCCGCATTTGTGACATCTTTCTAGGTGTCGTGCTCTTCTTTTCGCTGCGGATTTTGATTTTCCTTTACCAAATTGTAACTTATTATATTCGCATCTGGATTCTTTTCTAACTCCGTCCAATCTTTCTCTGATTACTGATACTATTTCACTCGGAAGTGTGTCATTATTACGTTTAGTGATCAAAGCGTGTAGCATTAGACCATGGTTTAGTTCACAGGCAGTCTTCATTTTCTAAAAAAAATAAAAATTCAGAATGGGGGGAGAAGACTAGTTCTTTAGGGTCTGCTAGGGAAAGACCATTCGGGTTCTATTTTCGAGAACTACACGAAAACAGACAATCTAACTCTAACAGAAATACATATTATCCTTTAAAGACTTGATTCTCCCCACACTTATTTAGCTGTGGTGTCGAAATTGTGATTAACTTCGTTGTCGACTTCCATCGGACCATGTATGTAATGTTTAACTCTGTGACCATTAACTTTAAATTCAATCCCATTTGAATTTATTAATTCTATCATTCCATATGGGAAAACTCTTTTGACTATGAATGGTCCAGACCATCTTGATTTCAATTTTCCAGGAAATAGCTTGAATCGTGAATTGAAAAGAAGAACTTTGTCTCCTTCTTTAAATTCTTTTGAACTTCTGATTCTTTTATCATGCCATTTCTTCGTTCTTTCTTTATAGATTAACGAATTTTCGTATGCTTCATGTCTTAATTCTTCTAATTCGTTTAGTTGACTTAATCGTAGACGTCCGGCTTCATGTAAATCAAGATTACATGTCTTCAAAGCCCAAAATGCTTTGTGTTCAATTTCTACTGGAAGATGACATGCTTTTCCATAAACAAGTCTAAAAGGTGTGGTTTCAATTGGAGTTTTGTAGGCTGTTCTAAAAGCCCAGAGTGCATCCTCCAATTTAATGGACCATTCCTTCGGATTTGATCCTACGGTTTTCTCTAGAATACGTTTTAAAGCTCGGTTGGTATTTTCAACTTGTCCACTTGTTTGTGGATGATATGCGGTGGAGATTTTATGAGTTACTCCATATCTTTTAAGAACTTTCTCAAGTTGATTATTACAGAAATGAGTACCCCGATCACTTATTAAAGCTTTCGTTGTTCCAAACCTTGCAAAAAGACGTTTTAAAAAGTTGACTACAACTCGTGCATCGTTAGTTGGGAGAGCTTGTGCTTCCGCCCATTTAGATACATAATCAATGGCTATGAGTATATATATATTATTATGAGATTTTGGAAATGGATCCATAAAGTCAATATCCCAAATGTCAAATACTTCACATACTTGTATGACATTTTGTGGCATTTCATCACGTTGACTTATTTTTCCGGCCTTTTGACAAGCATCACAGGATTTGCAAAGAAGGTGTGCGTCTTTGTAAATTGTAGGCCAATAGAATCCAGCATCATAAACTTTTCTTGCTGTTAGTTGAGGCCCATAATGCCCTCCTATTGGTCCTGTGTGACAATGGTTTAAAATTTTACTAGCTTCATCTCCAAATACACATCGGCGTATTATTCCATCGGGACAACTTTTAAACAGATGTGGATCTTCCCAAAAATAGTGTTTTATATCACTGAAGAATTTCTTTCGTTTTTGGTACGATAATCCTTTTTCAAGGAATCCACATACTAAATAGTTTGCATAGTCTGCAAACCATGGGATTTCTTTATAATCTATCTTCAATAGATATTCATCAGGAAAGTTGTCTTGTATGGCCGATTCATTTAGAACTTCTAACTCAGGATTTTCAAGACGAGAAAGATGATCAGCGGTGAGATTTTCTGCTCCTCTTTTATCTCGGATTTCAATATCAAACTCTTGTAAGAGTAAGATCCAACGGATTAATCTTGGTTTAGCATCTTGTTTCAAAAATAGGTATCTAAGAGCAGAATGGTCGGTATAGACCACCGTTTTTGCTAGAACGAGATATGATCGAAATTTGTCAAAAGCAAAGACAATAGCAAGGAGTTCTTTTTCAGTAGTTGTATAGTTCGTTTGTGCTCCTTGTAACGTCTTACTAGCATAATATATAGGTTGAAATCATTTTTCAATCCTTTGTCCTAAAACGGCTCCCATTGCAAAATCACTTGCATCGCACATTAGTTCAAATGGTAGATTCCAATTTGGTGTTATCATGGTCGGTGCATTAGTGAGTTTTTCTTTAAGAATATTAAAAGATTTGATACACTCATCGGAAAAGATGAATGGAGCATCCTTTTCTAGGAGTTTATTCATAGGAGTGGCAATTTTAGAAAAAAAATTATGAAACGTCGGTAAAAACCGGCATGCCCTAGAAAACTCCTAACTCCTCTAACATTGGTGGAATGTGGAAGTTTAGCAATTACATCTACTTTAGCTCTATCCACTTCAATTCCTTCTTTTGAAATTTTATGACCAAGAACGATGCCTTCTTTAACCATAAAATGGCATTTCTCCCAATTAAGAACTAGATTTGATTGTTCGTATCTAATAAGCATTCGTTCAAGATTAGCTAGACATGATTCAAATGTATCACCGAAGACTGAAATGTCATCCATGAAAACTTCCATGCATTCTTCTATCATGTCGTGAAAAATTGCCATCATACACCTTTGAAAGGTTGCAGGGGCGTTGCAAAGTCCAAATGGCATGCGTTTGTAAGCAAAAGTACCATAAGGGCACGTGAATGTGGTTTTCTCTTGATCTTCGGGTGCTATTGGAATTTGAAAATATCCGAAAAATCCATCTAGAAAACAATAGTAACTATTTCCGGCTAATCTTTCCAACATTTGATCTATGAAAGGTAAGGGAAAGTGATCTTTTCTGGTGGCGTCATTTAATTTTCTATAATCAATACATACACGCCATCCTGTTACAGTCCTAGTAGGAATAAGCTCATTTTTCTCATTTGTAATGACATTCATGCCACCCTTCTTAGGCACGCATTGAACTGGGCTTACCCATGGACTATCAGAGATTGGATAAATTAGACCTGCATCTAGCAGTTTAATAATCTCTTTCTTAACTACATCTTGCATATTAGTATTTAGTCTTCGTTGGCGTTGCACATACGTTTTATGACCTTCTTCCATAAGGATTTTATGTGTGCAATACGAAGGACTTATTCCTTTAATATCATGAATCTTCCATGCAATGGCTGGTTTATGAGCTTTCAACACAGAAATGAGTTGTGATTTCTCATTTTCAGTAAGAGAAGACGATATTATTACAGGTAATTCAGATTCACCATGTAAATAAGCGTATTCCAAATGGTTTGGAAGTGGCTTTAACTCTAATTTCGGAGGTTCTTCTATCGATGATTTGTATCGATATCTGTCTTCTTCTTTTAGCATTTGAATTTCTTCTGTTGTTAGTTCATATCCATTAGCTATAAGTGAAGCTAACATTTCAGCTTCATCAATTGGTTCATTACCTTCTCCTAAAGAACATTCTCCTGTTCCTTGTAATTCTGGAAATTCTTCTAATAATTCTGCATGTGCATCTATAGTTTGAATATAATAACATGTATCATCTGCAGATTGTGGTTGTTGCATTGCTCTATCAACTGAAAAGGTAACACTCTCGTCCTCTATACTTAGGGTCAATTTCTTACCGAACACGTCTATCATTGCTTTAGCCGTGTTTAAGAACGGTCTTCCTAATATGAGAGGAACTTGAGAATCTTCTTCCATGTCTAGAACAACAAAATCTACTGGAAATACTAAAGTACCAACTTTAACTAGCATGTTCTCCATTATCCCTCTAGGATATTTTATTGATCTATCGGCTAGTTGTATGCTTATTCTGGTTGGTTTCAATTCTCCAAGGTCTAGTTTAGTGTATAGTGAATACGGCATTAGATTTATACTAGCACCTAAGTCTGCCAATGCTTCTATTGAACTAAGACTACCCAGAAAACATGGAATTGTGAAACTTCCTGGATCAGATAATTTTTCTGGTATCTTATTCAACAGCACTGCTGAACAATTAGCATTCATGGTAACAGCCGAGAGTTCTTCCATTTTCTTTCTATTTGAGATTAGATCTTTCAAGAATTTAGCATATCTAGGCATTCCTGAAATCACATCAATGAAAGGAAGATTTACATTTATCTATTTAAACATATCCAAGAATTTGGATTGCTCGGCTTCAAGTTTCTCTTTCTTCATTTTACTCGGGTAAGGAAGTGGTGGTTGGTATGGTTTAACATAAGGTTTAGCCTTAACTGTGTTATCTTCATTAACCTTTTCAACTACCGGTTCTTTTTCCTTATCTTGATTAGGTTGTGGTTCTTGTGGAGTAGGAATAGCTTCATCAGAAGTTACAGGTATTTCAGGTGGTTTAAGTGTTGTACCACTTCTTGTGGTAATAGCTTTAGCTGTTTCATTCCGGAGGTTAGCATTTGTATCACTAGGTAGACTTCTCGGTTTTCTTTCACCTATTAACCTTGCTAGGTTACTTACTTCTTGTTTCAGATTTTGAATAGAAGCTTGTTGATTTCTAAATGCTTGAGCATTTTGTTCATTAGTTTGTTTCTGAGATGTGAAAAACTGCGTTTGAGTTTCAACTAGCTTCGTCATCATATCTTCTAAATTCGGCTTTTTATCATCGGTTTGTTGTGGTGGTTTGTTTTGAAAATTAGGTCTTTGCTGGTTGTAAGTATTATTGGATACTTGTTGATTGCTATGACCTTGTTGGTTGTTGTATGGAATATTTCGGTTATAATTCTGGTTTTGATTGTAAATCGGTCTTGGCGGTTGATAATTATTCTGATAATTATTTCCAGGCCTTTGGTTTATGTATGAAATATTCTCTCTTTGTTCCATTGTTAATTCAATACTGAGACAATCTTTTGTCAAATGTGGTCCTCCACACTGCTCACAACTAATTCGTATTGAGTGAATATCCTTAGTCATCTTTTCCATTCGTCTCTCGACAGCATCTATTTTTGCGGAAATGGAATCTAAGTCATGGCTAGAATCGGCTCTAGCTGCTTTAGATGATCTAACGATATCTTTTTCTTGGTGCCACTCATGTGAGTGGGAAGCAGTGTTATCAATAATTTTGTAAGCATCAGTTTCGGTTTTCTTCATAATAGAACCACCAGCTGCTATATCTATGTCTTTCCTTGTAGTGATGTCGCATCCTTGGTAGAATATTTGTACTATTTGACAGGTGTCTAAACCATGTTGCGGACATCCTCTTAACAATTTTCCAAATCTAGTCCACGCCTCATATAGAGTTTCATTCGGCTTCTGTGTGAACGTAACAATTTCTCCTTGAATTCTTACGGCTTTAGATGCAGGAAAGAATTGTTTAAGAAAATTTTCAACTAAAACATCCCATGTATCAATCGCCCCTTCAGGTAACGATTCCAACCAATCTTTGGCTTCTCCCTTTAAAGTCTAGGGAAATAACATGAGATATATCTGTTCATCCTCCACTTCTTGGATTTTAAATAGTGTGCAGATCCTATTAAATGTACGTAGATGTTCATTTGGATCTTCCTTCGGCGCACCACTAAATTGGCATTGATTAGTCACCATGTGTAGAATTTGTATTTTGATTTCATAATCTGGCGCATTAATGTCTAGATGAGTAATTGCGTGACCTTGGCCAGTGCGTTTAGCTCTCATTCGGTCTTCCATACTTAAAGGTTCCAGATTCTCCATAATTGAATTTGTTGAATTGGAATCAGTAGAGGATTCTGATTTTATGGTTCGTTCCTCAACAATCTCTGTTTGAATGATTGGTGGTTCCGGAGGAAAATTTAATGGTTCAGGATCTACGAATCGTTCCTGAATATTCTCCGGATTCTCAATTGTGAGGTCGGGTTCAAAAAATGGATTATCGAAAATTTAAACTGGAGTACTTGGTCGACTGGATGACGATTCTAAAGAAAAATCAACGGTGGTAATATTTGCTAAATGTCTTGATCTAGTTATAGGTGGTGAACGTACAAAAGGTGGTGAACGTCTTGCTCGGTGCATTCACTGAATATCCTATTAGTTTTTAAAAGAAAAGAAAAATTATAATAAGTTATCCAATCAATAGACTTTTCTGATTTTGCCCATGTTTCGAATAGCCAAAAGATGCAGCAGAGGGGCAGGATTCGTTTGGTCTCAATATAATTGAGGACTGTTTGGCTCCAATAACCCGGTCCACGTACAAATCCAACTATTACTACGAACCAGAAAATTTTGATGTCTATCAATTTAACCACTTAAAATAAATTTTCGTAATTTTAAGAAATTTAGATAAGAAGTAGAATAAAAATCTATGTCCTAAAACTAGAATAGCGAGAAATAAGAAAGAAAAAGAGCGTGTCGAAAAAGGTCGAAAAAGAAAAATGGTTGAAAAATAAAAGGTGACGGAAAAATAAAAGAAATTTATAACACTTAAAAAATACTTGACTAACCTAACCTTATTACTACAACTAACTTAAAATTATAATCGCAAATTGAGATTACTAATTGGAATGATAATTGATACATAGGTAAAAGTCGTCTAAAAATATTAAAGCTTACAGGAAAAACTATATCCCAAATGGAAATAACTTAAAAAGAAACTAAAACTTAAAAAGGCGTCGCAAAATTCTAAAGTACCTAAATCTTAGTCTAAAAAACACTTAAGGAATTCTACGGCAAAGCCTAAAAATCTATAAATAAAAATAACTATGGCAAAAACTAAGTTTAAAACTAAATATGAGCTAAAAATACAAATATTACGCTAAAACGATTAAAAAGGGACAAAATATAAAAATATACAAAAAGTTGTAAAAATTACAATTTTTATAAAAATATTATTTTTATATTATTTATTTTATAAAACTATTAATTTTACAATTTAATTAAACTAATTTAACTAAAATATAAATTAAATAAAAAGTAAAACTAATTACAATAATAATAATAAATTAGGGTTAATAATAATAATAATTAATAATTACCCGTAATTAAATGCAGGTTAGGGTTTCTGTCGGTGTCAGAGTGTCTCCGCGAGTTGCGGTATTCCATGCTGCAAACTCCGCGAGTCGCGGGGTTCCAGAATTCAAATGACAGGTTGTTTAAAATTCGACGCGTTTTTTATTTATTTATATTTTCTGTTTAATATTTTCTGTTTTAAAATCTAAAATATTTATATAATAAAAACTTATATTTTTAAAAATTAGAATAAAAATAGAACTACTTTATAATTTTATAAATAAAAATCTTAAAACTAGATTTATATGTATATTTTTTTTTACAAAAACGTATTTTTATAAAAGTAAACTAAAATAAAAATCTCTTTTTTTTATAATTAATTAATTAGCGTTGCGCTTCCGGCTTTGAAGCGAAGTCCCCGGCAGCGGCGCCAAAAAATACTTGATGTTATGCGAGGTGTATATAAAATAGCTTTAAATTTCAGCAGGAAAATACTATTAAATACGATACAATTTTACACAAGATATTTATTTATTTATAGAATGGATATACTTAAACCTTGCTATAACACTTATAGGCAGTGTACCTAATCGTACAGTAGTGTAGTTTTTAGTAAGTCCGGTTCGTTCCACAGGGAAAATCTTTAAACAAAGCTTAACGCTATTTTAGTTTACTTTTATAAAAATACAAATATATATATAAGTAATATTATTATTATAAAGGGGGGTTTTTACCGTTTAATGACCGGTTTGTCGATTTTAAAACTTCAGTCGCAGTTAAAACCAAATGTAAAATAATAAATAAATACAAGACTTAATTTAAAGCGTAAAGTAAATAACGATAATGAAATTGCGAATAATAAAAGTGCGATAAAATAAACTTGCGGTAATTAAAAAGTACGATAATTAAAAGTGCAGCGGGGTGTACGAAATAGTATTAATTTAAATACGAAATACGACGAAATATTACACAAGTTTTAATTATTTATTTACAAAATGGATATACCTAAACCTTGCTACAACACTATAGGCAGTGTACCTAATCGTAGAGTAGTATAGTTTTTATGAAGTCCGGTTCGTTCCAGAGGGAGCGGGCTTATTGCACACTATATTTTTAAACAACTATATTTGTACAAAATATATATAATTATATATAATAATATATAAAAGGGGGTTTACCGTTTAATGACCGGTTTGTCGATTTATATTTTAAGCGAAGCGTATAGTAAATGACGATATTTAAATAACAATATAAAATAAATAACAATAATAAAAATGACAATAAATAAAAGTACGAGGAAATATGAAATAAAATATATTATGCTTATTTAAACTTCCGTAACCATGATGGTTGACGTGTTGATTTTAGTTTTATGCCCATGGGTTAATTGTCCTTTGTCCTGGATTATTTAATATGTCCATACGGATTTGTCCATAATAGTCCATCAGTCATAAATATAAAGAGCGAAAGCCTTCGTCAAATTATTCTTATTCCCGAAGTCAAATATTCCAACTAATTGGGGATTCGAATTGTAACAAGGTTTTAATACTTTGTTTAATGAATACACCAGGTTATCGACTGCGTGTAAACCAAGGTTTTACTACTTTGTTAACAATTACACCAATTACCCTTGAATGTAATTCACCCTTGTTTCAACAAGTCTATTAACTATTAATCCAGTTCCGTGTCCGGTAAAATGAATAATTATTGGTATTTATAGATATCCCGCCCACCATACCCAGTCAAGCGTATGTGGTTATATATAAATACGTCAAATTATAAGTTTGTATATTAAATTAACAAGGTATTGTTTAGTTAATATAAAACCCATTAATAGCCCATAGTCTAATTTCCACAAGTGTCGTTCTTTTGTCCAAACCCCAATTATGGTACAAAACCCAATTACCCCGTCTTTAATTTTTAGCCCAACATCATGATTACTTCAGCTCAAATAAGCATAATAATAACTTAGCTACGAGACATCAATTTAAAAAGGAGAACATAGCTTACATTGATTATTTATCGCGTAGTGTTACACGGACAGAGCTCCGACTTTAAAACCCGTAAAATAACCTTTACATAACCCGAACTAATCTAATATAAAACTACCCTATACTATATATATTATATATATTTATTTATTAAGAGTATTATTATTATTATTATTTATATTTTTAAACTCGGTAGAATGCATGGCCTTTTATAGGGATTTCTGATTTTTCAAACTCAGCGAGTCGTGGAGTTTTTGGCCTTCAAACTCCGCGAGTCGTGGAGTTTGATTTTCCAGCTCACATCAATTTGGATCTTAGCTTTGCCGACATAATATATAAATAAATATAATATATAAATAATTTTAAGAATTATTTAAATATTATATTATATTTATGTGCATAGTTGACTTGTAATTTTTAGTCCGTTGCGTCGAGCGTTGAGAGTTGACTCATGTCCCGGTTCCGGATTTTCGAACGTCCTTGCGTATTATTTTATATCGTGTACTTTGCGTTCCGCAACTTGTACTCTTGTCATTTTTAGACGTTTTTCATCAATAAATTGAACCACTTGGATTGTATCTTGTACATTTGAGCTTTTTGGTCATTTGCGTCTTCAAATCGTCGTTTTCGCCTTTTGTCTTCGCACTTATTTAATATAAACGATTATAACTTAAAATAGGACAATTACAACTAAATAATTTACATATTGGGAGGATATTGCTGCTAAATATATGTTCATTTGGAGCACTATCAGTCGCCGAAGGAATCGCGGCTGAAAGAGCTGAACTACTGAGAGAAATCAACCACGCTCGAAACAGTAATGATCGTGGTGGCTCGAGCAACACTAATGGAAACGGCATACAAGGCCGTAATGGATGTTCTTATAAAACGTTCACTAGTTGCAACCCGCATTATTCTTTCAACGGAACCGAGGGACCAGTTGGTCTCACTAGGTGGTTTGAGAAGCTCGAATCGGTTTTCCGCATTAGTGGTTGTAATGATAACGACAGGATAGGCTTTGCAACGGGCACACTGACAGACAGTGCGCTCACCTGGTGGAACAACTATGCTCAATCCCTGGGTCATGATCAGGCTTATGCCCTACCTTGAGACACTCTGAAGCAAAGAATGATCGAGGAGTATTGTTCGAAGAACGAGGTTAAGAAAATGGAACGCGAGTACCGAGAGCTGAAGTTAGTAGGCAACGATCTCACGGCCTATAATAAGAGGTTCTTTGAGTTGGCGTTAATGTGTCCTGAAATGGTTACTCCGAAAAGGCGTAAGGTAGAACTGTACATTGAAGGTCTGAGTGAGAACATTCAAGGCGGGGTTACTACTTCAAAACCCGCAAATGTGCAGGAAGCTATTGACATGGCTAGTTTGCTGTTGGATCAGATTGCCCAGAGAGGGAAGGGTACTACAGTGAATGAGAATAAGTTAAACGATGGTAAAAGGAAGTGGAACGGTGGTCAGGACAAGAATTTCAATCAACAGCCGTTCAAAAAGCAAGATTCTTACCGTAACGACACTGGAACCACAGGAAATAACTCCGGGTATAAGGGCAAAAAGCCACAATGTCAGAAGTGTGGCAAGCATCATACTGGAAATTGTTCTGTTCTAAATTGTGACCGTTGTAAGAAGTTTGGTCATTTGTCAAAAGATTGCAAGGTTAATCCCAACGGCAACACCAATAACAACAGTACTGCAAGCAACGCGAACAATGCTAATGGTGGTAAGAACTGTTATGGTTGTGGACAGCCGGGTCATTTCAAGAAGGACTGTCCTAAGAACAACAATGGGAATGCTCGAGGAAGGGCGTTCAACATCAATTCTGCGGAAGCTCGTGATGATCCAAAGCTAGTCACGGGTACGTTTTCACTTGATGATCAACTTGTTTATGTTTTGTTTGATACTGGCGCTGATATAAGTTTTATATCAAAGGATATTTGTCACAATGTTAAGAAACCTGTTTCTCCCCTAGATAATGTGTATTCCATAGAACTAGGGAATGGTAACTTGATGAGAGCTGAAAAGATTTATCATGATTGTACTTTGACGTTAGAAAGTAAGCCTTTTAGCATTAATGTGATACCTATTAAACTGGGAAGTTTTGACCTTGTGGTTGGAATGGACTGGTTAGCTGATAACAAAGCCGAGGTGGTCTGTGACCTAAAGGCTATTCGTATTCCTATTGCTGATGGTGAACCTATAATGATTTATGGTGAAAAGAATGGCTCACAATTACATCTCATTAATTGCTTGAAAGTCCAAAAGTATGTGTGATGTTATGCGAGGTGTATATGAAATAGCTTATATTTTACTAGGAAATACTATTAAATAAGATACAATTTTACACAAGATATTTATTTATTTAGAGAATGGATATACTTAAACCTTGCTACAACACTTATAGGCAGTGTACCTAATCGTACAGTAGTGTAGTTTTTAGTAAGTCCGGTTCGGTCCACAGGGAATCTTTTAAACAAAGCTTAACGCTATATTAGTTTTATTTTATAAAAATACAAATATATATATATAAGTAATTTTATTATTATAAAGGGGGGTTTTTACCGTTTAATGACCGGTTTGTCGATTTTAAAAACTTTAGTTGCAGTTAAAACAAAATGTAAAATATTAAATAAATAAAAGACTTAATTTAAAGCGTAAAGTAAATAACGATAATGAAATTGCGATAAATAAAAGTGCGATAAAATAAACTTGCGATAATTAAAAAGTACGATAATTAAAAGTGCAATTAAATACAATAACAATAAAAGTGCGATAATTAGAAGTGCAATTAAATATGAAATAAATGAAATTAAATATGAAATAAAAGAATTATGCTTATTTAAACTTCTGTAATCATGATGTTTGACGTATTGATTTTAGTTTTATGCCCATGGGTTAATTGTCCTTTGTCGGATTATTTAATATGTCCGTCTGGTTTTTGTCCATAACATTCCATCAGTCATAAATATAAAGTGCGAGTGTCCTCGTCAAATTATCCTTATACCCGAAGTTAAATATTCCAACTAATTGGGGATTTAAACTGTAACAAGATTTTAATACTTTGTTTAATAATTACACCAGGTTATCAACTGCGTGTAACTCAAGGTTTTAATACTTTGTTAACAATTATGCCAAGTGTCCTTGTACATAATTTCACCCCTGTTTTAATAATTCTAGTGGCTATTAATCCATTCCCGTGTCTGGTTAAATGAATGATTATTCGTACATATAAATACCCCGCCCATCGTGTCCGATCGAGTGTATATGGTTATTTATAGGGACGCCCAATTGTAAATCTTTATATTAACATTAACAAACTATCATTTAGTTAAACAAATATAAAGCCCATTAATAGCCCATAGTCTAATTTCCACAAGTGTCGTTCTTTTGTCCAAACCCCAATTATGGTACAAAGCCCAATTATCCAATTTTAGTAATTAGCCCAACATCATGATTACTTCGGATTAAATAAGCATAATAATAACTTAGCTACGAGACATTAAATTAAAAAGGTTGAACATAACTTACAATGATTAAAAATAGCGTAGCGTTACACGGACAGAATTTCGACTTACACCCTTACAACATTCGCTAACATACCCTTATTATTAGAATTAAAATTAAAATTAAAATTAAAATATAATATATATATATATATATATATATATATATATATATATATATATATATATATATATATATATATATATATATATATATTATGTATATATTGAGAGAGAGATAGATTATATGATATTAAAACTCGTCGAACTGCGTTGGCTTTTATAGGGAATTGAGTCCAGGGGAACTCCGCGACTCGCGGCATTTTCCTTCTTCAAACTCCGCAAGTCGCGGAGTTTGAAATTACAGCTCACCCAGCTTTGGCTCTTTGTTTGCCGACGAATTATAAATATATTATAATATATATATTAATTTTAAGAATTAATTATATATTATATTATATTTATATACATAGTTAACTTGTAATTTTTAGTCCGTTGCGTCGAGCGTTGAGAGTTGACTCTGGTCCCGGTTCCGGATTTTCGAACGTCCTTGCGTACAATTTAATATCTTGTACTTTGCAATTTGAATCTTGTACTCTTGTAATTTCGAGACATTTCTTATCAATAATTGGAACCACTTTGATTGTATTTTGTACTTTTGAGCTTTTTGGACCTTTGCGTCTTCAATTCGTCGAATCTGTTTTTTGTCTTCACCTTTTATTATTTAAACGAATATCACTTGTAAATAGAACAATTGCAACTAAAAGCTTGTCTTTCTTGAGGAATATTGCTATGAAATATATGTTCGTTTTTAGCATTATCAAATATTCTCACACTTGAGCGTTGCTTGTCCTCAAGCAATATAGTCTTGAAATACTAGAATCACTTCTTTATTCTTCACACTTTGTACATCAGTGATTTCTTTACGGCGGTATAAACAATGGTAGTAACGATATGGTTTACAGTCCCACATGACTATAAAAATTTAGATCCTTTAGGAAATTGGATATTTATGAAAACATTTGATCTTTTGAAAATTAAATCTAGTTTTTACCCTAGATAAGTTTTCCGGAATAACCCTTCACCGGTGTTTCAAATTGTTTTTGTGGGTTTGGTGGGTTTCATATTTGAAAATTTTAGCTCAAAACTTGCGGTTTTGTGTCACCTACTTGCTAACTTTGTATTAGGAAAGCAACACGTCCAGTATACTTGCTCCGAATATTACCTTTCGATAAACTTGTAGTGACCCGAACTTTTCCATGTTTATATATATATATATATATATTAAATGAAATTGTTATTTACATGATTAAGTATTTCCAACATGTTAAGCAATCAAACTTGTTAAGACTTGATTAATTAAAATAGGTTTCATATAGACAATTGACCACCCAAGTTGACCGGTGATTCACGAACATTAAAACTTGTAAAAACTATACGATGACATATATATGGTTATATATATAGTTAACATGATTTTATTATAAGTATGTATCTCATTAGGTATTTTAACAATGAGTTATATACATAAAAATGAGACTATTAATTTAAGAAACTCGAAAACGATATATATAACGATTATCGTTATAACAACGTCTTACTAGGTACATATGAATCATATTAAGATATTGATACACTTGGTTAATTATGTTAAATGATAAGTAAATATATTATTAAGTGTATTAACAATGAAATACATATGTAAAAATAAGACTACTAACTTAATGATTTCGAAACGAGACATATATGTAACGATTATCGTTGTAACGACATTTAACTGTATATATATCATACTAAGATATATTATATATCATAATATCATGATAATATAACAATTTAACATCTCATTTGTTATAATAAACAATGGGTTAACAACATTCAACAAGATCGTTAACCTAAAGGTTTCAAAACAACGTTTACATGTAACGACTAACGATGACTTAACGACTCAGTTAAAATGTATATACATGTAGTGTTTTAATATGTATTCATACACTTTTTAAAGACTTCATGACACTTATAAAAATACTTCTACTTAACAAAAATTCTTACAATTACATCCTCGTTCAGTTTCATCAACAATTCTACTCGTATGCACTCGTATTCGTACTCGTACAATACACAGCTTTTAGATGTATGTACTATTGGTATATACACTCCAATGATCAGCTCTTAGCAGCCCATGTGAGTCACCTAACACATGTGGGAACCATAATTTAGCAACTAGCATGAAATATCTCATAAAATTACAAAAATATGAGTAATCATTCATGACTTATTTACATGAAAACAAAATTACATATGCTTTATATCTAATCCATACACCAATGACCAAAAACACCTACAAACACTTTCATTCTTCAATTTTCTTCATCTAATTGATCTCTCTCAAGTTCTATCTTCAAGTTCTAAGTGTTCTTCATAAATTCCAAAAGTTCTAGTTTCATAAAATCAAGAATACTTCCAAGATTGCAAGTTTACTTCCAAGTTTTCTAAATCCAATCCAAGTAATCATCCAAGATCAAGAAACCTTTGTTATTTACAGTAGGTTATCTTTCTAATACAAGGTAATAATCATATTCAAACTTTAATTCAATTTCTATAACTATAACAATCTTATTTCGAGTGGAAATCTTACTTGAAATTGTTTTCGTGTCATGATTCTGCTTCAAGAACTTTTAAGCCATCCAAGGATCCTTTGAAGCTAGATCTATTTTTCTCATTTCCAGTAGGTTTATCCAAGGAACTTGAGGTAGTAATGATGTTCATAACATCATTCTATTCATACATATAAAGCTATCTTATTCGAAGGTTTAAACTTGTAATCACTAGAACATAGTTTAGTTAATTCTAAACTTGTTCGCAAATAAAAGTTAATCCTTCTAACTTGACTTTTAAAATCAACTAAACACATGTTCTATATCTATATTATATGCTAACTTAATGATTTAAAACCTGGAAACACGAAAAACACCGTAAAATCGGATTTACGCCGTCGTAGTAACACCGTGGGCTGTTTTGGGTTAGTTACTTAAAAAATATGATAAACTTTGATTTAAAAGTTGTTATTCTGGGAAAATGATTTTTATTATGAACATGAAACTATATCCAAAAATTATGGTTAAACTCAAAGTGGAAGTATGTTTTCTAAAATGGTCATCTAGACGTCGTTCTTTCGACTGAAATGACTACCTTTACAAAAACGACTTGTAACTTATTTTTCTGACAATAAACCTATACTTTTCTGTTTAGATTCATAAAATAGAGTTCAATATGAAACCATAGCAATTTGATTCACTCAAAACGGATTTAAAATGAAGAAGTTATGGTTAAAACAAGATTTGATAATTTTTCTCATTTTAGCTACGTGAAAATTGGTAACAAATCTATTCCAACCATAACTTAATCAACTTGTATTGTATATTATGTAATCTTGAGATACCATAGACACGTATACAATGTTTCGACCTATCATGTCGACACATCTATATATATTTCGGAACAACCATAGACACTCTATATGTGAATGTTGGAGTTAGCTATACAGGGTTGAGGTTGATTCTAAAATATATATAGTTTGAGTTGTGATCAATACTGAGATACGTATACACTGGGTCGTGGATTGATTCAAGATAATATTTATCGATTTATTTCTGTACATCTAACTGTGGACAACTAGTTGTAGGTTACTAACGAGGACAGCTGACTTAATAAACTTAAAACATCAAAATATATTAAAAGTGTTGTAAATATATTTTTGAACATATTTTGATATATATGTATATATTGTTATAGGTTCGTGAATCAACCAGTGGCCAAGTCTTACTTCCCGACGAAGTAAAAATCTGTGAAAGTGAGTTATAGTCCCACTTTTAAAATCTAATATTTTTGGGATGAGAATACATGCAGGTTTTATAAATGATTTACAAAATAGACACAAGTACGTGAAACTACATTCTATGGTTGAATTATCGAAATCGAATATGCCCCTTTTTATTAAGTCTGGTAATCTAAGAATTAGGGAACAGACACCCTAATTGACGTGAATCCTGAAGATAGATCTATTGGGCCTAACAAACCCCATCTAAAGTACCGGATGCTTTAGTACTTCAAAATTTATATCATATCCGAAGGGTGTCCCGGAATGATGGGGATATTCTTATATATGCATCTTGTTAATGTCGGTTACCAGGTGTTCACCATATGAATGATTTTTATCTCTATGTATGTGATGTGTATTGAAATATGAAATCTTGTTGTCTATTGTTACGATTTGATATATATAGGTTAAACCTATAACTCACCAACATTTTTGTTGACGTTTAAAGCATGTTTATTCTCAGGTGAATACTAAGAGCTACTGCTGTTGCATACTAAAATAAGGACAAGATTTGGAGTCCATGTTTATATGATATTGTGTAAAAACTGCATTCAAGAAACTGATTTCGATGTAACGTATTTGTATTGTAAACCATTATGTAATGGTCGTGTGTAAACAGGATATTTTAGATTATCATTATTTGATAATCTACGTAAAGCTTTTTAAACCTTTATTTATGAAATAAAGGTTATGGTTTGTTTTAAAAATGAATGCAGTCTTTGAAAAACGTCTCATATAGAGGTCAAAACCTCACAACGAAATCAATTAATATGGAACGTTTTTAATCAATAAGAACGGGACATTTCCGTTGGTATCCGAGCGTTGGTCTTAGAGAACCAGAAAATTTGCATTAGTGTGTCTTATCGAGTTTGTTAGGATGCATTAGTGAGTCTGGACTTCGACCGTGTTTTCTTTAAAAATGATTGCTTAACATTTTGTTGGAAACTATATATTATTAACATATATATATATATATTATGTGATATATTAATCTCTTAACATGTTTGATATTGTGTGATAGATGTCTACCTCTAGCACAAATCCCATTGACTCTCCTAATAATAACGAAGAGTCGAATATATATTGGACTGATTCACAAGTTCCCGAAGAGGAACCGGAAGAAGAATCAGAACCGGAAGAGGAGGAACCGGAGGAGGAAATAGAACCGGTGGGGGAAATAATAAAACGGTTAAGTAAAAGAAAATCCTCAACCAACCGACCAAGGTTAATTATGGTCAATGGTGTTTCCGCCAAGGAAGCAAAATATTGGTAGGATTACCAATTCTCCGATGAATCGGATTCCGACGAGAATTCCGATGATGTTATAGAAATTACCCCAACTGAATTTAAAAAGGCAAAAGAAAATAATAAGGGAAAGGGCATAAAAATAGAGAAATCTAAATCCAACCCCGATGAACTTTATATGTATCGTCAACCCCCGAAGCCCTTAAGTTGTAACAATGACCCGGGAACCTCTAAACCACCAGGTTTTTCTAAACCGTTGTGGAAAACGACAGCTCGTATTAGGGGAACATCATATATCCCTAGAAACTTGGCAAAACGAACCAAAACCGAAGAAAAAGAAACGAGCGAGTCGGAATAAGATAGTTGTATTCGTGTGGTGTAATATATGTAATATAGTGTGCTTATGCTTTATGATATATGTAAAAATTGCTTGTATTAATAAGTATTTTTTTTTTTATGAATCTAACTCTTGTCTATTTTACAGTATAAAAACACAAAATGGATAGACAACCCAATATTTTAAGAGACCTACCCGGAGACATGATTGATGAAATCTTGTCTAGAGTCGGTCAGAATTCTTCGGCACAACTATTTATGGCGAAATCAGTTTGTAAGACATTCGAAGAACGTTCCAAGAATGTCTTGATTTATAAGAGACTTTCGTTTGAAAGATGGGGGATATCACATTGGGAAACCCATAAGTTACGATGTGTTTACTTTGACGCATATATTGCGGGGAACCCAAATGCTATTTTACGCAACGGGTTAAGAAATTATTTTGACTCAATGTATCCGAATATAGGACTTCATGATTTAGAAAAAGCTGCTAACATGCAACATAAAGAAGCATGCTATGCTTACGGGTTAATAATGTTCACTTCTCACCGAAGTGAGAAAAAGAACATCGGGCTACAACTATTAAACAAAACGTTCCCATAAGTGACGGAGTCGGTAATTGGGGTAAGAAATGAGGTTTTTAGGTTATTACGAGACTGTTGGTCATTACGTAACCCTCGTCCCTTTGACGACGTTACAACACGCTGTCTTATCAACGGTCATAACAGTTATGTTCCACAAGACCAAGGATGGGAAGTAGTCCTAGTAAAACCAGAATGCATGACTTGTTTCTGGACGTATGAATTACGTGTCTTTATTGCCTTTGCTGAACGACTTGTGTACTAGCTAGAATTATCTTCACAACTATCTTGTATCAAAGTTATTGTGTGCTATATTTCATGCTTTATGTAAAATAAGCGGTATTGCAAGTTTGTAAAATATTGTATAAAAGTTTGAACGCGAAATATTATTTTAATCAGTTTTTCATATAGAATTGTAGTAGTTGAATTGTATATTAGCTACTAAGTATGAACTTAACGGGTAGGTACTACCCGAATTTAAACTTATAAAACGCTAATATGAAAAAAAAGCTTTTATAAATGAGTTCATATTATGCTACGAAATAACATTAACTACTCTTAATATTCTGTATGATTAACTTGTTCCATTTGACTATTTTGAAGGAAATGGCACCGACTACTCGACACACCGTGAATATGAATGAAGACGAATTCCGTACTTTTCTAGCTTCAAACATAGCCGCAGTACAGGCTGCGCTACATACCAACAATAACCTTGGATCTAGCAGTACAGGAAATCGTGTAGGATGCACCTACAAAGAATTCACTGCCTGCAAACCTTTGGAATTTGATGGAACCGAAGGACCAATCGGATTGAAACGGTGGACCGAGAAGGTCAAATCGGTGTTTGCCATAAGTAAGTGTACTGAAGAGGACAAAGTGAAGTACGCTACGCATACCTTCACAGGTTCTGCGTTAACATGGTGGAATACCTATCTAGAGGAAGTGGGACAAGATGATGCGTACGCACTACCGTGGTCAGCATTCAAGCACTTGATGAACGAGAAGTACCGTCCCAGAACCGAGGTCAATAAGCTCAAGACAGAACTTAGAGGGTTACGAACCCAAGGATTTGATATTACCACGTACGAAAGACGATTCACAGAATTGTGCCTATTGTGTTCGGGAGCGTTCGAAGATGAGGAAGAGAAGATCGACGCGTTTGTGAAAGGATTACCGGAAAGAATCCAAGAAGATATAAGTTCACATGAGCCCGCCTCCATACAACAGGCATGTAGAATGGCTCACAAACTAGTGAACCAGATTGAGGAAAGAATTAAAGAACAGACGGCTGAAGAGGCCAATGTGAAGCAAGTCAAAAGAAAGTGGGAGAAAAACGGTGATAAGAATCACCAATATAACAACAACAGCAATTACAACAATTATCCCAACAATTATCCCAACAATCGCAACATCAATCGCAACTACAACAAACGGCCCAACAACAACAACAACAACAACAACAACAACAACAACAACAAAAACAACAACAACAACAACAACAACAACAACAACAACAACAACAACAACAACAACAACAACAACAACAACAACAACAACAACAACAACAACAACAGCAACTACAACAATCATCCCAACAACAATAACAACCACAACAACAACAACAACAACAACAGCAATCAGAAGCAGCTATGCCAAAGGTGTGAAAAGTATCACTCGGGGTTCTGCACCAAATTTTGCAACAAGTGTAAAAGAAATGGTCATAGCGCGGCGAAGTGTGAGGTCTACGGGCCAGGGGTTAATAGAACAAAAGGAACAAATGGTGTCGGAACGAGTAATGGCAGAGCAAGTAGTGTCGGAGCAAGTTATGCCAATGTAGTTTGTTATAAATGTGGAAAACTAGGCCACATTATTAGAAATTGTCCGAACCAGGAGAACACGAATGGACAAGGCCGCGGAAGAGTTTTCAATATTAATGCGGCAGAGGCACAGGAAGACCCGGAGCTTGTTACGGGTACGTTTCTTATTGACAATAAATCTGCTTACGTTTTATTTGATTCGGGTGCGGATAGAAGCTATATGAGTAGAGATTTTTGTGCTAAATTAAGTTGTCCATTGACGCCGTTGGATAGTAAATTTTTACTCGAATTAGCAAACGGTAAATTAATTTCAGCAGATAATATATGTTGGAATCGAGAAATTAAACTGGTTAGCGAAACATTTAAGATTGACTTGATACTAGTAGAGTTAGGGAGTTTTGATGTGATAATCGGTATGGACTGGTTGAAAGAAGTGAAAGCAGAGATCATTTGTTACAAAAATGCAATTCGCATTATACGAGAAAAAGGAAAACCCTTAATGGTCTACGGAGAAAAGGGCAACATGAAGCTACATCTTATTAGTAATTTGAAGGCACAAAAACTAATAAGAAAAGGTTGCTATGCTATTCTAGCACACGTCGAGAAAGTACAAACTGAAGAAAAGAGCATCAATGATGTTCCCGTCGCAAAAGAATTTCCCGATGTATTTCCGAAAGAATTACCGGGATTACCTCCACATCGATCTGTTGAATTTCAAATAGATCTTGTACCAGGAGCTGCACCAATAGCTCGTGCTCCTTATAGACTCGCACCCAGCGAGATGAAAGAACTGCAAAGCCAACTGCAAGAACTATTAGAACGTGGTTTCATTCGACCAAGCACATCACCATGGGGAGCTCCTGTTTTGTTTGTTAAGAAGAAGGATGGTACATTTAGGTTGTGTATTGACTACAGAGAGTTGAACAAACTTACCATCAAAAACCGTTATCCACTGCCGAGAATTGACGACTTATTTGATCAACTACAAGGCTCGTCGGTTTATTCGAATATCGATTTATGTTCTGGATATCATCAAATGCGAGTAAAGGAGGATGATATTCCAAAAACTGCTTTTAGGATGCGTTATGGTCATTACGAGTTTATGGTTATGCCGTTTGGATTGACTAACGCACCAGTTGTATTCATGGACCTTATGAACCGAGTGTGTGGGCCATATCTTGACAAGTTTGTCATTGTTTTCATCGATGACATACTTATTTACTCAAAGAATGATCAAGAGCACGAAGAACATTTGAGAAAAGTGCTAGAAGTATTGAGGAAAGAAAAACAGTACGCTAAGTTTTCAAAGTGTGCATTTTGGTTGGAAGAAGTTCAATTCCTCAGTCACATAGTGAACAAAGAAGGTATCCAGGTGGACCCGGCAAAGATCGAAACCGTTGAAAAGTGGGAAACTCCAAAAACTCCGAAGCATATACGTCGATTTTTAGGATTGGCTGGTTACTACAGAAGATTCATCCAAGATTTCTCTAAAATAGCAAAACCCTTGACTGCATTAACGCATAAAGGGAAGAAATTTGAATGGAATGATGAACAAGAGAAGGTGTTTCAATTATTGAAGAAAAAGCTAACTACGGCACCTATATTGTCATTGCCTGAAGGGAATGATGATTTTGTGATTTATTGTGACGTATCAAAGCAAGGTCTCGGTTGTGTATTAATGCAACGGACGAAGGTGATTGCTTATGCGTCTAGACAATTGAAGATTCACGAGCAAAATTATACGACGCATGATTTGGAATTAGGCGCGGTTGTTTTTGCATTAAAGACTTGGAGGCACTACTTATATGGGGTCAAAAGTATTATATATACCTACCACAAAAGTCTTCAACACATATTTAATCAGAAACAACTGAATATGAGGCAGCGTAGGTGGATTGAATTATTGAATGATTACGACTTTGAGATTCGTTACCACCCGAGGAAGGCAAATGTGGTAGCCGACGCCTTGAGCAGAAAGGACAGAGAACCCATTTGAGTAAAATCTATGAATATAATGATTCATACTAACCTTACTACTCAAATAAAGGAGGCGCAACAAGGAGTTTTAAAAGAGGAAAATTTAAAGGATGAAATACCCAAAGGATCGGAGAAGCATCTTAATATTCGGGAAGACGGAACCCGGTATTGGGCTGAAAGAATTTGGGTACCAAAATTTGGAGATATGAGAGAAATGGTACTTAGAGAAGCTCATAAAACCAGATACTCAATACATCCTGGAACGGGGAAGATGTACAAGGATCTTAAGAAACATTTTTGGTGGCCAGGTATGAAAGCCGATATTGCTAAATATGTAGGAGAATGTTTGATGTGCTCTAAGGTCAAAACTGAACATCAGAAACCATCAGGTCTACTATAACAACCTAAAATCTCGGAAAGGAAATGGGAAAACATTACCATGGATTTCATTACTAAATTGTGAAGGACTGCAAGTGGTTATGATACTATTTGGGTAATAGTTGATCGTCTCACCAAGTCAGCACACTTCCTGCCAATAAGAGAAAATGACAAGATGGAGAAGTTAGCACGACTGTATTTGAAGGAAGTCATCTCCAGACATGGAATACCAATCTCTATTATCTCTGATAGGGATGGCAGATTTATTTCAAGATTCTGGCAGACATTACAGCAAGCATTAGGAACTCGTCTAAACATGAGTACTGCCTATCATCCAAAAACTGATGGGCAGAGTGAAAGGATGATACAAATACTTGAAGACATGCTACGAGCTTGTGTTATTGATTTCGGAAACAGTTGGGATCGACATCTACCGTTAGCAGAATTTTCCTACAACAACAGCTACCATTCAAGCATTGAGATGGCGCCGTTTGAAGCACTTTATGGTAGAAAGTGCAGGTCTCCGATTTGTTGGAGTGAAGTGGGGGATAGACATATTACGGGTCCGGAGATAATACAAGAAACTACCGAGAAAATCATCCAAATTCAACAAAGATTGAAAACCGCCCAGAGTCGACAAAAGAGCTACGCGGACAGTAAAAGAAAAGATATAGAGTTTGAAATTGGAGAAATGGTCATGCTTAAGGTTTCACCTTGGAAAGGCATTGTTCGATTTGGTAAACGGGGGAAACTTAATCCAAGGTACATTGGACCATTCAAGATTATTAATCGTGTCGGACCAGTAGCTTACCGACTTGAATTACCTCAACAACTCGCGACTGTACATAACACTTTCCACGTCTCGAATTTGAAGAAATGTTTTGCTAAAGAAGATCTCACTATTCCATTAGATGAAATCCAAATCAACGAAAAACTTCAATTTATCGAAGAACCCGTCGAAATAATGGATCGTGAGGTTAAAAGACTTAAGCAAAACAAGATACCAATTATTAAGGTTTGATGGAATGCTCGTAGAGGACCCGAGTTCACCTGGGAATGAGAAGATCAGATAAAGAAGAAATGCCCGCACTTATTTCCAGAAGATATGTCAACACCTCCAACTGCTTAAAATTTCGGGACGAAATTTATTTAACGGGTAGGTACTGTAGTGACCTGAACTTTTCCATGTTTATATATATATATATATATATATATATATATATATATATATATATTAAATGAAATTGTTATTTACATGATTAAGTGTTTCCAACATGTTAAGCAATCAAACTTGTTAAGACTTGATTAATTAAAATAGGTTTCATATAGACAATTGACCACCCAAGTTGACCGGTGATTCACGAACGTTAAAACTTGTAAAAACTATACGATGACATATATATGGTTATATATATAGTTAACATGATTTTATTATAAGTATGTATCTCATTAGGTATTTTAACAATGAGTTATATACATAAAAATGAGACTATTAATTTAAGAAACTCGAAAACGATATATATAACGATTATCGTTATAACAACGTCTTACTAGGTACATATGAATCATATTAAGATATTGATACACTTGGTTAATTATGTTAAATGATAAGTAAATATATTATTAAGTGTATTAATGATGAAATACATATGTAAAAATAAGACTACTAACTTAATGATTTCGAAACGAGACATATATGTAACGATTATCGTTGTAACGACATTTAACTGTATATATATCATACTAAGATATATTATATATCATAATATCATGATAATATAACAATTTAACATCTCATTTGTTATAATAAATAATGGGTTAACAACATTCAACAAGATCGTTAACCTAAAGGTTTTAAAACAACGTTTACATGTAACGACTAACGATGACTTAACGACTCAGTTAAAATGTATATACATGTAGTGTTTTAATATGTATTCATACACTTTTGAAATACTTCAAGACACTTATCAAAATACTTCTACTTAACAAAAATGCTTACAATTACATCCTCGTTCAGTTTCATCAACAATTCTACTCGTATGCACCCGTATTCGTACTCGTACAATACACAGCTTTTAGATGTATGTACTATTGGTATATACACTCCAATGATCAGCTCTTAGCAGCCCATGTGAGTCACCTAACACATGTGGGGACCATCATTTGGCAACTAGCATGAAATATCTCATAAAATTACAAAAATATGAGTAATCATTCATGACTTATTTACATGAAAACAAAATTACATATCCTTTATATCTAATCCATACACCAATGACCAAAAACACCTACAAACACTTTCATTCTTCAATTTTCTTCATCTAATTGATCTCTCTCAAGTTCTATCTTCAAATTCTAAGTGTTCTTCATAAATTCCAAAAGTTCTAGTTTCATAAAATCAAGAATACTTCCAAGATTGCAAGTTTACTTCCAAGTTTTCTAAATCCAATCCAAGTAATCATCCAAGATCAAGAAACCTTTGTTATTTACAGTAGGTTATCTTTCTAATACAAGGTAATAATCATATTCAAACTTTAATTCAATTTCTATAACTATAACAATCTTATTTCGAGTGGAAATCTTACTTGAAATTGTTTTCGTGTCATGATTCTGCTTCAAGAACTTTTAAGCCATCCAAGGATCCTTTGAAGCTAGATCTATTTTTATCATTTCTAGTAGGTTTATCCAAGGAACTTGAGGTAGTAATGATGTTCATAACATCATTCTATTCATACATATAAAGCTATCTTATTCGAAGGTTTAAACTTGTAATCACTAGAACATAGTTTAGTTAATTCTAAACTTGTTCGCAAATAAAAGTTAATCCTTCTAACTTGACTTTTAAAATCAACTAAACACATGTTCTATATCTATATGATATGCTAACTTAATGATTTAAAACCTGGAAACACGAAAAACACCGTAAAACCGGATTTACGCCGTCGTAGTAACACCGCGGGCTGTTTTGGGTTAGTTAATTAAAAACTATGATAAACTTTGATTTAAAAGTTGTTATTCTGGGAAAATGATTTTTATTATGAACATGAAACTATATCCAAAAATTATGGTTAAACTCAAAGTGGAAGTATGTTTTCTAAAATGGTCATCTAGACGTCGTTCTTTCGACTGAAATGACTACCTTTACAAAAACGACTTGTAACTTATTTTTCTGACTATAAACCTATACTTTTTCTGTTTAGATTCATAAAATAGAGTTCAATATGAAACCATAACAATTTGATTCACTCAAAACGGATTTAAAATGAAGAAATTATGGGTAAAACAAGATTGGGTAATTTTTCTCATTTTAGCTACGTGAAAATTGGTAACAAATCTATTCCATCCATAACTTAATCAACTTTTATTGTATATTATGTAATCTTGAGATACCATAGACACGTATACAATGTTTCGACCTATCATGTCGACACATCTATATATATTTCGGAACAACCATAGACACTCTATATGTGAATGTTGGAGTTAGCTATACAGGGTTGAGGTTGATTCCAAAATATATATAGTTTGAGTTGTGATCAATACTGAGATACGTATACACTGGGTCGTGGATTGATTCAAGATAATATTTATCGATTTATTTCTGTACATCTAACTGTGGACAACTAGTTGTAGGTTACTAACGAGGACAGCTGACTTAATAAACTTAAAACATCAAAATATATTAAAAGTGCTGTAAATATATTTTTGAACATACTTTGATATATATGTATATATTGTTATAGGTTCGTGAATCAACCAGTGGCCAAGTCTTACTTCACGACGAAGTAAAAATCTGTGAAAGTGAGTTATAGTCCCACTTTTAAAATCTAATATTTTTGGGATGAGAATACATGCAGGTTTTATAAATGATTTACAAAATAGACACAAGTACGTAAAACTACATTCTATGGTTGAATTATTGAAATCGAATATTCCCCTTTTTATTAAGTCTGGTAATCTAAGAATTAGGGAACAGACACCCTAATTGACGCGAATCCTAAAGATAGATCTATTGGGCCTAACGAACCCCATCCAAAGTACCGGATGCTTTAGTACTTCGAAATTTATATCATATCCAAAGGGTGTCCCAGAATGATGGGGATATTCTTATATATGCATCTTGTTAATGTCAGTTACCAGGTGTTCACCATATGAATGATTTTTATCTCTATGTATGGGATGTGTATTGAAATATGAAATCTTGTGGTCTATTGTTACGATTTGATATATATAGGTTAAACCTATAACTCACCAACATTTTTGTTGACGTTTAAAGCATGTTTATTCTCAGGTGAATACTAAGAGCTTCCGCTATTGCATACTAAAATAAGGACAAGATTTGGAGTCCATGTTTGTATGATATTGTGTAAAAACTGCATTCAAGAAACTGATTTCGATGTAACGTATTTGTATTGTAAACCATTATGTAATGGTCTTGTGTAAATAGGATATTTTAGATTATCATTATTTGATAATCTACGTAAAGCTTTTTAAACCTTTATTTATGAAATAAAGGTTATGGTTTGTTTTAAAAATGAATGCAGTCTTTGAAAAACGTCTCATATAGAGGTCAAAACCTCGCAACGAAATCAATTAATATGGAACGTTTTTAATCAATAAGAACGGGACATTTCAAAACTACCGTCCGGTTGTAAAGGAAAGCGTTGAACAAGCAACTGTTAAGGCAATGTCCCCTGACATGCTTTTAATTATGGTCTATAACGTGTCGGACGCAATTACTATCCTTTGTTGGAGCAATAGTAAAGCTCACCCTTATAATTTTTCGGTCTGGTACAAGGTCCTGTCTTTGACCATGCTATGCAACCACCATTCTTACGGTTGACACCCGATTTAGTTCAGGTGACCTAATGAATTCCAGGTGAATTCCTAGGATTTTACGTTCAATGGTAATGAACGCATTGAAAATGGGTTTTTAGAAAACAAATCGGTTTGTAATTTTGATCAAAATATTTTCTCGTTCAAGCTCGAGTTTAGATATCATTGAATTCCATGAGTTTGTAATTCTCAATCTTTAAGGTCAATCTCAAGGATTGAGTAATATCAGGCTTAAAAGCTGATTTTTAATCTTTAAGGAGATTATCCTTTCTGGGGATCTGATTCATTAGTCTTAGCAAGCTAATTTGCACGGTGCCTCCCCATTGTACGAGATAAATCCTTCTCATGGTTAGGATAAATCTGACCACTTGGCGACCCTGTTTGATGCTGAGGTCCGTGGATTTCCTGCTGATTTTAGTGATGACTTTTCTAATTTTTCGTCAACCTACAGCTGGTCTGGACAACAACTTCTTGACCTAAATCAAGAAGCGCGTGTCTTTTTCGGAAGACTTTACTTCCTTTTAATGATGGAATTGATTCATCGTGTAGATCCATCTTTCTTACAGTAAATCGGGTAAAACAGTTAATTATCGTCCAAAACAAAAGTATTTTCAATTATTTGTACAAAAATATGTGTCATATGTTTAAAATAACTTGGTGAATTTTCCCACACTTGGCTTTTATTTTTTTCTTTTTGTTCTCCTCTATTCCATTTTAAATGAATTCTAACATTTTTGGTTTGTTTATCAATTTATGTCCTTTCCGAGGTAACAATAATTTCGGTGTTAACACCTAGTTTTATCGTTCATAAATATGTATAAACATGATTTTGAGTTCATTTAATTGAAAATTTTAAAAATTTTACTAGAATTGGGTAGTCAGTATATAAGACTAGGGCTGTTCTTTATTATCAGAGAGCACTAGATTCTAATACAACTAATGCGTTACTAGTATTTTTAATGGTAACCAAGTGTTTTATCCGAAAGAATTTAACCCCTTCCCACACTTAAGATCTTGCAATGCCCTCATTTGCAAGAAATCAGTAACAATTTAAATTATTGAGGGTGATTAGCGTAGAAATGATTAAATTTTACCAAAGTTTCCAAACATATTGGCGTTTGTTTTTTGAATGATAAATGGTGCATATCATTTGTTCATTCCGTCTTGTTGTTATTTCACATATATTTTGCATCTTGTAGTCAAAATTAGTTGCTTTTGCTGAACTTAATGTCAGTCTTTGAAAATGCGTTGTTTTACCCTGTTGTGTACATAAGATAAACTGCAAATATATATACATATTTTTGAAGTTTGGTATATTACCCCACATTCAAAAATTATTAAAATCTAATAATAAAAGTTAGAAAATTATAAAAACTAATACAATTCCAACATAAGTTTTAAATGTATCAACATTACAAATAATAAAATAAATAAAACTAAGTACACTAGGGATGATACTGATACCAGTAGGGGTTCCATGCATAACCGTATGTGTTATAAAATGCTTCGGCAGGGTTATACGTAGGATACGGTGGTTGCATCTCTATAGACCAGGGAGGAAATATGGGCGTTGGAGTAGGAATATAGTTTCTACCTATTTGTTGGCAATAAGCTATGATTTGGTTTTGATGAACTTGCCAATCTTCAAATGCTCGATGTCTAGCATTTTCGTACTCTTGTGAAGCTATAAACCTTTGCATTTCTGTCATTTCATTTCCCCCTCCCACATTACCTTGCTGTTGATTTCTCTCAGCCTGTGGATGTCTTCCATGGAATGCTACTGCGTCGTTATTTCGCCTTTTCAAAACCTTCGCACAATGGTATAAATTTAAACCTATTGTTTCACGGGGTTCTGGTTCTTCGACTAATAATCCCCCCCGACTTATATCCACATTGAGATACTCAGCAATTAGTGTAATAAATATACCACCTCCTATTATACTCTGTGGTCTCATCCCCCTAACCATAGCTGATAAATAATAACCTACACAATACGGTATACTTACAGCGCTTTGTGGGTCTCGAATACACATGTGGTAAAACAAATCCTGTTCATTTACCTTTTCCTTATTCTTACCTCGTTGTGTAATCGAATTGGCTAAAAATCTATGAATTACTCTTAATTCAGCTCTATCTATATCCAAATAAGAGTAATTTCCCCCTTTAAATCGGTGATGGCTAGTCATTTGACTCCATACACCATGCGTATCAAAATTTTCGTCTATCTTTCTACCATTTAGTATCAACCCTCTACAATCGGCAGACGCTAACTCCTCAGGCGTATATATACGTAAAGCCTGAGCCATGTCTAGTAAAGACATGTGGCGCATCGAACCTCCTAACAAAAATCTAATAAAAGATCGATCGGTTAAAGTAGTTACCCGATCATTTATCTCTATACTACACAATAATTCTTCACACCATACTTTATATACAGGTCTACGCATGTTGAATAAACGTACCCAGTCGTTAAAAGTAGAATTACCATACCTCTGTGTAAGTAATTCCCTAATTGGCCCGGCCAATTCTACAGCTTCTAATGGTTCCCATTCTATTACCCTAGGTACTTCAACAGCTTTAGAATGAAGAGTATGCAAACCCCTTTGGTATTTTGGATAATCTATCCAACGTCTGTCAAATCTCAAGTTCGGGTGCAAATCTTCCAAGTGCATATCTGAAAATGTCATAACTGGATGAGGTATATCTTGTTTGTAGTAGTTATCCACCTCCTGTTGTTCCGCATTCTCAGCAGGAGCATTGCGAGTTTGGGATGAAGATTCACCCCTTTCAGTCTGCAAAACACATCAAACACAATTTTTGTGCATCCAAATATGCATTAGTGTCAGCAAAATCATTAATCAAAATAATTATAATGACATATTCAATTTATATCAAACTTATGCTCATTTTCATATTTTTATCAAATCTACACTTTTTCAAATAAGCATATACGAAAATGTTCGTCAAGTTCATAAGCATTCAACTCAAATAACATGTCAAAATAATCAATATTAGCAATTAAACAAGTTTCAAATAGCATTATCTCTCAAAAATCAAGTTCATGAATTTTAGACTTGAAAAATTCTACTTTAATTCTCAAAATCATGTTTAGGCTTAAAGTTTGAATCATTTAACTACCTAAACATGTTACACTACTTAATTTAGCAACAATTCATGACAAAAATTGGCCATAACCTGTTTATATCAAAAAGCCCCAAATTGCTCAAGAACACAAACCCTAGATTATTCAAAATTTGAAGTTTAAGGCTTCTAATCATGTTAAATAGCATCAATCTAGGTTATACAAGCATAATACATAAGCAATTTAAGCATAATTACACTAAAAAGCATCAAAATTGAATTGGGGAAAAAAATTGCTCAAGAACACCAATTTTCGGATTAAATGGTGTTTAGGTGTAGAAATTTACCATTTTTCTTGAGTAATTCCTTGATGGCATCCTTCTCAACATGATTTTAGTAAAAGATTTGATGAAAAACGGTCAAAAATTGCGAATTTGGTGTGTGTTTTTCGATATTTTCGGGTGTATTTTCGCAGTAAAATGGGGTGTGGTGTGGGTGCAACTGATCTGTTCGGCCTTTTATTTTTTTTCTGTATTTTCGGTCCTCCGCGAGTCGCGGCATTTGGCCCTTTCAAATACCGCGAGTCGCGGTGTTTTTTTTTTTTTTTTTTTTTATAAGCCTTAACTTATAAAACAAATATAAAATAAATTTAAAATTTTGTTTTCCTTTGTTTTATGATGAGGTCGTTTCGGATCGATGTCCTAGTCCGTCCTTCGACAAAATTTTAAAATTTGTCTTTTTGTAGCGATTGTTTTAAAAGCTAAGATTTTTGGGTTTTTTAATGTTTTTGGCATACTTTAATTCAATAAGTTTAAAAATAATGATAATAAAAGTTCTCGTCCCTCCCTCGGGTAAAGCAATTTCGGTTCAAAGACCTACTCTTCAACTTACGACGAATTTTAAAAATCATATTTTTAACTTAGCGAAATAAAGTAAATTTTTGTTTTTAAATTCACACCAAACTTAAATTTAAAATGCATAAAATTAAAAATTCACACCAAACTTAATTAAAAATTCATATTATAAATTCACACCAAACTTATATTTAATTTTGTTGTTATACATACAAACTTATATTAAAAATATTAAAATTTTTCAAATATTGACAAACTTAAATATATTGATCTTACAAAGTTCACAATATTAATTTAAGATTTATATATTAATTTTAAAAACATGGTAAAAATAAAATTAAAAATCTTTTTGGCTTTTATCCCACTTTAATCAATCAAATATTATCAAAAATATGCGCCCCTCTTTTCGGTAAAGTAATTTCGGTTCCATGACCTAATTTAACTCATGACGAATTTTTGAAATATTTTGGGTTGATTGATTAAAGATATTTATACCTTAAGAATAAACGTTAAATTTCGCAGTGATGTAATAAATTTTTGTATGATATCAATAATTTCGGTCACCAAACCTAATTTCATCGAATACCAATTTAATACTTTATAGCGGACAAATTAGCGTTTATTATCAAAAGGTTAAAAATGAAAATAAAAAATAAAAACTGTACAGACTTACCTGTGAGATAGTATTCTTAGTGATATGATCTATCCCATTCATAAGATAGTCGGTTTAATTGATTTTCCATGGCTACATAGGCGTAACCTCGAGCATTCAGTGTTTTTTCTTCTAAACATATGAACGGTCCGTCTCTGCATAACGTAACAAATTCGGTGTTTGAAATGGTTTGATTATTTGAACATTTACCTCCATGTGACCATTTTCCGCATTTGTGACATCTTTCTAGGTGTCGTGCTCTTCTTTTCGCTGCGGATTTTGATTTTCCTTTATCAAATTGTAACTTATTATCTTCGCATCTGGATTCTTTTCTTACTCCGTCCAATCTTTCTCTGATTACTGATACTAGTTCAGTCAGAAGTGTGTCATTATTACGTTTAGTGATCAAAGCGTGTAGCATTAGACCATGGTTTAGTTCACAGGAAGTCTTCATTTCGTAAAAACCTAAAAAAAAATAAAAATTCAGAATGGGGGGAGAAGACTAGTTCTTTAGGGTCTGCTAGGGAAAGACCATTCGGGTTTCATTTTCGAGAACTACACGAAAACAGAAAATCTAACTCTAACATAAATACATATTATCCTTTAAAAGACTTGATTCTCCCCACACTTAGTTAGCTGTGGTATCGAAATTGTGATTAACTTCATTGTCAACTTCCATTGGACTATCTATGTAATGTTTAACTCTGTGACCATTAACTTTAAATTCAATTCCATTTGAATTTATTAATTCTATCGTTCCGTATGGGAAAACTCTTTTGACTATGAATGGTGCAGACCATCTTGATTTCAATTTTCCAGGAAATAGCTTGAATCGTGAATTGAAAAGAAGAACTTTGTCTCCTTCTTTAAATTATTTTAAACTTCTGATTCTTTTATCATGCCATTTCTTCGTTCTTTCTTTATAGATTAATGAATTTTCGTATGCTTCATGTCTTAATTCTTCTAATTCGTTTAGTTGACTTAACCGTAGACGTCCAGCTTCATGTAAATCAAGATTACATGTCTTCAAAGCCTAAAATGCTTTGTGTTCAATTTCTACTGGAAGATGACATGCTTTTCCATAAACGAGTCTAGAAGGTATGGTTCCAATTGGAGTTTTGTAGGCTGTTCTAAAAGCCCAGAGTGCATCCTCCAACTTAATGGACCATTCCTTTGGATTTGATCCTACGGTTTTTTCTAGAATACGTTTTAAAGCTCTGTTGGTATTTTCAACTTGTCCACTTGTTTGTGGATGATATGCGGTGGAGATTTTATGAGTTACTCCATATCTTTTAAGAACTTTCTCAAGTTGATTATTACAAAAATGAGTTCCCCGATCACTTATTAAAGCTTTTGGTGTTCCAAACCTTACAAAAAGACGTTTTAAAAAGTTGACTACAACTCGTGCATCGTTAGTTGGGTATGCTTGTGCTTCCGCCCATTTAGATACATAATCAATGGCTACGAGAATATATAGATTATTATGAGATTTTGGAAATGGACCCATAAAGTCAATACTCCAAATGTCAAATACTTCACATACTTGAATGACATTTTGTGGCATTTCATCACGTTGACTTATTTTTCCGGCTCGTTGACATGCATCACAGGATTTGCAAAGAAGGTGTGCGTCTTTGTAAATTGTAGGCCAATAGAATCCAGCATCATAAACTTTTCTTGCTGTTAGTTGAGGCCCATAGTGCCCTCCTGTTGGTCCTGTGTGACAATGGTTTAAAATTTTACTAGCTTCATCTCCGAATACACATCGGCGTATTATTTCATCTGGACAACTTTTATACAGATGTGGATCTTCCCAGAAATAGTGTTTTATATCACTGAAGAATTTCTTTCGTTTTTGGTACGACAATCCATTTTCAAGGAATCTACATACTAAGTAGTTTGCATAGTCTGCAAACCATGGAATTTCATTATAATCTATCTTCAATAGATATTCATCAGGAAAGTTGTCTTGTATGGCCTATTCATTTAGAACTTCTAAGTCGGGATTTTCAAGACGAGAAAGATGATCAGCGGCAAGATTTTCTGCTCCTCTTTTATCTCGGATTTCAATATCGAACTCTTGTAAGAGTAAGATCCAACGGATTAGTCTTGGTTTGGCATCTTGTTTCGAAAATAGGTATCTAAGAGCAGAATGGTCGGTATAGACCACCGTTTTTGCTAGAACGAGATATGAACGAAATTTGTCAAAAGTAAAGACAATAGCAAGGAGTTCTTTTTCAGTAGTTGTGTAATTCGTTTGTGCTCCTTGTAACGTCTTACTAGCATAATATATAGGTTGAAATCGTTTTTCAATCCTTTGTCCTAAAACGGCTCCCATTGCAAAATCACTTGCATCGCACATTAATTCAAACGGTAGATTCCAATTTGATGTTATCATGATCGGCGCATTAGTGAGTTTCTCTTTAAGAATATTAAAAGATTTGATGCATTCATCTGAAAAGATGAATGGAGCATCCTTTTCTAGGAGTTTATTCATAGGAGTGGCAATTTTAGAAAAATCTTTTATGAAACGTCGGTAAAAACCGGCATGCCCTAGAAAACTCCTAACTCCTTTAACATTGGTGGGATGTGGAAGTTTAGTAATTACATCTACTTTAGCTCTATCCACTTCAATTCCTTCCTTTGAAATTTTATGTCCAAGAACGATGCCTTCTTTAACCAGGAAATGGCATTTCTCCCAATTAAGTACTAGATTTGATTGTTCGCATCTAATAAGCATTCGTTCCAGATTAACTAGACATGATTCAAATGTATCACCGAAAACTGAAAAGTCATCCATGAAAACTTCCATGCATTCTTCTATCATGTCGTGAAAAATCGCCATCACGCACCTTTGAAAGGTTGCAGGGGCGTTGCAAAGTCCAAATGGCATGCGTTTGTAAGCAAAAGTACCATAAGGGCATGTGAACGTGGTTTTCTCTTGATCTTCGGGTGCTATTGGAATTTGAAAATATCCGGAAAAACCATCTAGAAAACAATAGTAACTGTTTCCGGCTAACCTTTCCAACATTTGATCAATAAAAGGTAAGGGAAAGTGATCTTTTCTAGTGGCGTCATTCAATTTTCTATAATCAATACACACACGCCATCCTGTTACAGTCCTAGTAGGAATAAGCTCATTTTTCTCATTTGTAATGACAGTCATGCCACCCTTCTTAGGCACGCATTGAACTGGGCTTACCCATGGACTATCAGAAATTGGATAAATTAAACCTGCATCTAGCAGTTTAATAATTTCTTTTTTTACTACATCTTGCATATTCGGATTTAGTCTTCGTTGACGTTGCACATACTATTTATGACCTTCTTCCATAAGGATTTTATGTGTGCAATACGAAGGACTTATTCCTTTTATATCATGAATCTTCCATGCAATAGCTGGTTTATGAGCTTTCAACACAGAAATGAGTTGTGATTTCTCATTTTTAGTAAGAGAAGACGATATTATTACAGGTAATTCAGATTCACCATGTAAATAAGCATATTCCAAATGGTTTGGAAGTGGCTTTAACTCTAATGTTGGAGGTTCTTCTATCGATGATTTATATCAATATCTGTCTTCTTCTTTTAGCATTTGAATTTCTTCTGTTGTTGGTTCATATCCATTAGCTATTAGTGTAGCTAACATTTCAGCTTCATCAATTGGTTCAGTTCCTTCTCCTAAAGAACATTCTCCTGTTCCTTGTAATTCTGGAAATTCTTCTAACAATTCTGCATGTGAGTCTATAGTTTGAATATAATAGCATGTATCATCTGCAGATTGCGGTTGTTGCATTGCTCTATCAACTGAAAAGGTAACACTCTCATCCTCTATACTTAGGGTCAATTTTTTACCAAACACGTCTATCATTGCTTTAGCCGTGTTTAAGAATGGTCTTCCTAATATGAGAGGAACTTGAGAATCTTCTCCCATGTCCAGAACAACAAAATCTACTAGAAATACTAAAGTACCAACTTTAACTAGCATGTTCTCCATTATCCCTCTAGGATATTTTATTGATCTATCGACTAGTTGTATACTTATTCTGGTTGGTTTCAATTCTCCTAAGATCTAGTTTAGTGTATAGTGAATACGGCATTAAATTTATACTAGCACCTAAGTCTGCCAATGCTTCTATTGAACTAAGACTTCCCAGAAAACATGGAATTGTGAAACTTCCTGGATCAGATAATTTTTCTGGTATCTTATTCAACAGAACTGATGAACAATTAGCATTCGTAGTAACGGCCGAGAGTTCATCCATTTTCTTTCTATTTGTGATTAGATCTTTCAGAAATTTAGCATATCTAGGCATTCCTGAAATCACATCAATGAAAGGTAGATTTACATTTATCTGTTTAAACATATCCAAGAATTTGGATTGCTCGGCTTCAAGTTTCTCTTTTTTCATTTTACTCGGGTATGTAAGTGGTGGTTGGTATGGTTTAACATAAGGTTTAGCCTTAACTGTGTTATCTTCATTAACCTTTTCAACTACCGGTTCTGTTTTCTTATCTTGTTCAGGTTGTGGTTCTTGTGGAGTAGGAATAGTTTCATCAGAAGTTTCAGGTTTTTCAGGTGGTTTAAGTGTTGTACCACTTCTTGTGATAATGGCTTTAGCTGTTTCATTCCGGGGGTTAGCATTTGTATCACTGGGTAGACTTCCCGGTTTTCTTTCACCTATTAACCTTGCTAGGTTTCTTACTTCTTGTTCCAAGTTTTGAATAGAAGCTTGTTGATTTCTAAATGCTTGAGCATTTTGTTCATTAGTTTGTTTCTGAGATGTGAAAAACTGCGTTTGAGTTTCAACTAGCTTTGTCATCATATCTTCTAAATTTGGCTTTTTATCATCGGTTTGTGGTGGTTTGTTTTGAAAATTAGGTTTTTGCTAATTGTAAGTATTATTTGATACTTGTTGATTACCAGGACCTTGTTGGTTGTTGTATGGAATATTTCGGTTATAATTCTGGTTTTGATTGTAAATCGGTCTTGGCGGTTGATAATTATTCTGATAATTATTTCCAGGCCTTTGGTTTATGTATGAAACATTCTCTCTTTGTTCCATTGTTAGTTCAATACTAAGACAATCTTTTGTCAAATGTGGTCCTCCACACTACTCACAACTAATTCGTATTGAGTGTATATCCTTAGTCATCTTTTCCATTCGTCTCTCGACAGCGTCTATCTTTGCAGAAATGGAATCTAAGTCATGGCTAGAATCGGCTCTAGCTGCTTTAGATGATCTAACGATATCTTTTTCTTGGTGCCACTCATGTGAGTGGGAAGCAGTGTTATCAATAATTTTGTAAGCATCAGTTTCGGTTTTCTTCATAATAGAACCACCAGCTGCTATATCTATGTCTTTTCTTGTAGTGATGTCGCATCCTTGGTAGAATATTTGTACTATTTGACAAGTGTCTAAACCATGTTGCGGACATCCTCTTAATAACTTTCCAAATCTTGTCCACGCCTCATATAGAGTTTCATTCAGTTTCTGTGTGAACGTAACAATTTCTCCTTGAAGTCTTACGGCTTTAGATGCCGGAAAGAATTGTCTAAGAAATTTTTCAACTAAAACGTCCCATGTATCAATCGCCCCTTCAGGTAACGATTCCAACCAATCTTTGGCTTCTCCCTTTAAAGTCCAGAGAAATAACATGAGATATATCTGTTCATCCTCAACTTCTCTTATTTTAAATAGTGTGCAGATCCTATTAAAGGTACGAAGAAGTTCATTTGGGTCTTCCTTCGGCGCACCACTAAATTGGCATTGATTAGTCACCATATGTAGAATTTGTCCTTTGATTTCATAATCTGGCGCATTAATGTCAGGATGAGTAATTGCGTGACCTTGGCCAGTGCGTTTAGCTCTCATTCGGTCTTCCATACTTAAAGGTTCTGTTACTTCCATAATTGAATTTGTTGAATCTGAATCACTAGAGGATTCTGATTTAATGGTTCGTTCCTCAACAATCTCTGTTTGAATGATTGGTGGTTCCGGAGGAAAATTTAATGGTTCAGGATCAATGAATTGTCCCTGAATATTCTCCGGATTCTCAATTGTGAGGTCGGGTTCAAAAAATGGATTATCGGAAATTTGAACTGGAGTACTTGGTTGACTGGATGACGATTCTAAAGAAAAATCAACGGCGGTAATATTTGCTAAATGTCTTGATCTAGTTACAGGTGGTGAACGTACAAAAGGTGGTGAACGTCTTGCTCGGTGCATTCACTGAATATCCTATTAGTTTTTAAAAGGAAAGAAAAATTATATAAGTTACCCAATTAATAGACTTTTCTGATTTTGCTCACGTTTCGAATAGCCAAAAGATGCAGCAGAGGGGCAGGATTCGTTTGGTTTTAATATAATTGAGGACTGTTTGGCTCCAATAACCCGGTCCACGTACAAATCCAACTATTACTACGAACCAGAAAATTTTGATGTCTATCAATTTAACCACTTAAAATAAATTTTCGTAATTTTAAGAAATTTAGATAAGAAGTAGAATAAAAGTCTATGTCCTAAAACTAGAATTGCGAGAAATAAGAAAGAAAAAAAGAGCGTCGAAAAAGAAAAAGAAAAGGATTGAAAAATAAAAGGCGTCGAAAAATAAGAAATAATAAAAAAAATGACTTATAGAACTTAAAAACACTCGACTAACCCAACCTTATTACTATCACTAACTTAAAATTATAATCGCAAATTGAGATTACTAATTGGAGTGATAATTGATACATAGGTAAAAGGCGTCGAAAAATAAAAATAAGAAAGTAGCGCGTTGAAACTTAAAAAGAAACTAAAAACTAAAAGTTGAAAGTTGCGTCTAAAAATATTAAAGCTTAAAAGTAAAACTATATCCCAAATGGCAATAAGTTAAAAAGAAACTAAAACTTAAAAAGGCGTCGCAAAATTCTAAAGCACCTAAATCTTAGTCAAAAGAAAAAGCACTTAAGGGATTTTACGGCAAAGCCTAAAAATCTATAAATAAAAATAACTATGGCAAAAATTATATCTTAAAACTAAATACGAGGGAAAATTACAAAAATTACGCTAAAAATAAATAAAAAGGGACAAAATATAAAAATATACTAAAAGTTGTAAAAATTACAATTTTTTATAAAAATATTATTTTTATATTATTTATTTTATTAAACTATTAATTTTATATTTTATTTAAACTAATTTAACTAAATAATACAAATAATAAAATAACTAAACTAATTAATATAATATAAATAACCTAATTAGGTTTAAAGTTAATAATAATAATAATTACCCCGTATTAATTGCGATTAGGGTTTCTGGTCACGTGTGTCAGGGCGGCTCCGCGAGTTGCGGTGCCCGAAGCTGGAAAACTCCGCGAGTCGCAGGGTTCGAAAATTCAGATTAGGTAGCTACGTTTGACAGGTTTCGGTTTTTTTATTTATTTATATATATATTTTATTTTTATGTTTTTAATTTAATTAAAATATTTATATAATTTAAATAAAACTTATATTTTAAAAACTAGAATAGAAATAAAAATATGTTACAATTTTATAAATAAAAATCTTAAAACTAGATTTATATATAAATTTTTTTTCGATTTTTGATTTTATGTTTTAAATAAAAACAAAATATTTAAATAAAACTTATATTTTTATAAAATAAAAATAAAGAAACTTTATAAAACTTAAATATTTAACAAACTCTTAAAAATATTATATTTTTGTTTTTCTTTTTATGTTTTTGAATATTTAAAACGTATTTTTACAAAAACGTATTTTTTATAAAAGTAAACTAAAAATAAATTTTTTTTTTAATATTTAGTGTTGCGCTTTCGGCGTTTAAGTTTTATAAATATATTACTATCCCCGGCAGCGACGCCAAAAATACTTGATGTTATGCGAGGTGTATATGAAATAGCTTATATTTTACTAGGAAATACTATTAAATACGATACAATTTTACACAAGATATTTATTTATTTAGAGAATGGATATACTTAAACCTTGCTACAACACTTATAGGCAGTGTACCTAATCGTACAGTAGTGTAGTTTTTAGTAAGTCCGGTTCGGTCCACAGGGAATCTTTTAAACAAAGTTTAACGCTATATTAGTTTTATTTTATAAAAATACAAATATATATATAAGTAATATTATTATTATAAAGGGGAGTTTTTACCGTTTAATGACCGGTTTGTCGATTTTAAAAACTTTAGATGCAGTTAAAACAAAATGTAAAATATTAAATAAATAAAAGACTTAATTTAAAGCGTAAAGTAAATAACGATAATGAAATTGCGATAAATAAAAGTGCGATAAAATAAACTTGCGATAATTAAAAAGTACGATAATTAAAAGTGCAATTAAATACAATAACAATAAAAGTGCGATAATTAGAAGTGCAATTAAATATGAAATAAATGAAATTAAATACGAAATAAAAGAATTATGCTTATTTAAACTTCCGTAATCATGATGTTTGACGTGTTGATTTTAGTTTTATGCCCATGGGTTAATTGTCCTTTGTCCTGGATTATTTAATATGTCCGTCTGGTTTTGTCCATAACAGTCCATCAGTCATAAATATAAAGTGCGAGTGTCCTAGTCAAATTATCCTTATACCCGAAGTTAAATATTCTAACTAATTGGGGACTTAAACTGTAACAAGATGTTAATACTTTGTTTAATAATTACACCAGGTTATCGACTGCGTGTAACCCAAGGTTTTAATACTTTGTTAACAATTATGCCAAGTGTCCTTGTACATAATTTCACCCCTGTTTTAATAATTCTAGTGGCTATTAATCCATTCCCGTGTCCGGTTAAATGAACGATTATTCGTACATATAAATACCCCGCCCATCGTGTCCGATCGAGTGTATATGGTTATTTATAGGGACGCCCAATTGTAAATCTTTATATTAACATTAACAAACTATCATTTAGTTAAACAAATATAAAGCCCATTAATAGCCCATAGTCTAATTTCCACAAGTGTCGTTCTTTTGTCCAAACCCCAATTATGGTACAAAGCCCAATTACCCAATTTTAGTAATTAGCCCAACATCATGATTACTTCGGATTAAATAAGCATAATAATAACTTAGCTACGAGACATTAAATTAAAAAGGTTGAACATAACTTACAATGATTAAAAATAGTGTAGCGTTACACGGACAGAATTTCGACTTACACCCTTACAACATTCGCTAACATACCCTTATTATTAGAATTAAAATTAAAATTAAAATTAATATATATATATATATATATATATATATATATATATATATATATATATATATATATATATATATATATATATATATATATATATATATATATATATATATTACGTATATATTGAGAGAGAGATAGATTATATGATATTAAAACTCGTCGAACTGCGTTGGCTTTTATAGGGAATTGAATCCAGGGGAACTCCGCGACTCGCGGCATTTTCCTTCTTCAAACTCCGCAAGTCACGGAGTTTGAAATTACAACTTACCCAGCTTTGGCTCTTTGTTTGCCGACGAATTATAAATATATTATAATATATATATTAATTTTAAGAATTAATTATATATTATATTATATTTATATACATAGTTAACTTGTAATTTTTAGTCCGTTGCGTCGAGCGTTGAGAGTTGACTCTGGTCCCGGTTCCGGATTTTCGAACGTCCTTGCGTACAATTTAATATCTTGTACTTTGCGATTTGAATCCTGTACTCTTGTAATTTCGAGACGTTTCTTATCAATAATTGGAACCACTTTGATTGTATTTTGTACTTTTGAGCTTTTTGGACCTTTGCGTCTTCAATTCGTCGAATCTGTCTTTTGTCTTCACCTTTTATTATTTAAACGAATATCACTTGTAAATAGAACAATTGAAACTAAAAGCTTGTCTTTCTTGAGGAATAATGCTATGAAATATATGTTCGTTTTTAGCATTATCAATGTGAGAAAGGGATGTATCGCGTTCTTGGCTCATGTAAGCCAAATTGTACTAGAAAAAAGGAGACCCGACGACGTTCCTATAGTTAAGGAATTTCTGGAAGTTTTTCTGGAGGAATTACCTGGTCTCCCACCGCATCGAGAAATTGAGTTTCAGATAGACTTAGTGCCAGGAGCGGTACCAGTGGCTCGCGCACCGTACATACTTGCACCCCCCAGAACTTCAAGAGTTGTCTAGTCAATTGCAAGAGTTGTTAGACAAGGGATTTATTAGACCGTGTTCTTCGCCTTGGGGAGCTCCGGTCCTGTTTGTTAAGAAGAAGGATGGGTCGATGAGGTTGTGTATCGACTACAGAGAATTGAACTAGCTGACAATCAAGAATCGGTATCCGCTACCGAGGATTGATGACTTATTTGATCAGTTGCAGGGATCCAGCTGCTATTCGAAGATTGATTTGAGATCCGGGTATCATCAATTGAGAGTCAAAGAAGCTGATGTCCTGAAGACAGCGTTTAGAACACGTTATGGACATTATGAGTTTACAGTAATGTCGTTTGGTTTAACTAACGCACCAGCAGTGTTCATGGACCTCATGAACCATGTGTGTAAGCCATACCTAGATAAATTCGTCATTGTGTTCATTGATGATATATTGGTGTACTCCAAGAATAGAGAAGAGCACGAGCAGCATCTACGTTCGATATTGACTATGCTTAGAGAAGAGCAGTTGTATGCAAAGTTTTCTAAGTGTGACTTTTGGTTACCAGAAGTACAATTTCTTGTCCATGTTGTAGGGGCTAATGGAATACAGGTCGATCCAGCAAAGATTGAGTCGGTTAAGAATTGGGAAACTCCAAAGACGCCAATGCAGATTAGGCAATTTTTGGGTATAGCTGTTTACTACCGGAGATTCATTGAAGGATTCTCTAAGATCGCCCGACCATTAACCGCATTGACTCATAAGGGCAAGAAGTTTGAGTGGTCAGAACCGCAAGAGACATCATTCCAGTTGTTGAAAGAGAAGTTAACAACCGCACCAGTATTGTCTCTACCCGAGGGAAGTGAAGATTTTGTTGTTTACTGTGATGCCTCACGTCAAGGAATGGGTTGCGTGCTTATGCAACGAAACAAAGTTATTGCTTATGGATCGCGTCAGTTAAAGATTCACGAGCAGAACTACACTACGCACGACCTTGAGTTAGGAGCTGTTGTCTTTGCACTCAAAATGTGGAGACACTACCTGTTTGGAACCAAGTTCACTATCTTCACTGACCATAAGAGTTTACAACACATATTCGATCAGAAGCAACTCAACATGAGACAACGACGTTGGATGGAACTACTTAATGATTATAACTGCGAACTTCAATACCATCTGGGCAAGACGAATGTTGTGGCAGATGCCTTGAGCAGAAAGGAGCGAGAGAAACCTCTTAGGGTTAAAGCGCTTAACATAGTTGTTCTTACGAATCTCACATCACAAATTCGCGAAGCACAATAAGAAGCCATGAAACAGGAGAATGTTGATGTTGAATTTCTCAAAGGGATGGATAAGAAGTTTGACATCAAGGAGGATGGAACACGGTACTTTGCTAACCGAATTTGGGTACTAAAGTTTGGTGGATTGAGAGAACTAGTGTTGGAGGAAGCACACAAGTCGAGATACTCAATTCATCCGAGATCAAATAAAATGTACCAAGATTTGAAGGCATTTTATTGGTGGCCGAACTTGAAAGCTAACATTGCTACTTATGTCGGAAAGTGCTTGACTTGCGCTAAAGTCAAGGCTGAGCATCAGAAGCCATCAGGATTACTGATTCAACCAGAGATTCCCCAGTGGAAGTGGGAAGGAATTTCCATGGACTTCATTACGAAACTGCCGAGAACGGCAGGAGGTCACGATACTATTTGGGTTATCGTGGATCATCTCACTAAGTCCGCGCACTTCTTACCGATAAGGGAAACTGATAAAATGGAGAAGTTGGCTCAAATCTACATTAAGGAAGTCGTCTCTAGGCATGGAGTGCCTATATCCATTATATCCGACCGCGACAGCAGATTTACTTCCAGGTTTTGGCAATCATTGCAGAAAGCAATGGGGACTCGTTTAGATATGAGTACAGCATATCACCCCCAGACGGATGGCCAGAGCGAACGAACTATTCAGACTTTTGAGGACATGTTGAGAGCGTGTGTCATTGATTTCGGAAACGGATGGGATAAGTATTTACCACTAGCTGAGTTCTCATACAATAACAGCTACCATGTGAGTATTAAAGCTGCACCATTTGAAGCATTGTATGGAAGGAAGTGTAGATCTCCCGTTTGTTGGAGCGAATTGGGAGATAGTCAGTTGACAGGTCCTGAGATTATTCAGGAGACAACTGAGAAAGTTCTACAGAATCAGGAACGACTGAGAATGGCTCGAAGTCGACAAAAGAGTTACGTCGATGTTAAACGGAAAGACATAGAGTTCCAAGTTGGAGACAAAGTTATGCTTAAAGTATCACCTTGGAAGGGTGTTGTACGATTTGGGAAACGAGGTAAACTGAGTCCTCGCTATGTTGGACCGTTTGAGATAACTGAAAGAGTTGGACCAGTAGCTTACAGACTGGAACTACCACAAGCACTCAGCGGTATTCATGATGTTTTCCATGTATCCAATCTAAAGAAGTGCGTAGCCGATGATAATTTGATTATTCCTTTAGAGGAACTACGTATCGACGACAAACTTCATTTCATTGAGGAACCTGTTGAAATCTTGGGCCGTGAGGTCAAACAGTTGAAGCAAAGCAGAATTCCTATCGTTAAAGTTCGGTGGAACGCGAGAAGAGGACCAGAGTTCACGTGGGAGTGTGAAGACCAGATGAGGCTGAAGTATCCGCAATTGTTTCCTGAGGAAACCACTTCAGCGGGCGATCACTAAAATTTCGGGACGAAATTTTCAATAACAGGTGGGTAATGTAACAACCCTGATTTCTCCGTTACTTTCGTTAACCTTCCGTTAGTTTATTTAACGGCGATTATTTAACTTTTATGTGTTTACGTGTATTAAATGCGTACTTGACCTTTGGAGGGTTTCAATAATTAATATGGGTTGGTATTAATTCAAATAAATATTTCGGATAATGAAATACGATAAAAACGATACGATTTTGATAATAGCTTTTTGAGCAACGAAACGCTCGGGTTTATTTTAATAATTAATTTTATTAATTATTAACTTTTTAAAATATTTAATTTATTGGGATTTTAATAAATTAAGCGATTGGTTGCGTGTAACGATCGGATTAGCGTTCCGGGCCTTCGGTACTACAAAACGACACTTAAAACGGACCACGAATACACTGGATTACAAAACGAGAGCCCGGGAACCCATGGTGGGCCCCATTCGGCCGACCCCTCCCCCTCCCCCTTTTATGTTTAATTTTTACTACTTGGAGGACTTATGTGCAATTTAGGATAATTAGGGCTAGTATTTAAGGCTTGTGTTTAACCTAAATACCATTAATAAAAATATAACGCAGTTTTCTTCTCTCCCTCTCCCCAAAACCGTCGACCACCATCACCCTACTACCACCATCAATTTTTGATTTTTAGATTAAACCTTGAACACGAAAGTTGCAATTCTCGATCTCCTCTACGCGTTGATATAATTCTTTTAGAGATCAAAGGTATAATTGCATGAACCCTAATTCTTAAAAATCTGATTTTTATAAAGTTTCATAGTTATGTTGTCAATTGCTTAAGTCTATACGCGTACGTGTTAATTGTAATCGTTATTTTGATTGTTTGATGCGCTAGGGTTTAAAAACGAATTTGTTATTGCATGATCAGTGATTTTAAGTTTTTCAAATATTAATTATTATGTTATAATCAGATTCCTTGCGAAAAACTATTGAGTTTAGGCTTTGGATTCGCTTGATTTCGTTTCCGTATGATTAAGTTATGTCGATTTGAATTATCGTTGTGTTATTGTTGCTTGATCGGAAATCTGGTATTGATAGAAAACGAATTAGCATGTGAGACTTATACCACTGGAAATATAATTTAAAAACACTCAAGTTAGACTAGGATATCATGTCGTTTGCTTATGTATAGCCCAAGATATGCTAGAATTAGTGTAAATGTAGTTTTATACAGCACTTGCATGAAAATAATCTTGTATGATAAAATGTGTTAACTTCTGTGATTGAATCTTTGCATATTTGAAAAGTAGACAAAAATTACTTCATCTTTTATGTATATATAATAGGCTAATTGTATCTATATCTTCGGATAATCGTATGCGAATGTGACTAACGAAATGGGAATCGAATCTGTAAATTGAACACGGTTTTGTACTTTGTGAATTTTGTATATTGATTGAGTATGTATACTTATGGAAAATAAAACTTAATATGATATGTGACTTATTGTTAGTTTATGTCAATCTCTGAAACCTTATGCATTGGGCACAATAGAGCCATACTTTATGTGAATTCTGATTTGAACTGAAAACTGAATGATCAACTTGCACGAATAAACTGTACAAATTGGCTAAACAAAAGTGGCTAGATTTTTGATATGTGTTACTTTGATTTGTCCTTGAACTATGGCCACTGGTCTTGTATCAATTGCATGTTTCTAACTCCGGTTATAGCCGAAATGAAATCAGTGCGTGGTCAGAAACTGACCTGGCAAACCCCAAATGTATTCCTTCTGATTCCTGACTTTTAATTGTCGTATGAGTCCCTGGACTTACTTTTTGGAATCGATTTTGAGTCTAATTATGATCTGGAGTTTGTCATATTTACTTAAATATTGAACTATGAGATAATGTGCTAAGTGTGCTACGTGTTCGTAAATTTGGTGCATGACGATAAACTGAAATTGTGAAAATGATTATTCATGACCTAAAACGTATTGTATGACTTAGGTTTGACATGTTGACCAATATTTAACATGAACCTACTGATGTTGACTTTATTTGACTACGTTGACCAAGTTTGACTTTTGGTTTGACTTCGGTTGACTTTGTTTGACTTGCATGATATAGTTGACTTTTACTTTAAATAGCGTCGAGTCGAGCAATAAGACAACGTACACTATGAAACCACACTTATATAAGATACATATATTGACCAACCTACATACGTATACTTAGGTTACACTACTCGTGTCTGAACCGTACAAGTCATTTGTCTTTCATTCCGAGCTTATTCAAAGGTGAGTCTACAGTCCCGCTTTTTACATGTTTTTAGGGATGAGAATACATGCAGTTATATTTACATTTTCAAATGCTTTATATTGACATGAGTACTACACATATGCATATTGAGTTTGTTCAAAAAGCCTCTAGCTTGAATACTTTTAATACCATTGGTAAGCACAATTTAGATGGACGAATCCGTTAGGTTGACAACCTCACCCACTATAAAAGCAGTGGTGCATTTACTTTGAACATTTAATACATCTGAACAATGTATAACATTTTACGAGGTAAGGTGGTTATAGTGGCTATACTCGGGTCTTTGCTAGTATTCAGGTGCTCGGTTTATGCTTGCGATAGAATCTTGTGGTCAATGAAATTAAACTATTTTTCTGATAACTGTTTTTCAGACATTGTTACGTTACTTTAAACCTGTAGATTCACCAACATTATTTGTTGACCTGTTTTTGCGTGTTGTTATTCTCAGGTCCTTAAGAGGTATGCTTCCGCTGTGTTTGCTGCATGTCTGGCCGTGGAGTCAGCATTTGATTTTAAAGAACATTATTTACTTTCGCATTTAAAACTTTTATACTGTTTAAATACTGTTGGCTTGTGGTTACAATCACAACAGTGTTTCTATTTTGGGATTTCTGACTTTTGTTTTTGAAAGTTATTAATTTAAATAAAATTAAATGCGATTGATTTAAACGTCTCATATAGAGGGCGTAACTGTTAACTGTGGGACCGGAATTAACACGTCGTCAGATGGTATTTTGGCGGGGTGTTATAGATTCCCATGTATAATTATCATATGTATATATAATATAATTTATAAATAATAAAGAATCCATAAAAGTTATTATATAATATATTATTATTATTAAATATTACATAATTGTTAATATATTATTAACAAGTTAAAATATAGTTGTTATAGTAACATTATTATTACTTTCATAATTATTGTTAAGACTAATATTAATAATAATAAATAATCTCAGTATTAGTTATATTATTATAGATAAGATATAGATATGCAATTTAACGCATTTAATTAGACATCTCTACTAATATTATTATTATTACTTTCATTAATATTATTAGAATAAGTACTTAATATTAAAAAAAGGGTTATTATTATTATTATGTATAATACATAATTATGAAATTTGATACAATTGATTTGTTATATTATTATTATTAGTATTATTGTTATCAATAATCATATCATAATTAGTAGTAAAATTACAAAAAGATTAAATTATTATTAAAGAATATTTATTATTACTATTACCTATATCAATACTAGTATTTTTAATATCATTATAGTTATTATTATTAGAAAATAACACAATCTATTATTAATATCATTAATATCGGTACTTCCATAATTAATAATCTTAGTAGTACAAAACAGTATTTTTAATTATTACTAATTATTATTATTATTATTATTATTATTAATGTATAATTACTTAATTATTAAAAATTAATTGTATAATTCATATTAATCAGATAGAGGGAATCGATTTGGCTTTACTTAGCTTTCCAGCTGTTGGTAAATCTTGTTTATATCTCAAAGTGGTTACAAATCAGTATCAATTGTACGAACCTGTTACTTTCAAAAATTACTTTATGATTTATTTATTTATTGGATATTCCTGATAAAAAAAATGTGTCGATTAAATTGGTTATATATTAAACGAATAGCTCGATGATTTTGATGAATACATTCAGTTCTTCTATCACCACTCTCAATTAAAAATCAAATCATCCCTTGTTCAATTTAAGAATTAAACAAATTTTTTTTTTTAACCGATACCTCTGTTTCTCCTTAATTTTCAAAACATACGAATTCGAAAATGATTTTTAAATATAATATTGCAGTGTTCTTAGAAATTGATTATGTAAACTATCTGCAATTATTTATCATCTAATTTTTCAAAATAAATCCTAAAACGGAGGTCAAAGTTATTTTAAAGAAAAGTCAAATAGTCCGTTTTTAATCAAATTCGATTTCGTTTTTAGGTTTTAAGTTAAATTGTGGATACAGAAAGATTCTATGGAAGAATTAAAACTTATTTCATGTAGAAAATTTGTTCTAAAACTGCCTAGAAATCAAAATCGCGAATTGAGTTCTATCCTCTTCACAGCGACGGTTAAATTTTATTTTAATCAATAACAACCACAATAGATTACCTCTGGTTCGTTTAAAAAGTTAAAAACATATTGTATTTGAAAGGACCCGTCCTAATCCATCCGGACGAAGTCCATATTGATTATAAACGATTCACAACAGTTGATTACATCGCGAGGTATTTGACCTCTATATAATACATTTTACAAACATTGCATTCGTTTTTGAAAAGACAATCTTTCATTACAACAAAAGTTGACGGCATGCATACCATTTTATAATATATTTAACTATAACTGATTTAATAATAATCTTGATGATCTCAACGACTCGAATGCAACGTCTTTTGAAATATGTCATGAATGACTCCAAGTAATATCTTTAAAATGAGTAATTACACAGCGGAAAATTTCTTTCGTACCTGAGAATAAACATGATTTACAGTGTTAACCAAAAGGTCGGTGAGTTCATTAGTTTAACATAAATAATCATTTCATAATTTTAATAGACCACAAGATTTCATATTTCCATTTCTCATAAACATACGTCCCATGCATAGAGACAAAAATATCATTCATATGGATTGAACACCTGGTAACCGACATTCACAATATGCATATAAGAATATCCCCATCATTCCGGGATCCTCCATCGGACATGATATAAATTTTGAAGTACTAAAGCATCCGGTACTTTGGATGGGGCTTGTTGGGCCCGATAGATCTATCTTTAGAGTTCGCGTCAATTAGGGTGTCTGTTCCCTAATTCTTAGATTACCAGACTAAAAAGGGGCATATTCGGTTTAATAATCCAGCCATAGAATGTAGTTTTAAGTACTTGTGTCTATTTCGTAAAACAGTTATAAAAGCAGCGCATGTATTCTCAGTCCCAAAAATATATATTGCAAAAGCATTTAAAAAGGGAATAATGAAACTCACGTATTGTATTTTGTAGTAAAAATACATATGACGACATTGAACAAGTGTAGGGTTGACCTCGGATTCACAAACCTATATCATTTGTATATATATATATTAATACATATACAGGAAATCTCATAAATTTTCCTTTATTAATTGTATATTATTTATGTGTTTGTAGTTTATATAATTTATACTAAATTCCATTTAAAATATATACATATATTATATCTTAAAGTATATGTTATATTTACTTATTTTATATATATTTAAGATGGTTAAAATTTATACATTTAGTTATATTGATATATCCACATATATATACATAATTGTTTAGTATTATATTTATAAATTAATAGTTTGTTACATGTAAGTTTTTTTATATATATATAAAAAAATATTAATAGGTTTGTTATATATAGTTACATGTAATACTGATATAAGTATAGTATATGTAATAAGTATATTTTATAAAATAAAAAAAAATGATAATTTTGTTATTATTTGGTTACTAATACACATAATAATAACTTTATTAATAATGGTAATAATAATAATAATAAATATTATTTTAATGATGCTTATGTTAATAATGATAATAATAATACTAATAACAAAAAAAATGATACTAATACTAATATTTAAGGAAAATAATAATAAATTTTATTAATTTCAAACTACTAATAATAATAACAATAACGTTCCTAATTATGTTAATAATAATAATAGTTATATTTAGTAACAACCATAATAATATTACTTTTAATTATTTTAATAAACATATTACTAGTATTGATAATAACAACTAATAATAACAATAATTGATAATAATAATAATACAAATAATAGTAAATATAAAGGGTTACAACCTTTGATGAGAAGTCCAAAAAAAAAGCTGCTGTCGGGACTCGAACCCACGACCTCTCGATAACACAACACCTCCAACAACCACTCTTACGTTTCATTCATTCTGACTTAAATCGCACAAATAAATATATAGCTCGTGCGTCTGTTTCTTTCCTTATTTTCTCTAAACTCACCGAAACCATCCAGTTTTATGTATCTGGCCCATCTTTTATTTCAGCCCAACAATCAAATCAGTCCACTTGTTTAGTCCATTAACTAATTAAAGAAACCTAATGTAAAGTCTATTAATAGAAGGAAGCCCAAGTTGTTGAGTGGTCCAAATAAAAAATCTCGTTCATTGATCCAGTAAAAAAAATAAAATAAACGATAGGCATGTATTAACAGTCGAAGGTATACCGTAAGGTTTAGATTGGGTTTGCTTCGAATAGGGAGAGAACCGACAGATTCATCATCATCACGTATCATCATCTTTATCTCATCATGTTATCGATCAACGTATCATGATCTTTATCTCATCATATTATCATCATCGTGACACTATGGTATTTAATCATAATCATCATCAATATTTGTAAGTTCAAACGCGTATGGCAGCAACAGCAATAGCTTAAATGAAAACAGCAATTTTGCTGTAGCAACGAACAACAAGAAAAGAAAAAAAATAAAGGGTTCGGTTGTGTGGTGTTTTAACGTGGTTCGAATAAACAGAAAAAGAAGTAAAAACCATGGTGACGGTTGACGAAAGGGTTGAAGTAGAAACAGTTTATAGTGACAGTAGGAAAACGATATAGTTGGTGTTTCACTAGCAAGTTTAGGAGGGAGAGAGAGATAAAGAGAGTGGTTGATGATGGTGATCGTGAGATGGTCTCCAGTGGTTTATGATGATCATGTACGAGTGTAGGGGTGGAGATGGTGATACCTTGGTGGTTGTGGTGATGGTTATATGGGTGACGATATGGATTAATCAAATGGATGAGATGGTTGTTTGTTGGTGGCTTTGACAAAATAGTGATGGGTTTGATGATTGAGGTTCATGATAGTTTCAATTGTATTGCAGGTGGTGGTTTCGTTGAGTGTCCAAAGTTGATCGTGGTGTTATCAATCGAACAAGAACTAACACTAGTTGTTGAATGGTGTTTGTTTGATCCGAACAAGAGACGAGAAAAAAAAAATAGTAGCATCTAATAGATGCAGCAACTTTTAGTAAGGGTTGTTCAATGATGGTGTACATGTGTAGTCTTGCTTGTAGACAGTAGCAACATGAACTACTAGGTTTGAGTTTGATTTAATAACTTAATTTGTAGAACTCAAAAGTTGTGCAGTATAGTGGATAGTTGGTGGTGATAATCATGCAATATGTTTATATATAAATATGAGTTCTCCCACTTGTATGAAATATCAACGGAAAGATAACAATAATAATAATAATATAATAATAATAATAATTGAAACTAGAAAACATGTGCGATGAATAATTAGCCGCCTTCTACCGACAGTTGAATTACGGAATGCTAAATCGTGCTCCGTTGAATAATCAGTGGCGGATAAAGGTCGTTAGAAAAATACCAAATTTTTAAATTAACTATCTTTATTTATTTCAGTCATTATGGCGTAAAATTTGATCCTTAATTTATTAAATAAAAATTACATCAACTGTCCCTCTCATTTTTGGGTAAAATATAAAAAGTTTTAAAACTTAATCAATAATTCCTAAATACACTTTTAATAAGCCTAAAATTTATAGAACTCATTTTCGGATCACCGTTTATTTTAAAATTACATAAGTTTGAATTTAACTTGCTTAATATCAATCGAAACATCAAACGAGTATTACAATCATCTAATATTTATTTTTAATATACTTTACATATATATATATATATATATATATATATATATATATATATATATATATATATATATATATATATATATATATATATATATATATATATATGTGTGTGTGTGTGTGTGTGTGTATTTATTTTAGTAATTATATTATATTTTATTTTTATTTTACATAGTTAACTAAAGCATATAATATTTTAAATTTAGTCTTCAAATATATAACTATCTATATATATATATATTGAAATATATATTTATCTATTTACAAATAGTTTTTCGTGAATCGACGAGAACAGTCGAAGGTCAAATGATTATATGAACATCGTTTCAAAATTTTCTAGACTCAACATTACATACTTTGCTTATCGTATCGAAATTATATAAAGATTAAGTTTAAATTTAGGCGGAAAATCCCGGGTCGTCACAGTACCTACCCGTTAAAGAAATTTCATCCCGAAATTTGAGTGGGGTGGTCATGGTTAACAATAAAAATGTTTTCATGACGAATATGGGTTGATAAATAGAGTTTTATCATCATTGAGTAATGTGGATAAAATGATTCGATTAATCGAAGCGCATGAATGAAGCTATCACAAAAGATCGAGATGAAGAAATGGAGATTTTTCATAACTTTTGACGTAGTCGCGATTAAATTCCGGAATTCAGGGATTTAAAGAAGATCTTCGAAATCTGAGAGATTTGATTCTTCGGCGAATAAGGAGGTTAAGATCTCTATAATTAAATACGGTGATCTGCCTCGATTATTCTATCTGCTATTTCCATTATAAATTAAACTTCTCCATTCCATTATTCTCACCATTCCTATATTTTTTTTTTATTTTTTTTTTAGGTCATACATCCAAAAGATTGTGAAAATGCTTAGTCCAGTTCTAATCCCTAATATTTTCCTAATTATCATTTCTGTCATTCTTCTTTTCAATCTTCCACTAGAAAATCTGTTTACTTTTAATATAACCTTGGGGTGATATTATTCTTAATTATGCCGTGTCTTTATATTGCGATAAACATTAATATACACGGTTTGTAATTCCTGGGTTTGTGATCGGCTTTATATTTTCCTTTATTTTTCGGAGCTCCATGCTCTTGTTTTCTCTTCCCGACCCCAGGTCAAGCGAATAATGGTCCAGAATTCGTAGATATAGAGTTTCAAATGATTATAATGTTCTAAGCAGGGTGGAACGTGATAGCACGATTTGATTTTTAAATTTATCAAAATTACAGAAGGTAGAACTATCAAGAATATATTCTTCTTGATATGTTCGGAGGTTATGTAGAATGAAAGAGTTATGTAACATAACACATGATGACGTTATGATCTGTGAATCATCATGTTTCATTAGAAACTCAGCATGACTTACTGTAATATAATCACGTTGATCAAGTGTCATTATATTATACTAACTCATGCATCAATTCCCAACATTACTTCAATACCATTCATATTTTAAGCTCAAAAGTTTACAGAATATAGAAACTAACAGTTTCTATATAATGTAATACTGATATCATGAAGAGATTAATGCTTTCAGATAAGAATAGTTATAAAAATATCTCCAGAAATATGGAGGATATTTATAATGAAAGATACGATAATATCTCGAAATATCTAAGATCAGCGGATGATAGAAACTATTGTCTGCAAGGGTTTAGAGTAAGGAGCAAGATATTCACTAAAGACTTTAGCGGACATTGAATCATTTGGATTCTTTGAAGTCAAACTTATTCTTTGTGATTTGTCCACGGCTTTCTTCATAGTTTCGCATAACCTGTTTTTCGGTACTAAATTTTCTCTTGAATGTTTCGATTATAATGATACACAGGAAGCACGAAGAGGTATATAAATTCGGACGAGAATATTTTTGAAAATATCCTCAGAAATATCGAAGATATTGATGATGATATTTTGGAATTTCTAAGTTCGATGGTTGATGGAGAAAGATTTTTTTTTTCCGCAAGATTTTAACATGACTTCAGAACAAGATATTCTATAAAGATTTCAACGGATCCAGAATTATCTGGATTCTTTGAATATAGGGTATGGTCCTTATATTTGTCCTTGGTCTCCTTTATGGTTAACTCTATCCGTTTTCCAGTTCCAACGTTTCTGAGCTTTTTCAACATATTATTCTTTATCATCAAACTTCCGATGATTAAGGTCGTTTACGGTTGTCTACGGTTTCTGCTGCTTCATTAAGCTTTTTCAACATTCAAAGTATTGATTTATAGACTGGGTGCTTTTCAGAATTTCAGAATTGGAATTCGTAAATCCAGGAAATATAAGTTATATATATATATATATATATATATATATATATATATATATATATATATATATATATATATATATATATATATATATATATAATTGTTGTCATAGAATCGCTGAGAATTTCTAGATTATCGATTGATGCCTTCCGGTACTTGGTATGGTAATTATCGTTACAAGATACTGATGAGTTCATGATAAGACTTCAATAGATAAATATATTGATTTGTCGTAGAGATTTGAGTCAATGAGCAACGAGGTGGCTGGTACGTCTGCTGGTAATATAGTGGAATATAAAAGAATTTTCCGGTATCAAAAGGGTAATCGTATATATCAGGATTATAGTAAGGCTACTTTGAATGAAAAGTCGAAGTTGACTTGTTGGAGCTGTGACAAAATTGGCTAATTTGAAAAGGGATTGCAAAGTTAATTTGGGTAATAATAACACCAAAGGAATTAACACAGCTATGTGTTAAACGTTTACTCAGTTTTTGAGAGTTTTTCAGGTGCATAATTATATGCATAAATCTTTTCTCTCGTAGATGAAGTGCGGTTGGTTCATCCTTTCGATTGAGATGTTTTCAAGAATCATGAAAGGTTTGAACGCAGATTGTAATCGTCAAGATACAAATGAGGTTTTAGATGAAATCAAGTGGCAGACTTGAAGAATTGTTTAGTTTCATGTGTTTTAATCAATATTTTAATTCATTTTAATTGTTCAATGTTATTAGTCCACGGTCGATAGTCCACAAATAACAGTCCAATAGTTCATATATAACTTAATATATAATATTCGAATTAATTAATATGTATTGTGACCCGTGTACATGTCTCAGACTCGATCACAACTCAAAGTATATATATTATTATAGAATCAACCTCAACCCTGTATAGCTAACTCCCGCATTACTGCATATAGAGTGTCTATGGTTATTCCAAATAATATATATAGATGGGTCGATATGATATGTCAAAACCTTGTATACGTGTCCCGATATTTAAAGTGCGTAAAATAAATAACAGAAATTAAATGACGATAAATAAAATTGCGAGAATATAAATTGCGATAAATAAACTGCGATAAATAAATTGCGATAATTAAATTGCGATAAATAAATTGCGATAAAATAAAATGTAATACGGAATTAATAGTTAGCTAGGAACCGTTAGCTAGGATCTTGTTAGCGTGATTTCTTAACAAAATTTCATATTGTTAATTAGTCTGTTTCTAATCAATTTTTATTGTGTCCATTATTTCTTCATTATGCCACTTGTTGGATTCTGATAGGTCAAAATCCAAATATGAAATTTGATGAAAATGGTTATTCTGCGGTGAACGGATACGTATAACGGTGGTTGTAAGTAGGATAGTAAATGACTGTTGAATCAGATTCGAATAATGTACAGTTTAACTTATTAATGTGAAATCTAAATATTCCTCAGGTATTACCTACCCGTTAAAATATTTTCACCATTAACAGTTTGTACGAAAGAATTTTTTTAATTACAATCTTTATGAAAATATACTTACATATATTTTCTCTTCAGATGTAATCATGGATTTAATGAGTTAATATGATATTAATCTCATTTGATTTACCGTTTGACAAGAATATAAAATCTCTAAAACATTAGAGATTACATAATCGCCATGTCGAACGAAGATAATTGATGTAGAATGATATATAGTATGATGATTATAATCGAGGTACAGAATGAGATGTTGAAGCGTGTGTTGTTGATGGTACTGGTGTTGTTACTGATGGTACTGTTGGTGCCGGTGATGTTGCTGAAGCTGGTATGTTTTGCACTATATTTTACAAGGCTACAACTCGGGCGCGAAGCTCGTTGACTTCTTCTATTACTCCGGAATGATTGTCGGTCGGAACGAGTGGATGAATAAGGTTTAGAATCTAAGTTATGATATAGTCGTGGTGAGATATTCGAGAAATGAGGGTGAAAATGGTGTTACGAACAGGTTCGCCGGTAAGTGCTTCAGGTTCTTCGCCAAAAGGTGAATTCGGTTAGTGGAAGGGATCGCCTTCTGCACGTCTCCATTGATTAAGTCGACTACGAATCCATCAGATGAATTGGGGATGGATGATTGGTTGATTCATTCTGCTGACGTTTATTCCGGAGCTTAGATGACTATCCATTCGGAATAACTGTCGGGATAACTCTCGAAATAGCTGTCGAAATCCGAGGGACTCGAATTAGTTGAAGGATTCATCTCGTATGATCAGATAAAGGATTTTCGATAAGAAATAGATTATAGGATGTAGATTAGTATCCTGCAATACATAATTTACATATGCATATGTAATACTAAAATCTCATAAGTTACGGAGGAATCTACGGAAGCTGTCAGGTAAAGATAACAATAACAGATACGCTAAGATATGAATTAGCAGATACGCTAAGATATGAATTAGTAGATATGCTAAGATATGAATTTTGTCTATACACTATTCATGCAGTCATTGCAATAAGATGTGTCTAGACTAAGAATAATAAGCAGGTAATTTACTAAGGATGATAAACAAATGATTTCTGACAAAAATGATAAGCAAAACTTTTGACATGCAGACACGGTCGAAGTCCAGACTCACTAATGCATCCTAATGACTTATCAGTTAGACACACTAATGCAGACCCGGTTCACTAAGACCACCGCTCTGATACCAACTGAAAGGACCCGTCCTAATCCATCCGGACGAAGTCCATATTGATTATAAACGATTTACAACAGTTGATTACATCGCGAGGTATTTGACCTCTATATAATACATTTTACAAACATTGCATTCGTTTTTGAAAAGACAATCTTTCATTACAACAAAAGTTGACGGCATGCATACCATTTTATAATATATTTAACTATAACTGATTTAATAATAATCTTGATGATCTCAACGACTCGAATGCAACGTCTTTTGAAATATGTCATGAATGACTCCAAGTAATATCTTTAAAATGAGTAATTACACAGCGGAAAATTTCTTTCGTACCTGAGAATAAACATGATTTACAGTGTCAACCAAAAGGTTGGTGAGTTCATTAGTTTAACATAAATAATCATTTCATAATTTTAATAGACCACAAGATTTCATATTTCCATTTCTCATAAACATACGTCCCATGCATAGAGACAAAAATATCATTCATATGGATTGAACACCTGGTAACCGACATTCACAATATGCATATAAGAATATCCCCATCATTCTGGGATCCTCCATCGGACATGATATAAATTTTGAAGTACTAAAGCATCCGGTACTTTGGATGGGGCTTGTTGGGCCCGATAGATCTATCTTTAGAGTTCGCGTCAATTAGGGTGTCTGTTCCCTAATTCTTAGATTACCAGACTAAAAAGGGGCATATTCGGTTTAATAATCCAGCCATAGAATGTAGTTTTAAGTACTTATGTCTATTTCGTAAAACAGTTATAAAAGCAGCGCATGTATTCTCAGTCCCAAAAATATATATTGCAAAATCATTTAAAAAGGGAATAATTAAAATCACGTATTGTATTTTGTAGTAAAAATACATATGACGACATTGAACAAGTGTATGGTTGGCCTCGGATTCACAAACCTATATCATTTGTATATATATATATTAATACATATACAGGAAATCTCATAAATTTTCCTTTATTAATTATATATTATTTATGTGTTTGTAGTTTATATAAGTTATACTAAATTCCATTTAAAATATATACATATATTATATCTTAAAGTATATGTTATATTTACTTATTTTATATATATTTAAGATGGTTAAAATTTATACATTTAGTTATATTGATATATCCACATATATATACATAATTGTTTAGTATTATATTTATAAATTAATAGTTTGTTACATGTATGTTTATATATATATATATATATATATATATATAAATATTAATAGGTTTGTTATATATAGTTACGTGTAATACTGATATAAGTATAGTATATGTAATAAGTATATTTTATAAAATAAAATAAAAATGATAATTTTGTTATTATTTGGTTACTAATACACATAATAATAACTTTATTAATAATGGTAATAATAATAATAATAATAAATATTATTTTAATGATGCTTATGTTAATAATGATAATAATAATACTAATAACAAAAACAATGATACTAATACTAATATTTAAGGAAAATAATAATAAATTTTATTAATTTCAAACTACTAATAATAATAACAATAACGTTCCTAATTATGTTAATAATAATAATAGTTATATTTAGTAACAACCATAATAATATTACTTTTAATTATTTTAATAAACATATTACTAGTATTGATAATAACAACAAATAATAACAATAATTGATAATAATAATAATAATAATACAAATAATAGTAAATATAAAGGGTTACAACCTTTGATGAGAAGTCCAAAAAAAAAAAAGCTGCTGCCGGGACTCGAACCCACGACCTCTCGATAACACAACACCTCCCACAACCACTCTTCCGTTTCATTCATTCTGACTTAAATCGCACAAATAAATATATAGCTCGTGCGTCTGTTTCTTTCCTTATTTTCTCTAAACTCACCGAAACCATCCAGTTTTATGTATCTGGCCCATCTTTTATTTCAGCCCAACAATCAAATCAGTCCACTTGTTTAGTCCATTAACTAATTAAAGAAACCCAATGTAAAGTCTATTAATAGAAGGAAGCCCAAGTTGTTGAGTGGTCCAAATAAAAAATCTCGTTCATTGATCCAGTAAAAAAAATAAAATAAACGATAGGCATGTATTAACAGTCGAAGGTATACCGTAAGGTTTAGATTGGGTTTGCTTCGAATAGGGAGAGAACCGACAGATTCATCATCATCACGTATCATCATCTTTATCTCATCATGTTATCGATCAACGTATCATCATCTTTATCTCATCATATTATCATCATCGTGACACTATGGTATTTAATCATAATCATCATCAATATTTGTAAGTTCAAACGCGTATGGCAGCAACAGCAATAGCTTAAATGGAAACAGCAATTTTGCTGTAGCAACGAACAACAAGAAAAGAAAAAAAATAAAGGGTTCGGTTGTGTGGTGTTTTAACGTGGTTCGAATAAACAGAAAAAGAAGTAAAAACCATGGTAACGGTTGATGAAAGGGTTGAAGTAGAAACAGTTTATAGTGACAGTAGGAAAATGATATAGTTGGTGTTTCACTAGCAAGTTTAGGAGGGAGAGAGAGATAAAGAGAGTGGTTGATGATGGTGATCGTGAGATGGTCTCCGGTGGTTTATGATGATCATGTACGAGTGTAGGGGTGGAGATGGTGAAACCTTGGTGGTTGTGGTGATGGTTATATGGGTGACGATATGGATTAATCAAATGGATGAGATGGTTGTTTGTTGGTGGCTTTGACAAAATAGTGATGGGTTTGATGATTGAGGTTCATGATAGTTTCAATTGTATTGCAGGTGGTGGTTTCGTTGAGTGTCCAAAGTTGATCGTGGTGTTATCATTCGAACAAGAACTAACACTAGTTGTTGAACGGTGTTTGTTTGATCCGAACAAGAGACGAGAAAAAAAAATAGTAGCATCTAATAGATGCAGCAACTTTTAGTAAGGGTTGTTCAATGATGGTGTACATGTGTAGTCTTGCTTGTAGACAGTAGCAACATGAACTACTAGGTTTGAGTTTGGTTTAATAACTTAATTTGTAGAACTCAAAAGTTGTGCAGTATAGTGGATAGTTGGTGGTGATAATCATGCAATATGTTTATATATAAATATGAGTTCTCCCACTTGTATGAAATATCAACGGAAAGATAATAATAATAATAATAATAATAATATAATAATAATAATAATTGAAACTAGAAAACATGTGCGATGAATAATTAGCCGCCTTCTACAGACAGTTGAATTACAGAATGCTAAATCGTGCTCCGTTGAATAATCATTGGCGGATAAAGGTCGTTAGAAAAATACCAAATTTTTAAATTAAATATCTTTATTTATTTCAGTCATTATGGCGTAAAATTCGATCCTTAATTTATTAAATAAAAATTACATCAACTGTCCCTCTCATTTTTGGGTAAAATATAAAAAGTTTTAAAACTTAATCAATAATTCCTAAATACACTTTTAATAAGCCTAAAATTTATAGAACTCATTTTCGGATCACCGTTTATTTTAAAATTACATAAGTTTGAATTTAACTTGCTTAATATCAATCAAAACATCAAACGAGTATTACAATCATCTAATATTTATTTTTAATATACTTTACATATATATATATATATATATATATATATATATATATATATATATATATATATATATATATATATATATATATATATATATATATATATATATATATATATATATATATGTATTTATTTTAGTAATAATAAATTTTTTTTTACATAGTTAACTAAAGCATATAATATTTTAAATTTAGTCTTCAAATATATAACTATCTATATATATATTGAAATATATATTTATCTATTTACAAATAGTTGTTCATGAATCGACGAGAACAGTCGAAGGTCAAATGATTATATGAACATCGTTTCAAAATTTTCTAGACTCAACATTACATACTTTGCTTATCGTATCGAAATTATATAAAGATTAAGTTTAAATTTAGGCGGAAATTCCCGGGTCGTCACAGTATTGGATTGCTGTTATGATCCATGATTATTTAAAGGGGTCGTCTGTGAATTAAAGAAGAAGAAAAAGAAGCTGAAAGATATACAGTTTAAATAAAATACGGATGCGTATTAAATCAGAAAGACAGTCACGGTTGGATGGTTAAGTGTGTGTTCGGGTTAGCGGGTGGTCATGGGTTCGAGTCTCATCCGGGACATTTCTTTTTAAAACGATTATTGTTAAAGGGTATACATTCTTTTTCTTTTCTAAATATTATTATTATTATTATTATTATTATTATTATTATTATTATTATTATTATTATTATTATTATTATTATTATTAATTGTGGTTAGTATTAATTATTATTATTATGCTAATCATTAGTAATGTTATTATCATTATTATTGCTATTATAAGTATTACTATATTACCATTATTATTATAAATACTATAATTAGTATCATTATCATTATTATTATCACAATTATCATTATTGTAGATATTATTATTATTAGTATTAGTGTCATTTATTAAAATTGTTAGTAACATAATCATTATTATAAATATTATCATTATTACCATATTTTTTTATATATATAATTATTATTTTATTATCATTAAAATTATTATTTTTATTATTATCCGTATTATCTATATCAATATTTTTTTTTTATAATTATGATTACTAGAATAAAAGTTTTAATGACGTAGCTAAAATTATAAGTATAAAAATAAAGATTATATATATATATATATATATATATATATATGTATATATATATATATATAAATCTATTATGTACACACAACTTAACTATATTAACATTCATATATATATATATATATATATATATATATATATATATATATATATATATATATATATATATATATATATATATATATATATATATATAACATAAAAATATATAAATAATGAAACTTATAACTTATTAAATATACAAATTACATTCCTAAATAATAATATATATATTTTATTCGATTTCGATTATATGTATTAATGAATATACAAATAATATAGGTTCGTGAATCCGAGGCCAACCCTGTGTTGTTCAATATAGTCATATGTATTTTTACTACAAAATACATTAGGTGAGTTTCATTTGCTTCCTTTTTAATTGCTTTTGCAATATATATTTTTGGACTGAGAATACATGCGCTGCTTTTATGTTTGACGAAATAGACACAAGTACTTAAAATATATTCTACGTTGAGTTGTACCACTTTGCATATCTTCCCTGATAGCTTGGTAACTAATATTTACATGTTGGAAGAACATGTAAGCGCGAATCCTATTAACAGATCTATCGGGTTTGACCACCCCAACCGGGCTAGTAGCTCTAGTATCGTAAACGGTTGCATAGTACTTCGTTTTTACTACACTTGGTACAGTGTAGGGAGATTTCATAATAAAGGGAATATGCCACATTAATTGTTAAGTATGGTTACCGAAGTGCTCAACAACTTATAGAATACTTCTATACACTTGCGAGTGTACATATATTTATAAACGGAAATCTTGTGGTCTATTAATATATTGAAATGATTGTTATGATAAACCTATGAACTCACCAACCTTTTGGTTGACACTTTTAAGCATGTTTATTCTCAGGTATGAAAGAAACCTTCCGCTGTGCATTTGCTCATTTTAAAGATATTACTTGGAGTCATTTATGGCATATTTAGGTCAATACCTCGCAATGGGACCAGATGTTGATGACTTCGTCCAGGTAGATTAGGACGGGTTGTTACACATGGCAGTAAGAAATCAAAGAATCAACACAAAACACACAGAACAAGATCCAAGACAGGCACAAAACAACAGATATAACAGAGAAAGTAACCAGATTAGCAATATTCAAGCAGATAATGGTAACCTATAGGGATAAAGGACAATATATAATAGTGAATGCAAGCACACAATGCAAATAACGAGAGATAAAAGGGTACAATACAGAGGTGTTTCGGCAGTGATAAATAATAAAGATGAAGAAGCAGCGGACAGAAGAATAGCCTCCTTTGATCTGCACAGGTTCAACCCTAACCCTAATTTTCACAAATTAGGGTTTTCAACAATACCCAAAAAATCAGAGAAACAATCTCCAATCGTTCAGAATCAGATAGATGAACAAGAATCAATACCGGAGAGCCCTTAGACTAGGAGCAATCGAATGAACCCTAAAAGAAACCCTTGAACAGGAGCAATCGAATGAACAAAAAGCAGAACAAGATCACCACAATCGGACTAACCGCTCTGATACCATGTTAGAAAAAGGGAAACTAGTGCAGATGAACAAAGGCGAATCAATTATCACTCAATAACAGTGCTGAAATTGTAGCACTTACAATCGGTTCAACTAGTAAATATAATCCAAAGTTCAACCAAAATTGGAGAAGAAAAATAACAAGAACACGCTTAGTATTGTAGATTGGATTGATTACAAAAGATGGGTGTTAACCCTAATCAAAAGTATCGGCTGAAAAAGATGAAAAAAACACCACGATGAAGAGAAGAGGAGCGTATGTCTTTTTTTTGTGTTGCCCTAAACATTCAGCTGCACTCCACTTTAAATACATCAGATGGGCTGCAATAAGACAAGGAGATGGGCTGGACAGCAACTAAAGCCGAACAGCAACAAATGGACCCAAAAAGACCCAGCAAACAGCAACAAGTTTAAGGAGCCCAAAATACAAAGCCTGCAAAACACTAATCATATAATGAGTAAAGAGCAAAAGATTTCAGGCTTAAGATTGACGATTTTAACACAATTCAAAAAGCATAGTCATATCAAAGCATTAAATTGAATCCATTTCTTAAAGGAAAAATCTGAAGAATTTTTCATAGTTGCGTATAGAAGATAATCTTACGTCTGAATAGAAGTTCATCTAAACTTTGGTCGTATGCAATGCGCTCAATAGGATGGTTAAATTCACTAGCTTTTAGATGCAGCTGCAAACCAAAATAAATCATCAGATGTAATCTTAATAGTTTGCACGAATAGCTTTAATAAACTCATAAGAGGTCGGAGTTCTAATCTCACTAACAACGTATATTGGGATGGCCAAATAAAGCGTAGCAAACGGTCACAAAAATAACCTAGGCCCTGTACATGTTAGTAAATACTTGTCATATCCGGGTAGACAATAAATGTATGAAAAAAGTATGAATTTAGTCGAAGATAATATACTGTAAATGTATGAAATTCTAAGATTTTTTTATAAAAAAATAAGTGTCACACCAACAATGTTATATTCTAATATGCTTGTTCCTAACATGCATCGCCAAACCAACAACATGTTTTGTAGGGGCATACGTGTTTACATACAACCAACGTAGTGGTCTGAGTTATTGTGTTCGAAATTACTTGCCACATTTACCGATTCAATTTTTTTAAAAGCTCTTAAACTATCGTCGGATTTCTGAACATCCTGAGGAATAATTTCATATTTGCTTCCTCCTGCTGTAGCCGTCGTCAACTCAGCCTTGCCTATGAAGAAATATGTTAGTCTGTTTATGAAATTGACTTCATCACCAACAGAAACAGTGGTATTTCTTTCTTGCAATAGAATGGAATCGAGCTTAACCACAACTTCCGCCATTGTAGGGCCTTTTTTTGGTTGATTATGAAAGCACCGACCTGCTATGTTTGCAAATTCCTTCAACGATTTTTTTGATAATTGTCCGATCAATCTGGGGTCAACTATCTGATTGAGTTTTCCATTTTTTATTTGTTCTTGAACCCACACCACTAAACTCAATGGCTCTTCAACTACGCTTCGATCTACCGCTTGCTTACCCGACAAGACCTCAAATAGCACAACCCCAAAGGCATAAACATCGGATTTTCTTGTCACTTGTCCACTCAAATAATAAGATGGGTCCATGTATCCATATGTCCCTTTGACAGCAGTGCTCACAAAAGTTTGTGTTTGGTTTATTGGTCCAACTTTGGCCAACCCAAAGTCAGAAATCTTAGCATCAAATTTTGCATCCAACAAAATATTAGAGGTCTTCACATCGCGATGTATCACACCGTGCTGAGTTGATTGACCTGTGTGAAGGTAATCTAACCCACGAGCTGCACCTATACATATTTTTAATCTTTGTAACCAGGATAGTGTTGGGAAATTACGGCCTCACTAATCCCCAACAAACGCCCAATGAAAAACAGTAAAGAAATAAGAACAATCCACAACACAAGAATTTAACTTGGAAACTCCAAAACAGGAGAAAAACCACGGGCCTCCAAAGAAAGAAATACACTATATCACAAATTATTACAATGACATAGACGACTCTCTTAAGCCAACTACACTCTCCAAAGTATTTAACTAAAACATCTCCCAAACAAGGGTAAAAAAGAAAGAAATAATCAAATACTTAAAGTGTATTGATTGGTGCAAATTGGAATGAAGACTTAGCCCTCCTTTTATAACCAAGTCACCTACCTCCAACTTTCTCCTCCCACCTATGTGGGATAACATCCTTCACAAAGTAACCATATCAATTTTTCTATCAAAAAATAAAACCAACAAATCTCCACTTTTTTGATAGAAAAAGATAACCATACTTTAACATTATAAGGATAACCGATATAGATGCTTCCTCGACGACAACTTCAAGATCCTCATCTTCATGCCGATGACCTTATCTCCCAAGAGACAAAACTTGCATCTTTACCGAACATTGTCTAAACCGACAATCATTGTCATCACAGACAATCATAACTCTTAACAAGAATTATCATACTCCACCATTAAGAGTATAGCACTTAGAATATCACATTCCAAGCATTTCACCTCGGCACATGTTGTTGAACAATCAGCTGAAACTTTATGGTGCAACTTCCCTGTTTGGCTTTCCCGAAAGTCCCATTAGCTACAACATCAGTTTCCACCACACAACCTGCATCAACGCCAAACCAATGCCCATGTGTAATTATGGAACCGCTAATGAACATCCCTTTCCACGGTGGCGCGGACACACCATGAGGATGGTGTGACTTCAGAGGAATTCGTCACTCTCCGTAACAACGGAGACATCATTAGCGCCTTTAGAGCCATTTACCGAATTAGCTCCACCTGGACAATTAACCCTTACATGCCCAGTCTTCCCGCACCTCCAGCATACCAGATTCTTCACAGAGTTTATTTTTTGCCTATCCGAACACAACACTATCGTATCTCCTGATGACGAGACCCCGTTACCTTCCAGTCTTTTCTCCTCGGATAGGAGCTTGCTAGTAACGTCTTCAAACTTCAGAGTTTTCTTCTCATACATCAAAATAGGTTTCATGTGTTCATAAGACGATGACAAAGATAATATCAACCTCAAAGCTTTATCTTCATCATCCAATTTAACTCCAATAGCTTCAAGTTCCGAAACAATACCATTAAGAATACTTAGATGATCTGAAATCTTGAACCCCCATCCATACGCAGAGTATGAAATTGTTCTTTAAGACACAACCGATTTGAGATGCCCTTTCCATGGTACAACTGCTCTAGTTTAACCCAAAGCTCCTTTGCCGTTGATAACCCGTGCACATTTGCAACTACGTTCTTTGCAAGACACAAACGAATCACACTTGCTGCCCTCAAATCCATATCATCACATTCTTCTTCATCGAACTTACTGTTAGAATCACTGCCAGAAACAAAGGTGGGTTTACCTTTTAACGCCTTGTGTAAACCGGACTGAATCAACACATCCTTGACTTGAACCTGCCATAAGCCAAAATTGAACATCCCATCAAATTTCTCTACATCAAACCTCATTGGACTGAACTTCGACATCGTATCCGTATCCTATAAACAACACTTTCTCTGATTTTACTCACGTTTCGAATAGCCAAAAGATGTAGCAGGTAGCCAGGACCCTTTAAATCAGAAATTCACAACTCGCCACTAACAAATCCAACTATTACTACGAATCAGAAAAAATATTGTCTAACCGGATACCCTATACGATCAATAGAACTCGTTTCTGATGTGGACGATCCACTCCCGTGGCAACCACAGAGCATACTCCGACTCCTATAACCGAGACCCCCGTCAAACCTGACGCTCTGATACCAGTTGTTGGGAAATTACGGCCTCACTAATCCCCAACAAACGCCCAATGAAAAATAGTAAAGAAATAAGAACAATCCACAACACAAGAATTTAACGTGGAAACTCCAAAACAGGAGAAAAACCACGGGCCTCCAAAGAGAGAAATACACTATATCACAAATTGTTACAATGACATAGACGACTCTCTTAAGCCAACTACACTCTCCAAAGTATTTAACTAAAACAACTCCCAAACAAGGGTAAGAAAGAAAGAAATAATCAAATACTTAAAGTGTATTGATTGGTGCAAATTGGAATGAAGACTTATCCCTCCTTTTATAACCAAGTCACCTACCTCCAACTTTCTCCTCCCACCTATGTGGGATAACATCCTTCACAAAGTAACCATATCAATTTTTCTATCAAAAAATAAAACCAACAGATAGATCTGTACCTGTTTTGTGGAGGTGATCTTGAAGGTTTACATTGGGCATAAACTCATAGGCTAGAACCATCTCGTTTCCTTCACTGCAATAACTGATAAGTGACACAAGATTACCATGTCGCAGCTTAGAAAGTACCTCAATTTCATCCTCAAATTCACGGGCTCCTTGTTTAGATGTAGCTTGCAATCGTTTTAATGCAACTTGGTCTACTAAACCAATTTTGCTGATGCATTTATACAAATTACCGAAGCCTCATGTCCCAATAACTAGTGTCTCATCAAAGTTGTTGGTTGCTGATAGAATTTCAGCAAGTGTGAAACGTTGACAGGTTTGATCAGGCTGTATGATCGAGGAGTTTGTATCTGCAGCCATCGTATGTTCAGGTAACTATCATTTGCTAGGTTTTCCGAGTAGCGGTTCAATAGCTTCAGAGTTGCTAGTCAATGATTGAAAAAGTCTTCGTAGAAAAAAGTTGTTGCAATTAGAAAGCAAAAAGTAAGTGGACAGAGTTTCAAAATCGATTTTTTTTTTTAGAATTCTCCATAATAAATTTAGGGTTAAAGCCAAAAATAGGCTACAAACTTACACAAATGTATCGATGTCGCCCACAAACCCATTTCCATCCTACTGTCGCCTACAAACTTATAAAAAAATATGCTGATTTTAACATTTCGTTACCGGTTACCTGCTGAACCGGTAAAGTTAATTATTTAACTTTTTTTATTCATTTTATATGTCCCGATGTCGCCCATATACTTTCAGTTGTGTTATGATGTCGCCCATATACTTTCAGTTTCTGTTTCGATGTATCACCGACGTGTCATGACTACTTAGAAGCCACATAATCAACCATTTTGGTTGACGGTTAAAAAAAGTATTTTGTTTATATTAGCACATTTTTTATAAGTTTGTAGGCGACAGTAAGACGAAAATGGGTTTGTAGGCGACATCGGTACATCTGTGTAAGTTTATAGCCTATTTTTTACTTTAACCCATTAATTTACCCCAATAGTATTTATTCCCTTAAATACCCTCAAATGCCTACCATATGATGTTAAATAATTTATCCATTAAATATGAGAGAATGCTACGTTCACCGACTTTATCCAATTAAACAAGGAGACAGATGGATGATAAAAAGAAAAGAAAAAAAAGTTTAACTTGATTGATCTATTATTATACTTGTAAAACTATTTGTGAGTGTAGAATTCTTCGCTAAATATAATGGAGTACCTTTAAGGCAGTGGCGAAAACATAAAATTTTTTCACCGGGCGAATTTTTTTAAAAACGTAGCAACTTTGTTGGGTAAAATATGAAAGTTTTTGGGCAAAATATGGAGGTTTTTGGGTAAAATATGGAGGTTTTGGGCAAAATTTGGAGGTTTTGGGCAAAATTTGAAGGTTTTGGAGCAAAATATGGATGTTTAAGGCAAAAAAATAAAATTCACTGGGTTAAAATTGAAAACCCAAAATTTTTACGCTGAAAATTACAAATTCACTGGACGCGACTGCCCCATAGTATTTCCGCCAGTGATTTGAGGTTAAATTTGCCATTTCCACTTTCCTTTTTCTTCACCCACGTCTACAACATTTTTTTGAGGGCAAGACCAAATGTAGCAAACATTTTACAACAGAATCTCTTCTCCTCCTTCTTCCCATTCTTAAATGCATCCCATCTTCATGACTGGATCTGTTCATTTTCAAATCAACACTGCAAAGAAATCAGGAAGTGAAAATTTAAATCAAAGTTGTCAGTAATGATTAGTAGCTGCATATATTGTCCTAACTATGAGCTAGCTAAATCATCTATTAATGATACCATCATCAACGACCTATATTTGCTTCAAATCCTTTCATATTCACCATCAGACACGGGCGGAGACAAGGGGGACTGAGGGGTGAGACCCAAGTTTCATTTGTATTATTATGTACAAATAATTGTAAGTCTCCCTCGAGTCTCAAATATCAAATATAATGTAGCTTGTTAGTGTAGCTTTTTTTTTTGTAATCATCCGATTAACGACTAAGCCACCCATATCTGTAAATCCTCGCTTCACCTCTGTCCTCTGTCCTCAGATATATTATATATTAGGCATCGCAATTTTGTAAATTTCCAATCCACAAAACTTTCTCGTTTTATTACCTGTAAATTGTATGAATCTAGGGTTTGTAAATTGTAAATTGTGAATTGAAACTCGGTTTCTCAAATTGCTTCACGCCTTCACATATTTATTTGACGTCATATATTTATACTAAATTACTAAAATAGTCCCTGTTATTTGCTTATAGTTGCTAGTTTGGTGCTTGTAGTTTATTTCCGACAGTCCCCAAGTTTGCCAATCTTGCTAATATAGTCCATTTAACTCACTGAATCTTATCATATTTTCTCTCGTATTGTCCATTGTCGATACTCCAATATTCCAATAAACAACAAACTAAATAAAAGCTTTAAAAATCATAAATATAAAACGATGATACTACCCTTAGACCGTTTGTCACGGGCAGCAAATCGAAGCGTTAAATCCATGTCATCCCATTTTAACGTTACGCCGTGTTAGATTTGTCGAGCTTTAGTCACGATCTTAACGAAAAATAGGAGATGCGTAAAACTTTTTTTTAGCCACTGTTAACTTGACACACACATAATTATATTTCCTTGAAAGTTTGGTAGTATAATAAGGGAAACATAGACCGATGTTATTTTTACATATGAAGAATGATAGTATGTAAGAAGGCGATGAGGTTCACCGAGTCGACCAATATTAGAGAGGTCATAAACTGCAAATATGCATAATGCTTCTTTTGATGTAAGAAAGACAGGCCTTGAGCCGCTCTTACTGCTACTTTCAGTCGTGCAACCCAACAAAGTGATGTTTTACCTCGTTCTGCTATGCTTGCAAACTCCTTCAAGGATTTTTTTGAGATCTACCCGATTAATCGGGGGTCAAAAATCTTATTGAGTTTCCGTCTTTTATTGGTCTTGAGATCTGCCCGATTAATCGGGTGTCAATCATCTTATTAAGTCTACCGCGTGCCTACCGGACAAGACCTCAAATAGTACAACCCCAAAGGTGTAAACATCAGATTTTCATGTCAGTGGATAACTGAAGAAATAAGATGGCACTGTATATCCAAATGACCCTTTGACTAAGGTGCTCATAAAGGTTTGCCAAGTAATAATGGAAGATAGATGTAGACAATCATACCCGACTACCTATAAATATTAATGGTTATCGCCAAAATTTTGCCAAGTAATATACTTGAATACTAATCTCATAAAAACTACTTGTATATAATTGCTCAAATTTTATACTACATAAAGGATGCATATTATGTCATTTACAAAAGATTCATTGCTGAACTGAACAATGTAAGGCAAAACCAGAACTACCTCCCTTTCACCCTCAAATGGCTACAAACATTAGAGGATATACATACTGCTACAATAACCTATATATACAGCAGATTACTTACTTGAAGAACAAAAAACCATTTTTCTTCTTTCCAAGGTTGTTATCAACAGCTCGTTTGACAAATAATCTCATTGTCAAAACAATCGTATCTCTTGAGCAGCTGATATTAGTTGAAGTATACTCGGTACGTAAATATTGCACAGGGCCAGGACCAAGTATTGAGAATTCTGAAGGTATTTCCACCCCAGGTAATATGATAGTTGTGGTTGGTGTATACTTATCATCAACTATAACAATATTTTTTGGTCCATTAAGCTTGATACTGTAACCATTCTTCTTTATCTCCAAAATTGCAGGTTCCCAGGTGTTGTGATACCAATACCGAAAATAAACCTGGAAACTCACATGGCCCACACTTGACGTTTTCTCAATTTCTCGAATCATATCAGGATGACAAGTGATTTTCTTGTAGTCGTTTGCAAAACATGTTACAAGTTCACCCTTTCGTTGTCTGTCACCATGTGGTTGAACTTCTACAGCAAGATAATTATGTACATCATCTGCTGTAACTGTGTAATTAGGTTTGTGTGCATCTTTTATATAGATGACTGACCTGTCTTGCAAATGACGGACCCACTTGAACCAACAATAAGTGGTTCCGTTTGTTGAGTAACCACTTGCTTGAATTTCATTACCCGGAAAAGCTTCACCAAAAATCTGCAAACCCTCGATTGTAGGAAGGAGCTCAATACCATCTTCACAATCATAGTCACCACTGCCATTTTCATCTAGTGAATCATCAACTTCAACAATTAGACTTTCATCTTCTGAATCATCAACTTCAACATGTGAAGAAGACTCTTCAGCAATTAGAGTGACAGATTTCTGAACATTCTGAGGTCTAATTTCATTGATAGGTGTTGTCAACACAGCCTTGCTTATGAAGAAATTTCTTAGCCTGTCAATGAAATTTACTTCATCACCAACAGAACTAGTGGTATTTCTTTCTTGCAATAGAATGGAATCGAGCTTAACTACAATTTCTGCCATTGTAGGGCGTTGTTTTGGTTGATTATGAAAGCACTGAGCTGCTATGTTTGCAAACTCCTTCAAGGATTTTTTTGAGATTTGACCGATCAATCTAGGATCAATTATCTGATTGAGTTTTCCGTCTTTAATTTGGTCTTGAACCCATACTGCTAAACTCCATTGCTCTTCGTCAATGCTTGGATCAACCGCTTGCCTACCAGACAAGATCTCAAATAATACAACCCCAAACGCATAAACATCCGATTTTCTCGTCAGTTTTCCACTAAAAAAGTATGATGGATCCATATATCCAAACGTCCCTTTGACTACGGTGCTCACAAAAGTTTGTGTTTGGTTTATTGGTCCAAATCTGGCCAGTCCAAAGTCTGAAATTTTAGCATCAAATTTTGCATCCAACAAAATATTGGAGGTCTTCACATCGCGATGTATGATGCCGTGTTGAGTTGATGGACCAGTGTGAAGGTAATCCAACCCACGAGCCGCACCTATACATATTTTTAATCTTTGTAACCATGAAAGATCTGTACCTTTTTTATGAAGGTGATCTTGAAGGTTCCCGTTGGGCATAAACTCATAGGTGTAGCGACCCCGACAAATCGTCAAGTGACGGCGTCATCTACGTATGGTCCCATTACATGGTTATAAGTATTTATAACAAAGTTTGACCGAAAATATGTCGCATACATTTCATAAAGGATGTTTCAATGTTTACAAAAGTAATTCCCAAGACAAGTACATAACAAAAGTTATTGTTCATATGAAACACGTGCGACATAGTTTAAAATAGCCAAAAAGACGCTCCACGTATACAAGTATACTCGACATCCAATGCAAGTGTCAAAAAGTATGTGCGGAAGCATGTATCACCTAAGTTCAAAGACCTGAGAAAAACATAGAGAATCTGTCAACGAAAACGTTGGTGAAATCATAGGTTTAAATAAGTAAATGAGTAAAAGCAAGCTGAACCACAAGAGTTGCAATATTGATAAAGTCATAGTACATTCTAAAAGTTAATATTCACGAGCACCCAATTATCAAAGCTTAACATTCCGTCCGTTGAATACCCCATAAATTAGTGCTAGAACAACACTGTTTCCCGAAAATATATTTCATCCGTAGACGGTAGCGAACCGTCAAAGATGAGGGTTGTCAACCCATATGGGCATATAACATAAGTTCTCGCTTACACCATCTGATGTAACTAATGATAATCGGATTGAGGATTTTCGTTCTAAACTCGTATGTAGAATGTTTGTTTTCCCGTTCTTGTGTTCACTTAGTTCAAAAGAATCGTTTATGTTTTCTCATCCCAAAAGTAAGTTTAAAGAGTAAAAGTGGGACTATGATCTCACCTTGTATGCACGAACCAAAAAGTACTTCGACAAGTAAACGTGCAAGAAACAATGCTAGTCTTGACCTAAACAAATAGGTTGTATCAATAACGATAGTCACGAAGGGTCAAAGATGTTCAATTAGTCCTATGGCTCGTTACGACTCGATTAATATAGCACGTGGATCAATTTGTCAAGTTTCATGCACGACACAAGTAGTTAAGCATGTTAGAACGATTGTATAATCGTTTGGTTAAGTTTGACTAAAAGTCAAACTTGGTCAAAGTCAAAGTCAACGGGGTCGGGTCGGGTGTCCGACAATTTTCTCATGATGAGAAGTCATATACGAGCATAATAGTCAAGTTTCATGGTAAACGGGGTTATAGTAAAGCGAGAAACATTTTTGTGACATGAAAAACAAAGACAAAATGAGCTGGGCAGTATGCGCGGCGCGCTATGGGTTGCGCGGCGCGCACCCAAGTGTAAATCCTGGTCAGAACTTAACCACGAAGGCAAACATCTGGGATTTCTAATTCTGCGCGGCGCGCGGGTATATGCGCGGCGCGCAATACCTGGGAAACATGCAGTTTGCAGAAAAATGGTCCAAGTCACGAACCAAAATACAATTTAACACATCTCATGCACCGAAAACACTTAAAACGCATATCATATATCATTAGAAAGGTAATTTGACAAGGAGAATAACTAAACGCATTTACTCAATCAAAACCAAACAAACTCATATCAAAATCACCATTAATGCTCATCATTTATTACTCCAAGTTCATAAATGCCATATTATGATTCGGGAAATTAATGCACATGTGTAATACGCCGTTTTGAAGATAATCAAGCATACAATACAACTAAACGCAAACAAAACAACATGGCAATCATTCAATGCATCTAAGATTCATTTCAAGTTCATCAAACCCTAAACTAAATTCACCAAATTTCATAATCAAGTTTAGGAGGTTTCCTTAATCAAACTATACATCAAAACGAAGCTAATGATACTAGTAACACTTTTAAAACATGCACTTTAACAATCTAACAACATTTGATCATCCAAAATCAAGGATTTAGCAAGTAATTTTTATATTGAACTAGTTACACCAAAAACAACGAATCGAGCATACAAATTACATACACGACATCACAATGAGCCATAGACGCTAATTAACAACTTTATAAGTCAAGAACACGAATTTAAAGAAATCTAGTGTTTTAGAAATGTTACCCAAATGAGATGAAGTTGGTACCAAAACGAAGAGGAAGTTGCAAGGAGCTCAAATATGTAATTTGTTTTGCAAAATACCCGCTAGATCATAAATGGATGATGAATCTTTGTGTTTGGAGTTAGAGAGAAAAATGGAGGAAGTAATAAAATGGAGGAGGTGATAATGAAAGGGTGGAAAGGGTTTGACCCTTTGACCTAGTCAAAGGTTTGAACCCTTGGCAAGTTTGGTCCCTCAACTATGAATCGGGTGCGGGAATTAACCGAACGAATTATTTTAAATTTCACGGGAGTACGGGAGATATTAAAATCTGATAACGAGAATATTTAAAATGTTACTTAACAAAGGATACGAATCTAGATACGAAGGGTATTATTTAAAAAAAGAAAAAGACGGGCGTTAAAATAATTTAACGGAAAAACGCGGGATGTTACAATAGGCTAGAACCATCTCGTTTCCTTCACTACAATAACCGATAAGTGACACAAGATTACCATGTCGCAGCTTAGAAAGTACCTCGATTTCAGCTTCAAATTCACGTACTCCTTGGTCAGATGTAATTTGCAACCGTTTTAATGCAACTTCGTTTACTAAACCAATTCTTTGGGTACATTTATACACGTTACCGAAACCTCCTCGCCCAATAACTAATGTTTCATCAAAGTTATTGGTTGCTGATAGAATCTCCGCAAGTGTGAAACATTGACAGGTTTGATCAGGCTGCATGATAGAAGAGTTTGTATCGGCAGCCTTCGTATGTTCAGGTAACATCATTGGCTAGATTTTCCAGGCAGCTGTTCAATAGCTTAAGATTTGCAAGTCAAAGAGTATGATTGAGGAATTTGTATATTTCAGATTTGCTAGTCGGCCGGGATTGACAAAGTCTTTGTTGAAAGAGTTGTGGCTAATACCAAAAAAAAAAATAATAATAATAATAATAAATAAGTGGACAGAGATAGATGATAATAGAATATTAAAAAAAAATTAAAAAATACCTTGATTGGTCTTATTTTAGTTGTGAAACGGAGTATTTGTGAGTTTAAAATTTTTCGTTAAATATTACCGTACCTTTAAATACCGTCACATTCGAGGTTAAATTTGTCTTTTCCCCTTCCTTCTTCCCTTCTTCCTATTCTCAAACCCCCTTCCTCTTCATGATTGGATCTGTTCATTTTGAAATCAACACTGCAAAAAGATCATCAAGTGAAAAATATAAATCAAAGTTGTCAGGAATCATTAGTAGCTGCATATATTTTCATCAAATAAAAACAGCAGGATAATTGAGTGTTCATCTACCTGTTATTGACCTAACTATGAACTAGCTAAATCATCTACTCATGATACTGATACAAGCCTATCCCACGCTAGGCATGCATCAACCTTACAAGGGGTAGTGTAGAACTCACTCCCAAAAGCTAGCTTGAAGGAGGAGGGGACACCCACCCTTATAAGACATCAACTAGTTTGTTCTCTAGTCAATGTGGGATTGTATCAATACCCCACCCTTTAAAGATCCAACGTCCTCGTTGGTCACGGTTGACACCCTTTCTTTCGGTCCAAGCCACCACTCCGAGGCCTCGTTGGTCACGGCTATGTTGGTCACGGTTGGCACCCTCTCTCTTCCGGTCCAAGCCACCACTCCATAGGCCACCACTCCGAGGTGTTGGGATCTCGAAAGATGGGATCTCTCAATGAAAGCACCAATGATACAAGCCTATCCCACGCTAGGCATGCATCAACCTTACAAGGGGTAGTGTAGAACTCACTCCCAAAAGCTAGCGTGAAGGAGGAGGGGACACCCACCCTTATAAGACATCAACTAGTTTGTTCTCTAGTCAATGTGGGATTGTATCAGATACCATCATTAAAAACCTACATTTGCCTCAAATCCCTTCACATTCAATCTAAGATACATTAGCCATTGCAATTGTGTAAATCTGTTACTTTAACAACACAATTCCAGAATGAATCCACAGCAACCATGCCACAGGCACTGAGATTGCCGATGATGTAAACTCTCTCGATTTCTAATACACCGTCGCATTTCACCTCCTTAGAAACCCTAACAACCGTACTCTTATGCGGCCGCCATCACTAACACATCTGTCGTAATGTATGAATCCACAAATTCTCTCTTTTAATTACATGTTAAATCTGCAAATCGAGGGTTTGGAAGTGTCAGTTCCAATCAATAAACAAAATAAAGGTGACACCAATGGCTGAATAAGCAAGCTTTGAAGATCATCATCTTGCTTCCATGTCTACTAATGATATACAAAGAGCTTCTCCTCTTTTCGACTTGCTTCACAGATCTATTTTACGTTTTATTTATTTTTATTTATATAGAGAAAATTCTACTGATAGTCACCGTGATTTACATTAATCATCCTTATCTTTCAATAATCATACCAATCATCCCTGAGCTTGTAAGGATTGCACGACAATGGTCCTTGCACTAACTCTATTAAATTATTCCGCTAAATCTAACATGTGATTATGTGAATGACATGGTAGTCATTTTACTCTTCTTCCTTCTTCACCAATTCACCTACTTTTCATCTCTTGATTCAAATTTAAACCTTCAAATTGGTAATATAATTAAGAATCTCGACTTAAGTTTGTAAACTTCAAGATTTCAGTGCTAATTACATTCATTTTGGGCTGTTTTTCTTAACCATCGTTTTAGTTTCTATTTTTCTCCACTGCACAACCTGCTTGTACTTATGTATGTGAATAATTGCAGATGCCCTGAATTTATATAAACCGCTCTTATGGGTAAAACACCTCAAAATAATGATAGGAGTAGCCCATTGACTCACTTATTTGCATTCTACAAAAGAAGATCCAGGTATATATGGTGGTGTACAAAGCACTCATATATTCCTAGATCAAGTAGTCTTTTGCTCCACGTTACTTATGCTTATAAAAGAATCGCTTCAGTATTTTTGTTTTCATGCTTACATTCTTAGAATTATTTTCTCTCTGTTGTTGCGGGACAATAACGCAAAACTGATTGATTTGTGGTTAGAGAAATCCGGTCTTGATATTGAAACTGTTTATAGTACATTATAGACCCTGAGTATATAATATGAGAACTGGTACATAGTGAAAAAAATAGATACTGAGAAGATTTGTTGATTTATTATTATAATGACTGATTGGTCTAATTGTAATGGATATTGAGAATAGTCCTGATGAGTCAGCACCATAGTTTGGTTGACTGGGCAGACCAAATCGTATCAAGTAGAAGAAATCTGAAAGAAATGTTGGATCAAAGATATACAGGACTTGTTGAAGTACTTTGATTGTGTGATATAGATCTTACTTGTTTTGAAAATATATTATCCACCATTATGCCAACCAGCTTTCGATGAAAGCATCATGTTGTACTTGGAGTATACAAGTAATATACACTGATAAATCTTTTTCCTTCCATTCATTCTTAAAAGTTCATCAAAAAGTGAGTAAGGTCATCAACATCTCCTTTTGCCCATTGGTATATGTTTTTGGTACACTCGAAGTTTAGAAGATCATGAGCTGTTATGGCTAAATGTTATTTTGAAGTTGTTAGCTAGCCTTAACTTAGTCTTTTTAGAAATTAGCTAGCCTTAACTTAGTCTTTTTAGAAATTTTATACAAAATATAACACATCCAAATATATAGTCTCTCTGATCCCGTTGAAGACATTTTGAAATGAGTTTCGCCAGCTTGAACGCTCCATTTGGAGAATGATCATTATCTAGTGTAGGTGTAGGCTTCGGTTTGCTTGGTGGTTAAGTTAGGGAAACGGCCAACCCTAATCTACTATGGGTCAGGCTCAGGTGTTATTAGACCAGGTTTTGTCTTAATCCTTGTCTATAAATAATCTCATTGTACATGCTTTGTATCACCTCCAAAGTAATAAGAAACACTCTCCAGTTCCAAAGTGGATTAAGTCTCACATCGAGACCGAACAACTATAATTTCTTGTGTCATTTTTTTAATTCTTGTGTTTATATTTCGGCTGTGTTTGTGCTAATCTGATCAGGGACTTAACAACTGGTATCAGGGACTTAACAACTGGTATATAGAGCATCAAGTTCTAAACCCTAGCCGTCGAGCATCGGGTTCAAACCCTAGCCTTCAAGCATCAGGTTCTAAACCCTAGTCGTCAAGCATAGGTTCTAACCCTAGCCGTCAAACACAACACCTTTGCAGCTGATCGCGGACCTGTTGTTGTTACGATTATGATGCAGCCGTCTTTTTTTTCTGATCATCACAGCTGCTGCTGTTAATCACAGTTGTTACCGCCACCAATAGTAACCTTTGCTGCTGTCAATTACAGCCAATCACAGGTGTGTGTGTGTGTTTTGCTGCTGTTCCAGATCTGATATCTTTTTAAATGGCTGAAGAAGGGAGGATTAAAATTGACAAGTTTGATGGGCAAGATTTTGGGTGGTGGAAGATGCAGGTTGAAGATTTGCTATGTCAGAAGGATCTGATCGATGCATTGAATGAGAATAAACCAGAAGGAATGAAAGACTCCCTAGTTGTTGTCAAGCTTACGTTGACAAAAAATGTTGCCTTTAACATTGTGAACGAAACCACGACACATGGTTTGATGAAGACCTTATCAAATATGTATGAGAAGCCGTCTGCTTCTAACAAGGTGTTCTTGATCAGACAGTTGGTAAACACCAGGTTGAAAGAAGGTACTTTAGTAATAAACCATGTCAATAACTTCAACAATATTATCTCCCGGTTATTATCAGTTGATATCAAGTTCGGTGATGAAGTTAAATTGTTATCCTCGTTACGTGAAAGCTGGTCAGGATCAGTCACAACTAAGTGGATCCACATAGTAGTCAAAGCTCAAGTTTAAGGGAATTGGTGAATTTATTCTTGGTGAGAATATAAGGAGAAAAAGTTTAGGAGAACCATCAGGAAACTTGCTTAGCACAAAAGAGAGGGGTAGGAGAAAAGGCAGAAGTAACACCAGGGGCATGCCAAAGTCAAGAAGGAGTGTGTCGAGAACAAGGAATGACATTAAATATTGGAATTGTCAGGAGACTGGGCATTTTCGAAACCAGTGCACTAAGCGAGCAACATCATCAAAGGAAAGGGAAGTTAATGTAGCAGCTGCAACAGATGACTATGATAATGTCCTTGTTTGTTACATTGAGAATACGATTGATGCTTGGATTATGGGCTCATGAGCATCGTCTCATGCTACTCCAAGCTCACACTTGATGAAGAATCTGCGAATAGGTAATCTTGGTAAAGTTCGTTTGGCTAATGATCATTGTCTTGACATCACAGGAATTGGAGACTTAATGCTGAGGATTTCTTTGGGCACTGATTGGACCTTGGAAAATGTCCGAGTCATTCCTGGCCTAAAGAAGAAACTAATCTCCGTTGGACAACTTGACGATCAAGGATATGGTGTGCTATTCTGTGAAGGTCAGTGGAAAGTAATAAAAGGGAACTTAGTAATAGCCAAGGGAAAGAAGATAAACACTCTTTACATGGTAGGAGTTTCAGCTAATGAGAAAATCATAGATTAGTGAGCTCCATTAACATTGAATTATTCTTCATCTTTGCCATATGAGTCAAGTTCAAATTCATATATTCTTTGTCTATTGTGGACAAATGTAAAAATCTTTTCAATTTGAAACAAGACCTGAACCCCTCTACAAATTTTGAAAAGTGCTAACCGAAACCCGAATCCGAAAAATCGGATATCCGATTTTCGGATATCCGAAAATCCGGATATCCGATTTTTCGGATATTTTCGGATCGGATTATTCGGATTACAGATTCGGATTCGGATATTATGAACACCCCTATTGCAAACAAAGCTGGTGATACTCTTACGAATGAACAAATATATATGCTGTCAGTAAAAAATGGATACTGGATAGCAGCAGCAATAGCAACAACAACAAAAACAACAACAAAAACCCAATACCACAAGAGTGGTGTATGGAGGAGGTGAGATGTAGACAATCCTTCCCGTATCCGAGAATAAAATAAGTCATTTCTCCACCCAGAGTGAAAACACTCTCAAAAGTAGAGAAAGTCAATCCACTCTCTCTATTCAACGGATAAAGAGATTGCTTCCGAGTCGATCTCCGGCCAATAAGCAGGAAATTTTTATAAAAAAAAATAGTAAATTAAAATAAAAATTAAAATTAAATTTGAGACGCCATGAAAAATGGTAGAATCAAATTTTCATGAGTTTTAAATCCTTCCTGGAATTCAATCTACGCTATAAATGGCAGTCAAGACATCAATAAATCAACGGTTACTGTTGACTCAAAAGTAGAGCCATTCAAAAATACTTTGATATTAACGACTGGTGTAAGTATTTTGATAGTGTGTTATAGATCTTGTTTTAAAAATCTGTTATCAACCATTATGCCAACTGGCTTTCAATGAAAGTATCGTGGTTGAACTTGGGGTATGCAAGTAACAGGCACTCATAGATCTCAATATACCATTAGACGGCCGCGGAGAGAATATTGTACAATCTTATAGATAGATGACTAGTATAGTTCAAACAGTCTTTTTCCATAAGTCACAGAAAATGTATCACATGATCACATCCAAATATATATATATATTAATTTCACAAGAAAAGAAGAATATATGTATTGTTTAGTATATTTAGGAGTCAACTGTATTAATTCCTTCAAGATAGCACTCATGCAAGACCTGCAAGATTTCTTCCATTGATGGGCGCTGTTCTTGATACCGTCGAAGACAATTTGAAATGAGTTTCACCAACTTGAATGCTCCCTTTGGAGGATGATGGTTATCTAGAAGTTGCGGATCCATGATCATTCCCAGATTTTCTCTTTCTGACAGCAATGGAGTAGCCAAATTTACCAAATTTTGTTTTTCGTAAGGTCTCTTCTCATCATATACCGGTAGCCCTGTTAGTATTTCTAGCAGTACCACCCCAAAAGAATATATTTCGCTCTTTATGCCAAATCCTGCCATATTTGTTCTTCCTGCCAAAGGAAGTTGGCAAGGATATAAATAATAAAACAAGGGCATATACATGTGTCCCCTTGCCAAGTACCATGTAACAAATTGGTTGCAATGTAACTTTCAAACAGTAGATAAGGATTAGATCAGTAACATTTGAAAGTGAATTCCAAAAGTAATTGGAGCAGATACACCTTAATAGAAAAACTTACCAACTTTTACGGAATGAGAGTTTGGTAAATTAAAACCATCAAACTTGTCTGCTTGGTAACGAAACCACTCAGGTGCGGCATAAACTGTCGTATCTTTACTTAAATCGTATGAGCCGACAGTAAAGAATGAATCTTCTTCTACCACTTCAGAGTCGGAAAATGTAGCATTATTTTCCTGAAACATGTAAAATAGAGGAAACATAAACTTATGTGATGTTTCAGATGGAAAATGGGAGTATGTAAGAATGAAATTGGTTTTACCGAGTCCGCCAAAATAAGAGACGTCTTAAATTGCATATACGCTGGTTGCTTCTTTTGATGTAATAAAGACAGACCTAATGCTATTTTCAGTCGTGCAACCCAGGAAAGTGACGTTTCACCTTCTTCTGCAAAACATATACAAATATTAAATTCAAAGCCATCCTAATTGTGAAAGGTATTCGAGAACGATTCAAAAAGCATAGTCATATCAATGCATTAAATTTGTTAGATTTGTAGTAGTTTTAGATTAGTTTAATGTGATAAAATAATGTATTAGTTTTAATTGATTGGTTGAATTGTTGTTGTAAGTGAGGGGATGTTTTGAAGTATTGCAAGTTGAAGACTTAGATTTAGAAATGAAAGTTTTTTATTACTTGAGTTTTTGGTGTGTTTGTGTACATCAACTTTGCAAACATCTTAGCCTATTTATAGGCCTCCTAAGTTGGCTAGAATCATCTAGCAATTGCTAATCTAGATTATTCTAATTAAATATCTACTAGTTAATATCTAATACTACTACATAATTCTAGATTAATCTTTTTATTCCTAATTACATGTAGATGAGTCTAGAAATACATTACTATATTTCAACACTCCTCCTTAATGTATTTCGATGTTACTCCGAGCATGTTGCGCAGGAACTCGAACTTTGGTCTTGGAAGTGCTTTGGTGAATATGTCTGCAATTTGCTCTTCAGTTTTGCAGTATTTTAATTCAATCTCTTTCTTAGCCGTGACTTCTCGTAAGAAGTGATATTTGATATCAATGTGTTTTGTTCTACCATGAAACACAGGATTCTTTGCCATTGTAATTGCAGACTTGTTGTCGCAGAATATTTGAGTAGCTTCGTCTTGTTTTTCGACGACTTTCGTGGGACATCGATTTAGTATATATACAGCCGTGTATACAGCTTCAGCCCAGAAACTGTTAGGAAGGCCTTTTTCATGTATCATTGCTTTGGCCATTTCCATTACAGTTCTATTTTTGCGTTCAGAGACGCCATTTTGTTCTGGGGCGTAACCAACAGTGAGTTGACGTTTAACTCCTTCATCTTCGCAAAATTTATTAAATTGTGTAGAGATGTATTCTTTCCTTCTATCACTCCTTAGTGTTTTTATATAATGGCCACTACCTTTTTCTACGAAGTTCTTGAACTTCTTGAATATCGTAAATACTTCCGATTTTTCACGCATGAAATAAACCAACGCCATTCTAGAATAGTCATCGATAAAGAGAATAAAATACCTGTTTTGATTAAGAGACGGGGTCCTCATTGGTCCACAAACGTCAGTGTGCACCAGTTCTAGTATATCTTTCGCTCTCCAGGCTTTGTCACGAGGGAAAGGTTTTCGATGTTGCTTGCCCATCATACAACTTTCACACGTATCATTGATCTCATCTATGTTCGGCAAGTCTCTCATCAAATTCTTTTGTTGGAGGATTTTTAGTGCGTGAAAGTTAAAGTGGCCAAATCTTCGATGCCATAGCCATGATTCTTCAACTTGAACTTTCATGGCCGTGTCTTTGATATACTGCCAACGAAGCGGAAAGTTACGGTTCTCCATTGGCACCTCGGCTATTAATTTATAGTTGTTTTTCTTGTCACGAATAACACATGATTTGTCTTCGAAGAGTAAAGAGTATCCGTGCTCCATCATTTGACCAAGACTTAGCAAGTTACTCGCTAAGCTTGGTACTAAAAGAACGTCATTAACAGATCGAGTGACGTTATTAGTTTGAACAGTTATCATACCTTTGCCTTTAGTGTCAACAAGCGCTCCATTCCCTAGTTTGATGCGGGACTTTACGGACGTGTTGATACTATCAAATAACTTTTCATCTCCTATCATGTGGTTGCTGCACCCACTGTCGATAAACCAAGTATCGTCCCTCTGTTTATTTGCAACATGACAGGCATAGAATAGCTGATTTTTATTCTCCGATATATCTTCACTTTCTTCTGTGAAGTTAGCTCGACGATTTTGTTTTAAACGGCAATCTTTTTCTAGATGCCCAAATCTTTTGCAGTTATTGCATTGTGGCTTTCCTTTGTGAAAACAATCTTTCTCCAAGTGGTTTGTCGTTTTGCAGATAACACATGGAGGATAGTTTTTTCTCTGATTGAACCCGGTTCTGGGTTTTTCTCCTCCTCTCGAATTTTCTTCAAGATTTCTTTCCCCCCATTATTAGATTTTTGAGACCTTATTTTGAGTTTAGACTGAAAGGCACTTTCAAGTGAGTTTTCGCTACGCCGACTCAGTCTAGCCTCATATGCTTCAAGAGAGCCAATTAATTCTGGTACCGACAGAGTCTCGATGTCTTTCGACTCTTCGATAGCAGTAATGACATGGTCATATCATACTGATAAGTATTTTTTCTACGATCCTCTTATCAGTTATGCTATCTCCATAGGCTCTCATTTAATTTACTATTTCTGTAATTCTAGAATAGTAATCTTTTACGGTCTCATTGTCTTTCATATTTAAATTCTCAAAGTCTCGTCTTAGAGTTAGTAGCTTGACAGATCTCACCTTGGCACTTCCTTGAAATTCTTCTTGAAGGATCTTCCACGCCTCTTTGGCTGTCGTAGCTCCCATGATTCGTGGAAAGATAGACGGTGTCAAGGCTTGTTGAATGTAGCCTAGAGCGGCAGCATCTCTTACATTATTTTTGTTGTATTTTTCCTGTTCTTCTGAGGACAGAGTTCCGACGTCTTTCGGAGTTGTAAACCTGACTTCGACAATATCCCACAAGCTTTATGCTTGAAAATATGTCTTCATTCGGATACTCCAAAAATCATAGTTGTCGCCATCAAAGATGGGGACGGGAATATTATATGCACCAACGGCAGTCATGGTGTATACGAACGAACGCCCAAAATGGCTCTTGATACCACTTGTTAGATTTGTAGTAGTTTTAGATTAGTTTAATGTGATAAAATAATGTATTGGTTTTAATTGATTGGTTGAATTGTTGTTGTAAGTGAGGGGATGTTTTGAAGTATTGCAAGTTGAAGACTTAGATTTAGAAATGAAAGCTTTTTATTACTTGAGTTTTTGGTGTGTTTGTGTACATCAACTTTGCAAACATCTTAGCCTATTTATAGGCCTCCTAAGTTGGCTAGAATCATCTAGCAATTGCTAATCTAGATTATTCTAATTAAATATCTACTAGTTAATATCTAATACTACTACATAATTCTAGATTAATCTTTTTATTCCTAATTACATGTAGATGAGTCTAGAAATACATTACTATATTCTAAGATAATATACAGTAAATGTAGGAAATTCTAAGATTTTGTTATAAAAAATAAGTGTCACACCAACAATGTTATATTCTAATATGCTTCTTCCTAACACGCATCGCCAAACCAACACCAAGTTTTGTAGGGGCATACGTGTTTTCATACAACCAACTTAGTGGTCTGAGTTATTGTGCTCGAAATTACTTGCCGTATTTACCGATTCAATGTTTTTAAAAGCTCTTAAACTTTCATCGGATTTCTGAACATCCTGAGGAATAATTTCATATTTGCTTCCTCCTGCTGTAGCAGTCGTCAACAGAAACAATGGTATTTCATATTTGACTTCATCACCAACAGAAACAGTGGTATTTCTTTCTTGCAATAGAATGGAATCGAGCTTAACCACAACTTCCGCCATTGTAGGGCGTTTTTTTGGTTGATTATGAAAGCACCGGCCTGCTATGTTTTCAAATTCCTTCAACGGTTTTTTTGATAATTGTCCGATCAATCTGGGGTCAACTATCTGATTGAGTTTTCCATTTTTTATTTGTTCTTGAACCCACACCACTAACTTGATCTCTAATTTTTCATTAATCCTAGTCTAGTACAAATTGTGTCCTTGAGCACCAAGAATCCTAATCATAAACCAACACTTGAGCAACTATTTAAACTCTCATGCTTTTACTAAGTTGCACCACCAAAATAATCCCACAAAAACAGTATTAGTCGATTATATCCTCCAGCTATTTCCCCCTATTTTAATCGACTAAAAACCCTCCAAAAAACTGCTGAGTTAGTCGACATTCTCCAGATTGTTCGCTCCCTCCTGTGTCGACTAAATATCCTTCAAGATCACCCACTTGCAGTCGACAAAAGCAGAATAAAAACCTGCTGTTTCAGTCGACAGAAACTCCAACAAAACAGCCCACCATTCGACTAGTTTCTTGCTTGTTTACCTGCTCCTGTTTCGCCATCTTCACAGCCTTTTTAGTCGACCTCTGCAGCCTTTATTGATGTGTAATTCGACTACCATCAACAGCTCATTCTTCCTCATGGTTTGCTGCGAGTTTTCGTGATTACAACAGCCCATAATCAAACTTAGCAGCTGCGGTTTTCTGGATGGTTGTTGCTGCATAGTTTGCTGCTGTGTTGCTGCTGTTTTCTGTCGAACAAAGAGGACCCAAGAAGCTCTTTTGGGTCGGTTATCGTTGCTGCTGTAATATGTTTCCTGTTTCAGTCTCATTCAGCACTTTTCTTGATCTTAATCTCCTATAAGGTAGTCCTCAAACCCTAGTTCAATCCTACTTTTATTCTTTAAGTTGTATCACGTACTATAATAAGTATTATTATTGAATTATGAATATGATTAGTTAATAATATTAAAGGTATCATAAAAGATTATAAGTATATTGTTAATGAGGTTAATCATGATTAGTTATAATTAGTATGGTTAATTTATGAACTAGTAAATAGATAATGATTATGAGTAAGATGAATATGGTTAAAAGATTATGTTGTAAGAATAATTAGAAAGTTATGAACTAGTGATATAATCAAGTATGAATAAGTTAGGATCATGATATTGAATTATGAATAAGATTATGATAATGTTAAAAGGTTATAAGGTTAAGTATGATTATAAAATTAGATGATAATAGATAAAGTATTAGAGATAAATTAATATGAACTTGTAGTTATAATTGGAATGGATGATAATTGTGGTTAGTAAGGTTTAGTGTTAATATGTGCTAAGGATGATGTATGAGATAAAAAGGTATGATAAAAGAATAAACTAGTTCACAATTAGGGTTAGATGGAATGTTAAAAAGTTATGATTTTATGTGATTAAAAGATAATGAAAGTTAAGATGATGATTAATAGGAATTTTAAAAATAAAAGGTTATGATTTTATGTAGGAGAATAATGATTAGTAATATTTGAGGGTTGATTAGTAACGTAGTAATGATAATGATATACATGCATGCATGCATGCATACGTATGTATGTACATGTATCCATTGTATATATGTGTATGTGTATATATGTATGTATATGTACATGTGTATGTAAGTATGAAGGTGTATCATGTAAGTTATAAAGTTAGTAAATAGTAAGAAAAAGTAATAAGTATATATATATTTATCACCTTACACTTATATATATTTAACACATACACCTAATATATATATATATATATACCATATAGTTATGAACACATACATGTATAATAATAAATAAAGAGTATATATGTATGTGTCACATAGGTATAATTATATACGTAACATATAATGATAAGTTACATAATTAAAGACTAATAATACTATTATTAGTATAATTTATACACTTATCTATATAGTAACACTTAAGTACACTAAGTATATTATCACTTATATAAATATAATTTTTCTCGAGAACGGTCACTGTTAATATAGTTTGCTATATTAATAAACAAACTTTATGTCTATTAGACATTAACTAATCAAACATAATATCTCTAGGTTGAGATCTCCATGTTCAACACTCCGATCATATAACTTGCGTGGAATATCTATCTGTTATTAAGGTGAACTTCATAGCCCAACTTTTTAACTATCTTTATATACTTATTTTGAACTTTTGGGGTGAGACACATGCTTGCTTTTAAACTGTTTTACACTTAGACACAAGTACATGAAAACTTTATTTTGATTAGTTCAAACTGTGCTAACATGCTTTGATTCATGCTAAATCCCTACCATGATATCGTTAATTGCTATGTATAAAGGCAAGCCTAGTTATTGTGAGTAGAGCTATGGAGAGTGACGTCTCTATCCGGATGACCGTTGGTCAATGGATACATAATAATGATGCACGACATGAACGCGATGTGTTTAGGGTAACTTATGGTTAGTTTCGATATCATATACACCAGCACTACTACCGAACTGATTAAACTTTAATTAAATCTTGTGGTCTAAAAACTTGGTTATTATTGATAAACCTATGTTGTTCACTCAGCCATTTTTGGTTGACACTTTAAGCATGTTTTGTCTCAGGTGAAGATTGCTAAAGATTAGTTGCTATTTGGACTTTGCTGCTTTTGAAGTCCGCATTTATACATTCATATTATTGCATTAGAACACCTATTGTAATGACTTAATACTTTCCGCTGCTTATAATACATTGGTTTTTAATTAAAACGTCTCATATAGAGTCGTTCTCGTTTATACATACTTGTGTTGTGATATTGTGAAGTCATATTTCCCCTGCCCTATTTGGGGGTATGACAGAGTGGTATCAGAGCCAGATTGTTATAGAGAACCAGGATTGCATTTTTATTTGTGCCTTATGTGTTAGTTAGGTGCTTTAGCAATCTATAGGACTATAACCTTTCCTGTTTTAGTTTCTAGTACATTTTTCCCTTACATTCTATTCGTGCTTTTGCGTCATGCTTAGAACCTACCTAATTATCTCTCTTTCTTTTCATTTAGGATGTCTCACCTTAACCCGATCATCATTTCTGACTCCGAGGAATCCTACTCCGAAAGATCTGTCCGCACACCGGCTTATGGACCCGTTTCCCCGCCATTTTCACCAACTCACCCAAACTATGTCCCTGCTAGTCCACCACACTCCCCTCATTTGGAAGAATCCCACACTAATGATAACTATGATGGGGATGACGAGGAGGAAGAGTTTGTGGAGGAGATGATTGAAGAAGAAGAAGTTGAGGAAGAATCTAAGTCCGAGTCCTCTGTTCAAGGCAATGGCAACAATAGCGTACCGCGAAACCTTTCGACTATTCGTTCTCATCAAAGTTTTATAAGCTACCCGCCCCTTACATACAAGAGTACTGAAAGACCTGGGCTCAGTAATATAGAAATGGTGAATGCTGACCTTATGAGCTACACCAACCGGTTTCAATAATTTGCTCTCATGGCTACTCCCGTATCTAGGGATCCAATGCTACATCAATGGATTGCCTAATGAAGTCCGAAGAGATGTTATCTTGGAGAACCTGAGCACCATACAAGAAGCTACTTGCATGGTAAGCTATTTCATCGACAAACATAAGGAGAGAGAAGGTGCAAAAAGGAAGAGAGAAGGAATGGAGCAAGAAAATTCTAAAAGCAAATCTAACAAGCCTTATAAAGGAAAATTCAACAAGTTGTATAAGGGAAAACGTCCTTATTGCAAAAGATGTGAGAGACATCATGAAGGATGGTGTAAGGCCAAGTGCACCAAGTGCAAGAAGGTGGGTCACGTAGCCAAGAATTGTAGAGTTGTTATTCCATCAACCAAAACTCCAGCCACAAAAACAAATGCAACCGTTCCTACTTGCTATAACTGCGGAGGAGCAGGGCATTTCAAAAATCAATGTTCATATAAGAAGAAGAATAAAGAGGCACAATGAAGAGTTTTTGGAAACCACTAGAGATATTTAAAGTTCTCATTTTCATAGTATTCTTTATATTACCGTTTAGTACTTCTATAGTTTGGAAGATTTCGTTAAGTTTCTGTAATACTTTGATTATTTTCTTTTAAATGAATGAATGATGTTATTTTCTTTCCTTTCATTTTTCATTGAATCATTCACCCCGAAGAAGATGAATATTGACTAGATGACATAGTAGTAACCTTATGGAGTGATAAAAGTATGATTTAAAATAATATAATGACACTCGATCAACGTAATTATATTATGATAAGTCATACAGAAATCCTAATGGATTATGATGGGAATAAGATTTAATCAACCCTAGGACCATTGTGTACTATTACATACTCCTTATCACTATATTGTCAACTAAAAAAAAAAATCAACCCTAGATATTATATATCCTTCACTTGTCAATTATCCACGCCCGGTGCTGTACCTATTGCATATGTACCATGGCTCTTAGCTCCATTCGAAAGGAAGGAATTATCTAACCAACTCCAAGAACTTTTGGAGAAATGTTCCATTCGTCTTAGCTTGCCTCCGTAAGGAGCACCCGTTGACCAACTGCAAGGGTCTAGTATTTATTCGAAGACTGATCTTAGGTCGGGTTATCATCAATTGAGAGTCAAGGAAACTGATGTTTCTAAGACTGCTTTTCGTACTCGCTATGGGCATTATGAGTTTCTTGTTATGCCTTTTGGTTTAACCAATGCTCCTGCTGTATTCATGGATTTTATGAACCGTGTATGCAAACCTTATCTTGATAAATTCGTAACCGTTTTCCTTGACTTCTTAATCTATTCCAAGAGTGAGAAAGAGCATGAGTAACATCTTCAATTGATTCTTGAGCTCTTAAAGAAGGAACAACTGAATGCCAAGTTTTCCAAGTATGAACTTTGGCTACGAATCGTACAATTTTTTGGACATGTAGTTAATAGTGAAGGAATACATGTCGATCCTTTAAAAATCACCATTAATCAGAAATTTTCAAGAACTAGTCATGGAGGAAGTCCATAAGACTAAGATATTCTAATCACCTAGGCGCTTTTAGCTAAACTTTTATGCAACATCAGCTATCACTCAAATAGATCCCCACTGTAATTAAGTGTAGACTTTGCTTTAACAAAACGTTGATCGAATGGTAAATTTTTGTCAACACTCCCTGTTAAATAAAGTTCATACATTTCACATTTCTAATCTTAAAAAGTGTCTTGTTGATGACACATCTGTTATGTCCTTGATTGATCTTCGCATTAATTGCACTTCACCGAAAAACCTATAGAAGTTCTGGATCGTGAGGTTAAACGTTTGAAACAAAGCTCTATTCTTGTTGTTAAGATCCGTTGGAATTCACGTAGAGGCCCCGAGTAAACCTGGGAACGTGAAGACCAAATGAAACAGAAATATCCACATCTATTCTCACCTGCTGATGCATCCGAGAAGTCTTCCTGAAACTTTGGGACGAAGTTTAAATTAACGGGGAGGTACTATAACAACCCTCACATTTCCGTTCTGAAGTGACTAAAATGCCCTTAGGGTTTCACCAGGAATTCTGTGTAATCGAATTAGGGTTGTTATCCATTACGACCAATGAACTAAAAATTTATGCTTTCATTAAATGATCGTAATTATTATTAAAACCCTAATATAATTTAAAGCCCTATACATTAATTATTAAACCCTAAATCCCATTTAATATTAAATCTTAAACCCTAACCCTAATACTAAATTAATAATATAAACTAAATGTAACAATATTAAATGGTGACATTTATAAAATTAAAAACAAATTAGAACCTAATTGAGAATTTATAAAAATTAGGGTCTAATAAATAAATAAAAGGTAATCTAAATAAAATGTAACTTTAATGATAACTATATATAAAAAAATATTTATATAAAATATATAAATAAAAGTAAAATGCCGGTTTAAAAAAAACTATAAATAAATAATAGGTATTAGTAAAATAATGGGCCAAATAATAAATAAAAAAAAGGAAATTAACTTGAACTCTAATTTTTCATTAATCCTAGTCTAGTACAAATTATGTCCTTGAGCACCAAGAATCCTAATCATAAACCAATACTTGAGCAACTATTTAAACTCTCATGCTTTTCCTAAGTTGCACCACCAAAATAATCCCACAAAAACTGTATTAGTCGATTATTTCCTCCAGCTATTTCCCCCTATTTTAATCGACTAAAAACCCTCTAAAAACTGCTGAGTTAGTTGACATTCTCCAGCTTGTTCCCTCCCTCCTGTGTCGACTAAATATCCTTCAAGATCACCCACTTGCAGTCGACAAAAGCAGACTAAAAACCTGCTGTTTCAGTCGACAGAAACTCTACCAAAACAGCCCACCATTCGACTAGTTTCTTGCTTGTTTACCTGCTCCTGTTTCGCCATCTTCACAGCCTTTTTAGTCGACCTCTGCAGCCTTTATTGATGTGTAATTCGACTACCATCAATAGCTCATTCTTCCTCCTGGTTTGCTGCGAGTTTTCATGATTACAACAGCCCATAATCAAACTTAGCAGCTGCGGTTTTCTGGATGGTTGTTGCTGCATAGTTTGCTGCTGTGTTGCTGCTGTTTTCAGTCGAACAAAGAGGACCCAAGAAGCTCTTTTGGGTCGGTTATTGTTGCTGCTGTAATCTGTTTCCTGTTTCAGTCTCATTTAACACTTTTCTTGATCTTAATCTCCTATAAGGTAGTCCTCAAACCCTAGTTCAATCCTACTTTTAATCTTTAAGTTGTATCACGTACTATAATAAGTATTATTATTGAATTATGAATATGATTAGTTAATAATATTAAAGGTATCATAAAAGATTATAAGTATATTGTTAATGAGGTTAATCAGGATTAGTTATAATTAGTATGGTTAATTTATGAACTAGTAAATAGATAATGATTATGAGTAAGATGAATATGGTTAAAAGATTATGTTGTAAGAATAATTAGAAAGTTAAGAACTAGTGATATAATCAAGTATGAATAAGTTAGGATCATGATATTGAATTATGAATAAGATTATGATAATGTTAAAAGGTTATAAGGTTAAGTATGATTATAAAATTAGATGATAATAGATAAAGTATTAGAGATAAATTAATATGAACTTGTAGTTATAATTGGAATGGATGATAATTGTGGTTAGTAAGGTTTAGTGTTAATATGTGATAAGGATAATGTATGAGATAAAAGGTATGATAAAAGAATAAACTAGTTCACGATTAAGGTTAGATGGAATGTTAAAAAGTTATGATTTTATGTGATTAAAAGATAATGAATGTTAAGATGATGATTAATAGGAATTTTAAAAATAAAAGGTTATGATTTTATGTAGGAGAATAATGATTAGTAATATTTGAGGGTTGATTAATAACGTAGTAATGATAATGATATACATGCATGCATGCATGCATACGTATGTATGTACATGTATCCATTGTATATATGTGTATGTGTATATATGTATGTATATGTACGTGTGTATGTATGTATGAAGGTGTATCATGTAAGTTATAAAGTTAGTAAATAGTAAGAAAAAGTAATAAGTATATATATATATATTTATCATCTTACACTTATATATATGTAACACATACACCTAATATATATATATATATATATATATATATATATATATATATATATATATATATATATATATATATATATATATCATACAGTTATGAACACATACATGTATAATAATAAATAAAGAGTATATATGTATGTGTCACATAGGTATAATTATATACGTAACATATAATGATAAGTTACATAATTAAAGACTGATAATACTATTATTAGTATAATTTATACACTTATCTATATAGTAACACTTAAGTACACTAAGTATATTATCACTTATATAAATATAATTTTTCTCGAGAACGGTCACTGTTAATATAGTTTGCTATATTAATAAACAAACTTTATGCCTATTAGACATTAACTAATCAAACATAATATCTCTAGGTTGAGATCTCCGTGTTCAACACTCCGATCATATAACTTGCGTGGAATAACTATCTGCTATTAAGGTGAACTTCATAGCCGCACTTTTTTAACTATCTTTATATACTTATTTTGAACTTTTGGGCTGAGACACATGTTTGCTTTTAAACTGTTTTACGCACACAAGTACATGAAAACTTTATTTTGATTAGTTCAAACTGTTCTAACATGCTTTGATTCATGCTAAATCCCTACCATGATATCGTTAATTGCTACGTATAAAGGCAAGCTTAGTTATTGTGAGTAGCGCTATGGAGAGTGACGTCTCTATCCGGATGTCCGTTGGTCAATGGATACATAATAATAATGCACGACACGAACGTGATGTGTTTAGGGTAACTTATGGTTAGTTTCGATATCATATACACCAGCACTACTACCGAACTGATTAAACTTTAATTAAATCTTGTGGTCTAAAAACTTGGTTATTATTGATAAACCTATGTTGTTCACTCAACCATTTTTGGTTGACACTTTAAGCATGTTTTGTCTCAGGTGAAGATTGCTAAAGATTAATTTTATTTGGACATTGCTGCTTTTGGAGTCCGCATTTATACATTCATATTATTGCATTAGAACACGTATTGTAATGACTTAATACTTTCCGCTGCTTATAATACATTGGTTTTTAATTAAAACGTCTCATATAGAGTCGTTCTCGTTTATATATACTTGTGTTGTGATATTGTGAAGTCATATTTCCCCGGCCCTATTTGGGGGTATGATATCAGGTAACTATCATTTGCTAGGTTTTCCGAGTAGTGGTTCAATAGCTTCAGAATTGCTAGTCAATGATTGAAAAAGTCTTCGTAGAAAAAAGTTGTGGCAATTAGAAAGCAAAAAGTAAGTGGACAGAGTTTCAAAATCCATTTTTTTTTTTAGAATTCTCCATAATAAATTTAGGGTTAAAACCAAAAATAGGCTACAAACTTACACAAATGTACCGATGTCGTCTACAAACCCATTTCCGTCATACTGTCGCCTACAAACTTATAAAAAAATATGCTGATGTTAACATTTCGTTACCGGTTACCTGAACCGGTAAAGTTAATTGTAGTATTTAACTTTTTTTATTCATTTTATATGTCCCGATGTCGCCCATATACTTTCAGTTGTGTTATGATGTCGCCCATATACTTTCAGTTTCTGTTTCGATGTATCACCGACGTGTCATGACTACTTAGAAGCCACGTAATCAACCATTTTGGTTGACGGTTAAAAAAAGTATTTTGTTTATATTAGCACATTTTTTATAAGTTTGTAGGCGTCAGTAAGACGGAAATGGGTTTGTGGGCGACATCGGTACATTTGTATGAGTTTGTAGCCTATTTTTGGCTTTAACCCATTAATTTACCCAATAGTATTTATTCCCTTAATTACCCTCAAATGCCTACCATATGATGTTAAATAATTTATCCATTAAATATGAGAGAATGCTACATTCACCGACTTTATCCAATTAAACAAGGAGACAGATGGATGATAAAAAGAGAAGAAAAATTTTTTTTAACTTGATTGGTCTATTATTATACTTGTAGAACTATTTGTGAGTGTAGAATTCTTCGCTAAATATAATGGAGTACCTTTAAGGCAGTGGCGAAAACATAAAATTTTTTCACCGGGCGAAATTTTTTAAAAAACGTAGCAACTTTGTTGGGTAAAATATGAAGGTTTTTTGGGCAAAATATGGAGGTTTTTTGACAAAATATGGAGGTTTTTGGGCAAAATATGAAGGCTTTTGGGCAAAATTTGGAGGTTTTGGGCAAAATTTGAAAGTTTTGGGGCAAAATATGGATGCTTTAAAGCAAAAAAAATAAAATTCACTGGGATAAAATTGAAAACCCAAAATTTTTACGCTGAAAATTACAAATTCACTGGACGCGACTGCCCCCATCTGTACCATAGTATTTCCGCCAGTGATTCGAGGTTAAATTTGCCATTTCCACTTTCCTTTTTCTTCACCCACGTCTACAACATTTTTTTGAGGGCAAGACCAAATGTAGCAAACATTTTACAACAGAATCTCTTCTTCTCCTTCTTCCCATTCTTAAATGCATCCCATCTTCATGACTGGATCTGTTCATTTTCAAATCAACACTGCAAAGAAATCAGGAAGTGAAAATTTAAATCAAAGTTGTCAGTAATGATTAGTAGCTGCATATATTGTCCTAACTATGAGCTAGCTAAATCATCTATTAATGATACCATCATCAACGACCTATATTTGCTTCAAATCCTTTCATATTCACCCTCAGACACGGGCGGAGACAAGGGGGACTGAGGGGTGAGATCCAAGTTTCATTTGTATTATTATGTACAAATAATTGTAAGCCTCCCTCAAGTCTCAAATATCAAATATAATGTAGCTTGTTAGTGTAGTTTTTTTTTTTGTAATCATCCGATTAACGACTAAGCCACCCATATCTGTAAATTCTCGCTTCACCTCTGTCCTCTGTCCTCAGATATATTATATATTAGGCATTGCAATTTTGTAAATTTCCAATCCACAAAACTCTCTCGTTTTATTACCTGTAAATTGTATGAATCTAGGGTTTGTAAATTGTAAATTGTGAATTGAAACTCGGCTTCTCAAATTGCTTCACGCCTTCACATATTTATTTGACGTCATATATTTAAGACAAAATTGTTGAAATAGTTCTTGTGGTTTGTACCAAAATGCTAGTTTCGTCTCTGTGCTTTTTTTTGATGGATTTGGTCCCGGTAGTTTGTAAAAGTTGCTGATTTAGTCCCTCTGACTGACGATCGTCAAAAAAGGCCGTTAACTCCAGTCATGTGCCAGACATGTGAGGGTATTTTCGTCAGTTTCTTTCATTTATTAGCAAAATTGCTGAAATGGTCCATGTGGTTTGTACCAAATTTGCTGAATTGGTCCCTGTGGTTTGTACCAAGATTGCTGAATTTGTTGAATCTTCATCTTCTCCAATTTTTGTTAAATCTTGTCTTCCCCAATTCGTTAATCTAAAACCAACACCAATTTGTATGGCTAAATGTCAATATTAGAGCACAATTACATACACAAACAATCAGATCTAAGTATCTTCCAGACGGTGACAGATTTACAGTGGAGGTGGCGACGGTACCGATGAATTTTATGGTGGTTCATGGCAGAGGAATGACGGAAGTGCCCAAAAACACAAAATTAACACACGAAGCTATGCAGAAAGATGCGTTGGACCAAATGTAACAACCCAACCCGATAACCGACCATAAACAGTCCCAAAAAAAAAAAAAAAAAATTTAAAAGCTGCTGGACAGGGGAGTTCGCGGCGCGCATCCCCTGTAGTGCGCGGCGCGCACAGAGCACTCCAGCTTCTGTCCGAACTGTTTTTAACACACAAAAAGATGGACCACTTCCCGACATTTTTAGACCGAACGCTTTTCACAACAAACTTATATATGTAAAACTAACACGAATCAAACATAAAAATGATGTTTTACAAGCGGGGCCCACACGACCTAAAATACAAGTTTAATACAAGTTTAGAGTTTCGACCACCAAAAAGTTTAAGTTCCAAAATACACAATGAGCATGGCGTTTGGGATTAAACTACCCAACTACCGGTCAAAATCCAAGAGCTACTAAAGCCAAAAGCGTCCCCTAGCATCAAGCGGGATCTCTAGTCCAATACGATGCCCTTACCCTTGTCCAAAACCGAACCTATAAAATGGTAAACAACGAGAGGGTGAGCAAAGCTTAGTGAATGCAATAATTATACGAATACATATATAATTATACCTACTTGCATACACTTACACAAACCGCAAACATGCTAGCAACACAATTAGCTTATCGTCACATTAACAAGCTATAATCTCCAATACCACAAGCTAGCAACAACCGCATAATAATATAACTCGAAATGATATAATATGCTTACAACACAAGTAACCATGGTCGACCAATAGTACAAGGGAACGGCGCTCGCGAAAACGCCATCTGTGTTCATAACATCCATTAGGGCACTTAACACCTCGCACCACTAACCCCTAGGGTGGCACCTTAACACCTCGGCACATAACCCCGAGTGGCATCTTAAAACCTCGATGCAACACTCATTATTTTACGGAGTGGTGTCTTAACACCTCGACACTACACTCCTAGGTGGCATCTTAACACCTCGATACTACACCCGAGTGGCATCTTAACACCTCGATGCTACACCCTTCACGTGAAAAGTGGTGTCTTAACACATCGACACTACACCTTTCACGCTACAACAAATAGATACATTATATACATACGCATATAATTATTCCACTCACCTTAACAATTAGATGACGATTTCAACCTCTACAAGCTTCAAAGCAAAGTACCTAATATAATAAGTACTTGATCAACACACAAGCTAAGTGGACTCAATACTAACACTTACACATGAGCATTTAATGACTTAATCTATTAAATCGCCCATTTATACCAAAACCGCCCAATCAAAGTCAAGACCACCACTAATCACTTAAAAGCTAGTGATTAAGGTCCAACAACACCAACTAATACATAATTAGGGTAATTCATACCCATCTTTCCAAACTAGGTCAATTTATTACCCAAATAACCATTTTAAGACAACACACCCATTTCGGGTCATCCACTAACTAACCAACACCCATTTACTAAATAACTAGGTGTGTTAGCAATTAGCTCACCAATTAGGGTTCATAAACATCATTTAATACTTTGAAACCCTAGACTAGTCACCAATTAGTATTCAAGACTCAATTTTACCCAAGAACACCCAAAATCACCAATAATGGGTTTTGTGTTCATCATTTACTCAAACCCTAACCCTTACACTAAATCAAAGTAAGGAAAATTAAATTAGAACATACCACAACTACCACAACGAAGCTAGAGATAAGATGAACGACTTTAATGCTTGAACTTTAACCCAAAACAAGCTCTTTCCTCTTGGATTTAAGCTTTCTCTCTCAAAAATAACAATCTCTCTCTAGAATTAAAGTTAAAGTGATAAGGTTGTTGATAATGGAGTAATGGTGCTCCACAAACTGACATATCTGTCTTTAACCCGTCCATAAGTGAATTTACCAAAATGCCCATCAAAATATCTGATTTAAAAAGCTGGAACCTGGCTACAGTAAGGGTGCGCGGCGCGCTCCCTTTAGTGTGCACGGCGCGCACTAGGCTCAGCTCACTCAGTGACTTCTGTTTAACTGCACAACATCACCCACACTCTATGTTACATATTTACACTGCTGTACAAACTGATTAGGGTCTTACACATCTCCCCCACTTAGATTGGATCACGTCCTCGTGATCCGCACCAAATACTAGAAGTTAAGCACTCTACCTTGAACATTTCCGTCTCCAATGCGGAATTACACTTGTAGCAATCACTCATCCGGGTTCTCACTTCGTACACTAACGCATCATAATACAACAACCGTACTTCACACTTCCATTCGATCAAAATTCTCACCACTCACTCGGAAATACACCGTGAAAGCATCATAATATATCTTTCCAAAAGCCATAGCACTCCATCATTTCACGATATCGGGTAATCAACCCTCGAGACCCAATAACTACAACCATTTGCTCTTACGCCGAGTATCCAAACTCGTACCCTACACTCCACAATCGTCCTAAAAGTAGTACAATCCATTGACAGTCATTGTCGTCACGCCTATCAATCGTGGAATATTCGGGAATCATCCCGACACTTTTCGAAAATCTCTCGTATCCCTCTATCGGGAACTTCGCCATACCGTCTCACGTCGCTAACTACCTTCGCAATTAACTCCAAAGTCTAACTTGGGACTTTTTCGAAGACCATCGAAGCTTTCCTTTCCTAAATGAGCGACTTTCCTTTCCTAAATGAGCGACACCCGTTCGCTCATCAGGTCTACTAGATAGGAACTTTTTCGCATTCTCCGGCGTTGGTCATACTAAATAATCCTTCCAAGGACTCGCTATAAGATATTCGAACCTCGGTCTTTCAAATCATTTGAGTGTCAACGCTCGCTAAACATCACACTATACCACCGTTGTAAATTCGAGTTTCTCACCTGTACCCAAAATCAAAGCAATCACATCATCGGGGTCAAAAGTTACACTAGTAGGTATAAGGAGGCACCTGACGTTGTGTTATCCAACTCCGATTACTAACACCGAGTCTCCCAGACTCGACCCTTACGGGGTCTACTCCTGATGTCACACGTCACCTAACTACACGCGGTCAAACAAATCTAACGAACCTTACGGCTCGACACCCATGACTTCCTAGCGGCACCTGCTAGTCACTATCCACCTAGGCCGCATAGCTAGTCTACTTATATTCCATCTCAACACTAAGGAGGTGCTTGGAACTCCAAGGCTTACACCTTTCCAACTTGGTCCTAACCATTAACCCAGTTACCTACATACATAAGGATAGTTAACCACCAAGACTCTACTCGCACACGAACGCGATTAACGGAAATGCCTCTAGAACGGCACACCGCGTATACCCCCAAAATCATAAAAGAAAAGAGTGGCCGTCAAGAGCGTACAACACTCGCCACACAATCACAAAACTGCCATTGAAATCGAATCGTCAATTAATCATTAATTTAAAGATTATTCCAATAACTAAATACACACTTGCACGCATTCCGAAACGTGCAATACACACAACATCCGAAGTCTATAATGATCACTTAGAATACGCGAAGTCATCACGTATTCTTCCAACTTCTCTAGGCAATCATTCTCTAAGAGTCAACATTAATAACCAAATTGTCACCCGCAATTTACTAAAGTCCACAATTCCGAGTACAAAGTTTGCTCAATCCCTTATATCGGGAAGAACTTAACCGATCTCGTGCCAAGATATCAATCCCCTAGCGTACCCTTACCAAGTACAATGCTAAAAACCACCAAGTCTCAACCTAATGTCAACAACCCAAAAGATGAAGGCCAAGTAAAAATGAATCCTTACGGATAACACCTTCCACCTAACACCCCTCTTAGTACGCATACACGGCTAATACGAATCTACCACAAGTATTTGATCAGAACACGGCTATTGTATCACTAGTCACACAACATGGTCCTCATGACCGAACCACCGGCGTATACAACCAGTAGTTTTCAATACTAACAATAAGAAGGTTATTCAATACAAAACTCAAGGTGTACAAAAACGGCTATCGTGATATATCCGTAGTGCGCAAAAATGGCTATTGCAACACTACCAACAATATGTGTGTGAAACACGGCTACCGCACTATTAATACCAATGTGTGAGTAAAACCGACTATTACTCACAACCATGTGCACAAAACGGCTATGTGCACAATTCCTACGGGCAATTAAAATCGTAAATATACAAGTAACGGTTCTTCCCGAGAGCCGCTTGCCATCCATCACAACCAAGGGTGGTAACGAAGAGTTAATCCTTCCGGATATCCCTCATCACCTATCACAAGTCAAACGCGGTCAACAGAGAGATGACCCCAAATAAACACATATATCTAATTTCCTCGTAGTACACAAAATGGCTATTTTGTAACTACTACCCAAAGTATAGGTCAATGAGGCATCGTACCCTTTCTCAAATCCCATTACGCTTCCTCGGTAGGAATATAAATCCTAATAAAGTCAACACAATTTCTTTGATGTAACACTACCAACTTCCCAACGTAGAACCTCGTTCCTAAATCAAATCGTCAAGATTACAAAGTCAAACGATTTCGCCATTTACCGTCGTACACGACCATACTTGGCGTCGGTCCCTCTTCCTGAATTCTCGAGAGCTCAATTCGATAATAATAAATACTAACGTCTACCGTCACCCGATTGCGCCACTAAAGTGATGACACAATGTCAACATAACACGTATCCTTTTAGAACGAAATTACCGCTACCCGCAAGGTAGACTTTTCCAACTATCAAATCCTTTCTACCCGTTACCACTACGAAAGCATCCGGTCAACGATACACACATGCTCTCAAGGGTTTCACCCACTTCACTACAAACGCGAACACGCGCTCACAACCTAACGCCAAATTCGTTCTCATGGCTTAGTGGATTCATTTACCCTATCACTAAGAAATGCTTGATTGCACCAAGTCTTACGCCCTCATCCGTCAATACAAATGTCATCATAGGGTGTTTCCATTAGGAATGTCACCCGCATCAATACTACGTATTACCACTATGCATTCGTCCCCAGGGCGCGTTTCCACGAGTCAACGACTCAGGTGCTACCCTGGTGCACTATCATCAAAACCATCAACAAACCGAATCTTCACCGAGTTCTCTTGAGTCTAAATAGATCTCGAAGCAAAGTTTAAGTCCCTAATACATACACGAATCCATCGGCACAAATAAACAATAATAAGGCATATTTGTACCAAAGACGAAAATACCTGAAACATCATCGTTGGACCCTTGCGCTCCACTGATCATCAGATAGTCACGCTCTAACCTCCTAACCCGATCTACAAATGATTCGGAACATTCTGACTTACGGTGTCCCTTCTTTTGGCAAATAAAGCACTTGATCGTGCTTAAAGGTACACTCGTACAATCCCGTGCAAAATGACCTCGTCCTCCACACCGAAAGCACGTAGGCCCATAACCTGTCTTACTCCTCTTCTTCACTTTTTCAACACCTCCGGGCGTACTTCTCGCCCTTTTACTAGGAGCACCTCTTGATTCTAACTTTCTCTTACCCAAAGAGTGATCAGCAAATTTTGAAGCATGAGATTCAATCCCCATAGTTGCTCCTTCGTCACCGTCACCTTGAGGTTTAGGAAACCTCTTTTCTAACTCTTCCTTCACGACCTTAGGCACTCGGTCTCGAACCATCTCGGTCACTATTCCCTCGAACGACTCTTGGAGAACTTGCTTAACCTGTTTGGCGAAAATCAAGATATAGCGTTCGAACTCCGCCTCAATCCTTAATGTTAACTCATCCTTCCCCTCATGAATAGGCGCGTCCGTTCCGGTTCTATCTTCCGTCTTCATTCTAAAGAATGCATATAGATTAAACAACGAAACGAAAAGGAACGACATACATATACCACACCGCCCCATCTTGGTTGATACTCATCGTACATTGCTTGTTTGACACGTCTTGAACCCGTAACAATGGTAGCTAATCATTGTTACGCGAGCACGTCGCATTAACTTGCTAGTACAACATCTATCTCGCTTGATGATTGCTAAAACAACACAAAACGATTAGTGCAAGGTTAGTTCACATAGACCTAAGCACTAACCAAATCCCCGGTCCGACCCGTCTCCTACAAGTCCTGCAAAAAGCGCATACACATTAAAGTCTAAGTCTAGGCACCTATCTCAATTCGCCTAAATCCCTTAGACCATGCTCTGATACCACTTGTAACAACCCAACCCGATAACCGACCATAAACAGTCCCAAAAAAAAAAATTAAAAGCTGCTGGACAAGGGAGTGCGCGGCGCGCATCGCCTGTAGTGCGCGGCGCGCACAGAGCACTCCAGCTTCTGTCCGAACTGTTTTTAACACACAAAAAGATGGACCACTTCCCGACATTTTTAGACCGAACGCTTTTCACAACAAACTTATATATGTAAAACTAACACGAATCAAACATAAAAATGATGTTTTACAAGCGGGGCCCACACGACCCAAAATACAAGTTTAATACAAGTTTAATACAAGTTTAGAGTTTCGACCACCAAAAAGTTTAAGTTCCAAACTACACAATGAGCATGGCGTTTGGGATTAAACTACCCAACTACCGGTCAAACTCCAAGAGCTACTAAAGCCAAAAGCGTCCCCTAGCATCAAGCGGGATCTCTAGTCCAATACGATGCCCTTACCCTTGTCCAAAACCGAACCTATAAAATGGTAAACAATGAGAGGGTAAACAAAGCTTAGTGAATGCAATAATTATACGAATACATATATAATTATACCTACTTGCATACACTTACACAAACTGCAAACATGCTAGCAATACAATTAGCTTATCGTCACATTAACAAGCTATAATCTCCAATACCACAAGCTAGCAACAACTGCATAATAATATAACTCGAAATGATATAATATGCTTACAACACAAGTAACCATGGTCGACCAATAGTACAAGGGAACGGCGCTCGCGAAAACGCCATCGGTGTTCATAACATCCATTAGGGTACTTAACACCTCGCACCACTAACCCCTAGGGTGGCACCTTAACACCTCGGCACATCACCCCGAGTGGCATCTTAACACCTCGATGCAACACTCATTATTTTACGGAGTGGTGTCTTAACACCTCGACACTACACTCATAGGAGGCATCTTAACACCTCGATACTACACCCGAGTGGCATCTTAACACCTCGATGCTACACCCTTCACGTGAAACGTGGTGTCTTAACACCTCGACACTACACCTTTCACGCTACAACAAATAGATACATTATATACATACGCATATAATTATTCCACTCACCTTAACAATTAGATGACGATTTCAACCTATACAAGCTTCAAAGCAAAGTACCTAATATAATAAGTACTTGATCAACACACAAGCTAAGCGGACTCAATACTAACACTTACACATGAGCATTTAATGACTTAATGTATTAAATCGCCCATTTATACCAAAACCGCCCAATTAAAGTCAAGACCACCACTAATCACTTAAAAGCTAGTGATTAAGGTCCAACAACACCAACTAATACATAATTAAGGTAATTCATACCCATCTTTCCAAACTAGGTCAATTTATTACCCAAATAACCATTTTAAGACAACACACCCATTTCGGGTCATCCACTAACTAACCAACACCCATTTACTAAATAACTAGGTGTGTTAGCAATTAACTCACCAATTAGGGTTCATAAACATCATTTAATACTTTGAAACCCTAGACTAGTCACCAATTAGTATTCAAGACTCAATTTTACCCAATAACACCCAAAATCACCAATAATGGGTTTTGTGTTCATCATTTACTCAAACCCTAACCCTTACACTAAATCAAAGTAAGGAAAATAAAATTAGAACATACCACAACGAAGCTAGAGATAAGATGAACGACTTTAATGCTTGAACTTTAACCCAAAACAAGCTCCTTCCTCTTGGATTTAAGCTTTCTCTCTCAAAAATCACAATCTCTCTCTAGAATTAAAGTTAAAGTGATAAGGTTATTGATAATGGAGTAATGGTGCTCCACAAACTGACCTATCTGTCTTTAACCCGTCCATAAGTGAATTTACCAAAATGCCCATCAAAATATCTGATTTAAAAAGCTGGAACCCGGCTACAGTAAGGGTGCGCGGCGCGCTCCCTTTAGTGTGTGCGGCGCGCACTAGGCTCAGCTCACTCAGTGACTTCTGTTTAACTGCACAACATCACCCACACTCTATGTAACATATTTACACTGCTGTACAAAATGATTAGGGTCTTACACCAAATTTAACACATCTACGTTTTTATTTTTTCGAAACACGAAAAGAATCGATCTAAACATCTCGATTTCGGTCAATATTTTTCTAACTAAAAAAGTGATCAAACACCCATCAAATAATCGAATTAATCTATGAAATTTTGAAGAAATGATCACTAGTTGAGTGTGAACATTTCTACTTTTTCAGATTTCGCTAAAACATGTCGGAATCAAAACCCACGAAAATCAATTTTCGAACAAAAATGCTTAAAAACTCGAATTGTTGTTATTGATTCGATCTGGACAGTGTAGAAGGTTAGTTTTAGGCTCAGGAACTCGAATCTGTGCTCATATTGAAGTTTAATCCACAAAATGAGATATGCCTAATTTCGATGAAGAACACGAAGAACAAGGATGAAGATGAAGATGAACTCTGAACTGATGTAGGGATGAAACCAGCATTTTTGAACAAACCACAGGGACCATTTAAGAAATTTTGGTACAAACCACAGGGACCATTTTAGCAATTTTGCTAATAAATAAAATAAACTGACGAAAATACCCTCACATGTCTGGCACATGACTGGAGTTAACGGCTTTTTTTGATGGCCGTCGGTCAGAGGGACTAAATCAGCAACTTTTACAAACCACCGGGACCAAATCCATCAAAAAAAAGCACAGGGACGAAACTAGCATTTTGGTACAAACCACAGGGACTGTTTCAGCAATTTTGTCTATATTTAAACTAAATTACTAAAATAGTCCCTGTTATTTGCTTATAGTTGCTAGTTTGGTGCTTGTAGTTTATTTCCGACAGTCCCCAAGTTTGCCAATCTTGCTAATATAGTCCATTTAACTCATTGAATCTTATCATATTTTCTCTCGTATTGTCCATTGTCTGAAACAACCCAACCCGTATTAAAACCGGGCCATAAAATTTTTTTCCTTTTAATACGCGTTAAATAATACTTTAGGTCCAGTTACACATATTCTAAAACGTATTTGTTATCAAAGTAAGTTCATCGAACTTAAAACATACATTAATAATTTAAACTCCTTAATACAATGGTTCATTAATTAAATCGTAAATCGGTTATAATCATTATGACCCGACTAGTTACGTTTACACAAAACCGAGCATGGTGATTTGGGACTACGCTACCCAAATCCTAATCGAGTCCAAAAGCAAGATTTTCTAAAGCAACCTAGCCGAGATCTCTAATTCCCAAGCTTACCCGAGCCGCCAAGCATGCAAACCTATAAAAATATCAACAACGAGAAGGTAAGCTAATGCTTAGTGAATGTAAAGATACTATACACATACATATGCATAAAATGGCTACGCATCACCAAGCATCAAAATAACACATACCGTATCCGCATGGCAAACAAACTACAAAAGAGCACAATACACAAAGTAGCTACACGCTACGTAATCACCAAGCTAACGCCACAAGATTAGCTACAACACAACAATAAGTATATACGCGTACGCAATAAATATAATCAACAATATAACAATAAGGTTAACCCCTTAACCCAAACCATATGAAGGTTGGCCGAACCACCCGGACCTTAGTGAATTCACACTACCCGAGATTCACTACCTTCATCACATCGACAACCGAGAATGGTCGAACTACCCGAGCCTTAGTGAATTCGCACAACCCGAAATTCACCTCTTCAACGAGATGACCAAAACAACCCAAGTCATCATGAATCCGCACTAACCGAGATTCATTTCCTCAACAACAAAGCTAGCAACCCATCGCCAAAAAGGGTTATCCAAAGCGCTAGCCAATTCACAACACCATGGGTAAAAACCCCCAACGCATAAGCGTATCACATGGACCCGAAGCATAAGAGGAGTCCATTCAACCACAACAACATAGACTAAACCCAAGCAAGGGTCACTCTACACACACGCACCCATTTTACACATACACATGTGCATAGTAAATTTACACTCACCTTAACGCCTCGATGAAGTGCAATCCAATAATCCGCAACACGCCAATGGAACGTACCTATTCCATTAATCACAAATACAACAACACAATTAGGGTGAATTTACAAATCAACCCAAATTGACAACTAGTGCAATTTCGACCCAAATTGCACTTCCAAGCTCAAACCGCGCCAAAACTAGCCAATAATCACTAACACAAGTGAAAATGGTCCTAATATGCCAATTAAACTCAAGCATAGGCGTTAAATACCAATCTTGCCCAATATGACACCTTAACCCTAATTTTGACCCATTTCAAAATTAGTTAACCAAAATACACCCAAAGTGGTTCCATCACTTCTATAATCACTAATACTAGTGATTACACACTACATACAAGCCTTAAACATGGTTAAATCATTAACCAACCCAAAACCCACCAACATCAACAATAACTAGTTACAATTACCCATTTCACCTCCTAAATGGGTTTTACAACTAACTAGCTTAAAACCCTAAACTTGAATATCAAATCACAAGAAAGAAATTCGGAGTTGAGACTTACCAATACCATCAAAATGATGCCGTTGACGAGTGGAACAACTTTAACACTTGAGGTTTGACTCGAAACCCTCTTCTTCTTCTCCAAAAGAAGCTTTATCTCTCTAAAACTCAATCTCTCTCTAGGGTTTGGAGTTGAGAGTGTTTTTAAGTGAAGATGAGGATAATATGAGCCTTGAATCAGCCTTATGGCTCTAGAACAGGCCATAAGTGAATTTACCAAAACACCCTCAAAAGATTCCATTAAAATGGGTTAATAATGTCATTACAGCGACATTTGTCGCGTTTCGCGACACCTTGTCGCGTTTCGTGAAACGTCCGCGACTAATCCTCCCGGACGAAGTCTTCAACAGTTGGTCCCATTGCGATGATCGACTCCAAATACTATCTTTAATATGAGCTAAGGCACAGCGGAAGACTCAATTCGTACCTGAGAATAACATGCTTTAAAAAGTCAACATAAAGTTGGTGAGATATATAGGTTTGATACTAGCAGCGTTATAACTATGGACCACAAGATTTCATATACAAAAATATAATACACTCGCAAGTGTATAAAATCATTCTGCTTATGTTGAGGCCTCAGTAACCAACCTTAACAATAATATAATAAGTCATCTTCGCAAAGATGGATATGTACACTCGCAAGTGTATAAATAATCCTCGAAGTACTAAACATCCGCCCACTAGTTCTTATGTCTAGTGCAGCCTACTGGATGGGGGTGTTAAACCCGATAGATCTATCTTTAGGATTCGCGCTTACATGCTATTATAACATATAACTAAATTACCTAGCACATCAATCCGCAGAATATCATTTTTAATCACTTGTGTCCATAACGTAAATCATTTATAAAAACAGCGCATGTATTCTCAGCCCAAAATATTTAAAGTTTAAAAGGGATCTATATACTCACCATACTGTATTTTGTAGTAAAAATACATATAACACCATTGAACAAATAAAGGGTTGGTCTCGGATTCACGAACCTATATCAATTATTTATATTAGTACACATAATATCAATTAAACAAGTTTGTATATTATTATTTTTATAACGTCTTATATAAATTTATAGTATATACTTTGTTTATATGTATCTTACTTTATATGTTATTTTAATACATATCTTAAATATATTTATTTTTAGTATTTGAAATAATTAGTTATTACATATTATTAATATAAATTCAAAAGGTATGTTAAATTTTTATTAAAATAATTTCAATAATAATAATAATAATAATAATAATAATAACAATAATAATAATAAGGAAAAATAAACTACCTCAACAAATAGTCTAGAAACAATGACACCACTGCCAGGGTTCGAACCCACGACATCTCGAAACCCAACAACACATCCAACCATTCCATCTTTATTATCACGATCATAATCATAAAATCATCATTTTTTTTCTAAATAAAAATCGTAAGTAGCAGCAGAAACATTTCGGCCCAACACTCTAACTAATTTAATTCAGCCCATAAACACCTCGGTCCAGCATAAACCAGGAATTGTTCTCGGCCCAAAATGCATAATAAGGATTACGACCCAATAGCTGGTTAAACGGTAGGGTTATCGAGAACATATTCTTGTATCAGAAAGTTTAGCACGCGAAAAAAAAAAAAATAAACAAGTGGGATTATCAGTTTAGCATCTGTCGGCCATAAGGATCTCGTTTAACAGTTCATCCACGATCGAAAAGTAACTAACAGGAGCCACTAGATATTGTTTTCTCTTTTCTTTTCTTTTGTCTTTTTACAGCTGGAAAGTTTAGCTCATTTGATGTAATATTGACCCACATAAAATATTCATTCATAATATAATTATGATTCTCGTTGTTGTAACACAAACATAAAGAAATAGCAGCAATTTTTGTTCGGGTGTCGAGCAGGCAATAAAGAAAATAGAATAGAGTAGCGGTAACCGTTAAACAGCTCGATGGTTTGAGCTTTGGGGTCTGTTTGTAGGAAACGAACCAGGAACAACGAAACAAAAACAGAAACTTTGAAGCTACAGCACTAGAAGAGAAGCATTAGGGTTGTGATGGTTGTTCGTTAGAAAAAAAATATATATATATATAGCTGCAGAGCTCACGCCAAAATAGTTGTAGTAGCTGGTGGTGGTTTAGTGACGTTTCAGCAGCAAAAGAAATCACGGGGTTGATGCCTGGACAGAAACATTAACAGGAGGAACCAATGGGTCTCACTTTTTGGGTTTGGTGATGGTTTTCAGTTTAACATAAACGGAACAAGTAAACTGCAGTGGTAGTTAATCATGGTGGTTGTAATGGTTAAATGGGTGACGGGTTATGGTGGTAATGATATAATGAAGGTGGCTTTGATGTGGGTTTGCTTCGAACCCGAGTATAAACGAAGAATGATGATTATATTGAACCGAATAGAAATCACGAGCTACAAGGTTGATATGGTTATCTTTGGTGAGGGTTTGAAGAAAACATAAGTCGTTTTTAGTTTCAAGGTGATTGACGGGTGTTGGTTATTCTTTCGTGGTTATTCAATGATAAAGGTGGTGTTGGTGTGGATTGGATATTGGTGTCCTTCGTTTAAATAGCAAAACAGAAACGAGTAAGAGTAGTTGATGATTTACTTATGGTTTTATAGATGATTTATAATAGTAATAAACGTTGGTTATTGTTTACAGCATAACTGGAAAAGAAACAGATAATATATATGAGAGATGGAGGTTTGGCTTTGGGTTGATCTCTCTCATTTGTATGTATGTCGACATACATATATAGATTATATATTTTAGTAAAGTGATAGATAGTAGAAGTGATTATTAAAGCATAAAACATGAAATAGAAATATAGACATCTTAACACGTACCATGTTTATCCATATATATGTATTTTATATAATCTAGTGGAAAGAATAGAAAAGCTAGTAGAAATATGAATCACAAACACAGTACCCTTAATTGAATACCCGTGAGGTTATTTTGTTGGTTGATTGAGTGGTACATGTGATGATAGATGACATAAAGAAGAAAGTTGTTGTTTTAATTATTCCTTGCATCTGAAAGTGTACATACATATAACTGTAAATTTCATTCTAATAATTAATAATAATAATATAATAATAATTATTATATTATCCTATATTTATTTTAATTTACATAATTAATGTTTATGACAACATCATATAATACTTCAAATCATATTTCGAATTACTATCTATATCTATATATATATATATATACACACCCATATCTATTCACATTTAATTGTTCGTGAATCGTCGAGAGCAGTCGAAGGTCAATTGAATATATGAACATCGTTTCAAAACTTTCTTGACTCAACATTACATACTTTGCTTATCGTATCGAAAACATATAGAGATTAGGGTTTAAATTTGGTCGGAAATTTTCGGGTCGTTACAGTACCCACCCGTTAAAAAAATTTCGTCCCCGAAATTTGGTAGGGGTTGTCATAAATAACAATAGGAATGTTTTCATGACGAATATGAGGTAACAACGGAGTTTTATCATTATTGATAGATATAGATAAAACATTTCGATCATGTGAAGCGTACGAGCGAAGCTATCACAAAAGAGTGAAATGAGTAAACATGGTATTGTTTTAACTGATGACGTGGTTATGATTGATTTCCGGAATTCATGAGATTTAAAGATAATCTTTCGTAATAAGATTTGGTTCTTCGGCGATTTAGGAAACAGGATCTCCTTTTGATTTAATACGGCAAATCTGTTGTGATTTCTTTGTCGGATTTTCACTTATAAAACTACCCCCTTCGTTTTCCTTCTTCCCGTCCTTGAGTCAAGCGAGCAATGGTCCGAAATTCGTAGGTATGAGATTTGGAATGAACATAGCTAATGCTCTAAGAAAGAAAGGGTATTGGTATGATTTTGATTTGTTAAATTACCAGAATACCCTGGAAAAATAGAACTATCAAGACGATATGTTCCTAATACGTTTGGGAATTGGATAGAATGTAAGAGCCGTGTAACATGGCACATGATGACGGTACTGTGAATCATCACATTCCATTAGGAACTTAACATGATTTACTATAATATAATGAAGTTGATCAAGTTTCATTATATTATACTAATTCATGCATCAGTTCCCAACACTGCTTCAGAACATTCCTATTTTAAACTTGAAGGTTTTAGATCTTAGAAACTAACACAGTTTCTTTTATATTGTAACGCAGATGTTACGAAATGATAAATGATTTCAGATGGGAATAATATCTCCAAAAATTTGAAGAATATGCATAACGGAAGATATGAAAATATCTTATAATTTATAAGATAAAATGTTGATGAAGAATACCATCCGAAAAGATTTAGAATAAGGAGTAGGGTTCTTACTAACGATTTCAACAGATACTGAATCATTTGAATCCTTTGAAGTCGAGTTTAGTTTTCATGATTTGTTCACGGTTTCCTTCATACTTTGCTCAATTCGTTTTCCAATTTCAAGCCTTCTCTTTTTCTGAGCTTTTCCAACATACTTTACTTCATCGTAAACTTTTGACTGTTAAGGTCGTTTACGGTTTTTGCTGCTTCATCAGCATTTCAAGAACTGCTTCATAGTCCAGGGTGTTTTTCATAAACTTCACATTCGAAATATGTAATTCTTAGGGATAAACGTTTTCGGTATAACTGGGAGAATTTCTACGACATTTTTGAAATACTAATTGCAGATTTTGCCAAAGAGATAACGAGTTGTTGGTACATCTGCTGTTGATGTTGTGAAATATAAAAGGTTCTCCGATAACGATGACGAAAGGACAAGGTATAAATATCGAAGTTATAATAGGAGTAGTCTCACTGAGAATTCGAAGTGGAGCTGTGACAAAATTTGCTTCCTGAAAAGAAATTGTAGGGTTGTTTTTGCTAATAAATGGCAAAAGATTCAACACAGTATGTGTTAAACTATGAATTTAGATTCGGGAGTTTTTCAAGTACATAAATCTTTTCTTCCGTAGATGAAATGCGATTGGTTCGTCTTTTCGATCGGGGTGTTTTCAAGAATCATGAAAAATTGCGTATGCGAATTGTAATCGTCAAGATAAGAATGAGGTTTAAAATAGAATCAAGTGGCAAACTTGAAGAATTGTTTAATTTCATATGTTATAATCAATATTTTAATTCATTTTACTTGTCCATAGTTAGCAGTCTATTGTCCAATTGTCCAATGGTCCAATAACAGTTCAATATATTCATATATAATTTAATATACATAATTAATACGTATCGTGACCCGTGTACCGGTCTCAGTGTCGATCACAACTCAAAGTATATATATATTTTGGAATCAACTCCGACCCTGTATAGCCAACTCCCACCTTCACATATAGAGTGTCTATGGTTGTTCCAAAATATATATATAGATGGGTCAATATGATAAGTCGAAATCTTGCATACGTGTCCCGTTATTTTGAAATGCGTAAAAGTAAATAACAGAAATTAAATGACTATAAATAAAATTGCGAGAATGTAAATTGCGATAAATTAAATGTTAATCAGTTAGCTGGGAACAGTTAGCCGAAACAGTTAGCGTGAAATCCTATCACAATTCCAATTAATTAATTCGTTTGTTTCTAACACTTTTTATTTTTGTCCAATGTTTTCTTCATTATGCCACTTGTTGAATTCTGATAGGTCAAAATCCAAATATGAAATTGAATAGAAATGGTTATTCTGTAGTGAACGGATACGTATATCGGTAGTTGTAAGCAGAATAGTAAATGATCGTTGAATCATTCGAAGAATGTACAGTGTAACTTATTAATGTGAATTCTAAATATTCCTCGGGTACTACCCACCCGTTAAAATATTTTCATCATTAACAGTTTGTACAAAAGAATTTTAATTACAATCTTTATGAAAATACACTTGCATATATATTTTCTTCAGATGTAATCATAGATTTAATGAGTCAATAAGATATTAAACTCATTTGGTTTATCGTTAATACTAGATTACATAATCTCTAAAGCATTAGAGATTACATAATTGCCATGTCGAACGAAGGTAAATGAGGTAGAACAATACGTAGAACGAAATTAATCGTACGTAGAACGAAATTAATCGATGTAGAACGATATGTAGAACGAAGATCATGCTCGAAGTATAAATGGTGATATTGAGGTGTGTTATGTTGATATCCGAGGTACAGATTATGATGTTGAGGTTTACGACGCGATTGTGGTTTGAGGGGGGAATAAGGATATCATTGACGTTGATGATGGTGATGATATTGATGGTGCTGGTACTGAAGATTGCGATGTTGATGTTACTGGAGGTACTGGTTATGCTGCCGGTGCTGCCGCTGGTGTTTGTAACCTTCGCACCAGGTTCTCCAAAGCCGTCACACGAGCGTGTAGTTCGTTAACTTCTGCTAGTATACCGGGATGATTGGCGGTCGAACGAGCGGATGAGCAAGATTTGTGATATGAGATATTATGTAATCGTGACGAGATACTCTAGAAATGAGCGAGAAAATTTTGTTTCGAATAGGTTCGCCGGTAAGTGCTTCAGGTTCATCGCCAAGGGGTAAATGGATGGATGGAAAGGATCTTCAATGTGAAATGATTTCCGGATATCGGATGATATTCTAACTATATAGAATATCTATATGTAATACTAAAGATTTCGTAGGCTACAAAGGATGTTACGGCATATATCAGGCAAATCTACAGATACGCCAAGATAGGAATTATCAGATACGCTAAGATATGAATTTCGTCTATACACTATCGATACACTAAATGCAGTAGAGCGTGTCTAGACTTGAGAATGATAGGCAGGCAATTTCTTAAGGATGATAAGCAGATGATTTTCGACTAGAGATGATAAGCAAAACTTTTGACAGGCAGACACGGTCAAAGTCCAGACTCACTAATGTATTCTAACAACTACCAGTTAGACACACTAATGGGAGACCTGGTTCGCTAAGACCAACGCTCTGATACCAACTGAAACGTCCGCGACTAATCCTCCCGGACGAAGTCTTCAACAGTTGGTCCCATTGCGATGATCGACTCCAAATACTATCTTTAATATGAGCTAAGGCACAGCGGAAGACTCAATTCGTACCTGAGAATAACATGCTTTAAAAAGTCAACATAAAGTTGGTGAGATATATAGGTTTGATACTAGCAGCGTTATAACTATGGACCACAAGATTTCATATACAAAAATATAATACACTCGCAAGTGTATAAAATCATTCTGCTTATGTTGAGGCCTCAGTAACCAACCTTAACAATAATATAATAAGTCATCTTCGCAAAGATGGATATGTACACTCGCAAGTGTATAAATAATCCTCGAAGTACTAAACATCCGCCCACTAGTTCTTATGTCTAGTGCAGCCTACTGGATGGGGGTGTTAAACCCGATAGATCTATCTTTAGGATTCGCGCTTACATGCTATTATAACATATAACTAAATTACCTAGCACATCAATCCGTAGAATATCATTTTTAATCACTTGTGTCCATAACGTAAATCATTTATAAAAACAGCGCATGTATTCTCAGCCCAAAATATTTAAAGTTTAAAAGGGATCTATATACTCACCATACTGTATTTTGTAGTAAAAATACATATAACACCATTGAACAAATAAAGGGTTGGTCTCGGATTCACGAACCTATATCAATTATTTATATTAGTACACATAATATCAATTAAACAAGTTTGTATATTATTATTTTTATAACGTCTTATATAAATTTATAGTATATACTTTGTTTATATGTATCTTACTTTATATGTTATTTTAATACATATCTTAAATATATTTATTTTTAGTATTTGAAATAATTAGTTATTACATATTATTAATATAAATTCAAAAGGTATGTTAAATTTTTATTAAAATAATTTCAATAATAATAATAATAATAATAATAATAATAATAATAATAATAATAACAATAATAATAATAAGAATAATAATAATAAGGAAAAATAAACTACCTCAACAAATAGTCTAGAAACAATGACACCACTGCCAGGGTTCGAACCCACGACATCTCGAAACCCAACAACACATCCAACCATTCCATCTTTATTATCACGATCATAATCATAAAATCATCATTTTTTTTCTAAATAAAAATCGTAAGTAGCAGCAGAAACATTTCGGCCCAACACTCTAACTAATTTAATTCAGCCCATAAACACCTCGGTCCAGCATAAACCAGGAATTGTTCTCGGCCCAAAATGCATAATAAGGATTACGACCCAATAGCTGGTTAAACGGTAGGGTTATCGAGAACATATTCTTGAATCAGAAAGTTTAGCACGCGAAAAAAAAAAAATAAACAAGTGGGATTATCAGTTTAGCATCTGTCGGCCATAAGGATCTCGTTTAACAGTTCATCCACGATCGAAAAGTAACTAACAGGAGCCACTAGATATTGTTTTCTCTTTTCTTTTCTTTTGTCTTTTTACAGCTGGAAAGTTTAGCTCATTTGATGTAATATTGACCCACATAAAATATTCATTCATAATATAATTATGATTCTCGTTGTTGTAACACAAACACAAAGAAATAGCAGCAATTTTTGTTCGGGTGTCGAGCAGGCAATAAAGAAAATAGAATAGAGTAGCGGTAACCGTTAAACAGCTCGATGGTTTGAGCTTTGGGGTCTGTTTGTAGGAAACGAACCAGGAACAACGAAACAAAAACAGAAACTTTGAAGCTACAGCACTAGAAGAGAAGCATTAGGGTTGTGATGGTTGTTCGTTAGAAAAAAAAAATATATATATATAGCTGCAGAGCTCACGCCAAAATAGTTGTAGTAGCTGGTGGTGGTTTAGTGACGTTTCAGCAGCAAAAGAAATCACGGGGTTGATGCCTGGACAGAAACATTAACAGGAGGAACCAATGGGTCTCACTTTTTGGGTTTGGTGATGGATTTCAGTTTAACATAAACGGAACAAGTAAACTGCAGTGGTAGTTAATCATGGTGGTTGTAATGGTTAAATGGGTGACGGGTTATGGTGGTAATGATATAATGAAGGTGGCTTTGATGTGGGTTTGCTTCGAACCCGAGTATAAACGAAGAATGATGATTATATTGAACCGAATAGAAATCACGAGCTACAAGGTTGATATGGTTATCTTTGGTGAGGGTTTGAAGAAAACATAAGTCGTTTTTAGTTTCAAGGTGATTGACGGGTGTTGGTTATTCTTTCGTGGTTATTCAATGATAAAGGTGGTGTTGGTGTTGATTGGATATTGGTGTCCTTCGTTTAAATAGCAAAACAGAAACGAGTAAGAGTAGTTGATGATTTACTTATGGTTTTATAGATGATTTATAATAGTAATAAACGTTGGTGATTGTTTAGAGCATAACTGGAAAAGAAACAGATAATATATATGAGAGATGGAGGTTTGGCTTTGGGTTGATCTCTCTCATTTGTATGTATGTCGACATACATATATAGATTATATATTTTAGTAAAGTGATAGATAGTAGAAGTGATTATTAAAGCATAAAACATGAAATAGAAATATAGACATCTTAACACGTACCATGTTTATCCATATATATGTATTTTATATAATCTAGTGGAAAGAATAGAAAAGCTAGTAGAAATATGAATCACAAACACAGTACCCTTAATTGAATACCCGTGAGGTTATTTTGTTGGTTGATTGAGTGGTACATGTGATGATAGATGACATAAAGAAGAAAGTTGTTGTTTTAATTATTCCTTGCATCTGAAAGTGTACATACATATAACTGTAAATTTCATTCTAATAATTAATAATAATAATATAATAATAATTATTATATTATCCTATATTTATTTTAATTTACATAATTAATGTTTATGACAACATCATATAATACTTCAAATTATATTTCGAATTACTATCTATATCTATATATATATATATATATATATATATATATATATATATACACACCCATATCTATTCACATTTAATTGTTCGTGAATCGTCGAGAGCAGTCGAAGGTCAATTGAATATATGAACATCGTTTCAAAACTTTCTTGACTCAACATTACATACTTTGCTTATCGTATCGAAAACATATAGAGATTAGGGTTTAAATTTGGTCGGAAATTTTCGGGTCGTTACATTTCGCGACACCAATACGCGACACACAACACTCAAACGCGACAAAGTGGACAGAAATCACCATCAGAAGTTGTCTCGTTTCAAGTATCTTTGTCACGGAACGCGACGCACCAGAACGCGACAAACTGCACTCAAACTCGACAGTTTATCTGATGTACTCCAATTTCACTTTTAAAACATCCCAAAGTCAATCGTGGTCAATGCATTACATCCAAACTATTAAATAATCATTCTTGGACTTCAAATGATGCCCCGAGCGTCATGTTTAGAAAAACGGGGTGTTACAACTCTCCTCCACTTAAATTCGATCACGTCCTCGTGATCCTAGTCACTTAACCAATCCGAACCTACACGCTATGGTTCTCAAAAAATCGTTCCAATTCGACTTCCACCACATTACTCATTAACCCGAAGATTAATTTGTTAACTAAATACACACTTGCACGCATTCCGAGACGTGCAATACACGCAACCACCGAAGTCTACAATGATCACTTAGGATACGCGAAACCACCACGTATCCTTCCAACTCGTATAGGCAATTCTTCTCATAGAGTTACCCTTAACAACTAAATCGTCATTCGCTATTTATCAAGTCCACAAATACGAGCACTAGAACTTGCTCAATCCTTCATATGGGGAAAAACTCCACCAATCTCGTACCGAGATATCAACCCTTTAGCGTACCATACCAAGTACAATGCTAAAAGTAAGCACGTCCCAAACTGAAGTCAACCATCTAACCGATGAAGACCAAATAAAAGTGAAATCTAACGGATAACACTTACCACTTAACAACCCTTGTAGTGCGCAAACACGTCTATTACGCAACTACTGCAACATCACAAGCAACGGCTAAAACCGTTAGCGCCCAAACGACTATGGCAACGCAAATCCCAAGGTGTATAAAATTGACTAATGTCACACCCATAACAATATGTGAGCGAAGCACGGCTATCGCATCACTAACCACATAACATGGTCCTTACGACCCCACCATTGGTGTATAAAACAACCAATAGTTCACCCAACATGGCCCTCACGACCCCACCATTGGCGTATAAAACAACCAATAGTTCACACGACATGGTCCTCACGACCCCACCATTGGCGTATAAAACAACCAATAGTTCACACATCCAACATGGCCGAAACAACCCGAGCCTAAACACATATGGAGGATGGTCGAAACAACCCGAACCTTAGTGAATTCGCAACAACCCGAAATTCACCAACCCAATCCATATTTCCCACAACGAAATGACCGCACAACCCGAGTCATTGTGAATACGCGCAAACTGATATTCACTACCTCCACCACATAGTATAACCGAGGATGGTCGTACAACCCGAGCCTTAGTGAATCCGAACTACCCGACATTCACTACCTCAAACTATGAGTCCAACCAACAGGGACAATCGTACTACCCGAAATATTGTGAATACGAACAACCCGATATTCACGTCCCACAACACAACTCATGAATGATACTCCCATTCCGATAACGTTATACCATACCGATATAACACTAAACCCATGATGAAGTCAGCGGACCCCGAAGGTCATGCTCCATCAATCAACAATACCATGATGAAGTCAACGGACCCCGAAGGTCATGCTTCATCAATCTCATACGCACTTTTGGCCTCAAACAACGAGTAGTGCAACATCGCGCTCTGCTACACTATAGTGAACCCTAACGGATACCACTAACCATCCACACAATCGAGCAAGGACCACCATATCGAACATAGGCACGAAACAATAATTCTCTACAAGAGAATCCACTACGCACATCCCTTAGCCGAGGGATATCACCTCGCTCGCCAAACACGCCCATTATCTCTCAACGAGATTACCACATTATCACCTCGGTGATAATTTGCATCCCAAAATCATAAGTGCAATTTAACCGAAATTGTACTTTACCACAAATCAACCAAAACTACGTTCCAACGCAAACTTCCGGATCTACCAAAAGCATTATCCAAAGTCTCACACTAAAACTTCTTCGTGCGGGAGTGTAACTCCCCCACTTGGAATTACGTTCCATAACCGCCTCTCGTACAACCGCACAATGCTACTAAAGGTAGACTTTACCAATAATTGGGTTCACACGACCCATTACCATATCTTGCTCCAAACCTTGAGCACACGAAGGATTTTAACCAATCCTTAAACACTTGAACGAGAAGTGTACCACGATTACACAAACCATACTCTCGCAATCATCCAATTGCTTTAGGTTGTCAAATTTCACCCAGTCACTCATGTACCTAAGGGTTTCTCTCCGGTACCCTAAGCACAATGTAACCGCAACACCATCGGAGTCGAACACTACGCTAGTAGGTATGAAAGAGGCACCTAATGTCACGTCATGTAGACTCCATTACCAACATACATTGAGATCCAAAGCACTCGATCTCAACGGCTCCAACCACCCGACGAACCTCACGGTTCATCAATTTCAACACGAGAGCGAACACGCTCTAACATCCGAACACCAAAGCCCATTCTCAAGGCTTGGTAGAACATTTCTCAATACTAAGGAATTCTTGGTTACACAAAGTCTTACGCCCTTTGCCCATTAATCAAAACGTCACCATAGGGTACTTCCATTAGGAACGTCACCCTTAACAATAACATGCAAAACACTATGCAACCCACAAACCCGAACGCATCGACACATAAATAAATATTCAAAGGGCATATTTATTAAAATGAAACGTACCTCAACGTCTCCTTGCGGCATTCGCCGCCGCCAACTCAGGACAATTCGGCTTGCGATGTCCCTCCTTATGACAATAGTAGCATATCCCGTCATCACTTCTCGGCATTGTGCATTCCCATAACTTGTGGCCCCTAACACCAAAATTGAAACATCTAGGCGCACGAGAACTCGCCGAACCTTTCTCCACATTACCCATACTCGCACTCGCGCCCTTAGTTTTCTTACTTGGAGCACCATACGAATCAACCCTTCTCTTACTTGAAGGTTCACCAATCTTCGATCGCGAATACGACTCGAAACCCCTAGCCATGTTGAATAACTCCGCAAACGAGTTCACTTGGCCAACGCTAATTTTGCCCTGCAACTCATCATTCAAAGTCCGATAGAAATCTTCCATCAACATCCGATCATTCCCAATATACTCCGGGCAAAAACGAGCCTTCGACATAAAGGTCGTCTTTAGAGTATTCAAGTCCATCGATCCTTGTTGCAAATTTCGCAACTCATTACGCATTTCCGACAAATCGGATGAAGTCCGGAACTCCTCGAAGAATTCCTTCTTAAACTCGTCCCACAATAACGCCATAAACGGTTCACCACCGACAAGATCAATCTTACCATCCAACCAATCCTTTGCCCTTCCCCGCAACAAGCTAGTAACGAGTCTTGTCCTCTTCTCGGGAGGGCATTCAATCGTGCGAAAACATCCTTCGACATCCGAGATCCAAGTTGTGCTTACCAAAGTATCCGGTTTCCCATCGTACATCGGAGGTTTAGTCCTCATGAAGCCCTTAAGACAACGTTCCATTTCAATACTACCCCGAAATTCAGAATACCTCCTATCCATTCTTTCTTCCAACGCACTCATTTGCTCCACAACGGCAGCCGCAACTCTAGTATTAAACTCTTCGTCATTCGTCTCTGATAATGCTAAAAACGAACATATATTTCATAGCATTATTCCTCAAGAAAGACAAGCTTTTAGTTGCAATTGTTCTATTTAAAAGTAATATTCGTTTAAATAATAAAAGGTGAAGACAAAAGACAGATTCGACGAATTGAAGACGCAAACGACCAAAAAGCTCAAAAGTACAAAATACAATCAAAGAGGTTCCAATTATTGATAAGAAACGTCTCGAAATTACAAGAGTACAAGATTCAAAATGCAAAGTACAAGATATTAAATTGTACGCAAGGACGTTCGAAAATCCGGAACCGGGACCAGAGTCAACTCTCAACGCTCGACGCAACGGACTAAAAATTACAAATCAACTATGCACATAAATATAATATAATATTTAAATAATTCTTATAATTATTTATATATTATATAATATATTATAAACCGTCGGCAAGAAAGGCTCCAAACTTGTGTGAGCTGTAAAAGCAAACTCCGCGACTCGCGGAGTTTGAAGGCAAAAAGGGCCGCGAGTTGCGGAGACCCAAATTCTCAAATTCCCTATAAAGCCAACCGAATTCTGATCATTTTTCAATTCATATATCCATCTCTCTATCTATATCGTAATATTTATATTTATAATTTATATTTTAATTTTAATTTTAATTTTAATCCTAATAATAAGGGTATGTTAGCGAATATTGTAAGGGTGTAAGTCGAAATTCTGTCCGTGTAATGCAACGCTATTTTTAATCATTGTAAGTTATGTTCAACCTTTTTAATTTAATGTCTCGTAGCTAAGTTATTATTATGCTTATTTAATCCGAAGTAATCATGATGTTGGGCTAATTACTAAAATTGGGTAATTGGGCTTTGTACCATAATTGGGGTTTGGACAAAAGAACGACACTTGTGGAAATTAGACTATGGGCTATTAATGGGCTTTATATTTGTTTAACTAAATGATAGTTTGTTAATGTTAATATAAAGATTTACAATTGGGCGTCCCTATAAATTACCATATACACTCGATCGGACACGATGGGCGGGGTATTTATATGTACGAATAATCGTTCATTTAACCAGACACGGGAATGGATTAATAGCCACTAGAATAATTAAAACAGGGGTGAAATTATGTACAAGGACACTTGGTATAATTGATAACAAAATATTAAAACCTTGGGTTACACTCAGTCGACATCCTAGTGTAATTATTAAACAAAGTATTAAAATCTTGTTACAGTTTAAGTCCCCAATTAGTTGGAATATTTAACTTTGGGTATAAGGATAATTTGACGAGGACACTCTCACTTTATATTTATGACTGATGGACTGTTATGGACAAAAACCAGACGGACATATTAAATAATCCAGGACAAAGGACAATTAACCCATGGGAATAAACTAAAAATCAACACGTCAAACATCCTGATTACGGAAGTTTAAATAAGCATAATTCTTTTATTTCATATTTAATTTCCTTTATTTTATATTTAATTGCACTTCTAATTATCGTATTTTTATTGTTATTGTATTTAATTGCACTTTTAATTATCGTACTTTTTAATTATCGCAAGTTTATTTTATCGCACTTTTATTATTCGCAATTTCATTATCGTTATTTACTTTACGCTTTAAATTAAGTCTTGTATTTATTTATTATTTTACATTTGGTTTTAACTGCGACTAAAGTTTTAAAATCGACAAACCGGTCATTAAACGGTAAAAACCCCCCTTTATAATAATAATATTACTTATATATATATATTTGTATTTTTATAAAAGTAAACTAATATAGCGTTAAGCTTTGTTTAAAGATTTTCCCTGTGGAACGAACCGGACTTACTAAAAACTACACTACTGTACGATTAGGTACACTGCCTATAAGTGTTGTAGCAAGGTTTAAGTATATCCATTCTCTAAATAAATAAATATCTTGTGTAAAATTGTATCGTATTTAATAGTATTTCCTGCTAAATAGCTAAAATATAATTAGGTTATTTATATTAAATTAATTAATTTAGTTTTATTTATTATTTGTATTATTTAGTTTAATTAGTTTATTTAAAGTTTAAAATTAATAGTTTTATTAAATAAATAATATAAAAATAATATTTTTATAAAAATTGTAATTTTTACAACTTTTTGTATATTTTTATATTTTGTTCCTTTTTAATTGTTTTAGCATAATATTTGTATTTTTCGCTCATATTTAGTTTTAAACTTAGTTTTTGCCATAGTTATTTTTACTTCTAGATTTTTAGGCTTTGCCGTAGAATTCCTTAAGTGCTTTTTCTTTAGACTAAGATTTAGGTACTTTAGAATTTTACGACGCCTTTTTAAGTTTTAGTTTCTTTTTAAGTTATTTCCATTTGGGATTTAGTTTTTCCTGTAAGCTTTAATATTTTTAGACGACCTTTTACCTATGTATCAATTATCATTCCAATTAGTAATCTCAATTTGCGATTATAATTTTAAGTTAGTTGTAGTAATAAGGTTAGGTTAGTCAAGTGTTTTTAAGTTTTATAAGTTTCTTTTATTTTTCCGTCACCTTTTATTTTTCAACCATTTTTCTTTTTCGATCTTTTTCCGACGAACTCTTTTTCTTTCTTATTTCTCGCTATTCTAGTTTTAGGACATAGATTTTTATTCTACTTCTTATCTAAATTTCTTAAAATTACGAAAATTTATTTTAAGTGGTTAAATTGATAGACATCAAAATTTTCTGGTTCGTAGTAATAGTTGGATTTGTACGTGGACCGGGTTATTGGAGCCAAACAGTCCTCAATTATATTGAGACCAAACGAATCCTGCCCCTCTGCTGCATCTTTTGGCTATTCGAAACGTGGGCAAAATCAGAAAAGTCTATTGATTGGATAACTTAGTATAATTTTTCTTTCCTTTTAAAAACTAATAGGATATTCAGTGAATGCATCGAGCAAGACGTTTACCACCTTTTGTACGTTCACCACCTGTAACTAGATCAAGACATTTAGCAAATATTACTGCCGTTAATTTTTCTTTAGAATCGTCATCCAATCGACCAAGTACTCCAGTTCAAATTTCCGATAATCCATTTTTTGAACCCGACCTCACAATTGAGAATCCGGAGAATATTCAGGGACGATTCATAGATCCTGAACCACTAAATTTTCCTCCGGAACCACCAATCATTCAAACAGAGATTGTTGAGGAACGAACCATTAAATCAGAATCCTCTAGTGATTCCGATTCAACAAATTCAATTATGGAGAATCTGGAACCTTTAAGTATGGAAGACCGAATGAGAGCTAAACGCACTGGCCAAGGTCACGCAATTACTCATCCAGACATTAATGCGCCAGATTATGAAATCAAAGGACAAATTCTACACATGGTGACTAATCAATGCCAATTTAGTGGTGCGCCGAAGGAAGATCCAAATGAACATTTAAGTACCTTTAATAGGATCTGCACACTATTTAAAATAAGAGAAGTGGAGGATGAACAGATATATCTCATGTTATTTCCCTGGACTTTAAAGGGAGAAGCCAAAGATTGGTTGGAATCGTTACCTGAAGGGGCGATTGATACATGGGACGTTTTAGTTGAAAAATTTCTTAAACAATTCTTTCCTGCATCTAAAGCCGTAAGACTTCAAGCAGAAATTGTTACGTTTACACAGAAGCCAAATGAAACTCTATATGAGGCGTGGACAAGATTTGTAAAGTTATTAAGAGGATGTCCGCAACATGGTTTAGATACCTGTCAAATAGTACAAATATTCTACCAAGGATGCGACATCACTACAAGGAAAGACATAGATATAGCAGCTGGTGGTTCTATTATGAAGAAAACCGAAACTGATGCTTACAAAATTATTGATAACACTGCTTCCCACTCACATGAGTGGCACCAAGAAAAAGATATCGTTAGATCATCTAAAGCAGCTAGAGCCGATTCTAGCCATGACTTAGATTCCATTTCTGCAAAGATAGATGCTGTCGAGAGACGAATGGAAAAGATGACTAAGGATATTCACTCAATACGAATTAGTTGTGAGCAATGTGGAGGACCACATTTGACAAAAGATTGTCTCAGTATTGAATTAACAATAGAACAAAGAGAGAATATTTCATACATAAACCAAAGGCCTGGAAATAATTATCAGAATAATTATCAACCGCCAAGACCTATTTACAATCAAAACCAGAATTATAACCGAAATATTCCATACAACAACCAACAAGGTCCTAGCAATCAACAAGTATCCAATAATACTTACAATCAGCAAAGACCTAATTTTCAAAACAAACCACCACAACAAACAGATGATAAAAAGCCGAATTTAGAAGATATGATGACGAAACTAGTTGAAACTCAAACGCAGTTTTTCACATCTCAGAAACAAACTAATGAACCAAATGCTCAAGCATTTAGAAATCAACAAGCTTCTATTCAAAATCTGGAACAAGAAGTAAGTAACCTAGCAAGGTTAATAGGTGAAAGAAAACCGGGAAGTCTACCTAGTGATACAAATGCTAACCCCCAGAATGAAACAGCTAAAGCCATTACCACAAGAAGTGGTACAACACTTAAACCACCTGAAATACTTGTAACTTCTGATGAAGCTATTCCTACTCCACAAGAACCACAACCTAATCAAGATAAGGAAAAAGAACCGGTAGTTGAAAAGGTTAATGAAGATAACACAGTTAAGGCTAAACCTTATGTTAAACCATACCAACCACCACTTCCTTACCCGAGTAAAATGAAGAAAGAGAAACTTGAAGCCGAGCAATCCAAATTCTTGGATATGTTTAAACAGATAAATGTAAATCTTCCTTTCATTGATGTAATTTCAGGAATGCCTAGATATGCTAAATTCTTGAAAGATCTAATCTCAAATAAAAGAAAATGGAAGAACTCTCGGCTGTTACCATGAATGCTAATTGTTCAGCAGTGCTGTTGAATAAGATACCAGAAAAACTATCTGATCCAGGAAGTTTCACAATTCCATGTTTTCTGGGTAGTCTTAGTTCAATAGAAGCATTAGCAGATTTAGGTGCTAGTATAAATCTAATGCCGTATTCACTATACGCTAAACTAGACCTTGGAGAATTGAAACCAATCAGAATAAGCATACAACTAGCCGATAGATCAATAAAATATCCTAGAGGGATAATGGAGAACATGCTAGTTAAAGTTGGTACTTTAGTATTTCCAGTAGATTTTGTTGTTCTGGACATGGAAGAAGATTCTCAAGTTCCTCTCATATTAGGAAGACCATTCTTAAATACGGCTAAAGCAATGATAGACGTGTTCGGTAAGAAACTGACCCTAAGTATAGAGGACGAGAGTGTTACCTTTTCAGTTGATAGAGCAATGCAACAACCACAATCTGCAGATGATACATGTTATTATATTCAAACTATAGATTCACATGCAGAATTATTAGAAGAATTTCCAGAATTACAAGGAACAGGAGAATGTTCTTTAGGAGAAGGTAATGAACCAATTGATGAAGCTGAAATGTTAGCTACACTTATAGCTAATGGATATGAACCAACAACAGAAGAAATTCAAATGCTAAAAGAAGAAGACAGATATCGATACAAATCATCGATAGAAGAACCTCCAAAATTAGAGTTAAAGCCACTTCCAAACCATTTGGAATACACTTATTTACATGGTGAATCTGAATTACCTGTAATAATATCGTCTTCTCTTACTGAAAATGAGAAATCACAACTCATTTCTGTGTTGAAAGCTCATAAACCAGCCATTGCATGGAAGATTCATGATATTAAAGGAATAAGTCCTTCGTATTGCACACATAAAATCCTTATGGAAGAAGGTCATAAAACGTATGTGCAATGCCAACGAAGACTAAATCCTAATATGCAAGATGTAGTTAAAAAAGAAATTATTAAACTGCTAGATGCAGGTCTAATTTATCCAATCTCTGATAGTCCATGGGTAAGCCCAGTTCAATGCGTGCCTAAAAAGGGTGGCATGACTGTCATTACAAATGAGAAAAATGAGCTTATTCCTACTAGGACTGTAACAGGATGGCGTGTATGTATTGATTATAGAAAATTAAATGACGCCACCAGAAAAGATCACTTTCCTTTACCTTTCATAGATCAAATGTTGGAAAGATTAGCCGGAAATAGTTACTATTGTTTTCTAGATGGATTTTCCGGATATTTTCAAATTCCAATAGCACCCGAAGATCAAGAGAAAACCACATTCACGTGCCCTTATGGTACTTTTGCTTACAAACGCATGCCATTTGGACTTTGCAACGCCCCTTCAACCTTTCAAAGGTGTATGATGGCGATTTTTCACGACATGATAGAAGAATGCATGGAAGTTTTCATGGATGACTTTTCAGTCTTCGGTGATACATTTGAATCATGTCTAGTTAATCTGGAACGAATGCTTATTAGATGCGAACAATCAAATCTAGTACTTAATTGGGAGAAATGCCATTTCATGGTTAAAGAAGGCATCGTTCTTGGTCATAAAATTTCAAAAGAAGAAATTGAAGTGGATAGAGCTAAAGTAGATGTAATTGCTAAACTTCCACATCCCACCAATGTTAGAGGAGTTAGGAGTTTTCTAGGGCATGCCGGTTTTTACCGACGTTTCATAAAAGATTTTTCTAAAATTGCCACTCCTATGAATAAACTTCTAGAAAAGGATGCTCCATTCATCTTTTCAGATGAGTGTATAAAATCTTTTAATATTCTTAAAGAGAAACTCACTAATGCGCCGATCATGATAACACCAAATTGGAATCTACCATTTGAACTAATGTGCGATGCAAGTGATTTTGCAATGGGAGCCGTTTTAGGACAAAGGATTGAAAAACGATTTCAACCTATATATTATGCTAGTAAGACGTTACAAGGAGCACAAACGAACTATACAACTACTGAAAAAGAACTCCTTGCTATTGTCTTTGCTTTTGACAAATTTCGATCATATCTCGTTCTAGCAAAAACGGTGGTCTATACCGACCATTCTGCTCTTAGATACCTATTTTCAAAACAATATGCTAAACCAAGATTAATCCGTTGGATCTTACTCTTACAAGAGTTTGATATTGAAATCCGAGATAAAAGAGGAGCAGAAAATCTCGCCGCTGATCATCTTTCTCGTCTTGAAAATCCAGAATTAGAAGTTCTAAATGAATCGGCCATACAAGACAACTTTCCTGATGAATATCTATTGAAGATAGATTATAAAGAAATTCCATGGTTTGCAGACTATGCAAACTACTTAGTTTGTGGATTCCTTGAAAAAGGATTATCGTACCAAAGACGAAAGAAATTCTTCAGTGATATAAAACACTATTTTTGGGAAGATCCACATCTGTTTAAAAGTTGTCCCGATGGAATAATACGCCGATGTGTATTTGGAGATGAAGCTACTAAAATATTAAACCATTGTCACACAGGACCAACAGGAGGGCATTATGGGTCTCAACTAACAGCAAGAAAAGTTTATGATGCTGGATTCTATTGGCCTACAATTTACAAAGACGCACACCTTCTTTGCAAATCCTGTGTTGCTTGTCAAAGGGCCGGAAAAATAAGTCAACGTTATGAAATGCCACAAAATGTCATACAAGTATGTGAAGTATTTGACATTTGGGGTATTGACTTTATGGGTCCATTTCCAAAATCTCATAATAATCTATATATACTCGTAGCCATTGATTATGTATCTAAATGGGCGGAAGCACAAGCTCTCCCAACTAATGATGCACGAGTTGTAGTCAACTTTTTAAAACGTCTTTTTGCAAGGTTTGGAACACCGAAAGCTTTAATAAGTGATCGGGGTACTCATTTCTGTAATAATCAACTTGAGAAAGTTCTTAAAAGATATGGAGTAACTCATAAAATCTCCACCGCATATCATCCACAAACAAGTGGACAAGTTGAAAATACCAACCGAGCTTTAAAACGTATTCTAGAGAAAACCGTAGGATCAAATCCGAAGGAATGGTCCATTAAATTGGAGGATGCACTCTGGGCTTTTAGAACAGCCTACAAAACTCCAATTGGAACCACACCTTTTAGACTTGTTTATGGAAAAGCATGTCATCTTCCAGTAGAAATTGAACACAAAGCATTTTGGGCTTTGAAGACATGTAATCTTGATTTACATGAAGCCGGACGTCTACGGTTAAGTCAACTAAACGAATTAGAAGAATTAAGAAATGAAGCATACGAAAATTCGTTAATCTATAAGGAAAGAACGAAGAAATGGCATGATAAAAGAATCAAAAGTTCAAAAGAATTTAAAGAAGGAGACAGAGTTCTTCTTTTCAATTCACGATTCAAGCTATTTCCTGGAAAATTGAAATCAAGATGGTCTGGACCATTCATAGTCAAAAGAGTTTTCCCATACGGAACGGTAAAATTGATAAATTCAAATGGGATTGAATTTAAAGTTAATGGTCACAGAGTTAAACACTACATAGATAGTCCGATGGAAGTCGACAACGAAGTTAATCACAATTTCGACACCACAGCTAACAAAGTGTGGGGAGAATCAAGTCTTTAAAGGATAATATGTATTTCTGTTAGAGTTAGATTGTCTGTTTTCTTGTAGTTCTCGAAAATGGAACCCGAATGGTCTTTCCCTAGCAGACCCTAAAGAACTAGTCTTCTCCCCCCATTCTGAATTTTTATTTTTCTAGGTTTTTACAAAATGAAGACTGCCTGTGAACTAAACCATGGTCTAATGCTACACGCTTTGATCACTAAACGTAATAATGACACCCTACCGAGTGAAATAGTATCAGTAGTCAGAGAAAGAATGGACGGAGTTAGAAAAGAATCCAGATGCGAAGATAATAAGTTACAATTTGGTAAAGGAAAATCAAAATCCGCAGCGAAAAGAAGAGCACGACACCTAGAAAGATGTCACAAATGCGGAAAATGGTCACATGGAGGTAAATGTTCAAATAATCAAACCTATTCAAACACCGAATTTGTTACTTTATGCAGAGACGGACCGTTCATATGTTTAGAAGAAAAGACACTGAATGCTCGAGGTTACGCCTATGTAGCCATGGAAAACTAATTAAACCGACTATCTTATGAATGGGATAGATCGTATAACTAAGAAATCTATTTCAAAGGTATGTCTGTACAGTTTTTATTTTTTTTTATTTTTATTTTTTAACTTTTTGATAATAAACGCTAATTTGTTCGCTATAAAGTATTAAATTGGTATTGAATAAAATTAGGTTTGGCGACCGAAATTATTGATATCATTCAAAAATTTATTACATCACTGCGAAATTTAACGTTTATTCTTAAGGTATAAATATCTTTAATCAATCAACCCAAAATATTTCAAAAATTCGTCATGAGTTAAATTAGGTCTTGGAACCGAAATTACTTTACCGAAAAGAGGGGCGCATATTTTTGATAATATTTGATTGATTAAAGTGGGATAAAAAGCCAAAAAGATTTTTAATTTTATTTTTACCATGTTTTTAAAATTAATATATAAATCTTAAATTAATATTATAAACTTTGTAAAATCAATATATTTAAAATTGTAAATATTTGAAAAATTAATATAAGTTTGGTGTGAATTTATAATATGAATTTTTAAATTAAGTTTGGTGTGAATTTTGAATTTTTAAAATATGAATTTTATTTTTATGCATTTCAAATTTTAAGTTTGGTGTGAATTTTTAATATTAATTTTGAATTTTATATTTAAATTGTGTGAATTTAAAAACAAAAAATTTTTACTTTATCTCATTAAGTTAAAAATATGATTTTTAAATTTTGTCGTAAGTTGAAGACTAGGTCTTTAAACTGAAATTGCTTTACCCAAGGGAGGGACGAGAACTTTTATTATCATTATTTTTAATCTTATTGAATTAAAGTATGCCAAAAACATTAAAAAAAAAACCCAAAAATCTTAGCTTTTAAAACAATCGCTACAAAAAGACAAATTTTAAAATTTTGTCGAAGGACGGACTAGGACATCGATCCGAAATGACCTCGTCCTAAATAACAAGGGAAACAAAATTTTAAAATTAATTACTTAATTGTTTTAATTAGTATAAGATGTTATAAAAAATAAAAAAAAATAAAAATAAAAAACAAACTCCGCGACTCGCGGAGTTTGAAGAGTAAAAACCCCGCGACTCGCGGAGGGACCAAATTACAGAAAAAAAAATAAAGCTGAACGAACAGCTCAAACAACACACCACAAAAACACATACAACTAAAATACTGCGCGAAAAAACCTCAAAAACACCCCCAAAATCACAATTTTTAGCCGTTAATCATCAAATCTTTTACTAAAATCATGTTGAGAAGGATGCTATCAAGGAATTACTCAAGAAAAACGGTAAATTTCTACACCTAAACACTATTTAATCCGAAAATTAGTGTTCTTGAGCAATTTTTTCCCCAATTTGATTTTGATGCTTTTTAGTGTAATTATGCTTAAATTGTTTATGTATTATGCTTGTATAACCTAGATTGATGCTATTTAACATGATTAGAAGCCTTAAACTTCAAATTTTGAGTAATCTAGGGTTTGTGTTCTTGAGAAATTTGGGGCTTTTTGATATAAACAGGTTATGGCCGATTTTTGTCATGAATTGTTGCTAAATTAAGTAAGTGTAACATGTTTAGGTAGTTAAATGATCCAAACTTTGAGCCTAAACATGATTTTGAGAATTAAAGTGGACTTTTTCAAGTCTAAAATTCATGAACTTGATTTTTGAGAGATAATGCCATTTGAAACTTGTTTAATTGCTAGTAATGATTATTTTGACATGTTATTTGAGTTGAATGCTTATGAACTTGGCGAACATTTTCGTATATGCTTATTTGAAAAAGTGTAGATTTGATAAAAATGTGAAAATGAGCTTAAGTTTGATATAAATTGATCATGTCATTGTAATTATTTTGATTGATGATTTTGCTGACACTAATGCATATTTGGATGCACAAAAATTGTGTTTGATGTGTTTTGCAGACTGAAAGGGGTGAATCTTCATCCCAAGCTCGCAATGCTCCTGCTGAGAATGCAGAACAACAGGAGGTGGATAACTACTACAAGCAAGATATACCTCATCCAGTCATGACATTTTCTGATATGTACTTGGAAGATTTGCACCCGAACCTGAGATTTGACAGACTTTGGATAGATTATCCAAAATACCAAAGGGGTTTGCATACTCTTCATTCTAAAGTTGTTGAGGTACCTAGGGTCATAGAATGGGGACCATTAGAAGCTGTAGAATTGGCCGGGCCAATTAGGGAATTACTTGCACAGAGGTATGGTAATTCTACTTTTAACGACTGGGTACGTTTATTCACCATGCGTAGACCTGTATATAAAGTATGGTGTGAAGAATTGTTGTGTAGTATAGAATTAAATGATCGGGTAGCTAGTTTAACCGATCGATCTTTTATTAGATTTTTGTTAGGAGGTTCGATGCGCCACATGTCTTTACTAGACATGGCTCAGGCTTTACGTATATATACGCCTGAGGAGTTAGCATCTGCCAATTGTAGAGGGTTGATACTAAATGGTAGAAAGAGAGATGAAAATTTTGATACACATGGTGTATGGAGTCAAATGACAAGCCATCACCGATTCAAAGGGGGAAATTACTCTTATTTGGATATAGATAGAGCTGAATTAAGAGTGATTCATAGGTTTTTAGCTAATTCGATTACACAAAGAGGTAAGAACAAGGAAAAGGTAAATGAACAGGATTTGTTTTACCATATGTGTATTCGAGACCCACAAAGCGCTGTAAGTATACCTTATTGTGTGGGTTATTATTTATCAGCTATGGTTAGGGGTATGAGACCGCATAGCATAATAGGAGGTGGTATTTTTATTACTTTGATTGTTGAATATCTCGGTGTGGATATAAGTCGGGGGGGATTATTAGTCGAAGAACCAGAACCCCGCGATACAATAGGTTTAAATGTATACCATGGTGCGAAAGTTTTGAAGAGGCGAAATAACGCCGCAGTACAATACCATGGTAGACATCCACAGGTTGAGAGAAACCAACAGCAAGGTAATGTAGGAGGGGGAAATGAAATGCAAGAAATGCAAAGGTTTATAGCTTCACAGGAGTACGAAAATGCTTGACAGAGAGCATTTGAAGATTGGCAAGTTCATCAAAACCAAATCATAGCTCATTGCCAACATATAGGTAGAAACTATATTCCTACTCCAAAACCCATATTCCCTCCCTGGTCTATAGAGATGCAACCACCGTATCCTACGTATAACCCAGCCGAAGCATTCTATAGCACCTATGGTTATGCTTGGAACCCCTATTGGTATCAGTATCATCCCTAGTCTACTTAGTTTTATTTATTTTGTAATTTATAATGTTGATACGTTTAATACTTATGTTAATATTGTAATAGTTTTTATAATTTTCTAACTTTTATTCTTAGATTTTAATAATTTTTGAATGTGGGGTTATATACCAAACTTCAAAAATATGTATATATGTTTGCAGTTTATCTTATGTACACAACAGGGTAAAACAACGGATTTTCAAAGACTGGCATTAAGTTCAGCAAAAGCAACTAATTTTGACGACAAGATGCAAAATATATGTGAAATAACAACAAGACGGAATGAACAAATGTTGTGCACCATTTATCATTCAGCAAACAAACGCCAATATATTTGGAAACTTTGGTAAAAATTTAATCATTTTCACACAAATCACCCTCAATAATTTAAATTGTTACTGATTTCTTGCAAATGAGGGCATTGCAAGATCTTAAGTGTGGGAATGGGTTAAATTCTTTCAGATTTTAAAATTTTTATCTTAAACACTGGGTTACCATTAAAAATACTAGTAAAGCAGTAGTTGTATTAGAATCTAGTGCTCTCTGATAATAAAGAACAGCCCTATTCTTATATACTGACTACCCAATTCTAGTAAAATTTTTCAAAATTTTCAATTAAATGAACTAACATATTTATGAACAATAAAACTAGGTTTTAACACCGAAATTATTGTTACCTCAGAAAGGACATAAATTGAGAAACAAACCAAAATGTTAAAATTCATTTAAAATGGAATAGAGGACAATAAAAAGGAAAATAAAAGTCAAGTGTGGAAAAATTCTCCAAGTTATTCAAAACATATATCACATATTTTTGTACAAATAACTGAAAATACTTTTGCTTTGGACTAAACTAAACTGTTTTACCCGATGAAAGAAAAGAAAAGATGGATCTACACGATGAATCAATTCCATCATTAAAAGGAAGTAAAGTCTTCCGAAAAAAACACGCGCTTCTTGATTTAAGTCAGGAAGTTGTCGTCCAGACCAGCTGTAGGTTGACGAAAAATCTAGAAAAGTCATCACTAAAATCAGCAGGAAATCCACGGACCTCAGCATTAAACAGGGTCACCAAGTGGTCAGATTTATCCTAACCATGAGAAGGATTTATCTCGTAAAATGGGGGGCACCATGCAAATTAGCTGGATAAGACTAATGAATCAGATCCCTAGAAAGGATAATCTCCTTAAAAGATCAAAAATCAGCTTTTAAGCCTGATATTACTCAATCCTTGAGATTGACCTTAAAGATTGAGAATTACAAACTCATGGAATTCAATGATATCTAAACTCGAGCTTGAACGAGAAAATATTTTGATCAAAATTGCAAACCGATTTGTTTTCTGAAGACCCTATTTTCAATGCGTTCATTACCATTGAACGTAAAATCCTAGGAATTCACCTGGAATTCATTAGGTCACCTGAACTAAATCGGGTGTCAACCGTAAGAACGGTGGTTGCATAGCATGGTCAAAGACAGGACCTTGTGCCAGACCGAAAAATCATAAGGGTGAGCTTTACTATTGCTCCTACCAAGGATAGTAATTGCGTCCGACACGTTATAGACCATAATTAAAAGCATGTCAGGGGACATTGCCTTAACAGTTGCTTGTTCAACGCTTTCCTTTACAACCGGACGGTAGTTTACCGAAAGGTAATATACGGGACAAGTAAACTGGATGTGTTGCTTTCCAAATACAAGGTTAGCAAGTGGGTGACACAAAACCGCAAGTTTTGAGCTAAAATTTTCAAATCTGAAACCCACCAAACCCACAAAAATATTTTGCAAACACCGGTAAAGGGTTATTCCGGAAAACTTAACTAGGGTAAAAACTAGATTTAATTTTCAAAAGATCAAATGTTTTCATAAAGATCCAATTTCCTTAATGGATCTAAATTTTTATAGTCATGTGGGACTGTAAACCATATCGTTACTACCATTGTTTATACCGTCGTATAGAAATCACTGATGTACAAAGTGTGAAGAATAAAGAAGTGATTCTAGTATTTCAAGACGATATTGCTTGAGGACAAGCAACGCTCAAGTGTGGGAATATTTGATAATGCTAAAAACGAACATATATTTCATAGCATTATTCCTCAAGAAAGACAAGCTTTTAGTTGCAATTGTTCTATTTAAAAGTGATATTCGTTTAAATAATAAAAGGTGAAGACAAAAGACAGATTCGACGAATTGAAGACGCAAACGACCAAAAAGCTCAAAAGTACAAAATACAATCAAAGAGGTTCCAATTATTGATAAGAAACGTCTCGAAATTACAAGAGTACAAGATTCAAAACGCAAAGTACAAGATATTAAATTGTACGCAAGGACGTTCGAAAATCCGGAACCGGGACCAGAGTCAACTCTCAACGCTCGACGCAACGGACTAAAAATTACAAATCAACTATGCACATAAATATAATATAATATTTAAATAATTCTTATAATTATTTATATATTATATAATATATTATAAACCGTCGGCAAGAAAGGTTCCAAACTTGTGTGAGCTGTAAAAGCAAACTCCGCGACTCGCGGAGTTTGAAGGCAAAAAGGGCCGCGAGTCGCGGAGCCCCAAATTCTCAAATTCCCTATAAAGCCAACCGAATTCTGATCATTTTTCAATTCATATATCCATCTCTCTATCTATATCGTAATATTTATATTTATAATTTATATTTTAATTTTAATTTTAATTTTAATCCTAATAATAAGGGTATGTTATCGAATATTGTAAGGGTGTAAGTCGAAATTCTGTCCGTGTAACGCTACGCTATTTTTAATCATTGTAAGGTATGTTCAACCTTTTTAATTTAATGTCTCGTAGCTAAGTTATTATTATGCTTATTTAATCCGAAGTAATCATGATGTTGGGCTAATTACTAAAATTGGGTAATTGGGCTTTGTACCATAATTGGGGTTTGGACAAAAGAACGACACTTGTGGAAATTAGACTATGGGCTATTAATGGGCTTTATATTTGTTTAACTAAATGATAGTTTGTTAATGTTAATATAAAGATTTACAATTGGGCGTCCCTATAAATTACCATATACACTCGATCGGACACGATGGGCGGGGTATTTATATGTACGAATAATCGTTCATTTAACCGGACACGGGAATGGATTAATAGCCACTAGAATAATTAAAACAGGGGTGAAATTATGTACAAGGACACTTGGTATAATTGATAACAAAATATTAAAACCTTGGGTTACACTCAGTCGACATCCTGGTGTAATTATTAAACAAAGTATTAAAATCTTGTTACAGTTTAAGTCCCCAATTAGTTGGAATATTTAACTTCGGGTATAAGGATAATTTGACGAGGACACTCGCACTTTATATTTATGACTGATGGACTGTTATGGACAAAAACCATACGGACATATTAAATAATCCAGGACAAAGGACAATTAACCCATGGGAATAAACTAAAAATCAACACGTCAAACATCATGATTACGGAAGTTTAAATAAGCATAATTCTTTTATTTCATATTTAATTTCCTTTATTTTATATTTAATTGCACTTCTAATTATCGTATTTTTATTGTTATTGTATTTAATTGCACTTTTAATTATCGTACTTTTTAATTATCGCAAGTTTATTTTATCGCACTTTTATTATTCGCAATTTCATTATCGTTATTTACTTTACGCTTTAAATTAAGTCTTGTATTTATTTATTATTTTACATTTGGTTTTAACTGCGACTAAAGTTTTAAAATCGACAAACCGGTCATTAAACGGTAAAAACCCCCCTTTATATTAATAATATTACTTATATATATATTTGTATTTTTATAAAAGTAAACTAATATAGCGTTAAGCTTTGTTTAAAGATTTTCCCTGTGGAACGAACCGGACTTACTAAAAACTACACTACTGTACGATTAGGTACACTGCCTATAAGTGTTGTAGCAAGGTTTAAGTATATTCATTCTCTAAATAAATAAATATCTCGTGTAAAATTGTATCGTATTTAATAGTATTTCCTGCTAAAATTAATAGCTATTTTATATACACCTCGCACGACATCAGTCTCGATCTCGTTTCGCGTCGCCATTCTAAAGAATGCAAAACGATTAGTCCACGAACGTATAAAACCACACGCACAACACCGCCCCATCTTGCTCAACACCCGTCGTACATCACTTGTTTGACACGATTTGCACCCGTAATAAGGTTTGCAAGTCCTTATTACGCACACACACCGCATCGACTCGTTAGTACAACGACCGCCTCGCTCGATGATATAAACCAACACAACTCAAATTTTACGCGATATAAGCACACGCAAGAATTACATCACAACACAAGCCAAAATCCTAGTTAGTTCACCTACACGCTAAGGCAATAACCAAGTTCCCATTCCGACCCGTACACCTACAAGTCTCGCAACAAATAAGCACACACAAAAGTCTAAGTCTAGGCACCTATCTCAAGTCACCTAAATCCCTTAGACCATGCTCTGATACCACTTGAAACAACCCAACCCGTATTAAAACCGGCCCATAAAATTTTTTTCCTTTTAATACGCGTTAAATAATACTTTAGGTCCCATTACACATATTCCAAAACGTATTTGTTATCAAAGTAAGTTCATCGAACTTAAAACATACATTAATAATTTAAACTCCTTAATACAATGGTTCATTAATTAAATCGTAAACCGGTTATAATCATTATGACCCGACTAGTTACGTTTACACAAAACCGAGCATGGTGATTTGGGACTACGCTACCCAAATCCTAATCGAGTCCAAAAGCAAGATCTTCTAAAGCAACCTAGCCGAGATCTCTAATTCCCAAGCTTACCCGAGCCGCCAAGCATGCGAACCTATAAAAATATCAACAACGAGAGGGTAAGCTAATGCTTAGTGAATGTAAAGATACTATACACATACATATGCATAAAATGGCTACGCATCACAAAGCATCAAAATAACACATACCGTATCCGCATGGCAAACAAACTACAAAAGAGCACAATACACAAAGTAGCTACACGCTACGTAATCACCAAGCTAACGCCACAAGATTAGCTACAACACAACAATAAGTATATACGCGTACGCAATAAATATAATCAACAATATAACAATAAGGTTAACCCCTTAACCCAAACCATATGAAGGTTGGCCGTGTAACGACCCGGCCAAAATCGTCATTGACGGCGCCGCTAACTGAGGTCCCGTTGCGTGGTCGTAGTCCCTATATGAGACTCGTTTGACCAAAATTATGTCGCATTCATTTGAAAAGTACAAGACTTGCAAAGTAAGTTTACAACCGTTCGACAACAAGTCTAAGTTTACAAAAGTTATAAAATATAAATGAAAGAACTCGCGACATAATTAGTTTAAAAATCACAGTTGCTATAAATAGCGTAAGTATGTAGACAAAAGTTTGAATCCAAAAGTGCTATCCCTAGCGTATGCATGCATGGTTGACTCCAATCAAGTAATCAAAGAGTGCGGAAGCGTGTAACAAATAGCCATGTATAAACCTGAGAAAACATAGAAGAATCTGTCAACGCAAAAACGTTGGTGAAATCATAGGTTTAAGTAAGTGAGTAAAAGTAAAGTAAGTCGAACCACAAGATTTGCAAAGTTGAAATAATAGTAGTACATTCTAAAAGTTAATATTCACGAGCACCCAATTATCAAAGCTTAACATTCCGTCCGTTGAATACCCCAGTAATTAGTGCTAGAACAAACACTGTTTCCCGAAAATATATTTCACCCGTAGACGGTAGCGAACCGTCAAAGATGAGGGTTGTCAAACCCATATGGCCATATAACATAAGTTCTCGCTTACACCATCTGATGTAACTAATGATAATCGGATTGAGGATTTTCGTTCTAAACTCGTATGTAGAATGTTTGTTTTCCCGTTCTTGTGTTCACTTAGTTCAAAAGAATCGTTTATGTTTTCTCATCCCAAAAGTAAGTTCAAAAGAGTAAAAAGTGGGACTATGATCTCACCTTGTATGCACGAACCAAAAAGTACTTCGACAAGTAAACGTGCAAGAGACAATGCTAGTCTTGACCTAAACAAATAGGTTGTGTCAATAACGATAGTCACGAAGGGTCAAAGATGTTCAATTAGTCCTATGGCTCGTTACGACTCGATTAATATAGCACGTGGATCAGTTTGTCAAGTTTCATGCACGACACAAGTAGTTAAGCATGTTAGAACGATTGTATAATCGTTTGGTTAAGTTTGACTAAAAGTCAAACTTGGTCAAAGTCAAAGTCAACGGGGTCGGGTCGGGTGTCCGACAATTTTCTCATGATGAGAAGTCATATACGAGCATAATAGTCAAGTTTCATGGTAAACGGGGTTATAGTAAAGCGGGAAACATTTTTGTGACATGAAAAACAAAGACAAAATGAGCTGGGCAGATGCGCGGCGCGCTATGGGTTGCGCGGCGCGCACCCAAGTGTAAATCCTGGTCAGAATTTAACCACGAAGGCAAACATCTAGGATTTCTAATTCTGCGCGGCGCGCGGGTATATGCGCGGCGCGCAATACCTGGGAAACATGCAGTTTGCAAAAAAAATGGTCCAAGTCACGAACCAAAATACAATTTAACACATCTCATGCACCGAAAACACTTAGAACATGTATCTTATACCATCGGAAAGGTATTTTGACAAGGAAAACATCTAAACGCATTTCATCAATCAAACTTCCACTTACAACAACCAAAAACCGCAATTAAACATTCATAATCAAAGTTCAAGTTCCAAAAACGCATTTTATGATTCGGGCAACCAATTTACATGTATGTTATGCCGTTTCGAAGGTAATCAAACACACATTGCAACAAAACACTTAACAACAATATCTCATAGCATTTGACGCATCAAAAGTTCATGTAAAGCTCATCAAACCCTAATCCAAGTTCACAAAATCATTAATCATGTTCTTGGAGTTTCCTTAATCAATCTATACATCAAAACGAAGCTAATGATACTAGTAACACTTTTAAAACTTGCACTTTAACAATCTAACAACATTTGATCATCCAAAATCAAGGATTTAGCAAGAAATTTTCATATTGAACTAGTTACACCAAAAACAACGAATCGAGCATACAAATTACATACACGACATCACAATGAGCCATAGACACTAATTAACAACTTTATAACTCAAAAATCTCAAGAACACATAAAATTAGTGATTTTAGAAAGTTACCCAAATGAGATGAAGTTGGTATCAAATTGAAGAGGATGAAGAGAGGATTCCAAATATGTATTTTGTTTTGAAGTTTGCTTCCAATCCCGAATTTAGATGATGATTTTATGAAGTTGGGGTTTGTGTTCAAAAATGGGAAGTAGAGAGAAAGAGGAAGAAGTGTGGAAAGTGTTGGTGAAAATGAATGGGTGAGATGGGGTTTGACTAGTTGACCTAGTCACTAGTTTGGCCCCTTTGCAACTTTGGTCCCTCGGTGTAGTGACCCGAACTTTTCCATGTTTATATATATTAATTGAGATTGATGTTTACATGATTAAATGTTTCCAACATGTTAAGCAATCAAACTTGTTAAGACTTGATTAATTGAAATAGGTTTCATATAGACAATTGACCACCCAAGTTGACCGGTGATTCACGAACGTTAAAACTTGTAAAAAAACTATATGATGACATATATATGGTTATATATATAGTTAACATGATATTATGATAAGTAAACATATCATTAATTATATTAACAATGAACTACATATGTAAAAACAAGACTACTAACTTAATGATTTTGAAACGAGACATATATGTAACGTTTATCGTTGTAACGACATTTAATGTATATATATCATATTAAGAGATATTCGTACATCATAATATCATGATAATATAATAATTTAAAATCTCTTTTGTTATTATAAACATTGGGTTAACAACATTTAACAAGATCGTTAACCTAAAGGTTTCAAAACAACACTTACATGTAACGACTAACGATGACTTAACGACTCAGTTAAAATGTATATACATGTAGTGTTTTAATATGTATTTATACACTTTTGAAAGACTTCAATACACTTATCAAAATACTTCTACTTAACAAAAATGCTTACAATTACATTCTCGTTCAGTTTCATCAACAATTCTACTCGTATGCACCCGTATTCGTACTCGTACAATACACAGCTTTTAGATGTATGTACTATTGGTATATACACTCCAATGATCAGCTCTTAGCAGCCCATGTGAGTCACCTAACACATGTGGGAACCATCATTTGGCAACTAGCATGAAATATCTCATAAGATTACAAAAATATGAGTAATCATTCATGACTTATTTACATGAAAACAAAATTACATATCCTTTATATCTAATCCATACACCAACGACCAAAAACACCTACAAACACTTTCATTCTTCAATTTTCTTCATCTAATTGAACTCTCTCAAGTTCTATCTTCAAGTTCTAAGTGTTCTTCATAAATTCCAAAAGTTCTAGTTTCATAAAATCAAGAATACTTTCAAGTTTGCTAGCTCACTTCCAATCTTGTAAGGTGATCATCCAACCTCAAGAAATCTTTGTTTCTTACAGTAGGTTATCATTCTAATACAAGGTAATAATCATATTCAAACTTTGGTTCAATTTCTATAACTATAACAATCTTATTTCAAGTGATGATCTTACTTGAACTTGTTTTCGTGTCATGATTTTGCTTCAAGAACTTTGAGCCATCCAAGGATCCATTGAAGCTAGATCCATTTTTCTCTTTTCCAGTAGGTTCATCCAAGGAACTTAAGGTAGTAATGATGTTCATAACATCATTCGATTCATACATATAAAGCTATCTTATTCGAAGGTTTAAACTTGTAATCACTAGAACATAGTTTAGTTAATTCTAAACTTGTTCGCAAACAAAAGTTAATCCTTCTAACTTGACTTTTAAAATCAACTAAACACATGTTCTATATCTATATGATATGCTAACTTAATGATTTAAAACCTGGAAACACGAAAAACACCGTAAAACCGGATTTACGCCGTCGTAGTAACACCGCGGGCTATTTTGGGTTAGTTAATTAAAAACTATGATAAACTTTGATTTAAAAGTTGTTATTCTGAGAAAATGATTTTTATTATGAACATGAAACTATATCCAAAAATTATGGTTAAACTCAAAGTGGAAGTATGTTTTCTAAAATGGTCATCTAGACGTCGTTCTTTCGACTGAAATGACTACCTTTACAAAAACGACTTGTAACTTATTTTTCCGACTAGAAACCTATAATTTTTTTGTTTAGATTCATAAAATAGAGTTCAATATGAAACCATAGCAATTTGATTCACTCAAAACGGATTTAAAATGAAGAAGTTATGGGTAAAACAAGATTGGATAATTTTTCTCATTTTAGCTACGTGAAAATTGGTAACAAATCTATTCCAACCATAACTTAATCAACTTGTATTATATATTATGTAATCTTGAGATACCATAGACACGTATACAATGTTTCGACCTATCATGTCGACACATCTATATATATTTCGGAACAACCATAGACACTCTATATGTGAATGTTGGAGTTAGCTATACAGGGTTGAGGTTGATTCCAAAATATATATAGTTTGAGTTGTGATCAATACTGAGATACGTATACACTGGGTCGTGGATTGATTCAAGATAATATTTATTGATTTATTTCTATACATCTAACTGTGGACAACTAGTTGTAGGTTACTAACGAGGACAGCTGACTTAATAAACTTAAAACATCAAAATATATTAAAAGTGTTGTAAATATATTTTGAACATACTTTGATATATATGTATATATTGTTATAGGTTCGTGAATCAACCAGTGGCCAAGTCTTACTTCCCGACGAAGTAAAAATTTGTGAAAGTGAGTTATAGTCCCACTTTTAAAATCTAATATTTTTGGGATGAGAATACATGCAGGTTTTATAAATGATTTACAAAATAGACACAAGTACGTGAAACTACATTCTATGGTTGAATTATCGAAATCGAATATGCCCCTTTTTATTAAAGTCTGGTAATCTAAGAATTAGGGAACAGATACCCTAATTGACGCGAATCCTAAAGATAGATCTATTGGGCCTAACAAACCCCATCTAAAGTACCGGATGCTTTAGTACTTCGAAATTTATATCATATCCGAAGGGTGTCCCGGAATGATGGGGATATTCTTATATATGCATCTTGTTATTGTCGGTTACCAGGTGTTCACCATATGAATGATTTTTATCTCTATGTATGGGATATGTATTGAAATATGAAATCTTGTGGTCTATTGTTACGATTTGATATATATAGGTTAAACCTATAACTCACCAACATTTTTGTTGACGTTTTAAGCATGTTTATTCTCAGGTGATTATTAAGAGCTTCCGCTGTCGCATACTTAAATAAGGACAAGATTTGGAGTCCATGCTTGTATGATATTGTGTAAAAACTGCATTCAAGAAACTTATTTTGTTGTAACATATTTGTATTGTAAACCATTATGTAATGGTCATGTGTAAACAGGATATTTTAGATTATCATTATTTGATAATCTACGTAAAGCTTTTTAAACCTTTATTGATGAAATAAAGGTTATGGTTTGTTTAAAAATGAATGCAGTCTTTGAAAAACGTCTCATATAGAGGTCAAAACCTCGCAACGAAATCAATTAATATGGAACGTTTTTAATCAATAAGAACGGGACATTTCAGTTGGTATCAGAGCGTTGGTCTTAGAGAACCAGAAAATTTGCATTAGTGTGTCTTATCGAGTTTGTTAGGATGCATTAGTGAGTCTGGACTTCGACCGTGTTTTCTTTAAAAATGATTGCTTAACATTTTTGTTGGAAACTATATATTTTTAACATATGAATATTATGTGATATATTAATCTCTTAACGTGTTTGATATTATGTGATAGATGTCTACCTCTAGAACAAGTCCCATTGACTCACCTAATAATAATGAAGAGTCAAATGTAAATTGGAATAATTTGTGGACTGATTCACAAGTTCCCGAAGAGGAACCGGAAGAAGAGTCGGAACCGGAAGAAGAATCGGAACCGGAAGAAGAATCGGAACCGGATGAAGAAATAGAACCGGTGGGGGAAATAATAAAACGGTTAAGTAAAAGAAAATCCTCAACCAACCGACCAAAGTTAATTATGGTCAATGGTGTTTCCGCCAAGGAAGCAAAATATTGGGAGGATTACCAATTCTCCGATGAATCGGATTCCGACGAGAATTCCGATGATGTTATAGAAATTACCCCAACTGAATTTAAAAAGGCAAAAGAAAATAATAAGGGAAAGGGCATAAAAATAGAGAAATCTAATTCCAACCCCGATGAACTTTATATGTATCGTCAACCCCCGAAGTCCTTAAGTTGTAACAATGACCCGGGAACCTCTAAACCACCAGGTTTTTCTAAACCAATGTGGACAACGACGGCTCGTATTAGGGGAACATCATATATCCCTAGAAACTTGGCAAAACGAACCAAAACCGAAGAAGAAGAAACGAGCGAGTCGGAATAAGATAGTTGTATTCGTGTGGTGTAATATATGGAATATAGAGTTCTTATGCTTTATGATATATGTAAAAATTGCTTGTATTAATAAGTATTTTTTTTATGAATCTAACTCTTGTCTATTTTACAGTTTAAAAACACAAAATGGATAGACAACCCAATATTTTAAGAGACCTACCCGGAGACATGATTGATGAAATCTTGTCTAGAGTCGGCCAGAATTCTTCGGCACAACTATTTAAGGCGAGATCAGTTTGTAAGACATTCGAAGAACGTTCCAAGAATGTCTTGGTTTATAAGAGACTTTCGTTTGAAAGATGGGGGATATCACATTGGGAAACCCATAAGTTACGATGTGTTTACTTTGACGCATATATTGCGGGGAACCCAAATGCTATTTTACGCAACGGGTTAAGAAATTATTTTGACTCAATATATTCGAATATTGGACTTCGTGATTTAGAAAAAGCGGCTAACATGCAACATAATGAAGCATGTTATGCTTACGGATTAGTAATGTTCGCTTCTCACCAAAGTGAGAACAAGAACATCGGGCTACAACTATTAAACAAAACGTTTCCACAAGTGACGGAGTCGGTAATTGGGGTAAGAAATGAGGTTTTTAGATTATTACGGGACTGTTGGACATTACGTAACCCTCGTCCCTTTGATGACATTACAACACGCTGTCTTATCAACGGCCATAACGGTTATGTTGCACAAGACCAAGGATGGGAAGTAGTCCTAGTAAAACCAGAATGCATGACTTGTTTCTGGACGTATGAATTACGTGTCTTTATTGCCTTTGCTGAACGACTTGTGTACTAGCTAGAATTGTCTTCACAACTATCTTGTATCAAAGTTATTGTGTGCTATATTTCATGCTTTATGTAAAATAAGCGGTATTGTAAGTTTGTAAAATATTGTATAAAAGTTTGAACGCGAAATATTATTATAATCAGTTTTTCATATAGAATTGTAGTAGTTGAATTGTATATTAGCTACTAAGTATGAACTTAACGGGTAGGTACTACCCGAATTTAAACTTATAAAACGCTAATATGAAGAAAAAGCTTTTATAAATGAGTTCATATTATGCTACGAAATACTATTAACTACTCTTAATATTCTGTATGATTAACTTGTTCCATTTAACTATTTTGAAGGAAATGGCACCGACTACTCGACACACCGTGAATATGAATGAAGAGGAATTCCGTACTTTTCTAGCTTCAAACATAGCCGCAGTACAGGCTGCGCTACATACCAACAATAACCTTGGATCTAGCAGTACAGGAAATCGTGTAGGATGCACCTACAAAGAATTCACTGCCTGCAAACCTTTGGAATTTGATGGAACCGAAGGACCGATCGGATTGAAACGGTGGACCGAGAAGGTTGAATCGGTGTTTGCCATAAGTAAGTGTACTGAAGAGGACAAAGTGAAGTACGCTACGCATACCTTCACAGGTTCTGCGTTAACATGGTGGAATACCTATCTAGAGCAAGTGGGACAAGATGATGCGTACGCACTACCGTGGTCAGCATTCAAGCACTTGATGAACGAGAAGTACCGTCCCAGAACCGAGGTCAATAAGCTCAAGACAGAACTTAGAGGGTTACGAACCCAAGGATTTGATATTACCACGTACGAAAGACGATTCACAGAATTGTGCCTATTGTGTCCGGGAGCATTCGAAGATGAGGAAGAGAAGATCGACGCGTTTGTGAAAGGATTACCGGAAAGAATCCAAGAAGATATAAGTTCACACGAGCCCGCCTCCATACAACAGGCATGTAGAATGGCTCACAAACTAGTGAACCAGATTGAAGAAAGAATTAAAGAACAGACTGCTGAAGAGGCCAATGTGAAGCAAGTCAAAAGAAAGTGGGAGGAAAACGGTGATAAGAATCACCAATACAAAAACAACAGCAATTACAACAATAATCGCAACAATTATCCCAACAATCGCAACATCAATCGCAACTACAACAAACGGCCCAACAACAACAACAACAACAACAACAGCAACTACAACAATCATCCCAACAACAATAATAACCGCAACAACAACAACAATCAGAAGCAACTATGCCAAAGGTGTGAAAAGAATCACTCGGGGTTCTGCACCAAATTTTGCAACAAGTGTAAAAGAAATGGTCATAGCGCGGCGAAGTGTGAGGTCTACGGACCAGGGGTTAATAGAACGAAAGGAACAAATGGTGTCGGAACGAGTAATGGCGGAGCAAGTAGTGTCGGAGCAAGTTATGCCAATGTAGTTTGTTATAAATGTGGAAAACCAGGCCACATTATTAGAAATTGCCCGAACCAGGAGAACACGAATGGACAAGGCCGTGGAAGTGTTTTCAATATTAATGCGGTAGAGGCACAGGAAGACCCGGAGCTTGTTACGGGTACGTTTCTTATTGACAATAAATCTGCTTACGTTTTATTTGATTCGGGTGCGGATAGAAGCTATATGAGTAGAGATTTTTGTGCTAAATTAAGTTGTCCATTGACGCCTTTGGATAGTAAATTTTTACTCGAATTAGCAAATGGTAAATTAATTTCAGCAGATAATATATGTCGGAATCGAGAAATTAAACTGGTTAGCGAAACATTTAAGATTGATTTGATACCAGTAGAGTTAGGGAGTTTTGATGTGATAATCGGTATGGACTGGTTGAAAGAAGTGAAAGCGGAGATCGTTTGTTACAAAAATGCAATTCGCATTATACGAGAAAAAGGAAAACCCTTAATGGTGTACGGAGAAAAGGGCAACACGAAGCTACATCTTATTAGTAATTTGAAGGCACAAAAACTAATAAGAAAAGGTTGCTATGCTGTTCTAGCACACGTCGAGAAAGTACAAACTGAAGAAAAGAGCATCAATGATGTTCCCATTGCAAAAGAATTTCCCGATGTATTTCCGAAAGAATTACCGGGATTACCCCCACATCGATCCGTTGAATTTCAAATAGATCTTGTACCAGGAGCTGCACCAATAGCTCGTGCTCCTTACAGACTCGCACCCAGCGAGATGAAAGAACTGCAAAGCCAATTACAAGAACTTTTAGAGCGTGGTTTCATTCGACCAAGCACATCACCGTGGGGAGCTCCTGTTTTGTTTGTCAAGAAGAAAGATGGTACATTCAGGTTGTGTATCGACTACCGAGAGTTGAACAAACTTACCATCAAGAACCGCTACCCACTACCGAGAATCGACGACTTATTTGATCAACTACAAGGCTCGTCTGTTTATTCAAAGATTGACTTACGTTCCGGGTATCATCAAATGCGGGTGAAAGAAGATGATATTCCAAAGACTGCTTTCAGAACACGTTACGGTCATTACGAGTTTATGGTCATGCCGTTTGGTTTAACTAATGCACCAGCTGTGTTCATGGACCTTATGAACCGAGTGTGTGGACCATACCTTGACAAGTTTGTCATTGTTTTCATTGATGACATACTTATTTACTCAAAGAATGACCAAGAACACGGTGAACATTTGAGAAAGGTGTTAGAAGTATTGAGGAAGGAAGAATTGTACGCTAAGTTTTCAAAGTGTGCATTTTGGTTGGAAGAAGTTCAATTCCTCGGTCACATAGTGAACAAAGAAGGTATTAAGGTGGATCCGGCAAAGATAGAAACTGTTGAAAAGTGGGAAACCCCGAAAACTCCGAAACACATACGCCAGTTTTTAGGACTAGCTGGTTACTACAGAAGGTTCATCCAAGACTTTTCCAGAATAGCAAAACCCTTGACTGCATTAACGCATAAAGGGAAGAAATTTGAATGGAATGATGAACAAGAGAAAGCGTTTCAGTTATTGAAGAAAAAGCTAACTACGGCACCTATATTGTCATTGCCTGAAGGGAATGATGATTTTGTGATTTATTGTGATGCATCAAAGCAAGGTCTCGGTTGTGTATTAATGCAACGAACGAAGGTGATTGCTTATGCGTCTAGACAATTGAAGATTCACGAACAAAATTATACGACGCATGATTTGGAATTAGGCGCGGTTGTTTTTGCATTAAAGACTTGGAGGCACTACTTATATGGGGTCAAAAGTATTATATATACCGACCACAAAAGTCTTCAACACATATTTAATCAGAAACAACTGAATATGAGGCAGCGTAGGTGGATTGAATTATTGAATGATTACGACTTTGAGATTCGTTACCACCCGGGGAAGGCAAATGTGGTAGCCGATGCCTTGAGCAGGAAAGACAGAGAACCCATTCGAGTAAAATCTATGAATATAATGATTCATAATAACATTACTACTCAAATAAAGGAGGCGCAACAAGGAGTTTTAAAAGAGGGAAATTTAAAGGATGAAATACCCAAAGGATCGGAGAAGCATCTTAATATTCGGGAAGACGGAACCCGGTATAGGGCTGAAAGGATTTGGGTACCAAAATTTGGAGATATGAGAGAAATGGTACTTAGAGAAGCTCATAAAACCAGATACTCAATACATCCTGGAACGGGGAAGATGTACAAGGATCTCAAGAAACATTTTTGGTGGCCGGGTATGAAAGCCGATGTTGCTAAATACGTAGGAGAATGTTTGACGTGTTCTAAGGTCAAAGCTGAGCATCAGAAACCATCAGGTCTACTTCAACAACCCGAAATCCCGGAATGGAAATGGGAAAACATTACCATGGATTTCATCACTAAATTGCCAAGGACTGCAAGTGGTTTTGATACTATTTGGGTAATAGTTGATCGTCTCACCAAATCAGCACACTTCCTACCAATAAGAGAAGATGACAAGATGGAGAAGTTAGCACGACTGTATTTGAAGGAAGTCGTCTCCAGACATGGAATACCAATCTCTATTATCTCTGATAGGGATGGCAGATTTATTTCAAGATTCTGGCAGACATTACAGCAAGCATTAGGAACTCGTCTAGACATGAGTACTGCCTATCATCCACAAACTGATGGGCAGAGCGAAAGGACGATACAAACGCTTGAAGACATGCTACGAGCATGTGTTATTGATTTCGGAAACAGTTGGGATCGACATCTACCGTTAGCAGAATTTTCCTACAACAACAGCTACCATTCAAGCATTGAGATGGCGCCGTTTGAAGCACTTTATGGTAGAAAGTGCAGGTCTCCGATTTGTTGGAGTGAGGTGGGGGATAGACAGATTACGGGTCCGGAGATTATACAGGAAACTACCGAGAAGATCATCCAAATTCAACAACGGTTGAAAACCGCCCAAAGTCGACAAAAGAGCTACGCTGACATTAAAAGAAAAGATATAGAATTTGAAATTGGAGAGATGGTCATGCTTAAAGTTTCACCTTGGAAAGGCGTTGTTCGATTTGGTAAACGAGGGAAATTAAATCCAAGGTATATTGGACCATTCAAGATTATTGATCGTGTCGGACCAGTAGCTTACCGACTTGAGTTACCTCAACAACTCGCGGCTGTACATAACACTTTCCACGTCTCGAATTTGAAGAAATGTTTTGCTAAAGAAGATCTCACTATTCCGTTAGATGAAATCCAAGTCAACGAAAAACTCCAATTCATCGAAGAACCCGTCGAAATAATGGATCGTGAGGTTAAAAGACTTAAGCAAAACAAGATACCAATTGTTAAGGTTCGATGGAATGCTCGTAGAGGACCCGAGTTCACCTGGGAGCGTGAAGATCAGATGAAGAAGAAATACCCGCATCTATTTCCAGAAGATTCGTCAACACCTTCAACAGCTTAAAATTTCGGGACGAAATTTATTTAACGGGTAGGTACTGTAGTGACCCGAACTTTTCCATGTTTATATATATTAATTGAGATTGATGTTTACATGATTAAATGTTTCCAACATGTTAAGCAATCAAACTTGTTAAGACTTGATTAATTGAAATAGGTTTCATATAGACAATTGACCACCCAAGTTGACCGGTGATTCACGAACGTTAAAACTTGTAAAAAAACTATATGATGACATATATATGGTTATATATATAGTTAACATGATATTATGATAAGTAAACATATCATTAATTATATTAACAATGAACTACATATGTAAAAACAAGACTACTAACTTAATGATTTTGAAACGAGACATATATGTAACGTTTATCGTTGTAACGACATTTAATGTATATATATCATATTAAGAGATATTCGTACATCATAATATCATGATAATATAATAATTTAAAATCTCTTTTGTTATTATAAACATTGGGTTAACAACATTTAACAAGATCGTTAACCTAAAGGTTTCAAAACAACACTTACATGTAACGACTAACGATGACTTAACGACTCAGTTAAAATGTATATACATGTAGTGTTTTAATATGTATTTATACACTTTTGAAAGACTTCAATACACTTATCAAAATACTTCTACTTAACAAAAATGCTTACAATTACATTCTCGTTCAGTTTCATCAACAATTCTACTCGTATGCACCCGTATTCGTACTCGTACAATACACAGCTTTTAGATGTATGTACTATTGGTATATACACTCCAATGATCAGCTCTTAGCAGCCCATGTGAGTCACCTAACACATGTGGGAACCATCATTTGGCAACTAGCATGAAATATCTCATAAGATTACAAAAATATGAGTAATCATTCATGACTTATTTACATGAAAACAAAATTACATATCCTTTATATCTAATCCATACACCAACGACCAAAAACACCTACAAACACTTTCATTCTTCAATTTTCTTCATCTAATTGAACTCTCTCAAGTTCTATCTTCAAGTTCTAAGTGTTCTTCATAAATTCCAAAAGTTCTAGTTTCATAAAATCAAGAATACTTTCAAGTTTGCTAGCTCACTTCCAATCTTGTAAGGTGATCATCCAACCTCAAGAAATCTTTGTTTCTTACAGTAGGTTATCATTCTAATACAAGGTAATAATCATATTCAAACTTTGGTTCAATTTCTATAACTATAACAATCTTATTTCAAGTGATGATCTTACTTGAACTTGTTTTCGTGTCATGATTTTGCTTCAAGAACTTTGAGCCATCCAAGGATCCATTGAAGCTAGATCCATTTTTCTCTTTTCCAGTAGGTTCATCCAAGGAACTTAAGGTAGTAATGATGTTCATAACATCATTCGATTCATACATATAAAGCTATCTTATTCGAAGGTTTAAACTTGTAATCACTAGAACATAGTTTAGTTAATTCTAAACTTGTTCGCAAACAAAAGTTAATCCTTCTAACTTGACTTTTAAAATCAACTAAACACATGTTCTATATCTATATGATATGCTAACTTAATGATTTAAAACCTGGAAACACGAAAAACACCGTAAAACCGGATTTACGCCGTCGTAGTAACACCGCGGGCTATTTTGGGTTAGTTAATTAAAAACTATGATAAACTTTGATTTAAAAGTTGTTATTCTGAGAAAATGATTTTTATTATGAACATGAAACTATATCCAAAAATTATGGTTAAACTCAAAGTGGAAGTATGTTTTCTAAAATGGTCATCTAGACGTCGTTCTTTCGACTGAAATGACTACCTTTACAAAAACGACTTGTAACTTATTTTTCCGACTATAAACCTATACTTTTTTTGTTTAGATTCATAAAATAGAGTTCAATATGAAACCATAGCAATTTGATTCACTCAAAACGGATTTAAAATGAAGAAGTTATGGGTAAAACAAGATTGGATAATTTTTCTCATTTTAGCTACGTGAAAATTGGTAACAAATCTATTCCAACCATAACTTAATCAACTTGTATTATATATTATGTAATCTTGAGATACCATAGACACGTATACAATGTTTCGACCTATCATGTCGACACATCTATATATATTTCGGAACAACCATAGACACTCTATATGTGAATGTTGGAGTTAGCTATACAGGGTTGAGGTTGATTCCAAAATATATATAGTTTGAGTTGTGATCAATACTGAGATACGTATACACTGGGTCGTGGATTGATTCAAGATAATATTTATTGATTTATTTCTGTACATCTAACTGTGGACAACTAGTTGTAGGTTACTAACGAGGACAGCTGACTTAATAAACTTAAAACATCAAAATATATTAAAAGCGTTGTAAATATATTTTGAACATACTTTGATATATATGTATATATTGTTATAGGTTCGTGAATCAACCAGTGGCCAAGTCTTACTTCCCGACGAAGTAAAAATTTGTGAAAGTGAGTTATAGTCCCACTTTTAAAATCTAATATTTTTGGGATGAGAATACATGCAGGTTTTATAAATGATTTACAAAATAGACACAAGTACGTGAAACTACATTCTATGGTTGAATTATCGAAATCGAATATGCCCCTTTTTATTAAAGTCTGGTAATCTAAGAATTAGGGAACAGACACCCTAATTGACGCGAATCCTAAAGATAGATCTATTGGGCCTAACAAACCCCATCCAAAGTACCGGATGCTTTAGTACTTCGAAATTTATATCATATCCGAAGGGTGTCCCGGAATGATGGGGATATTCTTATATATGCATCTTGTTATTGTCGGTTACCAGGTGTTCACCATATGAATGATTTTTATCTCTATGTATGGGATATGTATTGAAATATGAAATCTTGTGGTCTATTGTTACGATTTGATATATATAGGTTAAACCTATAACTCACCAACATTTTTGTTGACGTTTTAAGCATGTTTATTCTCAGGTGATTATTAAGAGCTTCCGCTGTCGCATACTTAAATAAGGACAAGATTTGGAGTCCATGCTTGTATGATATTGTGTAAAAACTGCATTCAAGAAACTTATTTTGTTGTAACATATTTGTATTGTAAACCATTATGTAATGGTCATGTGTAAACAGGATATTTTAGATTATCATTATTTGATAATCTACGTAAAGCTTTTTAAACCTTTATTGATGAAATAAAGGTTATGGTTTGTTTAAAAATGAATGCAGTCTTTGAAAAACGTCTCATATAGAGGTCAAAACCTCGCAACGAAATTAATTAATATGGAACGTTTTTAATCAATAAGAACGGGACATTTCACTCGGGTTTCAAAGCGGGTGCGGAAATTAACCAAACGAATATTTTTAAATGCTAGAGTAAACGAGTGATGTTATAATTAAATAGCGGGAATATTATGAGCGTTACTCAACGGAACTATTAATTTAAATACGAAAGATTTTATATATATAAAAAAAAGACGGTGTTAAAATAAATTTAACGGAAAAACGCGGGATGTTACATTATCCACGCCTCAAAAGAAATTTCGTCCCGAAATTTAGTTGGAAGTAGTAGTCGTTGAATCTTCCTCGAGATCTTGTGTTGCCAATTCTACGAATGAGGGAGAAGTACGTCCTAGGGTAATTCAACGAACTTGACGGTCGGGATCATATGTTGTTTACGGTTTGGTTTCATGATTCATGGTTTCAACCGGTCCTCCCAGGAAGTGAAGTGTACCATCGATAGTAAGCTCATCGAAAGGAATAACAAGTTCTTGTTTCGCAATACACGTCCTTAAGTTGACACATCGAATGTAGGATAAACGGAGACTCAAAATGAGCCGGAAAATCCAAACGGCTAGCAACGGGTCCAAAACGCCCCAAGATTTCAAAAGGGTTATAATATCACGGATTTAGCTTTCTATGTTTCCCGAAACGGGTTACACCTCCTCAAAGTGCGACTTTTAACGTGACGCGGTTTCCCATGGAATTCGAAAGGTTTACGTGTAACATCGGCATAGCTCCTGGTGATCACGAGTCGCGTTGGGTCTTGCTTGAATATGAATAAATCCTCTCGATTGCTCATGAATAAGCTCGGCCCCGGTGAATTGATCATCGTTTACTTGGTTTCGACAAAAAGGAGGATGACGTTTCCGGTCACATGTGGTTTCAAAAGGTGTGACGTTAAAACTCGAATGAAGATCATTGTAGTACGAGGATTAAGCTAAAGGAAAATACTTTTCTCAAGTAAATTTGAAGTTAGTAATACAAATTCGTATTACGGTTTCCAAGGTTTGAATCATATGTTTGTTTGGTCCGTCGGTTTGTGGATGATACGCGGTACCCATGTTTAAACGTGGTCCCGAGGCTTTTTGTGAGGCACTCCGAAGTCTAGAAATGAAACGAGGATCTCGATCCGAAACAAAGTACATTCCGTAAGGTATATTTGAACAAGTTTGTTAGGACAAGTTTCTCAAGAAAATTCGCGTCGCGGAAGATTTATCGGTTTCCAAATACGTTCGTCGGGGCAAGTTCTCATCGGTTTCTAAAAAAAAAACGTTCGCCGGGACTATTCACCCTCGAGGTGAATACTAGTATAACGTGGAGAGTCTCTCCCTCCATTGAGAGTTTAGAGTAAAGATTTCCTGAACCGGAAGTACGAGTGTGATGAGAGAGAAGTTTCCACCTCGGTGCGAGCATAACGAGTAATTCGTAATTAGTCAATAAGACTGTGCGAGGACGAGATAGTATACACGTGTAACATACGGTTGAAGTCGAGAGGAATCGGTAATTCATTCGGAAGCATAAGTATAGTTCGAAAAAAGTCGAAGGGGTGTCCCCGGTATGGTTGTTATCAATATTCTCGGAGTTTTCGGATGTCCAAACATGAAAAGATGAAGTCATGTACATGGCACATGGTGGTGTTTAGGTTGATCGAGTCTAACCACCATCACGTGTCACTAGAACTTTGGTATGTCTTACCGTAATATAACCACGTTGATCGAGTGTCGTTATATTACGCTAACTCATACCTCCATTCCCACATCACTCTATAGATTCAAGTTCGTGTAATCGTGAAGTTTAAAATAAACAAAGTGTAACGACGTCTCTAACGTGACTCGTATTGAATCGAAAGAATTAGTGCAACTATAAAGAAGCGTTCTCCGAGGGAAGTGTATAAATGATTGTTCACGTCAATGTGGTTCGAGTCAGACAATAAGGTATTCAGGTATGAAAAGAGTAACGAGTAGCACGCAACCGTAGTGATAAATGTTGATGACGATACTCACCTAGAGTAGTGATGGTAGTAACACCAAAAAGTAGATAGTAAGAAACACCAGTGGGAAACCGATAGTAAGTTGAAACGGTGGCAAATAACAATCCGGGAGACAGAGTTCCCGAACAAGTGTGACTAATGAAGTCGTCGTCATCCATACGTGTATGAATCATGAATTTACGTGTGTTACCAAAAAGTGGCGGAATACGAGTTCGTATGATGAAGGTTGGGTACCATTAAAAAGTTTGCCTAAGAATGATTCAAGTATAATGCACAAGTAGTCAAGTAAGTGCTATCTATAGCAAATGTATGTCAGAATGCAAATGCTAACTATCCGGTTGTAGTCTAGACTCACTAATGCGTCCTAACGACTCTGTTAGACACACTAATGCACGTCCTAGTTCCCTACAACCTGGCTCTGATACCACTTGTAACGACCCGACCAAAATCGTCATTGACGGCGCCGCTAACTGAGGTCCCGTTGCGTGGTCGTAGTCCCTATATGAGACTCGTTTGACCAAAATTATGTCGCATTCATTTGAAAAGTACAAGACTTGCAAAGTAAGTTTACAACCGTTCGACAACAAGTCTAAGTTTACAAAAGTTATAAAATATAAATGAAAGAACTCGCGACATAATTAGTTTAAAAATCACAGTTGCTATAAATAGCGTAAGTATGTAGACAAAAGTTTGAATCCAAAAGTGCTATCCCTAGCTTATGCATGCATGGTTGACTCCAATCAAGTAATCAAAGAGTGCGGAAGCGTGTAACAAATAGCCATGTATAAACCTGAGAAAACATAGAAGAATCTGTCAACGCAAAAACGTTGGTGAAATCATAGGTTTAAGTAAGTGAGTAAAAGTAAAGTAAGTCGAACCACAAGATTTGCAAAGTTGAAATAATAGTAGTACATTCTAAAAGTTAATATTCACGAGCACCCAATTATCAAAGCTTAACATTCAGTCCGTTGAATACCCCAGTAATTAGTGCTAGAACAAACACTGTTTCCCGAAAATATATTTCACCCGTAGACGGTAGCGAACCGTCAAAGATGAGGGTTGTCAAACCCATATGGCCATATAACATAAGTTCTCGCTTACACCATCTGATGTAACTAATGATAATCGGATTGAGGATTTTCGTTCTAAACTCGTATGTAGAATGTTTGTTTTCCCGTTCTTGTGTTCACTTAGTTCAAAAGAATCGTTTATGTTTTCTCATCCCAAAAGTAAGTTCAAAAGAGTAAAAGTGGGACTATGATCTCACCTTGTATGCACGAACCAAAAAGTACTTCGACAAGTAAACGTGCAAGAGACAATGCTAGTCTTGACCTAAACAAATAGGTTGTGTCAATAACGATAGTCACGAAGGGTCAAAGATGTTCAATTAGTCCTATGGCTCGTTACGACTCGATTAATATAGCACGTGGATCAATTTGTCAAGTTTCATGCACGACACAAGTAGTTAAGCATGTTAGAACGATTGTATAATCGTTTGGTTAAGTTTGACTAAAAGTCAAACTTGGTCAAAGTCAAAGTCAACGGGGTCGGGTCGGGTGTTCGACAATTTTCTCATGATGAGAAGTCATATACGAGCATAATAGTCAAGTTTCATGGTAAACGGGGTTATAGTAAAGCGGGAAACATTTTTGTGACATGAAAAACAAAGACAAAATGAGCTGGGCAGATGCGCGGCGCGCTATGGGTTGCGCGGCGCGCACCCAAGTGTAAATCCTGGTCAGAACTTAACCACGAAGGCAAACATCTGGGATTTCTAATTCTGCGCGGCGCGCGGGTATATGCGCGGCGCGCAATACCTGGGAAACATGCAGTTTGCAAAAAAAATGGTCCAAGTCACGAACCAAAATACAATTTAACACATCTCATGCACCGAAAACACTTAGAACATGTATCTTATACCATCGGAAAGGTATTTTGACAAGGAAAACATCTAAATGCATTTCATCAATCAAACTTCCACTTACAATAACCAAAAACCGCAATTAAACATTCATAATCAAAGTTCAAGTTCCAAAAACGCATTTTATGATTCGGGCAACCAATTTACATGTATGTTATGACGTTTCGAAGGTAATCAAACACACATTGCAACAAAACACTTAACAACAATATCTCATAGCATTTGACGCATCAAAAGTTCATGTAAAGCTCATCAAACCCTAATCCAAGTTCACAAAATCATTAATCATGTTCTTGGAGTTTCCTTAATCAATCTATACATCAAAACGAAGCTAATGATACTAGTAACACTTTTAAAACTTGCACTTTAACAATCTAACAACATTTGATCATCCAAAATCAAGGATTTAGCAAGAAATTTTCATATTGAACTAGTTACACCAAAAACAACGAATCGAGCATACAAATTACATACACGACATCACAATGTGCCATAGACACTAATTAACAACTTTATAACTCAAAAATCTCAAGAACACATAAAATTAGTGATTTTAGAAAGTTACCCAAATGAGATGAAGTTGGTATCAAATTGAAGAGGATGAAGAGAGGATTCCAAATATGTATTTTGTTTTGAAGTTTGCTTCCAATCCCGAATTTAGATGATGATTTTATGAAGTTGGGGTTTGTGTTCAAAAATGGGAAGTAGAGAGAAAGAGGAAGAAGTGTGGAAAGTGTTGGTGAAAATGAATGGGTGAGATGGGGTTTGACTAGTTGACCTAGTCACTAGTTTGGCCCCTTTGCAACTTTGGTCCCTCGGGTTTCAAAGCGGGTGCGGAAATTAACCAAACGAATATTTTTAAATGCTAGAGTAAACGAGTGATGTTATAATTAAATAGCGGGAATATTATGAGCGTTACTCAACGGAACTATTAATTTAAATACGAAAGATTTTATATATATAAAAAAAAGACGGTGTTAAAATAAATTTAACGGAAAAACGCGGGATGTTACAGGCCGAACCACCCGGACCTTAGTGAATTCGCACTACCCGAGATTCACTACCTTCATCACATCGACAACCGAGAATGGCCGAACTACCCGAGCCTTAGTGAATTCGCACAACCCGAAATTCACCTCTTCAACGAGATGACCGAAACAACCCAAGTCATCATGAATCCGCACTAACTGAGATTCATTTCCTCAACAACAAAGCTAGCAACCAATCGCCAAAAAGGGTTATCCAAAGCGCTAGCCAATTCACAACACCATGGATAAAAACCCCCAACGCATAAGCGTATCACATGGACCCGAAGCATAAGAGTAGTCCATTCAACCACAACAACATAGACTAAACCCAAGCAAGGGTCACTCTACACACACGCACCCATTTTACACATACACATGTGCATAGTAAATTTACACTCACCTTAACGCCTCGATGAAGTGCAATCCAATAATCCGCAACACGCCAATGGAACGTACCTATTCCATTAATCACAAATACAACAACACAATTAGGGTGGATTTACAAATCAACCCAAATTGACAATTAGTGCAATTTCGACCCAACTTGCACTTCCAAGCTCAAACCGCGCCAAAACTAGCCAATAATCACTAACACGAGTAAAAATAGTCCTAATATGCCAATTAAACTCAAGCATAGGCGTTAAATACCAATCTTGCCCAATATGACACCTTAACCCTAATTTTGACCCATTTCAAAATTAGTTAACCAAAATACGCCCAAAGTGGTTCCATCACTTCTATAATCACTAATACTAGTGATTACACACTACATACAAGCCTTAAACATGGTTAAATCATTAACCAACCCAAAACCCACCAACATCAACAATAACTAGTTACAATTATCCATTTCACCTCCTAAATGGATTTTACAACTAACTAGCTCAAAATCCTAAACTTGAATATCAAATCACAAGAAAGAAATTCGGAGTTGAGACTTACCAATACCGCTAAAATGATGCCGTTGACGAGTGGAACAACTTTAACACTTGAGGTTTGACTCGAAACCCTCTTCTTCTTCTCCAAAAGAAGCTTTATCTCTCTAAAACTCAATCTCTCTCTAGGGTTTGGAGTTGAGAGTGTTTTTAAGTGAAGATGAGTATAATATGAGCCTTGAATCAGCCTTATGGCTCTAGAACCGGCCATAAGTGAATTTACCAAAACACCCTCAAAAGATTCCATTAAAATGGGTTAATAATGTCATTACATCGACATTTGTCGCGTTTCGCGACACCTTGTCACGTTTCGCGACACCAATACGCGACACACAACACTCAAACGCGACAAAGTGGACAGAAATCACCATCAGAAGTTGTCTCGTTTCAAGCATCTTTGTCATGAAACGCGACGCACCAGAACGCGACAAACTGCACTCAAACTCGACAGTTTATCTGATGTACTCCAATTTCACTTTTAAAACATCCCAAAGTCAATCGTGGTCAATGCATTACATCCAAACTATTAAATAATCATTCTTGGACTTCAAATGATGCCCCGAGCGTCATGTTTAGAAAAACGGGGTGTTACATTGTCGATACTCCAGTATTCCAATAAACAACAAACTAAATAAAAGCTTTAAAAATCATAAATATAAAACGATGATACTACCCTTAGACCGTTTGTTACGGGCAGCAAATCGAAGCGTTAAATCCATGTCATCCCATTTTAACGTTACGCCGTGTTAGATTTGCCGAGCTTTAGTCACGATCTTAACGAAAAATAGGAGACGCGTAAAACTTTTTTTTAGCCACTCTTAACTTGACACACACATAATTATATTTCCCTGAAAGTTTGGTAGTATAATAAGGGAAACATAGACCGATGTTATTTTTACATATGAAGAATGAGAGTATGTAAGAAGGCGATGAGGTTCACCGAGTCGACCAATATTAGAGAGGTCATAAATTGCAAATATGCATAATCAGGGGCAGAACTTAGTTATATCCGGAGGGGGTGCCCGACCCCTCCGGATTTGAAAAAAAAAAAAAATTTACACTAAAATTTTTTTTTTTTACTAACAAATAAGGTTTTTTTTAGTGTTTACCCTCCTGGCATTGAAACTTTTATTAAATTTTTACATTCGCCCCACCTGTGTCCGGGTTCAAGTTCCGCCACTGTGCATAATGCTTCTTTTGATGTAAGAAAGACAGGCCTTGAGCCGCTCTTACTGCTACTTTCAGTCGTGCAACCCAACAAAGTGATGTTTTACCTCGTTCTGCTATGCTTGCAAACTCCTTCAAGGATTTTTTTGAGATCTACCTGATTAATCGGGGGGTCAAAAATCTTATTGAGTTTTCCGTCTTTTTTTGGTCTTGAGATCTGCCCGATTAATCGGGTGTCAATCATCTTATTAAGTCTACCGCTTGCCTACCGGACAAGACCTCAATTAGTACAACCCCAAAGGTGTAAACATCATATTTTCATGTCAGTGGATAACTGAAGAAATAAGATGGCACTGTATATCCAAATGACCCTTTGACTAAGGTGCTCATAAAGGTTTGCCAAGTAATAATGGAGGTAAGATGTAGACAATTATACCCGACTACCTACAAATATTAATGGTTATCGCCAAAATTTTGCCAAGTAATATACTTGAATACTAATCTCATAAAAACTACTTGTATATAATTGCTCAAATTTTATACTACATAAAGGATGCATATTATGTCATTTACAAAAGATTCATTGCTGAACTGAACAATGTAAGGCAAAACCAGAACTACCTCCCTTTCACCCTCAAATGGCTACAAACATTAGAGGATATACATACTGCTACAATAACCTATATATACAGCAGATTACTTACTTGAAGAACAAAAAACTTGAAAGGACCCGTTCATATACATTATAAACGATTCACAATAGTTGATTACATTGCGAGGTATTTGACCTCTATATGATACATTTTACAAACACTGCATTCGTTTTTAAAAGACAATCTTTCTTTACATCGAAAATTGACAGGCATGCATACCATTTCATAATATCCACTATCCAACTATAAATTGATTTAATAATAATCTTTGATGAACTCAATGACTCGAATGCAACGTTCTTCGAAATATGCTATGAAAGACTCCAAGTAATATCTTTAAAATGAGCAAATGCACAGCGGAAGATTTCTTTAACACCTGAGAATAAACATGCTTTAAAGTGTCAACCAAAAGGTTGGTGAGTTCATTAGTTTATCATAATCATTTATTTCCATCATTTTAATAGACCACAAGAATTTCATTTCCAGTTCTCATAAATATACGTCCCATGCATAGAGACAAAAATAATCATTCATATGGTGAACACCTGGTAACCGACATTAACAATATGCATATAAGAATATCCCCTATCATTCCGGGATCCTCCTTCGGACATGATATAAATTTCGAAGTACTAAAGCATCCGGTACTTTGGATGGGGTTTGTTAGGCCCGATAGATCTATCTTTAGGATTCGCGTCAATTAGGGTGTCTGTTCCCTAATTCTTAGATTACCAGACTTTAATAAAAAGGGGCATATTCGATTTCGATAATTCAACCATAGAATGTAGTTTCAATTACTTGTGTCTATTTCGTCAAACATTTATAAAAGCGCATGTATTCTCAGTCCCAAAAATATAAAGGGTAAAAAGGCAAATGAAACTCACCATACTGTATTTCGTAGTAAAAATACATATAACGTCATTGAACAAGTGCAAGGTTGGCCTCGGATTCACGAACCTATATTAATTATATATATTTATATGTTGGTCAATATTTGTATAGCAATTTAGGTCAGGTCATAGTGTAATCCTATCCTATAGCTCGAGTCTAACTCTACAGTATAGTAACATGTTATTTTACTCATGCTCAATTAAGATTCTAGTAAAAGGTGACGTGTGAAACAACGTAACACAAATGGTTTCATAATCATAAAATAGTATTTTAGGTTTTTTTTTTTTTTTTTTTTTTTTTTAGAGAAAATCAACACAAAAAGTTAACTGAAAAGTTAACAGGAAAAGTCAAAGTTCAAAGTCAAAAGTCAAAGGTTAAAGTCAAAAGTCAAAGGTCAAAGTAAAAATGAGGTCGCATGCAAATATATAATAACTTATACAAAAATGATTTTCGGTCAAACATGACTAAACGGGCACTTCAGCTATTTTTAGAAAAATTATCGGAACTCCGATTGATAAACGGCCAAAGATAAAAGTTACACATTACCAAAAAAATTAAGCATAAATATTACATAAGTAAACTAAATCTAGACAACTCGTAGTTGCCAACGCGTTTTCGGCTTTTCAAAGTTAATTTTTCAGCTTTAATAAATTTACAAAAGTGACCGAGTAGCCTACTTTGGAGATTTTTAGAAAATTCCTCAAAACTCGTATTGACAAACGGTCAAAGGCTGCAAATTCTCATTACCACAAAGATATAACATGATTTTTGGTAAGAGTAAACACATATCAGGCCGACCATGACAACTGATACAAAACTGACATTTTTAAATAAAAAAGTTTCAACTCTTTTTAGAATTTTAAAATGTGACCAAACTGTCAACTTTGATGATTTTTAGAAAAATCGTCGAGACTCGAATTGACAAACGGCTAGAGTTGTTTATTAGACCTTACAGCAAAGAATTCAGTGGTATTTTTTTTATATATTAAATAACGCAGATCAGCGAGAATTTCAGTTCCCGTTTCGACATTTCATCAAAATTTGCAAAACTTCTTTTGTCCATAACTTGACAACCGTTCAACGAAACGAGACGTGCTTTATATGAAAATTCATCTACTCGACGAGTAGAATCCAAATAATCACTTTTTATAACCCAGAAAATTAGTTCACTAATTATCATCAGCAATTTTAATTACGAAATTAATTATGCAATTTGTTTATTTCATAACTTTCTAACCATTACTTGGATTCAAGCGATTCTTAAACCAAAATTCAACTATTTTTCGCTAGCTTTCCAACGACATGCATATCTTATACCTTATCTCAATCGTATATGTAACTAATTCAGGAATCAACATAACCTATCTAATGGCAATATCAAAAGTACAAACATGCATAATCCTATATACTCGAGCACTAGTCAGGGATACACTATTAGTATGTAAAAATTAAATTATGAGTACTCACATATCAATATTGAGATTCAATATTGCAGGAAAGGTACGTAAACGCAACGGAGATGATAAACACTATATTGACCTCACGAGCATACCCATGAACCATACTCAATCACCTCCATAGCTATAACCCATAATTTCCTTAATCTTATCCCACTCGAAAAAACAACTTCGAAATCACTCGGACAGCACTCCGTCGTAATATTTTATGTATACTAATAATATCTTGAGATAATACGGAGTAAATATATATATGTAAATCGATTGAGAGAGTTTAGAGAAAACTATTTTCAAGTTTCTATGAAATAATGAAACCTATTGAATTCTATTTATAATAGATTTTTGAATTATTAAAGTGAATTATTAAAGTATGAATTATTAAAGTGAATTATTAAAGTATGAATTATTAAAGTGAATTATTAAAGTATGAATTATTAAAGTGAATTATTAAAGTATGAATTATTAAAGTGAATTATTAAAGTATGAATTATTAAAGTTAAAGTAAAGTAAAAATAAAGTAAAGGTAAAGTTTAAGTATAGTAAAAGTATAAAACTATGTACGTATAATACGCGTATAAATATATATAATATTAATTTAAATCGTTATATATATTTAATAAAATAAAATATAAATATCGTTATCTTTATCATACTAGTTAAGTAATGAGTTGTCAAAAGTGGTTCTAGATATTTATAAAAGTTATATACGTTTTAATAATAAAGTTCTTTTTAAACTGAAAACGTTTTTGTACTTTTGAAACTAAATAGATCAATCGAGTCTTTATGAGATTCAATCTTCCACTATCCTTTGTCTAGTTCTCAATGATTGACAATTTGTTCATATTTATAAATCACTTTACCATTTTCCGAATATTGTTAAAATGAAAAGATTTCTCAAATCAACGTGGGCCTTTCAACAGAGACTTGTAATCATAATTCAATATATCTGATAATTTAATCATTTGATCTTATCTTCTAATTCCATTGATAAACATTTTGAAACAGATACAATCATATAAAGTATTTAATCTAATATTTTGTTTACGTTTCAAGTTATAATATATATACACATATACATATATAATCATATTCGTTTAATGGTTCGTGAATCGTTGGAACTTGGTCGAGGTTGAATGAATGTATGAACATAGTTTAAAATTCTTGAAATTTAATTTAACAAATATTGCTTATCGTGTCGGAAACATATAAAGATTAAAGTTTAAATTTGGTTGGAAATTTTCGGGTTGTCACAGTACCTACCCGTTAAAGAAATTTCGTCCCGAAATTTGAGTGGAAAGGTCGTGAATGATAATAAGTATGTTATCATGATGCATACGGGCTGAAAATTAGAGTTTTATCATCAGCGAATAATTTGGATAAACAATCTAGTTATATGAAGAGTACGAATGAAGCTAACATAGAAGAGTGAAATGAGTAAGTGTAGATTCATCTTATCATTTGACGTAGATATGATTGATTCCCAGATTTTAAGGGATTTGAAGAAAATCTTCTTAATAAGATTTGACTCTCCGGTAATCAAGGGAATTAGGATCCGCTTTAAATGCGATCGTCCATTTTAATTGTTCTGTCGGAGATTTTCTTATAAATTCACCTCCTTCATTTCCTTACAACTCACACCATCTGTTGATGCATTTTATGCAAGTCCCTAGACATCTACCCACGTCCATTGCAGGTACAACAGTTTACAGGCCACCATGATTGCTCGTTATTATCCTATCCGTGGTTGTATGTGGTTACAGGAACTACAGGAACGAGATTTAGATGTTTGACTATGTTAGACTTAATCAGACGTACGAGTGAAGCCTCACTAGTACGGCTGACAGGCTCATACGCATGGTTGATGCTGAGCTAAGTCACAATTACAACCTAAATGATAAGACACGAGTGAGTGATCACCCGTACGGTTGATGAAGCCAACTCGTACGTGTGATGAATGAATCGTATGGGTGTGTCAACAGCAGGGGTATATAAAGTCTTATGTTCTTCATTTTAGGTTAAGCCTCTCATTTGTTACACACACTCAGATCTAGTGAGCTCCTTCGATTCTCTCTCAGTTCAAATCACCCAGGTGGTGAATAATAGCTCTAGGTGTTGATCTAATCACACTTGATTTAGTTGTGGTTTGACTAAATTAATCAAAAAAAAAACTTAACCTATTCACTAGAGGGTTTGATTCACTTATTCTGCCATTGTGTGAGTTAAATCTGTTAATTTCTAAGTTCCTAGTCATGTTTCATCACCTTCTATTCTTTCTCCCTCAACTCATATTTTAAAGTATTCATCAATATGCTCCATCCAGTTCTGATTCTCGATATACTTCTAACTTTCATATCGATCATTCTTCTTTTTTTTCATCAACCGCCGGAAGAATCTATTTACTTCTACTATACTCTTGGGTTTATAGCGTTCCTAGTTCTCCCGTGTCTTTATATTGCTATATGCATCGATATATATGGTTTATAATTTCTGGTTTGTCGTTGGGCTTTATATGTTCCCTTATATTTCAAAGTCTCTGCTTCTGTCTTCTATAATCATTATCATTCACAGTTAATGCTCTCTTTTATTTGCTGCAATTTATACCCCAATTTCTATTTCGAAGTTTTGTCCTTTCGTTTCTTCTTCTTGCGATTAAGCACCGCTTATAATGGTCCAGAATTTCGAAATGAACATTGTTAATGTTCTAGGAAGGAAATTGTGATGGCACGATCTTGACTTGTCAAATTACTAAAATACCTTGGAAAAGGCCGAACCATCAAGAAATATTTTTTTGATATTTTAGAGGTTAAATAGAATACAAGAGTCGTATAACATGGCACATGATGATATTATGATCTGTGAATCATCACGTTCCATTTAGAAACTCAGCATGACTTACTGTAATATAATCACATTGATCAAGTGTCATTATATTATACTAATTCATGCTTCAGTTCCCAACACTACTTCAAAATATTCCTATTTTAAACTTGAATGTTTCAGAATTTAGAAACTAAAATAGTTTCTTTTATGATGTAATACAGATAGCGCGAAGAGGTAAATGATTTCAAATAAGAAAAATTAATATCTTCAGAAATATGGAGGATATTTATAATGAAAGATATGATGATATTTTAGAATTTCTAATATCAGAGGATGATGAAGAATATTGTCCGCAGGGGTTTAGAGTCAGGAGCAAGGTATTCGTTAATGACTTCAGCAGATACTGAATTATTTGGATCCTTTGAAGTCAGGTACAGTCTTTGTAATTTGTCCACAGCCTCCTTCCTACTTTGCTCAATCCGTTTTCCAGTTCCAAGACTTCTCTTTTTCTGCGCTTTGCCAGCACACCTATTCATTATCATCAAACTTTTACTGTTAAGGTCGTTTATATTTTTTTTTTTTGCTGTTTCATCAGTATTTTTCCATTTTCGGAGAACCAATTCGTAGTTCGAAGTGTTTTTCAGAATCTTCACATTCAAATTAAGTCCAGAAGATAGACGTTATATATACACATATAACTGTTGGCGTAGACATGCCGCGAGATTTCAAAATACTGATTGCTAATTCCCAATGATTCGTATGAAAATTCTCATTACAAGATGCGAATGAGTAAATGATGGGGTTTCAATGAATAATTATAATGACTTTTTGGAGAGGCTAAAGTCAAAGGGTAATGAAGTTGTTGATACATCTGTTAATAATGTGGTGGAATGTAAAAGGTTCCCTGGTAACGATGGTGTATATCTCAAGGTTATAATAAGGTTAGTCTGACTGAAAAGTCGAAGTTGACTTGCTGGAGCTGTGACAAAACTGGCTACTTTGAATAGGAGTCGCAAAGTTATTTTTGCTAATAAATGCTAAAGAATCTGACGCGGATACGTTGTTTAAACTTTTACTTTGGTTTCAAGAGTTTTTCAGGTACATAACTGTGGGTAACATGTGGTTGGATCATCATCTCGATTGCTCATCATTCGAAGTGTCTTCAGAAATTTTCGAAGGGTTTGAACACAGATTGTAATCGTTAACATACATTTGATGTTCTAACACAGTTTTGAAGTCAAAATATAGCTTGTGAAAGATGTAAGGATCTAAGAGTGATGATTTTGGTCATATCTCAAGTTGAATTTTGAGATTTCAAAATCAGAATATGTAATTAAATTTTGAATGAGTATGGTTGTTTTGATTTCTATAAAAGAATGTATATTGTTGTGAAAGTAGGGAGTATAATGGATGATTTGCTGAATCAGATTCGAAGAATGTAATATATTAATTGTGAATTTATATATCTCTCGGGTATTACCTACCCGTTAAAAAAAATTTCACAATTAATATTTTGTACAAAAGAATTTTATTACAGTCTTTATGAAAATATATATATGTATATTTTCTTCAGATGTAACATAGATTTAATGAGTTAATGTTAAATTAAACTCATTTGATTTACGGTTGAAACTAGAATTGAATAATCCCTAAAGGCTTTAAAAAGTACATAACTTTTACGCAGTATTTCTTTAATGACATTGAAATTATGAATCAATACTTCGTTATTTTTTGATGTATGATGTTCGGTTCGTGGAATTCTTGTGAATTTCACAAAGTACGAATGATGTTATCTGAAAAGTTTCGGGTACATCGATGATGAAAGTGTAAAATCAAATATATACTTGATTTATTATGAATTGGAATTTGTTGAATTGCGACAGAGATTGTAGTTAACGCTGGTTAAGTTGCGGCCGAAGGACGTACATTATTGCATATTTGTAATATGAATTAACCGAGTAGTTAAGATTCACACACAATAGCTTAGCACGGAAAGATTTATTTTTATTTCAAAATATATAAAATATACATATAATTTCTTCAAAGGGAATGAGTTAATTCTTCATAACTCGTTGATACAATTTACGGGTTATTGATTCGTAATGATGTCCATAGTGATTCTTGAGCTGACGGAGTTTGTGATGTTATAGGTGTTGTTGATTCTGATGTTGACTGTACTGATGATGCTGGTGACGCTGACGGTACTGTTGATGCTGTTAGTAAAACAAGTTTAGCTTGTTAATCACACACCATTTTTGTCAGGGTTTCTACTCTTCCTTCTATCATTTTGGTTCGCTTAACTGATTTATGGTTAGGGCTAGATTAGATAATCTCTAAGACTTTAGAGATTACATAATCTGCGCGGAATGTTTCTCCAATAAAGTTATGAATTAATACTTCGTCGGTTATTGTTGTTGGTATTCCTTGGTATCTACAGGGCGTATGACATTGGTGCTCGTGGGACAGAGTGTAAAGTTGAGGTTTACGACGTAGTTGTGGTTGGGGTGGTAATGGTACTATTGGCGTTGATGATGGTGTTACTGGTTATGCTGCTGATGCTGCTGCTGGTGTTTGTAATCTCTGCACCATATTCTCCAAAGCCACTACCCGAGCGCGAAGCTCGTTGACTTCTTCTATTACACCGGGGTGATTGTCGGTTCGGACGAGCGGATAAATAAAATCTAAAATTTGATGTAATATATAATCGTGACGAGATACTCTGGAAATGAGCGAGAAAATGGTGTTTCGGACAGGTTCGCCGGTAAGTGCTTCAGGTTCTTCGTCAAGAGGGCAATGTGGTGGATGGAAGGGATCACCTTCTTCTTGTCTTCAATGATTGAGGAGGCTACGAACCCATCCCCAATTCATCCATAATAGGTGATGACTGATTGGTTGATCTATTCCGGTCACACTGCTTTCGGAGCTGGAGTGGGATTCCATTTCGAAATCCGAGGAACTTGAATTAATGATGAATTCCATTTCGTACGATTGAATAAGGATTTTTTTTTTTCGATATGAAATGATTTTCGGTTATCGGATGGTATTCTAATTACATAGAATATCCATATATATAGAACAAAAGATTTCGTAAATTACGGAGGAATTTACGGGATATATCAGGCAACGTTTACAGTAATAGATACGATAAGATATGATTTAGCAGATACGCTAAGATATGAATTTTTGTCTATACCCTATTCATGCAATCAATGCAGCAAGACGTGTCTTAGACTAAAAATGATAAGCAGGTAATTTCCTGAGGATGATAAGTAGTTAATTTTTGACACAAAATGATAAGCAAAACTATTGACATGCAGACACGGTCGAAGTCCAGACTCACTAATGCATCCTATCGACTTATCTGTTAGACACACTAATGCAGACCTGGTTCGCTAAGACCACCGCTCTGATACCAACTGAAAGGACCCGTTCATATACATTATAAACGATTCACAATAGTTGATTACATTGCGAGGTATTTGACCTCTATATGATACATTTTACAAACACTGCATTCGTTTTTAAAAGACAATCTTTCTTTACATCGAAAATTGACAGGCATGCATACCATTTCATAATATCCACTATCCAACTATAAATTGATTTAATAATAATCTTTGATGAACTCAATGACTCGAATGCAACGTTCTTCGAAATATGCTATGAAAGACTCCAAGTAATATCTTTAAAATGAGCAAATGCACAGCGGAAGATTTCTTTAACACCTGAGAATAAACATGCTTTAAAGTGTCAACCAAAAGGTTGGTGAGTTCATTAGTTTATCATAATCATTTATTTCCATCATTTTAATAGACCACAAGAATTTCATTTCCAGTCCTCATAAATATACGTCCCATGCATAGAGACAAAAATAATCATTCATATGGTGAACACCTGGTAACCGACATTAACAATATGCATATAAGAATATCCCCTATCATTCCGGGATCCTCCTTCGGACATGATATAAATTTCGAAGTACTAAAGCATCCGGTACTTTGGATGGGGTTTGTTAGGCCCGATAGATCTATCTTTAGGATTCGCGTCAATTAGGGTGTCTGTTCCCTAATTCTTAGATTACCAGACTTTAATAAAAAGGGGCATATTCGATTTCGATAATTCAACCATAGAATGTAGTTTCAATTACTTGTGTCTATTTCGTCAAACATTTATAAAAGCGCATGTATTCTCAGTCCCAAAAATATAAAGGGTAAAAAGGCAAATGAAACTCACCATACTGTATTTCGTAGTAAAAATACATATAACGTCATTGAACAAGTGCAAGGTTGGCCTCGGATTCACGAACCTATATTAATTATATATATTTATATGTTGGTCAATATTTGTATAGCAATTTAGGTCAGGTCATAGTGTAATCCTATCCTATAGCTCGAGTCTAACTCTACAGTATAGTAACATGTTATTTTACTCATGCTCAATTAAGATTCTAGTAAAAGGTGACGTGTGAAACAACGTAACACAAATGGTTTCATAATCATAAAATAGTATTTTAGGTTTTTTTTTTTTTTTTTTTTTTTAGAGAAAATCAACACAAAAAGTTAACTGAAAAGTTAATAGGAAAAGTCAAAGTTCAAAGTCAAAAGTCAAAGGTTAAAGTCAAAAGTCAAAGGTCAAAGTAAAAATGAGGTCGCATGCAAATATATAATAACTTATACAAAAATGATTTTCGGTCAAACATGACTAAACGGGCACTTCAGCTATTTTTAGAAAAATTATCGGAACTCCGATTGATAAACGGCCAAAGATAAAAGTTACACATTACCAAAAAAATTAAGCATAAATATTACATAAGTAAACTAAATCTAGACAACTCGTAGTTGCCAACGCGTTTTCGGCTTTTCAAAGTTAATTTTTCAGCTTTAATAAATTTACAAAAGTGACCGAGTAGCCTACTTTGGAGATTTTTAGAAAATTCCTCAAAACTCGTATTGACAAACGGTCAAAGCCTGCAAATTCTCATTACCACAAAGATATAACATGATTTTTGGTAAGAGTAAACACATATCAGGCCGACCATGACAACTGATACAAAACTGACATTTTTAAATAAAAAAGTTTCAGCTCTTTTTAGAATTTTAAAATGTGACCAAACTGTCAACTTTGATGATTTTTAGAAAAATCGTCGAGACTCGAATTGACAAACGGCTAGAGTTGTTTATTAGACCTTACAGCAAAGAATTCAGTGGTATTTTTTTTATATATTAAATAACGCAGATCAGCGAGAATTTCAGTTCCCGTTTCGACATTTCATCAAAATTTGCAAAACTTCTTTTGTCCATAACTTGACAACCGTTCAACGAAACGAGACGTGCTTTATATGAAAATTCATCTACTCGACGAGTAGAATCCAAATAATCACTTTTTATAACCCAGAAAATTAGTTCACTAATTATCATCAGCAATTTTAATTACGAAATTAATTATGCAATTTGTTTATTTCATAACTTTCTAACCATTACTTGGATTCAAGTGATTCTTAAACCAAAATTCAACTATTTTTCGCTAGCTTTCCAACGACATGCATATCTTATACCTTATCTCAATCGTATATGTAACTAATTCAGGAATCAACATAACCTATCTAATGGCAATATCAAAAGTACAAACATGCATAATCCTATATACTCGAGCACTAGTCAGGGATACACTATTAGTATGTAAAAATTAAATTATGAGTACTCACATATCAATATTGAGATTCAATATTGCAGGAAAGGTACGTAAACGCAACGGAGATGATAAACACTATATTGACCTCACGAGCATACCCATGAACCATACTCAATCACCTCCATAGCTATAACCCATAATTTCCTTAATCTTATCACACTCGAAAAAACAACTTCGAAATCACTCGGACAGCACTCTGTCGTAATATTTTATGTATACTAATAATATCTTGAGATAATACGGAGTAAATATATATATGTAAATCGATTGAGAGAGTTTAGAGAAAACTATTTTCAAGTTTCTATGAAATAATGAAACCTATTGAATTCTATTTATAATAGATTTTTGAATTATTAAAGTGAATTATTAAAGTATGAATTATTAAAGTGAATTATTAAAGTATGAATTATTAAAGTGAATTATTAAAGTATGAATTATTAAAGTGAATTATTAAAGTATGAATTATTAAAGTGAATTATTAAAGTATGAATTATTAAAGTTAAAGTAAAGTAAAAATAAAGTAAAGGTAAAGTTTAAGTATAGTAAAAGTATAAAACTATGTACGTATAATACGCGTATAAATATATATAATATTAATTTAAATCGTTATATATATTTAATAAAATAAAATATAAATATCGTTATCTTTATCATACTAGTTAAGTAATGAGTTGTCAAAAGTGGTTCTAGATATTTATAAAAGTTATATACGTTTTAATAATAAAGTTCTTTTTAAACTGAAAACGTTTTTGTACGTTTGAAACTAAATAGATCAATCGAGTCTTTATGAGATTCAATCTTCCACTATCCTTTGTCTAGTTCTCAATGATTGACAATTTGTTCATATTTATAAATCACTTTACCATTTTCCGAATATTGTTAAAATGAAAAGATTTCTCAAATCAACGTGGGCCTTTCAACAGAGACTTGTAATCATAATTCAATATATCTGATAATTTAATCATTTGATCTTATCTTCTAATTCCATTGATAAACATTTTGAAACAGATACAATCATATAAAGTATTTAATCTAATATTTTGTTTACGTTTCAAGTTATAATATATATACACATATACATATATAATCATATTCGTTTAATGGTTCGTGAATCGTTGGAACTTGGTCGAGGTTGAATGAATGTATGAACATAGTTTAAAATTCTTGAAATTTAACTTAACAAATATTGCTTATCGTGTCGGAAACATATAAAGATTAAAGTTTAAATTTGGTTGGAAATTTCCGGGTTGTCACAAAACTATTTTTCTTCTTTCCAAGGTTGTTATCAACAGCTCGTTTGACAAATAATCTCATTGTCAAAACAATCGTATCTCTTGAGCAGCTGATATTAGTTGAAGTATACTCGGTACGTAAATATTGCACAGGGCCAGGACCAAGTATTGAGAATTCTGAAGGTATTTCCACCCCAGGTAATATGATAGTTGTGGTTGGTGTATACTTATCATCAACTATAACAATATTTTTAGGTCCATTAAGCTTGATACTGTAACCATTCTTCTTTATCTCCAAAATTGCAGGTTCCCAGGTGTTGTGATACCCATCCCGAAAATAAACCTTGAAACTCACATGGCCCACACTTGACATATTCTCAATTTCTCGAATCATATCAGGATGACAAGTGATTTTCTTGTAGTCGTTTGCAAAACATGTTACAAGTTTACCCTTTCATTGTCTGTCACCATGTGGTTGAACTTCTATAGCAAGATAATTATGTACATCATCTGCTCTAACTGTGTAATTAGGTTTGTGTGCATCTTTTATATAGATGACTGACCTATCTTGCAAATGACGGACCCACTTGAACCAACAATAAGTGGTTCCGTTTGTTGAGTAACCACTTGCTTGAATTTCATTACCCGGAAAAGCTTCACCCAAAATCTGCAAACCCTCGATTGTAGGAAGGAGCTCAATACCATCTTCACAATCATAGTCACCACTGCCATTTTCATCTTGTGAATCATCAACTTCAACAATTAGACTTTCATCTTCTGAATCATCAACTTCAACATGTGAAGAAGACTCTTCAGCAATTAGATTGACAGATTTCTGAACATTCCGAGGTCTAATTTCATTGACAGGTGTTGTCAACACAGCCTTGCTTATGAAGAAATTTCTTAGCCTGTCAATGAAATTTACTTCATCACCAACAGAACTAGTGGTATTTCTTTCTTGCAATAGAATGGAATCGAGCTTAACTACAATTTCTGCCATTGTAGGGCATTGTTTTGGTTGATTATGAAAGCACTGAGCTGCTATGTTTGCAAACTCCTTCAAGGATTTTTTTGAGATTTGACCGATCAATCTAGGGTCAATTATCTGATTGAGTTTTCCGTCTTTAATTTGGTCTTGAACCCATACTGCTAAACTCCATTGCTCTTGGTCAATGCTTGGATCAACTGCTTGCCTACCAGCCAAGACCTCAAATAATACAACCCCAAACGCATAAACGTCTGATTTTCTCGTCAGTTTTCCACTGAAAAAGTATGATGGATCCATATATCCAAACGTCCCTTTGACTACGGTGCTCACAAAAGTTTGTGTTTGGTTTATTGGTCCAAATCTGGCCAGTCCAAAGTCTGAAATTTTAGCATCAAATTTTGCATCCAACAAAATATTGGAGGTCTTCACATCGCGATGTATGATGCCGTGTTGAGTTGATGGACCAGTGTGAAGGTAATCCAACCCACGAGCCGCACCTATACATATTTTTAATCTTTGTAACCATGAAAGATCTGTACCTTTTTTATGAAGGTGATCTTGAAGGTTCCCGTTGGGCATAAACTCATAGGCTAGAACCATCTCGTTTCCTTCACCGCAATAACCGATAAGTGACATAAGATTAGCATGTCGCAGCTTAGAAAGGACCTCGATTTCAGCCTCAAATTCACGGACTCCTTGGTCAGATGTAATTTGCAACCGTTTTAATGCAACTTCGTTTACTAAACCAATTCTTTGGGTACATTTATACACGTTACCGAAACCTCCTCTTAATAGTTCACAGTATTCAACTATGAACACCAGACTCTCAATTGAATAATAAATATGAATTATATGAACAAATAATTGAGAGAACACGAATTGAAAATATATGAAAGACAAAGTATTTCGTGCAAAAGTTGCATTACAATGATAAACCGTAGCCCTATTTATACAGAGTTAAACCAAATCTTGAAGATTTGGTTTCCTAAACTACTTGACTAAAACTTAGGAAAAGATAAACTTAAAACTAACAAATATTCTAAACAATGCAAAGTTTATCTTCTAGAGATAACACAGAATCAAAACAGGATTTTCTTAATATTTAAACAAATCTCCAGAATTTTTCATAGCTTAATCATCAAGTAATCAAAACGTTGACTTTATCAGAATCTGCAACTTCAGACTCTAGGACTCCAGACTCTAACTCCTGCAAAACACTTTGACTCATCAGATCATTTTTCCAACAATCTCCCCCTATCTGATGATGTCAAAACCACCTGTTCACCTATTCCTTCAGTTTTGCATACTCCCTTTCAATCAATTTGCACTTGCTCTTCATAGACCTGATATTCTTCAACATAGAAAGCTTACTATACAAGTGCTTCACCAATTTAACTCTGAAGGGGTGAGTCTGCTCTGTCACACATCTAGTCAACAAGCCAAGCAACAATTCAATACCTGCTCCTTCAAATTGATCAGTTCTCATCATCATTCTTAGGTTACCAGTTGTCTTGAACATTAAAGCATCCAAATACTCAACATAACTATCATCAACAAACTCTAGATGCTCTGGAACAGAATACCTTTCTATATGACCTTTAACTCTCCTCTCCTTCATCTCTAACTCAAACATACCAGAAAATACTTCATAATCTTTCAAACTTATAAAACCTTCTTCAAAAACTAGATGCACCAAATTGCAAACTTTCTTCAAAACTTCTTTCACAATAGTTTGATCATCTTCACACTTTTGAATACATACAGCTAAACCTTTCCATTCACAGAACCCTAAGCGAACAATGTGATTCAATTTCACTCTTAACCTACTATCAGGTAGATGTGTCATAGTCAATAACAAAGTTACACCTTCAAGTTCTGATTTAACAATCTCAACCTTGACCACATCACCCTCATACCTTCTGAACCTGAACCTTTTGTTCATCAGAGCCCTTAACTTATCTTGCACAGCTGCTGCAACAACAATAGCATTCTCTTGATCATTACCAACACCACTTCTTTGAACACCATCTGCACCTGCACCTGTTTGAATATCACTAGCAAAAACCACCTGTGCATTCACCTGAGTATCCTCTTGAGTGTCAACACCTCTAACAGCAATAACCACTTCAGCATCATCCATTTGAGCATCATTACTACCAACCACTTGAGCTTCAATTCTATCATTACCATCCTCCCCCTGAATCTGTTGCTCCGCCTCAATCTGAGCTTTTTTTGAAGACTCCCCCTCAACACCTTCACCTTCTACCCTTTTCCTTTTCTCCCCCTTTTTGACATCATCAACAGAGAGAGTAGATAAAAACCTCCAAATTTCAGCTTGTTGTTCTTGGAGTGACTTAATATCTGAAGCAAAACCTGTAAAACTCTCCTTAATCTCCGCAACACCTTCCATCTTCTTTTCCAAAACATTCAACCTGTCACCAATAGCTGTCACACTTACTGCATCATTAGAATCACCCAAACCTTGCACATCCCCTATCACCCTCCTAACCTCCATCAATTCATGTCTAGAAACCAAATTATTGTTCAAGTTAAGATTAATTTTATCAATTTGAGACTGCACACCCAAAAGTTTGTCATCAAACTTCTTAGTCATAGTAGTCAAAGCCTGATTCAGGCCAACCATATTGACTGGTGCCTCAGCCTGTGAAGTAGAGCCAATGTTTAGGGATAAAGTTTGCATGTCCTCACAACCTTCCTGGTGATAAGTAGGGCGATCCCTGGACATAGAAGAGTTTGAGACCTGTATTTCATCCTGTGACATAGATGAAACATTGGCAGCCTGTGCTATCAAGTGTAAGGATTGGATATTTGGAGAGAGGAGTGGCAGACTTGTGTCTGAGGTAACTGTAGGTTTAGCCATTGAAACTGGATTTTGAATTTGGTTTGATGAGTCCAGGATTGGGACTTCTTGAATTAAGTTAACTGAGGGGGTTTTCTCAGCAACTATAATGTGGGAATCCAAGCTTACTAACCTAGTTGGTTCAGGTTGGGTCAAAGCACTCCCCTCACCAACCTCTAGCAGAGGTGATGGAGTTGTACTTGTAGCACCTTGCCTAATAGATTTTTGATGTGAATCCATGGGTGCTGAAACAACTAAGTTTTCAAGTATGTGAACATTCTCATTATGAGCTGGTGAGCTCATAAGGTTGGTTGATGGAGTAATTTGTTCAAGAGCAGTAGGAGAAGGTGGGTTTGAATTAAGTGGGATTTCCTCATTCATCCCTTCAGCCTGCTCAGTTTGTTGAACATCATGGGGTGGAGTAACTGGGGGGGGGGGGGTAGAATCTGATTGCTCAGACTCTATGATTAGTTGATCAATGTTGTGATCTTCTGCAGACCCTGATTGCGCAGACCCTGCAGGAGATGCCCCTTCAGATCCTGATTGCTCAGGAGCTATAGGTTGATCAGGTTGGTCAGGTTGACCAATGTTGACCCATTGCAGCATTGCTGGAGTAAGAGCAAATTCAGCATCATTGTTAATATGGTTATGAAACATCCTTGAACTGCATTAAGGAAAAGCTGTATACTCATAAATTCTCAACATCTTTAGTCCATCATATAAATCAGGATGTATAGCTTGTTCCATCATTAAACGCAAAATCCTTATAAAAGGAACATTGTGATCCCTGGGTGTTTTCTCAGTAAGCACCAACAACTCATTAAAATACAAGCGAGCAAAATCAATGTTCCTCCCAGTCACTATGGCATGGAACAAATAAGCTTCAAAATCATTGATCTCTGTCAAACTTCCACTCTTAAAACTCAAACTTCTCACAACATTAGATAACATAAACATCCACCTAGGTGTAAACATGCTAGTCTTAACAGTTGAATCAGTCAACGGTTGACCAACTAAATTAAAACTTAACCTTGCAACAGACTTAGAAGGTGTTCTAACAAAATTGTCACGCATAGGTAAATTCAAAGCTAACCTCAAGTGATTCTCAGTAAGAACAAGAGTATTGTTACCATTACGATATGTGCCTGTGAGTGTTCGTGCCTCCCTGTCACCAACACATGTATACCAAAATTCAGCAAGCAATTCTGGAAACATCGTTGTTGTTTTGAAGAATGCGTCCTTCAATGGATGATTGTGCATAAACTGAATCAACTCCTCGTATCCTTCGTTAGCAAAATTCTCTGGAATTGAATCACAAGCAACTCGATTATTAGCAGAAACCATAACATCCTTATTACCTTTAATCTCTGTAGCACGAATCATGTTTGCTGTGGGGACAAGGACGAAGGGAATGTACTTTGATCGAGCCATTACGTTTGATGAAACAAAGGGTTTAGAAAATTGAGGGAATTTTGAAGAAGATGATCGAAAGAGGGATTAGGGTTTGAAAACTAAAATTTTGAAGAGGAGGAGGGATATTTATATCCTGAAAAAATTTCAAAATTTTACTTTTAACCCTCAAAATAAATTACCATTTACCCTCTTATAAAATAACCCTTTTTACTAAAGAAAAGAAATATTATAAGAATTAAATAAGGAAACAAATATACACCAAAAATACACAATGAGAGTAAATCTTTCCAGACTCTGAATAATTTGATGTTACCCAGACTCTGAAAACAACGTGATCCAGACTCTATTTTTTTTTTTCACATTTTTCAAATTTTTTTTTTTTTTTTTTACAACAACAGTTTAGAGAGTATCTTCACTTGTCAACATTTCAGTTGATGGATTTAAGATTCCAAGTTGTTCAAGAAGATAAAAATGCCTCTCCTCAGGAAGTGCCTTGGTAAAAATATCTGCCAGTTGATCTTTAGTACCAATATGCTTTAAAACCACTTTGCCTTTCTCAACACAATCCCTTATAAAATGATGTCTGATCTCTATGTGCTTGGTCCTGGAGTGAAACACTGGATTCTCTGTAATAGCAATAGCACTCTCATTATCACACATTATTGGAGTTTTGGTCAATGTTAACCCAAAATCCAAAAGTTGATGTTGCATCCAAAGTAATTGAGCACAACAACTCCCTGTTGCTACATATTCAGCTTCTGCTGTGGAAGTGGCCACTGAATTTTGCTTTTTACTAGACCAGCTCACCAATTTTTCACCTAATAATTGACATCCACCAGAAGTGCTCTTTCTGTCTAATTTGCAACCTGCATAGTCTGCATCTGTGTAACCAATTAGATCAAACCCCGAGTCCTTAGCATACCAAAGACCCAGGTTAGGGGTACCTTTTAAGTACCTAAAAATTCTTTTCACAGCTTTATAATGAGACTCCTTAGGATCTGACTGATAACGTGCACACATACATGTAGCAAACATTATATCAGGTCTACTAGCAGTTAAATATAACAAAGATCCAATCATACCTCTATAGGTTGATTGACACGTGGTTTTTCCAGACTCATCTTTATCAAGTTTTTCAGAAACACTCATTGGAGTTCTTAAAGAGGAGCAATTTTTAAAACCATATTTAGTTAACATATCAGAAATGTAATTACTTTGGTTAATAAAAATACCCTCATGACTCTGCTTTATTTGTAGTCCAAGAAAATAGTTTAGAATACATAAATTACTCATTCTATATTCTTTAGACATTATGTCTGAAAACCATTTTCTCAAAAGTGGATTAGTAAACCCAAAAATAATGTCATCAACATAAATTTGAACAAGTAACACATCACCTTTCTCCTTTTTGATGAATAAAGTTTTGTCAATAGCCCCTCTAGAAAATTTCTTTTCTAGAAGAAATATTGACAAAGTATCATACCAGGCTCTGGGAGCTTGCTTCAGACCATACAAAGCTTTCTTCAACTTGAAGACATGCTTGGGAAACTTCTTACTCTTGAAACCAGGAGGTTGCTTCACATAAACCTCTTCTTGCAATTTACCATTTAGAAAAGCACTCTTTACATCCATTTGGAACACCACAAAATCTTTATCTGAAGCATATGCCAGAAACAATCTAATAGCTTCAGTTCTAGCAACTGGAGCAAATGTCTCATCATAGTCTATACCTTCTTCTTGTCTATACCCTTGAGCCACTAACCTTGCTTTATTCCTAACCACAATACCATCTTTGTCAACCTTGTTTCTGTAAACCCATTTAGTACCAATTGCAGTTTTACCATCAGGTTTTGGAACCAACTCCCATACATCATTCCTTTCAAACTCTGTCAACTCTTCAGTCATAGCTTCAACCCAATCATTGTCAGCCAATGCTTCATCTACTTCTTTGGGTTCAATGAGTGAAAGAAAATTAGAAAAGAAACAATAGTTTGCAATGGCAAAGTCAGATACAGGTGTCTGAGAAGAACCAGGTTTAGGCAAACCAGCAGGATCTACAACATAATCTTCAAGATGCTTTGGAGGAACTATGTTTCTAGAAGATTTTCTGATAGGAACAACAGGAACCAAGGTGTTATTAGGTGATTGATCACCTTCTTGAATAACAACAGGCTCATCTTCTTGTTGAACTTCTTCTGTATGAGAATTATCTGCAGAATCATTTTTCAATCCAGAAGAATGAGGTTCATCTGACTCAGACTCTGAATCCAGAGTCTGAACACTGTTACCAGAAATTAAATTTGACAATTCACCAAGTGCAGAATGCTCAGAACTAGATGACTGATCCATTTCAATAGAAATTTCATCAAAAGAAACATTAATGGATTCTTCAATCTTCATTCTTCTCTTATTAAATACTCTAAAAGCTTTAGAAACAGAAGAATATCCCATGAACACACCTTCATCAGATTTTGGCCTCATCTTTTCAAGCTGATCTTTTTGATTCAAAATATAGCACTTACATCCAAATACATGGAAGTAATGAATAGTAGGTATCTTTTTATGATATAGCTCATAGGAAGTTTCGCTATGTTTCTTCACAATCAAGGACCTGTTTTGAGTATAACAAGCTGTATTAACAGCTTCTGCCCAGAATCTGAGTGCAACATTTGATTAGCATAGCATAGTTCTGGCTGCTTCAATAAGTGTTCTATTTCTTCTTTCAGCAACTCCATTTTGTTGTGGAGTTCTAACAGCAGAGAAATTTTGACCAATTCCAGACTCTTCACAAAAGTCAATTAAAGTAACATTTTTGAACTCAGTGCCATGATCACTTCTCAATTGCTTAACAAGAACACCTTTTTGAACCTGTTCTCTCTTGATCAAATTAATGATTTCTTCAGGAGCATCACTTTTTGCAGCTAAGAAAATAACCCAGGTAAACCTAGAATACTCATTAACAATTACCAAAGTATATCTTTTTCCACCCAAATTACTAGTGTTCATTGGACCAAATAGATCCATGTGAAGCATATGAAGTGGATCACTAATAGTAGCTAGGGTTTTTGAGGGAAACTTTGTTTTGGTTTGTTTACCCATAATGCAAGCAGAACAAGGTTTATCTTTCTTGAAAGGTTGTTGAGGCAACCCTCTAACAAGCTTCTTTTTGGAAAGCTCATTAATATTTTTGAAATTGAGATGAGATAACCTTTTATGCCAAAGCCAATTAAGTTCAGGAACAGTCTGAGAATACAAACAAGTTTCAATTCCAGTATCAACAGAATCTAAATCCAGCATGTACACATTTTGAACTCTCCAAGCTACAAGTGTTGGCCTTCCTTTTGGATCATAAATAATACCGGCTTTCTTTCTTATTCTAATCTCACAATCTTCATCAGCAATCTGACTCACACTTAGCAGATTATGCTTCAACCCTTCAACTAAAGCAACTTTCTTAAATGAAACACTTCCAGCTTCAACAGTACCATAACTAATAGTCTTTGCAACTGAATTATCACCATATCTTACAGAAGGACCTTTTTCTTCTACAAACCCTACAAGATGCTCTTTGCATCCAGTCATGTGTCTTGAGCAGCCACTGTCCAAATACCACAAATTACCCTGCTACACAAGACACAAAACAAAAGAAAATGGTTAGTTTTCAAGGGGAACCCACTTTTCAGTGGGTTCAGTTGGAGTGCTCTTCACTCTCCAAACAAAAGCTTTGTTCCCAATCCAAATCAACTTGTCCTTAACTGTTTTCAAAACACCTTCACAAACTTTAGGTTTCCAAACCTTGTCAATTTTCTCAGGAAAACAAGATGTTCTTTTAACTAAAGGTTTTTCTCGACTCTTGATTTTTTCATTGAGTTTTGAAATTTTCCTTTTGAGTTTTTGGATAGTCTTTACTTGTTTTGACCTTCTTTTAGTTGACCTTATTGGATTTAGACAAGTGTCACTATCAGAGGATGATTCAGAATCACTTTTGCTACTTGACTCGTGGGTGTCAGACTCTAGGTCAGAACATACACTTTCACTTTTAGAGACTAAACTGTTAGAGTCTGAAGATTTCAAGAGTTCAGACTCTAGTGGATTTCTGCATTCTAGTATTATAGTCTCTGAGGGTTCAACAGGATGTAATGATCTTACAAATGCATTAGTTAAAATCTTTTTGTCACCATCAAATTTTACAAAAGTGTCAGGTAAAATATCAGGTTTGAATACACTAGGATCAACTTCCACATTATTGTTTAATATGTAGTTTTCACCTAGTATAGCCTTGACATCATTTGGAATTTGTTTGGCAATAGCATCAGAATTCTTTTTGGAAGACACACACCAAGATTTACAAATTGTTTCATAATATTTTAACCTTTTAACTGATCTTCCTAATTCAGTATTTAGCCTTTTTGTTTCTTCTGTGTATGCCATTTTATAGGTGTCAAGTTCTGCCTCACATTCTTTTAACTCTTTAATTTCAGTATCTTTGTTTTCGATGGTGTTTTTAAGATCAAAAATTTGTGTTCTTAACCTATCAATATCTTCTAAACACCACTTAAAGTCAAGTAACAAATACTGAAACATTCTCACTTTTTCATTATCAAGATAGTTTACAAAATTTTGTACCTTATAGGCAGAAACTTTATTACAAGTAGAGTCTTTATCCATCTTTTCAATAGCTTTCAAATCTTCCTCAAACTTGCTAGAACCACTATCCCTTTCAGTTATAGCCATAAGACACTTATCCTCTTCCTCATCAGATGATGAATCTTCATCCTCCCATGCTTCTGTGTACAAAGCCTTCTCCTGATCTTTGTTCTTTGACTTTTCTGCTTCACTCTTCAACTTCATGTACTTGAGCTTATACTTTCTTGCCTTGTCAACAGACTTGTTGGTATTTGAACCTCCTTCACTCTTAGACCAGCAATCTGCAGCTATGTGACCTATCTTTCCACACTTAAAACATTTAGCTTTCTTTGGATCAAAAGTACTCTTACCTTTACCTTTCTTATAACCAAACATTTTCTGCTCAATCCTTTGTGTCAAAAGAGCCACCTGCCCTTCCAGATCTTGAATCTCCTCATCTTCATCAGAATCACTATCATCATCAGAAGTTTCATCACTTCAGATTCAACCTTGCTAGAATAACTGGAGAATAATTGCTTATTCTTCTTTGTGGTAGCCACCAATGCAGCTTCTGAATCTTTAACAACCTTTTTAGCATTAATCTTGTTCTTTAATTGTGTTTCTTCAAAATTTGATAGTATACCAAACAGCTCACTTAATTCATAGTTGTCTAACTTCTCACTGATTACCATGGATGTAATCACAGACTCAAAATTTGAAGGCAACAATTCATTTAACTTTTGACACAATACCTGTTGTGTTTTCTCTACGCCAACACTTCCAAGATCATTAATTAGAACCTGAAATCTTGAATGGAGATCACTCAAAGATTCTTTCGGCTGAGCAGCAAAGTTTTCATAACACCTTATCAGATTCTTTTTCTTTTGAGTCTTAACAACTGTGACTCCTTCATAGTCATTAAGCAAAAGATCCCACATAGCTTTAGCAGTCTTGGCATGGCTGATCTTTCTTAGAATTGGAACAGTAACAGCATTGCCTATAATACTCCTTATCTTGCTATCAAGCTTGAATTTTATGGCTTGTGCTTCAGTCCATCTATCTCTTGGAGTTTCACGAAAATAAGCAGGTTGTGCAGCAACAGTATCTGTGGCAGGAACAGCTTCAACCATTGCACCAGGTATAATAGGTCCTGTTGTGATAACTTGCTCAGCATCTTCATGAATGGAACCCAAAAACCAAAGAACTTTCAGTTTCCATGTTGCAAAGTCTGTGCCATCGAATATTGGCACTCATTTTCCAGCCATAACTGGGGTTGGAATGGTACTGGTAGACATCTTGATCAATATATGGATCGTTTTAAAAGATTACCAAGTTGGATTTACACCTTTCCCGCTCTGATACCAGTTAATAGTTCACAGTATTCAACTATGAACACCAGACTCTCAATTGAATAATAAATATGAATTATATGAACAAACAATTGAGAGAACACGAATTGAAAATATATGAAAGACAAAGTATTTCGTGCAAAAGTTGCATTACAATGATAAACCGTAGCCCTATTTATACAGAGTTAAACCAAATCTTGAAGATTTGGTTTCCTAAACTACTTGACTAAAACTTAGGAAAAGATAAACTTAAAACTAACAAATATTCTAAACAATGCAAAGTTTATCTTCTAGAGATAACACAGAATCAAAACACGATCTTCTTAATATTTAAACAAATCTTCAGAATTTTTCATAGCTTAATCATCAAGTAATCAAAACGTTGACTTTATCAAAATCTGCAACTTCAGACTCTAGGACTCCAGACTCTAACTCCTGCAAAACACTTTGACTCATCAGATCATTTTTCCAACACCTCTCCCAATAACTAATGTCTCATCAAAGTTGTTGGTTGCTGATAGAATCTCAGAAAGTGTGAAACGTTGACAGGTTTGATCAGGCTGTATGATAGAGGAGTTTGCATCGGCAGCCTTCGTATGTTCAGGTAACATCATTGGCTAGATTTTCCAGGCAGCTGTTCAATAGCTTAAGATTTGCAGGTCAAATAGTATGATTGAGGAATTTGTATATTTCAGATTTGCTAGTCGGCCGGGATTGACAAAGTCTTTGTTGAAAGAGTTGTGGCTAATACCCAAAAAAAAAAAAATAATAATAATAATAATACTCCCTCCGTCCCCTATTTATTGTCACCAGACAAAAAACACACAGTTTTAGAAAATTCCACTAACTTTATTTCTCCACCAATGAAATTTCTTATCTCTCTAGATCCACCAATGAAATATCTTCTTTCCTTTCTATTTATGAAAGTGGACAATTAATTTGAGACATTCCAAAATAGAATAGTGGACAATAATATAGGGACGGAGGGAGTAATAAATAAGTGGACAGAGGTAGATGATAATAGAAAATTAAAAAAAAAAAATACCTTGATTGGTCTTATTTAGTTGTGAAACGGAGTATTTGTGAGTTTAAAATTTTTCGTTAAATATTACCGTAACTTCAAATACCGTCACATGCGAGGTTAAATTTGTCTTTTCCCCTTCCTTCTTCCCTTCTTCCTATTCTCAAACCCCCTTCCTCTTCATGATTGGATATGTTCATTTTGAAATCAACACTGCAAAAAGAAAGTTGTCAGGAATCATTAGTAGTTGCATATATTATAAGGAGGTGATACTCACACACTCATTTTTAATCCATACACACTTAATTTATTATTATATCCTTACTTTGAATAATGAGAGTTCAACTCCCTAGACCAATGTAGTGATATAATTTGTGAATAGTAACAAGGGGTATTTCCGACTTTCCACCTTTTTTTTTTGGAATTACCGACTTTCCACCTTTTTTTTTTTGAATTATTTATATTTCGTTTCACCAACAAAGACCCCTAGACTTTTTCAAAAAATTCAAATCGACCCCCTAAACAGGGGGTAAAGTGTCAAATGACCATTTTCATAAAAAAAAATCTTAAATAAACTACCCCAAAATCTTCAACGGGTCATATCTTCTCGCTCGCAACGAGTTAAATTTTTCCGACACCATCGTTAAACTCGAAATAATTTTAGGAACACAATGTCACTAACTATATACAAAACGGACGTTTTTTAAAAAACGCTTAATATTTGGGTACTTTTCATACACGTTGATTTTGCGTTAAATTTTTAAAAGTCGACAATTTTATAGCGAAATGCGGAGATGTACATATATTGTTAATTTAACATAACATTTAAATCTTTCACGAGCTATACCTTTTTGTTTGACTCGAGTTGCACATCATCGTTAGCCACGAAATAATTTTACAAACTAAACGCAATAAAAGACATTGAAAATCGAACTCCGACGCGAAGCGAGGGTTCTAAACCTAGTTTTCATCAAATAAAAATAGCAGGATAATTTTGTGTTCATCTACCTGTTATTGACCTAACTATGAACTAGCTAAATCATCTACTCATGATACCATCATTAACAACCTACATTTGCCTCAAATCCTTTCACATTAAATCTAAGATACATTAGCCATTGCAATTGTGTAAATTTGTTACTTTAACAACACAATTCCAGAATAAATCCACAGCAACCGCGCCACAGGCACTGAGAATTCCGATGATGTAAACTCTCACGATTTCTAATACACCGTCGCATTTCACCTCCTTAGAAACCCTAACAGATCTGTCGAAATGTATGAATCCACAAACTCTCTCGTTTAATTACTTGCTAAATCTGTAAATCGAGGGTTTGAAAGTGTTAGTTCCAATCAATAAACAAAATAAAGGCGACACCAATGGCTGAAGAAGCAAGCTTTGAAGATCATCATCTTGCTTCCATGACTACTGATGATATACAAAGAGCTTCTCCTCTTTTCGACTTGCTTCACAGATCTATTTTACGTTTTATTTATTTATTTATTTATTTATTTATTTATATTTATATAGAGAAAATTCCACTGATAGTCACCGTGATTTACATTAATCATCCTTATCTTTCAATAATCATACCAATCATCCCTGAGCTTGTAAGGATTGCACGGCAATGGTCCTTGCACTAACTCTATTAAATTATTTCGCTAAATCTAACATGTGATTATGTTAAGGGAGGTGATACTCACACACCTATTTTTGATCCATACACACTTAATTTACTAATATATCCTTACTTACAATGATAGTGGTTCAATTCCCGTATGGATATAAGGATATAATTGGAAGTTTTATGGTAAAAAGTGTGTATGGATCAAAAACTGGTGTGTGAGTATCAACTCCCGTATGTAAATGACATGGTTGTCTTTTTACTCTTCTTCCTCCTTCACCAATTCACCTACTTTTCATCTCTTGATTCAAATTTAAACCTTCAAATTGGTAATATAATAAAGAATCTCGACTTAAGTTTGTAAATTTCAATTACATTCATTTTGGGCTCTTTTTCTTAACCATCGTTTTAGTTTCTATTTTTTCTCCACTGCGCAACCTGCCTGTACTATGTGAACAATTGCAGATGCCCTGAATATATACAAACCGCTCTTATGGGTAAAACGCCTCAAAATAATGATAGGAGTAGCCCATTGACTCGCTTATTTGCATTCTACAAAAGAAGATCCAGGTATATATGGGGGTGTACAAAGCACTCATATATTCCTAGATCAAGTAGTCTTTTGCTCCACATGACTTATGGTTATAAAAGAATCGCTTCAGTATTTTTGTTTTCATGTTTACATTCTTAGAGTTATATTTTCTGTCTGTTGTTGCGGGATAGTAACGCAAAACTGATTGATTTGGGGTTAGAGAATTCCGGTCTTGATATTGAAACTGTTTATAGACCCCGAGTATATGAGAACTGGTACATAGTGGAAAAAAAGAGAATAGATACTGAGAAGATCTGCAGATTTACTATTATAATGATTGATTGGTCCAATTGTAATGGATATAGAGAATAGTCCTGATGAGTCAGCACCATAGTTTGGTTGAGTGGGCAGGCCAAATCATATCAAGTAGAAGAAATCAAAAGAAATTTTGGATCAACATAGTGAAAAAGGGTTTGGATCCATTATCATTCCCAAATTTCTGTCTGATAGCAATGGAGTAGCCATTTCACCATATATGCTGTTTGTAAAAAATGGATACTTGATAGCATGAGTAACATTGTTGAAGTACTTTGATTGTGTGATATAGATCTTACTTGTTTTGAAAATATATTATCCACCATTATGCCAACTAGCTTTCGATGAAAGCATCATGTTGTACTTGGAGTATACACAAGTAACATACACTGATAAATCTTTTTCTTTCCATTCATTCTCAAAAGGTCATGAGCTATTATGGCTAAATGTATTTTTGAAGTTGTTAGCTAGCCTTAACTTGGTTTTTTTAGAAATCTTATACAAAATATAACACATCCAAATATATAATCTATCATAAGAAAAGAAGAAATATTATCTTTGGTTTTTAGGAGTGAAGATAGCACTCAAGCAAGACATCCGAGATTGTATCCATTGATGGGCGTTGTTGTTGATCCCGTTGAAGACATTTTGAAATGAGTTTCGCCAACTTGAACACTCCCTTTGGAGGATGATTGTTATCTAGAAGCTGTGGATCCATTATCATTCCCAAATTATCTATGTTCGATAGCAAAGGAGTAGCCCATTTCACCAAATTTTGTTTTCCTTCAGGTCTATTTTCATCATACACCAGCAGCCCGGTTAGTATTTCCAGCAGTACCACTCCAAATGAATATATCTCGCTCTTTATGCCAAATCCTGCCGAATTTCTAATTCCTGCCAAAGGCCATTGGCAAGTACATGAATAATGATACAAGTGCATATACGTATATCTTCATGCCCAATACCATGTAACGAATTGGTTGCAATATAACTTTGAAACACTTGATATGAAGCAGATCAGTAACCTTTAATAGTATAGTACATTCCAACAATATTACTAATTGGAGAAGATCCACTTTCACAGTAGAACTTACCATATGACTTTGGGATACCATCAAACTTGTCTGCTTGGTATCGAAACCACTCAGGTGCGGCATAAACTGTCGTATCTTTACTTAAATCGTATGAGCCGACACCAAAAAACGAATCTTCTACTACTTCAGAGTCGGAAAGTCTAGCATTATTTTCCTGAAACTTGTAAAAAAGGAAACATAAATTGATGTTCTGTTTCAGATGAAAACTGGGAGTATGTAAGAAGGCACATAGCGTTACGTTGTCCACCAATATAAGAGAGGTCTTAAATTGCATATATGCTGGTTGGTTTGTCTGATGTAAAATAGACAGACCTTGAGCCGCTCTTAGTGCTATTTTCAGTCCTGCAACCCAACAAAGTGATGTTTTACCTTCTTCTGCATAGGCACAACATATACATGCATTAAGTCTCTACAATTCAAAGCCAATCTAATTATGAAAGGTATTCAAGAACGACTCGAAAAGCATAGTCATATTAGTTCATTAAATTGAAATCATTGCTTAAGCAAAATGTCTGAAGATTTTTTCACAGCTGCGTACAGAAGATAATCTTACGTCTGAATAGACATCTATCTAAACTTTGATCTGCAACGCGCTCATCAGGATGATTGAATTCATTAGCTTTTAGACGCAGCTGCAAACCAAAATAAATCATCAGATGTAATCTTAATCTTAATAGTTTGCAAAATAGATGGAAAATGCATATCCGTCCCAAGATAGCCAAGGGGTTGGGCCGCGTACATCTTAGCAAAAATACTCGCCAACCTTTTTCTTAATCTCAGAAACTTGCCTCAGTTTCATCAACGGTTGTGATTTCCTCACTTCAAAGCCACGATACACAGACTGTATGATCAAAGCTGCTTCATTCCGCAGCAGAATGTATTCAAAAGAACTTAACCTTTGATCGTTAGATTTCTGAACACTAATTTCATTTTTATTTTCTCCTGCTGCAGCCGTCGACAACTCAGCCTTGCCTGTGAAGAAAGTTCTTAGCCTATTATAGAAATTTACTTCATCACCGACAGAATCAATGGGATTTCTTTCTGTCAATAGAATGAAATCGAGCTTGAACACAACTTCTGCCATTGTAGGCCTTTTTCTTGGTTGATTATGCAAACACCGTCCTGCTATGCTTACAAACTCCTTCAGGGATTTTTTTAAAATTTTTTGACCGTTCAATCTAGGGTCAATAATCTTATTCAGTTTTCCCTCTTTAATTTGGTCTTGAGCCCAAACTGCCAAACTCCATTGCTCTTCATCAATGCTTCGATCAACCGCTTGCCTACCGGACAAGACCTCAAATAGCACAACCCCAAAGGCATAAACATCGGATTTTCTTGTCACTTGTCCACTCAAAAAATAAGATGGGTCCATATATCCAAATGTCCCTTTGACTCCGGTGCTCACAAAAGTTTTTGTTTGGTTTATTGGTCCAACTTTGGCCAACCCAAAGTCTGAAATTTTAGCATCAAATTTTGCATCCAACAAAATATTGGAGGTCTTCACATCGCGATGTATGATGCCATGTTGAGTTGATGGACCAGTGTGAAGGTAATCTAACCCACGAGCCGCACCTACACATATTTTTAATCTTTGTAACCAGGATAGATCCGTACCTGCTTTGTGGAGGTGATCTTGAAGGTTCCCATTGGGCATAAACTCATAGGCTAGAACCATCTCGTTTCCTTCACTGCAATAACCGATAAGTGACACAAGATTAGCATGTCGCAGCTTAGAAAGAATCTCAATTTCAGCCACAAATTCACGGGCTCCTTGGTTAGATGTAGTTTGCAACCGTTTTAATGCAACTTGGTCTACTAAACCAATTTTGCTGATACATTTATACACGTTACCAAAACCTCCTCGCCCAATAACTAGTTTCTCATCAAAGTTGTTGGTTGCTGATAAAATATCTTCAAGTGTGAAACGTTGAAAAGTTGGCTCATGCTGTATGATTGAGGAGTTTGTATCCACAGCCACCGTATGATCAGATAATAACATTATCGGCTCCGAGCTGTTCTTCAATAGCTTCAGAGTTGCTGGTCAACGGGTATATTTAGGATTTGCTAGTTGGGAGGCATTGACAAAGTCTTTTTGGAAAGAGCACATAGAAAGATAGAAAAGTCAACAGAGTTTTAATATCTACTTAATCAGTATTTTCTATTCAATAACAACTCTTATTTCTTACTTAAATTCTTAATTTTAATTATAAAAATTCACGGATGTTACCTGGTGCTTGTACTACTAGATTACACGGACATGTGAATGGCCATCATTGTTTCCATTTGTTGCGCGAAGAGTCCTTTTACTAACAACCATTATATGTTTCCGTTAATATTCATTTGAAGATAAATTTCTCATTTCCCCTTTCCCTTTCCATTACCTTTCACCCACAGCTTAACAACAAAATCTCTTTTTCTTTGCTCATCGTCCCCTTTCTTAAACCCCCTCTTTTCATTATTGGATCTGTTCAGTTTCTATAGAGATTTCATATCGACACTGCCAAAGGATCACGAATCAGTTGCAGTATATATTCATCAAATAAAAAAAAGCAGGATAAATGAGTGTTCATCCAACTCATTGTAACTATGAACTAGTTAAATCATCTACTCTGCCCATATACCATTATCAAAAACCTATATTTGCATTCACATTTAATCTCAGATATATTAGCAATTGCAATTGTGTAAATTTGTTACCATAACAACACGATTCCAGAATCCACAGCAACCGCCCCCCAGGCACGAGATTTCCGATGATGTAAACTCTCTCAATTTCTGATCTACCGTCGCCTTTCACCTCCTTAGAAACCCTAACAACCGTGCTCTTATGCAGTCGCAATCACCAACAGATCTGTCGAAATATATGAATCCACAACCTCTTTCGTTTAATTACCTGCTAAATGTGTAATTCGTGTAGGTCGTTGTTTTCTTCCTTGTTTGGGTATGGGTATTTTTGGAGTTCTTTCCTGTATTAGCCTCATGCTCCCTATATTTTGGAGTTTTTAGTTCTTTCGTGTATTAGCATCTTAGCTATATTATATTACTAGCAAGACCCGCAAAATTTGCGATTTCGGCAATAAAAATTTCAAATATAGTCTATTACGTAAGAGATAATATAAAATACATACCAAGCTATATGTTGTAGGTATTATCAAGTGGAGATATAACTGAATTCCAATAATAACAGAAAATATACTTAAAGTTCAAATGAGTGAACAAAATTAAAAATGTGGAACAACTTAATTTATTAGTAGTACTTCATTTTGATAAGAAAACACAATTATGTAGCTAAAAATTTCTCCGATGACTTTCCCACAGATGATTGAGTGTGAAAAATCTTTTGAAGTACTCATTTAGTGTCATCACAAAATCAATTTGTTGTTTTTCTTTAAGAATACTTCGAATATCCTTTAAACTCTTCTCGCGGAGTTTATCACCCTACATCAAAAAGAAAGAAAAGTTAGTATTTGAAAATTTCATTGGAATTGATCATATTATGGATTTAAAGTTTATTATTTGTTTTACCTGTTCCATTAAGTCCAAAAAATGGTAAATTTTCCTGTTAAAGCTGACATATGCGTTGCAAAATTTGTCATAGCACAAGCATCCCATTTATTGACAAAATCTTGTCCGGATAAAGAAGTGTCAATGGTTATTTGCAAATTGTCTAACTCTATAGTACTTTTAGTTTCTTCCTTCATCAAAATTGCTTTCAAAGTAAGCATTTTCTTCTTTTGTTCATTTGACATCTCTACATGATTGATTAGCAACTAAGAAAATAAAAAAGTAAGGGGCATTAATTATATTTAGTTACTATAATGTAACTAAAAAATACAAATTTGTAACATATTTTAGTTAATATAAATACCTCAATAACATTAGATGGACGGAATCCACCTATCCACATTATACAACGGGCCGGTGGTGGCATCCAAACACCATATAAAATACTGAAGATATTTATTTGCGAAGCTGTTCGCTTCTTTTGAAATAGTTCATTGTAATGTGAAAAAATAGCATCCAGAGTTGGAATAATTGCAGAGACATTGAAGTTTGACATCATCTTTTTACGCAGAGTTAATATAAGTCGTTGATGTTCTTCAAACCAATCCGAATATATTTTTGTAAAGTTAAGTGGATCTTTAATATATGCATGTGTTTACGACACAGTAAAATACAATTAGCATATATATATATATATACTATGACAATAGAATAAAGAAATAGAGATGTGTATAGTAAGCAAAAACGTTACCAGTCTTTATGTCTCCTTGCATGTTTGCCTGTAAAATATGTTAAGGTTTTTTATTGGTTGGTAACAAAGTAATAGAATACACAGACATTTGTATAGGCGATAAATTTGTTGTACACATTGTCATGAAAAAATGTTTAAAATTAAGTACCTTTACATGAAGATCCTTTTGAATCTGTGTTGCTTGTTCTCGAACTGTCTTTTCCAGTTTAGTTATATATGCCTACATTTAAAAAAAAGTTCATATGTAGATTATCTACATTGGAATAGACACAACATATTTCTACAAACAAAGCTGAGTACGATTCATAACTATTACAACATTATATATCTACTTTCATACGATCATTTAATAAATAAATATTTTTTCCATCTACTACTATCCATCAAAGTAAAACATTATATTATATTTCGTACTATATAATAAAACTGAATATTTCTTTAAGCGTTGTTTTACATGTTAACCTTCAATCTAAGGCATTACAATTCTACAATCTAAAGCATTATATTTGGTTGTGAATACAAAACATAAAATTATTCTGTGAATGTTAAGCAAAGCATAGAAAGATTAGATGAGACTTAATAAACGAATTGGCAATTGCCAATTGACAATCCGTTTTGGTAGATAATAATATAAGAGGTCAAATAATTTATAACAATTCTGAGGACTTCTTTCATGATACAATTGTTTATGCAATTGAAATGCAAAAAAATAAATAATGATGAAACACACCTCTTTTCGCATCCTGCATTTCCTATTTGCCTCTCTTTGTTTAATTTTTTTTTCCATCCTCTACGTATAAATAGAAGTATCAAATGGTTGAGTTATGAAAACGTAATATTTTCAATATTTGATCAATATAAATCATTTTTTCTAACCTTTTCCTCTTGATTGTTGTTAGTTTCATTGTTGATGGCTATCTTCTTTGATTTATTCATGAGTTCCATATTCATATCCGAATGCTTTTTCGTCACCATGATGTTAAATAGGCGTAGTTATAGAGTTCACTCAGATGACACCATGTATATAGATAGTACATAGACGTTGTGTGTATATATATATATATATATACGTATATTTAGGGTTAATTTTATTTGTTAATGTAGGCAATTGTATTGATAGGAAATGTTTATTAGCTCCATAATTTTAGCATGATTGCCCATAATTTTTGCATGATTGCCCATGGTGTAATCATAAACACATTATGCCGTGTATTGAGGCTATTAAATCTTTTATAAAATCATAAATAATAAAGATTACCTATTTAAAAAAAGGTTTATTTTTGTAAATGATGTTATCCCTTGTTTTGAGGAATTGAACAACTGTAAATTTTATACGACGACCGAAACACATCATTTGTTAGTAATGGTTAATTTAAATTAACCAAAAAATTAGTACGTAATTGAATTTCAGTTAATTTTTATTTACTAATAATTGCTTTTTATTAAAAGTAACTTAATTAGTTGGCATTTATGTTGAATTGAATATATCATTTGTTGCATAGTTTGAAATAATTTCTAATTTATTTAAGGATTTTTATGGATCATCGTGTAATAGTTGAACATTTTTTGAAAATTTGAGATATTTTCTTATTTAATTTACATAGACCGTAATATATTTTTATTATAAACCACGATTGATGCAATGAATGTCTTGGTTTCCAAAAATAAGTATATTGTAATTTGTGGATACATTCATAAAACATTCATTTAGATGGTACATTTCAATGTGACTGTTTAATTTTTTGTAGGACTGGTTTGACCTACCGTAAATATACATGTTAATGAATGATTGCCTCATATATAAAGTGGATTCATGTGAAGTTAAAAGTTGATTTGAAAAGAAACTTAAGTTGCAAAAGAATGAATACCACACCATATATATAAATATATAATATAATATAAATATAAATATAAATATAAATGATAACTAAAAACAAAATAGATAAACGTTTCAGAATAACATAACAATGAGATTATCAAAGCAAAATGTTAAAAACATAATTGAAAATGAAACTTCATTTATAGGACGGCTTTATTTTAGTCAAGCATTGCCTTCATTGCTCTAATCTTCAAGAAAAACAACCCCACCATTTTGCTCATTCACACCATCAACGAAACCTTCACCACCAAGGTTTTGTAGACTATATTTATAAATATAAGAATTATTAGTAATTCGATTGTTTATGAAATATATAAGTCTGAAAATGAAATGATTTGAAATAATATAATATGTCTTACACTGCCGTATAGTCAACTATAGAGTCGATATGCTCATTGATGAAAAGGCGAGTACCCCAAACGTGGTTAGTAACAACAGGACCACCTATTAGAAACAATTACATTAGGGGCTAAGTTGAGTTTAACCTGTTGTAATGGTTAAAGGTCTAAATTATATGTAATTGAAAATGAGAATTTTATAAGGCATTATATAAATATAAATGTGATTACCTTCCCACTCTTTAATGAAGCAGTTGTTAAGCAAGAAGATTATTGGAACTACATCATCTCCATGAGTTGTAGCATAATCATACAGCTGTACCGCGTTGGTCGAACTAAACGAAACTGTGATCCTATGACCACTGTCATGCATACACACATAGGATTAAGACTTTTTAAAATTGTTGTTTTCAATTTCAAACATCAGTAGCATAAAATTTAAAAAGTTGCAATATACATAATATGTATGAAATGTAGCCTAACATACGCTAAATCTTGGAGAGTAAATCGAATAAATTGCATAGGGTGTCCGTTCACAATTGCCACACGTAGACGTCTTAGTTCGACCAGTTGTCCAACAACATCTAAATTTAAAAAAATATAAAACAGTATATTCTTATTCCGATTAATATAATACAATATAATTGGAATGTATGTATATATTTTAGAAGGAAATATAGAAATCATACCAAAAGCAAGAGTGGGATCTAATACCGACGAGAGGATGTCAGGGTAATTAAAAGGAAGGTATTCGTCATTTGGAAGATTAAAAGGTGGACATGGCTGAAGGTTGGTGTGAAGTAGAAACTGGATCTTCCACAAGTGATCTAGCAACTTATAACGATCTTCGTATGGAAGCACATTAAAACCCGATATGTCAAAAAAATGACCTTCAACTAAGATACCTTCAAACATTGGTATTAAACTCCGATTGATGGATGCAATGATTTTATGTCCCTATTTAAAATAATTATAAGCGACCTTTTGTAAATTGGATTGGAAACATGTGAAGGTATATGTAATAACATTTATTAGGTATATACATTAACATAATGATTAACATAATGATGATAGTACCTGTTGATCAATTAGCACAACCTCCAAAGAAAGTAAATTAGCTGGAGTCTTCCAAAAGGTTTTTCTCGTTACTGCAAAAACCTTGACTCGGACATTAGGATTTAATAATCCACGATGTAAATTGTTCAAGTCAGTGAACTGCACTATATTGTCCATTATTTGGACGATTTTAACAAAATTGAATGTGTGATGAATAGAAGGTAATTGGCATATCTATATATAGTGGGTTGAATGATCTTTTTAAAAATTGAAAAGATTTCTTTATGTTAATGAGGAGCATATAATTAGCAAAAATAATGCAGAATAATTGTATTATGACTGTAGATTTTATTTTTCATGCAAAGCACAAATAACTTTGATTCTGTTTTAGGCGTATTTGATATATAATTAAAATGATGCAAGATAATACAATTAATTAATATGCATTTATTATAATAAAATGACAATAGTTGTACATATAGTCTAGGATTACCTGTCGCAAAATTAACCATTCTATGCAACTTAATTAATATGCCTCAAAAGCTGATCTCATTCATATATCACCAATTTCACAAATAAGTAGTGATGATGTACCTAAAAAACAACACAACCATAAGAATTTAATTAAACATATACAACCCATTAGTACTATAAATCATATATGTTTGTAAGTGACTTACCTTCCAATAACCTTGATGTTGAACCTGCTGACTTAAATAAGTCATAACAGCAAAACATCAATTACATTAGTAATAAATAAAAGGTCTGTGTATACATAAAATATCTGTGCACAGACCTGGTAATTATAAATTATAAACATCAATTACATCGGCAGGGAACGACTTTGAATATTACACAACCTTAAATTACAGGCCTTGTGATGGAAGAAAATCAAATAAACTTAATCTTGTAAATAAACAATGCCAGGTACATGTTATAAAAGGATAAATCAAAACTCAGAATTTGTACATGTAAAAAGGTGAAAAATAACAAATATACTTAAAAATACTCTAAGCTAAATACGCCTTAACACTTCCTTGTAAACCACATTTTTGGTTGTTTTTGAATCATTCCCGTCCTCGTCCAATATAACCACCTTCAAACCCTTCTTTGTAGTGAAACGAGAAACAGCGACATACAGCTGGCCATGAGTGAAGACGGGCTTCCTAAGATATAACCCAACATTTGAAAGCGATTGACCCTGACTCTTATTAATTGTCATCGCAAAGCAAACAGATACAGGAAATTGACGTCGTTGAAACTTAACTACAATTTTCTTGTCCGTAGGTGCAATGATCATCCTCGGTATGTACGTAAGGTTACCGAAAGAGTGTCCAGTAATTATACGTGCTTCAATGGTATGTTCTGCCAACCTTTCAACTTGTAAGCGTGTACCATTACACAAACCTTTTGACTGGTCAATGTTACGAAGTAACATTATAGGTACTCCTACCTTCAAAGCAAGTCTATGGTTAGGCACACCCAGAACCGTAAGACCATTTAAAATTTCAGGAGAATATAACTGTTGAGCAAAAATATCATTGTCCTCATCAGGGGTTAGATTATCAGAACTATAGTATACCCTTTCTTCACCGATTAAAGTTGATAAAATCTGATCGTTTATCGAGTTTACTTCTTCATTTGTCGTAGCTAAGATTGCCCTGGTCTGGAAAAATTTGGGATCTACTAAATTTTCATGAAGTGAAGGATATGTCGAATTAACTATTGTTTCAACAGGGTTGGAACCTGTTTCAAGTAAGATCTCATCAGGAAAGTCTACGTCTGCTTCACCATCGTTTGGAGTGTTAATCTTCCCCTCTCCAATTTTTAATATCTACTCAGCAAATTCAGCAATCTCCTTCATTTCAGAATCATTGCTATCACATCTGAGACGCATGTTTTTGGTTAATTTCAGAACCTTACATTTTCGCCATAAATATGATGAATGGATTGAGGCATCAACTATTTCAGACCTTGTTCCTCATTGTATCACTGGAAGAATTTGGCAAAAATCACCACCAAAGACAACTACCTTGCCACCAAATGGCTCAGAACTCTTATTCGATTTGATAATGTCTTTCATTGTACGATCAAAAGCCTCAAAACAATGTCTGTGCATCATCGGGGCTTCATCCCAAATGATTAACCTTGCTTGGTTCAACAGGGCAGCAAGTTCACTTTCAGGTTTGATTGAATAGAATGAATCCTCTAACACGTTAATCGGAATGGCGAACCTTGAATGTGCTGTTCTACCTCCGATTAAAAGTAATGCAGCTATTCCACTTGAGGTAATGTTAATTACTATATCTCCGCGTGATCTTATTGCTGCTGCAAGAGTTTTCCAAACAAAAGTCTTTCCGGTACCTCCGTAACCATATAAGAAAAATAGTTGTGATTCATCATTATCAATTGAAGCAACGATTGTGTCAAAGGTTAACTTTTGTTCAGATGTCATTGTTGATAAAAAAAAAAGCTTGATGTTCTTCGCGAAGAGTCTCTACGTCATATGACAGCTCATCGTGAATCAACATGTTGCACGACTGTTGTATGAACTCATAATCGGGAAATGGCATATTGGGTATGTTTTTTAAAGTTGACCCCGACCTATTTAATTGTTTCTCAATTCTAGCAAGAGCAAGGTTGTGCAAAACATGCTTCAATGCATCTGGATCTAGCACAAAAGAAACATAGTTACAACATGTAATAATATTATATACACTGATTTTATATATATTTTTTGTCCGTTTTCTGATTTGTTATATTCAATGAGTTTAACTTTATGAACATATTGTTTCAGTATGGTATTATATGTGTATCATGTATGCAGTATGTATATTTTATATAAATATCAGTATACAAAATAAATTATATGATTATACACTTACCCTTAGATCTCAGACGTTCATGGACTTCATGTGTGAGGTCATCTGATAGTAAGTCGCATGTTTGTTGCCACACACGTTCAGGACATGAGATACTATCTGATGTAATCAATGAAACAAAGAGGTTTCGACATTGTTCACCGCAAGCCCATTGATGAACCTCTTTGATCGAAGCAACGTACTCTTTATCGTCCGCTAACAGTCCCATAGCATAGCAAGCATCCTTGTAAGTATGGTATAAAATACCATTCACAGTGCGTATATCTTCGTAACAGGTTGGGCCTTTAACTTTATTGAGCAAGATACGAAGATAGTAAGTCTCACCAGCTTTTGGAGGGACAAAATGAATGGGACTGACAGTTCTTTGACTTGTTCTCTTAGTCCACTTCCTTTTAGTGCTGTTCCATACGTAATGGCGCGGGAATTCAATGTAAGTATACTGCCTTGCTTCAGTATCAGAACTATTAAAGTTCATCCATTCTAAGAATTATGAAGCACCAACAGATGGCTTAGCTAGTACTGAATCCATGTCATCATGAGCATCGAATACAATTGGTTCTTGGTTTGGAAAATGGAAAGATAATCTATACACGGCAGGTTGTCTGTATAATATCGGGTAATCGAATAAACGCCATGAAGCCTCACACGCGAAAATATACCGACAGCTAAAATATTCAACAATTTCATCTTTAGCTTTTGATATTTTCTGGCCCGCATTAGTGTCCGGGTTTGTTTGAAAAGACACTGATATTCTATCAGCTCCCTTGTTGATGTATTTAAATAAATATTTAATGGAACCAACTTGATTGCACCACTCAACATTTATATGAGCTTGGTATTCTTTGAGTAGCGTCTTGTTATATGCAACTACGTTTCTGCAGAATTTGATAACTTAAATAAGTAAACGTTCCAAGTTTTAAAAAAGTTAGTTTTTTTTAATAATAAGTACTGTAAATAAATACGAACATAAAGGTTACCTGTTGTCAAGCTCTGTTCCCAATTTCATTATAAATTTACCATCTTCACGACGTCTATAAACTGGATATCCTTCACTGTCAAATCGACTTTCGTTTGTGAAATCTTTAGGGAATCTCTTTGAGCATTTACCTTTTTTCATACAAGGACAAGATGGGTTATCCGATCCGCAAGGTCCGTGCATCATAAATTCAGAGACAAGTGCATACAACTCTGGCTCTTCATCTTTGTCTGGTATTTCAGCACATATGACATTGTCGATGTCGGAGGAATTAGGTAGCTTGTTTGCTCTATCTATAAAAATGCATATGTGAGCATGAGGAAGACCTCTCTTCTGAAACTCCACCACGTATAACACTGTAATGTATAAAAAAAATTGTCTGATGTTAGAATGATTAGTATGAACTGAATAATCTTGTGTTAATGGTATAAAAAGAATTCATATAAAATTACCTCCAATTAATCCACCGAATAGTTTTCCTTCTTTTAGTTGGGTCAACAAAGCATCTAGCTTAATTTTGAAAACACGGGTTTCGATGTCAAGCCTGTCTTCGGGTTTAAGATTTTCTGTTTCTAGAAACCGCAGTATTTCAGGTCAATTAGGATTGCAAGTGAACGTAATAAACAGATCCGAATATCCATATGCTCTAACAATCGCCATTGCGTCCATATAATTCTCTCTCATGTACCTTGCACCCCCAGTAAATGACGATGGTAGAGTGATTCTTGTGCCCATAATTGAAACATCGTAATTTCCTAATTCCTGAGCTTCGTATAAACTTTCTGCCTGAACAATTCTGAATGCTTTTTGATTATTCCGTATGTAGTGTAGCCTCGTGTTTTCTACCATCGTATATGCATCAACAATAAACTGCTATAACAATGTTCTAGCCTTTAAGATCAATGAGGTTTCACCAATTCTGGTTTGTAATCTAAATGCAAAAAACTCGCGTATTGTGAGTTTAACATGTCCAGACACATCAATTATTTCTACACCTTTATGCAATATGTCTGTCCTGTAACCATCTTCTGCTTAGGGAAATAATAACAGATACTGAAGTGCAAGATAAGAAGGATGAAGCTCACATATACGCTGCATTTTTTTGTCTTGAGTTTCCAAAAGTATGTCCCTTTTATCCATTGTACCATCAAGATCACCTATTATTAGCGCGGCTACTTCATCAGCTGTCGGTAAGTTATTACTCCGTCCATCCGTAGTTCTGCTACCAATAAGCTTCATTCTTATAGGTTCAGCTGCATTAACGTCAAACCTATCCCGGGCCATTCTGAATTGTTTTACCAAAGGGTTTTTTTCATCCAATAAACCCTTTATTTCAAATACAATTGAAGGATCAAGAGATAAAGGTGTTGAATTTTTGCCCGCATTCTTCGACTTGTGAGATTTGCTGTTACTGCATAATGAAATTTTGTAAATAATTTAGATGTAATATAGCTTTATTGTTTATAATTAACAATAACATAGGGAATGAATTACTGAAGTTTATAGTATATAATTAAGTATAAAAACGTGACCTGTAAGCATTGATTCTATTTTCAACTTCATTATTAGTCGCATATATGTATAACTGGCAAAAACGCGGATCTTGACCGTCTTCAGGTAATAAGCTACCCCCAGGTGATAATTTTGACCACACATTCGGTATACGTAAGGAGCTCCACCCGAGTTAACTGAGTGATCTAATTTCCCACCAATGGAAGTAAAACTAAACATCATATTATATCGTCGGATATTTTCAATAAAATGTTTAGTTCTTTGTGAGTTTCCTGCAAACAGGCCCCTCAGTAAATTAGGTGGTTCTTGCAAACATGGTAACTCTACCTTTCCTGCTAAACAACATAACGTGTATGACTTTCTGGCAAAGCTTTTATTCCCACGCATTGCTTCAGATTTCCACAATCGAGCGTTACATGAGGTACAAATATATATCGGATCCCCTATGTCTCGATAGTCTGATTACATTCAAAAGATCACAATTAAAATTTAAGTTAAAATTATTTTTTTACTTATATTTATATTTATGTTTATATTACGCATTAATAACTACGAAATATAACTATTATGCACACCTTTTGAAATTCGAGGATCCTTTTTAGATTCGGATTCAGACCTGTTCGCGCTGGGAGTATTTATAGGATCACCAGGTAAACCAAGTGGAATCATTTCTGTTTCAGAAAAAACATATTTGGGTTTTCTTCCTCTGTGGTAAGCTGCCATAGTTATAAGTATATATTAAAGAATGATTTTGTAATTTGAAAAAATTATCAATATGTGATTTTAATTATATGAAAATATTTTCTGCTATTAATGATTACCTGGAACATTGTTGTCATTGGCAAGTGATACATTGACCTGGACATTTGTAGTGTGGCTGCGCGTTTTTGATCGTCTTGTCTGGTGAGAAGCTGCAAAAGGGAAATTAGTATTATTGTTTATTAATTTATCAGTAAACCTTTCCATGACATCTGAATATTGATGACAAAATTATTATACAGTTCCAAAGTATAATATTGTAAGAGAAGTTCCAAACCATCAGACGTAGATGAAGAGCAGTTTTTATCGCAAGTGACATTTTTCTTGGGTCTGCCTCTAGGCCTTGACGTACAGTTTGTAACTATGACATGAATAGAAAATTTTGAAGATGTTAATAGTAAGTTGAGAATACGTAACTGGTACTCAAATGTAGAAATTTCTGATAATTATATGTACGTAAAATTGATAATAATCTATAATAATAATAATGTAACATGTAAGTTAAACCTTGAGCAGGTGTTGTTGAAACATTTGCTGATGCAAAATTAGACGCTGAGCATGATGTTGTAACATTCTTTTGTAGGCAAGGTTCGTTACAACTTGTGAGAGTTGATGGTACAATAAATGTGTTATTCATTGTAATATCTTGTAGTACTGGAGATGTGTAGGTAACTGGTCTACCAACTCTAGTCTGATGTTTAGATGCAGCTGGAACAAATTGCACCAAAAACTTAAAAAGGTATTAAAAACAAATATTGAGTAAAATACTAATTTCATATTTCTTTATCAAACATAGTAAGTAACATGTAATGTGCAATATACAAAGTGCAAAATTGTATGATAGTTTCTTACATGTTTCATTTAGAACTTCATCGCTGGGATTACTGTCACCCTTACTATTTTTGGAGGTTGAAATCTTCAAACGTTGGCCTGAATTAGAAACCTTGTGGCAACCTATAATTTATTTAACACTAACAATGACAAATGTAGTTTGTATAATGGATCTCAGCATAAAAACATACATAAACATGTGCAGGTATTAGAAACAATAATGTAGTATAAAAAGCAATAGTAGTTGAACGAATAAGTTATCAAGTTACATGTAGCATCAAAAATTAGTCAGTAATAGATTTTAATAACTATTAACCTGGTAAACTAATGACGTTCGAATCGGAATCCAAGTTGAAAGGTAGAACTCCAATGTTATCTAGGTTGTATCTTCTTGGGCGAGCAACAGTCTTCCCTTTATTCGCATTTGGTTCATTTGATCCGATTGAGGTTGTTGTATACTGTTTTTGTTGAACTGAATCATGACCAATGGATTTTAATTGTTTGAGGTAAATATACATGAAACAATTATCTTTATCACATAATTTAAGAAAGCAGTAAGTAAGTAAGGAACCATTGGTAATATCAGCTAACGGCGAATGATTGTTGATGAAGTTCTTTGATTGTTTGCTGGTACAATTTCTAGTGTTTGTAGAAAGTGGTGTTCCTGTCACAAAAAATATGGTTACAACTTATTTGAATTGTACAAGATCAATAATGTAATAAGACGTTAGTAAGGATTGTCAATAACTGTTAGTGATAGTAGACACTGGTGAATTGATGGTGACATTGGTGTTCTTCCTTTTTTTATACACATAGCTTTGATTGTCGATCACATCAGATGTTCCTGTTTGAGAAACAATACAACAAATGTAAATTTTCAATAGGCAATATTTTACACTTAATTCATACAATTTGCATAGTGTAAGATTGTCTGTATATAAATTATAATATTCAAGAACGTAATTCAATATAAAAAAAAAAATTATGAACAGACCTAAGGTAGGTGAATTGTTGCTGTTGGATGGGCAATGGAGAATTGTGCTATCGGAATCGTCGGTTAAGTCATTCTGATTGGGTTTGTTCTTCCTTTTTTTAAACGCGGGATCCAATTGAGTATCCGATTTCTCCATTATAGGTTGCAGCTTTAGGGGACGGATTGTAATAATCAACGCATCAATTGTTCTTGTATTGGTTATTGTAATCTATTTGTATGGATAAACAACGATGATAGTTTTGTAATTTTGAAGACAATTTATACAACTAATCGGTGGATTAGGTTTGAATTTTTTGAATGTGGGTGAAAATTTTGAACTGAAGCGGTGGATTTTTTGGCTAACCGTGGCCAGAATGTTTTATTTATCAATTGATATTGATATTGTACAACTATTTAAATTTAATTTCAAATTCAAATTTTAAATTTAAATTTAATTTAAATTTTTTACCCTTTACAAACAATGAAATTGGTTACACGACTGTGGTTTTTTATTTGTAGAGTTTTGTTTGGATTTGGGTCCAATCTATAATTTATCCTTACTTTTAGTTGGCTTATTTAAATATAATACTTTTTTTTAAACGACAAATATAATATAAATAGGCTAGCAAGAAGATAGGAAGGGTTGTACATCACGGACAATGTAATCTAACAAAGGTTGAATTTGTATACTCTATATACTTAAAAATTGTAAGTCAGAATAGGGCAGTAAAATCAGATGTGTTTGAGTTGGTTTTATTTCAATTATTTCATTTGTTTAATAGCGGTTAGTATTAGTATTATACTTAAAACATGTTTAGTAACATTTTATTAGTATTATACTTAAAACATGTTTAGTAACATTTCAATTATTTCATTTGTTTAATAGTTGTTAGTATTAGTATTACCGTCGCCTTTCACCTCCTTAGAAACCCTAACAACCGTGCTCTTATGCAGTCGCCATCACCAACAGATCTATCGAAATATATGAATCCACAACCTCTTTCGTTTAATTACCTGCTAAATGTGTAATTCGTGTAGGTCGTTGTTTTCTTCCTTGTTTGGGTATGGGTATTTTTGGAGTTCTTTCCTGTATTAGCCTCATGCTCGCTATATTTTGGAGTTTTTAGTTCTTTCGTGTATTAGCATCTTGCTATATTATATTATTTTAGTTTAGTAGTTTTATGAGTTCCGTGCATTGCTATATTATTTTAGTAGTTTTATGACCCGGTATGTGTAGAGTTGTATAAATTAAGTTTCGATAACATTAGTATTAATATTTTCTCAAATGTATATTACAATTACAATAAAAAAATTATTTATTACTAATAACATTTGTATCAAAATCATTAATATCGAATACTAAAGTGAATCCGTGCGTTGCACGACCGTTGTATAAATTAGTACTCGATAATGTTAGTATTAATATTTATCAAATATATAATACAATTACGATGAAAAATTCATTTACTACTAATAACATTTGTATTGAAACCATTAATATTGAATAATAACGTGCTCGTACGTTCCATGACAGTTGTATAAATTAGTATTCGATAACGTGAATATCGATATTTATCAGATGTATAATATAAGTTATAACCACCAATCTTCAATAATGTTATTAAATTGTCTACTAAAATAAATAATTATTATTAGCATATTTATACACAGATATTAAGATATTAGATACATATAGATTTTAGTAATTTAAGATATTATAGTCGTTAATATAATACCTTAAATTAGTTACTCGGTTTATTTGATGAGTCTGGAAATATAATAGCAAGCATTACAGATATTGGATAACTTTAGTAATTTAAGATATTACTAGTGAAATGACTCGTGGAATCATAGATTCTAATTAAGAAACTTGTCGTTGTTTTTACAAACATATTGATATACTTAACTTGGTCAAAATAAATGAACTACGTTTATTCTCCAACGATCTTCTTCTAATTTTCATCACAATTACCATTTTCCTTGTTATAAAAGCCTACATTACAACATTTTATGAAAACATGTATTTCGTATACATATGTAACGTAATTAATTAATCCGTAGAGAGAACTTATATTTGAATTTGAATAATAATAATATTATAATAATAAAGTTTTCTTTAAAATTGAGTATTATATTTTTAATAATAATTATTAGTAATAAAAATGTCTTTAATTTTTGAAAATAATATGACTTAGAAAGATGTACTTGTTGTGCCATCTTTCAAGTATAGTCTATTATCTGTACCTAAACTTACTAAGGATCAGTCTTGCATTGTTGTGTTCTATTCACAATTAAGGATCAGTCTTGCATTGTTGTGTTCTATTCACAATTTTGTGTTATTCAGGACTTAATCACAAGGAAGGTGATAGGCCTGGTTAAAAGGAAAGCTAATCTTTACTACTTGATCAATATGCCTCTGCATCAGATTGATCAAAGATTAGCAAAAATGATTGTTTCTGCTGTTAATGATTGTAGTATGTTTACTATGAGTAAAGGTGTGTGTGCAAGTACAAGCAAAGATGTTAATTCATATAGCTTGTGGCATCATAGGCTTGGTCATGTGTCAAATGCAAAGCTAAAGTGTATTCCTTCTATATCTGTATTGGTGAATCAAAGGAATAAAGATAATGTTTGTGTAACTTGTCCTATGGCAAAGATGACTAAATCACCTTTCTCTGTTAGTAGTTCACATTGTGATACCATATTTCACATGATACACATTGATATATGGGGTCCATATAAAGTTGCTTATGAAGGAAAATACAGGTTTTTTCTGGACTATTGTTGATGATTGTAGTAGGGCTACATGGGTGTATCTTCTTGTCAATAAAAGTGATTGTTTCAATGTGATGAAGTCATTTATGAAATTTGTTAGAAACCAATTTGATAAGAAGGTAAAAGTTGTAAGATCAGATAATGCCTTAGGATTTATCAAAGGTGATCTGGGAAGATACTTAGCTGAACAAGGTATTGAGCATCAAACTTCATGTTCTGATAGGCCACAGCAAAATGGCAGAGTTGAAAGGAAACATAGGCATATACTTGAAGTAGCTACAGCTTTGAGATTTCAAGCTAATTTGCCTCTAAAGTTCTGGGGTGATTGTGTTACTACTGCTACTTACCTGAACAATAGATATCCTTCTTTAGTCTTGAAAAACAAAACATCTTATGAGATTCTACTTAATAAACCACCTACTTATGATCATCTTAGGATCTTTGGTAGTTTTGCCATGGCCATTAATCCCTCTAGGGTTGTAGACAAGTTTCAAGAAAGAGGAATTCCATGTGTGTTTATTGGATATCCTCCTCATCAAAAGGGCTACAAGTTATATAACTTGTTAACTCATATTGTGTTTGTTTCAAGGAATGTACAGTTCTATGAACACATTTTTCCCTACTCTGCAGAAAATGTTAATAAATTCTTACATCCTGTTCCACCTGTTATACCTACATCATCCTAAGTCAATCCTTCAATATATGATGACCCTTCCATCATTTTTGCTTCTGAAACACAAGATAATCAAGTTGAACATCATGTTCAAGATACTACTACCACTGTGGTAGAATTAAGAAGGTCTACTAGGGTTTCCAACCCACCTATTTGGCATACTGATTATGTCATTCCAGGTACCTCAGGTGGCTTATCTCATACACTTATTGCGAATCAAGTGTCAATTCCTATTTTACAAGATGAGTTTCAACAATATGTTACTGCATTGGTTGCACAAGTTGATCCAACAAGCTTTAAGGAAGTTGTTGTTGACTCAGGATGGTGTGAAGCAATGGATAGTGAGTTATCTGCTTTAGAAGCAAATAATACTTGGGAAATTGTTGAATTACCACCTGGTAAGAAAGCAATAAGTTGTCATTGGATATACAAAACCAAGTTAAAAGCTGATGGTACAATTGATAGAAAAAAGGCTAGATTGGTAGTAGATGGCAACAGGCAAAGAAAGGGTGTTGATTATGCTGAAACATTTGCCCCTGTTGCAAAGATGGTTACTGTAACGTCTCTTTTAGCTGTTGCTGCTATGTATGATTGGGAGTTGTAACGACCCAACCCAATATCCTACCGGATACGCGAAATAATTTTTTTTTACAGCTGAGTGCGCGGCGCGCAGCACCCTAGGGTGCGCGACGCGCAGGTGGTCTGGCAGCTTCTGTCCGAATTTACAATTTTTCAATTAAAGATCTCCCACTTCCCAACATATTTAGACGAAACGCTTTTCACAACATGTTATATTAGTTAAAACTGACACGATTCAATAATAACATAAGTTTTACGAAACCGGGCCCACATATGCCGTAATACAAGTTTCGTACAAAAATATGAGTTTCGACCACACTAGTTTAAATTCCAAACGACACTAGAGCATGATGTTTGGGGGTTAAACTACCAAAATCTCGGTCAAACTTCAAAAGCTAACACATCCAAAAAGCGTCCCCTATCAAAGCAAAGCGGGATCACTAATCCAAACGAACGCCCTTACCCTTATCCACGTCGGAGCCTATAAAAAGGTAAACAACTAGAGGGTAAGCAAAGCTTAGTGAGTGCAACAATTATACATACACATATATAACCCATATATTTGCAATCGCACCCACCATATACCTCATACGAAAATATAACTCGAATAGCATGCCGTCATACTCAAAATGCTAATAACTCGTACACTAACACAACACCACATTAGCATATACTCAACACAATATATATATATATATATATATATATATATATATATATATATATATATATATATATATATATATATATATATATATATATATATATATATATATATATATATATATATATATATATATATATATATATATATAGCATGCCAAACAATATCCCACAACATAATATGGTTAACCATAAACGCTATGGTGCTACCGGCTCGTAGTTCACACCATACGTAATGCTAGGACGCTACCGGCTCGTGGTTCACGCCACTATGCATTTGAGTCTCACTCTTTTATAGTGCTACCGGCTCGTGGTTCATACTTTGTTTTATAGTGCTACCGGCTAGTGGTTCACACTTTGTTTTATAGTGCTACCGGCTCGTGGTTCACACTTGATGCGACCGGCTCGTGGTTCACATCATGACACTCGTCACATACATGCTATGGTACTATCGGCTCGTGGTTCATACCATAACATTCACAATTAAATACGCCATATACACATACGTATAATCATTCCACTCACCTTAACGATTCGGTGACGGTTTTATACTTCCGCGAGCTTCAAAGCAAAGTACCTAATACAATAAGTACTCGATCAACACACAAACTAGTTGGACTAAACGCCAACAACTTACCCATGTGCATTTAATGACTTAATGCATTAAATACCCCATTTACACTAAAACCGTCCATTTAAGGTCAAGACCATCATAAATCACCAAAAGCTAGTAATTACTGTCCAACAACACTAACTAATACACAATTAGGGTATTTCATACCCATCTTTCCCAACTAGGCCAATCATTACCCATTCGACCATTTTAAAGTCAACACACCTATTTCGGGTCATCCACTAACCCCATTAACACCCATTTGCTTAATAACTAGGTGTTCTAGTAATTTACTAACCAATCAAGGTTCATAAACACCAATTAACACTTTAAAACCCTAGGTTAGTTACTATTGAATCTTCATGACTCAATCTTACCCAAGAACACCCAAAATCACCAAATATGGGTTTTATGTTCATCACTAACCCAAACCCTAACCTTTAAACCAATTAAAATAAGGAAATCAAAGTTAGAGCTTACCACCACAATCACAACGTAGCTAGTGATTAGATGAACAACTTTAACACACGCGCTTTGGCCCGAAATCAACTTCTTCCTCTTTGATTTGAGCTTTCTCACTCAAGAACTCTCCTCTCTCTCTAGAATTCAAGTGGAATGGATAAAGGTAGGTGATAGTGGAGTTATGACACTCCACTAACTGATCTTGTGGCCTTTAACCCGTCCCCAAGTGAATTTATCAAAAAGCCCTTCTATAATATCTATTAAAAGAGACAGAATCCGGCTACAGTAGCAGTGCGCAACGCGCACCCTTAAGTGTGTGCTGAGCGCACCCTGGTCTGGACAGACTCTGACCTCTGTTTAACTGCACAATAATTCCCACACTTCAAGTACCCTATTTACACTCTATACAATAATTATTCGTATCTTACAACTCTCCCTCACTTGAATCGGAGCGCGTCCTCGCGATCCAAGCCGCATGACAAGTAGGAAGATAAACGAACACAAACTCTTCGGGCTCCCAAGTAAACTCGGAACCTTTACTATGACGCCATTGAACTTTAAAAGTTCTCACCTCTTTATTTCTCAACCTTTTGACCTTCTCATCGAGTATAGCAATCGGCTCCTCAATATACTCTAACTTATTGTTTAGCTCAATCTCGTCTAAAGGCACCCATGAAGAATCATCCGCAAGATACTTACGGAGATAGGAAACATGAAATGTATTATGGATCCCCGCAAGCTCTTTGGGTAATTCCAAACGATACGCAACTTCGCCAACACGAGCTAAAATTTTAAATGGCCCAATAAACCGAGGAGCTAACTTTCCCCGTTTTTGAAACCGAATAACACCTTTCCATGGTGAAACTTTAAGCATCACCATGTCACCTTCTTAGAACTCAATTTGTCATCTACGCTTATCGGCGTAAGATTTTTGTCTATCTTGAGCCTTTTTCAAATGAGTCCGAATCATATCAATCTTGTTATTCATCTCTAAAACCAAATCGGTGATCCCGATTTCTCTTTATCCCACTTCACCCCAACAAAATCGGAGTTCGACACCTACGCCCATAAAACATCTCGTAAGGTGGTATCCCGATACTAGTATGATAACTATTATTGTACGAGAATTCCACCAAAGGCAAGTGCTCGTCCCAACTACCCCCGAAATGAATAATGCACGCCCGTAACATATCCTCCAATGTTTGATTCGTAAGTTCAGTTTGACCGTCCGTTTGAGGATGGTACGCCGTGCTCAATTTCAATTGTGTACCCATATCTTCATGAAACTTTTCCCAAAACCGAGATGTGAAACGAGTATCTCGATCCGAAATAATAGATATAGGAACCCCGTGTCTCGATATCACCTCCTTGATAAATAATTTAGCCAAAGTCTCCGACGATACCGTTTTCCGAATGGGAAGAAACAAGGCACTTTTTGTCAACCGATCAACTATCACCCAAATCGAATCAAATTGGGTTCTCGCCGTCTTTGGTAACTTTGTAATGAAATCCATGGTAATGTGCTCCCATTTCCATTTCGGAATTTCAAACGGTTGTAACATACCATACGACTTTTGGTGTTCGGCTTTAACTTGTAAACACGTGACACATTGTTCAACATACTTTACAACATCACGTTTCATGCCCAGCCACCAATACTCTTTCTTCAAATCAAGATACATTTTCGTCGCGCCCGGATGAATGGAATACTTTGACTTATGTGCTCCCTCAAGTAGCACTCGTCGGAAATCTCCCTTTCTAGGCACCCACACTCGTCCTTGAATGGACAACAAACCATGCGGACCTAAGGTAATAAACTCCGTTTGCCCCACGATTCGTTCCTCATGTTTATTGTTAACAAAAGCCTCAATTTGAACCTCACCGAGCTTTACAAGAAAATCGTTAGTAATAATCATGCGTAACGACCCTACTCGTATTGCCGGATGTTGACTCTTCCGACGATAATTCAAATCTCGTTGATCAAAAAGATGTTTTAAGCTCTTGTGATCCGAATGAATCGTACACTTGACACCATACAAGTAATGACGCCAAATTTTCAACGCATGAACAACCGCCACCAACTCAAGATCAGGAGTCGGATATCTCATTTCGTGTTCCTTTAATTGTCAGAGGCATACACGATGACTTTACCTCGTTGCATTAGAACACAACCGAGCCCATTTAAAGACGCATCACAATAAACCTTCATGTATTCTACCCCTTCTGGAAACACTAGCACCGGAGTTTGACATAACTTCTCTTTTAACAATTGAAAAACAATTTCTTGCTCATTCTCCCAATTAAATCTCGCGTTCTTTCTCGTCAATTTCGTCAATGGAGAAGCGATCTTAGAAAAGTCTTGGATAAACCGACGATAATAACTGGCCAATCCGAGAAAACTTCGGATTTCTGTAGGCGTAGTCGGTCGTCCCCAACTCTTCACTGTCTCAATCTTCCCCGGATCTACTTGAATACCATCCTTGTTCACAATATGGCCAAGGAATTGAACTTCCCTTAGCCAAAATTCACATTTGGAGAATTTTGCATATAATTTCTCCTTCCGCAACGTCTTCAACACACCACGCGAATGATGTTCATGTTCCTTCATACTCTTCGAATAGACAAATATGTCGTCAATGAACACAATAACCGACTTGTCCAACATAGGTTGGCACACTCTGTTCATAAGGTCCATGAATGCCTCCGGTGCATTCGTAAGACCGAAAGGCATAACTACAAACTCATAATGCCCGTAACGCGTTTGAAAAGCCGTTTTCTGAATATCTTCCTCACAGACCCGCATTTGGTGATAGCCGGACCGTAAGTCAATTTTTGAGAAATACGTCGCACCTTGGAGTTGGTCAAACAAATCGTCAATCTGAGGCAATGGATAACGATTCTTGATCGTCACTTTGTTCAACTCCCGATAATCGATGCACATCCGCATACTACCATCCTTCTTCTTCACAAATAAAACCGGAGCGCCCCACGGTGAAGCACTCGGTCGAATAAAACCCTTCTCAAGCAACTCTTGGGTTTGATTTAACAACTCTTGCATTACCGTTGGTGCTAAACGATAAGGAGTTTTAGCAATGGGAGTAGCATCCGGAACCAACTCAATGCGAAATTCAACTTGTCTTTCCGCCGGAACACCCGGTAATTCATCCAGAAAAATGTCTTCGAATTCATTAACCACCGGAATTTCATGAATGGGTGGTGGCTCTTCACGAGTATCAACTACATGAGCAAGAAAAGTCATGCCACCACTAACAAAAAAACGACGTGCCCATGCATAAGTGCATAATGGCACAAGTCTTCTCCGTCTCTCGCCATGAATAATTAACTCTCCCCCACTTGGGGTCTTCACACGAATAGATTTTTCATGGCATGCAATATCGGCTCTATGACTATCGAGCCAATCCATACCAACGACAATATCGAATTCACCCAAGGTCATCGGGATAAGATCAATTTTAAACATTTCGGAACCAAACACAATATCACAATAGTTACAAACATCAACCCTAGCACCATCTTACCATCCGCTATTTTAACTTCTACCGGATGACTTAGCTAGTGGTTTATCAAGCTTAGACACAAATCTTGGAGAAACAAACGATAAATTAGCACCACTATCAAATAGGATCCTTGCCGGATTAGAGTTAACCATGAAAGTACCTGAGACAACTTCGTTTGATTGCTTGGCCTCATCATTAGTCATCAAATAATTGCGTCCCCTAGCCGTACCCGCCGCCTTCTCCAACTTCTTAACATGATCGGTGTTCAAATCGGGACACTCCGGCCTTCGATGCCCTTCTTTACCACAATTGTAACAAGTAAGCTTGTTCGACTCCTTGGTACAATCACGGGCCATGTGCCCCTTTTGATTACAATTAAAACACGTGGGTCCATAACTCAAAGAACCACCTTTCTTCACGCTATTAGCACTTTCGGAACCCTTCTTTCTTGCTCTTCTTGTTTGAAAAGTTCGAATGACTAGAACCTTCAAATTTTCTCTTAGAGAAAGAGAAATCGCTTTGCTTTGGAACTTCTGGTTTGAAGCCCCGGGCTAACTCAAACAATTCATCAAAAGACTTAGCCATTACCCGACTAATCTTACGCTTTAACTCATCGCTTAGGGTACGGTAAAAATCTAGCATCAACTTGTGATCATCACCAACATACTCCGGACAAAAACGAGTCTTTGCCAAGAAGGTAGACTTGAGAGTAACCAAGTCCATTGAACCTTGTCGCAAATTGTGCAACTCGTCCCGGATTCTATCAAGGTCGGAAGGAGTTCGGTATTCTTTGAAAAATTCCTTTTTAAACTCTTCCCACGTCAAGCTCATGCATTTCACTTCCCCATATAATCGGATTTTATCGTCTCACCACAACTTGGCCTCTTCACGCAACATACTAGAACTGTACCTCGTCTTCTTCTCGAGAGGACACTCTGCGGTACGGAAGGCCCCCTCGATGTCGGAGATCCAACATGTACTTTTCAATGGATCCCTTACCCCATTAAACATAGGAGGTTGGGCATCCTTAAAATTTGTAATGGAAGTCTCGCCTTCCATGCCCACCACTACCATCACCCCCTTCGCCCCGAGGATGAATGTTTCTAGCTTCTAATGCCTCTTCAATTGCGGCATTCATTCTCTCATTTATTAACTCGGTTACTTGCCCATCAACCGATTCTTGGAAAACCTTTCGAACATCCTCAAGAAATTCCGCTCTTTTCTTTTTAATGATGGCCTCAACCTTGGCCGTAAACTCGAGGTCCTCGCTCGTACCTCCTTCATGGTTCTCGGGCCCGTTTCTCGTCTTCATACTATAAAACGGAAATAGATTAAATAATGAAACGAAAGGATACAACATAAAAGCATATAAGTACATCTCACACCACCCCATCTTGCTCAACAATCGTCGTACATTGCTTGTTTGACACGATTTGAACCCGTAACAATGGTAGCTAATCATTGTTACGCGAGCACGTCGTGTTAACTCGCTAGTACAACGTCCATCTCGCTTGATGATTGCAAAACACAACACAAACAATTAGCGCATAGTTAGTTCTCCTAAACCTAGGCACTAACCAAATCCCCGGTCCGACCCGTCTCCTACAAGTCCCGCATAAAGCGCATACACAATAAAGTCTAAGTTTAGGCACCTATCTCAAGTCGCCTAAATCCCTTAGACCATGCTCTGATACCACTTGTAACGACCCAACCCAATATCCTACCGAATACGTGAAATATTATTATTATTATTTTTTTACAGCTGAGTGAGCGGCGCGCAGGTGGTCTGGCAACTTCTGTTCGAATTTACAATTTTTCAATTAAAGATCTCCCACTTCCCGACATATTTAGACGAAACGCTTTTCACAACATGTTATATTAGTTAAAACTCACACGATTCAATAATAAAATAAGTTTTACGAAACCGGGCCCACATATGCCGTAATACGAGTTTCGTACAAAAATATGAGTTTCGACCACACTAGTTTAAATTCCAAACGACACTAGAGCATGATGTTTGGGGGTTAAACTACCCAAATCTCGGTCAAACTTCAAAAGCTAACACATCCAAAAAGCGTCCCATATCAAAGCAAAGCGGGATCACTAATCCAAATGAACGCCCTTACCCTTATCCACGTCGGAGCCTATAAAAAGGTAAACAACGAGAGGGTAAGCAAAGCTTAGTAAGTGCAACAATTATACATACACATATATAACCCATCTATTTGCAATCGCACCCACCATATACCTCATACGAAAATAAAACTCGAATAGCATGCCGTCATACTCAAAATGCTAATAACTCGTACACTAACACAACACCACATTAGCATATACTCAACACAATATATATATATATATATATATATATATATATATATATATATATATATATATATATATATATATATATATATATATATATAGCATGCTAAACAATATCCCACTACATAATATGTTTAACCATAAACGCTATCGTGCTACGGCTTGTGATTCACACCATACGTAATGCTAGGACGCTACTGTGACGACCCGGCAATTTCCGACCAAATTTAAACTTAATCTTTATATGATTTCGACACGATAAGCAAAGTCTGTTAGGTTGAGTCTCAAAAAAAAATTTTGAACTATTTCATATAATCAATTGACCTTCGACCATTCCCGACGATTCACGAACAACTATTGTAAATAGATATGTGTGTGTATATATATATATATATATATATATATATATATATATATATAAAAGTAATAACTGGAAATGTAATTTAAAATATTCTATGAGTTAATTAATTATGTAAAATAAAGTAATATATAAAAATTATATATCTATATATGTGAATGAAATATATTGAATATATATATAGGATTTTAAATATAACAATTAAATGATCGTAATACTTGTTTGTCATCTCGTTTGTTATTAAACAAGTTTAATATGAACCTAAATGAACTTATGTGATTTTAAAATAAACGGTGATCCAAAAATGAGTTATATGAATCATAGGCCTATTAAAAGTATATTTAGAAGCTAAATAATAAATCTTAACACTTTTTATATTATATCCAGGACCAAGTGCGGATAGTTGATTTAATTTTTATTTAATAATTAATAACCAAATTTTAAACCATAATGACTAAAATAAATAAATATATTTAAATTTAAAAATTTGGAATTTTATGAAGACTTTTTGATCCACCACTGATTATCAACGGAGTATGAAATAATACCCAAAATAAATTATGTCGATCAAATAGTAAATGATGGCTTTCCTGTTAAGTAAATATCTAATAGATGAATTATTGTATGAAGCACGTTCTTTTCATTTCACCATCTATCAAACTAACCTACATATAATATATATATTTCTATTTTCAACTAGTACTAGTGAATTGGATCAAGACAAAGTCTTTTACTATGTGTGAATGTGATGTGTATATTACATTTAACAACCAAATTCATCCATCTGACTTATGTTCATTCCTCAACCTTCATATATGTACATAAATATAACATATAGATATAGAGGAACCAAATCATCCACTTTTCCTTCTTAAATTTTCTGTTTATTTTTCTTTGCAAGACATCAAGCCACCACCGGCTACACTTGAACTTTCAATCACCATCGAACCTCTTCAACCATCAAAGACACCGTCGACATACAAGGCCACCAACAATCTTCATCACCACACATACATTTTTCTTTTAACATTTAAAGAACCACTACTACTTCTTTTACTACCTAAAAACATACACATATACATGATCATATAACCCAACAAATACAGTCTCGGTTGTAAATTCAACCCCCAATTTTTTTGTTCGAACAAAATCACCACATGTATTACTCGAGCTGCAGTCCATTCCTGTTTGCTGTTTGACGCAAGAAACACACCACCCATCACTCAAACATCTCTACAAACATACTATTTATTGTTTGATTTTGACACCAAAACAAAATCATAATATACAACCCCTAATCTGTTTTAGTTCGGTTTGCAACCAATAAATTATCACCATCTTTCTGTTTTGCTGTACAACGAACACACCAAGAACAACCATGATCAACTTCATTATTGAAACCCCCAAACCGCTATCACAATCACCCCATCGTGAACCCACCATCAAAATCCATCGCTAACTCCGATCACCATTCCTACCTCTCACCTCTCTCTCTTGTATTTTTTTTTTCTTTCTTTTCCTATAAATCGTGACTGCACAGTTTTTCTTCTGTTTTCGGTTTAAACAAGCAATCAGGATGTGTGGAAGATGACATGAAGGATGACTGCTACTTGATCAAGGTTGCTACTTTTCGTTTCTGTTTCAATTGTTTTCCTTTTTCTTTCTCCTGCTTCCTTCTTGGTTTATATTCAAACGAACCAAATACCCATCCAAGTAAGGCGACTGCTACAAATAATTTTTGTTTTTCCACTCCTGTCGTAAAGTCGCTGCTTAACTTGACTGATTAAGTTCGAGATACTTAACAGCTATTTTATTTTTGCTGTATCCAAACTGCACCTCAATATATATATAAAGTATAGGAATCCAACTCTTTGATGTGATAATAAAGTAAGTAATTGATTAAAGAAATGAAAAGGCTATTAGTGACTATTAAAGGGTATCCAAGGAACGCGTATATCCAATTCATCACACATATATATATATATATATATATATATATATATATATATATATATATTTCTTGTTGTTGCCGTTCCATTAAATTCAACATCCACCAGAACCGGACCTTTATAGCTGGGCCATGTACTTGTTTGTAATTGTTGGGCTGAACTTTAATAATCTATTGGGCCAAGAAGTGGATCATGAGGTCGATGGTTGTGCTAGGTTTGTATACCTGATAAACAACGGGTATGATGATAATAAAATGATGAATCTGCAAGACTAACGAAAATGAAGAATGATGATGGTGACAAAGAGATGATGGTCATGAATATAGGAGACGATAACAATAATTAAGATCGAAAAAGAAGAAGAATAAATGATGATGAAAGAAGATAATGATCCTATCATTATTAAATAACGATGATGAACGAAAAGAAGACAATGAATGGTAATGGGTATCGATGATGATAAGATATAACAAAAATGATGTTGTTCGATGATGATAAAAAGGTGATGACGATTGGAGTGATGACACACGAAAATAATGTTAAGTGTTAGGGTTTGATGTTAAAGCTAAGGTATACGAAATAGTATTATTTTTAGTGCGAAAACACTATTAAATACGATACAATTTTACACAAGATATTTATTTATTTATAGAATGGATATACTTAAACCTTGCTACAACACTTATAGGCAGTGTACCTAATCGTACAGTAGTGTAGTTTTTAGTAAGTCCGGTTCGTTCCACAGGGAAATCTTTAAACAAAGCTCAACGCTATATTAGTTTACTTTTATAAAAATACAAACATATATATAAGTAATATTATTATTATAAAGGGGGGTTTTTACCGTTTAATGACCGGTTTGTCGATTTTAAGACTTTAGTCGCAGTTAAAACCTAATGTAAAATATAAAATAAATATAAGACTTAAATTAAAGCGTAAAGTAAATAACGATAATGAAATTGCGAATAATAAAAGTGCGATAAAATAAAATTGCGATAATTAAAAAGTACGATAATTAAAAGTGCGATTAAATAACAATAAATAAAAGTGCGATAATTAGAAGTGCAATTAAATATAAAATAAAGGAAATTAAATATGAAATAAAAGAATTATGCTTATTTAAACTTCCGTAATCATGATGTTTGACGTGTTGATTTTAGTTTTATGCCCATGGGTTAATTGTCATTTGTCCTGGATTATTTAATCTGTCCGTCTGGTTTTTGTCCATAACAGTCCATCAGTCATAAATATAAAGTGCGAGTGTCCTCATCAAATTATTCTTATACCCGAAGTTAAATATTCCAACTAATTGGGGATTCGAATTGTAACAAGGTTTTAATACTTTGTTTAATGAATACACCAGGTTATCGACTGCGTGTAAACCAAGGTTTTACTACTTTGCTAACAATTACACCAATTACCCTTGAATGTAATTTCACCCCTGTTTTAATTATTCTAGTGGCTATTAATCCATTCCCGTGTCCGGTTAAATGAACGATTATTCGTACATATAAATACCCTGCCCATCGTGTCCGATCGAGTGTATATGGTAATTTATAGGGACGCCCAATTGTAAATCTTTATATTAACATTAACAAACTATCATTTAGTTAAACAAATATAAAGCCCATTAATAGCCCATAGTCTAATTTCCACAAGTGTCGTTCTTTTGTCCAAACCCCAATTATGGTACAAAGCCCAATTACCCAATTTTAGTAATTAGCCCAACATCATGATTACTTCGTTTTAAATAAGCATAATAATAACTTAGCTACGAGACATTAATGAAAAAAGGTTGAACATAACTTACAATGATTAAAAATAGCGTAGTGTTACACGGACAGAATTTCGACTTACACTCTTACAACATTCGCTAACATACCCTTATTATTAGAATTATAATTAAAATTAAAATTAAAATATAAATTATATATATATATTTTACGTATATATGAGAGAAGAGAGAAATAGATTATGAAAAATGATCAGAATTTGGTTTGCTTTATAGCCAGAGTCGATTTTTTGGGCTCCGCGACTCGCGGTGAAAACCTCTTCAAACTCCGCGAGTCGCGGAGGTTACTTTTACAGCTCAGAGGAGTTTGGCTCTTTGTTTACCGACGGTTTATAATATATATATAATATATATATAATTAATATAATTAATTATATATTATATTATATTTATAAACATAGTTAACTTGTAATTTTTAGTCCGTTGCGTCGAGCGTTAAGAGTTGACTCTGGTCCCGGTTCCGGATTTTCGAACGTCCTTGCGTACAATTTAATATCTTGTACTTTGCATTTTGAATCTTGTACTCTTGTAATTTCGAGACGTTTCTTATTAATAATTGGAACCTTTTTGATTGTCTTTTGTTCTTTTGAGCTTTTTGGTCGTTTGCGTCTTCAATTCGTCGAATCTGTCTTTTGTCTTCACCTTTTATTATTTAAACGAATATCACTTGTAAATAGAACAATTGCAACTAAAAGCTTGTCTTTCTTGAGGAATAATGCTATGAAATATATGTTCGTTTTTAGCATTATCAAATATTCCCACACTTGAGCGTTGCTTGTCCTCAAGCAATATCGTCTTGAAATACTAGAATCACTTCTTTATTCTTCACACTTTGTACATCAGTGATTTCTATATGGCGGTATAAACAATGGTAGTAACGATATGGTTTACAGTCCCACATGACTATAAAAATTTAGATCCATTAAGGAAATTGGATCTTTATGAAAATATTTGATCTTTTGAAAATTAAATCTAGTTTTTACCCTAGATAAGTTTTCCGGGATAACCCTTTTCCGGTGTTTGCAAAATATTTTTGTGGGTTTGGTGGGTTTCAGATTTGAAAATTTTAGCTCAAAACTTGCGGTTTTGTGTCACCCACTTGCTAACCTTGTATTTGGAAAGCAACACGTCCAGTTTACTTGTCCCGTATATTACCTTTCGGTAAACTACCGTCCGGTTGTAAAGGAAAGCGTTGAACAAGCAACTGTTAAGGCAATGTCCCGTGACATGCTTTTGATTATGGTCTATAACGTGTCGGACACAATTACTATCCTTGGTAGGAGCAATAGTAAAGCTCACCCTTATAATTTTTCGGTATGGCACAAGGTCCTGTCTTTGACCATGCTATGCAACCACCGTTCTTGCGGTTGACACCCGATTTAGTTCAGGTGACCTAATGAATTCCAGGTGAATTCCTAGGATTTTACGTTCAATGGTAATGAACGCATTGAAAATAGGGTTTTCAGAAAACAAATCGGTTTGTAATTTTGATCAAAATATTTTCTCGTTTAAGCTCGAGTTTAGATATCATCGAATTCCATGAGTTTGTAATTCTCAATCTTTAAGGTCAATCTCTAGGATTGAGTAATATCAGTCTTAAAAGCTGATTTTTAATCTTTAAGGAGATTATCCTTTCTGGGGATCTGATTCATTAGTCTTATCCAGCTAATTTGCATGGTGCCCCCCCATTGTACGAGATAAATCCTTCTCATGGTTAGGATAAATCTGACCACTTGGCGACCCTGTTTAATGCTGAGGTCCGTGGATTTCCTGCTGATTTTAGTGATGACTTTTCTAGATTTTTCGTCAACCTACAGCTGGTCTGGACGACAACTTCATGACCTAAATCAAGAAGCGCGTGTCTTTTTCGGAAGACTTTACTTCCTTTTAATGATGGAATTGATTCATCATGTAGATCCATATCTTCTTTTCTTTCATCGGGTAAAAACAGTTTAGTTTAGTCCAAAGCAAAAGTATTTTCAGTTATTTGTTACAGATATATGTGACATATGTTTAAGATAACTTGGTAAATTTTCCCACACTTGGCTTTTATTTTCCTTTTTATCGTCCTCTATTCCATTTTAAATGAATTTTAACATTTTAGTTTGTTTCTCAATTTATGTCCTTTCCGAGGTAACAATAATTTCGGTGTTAAAACCTAGTTTTATCGTTCATAAATATGTATAAACATGATTTTGAGTTCATTTAATTGAATTTTTTTTTTTTTTTTTTAAAAAATTTTACTAGAATTGGGTAGTCAGTATATAAGACTAGGGCTGTTCTTTTTTATCAGAGAGCACTAGATTCTAATACAACTACTGCTTTACTAGTATTTTTAATGGTAACCAAGTGTTTAAGATAAAAATTTTTAAAATCCGAAAGAATTTAACCCCTTCCCACACTTAAGATCTTGCAATGCCCTCATTTGCAAGAAATCAGTAACAATTTAAATTATTGAGGGTGATTAGAGTGAAAATGATTAAATTTTACCAAAGTTTCCAAATATATTGGCGTTTGTTTGCTGAATGATAAATGGTGCACATCATTTGTTCATTCCGTCTTGTTGTTATTTCACATATATTTTGCATCTTGTCGTCAAAATTAGTTGCTTTTGCCGAACTTAATGCCAGTCTTTGAAAATGCGTTGTTTTACCCTGTTGTGTACATAAGATAAACTGCAAACATATATACATATTTTTGAAGTTTGGTATATTACCCCACATTCAAAAATTATTAAAATCTAAGAATAAAAGTTAGACAATTATAAAAATGATTACAATATTAACAAAAGTATTAAACGTATCAATAATTACAAATTACAAAAAAAAAAAAAAAAAATAATAATAAGTAAACTAAGGATGATATTGGTACCAATAGGGGTTCCAGGCATAACCATAGGTGCTATAGAATGCTTCGGCAGGGTCATACGTAAGATATGGTGGCTGCATCTCTATAGACCAAGGAGGGAAGATGGGTTTCGGTGTAGGAATATAGTTTCTACCTATATGTTGGCAATGAGCTATGATTTGGTTCTGATGAACTTGCCAATCTTCAAATGCTCTCTGTCTAGCATTTTCGTATTCCTGAGAAGCTATAAACCTATGCATTTCTTGCATCTCATTCCCCCCTCCTACATTACCTTGCTGCTGGTTTCTCTCCACCTGTGGATGTCTACCATGGTATCGTACTGCGGCGTTATTTCGCCTCTTCAAAACTTTCGCACCATGGTATACATTTAAACCTATAGTATCGCGGGGTTCCGGCTCTTCTAGTAATAATCCCCCCCGACTTATATCCACACCGAGATATTCACCAATCAAAGTAATAAAAATACCACCTCCTATTATGCTATGTGGTCGCATCCCCCGAACCATAGCTGATAAATAATAACCCACACAATATGGTATACTTACAGCGCTTTGTGGGTCTCGAATACACATATGGTAAAACAAATCCTGTTCATTTACTTTTTCTTTGTTCTTACCCCTTTGTGTAATCGAATTAGCTAAAAACCTATGTATCACTCTTAATTCGGCTCTATCTATATCCAAATAAGAGTAATTTCCCCCTTTGAAACGGTGATGGCTTGTCATTTGACTCCACACACCGTGTGTATCAAAATTTTCATCTATCTTTCTACCGTTTAGTATCAATCCTCTACAATCGGCAGACGCTAACTCCTCAGGCGTATATATACGTAAAGCCTGAGCCATGTCCAGTAAAGACATGTGGCGCATCGAACCGCCTAACAAAAATCTAATAAAAGAACGATCGGTTAAACTAGCTACCCAATCATTCAACTCTATACTACATAACAATTCTTCACACCATACTTTATATACAGGTCTACGTATGGTGAATAAACATACCCAGTCATTAAAAGAAGAATTACCATACCTCTGTACAAGTAATTCCCTAATTGGCCCGGCCAATTCTACAGCTTCTAAGGGTCCCCATTCTATGACCCTCGGTACCTCAACAACCTTAGAATGAAGAGTATGCAAACCCCGTTGATATTTTGGATAATCTATCCAAAGTCTGTCAAATCTCAGGTTCGGGTGCAACTCTTCCAAGTGCATATCAGAAAAGGTCATGACTGGATGAGGTACATCCTGCTTGTAGTAGTTATCCACCTCCTGTTGTTCCAAATTCTCAGCAGGAGCATTGCGGGCTTGGGATGAAGATTCACCCCTTTCATTCTGCAAAACACATCAAACACAATTTTTGTGCATCCAAATATGCATTAGTGTCAGCAAAATCATCAATCAAAATAATTACAATGACATTATCAATTTATATCAAACTTAAGCTCATTTTCACATTTTTATCAAATCTACACTTTTTCAAATAAGCATATACGAAAATGTTCACCAAGTTCATAAGCATTCAACTCAAATAACATGTCAAAATAATCATTACTAGCAATTAAACAAGTCTCAAATGGCATTATCTTTCAAAAATCAAGTTCATGAATTTTAGACTTGAAAAAGTCCACTTTAATTCTCAAAATCATGTTTAGGCTCAAAGTTTGGATCATTTAACTACCTAGACATGTTACACTACTTAATTTAGCAACAATTCATGACAAAAATCGGCCATAACCTGTTTATATCAAAAAGCCCCAAATTTGCTCAAGAACACAAACCCTAGATTACTCAAAATTTGAAGTTTAAGGCTTCTAATCATGTTAAACAGCATCAATCTAGGTTATACAAGCATAATACATAAACAATTTAAGCCTAATTACACTAAAAAGCATCAAAATCAAATTGGGGAAAAAATAGCTCAAGAACACCAAATTTCGGATTAAATGGTGTTTAGGTGTAGAAATTTACCGTTTTTCTTGAGTAATTCTTAGATAGCATCCTTCTCAACATGATTTTAGCAAAAAATTTGGTGATTAACGGTTAAAAATTGGGATTTTTGGGGTGTATTTTTCGGGTTTTTTTGGGGTTTTTTCGCTGCTGTGTTTTTGAGTTGTGGAGTTGTGTGTCCATAAACTGATCGTTCAGCTCTTTTATTTTTTTTTTCTGATTTTCGGTCCCTCCGCGAGTCGCGGAGATTAACCCTCCAAATTCCGCGAGTCGCGGAGTTTGGTATTTTTTTTTTTTTTTTTTATAATCATTAACTTATTAAAACAATTAAGTAATTAATTTTAAAATTTTGTTTCCCTTGTTATTTAGGACGAGGTCGTTTCGGATCGATGTCCTAGTCCGTCTCTCGACAAAATTTTAAAATTTGTCTTTTTGTAGCGATTGTTTTAAAAGCTAAGATTTTTGGGTTTTTTAATGTTTTTGGCATACTTTAAATCAATAAGATTAAAAATAATGATAATAAAAGTTCTCGTCCCTCCCTTGGGTAAAGCAATTTCGGTTCAAAGACCTAGTCTTCAACTTACGACGAATTTTAAAAATCATATTCTTAACTTAATGAGATAAAGTAAATTTTTGTTTTTAAATTCACACAACTTAAATATAAAATTCAAAATTAATATTAAAAATTCACACCAAACTTAAAATTTGAAATGCATAAAATTAAAAATTAATATTTTAAAAATTAAAAATTCACACCAAACTTAATTTAAAAATTTATAAATTCATATCAAACTTATATTAATTTTTCAAATATTTACAATTTTAAATATATTGTTTTTAAAAAGTTTACAATATTAATTTAAGATTTAAATATTAATTTTAAAAACATGGTAAAAATAAAATTAAAAATCTTTTTGTCTTTTTATCCCACTTTAATCAATCAAATATTATCAAAAATATGCGCCCCTTTTTTCGGTAAAGTAATTTCGGTTCCAAGACCTAATTTAACTCATGACGAATTTTTGAAATATTTTGGTTTGATTGATTAAAGATATTTATACCTTAAGAATAAACGTTAAATTTCGCAGTGATGTAAATTTTTTTTGAATGATATCAATAATTTCGGTCGCCAAACCTAATTTTATTCAATACCAATTTAATACTTTTTAGCGAACAAATTAGCGTTTATTATCAAAAGGTTAAAAATAAAAATAAAAATAAAAACTGTACAGACATACCTGTGAAATAGATTTCTTAGTTATATGATCTATCCCATTCATAAGATAGTCGGTTTAATTGATTTTCCATGGCTACATAGGCGTAACCTCGAGCATTCAGTGTCTTTTCTTCTAAACATATGAACGGTCCGTCTCTGCATAAAGTAACAAATTCGGTATTTGAATAGGTTTGATTATTTGAACATTTACCTCCATGTGACCATTTTCCGCATTTGTGACATCTTTCTAGGTGTCGTGCTCTTCTTTTAACTGCGGATTTTGATTTTCCTTTACCAAATTGTAACTTATTATCTTCGCATCTGGATTCTTTTCTAACTCCGTCCATTCTTTCTCTTATTACTGATACTATTTCACTCGGTAGTATGTCATTATTACGTTTAGTGATCAAAGCGTGTAGCATTAGACCATGGTTTAGCTCACAGGCAGTCTTCATTTTGTAAAAACCTAAAAAAAATAAAAATTCAGAATGGGGGGAGAAGACTAGTTCTTTAGGGTCTGCTAGGGAAAGACCATACGTGTTCCATTTTCGAGAACTACACGAAAACAGACAATCTAACTCTAACAGAAATACATATTATCCTTTAAAGACTTGATTCTCCCCACACTTAGTTAGCTGTGGTGTTGAAATTGTGATTAACTTCGTTGTCGACTTCCATCGGACCATGTATGTAATGTTTAACTCTGTGACCATTAACTTTAAATTAAATCCCATTTGAATTTATTAATTCTATCGTTCCGTATGGGAAAACTCTTTTGACTATGAATGGTCCAGACCATCTTGATTTCAATTTTCCAAGAAATAGCTTGAATCGTGAATTGAAAAGAAGAACTCTGTCTCCTTCTTTAAATTCTTTTGAACTTCTGATTCTTTTATCATGCCATTTCTTCGTTCTTTCCTTATAGATTAACGAATTTTCGTATGCTTTATGTCTTAATTCTTCTAATTCGTTTAGTTGACTTAATCGTAGACGTCCGGCTTCATGTAAATCAAGATTACATGTCTTCAAAGCCCAAAATGCTTTGTGTTCAATTTCTACTGGAAGATGACATGCTTTTCCATAAACAAGTCTAAAAGGTGTGGTTCCAATTGGAGTTTTGTAGGCTGTTCTAAAAGCCCAGAGTGCATCCTCCAATTTAATGGACCATTCCTTCGGATTTGATCCTACGGTTTTCTCTAGAATACGTTTTAAAGCTCGGTTGGTATTTTCAACTTGTCCACTTGTTTGTGGATGATATGCGGTGGAGATTTTATGAGTTACTCCATATCTTTTAAGAACTTTCTCAAGTTGATTATTACAGAAATGAGTACCCCGATCACTTATTAAAGCTTTCGGTGTTCCAAACCTTGCAAAAAGACGTTTTAAAAAGTTGACTACAACTCGTGCATCGTTAGTTGGGAGAGCTTGTGCTTCCGCCCATTTAGATACATAATCAATGGCTACGAGTATATATAGATTATTATGAGATTTTGGAAATGGACCCATAAAGTCAATACCCCAAATGTCAAATACTTCACATACTTGGATGACATTTTGTGGCATTTCATCACGTTGACTTATTTTTCCGGCCCTTTGACATGCATCACAAGATTTGCAAAGAAGGTGTGCGTCTTTGTAAATTGTAGGCCAATAGAATCCAGCTTTATAAACTTTTCTTGCTGTTAGTTGAGGCCCATAATGCCCTCCTGTTGGTCCTGTGTGACAATGGTTTAATATTTTACTAGCTTCATCTCCAAATACACATCGGCGTATTATTCCATCGGGACAACTTTTAAACAGATGTGGATCTTCTCAAAAATAGTGTTTTATATCACTGAAGAATTTCTTTCGTCTTTGGTACGATAATCCTTTTTCAAGGAATCCATAAACTAAGTAGTTTGCATAGTCTGCAAACCATGGGATTTCATTATAATCTATTTTCAATAGATATTCATCAGGAAAGTTGTCTTGTATGGCCGATTCATTTAGAACTTCTAATTCGGGATTTTCAAGACGAGAAAGATGATCAGCGGCGAGATTTTCTGCTCCTCTTTTATCTCGGACTTCAATATCAAACTCTTGTAAGAGTAAGATCCAACAGATTAATCTTGGTTTAGCATCTTGTTTTGAAAACAGGTATCTAAGAGCAGAATGGTCGGTATAGACCACCGTTTTTGCTAGAACGAGATATGATCGAAATTTGTCAAAAGCAAAGACAATAGCAAGGAGTTCTTTTTCAGTAGTTGTATAGTTCATTTGTGCTCCTTGTAATGTCTTACTAGCATAATATATAGGTTGAAATCGTTTTTCAATCCTTTCTCCTAAAACGGCTCCCATTGCAAAATCACTTGCATCGCACATTAGTTCAAATGGTAGATTCCAATTTGGTGTTATCATGATCGGTGCATTAGTGAGTTTTTCTTTAAGAATATTAAAAGATTTGATACATTCATCTGAAAAGATGAATGGCGCATCCTTTTCTAGGAGTTTATTCATAGGAGTGGCAATTTTAGAAAAATCTTTTATGAAACGTCGGTAAAAACCGGCATGCCCTAGAAAACTCCTAACTCCTCTAACATTGGTGGGATGTGGAAGTTTAGCAATTACATCTACTTTAGCTCTATCCACTTCAATTCCTTCTTTTGAAATTTTATGCCCAAGAACGATGCCTTCTTTGACCATGAAATGGCATTTCTCCCAATTAAGTACTAGATTTGATTTTTCGCATCTAATTAGCATTCGTTCCAGATTAACTAGACATGATTTAAATGTATCACCGAAGACTGAAAAGTCATCCATGAATACTTCCATGCATTCTTCTATCATGTCGTGAAAAATCGCCATCATACACCTTTGAAAGGTTGCAGGGGCGTTACAAAGTCCAAATGGCATGCGTTTGTAAGCAAAAGTACCATAAGGGCACGTGAATGTGGTTTTCTCTTGATCTTCGGGTGCTATTGGAATTTGAAAATATCCGGAAAATCCATCTAGAAAACAATAGTAACTATTTCCGGCTAATCTTTCCAACATTTGATCTATGAAAGGTAAGGGAAAGTGATCTTTTCTGGTGGCGTCATTTAATTTTCTATAATCAATACATACACGCCATCCTGTTACAGTCCTAGTAGGAATAAGCTCATTTTTCTCATTTGTAATGACAGTCATGCCACCCTTCTTAGGTACGCATTGAACTGGGCTTACCCATGGACTATCAGAAATTGGATATATCAAACCTGCATCTAGCAGTTTAATAATCTCTTTCTTAACTACATCTTGCATATTAGGATTTAGTCTTCGTTGGCGTTGCACATACGTTTTATGACCTTCTTCCATAAGGATTTTATGTGTGCAATACGAAGGACTTATTCCTTTAATATCATGAATCTTCCATGCAATGGCTGGTTTATGAGCTTTCAACACAGAAATGAGTTGTGATTTCTCATTTTCAGTAAGAGAAGACGATATTATTACAGGTAATTCAGATTCACCATGTAAATAAGCGTATTCCAAATGGTTTGGAAGTGGCTTTAACTCTAATTTCGGAGGTTCTTCTATCGATGATTTATATCGATATCTGTCTTCTTCTTTTAGCATTTGAATTTCTTCTATTGTTGGTTCATATCTATTAGCTATAAGTGTAGCTAACATTTCAGCTTCATCAATTGGTTCATTACCTTCTCCTAAAGAACATTCTCCTGTTCCTTGTAATTCTGGAAATTCTCTTAATAATTCTGCATGTGCATCTATAGTTTGAATATAATAACATGTATCATCTGCAGATTGTGGTTGTTGCATTGCTCTATCAACTGAAAAGGTAACACTCTCATCCTCTATACTTAGGGTCAATTTCTTACCGAACACATCTATCATTGCTTTAGCCGTGTTTAAGAATGGTCTTCCTAATATGAGAGGAACCTGAGAATCCTCTTCCATGTCCAAAACAACAAAATCTACTGGAAATACTAAAGTACCAACTTTAACTAGCATGTTCTCCATTATCCCTCTAGGATATTTTATTGATCTATCGGCTAGTTGTATGCTTATTCTTGTTGGTTTCAATTCTCCAAGGTCTAGTTTAGCGTATAGTGAATAAGGCATTAGATTTATACTAGCACCTAAGTCTGCCAATGCTTCTATTGAACTAAGACTACCCAGAAAACATGGAATTGTGAAACTTCCTGGATCAGATAGTTTTTCTGGTATCTTATTCAACAGCACTGCTGAACAATTAGCATTCATAGTAACAGCCGAGAGTTCTTCCATTTTCTTTCTATTTGAGATAAGATCTTTCAAGAATTTAGCATATCTTGGCATTCCTGAAATCACATCAATGAAAGGAAGATTTACATTTATCTGTTTAAACATATCCAAGAATTTGGATTGCTAGGCTTCAAGTTTTTCTTTCTTCATTTTACTCGGGTAAGGAAGTGGTGGTTGGTATGGTTTAACATAAGGTTTATCCTTAACTGTGTTATTTTCATTAACCTTTTCAACTACCGGTTCTTTTTCCTTATCTTGATCAGGTTGTGGTTCTTGTGGAGTAGGAATAGTTTCATCAGAAGTTACAGGTATTTCAGGTGGTTTAAGTGTTGTACCACTTCTTGTGGTAATAGCTTTAGCTGTTTCATTCCGGGGGTTAGCATTTGTATCACTAGGTAGACTTCCCGGTTTTCTTTCACCTATTAACCTTGCTAGGTTACTTACTTCTTGTTCCAGATTTTGAATAGAAGCTTGTTGATTTCTAAATGCTTGAGCATTTTGTTCATTAGTTTGTTTTTGAGATGTGAAAAACTGTGTTTGAGTTTCAACTAGCTTCGTCATCATATCTTCTAAATTCGGCTTTTTATCATCGGTTTGTTGTGGTGGTTTGTTTTGAAAATTAGGTCTTTGCTGATTGTAAGTATTATTGGATACTTGTTGATTGCTAGGACCTTGTTGGTTGTTGTATGGAATATTTCGGTTATAATTCTGGTTTTGATTGTAAATCGGTCTTGGCGGTTGATAATTATTCTGATAATTATTTCCAGGCTTTTGGTTTATGTATGAAATATTCTCTCTTTGTTCCATTGTTAATTCAATACTGAGACAATCTTTTGTCAAATGTGGTCCTCCACACTGCTCACAACTAATTCGTATTGAGTGAATATCTTAGTCATCTTTTCCATTCGTCTCTCCACAGCATCTATCTTTGCGGAAATGGAATCTAAGTCATGGCTAGAATCGGCTCTAGCTGCTTTAGATGATCTAATGATGTCTTTTTCTTGGTGCCACTCATGTGAATGGGAAGCAGTATTATCAATAATTTTGTAAGCATCAGTTTCGGTTTTCTTCATAATAGAACCACCAGCTGCTATATCTATGTCTTTTCTTGTAGTGATGTCGCATCCTTGGTAGAATATTTGTACTATTTGACAGGTGTCTAAACCATGTTGCGGACATCCTCTTAACAACTTTCCATATCTAGTCCACGCCTCATATAGAGTTTCATTTGGTTTCTGTGTGAACGTAACAATTTCTGCTTGAAGTCTTACGGCTTTAGATGCAGGAAAGAATTGTTTAAGAAATTTGTCAACTAAAACGTCCCATGTATCAATCGCCCCTTCAGGTAACGATTCCAACCAATCTTTGGCTTCTCCCTTTAAAGTCCAGGGAAATAACATGAGATATATCTGTTCATCCTCCACTTCTCGTATTTTAAATAGTGTGCAGATCCTATTAAAGGTACGTAGATGTTCATTTGGATCTTCCTTCGGCGCACCACTAAATTGGCATTGATTAGTCACCATGTGTAGAATTTGTCCTTTGATTTCATAATCTGGTGCATTAATATCTGGATGAGTAATTGCGTGACCTTGGCCAGTGCCTTTAGCTCTCATTCGGTCTTCCATACTTAAAGGTTCCAGATTCTCCATAATTGAATTTGTTGAATCGGTATCACTAGATGATTCTGATTTAATGGTTCGTTCCTCAACAATCTCTGTTTGAATGATTGGTGGCTCCGGAGGAAAGTTTAGTGGTTCAGGATCTATGAACCGTTCCTGAATATTTTCTGGATTCTCAATTGTGAGGTCGGGTTCAAAAAATGGATTATCGGAAATTTGAACTGAAGTACTTGGTCGACTGGATGACGATTCTAAAGAAAAATCAACGGCGGTTATATTTGCTAAATGTCTTGATCTAGTTACAGGTGGTGAACGTACAAAAGGTGGTGAACGTCTTGCTCGGTGCATTCACTGAATATCCTATTAGTTTTAAAAAGGAAAGAAAAATTATAATAAGTTATCCAATCAATAGACTTTTCTGATTTTGCCCACGTTTCGAATAGCCAAAAGATGCAGCAGAGGGGCAGGATTCGTTTGGTCTCAATATAATTGAGGACTGTTTGGCTCCAATAACCCGGTCCACGTACAAATCCAACTATTACTACGAACCAGAAAATTTTGATGTCTATTAATTTAACCACTTAAAATAAATTTTCGTAATTTTAAGAAATTTAGATAAGAAGTAGAATAAAAATCTATGTCCTAAAAACTAGAATAGCGAGAAATAAGAGAGAAAAAGAGTTCGTCGCAAAAGGTCGAAAAAGAAAAAAAAAATGGTTGAAAAATAAAAGGTGACGGAAAAATAAAAGAAACTTATAAAAACTTAAAAATACTTGACTAACCTAATCTTATTACTACAACTAACTTAAAATTATAATCGCAAATTGAAATTACTAATTGGAATGATAATTGATACATAGTAAAAGGTCTAAAAATATTAAAGCTTACAGGAAAAACTAAATCCCAAATGGAAATAACTTAAAAAGAAACTAAAACTTAAAAAGGCGTCGCAAAATTCTAAAGCACCTAAATCTTAGTCTAAAGCAAAAGCACTTAAGGAATTCTACGGCAAAGCCTAAAAATCTAGGAGTAAAAATAACTCTAGCAAAAACTAAGTTTAAAATTAAATATGAGCGAAAAATACAAATATTATGCTACAACGATTAAAAAGGTACACAATATAAAAATATACAAAAAGTTGTAAAAAGTACAATTTTTATAAAAATATTATTTTTATATTATTTATTTAATAAAACTACTAATTTTACAATTTAACTAAACTAATTTAACTAAAATATATAAATTAAATAAAAAGTAAAAGTAATTATAATAATAATAATTAGTTAGGGTTTAATAATAATTAATTAATAATTACCGTAATAAATGCGGAATTAGGGCTTCTGTCCGTGTGTCAGGTACCCTCCGCGAGTTGCGGTATTTTAATAAGAAAACCCCGCGAGTCGCGGGGTTCAGAATTTCAGATCTGGAGCAGTTTGAAATTTTACGCGTTTTTTTTTTTTTTTTTTTTATTCTGTTTTCTGTTTTTTCTATAAATAAAAGATATTTAATAAAATTTATATTATTATAAACTAAAATAAAGATAAAGAAACTTATAAAACTTAAATATTAAAAAAAAATCTTAAAAATGCTTATATTTTTGTTTTTCTTTTTATATTTTTGAATAATTAAAACGTATTTTTACAAAAGCGACTTTTAATAGAAGTAAACTAATTTTTTTTTTTTTATATATTAGCGTTGCGCTTCCGGCTTTTAAGATAAGTCCCCGGCAGCGGCGCCAAAAATACTTGATGTTAAAGGAGGTGTATATAAAATAGTTATTAATTTTAGCAGAAAAAACTATTAAATACGATACAATTTTACACAAGATATTTATTTATTTATAGAATGGATATACTTAAACCTTGCTACAACACTTATAGGCAGTGTACCTAATCGTACAGTAGTGTAGTTTTTAGTAAGTCCGGTTCGTTCCACAGGAAAATCTTTAAACAAAGCTCAACGCTATATTAGTTTACTTTTATAAAAATACAAACATATATATAAGTAATATTATTATTATAAAGGGGGGTTTTTACCGTTTAATGACCGGTTTGTCGATTTTAAGACTTTAGTCGCAGTTAAAACCTAATGTAAAATATAAAATAAATACAAGACTTAAATTAAAGCGTAAAGTAAATAACGATAATGAAATTGCGAATAATAAAAGTGCGATAAAATAAAATTGCGATAATTAAAAAGTACGATAATTAAAAGTGCGATTAAATAACAATAAATAAAAGTGCGATAATTAGAAGTGCAATTAAATATAAAATAAAGGAAATTAAATATGAAATAAAAGAATTATGCTTATTTAAACTTCCGTAATCATGATGTTTGACGTGTTGATTTTAGTTTTATGCCCATGGGTTAATTGTCCTTTGTCCTGGATTATTTAATCTGTCCGTCTGGTTTTTGTCCATAACAGTCCATCAGTCATAAATATAAAGTGCGAGTGTCCTCATCAAATTATTCTTATACCCGAAGTTAAATATTCCAACTAATTGGGGATTCGAATTGTAACAAGGTTTTAATACTTTGTTTAATGAATACACCAGGTTATCGACTGCGTGTAAACCAAGATTTTACTACTTTGCTAACAATTACACCAATTACCCTTGAATGTAATTTCACCCCTGTTTTAATTATTCTAGTGGCTATTAATCCATTCCCGTATCCGGTTAAATGAACGATTATTCGTACATATAAATACCCTGCCCATCGTGTCCGATCGAGTGTATATGGTAATTTATAGGGACGCCCAATTGTAAATCTTTATATTAACATTAACAAACTATCATTTAGTTAAACAAATATAAAGCCCATTAATAGCCCATAGTCTAATTTCCACAAGTGTCGTTCTTTTGTCCAAACCCCAATTATGGTACAAAGCCCAATTACCCAATTTTAGTAATTAGCCCAACATCATGATTACTTCGTTTTAAATAAGCATAATAATAACTTAGCTACGAGACATTAATGAAAAAGGTTGAACATAACTTACAATGATTAAAAATAGCGTAGTGTTACACGGACAGAATTTCGACTTACACTCTTACAACATTCGCTAACATACCCTTATTATTAGAATTATAATTAAAATTAAAATTAAAATATAAATTATATATATATATTTTACGTATATATGAGAGAAGAGAGAAATAGATTATGAAAAATGATCAGAATTCGGTTTGCTTTATAGCCAGAGTCGATTTTTTGGGCTCCGCGACTCGCGGTGAAAACCTCTTCAAACTCCGCGAGTCGCGGAGGTTACTTTTACAGCTCAGAGGAGTTTGGCTCTTTGTTTACCGACGGTTTATAATATATATATAATATATATATAATTAATATAATTAATTATATATTATATTATATTTATATACATAGTTAACTTGTAATTTTTAGTCTGTTGCGTCGAGCGTTAAGAGTTGACTCTGGTCCCGGTTCCGGATTTTCGAACGTCCTTGCGTACAATTTAATATCTTGTACTTTGCGTTTTGAATCTTGTACTCTTGTAATTTCGAGACGTTTCTTATTAATAATTGGAACCTTTTTGATTGTCTTTTGTTCTTTTGAGCTTTTTGGTCGTTTGCGTCTTCAATTCGTCGAATCTGTCTTTTGTCTTCACCTTTTATTATTTAAACGAATATCACTTGTAAATAGAACAATTGCAACTAAAAGCTTGTCTTTCTTGAGGAATAATGCTATGAAATATATGTTCGTTTTTAGCATTATCAGGGTTACATGATTAATGGTTTGATCCTTGGTCAATTAGTATTATTGAAGAAGAAGAAAGAGAGAAACAGAAGGATGGTTTAGGAGTGGTTTGGGTTAGCGGGAGGTTGCGAGTTCGAGTCCCGTCGTGGACACTTTATTTTTTATCCTATTTGAGGTAGTTACTTATTATTATTATTATTATTATTATTATTATTATTATTATTATTATTATTATTATTATTATTATTATTATTATTATTATTATTATTATTATTGTTGTTGTTGTTGTTGTTGTTGTTATTGTTGTTGTTGTTGTTGTTGTTGTTGTTGTTGTTGTTGTTGTTATTATTATTATTAATGTTATAAAAATAAAATTAGAATTAGAATTAGAATTTAAAATTTGTATTATTATTATTATTATTATTATTAGTATTATTATTTTTAATATTATCATAATAATTATTATTATTATTAAAAGAACCTTTAATTTTTTAAAATTATCATTTTTATTAAAATTTATATTTTCATTAAAATTATTAGTATTACCAAAAGCGTCATTTAAAATTATCATTGTTATTAAGATTTATATTATTATAACTAATAATATTATTAAAACTACCTTTTTATTTAAAATTTTGTTATCATAATTATTACAACAAATATTATTGTTACATGTAACATAACTATAGTAATATTTACATAATAAATATTAATAAATGTAATTAATTAAGTTATTAATGGAACACATGATTTAATATAACAATTAAAATCACTAATAAGATATAAATTTGTTCGAGTTCCATTACATGTATTAATATACATAATTAAATATAGGTTCGTGAATCCGAGGCCAACCCTGCATTGTTCAATATAGTCATATGTATTTTTACTATAAAATACATTAGGTGAGTTCATTAATCCCTTTTTAAATGCTTTCGCAATATATATTTTGGGACTGAGAATACATGCGCTGCTTGTATAACTGTTTTACGAAATAGACACAAGTACTTAAAACTACATTCTATGGCTGGATTATTTAACCGAATATGCCCCTATTTAGTCTGGTAATCTAAGAATTAGGGAACAGACACCCTAATTGACGCGAACTCTAAAGATAGATCTATTGGGCCCAACAAGCCCCATCCAAAGTACCGGATGGTTTAGTATTTCAAAATTAATATCATGTCCAAAGGAGGATCCCGGAATGATGGGGATATTCTTATATGCATATTGTGAATGTCGGTTACCAGGTGTTCAATCCATATGAATGATATTTTTGTCTCTATGCATGGGACGTATGTTTATGAGAAATGGAAATATGAAATCTTGTGGTCTATTAAAATTATGAAATGATTATTTATGTTAAACTAATGAACTCACCAACTTTTTGGTTGACACTTGAAAGCATGTTTATTCTCAGGTATGAAAGAAATCTTCCGCTGTACATTTGCTCATTTTAAGGACATTACTTGGAGTCGATCATCGCTCTGGAATCAAATGTTGATGACTTCGTCCAGATGGATTAGGACGGGGTATTATAGTTGGTATCAGAGCGGTGGTCTTAGCGAACCAGGTCTGCATTAGTGTGTCTAACTGATAAGTCGTTAGGATGCATTAGTGAGTCTGGACTCCGACCGTGTCTGCATGTCAAAAGTTTTGCTTATCATTTCGTGTCAAAAATTTCCTGCTTATCGTTCTTAGGGAATCACTTGCTTATCATTCTTAGTCTAGACACGTTTTACTGCATTGACTGCATGAATAGTGTATAGACAAAATTCATATCTTAGCGTATCTGCTACTTTATATCTTAGCGTATCTGTTACTGTAACTTTGCCTGACAACTTCCGTAGATTCCTCCGTAACTTATGGGATTTTAGTATTATATATGCATATGTAAATTATGTATTGCAGGGTACTAATCTACATCCTATAATCTATTTCTTATCGAAAATCCTCCATCTGTTCGTACGAGATGAATCCTGCAACCAGTTCGAGTCCCTCAGATTCCGATAGCCATTCCGATAGTTATTCCGACAGCTATTCCGACATAGATGTTCACCTAAGCTCCGAAAACAGCGTCATCGACATGAATCAACCAATCAGCCATTATCAATTCATCTGATGGGTTCGTAGTCGACTTAATTAATGGAAACGCGCAGAAGGCAATCCCTTCTACCAACCAAATTCACCTCTTAACAATGAACCTGAAGCGTTTACCGGCGAACCTGTTCGAGACACCATTTTCAGTCTCATTTCCAGGGTAACTCGAAAAGATTATATTCTATCCACAATTCTGAACCTTATTCATCCGCTCATTCTGACCGACAATCATCCTGGAGTAATAAGTCAACGAACGTCGCGCTTGAATAATCAATTCGAAGAATATGGTGCAAAATGTACCAGCCTCAGCAACATCACCGACAACAACAGTACAATCAATAACAGCACCAGTACCATCAACAATCCATGCTTCAATATCATCATCTGTACTTTGAGTATGATCTTCGTTTTACGTATCGTTCTACCTCATTTATCTTCGTTCGACATGGCGAATATGTAATCTCTAAAGTTTTAGAGATTATTTATTCTAGTTCCAACCGAAAAGTAAATGAGTTTAATACCACATTGACTCATTAAATCCATGATTTCGTATGAAGAAAATATATATGTATATATATTTTCATAAAGATTGTAATCAAAATTTTTATTGTACAAACTGTTAATGGTGAAAATATTTTAACGGGTAGGTAATACCCAAGGAATATTTAGATTTCACATTAATAAGTTACACTGTACATTCTTCGAATCTGATTCAACAGTCATTTACTATCCTATTTACAAACACCGATATACATATCCGTTCACTGCAAAATAACCATTTTTATTCAATTTCATATTTGGATTTTGATTTATCAGAATCCAACAAGTGGCATAATGAAGAAAACATTTGACAAAATAAAATTTGTTAGAAACAAACAAATTAACTATGAGAAATTTTGTTAAGAATCCACGCTAACTGTTCCCAGCTAATTGTTCCCAGCTAACTGATTACACTTTATTTATCGCAATTTAATTATCGCAATTTACATTCTCGCAACTTTATTTATCGTCATTTAATTTCTGTTATTTATTTTACGCACTTTAAATATCGGGACATGTATACAAGGTTTTGACATATCATATCGACGCATCTATATATATTATTTGGGATAACCATAGACACTCTATATGCAGTAATGATCGAGTTCTCTATACATGGTTGAGGTTGATTCTATAATAATATATATAATTTGAGTTGTGATCTAGTCTGAGACATGTAAACGGGTCACGATATTTATTAATTAATTCAAATATTATATATTAAACTATATATGAATTACTGGACTGTTACTGTGGACTATCAACTGTGGAATACCAACACTGGAATTAAAATGAATTAAAATATTGATTATAATATATGAAACTAAACAATTCTTCAAGTTGCCACTTGATTTCATTTTAAACCCCATTTGTATCATCACAATTACAATCTGCGTTCAAACCTTTCATGATTCTTGAAAACACCTCAATCGATAGGATGAAACAACCGCACTTCATCTACGGAAGAAAAGATTGATACATATAGTTATGCACCTGAAAAATCTAGGAACCTGAGTAAACGTTTAAAACATAGCTGTGCTAATTCCTTTGGCGTTGTTATTACCGAAAATAACTTTGCGATCCCTTTTCAAAGTAGCCAATTTTGTCACAGCTGCAGCAAGTCAACTTCAACTTTTCATTCGAAGTAGCCTTACTATAATCCTGATATATACGATTACCCTTTTGACCGGAGAATTTTTTTTTATATTCCACCATATTACCAGCAGACGTACCAGCAACCTTGTTACTTCTTGGCTTAAATCTCTCTGACAAATCATTATATTTATTCATTGAAACCCTATCATATACTCATCCGCATCTTGTAACGAGAACTGCCATACCAATTACCGGGAATCAGCAATCAGTACTTTGAAAACTCACAGCATATCTACATCAACAATTATATGTATGACATTTATCTCTTAGAATTATGATCTCTCATTCTGAAATTCTGAAAAGCACTCAGTCACAAACCAGTACTCTGAATGTTGAAAAAAAAAAGTTGAATGAAGCAGCCGAAACCATAGACAACCGTAAATGACTTTAATCATTGAAAGTTTGTTGATAAAGAATAGTATGTTGGAAAAGCTCAGAAAAGTTGAAACTGGAAAACGGATTGAGCTAACCACGAAGGAGACCATGGACAAATACAAGGACCATACCCTATATTCAAAGAATTCAGATAATTCTGGATCCGTTGAAATCTTTAGAGAATATCTTGCTCTGAAGTTATGTTAAAATCTTACGGAAAAGTCTTTCTCCATCAACTATTTAACTTAGAAATTCCAAAATATCATCATCAATATCTTCGATATTTCTGAGGATATTTTCATAAATATTCTCGTCTGAAATTATATACCTCTTCGTGCTTCCTGTATATCATTATATTGGAAACATTTAATAGAAAATTTAGTACCGAAAAGCAGATTATGCGAAACTATGAAAAAAGTCGTGGACAAATCATAAAGAATAAGTTTGACTTCAAAGAAAATAAATGATTTAATGTCTGCTGAAGACTTTAGTGAATATCTTACTCCTTACTCTAAACCCTTGCAGACAGTAGTTTCTATCATCCTCTGATCTTAGATATTCCAAGATATCATCGTATCTTTCATCATAAATATCCTCCATATTTCTGAAGATATTTTCATAACTATTCTTATCTGAAATCATTAATCTCTTAGTGCTATCAGTGTTACATCATATAGAAACTGTTAGTTTCTATATTCTGTAAACTTTCGAGCTTAAATATGAATGTTATTGAAGTAATGTTGGGAACTGATGCATGAGTTAGTATAATATAATGACACTTGATCAACGTGATTATATTATAGTAAGTCATGCTGAGTTTCTAATGAAACGTGATGATTCACAGTACCATCATCATGTGCCATGTTACACGACTCTTACATTCTATCTAATCTCTAAACATATTAAGAACATTCTTCTTGATAGTTCTATCTTTTCAGATATTTTGGTAAATTGACAAATCAAATCGCGCGATTACGTTCTTTCTTAATTAGAACATTAAGTTCATTCGAAATTCCATACTTACGAATTCTGGACCGTTACTTACTTTACTAGAGGTCGGGAGGATAATAAAAAGGCAAAAGAGCTCCAAAATATAAGAGAAAATATAAAGCTCAACAACAACACCGAAATTACAAACTGTGGATATCAGTGCGTATAGCAATATAAAGACACGGTAGAATTAAGAATAGTATCACCCCAAGGTAATAGTAGAAATAAACAGATTTTTCTGGTGGAAGATTGAGAAGAAGGATGACAGAAATGGTAATTAGAAAAATATCAAGGATTAGAACGGGATTAAGCATTTCCCCCACCTTTTGGATGTATGAACTAAGAAAGAAAGTATATGAATAGAGAGAATAATGGAATAGAAAAGTTTAAATTATAATGGAAAAATTAGACAGAGTAATCGAGGCAGATCACCGTAATTAGTTATAAAGATCTTAATTTTCGTATTCACTGAAGAATCAAATCTTTTAGATTTCGAAGATTTTCTTAAATCCCTTGAATTCCGGAATTCAACCAAGACAACGTCAAAAGCTAAGACGCACCTTATTTTCTAATTTCCACCGTGACTACGTCAAAAGTTAAATCTCTATCTCAACCTGTTGTGACAGCTTCATTCGTACGCTTCACCTAATCGAATCGTTTTATCTATATTAGTCAATAATGATAAAACACCATTTATCAACTCATATTTGTCATGGAAACATTTTTATGGTTAGCCATAACCACCTCACTCAAATTTCGGGACGAAATTTCTTTAACGGGTAGGTACTGTGACGACCCGGCAATTTCCGACCAAATTTAAACTTAATCTTTATATGATTTCGACACGATAAGCAAAGGCTGTTAGGTTGAGTCTCAAAAAAAAAATTTGAACTATTTCATATAATCAATTGACCTTCGACCATTCCCGATGATTCACGAACAACTATTGTAAATAGATATGTGTATATATATATATATATATATATATATATATATATATATATATATATATATATATATATATATATATATATATATATATATAAGTAATAACTGGAAATGTAATTTAAAATATTCTATGAGTTAATTAATTATGTAAAATAAAGTAATATATAAAAATTATATATCTATATATGTGAATGAAGTATATTGAATATATATATAGGATTTTAAATATAACAATTAAATGATTGTAATACTTGTTTGTCATCTCGTTTGTTATTAAACAAGTTTAATATGAACCTAAAGGAACTTATGTGATTTTAAAATAAACGGTGATCCAAAAATGAGTTATATGAATCATAGGCCTATTAAAAGTATATTTAGAAGCTAAATAATAAATCTTAACACTTTTTATATTATATCCAGGACCGAGTGCGGATAGTTGATTTAATTTTTATTTAATAATTAATAACCAAATTTTAAACCATAATGACTAAAATAAATAAATATATTTAAATTTAAAAATTTGGAATTTTCTGAAGACTTTTTGATCCACCACTGATTATCAACGGAGTATGAAATAATACCCAAAATAAATTATGTCGATCAAATAGTAAATGATGGCTTTCCTGTTAAGTAAATATCTAATAGATGAATTATTGTATGAAGCACGTTCTTTTCATTTCACCATCTATCAAACTAACCTACATATAATATATATATTTCTATTTTCAACTAGTACTAGTGAATTGGATCAAGACAAAGTCTTTTACTATGTGTGAATGTGATGTGTATATTACATTTAACAACCAGATTCATCCATCTGACTTATGTTCATTCCTCAACCTTCATATATGTACATAAATATAACATATAGATATAGAGGAACCAAATCATCCACTTTTCCTTCTTAAATTTTCTGTTTATTTTTCTTAGCAAGACATCAAGCCACCACCGGCTACACTTGAACTTTCAATCACCATCGAACCTCTTCAACCATCAAAGACACCGTCGACATACAAGGCCACCAACAATCTTCATCACCACACATACGTTTTTCTTTTAACATTTGAAGAACCACTACTACTTCTTTTACTACCTAAAAACATACACATATACATGATCATATAACCCAACAAATACAGTCTCAGTTGTAAACTCAACCCCCAATTTTTTTGTTCGAACAAAACCACCACATGTATTACTCGAGCTGCAGTCCATTCCTGTTTGCTGTTTGACGCAAGAAACACACCACCCATCACTCAAACACCTCTACAAACCTACTATTTATTGTTTGATTTTGACACCAAAACAAAATCATAATATACAACTCCTAATCTGTTTTAGTTCGGTTTGCAACCAATAAATTATCACCATCTTTCTGTTTTGCTGTACAACGAACACACCAAGAACAACCATGATCAACTTCATTATTGAAACCCCCAAACCGCTATCACAATCACCCCATCGTGAACCCACCATCAAAATCCATCGCCAACTCCGATCACCATTCCTACCTCTCACCTCTCTCTCTTGTATTTTTTTTCTTTCTTTTCCTATAAATCGTGACTGCACAGTTTTTCTTCTGTTTTCGGTTTAAACAAGCAATCAGGATGTGTGGAAGATGACATGAAGGATGACTGCTACTTGATCAAGGTTGCTACTTTTCGTTTCTGTTTCAATTGTTTTCCTTTTTCTTTCTCCTGCTTCCTTATTGGTTTATATTCAAACGAACCAAATACCCATCCAAGTAAGGCGACTGCTACAAATAATTTTTGTTTTTCCACTCCTGTCGTAAAGTCGCTGCTTAACTTGACTGATTAAGTTCGAGATACTTAACAGCTATTTTATTGTTGCTGTATCCAAACTGCACCTCAATATATATATAAAGTATAGGAATCTAACTCTTTGATGTGATAATAAAGTAAGTAATTGATTAAAGAAATGAAAAGGCTATTAGTGAATATTAAAGGGTATCCAAGGAACGCGTAGATCCAATTCATCACACACATATATATATTTCTTGTTGTTGCCGTTCCATTAAATTCAACATCCACCAGAACCGGACCTTTATCGCTGGGCCATGTACTTGTTTGTAATTGTTGGGCTGAACTTTAATTATCTATTGGGCCAAGAAGTGGATCATGAGGTCGATGGTTGTGCTAGGTTTGTATACCTGATAAACAACGGGTATGATGATAATAAAATGATGAATCTGCAAGACTAACGAAAATGAAGAATGATGATGGTGACAAAGAGATGATGGTCATGAATATAGGAGACAATAACAATAATTAAGATCGAAAAAGAAGAAGAATAAATGATGATGAAAGAGGATAATGATCCTATCATTATTAAATAACGATGATGAACGAAAAGAAGACAATGAATGGTAATGGGTATCGATGATGATAAGATATAACAAAAATGATGTTGTTCGATGATGATAAAAAGGTGATGACGATTGGAGTGATGACACACGAAGATAATGTTAAGTGTTAGGGTTACATGATTAATGGTTTGATCCTTGGTCAATTAGTATTATTGAAGAAGAAGAAAGAGAGAAACAGACTGATGGTTTAGGAGTGGTTTGGGTTAGCGGGAGGTTGCGAGTTCGAGTCCCGTCGTGGACACTTTATTTTTTATCCTATTTGAGGTAGTTACTTATTATTATTATTATTATTAATTTTATTATTATTATTATTATTATTATTATTATTATTATTATTATTATTATTATTATTATTATTATTATTATTATTATTATTATTATTATTATTATTATTGTTGTTGTTGTTGTTGTTGTTGTTGTTGTTGTTGTTGTAGTTGTTGTTGTTGTTATTATTATTATTAATGTTATAAAAATAAAATTAGAATTAGAATTAGAATTTAAAATTTGTATTATTATTATTATTATTATTATTATTATTATTATTATTATTATTATTATTAGTATTATTATTTTTAATATTATCATAATAATTATTATTATTATTAAAAGAACCTTTAATTTTTAAAATTATCATTTTTATTAAAATTTATATTTTCATTAAAATTATTAGTATTACCAAAAGCGTCATTTAAAATTATCATTGTTATTAAGATTTATATTATTATAACTAATAATATTATTAAAACTACCTTTTTATTTAAAATTTCGTTATCATAATTATTACAACAAATATTATTGTTACATGTAACATAACTATAGTAATATTTACATAATAAATATTAATAAATGTAATTAATTAAGTTATTAATGGAACACATGATTTAATATAACAATTAAAATCACTAATAAGATATAAATTTGTTCGAGTTCCATTACATGTATTAATATACATAATTAAATATAGGTTCGTGAATCCGAGGCCAACCCTGCATTGTTCAATATAGTCATATGTATTTTTACTACAAAATACATTAGGTGAGTTCATTAATCCCTTTTTAAATGCTTTCGCAATATATATTTTGGGACTGAGAATACATGCGCTGCTTTTATAACTGTTTTACGAAATAGACACAAGTACTTAAAACTACATTCTATGGCTGGATTATTAAACCGAATATGCCCCTATTTAGTCTGGTAATCTAAGAATTAGGGAACAGACACCCTAATTGATGCGAACTCTAAAGATAGATCTATCGGGCCCAACAAGCCCCATCCAAAGTATCGGATGCTTTAGTATTTCGAAATTAATATCATGTCCGAAGGAGGATCCCGGAATGATGGGGATATTCTTATATGCATATTGTGAATGTCGGTTACCAGGTGTTCAATCCATATGAATGATATTTTTGTCTCTATGCATGGGACGTATGTTTATGAGAAATAGAAATATGAAATCTTGTGGTCTATTAAAATTATGAAATGATTATTTATGTTAAACTAATGAACTCACTAACTTTTTGGTTGACACTTGAAAGCATGTTTATTCTCAGGTATGAAAAAAATCTTCCGCTGTACATTTGCTCATTTTAAGGACATTACTTGGAGTCGATCATCGCTCTGGAATCAAATGTTGATGACTTCGTCCAGATGGATTAGGACGGGGTATTACAGCTACCGGCTCGTGGTTCACGCCACTACGCATTTGAGTCTCACTCTTTTATAGTGCTACCGGCTCGTGGTTGACACTTTGTTTTATAGTGCTACCAGCTCGTGGTTCACACTTTATTTTATAGTGCTACCGGCTCGTGGTTCACACTTTGTTTTATAGTGCTACCAGCTCGTGGTTCACTCTTGATGCTACCGGCTCGTGGTTCACATCGTGACACTCGTCACATACATGCTATGGTACTACTGGCTCATGGTTCATACCATAACATTCACAAATAAATACGCCATATACACATACGTATAATCATTCCACTCACCTTAACGATTTGGTGACGGTTTTATACTTCCGCGAGCTTCAAAGCAAAGTACCTAATACAATAAGTACTCGATCAACACACAAACTAGTTGGACTAAACGCCAGCAACTTACCCATGTGCATTTAATGACTTACTGCATTAAATACCCCATTTACACCAAAATCGTTCATTTAAGGTCAAGACCATCATAAATCACCAAAAGCTAGTGATTACTGTCTAACTACACTAACTAATACACAATTAGGGTATTTCATACCCATCTTTCCCAACTAGGCCAATCATTACCCATTCGACCATTTTAAAGTCAACACACCCATTTCGGGTCATCCACTAACCCCATTAACACCCATTTGCTTAATAACTAGGTGTGCTAGTAATTTACTAACCAATCAAGGTTCATAAACACCAATTAACACTTTGAAACCCTAGGTTAGTTACTATTTGTAGTGACCCGAACTTTTCCATGTTTATATATATATTAAATGAAATTGTTATTTACATGATTAAGTGTTTCCAACATGTTAAGCAATCAAACTTGTTAAGACTTGATTAATTGAAATAGGTTTCATATAGACAATTGACCACCCAAGTTGACCGGTGATTCACGAACGTTAAAACTTGTAAAAACTATATGATGACATATATATAGTTATATATATATAGTTAACATGATATTATGATAAGTAAACATATCATTAAGTATATTAATAATGAACTACATATGTAAAAACAAGACTACTAACATAATGATTTTGAAACGAGACATATATGTAACGATTATCGTTGTAACGACATTTAATGTATATATATCATATTAAGAGATATTCGTACATCATAATATCATGATAATATAAAAATTTAAAATCTCATTTGATATTATAAACATTGGGTTAACAACATTTAACAAGATCGTTAACCTAAAGGTTTCAAAACAACACTTACATGTAACGACTAACGATGACTTAACGACTCAGTTAAAATGTATATACATGTAGTGTTTTAATATGTATTCATACAATTTTGAAAGACTTCAAGACACTTATCGAAATACTTCTACTTAACAAAAATGCTTACAATTACATCCTCGTTCAGTTTCATCAACAATTCTACTCGTATGCACCCGTATTCGTACTCGTACAATACACAGCTTTTAGATGTATGTACTATTGGTATATACACTCCAATGATCAGCTCTTAGCAGCCCATGTGAGTCACCTAACACATGTGGGAACCATCATTTGGCAACTAGCATGAAATATCTCATAAAATTACAAAAATATGAGTAATCATTCATGACTTATTTACATGAAAACAAAATTACATATCCTTTATATCTAATCCATACACCAACGACCAAAAACACCTACAAACACTTTCATTCTTCAATTTTCTTCATCTAATTGATCTCTCTCAAGTTCTATCTTCAAGTTCTAAGTGTTCTTCATAAATTCTACAAGTTCTAGTTTCATAAAATTAAGAATACTTCCAAGTTTGCAAGCTTACTTCCAATCTTGTAGAGTGATCATCCAACCTCAAGAAATCTTTTTTATTTACATTAATATATCTTTCTAATACAAGGTAATACTCATATTCAAACTTTGATTCAATTTCTATAACTATAACAATCTTATTTTGAGTGAAAATCTTACTTGAACTGTTTTCGTGTCATGATTCTGCTTCAAGAACTTTCAAGCCATCCAAGGATCCTTTGAAGCTAGATCTATTTTTCTCATTTCCAGTAGCTTTATCCAGAAAACTTGAGGTAGTAATGATGTTCATAACATCATTCGATTCATACATATAAAGCTATCTTATTCGAAGGTTTAAACTTGTAATCACTAGAACATAGTTTAGTTAATTCTAAACTTGTTCGCAAACAAAAGTTAATCCTTCTAACTTGACTTTTAAAATCAACTAAACACATATTCTATATCTATATGATATGCTAACTTAATGATTTAAAACCTGGAAACACGAAAAACACCGTAAAACCGGATTTACGCCGTCGTAGTAACACCGCGGGCTGTTTTGGGTTAGTTAATTAAAAACTATGATAAACATTGATGTAAAATTTGTTCTTCTGGGAAAATGATTTTTCTTATGAACATGAAACTATATCCAAAAATCATGGTTAAACTCAAAGTGGAAGTATGTTTTTCAAAATGGTCATCAAGACGTCGTTCTTTCGACTGAAATGACTACCTCTTACAAAAATGACTTGTAACTTATATTTATGACTATAAACCTATACTTTTTCTGTTTAGCTTCATAAAATAGAGTTCAATATGAAACCATAGCAATTTGATTCACTCAAAACGGATTTAAAACGAAGAAGTTATGGGTAAAACAAGATTGGATAATTTTTCTTGTTGTAGCTACGTGAAAATGGGTAACAAATCTATATTAATCATATCCTAGCTAACTTATATTGTATTATACATGTATTCTAATATATTTTGTAATCTTGGGATACCATAGACACGTATGCAAATGTTTTGACATATCATATCGACCCATGTGTATATATTATTTGGAACAACCATAGACACTCTATATGCAGTAATGTGGGAGTTAGCTATACAGTGTTGAGGTTGATTCTAAAAATATCTATACTTTGAGTTGTGATCTAGCCTGAGACATGTATACACTGGGTCGTGGATTGATTCAAGATAATATATATCAATTTTTTTCTGTACATCTAACGTTGGACAACTAGTTGTAGGTTACTAACGAGGACAGCTGACTTAATAAACTTAAAACATCAAAATGTATTAAAAGTGTTGTAAATATATTTTGAATATACTTTGATATATATGTACATATTTGTTATAGGTTCGTGAATCGACCAGTGGCCAAGTCTTACTTCCCGACGAAGTAAAAATCTGTGAAAGTGAGTTATAGTCCCACTTTTAAAATCTAATATTTTTGGGATGAGAATACATGCATGTTTTATAAATGATTTACAAAATAGACACAAGTACGTGAAACTACATTCTATGGTTGAATTATTGAAATCGAATATGCCCCTTTTTATTAAGTCTGGTAATCTAAGAATTAGGGAACAGACACCCTAATTGACGCGAATCCTAAAGATAGATCTATTGGGCCTAACAAACCCCATCCAAAGTACCGGATGCTTTAGTACTTCGAAATTTATATCATATCCGAAGGGTGTCCCGGAATGATGGGGATATTCTTATATATGCATCTTGTTAATGTCGGTTACCAGGTGTTCACCATATGAATGATTTTTATCTCTATGTATGGGATATATATTGAAATATAAAATCTTGTGGTCTATTGTTACGATTTGATATATATAGGTTAAACCTATAACTCCCTAACATTTTTGTTGACGTTTAAAGCATGTTTATTCTCATGTGAATATTAAGAGCTTCCGCTGTTGCATACTAAAATAAGGACAAGATTTGGAGTCCATCTTTGTATGATATTATGTAAAAACTACATTCAAGAAACATATGTCGATGTAATATATTTCTATTGTAAACCATTATGTAATGGTCGTGTGTAAACAGTATATTTTAGATTATCATTATTTGATAATCTACGTAATGCTTTTGAAACCTTTATTGATAAAATAAAGGTTATGGTTGTTTTAAAAATGAATGCAGTCTTTGAAAAACGTCTCATAAAGAGGTTAAAACCTCGCAACGAAATCAATTAATATGGAACGTTTATAATGAATATGAACGGGACATTTCACTATTGAGTCTTCATGACTTAATCTTACCCAAGAACACCCAAAATCACCAAATATGAGTTTTATGTTCATCACTAACCCAAACCCTAACTCTTAAACCAATTAAAATAAGGAAATCAAAGTTAGAGCTTACCACCACAATCACAACGTAGCTAGTGATTAGATGAACAACTTTAACGCACGTGCTTTGGCCCGAAATCAACTTCTTCCTCTTTGATTTGAGATTTCTCACTCAAGAACTCTCCTCTCTCTCTAGAATTCAAGTGGAATGGATAAAGGTAGGTGATAGTGGAGTTATGATGCTCCACTAACTGATCTTGTGGCCTTTAACTCGTCCCCAAGTGAATTTAACAAAAAGCCCTTCTAAAATATCTATTAAAAGAGACAGAATCCGGCTACAGTAGCAGTGCGCCACGCGCACCCTTAAGTGTGCGCTGAGCGCACCCTGGTCTAGACAGACTCTGACCTCTGTTTAACTGAACAATAATTCCCATACTTCAAGTACCCTATTTACACTCTGTACAATAATTATTCGGGTCTTACAGGAGTTGTGTCAAATGAATGTGTCTAATGCATTCTTACATGGAGATTTAATGGAAGAAGTTTATATGAAAATGCCTATGAGATATGTAGGTAAAGGGGAGCATGTACATGATACAAAGTCTAATGATAGTAAAGTCTGCAAACTCATAAAATCATTGTATGGGCTCAAACAAGCACCAAGGCAGTGGTTTGATAAATTGTCAAGTGCTTTGATTTCTTTTGGATATCAACAATCTAAGGCAGATTATTCATTGTTTACAAAAAACGGACAATGAACAATTCATAGCAATCTTGGTATATGTGGATGGTTTGTTAAATACTGGCAACAGTCATGATCATATTGTTCAGTTGAAAGAACAATTAAAATCAACTTTTCATATGAAAGATCTAGGAGCTTTAAGTTACTTCTTGGGTTAAAATCTGAACTTGGAATCTTTATTTCTCAAAGAAAATATACTTTGGACTTGTTAAAAGAAGCTGGGGTTCAAAATCTGAAACCTTACAAATTGCCTATGGATCAAAACATCAAACTCATTGCAGATGTTGGTTCACCATTGGCTGATCCAGAGGTGTACAGAAGATTAATAGGTAAACTCATTTACTTAACCATTACCTGTCCTGATATATGCTACACTGTACAATTGTTAAGCCAGTTTATGCAGAATCCTACTTCTGTTCATATGCAAGTTGTGAAACATCTGTTGAGATATTTGTTATTAGCTCCAAATCAGGGTATTATCCTTGCTAATAGGTCTGCTGTTCAGTTGAAAGCTTACTGTAATTCAGATTGGGCAAGTTGTCCAATGACTAGGAGGTCTACCACTGGTTTTTGCATTTTACTAGGTGATTCACCATTGTCATGGAAGTCAAAGAAGCAAAATGTGGTCTCTCGTTCATCTGCTAAGGCTGAATATATGGCAATGTCATTAACATGTTGTGAAATCACTTGGTTAGTAACTTTGCTCAAGGATTTAGGCCTAAATGATTTAGGTCCTGTTGAATTGTTTTGTGACAACCAGGCTGCTATTCACATAGCTGCAAATCCAGTTTTCCATGCTAGAACTAAGCACATTGAGGTGGATTGCCATTATGTAAGAGATCAAGTGAAGTCTGGTCTGATAAAGACTTAATATGTTCACACAAAGTCACAATTAGCTGATGTTTTTACCAAAGTTATTCCTTCAGAACAACATAATAAGCTCTTGTCCAAGTTGGGAGTTTCGTTGCCCAAAACTCACAACTTGAAGGGGAGTATTGATGTAAACAGAAGTCCAGGGGACTAAAGTGTAAATAGTGTAAATAGAAGTTCAGGGGACTGAACTGTAATTATTCATTATGTAGGGTATTTTATGTATTTTAGGTTGTTAGTTTGTTAAGACGGTTTTGGTTAGTTAATTTGAAGTAGTTAGTAGTTGTTAGTATATAACGAGTGTATCGAATCATTTGTAATTAACTTGAATGATTGAAATTGTGTTGTTCATCGTTCAATCTATTCTTCGTTGTTGTGTTTTGAAAGATATGATTTGTGCATATGTTTAAAAAATTGGATAAGCTAGTAATCACCTCCCTCAGTAAGGGCAGTCCATTAAGAAGAAGTTCAAGAAGATTAAAAAGTTCATCAAAATCAAGTCACAAGACACTTCATAGTGTGAAATGTTGACAGGTTTGATCAGGCTGTATGATTGAGGAGTTTGTATCCGCAGTGACCGTATGTTGAGGTAACATCATCTGCAAGACTTTACAGGCTGCTCTTCAATAGCTTCACAGTTTCTGGTCAACAGCTATATTTAGGATTTGCTAGTTGGGTGGCATTGACAAAGTCTTTTTAGAAAGAGTTGGCACATAGAAAGATAGAAAAAAAGTCAACAGAATTGTAATATCTATTTTATCAGGTTTTTTCTATTCAGTAATAATAACTCTTATTTCTTATACTCGTATTTCTTGTATTCTTATCTTTAATACAGTATTAATTTTTCACTGACCTGTTAACAACATAATCCCTTTTTTTTTTGCTCTTCTTATTCCCCCTTCTTAAACCCCCTCTGTTCATAACTGCATCTATTAAGTTTCTATGGAGATTTCAAATCTACACTGCAAAAAAAAAAAAAAAAAAAAAAAAAAAAAAAATATATATATATATATATATATATATATATATATATATATATATATAATAATAATAATAATAATAATAAAAATTAAAAATCACAAAGTGAAAATTCAGTAATCATCAGTATATATTTGTAACCATGAACTAGTTAAATCATCTAGCTGTCATTATCACAACTATGAAGTATGAACTACTTAAATCATCTAGTCATGATATTATCATCAACAACAACCCATATTTACTTCAAATATTTTCACATTCAATCTCAAATATATTTACCATTGCAATTGTGTATATTTATTACTTTAACAAGAAGATTCCAGAATGTACAGCAACCGCACCCAAAGCACGAGATTTCCAATATGTAAACTCTCTCAATTTCTAATCCACAGTCCCGTTCACCTCCGTAGAAACCCTAACCACCGTACTCTTATGCGGCCGCCATCACTAACAGATCTTTCAAAATGCATGAATCCATAAACTCTCTAGTTCAGTTACCTGCTAAATGTGTGAATCGAGTTTGGGGGTGTCAGTTTCAATCAACAAACAAATAATGGTGACACTGATGGCTGAAGAAGAAATTAAGCTTTGAAGATGATCATCTTGCTTCCGTGTCTACGGATGATATATATATATATATATATATATATATATATATATAGGTTCTCGTCCGTTAAATCTAACATGTGAATGACATAACAGTCTTTTTACTCCTCTTTCTTCTTCACCAATTCACTTACTTTCTCTCTAATTCATATTGAACTTGCAAATTGGTAATATAATTAAGAATCTCGTTTAAGTTTGTAAACTTTTAGATATAAGTGCTGATTACATTCATTTTGGGCTCTTTTTCTCCACCATCGTTTTGGTTTCTATTTTTATTTATGTGGTTTTGTTGCTATCTTTAGAAATCTACCCTTCTCAATAATCTTACATTATGTCATACAAATATAACTTTAGAACTACTCAAATGTTACAGACTACAACAGTGATATGAACCAAGCGTGTGGAAGTTATGACAGATATATTGTTTGGTCATTGTTTGTATTTTTATGTGGTACATCGTGGTTTATATATTCGGCCTCCTAGAAAATGACGTAGGCCACTTTTCTTATCTTGATTTCACTTGTTTCCGAGTTATATTTCCGTTTGGATGTGATCTTTAGCTATAATCAGCTGTATATAAAATATGTAATTTGTGATCTTCATAATTAATATGTATTTTGAATAACCGTAATAACAATGTACACCCACCGTCCTAAAAAAACTGTCCACCTTACTATTTTTGCTTGTCCCCAACTTATCGTCACGTACTTTAAATAAGAATAAAAAATCATTAAAGTTTTGATTATGTCCCTTTTGTTATTCGAAATTTGACTTTATATATATATATATATATATATATATATATATATATATATATATATATATATATATATATATATATATATATATATATATATATATATATATATACAGGGCCGGTCCCGAGAATTTGAGTGCCCGGGACGGTGCGAAGCAAAAGGGCCCCAAGACCCGTACAAGGATAATATTTTTTTTTGGGCCCAAGGATAATACAAGCAAAAAGGCCCAAAATTACATGGACTAGTATAAGGAAATTTTTCTTTTTTGGGCCCCTTAAAAAATTGAGCCCTGGACAAATATCCACCTTGTACCCCCCCATTGGGCCGCCCCTGTATATATATATATATATATATATATATATATATATATATATATATATATATAGGGGCAGGATATATATATATATATAGGGGCAGGATCAATGGGGAAGTAACCAATCGGGAGGAAGCGGGGGGAGACAAATTTTTTTTTTTCGTTTTTTGAAAAACTTTTTTCACGAACATTATAGATTGGATGAAAATAAGAACATTTAGAAAAGACACTTCGTGATGAATGTTATTATTTTGGCGGGAAAACGATCGACAAAAATAACATTCAAGATAATATTGTTCGTGAAGAATGTTAACGTTTTTTTTTCATGTTTTGTGAAGTATAATTTAGCCCGATTTAGAGTTTAGGGTTTAGGGTTTAGGGTTTGGTGTTTTGGGTTTATTCCATAAACCTAAAACACCAAATCCTAAACCCTAAACCCTAAACTCTAAACCGTTCGTGTTAAAAACTCAATCTAAATCCTAAATCTAAACCCTAAACCCTAAATTTCTAAACCCTAATATCTAAACCCTATAAACCCTAATATCTAAACCCTAATATCTAAACCCTAATGTCTAAAACCTCAACATACGCTCGAAAAACATGATAATTGTTATATATTACTTCTTCGAGCATTTTTTCGCCAAAATAATAACATTCATCACGAAGCGTCTTTTCTAAATGTTCCTATTTTCATCCAATCTATAATGTTCGTGAACAAACTTTTTTCAAAAAACGAAAAAAAAAAATTTTGCTTCCCCCCGCTTCCCCCCGATTGGTTACTTCCCTCTTGATCCTACCACTATATATATATATATATATATATATATATATATATATATATATATATATATATATATATATATATATATATATATATATATATATATATATATATATATATATCAATGGATTTACTAGTTACTTTTTATAACAACGTTAAATGAAGGGAAAATTAGATAACTCTTCAATATATCTTAAACCCAAAAAAAAAATTATACGAGACTGTTTTTATGGGACAGAGGGAGGGAGTATCTGACATCCCTAATAATAACAGGGTACATGCGCACAAAAAAACAAAGTAAGCCGCTTTAGCAGCCCCTGTTCCCAATGGCCAGAAAAAATTACATAATCTAAGACCGAGAAGAGTTGCTCAACACCTCAATCTGGGACAGAAGAAGGTTGTTCATTGCTTCGGTTTGCATCACTTTAATCTTCAAAGCATCTCTTTCCATTAAAACTTTAAGAAATTCGTTTTCCAAACTGCGAGAACTTTTTAATTTTATAGTTTTTATACATTTAAATGCAACAAATTACATGCAAATGTTGATTAATGTTCATATCATTAACAAACATACGTTCATTACCACAAATTACATGTTAAATTGTTAATTATATAAAATATTCACATGTTGCACAAATAAATATGCACATGTGAACGGAAAACAATATATTTGATTATATAGGTAAACTATAAGTTTTTTTCAAACTATTTTATGTTAATTGTTACTCTACATCAACATTTATGAGTGATTCAATCTACTCACATGTAAAAATCTTTGTAAATCAATAGTTCTCGCAATTCTCGCCTTTTTTATAGTTCTCGTTTGAACTTTTGATTATATATATATATATATATATATATATATATATATATATATATATATATATATATATATATATATATATATATATATATATATATATATATAGTGGTAGGATCAAAGGGGAAGTAACCAATAGGGGGAAGTAGGGGGAGACAATTTTTTTTTTCGTTTTCTGAAAAAACTTTGTTCACGAACATTATAGATTAGATGAAAATATGAACATTTAATAAAGACACTTTGTGATAAATATTTTTATTTTGGCGGGAAAACGCTCGAAGAAGTAATATATAACAATTATCGTGTTTTTCGAGCGTATGTTGAGGTTTTAGATATTAGGGTTTAGATATTAGGGTTTATAGGGTTTAGATATTAGAGTTTAGAAATTTAGGATTTAAGGTTTAGATTTAGAATTTAGATTGAGTTTTTAACACGAACGGTTTAGAGTTTAGGGTTTAGGGTTTAAGGTTTGGGGTTTTGGATTTAGGGACTAAACCCAAAACCCCAAACCCTAAACCCTAAACCCTAAATCGGGCTAAATTTTACTTCACAAAAAATGAAAAAAAAAATGTTAACATTCTTCACGATCAATATTAGCTTGAATGTTATTTTTGTCGATCATTTTCCCGTCTAAATAATAACATTCATCACGAAGTGTGTTTTTTAAATGTTCATATTTTCATGTGATCTTGATGCCTGAAAAATTCCAAAAAACGAAAAAAAAAAAAATTTGCTTCCCCCCGGTTCTCCCCGATTGGTTACTTCCCCATATATATATATATATATATATATATATATATATATATATATATATATATATATATATATATATATATATATATGAGTCTCACTCTTTTATAGTGCTACCGGCTCGTGGTTGACACTTTGTTTTATAGTGCTACCAGCTCGTGGTTCACACTTTATTTTATAGTGCTACCGGCTCGTGGTTCACACTTTGTTTTATAGTGCTACCAGCTCGTGGTTCACTCTTGATGCTACCGGCTCGTGGTTCACATCGTGACACTCGTCACATACATGCTATGGTACTACTGGCTCATGGTTCATACCATAACATTCACAAATAAATACGCCATATACACATACGTATAATCATTCCACTCACCTTAACGATTTGGTGACGGTTTTATACTTCCGCGAGCTTCAAAGCAAAGTACCTAATACAATAAGTACTCGATCAACACACAAACTAGTTGGACTAAACGCCAGCAACTTACCCATGTGCATTTAATGACTTACTGCATTAAATACCCCATTTACACCAAAATCGTTCATTTAAGGTCAAGACCATCATAAATCACCAAAAGCTAGTGATTACTGTCTAACTACACTAACTAATACACAATTAGGGTATTTCATACCCATCTTTCCCAACTAGGCCAATCATTACCCATTCGACCATTTTAAAGTCAACACACCCATTTCGGGTCATCCACTAACCCCATTAACACCCATTTGCTTAATAACTAGGTGTGCTAGTAATTTACTAACCAATCAAGGTTCATAAACACCAATTAACACTTTGAAACCCTAGGTTAGTTACTATTTGTAGTGACCCGAACTTTTCCATGTTTATATATATATTAAATGAAATTGTTATTTACATGATTAAGTGTTTCCAACATGTTAAGCAATCAAACTTGTTAAGACTTGATTAATTGAAATAGGTTTCATATAGACAATTGACCACCCAAGTTGACCGGTGATTCACGAACGTTAAAACTTGTAAAAACTATATGATGACATATATATAGTTATATATATATAGTTAACATGATATTATGATAAGTAAACATATCATTAAGTATATTAATAATGAACTACATATGTAAAAACAAGACTACTAACATAATGATTTTGAAACGAGACATATATGTAACGATTATCGTTGTAACGACATTTAATGTATATATATCATATTAAGAGATATTCGTACATCATAATATCATGATAATATAAAAATTTAAAATCTCATTTGATATTATAAACATTGGGTTAACAACATTTAACAAGATCGTTAACCTAAAGGTTTCAAAACAACACTTACATGTAACGACTAACGATGACTTAACGACTCAGTTAAAATGTATATACATGTAGTGTTTTAATATGTATTCATACAATTTTGAAAGACTTCAAGACACTTATCGAAATACTTCTACTTAACAAAAATGCTTACAATTACATCCTCGTTCAGTTTCATCAACAATTCTACTCGTATGCACCCGTATTCGTACTCGTACAATACACAGCTTTTAGATGTATGTACTATTGGTATATACACTCCAATGATCAGCTCTTAGCAGCCCATGTGAGTCACCTAACACATGTGGGAACCATCATTTGGCAACTAGCATGAAATATCTCATAAAATTACAAAAATATGAGTAATCATTCATGACTTATTTACATGAAAACAAAATTACATATCCTTTATATCTAATCCATACACCAACGACCAAAAACACCTACAAACACTTTCATTCTTCAATTTTCTTCATCTAATTGATCTCTCTCAAGTTCTATCTTCAAGTTCTAAGTGTTCTTCATAAATTCTACAAGTTCTAGTTTCATAAAATTAAGAATACTTCCAAGTTTGCAAGCTTACTTCCAATCTTGTAGAGTGATCATCCAACCTCAAGAAATCTTTTTTATTTACATTAATATATCTTTCTAATATAAGGTAATACTCATATTCAAACTTTGATTCAATTTCTATAACTATAACAATCTTATTTTGAGTGAAAATCTTACTTGAACTGTTTTCGTGTCATGATTCTGCTTCAAGAACTTTCAAGCCATCCAAGGATCCTTTGAAGCTAGATCTATTTTTCTCATTTCCAGTAGCTTTATCCAGAAAACTTGAGGTAGTAATGATGTTCATAACATCATTCGATTCATACATATAAAGCTATCTTATTCGAAGGTTTAAACTTGTAATCACTAGAACATAGTTTAGTTAATTCTAAACTTGTTCGCAAACAAACGTTAATCCTTCTAACTTGACTTTTAAAATCAACTAAACACATATTCTATATCTATATGATATGCTAACTTAATGATTTAAAACCTGGAAACACGAAAAACACCGTAAAACCGGATTTACGCCGTCGTAGTAACACCGCGGGCTGTTTTGGGTTAGTTAATTAAAAACTATGATAAACATTGATGTAAAATTTGTTCTTCTGGGAAAATGATTTTTCTTATGAACATGAAACTATATCCAAAAATCATGGTTAAACTCAAAGTGGAAGTATGTTTTTCAAAATGGTCATCAAGACGTCGTTCTTTCGACTGAAATGACTACCTCTTACAAAAATGACTTGTAACTTATATTTATGACTATAAACCTATACTTTTTCTGTTTAGCTTCATAAAATAGAGTTCAATATGAAACCATAGCAATTTGATTCACTCAAAACGGATTTAAAACGAAGAAGTTATGGGTAAAACAAGATTGGATAATTTTTCTTGTTGTAGCTACGTGAAAATGGGTAACAAATCTATATTAATCATATCCTAGCTAACTTATATTGTATTATACATGTATTCTAATATATTTTGTAATCTTGGGATACCATAGACACGTATGCAAATGTTTTGACATATCATATCGACCCATGTGTATATATTATTTGGAACAACCATAGACACTCTATATGCAGTAATGTGGGAGTTAGCTATACAGTGTTGAGGTTGATTCTAAAAATATCTATACTTTGAGTTGTGATCTAGCCTGAGACATGTATACACTGGGTCGTGGATTGATTCAAGATAATATATATCAATTTTTTTCTGTACATCTAACGTTGGACAACTAGTTGTAGGTTACTAACGAGGACAGCTGACTTAATAAACTTAAAACATCAAAATGTATTAAAAGTGTTGTAAATATATTTTGAATATACTTTGATATATATGTACATATTTGTTATAGGTTCGTGAATCGACCAGTGGCCAAGTCTTACTTCCCGACGAAGTAAAAATCTGTGAAAGTGAGTTATAGTCCCACTTTTAAAATCTAATATTTTTGGGATGAGAATACATGCATGTTTTATAAATGATTTACAAAATAGACACAAGTACGTGAAACTACATTCTATGGTTGAATTATTGAAATCGAATATGCCCCTTTTTATTAAGTCTGGTAATCTAAGAATTAGGGAACAGACACCCTAATTGACGCGAATCCTAAAGATAGATCTATTGGGCCTAACAAACCCCATCCAAAGTACCGGATGCTTTAGTACTTCGAAATTTATATCATATCCGAAGGGTGTCCCGGAATGATGGGGATATTCTTATATATGCATCTTGTTAATGTCGGTTACCAGGTGTTCACCATATGAATGATTTTTATCTCTATGTATGGGATATATATTGAAATATAAAATCTTGTGGTCTATTGTTACGATTTGATATATATAGGTTAAACCTATAACTCCCTAACATTTTTGTTGACGTTTAAAGCATGTTTATTCTCATGTGAATATTAAGAGCTTCCGCTGTTGCATACTAAAATAAGGACAAGATTTGGAGTCCATCTTTGTATGATATTATGTAAAAACTACATTCAAGAAACATATGTCGATGTAATATATTTCTATTGTAAACCATTATGTAATGGTCGTGTGTAAACAGTATATTTTAGATTATCATTATTTGATAATCTACGTAATGCTTTTGAAACCTTTATTGATAAAATAAAGGTTATGGTTGTTTTAAAAATGAATGCAGTCTTTGAAAAACGTCTCATAAAGAGGTTAAAACCTCGCAACGAAATCAATTAATATGGAACGTTTATAATGAATATGAACGGGACATTTCACTATTGAGTCTTCATGACTTAATCTTACCCAAGAACACCCAAAATCACCAAATATGAGTTTTATGTTCATCACTAACCCAAACCCTAACTCTTAAACCAATTAAAATAAGGAAATCAAAGTTAGAGCTTACCACCACAATCACAACGTAGCTAGTGATTAGATGAACAACTTTAACGCACGTGCTTTGGCCCGAAATCAACTTCTTCCTCTTTGATTTGAGATTTCTCACTCAAGAACTCTCCTCTCTCTCTAGAATTCAAGTGGAATGGATAAAGGTAGGTGATAGTGGAGTTATGATGCTCCACTAACTGATCTTGTGGCCTTTAACTCGTCCCCAAGTGAATTTAACAAAAAGCCCTTCTAAAATATCTATTAAAAGAGACAGAATCCGGCTACAGTAGCAGTGCGCCACGCGCACCCTTAAGTGTGCGCTGAGCGCACCCTGGTCTAGACAGACTCTGACCTCTGTTTAACTGAACAATAATTCCCATACTTCAAGTACCCTATTTACACTCTGTACAATAATTATTCGGGTCTTACAGGAGTTGTGTCAAATGAATGTGTCTAATGCATTCTTACATGGAGATTTAATGGAAGAAGTTTATATGAAAATGCCTATGAGATATGTAGGTAAAGGGGAGCATGTACATGATACAAAGTCTAATGATAGTAAAGTCTGCAAACTCATAAAATCATTGTATGGGCTCAAACAAGCACCAAGGCAGTGGTTTGATAAATTGTCAAGTGCTTTGATTTCTTTTGGATATCAACAATCTAAGGCAGATTATTCATTGTTTACAAAAAACGGACAATGAACAATTCATAGCAATCTTGGTATATGTGGATGGTTTGTTAAATACTGGCAACAGTCATGATCATATTGTTCAGTTGAAAGAACAATTAAAATCAACTTTTCATATGAAAGATCTAGGAGCTTTAAGTTACTTCTTGGGTTAAAATCTGAACTTGGAATCTTTATTTCTCAAAGAAAATATACTTTGGACTTGTTAAAAGAAGCTGGGGTTCAAAATCTGAAACCTTACAAATTGCCTATGGATCAAAACATCAAACTCATTGCAGATGTTGGTTCACCATTGGCTGATCCAGAGGTGTACAGAAGATTAATAGGTAAACTCATTTACTTAACCATTACCTGTCCTGATATATGCTACACTGTACAATTGTTAAGCCAGTTTATGCAGAATCCTACTTCTGTTCATATGCAAGTTGTGAAACATCTGTTGAGATATTTGTTATTAGCTCCAAATCAGGGTATTATCCTTGCTAATAGGTCTGCTGTTCAGTTGAAAGCTTACTGTAATTCAGATTGGGCAAGTTGTCCAATGACTAGGAGGTCTACCACTGGTTTTTGCATTTTACTAGGTGATTCACCATTGTCATGGAAGTCAAAGAAGCAAAATGTGGTCTCTCGTTCATCTGCTAAGGCTGAATATATGGCAATGTCATTAACATGTTGTGAAATCACTTGGTTAGTAACTTTGCTCAAGGATTTAGGCCTAAATGATTTAGGTCCTGTTGAATTGTTTTGTGACAACCAGGCTGCTATTCACATAGCTGCAAATCCAGTTTTCCATGCTAGAACTAAGCACATTGAGGTGGATTGCCATTATGTAAGAGATCAAGTGAAGTCTGGTCTGATAAAGACTTAATATGTTCACACAAAGTCACAATTAGCTGATGTTTTTACCAAAGTTATTCCTTCAGAACAACATAATAAGCTCTTGTCCAAGTTGGGAGTTTCGTTGCCCAAAACTCACAACTTGAAGGGGAGTATTGATGTAAACAGAAGTCCAGGGGACTAAAGTGTAAATAGTGTAAATAGAAGTTCAGGGGACTGAACTGTAATTATTCATTATGTAGGGTATTTTATGTATTTTAGGTTGTTAGTTTGTTAAGACGGTTTTGGTTAGTTAATTTGAAGTAGTTAGTAGTTGTTAGTATATAACGAGTGTATCGAATCATTTGTAATTAACTTGAATGATTGAAATTGTGTTGTTCATCGTTCAATCTATTCTTCGTTGTTGTGTTTTGAAAGATATGATTTGTGCATATGTTTAAAAAATTGGATAAGCTAGTAATCACCTCCCTCAGTAAGGGCAGTCCATTAAGAAGAAGTTCAAGAAGATTAAAAAGTTCATCAAAATCAAGTCACAAGACACTTCATAGTGTGAAATGTTGACAGGTTTGATCAGGCTGTATGATTGAGGAGTTTGTATCCGCAGTGACCGTATGTTGAGGTAACATCATCTGCAAGACTTTACAGGCTGCTCTTCAATAGCTTCACAGTTTCTGGTCAACAGCTATATTTAGGATTTGCTAGTTGGGTGGCATTGACAAAGTCTTTTTAGAAAGAGTTGGCACATAGAAAGATAGAAAAAAAGTCAACAGAATTGTAATATCTATTTTATCAGGTTTTTTCTATTCAGTAATAATAACTCTTATTTCTTATACTCGTATTTCTTGTATTCTTATCTTTAATACAGTATTAATTTTTCACTGACCTGTTAACAACATAATCCCTTTTTTTTTTGCTCTTCTTATTCCCCCTTCTTAAACCCCCTCTGTTCATAACTGCATCTATTAAGTTTCTATGGAGATTTCAAATCTACACTGCAAAAAAAAAAAAAAAAAAAAAAAAAAAAAAAAAAAAAAAAAAAAAAATATATATATATATATATATATATATATATATATATATATATATATATATAATAATAATAATAATAATAATAAAAATTAAAAATCACAAAGTGAAAATTCAGTAATCATCAGTATATATTTGTAACCATGAACTAGTTAAATCATCTAGCTGTCATTATCACAACTATGAAGTATGAACTACTTAAATCATCTAGTCATGATATTATCATCAACAACAACCCATATTTACTTCAAATATTTTCACATTCAATCTCAAATATATTTACCATTGCAATTGTGTATATTTATTACTTTAACAAGAAGATTCCAGAATGTACAGCAACCGCACCCAAAGCACGAGATTTCCAATATGTAAACTCTCTCAATTTCTAATCCACAGTCCCGTTCACCTCCGTAGAAACCCTAACCACCGTACTCTTATGCGGCCGCCATCACTAACAGATCTTTCAAAATGCATGAATCCATAAACTCTCTAGTTCAGTTACCTGCTAAATGTGTGAATCGAGTTTGGGGGTGTCAGTTTCAATCAACAAACAAATAATGGTGACACTGATGGCTGAAGAAGAAATTAAGCTTTGAAGATGATCATCTTGCTTCCGTGTCTACGGATGATATATATATATATATATATATATATATATATATATATATATATATATATATATATATATATATATATATATATATATATATATATAGGTTCTCGTCCGTTAAATCTAACATGTGAATGACATAACAGTCTTTTTACTCCTCTTTCTTCTTCACCAATTCACTTACTTTCTCTCTAATTCATATTGAACTTGCAAATTGGTAATATAATTAAGAATCTCGTTTAAGTTTGTAAACTTTTAGATATAAGTGCTGATTACATTCATTTTGGGCTCTTTTTCTCCACCATCGTTTTGGTTTCTATTTTTATTTATGTGGTTTTGTTGCTATCTTTAGAAATCTACCCTTCTCAATAATCTTACATTATGTCATACAAATATAACTTTAGAACTACTCAAATGTTACAGACTACAACAGTGATATGAACCAAGCGTGTGGAAGTTATGACAGATATATTGTTTGGTCATTGTTTGTATTTTTATGTGGTACATCGTGGTTTATATATTCGGCCTCCTAGAAAATGACGTAGGCCACTTTTCTTATCTTGATTTCACTTGTTTCCGAGTTATATTTCCGTTTGGATGTGATCTTTAGCTATAATCAGCTGTATATAAAATATGTAATTTGTGATCTTCATAATTAATATGTATTTTGAATAACCGTAATAACAATGTACACCCACCGTCCTAAAAAAACTGTCCACCTTACTATTTTTGCTTGTCCCCAACTTATCGTCCCGTACTTTAAATAAGAATAAAAAATCATTAAAGTTTTGATTATGTCCCTTTTGTTATTCGAAATTTGACTTTATATATATATATATATATATATATATATATATATATATATATATATATATATATATATATATATATATACAGGGCCGGTCCCGAGAATTTGAGTGCCCGGGACGGTGCGAAGCAAAAGGGCCCCAAGACCCGTACAAGGATAATATTTTTTTTTGGGCCCAAGGATAATACAAGCAAAAAGGCCCAAAATTACATGGACTAGTATAAGGAAATTTTTCTTTTTTGGGCCCCTTAAAAAATTGAGCCCTGGACAAATATCCACCTTGTACCCCCCCATTGGGCCGCCCCTGTATATATATATATATATATATATATATATATATATATATATATATATATATATATATATATATATATATATATAGGGGCAGGATATATATATATATAGGGGCAGGATCAATGGGGAAGTAACCAATCGGGAGGAAGCGGGGGGAGACAAATTTTTTTTTTTCGTTTTTTGAAAAACTTTTTTCACGAACATTATAGATTGGATGAAAATAAGAACATTTAGAAAAGACACTTCGTGATGAATGTTATTATTTTGGCGGGAAAACGATCGACAAAAATAACATTCAAGATAATATTGTTCGTGAAGAATGTTAACGTTTTTTTTTCATGTTTTGTGAAGTATAATTTAGCCCGATTTAGAGTTTAGGGTTTAGGGTTTAGGGTTTGGTGTTTTGGGTTTATTCCATAAACCTAAAACACCAAATCCTAAACCCTAAACCCTAAACTCTAAACCGTTCGTGTTAAAAACTCAATCTAAATCCTAAATCTAAACCCTAAACCCTAAATTTCTAAACCCTAATATCTAAACCCTATAAACCCTAATATCTAAACCCTAATATCTAAACCCTAATGTCTAAAACCTCAACATACGCTCGAAAAACATGATAATTGTTATATATTACTTCTTCGAGCATTTTTTCGCCAAAATAATAACATTCATCACGAAGCGTCTTTTCTAAATGTTCCTATTTTCATCCAATCTATAATGTTCGTGAACAAACTTTTTTCAAAAAACGAAAAAAAAAAATTTTGCTTCCCCCCGCTTCCCCCCGATTGGTTACTTCCCTCTTGATCCTACCACTATATATATATATATATATATATATATATATATATATATATATATATATATATATATCAATGGATTTACTAGTTACTTTTTATAACAACGTTAAATGAAGGGAAAATTAGATAACTCTTCAATATATCTTAAACCCAAAAAAAAAATTATACGAGACTGTTTTTATGGGACAGAGGGAGGGAGTATCTGACATCCCTAATAATAACAGGGTACATGCGCACAAAAAAACAAAGTAAGCCGCTTTAGCAGCCCCTGTTCCCAATGGCCAGAAAAAATTACATAATCTAAGACCGAGAAGAGTTGCTCAACACCTCAATCTGGGACAGAAGAAGGTTGTTCATTGCTTCGGTTTGCATCACTTTAATCTTCAAAGCATCTCTTTCCATTAAAACTTTAAGAAATTCGTTTTCCAAACTGCGAGAACTTTTTAATTTTATAGTTTTTATACATTTAAATGCAACAAATTACATGCAAATGTTGATTAATGTTCATATCATTAACAAACATACGTTCATTACCACAAATTACATGTTAAATTGTTAATTATATAAAATATTCACATGTTGCACAAATAAATATGCACATGTGAACGGAAAACAATATATTTGATTATATAGGTAAACTATAAGTTTTTTTCAAACTATTTTATGTTAATTGTTACTCTACATCAACATTTATGAGTGATTCAATCTACTCACATGTAAAAATCTTTGTAAATCAATAGTTCTCGCAATTCTCGCCTTTTTTATAGTTCTCGTTTGAACTTTTGATTATATATATATATATATATATATATATATATATATATATATATATATATATATATATATATATATATATATATATATATATATATATATATATATATATATAGTGGTAGGATCAAAGGGGAAGTAACCAATAGGGGGAAGTAGGGGGAGACAATTTTTTTTTTCGTTTTCTGAAAAAACTTTGTTCACGAACATTATAGATTAGATGAAAATATGAACATTTAATAAAGACACTTTGTGATAAATATTTTTATTTTGGCGGGAAAACGCTCGAAGAAGTAATATATAACAATTATCGTGTTTTTCGAGCGTATGTTGAGGTTTTAGATATTAGGGTTTAGATATTAGGGTTTATAGGGTTTAGATATTAGAGTTTAGAAATTTAGGATTTAAGGTTTAGATTTAGAATTTAGATTGAGTTTTTAACACGAACGGTTTAGAGTTTAGGGTTTAGGGTTTAAGGTTTGGGGTTTTGGATTTAGGGACTAAACCCAAAACCCCAAACCCTAAACCCTAAACCCTAAATCGGGCTAAATTTTACTTCACAAAAAATGAAAAAAAAAATGTTAACATTCTTCACGATCAATATTAGCTTGAATGTTATTTTTGTCGATCATTTTCCCGTCTAAATAATAACATTCATCACGAAGTGTGTTTTTTAAATGTTCATATTTTCATGTGATCTTGATGCCTGAAAAATTCCAAAAAACGAAAAAAAAAAAAATTTGCTTCCCCCCGGTTCTCCCCGATTGGTTACTTCCCCATATATATATATATATATATATATATATATATATATATATATATATATATATATATATATATATATATATATATATATATGTGTGTGTGTGTGTGTGTGTGTCTGTGTGTGTGTACTTTTCATACTGATTTAATATATATATATATATATATATATATATATATATATATATATATATATATATATATATATATATGACGCCCCGTACGAAACCATCGTGTACGGTTCATCAACAACAGGATCATTTCAAAGTCAAACACTATATGCTGTTTGAAAACCAGTTTTGCATTCATAAAAGATAGCGTTTTACAAAAGATAACGTGACACAAAGGTCGTTACAAAGTCATTGTTTGAAAATAACATAAGTTACGAATGCAAAAGAAAAGTTCCATGATTGAGACATCTCTAAGTAATGCAGCGGAAATCTAACACAGCAGGTCTATAACACCAAGACAGCAAGTCTAACAGCGGAAGCAACATCGTCTAAGCACCTGAGAAATACACGCTTAAAAGTCAACACGAATGTTGGTGAGCTATAGTTTGTAATCAGTAAAGTAATGTAGACTACGAGATTTCAGTGCTTCAATCAGCAGTTTAAATCAGTATAAAAAGTATATGCTTAACCGTGGGCACCCGGTAACTAGACTTAACGTATGTATATCACCCCCTAAAAGTACACCTGGCGAGTGCGTTTGTCCTCAAAGTATTAAAAACCCGTTGAATGCTAGCGCGACTAGCCCGAGTGGGGTTTTCAAACCCTATGGATCCATATCTAAGATTCGCGTTCACGGTTAGGAAACCAATGATTAAACGTTACCGAGCTAAGGGGAATCTTTGTGCCGTTATATCATCCACACATATGTAAAGTTTAAATACTCGTGTCTAGTATGTAAAACGTAAAAAGCGCATGTATTCTCACTCCCAAAAATAGTAAAAAGTAGTAACGGATGCTATAACTCACAGTGAATAAGCAGTAAAAGTCGATATGAAACGTATGCAGGTAGTAAGTCGGTCCGAAAGGTCGTCAACCTAAGTCAAATGTCACTAGGTCAGCATGTTGTCCCAAAAGGGTTAAAAGTGAATAAATTAAGTTTAAATGTCATCATCAACATCATCATTATCATCATCATTCATCAACACTAAGGTAAGTTTAACAAGAATATAGATCGAAACAAAAGGCTGACTTCGGACAGCTGTTACGACCTCTATACAAATCAAAAAGATTCGTAGTTAGTGGACATGGCTCCGTATGTGAGTCCTCTAACCGCTGACCAATTTTTAGAACCTAACTCGTCTTCGTTTGACCGTGGTGACGGTTTAAGTGCGAGTAGGTCATAAATTTCAGCACAACGTTACAACGGCGTAGTGACTTTCGGAAGGCTATAAATCCTAAACCGTATATCGGATTAAGTCGAGTCCTAAACGAAAAGTCATCTACTCAAAACGAAATATCTGAGAATCAATTTTATAGAAGCCCAGAAGTCTGATCAGACCCCGAAAAACAGCAAACAAGTGCTCCAGTGGGTTTCTTGGTGCTTGATGCTCATCACGGTTCTCATCCTTTATGCTTGTAGCTTCAAGTGTACAACTCATTGATGTGTTAGCATCACTTTGACCAAGATTCAACCATCAACACACAATATGCTAAGACCAAGTAAGAATACAACGCACTTAAGAATCTTAGAAGGATGATGAACCAAGGTTACATCATATTCTTAGTCTTAACACAAATACAAGTTCTATTTACAACTAAAGCTACAAACTTTCCTTCAATCAAATAAGTATGAACACAAACTTGATCAAACAAAGTAATGGAACCCTAAGCTAGAGAGCTTGGATCCTTTTCACACAAGTTATGAGATTACAAAGCTAGAAAGCTTGAATCTTTGGTGTTCTTGAAGATCTTGAAGCATAAAACTTAGATCTTCAAGTTACATGAAGATCATAAACACAAGTTTTGATCTTTATAACAAAACAAAGAAATCACAAGCTAGATCTAACAAGTAAATGAAGATTTAAAGCTAGAAAGCTTGAATCTTTCATGTTCTTGAAGGATTCAAACCCAAGTTTGAATCTACAAGATATAACAAGATCAAAAGCTAAAAGCTAGATCCATTAAATGATGATGATGATGTCGTGGATGAGAAGAGGAGAAGAAGAGAAAGAAAAATTTAAAACTTACACTTTTTAGAGTGAGAAAGACTAGAGAGAGAATTAGAGAGTAAGTGTGTGTAATTTTTAAATGAGATCAAGTGTGAAATGAATGGGATAAGCTTGGTATTTATAGGAAGTGAGGTGGTGGTGAGGTGTTTAGGCCGTGGGGTTTGGGAGGGGACAAGGGGGACACCTTTTTGTTTTTTGGTTAATGGTTGTCTAAAGTTGGTGCTTATGTTAGGATCCCATGCAACATTAAGGATAATGCTTAACAAAAATGCTAGTATGTTCCCTCTAATAAATGGGCATTTGTCTTTCATTATTATGGGTTACTAACTTATTATAATTGGGCTAATTAAATAGTCCACTAGCTAGTGTAGGGTGGGCTAAGGTCCAACAAGGTAGAAAATCTAACAAGACTAACTAGTGTGCTCTAGTAAATTACTAAGCGTAATTAAGCATCCAAAAACCCAAGTAATTGTTATTATAAAATAACAATTAGTATTTCGTACTCATAATATTTCGATTATGACCAAAGTTAAACGTGTACACAGTACGCAGTTCGTTCTAAACGTCAAGTGACACTAACGGTCATAAAGGCTTTCGGGGATCAAGTTAAGTACCCTACGTACTTAAAGGCATGTTTTCACATATAAACGAAAGTAATCCACATGTAGTAAGTGAAAGGACCCGTTCATATACATTATAAACGATTCACAATAGTTGATTTCATCGCGAGGTATTTGACCACTATATGATACATTTTACAAATATTGCATTCGTTTTTAAAAGACAAACTTTCTTTACATCAAAAATTGACAGGTATTCATACCATTTCATAATATCCACTATCTAATTATAAATTGACTTAATAATAATCTTTGATGAACTCAATGACTCGAATGCAACGTTCTTCGAAATATGCCAGGAAAGACTCCAAGTAATATCTTTAAAATGAGCAAATGTACAGCGGAAGATTTCTTTAATACCTGAGAATAAACATGCTTTAAAGTGTCAACCAAAAGGTTGGTGAGTTCATTAGTTTATCATAATCATTCATTTTCATCATTTTAATAGACCACAAGAATTTCATTTCCAGTTCTCATAAATATACGTCCCATGCATAGAGACAAAAATCATTCATATGGTGAACACCTGGTAACCGATATTAACAAGATGCATATAAGAATATCCCCTATCATTCCGGGAAATCCTTCGGACATGATAAAAACGAATTCGAAGTACTAAAGCATTCGGTACTTTGGATGGGGTTCGTTAGGCCCAATAGATCTATCTTTAGGATTCACGTTAATTAGTAGATCGGTTTACTAATTCTTAGGTTACCAAGCAAAAGGGGCATATTCGGCTTCGATCATTCACCCATATAATGTAGTTTCATTTACTTGTGTCTATTTCGTAAAACATTTATAAAAATTGTGCATGTATTCTCAGCCCAAAAATATAAAGGGTAAAAGGGCAAATCAAACTCACAATACTGTATTTTGTAGTAAAAATACATATGATGGCATTGAACAACTGAACAATGCAGGGTTGGCCTCGGATTCACGAACCTATTATTCAATCATGTATATTAATACATGTAATGGTAATTGGACGAATATATATATTATTAGTGATTTTAGTTGTTATTTTATATCACTTGTTTTATTAATAACTTAATTAGATATATTTATCTTTATATAGATAATTAACATTTATTACAAAAGCATTAACATGGTTAGGTTTTATGTTATAAATATATTTTTATATAGAAAATCTTCATTTGATATATTAATAGTACTAATAATAATGATAAAAATAATACTAATTATGATAAAAATTTATGATAATTCTAATAATAATAATAATGATAATATTAATATTAATGATAAAGATAGTACTAATAATAAAAATTGTTTGTAATGATAAGACTAATAACGTTTAATGATAATACTAATAATTTGTGATATAATTTTGTTAATAATAATTATTAATCTAACAATACTAACCATAACAATAATAATAATAATAATAATAATAATAATAATAATAATAATAATAATAATAATAATAATAATAATAATAATAATAATAATAATAAAGGGAACTACCTTATAAGCCTTGTAAAAAAAAATGTCATTGCCCGGGCTCGACCACTAGACCTCACGTTTCCTGACAATACACCCAGCCATTCATCTATCTCATATATTCTGTTTTAATTTACATCTTAAATCTATATAACCCGTCTTTTTGTTTCCTTTTTCCTTCATCACCACATACAAATCGATTGAAAATAAAATCACCCATCATCATCTATAATTCATTTTCAACAGAAGCATGAACTGGGTTTCGGCCCAACAACACGATATATATTCGGCCCAAGAAAGAAAATAGTCCAACAAGTGATTAATGGCCCGATAGAATTTGTGGTATTTTGTAATCGATAGAAACAGAAGCAGTTACAGGTACAGTTAATATATCATGCTATATTACGTTCATCATCATACTTCATCTTCTTCACGGTTTAAATCAAAACAGAAACTAATAAGCTCGAGCAGTTGCAGAAGTAGGAACGATAGCAAGGATTCGAGAATTAAAACAGATACATAATATAACAGCAATAGGAATAACCGTAGGTAGTAGGAGATTGGGCTTCGTTCTAAATAACAATCGACTAGTTTCTCTACGGCCCAACTGCAGTTGGTCCAAACAACTTGCTCAGATCTATATCGAATTAGTCCAGCTTACAAATTAAGTAGGTTGACAGGAAAATATCAGGTGGGGTTCGCCTGGGATTAAACAACAACACAATTATCATAATTACTTTAAAGATAATAATGGAACGTCCCCTCTTCTTTTTTTTCTTTTTTTTATACTCACTTTACACCTAACAGCACTAATGTTTTCATCCTCCATTTTATATTATAATCACCATATCTTCCTAATCATTATCGCCATTCATATAATTAATAGAAACAAAGAGGGTAGCTGTAGGCTGGAGCAAGAAAGAAGTATGGCGACATCAGCAAGAGTTGGCTAGAATTAGAAGAGGAAACACAACAGGTACCGTAATCGTTTTGTTATTATTCGTCTTCGATCTTTTTCTCCACTGTACTATCATCATTCCTCTCTTTTGTTCATAACCAAAAACTATCATCAGGAGAGTGCAACAGCAGGTTCACGAATTGGGTGAAAGTTTGATTGATAGGTTTCATAAAAAAAATATTGGTGATGTGGTGTTTGAATTTGAAGAGTGGTTTTTATTAACGAAAAGAGATACGAATAACAGCTGCAAACAATAGTAAAAGAGGGTTCCGAATAGCAGATAGAAACAGTAGATTAATGAGGCTCGAAGTAACAGTAAGTGGGTGTTGTAGGTTTGATGATGTTTTGATTATGGTGGTCATTAGTTTTTGAAGATCATAGTGTCATGGTGTTAATGGTGTTAAGATGGTGATGGTTCATGGTTACTAGACAGAAACGAACACGGTGATTACGATAGAAGTTTGATCGAGCATGGATATGATGATGGTAGTGATGCAAGGTGGATGTGTAGGTTGTGGTGTTTTACGATGTTTACACAGAAGGATAGAAAACAGGCGAGTACATGAAATAATAGAAAGAAAAGGGGTTTTGATGGTGGTTCTCGTTTGCAGTGGTAGTCGAGGATTGGTGGTTTGCATTGTTGTTGGGTTCTAATAAATCAAGAGAATCAGGAAAGTAGACTGCAGCTGCGCCGAAATAGCAGCAGCAAAGAGTTGAAGAATAACGAAAGGAGAAATAAAAACATCAGTGAGTTTGGTGTTCGGTTGTTTGTTCGTGGTGAGGTGGTTATAATGGTGAGTTCACGAGGAGAATAGAGAGAGGAAGAGAAAGATTATTTGGTACGGTTTGGAAATTAAATTCCAAAGTTAATTGATCAAAGTCTTGTGTAGGGTTGATGGACATTGACGGGTTTCACGAGTATAACAGGAAATACAAATAAGAAAGGAACAAAAATTGAATCAGATGGGGATATGTAATTACGCGTAATAATATCTATAATCATATATGTATAAATCTGTAATATATATTTATATATATCTGTATATGTATTTATATATATATTGTTGTATTATATATATATATATATATATATATATATATATATATATATATATATATTCGCTAATTTTTATAATTAATAAGTATACATACATATTAATACTATTAATAACATTAATAATAAAGATACTAATTAATAATAATATTATTGATAAAGAGATTAGTAATAATAAATGATAAATTATAATATGATATTATTAATACTAACAATAATGATAATTTTAATCAATTTAATAATAGTGATATAACAAATTAAATTATCAATTTTATATCTATATATTATATTAAAATAACAACTTACAGATATTAATATTAATATTAATATTAATATTTGAGAGTAATAATAAAATAACAATTTTAATTAAACTTGTAATTACATTTAGTATATTAATATTACAATTTATTAATTTTGTAATATTATATTATATGATAACATTTATTAATATTTATCTATTTTATAAATGTATAACAATATATTAATAGTTATTAATAGAAATCCTATCCTATATAGATTTATAATAATATCATATATACTCATATATATTCCTTTTATTAGTAACTTAATTATTCTATTTATTATTTTAAATTTTGAAATTACAAATAATTAAAGTATGCTTTATTAATTCAAAATATTATACATATAGTTATATTTGTATAATATCTATATCTATTTATTTACAAATAATCGTTCGTGAATCATCGAGCACAGACAAAGGATAATTGTTTACATGAACACAGATCAAAGTTTTTGAGACTCAACCTAACAGACTTTGCTTATCGTGTCGAAATCATATAAAGATTAAATTTAAATTTGGTCAAAAATCTCCGGGTCGTCACAGTAAGATCCCAGAGTATGGTATAACTCAGTACGCACAAATACGCAGTTTCGTAAAAGTACAAAGCACAAAAGCAAGTCTAAAAAGTCGGGTCATTACAATATATATATATATATATATATATATATACATATATATATATATATACATATATATATATATACATATATATATATCAGGTTCAAACGAGAACCACAAAAAGGGTAAAAAATGCTAGAACCTTTAAAATTCATAGTTTTTAAGCACTTAAATTCAACGAATTACATGCTAATGTTAATTAATGTTCATATAATTAGCAAACATATGTTCATTACGACAAATTACATGTTAAATTATTAATTTTATGAATTTTTTTAAATATTCACAAACGAATATGCACATGTGAATGAGAAACTATATATTTGATTATATATGTAAAATATAAGTTTTTTTTAAATTATTTTACGTTCATTGTTACTCTCAATTAGCATTTATGGGTGATTCAATCTACTCACATGTGAAAATCTTTGTAAATTAAAAGTTCTCGCAGTTCTCGTCCTTTTTGTGGTTCTCGTTTGAACTTTTGACTATATATATATATATATATATATATATATATATATATATATATATATATATATATATATATATATATAGGTAGGATCAAAGAGGAAGTAACCAATAGGGGGAAGTAGGGGGAGACAATTTTTTTTTTCGTTTTCTGAAAAAACTTTGTTCACGAACATTATAGATTAGATGAAAATATGAACATTTAATAAAGACACTTTGTGATAAATATTTTTATTTTGGCGGGAAAACGCTCGAAGAAGTAATATATAACAATTATCGTGTTTTTCGAGCGTATGTTGAGGTTTTAGATATTAAGGTTTAGATATTAGGGTTTATAGGGTTTAGATATTAGAGTTTAGAAATTTAGAATTTAAGGTTTAGATTTAGAATTTAGATTGAGTTTTTAACACGAACGGTTTAGAGTTTCGAAAATCCCATGAATTTCGAAAATCAATCATAACTACGTCATCGGTTAAAACGAATATACGTTTACTCATTTCACTCTCTTGCGATAGCTTCACTTATACTCTTCGCGTAATCAAATTGTTTTATCTATATTACTCAATGATGATAAAACTCTATTTATCAACTCATATTTGTAGTGACCCGAACTTTTCCATGTTTATATATATTAATTGAGATTGATATTTACATGATTAAATGTTTCCAACATGTTAAGCAATCAAACTTGTTAAGACTTGATTAATTGAAATATGTTTCATATAGACAATTGACCACCCAAGTTGATCGGTGATTCACGAACGTTAAAACTTGTAAAAACTATATGATGACATATATATGGATATATATATATATAGTTAACATGATACTATGATAAGAAAACATATCATAAAGTATATTAACAATGAACTACATATGTAAAAACAAGACTACTAACTTAATGATTTTTAAACGAGACATATATGTAACGATTATCGTTGTAAAGACATTTAATGTATATATATCATATTAAGAGATATTCATACATGATAATATCATGATAATATAATAATTTAAAATCTCATTTGATATTATAAACATTGGGTTAACAACATTTAACAAGATCGTTAACCTAAAGGTTTCAAAACAATACTTACATGTAACGACTAACGATGACTTAACGACTCAGTTAAAATGTATATACATGTAGTGTTTTAATATGTATTTATACACTTTTGAAAGACTTCAATACACTTATCAAAATACTTCTACTTAACAAAAATGCTTACAATTACATCCTCGTTCAGTTTCATCAACAATTCTACTCGTATGCACCCGTATTCGTACTCGTACAATACACAGCTTTTAGATGTATGTACTATTGGTATATACACTCCAATGATCAGCTCTTAGCAGCCCATTTGAGTCACCTAACACATGTGGGAACCATCATTTGGCAACTAGCATGAAATATCTCATAAAATTACAAAAATATGAGTAATCATTCATGACTTATTTACATGAAAACAAAATTACATATCCTTTATATCTAATCCATACACCAACGACCAAAAACACCTAAAAACACTTTCATTCTTCAATTTTCTTCATCTAATTGATCTCTCTCAAGTTCTATCTTCAAGTTCTAAGTGTTCTTCATAAATTCCAAAAGTTCTAGTTTCATAAAATCAAGAATACTTTCAAGTTTGCTAGCTCACTTCCAATCTTGTAAGGTGATCATCCAACCTCAAGAAATCTTTGTTTCTTAAAGTAGGTTATCATTCTAATACAAGGTAATAATCATATTCAAACTTTGGTTCAATTTCTATAACTATAACAATCTTATTTTAAGTGATGATCTTACTTGAACTTGTTTTCGAGTCATGATTCTGCTTCAAGAACTTCGAGCCATCCAAGGATCCATTAAAGCTAGATCCATTTTTCTCTTTTTCAGTAGGTTTATCCAAGGAACTTAAGGTAGTAATGATGTTCATAACATCATTCGATTCATACATATAAAGCTATCTTATTCGAAGGTTTAAACTTGTAATCACTAGAACATAGTTTAGTTAATTCTAAACTTGTTCGCAAACAAAAGTTAATCCTTCTAACTTGACTTTTAAAATCAACTAAACACATGTTCTATATCTATATGATATGCTAACTTAATGATTTAAAACCTGGAAACACGAAAAATACCGTAAAACCGGATTTACGCCGTCGTAGTAACACCGCGGGCTGTTTTAGGTTAGTTAATTAAAAACTATGATAAACTTTGATTTAAAAGTTGTTATTCTGAGAAAATTATTTTTATTATGAACATGAAACTATATCCAAAAATTATGGTTAAACTCAAAGTGGAAGTATGTTTTCTAAAATGGTCATCTAGACGTCGTTCTTTCGACTGAAATGACTACCTTTACAAAAACGACTTGTAACTTATTTTTCCGACTATAAACCTATACTTTTTCTGTTTAGATTCATAAAATAGAGTTCAATATGAAACCATAGCAATTTGATTCACTCAAAACGGATTTAAAATGAAGAAGTTATGGGTAAAACAAGATTGGATAATTTTTCTCATTTTAGCTACGTGAAAATTGGTAACAAATCTATTCCAACCATAACTTAATCAACTTGTATTGTATATTATGTAATCTTGAGATACCATAGACACGTATACAATGTTTCGACCTATCATGTCGACACATCTATATATATTTCGGAACAACCATAGACACTCTATATGTGAATGTTGGAGTTAGCTATACAGGGTTGAGGTTGATTCCAAAATATATTTAGTTTGAGTTGTGATCAATACTGAGATACGTATACACTGGGTCGTGGATTGATTCAAGATAATATTTATCGATTTATTTCTGTACATCTAACTGTGGACAACTAGTTGTAGGTTACTAACGAGGACAGCTGACTTAATAAACTTAAAACATCAAAATATATTAAAAGTGTTGTAAATATATTTTTGAACATACTTTGATATATATGTATATATTGTTATAGGTTCGTGAATCAACCAGTGGCCAAGTCTTACTTCCCGACGAAGTAAAAATCTGTGAAAGTGAGTTATAGTCCCACTTTTAAAATCTAATATTTTTGGGATGAGAATACATGCAGGTTTTATAAATGATTTACAAAATAGACACAAGTACGTGAAACTACATTCTATGGTTGAATTATCGAAATCGAATATGCCCCTTTTTATTAAGTCTGGTAATCTAAGAATTAGGGAACAGACACCCTAATTGACGCGAATCCTAAAGATAGATCTATTGGGCTTAACAAACCCCATCCAAAGTACCGGATGCTTTAGTACTTCGAAATTTATATCATATCCGAAGGGTGTCCCGGAATGATGGGGATATTCTTATATATGCATCTTGTTAATGTCGGTTACCAGGTGTTCACCATATGAATGATTTTTATCTCTATGTATGGGATGTGTATTGAAATATGAAATCTTGTGGTCTATTATTATGATTTGATATATATAGGTTAAACCTATAACTCACCAACATTTTTGTTGACGTTTTAAGCATGTTTATTCTCAGGTGATTATTAAGAGCTTCCGCTGTTGCATACTTAAATAAGGACAAGATTTGGAGTCCATGCTTGTATGATATTGTGTAAAAACTGCATTCAAGAAACTTATTTTGTTGTAACATATTTGTATTGTAAACCATTATGTAATGGTCGTGTGTAAACAGGATATTTTAGATTATCATTATTTGATAATCTACGTAAAGCTTTTTAAACCTTTATTGATGAAATAAAGGTTATGGTTTGTTTAAAAATGAATGCAGTCTTTGAAAAACGTCTCATATAGAGGTCAAAACCTCGCAACGAAATCAATTAATATGGAACGTTTTTAATCAATAAGAACGGGACATTTCAGTTGGTATCCGAGCGATGGTCTTAGAGAACCAGAATTTTGCATTAGTATGTCTTATCTAGTCTGTTAGGATGCATTAGTGAGTCTGGACTTCGACCGTGTTTACTTGAAAAATGATTGCTTAACAAATTTTGTTGGAAACTATATATTTTTAACATGTGAATATTATGTGATATATTAATCTCTTAACGCGTTTGATATTATGTGATAGATGTCTACCTCTATAACAAGTCCCATTGACTCACCTAATAATAATGAAGAGTCAAATGTAAATTGGAATGATTCGTGGACTGATTCACAAGTTCCCGAAGAGGAACCGGAAGAAGAGTCGGAACCGGAAGAAGAATCGGAACCGGATGAAGAAATAGAACCGGTGGGGGAAATAATAAAATGGTTAAGTAAAAGAAAATCCTCAACCAACCGACCAAGGTTAATTATGGTCAATGGTGTTTCCGCCAAGGAAGCAAAATATTGGGAGGATTACCAATTCTCCGATGAATCAGATTCCGACGAGAATTCCGATGATGTTATAGAAATTACCCCAACTGAATTTAAAAAGGCAAAAGAAAATAATAAGGGAAAGGGCATAAAAATAGAGAAATCTAATTCCAACCCCGATGAACTGTATATGTATCGTCAACCCCCGAAGTCCTTAAGTTGTAACAATGACCCGGGAACCTCTAAACCACCAGGTTTTTCTAAACCAATGTGGATAACGACGGCTCGTATTAGGGGAACATCATATATCCCTAGAAACTTGGCAAAACGAACAAAAATCGAAGAAGAAGAAACGAACGAGTCGGAATAAGAGAGTTGTATTCGTGTGGTGTAATATATGTAATATAGTGTTCTTATGCTTTATGATATATGTAAAAATTGCTTGTATTAATAAGTATTTTTTATGAATCTAACTCTTGTCTATTTTACAGTTTAAAAACACAAAATGGATAGACAACCCAATATTTTAAGAGACCTACCCGGAGACATGATTGATGAAATCTTGTCTAGAGTCAGCCAGAATTCTTCGGCACAACTATTTAAGGCGAGATCAGTTTGTAAGACATTCGAAGAACGTTCCAAGAATGTCTTGGTTTATAAGAGACTTTCGTTTGAAAGATGGGGGATATCACATTGGGAAACCCATAAGTTACGATGTGTTTACTTTGACGCATATATTGCGGGGAACCCAAATGCTATTTTACGCAACGGGTTAAGAAATTATTTTGACTCAATATATCCGAATATTGGACTTCGTGATTTAGAAAAAGCGGCTAACATGCAACATAAAGAAGCATGTTATACTTACGGATTAGTAATATTCGCTTCTCACCAAAGTGAGAACAAGAACATCGGGCTACAACTATTAAACAAAACGTTTCCACAAGTGACGGAGTCGGTAATTGGGGTAAGAAATGAGGTTTTTAGATTATTACGGGACTGTTGGACATTACGTAACCCTCATCCCTTTGATGACGTTACAACACGCTGTCTTATCAACGGCCATAACGGTTATGTTGCACAAGACCAAGGATGGGAAGTAGTCCTAGTAAAACCAGAATGCATGACTTGTTTCTGGACGTATGAATTACGTGCCTTTATTGCCTTTGCTGAACGACTTGTGTACTAGCTAGAATTGTCTTCACAACTATCTTGTATCAAAGTTATTGTGTGCTATATTTCATGCTTTATGTAAAATAAGCGGTATTGTAAGTTTGTAAAATATTGTATAAAAGTTTGAACGCGAAATATTATTATAATCAGTTTTTCATATAGAATTGTAGTAGTTGAATTGTATATTAGCTACTAAGTATGAACTTAACGGGTAGGTACTACCCGAATTCAAACTTATAAAACGCTAATATGAAGAAAAAGCTTTTATAAATGAGTTCATATTATGCTACGAAATACTATTAACTACTCTTAATATTCTGTATGATTAACTTGTTCCATTTAACTATTTTGAAGGAAATGGCACCGACTACTCGACACACCGTGAATATGAATGAAGAGGAATTCCGTACTTTTCTAGCTTCAAACATAGCTGCAGTACAGGCTGCGCTACATACCAACAATAACCTTGGATCTAGAAGTACAGGAAATCGTGTAGGATGCACCTACAAAGAATTCACTGCCTGCAAACCTTTGGAATTTGATGGAACCGAAGGACCGATCGGATTGAAACGGTGGACCGAGAAGGTCGAATCGGTGTTTGCCATAAGTAAGTGTACTGAAGAAGACAAAGTGAAGTACGCTACGCATACCTTCACAGGTTCTGCGTTAACATGGTGGAATACCTATCTAGAGCAAGTGGGACAAGACGATGCGTACGCACTACCGTGGTCAGCATTCAAGCACTTGATGAACGAGAAGTACCGTCCCAGAACCGAGGTCAATAAGCTCAAGACAGAACTTAGAGGGTTACGAACCCAAGGATTTGATATTACCACGTACGAAAGACGATTCACAGAATTGTGCCTATTGTGTCCGGGAGCATTCGAAGATGAGAAAGAGAAGATCGACGCGTTTGTGAAAGGATTACCGGAAAGAATCCAAGAAGATATAAGTTCACACGAGCCCGCCTCCATACAACAGGCATGTAGAATGGCTCACAAACTAGTGAACCAGATTGAAGAAAGAATTAAAGAACAGACTGCTGAAGAGGCCAATGTGAAGCAAGTCAAAAGAAAGTGGGAGGAAAACGGTGATAAGAATCACCAATACAACAACAACAACAATTACAACAATAATCGCAACAATTATCCCAACAATCGCAACATCAATCGCAACTACAACAAACGGCCCAACAACAACAACAACAACAACAACAGCAACTACAACAATCATCCCAACAACAATAATAACCGCAACAACAACAACAATCAGAAGCAGCTATGCCAAAGGTGTGAAAAGAATCACTCGGGGTTCTGCACCAAATTTTGCAACAAGTGTAAAAGAAATGGTCATAGCGCGGCGAAGTGTGAGGTCTACGGACCAGGGGTTAATAGAACGAAAGGAACAAATGGTGTCGGAACGAGTAATGGCGGAGCAAGTAGTGTCGGAGCAAGTTATGCCAATGTAGTTTGTTATAAATGTGGAAAACCATGCCACATTATTAGAAATTGCCCGAACCAGGAGAACACGAATGGACAAGGCCGTGGAAGAGTTTTCAATATTAATGCGGTAGAGGCACAGGAAGACCCGGAGCTTGTTACGGGTACGTTTCTTATTGACAATAAATCTGCTTACGTTTTATTTGATTCGGGTGCGGATAGAAGCTATATGAGTAGAGATTTTTGTGCTAAATTAAGTTGTCCATTGACGCCTTTGGATAGTAAATTTTTACTCGAATTAGCAAATGGTAAATTAATTTCAGCAGATAATATATGTCGGAATCGAGAAATTAAACTGGTTAGCGAAACATTTAAGATTGATTTGATACCAGTAGAGTTAGGGAGTTTTGATGTGATAATCGGTATGGACTGGTTGAAAGAAGTGAAAGCGGAGATCGTTTGTTACAAAAATGCAATTCGCATTATACGAGAAAAAGGAAAACCCTTAATGGTGTACGGAGAAAAGGGCAACACGAAGCTACATCTTATTAGTAATTTGAAGGCACAAAAACTAATAAGAAAAGGTTGCTATGCTGTTCTAGCACACGTCGAGAAAGTACAAACTGAAGAAAAGAGCATCAATGATGTTCCCGTTGCAAAAGAATTTCCTGATGTATTTCCGAAAGAATTACCGGGATTACCCCCACATCGATCCGTTGAATTTCAAATAGATCTTGTACCAGGAGCTGCACCAATAGCTCGTGCTCCTTACAGACTCGCACCCAGTGAGATGAAAGAACTGCAAAGCCAATTACAAGAACTTTTAGAGCGTGGTTTCATTCGACCAAGCACATCACCTTGGGGAGCTCCTGTTTTGTTTGTCAAGAAGAAAGATGGTACATTCAGGTTGTGTATCGACTACCGAGAGTTGAACAAACTTACCATCAAGAATCGCTACCCACTACCGAGAATCGACGACTTATTTGATCAACTACAAGGCTCGTCTGTTTATTCAAAGATTGACTTACGTTCCGGGTATCATCAAATACGGGTGAAAGAAGATGATATTCCAAAGACTGCTTTCAGAACACGTTACGGTCATTACGAGTTTATGGTCATGCCGTTTGGTTTAACTAATGCACCAGCTGTGTTCATGGACCTTATGAACCGAGTGTGTGGACCATACCTTGACAAGTTTGTCATTGTTTTCATTGATGACATACTTATTTACTCAAAGAATGACCAAGAACACGGTGAACATTTGAGAAAGGTGTTAGAAGTATTGAGGAAGGAAGAATTGTACGCTAAGTTTTCAAAGTGTGCATTTTGGTTGGAAGAAGTTCAATTCCTCGGTCACATAGTGAACAAAGAAGGTATTAAGGTGGATCCGGCAAAGATAGAAACTGTTGAAAAGTGGGAAACCCCGAAAACTCCGAAACACATACGCCAGTTTTTAGGACTAGCTGGTTACTACAGAAGGTTCATCCAAGACTTTTCCAGAATAGCAAAACCCTTGACTGCATTAACGCATAAAGGGAAGAAATTTGAATGGAATGATGAACAAGAGAAAGCGTTTCAGTTATTGAAGAAAAAGCTAACTACGGTACCTATATTGTCATTGCCTGAAGGGAATGATGATTTTGTGATTTATTGTGATGCATCAAAGCAAGGTCTCGGTTGTGTATTAATGCAACGAACGAAGGTGATTGCTTATGCGTCTAGACAATTGAAGATTCACGAACAAAATTATACGACGCATGATTTGGAATTAGGCGCGGTTGTTTTTGCATTAAAGACTTGGAGGCACTACTTATATGGGGTCAAAAGTATTATATATACCGACCACAAAAGTCTTCAACACATATTTAATCAGAAACAACTGAATATGAGGCAGCGTAGGTGGATTGAATTATTGAATGATTACGACTTTGAGATTCGTTACCACCCGGGGAAGGCAAATGTGGTAGCCGATGCCTTGAGCAGGAAGGACAGAGAACCCATTCGAGTAAAATCTATGAATATAATGATTCATAATAACATTACTACTCAAATAAAGGAGGCGCAACAAGGAGTTTTAAAAGAGGGAAATTTAAAGGATGAAATACCCAAAGGATCGGAGAAGCATCTTAATATTCGGGAAGACGGAACCCGGTATAGGGCTGAAAGGATTTGGGTACCAAAATTTGGAGATATGAGAGAAATGGTACTTAGAGAAGCTCATAAAACCAGATACTCAATACATCCTGGAACGGGGAAGATGTACAAGGATCTCAAGAAACATTTTTGGTGGCCGGGTATGAAAGCCGATGTTGCTAAATACGTAGGAGAATGTTTGACGTGTTCTAAGGTCAAAGCTGAGCATCAGAAACCATCAGGTCTACTTCAACAACCTGAAATCCCGGAATGGAAATGGGAAAACATTACCATGGATTTCATCACTAAATTGCCAAGGACTGCAAGTGGTTTTGATACTATTTGGGTAATAGTTGATCGTCTCACCAAATCAGCACACTTCCTACCAATAAGAGAAGATGACAAGATGGAGAAGTTAGCACGACTGTATTTGAAGGAAGTCGTCTCCAGACATGGAATACCAATCTCTATTATCTCTGATAGGGATGGCAGATTTATTTCAAGATTCTGGCAGACATTACAGCAAGCATTAGGAACTCGTCTAGACATGAGTACTGCCTATCATCCACAAACTGATGGGCAGAGCGAAAGGACGATACAAACGCTTGAAGACATGCTACGAGCATGTGTTATTGATTTCGGAAACAGTTGGGATCGACATCTACCGTTAGCAGAATTTTCCTACAACAACAGCTACCATTCAAGCATTGAGATGGCGCCGTTTGAAGCACTTTATGGTAGAAAGTGCAGGTCTCCGATTTGTTGGAGTGAAGTGGGGGATAGACAGATTACGGGTCCGGAGATTATACAAGAAACTACCGAGAAGATCATCCAAATTCAACAACGATTGAAAACCGCCCAAAGTCGACAAAAGAGCTACGCTGACATTAAAAGAAAAGATATAGAATTTGAAATTGGAGAGATGGTCATGCTTAAAGTTGCACCTTGGAAAGGCGTTGTTCGATTTGGTAAACGAGGGAAATTAAATCCAAGGTATATTGGACCATTCAAGATTATTGATCGTGTCGGACCAGTAGCTTACCGACTTGAGTTACCTCAACAACTCGCGGCTGTACATAACACTTTCCACGTCTCGAATTTGAAGAAATGTTTTGCTAAAGAAGATCTCACTATTCCGTTAGACGAAATCCAAATCAACGAAAAACTTCAATTCATCGAAGAACCCGTCGAAATAATGGATCGTGAGGTTAAAAGACTTAAGCAAAACAAGATACCAATTGTTAAGGTTCGATGGAATGCTCGTAGAGGACCCGAGTTCACCTGGGAGCGTGAAGATCAGATGAAGAAGAAATACCCGCATCTATTTCCAGAAGATTCCTCAACACCTTCAACAGCTTAAAATTTCGGGACGAAATTTATTTAACGGGTAGGTACTGTAGTGACCCGAACTTTTCCATGTTTATATATATTAATTGAGATTGATATTTACATGATTAAATGTTTCCAACATGTTAAGCAATCAAACTTGTTAAGACTTGATTAATTGAAATATGTTTCATATAGACAATTGACCACCCAAGTTGATCGGTGATTCACGAACGTTAAAACTTGTAAAAACTATATGATGACATATATATGGATATATATATATATAGTTAACATGATACTATGATAAGAAAACATATCATAAAGTATATTAACAATGAACTACATATGTAAAAACAAGACTACTAACTTAATGATTTTTAAACGAGACATATATGTAACGATTATCGTTGTAAAGACATTTAATGTATATATATCATATTAAGAGATATTCATACATGATAATATCATGATAATATAATAATTTAAAATCTCATTTGATATTATAAACATTGGGTTAACAACATTTAACAAGATCGTTAACCTAAAGGTTTCAAAACAATACTTACATGTAACGACTAACGATGACTTAACGACTCAGTTAAAATGTATATACATGTAGTGTTTTAATATGTATTTATACACTTTTGAAAGACTTCAATACACTTATCAAAATACTTCTACTTAACAAAAATGCTTACAATTACATCCTCGTTCAGTTTCATCAACAATTCTACTCGTATGCACCCGTATTCGTACTCGTACAATACACAGCTTTTAGATGTATGTACTATTGGTATATACACTCCAATGATCAGCTCTTAGCAGCCCATGTGAGTCACCTAACACATGTGGGAACCATCATTTGGCAACTAGCATGAAATATCTCATAAAATTACAAAAATATGAGTAATCATTCATGACTTATTTACATGAAAACAAAATTACATATCCTTTATATCTAATCCATACACCAACGACCAAAAACACCTACAAACACTTTCATTCTTCAATTTTCTTCATCTAATTGATCTCTCTCAAGTTCTATCTTCAAGTTCTAAGTGTTCTTCATAAATTCCAAAAGTTCTAGTTTCATAAAATCAAGAATACTTTCAAGTTTGCTAGCTCACTTCCAATCTTGTAAGGTGATCATCCAACCTCAAGAAATCTTTGTTTCTTACAGTAGGTTATCATTCTAATACAAGGTAATAATCATATTCAAACTTTGGTTCAATTTCTATAACTATAACAATCTTATTTTAAGTGATGATCTTACTTGAACTTGTTTTCGTGTCATGATTCTGCTTCAAGAACTTCGAGCCATCCAAGGATCCATTAAAGCTAGATCCATTTTTCTCTTTTCCAGTAGGTTTATCCAAGGAACTTAAGGTAGTAATGATGTTCATAACATCATTCGATTCATACATATAAAGCTATCTTATTCGAAGGTTTAAACTTGTAATCACTAGAACATAGTTTAGTTAATTCTAAACTTGTTCGCAAACAAAAGTTAATCCTTCTAACTTAACTTTTAAAATCAACTAAACACATGTTCTATATCTATATGATATGCTAACTTAATGATTTAAAACCTGGAAACACGAAAAATACCGTAAAACCGGATTTACGCCGTCGTAGTAACACCGCGGGCTGTTTTAGGTTAGTTAATTAAAAACTATGATAAACTTTGATTTAAAAGTTGTTATTCTGAGAAAATTATTTTTATTATGAACATGAAACTATATCCAAAAATTATGGTTAAACTCAAAGTGGAAGTATGTTTTCTAAAATGGTCATCTAGACGTCGTTCTTTCGACTGAAATGACTACCTTTACAAAAACGACTTGTAACTTATTTTTCCGACTATAAACCTATACTTTTTCTATTTAGATTCATAAAATAGAGTTCAATATGAAACCATAGCAATTTGATTCACTCAAAACAGATTTAAAATGAAGAAGTTATGGGTAAAACAAGATTGGATAATTTTTCTCATTTTAGCTACGTGAAAATTGGTAACAAATCTATTCCAACCATAACTTAATCAACTTGTATTGTATATTATGTAATCTTGAGATACCATAGACACGTATACAATGTTTCGACCTATCATGTCGACACATCTATATATATTTCGGAACAACCATAGACACTCTATATGTGAATGTTGGAGTTAGCTATACAGGGTTGAGGTTGATTCCAAAATATATTTAGTTTGAGTTGTGATCAATACTGAGATACGTATACACTGGGTCGTGGATTGATTCAAGATAATATTTATCGATTTATTTCTGTACATCTAACTGTGGACAACTAGTTGTAGGTTACTAACGAGGACAGCTGACTTAATAAACTTAAAACATCAAAATATATTAAAAGTGTTGTAAATATATTTTTGAACATACTTTGATATATATGTATATATTGTTATAGGTTCGTGAATCAACCAGTGGCCAAGTCTTACTTCCCGACGAAGTAAAAATCTGTGAAAGTGAGTTATAGTCCCACTTTTAAAATCTAATATTTTTGGGATGAGAATACATGCAGGTTTTATAAATGATTTACAAAATAGACACAAGTACGTGAAACTACATTCTATGGTTGAATTATCGAAATCGAATATGCCCCTTTTTATTAAGTCTGGTAATCTAAGAATTAGGGAACAGACACCCTAATTGACGCGAATCCTAAAGATAGATCTATTGGGCTTAACAAACCCCATCCAAAGTACCGGATGCTTTAGTACTTCGAAATTTATATCATATCCGAAGGGTGTCCCGGAATGATGGGGATATTCTTATATATGCATCTTGTTAATGTCGGTTACCAGGTATTCACCATATGAATGATTTTTATCTCTATGTATGGGATGTGTATTGAAATATGAAATCTTGTGGTCTATTATTATGATTTGATATATATAGGTTAAACCTATAACTCACCAACATTTTTGTTGACGTTTTAAGCATGTTTATTCTCAGGTGATTATTAAGAGCTTCCGCTGTTGCATACTTAAATAAGGACAAGATTTGGAGTCCATGCTTGTATGATATTGTGTAAAAACTGCATTCAAGAAACTTATTTTGTTGTAACATATTTGTATTGTAAACCATTATGTAATGGTCGTGTGTAAACAGGATATTTTAGATTATCATTATTTGATAATCTACGTAAAGCTTTTTAAACCTTTATTGATGAAATAAAGGTTATGGTTTGTTTAAAAATGAATGCAGTCTTTGAAAAACGTCTCATATAGAGGTCAAAACCTCGCAACGAAATCAATTAATATGGAACGTTTTTAATCAATAAGAACGGGACATTTCAGTTGGTATCCGAGCGATGGTCTTAGAGAACCAGAATTTTGCATTAGTGTGTCTTATCTAGTCTGTTAGGATGCATTAGTGAGTCTGGACTTCGACCGTGTTTACTTGAAAAATGATTGCTTAACAAATTTTGTTGGAAACTATATATTTTTAACATGTGAATATTATGTGATATATTAATCTCTTAACGCGTTTGATATTATGTGATAGATGTCTACCTCTATAACAAGTCCCATTGACTCACCTAATAATAATGAAGAGTCAAATGTAAATTGGAATGATTCGTGGACTGATTCACAAGTTCCCGAAGAGGAACCGGAAGAAGAGTCGGAACCGGAAGAAGAATCGGAACCGGATGAAGAAATAGAACCGGTGGGGGAAATAATAAAATGGTTAAGTAAAAGAAAATCCTCAACCAACCGACCAAGGTTAATTATGGTCAATGGTGTTTCCGCCAAGGAAGCAAAATATTGGGAGGATTACCAATTCTCCGATGAATCAGATTCCGACGAGAATTCCGATGATGTTATAGAAATTACCCCAACTGAATTTAAAAAGGCAAAAGAAAATAATAAGGGAAAGGGCATAAAAATAGAGAAATCTAATTCCAACCCCGATGAACTGTATATGTATCGTCAACCCCCGAAGTCCTTAAGTTGTAACAATGACCCGGGAACCTCTAAACCACCAGGTTTTTCTAAACCAATGTGGATAACGACGGCTCGTATTAGGGGAACATCATATATCCCTAGAAACTTGGCAAAACGAACAAAAATCGAAGAAGAAGAAACGAACGAGTCGGAATAAGAGAGTTGTATTCGTGTGGTGTAATATATGTAATATAGTGTTCTTATGCTTTATGATATATGTAAAAATTGCTTGTATTAATAAGTATTTTTTATGAATCTAACTCTTGTCTATTTTACAGTTTAAAAACACAAAATGGATAGACAACCCAATATTTTAAGAGACCTACCCGGAGACATGATTGATGAAATCTTGTCTAGAGTCGGCCAGAATTCTTCGGCACAACTATTTAAGGCGAGATCAGTTTGTAAGACATTCGAAGAACGTTCCAAGAATGTCTTGGTTTATAAGAGACTTTCGTTTGAAAGATGGGGGATATCACATTGGGAAACCCATAAGTTACGATGTGTTTACTTTGACGCATATATTGCGGGGAACCCAAATGCTATTTTACGCAACGGGTTAAGAAATTATTTTGACTCAATATATCCGAATATTGGACTTCGTGATTTAGAAAAAGCGGCTAACATGCAACATAAAGAAGCATGTTATACTTACGGATTAGTAATATTCGCTTCTCACCAAAGTGAGAACAAGAACATCAGGCTACAACTATTAAACAAAACGTTTCCACAAGTGACGGAGTCGGTAATTGGGGTAAGAAATGAGGTTTTTAGATTATTACGGGACTGTTGGACATTACGTAACCCTCATCCCTTTGATGACGTTACAACACGCTGTCTTATCAACGGCCATAACGGTTATGTTGCACAAGACCAAGGATGGGAAGTAGTCCTAGTAAAACCAGAATGCATGACTTGTTTCTGGACGTATGAATTACGTGTCTTTATTGCCTTTGCTGAACGACTTGTGTACTAGCTAGAATTGTCTTCACAACTATCTTGTATCAAAGTTATTGTGTGCTATATTTCATGCTTTATGTAAAATAAGCGGTATTGTAAGTTTGTAAAATATTGTATAAAAGTTTGAACGCGAAATATTATTATAATCAGTTTTTCATATAGAATTGTAGTAGTTGAATTGTATATTAGCTACTAAGTATGAACTTAACGGGTAGGTACTACCCGAATTCAAACTTATAAAACGCTAATATGAAGAAAAAGCTTTTATAAATGAGTTCATATTATGCTACGAAATACTATTAACTACTCTTAATATTCTGTATGATTAACTTGTTCCATTTAACTATTTTGAAGGAAATGGCACCGACTACTCGACACACCGTGAATATGAATGAAGAGGAATTCCGTACTTTTCTAGCTTCAAACATAGCTGCAGTACAGGCTGCGCTACATACCAACAATAACCTTGGATCTAGAAGTACAGGAAATCGTGTAGGATGCACCTACAAAGAATTCACTGCCTGCAAACCTTTGGAATTTGATGGAACCGAAGGACCGATCGGATTGAAACGGTGGACCGAGAAGGTCGAATCGGTGTTTGCCATAAGTAAGTGTACTGAAGAAGACAAAGTGAAGTACGCTACGCATACCTTCACAGGTTCTGCGTTAACATGGTGGAATACCTATCTAGAGCAAGTGGGACAAGACGATGCGTACGCACTACCGTGGTCAGCATTCAAGCACTTGATGAACGAGAAGTACCGTCCCAGAACCGAGGTCAATAAGCTCAAGACAGAACTTAGAGGGTTACGAACCCAAGGATTTGATATTACCACGTACGAAAGACGATTCACAGAATTGTGCCTATTGTGTCAGGGAGCATTCGAAGATGAGGAAGAGAAGATCGACGCGTTTGTGAAAGGATTACCGGAAATAATCCAAGAAGATATAAGTTCACACGAGCCCGCCTCCATACAACAGGCATGTAGAATGGCTCACAAACTAGTGAACCAGATTGAAGAAAGAATTAAAGAACAGACTGCTGAAGAGGCCAATGTGAAGCAAGTCAAAATAATTCACTTTAATAATTCACTTTAATAATTCATACTTTAATAATTCACTTTAATAATTTAAAAATCTATTATAAATAGAATTCAATAGGTTTCATTATTTCATAGAAACTTGAAAATATATTTCTCTAAACTCTCTCAATCGAATTACATATATATATATATATATATATATATATATATATATATATATATATATATATATATATATATATATATTACTTAGTATTATTTCAAGATATTATTAGTATACATAAAATACTACGACGGAGTTATATTCAGACGATTTCAAAATAAGTTTTCAAATGGGATAGAGCTAAGGAAATTATGGGTTATAGCTATGAAGGTTATGGGTATTGATCGAGGGTATTGCTCGTGAGGTCAACCTAACGTTTATCATTTTCGTTGCGTCTACGTACTTTCCTGCAATATTGAATCACAATATTGATACGTGAGCATTCATATCTTATCTTTTATATATTAATAGTGTATCCCTGACTAGTGCTCGAGTATATATGATTATGCATGTTTGTATGCTTAGTTTCGTCGTAAAATAGTTTATGATAAATCACGAATTTGATACATATGCTACTGAGATAAGTTATATAATATGCATGTCGTTGAAAAGCTGAAGAAAAAATTAATAACTTTTCATTTAGAAATCGTGTGGTTTTGATGAACGGATTAAAAGATATGGTCAACTGAATTATCATTAATTTTAATATTATTATTAAAACGATTATTATAACTGTTATCAGTTGATGTTATTGCTAAAATTATCTTTATTACTAAAAATTAATATTTTTATTGAAACTATCATTTTATTATTTTTATCATTATCATTATTATCAATATTATTTTATCAAATAAATATGCGTACAAAGATATTTTTACCACACGTAATGTAATTACATTAATAATACATACCACTATATTTTTATGATATTAAGTGAATTTTATAAATTTTATTACTTGAGATATATAAAAGTATATTTTTATCATATATGAATTTTAATATAAATTTTTAATTATTAATAAATGACTTGTATTATTTAGTATAATAAGATCTGATAAATATATTTAAATATATAAAACTACTATATATAAGTTATATAATAAACATGTATAGATTTTGGAAGTCATTTTGGGTCAAGTTGACTTTTGTTGACTTTTGCATGTCGGTCTCGAGCATTAGGATTGTGATACACTACGACTTGACCTAAATTGTTAGACAGATATTGACCAACATATAAATATATATACTTAATATAGGTTCGTGAATTCGAGACAAACCCTGCACTTGTTCAGTGCCGTCATATACATAATTGCTACGAAATACAGTATTGTGAGTTTCATTTGCTCCCTTTTATATATATTTTTGGGACTGAGAATACATGCGCTGTTTTTATAAATGTTTTACGAAATAGACACAAGTACTAAAACTAATTCTACGTGGGTTTAAACCAGAAATATACCCTTAGCTTGGTAACATTAAACTACTTGTCTATGTACGGTAGGCGCGAATCATAAAGATAGATCTATTGGGTCTGACAAACCCCATCCTGACTATGGGATGCTTTAGTACTTCGAGGTTATTTTAAACACACCTGATCTGGTGTACTTCAGAGGTTAAAACATGAACGTTAAGGCTTGTTACCGGGTGCCTACAACTTATAGAATACTTTTATACACTTGCGAGTGTACGGATATTTATAGAAACTGAAATCTTGTGGTCTATTACTATTACGGAAATGATGGATTATGATAAACTAATGAACTCACCAACCTTTTGGTTGACACTTTAAAGCATGTTTATTCTCAGGTATTAAAGAAATCTTCCGCTGTGCATTAGTTCATTTTAAGGATATTACTTGCAGTCATTCAAGACATACTTTGAAAGACGTTGCATTCGAGTCGTTGAGTTCATCAAGATTAATATTAAGTCAATTATAGTTGGATGTAATATGAAATGGTATGCATGCCGTCAATTTTTGATGTAAAGAAAGTTTGTCTTTTAAAAACGAATGCAATGTTTGTAAAACGTATCATATAGAGGTCAAATACCTCGCGATGTAATCAACTATTGTGAATCATTTATAATGTATATGAACGGGTCCTTTCAGTTGGTATCAGAGCGGTGGTCTTAGCGAACCAGGTCTTGCATTAGTGTGTCTAACTGATAGTTGTTAAGATGCATTAGTGAGTCTGGACTTCGACCGTGTCTGCATGACAAAAGTTTTGCTTATCATTTTTAGTCGGAAATCATCTACTTATCATCCTTAGGAAATTACCTGCTTATCATTCTTAAGTCTAGACGCGTTTTCCTACATTTATTGCATAATAGTGTATAGACGAATTCTTATCTTAGCATATCTGTTACTGTGAACTTTGACTGACATCTTTCAAAGATTCCTCCGTAATTTATGGGATTTTGGTATTATATATACATATGTAAATTATGTATTGAAGAATACCAAATCTAAATTCTACAATCTATTTCATACCAAAAAATTCTTTCCCTGATCATACAAGATGGATCCCTCAACCAGTTCGAGTTCCTCGGAATCCGACAGCTATGCCGATATGGATTTCCACATGAGCTCCGAAAGCAGTGTGACCGGAATGGATCAACCAATTAGCCATCATCTATTCTGGATGAATTGGGGATGGGTTCGTAATCTACTTAACCATTGGAGACAAGAAGAAGGCGATCCCTTTCATCCACCACATTGCCCTCTTGGCAATGAACCTGAAGCACTTACCGGCGAACCTGTCCGAAACACCATTTTCTCTCTCATTTCCAGAGTATCTCGTCATAATTGTATACTACACCAAATTCTAGATCTTATTTATCCGCTCGTCCGAACCGACAATCACCCCGGTGTACTAGAAGAAGTCAACGAGCTTCGCGCTCGGGTAGTGGCTTTGGAGAATATGGTGCAAAGGTTACAAACACCAGCAGCAGCACCAGCAGCATAACCAGTACCACCATCAACAACATCAGCAGTACCATTACCACCACCAACAACAACCGCATCGCAAACCTCAACTTCACAATCTGTCCCACGAGCATCGACGTCATACGCCATGTAGATACCAAGGAATACCACAACGATGAAGTATTGATTCATAACTTCATTGGAGAAACATTCTACGACGATTATGTAATTTCTAAAGTTTAAAAATTATCTATCCTAGACTTAACCATAAATCAAATGAGTTTAATTTAATATTAACTCATTAAATCAATATTACATCTGAAGAAATATACACATATATATTTCTATAAAGACTGTAATAAAATTCTTTTGTACAAAATATTAATTGTGAAATTTTTTTTAACGGGTAGGTAATACCCGAGAGATATATAAATTCACAATTAATATGTTACATTCTTCGAATCTGATTCAGTAAATCATCCATTATACTCCCTACTTTCACAACAATATACATTCTTTTATAGAAATCAAAACAACCATACTCATTCAAAATCTAATTACATATTCTGATTTTGAAATCTCAGAATTCGATTCAAGATATAACCGAAATCATCACTCTTAGATTCCTACATCTTTCAAAACTATACTTTGACTTCAAAACTGTCCTAGAACCTCATTTCTATTCATGGAACTCACAAAAAAATATTTGTATCATTCAAAATCTTAGAACATCATATGTATATTAACAATTACAATATGTGTTCAAACACTTCAAAATTCCTAAAGACATGCGAGATGATGATCCAATCACATATTACCTACTGTCATGCATCTGAAAAGCTCTCGAAACCAAAGTTATAGTTTAACACGTATCCGTGTCAGATCCTTTGATATTTATTACCAAATATAATTTTTCAATCTCTTTCCAAAATAGACAGTTTTGTCACAGCTCCAGCAAATCACCTTCATTTATTTATACGAATAAACCTTATTATAACAATTACCCCTTCATCATTGTTACCGGGGAACCTTTCATATCTCGCCACATTAGCAGTAAACTTATCAACAACTTCATTAACCTTCGACTTAAGCCTCTCCGAAAAGCCACTATACTTATTCATTAAAACCCCATCATGTACTCACCTACATCCTGTAACAATAATTGTCACACAAACTACTGGGAATTAGCAATCAGTATTTTGAATTTCGCGACAATTTTACGTCAAAAGTTATACATATAACGTCTATCTCCTAGACTTACATACTTTGAATGTGAATTTTCTGAAAAACATCCCAAACTATGAACTAGTTCTCCGAAATTGGAAAAATGCTGATGAAGCAGCAAAAACTGTAAACGACTTTAACAGTCAAAAGTTTAATGATAAAGAATAGCATGGTGGTAAAGCTGAGAAAAAGAGAAGGTTTAAAACTGGAAAACGGATTGAGCAGACCATGAAGGAGGCTGTGGACAAATCACAAAGACTAAACATGCCTTCAAAGGATCCAAATGATTCAGTGTCTACTGAAATCGTTAGCAAACAACTTACTTCTTATTCTAAACCTTCACAGACAAATCTTCTTCATCATCCATATTATCGTATCTTTTATTATAATATCTTCGATATTCCTGAAGATATTTTCACAACTATTCTTATCCGAAATCTTTTATCTCTTCGCAATATCTGCGTTACAACATAAAAAGAAACTTTGTTAGTTTCTAAATTCTAAAAAAAAAAAAATTTGAATTTAAAATAGGAATGTTTTTGAAGTAGTGTTGGGAATTGAAGCATGAGTTAGTATAATATAATGACACTTGATCAACGTGATTATATTACAGTAAGTCATGCTGAGTTTCTAATGGAACGTGATGATTCACAGAACATACCGTCATCATGTACTGTTTAAACAACTCTTACATTCTACCCAATTTCCAAACATATTAAGAACATATCATCTTGATAGCTCTATATTTTCGGATATTCTGGTAATTTGCCAAATCAAGATCGTGCCATTAAGATTTTCTTCTTGGAACATTAACTATGTTCATCCAAAAATTCATATCTATGAATTCTGGACCATTATCCGCTTGACTTAAGGTCGGGAAGAGAAAACGAAAGCATGAAGCTCCGAAATATAATGGAGAATATAAAGCCCGATAACAATCCCGAAATTTCAAACTGTGTATATCAATGCGTATAGCAATATAAAGACACGGGAGAATAAAAAACACAATAACCCCAAGGTAATGGTAGAAGAAAATAACTTCCTCCGGTGGTAGATGAAAAAGAAGAATGACAGATATGAAAGTTAAGTGTATATCAAGAATCAATACTGGATGAAGCATATTAACGAATGCTTTAAAGTATGAATTGGGGAGAAAGACTAGAAGGTGTGAGCTGTGGAAATAAAGAATCGAAGGGGGTGGAATTATAGTAAAATATCAGACAGAGAAATCGAGACAGATTATCGCATTTAATCAAAGAAGATCCTGATTTCCTTAATCGCCGAAGAACCAAATCTTATTGCAAAGATTTTCTTTAAATCCCATGAATTTCGAAAATCAATCATAACTACGTCATCGGTTAAAACGAATATACGTTTACTCATTTCACTCTCTTGCGATAGCTTCACTTATACTCTTCGCGTAATCAAATTGTTTTATCTATATTACTCAATGATGATAAAACTCTATTTATCAACTCATATTCGTCATGAAAACATTTTTATAGTTAGCCATGACGACCTCGATCAAATTTCGGGACGAAATTTCTTTAACGAGTAGGTACTGTGACGACCCGGAAATTTCCGACCAAATTTAAACTTAACCTTTATATGTTTCCAACACGATAAGCAGAATTTGTAATGTTGAATCTCAAAAAGTTTGGAACTACATTCATGTAATCAATTACCCTTTGACCGTGTTCGACGATTCACGAACAATTATGTGTATATATAATATATAATATTAACTGAAAACATTAATAAAGTATTAGATATATGATACTTTACATGAACATATTTGTTTCGATATATTTATTGACAGAATTAAGAGATAATATCAAATAATTGAATTATCAGATACATTATGATATGATTACGGGCCTATGTTATGAGGTCCACTGCGATTTAAGAAATCTATACTTTTTGACAACTCAATACTTAACCAGTATGATAAAGATAACGATATTTATATTTTATTTTATTAAATATATAAAACGATTTAAATTAATATTATATATATATTTTTTTTATACGCGTATTATACGTACATAGTTTTATACTTTTACTATACTTTAACTTTACCTTTACTTTACTTTTACTTTACTTTAACTTTAATAATTCATACTTTAATAATTCACTTTAATAATTCATACTTTAATAATTCACTTTAATAATTCACTTTAATAATTCATACTTTAATAATTCACTTTAATAATTCATACTTTAATAATTCACTTTAATAATTTAAAAATCTATTATAAATAGAATTCAATAGGTTTCATTATTTCATAGAAACTTGAAAATATATTTCTCTAAACTCTCTCAATCGAATTACATATATATATATATATATATATATATATATATATATATATATATATATATATATTTACTTAGTATTATTTCAAGATATTATTAGTATACATAAAATACTACGACGGAGTTATATTCAGACGATTTCAAAATAAGTTTTCAAATGAGATAGAGCTAAGGAAATTATGGGTTATAGCTATGAAGGTTATGGGTATTGATCGAGGGTATTGCTCGTGAGGTCAACCTAACGTTTATCATTTTCGTTGCGTCTACGTACTTTCCTGCAATATTGAATCACAATATTGATACGTGAGCATTCATATCTTATCTTTTATATATTAATAGTGTATCCCTGACTAGTGCTCGAGTATATATGATTATGCATGTTTGTATGCTTAGTTTCGTCGTTAAATAGTTTATGATAAATCACGAATTTGATACATATGCTACTGAGATAAGTTATATAATATGCATGTCGTTGAAAAGCTGAAGAAAAAATTAATAACTTTTCATTTAGAAATCGTGTGGTTTCGATGAACGGATTAAAAGATATGGTCAACTGAATTATCATTAATTTTAATATTATTATTAAAACGATTATTATAACTGTTATCAGTTGATGTTATTGCTAAAATTATCTTTATTACTAAAAATTAATATTTTTATTGAAACTATCATTTTATTATTTTTATCATTATCATTATTATCAAATAAATATGCGTACAAAGATATTTTTACCACACGTAATGTAATTATATTAATAATTCATACCACTATATTTTTATGATATTAAGTGAATTTTATAAATTTTATTACTTGAGATATATAAAAGTATATTTTTATCATATATGAATTTTAATATAAATTTTTAATTATTAATAAATGACTTGTATTATTTAGTATAATAAGATCTGATAAATATATTTAAATATATAAAACTACTATATATAAGTTATATAATAAACATGTATAGATTTTGAAAGTCATTTTGGGTTAAGTTGACTTTTGTTGACTTTTGCATGTCGGTCTCGAGCATTAGGATTGTGATACACTACGACTTGACCTAAATTGTTAGACAGATATTGACCAACATATAAATATATATACTTAATATAGGTTCGTGAATTCGAGACAAACCCTGCACTTGTTCAGTGCCGTCATATACATAATTGCTACGAAATACAGTATTGTGAGTTTCATTTTCTCCCTTTTATATATATTTTTGGGACTGAGAATACATGCGCTGTTTTTATAAATGTTTTACGAAATAGACATAAGTACTAAAACTAATTCTACGTGGGTTTAAACCAGAAATATACCCTTAGCTTGGTAACATTAAACTACTTGTCTATGTACGGTAGGCGCGAATCATAAAGATAGATCTATTGGGTCTGACAAACCCTATCCTGACTATGGGATGCTTTAGTACTTCGAGGTTATTTTAAACACACCTGATCTGGTGTACTTCAGAGGGTAAAACATGAACGTTAAGGCTTGTTACCGGGTGCCTATAATTTATAGAATACTTTTATACACTTGCGAGTGTACGGATATTTATAGAAACTGAAATCTTGTGGTCTATTACTATTACAGAAATGATGGATTATGATAAACTAATGAACTCACCAACCTTTTGGTTGACACTTTAAAGCATGTTTATTCTCAGGTATTAAAGAAATCTTCCGCTGTGCATTAGTTCATTTTAAGGATATTACTTGCAGTCATTCAAGACATACTTTGAAAGACGTTGCATTCGAGTCGTTGAGTTCATCAAGATTAATATTAAGTCAATTATAGGTGGATGTAATATGAAATGGTATGCATGCCGTCAATTTTTGATGTAAAGAAAGTTTGTCTTTTAAAAACGAATGCAATGTTTGTAAAACGTATCATATAGAGGTCAAATACCTCGCGATGTAATCAACTATTGTGAATCGTTTATAATGTATATGAGCGGGTCCTTTCATATATATATATATATATATATATATATATATATATATATATATATATATATATATATATATATATATATATATATATATATATATATCGTAAAGATCATGCGAGTACAAATTAAACAAGATCTGATGATCTGATCTTTTGGTACTTGTAGTTTGTTCACACTTACACCATAACACCTAAACTTTATTCTCATCTATTTATTTCCTACACTTCTCATTAACAATAAAAATGATAAAACATAGGAAATAAATACTCAATTTTAGGTCAAAAACAAAGTATAATATTTATATGAACGCACATACGCAGAGATACATTCAACACATATATATATATATATATATATAGTATTTTTTAGAGCTAATATTTTCAATAAAATGATAATTATTGATAAAATTACTAAATTGCTAACACTTTAAAAAAATAGTTGGTGTATGAAGCCCGTACATCACATAGTAGTTATTTTTATGAGCCCGTGCGTAGCACGGGAGTTATAAATTTATGTATCGCAATGTAAATGTCGAGCTTTGAGCTTGTAACAGCTGTTAGAGGAAAAATATACTTGTAATAGTATCAAATGATTAGTGTATTTAAATGTCATTGACTAAATTTCAAAAATATTATGATTATCATTCAATATTAAAAAAAAAATTCAAAAATGCTAGACTCACTCATTTTTCACTCGATTGCTCTCACTCAATGACTTGACACATATATTGCATGCTAAAATTTTAGTCTCTCCCTTCATGTATATAACTAACTGGCCTCTTTTTAGTATGGTTATCTCCACTTTTAATTTAAATCTTTTCTTAGTTTAAATAATACCCAAATTACTTTTTGGGTTAAACTGAATGAATCTGTAACCATACATAGATCGTCTCTTTCATTGAAAATACCTTTACATGTGTTTACCTTTGGATATGGTGATGACTTTTTTTTAATAAAAACTCAAAATAAAAAATGATTGAATTATTATTTTTATATGTATATGCATATGTAATATGTATGTTTTATAAATTTAATCACAAATAACATTCTCAACGTGACAACGTGTAACAACAGGTAAAAAAGGTAATGAATTTAAGTAATTAAGTGCGAAATATCTTTGTTAATGAAAAAAAGATGGAGTAGATTTAATTATATATATATATATATATATATATATATATATATATATATATATATATATATATATATATATATATATATATATATATATATATATATATAATTGTAATTATAATTAGATTAATTGTAGTAATTACACGTCATCATAAAATGATAAGAGGCCGCCATGTCAGTAAAATAATTTCTTATATATATATATATATATATATATATATATATATATATATATATATAAGGTTAGGAATCTAGAGAAATAAAAAAAGTTGCTCAAAATACTTGAACAATGAAACCATGACGTTATAAAAGCAGCAAGGTTTTGTGGCTAGTGGTGAGAGTGAGATAGTAGCCCCAACAAGATTCTGGATGTACCTAAATACAATATTAAAAAAACAAGTATCAAATTGGTTTTTAAACAAGCACAATAATTCACATGTGATGGTATTAATTATCATAAGATCTAAAAGTGCAAAATTCACATTTAAAAAAAATGTCATTTTCGGCATCTAAATTTCTTCGAACGGGGGAAAGCCTTATGGAAGTCTTGATCATAGCGCCGTTTCCTAGTTATCTTCTGAAAATTGGCCTAATCTGCAATTAAAAAAAAATTCGTAAAATTCTCCACAAAATTTTGTCTGATTTTGTGTGGAATGTAGTGACTTCAAATATGTGTTTTGCGCCCATTAATTATCATCGAAATGAAACTACACTCTCATATATTCGCATTCAAAATGAAATTTAGAAAAAAACAAAAATAAGGTTATGAATTTTGAGAAATAAAAAAGCGGCTAAAAATATTCGAACAATAAAACCAAGACGTCATAAAAGCAGCAAAGTTTTGTGGCTTGTGGTGAGATAGTAGCCCCAACATGATTCTCCATGTACCTAAATACAATATTAAATAAAAAAAAATATCATAGTGGTATTTAAACAGGCACAACAATTCACATGTAAAGGTATTACGTATCGTAAGATCAAAAAGTGCACAATTCACCTTTAAAAATATTAAAATGTCATTTTCGGAATCTAAACTGCTTCAAACGGGGGAAAGCCGTAAGTTAGTCTTGCTCGTAGCTTTTTTTTCTAGTTATCTTCTGAAAATAGGCTTATTCAGCAATCTAAAATTTTTCGTAAAATTCTCCACAAAAATTTGCCCGATTTTGTGGAAAATGTAGTGACTTCAAATATGTGTTTTGCGACCATGAATTATTATCAACATGAATCTACACTCTCCTATATTTCCATTCAATATGAAATTTAGAAAAAAACAATAATTAGGTTATGAATTTAGAGAAATAAAAAGGCGGCTAATAATACTCAAACAATAAAACCAAGATGTTATAAAAGTAGCAAGGTTTTGTGGCTACTTGTGAGATAGTAGACCCAACATGATTCTCGATGTACCAAAATACAAAATCAAATAGAAACAAGTATCATTGTGGTACTTAAATAGGCACAATAATTCACATGCGAAGGTATTAATTATCGTAAGATCAAAAATGCAAAATTCACTTTTAAAAATAGTAAAATGTCATTTTCGACATCTAAACTGCTTTGAACGGGGTAAAGTCTGGAAGTCTTGCTCCTAGCGCCATTTTCTAGTTATCCTCCAAAAATGGGCCTAATCTGCAATTAATTTTTTTTCCGTATTTTCTCCACAAAATTTTGCCCGACCTTGTGGAAAATGTAGTGACTTCAAATATGTGTTTTGTGACCATGAATTATTATCGAAACGAAACTACAGTATTCAATATGAAATTTAGAAACAAAAACAAAAATAAGGTGATGAATCTATAGAAATAAAAAAGCTGCTAAAAATACACAAACAATAAAATCAAGATGTTATAAAAGCATCAAGGTTTTGAGGGTAGTGGTGAGATAGTAGCCCGATCATAGTGGTATTTAAATATGCACCATAATTCACTTGCGAATGCATTATCGTAAGATCTAAAAGTGCAAAGTTCACCTTTAAAAATCGTAAAATGTCATTTTCGGCATCTGAACTGATTCGAATAGGGGAAAGCCTTAAGGAAGTCTTGCTCGTAGAGCCGTTTTCTAATTATCTTCTTGATAATGGGCATAATCTGCAATCAAAAGTTTTTTGTAAAATTCTCCACAAAAATTTGTTCGCTTTTGTGGAGAATGTAGTGACTTCAAATAAGTGTTTTGCGATCATTAATTATTATCAAAATGAAACTACACTCTCATATATTCGCATTCAATATGCAATTTAGAAACAAAAACAAAAATAAGGTTATAAATCTAGGGAAATAAAAAAAGCGGCTAAAAATACTCGAACAGAAAAACACAAAAGTTATAAAAGCAGCAAGGTTTTGTGGCTAGTAGTGAGACAGTAGCCCCAAATGATTCTCGATTGTACCCAAATACAATATTAAATAAAAATAAGTATCATATTGGTATTTAAACAGTCACAACAATTCACATGTGAAGGTATTACTTATCCTAAGATCTAAAAGTGCAAAATTCACCTTTAAAAATAGTAAAATGTCATTTTCAGAATCTAAACTGCTTCGAACGGGGGAAAGCCTTAAGTAAGTGTTGCTCGTAGCAACACTTTCTAGTTATCTTGCGAAAATTGACCTATTCTGCAGTTGAAATTTTTTTGAAAAATTCTCCACTAAATTTTGCCCGATTTTGTGGAGAATGTAGTGACTTCAAATATGTGTTTTCGACAATTAATTATCATCAAAACAAAGCTACACTCTCATATATTCGCATTCAATATGAAATTTAGAAACGAAAACAAAAATAAGGTTATAAATTTAGAAAATAAAAAAGCGGCTAAAAATACTTGAACAATAAAACCAAGACGTTATAAAAGCGGCAAGCTTTTGTGGTTAGCGGTGAGATAGTAGCCCCAACATTATTATCGATGTACCTAAATACAATTTTAAATAAAAACAAGTATCATAGTGTTATTTAAACAGGCACAATAATGCACATGTGAAGGTATTACTTATCGTAAGATCTAAAAGTGCAAAATTCACCTTTAAAAATAGTAAAATTTCATTTTCGGCATATAAATTACTTCGAACGGGGGGAAGCCTTCAGGAAGTCTTGCTCGTAGCGCCTTTTTCTTAGTTATCTTGCGAAAATGGGCCTAATCTGCAATTGAATTTTTTTTCGGAAAATTCTCCATAATTTATCCCGATTTTGTCAAAATGTAGTGACTTCAAATATGTTTTGATGATAAGCATAGTGATCCATATCAAAAAGGAACACTATAAGCAGCACTCCGCCTAGAGTGCACCCGGCGTGAACCATTCCGGGCAAAGAACATCTTCCCGACCCCACTTTAGTAGCTTGATTAAAAGATTACTTACGTACACATCCGGGAAGAAGCGTACCAGACAAAGGCTAGCCGGGACGCTACATAAAACTCATCCTACCCGGACAAGTGCGCAGGCTACCAACATCACTTGGACAGGTACAAAGCATTGAGAAACCAAGAATCATACTATCACATAAACACCTGCTGGACCATGTATGTTGGGCACCCGACAATCTTTACAAGATTACTTATGAACCGATTACAATTTTTCCCGGTCATAACACTACTGTGAAGAAACAGTTGAAGTAAACATCAGGTAAAATCCTTTTGCCCGAGTAAGAGCAAGACGTTCATCTGTCACACTCTAGACGGATCCACCACACTCTCGGAATTACCATGTCTTTCCAACTTAGGTGTCCAGTACGAGGGCAAGCTCTTTGCTCTGGAACAAGCACTCCGTCCCAGAGCAAGCACTTTGTCCCGGAACAAGCACATGATTCCAGAACAAAGATATAAAAGGGATGCACGCCATGTCAGCCCACGAATCTAGAAAAATTTCTTAGGATCTATTTATGAAAGGGATAGGTGCCACGTTAACCCTCGGGATTAGCGAAGTTTGTTATAACCATGAAAGGGACATGTGCCACGTCATCATTCCCTCATAACATCTATAAATACACGAACATGATCATTCATTCAACAACACTGGAAGCATTAACGTTACTCTTCTTAAATTAATCACGATAACGTTTCTCCAGCTGATAACTCAACTCCGATAAAGATTCTGATTGATATCGGAGTTAGCTATTACTCTAAGATATTAACTTATTCGATCCCAATCGGATAAGCTTAATCCCATCGATTGTTTTATGCCCTTGAAATCCAGATTTCAAATTGGGGTTTGCACAATTATTGGAGATAAAACATTCGATCCACTCTTTTCCACTAATCTAGCTCTAAAATCTATAATCTATTTCACTATAACAATTTTGGTTTGATCATGTGTTTTGCGGCAATTAATTATCATCAAAATGAAACTACACTCTCATATATTTCATTCAATACGTATGAAGCATGAAGCATACGTATGGCATTAAAGTTCCAAAAGGTTTAAACTTTCTTAAGCATAATAAAATACATGGTATTCCATATCCAAGAGATGCTATGTGTGTCGATGCTTTTTGTTAACGATTGGTTTTAAAAGATAGTTAGGCCCTCAAAAAGAGTTTAACCATAAAGAACATCATGGCTAATTCGGTGTGACTTCCATGAACATGTTCGGTTATCCTAACGGTCCAATCCATTATGAATTTAACCAAACAGTTCCTTAATTAACTATGAATCCCTCAAGCGGGGTGCAATGCTTGAGACCGCGTTATGATGAAGTGTCCTAATCAACAATGACCGGGTTCCATGGCCTTACTTAGCAGAGGTACCGCTTACAATAACTGTTGTGCTTCAGCGTGTACGTAGGAAGTTTATATGCTTGGTGACTACACTAGCATGGTCTAAGATCGACAATGTACTATGGGTGTAGTTATATTTTTCACTATGAAAGAGTCCTCAGTCAGAATCCAAGTCTTAGGTGGACTTACTACAACCGGTGTGCCTCAGTCAAGCTTGCATTGTATCCGACAGAGTTCTCTTACGAAGGGGTGACACAGATAGTGTACTCTGAATCGGGGTTTGCGACTTCCCAATAACAGAGCCAATAACTACGTTTTATTAGTTCGAAAGGCGATTGAGTTTAAAATCGAAAAGCATCTCGACAACATACACAGTTCATAATATTATTTTGGTAGCATAACTAAATACATCATAGCATACACTTAAGATAACTACTCGTTAATCATGGTAACAATATCATAAATCATAATAATGGAAAAGATTATGTAAAGATAAAGGATAGAAGTACTTGTAGATTAATCGAGTTCCGAAATTACAAAAGTGACAACTTCAGACTTCAGACCGCTCCTAATACAATTATCGGCGTTCTTCTCTAGGTACTAAATTTCCCACTCGGAGTCAAAGACCATAAAAGTATGACTCTAGTTATCGTAGTAAGAGAAAGAGAGAAGTGAATTGAAGTGGGTTTTGAAATGGTGTGACAACTGCTCCTTAAATAGGAAGAGTTTGGCTGGGAACGGCTAACAAGTCGTTTTGGCAAGCCGGTGTGCGTGACCGGTGGGGATGGCCGTTTTTGGGCAAGCTGGTGTGGGTGGCAGGTGCATGTGCTCGGATTTGATTTTGATCTGGCAACCCGGCCTTGCAAGCATGCGATTTGGCAACCCGGCCTGGCAAGCGCCCTTATGCTGGTTTTCCTGATCTGATTGGTTTGTCTTGCTCATTCCCGAGATCGTAACTTGGATTTATTTAAAATATTATTTAGGTACATCGAGAATCATGTTGGGGCTACTATCTCACCACATGCTACAAAACATTGCAACTTTTATAACGTTTTGGTTTTATTGTTTGAGTATTTTTAGCCGCTTTTTTATTTCTCAAGATTCATTACCTTATTTTTGTTTTTGGTTTCTAAATTTTATATTGAATGCGAATATATGAGAGTGTAGTTTCGTTTTGATGATAATTAATGGCCGCAAAACACATATCTGAAATCACTACATTCCCCACAAAATCAGGCAAAATTTTGTGAAAAATTTTCCAAAAAATTTTCAATTGTAGATTACGCCCATTTACGCAAGATAACTAGTAACGACGCTACGAGAGAGACTTCCTCAAGGCTTTTCCCTGTTCGAAGCACTTTACATTCTGAAAATGACATTTTACTTTGTTTAAAGTTGAATTTTGCACTTTTAAATCTTAGGATAAGTAATACCTTCACATGTGAATGTTGTTTCTGTTTAAATACCACAATGATACTTGTTTTTATTTAATATTGTATTTAGGAACATCGAGAATCATGTTGAGGCTACTATCTCACCACTAGCTACAAAACGTTGCTGCTTTTATAACGTCTTGGTTTTATTGTTCGAGTATTTTTAGCCGCTTTTTAATTTTTCTAGATTCATAACCTTATTTTTATTTTTTCTCTCTAAATTTCATATTAGATGCGAATATATGAGAGTGTAGTTTCGTTTGGATGATAATTAATGGCCACAAAACACATATTTGAAGTCACTACATTCCCCACCAAATCGGACAAAATTTTATGGAGAATTTTCCAAAAAAATTCAATTGCAGATTAGGCCCATTTTCGTAAGATAACTAGAAAACAGCGCTTTGAGTAAGAATTTTTTAAGGCTTTCCCCCGTTCGAAGTAGTTTAGATTCCGAATATTACATTTTACTATTTTTAAAGGTGAATTTTGCACTTTTAGATCTTAGGATAATTAATAACTTCACATGCGAATTGTTGTGCCTGTTTAAATACCATAGAGAATCATGTTCGGGCTACTATCTCACCAATAGCTACAAAAGGTTGATGCCTTTATATTGTCTTGGTTTATTGTTCGAGTATTTTTAGCCGCTTTTTTATTTCTCTAGATTCAAAACCTTATTTTTGTTTTTGTTTCTAAATTTCATATTGAATGCGAATATATAAGAGTGTAGTTTTATTTTGATGATAATTAATTGCCGCAAAAAACATATTTGAAGTCACTACATTCCCCTCAAAATCGGGCAAAATTTTGTGGAGAATTTTTCAAAAAAATTTCTATTGCAGATTATGTCCATTTTCGCATGATAACTAGAAAATGGTGCTATGAGCAAGACTTTCTTAAGGCTTTCCCCTGTTAGAAACAGTTTAGATGCCGAAAATGACATATTGCTATTTTTAAAGGTGAATTTTGCTCTTTTAGATCTTACGATAAGTAATACCTTCACATGTGAATTATTGTGCCTATTTAAATACCACTATAGTAGTTGTTTATATTTAATACTGTATTTAGGTACAACGAAAATCATGTTTAGCCTACTATTTCACCACTAGCTACTAAACGTTGCTGCTTTTATAACGCTTTTATTTTATTATTCGAGTATTTTTAGCCACTTTTTTTTATTTCACTAGATTCATAACCTTATTTTTGTTTTTTTTCTTCTAAATTTCATATTGAATGCGATTATAGGAGAGTGTAGTTTCATTTTGATGATAATTAATGGATGCAAAACGTATATTTGAAGTCACTACATTTTTCACAAAATCGGGTAACATTTTGTAGATAATTTTCAAAAATATTTTCAATTGAAGATTAGGCCCATTTTCGCAAGATAACTAGAATACGGCACTACGAGCATGACTTTCTTAAGGCTTTCCCCCGTTCGAAGCAGTTTAGATTTTGAATATTACATTTTACTATTTTTAAAGGTGAATTTTGCAGTTTTAGATCTTAGGATAAGTAATACCTTCACATGTGAATTGTTGCATCTGTTTGAATACCACAATGATGCTCGTTTTTATTTAATTTTGTATTTAGGTATATCGAGAATCATGTTGGGGATACTATCGCACCACTAGTCACAAAAAGTTGTTGCTTTTATAACGTCTTGGTTTTATTGTTCGAGTATTTCTAGCCGCTTTTTAATTTCTCTAGATTCATAACCTTATTTTATTTTTGTTTCTAAATTTTATATTGAATGTGAATATATGAGAGTGTAGTTTTGTTTTGATGATAATTAATGGCCGCAAAACACATATTTTAAGTCACTACATTCCCCACAAAATCGGGCAAAATTTTGTGGAGAATTTTCCAAAAACTTTTCAATTGCAGGTTAGGCCCATTTTCGCAAGATAACTAGAAAACATCGCTACGAGTAAGAATTCCTTAAGGCTTTCCCCAGTTCGAAGCACTTTAGATTCCGAATATTACATTTTACTATTATTAAATGTGAATTTTACACTTTTAGATCTTAGGATAATTAATAACTTCACATGCGAATTGTTTTGCCTATTTAAATACCATCGAGAATCATGTTGGGACTGCTATCTCACCACTAGCAACAAAACGTTGTTGCTTTTAAATTGTATTGGTTTTTTTATTCGAGTATTTTTAGCCGCTTTTTTATTTCTCTAGATTCATAACCTTATTTTTGTTTTTGTTTTTAAATTTCATATTGAATGCGAATATATGAGAGTGTAGTTTCGTTTTGATGATAATTAATTTTCGCAAAACACATATTTGAAGTCACTACATTCCCCACAAAATCGGGCAAAATTTTGTGGAAAATTTTCTGAAAAATTTTCAATTGCAGATTATGCCCATTTTCGCATGATAACTAGAAAACGGCACTACGAGCAAGACTTCCTTAAGACTTTCTCCCGTTCGAAGAAGCTTAGATGCCGAAAATGACATATTACTATTTTAAAGGTGAATTTTGCACTTTTGGATCTTACGATAAGTAATACCTTCACATGTGAATTATTGTGCCTATTTAAATATCACTATGATACTTGTTTTTATTTAATATTATATTTAGGTACAACGAAAATCATGTTTGGCCTACTATCTCACCACTAGCTACTAAACGTTGCTTCTTTTATAACGCCTTTGTTTTATTGTTCAAGTATTTTTAGCAGCTTTTTTTATTTCACTAGATTCATAACCTTATTTTTTTTTCTTTCTAAATTTCATATTGAATGCGGTTATATGATGGTGTAGTTTCGTTTTGATGATAATTAATGGCCGCAAAACACATATTTGAAATCACTACAATCCCAACAAAATCGGGCAAAATTGTGGAGAATATTCCGAAAATTTTTTAATCGCAGATTAGGCACATTTTAGCAAGATAACTAGAAAACGATGCTAAGAGCAAGACTTCCTTAAGGCTTTCTTCCGTTTAAAGCAGTTTAGATTCTGAAACTGACATTTTACTATTTTTAAAGGTGAAATATTGCACTTTTAGATCTTAGGATAAGTAATAACTTCACATGTGAATTGTTGTGTCTGTTTAAATACCACTATGATAGTTGTTTTTATTTAATACTGTATTTAGGTACATCGAGAATCATGTTGGGGCTACTATCTCACTGCTAGCTACAAAACGTTGATGCTTTTATAACGTCTTTGTTTTATTGTTCGAGTATTTTTAGCCGATTTTTTTTTATTTCACTAGATTCATATCTTTATTTTTGTTTTTGTGTCTAAATTTAATATTGAATGCAATTATATGAGAGTGTAGTTTCGTTTTGATGATAATTAAAGGATGCAAAACACATATTTGAAGTCACTAAATTTTCCACAAAATGGAGCAACATTTGTGAGTAATTTTCCAAAACATTTTCAGTTGAAGATTAAGCCCATTTTCGCAAGATAACTAGAAAACGACGCTACGAGCATGACTTCCGTAAGGCTTTCCCCCATTCGAAGCAGTTTAGATGCCGAAAATGACATTTTACTATTTTAAAGGTGAATTTTGCATTTTTAGATCTTGTGATAAGTAATACCTTCACATGTGAATTGTTATGTCTGTTTAAATACCACTATGATACTTGTTTTTATTTAATATTGTATTTAGGTACATCGAAAATCATGTTTGGCCTACTATCTCACAATTAGCTACTAAGCATTGCGGCATTTATCACACATTTGTTTTATTGTTCGAGTATTTTTTAGCCGCTTTTTTATTTCACTAGATTTATAACCTTACTTTTGTTTTTTTTCTTCTAAATTTCATATTGAATATGAATATATGAGAATGTAGTTTCATTTTAATGATAATTAATGTCCACAAAACACATATTTGAAATGACTACAATCCCTACAAAATAGGGCAAAATTGTGGAGAATTTTCCGAAATTTTTAGAATCCTGAAAAAAAAGAGGGGAAACCCCTTCGGAATTCAATAGCTCTCTGTCCCTTCTTTGACAGAAAATGGAGAGGCGAATTCATGTACTTATTGGATTGGATACGTCGGGACTGACGGGGCTCGAACCCGCAACGTCCGCCTTGATAGGGAAGTGCTCTAGCCTATTGAACTACAATCTCAGGGAAAATAAGAAGAGATCTTGCAGAAAATTTGGATTCTTTTTTATTCTCTTTTATCAGGTCTGGTATTTCTTAAGGGTTCTATCAAGTAGATTGGCGAATTGTTGGGTCGAGCTGGATTTGAACCTGCATAGACATCTTGTAAACGAATTTACAGTCCGTCCCCTTTAACCACTTGGGCATCGACCCAACGTCTAATTTATTTTAGACGTTCCATAAGCCACTTCCTTTCGTTTCCCAGACAGACTTTACAAATATATATATATATATATATATATATATATATATATATATATATATATATATATATATATATATATATATATATATATATATATATATATATGTGATGACCCAGGAATTTTCGACTAAATTTAAACTTTAATCTTTATATGATTCCGACACGATAAGCAAAGTCTATAATGTTAAGTCTCAAAAATTCTGGAAATATGTTACTTTCGACCATTCCCGACGATTCATGAACAACCATTTGATAATAGTCATGTGTATAAATATATATATATATATATATATACATATTTATATGAATATGAATTCTGTATAATTGATGATTAGATGTATATCGTAACATATTAAATATTAAATGTACGTTATTATAGATATTTATGTTATATAATTATTAAACATTTCATAATTAATAAATTATAATATTAATATATTTAATTACAAGTTAAGATAAAAGTTATATTAAAATCATTATTAGTATCCTTAATGACACTATTATTATCATTAATATTATTATTATTATTATTATTATATTATTATTATTATTATTATTATTATTAATACATTTATATATATTAAGTATTAATATTAATTAATATTAATATTAATATCTAACTTATAAAATCAAATAAACTAAAAGTAATATGTTAAACAACTTTATTTCAGCTGTCCCTATTTTCCCTTTTCCTGATTTAATGGTCGAATTAGTCACCTAATGTAAACAAAATCAGTTTACAATCACTTTCAACTCTTTATTTTATTTTATATCTTTCTGTATAACTGTGATATTATGTCGATCCATATCTATCTATCTATATTATTAATTCTCTATTACTTTGAGAGGAACCCACTACTTCTTCTACTTCCTTAACTTTTGATTTAATTGTTGGAGACTCATAACCAAACCCTCTCAACTTCGAATAAACAAACCCAAACATCACTACCCTTCTCAACCCAACCAACCATGACCCAACCATTCGAACACCCTTTTTGTTTGTTGCTACGTTTATGTTTCGGTTCAAGCTCAAACCACAAGCAAACACCCGACTGTCAAATTATGTTTATGTTTTGGATCATACACCAAGCCACAACCTTCGTGCAATACTCACCAAGTACACATCACGAAGGCCACCTTACTCGATTATCACCTTTCTATATGAGATACATATACATACTCAAATTACACACCACAACCGAAACCATTATCTTACTACTCTCGGTTTCTTCATTCTCATAAACCATCGTTGATTACCACTACACCCCCATTGACCACTTCCCTCAAAATACCATCGAACACCTCATCAAAATTACTTTTACTGCACGATTCATACCACTTCCATCACCTCTCAATCGTGAAATCCATCACCACTAAATAACCATGTTAAATGCTACTGTTTAACCCCTTACTCGATGAAACAATAACCATCATCTTTCCTATCTCTTTAGTTGCTGTAAAGAATCGAAATCAACACACCTATAACCATCACCCTCCACCTGTTTCTGTATTAGAGTCGCCACCTTCTTCATCTCTCACTTCTCTCTTATTTTTTTTTTCTGTTTTCTTTTCCACCTGCAACCATGACCGAACCATTTTAAAACTGCTGCTACTGGTTTGTTGGTGTGTCGAGAACCCTGCTGCAACTTAAATGTAGTGACCCGAACTTTTCCATGTTTATATATATTAATTGAGATTGATATTTACATGATTAAATGTTTCCAACATATTAAGCAATCAAACTTGTTAAGACTTGATTAATTGAAATATGTTTCATATAGACAATTGACCACCCAAGTTGACCGGTGATTCACGAACGTTAAAACTTGTAAAAACTATACGATGACATATATATGGTTATATATATAGTTAACATGTTTTTATTATAAGTATGTATCTCATTAGGTATTTTAACAATGAGTTATATACATAAAAATGAGACAATTAATTTAAGAAACTCGAAAACGATATATATAACGATTATCGTTATAACAACGTCTTACTAGATACATATGAATCATATTAAGATATTGATACACTTGGTTAATTATGTTAAATGATAAGTAAATATATTATTAAGTGTATTAACAATGAAATACATATGTAAAAATAAGACTACTAACTTAATGATTTCGAAACGAGACATATATGTAACGATTATCGTTGTAACGACATTTAACTGTATATACATCATACTGAGATATATTATATATCATAATATCATGATAATATAACAATTTAATATCTCATTTGTTATAATAAACAATGGGTTAACAACATTCAACAAGATCGTTAACCTAAAGGTTTCAAAACAACATTTACATGTAACGACTAACGATGACTTAACGACTCAGTTAAAATGTATATACATGTAGTGTTTTAATATGTATTTATACACTTTTGAAAGACTTCAATACACTTATCAAAATACTTCTACTTAACAAAAATGCTTACAATTACATTCTCGTTCAGTTTCATCAACAATTCTACTCGTATGCACCCGTATTCGTACTCGTACAATACACAGCTTTTAGATGTATGTACTATTGGTATATACACTCCAATGATCAGCTCTTAGCAGCCCATGTGAGTCACCTAACACATGTGGGAACCATCATTTGGCAACTAGCATGAAATATCTCATAAGATTACAAAAATATGAGTAATCATTCATGACTTATTTACATGAAAACAAAATTACATATCCTTTATATCTAATCCATACACCAACGACCAAAAACACCTACAAACACTTTCATTCTTCAATTTTCTTCATCTAATTGAACTCTCTCAAGTTCTATCTTCAAGTTCTAAGTGTTCTTCATAAATTCCAAAAGTTCTAGTTTCATAAAATCAAGAATACTTTCAAGTTTGCTAGCTCACTTCCAATCTTGTAAGGTGATCATCCAACCTCAAGAAATCTTTGTTTCTTACAGTAGGTTATCATTCTAATACAAGGTAATAATCATATTCAAACTTTGGTTCAATTTCTATAACTATAACAATCTTATTTCAAGTGATGATCTTACTTGAACTTGTTTTCGTGTCATGATTTTGCTTCAAGAACTTTGAGCCATCCAAGGATCCATTGAAGCTAGATCCATTTTTCTCTTTTCCAGTAGGTTCATCCAAGGAACTTAAGGTAGTAATGATGTTCATAACATCATTCGATTCATACATATAAAGCTATCTTATTCGAAGGTTTAAACTTGTAATCACTAGAACATAGTTTAGTTAATTCTAAACTTGTTCGCAAACAAAAGTTAATCCTTCTAACTTGACTTTTAAAATCAACTAAACACATGTTCTATATCTATATGATATGCTAACTTAATGATTTAAAACCTGGAAACACGAAAAACACCGTAAAACCGGATTTACGCCGTCGTAGTAACACCGCGGGCTGTTTTGGGTTAGTTAATTAAAAACTATGATAAACTTTGATTTAAAAGTTGTTATTCTGAGAAAATGATTTTTATTATGAACATGAAACTATATCCAAAAATTATGGTTAAACTCAAAGTGGAAGTATGTTTTCTAAATTGGTCATCTAGACGTCGTTCTTTCGACTGAAATGACTACCTTTACAAAAACGACTTGTAACTTATTTTTCCGACTAGAAACCTATACTTTTTTTGTTTAGATTCATAAAATAGAGTTCAATATGAAACCATAGCAATTTGATTCACTCAAAACGGATTTAAAATGAAGAAGTTATGGGTAAAACAAGATTGGATAATTTTTCTCATTTTAGCTACGTGAAAATTGGTAACAAATCTATTCCAACCATAACTTAATCAACTTGTATTATATATTATGTAATCTTGAGATACCATAGACACGTATACAATGTTTCGACCTATCATGTCGACACATCTATATATATTTCGGAACAACCATAGACACTCTATATGTGAATGTTGGAGTTAGCTATACAGGGTTGAGGTTGATTCCAAAATATATATAGTTTGAGTTGTGATCAATACTGAGATACGTATACACTGGGTCGTGGATTGATTCAAGATAATATTTATCGATTTATTTCTGTACATCTAACTGTGGACAACTAGTTGTAGGTTACTAACGAGGACAGCTGACTTAATAAACTTAAAACATCAAAATATATTAAAAGTGTTGTAAATATATTTTGAACATACTTTGATATATATGTATATATTGTTATAGGTTCGTGAATCAACCAGTGGCCAAGTCTTACTTCCCGACGAAGTAAAAATCTGTGAAAGTGAGTTATAGTCCCACTTTTAAAATCTAATATTTTTGGGATGAGAATACATGCAGGTTTTATAAATGATTTACAAAATAGACACAAGTACGTGAAACTACATTCTATGGTTGAATTATCAAAATCGAATATGCCCCTTTTTATTAAGTCTGGTAATCTAAGAATTAGGGAACAGACACCCTAATTGACGCGAATCCTAAAGATAGATCTATTGGGCTTAACAAACCCCATCCAAAGTACCGGATGCTTTAGTACTTCGAAATTTATATCATATCCGAAGGGTGTCCCGGAATGATGGGGATATTCTTATATATGCATCTTGTTATTGTCGGTTACCAGGTGTTCACCATATGAATGATTTTTATCTCTATGTATGGGATGTGTATTGAAATATGAAATCTTGTGGTCTATTGTTACGATTTGATATATATAGGTTAAACCTATAACTCACCAACATTTTTGTTGACGTTTTAAGCATGTTTATTCTCAGGTGATTATTAAGAGCTTCCGCTGTCGCATACTTAAATAAGGACAAGATTTGGAGTCCATGCTTGTATGATATTGTGTAAAAACTGCATTCAAGAAACTTATTTTGTTGTAACATATTTGTATTGTAAACCATTATGTAATGGTCGTGTGTAAACAGGATATTTTAGATTATCATTATTTGATAATCTACGTAAAGCTTTTTAAACCTTTATTTATGAAATAAAGGTTATGGTTTGTTTTAAAAATGAATGCAGTCTTTGAAAAACGTCTCATATAGAGGTCAAAACCTCGCAACGAAATCAATTAATATGGAACGTTTTTAATCAATAAGAACGGGACATTTCAGTTGGTATCCGAGCGTTGGTCTTAGAGAACCAGAAAATTTGCATTAGTGTGTCTTATCGAGTTTGTTAGGATGTATTAGTGAGTCTGGACTTCGACCGTGTTTAGTTGAAAAATGATTGCTTAACAAATTTTGTTGGAAACTATATATTTTTAACATGTGAATATTATGTGATATATTAATCTCTTAACGTGTTTGATATTATGTGATAGATGTCTACCTCTAGAACAAGTCCCATTGTCTCACCTAATAATAATGAAGAGTCAAATGTAAATTGGAATGATTCGTGGACTGATTCACAAGTTCCCGAAGAGGAACCGGAAGAAGAGTCGGAACCGGAAGAAGAATCGGAACCGGAAGAAGAATCGGAACCGGATGAAGAAATAGAACCGGTGGGGGAAATAATAAAACGGTTAAGTAAAAGAAAATCCTCAACCAACCGACCAAGGTTAATTATGACCAATGGTGTTTCCGCCAAGGAAGCAAAATATTGGGAGGATTACCAATTCTCCGATGAATCGGATTCCGACGAGAATTCCGATGATGTTATAGAAATTACCCCAACTGAATTTAAAAAGGCAAAAGAAAATAATAAGGGAAAGGGCATAAAAATAGAGAAATCTAATTCCAACCCCGATGAACTTTATATGTATCGTCAACCCCCGAAGTCCTTAAGTTGTAACAATGACCCGGGAACCTCTAAACCACTAGGTTTTTCTAAACCAATGTGGAAAATTACGGCTCGTATTAGGGGAACATCATATATCCCTAGAAACTTGGCAAAACGAACCAAAACCGAAGAAGAAGAAACAAGCGAGTCGGAATAAGATAGTTGTATTCGTGTGGTGTAATATATGTAATATAGTGTGCTTATGCTTTATGATATATGTAAAAATTGCTTGTATTAATAAGTATTTTTTTTATGAATCTAACTCTTGTCTATCTTTCAGTTTAAAAATACAAAATGGATAGACAACCCAATATTTTAAGAGACCTACCCGGAGACATGATTGATGAAATCTTGTCTAGAGTCGGCCAGAATTCCTCGGCACAACTATTTAAGGCGAGATCAGTTTGTAAGACATTCGAAGAACGTTCCAAGAATGTCTTGGTTTATAAGAGACTTTCGTTTGAAAGATGGGGGATATCACATTGGGAAACCCATAAGTTACGATGTGTTTACTTTGACGCATATATTGCGGGGAACCCAAATGCTATTTTACGAAACGGGTTAAGAAATTATTTTGACTCAATATATCCGAATATTGGACTTCGTGATTTAGAAAAAGCGGCTAACATGCAACATAAAGAAGCATGTTATGCTTACGGATTAGTAATGTTCGCTTCTCACCAAAGTGAGAACAAGAACATCGGGCTACAACTATTAAACAAAACGTTTCCACAAGTGACGGAGTCGGTAATTGGGGTAAGAAATGAGGTTTTTAGATTATTACGGGACTGTTGGACATTACGTAACCCTCGTCCATTTGACGACGCTACAACACGCTGTCTTATCAACGGCCATAACGGTTATGTTGCACAAGACCAAGGATGGGAAGTAGTCCTAGTAAAACCAGAATGCATGACTTGTTTCTGGACGTATGAATTACGTGTCTTTATTGCCTTTGCTGAACGACTTGTGTATTAGCTAGAATTATCTTCACAACTATCTTGTATCAAAGTTATTGTGTGCTATATTTCATGCTTTATGTAAAATAAGCGGTATTGTAAGTTTGTAAAATATTGTATAAAAGTTTGAACGCGAAATATTATTATAATCAGTTTTTCATATAGAATTGTAGTAGTTGAATTGTATATTAGCTACTAAGTATGAACTTAACGGGTAGGTACTACCCGAATTTAAACTTATAAAACGCTAATATGAAGAAAAAGCTTTTATAAATGAGTTCATATTATGCTACAAAATACTATTAACTACTCTTAATATTCTGTATGATTAACTTGTTCCATTTAACTATTTTGAAGGAAATGGCACCGACTACTCGACACACCGTGAATATGAATGAAGAGGAATTCCGTACTTTTCTAGCTTCAAACATAGCCGCAGTACAGGCTGCGCTACATACCAACAATAACCTTGGATCTAGCAGTACAGGAAATCGTGTAGGATGCACCTACAAAGAATTCACTGCCTGCAAACCTTTGGAATTTGATGGAACCGAAGGACCAATCGGATTGAAACGGTGGACCGAGAAGGTTGAATCGGTGTTTGCCATAAGTAAGTGTACTGAAGAGGACAAAGTGAAGTACGCTACGCATACCTTCACAGGTTCTGCGTTAACATGGTGGAATACCTATCTAGAGCAAGTGGGACAAGATGATGCGTACGCACTACCGTGGTCAGCATTCAAGCACTTGATGAACGAGAAGTACCGTCCCAGAACCGAGGTCAATAAGCTCAAGACAGAACTTAGAGGGTTACGAACCCAAGGATTTGATATTACCACGTACGAAAGACGATTCACAGAATTGTGCCTATTGTGTCCGGGAGCATTCGAAGATGAGGAAGAGAAGATCGACGCGTTTGTGAAAGGATTACCGGAAAGAATCCAAGAAGATATAAGTTCACACGAGCCCGCCTCCATACAACAGGCATGTAGAATGGCTCACAAACTAGTGAACCAGATTGAAGAAAGAATTAAAGAACGGACTGCTGAAGAGGCCAATGTGAAGCAAGTCAAAAGAAAGTGGGAGGAAAACGGTGATAAGAATCACCAATACAACAACAACAGCAATTACAACAATAATCGCAACAATTATCCCAACAATCGCAACATCAATCGCAACTACAACAAACGGCCCAACAACAACAACAACAACAACAACAACAACAACTACAACAATAATCCCAACAACAATAATAACCGCAACAACAACAACAATCAGAAGCAACTATGCCAAAGGTGTGAAAAGAATCACTCGGGGTTCTGCACCAAATTTTGCAACAAGTGTAAAAGAAATGGTCATAGCGCGGCGAAGTGTGAGGTCTACGGACCAGGGGTTAATAGAACGAAAGGAACAAATGGTGTCGGAACGAGTAATGGCGGAGCAAGTAGTGTCGGAGCAAGTTATGCCAATATAGTTTGTTATAAATGTGGAAAACCAGGCCACATTATTAGAAATTGCCCGAACCAGGAGAACACGAATGGACAAGGCCGTGGAAGAGTTTTCAATATTAATGCGGTAGAGGCACAGGAAGACCCGGAGCTTGTTACGGGTACGTTTCTTATTGACAATAAATCTGCTTACGTTTTATTTGATTCGGGTGCGGATAGAAGCTATATGAGTAGAGATTTTTGTGCTAAATTAAGTTGTCCATTGACGCCTTTGGATAGTAAATTTTTACTCGAATTAGCAAATGGTAAATTAATTTCAGCAGATAATATATGTCGGAATCGAGAAATTAAACTGGTTAGCGAAACATTTAAGATTGATTTGATACCAGTAGAGTTAGGGAGTTTTGATGTGATAATCGGTATGGACTGGTTGAAAGAAGTGAAAGCGGAGATCGTTTGTTACAAAAATGCAATTCGCATTATACGAGAAAAAGGAAAACCCTTAATGGTGTACGGAGAAAAGGGCAACACGAAGCTACATCTTATTAGTAATTTGAAGGCACAAAAACTAATAAGAAAAGGTTGCTATGCTGTTCTAGCACACGTCGAGAAAGTACAAACTGAAGAAAAGAGCATCAATGATGTTCCCATTGCAAAAGAATTTCCCGATGTATTTCCGAAAGAATTACCGGGATTACCCCCACATCGATCCGTTGAATTTCAAATAGATCTTGTACCAGGAGCTGCACCAATAGCTCGTGCTCCTTACAGACTCGCACCCAGCGAGATGAAAGAACTGCAAAGCCAATTACAAGAACTTTTAGAGCGTGGTTTCATTCGACCAAGCACATCACCGTGGGGAGCTCCTGTTTTGTTTGTCAAGAAGAAAGATGGTACATTCAGGTTGTGTATCGACTACCGAGAGTTGAACAAACTTACCATCAAGAACCGCTACCCACTACCGAGAATCGATGACTTATTTGATCAACTACAAGGCTCGTCTGTTTATTCAAAGATTGACTTACGTTCCGGGTATCATCAAATGCGGGTGAAAGAAGATGATATTCCAAAGACTGCTTTCAGAACACGTTACGGTCATTACGAGTTTATGGTCATGCTGTTTGGTTTAACTAATGCACCAGCTGTGTTCATGGACCTTATGAACCGAGTGTGTGGACCATACCTTGACAAGTTTGTCATTGTTTTCATTGATGACATACTTATTTACTCAAAGAATGACCAAGAACACGGTGAACATTTGAGAAAGGTGTTAGAAGTATTGAGGAAGGAAGAATTGTACGCTAAGTTTTCAAAGTGTGCATTTTGGTTGGAAGAAGTTCAATTCCTCGGTCACATAGTGAACAAAGAAGGTATTAAGGTGGATCCGGCAAAGATAGAAACTGTTGAAAAGTGGGAAACCCCGAAAACTCCGAAACACATACGCCAGTTTTTAGGACTAGCTGGTTACTACAGAAGGTTCATCCAAGACTTTTCCAGAATAGCAAAACCCTTGACTGCATTAACGCATAAAGGGAAGAAATTTGAATGGAATGATGAACAAGAGAAAGCGTTTCAGTTATTGAAGAAAAAGCTAACTACGGCACCTATATTGTCATTGCCTGAAGGGAATGATGATTTTGTGATTTATTGTGACGCATCAAAGCAAGGTCTCGGTTGTGTATTAATGCAACGAACGAAGGTGATTGCTTATGCGTCTAGACAATTGAAGATTCACGAACAAAATTATACGACGCATGATTTGGAATTAGGCGCGGTTGTTTTTGCATTAAAGACTTGGAGGCACTACTTATATGGGGTCAAAAGTATTATATATACCGACCACAAAAGTCTTCAACACATATTTAATCAGAAACAACTGAATATGAGGCAGCGTAGGTGGATTGAATTATTGAATGATTACGATTTTGAGATTCGTTACCACCCGGGGAAGGCAAATGTGGTAGCCGATGCCTTGAGCAGGAAGGATAGAGAACCCATTCGAGTAAAATCTATGAATATAATGATTCATAATAACATTACTACTCAAATAAAGGAGGCGCAACAAGGAGTTTTAAAAGAGGGAAATTTAAAGGATGAAATACCCAAAGGATCGGAGAAGCATCTTAATATTCGGGAAGACGGAACCCGGTATAGGGCTGAAAGGATTTGGGTACCAAAATTTGGAGATATGAGAGAAATGGTACTTAGAGAAGCTCATAAAACCAGATACTCAATACATCCTGGAACGGGGAAGATGTACAAGGATCTCAAGAAACATTTTTGGTGGCCGGGTATGAAAGCCGATGTTGCTAAATACGTAGGAGAATGTTTGACGTGTTCTAAGGTCAAAGCTGAGCATCAGAAACCATCAGGTCTACTTCAACAACCCGAAATCCCGGAATGGAAATGGGAAAACATTACCATGGATTTCATCACTAAATTGCCAAGGACTGCAAGTGGTTTTGATACTATTTGGGTAATAGTTGATCGTCTCACCAAATCAGCACACTTCCTACCAATAAGAGAAGATGACAAGATGGAGAAGTTAGCACGACTGTATTTGAAGGAAGTCGTCTCCAGACATGGAATACCAATCTCTATTATCTCTGATAGGGATGGCAGATTTATTTCAAGATTCTGGCAGACATTACAGCAAGCATTAGGAACTCGTCTAGACATGAGTACTGCCTATCATCCACAAACTGATGGGCAGAGCGAAAGGACGATACAAACGCTTGAAGACATGCTACGAGCATGTGTTATTGATTTCGGAAACAGTTGGGATCGACATCTACCGTTAGCAGAATTTTCCTACAACAACAGCTACCATTCAAGCATTGAGATGGCGCCGTTTGAAGCACTTTATGGTAGAAAGTGCAGGTCTCCGATTTGTTGGAGTGAAGTGGGGGATAGACAGATTACGGGTCCGGAGATTATACAAGAAACTACCGAGAAGATCATCCAAATTCAACAACGGTTAAAAACCACCCAAAGTAGACAAAAGAGCTACGCTGACATTAAAAGAAAAGATATAGAATTTGAAATTGGAGAGATGGTCATGCTTAAAGTTGCACCTTGGAAAGGCGTTGTTCGATTTGGTAAACGAGGGAAATTAAATCCAAGGTATATTGGACCATTCAAGATTATTGATCGTGTCGGACCAGTAGCTTACAGACTTGAGTTACCTCAACAACTCGCGGCTGTACATAACACTTTCCACGTCTCGAATTTGAAGAAATGTTTTGCTAAAGAAGATCTCACTATTCCGTTAGATGAAATCCAAATCAACGAAAAACTTCAATTCATCGAAGAACCCGTCGAAATAATGGATCGTGAGGTTAAAAGACTTAAGCAAAACAAGATACCAATTGTTAAGGTTCGATGGAATGCTCGTAGAGGACCCGAGTTCACCTGGGAGCGTGAAGATCAGATGAAGAAGAAATACCCGCATCTATTTCCAGAAGACTCGTCAACACCTTCAACAGCTTAAAATTTCGGGACGAAATTTATTTAACGGGTAGGTACTGTAGTGACCCGAACTTTTCCATGTTTATATATATTAATTGAGATTGATATTTACATGATTAAATGTTTCCAACATATTAAGCAATCAAACTTGTTAAGACTTGATTAATTGAAATATGTTTCATATAGACAATTGACCACCCAAGTTGACCGGTGATTCACGAACGTTAAAACTTGTAAAAACTATACGATGACATATATATGGTTATATATATAGTTAACATGTTTTTATTATAAGTATGTATCTCATTAGGTATTTTAACAATGAGTTATATACATAAAAATGAGACAATTAATTTAAGAAACTCGAAAACGATATATATAACGATTATCGTTATAACAACGTCTTACTAGATACATATGAATCATATTAAGATATTGATACACTTGGTTAATTATGTTAAATTATAAGTAAATATATTATTAAGTGTATTAACAATGAAATACATATGTAAAAATAAGACTACTAACTTAATGATTTCGAAACGAGACATATATGTAACGATTATCGTTGTAACGACATTTAACTGTATATACATCATACTGAGATATATTATATATCATAATATCATGATAATATAACAATTTAATATCTCATTTGTTATAATAAACAATGGGTTAACAACATTCAACAAGATCGTTAACCTAAAGGTTTCAAAACAACATTTACATGTAACGACTAACGATGACTTAACGACTCAGTTAAAATGTATATACATGTAGTGTTTTAATATGTATTTATACACTTTTGAAAGACTTCAATACACTTATCAAAATACTTCTACTTAACAAAAATGCTTACAATTACATTCTCGTTCAGTTTCATCAACAATTCTACTCGTATGCACCCGTATTCGTACTCGTACAATACACAGCTTTTAGATGTATGTACTATTGGTATATACACTCCAATGATCAGCTCTTAGCAGCCCATGTGAGTCACCTAACACATGTGGGAACCATCATTTGGCAACTAGCATGAAATATCTCATAAGATTACAAAAATATGAGTAATCATTCATGACTTATTTACATGAAAACAAAATTACATATCCTTTATATCTAATCCATACACCAACGACCAAAAACACCTACAAACACTTTCATTCTTCAATTTTCTTCATCTAATTGAACTCTCTCAAGTTCTATCTTCAAGTTCTAAGTGTTCTTCATAAATTCCAAAAGTTCTAGTTTCATAAAATCAAGAATACTTTCAAGTTTGCTAGCTCACTTCCAATCTTGTAAGGTGATCATCCAACCTCAAGAAATCTTTGTTTCTTACAGTAGGTTATCATTCTAATACAAGGTAATAATCATATTCAAACTTTGGTTCAATTTCTATAACTATAACAATCTTATTTCAAGTGATGATCTTACTTGAACTTGTTTTCGTGTCATGATTTTGCTTCAAGAACTTTGAGCCATCCAAGGATCCATTGAAGCTAGATCCATTTTTCTCTTTTCCAGTAGGTTCATCCAAGGAACTTAAGGTAGTAATGATGTTCATAACATCATTCGATTCATACATATAAAGCTATCTTATTCGAAGGTTTAAACTTGTAATCACTAGAACATAGTTTAGTTAATTCTAAACTTGTTCGCAAACAAAAGTTAATCCTTCTAACTTGACTTTTAAAATCAACTAAACACATGTTCTATATCTATATGATATGCTAACTTAATGATTTAAAACCTGGAAACACGAAAAACACCGTAAAACCGGATTTACGCCGTCGTAGTAACACCGCGGGCTGTTTTGGGTTAGTTAATTAAAAACTATGATAAACTTTGATTTAAAAGTTGTTATTCTGAGAAAATGATTTTTATTATGAACATGAAACTATATCCAAAAATTATGGTTAAACTCAAAGTGGAAGTATGTTTTCTAAATTGGTCATCTAGACGTCGTTCTTTCGACTGAAATGACTACCTTTACAAAAACGACTTGTAACTTATTTTTCCGACTAGAAACCTATACTTTTTTTGTTTAGATTCATAAAATAGAGTTCAATATGAAACCATAGCAATTTGATTCACTCAAAACGGATTTAAAATGAAGAAGTTATGGGTAAAACAAGATTGGATAATTTTTCTCATTTTAGCTACGTGAAAATTGGTAACAAATCTATTCCAACCATAACTTAATCAACTTGTATTATATATTATGTAATCTTGAGATACCATAGACACGTATACAATGTTTCGACCTATCATGTCGACACATCTATATATATTTCGGAACAACCATAGACACTCTATATGTGAATGTTGGAGTTAGCTATACAGGGTTGAGGTTGATTCCAAAATATATATAGTTTGAGTTGTGATCAATACTGAGATACGTATACACTGGGTCGTGGATTGATTCAAGATAATATTTATCGATTTATTTCTGTACATCTAACTGTGGACAACTAGTTGTAGGTTACTAACGAGGACAGCTGACTTAATAAACTTAAAACATCAAAATATATTAAAAGTGTTGTAAATATATTTTGAACATACTTTGATATATATGTATATATTGTTATAGGTTCGTGAATCAACCAGTGGCCAAGTCTTACTTCCCGACGAAGTAAAAATCTGTGAAAGTGAGTTATAGTCCCACTTTTAAAATCTAATATTTTTGGGATGAGAATACATGCAGGTTTTATAAATGATTTACAAAATAGACACAAGTACGTGAAACTACATTCTATGGTTGAATTATCAAAATCGAATATGCCCCTTTTTATTAAGTCTGGTAATCTAAGAATTAGGGAACAGACACCCTAATTGACGCGAATCCTAAAGATAGATCTATTGGGCTTAACAAACCCCATCCAAAGTACCGGATGCTTTAGTACTTCGAAATTTATATCATATCCGAAGGGTGTCCCGGAATGATGGGGATATTCTTATATATGCATCTTGTTATTGTCGGTTACCAGGTGTTCACCATATGAATGATTTTTATCTCTATGTATGGGATGTGTATTGAAATATGAAATCTTGTGGTCTATTGTTACGATTTGATATATATAGGTTAAACCTATAACTCACCAACATTTTTGTTGACGTTTTAAGCATGTTTATTCTCAGGTGATTATTAAGAGCTTCCGCTGTCGCATACTTAAATAAGGACAAGATTTGGAGTCCATGCTTGTATGATATTGTGTAAAAACTGCATTCAAGAAACTTATTTTGTTGTAACATATTTGTATTGTAAACCATTATGTAATGGTCGTGTGTAAACAGGATATTTTAGATTATCATTATTTGATAATCTACGTAAAGCTTTTTAAACCTTTATTTATGAAATAAAGGTTATGGTTTGTTTTAAAAATGAATGCAGTCTTTGAAAAACGTCTCATATAGAGGTCAAAACCTCGCAACGAAATCAATTAATATGGAACGTTTTTAATCAATAAGAACGGGACATTTCATTAAAGATTTGTTTCTTTTCTTCTACTTCGAACCCCCACCGTAGCCACCTGATTCCCTTATTTAAATTCTTGCGTCGTTTCCTTGTGTAATTGTATGCCAATACTTTGAGGAGTGGGATAGATGACGATAATAAAGATAACCTCATAATAAAGAAAATATATTTATAACTTTACTTGATTAGTTATCCAATGATACAAAGCACTATCATCAAATGTCGGTAAATTGTCTGCTTATGTTAATGGAAAATGACGACATAATGATGAAACAAAGGAGAACCCAAAAACCCTATTCTTTTCTTCTTTTACTCCCGATATATAATTTTTGTTTTTGGGATTGGATCGAGTAAAGATTCCAGTGTGATTAATTGTGGATCCTACCAACGGAACTATATGATTGGGTTTAGAAATTTGGGCCAAGATTGCTAGTCCATCGAATTGTATCTATTGAAGAAGAAAAGGAAACAAAATCACAATCTGGTTATATATATTTAAGTTCGGTTTAAAATAGAAAACCTTAAATGGTTCGATGGTTTATGGTTGTTTGTTTGTAACTAAGGAATCACGGGTTCGAGCCCTTCCAGTGTCCTTACATTTTTTTTTTTGGGCCGATTGAATTTGGGTAAGTAATGAAGAAAATGGGAACAGAGAATAAATGGGGTCATATAAATTGAGGTACACAATTAAGCAGATAAACAGAAATAGAAGGATGGTTATGATTGTTAGTATTGAGCAGGAGGTCTTGGGTTCGATTCCGGTTTGGGACATTTCTTTTTAGAAGCTTGTTTGGAAGGTAGTTTTCATTTTAAAAATTGTTATCATTATCATTATTATTATTTTGATTATTATTAGTATTATAACTATTAATATTAATAGTATTACTAATAAAGGTATTAGCTATCAAATATTATCAATATTATAACTATAGTTACTGACTTGGTAGCGGAGTGGTATAAAATACTATTAAATTTTACAAGGAAATACTATTAAATACGATACAATTTTACACAAGATATTTATTTATTTAGAGAATGGATATACTTAAACCTTGCTACAACACTTATAGGCAGTGTACCTAATCGTACAGTAGTGTAGTTTTTAGTAAGTCCGGTTCGTTCCACAGGGAAATCTTTAAACAAAGCTTAACGCTATATTAATTTACTTTTATAAAAATACAAATATATATATAAGTAATATTATTATTATAAAGGGGGGTTTTTACCGTTTAATGACCGGTTTGTCGATTTTAAAACTTTAGTCGCAGTTAAAACCAAATGTAAAATATTAAAAATAAATACAAGACTTAAATTAAAGCGTAAAGTAAATAACGATAATGAAATTGCGAATAATAAAAGTGCGATAAAATAAACTTGCGATAATTAAAGAGTACGATAATTAAAAGTGCAATTAAATATAAAATAAAAGAAATTAAATATGAAATAAAAGAATTATGCTTATTTAAACTTCCGTAATCATGATGTTTGACGTGTTGATTTTAGTTTTATGCCCATGGGTTAATTGTCCTTTGTCCTGGATTATTTAATATGTCCGTCTGGTTTTTGTCCATAACAGTCCATCAGTCATAAATATAAAGTGCGAGTGTCCTCGTCAAATTATCCTTATACCCGAAGTTAAATATTCCAACTAATTGGGGACCTAAACTGTAACAAGATTTTAATACTTTGTTTAATAATTACACCAGGATGTCGACTGAGTGTAATCCAAGGTTTTAATATTTTGTTATCAATTATACCAAGTGTCCTTGTACATAATTTCACCCCTGTTTTAATTATTCTAGTGGCTATTAATCCATTCCCGTGTCCGGTTAAATGAACGATTATTCATACATATAAATACCCCGCCCATCGTGTCCGATTGAGTGTAAATGGTAAATTATAGGGACGCCCAATTGTAAATCTTTATATTAACATTAACAAACTATCATTTAGTTAAACAAATATAAAGCCCATTAATAGCCCATAGTCTAATTTCCACAAGTGTCGTTCTTTTGTCCAAACCCCAATTATGGTACAAAGCCCAATTACCCAATTTTAGTAATTAGCCCAACATCATGATTACTTCGGATTAAATAAGCATAATAATAACTTAGCTACGAGACATTAATGTAAAAAGGTTGAACATAACTTACAATGATTAAAAATAGCGTAGCGTTACACGGACAGAATTTCGACTTACACCCTTACAATATTCGCTAACATACCCTTATTATTAGAATTATAATTAAAATTAAAATTAAAATATAAATTATAAATATATATTTTACGTATATATGGAGAGAAGAGGAAGATAGATTATGTTTTTGGTGCACCAAAGCTCGATTTTTATAGGCATGTGGGCTGGAACTGGGGCTCATGCGATCGCATGGTTTTATGCCTTCCAGGCCATGCGATCGCATGGCCAGCTGGGGAGGCTCATTTTTGGTTGTTTTCTTCTGCCGACGGTTTTATAAATAATATAATATATTAAATAATTATAAGAATTATTTAAATATTATATTATATTTATGTGCATAGTTGACTTGTAATTTTTAGTCCGTTGCGTCGAGCGTTGAGAGTTGACTCTGGTCCCGGTTTCGGATTTTCAAACGTCCTTGCGTATAATTTAATATCTTGTACTTTGCGTTTTGAATCTTGTACTTTTGTAATTTCGAGACGTTTCTTATCAATAATTGTAACCTCTTTGATTGTATTTTGTACTTTTGAGATTTTTGGTCGTTTGCGTCTTCAATTCGTCGAATCTGTCTTTTGTCTTCGCCTTTTATTATTTAAACGAATATCACTTGTAAATAGAACAATTGCAACTAAAAGCTTGTCTTTCTTGAGGAATAATGCTATGAAATATATGTTCGTTTTTAGCATTATCAAATATTCCCACACTTGAGCGTTGCTTGTCCTCAAGCAATATCGTCTTGAAATACTAGAATCACTTCTTTATTCTTCACACTTTGTACATCAGTGATTTCTATACGGCGGTATAAACAATGATAGTAACGATAGAACCATGGTTAAAGGTGGGTGTGTCATCCACAGTTGCCTCGGGTTTAGGTCAACGACACTTGCAATCAAATAGCCGATTTACTTTCGGTTTCCAAAGCAAAGTGCACATTTGAAAGGCGGTTTACAGTCCCACATGACTATGAAAATGTAGATCCTTAAGGAAATTGGATCTTTATGAAAATATTTGATCTTTTGAAAATTCAATCTAGCTTTTACCCTAGATAAGTTTTCCGGAATAACCCTTTACCGGTGTTTGCAAAATATTTTTGTGGGTTTGGTGGGTTTCAGATTTGAAAATTTTAGCTCAAAACTTGCGGTTTTGTGTCACCCACTTGCTAACCTTGTATTTGGAAAGCAACACGTCCAGTTTACTTGTCCCGTATATTACCTTTCGATAAACTACCGTCCGGTTGTAAAGGAAAGCGTTGAACAAGCAACCGTTAAGGCAATGTCCCCTGACATGCTTTTAATTATGGTCTATAACGTGTCGGATGCAATTACTATCCTTGGTAGGAGCAATAGTAAAGCTCACCCTTATGATTTTTCGGTCTGGCACAAGGTCCTGTCTTTGACCATGCTATGCAACCACCGTTCTTACGGTTGACACCCGATTTGGTTCAGGTGACCTAATGAATTCCAGGTGAATTCCTAGGATTTTACGTTCAATGGTAATGAACGTATTAAAAATAGGGTTTTCAGAAAACAAATCGGTTTGTAATTTTGATCAAAATATTTTCTCGTTCAAGCACGAGTTTAGATATCATTGAATTCCATGAGTTTGAATTCTCAATCTTTAAGGTCAATCTCTAGGATTGAGTAATATCAGTCTTAAAAGCTGATTTTTAATCTTTAAGGAGATTATCCTTTCTGGGGATCTGATTCATTAGTCTTATCCAGCTAATTTGCATGGTGCCCCCCCATTGTACGAGATAAATCCTTCTCATGGTTAGGATAAATCTGACCACTTGGTGACCCTGTTTAATGCTGAGGTCCGTGGATTTCCTGCTGATTTTAGAGATGACTTTTCTAGATTTTTCGTCAATCTACAGCTGGTCTGGACGACAACTTCTTGACCTAAATCAAGAAGCGCGTATCTTTTTCGGAAGACTTTACTTCCTTTTAATGATGGAATTGATTCATCGTGTAGATCCATCTCTTCTTTTCTTTCATCGGGTAAAATGGTTTAGTTTAGTCCAAAGCAAAAGTATTTTCAGTTATTTGTTACAGATATATGTGACATATGTTTAAGATAACTTGGTAAATTTTCCCACACTTGGCTTTTATTTTCCTTTTTATCGTCCTCTATTCCATTTTAAATGAATTTCAACATTTTGGTTTGTTTCTCAATTTATGTCCTTTCCGAGGTTACAATAATTTCGGTGTTAACACCTAGTTTTATCGTTCATAAATATGTATAAACATGATTTTGAGTTCATTTAATTGAAAATTTTGAAAAATTTTACTAGAATTGGGTAGTCAGTATATAAGACTAGGGCTGTTCTTTATTATCAGAGAGCACTAGATTCTAATACAACTACTACGTTACTAGTATTTTTAATGGTAACCAAGTGTATAAAGATAAAAATTTTAAAAATCCGAAAGAATTTAACCCCTTCCCACACTTTAGATCTTGCAATGCCCTCATTTGCAAGAAATCAGTACAATTTAAATTATTGAGGGTGATTAGCGTAGAAATGATTAAATTTTACCAAAGTTTCCAAACATATTGGCGTTTGTTTGCTGAATGATAAATGGTGCATATCATTTGTTCATTTCGTCTGTTGTTACATCACATTTATTTGTCATCTTGTCGTCAAAATTAGTAGCTTTTGCTGAACTTAATGCCAGTCTTTGAAAATGCGCTGTTTTACCCTGTTTTGTACAATCGACAATATACATACATACAAATATAATCATGCATGGAATTTGAAATGGGACTTAATATCCCACTTTCAAATTCTAAATATGAAATATTAGTACACAATAATAATAAAATAATAAAAATTACACAAATATATCCAATAACATAAGTTCAAACATGAAAAAGTCAAAAGATAAAAACATAAAAATTATAAAAATAACCAAATGGAACTAAATCAGTCTGGATAGGGGTTCCAGTTCATCTCATCGGGTGGGTTCCATTGTTGGTTATAGGTGTTCTGATAGGCTTGGTCATAGTCATACCGGTTAAAGGGTGATCGGATATCGGGGCTATGTGGCGGAAAATGAGCAGGTCGAGTAGGTACATAGTTATTTGGTACCTGATATGATAGCTGGCTCATGATTTGGTGCTGATGAACTAACCAGCTATCGTGTTGGCGTCGCCTATAATCCTCGTATACTCGCTCGGAGTTCCACTGCTCATACATACTATGTCTTGTCGCGTTCGTCATTGCTTCCTCATCTATACGAACGTGGACGTCAAGAATAGCATCTCGAAAGACATCCCTAATGTCTTCCGCCTCCTCCATTTCTTCGTCTGAGCCTCTCTCTACCTGAGGATGAGATCCCTCATAGGGTACTGCCTGGTTACGTCTACTTTTCAATACCTTAGCACCCACATAAACTTTCAATCCTAAGGGCTCAACCTGTTCTCTACAAATCTGTAATGGACCCCCTTGGTTCCTATCAACACCTAAATACTCTCCAATGAGAGTAACAAAAATACCTCCTCCTATTATACTCCCATCCTGCATTCCCTCTACCATTTTAGATAAATAAAAAGCAACACAGTAAGGGATATTGACAAAGCTTCTAGGATCCCGAATACACTTTAGGTAGAATAAATCATATAAGGTAATTTTTTCTTTATTATGACCTCTTTGTGTAATCGAGTTAGCCAAAAATCTATGAATAATACGAAGCTCGGCTCTGTCAATATGTATATAGGAGTGTCCTCCTGCTCGTGTAAAAACATCAAAATGTGACATACGCCTCCAAATGGCGTCAGCGTCAAAGTTACTATCTACCCGTTCACCATAATGAATCAAGTTTGTACAATCGGGTAACAGCAACTCACCAGGAGTATATATCTGTAAGGCCCTGGCCATATCCAGCATGGACATTCTGTACATCCTACCGCCAAGGATAAACCTAAGAAATCTTCTATCATCTATTCTAACTATATTTGTATCAAGTGATACAGTACTCATCAACTCAACACACCATTCCTTATATACAGGTCTACGAATGGTGAAAAGACGTTCCCAATCTGTAAAAGAAGAACTGCCATACCTTTGAACTAAAAGCTGTCTAACACGGTCAGCTAGATGGACCGTTTCCAAAGGGGCCCAATCAATTACCCTTGGCACCTCTACATTTTTTGTTACCAATTTGAATTTGTTCCTTTGATATGCCTCGTAATCTCTCCATCTTCTATCAAATCTCAGATTAGGATGTAGAGTGTGCTCAGGAATCGTTGGGAATTCTACTGGCAGCCTCATTGGGAATACTATGAATTCATCGACAAACTGTACCGGATCATAATAAGGTATGTGCTGATCAGGCTGTTGTTGTTCCTGTTGTGGTTCTTGTTCGTGTTGCATTTCTGGTTCTGGTTCTGGTGCTGGTGCTGGTCGTCTAGATGATGATGCTCCTGAACCTCCAGTGTCGGCTCTCTGTAAAACACATTAAACAAAAAAATTGTGCATCCAAATATGCATTAGTGTTAGCCAAATAACAACTTAAAACAATCACTATAACATGTTAAATCAAAATTAAACTTATACACATTTTCATAATTTTTCACAATTCTACACTTTTCAAATAAGCACATATGAAAATGTATACAAAATTCATAAGCATTTAACTCAAATAACATGTCAAAATATTCATTACTAATAATTAAACAAGTCTCAAATGGCAAATATATCAAATAAATCAAGTTCATGAATTTTGGACTTAAAAAGTCCACTTTAATCTCCAAAAATCATGTTTAGGATCATTGTTTGGATCATTTAACTATCTAAACATGTTACACTACTCAATTTAGCAATAATTCATGACAAAAATCGGCCATAACCTATTTATATCAAAAAGCCCCAAATTGCTCAAGAACACAAACCCTAGATTTCTAAAAATTTTGAAGTTTTTGGCTTCAAATCATGTTAAATAGCATCAATCTAGGTTATACATACATAAAATACTAACAATTTAACACTAATTACACTAGAAATTAACAAAATTGCATTAGGTAAAAAATTGGTAATTATCACAAAAACTAGGAATTTATAGAGTTTTGGGGTGTAATTTTTACCAATTTGCTGAGGAATGAGAATCTAGGCATGATTAGAGCAAGAAATTTGATGAATTACGGTGGAAAAATGGAGAAAATTGGTGAATTTTTGGGTGAGTTTCGTGAATGTGTGTGTGTTGTGGATGAAGAACAGACCCGCTGCTGTTATTTGTTTCTGACCTGCATTTGGTCCCCATGCGATCGCATGGGTTCCAAGTGCAAACCCCATGCGATCGCATGGGGTGCCGGCTACAGTGTTTTCTGCTTTTTTATTTATTTATTTATATATAAAACCTTATGCTTTATAATACTTATAATTAATTAAATTTTAAAAATTTTGTTTTCCTTTAGGAGCGAGGGCGTTTCGGATCGTTGTCCTAGTCTGTCCCTCGATAAAATTTTAAAATTTGTCAAATCAAAGCGCGGTTTTTAAAAGTAAAGATTTTTGGGTTTTTTTTTATGTTTTTGGCATACTTTAATTCAATAAGATTAAAAATAATGATAATAAAAGTTCTCGTCCCTCCCTCGGGTAAAGCAATTTCGGTTCAAAGACCTAGTCTTCAACTTACGAAGAATTTTAAAAATCCTATTTTTAACTTAATGAGATAAAGTAAATTTTTGTTTTTAAATTCACACAACTTAAATATAAAATTCAAAATTAATATTAAAAATTCACACCAAACTTAAAATTTGAAATGCATAAAATTAAAAATTCATATTTTAAAAATTAAAAATTCACACCAAATTTAATTTAAAAATTCATATTATAAATTCACACCAAACTTATATTAATTTTTTCAAATATTTCAATTTTAAATATATTGTTTTTACAAAGTTTACAATATTAATTTAAGATTTATATATTAATTTTAAAAACATGGTAAAAATAAAATTAAAAATCTTTTTGGCTTTTTATCCCACTTTAATCAATCAAATATTATCAAAAATATGCGCCCCTCTTTTCGGTAAAGTAATTTCGGTTCTAAGACCTAATTTAACTCATGACGAATTTTTGAAATATTTTGAGTTGATTGATTAAAGATATTTATACCTTAAGAATAAACGTTAAATTTCGCAGTGATGTAATAAATTTTTGAATGATATCAATAATTTCGGTCGCCAAACCTAATTTTATTTAATACCAATTTAATACTTTATAGCGAACAAATTAGCGTTTATAATCAAAAGGTTAAAGATAAAAATAAAAATAAAAACTGTACAGACATACCTGTGAAATAGATTTCTTAGTTATATGATCTATCCCATTCATAAGATAGTCGGTTTAATTGGTTTTCCATAGCTACATAGGCGTAACCTCGAGCATTCAGTGTCTTTTCTTCTAAACATATGAACGGTCCGTCTCTGCATAAAGTAACAAATTCGGTGTTTGAATAGGTTTGATTATTTGAACATTTACCTCCATGTGACCATTTTCCGCATTTGTGACATCTTTCTAGGTGTCGTGCTCTTCTTTTCGCTGCGAATTTTGATTTTCCTTTACCAAATTGTAACTTATTATCTTCGCATCTGGATTCTTTTCTAACTCCGTCCATTCTTTCTCTGATTACTGATACTAATTCACTCGGTAGTATGTCATTATTACGTTTAGTGATCAAAGCGTGTAGCATTAGACCATGTTTTAGTTCACAGGCAGTCTTCATTTTGTAAAAACCTAAAAAAATAAAAATTCAGAATGGGGGGAGAAGACTAGTTCTTTAGGGTCTGCTAGGGAAAGACCATTCGGGTTCCATTTTCGAGAACTATATGAAAACAGACAATCTAACTCTAACAAAAATACATATTATCCTTTAAAGACTTGATTCTCCCCACATTTAGTTAGCTGTGGTGTCGAAATTGTGATTAACTTCGTTGTCGACTTCCATCGGACCATGTATGTAATGTTTAACTCTGTGACCATTAACTTTAAATTCAATCCCATTTGAATTTATTAATTCTATCGTTCCGTATGGGAAAACTCTTTTGACTATGAATGGTCCAGACCATCTTGATTTCAATTTTCCAGGAAATAGCTTGAATCGTGAATTGAAAAGAAGAACTCTGTCTCCTTCTTTAAATTCTTTTGAACTTCTGATTCTTTTATCATGCCATTTCTTCGTTCTTTCTTTATAGATTAACGAATTATCGTATGCTTCATGTCTTAATTCTTCTAATTTGTTTAGTTGACTTAATCGTAGACGTCCAGCTTCATGTAAATCAAGATTACATGTCTTCAAAGCCCAAAATGCTTTGTGTTCAATTTCTACTGGAAGATGACATGCTTTTCCATAAACAAGTCTAAAAGGTGTGGTTCCAATTGGAGTTTTGTAGGCTGTTCTAAAAGCCCAGAGTGCATCCTCCAATTTAATGGACCATTCCTTCGGATTTGATCCTACGGTTTTTTCTAGAATACGTTTTAAAGCTCGGTTGGTATTTTCAACTTGTCCACTTGTTTGTGGATGATATGCGGTGGAGATTTTATGAGTTACTCCATATCTTTTAAGAACTTTCTCAAGTTGATTATTACAGAAATGAGTACCCCGATCACTTATCAAAGCTTTCGGTGTTCCAAACCTTGCAAAAAAAAGTTTTAAAAAGTTGACTACAACTCGTGCATCGTTAGTTGGGAGAGCTTGTGCTTCCGCCCATTTAGATACATAATCAGTGGCTACAAGTATATATAGATTATTATGAGATTTTGGAAATGGACCCATAAAGTCAATACCCTAAATGTCAAATACTTCACATACTTGGATGACATTTTGTGGCATTTCATCACGTTGACTTATTTTTCCGGCCCTTTGACAAGCATCACAGGATTTGCAAAGTAGGTGTGCATCTTTGTAAATTGTAGGCCAATAGAATCCAGCTTCATAAACTTTTCTTGCTGTTAGTTGAGGCCCATAATGCCCTCCTGTTGGTCCTGTGTGACAATGGTTTAATATTTTACTAGCTTCATCTCCAAATACACATCGGCGTATTATTCCATCGGGACAACTTTTAAACAGATGTGGATCTTCCCAGAAATAGTGTTTTATATCACTGAAGAATTTCTTTCGTCTTTGGTACGATAATCCTTTTTCAAGGAATCCACAAACTAAGTAGTTTGCATAGTCTGCAAACCATGGGATTTCTTTATAATCTATCTTCAATAGACATTCATCAGGAAAGTTGTCTTGTATGGCCGATTCATTCAGAACTTCTAATTCGGGATTTTCAAGACGAGAAAGATGATCAGCGGCGAGATTTTCTGCTCCTCTTTTATCTCGGATTTCAATATCAAATTCTTGTAAGAGTAAGATCCAACGGATTAATCTTGGTTTAGCATCTTGTTTTGAAAATAGGTATCTAAGAGCAGAATGGTCGGTATAAACCACCGTTTTTGCTAGAACGAGATATGATCAAAATTTGTCAAAAGCAAAGACAATAGCAAGGAGTTCTTTTTCAGTAGTTGTATAGTTTGTTTGTGCTCCTTGTAACGTCTTACTAGCATAATATATAGGTTGAAATCGTTTTTCAATCCTTTGTCCTAAAACGGCTCCCATTGCAAAATCACTTGCATCGCACATTAGTTCAAATGGTAGATTCCAATTTGGTGTTATCATAATCGGCGCATTAGTTAGTTTTTCTTTAAGAATATTAAAAGATTTGATACACTCATCTGAAAAGATGAATGGAGCATCCTTTTCTAGGAGTTTATTCATAGGAGTGGCAATTTTAGAAAAATCTTTTATGAAACGTCGGTAAAAACCGGCATGCCCTAGAAAACTCCTAACTCCTCTAACATTGGTGGGATGTGGAAGTTTAGCAATTACATCTACTTTAGCTCTATCCACTTCAATTCCTTCTTTTGAAATTTTATGTCCAAGAACGATGCCTTCTTTAACCATGAAATGGCATTTCTCCCAATTAAGTACTAGATTTGATTTTTCGCATCTAATAAGCATTCGTTCCAGATTAACTAGACATGATTCAAATGTATCACCAAAGACTGAAAAGTCATCCATGAATACTTCCATGCATTCTTCTATCATGTCGTGAAAAATTGCCATCATACACCTTTGAAAGGTTGCAGGGGCGTTGCAAAGTCCAAATGGCATGCGTTTGTAAGCAAAAGTACCATAAGGGCACGTGAATGTGGTTTTCTCTTGATCTTCGGGTGCTATTGGAATTTGAAAATATCCGGAAAATCCATCTAGAAAACAATAGTAACTATTTCTGGCTAATCTTTCCAACATTTGATCTATGAAAGGTAAGGGAAAGTGATCTTTTCTGGTGGCGTCATTTAATTTTCTATAATCAATACACACACGCCATCCTGTTACAGTCCTAGTAGGAATAAGCTCATTTTTCTCATTTGTAATGACAGTCATGCCACCCTTCTTAGGCACGCATTGAACTGGGCTTACCCATGGACTATCAGAGATTGGATAAATTAAACCTGCATCTAGCAGTTTAATAATCTCTTTCTTAACTACATCTTGCATATTAGGATTTAGTCTTCGTTGGTGTTGCACATATGTTTTATGACCTTCTTCCATAAGGATTTTATGTGTGCAATACGAAGGACTTATTCCTTTAATATCATGAATCTTCCATGCAATGGCTGGTTTATGAGCTTTCAACACAGAAATGAGTTGTGATTTCTCATTTTCAGTAAGAGAAGACGATATTATTACAGGTAATTCAGATTCACCATGTAAATAAGCGTATTCCAAATGGTTTGGAAGTGGCTTTAACTCTAATTTCGGAGGTTCTTCTATCGATGATTTATATCGATATCTGTCTTCTTCTTTTAGCATTTGAATTTCTTCTGTTGTTGGTTCATATCCATTAGCTATAAGTGTAGCTAACATTTCAGCTTCATCAATTGGTTCATTACCTTCTCCTAAAGAACATTCTCCTGTTCCTTGTAATTCTGGAAATTCTTCTAATAATTCTGCATGTGCATCTATAGTTTGAATATAATAACATGTATCATCTGCAGATTGTGGTTGTTGCATTGCTCTATCAACTGAAAAGGTAACACTCTCATCCTCTATACTTAGGGTCAATTTCTTACCGAACACGTCTATCATTGCTTTAGCCGTGTTTAAGAATGGTCTTCCTAATATGAGAGGAACTTGAGAATCTTCCTCCATGTCCAAAACAACAAAATCTACTGGAAATACTAAATTACCAACTTTAACTAGCATGTTCTCCATTATCCCTCTAGGATATTTTATTGATCTATCGGCTAGTTGTATGCTTATTCTGGTTGGTTTCAATTCTCCAAGGTCTAGTTTAGTGTATAGTGAATACGGCATTAAATTTATACTAGCACCTAAGTCTGCCAATGCTTCTATTGAACTAAGACTACCCAGAAAACATGGAATTGTGAAACTTCCTGGATCAGATAGTTTTTCTGGTATCTTATTCAACAGCACTGCTGAACAATTAGCATTCATAGTAACAGCCGAGAGTTCTTCCATTTTCTTTCTATTTGAAATTAGATCTTTCAAGAATTTAGCATATCTAGGCATTCCTGAAATCACATCAATGAAAGGAAGATTTACATTTATCTGTTTAAACATATCCAAGAATTTGGATTGCTCAGCTTCAAGTTTCTCTTTCTTCATTTTACTCGGGTAAGGAAGTGGTGGTTGGTATGGTTTAACATAAGGTTTATCCTTAACTGTGTTATCTTCATTAACCTTTTCAACTACCGGTTCTTTTTCCTTATCTTGATCAGGTTGTGGTTCTTGTGGAGTAGGAATAGTTTCATCAGAAGTTACAGGTATTTCCGGTGGTTTAAGTGTTGTACCACTTCTTGTGGTAATAGCTTTAGCTGTTTCATTCCGGGGGTTAGCATTTGTATCACTAGGTAGACTTCCCGGTTTTCTTTCACCTATTAACCTTGCTAGGTTACTTACTTCTTGTTCCAGATTTTGAATAGAAGCTTGTTAATTTCTAAATGCTTGAGCATTTTGTTCATTGATTTGTTTCTGAGAGGTGAAAAACTGCGTTTGAGTTTCAACTAGCTTCGTCATCATATCTTCTAAATTCGGCTTTTTATCATCGGTTTGTTGAGGTGGTTTGTTTTGAAAATTAGGTCTTTGCTGATTATAAGTATTATTGGATACTTGTTGATTGCTAGGACCTTGTTGGTTGTTGTATGGAATATTTCGGTTATAATTTTGGTTTTGATTGTAAATCGGTCTTGGCGGTTGATAATTATTCTGATAATTATTTCCAGGCCTTTGGTTTATGTATGAAATATTCTCTCTTTGTTCCATTGTTAATTCAATACTGAGACAATCTTTTGTCAAATGTGGTCCTCCACACTGCTCACAACTAATTCGTATTGAGTGAATATCTTTAGTCATCTTTTCCATTCGTCTTTCCACAGCATCTATCTTTGCGGAAATGGAATCTAAGTCATGGCTAGAATCGGCTCTAGCTGCTTTAGATGATCTAATGATATCTTTTTCTTGGTGCCACTCATGTGAGTGGGAAGCAGTATTATCAATAATTTTGTAAGCATCAGTTTCGGTTTTCTTCATAATAGAACCACCAGCTGCTATATCTATGTCTTTTCTTGTAGTGATGTCGCATCCTTGGTAGAATATTTGTACTATTTGACAGGTATCTAAACCATGTTGCGGACATCCTCTTAACAACTTTCCATATCTATTCCATGCCTCATATAGAGTTTCATTCGGTTTCTGTGTAAACGTAACAATTTCTGCTTGAAGTCTTACGGCTTTAGATGCAGGAAAGAATTGTTTAAGAAATTTGTCAACTAAAACATCCCATGTATCGATCGCCCCTTCAGGTAACGATTCCAACCAATCTTTGGCTTCTCCCTTTAAAGTCCAGGGAAATAACATGAGATATATCTGTTCATCCTCCACTTCTCGGATTTTAAATAGTGTGCAGATCCTATTAAAGGTACGTAGATGTTCATTTAGATCTTCCTTCGGCGCACCACTAAATTGGCATTGATTAGTTACCATGTGTAGAATTTGTAATTTGATTTCATAATCTGGCGCATTAATGTCTGGATGAGTAATTGCGTGACCTTGGCCAGTGCATTTAGCTCTCATTCGGTCATCCATACTTAAAGGTTCCAGATTCTCCATAATTGAATTTGTTGAATCGGAATCACTAGAGGATTCTGATTTAATGGTTCGTTCCTCAATAATCTCTGTTTGAATGATTGGTGGTTCCGGGGGAAAGTTTAGTGGTTCGGGATCTACGAATCGTTCCTGAATATTCTCCGAATTCTCAATTGTGAGGTCGGGTTCAAAAAATGGATTATTGGAAATTTGAACTGAAGTACTTGGTCGACTGGATGACGTTTCTAAAGAAAAATCAACGGTGGTAATATTTGCTAAATGTCTTGATCTAGTTACAGGTGGTGAACGTACAAAAGGTGGTGAACGTCTTGCTCGGTGCATTCACTGAATATCCTATTAGTTTTAAAAAGGAAAGAAAAATTATAATAAGTTATCCAATCAATAGACTTTTCTGATTTTGCCCACGTTTCGAATAGCCAAAAGATGCAGCAGAGGGGAAGGATTCGTTTGGTCTCAATATAATTGAGGACTGTTTGGCTCCAATAACCCGGTCCACGTACAAATCCAACTATTACTACGAACCAGAAAATTTTGATGTCTATCAATTTAACCACTCAAAATAAATTTTCGTAATTTTAAGAAATTTAGATAAGAAGTAGAATAAAAATCTATGTCCTAAAACTAGAATAGCGAGAAATAAGAAAGAAAAAGAGCTCGTCGAAAAAGGTCGAAAAAGAAAAATGGTTGAAAAATAAAAGGTGACGGAAAAATAAAAGAAACTTATAACAATTGACTAACCTAACCTTATTACTACAACTAACTTAAAATTATAATCGCAAATTGAAATTACTAATTGGAATGATAATTGATACATAGGTAAAAGTCGTCTAAAAATATTAAAGCTTACAAGAAAAACTAAATCCCAAATGGAAATAACTTAAAAAGAAACTAAAACTTAAAAAGGCGTCGCAAAATTCTAAAGCACTTAAATCTTAGTCTAAAGAAAAAGCACTTAAGGGATTTTATGACAAATCCTAAAAATCTAGAAATAAAAATAAATATGGCAAAAACTATGACTTAAAACTAAATACGAGCGAAAAATACAAAAATTACGCTAAAAGAGTACAAAATATAAAAATATACTAAAAATTGTAAAAAGTATAATTTTTATAAAAATATTATTTTTATATTATTTATTTTATAAAAATATTAATTTTAAAATTTAATTAAACTAAATAAACTAAATATATAAATTAAATAATAAAACTAAACTTAATTAATATTAAATATAAAACTAAATAGGGTTTTATAATTATAATAATAAATAATACCCGTAATTAATGCTGATTCAGGGCTACAGTTGGCGTGTCAGCAGGGCTCATGCGATCGCATGAGTCCTTAGTTTCCCAGCCATGCGATCGCATGGGCTAGGGTTTCGGGCCAAAAGCTGGGCTGCTACAGTGTTCGGGCCGAATTAATTTTTATTTTTTTTGTTGTTTTTGCTGTAAAATATAAAATATATTTATTAATTAAATAAAACTTATATTTTTACAAACTAAAAAAATAGAAATAAAGAAACTTTATAAAACTTAAATATTTACCAAACTCTAAAAAAAATATTTATATTTTTGTTTTTCTTTTTATATTTTTAAATATTTAAAACGTATTTTTACAAAAGCGTACTAAAAGTAAAAATCTTTTTTTTTTATATTAGCGTTGCGCTTCCGGCTTTTAAGCTAGAATGATGTTCCCCAGCAGCGGCGCCAAAAATACTTGACTTGGTAGCGGAGTGGTATAAAATACTATTAAATTTTACAAGGAAATACTATTAAATACGATACAATTTTACACAAGATATTTATTTATTTAGAGAATGGATATACTTAAACCTTGCTACAACACTTATAGGCAGTGTACCTAATCGTACAGTAGTGTAGTTTTTAGTAAGTCCGGTTCGTTCCACAGGGAAATCTTTAAACAAAGCTTAACGCTATATTAGTTTACTTTTATAAAAATACAAATATATATATAAGTAATATTATTATTATAAAGGGGGGTTTTTACCGTTTAATGACCGGTTTGTCGATTTTAAAACTTTAGTCGCAGTTAAAACCAAATGTAAAATATTAAAAATAAATACAAGACTTAAATTAAAGCGTAAAGTAAATAACGATAATGAAATTGCGAATAATAAAAGTGCGATAAAATAAACTTGCGATAATTAAAGAGTACGATAACTAAAAGTGCAATTAAATAAAATAACAATAAAAATGCGATAATTAGAAATGCAATTAAATATAAAATAAAAGAAATTAAATATGAAATAAAAGAATTATGCTTATTTAAACTTCCGTAATCATGATGTTTGACGTGTTGATTTTAGTTTTATGCCCATGGGTTAATTGTCCTTTGTCCTGGATTATTTAATATGTCCGTCTGGTTTTTGTCCATAACAGTCCATCAGTCCTAAATATAAAGTGCGAGTGTCCTCGTCAAATTATCCTTATACCCGAAGTTAAATATTCCAACTAATTGGGGACTTAAACTGTAACAAGATTTTAATACTTTGTTTAATAATTACACCAGGATGTCGACTGAGTGTAATCCAAGGTTTTGATATTTTGTTATCAATTATACCAAGTGTCCTTGTACATAATTTCACCCCTGTTTTAATTATTCTAGTGGCTATTAATCCATTCCCGTGTCCGGTTAAATGAACGATTATTCGTACATATAAATACCCCGCCAATCGTGTCCGATTGAGTGTATATGGTAAATTATAGGGACGCCCAATTATAAATCTTTATATTAACATTAACAAACTATCATTTAGTTAAACAAATATAAAGCCCATTAATAGCCCATAGTCTAATTTCCACAAGTGTCGTTCTTTTGTCCAAACCCCAATTATGGTACAAAGCCCAATTACCCAATTTTAGTAATTAGCCCAACATCATGATTACTTCGGATTAAATAAGCATAATAATAACTTAGCTACGAGACATTAATGTAAAAAGGTTGAACATAACTTACAATGATTAAAAATAGCGTAGCGTTACACGGACAGAATTTCGACTTACACCCTTACAATATTCGCTAACATACCCTTATTATTAGAATTATAATTAAAATTAAAATTAAAATATAAATTATAAATATATATTTTACGTATATATGGAGAGAAGAGAAAGATAGATTATGTTTTTGGTGCACCAAAGCTCAATTTTTATAGGCATGTGGGCTGGAACTGGGGCTCATGCGATCGCATGGTTTTATGCCTTCCAGGCCATGCGATCGCATGGCCAGCTGGGGAGGCTCATTTTTGGTTGTTTTCTTCTGCCGACGGTTTTATAAATAATATAATATATTAAATAATTATAAGAATTATTTAAATATTATATTATATTTATGTGCATAGTTGACTTGTAATTTTTAGTCCGTTGCATCGAGCGTTGAGAGTTGACTCTGGTCCCGGTTCCGGATTTTCGAACGTCCTTGCGTATAATTTAATATCTTGTACTTTACGTTTTGAATCTTGTACTTTTGTAATTTCGAGACGTTTCTTATCAATAATTGGAACCTCTTTGATTATATTTTGTACTTTTGAGCTTTTTGGTCGTTTGCGTCTTCAATTCGTCGAATCTGTCTTTTGTCTTCACCTTTTATTATTTAAACGAATATCACTTGTAAATAGAACAATTGCAACTAAAAGCTTGTCTTTCTTGAGGAATAATGCTATGAAATATATGTTCGTTTTTAGCATTATCAGTTACAATTATAATTATTATTATATTTATGGTTAAGTTAATTATTAGTACTATTATAATAATGCAATTACATATTATTATCATCAAAATGTGTATCATTGCCATAATTATAAATATTACTACCATCATTAGTATCAATATTAAGATTATTATTAGTATGACTACTAATATTACTGTAAGTAGTATTATTAATATTATCATGGGTATTATTATTATGTAAATTACTAAAAATCAATATCATAACTATCAAACTAATATTTTTACGGTTATTATTATTAATATCTTTATTTTTATCACTAATAGAATTATTAACCATACTATTTTAGCAATATTAAGTATTATCAATATTATCATTTTTACCATTGCAAATATTATTTTAGTACTATTATAATTACTAAATTCAACAAACAGATGATATATATAAAAATATATTTAATATATATAACTTAACTATAATTAGTATTTTTATATATAAAATGGAATTATTTACTTAAATAATGAAATAAATAAGTTATTAATATAAAAACCAAGTCACTAATAATAACAATATATATATATATATATATATATATATATATATATATATATATATATATATATATATATATATATATATATATTTGTTCGGTTACAAGTACGTATGTTAATATATACACAAATGATATAGGTTCGTGAATCCGAGGCCAACCTTACATTTGTCAGTTGTTCAATGCCGTCATGTGTATTTTTACTACAAAATACAGTATTGTGAGTTTCATTTGCTCCCTTTTACTCTTTACGTTTTTGGGCTGAGAATACATGCAAATGCTTTATTAACTGTTTTACAATATTTATATGCGTGAGTTTCATTAATCCCTTTTTAAATGCTTTTGTAATATATATTTTTGGGACTGAGAATACATGCGCTGCTTTTATAAATGCTTTTACAAAATAGACACAAGTGATCGAAACTACATTCTATGGTTGGATTATTAAACCGAATATGCCCCTTTTTAGTCTGGTAATCTAAGAATTAGGGAACAGACACCCTAATTGACGCGAACTCTAAAGATAGATCTATCGGGCCCAACAAGCCCCATCCAAAGTACCGGATGCTTTAGTACTTCGAAATTAATATCATGTCCGAAGGAGGATCCCGGAATGATGGGGATATTCTTATATACATATTGTGAATGTCGGTTACCAGGTGTTCAATCCAGATGAATGATATTTTTGTCTCTATGCATGGGACGTATGTTTATGAGAAATGGAAATATGAAATCTTGTGGTCTATTAAAATGTTGGAAATGATTATTTATGATAAACTAATGAACTCACCAACCTTTTGGTTGACACTTTTAAGCATGTTTATTCTCAGGTGTGAAAGAAACCTTCCGCTGTGCATTTGCTCATTTTAAGGACAATACTTGGAGTCGATCATTGCTCTGGAATCAAAGGTTGATGACTTCGTCCGGATGGATTAGGACAGGTCATCACAGTTGGTATCAGAGCGGTGGTCTTAGTGAACCAGGTCTGCATTAGTGTGTCTAACTGATAAGTCGTTAGGATGCATTGGTGAGTCTGGACTTCGACCGTGTCTGCATGTCAAAAGTTTTGCTTATCATTTTGTGTCAAAAATTATCTGCTTATCATTCTTAGAGAATCACTTGCTTATCATTCTTAGTCTAGACACGTTTTACTGCATTGACTGCATGAATAGTGTATAGACAAAAATTCATATTTTAGCGTATCTGCTACTTCATATCTTAGCGTATCTGTTACTGTAAGTTTTCTTGGCAGCTTCCATAGATTCCTCCGTAGCTTATGGGATTTTAGTATTATATATGCATATGTAAATCATGTATTGCAGGGTACTAATCTACATCCTATAATCTATTTCATATCGAAAATCTATCATCTGATTGTACGAGATGAATCCCTCAACTCGATCGAGTCCCTCAGATTCCGACAGCTATTCTGATAGTTATCCCGACAGTTATTCAGAATGGATAGTCATCTAAGCTCCGGAAGCAACGAAACCAGAATGAATCAACCAATCATCCATCCCCAATTCATCTGATGGATTTGTAGTCGACTTAATCAATGGAGACGCGCAGAAGGCGATCCCATCCACTAACCGAATTCACTTTTTGGCGAAGAACCTGAAGCACTTACCGGCGAACCTGTTCGTAACACCATTTCACCCTCATTTCCCAAATATCTCGCCACGACTATATCATAACTCAGATTCTAAACCTTATTCATCCACTCGTTCTGACCGACAATCATCCCGGGGTAATCGAAGAGGTCAACAAGCTTCGCGCTCGAGTAATCAATTTGGAGAACATGGTGTCAAACTTACCAGCTTCAGCAACATCACCGACATCAACATAACCATCAGTAACAACACCAGTACCATCAACAATCCATGCCTCGACATCTCATTTTGTACCTCGAATATAATTATTGTTCTACGAATCGTTCTACATCATTTATCTTCGTTCGACATGGTGAGTATGTGATCTCTAATATGTTAGAGATTATATATTTTTGTTCTAACGATAAATCAAATGAGTTTAATATCATATTGACTCATTAAATCCATGATTACATCTGAAGAAAATATATATGTATATATGTTTTCAAAAAGGTAGTAATTAAAAATTCTTTTATACAAACTGTTAATGGTGAAAATATTTTAACGGGTAGGTAATACCCGAGGAATATTTAAATTTCACATTAATAAGTTACACTGTATATTCTCCGAATCTGATTTAACAGTTATTCACTATCCTATTTACAACCACCGAGATACGTATCCGTTCACCAAAGAATAACTATTTTCATTCAAATTCAATTTCATATTTGGATTTTGACCTATCAGAATCCAACAAGCGGCATAATGAAGAAATAATGGACAATAAAAATTGATTAGAAACAGACTAATTAACAATATTAAATTTTATTAAGAAACCACGCTAACCAAATCCTAGCTAACTGTTCCTAGCTAACTGTTAAGTTCGTACTACATTTTATTTATCACAATTTAATTATCGCAATTTATTTTATCGCAATTTATATTCTCGCAATTTTATTTATTGTCATTTAATTTATGTTATTTACTTTACGGACTCTATTTATCGTCATTTAATTTCTGTTATTTATTTTACGCACTTTAAATATCGGGACACGTATACAAGTTTTGACATATCATATCGACACATCTATATATATTATTTGGAATCACCATAGACACTCTATATACAGTAATGATCGAGTTCTCTATACAGGGTTGAGGTTGATTCTATAATAATATATATACTTTGAGTTGTGATCGAGTCTGAGACGTATAAGGGTCACGACACGTATTAATTAATTCGAATATTATATATTAAACTATATATGAATTATTGGACTGTCAACTGTGGACTATCGACTGTGGACTAATAATATTGGACAATTAAAATGAATTAAAATATGGATTATAACATATGAAACTAAACAATACTTCAAGTTTGCCACTTGATTTCATTCTAAATCTCATTTGTATCTTGACGATTCCAATCTGCGTACAAACCATTCATAATTCTTAAAAACACCTCAATCAAGAGTATGAACCAACCGCACTTCATCTACGGAAGAAGAGATTGACGTATATAGTTATACACCTGAAAACACCCGGAACCTGAGTAAAACGTTTAACCCATATCTGTGTTAGCTCCTTTAGCATTATTATTACCCAAAATAACTTGGTAATCCCTTTCAAAGTAGCAAATTTTGTCGCAGCTTCAGTAAATTAACTTTGACTTTTCATTTAAAACAACCTTATTATGATTTTGATATATATGCGTGCTCTTTTATTATTACCGGAGAACCATTTATATTCCACTATATTACCAGCAGATGTACCAGCAACCTCGTTACTTCTTGACTTAAATCTCTCTGATAAATCATTATATTTATTCATTGAAACCCTATCATATACTCATCCGCCTCTTGTAACGAGAACTGACATACCAATTACCAGGAATCAGCAATCAGTACTTTAAAAATTCACATCATATCTATATCAACAGTTGTATGTATAACATTCGTCTCTTAGAAGTATGATCTTTCATTTTGAAATTCTGAACAGCACTCAGCCTATAAACCAATACTCTAAATGTTGAAAAAGCTGAATGAAGTAGCAGAAACTGTAGACAGCTGTAGACGACCTTAATCGTCGAAGGTTTAATGAGAAAGAATAGTATGTTGGAAAAGCTCAGAAACGTTGGAAATGGAAAACGGTTAAAGTTAACCATGAAGGAGACCAAGGACAAATACAAGGACCATACCCTATATTCAAAGAATCCAGATAATTCTGGATCCGTTGAAATCTTTAGAAAATATCTTGCTCCGAAGTCATGTTAAAATCTTGCGGAAAATCTTTCTCCATCAATCATCGAACTTAGAAATTCCAAAATATCATCATCAATATCTTCGATATTTCTGAGGATATTTTTATAAATATTCTCGTCCGAAATTATATATCTCTTCGTGCTTCCTGTGTATCATTATATTGGAAACATTCAATAGAAAATTTAGTACCGAAAAGCAGATTATGCGAAACTATGAAGAAAGCCGTGGACAAATCACAAAGAATAAGTTTGACTTCAAAGAATCCAAAGGATTTAATACCTGCTGAAGTCTTTAGCGAATATCTTACTCCTTACTCTAAACCCTTGCGGACAATAGTTTCCATCATCCTCCGATCTTAGATATTCAAAGATATTATCGTATCTTTCATTATAAATATCCTCCATATTTCTAGAGATATTTTTGTAACTATTCTTATCTGAAATCATTAATCTCTTCGTGCTATCAGTATTACATCATATAGAAAACTGTTAGATTCTATATTCTGTAAACTTTCGAGTTTAGAATATGAATGTTATTGAAGTAATGTTGGGAACTGATGCATGAGTTAGTATACTATAATGACACTTGATTAACGTGATTATATTATAGTAAGTCATGCTGAGTTTCTAATGGAACGTGATGATTCACAGACTATAACATCATCAGGTGTCATGTTACATAACTCTTTCATTCTGCTTAATTTCTGAACATATCAAGAAAATATATTCTTGATAGTTCTATTCTCAGTGATTCTGGTAATTTGACAAATCAAATCGTGCTATTACGTTCTTTCTTGTTTAGAACATTAAATTCATTCGAAATTCTATATCTACGAATTCTGGGCCGTTATTCGCTTGATTTAAAGTCTGGAAGAGAAAACAAGAACAAGAAGCTCCGATATATAAGGGAAAATATAAAGCCCAACAACAACACCGAAATTACAAACTGTGGATATCAGTGCGTATAGCAATATAAAGACACGGGAGGATTATGAATACAATAATCCCTAGAGCATAATAGAAATAAACAGATTTTTCAGGTGGGAGTTGGAAAAGAAGAACGATCATTGCGATAGTTAGAATAAGAACAAGGATCAAAACAGGGTTAATCATTTTCATAAATCTTTTGAATTTGGGAATTGAGTATAGAAGTGGTGAAAACAAATGGAACGGAAAAGGTAAATTTATAATGGAAATATCAGACAGAGTAATCAAAGTAGATCACCGTATTTAATTATAGAGATCTTAATTTCCATAAATCCCGAAGAATCAAATCTTTTAGATTTAGAAGATTTTCTTTAAATCCCTTGAATTCCGGAATTCAACCCAGACTCTGTCAAAAGTTAAGAAGAATCTTTACTTTCCTATTTCATTCTTTGATGATAGCTTCATTCATATGCTTCGATTAATCGAATCATTTTATCCATATTGCTCAATGATGATAAAACTCTATTTATCAACTCATATTCGCCATGAAAACATTTTTATTGTTAACCATGACCACCTCACTCAAATTTCGGGACGGAATTTCTTTAACGGGTAGGTACTGTGATGACCCAGGAATTTTCGACTAAATTTAAACATTAATCTTTATATGATTCCGACACGATAAGCAAAGTCTATAATGTTAAGTCTCAAAAATTCTGGAAATATGTTACTTTCGACCATTCCCAACGATTCATGAACAACCATTTGATAATAGTCATGTGTATAAATATATATATATATATATATATATATATATATATATATATATATATATATATACATATTTATATGAATATGAATTCTGTATAATTGATGATTAGATGTATATCGAACATATTAAATATTAAATGTATGTTATTATAGATATTTATGTTATATAATTATTAAACATTTCATAATTAATAAATTATAATATTAATATATTTAATTACAAGTTAAGATAAAAGTTATATTAAAATCATTATTAGTATCCTTAATGACACTATTATTATCATTAATATTATTATTATTATTATATATTATTATTATTATTATTATTATTATTATTATTATTATTAATACATTTATATATATTAAGTATTAATATTAATTAATATTAATATTAATATCTAACTTATAAAATCAAATAAACTAAAAGTAATATGTTAAACAACTTTATTTCAGCTGTCCCTATTTTCCCTTTTCCTGATTTAATGGTCGAATTAGTCACCTAATGTAAACAAAATCAGTTTACAATCACTTTCAACTCTTTATTTTATTTTATATCTTTCTGTATAACTGTGATATTATGTCGATCCATATCTATCTATCTATATTATTAATTCTCTATTACTTTGAGAGGAACCCACTACTTCTTCTACTTCCTTAACTTTTGATTTAATTGTTGGAGACTCATAACCACACCCTCTCAACTTCGAATAAACAAACCCAAACATCACTACCCTTCTCAACCCAACCAACCACGACCCAACCATTCGAACACCCTTTTTGTTTGTTGCTACGTTTATGTTTCGGTTCAAGCTCAAACCACAAGCAAACACCCGACTGTCAAATTATGTTTATGTTTTGGATCATACACCAAGCCACAACCTTCGTGCAACACTCACCAAGTACACATCACGAAGGCCACCTTACTCGATTATCACCTTTCTATATGAGATACATATACATACTCAAATTACACACCACAACCGAAACCATTATCTTACTACTCTCGGTTTCTTCATTCTCATAAACCATCGTTGATTACCACTACACCCCCATTGACCACTTCCCTCAAAATACCATCGAACACCTCATCAAAATTACTTTTACTGCACGATTCATACCACTTCCATCACCTCTCAATCGTGAAATCCATCACCACTAAATAACCATGTTAAATGCTACTGTTTAACCCTCTTACTCGATGAAACAATAACCATCATCTTTCCTATCTCTTTAGTTGCTGTAAAGAATCGAAATCAACACACCTATAACCATCACCCTCCACCTGTTTCTGTATTAGAGTCACCACCTTCTTCATCTCTCACTTCTCTCTTATTTTTTTTTTCTGTTTTCTTTTCCACCTGCAACCATGACCGAACCATTTTAAAACTGCTACTACTGGTTTGTTGGTGTGTCGAGAACCCTGCTGCAACTTAAAGATTTGTTTCTTTTCTTCTACTTCGAACCCCCACCGTAGCCACCTGATTCCCTTATTTAAATTCTTGTGTCGTTTCCTTGTGTAATTGTATGCCAATACTTTGAGGAGTGGGATAGATGACGATAATAAAGATAACCTCATAATAAAGAAAATATATTTATAACTTTACTTGATTAGTTATCCAATGATACAAAGCACTATCATCAAATGTCGGTAAATTGTCTGCTTATGTTAATGGAAAATGACGACATAATGATGAAACAAAGCAGAACCCAAAAACCCTATTCTTTTCTTCTTTTACTCCCGATATATAATTTTTGTTTTTGGGATTGGATCGAGTAAAGATTCCAGTGTGATTAATTGTGGATCCTACCAACGGAACTATATGATTGGGTTTAGAAATTTGGGCCAAGATTGCTAGTCCATCGAATTGTATCTATTGAAGAAGAAAAGGAAACAAAATCACAATCTGGTTATATATATTTAAGTTTGGTTTAAAACAGAAAACCTTAAATGGTTCGATGGTTTATGGTTGTTTGTTTGTAACTAAGGAATCACGGGTTCGAGCCCTTCCAGTGTCCTTACATTTTTTTTTTGGGCCGATTGAATTTGGATAAGTAATGAAGAAAATGGGAACAGAGAATAAATGGGGTCATATAAATTGAGGTACACAATTAAGCAAATAAACAGAAATAGAAGGATGGTTATGATTGTTAGTGTTGAGCAGGAGGTCTTGGGTTCGATTCCGGTTTGGGACATTTCTTTTTAGAAGCTAGTTTGGAAGGTAGTTTTCATTTTAAAAATTGTTATCATTATCATTATTATTATTTTGATTATTATTAGTATTATAACTATTAATATTAATAGTATTACTAATAAAGATATTAGCTATCAAATATTATCAATATTATAACTATAGTTACAATTATAATTATTATTATATTTATGGTTAAGTTAATTATTAGTACTATTATAATAATGCAATTACATATTATTATCATCAAAATGTGTATCATTGCCATAATTATAAATATTACTACCATCATTAGTATCAATATTAAGATTATTATTAGTATGACTACTAATATTACTGTAAGTAGTATTATTAATATTATCATGGGTATTATTATTATGTAAATTACTAAAAATCAATATCATAACTATCAAACTAATATTTTTACGGTTATTATTATTAATATCTTTATTTTTATCACTAATAGAATTATTAACCATACTATTTTAGCAATATTAAGTATTATCAATATTATCATTTTTACCATTGCAAATATTATTTTAGTACTATTATAATTACTAAATTCAACAAACAGATGATATATATAAAAATATATTTAATATATATAACTTAACTATAATTAGTATTTTTATATATAAAATGGAATTATTTACTTAAATAATGAAATAAATAAGTTATTAATATAAAAACCAAGTCACTAATAATAACAATATATATATATATATATTTGTTCGGTTACAAGTACGTATGTTAATATATACACAAATGATATAGGTTCGTGAATCCGAGGCCAACCTTGCATTTTTCAGTTGTTCAATGCCGTCATGTGTATTTTCACTACAAAATACAGTATTGTGAGTTTCATTTGCTCCCTTTTACTCTTTACGTTTTTGGACTGAGAATACATGCAAATGCTTTATTAACTGTTTTACAATATTTATATGCATGAGTTTCATTAATCCCTTTTTAAATGCTTTTGTAATATATATTTTTGGGACTGAGAATACATGCGCTGCTTTTATAAATGCTTTTACAAAATAGACACAAGTGATCGAAACTACATTCTATGGTTGAATTATTAAACCGAATATGCCCCTTTTTAGTCTGGTAATCTAAGAATTAGGGAACAGACACCCTAATTGACGCGAACTCTAAAGATAGATCTATCGGGCCCAACAAGCACCATCCAAAGTACCGGATGCTTTAGTACTTCGAAATTAATATCATGTCCGAAGGAGGATCCCGGAATGATGGGGATATTCTTATATACATATTGTGAATGTCGGTTACCAGGTGTTCAATCCATATGAATGATATTTTTGTCTCTATGCATGGGACGTATGTTTATGAGAAATGGAAATATGAAATCTTGTGGTCTATTAAAATGTTGAAAATGATTATTTATGATAAACTAATGAACTTACCAACCTTTTGCTTGACACTTTTAAGCATGTTTATTCTCAGGTGTGAAAGAAACCTTCCGCTGTGCATTTTGCTCATTTTAAGGACAATACTTGGAGTCGATCATTGCTCTTGAATCAAAGGTTGATGACTTTGTCCGGATGGATTAGGACGGGTCATCACAATATATATATATATATCACTTGATATAAAATAGAAAGTCCCACTAAGTAGACTAATAGAAGGACTTGACATAGATCGTTTGGCCCATTTTTGCAACATAACTAGAAAACGGCGCTACGAGCAAGACTTCCTTAAGGCTTTCTTCCATTCGAAGTAGTTTAGATTCCGAAGCTGACATTTTACTATTTTTAAAGGTGAATTTTGCACTTTTAGATCTTAGGATAACTAATACTTTCACATGTGAATTGTCGTGTCTCTTTAAATACCACTATGATAATTGTTCTTACTTAATATTTTATTTAGGTACAACGAGAATCATGTTGGGGCTACTATCTCACCACTAGCTACAAAACGTTGCTGCTTTTATAACGTTTTGGTTTTATTGTTTCTAGTACTTTTAGTCTTTTTTTATTTCTCTAGATTCATAACTTTATTTTTGTTTTTTGTTTATAAATTTCATATTGAATGCGAATAAATGAGAGTAGTTTTGTTTTGATAATAATTAATGGCCGCAAAACACATATTTGAAGCCGTTACATTCCCCACAAAATCGGGCAAAATTTTTTGGAGAATTTTCCAAAAAAATTTCAATTGCAGATTAGGCCTATTTTTGCAAGATAACTTGAAAATGGCGCTATGAGCGAGACTTCCTTAAAGCTTTCCCTCGTTCGAAGTAGTTTAAATGTTGAAAATGATATTTTACTATTTTTAAAGGTAAATTTAGCACTTTTAGATATTATGATAAGTAATACCTTCACATGTGAATTGTTGTGCCTGTTTAAATACCACTATGATACCTTTTTTATTTAATATTGAATTTAAGTACATCGAGAATCATGTTAGGGCTACAATCTAACCACTAGCTACTAAACGTTGCTGCTTTTATAACGTCTTTGTTTTATTGTCCGAGTATTTTTATCCGCTTGTTTATTTCACTAGATTCATAACCTTACTTTTGTTTTTGTTTCTAACTTTCATATTGAATGCGAATATATGAGAGCGTAGTTTCATTTTGATGATAATTAATTGCCGCAAACACATATTTGAAATCACTACATTCCCCACAAAATCGGGCAAAATTTTGTGGAGAATTTACCGAAAAATTTTCAATTGCAGATTAGGCCGATTTTCGCAAGATAACTAGAAAATGGCGCTACGAGCAAGACTTCCTTATGGCTTTCCTCCGTTCGAATCAGTTTAGATTCCGAAACTGACATTTTACTATTTTTTTAGGGTGAATTTTGCACTTTTTGATCTTAGGATAAGTAATATCTCTACATGTGAATTGTGTTGTCTGTTTAAATACCACTATGATACTTGTTTTTATTTAATATTGTATTTAAGTACATTGAGAATCATGTTGGGGCTACTATCTTGAAAGGACCCGTCCTAATCCATCTGGACGAAGTCACCAACAACTGGTTCCATTGCGATGATCGACTCCAAAAACTGTCTTTAAAATGAGCAAATGCACAGCGGAATGTTTCTTTCATACCTGAGAATAAACATACTTTAAAGTGTCAACCAAAAGGTTGGTGAGTTCATTAGTTTAACGTAAATAATTATTTCATAATTTTAATAGACCACAAGATTTCATATTTCCATTTCTCATAACATACGTCCCATGCATAGAGACAAAAATATCATTCATATGGATTGAACACCTGGTAACCGACATTCACAATATGTATATAAGAATATCCCCATCATTTCGGGATCCTCCTTCGGACATGATATTAAATTTCGAAGTACTAAAGCATCCGGTACTTTGGATGGGGCTTGTTGGGCCCGATAGATCTATCTTTAGAGTTCGCGTCAATTAGGGTGTCTGTTCCCTAATTCTTAGATTACCAGACTAAAAAGGGGTATATTCGATTTCAATCATTCAACCATATAATGTAGTTTCGATTACTTGTGTCTATTCCGTAAGACATTTATAAAAACAGCGCATGTATTCTCAGTCCCAAAAATATATATTATGAAAGCATTTAAAAAGGGAGCAAATGAAACTCCCCTACTGTATTTTGTAGTAAAAATGCATATAACATCATTGAACAAGTGTAGGGTTGGTCTTGGATTCACGAACCTATATCATTTGTATTTTTATCAATACACATAATCGTAATCGAATAAGTTTGTATATGTAACGACCCGGAAAATTCCGACCAAATTTAAACCCTAATCTCTATATGTTTCCGACACGATAAGCAAAAACCCTAATATTGAGTCTAGAAAGTTTAAAATCTATATTTGGATAATTAGATACCCTTTTACCATGCTCGGCGATTCACGAACTATTGTGTGTGTGTATATATATATATAGGTGTGTACATATAATATTTTAAATTAACAATGTACACTTTCGTCTGAATTAAAATATAAAATAATTTAAAGAATAATTAAGTTGTTATTGAAATGAATATATATATATATATATATATATATATATATATATATATATATATATATATATATATATATATATATATATATACATAATTTATATATATATTGTAATATATGAATATTTAATATTTCATGTATGTAAATATAAGTATTTACAATAATTAAAAATGGTAAAATATAAGTTACCAATATTGTTGTTATTAATACTATTATCAATAATTATTTAGGTATAAAAATAATAAATGTATTAAATCTGTATTCCATCAACATCGGACCAGCTGTTTATTTATTGAATTTAACAAACCGATTCTTTCCAATTGAATAAAGACAATTTCTGTTATCAATCTACTTCAGCTTTTAATTGTTTTTATTATATTTTCTTTCTGTCATTAATCAATTCTGTAGACGAAATTGGACTATAAACAATCGGTTCTCATCACCATTGAGGAAGTTATTCTATCTCTCCATCACCACCATACTTCACGAGCTTCTTTCGTTGCAACTTGGATCAGCCACCATGGTCATAATCCTTCACTCACTTCAAACCCATTTAAGCCGCCACCTTTGTTTCTAAGAACTCATCAAACCCACCTCCTAGTTGAACGCCATCAAGAACCAAGACCACGACCACATGTTCGATTCATTTCTATTTTGTATCGATAACCAAAATAACCCATTCGATCACAACCATAACCGTAATCCAAGTTTACATGACGTATACTCACAAGATTCAATTCTAACACATACCATCATACTAAAACACTTCACAACCACCTTGTGTTACGTTTTTGTTTAATCGATCACTAACACAACACCGTCATCTAATCCTAACTTCCTGCAATATTATCAACAACTAACATAAATGGAGACCCATGAAGAACCACCACGGCACCTCTCTCTCTCCATGATAATCGCTATCAAACCATCTTAGTTTGTTGTCTGTTTTCGTTTGTATCACCACCGAGTCACTTCTATAAAACAACCATCGCCACCATCCTTCAATCCAATCTAACCGTGAACGACATCACTCTTGAGTCATCTCCGGCTTAACCATTTTGACCGCCACCTTTCCCTACAACCACGTTTCTCTCTTCTCTCTCTTTAAGAACCGTCACCACCATTAGCATCTTCAATGAGAAACCACCATAACCCGACACTTCCTCCCTCTCCCCACTTTCTTATTCATTAAAACAACCACCTTCATCATCACAAACAATCAACACAACCAATGTTAAATCATTTTTCTTTTCCTTCTTATTTATGATCGAACCACACCTTGCAAAACCATTTAAACGGACATCTATTACTGCTACATTTATTTTAGCTAATGATTAAGATATATATCGGTTCCTTTTACAAGTCGATTTAAAACATAAATCATTGAGAGATATTAATAGGAGAGTGGAGGGTCACGATCAATGAGAAAATTCTTCCTTGGATTCCATTCACTTTGTGCATTATGCTTCATTGATTGAAGATTGTGGTCGACCAAGGAGTATCTAAAATGGCTATTTGTTAATTCTTTAATGATAAATTGAGTTAGTATGAGCTGTAAAGAGGAAACAAGGTTATGTTGATATCTAATTATTTTATTTGTTTTCGGTCAAGAAGCCAAACAAGTTACAAACGTGTTGGACTTGCTAATTTGTCATTGGGTTTCGTTTTAAAGTATTCAACCGGGAATTAATTGATAAGTGGGCTACCATGTTTTTAATTTCCATTTGGACAGATATATAGTGATGGGCCGAGATCTCTTTTCTCACTTGGGTTTTGGATCGGTTTAAAGGGCCTGTCAAGTTTGTGCTATCTACTCACTGTTTTCGTTTCTAATTCTGTTCTGGTGAACAAACGACTATTATGATATTGTTGATATGGTGATACTAGAAAGGTGACGATTTAGGAGATGTTAAATAATTAAAATTGCGAAGTAATACAAGTATGTAACAGACAGATCAATGGGTTGAAGTGTTTGTGGGTGAGCGAGAGGTCATGGGTTCGAGTCCCGTCTCTGGCAATTTATTCTTTTTAAAAGCTACTAAGGTATTAATTGATATTTTAATTATTATCATTATTAATATTAATATTATTATTATTATTATTACTATTACTAAAATAAGTATTAAAAATCATTTATTATCTGTCATAATATTAAATAAACATTAACATTTATTATGTAAATATTATATAATTAATAGGTGAAATTATCTGATTTCAATTAAGTGTTAATATATATATATACGTGATATAGGTACGTGAATTCGAGGCCAACCTTATACGTGTTCAATGATGTTATATGTATTTTTACTACAAAATACAGTATGGTGAGTATATAGTCCCACTTTTAAACTTTAAATATTTCGGGATGAGAATACATGCATTTTATGTTTTACGATATGGACACAAGTAACTGAAAAATATATTCTACGTTGAGTTGTACCACTGGCATACTTCCCTGTAGCTTGGTAACTATTATTTACAGCGGTATTGTAAACGCGAATCCTGTTGATAGATCTATCGGGCCTGACAACCCCAACCGGACTGGACGACCAGTATTCAACGGTTGCACAGTACTTCGTTTCGTGACTACACTTGGTACGGTGTAGTAAGATTTCATAATAAAGGGAATATGCGACGTGATTAAATGTTAAGTATGGTTACCAAGTGCTCAACCACTTAGAATATTTTTATTAAAATGTTTACATATGAAATCTTGTGGTCCATAGTTATAACGCTGCTAGTATCAAGCCTATATATCTCACCAACTTTATGTTGACTTTTTAAAGCATGTTTATTCTCAGGTACAAATTAAGTCTTTCGCTGTGCATTAGCTCATACTAAAGACATTATTTGGAGTCGATCATCGCAATGGAACCAACTGTTGATGACTTCGTCCGGGAGGATTAGGACCGGTTGTTAAAGTATATATATAACTTATTAATTATATTATTTTCATATTTAAAAAATATATTTATGTTTCATATATTCATTTTATATATATATATATATATAAATACTTTGTTATGTTGTATGTGTTAAATATATTTATATATATGTATATAATTTGTTTATCAAAACAGTAGTTCTATTTATACTAAATTTGTAAAGATAAAAATAATGATAATAATATTATTAATATACTTATGTTAATAATAATAATTCTACTATTTGTAAAATGATAATAATACTAATAGTTATGAAAATACTATTAAATTGTATTGTTTTTATAATAATAATAATAACACTTTTATTACTCCTAATAATGGTAATAATCTTACAAATTTTAAGATGATAATAATATTTCTAATATCAATAATCTGAATCATAATAATGATATTACCCATATTAGTAATAATAAATATAATACTTTTTTTATAATGTTAACAACAATTGTGATACATGTAATAATAATAATAATAATAATAATAATAATAATAATAATAATAATAATAATAATAATAATAATAATAATAATAATAATAATAATAATAATAATAATAATAATAAGGTTACTACCTCAATAAAAAGTCTTTAAAAAAATATGCCTCCGGCTAGAATCGAACCCGAGACCCCTCATATACCCTGTACGCGCCTAGACCAATTGTGCTACTGCACTTTTTCTAATTTATTTGACTCTTATACCTTTATAACCCTTATTTTTGTTTCATCATCTTCTTCTCCATTATCAATTCAAAGTCAACCAGTAACATGTATACCTTGATCTGTTTTGAGTTCGTAAATAAAGCAAAAACAACTCCTAACCTCGATTTTAAATAACAGACACCAAAATAAAACAAAAAAAAAAAAAAAAGTAAGCAGCCTACTGCTGCTGTCGCAGGTATTAAGGAAAAAAAAATTTAACTTGCATTTTTATAAAGTTTTGGACGAAGATTATAACACGAATTGTGTTTCAAATTACTCATATAAACTTCTTCAAACGTTAATTGAATCAAAAATATAAACATAAACTCTAATTTCTTCAAGAACATATTAGGTTGACTTTTTAAAAACAAACTTTGACTCCAAAATTGAGGCTCGAAAGAAAGAATTGGAATTGGAAATTTCACAGATAGTTTGAGTATGAAATTCCTAACACAACTGCAATATTACATTTTTAAAATTTATATGAATTCGAGTTATGGTTAAAAAGTTGAACGTACAGAGTGTTTTGGGTTCGTTTCAAATCCCTTTTGGTTTTTTAATTCTCTTAGCAGACATGAATACATATTATATAATACTTGTAATCGAATTATTAAAACAGAAAAAAAATCAAATGGATCGTTCCAAAAACTGATCGAATAATACAGCTGTGGTGTTGTTGATAGGGGGTCACGGGTAGAATAGTTTGACAGAAACAGAAACTGGTTTTGATATATCTGTTACGCGTGTTTATTTATTTTAGTGATTTATATATCCATATAACTGGTTAAGCATTTAGATATATATATATATACGGTTGTATATATATATATATATATATATATATATATATATATATATATATATATATATATATACATATATATATTTTTTTACATATATCCATTTTTATATAAACTTGTATGTATAAATCTGTTTATTTGTAAATAACTCATACTATGGTATTTATAAGTAATATCCGGTTAATATTAGTATTAATAGCTTTATTAGTAAAAAGTCTAGTAGTAATTGATAATAAATAATATTATTATTAACAATAATACAAATTTTAATAAATTTAATTAATGATAATAATAATCCTATTAATGATACAAATAATAATACTAGTTATAATAATATTAATTTTATTATTGATAACATTAATAATATTACAACTTAGACCCTATGTATATTTTATTTTAGAAAAAAAATTAATACAAATCTTAATGTTAGTACTAACAATAATCATCATGTTTATGTATCATATATATTTTCAATTTACTATATATAATTATGTTTTACATATCCAGATTCAATACTTAGATAAATGTATTAATTATATACATCAAAACAATTTATACTTAAAGTATAACATTATATACTTAATACATTATTAATCGTTGGCGATTTATGTTCGAAATCAATTAGTAACAAATTTTAGTTATTTTAATTTACCTTCCATAATAATTAAATCACTTATTAGTTCTCTACTATATTTATTTTACAATTTATGATTATTTATATGTGTAGTTAATTATATGTACATTTCTATTTACGTTTATAGGTTCGTGAATCATCGGGAGTAGTCGAAAGTCAAATATATGAAGCAGTTCAAAATTTGTGAGACTCAACCAAACAGACTTTGCTTATCGTGTCAAAACTATATAAAGATTAAGTTTAAATTTGGTCGGAAATTTCCGGGTCATCATAGTACCTACCCGTTAAAGAAATTTTGTCTCGAAATTTGAGTGAGGTGGTCATGGCTAACAATAAAAAATGTTTTCATGACCAATATGAGTTGATAATTAGAGGTTTATCATCATTGAATAATAATGATAAAACAATTCGATTATTCTAAGAATACGAATGAAGTTATCGCAAAATAGTGAATTGAAGAAAATAAGATCTTTTCTTAGCTTTTGACGTAAACAGGGTTGAATTCCGGAATTCATGGGATTTAAAGAAAATCTTCAAAATCAAAAAGATTTGATTCTTCGGTGAGTAAGGAAATTAAGATCTCTATAATTAAATACGGTGATCTGCTTCGATTACTCTGTCTGATATTTCTATTATAAATTAAGCTCTTCCGTTTCATTATTCTCACCATTCTTATACTTTCTTTCTTAGTTCATACATCCCAAACGATTGTGAAAATGCTTAATCTAGTTCTGGTCCTTGTCCTTTTTCTTACTATCGCAACAATCATTCTCCTTTTCTAACTTCCACCAGGGGAATCTGCCTTCTTCTACTTTACCCTTGGGATTATAATGTTTTTAATTCTCCCGTGTCTTTATGTTGCGATAAACATTGATATGCACGGTTTGTAATTTATGTGTTGTTATCAGGCTTTATATTCTCCCTTATATTTCAAAGTTCTATGCTTTTGTTTCCTCTTCCCGACTTCAAGTCAAGCGAATAATAGTCCAGAATTTGTAGATATATAGTTTCGAATGATTATAATGTTCTAAGCAGGAAGGAATGTGATAGCACAGTTTGATTTGTCAAATTACCAGAGTCACTGAGAATAGAATTATCAAGAATATATTTTCTTGATATGTTCGGAAGTTAAGCATAATAAAAGAGTTATGTAACATGGCACCTGATGACGTTATGATCTGTGAATCATCACATACCATTAGAAACTCAGCATGACTTACTGTAATATAATCACGTTGATCAAGTGTCATTATATTATACTAACTCATGCATCAGTTCTCAACACTACTTCAAAAGCATTCATATTTTAAGCTCGAAATTTTACAGAATATAGAAACTAACAGTTTCTACAGGATGTAACACTGATAGCACGAAAAGATTAATTATTTCAGATAAGAGTAATTATAAAAATATCTTCAGAAATATGGAGAATATTTATAATGAAAGATACGATGATATCTTGGAATTTCTAATATCGAAGTATGATGAAGAAGATTTATCCGTAAGGGTTTAGATTTGGAAGCAAGGTATTCGCTAAAGATTTCATCAGAAACAGAATCATTTATATCTTTTGAAGTCAAACTTATTCTTTGTGATTTGTCCACGGCTTCTTTCATAGTTTCGCATAATCCGCTTTTCGGTACTAGATTTTCTATTGAATGTTTCCAATATAATGATACACAGGAAGCACGAAGAGGTATATAATTTCGGACGAGAATATTTTTGAAAATATCCTCAGAAATATCGAAGATATTGATGATGATATTTTTGGAATTTCTAAGTTCGATGGTTGATAAGGAAGATTTTTCCGCAAAATTTTAACAGGAGTACAGAGCAAGATATTCGTTGAAGGTTTCATCAGATCCAGAATTACCTGGATTCTTTGAATATAGGGTATGGTTCTTGTATTTGTCCTTGGTCTCCTTCGTGGTTAGCTCAATCCGTTTTCCAGTTCCAACTTTTCTGAGCTTTTCCAACATACTATTCTTTATCATCAAACTTCCGATGATTAAGGTCGTTTACGGTTGTCTACAGTTTCTGCTGCTTTATTTAGCTTTTTCAAAGTTCCATGTATTGATTCGTAGGCTAGGTGCTTTTCAAAATTTCAGAATGTAAGATCGTAAATTCTAGGAGATAAAGGTTATACATATATCTGTTGATGTAGTTATGCTGTGAGTTTTCAAAGTAATGATTGATGATTCCCGGTAATTGGTATGGCAGTTCTCGTTACAAGATGCAGATGAGTATATGATAGGGTTTCAATGAAATAATATAATGATTTATCAGAGAGATTTAAGCCAAGAAGCAACGAGGTTGCTGGTACGTCTGCTGGTAATATGGTGGAATATAAAAGGTTTCCTGGTAACAATAAAAGAGCACGCATATATATCAAGGTTCTAATAAGGTTGTTTCGAATAAAAAGTCGATGTTGACTTGCTGGAGCTGTGACAAAACTTGCTACTTTGAAAATGAATAGCAAGGTTATTTTCGGTAATAACAATGCTAAAGGAGCTAGCACAGATACGTTTTAAGTGTTTACTCAGGTTCTGAATGTTTTCAGGTGCATAACTATATGCATCTATCTTTCTTTCTGTGGATGAAATGTGGTTGGTTCATCCTCTTGATTGAGGTGTTTTCAAGAATCATGAAAGATTTGCACGCAGATTGTAATCGTCGAGATACAAAGGAGGTTTAAGATGAAATCAAGTGGCAAACTTGAAGAATTGTTTAGTTTCATAAGTTATAATCAATATTTTAATTCATTTTAATTGTCCAATGTTGATAGTCCTCAGTTGATAGTCCACAGTTAACAATTCAATAATTCATATATAATTATATATATAATATTTGAATTAATACATTTCATGACCCGTATACGTCTCAGACTCGATCACAACTCAAACTATATATATTATTGTAGAATCAACCTCAACCCTGTATAGAGAACTCGATCATTACTGCATATTGAGTGTCTATGGTGATTCCAAATAATATATATAGATGCGTCGATATGATATGTCAAAACCTTGTATACGTGTCCCGATATTTAAGTGCGTAAAATAAATAACAGAAATTAAATGACGATAAATAAAGTGCGTAAAGTAAATAACAGAAATTAAATGACGATAAATAAAATTGCGAGAATGTAAATTGCGATAATTAAATTGCGATAAATAAAATATAATCAGTTAGCTAGGAACAATTAGCTAGGAACATTTAGCGTGGATTCTTAACAAAATTTCTCATATTCAATTTGTTTGTTTCTAACAAATTTTATTTTGTCAAATGTTTTCTTCATTATGCCACTTGTTGGATTCTGATAAATCAAAATTCCAATATGAAATTGGATGAATATGGTTATTCTGTCGTGAACGGATTTGTATATCGATGGATGTAAGTAGGATAGTAAATGACTGTTGAATCAGATTCGAAGAATGTACAATGTAACTTATTAATGTGAAATCTACATATTCTTCGGGTATTACCTACCCGTTAAAATATTCTCACCATTACAGTTTGTACGAAATTGTTTTTTAATTACAATCTTTATGAAAATATACTTACATATATATTTTCTTCAGATGAAATCATGGATTTAATGAGTCAATATGATATTAAGCTCATTTGATTTACCGTTAGAACAAGAATATATAATCTCTAGAACATTAGAGATTACATAATCGTCATGTCGTACGAAGATAAATGATGTAAAACGTCATGTAGAATGATGATTATACTCGAAGTACAGAATGAGATGTTGAGACATGTGTTGTTGAGACTTGGGTTGTTGGTGGTACTATTGGTGTCGGTGATGTTGCTGAAGCTGGTAAGTTTTGCACCATGTTTTCTAAATTGATTACTTGAGCGCGAAGCTCGTTGACTTCTTCTATTATTCCGGGATAATTGTCGGTCGAAAAGAATGGATGAATAAGGTTTAGAATTTTTGATAAAATATAATCGTGACGAGCTACCCTGGAAATGAGGCTGAAGATGGTGTTTCGGATAGGTCCGCCGGTAAACGCTTCAGGTTCATTGTCAAGAGGTGAATTCGGTTGGTGGAAGGGATCACCTTCTTCGCGTCTCCATTGATTAAGTCGACTATGAATGTATCAGATGAATTGGGAATGGCTGATTGATTGATTGATTCTGGTGACATCGCTTTCGGAGCTTAGGTGAATATCCATGTCGGAATAGCTGTCGGAATAACTATCGGAATAGCTATCGAAATCTGAGGGACTCGAACTGGTTGAGGGATTCATCCCGTACAATCAGATGAAGGATTTTTGATAAGAAATAGATTATAGGATGTAGATTAGTACCCTGCAATACATAATTTACATATGCATATATAATACTAAAATCCCATAAGTTACGGAGGAATCTACAGAAAATGTCAGGCAAAGTTTACAATAACAGATACGCTAAGATATGAATTAGTAGATATGCTAAGATATGAATTTTGTCCATACACTAATCATGCAATCAATGCAGTAAAACGTGTCTAAACTAAGAATGATAAGCATGTGATTCTCTAAGAATGATAAGCAGGTAATTTTTGACACGAAGTGATAAGCAAAACTTTTAACATGCAGACACGGTCGAAGTCCAGACTCACTAATGCATCCTAACGACTTATCAGTTAGACACACTATTGCAGACCTGGTTCGCTAAGACCATCGCTCTGATACCAACTGAAAGGACCCGTCCTAATCCATCTGGACGAAGTCACCAACAACTGGTTCCATTGCGATGATCGACTCCAAAAACTGTCTTTAAAATGAGCAAATGCACAGCGGAATGTTTCTTTCATACCTGAGAATAAACATGCTTTAAAGTGTCAACCAAAAGGTTGGTGAGTTCATTAGTTTAACGTAAATAATCATTTCATAATTTTAATAGACCACAAGATTTCATATTTCCATTTCTCATAACATACGTCCCATGCATAGAGACAAAAATATCATTCATATGGATTGAACACCTGGTAACCGACATTCACAATATGTATATAAGAATATCCCCATCATTCCGGGATCCTCCTTCGGACATGATATTAAATTTCGAAGTACTAAAGCATCCGGTACTTTGGATGGGGCTTGTTGGGCCCGATAGATCTATCTTTAGAGTTCGCTTCAATTAGGGTGTCTGTTCCCTAATTCTTAGATTACCAGACTAAAAAGGGGCATATTCGATTTCGATCATTCAACCATATAATGTAGTTTCGATTACTTGTGTCTATTCCGTAACACATTTATAAAAACAGCGCATGTATTCTCAGTCCCAAAAATATATATTATGAAAGCATTTAAAAAGGGAGCAAATGAAACTCACCTACTGTATTTTATAGTAAAAATACATATAACATCATTGAACAAGTGTAGGGTTGGCCTTGGATTCACGAACCTATATCATTTTTATTTTTATCAATACACATAATCGTAATCGAATAAGTTTGTATATATATAACTTATTAATTATATTATTTTCATATTTATAAAATATATTTATGTTTCATATATGCATTTTATATATATATAAATACTTTGTTATGTTGTATGTGTTAATGTTAAATATATTTATATATATGTATATAATTTGTTTATCAAAACAGTAGTTCTATTTATACTAAATTTGTAAAGATAAAAATAATGATAATAATATTATTAATATACTTATGTTAATAATAATAATTCTACTATTTGTAAAATGATAATAATACTAATAGTTATGAAAATACTATTAAATTGTATTATTTTTATAATAATAATAATAACACTTTTATTACTCCTAATAATGGTAATAATCTTACAAATTTTAAGATGATAATAATATTTCTAATATCAATAATCTGAATCATAATAATGATATTACCCATATTAGTAATAATAAATATAATACTTTTTTTATAATGTTAACAACAATTGTGATACATGTAATAATAATAATAATAATAATAATAATAATAATAATAATAATAATAATAATAATAATAATAATAATAATAATAATAATAATAATAAGGTTACTACCTCAATAAAAAGTCTTTAAAAAAATATGCCTCCGGCAAGAATCGAACCCGAGACCCCTCATATACCCTGTACGCGCCTAGACCAATTGTGCTACTGCACTTTTTCTAATTTATTTGACTCTTATACCTTTATAACCCTTATTTTTGTTTCATCATCTTCTTCTCCATTATCAATCCAAAGTCGACCAGTAACATGTATACCTTGATCTGTTTTGAGTTCATAAATAAAGCAAAAACAACTCCTAACCTCGATTTTAAATAACAGACACCAAAATAAAAAAAAATAAAAAAGTAAGCAGCCTACTGCTACTGTCGCAGGTATTAAGGAAAAAAAAAAATTTAACTTGCATTTTTATAAAGTTTTGGACGAAGATTATAACATGAATTGTGTTTCAAATTACTCATATAAACTTCCTCAAACGTTAATTGAATCAAAAACATAAACATAAACTCTAATTTCTTCAAGAACATATTAGGTTGACTTTTTAAAAACAAACTTTGACTCCAAAATTGAGGCTCGAAAGAAAGAATTGGAATTGGAAATTTCACAGATAGTTTGAGTATGAAATTCCTAACACAACTGCAATATTACATTTTTAAAATTTATACGAATTCGAGTTATGGTTAAAAAGTTGAACGTACAGAGTGTTTTGGGTTCGTTTCAAATCCCTTTTGGTTTTTTAATTCTCTTAGCAGACATGAATACGTATTATATAATACTTGTAATCGAATTATTAAAACAGAAAAAAAAAATCAAATGGATCGTTCCAAAAACTGATCGAATAATACAGTTGTGGTGTTGTTGACAGGGGGTCACGGGTAGAATAGTTTGACAGAAACAGAAACTGGTTTTGATATATCTGTTACGCGTGTTTATTTATTTTAGTGATTTATATATCCATATAACTGGTTAAGCATTTAGATATATATATATATACGGTTGTATATATATATATATATATATATATATATATATATATATATATATATATATATATTACATATATCCATTTTTATATAAACTTGTATGTATAAATCTGTTTATTTGTAAATAACTCATACTATGGTATTTATAAGTAATATCCTGTTAATATTAGTATTAATAGCTTTATTAGTAAAAAGTCTAGTAGTAATAGATAATAAATAATATTATTATTAACAATAATACAGATTTTAATAAATTTAATTAATGATAATAATAATCCTATTAATGATACAAATAATAATACTAGTTATAATAATATTAATTTTATTATTGATAACATTACTAATATTACAACTTAGACCCTATGTATATTTTATTTTAGAAAAAAAAAATTAACACAAATCTTAATGTTAGTACTAACAATAATCATCATGTTTATGTATCATATATATTTTCAATTTACTATATATAATTATGTTTTACATATCCAGATTCAATACTTAGATAAATGTATTAATTATATACATAAAAACAATTTATACTTAAAGTATAACATTATATACTTAATACATTATTAATCGTTGGCGATTTATGTTCGAAATCAATTAGTTACAAATTTTAGTTATTTTAATTTACCTTCCATAATAATTAAATCACTTATTAGTTCTCTACTATATTTATTTTACAATTTATGATTATTTATATGTGTAGTTAATTATATGTACATTTCTATTTACGTTTATAGGTTCGTGAATCATCGGGAGTAGTCGAAAGTCAAATATATGAAGCAGTTTAAAATTTGTGAGACTCAACCAAACAGACTTTGCTTATCGTGTCAAAACTATATAAAGATTAAGTTTAAATTTGGTCGGAAATTTCCGGGCCATCACATATCTCACCACTAGCTAAAAAACATTGTTGCTTTTATTATGTTTACGTTTTATTGTTCGAGTATTTTTTAGCCGCTTTTTTATTTCTCTAGATTCATAACCTTATTTTTTGTTTCTAAATTTCATATTGAATGCGAATATATGTGGGGTAGTTGATGTGTGAAATCGCGTCTATAATTTATAATTGATAATACCGGTTTAAAGATTACTACACACTAACGGGCAGTGTACACGATCGTGCAATAGTATAAAGTTGGTAAATCCATGATCGTTCTAAGGACAGTTTAAACGTGAGAATTAAGATTATAACTAATATAAATAAACTAAGTTAATCTATTAAAATTGAAAGTACGAAATAATGGGTTTTGCGGCTATATAATGATTAGCCAAATCAATGATAACTTTTATCTAATAACAAGAAAGAACGATATTTTTGGTATTTTAAGTTTAAGCTTTAAAGCAAACAGGGAAAATAAGATAGTTGTAATCAAATAAGAGAACAAATGTTCGTCTAGACCCTTTTACACCTAGTGTTGGATGCGTTTAGATTAAGCCCCAATTACAATCTAACATATGTGAACTACCTAGTCGGTTCACCTGGAATTCCCCAGCGCAAACACTTCAATTAAGATTACACGACACGGAATTCCCCGTAGCCTAAGACCTCCTAATTATGACCAAATATCTCAACTGAGATGAAGACTCGAATTACAACCACACCAACTCTCGTTGTGTATGATTCACCCCTATTTCGTCTAGCCTTTTGACTTCAATTTACTCTCATCTCCGAGTAAGCAAACAACCAATTAAGATAAAACAATTGTAGATTTATGTATTAAATTAATGAACTCTCGTCCTATCAAACAACACACAACCAATTGAATCGAAAAGACTAGCTTCAATAAGAATCGATCTTAAATCCAAACATCAAATCATCATATATTAAATTAACAATTGATAAATAGAATCCAACACATAGGTTTATTAGTCTATACAAACATTAAAGCTTTAGCCGACAATCATGGCTGAAAACAAAATAAAAATCATAATAAAAGAAGAATTGATTGTTTATGCAAAGAAATCAACCTAAATAATGAAGTAATCTTGAGACTGGATCGAATCAATACTTGAATCTGGAATGATTAAAACATTTGGTGATCTTAGAATCCCCTAAAAATCACCTTGAAATCGCCTAAGAACTGTTGGAAAATGCCTGACAAAAAGCTGCTGCTATTAGGGTTGTAATTGAGCTTTTATACCCGAAAAAGTCACCAGGCCGCACGACGGCACGACGCGCAGAAATGTGGCGCGGCGCGCAATTTCAAAGGATCAGTCTTTTTCTTTTGATTTTCTCTCGGCCTAAATATCATGTGTTATAGGGCGGCGCGCAATTGGATGGAGCGGCGCGCCAAAATCCCGTTTTCTCAAGTTGCACTTTTTCTTCATGTAAACACACCAAAACTCGAATAACACCCAAATGATCATAAATAACTCGAAAATTCAGGCACATAGAATATCATGGTGTCAAATGTACCTCGAAAAACCTCCAAATGCGTAATAACGAACTTCTCGGCTCCTACTCAAATCTCCAAATATATAGAAAAAATAACTCCAATTCGTATCCAACGGACGAAAATATGACCGATATTGCGAAGAATAATATGTATCAAATGAGCAATATCAAATCACCCCACACTAGAGTTTTGCTTGTCCTTAAGCAATTCAACTCGAAGAATAACGTCTTCAATGTGAATGTAGAAACCAATGAACCCTAACCAATAAACACTAGCGCGGGTACGAACTTAGAGCAAGTAATAACCATGTGACTTCCACAGTAACCCCCAAAAAATCCAATATCTCCAAATATAATCGGCACAAATAATAACACGAACAAAGTGCACCAAAAATGTAATCCAAATAAATGTAAGAAGATCTCGAACCTGATAATTTCCTTATAAAGATGAAACGGGGATACAAGTGGAAGCCATGAGCCGAGAAAGTGGAACCAATGTACAATACGAACCGTACGGGCTACCCCGCAATTGGTCAAGCCAATGCCTCCCACAGTACCTAACATAATGAGATGACGGTAAGAAAATAATATGATTAGGAGGATACACATTACGTCCAGATATCATCGATAATCATGAGGTGATCATCTAATCCGTTAATTCAATCATAAAGATTGAGGTTCATCAGTCTTAAAAGCTTATATCTTACCTTTCCGGAGGTTATCCACTGGAGATCTGATCAATCACTGACATTTTGTGTATCATGGTGCGTTCCCCATTCGGCTAGCGAATCTCCCTCATTGAGATAAGCTTTGACTACCAGTTTCCCTGTTTGATGTTGAGGCCTGGTAGATTTCCAGTCGATTTTAGCAATGACTTTTCAAGATTTTTCGTCACCCTAAAACTGGTCTGGACTACAACTTCTGAAATAAATTAGCAAGTGTGTCATTCGAGAGACTTGACTCCCTTTAGGATGGAATGGATACATCCTATGTGGTCATATTAAGTGGTCGGAAGCAACACTGTCCTTGTTAGGATAAACAATGAGGATCACCCTAGTTAAAGTTTTTAGCGCATGGCCCGGTTTCGACCATACGATCCAATCACCGCTCTTACGGTTGACACCCATTTTGGTACAGGTGACCTACGATTGAATTCTAAAGAATTCGTAGGATTTCACGTTCATTGGTAATGAACGTGTTTGCAAGTTCAAGACTTCCTCTTCCCACGGTACCTTATATCATGAAATGATATTAGTATGAAATGGTATAGTTTAGGAAGTCTGCTATACCAAGTAGAACGTACACTCGAAAGACTTTACTTCCTATATAGGATGGAAACGAGACATCCTAAAGTTAAAGGAAAGTGTCACGCACAGTTCCCCTGGGTTTTAGGGAAGTGACACGGAACAAACATAATTTCCAAGCCAACTAGACCTGGCTTCGGCCTAGGGCGAAAAGAACACAATAAACGACATTTTGTGCCCATCAATTCGTAGGCAACAACTTCCCCTGGGTTTTAGGGGAACGACACGGAACAAGCATAATTTCCGAGCCAATTTGACCCGGCTTCGGCCTAGGGCGGAAAGAACACAGAAAATGACATTTTGTAGCCGTTAATTCGCAGTAAACAACTTGCCATTCTCAAAGCATAGGGTTTTGGCCGAATTTTTGATTGTTTTTCTCTTTTTTTATTCTTTTTCTTCTAACTTTTCTTTTTTTCCCCCTAAATTTTCATTTTTATTTTTGACCAAAACCCATGAAACCTCAAGACTTTTAAGATTCAAAAAGCACATGTTGACACTTCTTTAATAACAAACCCGAGAGATTTTACATCCCCACCCCACACTTGAGATCAAGTAATGTCCCCATTACTTGAGATCAAAATTAGATTAAAATCGAAAGGGTAAAGAAAATATAAGACTTATCGAGTTTTAACCACTGATCGCGGAATGCCAGTGACAGATGGCGCTGAACTGATTGCCAGCATAAGAACATCGTCCATTCCCGATCATCACACAAAAATAATCAACCTTGCAGTTTTGCTGAACTTACTGCCAGACTTGAAAAATCGTTTCACCAACCAACAAAAATTCCAGGATACAATCACAAATGGAGGAATGACAGATGGCGCTGAACTTAATGCTAGCATATGAACATCGTCTATTCTGCTTATCAAGCATCATACATCAAAACAAAATTCGCTGAACTTAATGCCAGTCTTGGTAAAAACATAACAACAACCAAATCCATCACATACCTGCATACAAACATACCATGTAGTGACCCGAACTTTTCCATGTTTATATATATATAATAAAATTGATATTTACATGATTAAATATTTCCAACATGTTAAGCAATCAAACTTGTTTAGACTTGATTAATTGAAATAGGTTTCATATAGACAATTGACCACCCAAATTGACCGGCGATTCACGAACGTTACAAATTCGTAAAAACTACATGATGTTATATATATAGACATATATATGGTTAACATGATATTATGATAAGTAAGTATCTCACTAAGTATATTAACAATGAGTGATATACATAAAAATGAGTTCATTGAATTAAGAAACTCGAAACGATATATATAACGATTATTGTTATAACGACGTCTTACTAAATACATATGAATCATATTAAGATATTGTTACACTATGTTTAAATATGATAAGTGATAAGTAAACATATCATTAAGTGTATTAACAATGAACTACATATGTAAAAACAAGACTACTAACTTAAGGATTTCGAAACGAGACATATATGTAACGATTATCGTTGTAACGACATTTAAATGTTTATATATCATATTAAGATATATTAATACATCATATTATCATGAAAATATAATAATTTAATATCTCATTAGATATAATAAACAATGGGTTAACAACATTTAACAAGATCGTTAACTTAAAGGTTTCAAAACAACACTTACATGTAACAACTAACGATGACTTAACAACTCAGTTAAAATGAATATACATGTAGTATTTTAATATGTATTTATACACTTTTGAAAGGCTTCAAGACACTTATCAAAGTACTTCTACTTAACAAAAATACTTACAATTACATCCTCATTCATTTTCATCAACAATTCTACTCGTATGCACTCGTATTTATACTCGTACAATACATAGCTTCTAAACGTATTTACTATTGGTATATACACTCCAATAATCAGCTATTAGCAGCCCATGTGAGTCACCTAACCATGTGGGAACCATCATTTAACATATAGCATGAAATATCTCACAAAATTACAAACTAATGGAGGCTATATGGAGACTACAAAATCACGTGAAGGATGGTACTCACAAACACATTCACTTTGCAATTTTCTTGAATCAAATTAATCTCTCTCAAGTGTTCTTCCATTGTTCTAAGTGTTCTTCATCATCTTCATCAAAATCTAGCTCAATCTAGCTCAAAAATCCAAACATAAAACAACTTACAAAACAACAACTCAAGAACACATCAAGAACACTTTCAAGTTTACTAGCTTACTTCCAATCTTGCAAATTCATTTCAAGTGATCATCCAATCTCAAGAAATCTTTCTTATTTACAGTAAGATATCTTTCTAATTCAAGGTAATACTCATATTCAAACTTTGATTCAATTCCTATAACTTTAACAATCTTATTTCGAGTGGAAATCTTACTTGAACTTGTTTCTGTGTCATGATTCTACTTCAAGAACTTTCAAGCCATCCAAGAATCCTTTAAAGCTAGATCAATTTTTGACACTTCCAGTAGGTTTACCTACTAAACTTAAGGTAGTAATTATATTCATAACATCATTCGATTCATATATATATAACTATCTTATTCGAAGATTTGAACATGTAATCACTAGAACATAGTTTAGTTAATTCTAAACTTGTTCGCAAACAAGGTTAATCCTTCTAACTTGACTTTTAAAAGCAACTAGACACATGTTCTATATCTTTATGATATGCTAACTTAATGATTTAAAACCTGAAAACACGAAAACACCGTAAAACCGGACATACGCCGTCGTAGTAACACCGCGGGCTGTTTTGGGTTAGTTAATTAAAAACTATGATAAACTTTGATTTAAGAGCTATTCTTCTGGGAAAATGATTTCTCATATTAACATGAAACTATATCCAAAAATCATGGTTAAACTCAAAGTGGAAGTATGTTTTCCAAAATGGTCATCTAGACGTCGTTCTTTCGACTGAAATGACTACCTTTATAAAAAAAACTTGTAATCTATATTTCCAACTATAAACTTATACTTTTTCTGTTTATATTCATAAACTTAAGTTTAATATGAAACCATAGCAACTTGAATCACTCAAAACGGATTTAAAACGAAGAAGTTATGGGCAAAACAAGATTGGATAATTTTGCTTGTTGTAGCTACGTGAAATTTGTAACAAATCTATACAAATCCTAACTTAACTAATTTATATTGTATTATACATGTATTCTAACATATATTATGTAATATTGGGATACCATAGACATGAATACAATGTTTTGACATACAATATCGACCCATATATATATATATATATATATATATATATATATATATATATATATATATATATATATATATATATATATATATATATATATATATATATATATATATATATTTCGGAACAACCATAGACACTCTATATGCAGTAATGTTAGAGTTAGCTATACAGGGTTGAGGTTGATTTCAAAATATTATATATACTTTGAGTTGTGATCTAGCCTGAGGCTTGTATACACGAGGTCATGGATTGATTCGAGATAATATATATTGCTTTAATTCTGTACATCTTACTGTGGACAACTAGTTGTAGGTTACTAACGAGGACTGCTGACTTAACAAACTCAAATCATTAAAACGTAATAAAAAATGTTGTAATTATATTTTGATCATACTTTGATACATATGTACATATTTGTTATAGGTTCGTGAATCAACCCGTGGCCAAGTCTTACTTCCCGACGAAGTAAAAATCTGTGAAAGTGAGTTATAGTCCCAATTTTAAAAATCTAATATATTTGGGATGAGAATACATGAAATTTTATAAATGTTTTACAAAATAGACACAAGTACGTGAAACTACTTTCTATGGTTGAATGATCGAAGCCGAATATGCCACTTTTGCTTGGTAACCTAAGAATTAGTAAACCAGTCTACTAATTGACGCGAATCCTAAAGATAGATCTATTGGGCCCAACAAACCCCATCCGTTGTAGCGGATGCTTTAGTACTTTGAGTTTTAATATCATGTATGATGGATGTCCCGGAATGATGGGGATATTCTTATATGCATCTTGTTAATGTCGGTTACCAGGTGTTCACTATATGAATGATTTTTATCTCTATGTATGAGATGATGTTTATGAAAAATGAAAATATGAAATCTTGTGGTCTATTATTACGATTGATAAATATATAGGTTAAACCTATAACTCACCAACATTTTTGTTGACGTTTTAAGCATTTTTATTCTTAGGTAATTGTTAAGAGCTTCCGCTGTTGCATACTAAATTAAGGACAAGATTTGGAGTCCATGCTTGTATAATATTGTTTGAAAAATGCATTCAAAGACATATATTGTTGTGTAATATTATTGTAAACCATTATGTAATGGTCGTGTGAAAACGCTATATTTTTTATTATTATTTTTAAACATTTAATGATAAAATAAAGGTTATGGTTTGTTTTAAAATCGAATGCAGTCTTTGAAAAATGTCTCATATAGAGGTCAAAACCTCGCAACGAAATCAATTAATATGGAACGTTTATAATCAATATGAACGGGACATTTCAGTTGGTATCCGAGCGTTGGTCTTAGAGAACCAGAAAATTGCATTAGTGTGACTTACCGAGTTTGTTAGAATGCATTAGTGAGTCTGGACTTCGACCGTATTTTCTTTAAAACGATTGCCTAACATTTTTTTTTTTGTTAGAAACTATATATTATTAACATGTAAATATTATGTGATATATTAATCTCTTAACGTGTTTGATATTGTGTGATAGATGTCTACCTCTAGTACAAATCCCATCGACTCACCTAATAATAATGAAGAGTCGAATATATTTTGGGAAGATTCATAAATTCCCGAGGAAGAATCAGAAGAGGAAGAACCGGAAGAGGAGGAACCGGAAGAGGAGGAACCGGAAGAAGAGGAACTGGAAGAAGAAGTGGTTTCGGAGGATGAAATATTAATACCTATAGGAAAACGATTAAATAAAAGAAAAGCCTCAACCAATAGACCAAAGTTAAAAATGGTCAATGGTGTTTCCGCCAAGGAAGCAAAATATTGGAAAAATTACCAATTTTCTGATAAATCGGATCCCGATGAGGATTTCGATGATGTTATAGAAATTACCCCAACTCAATTTAATAAGGCAAAAGAGAATAATAAAGGAAAGGGCATCAAAATAGAGAAACTTGATTCCGACCCCGATGAACTTTATATGTATCGTAAACGCCCGTATTTCTTAGATTTTAACAATAATCCGGGAACATCTAGGCCACCAGGTTTTTATAAACCATTTGTAAAAATGACGGTTCGTATTAGAGGATCACCATGTATCCCTAGGAAATTAGCCAAACGAACTAAGTCCGAAGAAGAAGAAACGAGTGAGTCGGAATAAAGAGTTGTATTCATGCTGTGTAATATATGTATTGTATTGTGTTTGTATTTTTATGTTATATGTAAAAATTGCTTGTATTTTTTGTTAATTACCTTTTACGAATCTAATCCTTGTTTATTTTACAGTATAAAAATAAAAATGGACGTTAATGATAGACAATCAAAAATTTTAGAACACCTACCAGGGGATATGATTGATGAAATCTTGTCTAGAGTCGGGCAGAATTCATCAGCACAATTATTTACGGCAAAATTAATTTGTCGAACGTTTGAAAGACATTCCAGGCATGCCTTAGTTTATAAAAGGCTTTCCTTTGAAACATGGGGCATATCACATTGGGGAGACTTTAAGTTACGCCAAGTTTTCTTTAAGGCATTTAGTGCGGGAAACCTAGATGCAATTTTACGCTACGGGTTACGAACCTATTTTGACTCAACATATCCCAACATAGGACTTCGTGCTTTAGAAAGAGCTTCTAACATGCAACATAAAGAAGCATGTTATGCTTACGGGTTAGTGATGTTCGCTTCTCACTAAAGTGAGAAAAAGAACATCGGATTACAACTTTTAAACAAAACCTTCCCACAAGTGATGGATTCGGTAGTTAGGGTGAGAAACAAGGTTTTTAGATTGTTACAGGGCTGTTGGGCATTACGAAACCCTCGTCCTTTTGACGACGTTACCACATGCTGCCTAGCTAACGGTCATAATGGTTATCTGCCACATAACCAAGGATGAGAAATAATATTAGTATAACCAGAATGCATGACTTGTTTCTGGACTTATGAATTACGTGTCTTTATTTCTTTTACTGAACAGCTTGCGTATTAACTAGAATTACATTTATAGCTGCCGAGTAGCAAGTTATTATGTGTTATATTTCATCCTATATGTATAATAGTGGTATTGTATGTTTGTAAAATATTATATAAATGTTTGAAAGCGAAATATTATTGTAATAAGTTTTCATATAGAAGCGTAGTAGTTGAGTTGTATAGTAGCTACTAAGTATGAACTTAATGGGTAGGTACTACCTGAATTAAAACTATAAAATGCTAATATGAAGATAAAACTTTTATAAATAAGTTCATATTATGCTACAAAATACTATTGACTACTCTTAAATTCTATATGATTAACTCAATACTTTTGGCTATTTTTGAAGGAAATGGCACCGACGACGTCAGAACTTGAACATGAGTGAGGAAGACTTCCGTGTTTTCCTTGCTGCGAACTGTGATGACCCGGGAATTTCCGACCAAATTTAAACTTAATCTTTATATGATTCTGACACGATAAGCAAAGTCTGTAATGTTAAATCTCAAAAACTTTGGAAACTATGTTCATTTAAGTAATTACCATTTGGCTGTGCTCAACGATTCACGAACAATTGTTTGTAAATAAATATGCGTGTATATATATATATATATATATATATATATATATATATATATATATATATATATATCTTAAACATTAGAATTAAAAATATAAAATAAGATACAAATAATTGTTGTAACAAATCTGTACATAAGTGTATATAATTTTTATATATGAACATGATTATATGTATATTGAAATGCATAAAAACTGGATTATACATAGTACATAATTATTAAACATTACATAATAAACAAATTGTAATATATATGTTAAAAGTAATCTTAAGTTAAAATATTATTTTTATTACTATCATTAAAATACATATTAATACTAGTAATAAAATTAGTATTATTAGTATTACTAATTAAAATACATAAACATGAACATGGATACATGTAATATGTATATTATTATTAGTATTATTAACATTATTATTATTAATTCTATTATTATTATCATCAATATTTTATTATTATTATTATTATTATTATTATTATTATTATTATTATTATTAATTATTAATTATTAATGTTAATTAATTAAATATGGAACATATAATCTGAATCAACTTTTCATCACGAGCAAATTCTATTTTCTTTCTTCAATATTCGTTTCTGTCTGCTAACATCCAAATGATTGACCACTTTATCATTCTCAAACAAAATTAGTTAGAGGCCTTAATCAACTTTTATTTTTTTTTATTTTATGTACGAACGGATTTTCTTCTGTCCACCCAATTATCACAAGCAAACAACACCACACTTTCATGGTGACTATGTATTATGTTTAATATGGATCAAACCATCTTGCTTGTTTCTTCTTCTACCACCTTTCACAACAAAACCCACATAAACACATTGATGATAATTGTTATTACGTTTGCGGTCTTCATTCCTACACCGCTGCTAGATAACCATCTTTTTAAACACCCTTGATTAGAGCTAATACTCATGTTCATTAACTGCGGCGTGTTTTCTTCCTCTTCTATTTCTATTTTAGTCATAAACCACTATCAACAAACCCTAACCATCTTTCGTTCTGGTTTAAAATAAAACAAGATTAGCACCAACACCCATTCAATCACCATCTCTTCTTTCAATCGACACAAAACAAAGGTAAGAAAGAATTTCTACCCATGCTTGTTGCTTTATCTGTTCCTGTCAACCCAGACCAAAACAAACACCATAGTCGCCACCATTCTTAATTGTTATTGCTACGCTGCACTATCATTCGGTTTCTTTTGTTGTATCCTTTAAGCTATTTCTGTTTTCTTGATTCAAACGGTTCACCAACACCATAACTCAACCATCACCGAAACCCTTGATGTCGACTCACTTCTATTTTGATTAAACCGAACACCACCTTCACGGTTTCTTTTATTATTATTTTTGTTTGTTCTATTCGTACATATAATTATCATGTTTGTTACTAGTATACCTTACAGCTACTGCTACGTAGATAATTACTGCAACTACAGCTACATTCCTTCGCTATTCTGTCAAATAAACCAAAGCCCAAACACCAACCTTCAACTATTATTCTTTGTCTCTCGAATGAACCATCACCAAGTTAAAATTTCTTATTTCTTTCAATAAAACACCGCCTTTATCATTTAAATACCCTATAAATGGTGCAAGATAGGGACATTTATGAAAAATGCATTGTATTAAAAACATTGGATCCCAATTCTTGGACAAAAGTGGTCGACTTTTATTAAAGTATTAACTTCCACTAGGCAACTTTCTTTATAACTTGTGTTGGTTTAAATTAGATCAAAACCTCAATAATACTTCTTCTTAAAAACCGTAAATCGAGCCATGATTAATACTATCACCCTCCTTGTTTAATTACTCATAACCATCACTTTCAAGAACCCCACCCATGTTGTCGACTACTTCTAAATTCCTGGTGGAACCGATGCATTTATTGCAACTTGGATATATATTACTTATTACAACATGGGTCGTGCATCTTCCATGATTGGACCCTGACCCAATTATGTTTCTTTTGAGATGTGCTACTATTCAAAAATTTCTGGTTCTAGTTTTTCCTGTCGAGCCACATACATAAATCAAATACTTCCTAGATTCATGATGATTTGATGATTTGATGATTTAAAAAGAGTATATGGTTTTGAGAAAGATGATAATCAAAATTAAGTTGATGAAGATAATGAGTCGTAATTTTGTTTATGGGATAACCATGATAATTACGATGAGCATGAATAAAGATGATGATGGATGATATAAGATTGATGATCGTATCTGTTTCTATACCTAAACCTGGTAACTAAATCCCAAGTAGGATTAATAAGTATCTGGCCGATTGATTAGTTTAAAAAAAAAGAAAAAAGAAAGAAACAGAAGTACGAAGTATATATTTATATTGTTGGGAAATTAAACAGACAAACAGAAATAGCAAAATGGTTAAGGGTGTAGCAAGTTAACCGAGAGGTCTTGGGTTCGAGCCCAGGCTATGACGCATTTGTTATCTTTTTAAGGTAGTAATTAGTAGTATCATTATTTTTATAGTTATGATTATAAATATTCATTATTGTTAAGAATTAACATTTTTACTAAAAGTATTATTTATTAAAGTTATCATTTTTTATCATTTTTATTAAAAGTATCTTTAATTTTAAATTTACCATTTTATTATTATTATTATTATTATTATTATTATTATTATTATTATTATTATTATTATTATTATTATTATTATTATTATTATTATTATTATTATTATTATTATTATTATTATTATTATTATTAATTAGTAATACTATTATCATAATAGATAAACATTTTTACATATATTATAGATATCAATATAATTATGTATGAAAGTAATAATAGATAAAGATAAAGCATTAATATATATATATATATATATATATATATAACACTATTAAATCATAATAAATAAGAATAATTAATAATTAATAAGAATATATAAACTTGTTCGATAACCATCATATGTGTTAATATATATATATATACAAATAATATAGGTTCGTGAATCCGAGGCCAACCCTGCATTGTTCAGTTGTTCAATATAGTCATATGTATTTTTACTACAAAATACATTTGGTGAGTTCATTTGCTCCCTTTTACTCTTTACATTTTTGGGACTGAGAATACATGCGCCGCTTTTACAACTGCTTTATTAAATGCTTTTGATATACATTTTGAATTGCGAATACATGAAATGCTTTTATAAATGTTTGACGAGATAGACACAAGCAAAACATTCCTCGAATGAATTATTATGCAGAAAGAAGTTCTGCGGATTATTATTGAATTATGTGGACATGATAATTGCCACCATTGAATTATGTGGACATAATAATTGCCACCATTGAATTATGTGGACATGATAATTACCACCATTGAATTATGTGGATATGATAATTGCCACCAATTGATATAAATGTTATGTATCGAGAGAATGATTTTATACACAGGTTATGTGTATGTTATTTTTGTGCACGAGATATGTGTACGGTTACTAAGATTTATGAAAAATGGATTGCGTACACGAGAAAGGTGTACTGTATTTAAAAGATATCGCATGTACATTACAGGTGGGTGTAGGATTCGGGCCCATTTGTACCATGCAGCATTTAAATTTTATGGTCTATCAAAATATTGAATTTTATTGTTTTATGATAAACTTATGAACTCACCAACCTGTTTGTTGACACTTGAAAGCATGTTTATTCTCAGGTATGAAAGAAATCTTCCGCTGTGCATTTGCTCATATTAGAGATATTACTTGGAGTCATTCATGACATATTTCAAAAGACGTTGCATTCGATTCGTCGAGTTCATCAAGATTATTATTAAGTCAATTATAGTTGGAGGTATTATGAAATAGTATGTTTGCCGTCAACTTTCGATGTAAAGAAAGTTTGTCTTTTAAAAACGAATGCAATGATTGTAAAATGTATCATATAGAGGTCAATTACCTCGCGATGTAATCAACTGTTGTGAATTGTTTATAATCGATGTGGACTTCGTCCGGATGGATTAGGACGGGTCTCTACAGTTGGTATCAGAGCGGTGGTCTTAGCGAACCAGGTCTTGTATTAGTGTGTCTAACTGATAGTCATTAGGATGCATTAGTGAGTCTGGACTTCGACCGTGTCTGCATGTCAAAAGTTTTGCTTATCATTTCTAGTCAAAAATCATCTGTTTATCATCCTTAGGAAATTACCTGCTTATCATTATTAGTCTTGACACGTCTTGCTACATTAATTGCATAGACAGTGTATAGATAAATTTATATCTTAGTGTATCTATTATTGTTACCTTTACCTGACAGCTTACGTAGATTCCTCCGTAACTTATGGGATTTTAGTATTATATATGCATATGTAAATTATGTATTGCAGGGTATTAATCTACATCCTATAATCTATTTCTTATCGAAAATACTTCATCTGATCATACGAAATGAATCCCTCAATCAGTTCGAGTCCCTCACATTTCGATAGCTATTCCGATAGTTCTTCCAACAGCTATTCCGATATGGATTTTCACTCGAGCTCCGAAAGCAGTGTAACCGGAATGAATCAACCAATTAGCCATCATCTATTCTGGATGAATTGGAAATGGGTTCATAATCGACTTAATCAATGGAGACGCGAAGAAGGCGATCCTTTCCACCAACCAAATTACCCTCTTGACGATGAACCTGAAGCACTTACCGACGAACCTGTTCGAGACACCATTTTCTCTCATTTCCAGAGTATCTCGTCACAATTATATTCTATCCACAATTCTAAACCTTATTCATCCACTCGTTCCGACCGACAAACATCTTGGAGTAATACAAGAAGTCAGCGAACTTCGTGCTCGAGTAATAGCTTTGGAAAATATGGTGCAAATTACCAGCTTCAGCAACATCACCGACATCAATATGACCACCAGCAATAGCACCCATACCATCAACAACACACGCCTCAACATCTCATTCTGTACCTCGAGTATAATCACCGTTCTACATATCGATCTACATCAATTACCTTCGTTCTTCATGGCGATTATGTAATCTCTAAAGTCTTAGAGATTATTTATTCTAGCTCAAACCGAAAAGCAAATGAGATTAATATCATATTAACTCATTAAATCCATGATTACATCTGAGGAAAATATATATGTAAGTATATTTTCATAAAGATGGTAATTAAAAATTCCTTTGTACAAACTGTTAATGGTAAAAAATATTTTAACGGTAGGTAATTCCCTAGAAATATTTAGATTTCACATTAATAAGTTACACTGTACATTCTTCGAATCTGATTCAACAGTCATTTACTATCTTACTTACAACCATCGATATACATATCCGTTCACCGCAGAATAACCATTTTCATTCAATTTCATATATGGATTTTGACCTAACAGAATCCAACAAGTGGCATAATGAAGAAAACATTGGACAAAAATAAAACTTGTTAGAAACAAACAATTTAATTATGAGAAGAATTTTGATAAGAATCCACGCTAACTGTTCCTAGCTAACTGTTCCTAGCTAACTGTTCCTAGCTAACTGATTAATTCCATATTACATTTTATTTATCGCAATTTAAATTCTCGCAATTTTATTTATCTTCATTTAATTTCTGTTATTTATTTTACGCACTTTAAATATCGGGACACGTATACAAGGTTTTGACATATCATATCGACGCATCTATATATATTATTTGGAATAACCATAGACACTCTATATGCAGTAATGCAGGAGTTAGCTATACAGGGTTGAGGTTGATTCTACAATAATATATATAGTTTAAGTTGTGATCGAGTCTGAGACGAATACGGGTCACGATACGTATTAATTAATTCGAATATTATATAAACTATATATGAATTATGGAATTGCTAATTGTGGACCATCAACTGTGGACTATCAACATTGGATAATTAAAATGAATTAAAATATTGACTATAACATATGAAACTAAAAAAATTCTTTAAGTTTGCCACTTGATTTCATCTTAAACCTCATTTGTATCTTGATGATTACAATCTGCGTTCAAACCTTTCATGATTCTTGAAAACACCTCAATCGATAGGATGAACCAACCGCACTTCATCTACGGAAGAAAAGATTGATGCATATAGTTATGCACTTGAAAAACTCTCGGAAACTGAGTAAACGTTTAACACATAGCTGTGCTAATTCCTTTAGTATTATTATTACCCAAAATAACTTTGCAGTTCTTCTTAAAAATAGCCAACTTTGTCACAGCTCCAGCAAGACAATTTCGACTTTTCGTACGAAACAACCTTATTATAACGTTGATATATACGCGTGCTCTTTTATTGTTACCAGGGAACCTTTCATATTCCACCATATTACCATCAGCGTTTAATCATCTAAAAACACAATTCTCCTGAAACCACCTCGGATTAATAACCGATGATTCAGATATCATAGCATTAAATGTAGAGGAAACAGAAAAATGGTAGATGGTCTAAATTGCCAAAAGTTTGATGATAAAGAAAGGAGTGTTAGGAATGCTCGATAGAAAATTGGGTATTGAAAAACAGATTGAGCTACCCATGAAGGAGACCAAGGACAAATACAAGGACCAAACCCTATATTCAAAGGATTCAGGTAATTCTGGATCCGATGAAATCTTTAGAGAATATCTTGCTCCGAGGTCGTGTTAAAATCTTGCAGAAAATCTTTCTTCATCAACCATCGAACTTAGAAATTCCAAAATATCATCATAAATATCTTCGATATTTCTGAGGATATTTTCATAAATATTCTCATCCGAAATTATATACCTCTTCGTGTTATCTGTAATACATTATATTGGAAATTTCTGTAAAAGCTAAGTATAAAATATCAATGATTTTGAAGTAGTGTTGGGGACTGAAGCATGAGTTAGTATAATATAATGACACTTGATCAACGTGATTATACTACAGTAAGTCAAGCTGAGTTTCTAATGGGACGTGATGATTCACAGATCATAACGTTATCATGTTCCATGTTACATAACTCCTTCATTCTACTTAACTCCTGAACAAATTAAGAAAATGTATTCTTGATGGTTCTAACTTCCGTGATGTTGATAAATTTGAAAATCAAATCGTGCTATCACGTTCCTTCCTGCTTAGAACATTATAATCATTCAAAACTCCATATCTACGAATTTTGGACCATTACAAGAGATGCCCAATCGCAAGAAGAAGAAACGAAGGGACAAAGCTCCGAAATAGAAATTGGAGTATAAATCGCAGCAAATAGGGAGGAGTATTAACTGGGGATGACAATGATTATAGAAAACAGAAGCAAGGATTTCGAAGTATAAGGGAAGATATAAAGCCCAATAACAACACGGAGATTACAAATCGTGGATATTAATACGAATAGAAATATAAAGACACAGTATAATTAAGAATAGTATTACCCCAATGTAATAGTAGAAGTAAACAGATTTTTCTGGTGGAAGATTGAAAAGAAGGATGACAGAAATGATACTTAGGAAAATATCAGGGATTAGAACTGGATTAAGCATTTCACAATCTTTTAGAGAACTAAGAAAGAAAGTATAGGAATGGTGAAAGTAATGAAACGGAAAAAGTTTAATTTATAACGGAAATATCAAACAGAGTAATCGAGGCAGATCACCGTTTTTAATTATAGAGATCTTAATTTCCTTATTCGCAGAAGAATCAAATCTTATAGATTTCGAAGATTTTCTTCAAATCCCTTGAATTTCGGAATTCAACCAAAACAACGTCAAAAGTTAAGACGCACCTTATTTTCTAATTCAACCGTAACCACGTCAAAAGTTAGGACGAATCTTAAATTCCTAATTTCACTCTTTAGCGATAACTTCATTCTTACTCTTCGAATAATCGAATTATTTTATCATTATTATTCAATGATGATAAACCTCTAACTATCAACTCATATTGGTCATGAAAACATTTTTATTGTAAGCCATGACCACCTCACTCAAATTTCGGGACGAAATTTCTTTAACGGGTAGGTACTGTGATGACCCGGGAATTTCCGACCAAATTTAAACGTAATCTTTATATGATTCTGACACGATAAGCAAAGTCTGTAATGTTAAATCTCAAAAACTTTGGAAACTATGTTCATTTAAGTAATTACCATTTGGCTGTGCTCAACGATTCACGAACAATTGTTTGTAAATAAATATGCGTGTATATATATATATATATATATATATATATATATATATATATATATATTATATATATATATATATATATCTTAAACATTAGAATTAAAAATATAAAATAAGATACAAATAATTGTTGTAACAAATCTGTACATAAGTGTATATAATTTTTATATATGAACATGATTATATGTATATTGAAATGTATAAAAACTGGATTATACATAGTACATAATTATTAAACATTACATAATAAACAAATTGTAATATATATATTAAAAGTAATCTTAAGTTAAAATAATATTTTTATTACTATCATTAAAATACATATTAATACTAGTAATAAAATCAGTATTATTAGTATCACTAATTAAAATACATAAACATGAACATGGATACATGTAATATGTATATTATTATTAGTATTATTAACATTATTATTATTAATTCTATTATTATTATCATTAATATTTTATTATTATTATTATTATTATTATTATTATTATTATTATTATTATTATTATTATTATTATTATTATTATTAATTATTAATGTTAATTAATTAAATATGGAACATATAATCTGAATCAACTTTTCATCACGAGCAAATTCTATTTTCTTTCTTCAATATTCGTTTCTGTCTGCTAACATCCAAATGATTGACCACTTTATCATTCTCAAACAAAATTAGTTAGAGGCCTTAATCAACTTTTATTTTTTTTATATTTATTTTATGTACGAACGAATTTTCTTCTGTCCACCCAATTATCACAAGCAAACAACACCACTCTTTCATGGTGACTATGTATTATGTTTAATATGGATCAAACCATCTTGCTTGTTTCTTCTTCTACCACCTTTCAAAACAAAACCCACACAAACACATTGATGATAATTGTTATTACGGTTGCGGTCTTCGTTCCTACACCGCTGCTAGATAACCATCTTTTTAAACACCCTTGATTAGAGCTAATACTCATGTTCATTAACTGCGGCGTGTTTTCTTCCTCATCTGTTTCTATTTTAGTCGTAAACCACTATCAACAAACCCTAACCATCTTTCGTTCCGGTTTAAAATAAAACAAGATCACCACCAACACCCATTCAATCACCATCTCTTCTTTCAATCGACACAAAACAAAGGTAAGAAAGAATTGCTACCCATGCTTGTTGCTTTATCTGTTCCTGTCAACCCAGACCAAAACAAACACCATAGTCACCACCATTCTTAATTGCTATTGCTACGCTGCACTATCATTCGGTTTCTTTTGTTGTATCCTTTGAGCTATTTCTGTTTTCTTGATTCAAATGGTCAACCAACACCATAACTCAACCATCACCGAAACCCTTGATGTCGACTCACTTCTATTTTGATTAAACCGAACACCACCTTCACGGTTTCTTTTATTATTATTTTTGTTTGTTCTATTCGTACATACAATTTTCATGTTTGTTACTAGTATACCTTGCAGCTACTGCTACGTAGATAATTGCTGCAACTACAGCTACATTCCTTCGCTATTCTGTCAAATAAACCAAAGCCCAAACACCAACCTTCAAGTGTTATTCTTTGTCTCTCGAATGAACCATCGCCAAGTTAAAATTTCTTATTTCTTTCAATAAAACACCACCTTTATCATTTAAATACCCTATAAATGGTGCAAGATAGGGACATTTATGAAAAATGCGTTGTATTAAAAACATTGGATCCCAATTCTTGGACAAAAGTGGTCGACTTTTATTAAAGTATTAACTTCCACTAGGCAACTTGCTTTACAACTTGTGTTGGTTTAAATTAGATCAAAACCTCAATAATACTTCTTCTTAAAAACCGTAAATCGAGCCATGATTGATACTATCACCCTCCTTGTTTAATTACTCATAACCATCACTTTCAAGAACCCCACCCATGTTGTCGACTACTTCTAAATTCCTGGTGGAACCGATACGTTTATTGCAACTTGGATATATATTACTTATTACAACATGGGTCGTGCATCTTCCATGATTGGGCCGTGACCCAATTATGTTTCTTTTGAGATGTGCTACTATTCAAAAATTTCTGGTTCTAGTTTTTCCTGTCGAGCCACATACATAAATCAAATACTTCCTAGATTCATGATGATTTGATGGTTTAAAAAGAGTATACGGTTTTGAGAAAGATGATAATCGAAATTAAGTTGATGAAGATAATGAGTCATAATTTTGTTTATGGGATAACCATGATAATTACGATGAGCATGAATAAATATGATGATGGATGATATAATATTGATGATCGTATCTGTTTCTATACCTAAACCTGGTAACTAAATCCCAAGTAGGATTAATAAGTATCTGGCCGATTGATTAGTTTAAAAAAAAAGAAAGAAAGAAACAGAAGTACGAAGTATATATTTATATTGTTGGGAAATTAAACAGACAAACAGAAATAGCAAAATGGTTAAGGGTGTAGCAAGTTGACCGAGAGGTCTTGGGTTCAAGCCCAGGCTATGACGCATTTGTTATCTTTTTAAGGTAGTAATTAGTAGTATCATTATTTTTATAGTTATGATTATAAATATTCATTATTGTTAAAAATTAACATTTTTACTAAAAGTATTATTTATTAAAGTTATCATTTTTTATCATTTTTATTAAAAGTATCTTTAATTTTAAATTTACCATTTTATTATTATTATTATTATTATTATTATTATTATTATTATTATTATTATTATTATTATTATTATTATTATTATTATTATTATTATTATTATTATTATTATTATTATTATTATTATTATTGTTATTAATATTATTATTATTATTATTACTATTATTATTATTATTATTATTATTATTATTATTATTATTATTATTAATTAGTAATACTATTATCATAATAGATAAACATTTTTACATATATTATAGATATCAATATAATTATGTATGAAAGTATTAATAGATAAAACATTAATATATATATATATATATATATATATATATATATATATATATATATATATATATATAACACTATTAAATCATAATAAATAATAATAATTAATAATTAATAAGAATATATAAACTTGTTCGATAACCATTATATGTGTTAATATATATATACAAATGATATTGGTTCGTGAATGCGAGGCCAACCCTGCATTGTTCAGTTGTTCAATATAGTCATATGTATTTTTACTACAAAATACATTTGGTGAGTTCATTTGCTCCCTTTTACTCTTTACATTTTTGGGACTGAGAATACATGCGCTACTTTTACAACTGCTTTATTAAATGCTTTTGATATACATTTTGAACTGCAAATACATGAAATGCTTTCATAAATGTTTCACGAGATAGACACAAGCAAAACATTCCTCGAATGAATTATTATGCAGACAGAAGTTCTGCGGATTATTATTGAATTATGTGGACATGATAATTGCCACCATTGAATTATGTGGACATGATAATTGCCACCATTGAATTATGTGGACATGATAATTGCCACTATGGAATTATGTGGATATGATAATTGCCACCAATTGATATAAATGTTATGTATCGAGAGAATGATTTTATACACAGGTTATGTGTATGTTATTTTTGTGCATGAGATATGTGTACGGTTACTAAGATTTATGAAAAATGGATTGCATACACGAGAAAGGTGTACTGTATTTAAAAGATATCGCATGTACATTACAGGTGGGTGTAGGATTCGGGCTCATTTGTACCATGCAGCATTTAAATTTTGTGGTCTATCAAAATATTGAATTTTATTGTTTTATGATAAACTTATGAACTCACCAACCTGTTGGTTGACACTTGAAAGCATGTTTATTCTCAGGTATGAAAGAAATCTTCCGTTGTGCATTTGCTCATATTAGAGATATTACTTGGAGTCATTCATGACATATTTCAAAAGACGTTGCATTCGAGTCGTCGAGTTCATCAAGATTATTATTAAGTCAATTATAGTTGGAGGTATTATGAAATAGTATGTTTGCCGTCAACTTTCGATGTAAAGAAAGTTTGTCTTTTAAAAACGAATGCAATGATTGTAAAATGTATCATATAGAGGTCAATTACCTCGCGATGTAATCAACTGTTGTGAATTGTTTATAATCGATGTGGACTTCGTCCGGATGGATTAGGACGGGTCTCTACACGAACATAGCCGCCGTGCAGGCCGCAATGCAAAATAACAACAATAACGCTGATTCTAGCAGTGGAACTAATTCCACAAGAAATCGTGTAGGATGCTCCTACAAAGAATTCACTGCCTGCAAACCTTTGGAATTTGATGGAACCGAGGGTCCAATCGGATTGAAACCGTGGACCGAGAAGGTTGAATCGGTGTTTGCCATAAGTAAATGTACTGAAGAAGACAAAGTAAAGTATGCTACACATACCTTCACAGGTACTGCATTAACATGGTGGAATACCTATCTTGAGCAGGTGGGACAAGATGCTGTTTACGCACTACCGTGGTCAGCATTCAAGCAATTGATGAACGAGCAGTATCGTCCCAGAAACGAGGTAAATAAGCTCAAGGTAGAGCTTAGAGGATTACGAACGCAAGGTTTCGATATCACCACGTACGAACGACATTTCACAGAGTTGTGCCTATTGTGTCCCAGAGCGTTCGAAGACGAAGAAGAGAAGATTGACGCTTTTGTAAAAGGGTTATCGGAAAGGATTCAAGAAGATGTGAGTTCACACGAGGCCGCCTCCATACAAAAGGCAAGTCGAATGGCTCACAAACTAGTGAATCAGATCTAAGGAAGGATTAAAGAGCAGGCGGCCGAAGAGGCTAACATGAAACAAGTCAAGAGAAAGTGGGAAGAAACCAGTGACAAGAGTCACCAGTACAACAACAACAATCACAACCACAATCACAATAACTATCCCAACAACCGCAACATCAATCGCAACAACAACTTCAACAAATGTCCCAACAACAACTAAAATAACAGTCCCAACAACAATAACAACAACAATCCCAACAACAATCTCAATAACAACAATGGCAACAAAAACCAAAAACAGCCATGTCAAAGGTGTGAAGAGTATCACCCGGGGTTCTGCACGACATTTTGCAACAAGTCTAATAGAAATGGTCATAGCGCGATGAAGTGCGAGATCTACGGACCAATGAATAACAAAACTAAAAGAACAAATAATGTCGAAACAAATAACACCGCCATAGTTTGTTTTGGATGTGGAAAACCGGGCCACTTTAGTAGAAATTGCCCGAATCAGGGGAATACTAATGGGCAGGGCCACGGAAGAGTTTTCAATATTAATACGGCAGAAGCGCAGGAAGACCCGGAGCTTGTTACGGGTACGTTTCTTATTGACAATAAATCTGCTTATGTTTTATTTGATTCGGGTGCGGATAGAAGCTATATGAGTAGAGATTTTTGTGCTAAACTAAGTTGCTCACCGACGCCCTTGGATAATAAATTTTTACTCGAATTAGCAAATGATAAATTAATTACAGCAGATAATATATGTCGGAATCAATAAATTAAACTGGTTAGCGAAACATTTAAGATTGAATTGATACCAGTAGAGTTAGGGAGTTTTGATGTGATAATCGGTTTGGACTGGTTGAAAGAAGTGAAAGCAGAGATCGTTTGTTACAAAAATGCAATTCGCATTATACGAGAAAAAGGAAAACCCTTAATGGTGTACGGAGAAAAGAGCAACGCGAAGTTAAATCTTATTAGTAACCTGAAGGCGCAAAAACTAATATGAAGAGGTTGCTATGCTGTGCTAGCACACGTCGAAAAAGTCAATTCCGAAGAAAAGAACATCAATGATGTTCCCATCGCAAAAGAATTTCCCGATGTATTTCCGAAAGAATTACCGGGACTACCTCCACACCGATCCGTTGAATTTCAAATAGACCTTGTACCGGGAGCTGCACCAATAGCTCGTGCTCCATACAGACTCGCACCCAGCGAAATGAAGGAACTTCAGAGCCAATTACAAGAACTTTTAGAGCGTGGTTTCATTCGACCAAGCACATCACCGTGGGGAGCTCCTATTTTGTTTGTCAAAAAGGAAGATGGTACATTTAGATTATGTATCGACTATATAGAGTTGAACAAACTTACCATCAAGAACCGTTATCCACTACCAAGAATCGACGATTTATTTGATCAGCTGCAAGGTTCATCAGTGTACTCGAAGATTGATTTACGTTCTGGATATCATGAAATGCGAGTGAAGGAGGATGTTATTCGAAAAACTGCTTTTAGGACGCGTTACGGTCATTACGAGTTTATGGTTATGCCATTTGGGTTGTCTAACGCGCCAGCTGTGTTCATGGACCATATGAACCGAGTGTGTGGACCATACCTTGACAAGTTTGTCATTGTTTTCATCGATGACATACTTATTTACTCAAAGAATGATCAAGAAGACGAAGAACATTTGAGAAAAGTGCTAGATTTGTTGAGGAAAGAAAAATTGTACGCTAATTTTTCAAAGTGTGCATTTTGGTTGGAAGAAGTTCAATTCCTCGGACACATAGTGAACAAAGAAGGTATTCAGTGTAGTGACCCGAACTTATCCATGTTTATATATATTAAATGAAATTGATATTTACATGATTAAGTGTTTCCAACATGTTAAGCAATCAAACTTGTTAATACTTGATTATTTGAAATGAGTTTCATGTAGACAATTGACCACCCAAGTTGACCGGCGATTCACGAACGTTAAAACTTGTAAAAAATGACATGACGATATATATATGAATATACATATAGTTAACATGAGGTTATGATAAGTAAGTATCTCCATAAGTATATTAACAATGAGTTATATACATAAAAATGAGACTACTATGTTAAGAAACTTGAAACGATATATATAACGATTATCGTTATTACAACGTCTTACTAAATATATATGTATCATATTAAGATATTGTTACACTATATTTAACATGATAAAATGATAATTATATATATCATTAAGTATGTTAACAATGAACTACATATGTAAAACAAGACTACTAACTTAAGAATTTTGAAACGAGGCATATATGTAACGATTATCGTTGTAACGACATTTTAACGTATATATATATATATATATCATATTAAGATATATTCATACATCATAATATCATGATAATGTAATAATTTAACATCTCATTAGATATAATAAACAATGGGTTAACAACATTAAATGAGATCGTTAACTTAAAGGTTTCAAAACAACACTTACATGTAACGACTAAAGATGACTTAACGACTCAGTTAAAATGTATATACATGTAGTGTATTGTAACACCTTATTTTTTTTTTTAAATCACAGCGGAAGACTGAGTTTACATAAATACCCTTAGTTAGTTACAAACATGATTATCACAAATCATAAGTTAATTACTTTATTACAAACCACATGTGTTACGTTAAACGACTAGTTACATATTTACAAAACTTAAAACATCAGAGTTTGTTTTGTCAAACAAATCGTCAGCCCGACTCCCGTCCCTACCAGCACTAAGATCCAAAACCTGCAAGGGAGGAGGTGAGGGGTTAGCACAAGGCTAAGTGAATGGAACTATCAAAAGGTCTAGCATACAGTACCAACTTGTACTCCTATATCAATAGCTATATGCAACCACATACAACAAACAACAACTAGCAACTGTGCTCCAACTAGAGGATCGGCGGCTTGTACGGGCACACGATCACTAGCTGATCAGTCTAGCGTCTACTGATAGTCTTTACTACTGAATCCTCAGTATAGTCATCCACACGCAGGTGATGCGTCATTCAACACTATACTCAACAAACAGTAGCCAACTAGACCCAACCACAACTAGGTTGACCTCTCTGAGCTGAACCTAACAACAATAGGTTCCAACAATAACAACAACAACAACTTGTGCACATACAACCAGTCAACTACTACTACTACTACTACTACAGGCAACTAATACTACTAAAAGCATGGCAACCTTAACTGCGATCAACTATACAACACAACTACTAATCATGGCAACTATCAACAATATAAACATAGTAGCGCAACTTGCTACTATATACTACACCCAGAGATAATCCCACTCACCGATTAGCAGCAACCAGCTCAGATAAACTATCACTGAGCTTCTTCCTTATCCTTATCACCTGAACATAAGGCAAATCAAGTTAGTTTCTATCCGTTAACACAAAACAGCACAGTACATAAATCAGTCACAAAAAAGCGCCGCTAAAAGTCCACCTAACACTTATGCACTTTCAAAATTTACATTCTGAACACAAAAATACAAACGGGCAGCATAACAGCTAGAAAAAGGCACTTTGGTAAATATTCTGCCCTGGACACTCAGTTGGTCGACTGTCAACACAACCGGTTGACTGACCTTTCCAGTCGGTCGATTCATTTGGTATTACATCAATCGGTCGAAGGAAAATCTCAGTCGGTCGGTTCACTAAACAATCGGTCGGTTGAACCCTCAGTCGGTCGACTGTCGACCGACAATCGGCCGACTGTGTTCATCTTCCTCAGAAACTGAACAAAGGCTATGGACTTCACGATGAAATCCTCAAATCTCGATCTAGAGCTCGTTTTAAATACCAAAATCGACCACAACTTGTTTACTACTTGTTATAGACTCAAAACCCATAACAATTTGATCATAACAACACTTAAATCACTTGTTTTGACACAAATTCAAGCTTTTTACAAAACTCACACAAAACCATGAATTTAACAACGAATTGAACACAAAAACACATGTTACTTACCTTGATAGACTCAGTAAACGATAACAAACACGATTCTAACACCAATTTGAGCTCAAGATCAATGTTTAAGGATTAGGGTTTGGTAGATGGGAGGGATGAAGGTACGGTGTTTGGTGAAGATTCTAGAGAGATGGAGAAATTGGTAACAAAATGCAGCTCACTACACTTATTTGAGGTTAAAATCCCATACCCCATCACACAGGGGTATTTACCAGTTATCTGATATCTTTCGTACCTCGCTGGAAGGCCCTAACGGAGTCCAAATTAAACAAACGAACCTGTTCTGTGACCCTTGTCACAAACTGGTCTCAACTAAACAACCAATTAATTATAAAAAAATAATTATTATAATAACATACAAACACGCCCAAGGTCAAAAGGGTCATTTCAGCTAGTCCCAAAATGCGGGTGTTACATGTATTTAGATGTATTAGTACACTTTTGAAAGACTTCAAGACACATATCAAAGTACTTCTACTTAACAAAAATGCTTACAATTGCATTCTCATTCATTTTCATCAACAATTCTACTCGTATGCAACTGTATTCGTACTCGTACAATACCCAGCTCCTAGACGTATATACTATTGGTATATACACATAATAATTCAGCTTTTAGCAGCCCTAGATAGTCAACAAACATGTGGAACCAACAATTAGACAACTAGCATGACTTATGATCAAGGAAACAAAAACAAGAACTCCTTTTAACCCCACTCACCTTCACCACTCACCACCTACTCCATTTCACTTCCAATTTTCTTCCCAATTCTCTCTCAAAACACACACACACTCTTCCATGAACGTCTAAGTTACTATTTTTTCAGCAAAAATCATCAAATATAAGCTTTGGTTATTACCTATAATCATCATAAAAACAATTACTCAAGAACACATCAAGAACACTTCCAAGTTTACAAGTTTACTTCCAAGTTTCCTAATCCATTCCAAGCAATCATATAAGATCAAGAAACCATTATTATTTACAGTAGGTTACCTTTCTAAATCAAGGTAATATTCATATTCAAGCTTTGATTCAATTTCTATAACTATAACTATCTTAATTCGAGTAATAATCTTACTTGAACTTGTTTTTGTGTCATGATTCTATTTCAAGAACTTCCATGCCATTAAAGATCCTTTGAAGCTCAAGTTATCTTTTCTCATTTCCAGTAGGTTTATCCACAAAAACTGAGATAGTAATGATGTTCATAACATCATTCGATTCATATATATAAAACTACCTTATTCGAAGGTTTAAACTTGTAATCACTAGAACATAGTTTAGTTAATTCTAAACTTGTTCACAAACAAAAGTTAATCCTTCTAACTTGACTTTTAAAATCAACTAAACACATGTTCTATATCTATATGATATGCTAACTTAAAGATTTAAAACCTGAAAACACGGAAAAAACCGTAAAACCGGATATACGCCGTCGTAGTAACACCGCGGGCTGTTTTGGGTTAGTTAATTAAAAATTATGATAAACTCTGATTTAAAAGTTATTCTTCTGGGAAAATGATTTTTCTTATGAACATGAAACTATATCCAAAAATCATGGTTAAACTCAAAGTAAAAGTATGTTTTCCAAAATGGTCATCTAGACGTCGTTCTTTCAACTGAAATGACTACTTTTATAAAAATGACTTGTAACCTGTATTTCCTACTATAAACTTATACTTTTTATGTTTAGATTCATAAACTTAAATTCAATATGAAACCATAGCAACTTGAATCACTCAAAACGGATTTGAAACGAAGAAGTTATGGTAAAAACAAGATTGGATAATTTTTCTTGTTATAGCTACGTGAAAATTGGTAACAAATCAATATTAATCATATCCTAGCTAACTCATATTGTATTATACATGTATTCTAATATATTATGTAATCTTGGGATACCATAGACACGTATGCAAATGTTTTGACATATCATATCGACCCATGTATATATATTATTTGGAACAACCATAGACACTCTATATGCAGTAATGTTGGAGTTAGCTATACAGGGTTGAGGTTGATTCCAAAAATATATATACTTTGAGTTGTGATCTAGCCTGAGACGTGTATACATTGGGTCGTGGATTGATTCAAGATAATATGTATCAATTTATTTCTGTACATCTAACTGTGGACAACTAGTTGTAGGTTACTAACGAGGACATCTGACTTAATAAACTTAAAACAGTAAAACGTATTTAAAATGTTGTAAATATATTTTGAACATACTTTAATATATATATGTACATATTTGTTATAGGTTCGTGAATCGACCAGTGGCCAAGTCTTACTTCCCGACGAAGTAAAAATCTGTGAAAGTGAGTTATAGACCCACTTTTAAAATCTAATATTTTTGGGATGAGAATACATGCAGCTTTATAAATGTTTTACAAAATGGACATAAGTACATGAAACTACTTTCTATGGTTGAACGATCGAAGCCGAATATGCCCCTTTTTACTTGGTAACCTAAGAATTAGTAAACCAGTCTACTAATTGACGCGAATCCTAAAGATAGATCTATTGGGGCCAACAAACCCCATCCGTTGTAGCGGATGCTTTAATACTTCGATGTTGTTTTATCATGTCCGATGGATGTCCCAGAATGATAGGGGATATTCTTATATGCATCTTGTTAATGTCGGTTACCAGGTGTTCAAACCATATGAATGATTTTTATCTCTATGAATGAGATGTATATTGAAATATGAAATCTTGTGGTCTATTATTACGATTTGATAAATATATAGGTTAAACCTATAACTCACCAACATTTTTTGTTGACGTTTAAAGCATGTTTATTCTCAGGTGATTATTAAGAGCTTCCGCTGTTGCATGCTAAAATAAGGACAAGATTTGGTGTCAACATTCTTGTATAATATTGTTTAAAACTGTATACGAGATTTACTTTGTTGTAACATATTAATATTGTAAACCAATATGTATTGGTAGTGTGTAAGTGTGATATTTTTTAGATTATCATTTCTAGATAATCTAGGTGATGTCCTTTTAACCTTGTCGATAAAATAAAGGTTATGGTTTGTTTTTAAAAACGAATGCAATCTTTTAAAAACGTCTCATATAGAGGTCAAAACCTCGCAACGAAATCAATTAATATGGAACGTTTATAATCAATATGAACGGGACATTTCAGTTGGTATCCGAGCGTTGGTCTTAGAGAACCAGAATTTTTGCATTAGTGTGTCTTATCGAGTTTGTTAGGATGCATTAGTGAGTCTGGACTTCGACCGTGTTTTTCTTCAAAAACGATTGCTTAACATTTTTTTGTTGGAAACTATATATTATTAACATGTAAATATTATGTGATATATTAATCTCTTAACGTGTTTGATATTGTGTGATAGATGTCTACCTCTAGTACAAATCCCATTGACTCACCTAATAATAATGAAGAGTCGAATATACTTTGGAAAGATTCACAAATTCCCGAAGAGGAACCGGAAGAGGAGGAACTGGAAGAAGAGGAACCAGAAGAGGAGGAACTGGAAGAGGAGGAACTGGAAGAAGAAGAGGTTCCGGAGGAAGAAATATTGATACCTACAGTAAATCAATTAAATAAAAGAAAATCCTCAACCAACAGACCAAAGTTAAAAATGGTCAATGGTGTTTCCGCCGAGGAAGCAAAATATTGGGAAGATTACCAATTTTCTGATGAATCGGATCCCGATGAGGATTCCGTTGATGTTATAGAAATTACCTCGACCCAATTTAATAAAGCAAAAGAAAATAATAAGGGAAAAGGTATAAAAATGGAGAAACCTGATTCCAACCCCGATGAACTTTATATGTATCGGCAACATCCGTATTTCCTAAATTGTAACAATAACCCGGGAACCTCTAAACCACCAGGTTTTTCTAAACCATTGTGGAAAATGACGGCTCGTATTAGAGGAACACCATATATCCCTAGAAAATTAGGAGAATGAACCAAGTCCGAAGAAGAAGAAACTAGTGACTCAAATTACGGAGTTGTAATCATGTTATGTATTATATGTATTGTAGTGTGCTTGTACTTTTATATTCTATATAAAAATTGCTTGTATTGTTTGTTAATTATCTTTTATGAATCTAATCCTTGTCTATTTTACAGTATAAAAACAAAATGGACATTAAGGGTAGACAACCGAATATTTTAGAAGACCTACCAGAGGATATGATTGAGGAAATCTTGTCTAGAGTCGGTCATAATTCATCAGCACATTTAGTTATGGCAAAATTAACTTGTCAAACATTTGAAAGACTTTCCAGAAATGCCTTAGTTTATAAAAGGCTTTCCTTTGATAGGTGGGGTATATCACATTGGGGAGACCGTAAGTTACGCCGTGTTTTCTTTAAAGCGTTAGATGCGGGTAACCCAAATGCAATTTTACGCTACGGGATTTCTTGAGTTAGAAAGAGCTTCTAACTTGCAACATAAAGAAGCATGTTATACTTATGGGTTAGTGATGTTCGCTTCTTACCAAAGTGAGAAAAAGAACATCGAATTTCAACTTTTAAATAAAACCTTCCCACAAGTGACGGATTCAGTAGTTGGGGTGAGAAACAAGGTTTTTAGATTATTACAGGGCTGTTGGACATTACGAAACTCTCGTCCTTTTGACGACATTACAACATGCTGCCTAGCCGATGGTCATAACGGTTACTTTCCACAAGATCAAGGATGGGAAGTCGTCTTAGTAAAACCTGAATGCATGACTTATTTCTGGACTTATGAATTACGTGTCTTTATTTCTTTTGCTGAACAACTTGCGTATTAACTAGAATTTCCTTTATAGCTGCCCAGTAGCAAAGTTATTATGTGCTATATTTCATCCTATATGTATAATAGCGGTATTGTAAGTTTGTAAAATATTGTTTAAGTTTGAACGAAATATTATTGTAATAAGTTTTTCATATAGAATCGTAGTAGTTGAATTGTATAATAGCTGCTAAGTATGAACTTAACGGGTAGGTACTACCCGAATTAAAACTATAAAATGCTAATATGAAGAAAAAGCTTTTATAAATAACTTCATATCATGGTACAAAATACTATTGACTACTCTTAAATTCTATATGATTAACTCAATTCTTTTGGCTATTTTTGAAGGAAATGGCACCGACGACTCGTCATAACTTGAACATGAGTGAGGAAGACTTCCGTGTTTTCCTTGCTGCGAACATAACCGCAGTGCAGGCTGCAATGCAAAATAACAACAATAACTCTGGTTCTAGCAGTGGAACAAATTCCACAAGAAATCGTGTAGGATGTTCCTACAAAGAATTCACTGCCTGCAAACCTTTGGAATTTGATGGAACCGAGGGTCCAATCAGATTGAAATGGTGGACCGAGAAGGTTAAATCGGTGTTTGCCATAAGTAAATGTACTGAAGATGACAAAGCAAAGTACACTACGCATACCTTCATAGGTACGGCGTTAACTTGGTGGAATACCTATCTCGAGCAGGTAAGACAAGATGCTTCTTACGCACTACCGTGGTCAGCATTCAAGCAATTGATGAACGAGCAGTATCGTCCCAGAAACGAGGTCAATAAGCTCAAGGTAGAGCTTAGAGGATTACGAATGCAAGGTTTCGATATCACCACGTACGAATGACGATTCACTGAATTATGACTATTGTGTCCCAGAACGTTCGAAGACGAAGAAGAGAAGATTGACACATTTGTAAAAGGGTTACCGGAAAGGATTCAAGAAGATGTGAGTTCACACGAGCCCGCCTCCATACAAAAGGCATGTTGAATGGCTCACAAATTAGTGAACCAGATCGAAGGAAGGATTAAAGAGCAGACGACTGAAGAGGCTAACATGAAACAAGTCAAGAGAAAATGGAAAGAAACCAATGACAAGAGTCACCAATACAACAACAACAATCACAACCACAATCGCAATAACTATCCCAATAACCGCAACATAAATTGCAACAACAACTTCAACAAACGTCCCAACTGAAATGACCCCGTCCTAATCCATCTGGATGAAGTCACCAACATCTGGTCCCATTGCGATGATCGACTCCAATTGATGTCTTTTAAAATGAGCAAATGCACAGGGATGATTTCTTTCATACCTGAGAATAAACATGATTTCAAGTGTCAACCAAAAGGTTGGTGAGTTCATAGGTTTATCATAAAACAATAAAATTTATCATTTTGATAGACCACAAGATTTAAATGCTGCATGGTACAAATGGGCCCGAATCCTATACCCACCTGTAATATACATGCGATATATTTTAAATACCGTACACCTTTCTCGTGTACGAAATCATCTTTCATAAATCTTAGTAACCGTACACATATCTCGTGCACAAAAATAAAATACACATAACCTGTGTATAAAATCATTCTCTCGATACATAACATTCACTTTTCATTTCTTTCATAGCTTGGCTTGGTAACCGACCTTAACATATAATGCGCATAATAATATCCCCAAAACAAAACATCTCATCTGTATAATAATCATATAAAGTTCCAAGTACTAAACACCACGCCCACTAGCCCTTCCGTCTAGTGAACATTCTGGGTGGGGGTGTTAAACCCGCTAGCTACCTTTAGGATTCGTGTCAATTAGGCGTGCACTAATTCTCAAAATTAGTGATGTTCCCTAATTCTTAGGTTACCAAGCAATAATAATCAGGAAAAAAATATTCATATCAATTGTGGCAATTATCACGTCCACATAATTCAATGGTGGCAATTATCACGTCCGCATAATTCATTCGAGGAATGTTTTGCTTGTGTCTATCTCGTCAAACATTTATAAAAGCATTTCATGTATTTGCAGTTCAAAATGTATTCCAAAAGCATTTAATAAAGCAGTTGTAAAAGTGGCGCATGTATTCTCAGTCCCAAAAATATAAAGAGTAAAAGGGAATCAAATGAACTCACTCTACAATATTTTGTAGTAAAAATATTCATACGACGGAAATGAACAATGCAAGGTTGACCTCAGATTCACGAACCTACATCATATATATGTATATTAACACATATAATGGTAATCGAACAAATTTAGATATTATTATTAATTGTTATTTTAGTAACTTGTACGTTTCATTAGTAACTAAATTAACTATATTTATTTTTTATATACATTAAATAGATAATTAGTATTTATTACAAACATATTAATATAGTTATGTTTTATATAAATAATATATTTTATTTAGAAAATCTTTATTTGATATATTAATAATACTATTAATAATAATGATAAAAATAATAATATTAGTGTTAGAAATAATAAAAGTGATAATAAAAATAATAATGATAAAAATAATGATAATTCTAATAAAAATAATAATAATAATGATATTTCTAATAATAAATAGGGTAATTTTTATAAAAGAATTAGTTTCAATAATAATACTACTTACATTAAAAATGATATTAATAATAATAATAATAACAGTAATAATAATAATAAAAATAATAATAATAATAATTTTAATGATAATAATAATACTAATAATGATAATTATATTTACATTAATATTAACAATAATTATAATGAAAATACAAATAAATAAATTATACCATTCAAAAAGATGTGAGCTTAAAATGAGTCCATAAATCTTGAAGTCCACTAGCAAAACTCTAGTAACCCAATAAGAATAACAACTTATTGGGCTTTACCAAGTATACGAGTTCATTAAAAAAAACAGCCTGCCATTTATTCTTATATAATTCGGTTTCTGTTTTTTTTTATACCAGTCGACTCATTAGGTTACACGATCCCAATTTCTTTCCCGAGTTTAACTTCCAAAATCAAGTCATGAGATCAAATGGAGTGGCTTCCTAAACTCGCGATTAAGAAGTTTTGTGAAGGAATCAAGGCTAACAACAACAACAACTACTCCAATTTTGTTTAAGAACAATGGCGATGATGATGAAGAACATGAAAGTCAGAAAATGAAATATAATTCAGTTCAGGTACGGATTCTTTTATGAAAATCGTTTAGAATCTCCCATAGCATGCTCGTAATTAATCGTTTGTTCCAGAAACACCTTATAATTCATGGATTGTAAGGTTGACCGAAAAGCTTTATATGTTGACTTGAAATTTGGGATTTGGAAGTGTAAATTAATTGAGGTTAATACCTCACGAGACACAAATAAGCATCCATGAATCGAAATAAGTCATTAATTAAATTTGGTAGTAAATCGTTTAGCTTTTTGGGGTTTGAATTCGAATAGCAACAGGTGCACTAGCAGTTGCAGTGGCTGCAGTAGTTATTGATGATGGTTTAGGTGGTGGTTTATAGCGACAACAGAAGCAGAAATATAAAGCTGCAGTAGCTGTTTTTGTTCCTGGTTTTCACGATGAACGCAGAAGTAGAAGCAGTATTAGAACAGTAGCAGAGGAGATGATCAACAATAACATTTTTTGATTTGTTTGAAGGTAATGGTATTTGGTTTGAGGATTTATTGTGTAAATTTGTTGTAGGGCTTCGATTTACAGCAGGAACATAATAATCACTTGTGATTTTATGATGGTTTCTTGATAACTGGTTCAACAAATATAAGTAATTTAATTGTAGTAAAAGTGGACTTGTTGGTCGATAATAGTAGTAGAAATTTATATTGGTTCATGTGTTTTGCAGGGTGTTGATTGAAACAGAATATATAAAGTGCAGCAGCAGTAGCAGTTATCTTGTAGTCGTGGTTCACAATGAGGGATTTTAAAGAGAGATGATGGTTGGTACACAGACAGAAGACAAGAACAGCAGCAGTTGTTTCACCATGGTAGCGGTCGTGGTGGCTTTTGGTTGGTGTTTTGGTTCAACCCCAAACAGAAAGACAGAAGTTGTGACCGATGGTGTGGGGTTCTCGATCGACAGAAAGCAAGAAGGCAGGTTGAAGAAATCAAGAATTTAGAATGGTGATGGGTCTCATGGTGATGGTTTATGGTGATACCCGATAGTGGTGATTATGTAGTGGTGGATGGGATGAGAGTTGAGATTGAGGTGGTGATACGGTCGTTCATGTTTGTCCTTAATAAGAAGAAGCAGGGTGGTGATTTGGTTGGGTTTACACGAGTTGTTCCCAAAAACAGAAAAATAGAAGTGGGAGGATGAGAAGGAGGGGGAAAAGATGAGATGGTGGTGATGTTTTTAGAGTGTTAGCTAATATCTATCAGCCTTATGTAATCTATATCTATATTATATAGACAGATAGAGGGTGTGATGAAGTAAGTAAATCAATCAAACACAGTAACAGTTTCATTATGTACCAACTTTACTGGTGAAAAACAAGTGGGTGGAATGATTGGTGAATTATTAGATTGATTGATGAATGTAAGGATGTCGATATATCACAAGTGGAACAGGATAAAGAAAAACAAAATAAAAGTTGATATTGATAGGAAATAAGTTTCACATAATTATTTGTCTATATAAATTATATTCAATTAGTGTAATATATATATATATATATATATATATATATATATATATATATATATATATATATATATATATATATATATATATATATATATATATATATATTAATAATAAAAATACTAATAATAATATTGATAATAGTAGTGATAACAATACTAATATACTATTATTGATAATATTAATAATGTAAATTGTAATAATAGTATTAGTGTTAATACAACAACTATTTTAACTTGTAATTATTTATATATACTTAAATATTATAAAATTTTACATTATTACAATATTCATAATTATGTATAGAAATATAAGTTCGAATTAAACTGGTTACATATCAATTGAAGTGACAAATGGTTATTACAATCATTCAATATTTATATTCTACATGCAGTATATATACAAATGGTTGTTCGTGAATCGTTGGGAATAGTCGAAGGTCAATTGAATATATAAACATAGTTTCAAAATTTTGGAGACTCAACATTACAGACTTTGCTTATCGTATCGAAATGATATGAAGATTAAGTTTAAATTTGGTCGAAAATTTCCGGGTCATCACAGTACCTACCCGTTAAAGAAATTTCATCTCGAAATTTGATTGGGATGGTCATGGCTGTCACTAAGTATGTTTTTATGACGAATATGGGTTGATAAATAAAGTTTTATCACTGTTGAGTAATATGAATAAAACAATTCAATTACTCGAAGGGTACGAGTGAAGCTATCACAAAAGAGTGAAATGTGGAGAATAAGGATTCGTCTTACTTTTGACGTCATCCCGGTTAATTTCCAGAATTCAAGGAAATTAAAGAAAATCTTCGAAATCTTTATAAGATTGGATTCTTCAGAAATTTAGAAAATTAAGATCCTCTTTGATTAAATGCGATGATCTGTCTTGATTGTTTTATCTGATATTTCACTATAAATCCACTCCTTTTGTTTCCTTGTTCCCACACTCCTATACTTTCTTTCTTAATTCACACTTTTGTTTTCTCTTCCCGACTTTAAGCCAAGCGATTAATGATCCAGAATTCATATGTATGGAGTTTCGAATGAACATAACTAATGTTCTAAGAGAGAGATTGTAATAGTACGATCTTGATTGGTTAAATTATCAGAATTCAAGAGAAAAGATAGAACTATCAAGAAATATGTTCTTGATATGTTTAGAGATTAGATAGAATGTAGGAGTCGTGTAACATGGCACATGATGATGTTAGGATCTGTGAATCATCACATCCCATTAGAAACTCATCATGACTTACTGTAATATAATCATGTTGGCCGGGCGTCATTATATTATACTAACCCATGCTTCAATTCCCAACACTTCTCCACAATTCATTCATAATTTATACTTAGATTTTACAGAAGTTTTCAATGAAATACAGAAAACACGAAGAGGTAGATAATTTCGGACAAGAATATTTATGAAAATATCCTCAGAAATATCGAAGATATTTATGATGATATTTTGGAATTTCTAAGTTCAAAGGTGGATGAAGAAAGATTTTTCCGCAAGATTTTAACATGACTTCGGAACAAGATATTCTCTAAAGATTTCGACGGATCCAGAATTACCTGGATTCTTTGAATATAGGGTTTGGTCCTTGTATTTGTCCTGGGTGTCCTTCGTGGTTAGCTCAATCCATTTTTCAGTACCAAATTTTCTATCGAGCGTTCCCAACACTCCATTCTTTATCATCAAACTCTTGGCCATTTAGGCCATCTACAATTTTACTGTTTTGTCTGCATTTAATGCAGCTGTATATGAATCGTCGGTTATCAATCCGAGGTGTTTTTAGGAGAATTGTGTTTTTAGATGATTAAACGCTGATGGTAGTATGGTGGAATATAAAAGGTTCTCTGGTAACAATAAATGAGCACGCATATATATCAAGGTTATAATAAGGTTAATCCGAATGAAATTCGAAGTTGATTTGCTGGAGCTGTGACAAAATTGGCTAATTTGAAAAAAAAATTGCAATGTTTTTTTTCGGTAATAGCAATGCCAAAGGAACTATCACAGATACGTGTTAAACATTTACTCGGGTTCCGAGTGTTTTCAGGTGTATAACGATATGCATCAATCTTTTCTTCCGTTAATGAAGTGCGGTTGGTTCATCCTCCCAATTGAGGTGTTTTCAAGAATCATGAAAGGTTTGAACGTAGATTGTAATCGTCGAGATACAAATGAGGTTTAAGATGAAATCAAGTGGCAAACTTGAAGAAATGTTTAGTTTCATATGTTATAATCAATATTTTAATTCATTTTAATTGTCCAATGTCATTAGTCCACAGTCGATAGTCCACAGTTAACAGTCTGATAATTCATATATAATTTAATATATAATATTCGAATTAATTAATACGTATCGTGACCCGTGTACATGTCCCAGACTCGATCACAACTCAAACTATATATATTATTGTAGAATCAACCTCAACCCTGTGTAGCTAACTCCAGCATTACTGCGTATAGAGTGTCTATGGTTATTCCAAATAATATATATAGATGCGTCGATATGATATGTCAAAACCTTGTATACATGTCTCAATATTTAAAGTGCGTAAAATAAATAAAGAAATTAAATGACGATAAATAAAATTGCGAGAATTAATATTTTGATAAATAAAATTGCGATAAATAAAATGTAATACGGAATTAACAGTTAGCTAGGAACAGTTAGCTAGGAATAGTTAGCGTAGATTCTTAACAAAATTTTTCATAGTTAATTTGTTTGTTTCTAACAAATTTTATTTTGTCCAACGTTTTCTTCATTATGCCACTTGTTGGATTCTGATAGGTCAAAATCCGAATGTGAAATTGAATGAAAAGGGTTATTCTGCGGTGAACGGATACGTATATCGGTGGTTGTAAGTAGGATAGTAAATGACTGTTGAATCAGATTCGAAGAATGTATAGTGCAACTTATTAATGTCAAAATCTAAATATTTCTCGGGTATTACCTACCCGTTAAAATATTTTCACCATTAATCGTTTGTACAAAAGAATTTTTAATTACAATCTTTATGAAAATATACTTACATATATATTCTCTTCAGATGTAATCATGGATTTAATGAGTTAATATGATATTAAACTCATTTGATTTACCATTAGAACAAGAATATATATAATCTCTAAAACATTAGAGATTACATAATCGCTATGTCGAACTAAGATAAATGATGTAGAACGATATGTAGAACGTTGATTATACTCGAGGTACATAATGAGATGTTGAGGCGTGTGATGTTGAAACTTGGATTGTTGGTGATACTGGTATTGATGTTGGTGGTACTGTTGGTGTCGATGTTGTTGTTGAAGCTGGTAAGTTTTGCACCATATTCTCCAAATTTATTACTCGAGCGCGAATCTCATTGACTTCTTCCATTACTCCGAGATGATTGTCGGTCGGAACAAGTAGGTGAATAAGGTTTAGAATTTTAGATAATATATAATCCTGGTGAGATATTCGGGAAATGAGAGTGAAAATGGTATTTCGGATTGGTTTTCCGGTGAATGCTTCAGGTTCTTCGCCCAGAGGACAATATGGCGGATGAAAGGAATCGCTTCTTCTTGTCTCTAATGATTAAGTAGACTACGAACCCATCAAATGAATTGAAGATGACTAGTTGGTTGATCCATTTCGTTTACACTGCTTTCGAAGCTTAGGTGAATATCCATGTCGGAGTAGCTGTCGGAATAACTATCGGAATAACTATTGGAATCTGAGGGACTCGAACTAGTTGAGGAATTCATTTCGTACGATCAGATGAAGGATTTTCGATAAGAATTAGATTATATGATGTAGATTAGTACCATGCAATACATAATTTACATATGCATATATAATACTAAAATCTCATAAGTTATGAACGAATCTACGGAAGCTGTCAGGCAAAGGTAACAGTAACAGATACGCTAAGATATGAATTAGCAGATATGCTAAGATATGAGTTTTGTCTATACACTATCTAGGCAATAGAGGCAGTAAGATGTGTCTAGACTTTAAGAATGATAAGCAAATAATTTTCGACACTAAATGATAAGCAAAACTTTTGACATGCAGACACGGTCGAAGTCCAGACCCACTAACGCATCTAAACAACTACTAGTTAGACACACTAATGCAAGACCTGGTTCGCTAAGACCACCGCTCTGATACCAACTGAAATGACCCCATCCTAATCCATCTGGATGAAGTCACCAACATCTGGTCCCATTGCGATGATCGACTCCAATTGATGTCTTTTAAAATGAGCAAATGCACAGCGGATGATTTCTTTCATACCTGAAAATAAACATGCTTTCAAGTGTCAACCAAAAGGTTGGTGAGTTCATAGGTTTATCATAAAACAATAAAATTCATCATTTTGATAGACCACAAGATTTAAATGCTGCATGGTACAAATCGGCCCAAATCCTATACCCACCTGTAATGTACATGCGATATCTTTTAAATACAGTACACCTTTCTCGTGTACGAAATCATCTTTCATAAATCTTAGTAACCGTACACATATCTTGTGCACAAAAATAACATACACATAACTTGTGTATAAAATCATTCTCTCGATACATAACATTCACTTTTCATTTCTTTCATAGCTTGGCTTGGTAACCGACCTTAACATATAATGCGCATAATAATATCCCCAAAACAGAACATCTCGTCTGTATAATAATCATATAAACTTCCAAGTACTAAACACTACGCCCACTAGCCCTTCCGTCTAGTGAACATTCTGGGTGGGGGTGTTAAACCCAGTAGCTACCTTTAGGATTCGCGTCAATTAGGCGTGCACTAATTCTCAAAATTAGTGATGTTCCCTAATTCTTAGGTTACCAAGCAATAATAATCAGAAAAAAAAATATTCATATCAATTGTGGCAATTATCACGTCCACATAATTCAATGGTGGCAATTATCACATCCACATAATTCATTCGAGGAATGTTTTGCTTATGTCTATCTCGTCAAACATTTATAAAAGCATTTCATGTATTCGCAGTTCAAAATGTATTTCAAAAGCATTTAATAAAGCAGTTGTAAAAGTGGCGCATGTATTCTCAGTCCCAAAAATATAAAGAGTAAAAGGGAATCAAATGAACTCACTCTACAATATTTTGTAGTAAAAATATTCATACGACGGAAATGAACAATGCAAGGTTGGCCTCAGATTCACGAACCTGCATCATATATATGTATATTAACACATATAATGGTAATCGAACAAATTTAGATATTATTATTAATTGTTATTTTAGTAACTTGTACGTTTCATTAGTAACTAAATTAACTATATTTGTTTTTTATATACATTAAATAGATAATTAGTATTTATTACAAACATATTAATATAGTTATGTTTTATGTAAATAATATATTTTTATTTAGAAAATCTTTATTTGATATATTAATAATACTATTAATAATAATGATAAAAATAATAATATTAGTGTTAGAAATAATAAAAGTGATAATAAAAATAATAATGATAAAAATAATGATAATTCTAATAATAATAATAATAATGCTAGTTCTAATATTAAATATGGTAATTTTTATAAAAGAATTAGTTTCAATGATAATACTACTTACATAAAAAATGATATTATTAATAATAATAATAATAATAATAATAGTAATAATAATAATAATAATAATAATAATAATAATAATAATAATAATAATAATAATAATAATAATAATAATAATTTTAATGATAATGATAATAATAATACTAATAATGATAATTATATTTACATTAATATTAACAATAATTATAATGTTAATACAATTTAATAAATTATACCATTCAAAAAGATGTGAGCTTAAAATGAGTCCATAAATCTTGAAGTCCACTAGCAAAACTCTAGTAACCCAATAAGAATAACAATTTATTGGGCTTTACCAAGTATACGAGTCCATTAAAAAAAACAGCCTGCCATTCATTCTTATATCATTCGGTTTCTTTTTTTTTATACCAGTCATCTCATTAGGTTACACGATCCCAATGTTTAACTTCCAAAATCAAGTCACGAGATCAAATGGAGTGGCTTCCCAAACTCGCGATTAAGAAGTTTTGTGAAGGAATCAAGGCTAACAACAACAACTACTATTCCAATTTTGTTTAAGAACAATGGCAATGATGATGATGAACATGAAAGTCAGAAAATGAAATCTAATTCAGTTCAGGTACGGATTCTTTTATGAAAATCGTTTAGAATCTCCCATAGCATGCTCGTAATTAATCGTTTGTTCCAGAAACACCTTATAATTCATGGATTGTAAGGTTGACCGAAAAGCTTTATATGTTGACTTGAAATCTGGGATTTAGAAGTGTAAATTAATTGAGGTTAATACCTCACGAGACACAAATAAGCATCCATGAATCGAAATAAGTCATTAATTTAATTTTGTATTAAATCGTTTAGCTTTTTGGGGTTTGAATTCGAATAGCAACAGGTGCACTAGCAGTTGCAGTGGCTGCAGTAGTTATTGATGATGGTTTAGGTGGTGGTTTATAGTGACAACAGAAGCAGAAATATAAAGCTGCAGTAGCAGTTTTTGTTCCTGGTATTCACGATGAACGCAGAAGTAGAAGCAGTATTAGAACAGTAGCAGAGGAGATGATCAACAATAACATTGGTTTGATTTGTTTGAAGGTAATGGTATTTAGTTTGAGGATTTATTGTGTAAATTTGTTGTAGGGCTTCAATTTACAGCAGGAACATAATAATCACTTGTGATTTTATGATGGTTTCTTGATAACTGGTTTAGCAAATATAAGTAATTTAATTGTAGCAAAAGTGGACTTGTTGGTCGATAATAGTAGTAGAAATTTATATTGGTTCATGTGGTTTGCAGGGTGTTGATTGAAACAGAATATATAGAGTGCAGCAGCAGTAGCAGTTATCTTGTAGTCGTGGTTCACAATGAGGGATTTTAAAGAGAGATGATGGTTGGTACACGGACAGAAGAAAAGAACAGCAGCAGTTGTTTCACCATGGTGGCGGTCGTGGTGGCTTTTGGTTGGTGTTTTGGTTTGACCCCAAACAGAAAGACAGAAGTTGTGACCGGTGGTGTGGTGTTCTCGATCGATAGATAGCAAGAAGGAAGGTTGAAGAAATCAAGAATTTAGAGTGGTGATGGGTCTCATGGTGATGGTTTATGGTGATACCCGATAGTGGTGAATTTGTAGTGGTGGATGGGATGAGAGTTGAGATTGAGGTGGTGATACGGTCGTTCATATTTGTCCTTAATAAGAAGAAGCAGGGTGGTGATTTGGTTAGGTTTACACGAGTTGTTCCCAAAAACAGAAAAATAGAAGTGGGAGGATGAGAAGGAGGGGGAAAAGGTGAGATGGTGGTGATGTTTTTAACGTGTTAGCTAATATCTATCAGCCTTATGTAATCTATATCTATATTATATAGACAGATAGAGGGTTTGATGAAGTAAGTAAATCAATCAAACACAGTAACAGTTTCATTATGTACCAACTTCACTGGTGAAAAACAAGTGGGTGGAATGATTGGTGAATTATTAGATTGATTGATGAATGTAAGGATGTCGATATATCACAAGTGGAACAGGATAAAGAAAAACAAAATAAAAGTTGATATTGATAGGAAATAAGTTTCGCATAATTATTTGTCTATATAAATTATATTCAATTAGTGTAATATATATATATATATATATATATATATATATATATATATATATATATATATATATATATATATATATATATATATATATATTAATAATAAAAATACTAATAATAATATTGATAATAGTAGTGATAACAATACTAATATACTATTATTGATAATATTAATAATGTAAATTGTAATAATAGTATTAGTGTTAATACAACAACTATTTTAACTTGTAATTATTTATATATACTTAAATATTATAAATTTTTACATTATTACAATATTCATAATTATGTATAGAAATATAAGTTCGAATTAAAATGGTTACATATCAATTAAAGTGACAAATGGTTATTACAATCATTCAATATTTATATTCTACATGCAGTATATATACAAATGGTTGTTCGTGAATCATTGGCAACAGTCGAAGGTCAATTGAATATATAAACATAGTTTCAAAATTTTCGAGACTCAACATTACAGACTTTGCTTATCGTATCGAAATCATATGAAGATTATGTTTAAATTTGGTCAGAAATTTCCGGGTCGTCACACCAACAACAACTACAATAACCGTCCCAACAACAATAACAACAACAACAACAACAGCAACAATAACAATCCCAACAACAATCTCAATAACAACAATGGCAACAAAAACCAAAAACAGCCATGCCAAAGATGTGAAGAGTATCACCTGGGGTTCTGCACGACATTTTGAAACAAGTGTAAAAGAAATGGTCATAGCGCGAAGAAGTGAGAAATCTACGGACCAATGCATAACAGAACTAAAAGAACAAATAATGTCGGAACAAATAACACCGCCATAGTTTGTTTTGGATGTGGAAATTGCCCGAATCAGGAGAATACTAATGGGTAGGGCCGCAGAAGAGTTTTCAATATTATTACGGCAGAAGCGCAGGAAGACCCGGAGTTTGTTACGGGTACGTTTCTCATTGACAATAAATCTGCTTATGTTTTATTTGATTCGAGTGCGGATAGAAGCTATATGAGTAGAGATTTTTGTGCTAAACTAAGTTGCTCACCGACGCCCTTGGATAATAAATTTTTACTCGAATTAGCAAACGGTAAATAAATTACAGAAGATAATATATGTCGGAATCGAGAAATTAAACTGCTTAGCAAAACATTTAAGATTGACTTGATACCAGTAGAGTTAGGGAGTTTTGATGTGATAATCGGTATGGACTGGTTGAAAGAAGTGAAAGCAGAGATCGTTTGTTACAAAAATGCAATTTGCATTATACGAGAAAAAGGAAAACCCTTAATGGTGTACGGAGAAAAGAGCAACGCGAAGTTAAATCTTATTAGTAACCTGAAGGCACAAAAACTAATAAGAAAAGGTTGCTATGCTGTACTAGCACACATCGAGAAAGTCAATTCCGAAGAAAAGAACATCAATGATATTCCCGTCGCAAAAGAATTTTCCGATGTATTTCCGAAAGAATTACAGGGACTACCACCACACCGATCCGTTAAATTTCAAATAGACCTTGTACCGGGAGCTGCACCAATATCTCGTGCTCCATACAGACTCGCACCCAGCGAAATGAAGGAACTTCAGAGCCAATTACAAGAATTTATAGAGCGTAGTTTCATTCGACCAAGCACATCACTGTGGGGAGCTCTTGTTTTGTTTGTCAAGAAGAAGGATGGTACATTTAGGTTGTGTATCAACTACCGAGAGTTGAACAAACTTACCATCAAGAACCGCTACCCACTACCGAGAATCGATGACTTATTTGATCAACTACAAGGCTCGTCGGTTTATTCGAAGATTGATTTACGTTCTGTATATCATCAAATGCGAGTGAAGGAGGATGATATTCCAAAGATTGCTTTTAGGACACGTTACGGTCATTACAAGTTTATGGTTATGCCGTTTGGGTTGACTAATGCACCAGCTGTGTTCATGGACCTCATGAACCGAGTGTGTGGACCATATCTTGACAAGTTTGTCATTGTTTTCATCGATGACATACTTATTTACTCAAAGAATGACCAAGAGCACGGAGAACATTTGAGAAAAGTGCTAGAGTTGTTAAGGAAAGAAAACCTGTACGCTAAGTTTTCAAAGTGTGCATTTTGGTTAGAAGAAGTTCAATTCCTCGGTCATATAGTGAACAAAGAAGGTATTCAGGTGGATCCAGCAAAGATTGAAATCGTTGAAAAGTGAGAAACCCCGAAAACTCCGAAACATATACGCCAATTTTTAGGACTAGCTGGTTACTACAGAAGATTCATCCAAGATTTTTCCAAAATAGCAAAACCCTTGACTGCATTAACATATAAATGGAAGAAATTTGAATGGAAAGATGAACAAGAGAAAGCATTTCAGTTGTTAAAGAAAAAGTTAACTACGGCACCTATATTGTCATTACCTGAAGGGAATGATGATTTTGTGATATATTATGACGCCTCAAAGCAAGGTCTCGGATGTGTATTAATGCAATGAACGAAAGTAATTGCTTATGCGTCTAGACAATTGAAGATTCACGAGCAGAATTATACGACGCATGATTTGGAATTAGGCGCGGTTGTTTTTGCATTAAAGACTTGGAGGCACTACTTATATGGGGTCAAAAGTATTATATATACCAACCACAAAAGTCTTCAACACATATTTAATCAAAAACAACTGAACATGAGGCAGCGCAGGTGGAATGAATTGTTGAATGATTACGACTTTGAGATTCGTTACCACCCGGGGAAGGCGAATGTGGTAACCGACGCTTTGAGCAGAAAGGACAGAGAACCCATTCAAGTAAAAGCTATGAATATAATAATTCACAATAACCTTACTACTCAAATAAAGGAGGCGCAACAAGGAGTTTTAAAAGAGGAAAATTTAAAGGATGAAATACCCAAAGGATCGGAGAAACATCTTAATATTCGGGAAGACGGAACCCGGTATAGGGCGAAAAGAATTTGGGTACCAAAATTTAGAGATATGAGAGAAATGGTACTTAGAGAAGCTCATAAAACTAGATACTCAATACATCCTGGAACGGGGAAGATGTACAAGGATCTCAAGAAACATTTTTGGTGGCCGGGTATGAAAACCGATGTTGCTAAATACGTAGGAGAATGTTTGATGTGTTCTAAGGTCAAAGCGGAGCATCAGAAACCATCAGGTCTACTTCAACAACCCGAAATCCCGGAATAGAAATGGGAAAACATTACCATGGATTTCATCACTAAATTGCCAAGGACTGCAAGTGGTTTTGATACTATTTTGGTAATAGTTGATCGTCTCACCAAATCAGCACACTTCCTGCCAATAAGAGAAGATGACAAGATGGAGAAGTTAGTACGATTGTATTTGAAGGAAGTCGTCTCCAGACATGGAATATCAATCTCTATTATCTCTGATAGGGATGGCAGATTTATTTCAAGATTCTGGCAGACATTACAGCAAGCATTAGGAACTCATCTAGACATGAGTACTACCTATCATCCACAAATTGATGGGCAGAGCAAAAGGACAATACAAATGCTTGAAGACATGCTACGAGCATGTGTTATTGATTTCGGAAACAGTTGGGATCGACACCTTCCGTTAGCAGAATTTTCCTACAACAATAGCTACAATTCATGCATTGAGATGGCGCCGTTTGAAGTACTCTATGGTAGAAAGTGCAGGTCTCCGATTTGTTGGAGTAAAGTGGGGGATTGATAGATTACGGGTCCGGAGATAATATAAGAAACTACCGAGAAGATCATCCAAGTTCAACAACGGTTGAAAACCGTCCAAAGTCGACAAAAGAGCTACGCTGACATTAAAAGAGAAGATATAGAATTCGAAATTGGAGAGATGGTCATGCTTAAAGTTGCACCTTGGAAAGGTGTTGTTCGATTTGGTAAACGAGGGAAATTAAATCCAAGGTATATTGGACCATTCAAGATTATTGATCGTATCGGACCAGTAGCTTACCGACTTGAGTTACCTCAACAACTCGCGGCTGTACATAACACTTTCTACATCTCGAATTTGAAGAAATGTTTTGCTAAAGAAGATCTCACTATTGTGTTAGATGAAATCCAAATCAACGAAAAACTTCAATTCATCGAAGAACCAGTCGAAATAATGGATCGTGAGGTTAAAAGACTAAAGCAAAACAAGATACCAATTGTTAAGGTTCGATGGAATGCTCGTAGAGGACCTGAGTTCACTTGGGAATGAGAAGATCAGATGAAGAAGAAATACCCGCACCTATTTCCAGAAGATACGTCAACACCTCCAACTGCTTAAAATTTCGGGACGAAATTTATTTAACGGGTAGGTATTGTAGTGACCCGAACTTTTACATGTTTATATATATTAAATGAAATTGATATTTACATGATTAAGTGTTTCCAACATGTTAAGCAATCAAACTTGTTAAGACTTGATTATTTGAAATGAGTTTCATGTAGACAATTGACCACCCAAGTTGACCGGCGATTCACGAACGTTAAAACTTCTAAAAAATGACATGACGATATATATATGGATCTACATATAGTTAACATGAGATTATGATAAGTAAGTATCTCCATAAGTATATTAACAATGAGTTATACACATAAAAATGAGACTACTATGTTAAGAAACTCGAAACGATATATATAACGATTATCGTTATTACAACGTCTTACTAAATATATATGTATCATATTAAGATATTGTTACACTATATTTAACATGATAAAATGATAATAATATATATCGTTAAGTATGTTAACAATGAACTACATATGTAAAACAAGACTACTAACTTAAGAATTTTGAAACGAGGCATATATGTAACGATTATCGTTGTAACGACATTTTAATGTATATATATCATATTAAGATATATTCATACATCATAATATCATGATAATGTAATAATTTAACATCTCATTAGATATAATAAACAATGGGTTAACAACATTAAATGAGATCGTTAACTTAAATGTTCCAAAACAACACTTACATGTAACGACTAACGATGACTTAACGACTCAGTTAAAATGTATATACATGTAGTGTATTTAGATGTATTAGTACACTTTTGAAAGACTTCAAGACACATATCAAAGTACTTCTACTTAACAAAAATGCTTACAATTGCATTCTCATTCATTTTCATCAACAATTCTACTCGTATGCAACCGTATTCGTACTCGTACAATACCCAACTCCTAGACGTATATACTATTGGTATATACACATAATAATTCAGCTCTTAGCAGCCCTAGATAGTCAACAAACATGTGGAACCAACAATTAGACAACTAGCATGACTTATGAGCAAGGAAACAAAAACAAGAACTCCTTTTAACCCCACTCACCTTCACCACTCACCACCTACTCCATTTCACTTCCAATTTTCTTCCCAATTCTCTCTCAAAACACACACACTCTTCCATGAACATATAAGTTACTATTTTTCCAGCAAAAATCATCAAATACAAGCTTTGGTTATTACCTATAATCATCATAAAAACAATTACTCAAGAACACATCAAGAACACTTCCAAGTTTACAAGTTTACTTCCAAGTTTCCTAATCCATTTCAAGCAATCATCTAAGATCAAGAAACCTTTGTTATTTACTGTAGGTTATCTTTATAAATCAAGGTAATATTCATTTTCAAGCTTTGATTCAATTTCTATAACTATAACTATCTTAATTAGAGTAATAATCTTACTTGAACTTGTTTTTGTGTCATGATACTATTTCAAGAACATCCAAGCCATTAAAGATCCTTTGAAGCTCAGGTTATTTTTTCTCATTTCCAGTAGTTTTATCCACAAAACTTGAGGTAGTAATGATGTTCATAACATCATTCGATTCATATATCTAAAACTACCTTTTTCGAAGGTTTAAACTTGTAATCACTAGAACATAGTTTAGTTAATTCTAAACTTGTTCGCAAACAAAAGTTAATCCTTATAATATGACTTTTAAAATCAACTAAAAACATGTTCTATATCTATATGATATGCTAACTTAATGATTTAAAACCTGAAAACACGAAAAACACCGTAAAATCGGATATACGCCGTCGTAGTAACACCGCGGGCTGTTTTGGGTTAGTTAATTAAAAACTATGATAAACTTTTATTTAAAAGTTGTTCTTCTGGGAAAATGATTTTTCTTATGAACATGAAACTATATCCAAAAATCATGGTTAAACTCAAAGTAAAAGTATATTTTCCAAAATGGTCATCTAGACGTCGTTCTTTCGACTGAAATGACTACCTTTACAAAAACGACTTGTAACATGTATTTTCGACTATAAACTTATACTTTTTCTGTTTAGATTCATAAACTTAAGTTCAATATGAAACCATAGCAACTTGAATCACTCAAAACGGATTTGAAACGAAGAAGTTATGGGTAAAACAAGATTGGATAATTTTTCTTGTTATAGCTACGTGAAAATTGGTAACAAATCTATATTAATCATATCCTAGCTAACTCATATTGTATTATACATGTATTCTAATATATTATGTAATCTTGGGATACCGTAGACACGTATGCAAATGTTTTGACATATCATATCGACCCATGTATATATATTATTTGGAACAACCATAGACACTCTATATGGAGTAATGTTGGAGTTAGCTATACAGGGTTGAGGATGATTCCAAAAATATATATACTTTGAGTTGTGATATAGCCTGAGATGTGTATACACTGGGTCTTGGATTGATTTAAGATAATATATATCGATTTATTTCTGTACATCTAACTGTGGACAACTAGTTGTAGGTTACTAACGAGGACAGCTGACTTAATAAGCTTAAAACAGTAAAACGTATTAAAAATATTGTAAATATATTTTGAACATACTTTGATATATATGTACATATTTGTTATAGGTTCGTGAATCGACTAGTGGCCAAGTCTTACTTCCCGACGAAGTAAAAATCTGTGAAAGTGAGTTATAGTCCCACTTTTAAAATTTAATATTTTTGGTATGAGAATACATGCAGCTTTATAAATGTTTTACAAAATGGACACAAGTACATGAAACTATTTTCTATGGTTGAACGATCGAAGCCGAATACGCCCCTTTTTACTTGGTAACCTAAGAATTAGTAAACCAGTCTACTAATTGACGAGAATCCTAAAGATAGATCTATTGGGCCCAACAAACCTCATCCGTTGTAGCGGATGCTTTAGTACTTCGATGTTGTTTTATCATGTCTGATGGATGTCCCGAAATGATATGGGATATTCTTATATGCATCTTGTTAATGTCGGTTACCAGGTGTTCAAACCATATGAATGATTTTTGTCTCTATGAATGGGATGTATATTGAAATATGAAATCTTGTGGTCTATTATTACGATTTGATAAATATATAGGTTAAACCTATAACTCACCAACAATTTTTGTTGACGTTTAAAACATGTTTATTCTCAGGTGATTATTAAGAGCTTCCGCTGTTGCATGCTAAAATAAGGACAAGATTTGGTGTCAACATGCTTGTATAATATTGTTTAAAACTGCATTCGAGATTTACTTTGTTGTAACATATTAATATTATAAACCAATATGTATTGGTAGTGTGTAAGTGTGATATTTTTTAGATTATCATTTCTGGATAATCTAGGTGATGTCCTTTTAACCTTGTCGATAAAATAAAGGTTATGGTTTGTTTTTAAAAACGAATGCAGTCTTTGAAAAATGTCTCATATAGAGGTCAAAACCTCGCAATGAAATCAATTAATATGGAACGTTTATAATCAATATGAACGGGACATTTCATTCAGGTGGATCCAGCAAAGATTGAAACCATTGAAAAATGGAAAACCCCGAAAATTCTGAAGCATATACGCCAATTTTTAGGACTGGCTGGTTACTATAGAAGGTTTATCCAAGATTTTTCCAAAATAGCAAAACCTTTGACTGCATTAACGCATAAAGGGAAGAAATTTGAATGGAAGGATGAGCAGGAGAAAGCGTTTCAATTGTTGAAGAAAAAGTTGACTACGGCACCTATATTGTCATTGCCTGAAGGGAATGATGATTTTGTGATATATTGTGACGCCTCAAAGCAAGGCCTCGGCTGTGTATTAATGCAACGAATGAAGGTAATTGCTTATGCATCCAGACAATTGAAGATTCACGAGCAAAATTATACGACTCATGATTTGGAATTGGGCGCCGTTCTTTTTGCATTAAAGACTTGGAGACACTACTTATATGGGGTCAAAAGTATTATATATACTGACCACAAAAGTCTCTAACACATATTTAATCAGAAACAACAGAACATGAGACAGCGTAGGTGGATTGAACTGTTGAATGATTACGACTTTGAGATTCGTTATCACCCGGGGAAGGCAAATGTGGTAGCCGACGCCTTGAGTAGAAAGGATAGAGAACCTATACGGGTAAAAGCTATGAATATAATTATTCGTACTAACCTTACTACTCAAATAAAGGAGGCACAACAAGGAGTTCTAAAAGAGGGAAATTTGAAGAATGAAATACCCAAAGGATCGGAGAAACATCTTAATATTCAGGAAGATGGAACCCGTTATAGGGCTGAAAGAATTTGGGTACCAAAGTTTGGAGATGTGAGAGAAATGGTACTTAAGGAAGCACATAAAACCAAATACTCAATACATCCCGGAGCGGGAAAGATGTACAAAGATCTCAAGAAGCACTTTTGGTGGCCGGGTATGAAAGCCGATATTGCTAGATATGTGGGAGAATGTTTGACGTGTTCTAAGGTCAAAGCTGAACATAAAAAACCATCAGGTCTACTTCAACAACCTGAAATCCCGGAATGGAAATGGGAAAACATTACCATGGATTTCATTACTAAATTGCCAAGGTGTAACATCCCGCCTTTTTCCATTTACTTTTCCGTTTAACTATTTAAGTTCCGTTATATGTTCATAACACATCTCGTTAATACGCGTTTGAATTATCTCGTTTAGGTAATTCCCGTACCCGGTTCCTAAGTTGAGGGACTAAAGTTGCCAAATGGAGAAAGAGATGACTAGGTCAACTAGTCAACTCTTTCCTCTCCATTCATTCTATCACCTCCCCCAAAATAATACTTCACCTTTTCCTCTCAAACCCTCAAACCTTCAATCATCATCTAAATTCGTTCAAGGAGGATTCGATCAAAACAAATTGCATATTTGAACTCCTCGTGATCTCCTCTTCGTTTCCATACCGATTTCATCAATTTTGGGTAACTTTCTAAAATCACTAATTCTTGTGTTCTTGAGATTTTTAAGTTATAAGGTTGTTAATTAGTGTCTATGGCTCGAGTCTAGTTTGGTTATATGATTTGTATGCTCGTTTTTGATATTTTGATGTAACTAGTTCATATTGAAAGAATGCTTGCTTAATCTTGAGTTTTAGGTGTTCATATGTTGTTGAATGATGAAAGTTCATGTTTTAATTGTGTTCCTAACATCACTAGCTTCAAATTGGTATGTAGGTTGACATGGATTAGTTTCATATGCAAGATTGTTGAATTTGTGATTTTGGATTAGGGTTTGATGAGCTTTACATGAACTTTTGATGCGTCAAATGCTATGAGTTATTGTTGTTAAGTGTTTTGTTGCAATGTGTGTTTGATTACCTTCGAAACGGCATAACGTACACGTAAATTGGTTGCCCGAATCATAAAATGCGTTTTTGGAACTTAAACTTTGATTATGAATGTTTAATTACAGTTTTTGGTTATTGTAAGTGGAAGTTTGATTGATGAAATGTACTTAGTTGTATTCCTCGTCAAAATACCCTTCCAACGATATATAATAGGCATTATAAGTGTTTGCGGGTCAAGAGTTGGGTTGGAAAAGGTTTTGGCTCGTGCATACTTTGGAAAAACAGAATCAGACCTGCACAGAGGGTGGCGCGGCGCGCCCCTACCCCGCGCGGCGCGCCGAATGGCCTGGACAGATTCTGTCCAATTTGGTCAATTTTCGAATAATGTTTGGCATGCTACGCACCTCCGATTAACATGTAACTTGGCCAACATGCTCATATATGATTTCTAAGATTAGAAAAATAGTTCGGAACCCGACCCGAACGTGTTGACTTTCGTTGACTTTGACCGACCAAAGTTTGACTTTTTGTCAAACTTAACCAAATGATTATGCAACCTTCCTAACTTATTTATATACTTGTATCTTGCATGAAACTTGGCAATTTGATTTCACATGCTAAATAATCGAGTCGTAACGAGCCATAGGACTAATTGAACATCTTTGACCTATCGTGTTTACCGTTATTGATACAACCTATTGTTTAGGTCAAGACTAGCATTGTTCTTTGCACACGTTTACTTGTTGAAGTACTTTACTACTCGTGCACTCAAGGTGAGATCATAGTCCCACTTTTACTCTTTTTGAACTTATATTTGGGATGAGAAAACATAAACGATTCTTTTGAACTAAGTGAACACAAGTACAGGAAAACAAACATTCTACATACGAGTTTAGAACAAAATCCTCAATTCGATTATCATTAGTTACACTTGCCGGGTGTAAGCGAGAACTTATGTTGTATGGATCCATATGGGTTTGACAAACCCTCATTTAAACGGTTCGCTACCGTTTACGAATGAAATATATTTTCGAGAAACAGTGTATGTTCTAGCACTAAGTGATGGGGTTCAATGGAAGGAAACGTTAAGCATTGATAATTGGGTGCTCGTGAAACAAACTTTTGGAATGTATTACTATTATTTCATTGATGCAAATCTTGTGGTTCACTTGTACTTACTTACTTAAACCTATGATTTCACCAACGTTTTCGTTGACAGATTTCTATGTTTTTCTCAGGTCCTTGAACGATACATGATACATGCTTCCGCTCATTATTTTGATACTTGCATTGGATGTCGAGTATACATGCATACATGGAGCGTCTTTTGGATACTTTTAAATTGTGTCGCATAAGTTTCAATTGTACTTAAACTTGGTATCGTAACTTGTGGTGGAACTATTCTTGTAAAACTTGAACAACCTTTACATTTGAAATGAATGCGACATATCTTTTGGTCAACGTTGTTTTAAAGACTTATGACCACGTAACGGGACCTAAGTAGACGGCGCCGTCAATGACGATTTGGTCGGGTCGCTACAGATGGTATCAGAGCGTTGGTTGTAGGGATTTAGAGTTCATTAGTGTCAACCCCGAGTCATAGGGTACATTGGTGAGTCTAGACTACAACCGGCATATAGACTTGAAGTAGGAATTACTTGACTACTTGTGCATTTATACTCGAACGCTTCTACTCACATCTACTCTTAGTTCATCTTAATCTCACGTTGTTTAATTTGATTGACACGCCACCTTGACTATATGAAATAGTGTCGAATGCACATATGAATCAGGGTAATATAATTTCCGGGATTATATTACGGTGACTCATATGAACGTTCCGACATTATGGCATAAAGAATTTAAGGCGAGTCGAGAAAAAAAAAAAAAAAAAAAAAAAAAAAAAAAAAAAAAAAAAAAAAACTTCTCTTTATCTTTATTCTATATCACGGTTAGTATTATTGAGAATACTAATCAATGATATTCTTGTGTCTTGAAGGAACAATGGCTCCTCGTCGTGTACGCCGCAATGAAACTCCCGAACAAGCTCTCGAACGGATGATAGCTACCGCCGTAGATGCGGCCATGGCCGGTCACTCATCCAACAACAATAATAATAACAACCACAACAACAACAACAACAATGGAGCCGGAAACTCAAACGAGGGATGCTCCTATAAAGCTTTCATGGGGTGCAAACCTCACACTTTTGATGGAACCGGGGGACCGGTCGTGCTCACCCGATGGTTTGAGCAAACGGAAGCCGTCTTTAGCATAAGCGGTTGTCGGGACCAAGACAAGGTCAAATACTCCACTCACACTTTCTCCGGAATTGCTCTAACATGGTGGAACACCTATGTTCAATCGGTGGGTACCGATGAAGCTCATGCCCTCTCTTGGGCCGATCTAAAGGAAAAGATGATTGTTGAATATTTTCCGCGCGAAGAAACCCGAAAGCTTGAGGAAGAACTAAGAGCTTTGAAAGCGGTCGGAAACGACCTTAAAGCTTATAATCAACGCTTCGCCGAACTATCCTTGATGTGTCCTAATCTTGTTAATCCCGAATCTCAAAGGATTGAGCTCTACATGCTCGGTCTTCCAAAAAGCATCAAACAAGGGGTGATGTCATCCAAACCCACTACTCATCAAGCCGCTATGAACATGGCTCGCCAACTAATCGAAACGGTTGACGAAATCGTAGTTCTGGCACCTAAAGCCGAGGATAAATCGAGCGGCAACAAAAGAAAGTGGGAACCCTCCCAATCAAGCAACAACAATTTTGCTAAGAAGCCTTACACCTCCGACGGCAAGAAAGGTTATGCCGGGAACCTACCTCTTTGCAACAAATGCAACAAACATCACTTTGGCGAATGTAGTAAGATAATTTGCCACCGGTGCCAAGGAGTTGGTCATAAGGCCAACGATTGTAAAAGTGCCACTCCCGTCGCTCGAAAGTGGCCCAATGCACCAAAGACGGGCACTTGTTACGAATGTGGCCAAACGGGTCATTATAGAAATGCATGCCCGAAAAGGAAAGATAACACCAATACGCGCGGCCGAGCTTTCAACATCAACACCGAGGAAGCCCGGGATGACACTGAACTAGTCACGGGTACGTTTCTTCTCAACAATTCTTATGTCTCTTGCTTATTCGATTCGGGTGCCGATAAATGCTTTGTATCCAAGACTTTGACTCATTCTTTTAGCACTCCACCTCTTCCATTAGATACCACTTATACCATTGAAGTAGCTAACGGAAAACTATTAAGTGCCGACACATATTACCGGGGGTGTACGTTAAACATTTTGGGTAAGGAATTTGAAATTGACTTGATACCCATGGAACTAGGAAGCTTTGATGTAATAATCGGTATGAATTGGTTAGTCAAAACGAAATCTCACATTCTTTGTGATCTTAACGCAATCCGAATTCCTATCGAGAATGGTGAACCATTGATTGTTTATGGCGATAAGAGTTGCACCAGACTCAACCTCGTTTCGTGCCTTAAAGTTAGAAAACTACTCCGTAAGGGTTGTTTTGCGATCCTTGCCCACGTTAAGAAAGTCGAGTCCGATGAGAAGCACATCGATGATGTGCCAATTGTTAGTGACTATTCTGATGTATTTCCCGATGAATTGCCGGGTCTTCCGCCTCATCGACCGGTTGAATTCCAAATCGATCTTATTCCGGGAGCCGCACCCGTAGCGCGTGCACCATATAGACTCGCTCCATCTGAAATGCAAGAATTGCAAAGTCAAATCCAAGAACTACTTGATCGTGGTTTTATCCAACCTAGCCATTCACCTTGGGGCGCTCCGATTTTGTTTGTTAAAAAGAAAGACGGATCCCTACGAATGTGCATTGATTATCGCGAACTAAATAAATTGACGGTTAAGAACCGATATCCTCTTCCTCGCATCGATGACCTCTTTGATCAACTACAAGGGTCTTGTGTATATTCGAAAATCGATCTCCGCTCGGGTTATCATCAATTGAGGGTTAAGGGGGAAGATGTCTCCAAAACCGCTTTCCGAACTCGTTATGGTAGTTATGAATTCCTTGTCATGCCATTTGGTCTCACTAACGCACCGGCGGTATTCATGGATCTTATGAACCGCGTGTGCAAACCGTATCTCGATAAATTCGTTATTGTGTTCATCGATGACATATTGATCTATTCTAAAAATGAAGAAGAGCACGAACAACATCTCCGACTTGTGCTTGAACTTTTAAGACAAGAACAACTATATGCCAAATTCTCCAAGTGTGAATTTTGGTTAAAGGAAGTTCAATTTCTTGGTCATGTTGTAAGTGACCAAGGTATTAAAGTCGATCCATCGAAAATCGAAGCCATTAGCAAATGGGAGACTCCTACTACTCCTACTCACATTCGTCAATTTTTGGGTCTCGCCGGGTACTATCGTAGATTCATCGAAAATTTCTCTTTGGTTGCACGTCCTCTAACCGCCTTGACTCACAAGGGAAAGAAATTCATTTGGGCGACCGAACATGAATCCGCATTCCAAATCTTGAAAACGAAGCTAACCACCGCTCCTATCTTGTCACTTCCCGAAGGCAATGATGACTTTGTTGTATATTGCGATGCCTCAAAACATGGTTTTGGGTGTGTATTGATGCAACGAACGAAAGTCATTGCTTATGCTTCTCGACAACTTAAAATTCATGAACGAAACTATACGACACATGATCTCGAACTCGGAGCCGTTGTCTTTGCACTTAAAATGTGGAGACACTATCTTTATGGAACCAAGAGTACTATCTTTACCGACCACAAAAGTCTCCAACACATTTTCGATCAAAAGCAACTAAACATGAGACAACGACGGTGGATTGAAACTTTGAACGATTACGACTGCGAGCTTCGTTACCATCCCGGGAAGGCAAATGTAGTAGCCGATGCCTTAAGTCGAAAAGAAAGAGTGGTGCCTCTCCGTGTCCGAGCTTTAAACATCACCATTCACACCAACCTTAATAGCCAAATTCGGGTAGCCCAAGATGAGGCTCTTAAGGATGAAAACATCTCTCTCGAACACTTGAACGTCCTCACCTCTCGATTCGAAGTTAAAGAAACCGGACTCCGATATTTCGCCGGAAGAATTTGGGTGCCTAGTTATGGGGACCTACGAAGCCTTATTTTAGATGAAGCCCATAAGTCACGATACTCGATTCACCCCGGTGCCAATAAGATGTACCACGACCTTAAACAGCTATATTGGTGGCCGAATATCAAAAGGGAAGTAGCTACTTATGTTTCCAAGTGTTTGACATGTTCCAAGGTCAAAGCCGAACACCAAAGACCGTCCGGACTACTTCAACAACCCGAAATTCCGCAATGGAAGTGGGAAAGGATAACGATGGATTATATCACAAAACTACCAAAAACGACGGGCGGTTATGATACCATTTGGGTTATTGTTGACCGTCTCACCAAATCCGCACACTTCCTTGCCATGAAAGAAACGGACAAAATGGAGAAACTTGCACAACTTTACATTAAGGAGATCGTAGCCCGACACGGTGTACCTTTATCGATTATCTCCGACCGAGATGGCCGTTTCGTTTCTAGATTTTGGCGTACATTGCAAGAAGCGTTGGGAACGCGTTTAGACATGAGCACCGCATATCATCCTCAAACCGATGGACAAAGCGAACGTACAATTCAAACCTTAGAGGACATGTTACGAGCTTGCGTGGTTGACTTCGGAAAAGCTTGGGACAAGCACTTACCTCTCGCCGAGTTCTCTTACAACAATAGTTATCACGCGAGTATTAAAGCCGCACCTTTTGAAGCGCTATATGGCCGCAAATGTCGTTCACCTCTTTGTTGGGCCGAGGTAGGCGACGTGCAAATCACCGGACCCGAACTCATTCACGAAACCACCGAGAAAATCGTTCAAATCCGAGATAGGCTTAGGACGGCCCGAAGTCGTCAAAAGAGCTATACCGATAAACGACGCAACGATCTTGAATTTCAAGTCGGTGACCGAGTAATGTTAAAAGTCGCACCTTGGAAGGGTGTAATCCGTTTTGGGAAACGCGGGAAGCTAAATCCGCGGTATATTGGTCCTTTCGAAATCTTGGAGCGTATTGGAACCGTTGCTTATCGTTTGGATCTTCCGCCTCAATTGAGCTCCGTTCATCCTACTTTCCATGTATCTAACTTGAAAAAGTGTCTTGCCGAACCCGATATCGTCATTCCTCTCGAGGAGCTTACCATTGATGACAAACTTCATTTTGTGGAGGAACCGGTTGAAATTGTGGACACCTCCGTCAAGACATTGAAACAAAGCCGAATCCCGATTGTTAAAGTCCGTTGGAACGCCAAAAGAGGACCCGAGTTTACTTGGGAAAGACAAGATCAAATGCAAAGGAAGTATCCTCATCTATTCGTGAATTCGGAAACGCAAGATCTCGAGGAAGGAACAACGACTACTACGCCTACTTAAATTTCGGGACGAAATTTCTTTTAAGGTGTAGGTAATGTAACATCCCGCCTTTTTCCATTTACTTTTCCGTTTAACTATTTAAGTTCCGTTATATGTTCATAACACATCTCGTTAATACGCGTTTGAATTATCTCGTTTAGGTAATTCCCGTACCCGGTTCCTAAGTTGAGGGACTAAAGTTGCCAAATGGAGAAAGAGATGACTAGGTCAACTAGTCAACTCTTTCCTCTCCATTCATTCTATCACCTCCCCCAAAATAATACTTCACCTTTTCCTCTCAAACCCTCAAACCTTCAATCATCATCTAAATTCGTTCAAGGAGGATTCGATCAAAACAAATTGCATATTTGAACTCCTCGTGATCTCCTCTTCGTTTCCATACCGATTTCATCAATTTTGGGTAACTTTCTAAAATCACTAATTCTTGTGTTCTTGAGATTTTTAAGTTATAAGGTTGTTAATTAGTGTCTATGGCTCGAGTCTAGTTTGGTTATATGATTTGTATGCTCGTTTTTGATATTTTGATGTAACTAGTTCATATTGAAAGAATGCTTGCTTAATCTTGAGTTTTAGGTGTTCATATGTTGTTGAATGATGAAAGTTCATGTTTTAATTGTGTTCCTAACATCACTAGCTTCAAATTGGTATGTAGGTTGACATGGATTAGTTTCATATGCAAGATTGTTGAATTTGTGATTTTGGATTAGGGTTTGATGAGCTTTACATGAACTTTTGATGCGTCAAATGCTATGAGTTATTGTTGTTAAGTGTTTTGTTGCAATGTGTGTTTGATTACCTTCGAAACGGCATAACGTACACGTAAATTGGTTGCCCGAATCATAAAATGCGTTTTTGGAACTTAAACTTTGATTATGAATGTTTAATTACAGTTTTTGGTTATTGTAAGTGGAAGTTTGATTGATGAAATGTACTTAGTTGTATTCCTCGTCAAAATACCCTTCCAACGATATATAATAGGCATTATAAGTGTTTGCGGGTCAAGAGTTGGGTTGGAAAAGGTTTTGGCTCGTGCATACTTTGGAAAAACAGAATCAGACCTGCACAGAGGGTGGCGCGGCGCGCCCCTACCCCGCGCGGCGCGCCGAATGGCCTGGACAGATTCTGTCCAATTTGGTCAATTTTCGAATAATGTTTGGCATGCTACGCACCTCCGATTAACATGTAACTTGGCCAACATGCTCATATATGATTTCTAAGATTAGAAAAATAGTTCGGAACCCGACCCGAACGTGTTGACTTTCGTTGACTTTGACCGACCAAAGTTTGACTTTTTGTCAAACTTAACCAAATGATTATGCAACCTTCCTAACTTATTTATATACTTGTATCTTGCATGAAACTTGGCAATTTGATTTCACATGCTAAATAATCGAGTCGTAACGAGCCATAGGACTAATTGAACATCTTTGACCTATCGTGTTTACCGTTATTGATACAACCTATTGTTTAGGTCAAGACTAGCATTGTTCTTTGCACACGTTTACTTGTTGAAGTACTTTACTACTCGTGCACTCAAGGTGAGATCATAGTCCCACTTTTACTCTTTTTGAACTTATATTTGGGATGAGAAAACATAAACGATTCTTTTGAACTAAGTGAACACAAGTACAGGAAAACAAACATTCTACATACGAGTTTAGAACAAAATCCTCAATTCGATTATCATTAGTTACACTTGCCGGGTGTAAGCGAGAACTTATGTTGTATGGATCCATATGGGTTTGACAAACCCTCATTTAAACGGTTCGCTACCGTTTACGAATGAAATATATTTTCGAGAAACAGTGTATGTTCTAGCACTAAGTGATGGGGTTCAATGGAAGGAAACGTTAAGCATTGATAATTGGGTGCTCGTGAAACAAACTTTTGGAATGTATTACTATTATTTCATTGATGCAAATCTTGTGGTTCACTTGTACTTACTTACTTAAACCTATGATTTCACCAACGTTTTCGTTGACAGATTTCTATGTTTTTCTCAGGTCCTTGAACGATACATGATACATGCTTCCGCTCATTATTTTGATACTTGCATTGGATGTCGAGTATACATGCATACATGGAGCGTCTTTTGGATACTTTTAAATTGTGTCGCATAAGTTTCAATTGTACTTAAACTTGGTATCGTAACTTGTGGTGGAACTATTCTTGTAAAACTTGAACAACCTTTACATTTGAAATGAATGCGACATATCTTTTGGTCAACGTTGTTTTAAAGACTTATGACCACGTAACGGGACCTAAGTAGACGGCGCCGTCAATGACGATTTGGTCGGGTCGCTACACAAGGACTGCAAGTGGTTATGATACTATTTGGGTAATAGTCGATCGTCTCACCAAATCAGCACATTTTCTGCTAATGAGAGAAGATGACAAAATGGAGAAGTTCGCGCGATTATACTTGAAAGAAGTTGTCTCCAGACATGGAATACCAATCTCTATTATCTCTGATAGGGATGGCAGATTTGTTTCAAGGTTTTGGCAGACATTACAGCAAGCATTGGGAACTCGTCTAGACATGAGTACTGCCTATCATCCACAAACTGATGGGCAGAGCAAAAGGACGATACAAACGCTTGAAGACATGCTACGAGCATGTGTTATCGATTTCGGAAACAGTTGGGATCGATATCTACCATTAGCATAATTTTCCTACAGCAACAGTTACCACTCGAGTATCGAAATGGCAATGTTCGAAGCACTTTATGGTAGAAAGTGCAGATCTCCAATTTTTTGGAATGAATTGGGGGATAGACAGATTACGGGTCCGGAGATAATCCAAGAAACTACTGAGAAAATCATCCAAATTTAACAACGGTTGAAAACCGGTCAGAGTCGATAAAAGAGCTACGCGGACCTTAAAAGGAAAGATATAGAATTTGAAATTGGAGAGATGGTCATGCTTAAGGTTTTTTCTTGGAAAGGCGTTGTTCGATTAGGTAAACGGGGGAAACTAAATCCAAGATACATTTGACCATTCAAGATTTTAGATCGTGTTGAACCAGTAGCCTACCGACTTGAATTACCGCAATAACTCGCCAATGTACATAATACCTTTCACGTCTCGAATATGAAGAAGTGCTTAACTAAAGAAAATCTCACTATTCCTTTAGACAAAATTAAAATCAATGAAAAACTACAATTCATTGAAGAACCCGACGAGATAATGGATTGTGAGGTTAAAAGGCTCAAGCAAAATAAGATACCGATTGTCAAGGTTCGATGGAATGTTCGTAGGGGACCCGAGTTCACTTGGGAGCGTGAAGATCAAATGAAGCTGAAATACGCGTACCTATTTCCAGAAGATTCGTCAACACCTTCAACAGCTTAAAATTTCGGGACAAAATTTATTTAACGGGTAGGTACTGTAGTGACCCGAACTTTTCCATGTTATATATATATATATATATATATATATATATATATATATATATATATATATATATATATATATATATATATATATATATATATATATATAATGAAATTGATATTTACATGATTAAATGTTTCCAACATGTTAAGCAATCAAACTTGTAAAGACTTGATTAATTGAAATAGTTTCATATAGACAATTGACCACCCAAATTGATCGGCGATTCACGAACGTTACAAATTCGTAAAAACTTCATGATGTTATATATATAGACATATATATGGTTAACATGAGATTATGATAAGTAAGTATCTCACTAAGTATATTAACAATGAGTGATATACATAAAAATGAGTTTATTGAATTAAGAAACTCGAAACGATATATATAACGATTATCGTTATAACAACGTCTTACTAAATACATATGAATCATATTAAGATATTGTTACACTATGTTTAAATATGATAAGTGATAAGTAAACATATCATTAAGTGTATTAACAATGAACTACATATGTAAAAACGAGACTACTAACTTAAGGGTTTCGAAACGAGACATATATGTAACGATTATCGTTGTAACGACATTTAAATGTATATATATATATATATATATATATATATATATATATATATATATATATATATATATATATATATATATATCATATTAAGATATATGAATACATCATATTATCATGATAATATAATAATTTAACATCTAATTAGATATAATAAACAATGGGTTAACAATATTTAACAAGATCGTTAACTTAAACGTTTCAAAACAACACTTACATGTAACAACTAACGATGACTTAACGACTCAGTTAAAATGAATATACATGTAGTGTTTTAATATGTATTCATACAATTTTTAAAGGCTTCAAGACACTTATCAAAGTACTTCTACTTAACAAAAATACTTACAATTACATCCTCATTCATTTTCATCAACAATTCTACTCGTATGCACTCGTATTTATACTCGTACAATACACAGCTTCTAAACGTATTTACTATTGGTATATACACTCTAATGATAAGCTCTTAGGAGCCCATGTGAGTCACCTAACCATGTGGGAACCATAATTTAACATCTAGCATGAAATATCTCACAAAATTACAATCTAATGGAGCCTATATGGAGACTACAAAATCACGTGAAGGATGGTACTCACCAACACATTCACTTTGCAATTTTCTTGAATCAAATTAATCTCTCTCAAGTGTTCTTCCATTGTTCTAAGTGTTCTTCATCATCTTCATCAAAATCTAGCTCAATATAGCTCAAAAATCCAAACATAAAACAACTTACAAAACAACAACTCAAGAACACATCAAGAACACTTTCAAGTTTACTAGCTTACTTCCAATCTTGCAAATCCATTTCAAGTGATCATCCAATCTCAATAAATCTTTCTTATTTATAGTAATATATCTTTCTAATTCAAGGTAATACTCATATTCAAACTTGGATTCAATTCCTATAACTTTAACAATCTTATTTCGAGTGGAAATCTTACGTGAACTTGTTTCTTTGTCATGATTCTACTTCAAGAACTTTCAAGCCATCCAAGAATTCTTTGAAGCTAGATCAATTTTTGACACTTCCAGTAAGTTTACCTACTAAACTTAAGGTAGTAATGATGTTCATAACATCATTCGATTCATATATATATAACTATCTTATTCGAAAATTTGAACATGTAATCACTAGAATATAGTTTAGTTAATTCTAAACTTGTTCGCAAACAAAGTTAATCCTTCTAACTTGACTTTTAAAAGAAACTAGAAACATGTTCTATATCTTTATGATATGCTAACTTAATGATTTAAAACCTGAAAACACGAAAAACACCGTAAAACCGGACATACGCCGTCGTAGTAACACCGCGGGCTGTTTTGGGTTAGTTAATTAAAGACTATGATAAACTTTGATTTAAGAGATATTCTCCTGGGAAAATGATTTCTCTTATGAACATGAAACTATATCCAAAAATCATGGTTAAACTCAAAGTGGAAGTATGTTTTCCAAAATGGTCATCTAGACGTCGTTCTTTCGACTGAAATGACTACCTTTAAAAAAACGACTTGTAATCTATATTTTTGACTATAAACTTATACTTTTTCTGTTTAGATTCATAAACTTAAGTTCAATATGAAACCATAGCAACTTGAATCACTCAAAACAGATTTAAAACGAAGAAGTTATGGGAAAAACAAGATTGGATAATTTTGCTTGTTGTAGCTACGTGAAATTTGTAACAAATCTATACAAATCCTAACTTAACTAATTTATATTGTATTATACATGTATTCTAACATATATTATGTAATCTTGGGATACCATAGACATGAATACAATGTTTTGTCATATCATATCGACCCATCTATATATATATTTCAGAACAACCATAGACACTCTATATGCAGTAATGTTGGAGTTAGCTATACAGGGTTGAGGTTGATTACAAAATATTATATATACTTTGAGTTGTGATCTAACCTGAGGCTTGTATACACGAGGTCTTGGATTGATTCGAGATAATATATATTGCTTTATATTTTGATCATACTTTGATACATATGTACATATTTGTTATAGGTTCGTGAATCAACCCGTGGCCAAGTCTTACTTCCCGACGAAGTAAAAATCTGTGAAAGTGAGTTATAGTCCCAATTTTAAAAATCTAATATTTTTGGGATGAGAATACATGCAATTTTATAAATTTTTTACAAAATAGACACAAGTACGTGAAACTACTTTCTATGGTTGAATGATCGAAGCCGAATATGCCCCTTTTGCTTGGTAACCTAAGAATTAGTAAACCAGTCTACTAATTGACGCGAATCCTAAACATAGATCTATTGGGCCCAACAAACCTCATCCGTTGTAGCAGATGCTTTAGTACTTCGAGTTTTTATATCATGTCCGATGGATGTCTCGGAATGATGGGGATATTCTTTATATGCATCTTATTAATGTCGGTTACCAGGTGTTCACTATATGAATGATTTTTATCTCTATGTATGAGATGATGTTTATGAAAAATGAAAATATGAAATCTTGTGGTTTATTATTACGATTGATAAATATATAGGTTAAACCTATAACCCACCAACATTTTTGTTAACATTTTAAGCATGTTTATTCTCAGGTAATTGTTAAGAGCTTCCGCTGTTGCATACTAAATTAAGGACAAGATTTGAAGTCCATGCTTGTATAATATTTTTTGAAAACTGCATTCGAAGACATATATTGTTGTGTAATATTATTGTAAACCATTATGTAATGGTCGTGTGAAAACGCTATATTTTTTATTATCATTTTTAAACCTTTAACGATAAAATAAAGGTTATGGTTTGTTTTAAAATCGAATGCAGTCTTTGAAAAATGTCTCATATAGAGGTCAAAACCTCGCAACGAAATCAATTAATATGGAACGTTTATAATCAATATGAACGGGACATTTCAAACCAAACGATGGGGTGGCACACTAAGTTCCAAAAACCTCCATCATAAATATCTACATACAATAGTCTAGAAATAGAAATACCAAGTACAAGTCATAAAAGGAAATAGTCTTAAACAAACGAAAAGTACAAAGATCATCGGGCATGCAAGCCCCAGCTAATTTCCACCATAAGGCCACTCGTGGCCCGAACCATACTGCTGCAAAAACCTGTTGCGAGCTTCCTCCAACGCCTCTTGCGTGTCATAAATAGGAGCCTCAACTCGCGGCCTCACTTCGATGCGATAGTAAACAGGTGGCTGGCATGTCGTCCCGTAATAGTTTGTGGGATTTAGATTATAAAGTTGTGTGTTGTGACGATGCCAGTCTTGCCTGTACGCAACCCATTGCACATCATGGCAGACTTCCCGTACCATCTCTAACTCTTGCTGTCTACTTTCCCACATATTATCTTCAAACGAACGTTGCTCCTCAAAACGCTCACTATTATTAATTCGCATTTGATTGAACCCAGAAACCAAACCATCCCACGCCGACTGTGTGGGAGCCCAAAAAGATGTACCACTACCACTAGCACCACCGGCCATGTTCGCACCAACCGGGTCCTCAGGACCAAAACACTCATTCACCCTAGCTTGAACAAATTCATCATTCACAACAACATCATCTCCACCATGACCTAAACCACTACCACTCGCACCATCTGTATGAACTGACGCCTCATACAAAACAAACTGACCCCTGACTTATGGATCTGGCACAATATAATCAGCTGCCCTAAAATAAATTAGATCGGTCGGGCCCCCAGAAGGTACTCGGACTGTGCAACGACTTGTGTCAATACATAGGCCTTCACAATTCGGGTAATCCAACTACCCCCATCAACGGTGTTTTTCGGCCGAATAACTTTAGAATCCTCAACAAACAATTGGGCAATCATGCCCAGAATATCGGTCACCTCCTTATTCCTGATTTGATTAAGAACCCACAAGTCTTTCACTTGAACTTTATTTGTACCCTCTACTTTTGAGTTGAACATTGTGGAGATAAATTTGTAGAGAATACGACACTCTCTATCTTTGAATTCAGAACATAGACTTCGACTTGCTCGAAAATGTGATGCCTCCGGTTTTTTATTATCACTCCTAAACTTGTGGAAATCCCAAGTTTCTTCACCCCAGATCTTTGACTGTCTCAACAAAATATTCCGACCCATATCATTCGTCTCAAATTCAGGATACAAACCAAGAGCACTTGCCAAATTAATCTTACTCAACCATCGTTCATGTCCCCCTAAACGAAATTGGAGGAAACTATTCTCAAACGGGTCATTGGTTGATGTGTACGTAACGGTGGATAAGAACTCAAGAGTAAGTTCCAAATAAACTTCATCATCAATCATAAACAAATGCTCCCACGGATGAATAATCAAGTCACCACCAACTTTTTACCACAACAAATTGGTGACCGATCTTTTAAGCCAACACACCGCTTTTTCAAGGGCGGTATAATCAAGATGCGGGGTCTCCCACGCTGGCCTACGGCTAAGAACCGCATACTAATCAGCATATTCCTCACTAGAAGCAACCGCCTCAAGCCAAACAGTGGGATTATTTGGTGGAGGGCGAGCCGTGCCCTGATTGTTTTGGCTACTTCGAGTTCTCTACATATAAAACAAGACAATACCAAGCAAACAAAACAACATTAACGTTAGTGTGGGCTCACACCACCATGAAATCATAACAATATCATGAAATTCCATAAACGAATCACTCCTAATCAAAATACTTTGAATTTAAACTTTCAAAAGGTTTAGACATGAAAACAATCTCAATTACTAAACAATCCATCAATAACTCTACCAACCTTAAAACCATGGCAAAACAAATTACTATCAATCATCAATTTTACTTATGCCATCAAATAACAAACCAAAACCCAATGACCCGGCCATATGGACACCACCCCACACTTATCTCAAAAACAACTTCCATTATCAAATAAAAAATCTTTTCATTACCAAAAACCTCCAATGTAACTCAAACAATTCGGATTTAACAACCCTAAAATCATCATCATACTATAATAACACAATAAAGGAATAAACTTTAAGCATACACATCATAATCAAACCCAATTCATAAAAAGATTAAGCATACAAGCTCTAATTAGACAACCCCACACTAATTCAAAACTAATTCATGAGATTAACACAGATAAGCACATAGTTAGGAGAATATAAGAAAAGGAGAAGTAAAATCGGACCTTATAAGCCATTAATTGAAGAAAATAAGTAGAGATTAGTGAGAAATTAGATGATAGAAGTTTAGGGTTTTGAGAGAAATTGGAGTGTGAAAAGCAAATAAGTGTGTAAGTGTGTGTTTGTGGCTGTCAAAAAACCCTAAAAGGGTATAAAACCGATCGGGTTTCTTTTACAAAACGGGTTGACCAACTTAATTAAAACAAAAACAGAGTAGCAAACTGATCAGCATCACCTGCGCGGCGCGCGGACACCGGCGCAGCACGCCGTATTGGAAAAATGTTGCTCGGGGCACAGTAAACAGAGCGAGGCACCGTATAACGCATTTCTAAATTCGAGAAGATGTTGCGCAGGGCGCAAAACCCCTGCGCGGCATGCCATATGCACTTATAAAAACCACTTTTTTTACAAACTCGCGGGGATCAAATTTACCCTTCATTGCGCGGCGCTCAATAGCCGGCGCGGTGCACTACCTCCCTGAACAACTCTTCTTTTTCAAATATGAAGCAGTTTAGATGCTGTATATAACATTTTACAATTTTTAAAGATGAATTTGCACTTTTAGATCTTAGGATAAGTAATATCTTCACATGTGAATTGTTGTGCCTGTTTAAATACCACTATGATACTTTTTTTTATTTAATATTGTATTTAGGTACATCGAGAATCATGCTGGAGTTACAATCTCACAACTAGCTACTAAACATTGATGCTTTTATAAAGTCTTTATTTTATTGTTCGAGTATTTTTAGCCGCCTTTTTATTTCACTAGATTCATAACCTTTTTTTGTTTCTAAATTAAATATTGAATGCGAATATATGAGAGTGTAGTTTTGTTTTAATGATAATTAATGGCCGCAATATACATATTTGAAATTACTACATTCCCCACAAAATCGGGCAAAATTTTGTGAAAAAATTTCAGAAAATTTTTAATTGTAGATTAAGCCCATTGTCGCAAGATAACTTGAAAACGGCGCTACAAGCAAGACTTCCTTAAGGCTTTCCCCTGTTCGAAGTAGTTTAGATTCCGTAACTGACATTTTACTATTTTTAAAAGTGAATTTTGTACTTTTAGATCTTAGGATAAGTAATATCTTCACATTTGAATTGTGGTGTCTGTTTAAATACCACTATAATATTTGATTTTAATTAATATTTTATATAGGTACATCGAGAATGATGTTGGGCTTACTGTCTCACCACTAGCTACCAAACGTTGATGCTTTTATAACGTCTTTGTTTTATTATTTGAGTATTTTTAACCGCTTTTTTATTTCTCTAGATTCATAACGTTATATTTGTTGTTGTTTCTAAATTTCATATTGAATGCGAATAAATGAGAGTGTAGAGTCATCTTGATGATAATTAATGGCTACAAAACACATATTTGAAGTCATTACATTCCCCATAAAATGGGGCAAAATTTTGTGGAGAATTTTTCGAAAAATTTTCAATAGCAGATTAGGCCCATTTTCGCTAGATAACTTGAAACGGCACTACGAGAAAGACTTCCTTAAGACTTTCCCCCGTTTGAAGCAGTTTAGATTCTGAAAATGACATTTTACTATTTTTAAAGGTGAATTTTTCACTTTTGGATCTTGGGATAAATAATACCTTCACATGTCTATTGTTGTGCTTGTTTAAACACCACTATGATACTTGTTGTTATTTAATATTTTATTTAGGTACATCGAAAATCATGTTGAGGCTACTACTCCCCGCTAACTACAAAACGTTGCTGCTTTTATAATGTCTTGGTATATTGTTCGAGTATTTTTAGCCGCTTTTTAATTTCTCAAGATTCATAACCTTATTTTTATTTTTGTTTCAAAATTTAATTTTGAATGCGAATATACGAGAGTGTAGTTTCATTTTGATAATAATTAATGGCCGCAAATAACATATTTGAAGTCACTACATTCTCCACAAAATCGGGCAAAGTTTTGTGGAGAATTTTTCGAAAAATTTTCAATTGCAAATTAGGCTCATTTTCGCAAGATATATACAAAACGGCGCAACGAGCAAGACTTCATTAATATATTCCCATATTCGAAGCAGTTTAGATGTCGAAAATAACATTTTACTATTTTTAAAGGTGAATTTTTCACTTTTAGATCTTACGATATGTAAAACCTTCACATGTAAATTATTGAGCCTGTTTAAATACCACTATGATAGTGGTTTGTATTTAATATTGCATTTGGGTACATCAAGAATCATGTTGAGGCTATTATCTCACCACTAGCTATAAAACGTTGCTGCTTTTATAACTTCTTGGTTTTATTGTTCGAGTATTTTTAGCCGCTTTCTTGTTTTTATAACCCTATTTTTATTTTTATTTCTAAATTTCATATTAAATACGAATATATGAGAGTGTAGTTTCATTATGATGATAATTAATGGCCGCAAAACACATATCTGAAGTCACTACATTCCCCATAAAACCGGGCAAACTGTTCTGGATAATTTTCCAAAAAAAATTTAAATGCAGATTAGGTCCATTTTATCAAGATAACTAGAAAACGGCGCTACGAGCAAGACTTCCTTAAGGCTTTCCCACGTTCGAAGCAGTTTAGATTCTGAAAATGATACTTAATATTTTTAAAGGTGAAATTTGTGCTTTTAGATCTTGGTGTAAGTAATAACTTCACATGTGAATTGTTGTGCATGTTTAAAAACCACTATGATACTTGTTTTTATTTAATATTGTATCTAGGTACATCGAGAATCATGTTTGAGCTACTATCTCACCACTAGCTACAAAACGTTGATGTTTTCATAACGTCTTGGTTTTATTGTTCGAGTATTTTTAGCTACTTTTTATTTCTCTAGATTCATAAATTTATTTTTGTTTTCGTTTTTTAAAATTCATATTGAATGCGAATATATGAGAGTGTAGTTTCATTTTGATAATAATTAATAGCCACGAAAGACATATTTGAAGTCACTACATTCCCCATAAAATCGGGCAAAATTTTGGGGAGAATTTTCTGAAAAATTTTCAATTGCAGATTTGGCCCATTTTCGCCAGATAACTAGAAAATGACACTACAAGAAAGACATGCTTAAGGTTTTCCCCCGTTTGAAGCAGTTTAGATTTCGAAAATGACATTTTACTATTTTAAAGGTGAATATTGCACTTTTAGATCTTGGGATACATAATACCTTCACATGTGAATTGTTGTGCTTGTTTAAATACCACTATGATACTTGTTGTTATTTAATATTTTATTTATGTACATCGAAAATCATGTTGAGGCTACTAGTCACCACTAGCTACAAAACGTTGCAGCTTTCATAATGTCTTGGTTTTATTGTTCGAGAAGTTTTAGCCACTTTTTTATTTCTCAAGATTCATAACCTTATTTTTATTTTTGTTTCTAAATTTAATTTTGAATGCGAATATATGAGAGTGTAGTTTTATTTTGATGATAATTAATGGCCGCAAATAACATGTTTGAAGTCACTACATTCCCCACAAAATCGGGCAAAGTTTTTTGAAGAATTTTTCAAAAAAATTTCAATTGCAAATTAGGCCCATTTTCGCAACATAAATGAAAAATGATGCTACTAGCAAGACTTCCTTAATATATTTCCACGTTCGAAGCAGTTTAGATGTCAAAAATGATATTTTACTATTTTTAAAGGTGAATTTTGCACTTTTAGATCTTACGATAAGTAATACCTTTACATGTGAATTGTTGAGCTTGTTTAAAGACCACTATGATACTTGTTTTTATTTAATATTGCATTTGGGTACATCGAGAATCATGTTGGGGATATTATCTCACCAGTAGCTATAAAACGTTGCTACTTTTATAACGTCTTGATTTTATTGTTCGAGTATTTTTAGCCGCTTTTTTGTTTCTCTAGATTTATATCCTTATTTTTGTTTTTTGTTTCTAAATTTCATATTAAATATGAATATATGAGAGTGTAGTTTTGTTATGATGATAACTAATGGCCGCAAAACACATATTTAAAGTCCCTACATTCCCCAAAAAATCGGGCAAACTGTTGTCGATAATTTTCCGAAAAATTTTCAAATGCAGATTAGGTCCATTTTCACAAGATAATTAGAAAATGGCGCTACAAGCAAGACTTCCTTAAGTCTTACCCACATTTGAAACAGTTTAGATTTCGAAAATGGCACTTTACTATTTTTAAAGGTGAATTTTGCACATTAATATCTTAGGATAAGTAATAACTTCACATGTGAATTGTTGTGCATATTTAAAAACCACTATGATACTTATTTCTATTTAATATTGTATCTAGGTACATCGAGAATCATGTTGGAGCTACTATCTCACCACTAGCTACAAAATGTTGATGCTTTTATAACGTCTTGATTTTATTGTTCGAATATTTTTAGCCGCCTTTTTATTTCTCTAGATTCATAACCTTATTTTTGGTTTTTTTCTTCTTCTAAATTTCATTATGAATGTGAATATATGAGTGTGTTGTTTCGTTTTGATTAAAATTAATAGCCGCAAAACACATATTTGAAGTGACTACATTCCCTACAAAATCGGGCAAAAATTTTGTAGAGAATTTTCCGAAAAATTATCATTTGTAGATTAGGCCCAATTTCACAAAATAATTAGAAAACGACGCTACGAGCAAGACTTCCTTAAGGCTTTCCCTCATTGAAAGCAGTTTAAATTCCGAAAATGACATTTTACTATTTTTAAAGGTGACTTTTGCACTTTTAGATATTAGGATAACTAATACCTTCACATGTGAATTGTTGTGTCTGTTTAAGTACCACTATGATACTTGTTTTTATTTAATATTGTATTTAGGTACATCGAGAATCATGTTGGGGCAACTATATCACTACTAGCTACAAAATGTTGCTACTTTTATAACGTCTTTGTTTTATTGTTTGAGAATTTTTAGTCGCTTTTTTATTTTACTAGATTCATAACCTTGTTTTGTTTTTGTTTCTAAATTTTATATTGAATGCGAATATATAAGAGTGTAGTTTCGTTTTGATGATAATTAATGGCCACAAAACACATATTTGAAGTCACTACATTCCCTACAAAATCGGGCAAATTTTGTGGAGAATTTTCTGAAAAATTTTCAATTGCAGATTAGGCCCATTTTCACCAGATAACTAGAAAATGACGCTAAGAGAAAGACTTCCTTAAGGCTTTCCCCCGTTCGAAGCAGTTTAGATTCCGAAAATCACATTCTTCTATTTTTAAAGGTGAATTTTGCACTTTTAGAGTTGAGATAAATAATACCTTCACATGAGAATTGTTGTGCTTGTTTAAATACCACTATGATTCTTGTTGTTATTTAATATTGTATTTAGGTACATCAAAAATCATGTTGAGGCTACTACTCACCACTAGCTACAAAACGTTGTTACTTTTATAAAGTCTTGGTGTTATTGTTCAAGTATTTTTAGCCGCTTTTTTATTTCTCAAGATTCATAACCTTATTTTTTTTTTCATTTCTAAATTTAATTTTGAATGCGTATATATGAGAGTGTAGTTTCATTTTGATGATAATTAATAGCCGCAAATAACGTATTTGAAGTCACTACATTCCCCACGAAATCCGGCAAAGTGTTTTGGTGAATTTTCCAAAACAATTTCAATTGCAACTTAGGTCCATTTTCGCAAGATAACTACAAATGGCGCTACGCACAAGACTTCCTAAATATATTCCCATGTTTGAAGCAGTTTAGATGCCGAGAAGTAATACCTTCACATATGAATTGTTGAGCCTGTTTAAATATGACTGTGATAGTGGTTAGTATTTAGTATTGCGTTTGAGCACATCAAGAATCATATTGGGGCTATTATATCACCACTAGCTATAAAATGTTGCAGCTTTTATAACGTCTTGGTTTTATTGTTCGAGTATTTTTAGCCGCTTTTTTATTTCTCTAAATTTATAACCTTATTTTTGGTTTTGTTTCTAAATTTCATATTAAATACGAATATATGAGACTGCAGTTTCATTATGATGATAATTAATGGCTACAAAACATATATTTGAAGTCACTACATTCCCCACAAAATCAGGCATACTGTTGTGGGTAATTTTCTGAAAAATTTTCAAATACAAATTATGCCCATTTTCACAAGATAACAAGAAAACAACGCTACAAGTAAGACTTCCTTAAGGCTTTCCCACGTCCGAAGCAGTTTAGATTAATGACACTTTACTATTTTTAAAGGTAAATTTTGCACTTTTAGATCTTAGGATAAATAATAACTTCACATGTGAATTGTTGCATATTTAAAAACCACTATGATACTTGTTTTTATTTAATATTGTATCTACGTACTTCGAATATCATGTTGGAGCTACTATCGCACCACTAGCTACAAAACATTGACGCTTTTATAACGTCTTAGTTTTATTGTTCGAGTATTTTTAGCCGATTTTTATTTCTCTAGATTCATAACTTTATTTTTGTTTTCGTTTTTTAAAATTAATATTGAATGCGAATATATGAGAGTGTAGTTTCATTTTGATGATAATTAATAGCCATGAAAGACATATTTGAAGTCACTGCATTCCCCACAAAATTGGGCAAAATTTTGTGGAGAATTTTCTGAAAAATTTTCAATAGCAGATTAGGCCCATTTTCGCCAGATAACTAGAAACATCACTACGAGAAAGACTTCCTTAAGGCTTTCCCCCGTTTGAAACAGTTTAGATTTTGAAAATGACATTTTACTATTTTTAAAGGTGAATTTTGCACTTTTAGATTTTGGGATAAATAATATCTTCACTATTTTTAATGGCCGCAAATAACATATCTGAAGTCACTACATTTCCCATAAAATCGGGCAAAGTTTTGTGGAGAATTTTTTGAAAACATTTCAATTGCAAATTAGGCCCATTTTCGCAAGATAAATACAAAATGGCGCTACGATCACGATCTTCTTACGGCTTTCTCCTGTTCGAAGCAGTTTAGATGCCGAGAATGACATTTTACTATTTTTAAAGGTGAATTTTGCACTTTAGATCTTACGAAAAGTAATACCTTCACATGTGAATTGTTGTGTCTATTTAAATACCATTATGATACTTGTTTTTATTTAATATTATCTTTAGGAACGTCAAGAATTATGTTGGGGCTACAATCCACTAGCTACAAAACGTTGCTCTTTTATAACGTCTTTGTTTTATTGTTCGAGTATTTTCGGTCGCTTTTTTATTTCTCTAAATTCATAACCTTATTTTTATTTTTGTTTCTATATTTAATATTGAATGCGAATATATGAGAGTGTAGTTTCTTTTTGATGATAATTAATGGCCGCAAAACAAATATTTGAAGTTACCACAATCCCCACAAAATCGGGTAAAATTCTGTGGAGAATTTTCCAAAAACTCTTTAATTACAGATTAAGTCCATTTTCCCAAGATAACTAGAAAAGTCGCTACGAGCAAGACTTCCTTAAGGGTTTCTCAATTCGAAGCATGCCGACAATGAATTTTAAGTATATTTAAAGGTGAATTTTGCACTTTTAGATCTTATGATAAGTAATACCTTCACATGTGAATTTTTGTGCCTATTTAAATACCATTATGATACTTGTTTTTATTTATTATTGTATTTAGGTACATCAAGAATCATGTTGGGGCTAGTATCTCACCATTAGCCACCAAATCTTGCTGCTTTTATAATGTCTTAGTTTTATTGTTCGAGTATTTTTAGCCACTTTTTTTATTTCTCTAGATTCATAACCATATTTTTATTTTTGTTTCTAAATTTCATTTTGGATTCGAATAAATGAGAGTGTAGACTCGTTTTGATGATAATTATTAGCCGCAAACCACATATTTGAAGTCACTACATTCCACACAAAATCAGGCGAAATTTTGTGAAGAAATTTCTGAAAATTTTTCAATGGTAGGTTAGGCCCATTTTCGCAAGATAACTAGAAAACGACGCTACGAGCAAGTCTTCCCTAAGGCTTTCCCCCCGTTCGAAGCAGTTTAGATTCCAAAAATGACATTTTACTATTTGTAAAGGTGAATTTTTCATTTATAGATCTTACGATAAGTAATACCTTCACATGTGAATTGTTGTGTCAGTTTAATACTACTATAATACTTGTTTTTATTTAATATTGTATTTGAGTACATCGAGAATCATGTTGGGGCTACTATCTCAACACTAGCTACAATACGTTGTTGCTTTTATAACGTCTTCGTTTTATTGTTCGAGTATTTTTGGTCGCTTTTTTATTTCTCTAGATTTATAACCTTATATATATTTTTGTTTCTAAATTTCATATTGAATGCGTATATATGAGAGTGTAGTTTCATTTTGATGATAATTAATGGCCGCAAAATACATAATTGACATCACTACATTCCCCACAAAATCGAGCAAAATTTTGTGGAGAATTTTCTATAAAAAAATTTCAATTGCAAATTTATGCCCATTATCGCAAGATAACTACAAAATGGTGCTATAAGCAAGACTTCCTTTAGGCTTTCCCCCGTTCGAAGCAGTTTAGATTCTGAAAATGATATTTTACTATTTTTAAAGGTGAATTTTTCACTTTTAGATCTTAGGATAAGTAATATCTTCACATGTGAATTGTTGTGTCTGTTTAAATACCACTATGATACTTGTTTTTATTTAATATTGTATTTAGGTACATCGAGAATCATGTTGGGGTTACTATATCACCACTAGCTACAACATGTTGTTACTTTTATAATGTCTTGGTTTATTGTAAGAGTATTTTTAGCTGGTTTTTTATTTCTCTAGATTCATAACCTTATTTTTATTTTTGTTTCTAAATTTTATATTTAATGCGAAAATATGAGTGTTTAGTTTCGTTTTGTTGTTAATTAATGTCTGCAAAACACATATTTAAAGTCACTACATTCCCCACAAAATCGGGCAAAAATTTCTGGTGAAGTTTTCGAAAAATTTTCAATTACATATCAGGCCCATTTTCGCAAGATAACTAGAAAACGGCACTACGAGCAAAACTTCCTTAAGATTTTCCCCCCATTTGAAGCAGGGTAGATTCCAAAAATGACATTTTACTATTTTTAAAGATGAATTTTGCACTTTTAGATCTTAGGATAAGTAATACCTTTACATGTGAATTGTTGTGCCTGTTTAAATACCACTATGATACTTATTTTTATTTAATAATTGTATTTAGGTACATCGAGAATCATGTTGGGGCTACTGTCTCATAACTAACCACAAAACCTTGCTGCTTTTATAACTTCTTGGTTTTATTGTTCGAGTATTTATAGCCGCTTTTTTACTTCTCTAGATTCATAACTTATTTTTCTTTTTGTTTCTAAATTTTATATTGAATGTGAATATATAAGAGTTTAGTTTCACTTTGATGATAATTAAAGGCCATAAAACACATATTTGAAGTCACTACATTCCCCACAAAATCAGGCAAACTTTGTGGAGAGTTTTTCGAAAAAATTTCAATTACAGATTAGGCCCATTTTTGAAATAACCAGAAATGGCGCTACGAGCAAGACTTCCTTAAAGCTTTTCCCTGTTTGAAGCAGTTTAGATTTCAAAAATGATATTTTACTTTTTTTAAAGGTGAATTTTGCACTTTTATATCTTAGGATAAGTAATACCTTCACATGTGAATTGTTGTGCCAGTTTAAATATAACTATGAAATTTATTTTTATTTAATATTTTATTTAGGTACATCGAGAATCATGTTGGGGATACTATCTCAACACTAGCTATCAAACGTTGCTGCTTTTATAATGTCTTGGTTTAATTGTTCGAGTATTTTTAGCCGCTTTTTTATTTCTCTAGATTCATAACCTTATTTTTGTGTTTGTTTCTAAATTTCATGTTAATACGAATATATGAGAGTGTAGTTTCTTTTTGATGATAATTGATGGCCGCAAAACACATATTTGAAGTGTCTAAATTCCCCACAAAATCGGGCAAAATCTTGTGGAGAATTTACCAAAATATTTTCAATTGCAGATTAGGCCCATTTTCGCAAGATAATTAGAAACGACGCTATTAGCAAGACTTCCTTAAGGCTTTCCCCCGTTCGAAGCAGTTTAGACTCCGAAAATGACATTTTAATATTTTTAAAGGTGAATTTTGCATTTTTAAATCTTCAGATAAGTAATACCTTCACATGTGAATTGGTGTGTCTGTTTAAATACCACTAAGATACATTTTTTCATTTAATATTGTATTTAGGTACATCAAGAATCATGTTGGGGCTACTATCTCACCACCAGCTACAAAATGTTGCTGCTTTTATGTGACGACCCGAAAATTTTCGACCAAATTTAAACTTAATCTTTATATATTTCGGACACGATAAGCAAAGTCTGTTAAACCAAGTCTCAAAACATTTGAAACTGTTTCATTATATTCAATTAACCTTTGACCATTCCCGACGATTCACGAATAATTGTGTGAAAATAATATGTATATATATATATATATATATATATATATATATATATATATATATATATATATATATATATATATATATGAATACTATACATAAGTAATATTACGTATTGAAAATATAAAAAATGTATAAATATTCAATATATGTTGTATACATTAAATAATTATTAGATATTACAAAATTAATAATATGTGATATTAATATATTAAATGGAATTACAAATTAAGACGTAGTTGTTTTTATAATAATATTATCACTTTCAGTATTAATATTATTATTATTATTATTATTTGTAAAACTATGATTATCAAAATAAAGATTTTATATATAGATTATTATAAGAAAAATTAAAAGTCTAATTTAATTAAGATTTAAATATCCTTAGTTATTATTATTATTATTATTATTAAAAACTTCATTGTTTATATTGTTATTAACAATTATCATTATTCTCATCACTAACATTATTAATTCTTTATCATTTTTTTATAAGTATTATTTTAAAAAACTACCAGTTATATTATTAATACTAATATTATAATTATTATAATTATGATTCTAGTTATTAAAATGATTAGTATTATTATTATTAGTATCATTAATAATATTACTATTATCATTTTTATTATTATCTTTATTATTATTAGTAATATTATTATTAGTGTTATTAATAGTATTAATATATTTATACTTGATAATTATCAAAATATATATATATATATATATATATATATATATATATATATATATATATATAGATATAGATATATATAAATAGATGTATAAATACAGCTAATTACATATACATATACAGAATATAATACTGATATAAAAACATATATATATATATATATATTTATATATATATATATACAATCATACGCGTAATTTTTTTTATTTTATTCAACATAGGATTCAGTTTTCTTTCTTTTTTTTCTTTTTAAATGTATTATGCTATTACACCTATGAATACATGTAGCCCACCATCACAAAATTACAAACTTGAATCCAATCAATTTGTTTTTTCACTTATTAGATTATGAGCATGATTATCATATAAATATTATTGTTATTATTATCCTTACTAACATTATTGTTATTAAAAATTATTATCGTTGTCATAAATATTATTATTATAACAGTATTATTATTATTATTATTATTATTATTATTATTATTATTATTATTATTATTATTTTTATTTTTTTTATTATTATAGTAATATTACTATTAATGTATTTATATTTATTAATTATTAATAATAATTCATAATATATAAAATTAAAATAATTATGCGTATGAGAATCACATCAGACTTAATATTTTTTGTTATTTGTGCTTTCCCTGTCATTCAGTTCGTTTGTGACTCTGTGACTCCATGTCGACTCAATCAAGCTACATAACAAATCTAATCGAATATTGTTACAGTATTAATCGTTCATTTACACATTTTATAGGTACCTTCTACTGCACCTTCTGCTGCAATTTGTAAAAAAAAAAAAAAAGATAAAAACAACCATTACCTCTGTTCGTGACAAATTTTTCCAAAAGTTCGAATTCGTTTTAATTTTTAAAATTCATAAATGCAGAGATGTTAGTAATCTTCCAGTTAATCTATCTGCAAAGTTTCAAGCTTCAATTTTTGATATCAAACTCGAATTCGTAAGTCAAAGTTTTCAAATCAAAAAGTCAAACTTTATTCCAAGATCAAATTAAACATTTATGTGAGGTTTTTGTTGAAATTGTTGCTTGAGAAAGTTTCTAGGCGTGAGTTGAAACATAATTTGTGTTATAATTTTGTCTAAAACAAACTGGAAATAAAAATCAATGTTTTGGGTTTGTGTTCATCGCAAGGTCTGTACAGACTTATATATTTTTTTCCTTTTGTTTTTCTGTTAATTAAAACTTCACAAACCTATTTTGTCTATGTTTCAATTACGAAATAAAAAAATTAAACTAGTGAAGTATTTTGTTAGTTTTATCTCCGGTCGATTGAAGTGGATGAAGGAAGAGTGATAATAAATAGAAATGAGTTAATTTGTTTTTCAATTGATATAAAATCAGAAATGTGTGGACGGTCGAATGGTTAAGGGGTATGTCGGGGTAACAAGAGGTCGCGGGTTCAATCTTGGCTTGGGGCAGTTTTTCTTTTTAAAGGGTTTCTTAAGGTAGTTCCATTTCTAATTTTGATATAGTTATTATTATTATTATTATTCATTATTATAATTATTATAAGTACTATAAGTATTAGTATTAGTATTATTATTATTAGCATAAGTATAAGTGGTGTAATTATCATAGCAAGATTAATAAAAGTAGTATAAATAAAATTCATAGAATTATTATTGATATCATTAACATAGGTATTAATATTATCATTGTTAATATTGTTGATATGATTATGATTAGTAGTAAATTTTTATTAGAAAATATTAATATTATCATTATTATTAAAAGTATCATTATTAAAACTATTAGAATTACCATGAAAATAAGTATTAGTATTATAATTATTATTATTATTAGCATTATTACTAAATGTATCATCATTTTTTAAAGTTACAACTTTTATTAAAACTAGTATTACCTTTGAAATTTACATTTTTATCAAAATTATCAAATTACTATTGAAATTGTTATTACTATCATTATTAAGAATTATCATGAGTTTATCAAAACTAGTATTATTTTATCACTTTTAATATTATTATTATAATTATTACTATTATTATTATTATTAAAAATTAATATGATCAGTATTAGTAATATATCAAATAAATATGATTTATATAAAAAATACACATAACCTAACTATATTATTATTATCAATACTACTAGTAATATTATTATTATTATTACAATAAAAAAAAGTAGTTATATAAAACCATATCTAATACCTATAACCTAACTCTATTATTATATTAATTAATTATTATTCAAGATATATAAAATAAATATATTTAAGTACTAATGGAACTCATAACTCATTAAAATAACAGTTGAATCACTAATAATAATAAATATATTTGTTCAACTACAAGTATATGTTTTAATATATATAATTGATACATGTTCGTGAATCCGAGGCCAACCCTGCATTGTTCAATGTCGTCATATGTATTTTTACTACGAAATACATTAAGTGAGTTTCATTTGCTCCCTTTTTAAATGCTTTTGCAATATATATTTTTGGGACTGAGCACTGTTTTATAAATGTTTTACGAAATAGACACAAGTAATCGAAACTACATTATATGGTTGAATGATCGAAGCCGAATATGCACCTTTTACTTGGTAACCTAAGAATTAGTAAACCAGTCTACTAATTGACGCGAATCCTAAAGATAGATCTATTGGGCCTAACGTGTAGTGACCCGAACTTTTCCATGTTTATATATATTAATTGAGATTGATATTTACATGATTAAATGTTTCCAACATGTTAAGCAATCAAACTTGTTAAGACTTGATTAATTGAAATATGTTTCATATAGACAATTGACCACCCAACGGCGATTCACGAACGTTAAAACTTGTAAAAACGACATGACGATATATATATGGATATACATATGGTTAACATGAGGTTATGATAAGTAAGTATCTCCATAAGTATATTAACAATGAGTTATATACATATAAACAAGACTACTAACTTAAGGATTTCGAAACGAGACATATATGTAACGTTTATCGTTGTAACGACATTTAAATGTACATATATCATATTAAGATATATTAATATATCATAATATCATGATAACATAATAATTTAACATCTCATTAGATATAATAAACAATGGGTTAACAACATTAATTGAGATCGTTAACTTAAAGGTTTCAAAACAACACTTACATGTAACGACTAACGATGACTTAACGACTCAGTTAAAATGTATATACATGTAGTGTATTTAGATGTATTAAAATACTTTTGGAAGACTTCAAGACATATATCAAAACACTCATACTTAATGAAAATGGTTACAGTTACTTTCCCATTCTTTTCTTTCATCAAGAATTCTAGTCGTATTCTTACCCGTATTATACACAGCTTCAAAACGTACTTACTATGGGTATATACCAATAGGAACTAGAATGGGATTCCACTCTTGATTATGTCATGTATGACTAATCAATTTTAACTTCTACCATGAGCTAGTCAACTAACTAGAACTCCTTTTAACCCCACTCACCACTCACCAATTACCACTCATCATTCACTCCATTTCACTTTCAATTCTCTTTCTAATTCTCTCTCAACACACACACACTATTATGAACGTATTTTTCCAGTAGTTAATCATCATCTTCATCAAAAATCACTTCAAGAATCATGTTATAATCATCATAGGAAGAACACTTCAAGAACACTTCAAAAATCCCTTCAAGTTTACTAATTTACTTCCAAGCTTTCTAATCCATTCCAAGTAATCATCTAAGATCAAGAAACCTTTGTTATATACAGTAGGTTATCTTTCTTATTCAAGGTAATATTCATATTCAAACTTTGATTCAATTTCTATAACTATAAACTATCTTAATTCGAGTAAAAATCTTACTTGAACTTGTTTTTGTGTCATGATCCTACTTCAAGAACTTTCAAGCCATCCAAGATCCTTTGAAGCTAGATCATTTCTTGTCACTTCTAGTAGGTTTACCTACTAAACTTGAGGTATTAATGATGTTCATAACATCATTCGATTCATATATATAAAACTATCTTATTCGAAGGTTTAAACTCGTAATCACTAGAACATAGTTTAGATAATTCTAAACTTGTTCGCAAACAAAAGTTAATCCTTCTAAATTAACTTTTAAAATTAACTACACACATGTTCTATATCTATATGATATGCTAACTTAATGATTTAAAACCTGGAAACACGAAAAACACCGTAAAACCGGATTTACGCCGTCATATTAACACCGCGGGCTGTTTTGGGTTAGTTAATTAAAAACTATGATAAACTTTGATTTAAAATTTGTAATTCTGAGAAAATGATTTTTATTATGAACATGAAACTATATCCAAAAATTATGGTTAAACTCAAAGTGGAAGTATGTTTTCTAAAATGGTCATCTAGACGTCGTTCTTTCGACTGAAATGACTACCTTTACAAAAATGACTTGTAACTTATTTTTCCGACTATAAACCTATACTTTTTCTGTTTAGATTCATAAAATAGAGTTCAATATGAAACCATAGAAATTTGATTCACTCAAAACAGATTTAAAATGAAGAAGTTATGGGTAAAACAAGATTGGATAATTTTTCTCATTTTAGCTACGTGAAAATTGGTAACAAATCTATTCCAACCGTAACTTAATCAACTTGTATTGTATATTATGTAATCTTGAGATACCATAGACATGTATACAATGTTTCGACCTATCATGTCGACACATCTATATATATTTCGGAACAACCATAGACACTCTATATGTGAATGTTGGAGTTAGCTATACAGGGTTGAGGTTGATTCCAAAATATATATAGTTTGAGTTGTGATCAATACTGAGATACGTATACACTGGGTCGTGGATTGATTCAAGATAATATTTATCGATTTATTTCTGTACATCTAACTGTGGACAACTAGTTGTAGGTTACTAACGAGGACAGCTGACTTAATAAACTTAAAACATCAAAATATATTAAAAGTGTTGTAAATATATTTTGAACATACTTTGATATATATGTATATATTGTTATAGGTTCGTGAATCAACCAATGGCCAAGTCTTACTTCTCGACAAAGTAAAAATCTGTGAAAGTGAGTTATAGTCCCACTTTTAAAATCTAATATTTTTGGGATGAGAATACATGCAGGTTTTATAAATGATTTACAAAATAGACACAAGTACGTGAAACTACATTCTATGGTTGAATTATCGAAATCGAATATGCCCCTTTTTATTAAGTCTGGTAATCTAAGAATTAGGGAACAGACACCCTAATTGACGCGAATCCTAAAGATAGATCTATTGGGCCTAACAAACCCCATCCAAAGTATCGGATGCTTTAGTACTTCGAAATTTATATCATATCCGAAGGGTGTCCCGGAATGATGGGGATATTCTTATATATGCATCTTGTTAATGTCGGTTACCAGGTGTTCACCATATGAATGATTTTTATCTCTATGTATGGGATGTATATTAAAATATGAAATCTTGTGGTCTATTGTTACAATTTGATATATATAGGTTAAACCTATAACTCACCAACATTTTTGTTGACGTTTAAAGCATGTTTATTCTCAGGTGAATACTAAGAGCTTCCGCTGTTGCATACTAAAATAAGGACAAGATTTGGAGTCCATGTTTATATGATACTGTGTAAAAACTGCATTCAAGAAACTGATTTCGATGTAACATATTTGTATTATAAACCATTATGTAATGGTCGTGTGTAAACAGGATATTTTAGATTATCATTATTTGATAATCTACGTAAAGCTTTTTAAACCTTTATTTATGAAATAAAGGTTATGGTTTGTTTTAAAAATGAATGCAGTCTTTGAAAAACATCTCATATAGAGGTCAAAACCTCGCAAAGAAATCAATTAATATGGAACGTTTTTAATCAATAAGAACGGGACATTTCAATTGGTATCCGAGCGTTGGTCTTAGAGAACCAGAATTTTGCATTAGTGTGTCTTATCGAGTTTGTTAGGATGCATTAGTGAGTCTGGACTTCGACCGTGTTTACTTGAAAAATGATTGCTTAACAAATTTTGTTGGAAACTATATATTTTTAACATGTGAATATTATGTGATATATTAATCTCTTAACGCGTTTGATATTATGTGATAGATGTCTACCTCTAGAACAAGTCCCATCGACTCACCTAATAATAATGAAGAGTCAAATGTAAATTGGAATGATTCATGGACTGATTCACAAGTTCCCGAAGAGGAACCGGAAGAAGAGTCGGAACCGGAAGAAGAATCGGAACCGGAAGAAGAATCGGAACCAGATGAAGAAATAGAACCGGTGGGGGAAATAATAAAACAGTTAAGTAAAAGAAAATCCTCAACCAACCGACCAAGGTTAATTATGGTCAATGGTGTTTCCGCCAAGGAAGCAAAATACTGGGAGGATTACCAATTCTCCGATGAATCGGATTCCGACGAGAATTCCGATGATGTTATAGAAATTACCCCAACTGAATTTAAAAAGGCAAAAGAAAATAATAAGGGAAACGGCATAAAAATAGAGAAATCTAATTCCAACCCCGATGAACTTTATATGTATCGTCAACCCCCGAAGTCCTTAAGTTGTAACAATGACCCGGGAACCTCTAAACCACCAGGTTTTTCTAAACCAATGTGGAAAATTACGGCTCGTATTAGGGGAACATCATATATCCCTAGAAACTTGCCAAAACGAACCAAAACCGAAGAAGAAGAAACAAGCGAGTTGGAATAAGATAGTTGTATTCATGTGGTGTAATATATGTAATATAGTGTGCTTATGCTTTATGATATATGTAAAAATTGCTTGTATTAATAAGTATTTTTTTTTTATGAATCTAACTCTTGTCTATTTTACAGTATAAAAACACAAAATGGATAGACAACCCAATATTTTAAGAGACCTACCCGGAGACATGATTGATGAAATCTTGTCTAGAGTCGGTCAGAATTCTTCGGCACAACTATTTAAGGCAAGATCAGTTTGTAAGACATTCGAAGAACGTTCCAAGAATGTCTTGGTTTATAAGAGACTTTCGTTTGAAAGATGGGGGATATCACATTGGGAAACCCATAAGTTACGATGTGTTTACTTTGACGCATATATTGCGGGGAACCCAAATGCTATTTTACGCAACGGGTTAAGAAATTATTTTGACTCAATGTATCCGAATATAGGACTTCATGATTTAGAAAAAGCGGCTAACAAGCAACATAAAGAAGCATGCTATGCTTACGGGTTAGTAATGTTCGCTTCTCACCAAAGTGAGAAAAAGAACATCGGGCTACAACTATTAAACAAAACGTTCCCACAAGTGACGGAGTCGGTAATTGGGGTAAGAAATGAGGTTTTTAGATTGTTACGGGACTGTTGGACATTACGTAACCCTCGTCCCTTTGACGACATTACAACACGCTATCTTATCAACGGCCATAACGGTTATGTTCCACAAGACCAAGGATGGGAAGTAATCCTAGTAAAACCAGAATGCATGACTTGTTTCTGGACGTATGAATTACGTGTCTTTATTGCCTTTGCTGAACGACTTGTGTACTAGCTAGAATTATCTTCACAACCATCTTGTATCAAATTTATTGTGTGCTATATTTCATGCTATATGTAAAATAAGCGGTATTGTAAGTTTGTAAAATATTGTGTAAAAGTTTGAACGCGAAATATTATTATAATCAGTTTTTCATATAGAATTGTAGTAGTTGAATTGTATATTAGCTACTAAGTATGAACTTAACGGGTAGGTACTACCCGAATTTAAACTTATAAAATGCTAATATGAAGAAAAAGCTTTTATAAATGAGTTCATATTATGCTACGAAATACTATTAACTACTCTTAATATTCTGTATGATTAACTTGTTCCATTTGACTATTTTGAAGGAAATGGCACCGACTACTCGACACACCGTGAATATGAATGAAGAGGAATTCCGTACTTTTCTAGCTTCAAACATAGCCGCAGTACAAGCTGCGCTACATACCAACAATAACCATGGATCTAGCAGTACATGAAATCGTGTAGGATGCACCTACAAAGAATTCACTGCCTGCAAACCTTTGGAATTTGATGGAACCGAAGGACCGATCGGATTGAAACGGTGGACCGAGAAGGTCGAATCGGTGTTTGCCATAAGTAAGTGTACTGAAGAGGACAAAGTGAACTACGCTACGCATACCTTCACAGGTTCTGCGTTAACATGGTGGAATACCTATCTAGAGCAAGTGGGACAAGACGATGCGTACGCACTACCGTGGTCAGCATTCAAGCACTTGATGAACAAGAAGTACCGTCCCAGAACCGAGGTCAATAAGCTCAAGACAGAACTTAGAGGGTTACGAACCCAAGGATTTGATATTACCACGTACGAAAGACGATTCACAGAATTATGCCTATTGTGTCCGGGAGCATTCGAAGATGAGGAAGAGAATATCGACGCGTTTGTGAAAGGATTACCGGAAAGAATCCAAGAAGATATAAGTTCACACGAGCCCGCCTCCATACAACAGGCATGTAGAATGGCTCACAAACTAGTGAACCAGATTGAAGAAAGAATTAAAGAACAGACTGCTGAAGAGGCCAATGTGAAGCAAGTCAAAAGAAAGTGGGAGGAAAACGGTGATAAGAATCACCAATACAACAACAACAGTAATTACAACAATAATCACAACAATTATCCCAACAATCGCAACATCAATCGCAACTACAACAAACGGCCTAACAACAACAACAACAACAACAACAACAACATCAACTACAACAATCATCCCAATAACAATAATAACCGCAACAACAACAACAATCAGAAGCAGCTATGCCAAAGGTGTGAAAAGTATCACTCGGGGTTCTGCACCAAATTTTGCAACAAGTGTAAAAGAAACGGTCATAGCGCTGCGAAGTGTGAGGTCTACGGACCAGGGGTTAATAGAACGAAAGGAACAAATGGTGTCGGAACGAGTAATGGCGGAGCAAGTAGTGTCAGAGCAAGTTATGCCAATGTAGTTTGTTATAAATGTGGAAAACCGGGCCACATTATTAGAAATTGCCCGAACCAGGAGAACACGAATGGACAAGGCCACGGAAGAGTTTTCAATATTAATGCGGCAGAGGCACAGGAAGACCCGGAGCTTGTTACGGGTACGTTTCTTATTGACAATAAATCTGCTTACGTTTTATTTGATTCGGGTGCGGATAGAAGCTATATGAGTAGAGATTTTTGTGCTAAATTAAGTTGTCCATTGACGCCTTTGGATAGTAAATTTTTACTCGAATTAGCAAATGGTAAATTAATTTCAGCAGATAATATATGTCGGAATCGAGAAATTAAACTGGTTAGCGAAACATTTAAGATTGATTTGATACCAGTAGAGTTAGGGAGTTTTGATGTGATAATCGGTATGGACTGGTTGAAAGAAGTGAAAGCAAAGATCGTTTGTTACAAAAATGCAATTCGCATTATACGAGAAAAAGGAAAACCCTTAATGGTGTACGGAGAAAAGTACAACACGAAGCTACATCTTATTAGTAATTTGAAGGCACAAAAACTAATAAGAAAAGGTTGCTATGCTGTTCTAGCACACGTTGAGAAAGTACAAACTGAAGAAAAGAGCATCAATGATGTTCCCATTGCAAAAGAATTTCCCGATGTATTTCCGAAAGAATTACCGGGATTACCCCCACATCGATCCGTTAAATTTCAAATAGATCTTGTACCAGGAGCTGCACCAATAGCTCGTGCTCCTTACAGACTCGCACCCAGCGAGATGAAAGAACTGCAAAGCCAATTACAAGAACTTTTAGAGCGTGGTTTCATTCGACCAAGCACATCACCGTGGGGAGCTCTTGTTTTGTTTGTCAAGAAGAAAGATGGTACATTCAGGTTGTGTATCGACTACCGAGAGTTGAACAAACTTACCATCAAGAACCGCTACCCACTACCGAGAATCGATGACTTATTTGATCAACTACAAGGCTCGTCTGTTTATTCAAAGATTGACTTACGTTCCGGGTATCATCAAATGCGGGTGAAAGAAGATGATATTCCAAAGACTGCTTTCAGAACACGTTACAGTCATTACGAGTTTATGGTCATGCCATTTGGTTTAACTAATGCACCAGCTGTGTTCATGGACCTTATGAACCGAGTGTGTGGACCATACCTTGACAAGTTTGTCATTGTTTTCATTGATGACATACTTATTTACTCAAAGAATGACCAAGAACACGGTGAACATTTGAGAAAGGTGTTAGAAGTATTGAGGAAGGAAGAATTGTACGCTAAGTTTTCAAAGTGTGCATTTTGGTTGGAAGAAGTTCAATTCCTCGGTCACATAGTGAACAAAGAAGGTATTAAGGTGGATCCGGCAAAGATAGAAACTGTTGAAAAGTTGGAAACCCCAAAAACTCCGAAACACATACGCCAGTTTTTAGGACTAGCTGGTTACTACAGAAGGTTCATCCAAGACTTTTCCAGAATAGCAAAACCCTTGACTGCATTAATGCATAAAGGGAAGAAATTTGAATGGAATGATGAACAAGAGAAAGCGTTTCAGTTATTGAAGAAAAAGCTAACTACGGCACCTATATTGTCATTGCCTGAAGGGAATGATGATTTTGTGATTTATTGTGACGCATCAAAGCAAGGTCTCGGTTGTGTATTAATGCAATGAACGAAGGTGATTGCTTATGCGTCTAGACAATTGAAGATTCACGAACAAAATTATACGACGCATGATTTGGAATTAGACGCGGTTGTTTTTGCATTAAAGACTTGGAGGCACTACTTATATGGGGTTAAAAGTATTATATATACCGACCACAAAAGTCTTCAACACATATTTAATCAGAAACAACTGAATATGAGGCAGCGTAGGTGGATTGAATTGTTGAATGATTACGACTTTGAGATTCGTTACCACCCGGGAAAGGCAAATGTGGTAGCCGATGCCTTGAGCAGGAAGGACAGAGAACCCATTCGAGTAAAATCTATGAATATAATGATTCATAATAACCTTACTACTCAAATAAAGGAGGCGCAACAAGGAGTTTTAAAAGAGGGAAATTTAAAGAATGAAATACCCAAGGGATCGGAGAAGCATCTTAATATTCGGGAAGACGGAACCCGGTATAGGGCTGAAAGGATTTGGGTACCAAAATTTGGAGATATGAGAGAAATGGTACTTAGAGAAGCTCATAAAACCAGATACTCAATACATCCTGGAACGGGGAAGATGTACAAGGATCTCAAGAAACATTTTTGGTGGCCGGATATGAAAGCCGATGTTGCTAAATATGTAAGAGAATGTTTGACGTGTTCTAAGGTCAAAGCTGAGCATCAGAAACCATCAGGTCTACTTCAACAACCCGAAATCCCGGAATGGAAATGGGAAAACATTACCATGGATTTCATCACTAAATTGCCAAGGACTGCAAGTGGTTTTGATACTATTTGGGTAATAGTTGATCGTCTCACCAAATCAGCACACTTCCTGCCAATAAGAGAAGATGACAAGATGGAGAGGTTAGCACGACTGTATTTGAAGGAAGTCGTCTCCAGACATGGAATACCAATCTCTATTATCTCTGATAGGGATGGTAGATTTATTTCAAGATTCTGGCAGACATTACAGCAAGTATTAGGAACTCGTCTAGACATGAGTACTACCTATCATCCACAAACTGATGGGCAGAGCGAAAGGACGATACAAACGCTTGAAGACATGCTACGAGCATGTGTTATTGATTTCGGAAACAGTTGGGATCGACATCTACCGTTAGCAGAATTTTCCTACAACAACAGCTACCATTCAAGCATTGAGATGGCGCCGTTTGAAGCACTTTATGGTAGAAAGTGCAGGTCTCCGATTTGTTGGAGTGAAGTGGGGGATAGACAAATTACGGGTCCGGAGATTATACAAGAAACTACCGAGAAGATCATCCAAATTCAACAATGGTTGAAAACCGCCCAAAGTCGACAAAAGAGCTACGCTGACATTAAAAGAAAAGATATAGAATTTGAAATTAGAGAGATGGTCATGCTTAAAGTTGCACCTTGGAAAGGCGTTGTTCGATTTGGTAAACGAGGGAAATTAAATCCAAGGTATATTGGACCATTCAAGATTATTGATCGTGTCGGACCAGTAGCTTACCGACTTGAGTTACCTCAACAACTCGCGGCTGTACATAAGACTTTCCACGTCTCGAATTTGAAGAAATGTTTTGCTAAAGAAGATCTCACTATTCCGTTAGATGAAATCCAAATCAACGAAAAACTTCAATTCATCGAAGAACCCGTCGAAATAATGGATCGTGAGGTTAAAAGACTTAAGCAAAACAAGATACCAATTATTAAGGTTCGATGGAATGCTCGTAGAGGACCCGAGTTCACCTGGGAGCATGAAGATCAGATGAAGAAGAAGTACCCGCATCTATTTCCAGAAGATTCGTCAACACCTTCAACAGCTTAAAATTTCGGGACGAAATTTATTTAACGGGTAGGTACTGTAGTGACCCGAACTTTTCCATGTTTATATATATTAATTGAGATTGATATTTACATGATTAAATGTTTCCAACATGTTAAGCAATCAAACTTGTTAAGACTTGATTAATTGAAATATGTTTCATATAGACAATTGACCACCCAAGTTTACCGGCGATTCACGAACGTTAAAACTTGTAAAAACGACATGACGATATATATATGGATATACATATGGTTAACATGAGGTTATGATAAGTAAGTATCTCCATAAGTATATTAACAATGAGTTATATACATATAAACAAGACTACTAACTTAAGGATTTCGAAACGAGACATATATGTAACGTTTATCGTTGTAACGACATTTAAATGTATATATATCATATTAAGATATATTAATATATCATAATATCATGATAACATAATAATTTAACATCTCATTAGATATAATAAACAATGGGTTAACAACATTAATTGAGATCGTTAACTTAAAGGTTTCAAAACAACACTTACATGTAATGACTAACGATGACTTAACGACTCAGTTAAAATGTATATACATGTAGTGTATTTAGATGTATTAAAATACTTTTGGAAGACTTCAAGACATATATCAAAACACTCATACTTAATGAAAATGGTTACAGTTACTTTCCCATTCTTTTCTTTCATCAAGAATTCTAGTCGTATTCTTACCCGTATTATACACAGCTTCAAAACATACTTACTATGGGTATATACCAATAGGAACTAGCATGGGATTCCACTCTTGATTATGTCATGTATGACTAATCAATTTTAACTTCTACCATGAGCTAGTCAACTAACTAGAACTCCTTTTAACCCCACTCACCACTCACCAATTACCACTCATCATTCACTCTATTTCACTTCCAATTCTCTTTCTAATTCTCTCTCAACACACACACACACACACTATTATGAACGTATTTTTCCAGTAGTTAATCATCATCTTCATAAAAAATCACTTCAAGAATCAAGCTATAATCATCATAGGAAGAACACTTCAAGAACACTTCAAAAATCCCTTCAAGTTTACTAATTTACTTCCAAGCTTTCTAATCCATTCCAAGTAATCATCTAAGATCAAGAAACCTTTGTTATATACAGTAGGTTATCTTTCTTATTCAAGGTAATATTCATATTCAAACTTTGATTCAATTTCTATAACTATAAACTATCTTAATTCGAGTAAAAATCTTACTTGAACTTGTTTTTGTGTCATGATCCTACTTCAAGAACTTTCAAGCCATCCAAGATCCTTTGAAGCTAGATCATTTCTTGTCACTTCCAGTAGGTTTACCTACTAAACTTGAGGTAGTAATGATGTTCATAACATCATTCGATTCATATATATAAAACTATCTTATTCGAAGGTTTAAACTCGTAATCACTAGAACATAGTTTAGTTAATTCTAAACTTGTTCGCAAACAAAAGTTAATCCTTCTAACTTTACTTTTAAAATTAACTACACACATGTTCTATATCTATATGATATGCTAACTTAATGATTTAAAACCTGGAAACACGAAAAACACCGTAAAACCGGATTTACGCCGTCGTAGTAACACCGCGGGCTGTTTTGGGTTAGTTAATTAAAAACTATGATAAACTTTGATTTAAAAGTTGTTATTCTGAGAAAATGATTTTTATTATGAACATGAAACTATATCCAAAAATTATGGTTAAACTCAAAGTGGAAGTATGTTTTCTAAAATGGTCATCTAGACGTCGTTCTTTCGACTGAAATGACTACCTTTACAAAAATGACTTGTAACTTATTTTTCCGACTATAAACCTATACTTTTTCTGTTTAGATTCATAAAATAGAGTTCAATATGAAACCATAGCAATTTGATTCACTCAAAACGGATTTAAAATGAAGAAGTTGTGGGTAAAACAAGATTGGATAATTTTTCTCATTTTAGCTACGTGAAAATTGGTAACAAATCTATTCCAACTGTAACTTAATCAACTTGTATTGTATATTATGTAATCTTGAGATACCATAGACACGTATACAATGTTTCGACCTATCATGTCGACACATCTATATATATTTCGGAACAACCATAGACACTCTATATGTGAATATTGGAGTTAGCTATACAGGGTTGAGGTTGATTCCAAAATATATATAGTTTGAGTTGTGATCAATACTGAGATACGTATACACTGGGTCGTGGATTGATTCAAGATAATATTTATCGATTTATTTCTGTACATCTAACTGTGGACAACTAGTTGTAGGTTACTAACGAGGACAGCTGACTTAATAAACTTAAAACATCAAAATATATTAAAAGTGTTGTAAATATATTTTGAACATACTTTGATATATATGTATATATTGTTATAGGTTCGTGAATCAACCAGTGGCCAAGTCTTACTTCTCGATGAAGTAAAAATCTGTGAAAGTGAGTTATAGTCCCACTTTTAAAATCTAATATTTTTGGGATGAGAATACATGCAGGTTTTATAAATGATTTACAAAATAGACACAAGTACGTGAAACTACATTCTATGGTTGAATTATCGAAATCGAATATGCCCCTTTTTATTAAGTCTGGTAATCTAAGAATTAGGGAACAGACACCCTAATTGACGCGAATCCTAAAGATAGATCTATTGGGCCTAACAAACCCCATCCAAAGTATCGGATGCTTTAGTACTTTGAAATTTATATCATATCCGAAGGGTGTCCCGGAATGATGGGGATATTCTTATATATGCATCTTGTTAATGTCGGTTACCAGGTGTTCACCATATGAATGAATTTTATCTCTATGTATGGGATGTATATTGAAATATGAAATCTTGTGGTCTATTGTTACAATTTGATATATATAGGTTAAACCTATAACTCACCAACATTTTTGTTGACATTTAAAGCATGTTTATTCTCAGGTGAATACTAAGAGCTTCCGTTGTTGCATACTAAAATAAGGACAAGATTTGGAATCCATGTTTATATGATACTGTGTAAAAACTGTATTCAAGAAACTGATTTCGATGTAACATATTTGTATTGTAAACCATTATGTAATGGTCGTGTGTAAACAGGATATTTTAGATTATCATTATTTGATAATCTACGTAAAGCTTTTTAAACCTTTATTTATGAAATAAAGGTTATGGTTTGTTTTAAAAATGAATGCAGTCTTTGAAAAACGTCTCATATAGAGGTCAAAACCTCGCAACGAAATCAATTAATATGGAACGTTTTTAATCAATAAGAACGGGACATTTCATAACGAACTCCATCCAAAGTACCGGATGCTTTAGTACTTCGATGTTGTTTTATCATGTCCGAAGAATTTCCCGGAATGATAGGGGATATTCTTATATGCATCTTGTTAATGTCGGTTATCAGGTGTTCAATCCATATGAATGATTTTTGTCTCTATACATGGGACGAATATTTATGAGAACTGAAAATGAAATTCTTGTGGTCTATTAAAATGATGGAAATGATTATTTATGTTAAACTAATGAACTCACCAACCTTTTGGTTGACATTTTAAAGCATGTTTATTCTCAGGTTCGAAAGAAATCTTCCGCTGTGCATTTGCTTATATTAAAGGCATTACTTGGAGTCATTCATGACATATTTCAAAAGACGTTGCATTCGAGTCGTCGAGTTCATCAAGATTATTATTAAGTCAATTATAGATGGATATATTATGAAAGGGTATGCATGCCGTCAACTTTCGAGGTAAATGAAAGTTTGTCTTTTAAAAATGAATGCAATGTTTGTAAAATGTATCATATAGAGGTCAAGTACCTCGCAATGAAATCAACTATTGTGAATCATTTATAATATATATGAACGGGTCCTTTCGGTTGGTATCAGAGCGGTGGTCTTAGCGAACCAGGTCTTGCATTAGTGTGTCTAACTAATAGTTGTTTAGATGCATTAGTGGGTCTGGACTTCGACCGTTTCTGCATGTCAAAGTTTTTGCTTATCATTTAGTGTCGAAAATTATTTGCTTATCATCCTTAAAGTCTAGACATGTCTTACTACCTCTATTGCATAGACAGTGTATAGATAAATTCATATCTTAGCGTATCTGTTATTGTTACCTTTGCATGACAGCTTCCGTAGATTCCTCCGTAACGTATGGAATTTTAGTATTATATATGCATATGTAAATTATTTATTGCAGGGTACTAATCTACATCCTATAATCTATTTCTTATCAAAAATCCTTCATCTGATCGTACGAGATGAATCCCTCAACCAGTTCGAGTCCCTCAGATTCCGATAGCTATTCCGATAGTTATTCCGACAGCTATTCTGATATAGAGTTTCACCTAAGCTCCGAAAGCAGTGTCACCAGAATGTATCCACCAATTCACTTGATGGGTTTGTAGCCTACTTAATCATTGGAGACAAAAAGAACGTGATCCTTCCATCCACCACATTGCCCTCTTGGCGAAGAACCTGAAGCACTTACCGGCGAACCTGTCCGAAACACTATTTTCTCTCTCATTTCCAGAGTATCTCGTCATGATTATATACTACATCAAATTCTAGATTTTATTTATCCGCTCGTCCGAACCGACAATCACCCCGGTGTAATTGAAGAAGTCAACGAGCTTCACACTCGGGTGGTGGCTTTGGAGAATATGCTGCAAAGGTTACAAACACCAGCAGCAACATAAATAGTACCACCATCAGCAACACCAATAGTACCATCACCACCATCAACAGCAACATCCGCATCCCATGCCTCAACATCTCGTTCTGTACCTCGAGTATAATCATCGTTCTACGTGACGTTCTACATTATTTATCTTCGTTCGACATGATGATTATGTAATCTCTAATGTTTTAGAGATTATGTATTCTAATTCTAACCGAAAAGCAAATGAGTTTAATGTTATATTAACTCATTAAATCCATAATTACATCGGAAGAAAATATATATGTATATATGTTTTCATAAAGATTGTAATTAAAAATTCTTTTGTACAAACTGTTAATGGTGAAAATATTTTAACGGGTAGGTAATACCCGAGGAATATTTAGATTTCACATTAACAAAATTACACTGTACATTGTTCGAAGCTGATTCAACAGTCATTCACTATCCTATTTACAACCACCGATATACGTATCCGTTCACCGCAGAATAACCATTTTCATTCAATTTCATATTTGGATTTTGATCTATCAGAATCCAACAAGTGGCATAATGAAGAAAACATTGGACAAAATAAAATTTGTTAGAAACAAACGAATTAATTATGAGAAATTCTATTAAGAATCCACGCTAAAAAAATCCTAGCTAACGGTTCCTAGCTAACTGTTAATTCCGTATTACCTTTTGTTTATCGCAATTTATTTATCGTAATTTATTTATCGCATTTTATTTATCGCAATTTTAATTTTCGCAATTTTATTTATCGTCATTAAATTTATGTTATTTATTTTACGCACTTTAAATATCGGGACACGTATACAAGGTTTTGACATATCATATCGACGCATCTATATATATTATTTGGAATAACCATAGACACTCTATATGCAGTAATGATCGAGTTCTCTATACAGGGTTGAGGTTGATTCTACAAAAATATATATTGAGTTGTGATCGAGTCTGAGACATGTATACGGGTCACGATACGTATTAATTAATTTGAATATTATATATTAAACTATATATGAATTATTGGACTGTTAACTGTGGACTATCGACTGAGGACTAATAACATTGGACAATTAAAATGAATTAAAATACTGATTATAACATATGAAACTAAACAATTCTTCAAGTTTGCCACTTGATCTCATCTTAAACCTCATTTGTATCTTGACAATTACAATTTGCGTTCAAACCTTTCATGATTCTTGAAAACACCTCAATTGGGAGGATGAACCAACCGTACTTCATCTACGGAAGAAAAGATTGATGCATATAGTTATGCACCTGAAAACACTCGGAACCTGAGTAAATGTTTAATACGTACATGTGCTAGCTCCCTTAGCGTTATTATTATCGAAAATAACTTTGCAATCTCTTTCTAAATTAGCCAATTTTGTCACAGCTCCAGCAAGTCAACTTCGACTTTTCATTCGAAACAACCTTATTATAGTCTTGATATATATGTGTGCTCTTTTATTGTTACCGGGGAACCTTTTATATTCCACCATATTACCATCAGCGTTTAATCATCTAAAAACACAATTCTCTTGAAACCACCTCGGATTGATAACCGATGATTCAGATATGGCAGCATTAAATGCAGAGGAAACAGCAAAATTTTAGATGGTCTAAACAGGCCAAAAAGTTTGATAATAAAGAATGGAATGTTGGGAACGCTCGATAGAAAATTTGGTACTGAAAAACAGATTGAGATAACCATGAAGGAGACCAAGGACAAATACAAGGACCAAACCCTATATTCAAAGAATCCAGGTAATTCTGGATCCGATGAAATCATTAGAGAATATCCTGCCCCGAAGTCATGTTAAAATCTTACGGAAAATCTTACTTCATCAACCATCGAACTTAGAAATTCCAAAATATCATCATAAATATCTTCGATATTTCTGAAGATATTTTCAAAAATATTCTCGTCCGAAATTATTTATCTCTTCGTGCTATCTATATTATATCATAAAGGAAACTACTTTAGCTTCTAAAATTCTTTAAAATTCGAATTTGAATTATGAATGATTTTGAAGTAGTGTTGGAAATTGATGCATGAGTTAGTATAATATAATGACACTTGATCAACGTGATTATATTACAGTAGGTCATGCTGAGTTTCTATTGGAACGTGATGATTCATAGATCATAACGTCATCATGTGCCATGTTACATAGCTCTTTCATTCTGCTTAACTTCCTAACATATCAAGAAAATATATTCTTGATAGTTCTATTCTCAATAATTCTGATAATTTGACAAATCAAATCGTGCTAATACATTCTTTCTTATTTAGAACATGATGTTTATCTGAAATATCATACTTACGAATTCTGGACTGTTACTCGCTTTACTAGAGGTCGGGAGGATAATAAAAAGGCAAAGAGCTCCAAAATATAAGAGAAAATATAAAGCCCAATAACAACACGAAAGTTATAAACCGTGGATATTAATATGAATAGCAACATAAAGACACGGTATAATTAAGAATAGTATCAACCCAAGGCAATAATAGAAGTAAACAGATTTTTCTGGTGGAAGATTGAAAAGAAGGATGACAGAAATGATAATTAGGAAAATATCAAGGATTAGAACTGGATTAAACATTTCCATCATCTTTTGGATGTATGAACTAAGAAAGAAAGTATAGGAATGGTGAGAATAATGGAACGAAAGAGTTTAATTTATAATGAAAATACCAGATAGAGTAAACGAGACAGATCATTGTATTTAATTATAGAGATCTTAAATTCCTTATTCGCCGAAGAATCAAATCTTTTAGATTTTGAAGATTCTCTTTAATCCTTTAAATTCCAGAAATCAATTGTGACTACATCACCGGTTAAGTCAAATCTGTATTTACTCATTCCACCCTTTTGTGATAACTTCACTCGTACGCTTCGCATAATCGAATCATTTTGGCTATAGTACTCAATGATGATGAAACTCTATTTATCAATTCATATTCGTCATGAAAACATTTTTATTGTTAGCCATGACCATCCCACTCAAATTTCGGGACAAAATTTCTTTAACGGGTAGGTATTGTGACGACCCGTAAATTTTCGACCAAATATAAACTTAATCTTTATATGTTTCGGACAAGATAAGCAAAGTCTGTTAAACAAAGTTTCAAAACATTTGAAACTGTTTCATTATATTCAATTAACCTTTGACCATTCCTGACGATTCACGAACAATTGTGTGTAAATAAATATGTATATATATATATATATATATATATATATATATATATATATATATGAATACTATACATAAGTAATATTACGTATTGAAAATATATAAAATGTATAAATATTAAATATTCAATACATGTTGTATACATTAAATAATTATTAGATATTACAAAATTAATAATATGTGATATTAATATATTAAATGAAATTACAAGTTAAGACGTAGTTGTTTTTATAATAATATTATCACTTTCAGTATTAATATTAATATTATTATCATTATTTGTAAAACTATGATTATCAAAATAAAGATTTTATATATAGAGTATTATAAGAAAAATTAAAAGTCTAATTTAATTAAGATTTAAATATCCTTAGTTATTATTATTATTATTAAAAATTTCATTGTTTATATTGTTATTAACAATTATCATTATTCTCATTACTAACATTATTTATTCTTTATCATTTGTTTTATAAGTATTATTATAAAAAACTACCAGTTATATTATTAATACTAATATTATTATTATTGAAATTATGATTCTAGTTATTAAAATGATTAGTATTATTATTATTAGTATCATTAACAAGATTACTATTATCATTTTTATTATTATCTTTATTATTATTATTATTATTAGTAATATTATTATTAGTGTTATTAATAGTATTAATATATTTGTACTTGATAATTATCAAAATATATAAATTATATATATATATATATATATATATATATATATATATATATATATATATATATATATAAATAGATGTATAAATACAGCTAGTTACATATACATATACAGAATATAATACTTATATATAAACATATATATATATATATATATATATACAATCATACGCGTAATTTTTTATATTTTATTCAACATAGGATTCAGTTTTCTTTCTTTTTTTCTTTTTAAATGTATTATGCTATTACACCTGTGAATACATGTAGCCCACCATCACAAAATTACAAACTTGAATCCAATCAATTTTTTGTTTCACTTATTTGATTATGAGCATGATTATCATATAAATATTATTGTTATTATTATCCTTACTAACATTATTGTTATTAAAAAATAATTATCGTTGTCTTAAATATTATTATTATAACAGTATTATTATTATTATTATTATTATTATTTTATTTTTTTATTATTATAGTAATATTACTATTAATGTATTTATATTTATTAATTATTAATAATAATTCATAATGTATAAAATTAAAATAATTATGCGTATGAGAATCACATCAGACTTAATATTTTTTGTTATTTGTGCTTTCCCTATCATTCTGTTCGTTTGTGAGTCTGTGACTCCATGTCGACTCAATCAAGCTACACAACAAATCTAATCGAATATTGTTACAGTATTAATCATTCATTTACACATTTTATAGGTACCTTCTACTGCACCCTCTACTGCAATTTGTAAAAAAAAAAAAAAGAAGATAAAAACAACCATTACCTCTGTTCGTGACAAATTTTTCCAAAAGTTCGAATTCATTTTAATTTTTAAAATTCATAAATGCAGAGATGTTAGTAATCTTCCAGTTAATCTATCTGCAAAGTTTCAAGCTTCAATTTTTGATATCAAACTCGAATTCGTAAGTAAAAGTTTTCAAATCAAAAAGTCAAACTTTATTCCAAGATCAAATTAAACATTTATGTGAGGTTTTTGTTGAAATTGTTGCTTGAGAAAGTTTCTAGGCGTGAATTGAAACATAATTTGTGTTATAATTTTGTCTAAAACAAACTGGAAATAAAAATCAATGTTTTGGGTTTGTGTTCATCACAAGGTCTTTACAGACTTATATTTTTTTTTCTTCTTTTTTTTTCTGTTAAGTAAAACTTCACAAACCTATTTTGTCTATGTTTCAATTACGAAATAAAAAAAATTAAACTAGTGAAGTATTTTGTTGGTTTTATCTCTGGTCGATTGAAATGGATGAAGGAAGAGTGAAAATAAACATAAACGAGTTAATTTTTTTTCAATTGATATTAAATCAGAAATGTGTGAACGGTCGAATGGTTAAGGGTAATGTCGGGGTAACGAGAGGTCGCGGGTTCAATCTTGGCTTGGGCAGTTTTTCTTTTTAAAGGGTTTCTTAAGGTAGTTCCATTTCTAATTTTGATATAGTTATTATTATTGTTATTATTGTTATTATTATTATTATTATTCATTATTATAATTATTATAAGTATTATAAGTATTAGTATTATTATTATTAGCATAAGTATAAGTGGTGTAATTATCATAGCAAGATTAATAAAAGTAGTATAAATAAAATTCATAAAATTATTATTGATATCATTAACATAGGTATTAATATTATCATTGTTAATATTATTGATATGATTATGATTAGTAGTAAATTTTTATTAGAATATATTAATATTATCATTATTATTAAAAGTATCATTATTAAAACTATTAGAATTACCATGAAAATAAGTATTAGTATTATAATTATTATTATTAGTATTATTACTAAATGTATCATCATTTTTTAAAGTTACAACTTTTATTAAAACTAGTATTACCTTTGAAATTTACATTTTTATCAAAATTATCAAATTACTATTGAAATTGTTATTACTATTATTATTAAGAATTATCATAAGTTTATCAAAACTAGTATTACTTTATCACTTTTAATATTATTATTATTATTATTATTACTATTATTATTATTAAAAATTAATATGATCAGTATTAGTAATATATCAAATAAAGATGATTTATATAAAAAAATACACATAACCTAACTATATTATTATTATCAATACTACTAGTAATATTATTATTATTATTACAATAAAAAAAGTAGTTATATAAAACCATATCTAATACCTATAACCTAACTCTATTATTATATTAATTAATTATAATTCAAGATATATAAAATAAATATATTTAAGTACTAATGAAACTCATAACTCATTAAAATAACAGTTGAATCACTAATAATAATAAATATATTTGTTCGACTACAAGTATATGTTTTAATATATATAATTGATATAGGTTCGTGAATCCGAGGCCAACCCTGCATTGTTCAATGTCGTCATATGTATTTTTACTACAAAATACATTAAGTGAGTTTCATTTTCTCCATTTTTAAATGCTTTTGCAATATATATTTTTGGGACTGAGAATACATGCGCTGTTTTATAAATGTTTTACGAAATAGACACAAGTAATCGAAACTACATTATATGGTTGAATGATCGAAGCCGAATATGTCCCTTTTACTTGGTAACCTAAGAATGAGTAAACCAGTCTACTAATTGACGCGAATCCTAAAGATAGATCTATTAGGCCTAACGAACCCCATCCAAAGTACCAGATGCTTTAGTACTTCGATGTTGTTTTATCATGTCCGAAGGATTTCCCGGAATGATAAGGGGATATTCTTATATGCATCTTGTTAATGTCGGTTACCAGGTGTTCAATCTATATGAATAATTTTTGTCTCTATGCATGGAACGAATATTTATGAGAACTGGAAATGAAATTCTTGTGGTCTATTAGAATGATGGAAATGATTATTTATGTTAAACTAATGAACTCACCAACCTTTTGGTTGACACTTTAAAGCATGTTTATTCTCAGGTACGAAAGAAATCTTCCGCTGTGCATTTGCTTATATTAGAGGCATTACTTGGAGTCATTCATGACATATTTCAAAAGACGTTGCATTCGAGTCATCGAGTTCATCAAGATTATTATTAAGTCAATTATAGATGGATATATTATGAAAGGGTATGCATGCCGTCAACTTTCGATGTAAATGAAAGTTTGTCTTTTAAAAATGAATGCAATGTTTGTAAAATGTATCATATAGAGGTCAAGTACCTCGCAATGAAATCAACTATTGTGAATCGTTTATAATGTATATGAACGGATCCTTTCATTTTATAACGTCTTGGTTTTATTGTTCTAGTATATTTATCCCCTTTTTTATTTCTCTACATTGATAACCTTATTTTAATTTTTGTTTCTAAATTTCATATTGAATGCGAATATATGAGACAGTAGTTTCGTTTTGATGATAATTAATGGCCGAAAAACACATATTTGAAGTCACTACATTCCCAACAAAATCGGGCAAAATTTAGTGCAGAATTTTCCGAAAAAATTTCAATTATAAATTTGGCCCATTTTCGCAAGATAACTAGAATTGGCGCTACATGAAAGAATTCCTTAAAGCTTTTCTCCGTTCGAAGCAGTTTAGATTTCGAAAATGACATTTTACTATTTTAAAAAGTAAATTTTGCACTTTTAGATCTTAGGATAAGTAATACCTTCACATGTGAATTGTTGTGCCTGTTTAAATACCACTATGATACTTGTTTTTATTTAATATTGTATTTAGGTACATTGAGAACCATGTTGGGGTAACTATCTCAACACTACCTATCAACCGTTGCGGCTTTTATAATGTCTTGGTTTTATTGTTCGAGTATTTTTAGCCGCTTTTTTATTTCTCTAGAATCATAATCTTATTTTTCTTTTTGTTTCTAAATTTCATGTTGAATGCGAATATATGAGAGTGTCGTTTCGTTTTGATGATAATTAATGGCCGTAAAACACATATTTGAAGTCACTACATTTCCCACAAAATCGAGCAAAAGTTTGTGGAGAATTTATCGAAATATTTTCATTTACAGATTAGGCCCATTTTCACAAGATAACTTGAAAATGACAATACGAGCAAGAATTCCTTAAGGCTTTCCCCCGTTCAAAGCAGTTTAGACTCTGATAATGACATTTTACTATTTTTAAAGGTGAATTTTGCATTTTTAGATCTTAGGATAAGTAATACCTTCACATGTGAATTATTGTGTCTGTTTAATTACCACTATGATACTTCTTTTTATTTAATATTGTATTTAGGTAAATCGAGAATCATGTTGGGGCTACTATCTCACCACTAACTACAAAACATTGCTGCTTTTATAACATCTTGGTTTTATTGTTTGAGTATATTTAGCCGTTTTTTTATTTCTCTACATTGATAACCTTATTTTTATTTTTGTTTCTAAATTTCATATTGAATGCGAATATATGAGAGTGTAGTTTTATTTTGATGATAATTAATGGCCGCAAAACACATATTTAAAGTCACTACATTCCCCACAAAATCGGGCAAAATTTTGTGGAGAATTTTTCAAAACATTTTCAATTACAGATTAGGCCCAATTTCATAAGATAACTAGAAAACTACGCTATAAGCATGACTTTCTTAAGGTTTTCCCCCATTCGAAGTAGTTTAGATGCCGAAAATGAAATTTTACTATTTTTAAAGGTGAAATTTGCACTTTTAAATTTTAGCATAAGTAATACCTTTAAATGTTTATTGCTGTGTTTGTTTAAATACTACTATGATACTTGTTTTTATTTAATATTGTATTTAGGTACATCGAGAATCATGTTGGGGCTACTATCTCACCACTAGGTACAAAACGTTGCTGCTTTTATAACGTCTTTGTTTTATTGTTCGAGTATTTTTAGCCGCTTTTTTATTTTACTAGATTCATAACCTTATGTTATTTTGGTTTCTAAATTTCATGTTGAATGAGAATATATGAGAGTGTTGTTTCGTTTTGATAATAATTAATGGCCGTAAAACACATATTTAAAGTCACTACATTCCCCACAAAATCAAGCAAAATTTTGTGGAGAATTTACCGAAATATTTTCATTTGCAGATTAGGCACATTTTCGCCAGATAACTAGAAAACGACGCTACGAGCAAGACTTCCTAAAGGCTTTCTCCCATTCGAAGTAGTTTAGATTCCGAAAATGACATTTTACTATTTTTAAAAGTGAATTTTGCACTTTTAGATCTTCGGATAAGTAATACCTTCACATTTGAATTTTTGTGTCTGTTTAAATATAACTATGATACTTATTTCTATTTAATATGGTATTTAGGTACATCAAGAATTATGTTGGGCTACTATATCACCACTAGCTACAAAACATTGCTGCTTTTATAACGTCTTGGTTTTATTCGAGTATTTTTAGCCGCTTTTTTATTTCTCTACATTGATAACCTTATTTTTGTTTTAATTTCTAAATTTCATATTGAAAGTGAATATATGAGAGTGTAGTTTTATTTTGATGATAATTAATGGCCGCAAAACACATATTTAAAGTCACTACATTCCTCACAAAATCGGCCAAAATTTTGTGTAAAATTTTCTGAAATATTTTCATTTGAAGATTATACCCAATTTCGTAAGACAACTACAAAACTACTCTACGAGCATGACTCCATTAAGGCCTTCTTCTGTTCGAAACAGTTTAGATGCCAAAAATGACATTTTACAATTTTTAAAAGTAAAATTTACACTTTTAGATCTTAGCATAAGTAATACATTCACATGTGAATTGTTGTGTCTGTTTAACTACCACTATGATACTTTTTTTTATTTAATATTGTATCTAGGTACATCGAGAATCATGTTGGGGCTACTATCTCACCACTAGCTACAAAACGTTGATGCTTTTATAATGTCTTTGTTTTATTGTTCGAGTATTTTTAGCCGCTTTTTTATTTTACTAGATTCATAACCTTATTTTGTTTTTGTTTCTAAATTTAACATTGAATGAGCACATATGAGACTGTTGTTTCCTTTTGATGATAATTGTGGCCGCAAAACACATATATGAAGTCACCACATTCCTCACAAAATCTGGCAAACTTTTGTGGAGAATTTTCTGAAAAATAATTAAAGATTAGGCCCATTTTCGCAAGATAACTAGAAAACGGCGCTACGAGCAAGACTTACTTAAAGCTTTACCCCGTTCGAAGCAATTTAGATTTCGAAAATGTCATTTTACTATTTTTAAAGGTGAATTTTGCAATTTTAGATCTTAGGATAAGTAATACCTTCGCATGTGAATTATTGTACCTGTTTAAATACCACTATGATACTTGTTTTTATTTAATATTCTATTTAGGTACATCGAGAATTATGTTGGGGCTACTATCTCACCACTAGCTATCAAACATTGCTGCTTTTATAACGTCTTGGTTTTATTGTTTGAGTATTTTTAGCTGTTATTTTTATTTCTCTAAATTGATAACCTTATTATATTTTTTTTTTCTAAATTTCATATTGAATGCGAATATATGAGAGTGTAGTTTTTTTTTATGATAATTAATGGCCACAAAACACATATTTGAAGTCACTACATTACCCATAAAATCGGGCAAAATTTTGTGGAGTATTATCCGAAATTTTTTCATTTACAGATAAGCCCCATTTTTGCAAGATAACAAGAAAACGACGCTACGAGCAAGACTTGCTTAAGGATTTCCCCTGTTTGAAGTAGTTTAGATTCAAAAATGACATTTTACTATTTTTAATAGTGAAGTTTGCATTTTTAGATCTTAGGTAAAGTAATAGCTTCACATGTGAATTGTTGTGCATGTTTAAATACCACAATGATACTTATTTTTATTTAATATTGTATTTAAGTACATCGAGAATCATGTTGGGACTACTATCTCACCACTAGCTATCAAACGTTGATGCTTTTATAATGTCATAGTTTTATTGTTCGAGTATTTTTAGTCGCTTTTTTTATTTCTCTAGATTCATAACCTTAATTTTGGTTTTGTTTCAAAATTTCATATTGAATGCGAATATATGAGAGCGTAGTTTCATTTTAATGAGAATTCATAGCAACAAAACACATATTTGAAGTCACTACATTCCCTACAAAATCGGACAAAATTTTGTGGAGAATTTTCCGAAGAATTTTCAATTGCAGATTAGGCCCATTTTCGCAAGATAACTAAAAAACGGCGCTACAAGCAAGACTTCCTTAAGGCTTTCTCCCGTTCGAAGCAGTTTATATTTCGAAAATGACATTTTACTATTTTTAGAGGTGAATTTTGCAATTTTAGATCTTAGGATAAGTAATACCTTCACATGTGAATTGTTGTGCCTGTTTAAATACCACTATTATACTAGTGTTTATTTAATAATGTTTTAGGTACATCTAGAATCATTTTAGGGCTACTATCTTACCACTAGCTATCAAACATTGCAACTTTTACAATGTCTTGGTTTTATTGTTCGAGTATTTTTAGCTGCTTTTTATTTCTCTAGATTCATTACCTTATTTTTGTTTTTGTTTCTAAATTTCATATTGAATGCGAATATATGAGAGTGTAGTTTTGTTTTAATGATAACTAATGGCCGCAAAACACTATTTGAAGTCACTACATTCCCCACAAAATTGGGCAAAATTTTATGGAGAATTTTCTGAAACATTTTCAATTGCAGATTAGGTCCATTTTCGCAAGATAACCCAAAAAACATCGCTACGAGCAAGACTTCCTTAAGGCTTTCTCCCGTTCGATGCAGTTTAGATTACGAAAATGACATTTTACTATTTTTAAAGGTGAATTTTGCAAATTTAGATCTTACGATAAGTAATACCTTCACATTTGAATTGTTGTGCATGTTTAAATACTACTATGATACTTGTTTTTATTTAATAATGTATTTAGGTAAATCAAGAATCATGTTAGGGCTACTATCTCACCCCTAGCTACAAAACGTTGTTGCTTTAATAAAGACTTGGTTTTATTTTTCGAGTATTTTTCGTCGCTTTTTTATTCCTCAAGATTCATAACCTTATTTTTGTTTTTGTTTCAATATATCATATTGAATGTGAATATATAAGAGTGTAGTTTCATTTTGATGATAATTAATCGAGCAACATTTTGTGGAGAATTTTTAACAATATTTTCAATTGCAGATTAGTCCCAATTCCACAAGATAACTAGAAAACTGCGCTACGAGCAAGACTTCCTTAAGTCTTTCCTCCGTTCGAAGCAGTTTAGATACCGAAAATGACATTTTACAATTTTTAAAGGTGAAATTTGCAGTTTTAGATCTTAGGATAAGTAATAACTTCACATGTGTATTTAGGTATATGGAGAATCATGTTGGGCTACTATCTCACCACTAGCTACAAAACGTTGATGCTTTTATAACGTCTTTGTTTTATTGTTCGAGTATTTTTAGTCGGTTTTTTATTTTACTAGATTCATAACCTTATTTTGTTTTTGTTTCTAAATTTCATATTGAATGCGAATATATGAGAGTGTAGTTTCATTTTAATGATAATTAATGGCTGCAAAACACATATTTAAAGTCACTACATTCTCCACAAAATCAGGCAAAATTTTGTGGAGAATTTTCCAAAAAAATTTCAATCGCAGATTAGGCCCAATTTCGTAAGATAACTAGAAAACTGTACTACGAGTATGACTTCCTTAAGGCTTTCCTCCGTTCGCAGTAGTTTAGATGTCGAAAATTACATATTACTATTACTAAAGGTGAAATTTGCACTTTTAGATGTTAGGATAAGTAATACCTTCACATGTGAATTGTTGTGCCTATTTAAATACCACTATGATACTTGTTTTTATTTAATATTGTATTTAGGTATATCGAGAATCATGTTGGGGCCACTATCTCACCACCAGCTACAAAACGTTGATGCTTTTACTACGTCTTTGTTTCATTGTTCGAGTATTTTTAGCTGTTTTTTTTATTTTTAGATTCATAACCTTATTTTTGTTTTTGTTTCTAAATTTTATATTGAATGCAAATATATGAGTATGTAGTTTTGTTTTGATGATAATTAATAGCCGCAAAACACATATTTGAAGTCACTACATTTCACAGAAAATCGGCAAAATTTTGTGGAGAATTTTTGAAAAAAAATTTCAATTACAGATTAGTCCCATATTCGCAAGAGAACTAGAAAACGGCACTACGAGCAAGAGTTACTTAAACTTTTTCTACGTTCAAAGCAGTTTAGATTTCGAAAATGACATTTTACTATTTTTAAAGGTGAATTTTGCCATTTTAGATATTAATATAAGTAATACTTTCACATGTGAATTGTTGTGCATTTTTAAATACCACTATGTTACTTGTTTTTATTTAATATTGTATTTAGGTACATCGAGAATCTTGTTGGGGCTACTATCTCACTACTAGCTATCAAACGTTACTGCTTTTATAATGTCTTGGTTTTATTGTTCGAGTATTTTTAGCCGCTTTTTTATTTCTCTAGATTCATAACCTTATCTTTTTTGTTTCTAAATTTCATATTGAATGCGAATATATGAGAGTGTAGTTTCATTTTGATTATAATTAATGGCCGCAAAACACATATTTGAAGTCACTACATTCCCCACAAAATCAGGCAAAATTTTGTAGAGAATTTTTCGAAATATTTTCATTCGCAGATTAGGCCCATTTTGGCAAGATAACTAGAAAACGACGCTATGAGCAAGACTTCCTTAAGGCTTTCCCCTGTTTGAAGTAGTTTAGATTCCGGAAATGATATTTTTCTATTTTTAAAGGTGACTTTTTGCACTTTTAGATTTTATGATAAGTAATACCTTCACATGTGAATTGTTGTGTCTATTTAAATACCAACTGTGATACTTGTTTTTATTTAATATTGTATTTAGTTGCATCGAGAATCATGTTGGGGCTACTATCTCACCACTAGCTACAAAAAGTTGCTGCTTTTATAACGTCTTGGTTTTATTGTTCGAGTATTTTTAGACGCTTTTTTATTTTACTAGATTCATAACCTTATTTTGTTTTTGTTTCTAAATTTCATATTGAATGCGAACATATGAGAGTATAGTTTCATTTTGATGATAATTAATGGCCGCAAAACACATATTTGAAGTCACTACATTCCTCACAAAATCGGGAAAATTTTTGTGGATAATTTTTCGAAAAATTTTCAATTAGAAATTAGGCCATTTTCGCATGATAACTAGAAAATGGCGCTAGGAGCAAGACTTCCTTAAAGCTTTTTCCCGTTCGAAGTAGTTTAGATTCCGAAAATAACAATTTACTATTTTTAAAGGTAAAGTTTTGCACTTTTAGATCTTAGCATAAGTAATACCTTCACATGTGAATTGTTGTGCGTGTTTAAATACCACTATGATATTTGTTTTTATTTAATATTGTATTTAGCTACATCGAGAATTATGTTGGGCCTACTATCTCACCACTAGCTATCAAACGTTGCTGCTTTTATAATGTCTTGGTTTTATTGTTCGAATATTTTTAGCCCCTTTTTTAAATTACTAAATTCATAACCTTATTTTTGTTTTTGTTTCTAAATTTCATATTTAATGCGAATATATGAGAGTGTAGTTTCGTTTTGATGATAATTAAAAGCCGGAAAACACATATTTGAAGTCACTACATTTCCCACAAAATTGGCAAAATTTTGTGGAGAATTTTCCGAAATATTTTCAATTGCAGATTAAGCTCATTTTCGCAAGTAACTAAAAAACGGCGCTACGAGCAAGACTTGCTTAAGGCTTTTATACCGTTCGAAGCAGTTATGATTCAAAAATTACATTTTACTATTTTTAATGTAGAATTTTGCAATTTTAGATCCTAGAACAAGTTAAACCTTCAAATGTGAATTGTTGCTTTCATAAAGTCTTGGTTTTATAATTCGAGTATTTTTTGTCGCTTTTTTATTTCTCTAGATTCATAATCTTATTTTTGTTTTTGTTTTTATATATATCATATTGAATGCGAATATATGAGAGTGTAGTTTCGTTTTGATGATAATTAATGGCAGCAAAACCAATATTTGAAATCGCTACATTCCCCACAAAATCGGGCAAAATTTTGTGGAAAATTTTTCACAAAATTTTCAATTGCAGATTAGGCCCAATTTCGCAAGATAACTAGAAAATTGCGCTACGAGTAAGACTTACATAAGGTTTTCCTCCGTTCAAAGCAGTTTAGATGCCGAAAATGATATTATACTATTTTAAAGGTGAAATTTGCAGTTTTAGATCTTAGGATAAGTAATACCTTCACATGTGTATTTAGGTACATCGAGAATCTTGTTGGGCTACTATATCACCACTAGCTAAAAACATTGATTCTTTTATAATGTCTTTGTTTTATTGTTCGAGTATTTTTAGCCACTTTTTTATTTTATTAGATTCATAACCTTATTTTGTTTTTGTTTCTAAATTTCATATTGAATTCGAATATATGAGAGTGTAGTTTCGTTTTAATGATAATTAATGACTGCAAAACGTATATTTAAAGTCACTACATTTTCCACAAAATCAAACAAAATTTTGTGAAGAATTTTTCAAAAAAATTTCAATTGCAGATTATGCCCAATTTCGTAAGATAACTAAAAAACTGCGCTACGATTATGACTTCCTTAAGGCTTTCCTCCGTTCGCAGCAATTTAGATGCCGAAAATGACATTTTACTATTTTTAAAGGTGAAATTTGCACTACAATCCCTACAAAATCGAGCAAAATTTTGTGGAAAATTTTTCGAAAAATTTTGAACTATAGATTAGACTCATTTTCGCAAGATAACTAAAAAACGGCTCGTATCATTTTCGCAAGATAACTAAAAAATGACACTACGAGAAAGACTTCCTTAAGGCTTTCTCCCGTTCAAAGCAGTTTAGATTTCGAAAATGACATTTTGTAATGACCAGGAAAATTTTGACTAATTTTAAATCAAACTCTCGATACGATTTAATATTTTTGACACGATAAGAAAAGTCTGTTAGGTTAAGTCTCAAAATTTTTGAACTGTTTTCTTGCATTCATTTAACTTCGACCATTTTCGACGATTCACGAACTGTTATGTGTAAATAAATGTGTGTGTGTATATATATATATATATATATATATATATATATATATATATATATATATACATATATATATATATAATTAATATTATATGTATATTGTAATATATATAAAATGTATGAATATGAATATTAAATATTCAATATATATTAAATATAATTAGTAAATGTTACATAATTAATAAATTGTAATATTTATATATGTAATTAAAAATATAGTTATTACTTTCAATATTATTATTAATAACAGATTTGATACATGTAATATGTTATATTAATATTATAATTATTATTAGTATTATTATGTTTATCATTATTCTATTACTTTTATCATTTTTATTATCATAATTAGTATTATTATTAAGTAAATTTAAATACAAAAATTATAAAGACAGCAAATTTATGCGAATCAATTCTTATCACTTCAACTTGTACATTTTTCTGTTTTCCTATCTGCTAGTATCTGATTCCATCTAATAAATTAAACAGAACGATCCAAAAATCTGATAACTATCATAATCTGATAGAATCAAAATCAGATATAATAATTCAAAAAGATACAAAAATTTTAGATATTAATCTGAAATAGAATCAAATTCAGTTGGGCATCTGCATCAATTTATTTTCTCAATATTCTTCCCAGTCCTTCTTGTCTGCTCAAGTGAAAAACGTCGATCTCATTATCAATACCAAACAAAAATTGATCACCTCATTAGTAGTAAAGTTATTATTATCATTATTATTATAAACATCATTATTTCTAAAACTATTATTATTAGCATTATTATGAAAGGTATCATTTTAGTAAAAGTATTATTTTTATTAAAAACTATTATTATCAATATATAAAAAAAAATAACATTCTTAGTAAAATTATCATTTTTATTACTATTAAGAGTATTATTATTATTAATATTACCATTATAATCAAATACAACCTAGGTTACTATTATTGATATAAAAATATACTTATAGTAATATTATATATAAGTATGTATTAATCATACTAACATTTTTTTAACAAATTAAGTATTATATATATATATATATATATATATATATATATATATATATATATATATATATATATATATATATATATATATATATATATATATATATATATATATATAACTATATAAATATTAATCATTTAAATATATACGCAAATTAAATATAAATATAATACATAATTTAAGATATAATATAAAAATCTGTTCGATTACGATTATATGTGTTAATATATATACGAATGATATAGGTTCTTGAATCCGAGGCCAACCCTGCATTGTTCAGTTCTGTCGTATGCATATTTTTACTACAAAATATCGTATCGTGAGTTCATTTGCTCCCTTTTACTCTTTACATTTTTAGGACTGAGAATACATGCGCTGTTTTTATAACTGTTTTATTAAATACTTTTGAAATATATTTTGAACTGAGAATTCATGAAATGATTTTATAAATGTTTGACGTGATATGACATAAGCTAAACATTCCTCGAATGAATTATTATGCAGACAGAAGTTCTGTGGATTATTATTGAATTAGTTGGACTTGATAATTGCCACTAATTGTTGTGAATATTTTTCCCCTGATTATTATTGCTTGGTAACCTAAGAATTAGAATCGGGTATGGCCCTAATTCACGCGAATCCTAAAGGTAGCAACCGGGTTTAACACCCCCACCCAGAATGTTCACTAGACAGAAGAGCTAGTGGGCGTGGTGTTTAGTACTTCGAAGTTTATATATTATACATACGAGATGTTCTGTTTTTGGGGATATTATTGATGCGCATTATATGTTAAGGTCGGTTACCAAGCCAAGCTATGAAAGCAAAGTGAATGTTATGTATCGAGAGAATGATTTTATACACAGGTTATGTGTATGATATTTTGTACACGAGATATGTGTACGGTTACAAAGAATTGTTGACAAATGATTTCGTACACGAGATATGTGTACTGTATTTAAAATATATCGCATGTACATTACAGGTGGGTATAGGATTCGGGCCCATTTGTACCATGCACATTTAAATCTTGTGGTCTATTAAAATTACAGAATTTATTGTTTTATGATAAACTTATGAACTCACCATTCTTTTGGCTGACACTTTTAAAACATGTTTATTCTCAGGAAATCTTACGCTGTGCATTTGCTCATTTTAAAGATATTACATGGAGTCATTCATGGCATATAGAGTTCAATACCTCGCAATGGGACCATATGTTGAAGACTTCGTCCAGATGGATTAGGACGGGCCTTCACAGGTGGTATCAGAGCGGTGGTCTTAGCGAACCAGGTCTTGCATTAGTGAGTCTGGACTTCGACCTAGTTGTTGTTAGGACACATTAATGAGTCGGGACTTGGACCTTGCCTGCATGTCAAAAGTTTTGCATATCATTCCATGTCGAAAATATCTACTTATCATTTTCAGTCTCGACACGTCTTATTGCAATTATTGCATAGATGGTGAACAGACAAATTCATATTCCATCACATTAGATTTTTTCTGACACGTTTCCTTAATTCCCTCCGTAATCTACGGAATCTTTAGTACTATATATAGGTATCCTATGTAATTAGAATATCATCCGATACCCGAAAATCATTTCCTATCGAAAATCCTTTTTCCGACCGCACAGGATAGAACTCGCAACTAGTTCAAATTCCTCGGATTCTGACAGCTCTTTCGATATGGATTTTCACTCGAACTCCGAAAGCAGTGTAACCGGAATGGATCAACCAATCAGCCATCATCAATTCTGGATGAATTGGGGATGGGTTTGTAGTCGAATTAATCAATGGAAACGAGAAGAAGGCGACCCTTTCCATCAACCAAATTCAACTCTTGGCTAAGAACCTGAAGCACTTACCGGCGAATCAGTCCGAAACACCATTTTTACCCTCATTTCCCGAATATCTCACCATGATTATATACTATCTCAAATCCAAAACATTATTCATCCGCTCGTTTCAATCGTCAACCATTCCAGGGTAATGGAAGAAGTGAATGAACTTCGTGCTCGAGTAGTTACTTTGGATAATATAGTGCAAAACTTACAAGCACCAGCAACATCACCGGTATCAACAGTGCCACCAACATCAACAGCACCAGTAACCTCAACATCACACGTCTCAACATCACAATTTATACCTCGAGCATAATCTTCGTTCTACATCTTGTTCTACATCGATTATTTTCGTTCTACATCATTCTACATGGCGAATATGTAATCTCTACTATTTTAGAGATTATATATTCTAGTTCTAACGGTAAATCAAATGAGTTTAATATTATATTGACTCATTAAATCCATGATTACATCCGAAGAAAATATATATGTATATATATTTTTATAAAGATTGTAATTAAAAGTTCTTTTGTACAAACTGTTAAAGGTTAAAATATTTTAACGGGTAGGTAATATCCGAGGAATATTTAGTTTTCACATTAACAAGTTACATCTACTACAATTAAATATTTCCTCAAGTTTGCCACATGATTTCATCTTAAACATCCTATATATCTTGACGATTACTACACTGTGTTCAAACCTTTTGAAACTTCTTGAAAAACCACCTCGGATTTGATAACCAATGATTCAGATATGAGAATACTAATGAAGCAGTATAAACGGCTGAAATTCTTAGAAGACAGAAGTTCGATAATAAAAGAATGGCAAGTTGGAAAATCTCAGAAAAAGATTGAAATCTTCTTTCTTCATTATAAAATCTTCAATATTTCTATGATACCATTATATCTTCCTTAGTCGTAAATATCCTCGACATATCCGAAGGTATCTTTGTATCGTTTTTGTTCATAATTATCTTCGCTGTCTTTCTATCCTTAGTACATCATACCGAAAACTATTTGTGATTTCTAAATCTCAGTAAAACCCTGAAGTTTTAAATCTTTTGACATTTTAGAGTAATATTTGAATGAAAGCATGAGTTAATGTAATATAATTACACTTGATCAACATGATTACATTACAGTAAGTCATGCGGAAGTTCTAATGGATTGTGATAGTGGTAATGCTTGATCAACCTTACCATCACCACGAACCATGTTACTTGACTTATATTCACCACGAACCATGTTACTTGACTTATATTCACCACGAACCATGTTACTTTATTCGAATTCATCACGAAACCAAACTCAACCCGAGAAAGGCAGTCATGAAACTATCTGCGTATCAAACTTGAAGAAATCTTATTATACTTCTTCGATAACACATTTTTGGACGATTAAAATCTTTCTATTAAGAATCTAAGTTCAAATCTGGTACTAAAACATTCTTAATTTCAATTTCAACTGTCACCACTCAAATTTCGTGACGAAATTTCTTTAACGGGTAGGTACTGTAATGACCCGGAAAATTTTGAATAATTTTAAATCAAACTCTCGATACGATTTAATATTTTTGACACGATAAGAAAAGTCTGTTAGGTTGAGTCTCAAAATTTTTGAACTGTTTTCTTGCATTCATTTAACTTCGACCATTTCCGACGATTCACGAACTGTTATCTGTAAGTAAATGTATGTATGTATATATATATATATATATATATATATATATATATATATATATATATATATATATATATATATGATGTCTATATTGTTGGGATTTAACAAGTTCTATAATGTTTAAAACATTTTAAGAATCAAATTGAAGCGGAAGCATGAATATATTACTAATTGAACTTGTGAATCTTTAACCAATTAAAGTTAAATCCCAATTAGGATCAAGTTGTGAAAAATACTTACACACTACAAGCAAGAATGAAGAGATTATACCTATTCTAAGCTAGGTAATGTAAGATGAAGATGAGGATGAATGGAGCTCCAAAAGATGAAACCTCAAGTTGTAATACCCCAAGCTTTTAACCCCAACACCCTTGCTTTTGGTTAGGATTTATTTGACACTTGAAATAAGCTTGCAAAAACAAATTAAGAGCTCTGTTTTTGCTCTAAAAACCCACAGCCAACAGCAGGTTTTTTGGAGAGTTTATGCAAAAAAAATTTTGAAGTATTTTTGATGTGTTTTCATGTGTTGTTTTGTTCCCTACAAGTCTTGGTTAATATGCTTCTTGAAAATGGAAGTAACCATACAAATGACTAGTCAAAATGCATGCTTACATGGACTCCAATGCCACTTCCATTTCTTTAATAAAATAGTTTTATAAAACTAGATTTTATATAACTAGTTTTTATAAAATACATTTTATAAACTTGCATATTAATTATGTACATTTTATATAAAACCAATTATAAAAAATGTAACATAACATTATTAATTATTTAACCTATAAATAATTACATCCATATTATATAAATTATTCCATAATTTATATATATGTACACATCAAGTAATATTTCAGAAAACCATTTTTCTTAAAGTTCAAGTGTCGCGTATTTAATCAATGATCCAATCGTTAAGATTAAATATGTATAAGGTAGCGGTAAGCTTGTTATTGGGTATGACCCGACTTGGATCATAACACATTAGCCAAATTAATTTAATATGTCTCTCGGGCATATGAAATACCTTCATATATAATTAATATTATATGTATATTGTAATATATATAAAATGTATGAATATTAAATATTCAATATATGTTAAATATAATTAGTAAATGTTACATAATTAATAAATTATAATATTAATATATGTAATTACAAATATAGTTATTACTTTCAATATTATTATTAATAACAGATTTGATACATGTAATATGTTATATTAATATTATAATTATTATTATTAGTATTATTATGTTTATCATTATTCTATTACTTTTATCATTTTTATTATCATAATTAGTATTATTATTAAGTAAATTTAAATACAAAAATTATAAAGACAGCAAATTTATGCGAATCAATTCTTATCACTTCAACTTGTACATTTTTCTATTTTCCTATCTGCTAGTACCTGATTCCATCTAATAAATTAAACAGAACGATCCAAAAATCTGATAACTCTCATAATCTGATAGAATCAAAATCAGATATAATAATTCAATAAGATACAAAATGTTTAGATATTAATCTGAAATAGAATCAAATTCAGTTGAGCATCTGCATCAATTTATTTACTCAATATTCTTCCCAGTCCTTCTTGTCTGCTCAAGTGAAAAACGTCGATCTCATTGTCAATACCAAACAAAAATTGATCACCTCATTAGTAGTAAAGTTATTATTATCATTATTATTATAAACATCATTATTTCTAAAACTATCATTATTAGCATTATTATGAAAGGTATCATTTTAGTAAAAGTATTATTTTTATTAAAAAGTATTATTATCAATATATAAAAAAATAACATTCTTAGTAAAATTATCATTTTTATTAATATTAAGAGTATTATTATTATTAATATTACCATTATAATAAAATACAACCTAGGTTACTATTATTGATATAAAAATATACTTATAGTAATATTATATATAAGTATGTATTAATCATATTAACATTTTTTAACAAATTAAGTATTTATATATATATATATATATATATATATATATATATATATATATATATATATATATAAATATTAATCATTTAAATATATACATAAATTAAATGTAAATATAATACATAATTTAAGATATAATATAAAAATCTGTTCGATTACGATTATATGTGTTAATATATATATGAATGATATAGGTTCGTGAATCCGAGGCCAACCCTGCATTGTTCAGTTCCGTCGTATGCATATTTTTACTACAAAATATTGTATCGTGAGTTCATTTGCTCCCTTTTACTCTTTACATTTTTGGGACTGAGAATACATGCGCTGTTTTTATAACTGCTTTATTAAATGCTTTTGAAATATATTTTGAACTGAGAATACATGAAATGATTTTATAAATGTTTGACGCGATATGACACAAGTAAAACATTCCTCGAATGAATTATTATGCAGACAGAAGTTCTGTGGATTATTATTGAATTAGTTGGACGTGATAATTGCCACTAATTGTTGTGAATATTTTTCCCCTGATTATTATTGCTTGGTAACCTAAGAATTAGAATCGGGTATGGCCCTAATTCACGCGAATCCTAAAGGTAGCTACCGGGATTAACACCCCCACCCAGAATGTTCACTAGACGGAAGAGCTAGTGGGCGTGGTGTTTAGTACTTCAAAGTTTATATATTATACATACGAGATGTTCTGTTTTTGGGGATATTATTGATGCGCATTATATGTTAAGGTCGATTACCAAGCCAAGCTATGAAAGCAAAGTGAATGTTATGTATCGAGAGAATGATTTTATACACAGGTTATGTGTATGATATTTTGTAGACGAGATATGTGTACGGTTATAAAGGATTGTTGACAAATGATTTCGTACACGAGATATATGTACTGTATTTAAAATATATCGCATGTACATTACAGGTGGGTATAGGATTCGGGCCCATTTGTACCATGTGAATTTAAATCTTGTGGTCTATCAAAACTACAGAATTTTATTGTTTTATGATAAACTTATGAACTCACCAACCTTTTGGTTGATACTTTTAAAACATGTTTATTCTCAGGAAATCTTACGCTATGCATTTGCTCATTTTAAAGATATTACATGGAGTCGTTCATGGCATATAGAGTTCAGTACCTCGCAATGGGACCATATGTTGAAGACTTCGTCCAGATGGATTAGGACGGGCCTTCACAGATTTTACTATTTTAAAGGTGAATTTTGCAATTTTAGATCTTAGGATAAGTAATACCTTCACATGTGAATTGTTGTGCCTGTTTAAATACCACTATGATACTTGTTATTATTTAATAATGTATTTAGGTACATTGACAATCATGTTGGGGCTACTATCTCACCACTAGCTATCATACGTTGCTGCTTTTATAATGTCTTGGTGTTATTGTTCGAGTTTTTTAGCCGCTTTTTTATTTCTCAAGATTCATAAGTTATTTTTGTTTTGGTTTTTAAATTTTATATTGAATGCGAATATATGAGAGTGTAGTTTCATTTTAATAATTATTAATTGTCACAAAACACATAGTTGAAGTCACTACATACCCCACAAAATCGGGCAAAATTTTGTGGAGAATTTTCCGAAAAATTTTCAATTATAGATTAGGCCAATTTTCGCAAGATAACTAGAAAACGGAGTTACGAGCAAAACTTCTTTAAAGCTTTTTCTCGTTCAAAGCAGTTTAGATTCTGAAAATGACATTTTACTATTTTTAAAGGTGAATTTTGCACTTTTAGATCTTAGGATAAGTAATACCTTCAGATGTGAATTGTTGTGCCTTTTTAAATACCACTATGATACTTGTTATTATTTCATATTGTATTTAGTTACATCGTGAATCATATTGGGGCTACTATCTCACCACTAGCTATCAAACGTTGCTGCTCTTATAATGGCTTGGTTTATTGTTCGAGTATTTTTAACCGTTTTTTTATTAAACTAGATTAATAACTTATATTTGTTTTTATTTCTAAATTTCATATTGAATGTGAATATATGAGCGTATTATTTCGTTTTGATGATAATTAATGGCCACAAAACACATATTTAAAGTCACTACATTCCCCACAAAATCGGGCAAAATTTTGTGGAGAATTTTTCGAAAAATTTTCAATTATAAATTAGGCCCATATTTGCAAAATAAATAGAAAATGTCACTACGAGCAAGACTTCCTTTTTCCCGTTCGAAGCAGTTTAGATTCCGAAAATGACATTTTACTATTTTTAAAGGTGAATTTTGCACTTTTAGATATTATGATAAGTAATACCTTCACATGTGAATTGTTGTGTCTATTTAAATACCACTATGATATTTGTTTTTATTTAATATTGTATTTAGGTACATCGAAAATCATGTTGGGGCTACTATCTCACCACTACCAATCAAATGTTGCTGCTTTTATAATGTCTTGGTTTTATTGTTTGAATATTTTTAGCCGCTTTTTTATTTCTCTAGATTCATAACCTTATTATTGTTTTTGTTTCTAAATTTCATATTGAATGCGAATATATGAGAGTGTAGTTTCGTTTTGATGATAATTAAAGGCCGCAAATCTAATGCCCCGTCATAATTCATCTGGACGAATACATTACATTTGGTTACATCGCGAGGTACTTGAACTCTATATGATACATTTTACAAATATTGCATTCGTTTTTGAAAGACTAACTTTCATTACATCGAAAGTTGACGGCATGCATACCATTTCATAATATATCCACTATAATTGACTTAATAATAATCTTGATGAACTCAACGACTCGAATGCAACGTCTTTTGAAATATGTCATGAATGACTCCAAATAATATCTCTAAAATGAGCAAATGCACAGCGGAAGATTTCTTTTATACCTGAGAATAAACATGCTTTCAAGTGTCAACCAAAAGGTTGGTGAGTTCATTAGTTTAACATAAATAACCATTTCCATCATTTTAATAGACCACAAGAATTTCATTTCCATTTCTCATAAATATACGTCTCATGCATAGAGACAAAAATCATTCATATGGTGAACACCTGGTAATCGACATTAACAAGATGCATATAAGAATATCCCCTATCATTCCGGGAAATCCTTCGGACATGATAAAAATGAATTCGAAGTACTAAAGCATCCGGTACTTTGGATGGGGTTCGTTAGGCCCAATAGATCTATCTTTAGGATTCACGTCAATTAGTAGATCGGTTTACTAATTCTTAGGTTACCAAGCAAAAGGGGCATATTCGGCTTCGATCATTCACCCATATAATGTAGTTTCAATTACTTGTGTCTATTTCGTAAAACATTTATAAAAATTGCACATGTATTCTCAGCCCAAAAATATAAAGGGTAAAAAGGCAAATGAAACTCACTGTATTGTATTTTGTAGTAAAAATACATATGACGACATTGAACAACTGAACAATGCAGGGTTGGCCTTGGATTCACGAACCTATATCATTTTTTTATTTATTAATACACATATTTGTAATCGAACAATATATATACAAATTTATTAATTACATTATATATATATTTCATATATTCATTTTGTATATGAAAATATTAGTTTTGGTATGTTATATGTATAAAATATATATATACATCGTTTGTTTGTTAAAATATATTAATTATAATAATACTAATATAATATTTAATAATGGTAAAAATGATAATAATTATAATACTTAATATTATTAATAAAGATAATAATATTAATGATTCTTTTAATGATAGGTCAAATGATAGTTTTAATAATAAAGGTAATATTATTAAAAATGATAATTTTAATACAAATGATAACTTTTAATACTTTTAATAATAATAATGATAATAATGATAATATTGATAATAATAATAATAGCCATAATACCTATAGTAGTAATACTTATAATACTATTAATAATCATAATAATGGTAATAATAATTATAACTATGTTAATAATAATACTCATGTTTTTAAAATGATACTAATACTAATTTTAATTTTAATGAAAGTAGAAATAAATTTTATTACTTTCATAATAATAATAATAATAATAATAATAATAATAATAATATAATAATCATTATCCTAATAATATTAATAATACCTAAAAATGATAAAATTATATTTCAAATAATGATAATAATATTAGTAACAACAATAATAATACTAATTATATTTGTAATTATAATTATGATAATAATAATAATAAATGGCAACTAATACTTATTTTAGTAATAATAATAATTATAATTATAATATTTGTACTAATAACAATAACAATCATTAATAATAATAATAGTAACAATAACAATAAAAGTGTATACCCTTAAAAGAGATTTTCTAAAAAGAGTTGCCCCAAACCGGGCTCGAACCCGTGACCACTCGCTCACCCATCATGCCTCTTAACCATTCGTCTAGCATCTGTTTTTCTGATTTAAGTGACAACTAAATACATTTAACCCAATATTCCTGTTCGATCATCTTCTTCATCCATCTCAAGTCGACCCCAGAATCAATTTAATAATCCTAATAACTAAACTAAGGTTTGAATTATAATTTGAAACATAATAAACGGTTTTGTATAATTTAGCAAATGATAAAATAAAAAAATAAAAAAAATAAAAGAAACAGTTGTTTTGCATCGTAAAATAAAATGGAAACTCAGACCTTGAAATCAAATTCTTGAACGTTTTAGGTTACGATTCCTAAATGAAATAAGTTCAAATTCGTTCCTAGAAACTATTGGAATCATCAATTTAACTCGAATCATCACAGAAAAGTCGAATTGAATTGGAGAACAAATGTTGACTTTTTGATCTTGAAACTTTGACTTCAAAATTAGAACTCAATATCACGAATTGGATTTTGAAACTTTGCAAATAGTTTGAATATAAGATTCCAAGAACAACTGCATTTATAGATTTTGTAAACTTGAACAAATTTGATTTTTTTAAAATGGAGCACGAATAGAGGACAGCTTCGATTTTTTTTTTTTTTTAGTTTGGTTTTTGGATAATATCAGGTTTAAGTAATGTGTGATTGATATTGAGGTTGGATTATTGCAGTAGAAATACAGAGATTAACTATAGTTGTATAATCAATTAGTGACGACAGGTTTAATCAAAAAAGAAGAAGAAACAAAAAAATAAAAAGTAGACAGTGAGGCTTAACAGATTCGTACTGAGTCTGATTCCAATTTAGAAAGGAAACAAATGAAAAATATTAAAACAGATAGGGACTTGCAACGGCATTTGTTGGTATTTGGAGCTGAATAACAAGATCAGAGACAAAAAACTAAATATGATAATGATATGGAATAAAATTACGCGTGATATATGTATATGTGTCTGTTATTATCTTTTATTAATAAATATAAACCTATTAATAATAATATTGTTATTAATAATTATAATAATAATAACTAATAATAATAATAATAGTATTAAAGACAATGATAATAATAATAAATAATACTGATAATAATAATAAATAATAATTCTGATAATAATAGTTATAAAGATGATAATAATATTATTTATGATAATAATAATTTATATTGTTTCATTTATAATAATAATGATAACTTTAAAATAATACTTTTTAATGATAATGGTAATAATAATCTCTATAATAAAAATAATAATACAATTTAAACATATGAAATTATATATATATATATATATATATATATATATATATATATATATATATATATATATATATATATATATATATATATATATATATATATTTTATATTTGAAGTAATAATAATATTACAAATATTAATATTAATATTATCAACAATAATAATAATGAAAGTAATGAAAATAATATATCAATTATATTCAAACTTGTCATTTAATATAATACCATTTATTATTTATGTAATATTATATTACGTGATGCCATTTACTGAATAGTTAATATTTATATATATTATGTATTTATTTAATAGGAATCTTATATAGATTCATAATAACATATATATATATATATATATATATATATATATATATATATATATATATATATATATATATATATTTTATCAGTAACTTAATTATCCTAATTATTACATTCCGATTAATTAAAGTATTCTTTATTAAATCATAATATTATATATTCTTATATTTATATTTATATAATATATATACATATTTATTTACAAATAATTGTTCGTGAATCGTCGGGAATAGTCAAATGTCAACTGATTTCATGAAACAATTCAAAAAATTTGAGATTTCAACATTATAGACTTCGCTTATCGTGTCGGAAACATATAAAGATTAAGTTTAAATTTAGTCGAGAATTCCCGGGTCATCACAGTACCTACCCGTTAAAGAAATTTCGTCTCGAAATTTGAGTAAGGTTGTCATGGTTAACAATAAAAATGTTTTCCTGGCGAATATGAGCGATAAATAGAGTTTTATCATTACCGAGTAATATAGATTAAACGATTCGGTTACTTGAAGCGTATGAGTGAAGCTATCGCAAAAGATTGAAATAGGAAAAGTAAAGATTCGTCTTAACTTTTGACGTTGTCTCGGTTGAATTCCGAAATTCAAGGGATTTAAAGAAAATCTTCTAAATCTAAAAGATTTGATTCTTCGGTGAATAAGGAAATTAAGATCTCTATAATTAAATACGGTGATCTGCCTCGATTACTCTGTCTGATATTTCCATTATAAATTAAACTTTTTCCGTTCCATTATTTTCACCATTCCTATACTTTCTTTCTTAGTTCATACATCCAAAAGATTATGAAAATGCTTAATCCCGTTCTAATCATTGATATTTTCCAAACTATCCTTTCTGTCATCCTTCTTTTAAATCTTCCACCAGAAAAATCTGTTTAATTTTACCATTACCTTGGGGTGATACTATTCTTAATTCTACCGTGTCTTTATATTGCTATTCGTATTAATATCCACGGTTTGTAACCTCCGTGCTGTTATTGGGTTTTATATTTTCTCTTATATTTTGGAGCTCTTTACCTTTTTATTCTCCTCGACCTCTAGTAAAACGAGTAATGGTCCATAATTCGTAAGTATGAATTTCGGAATGAACATAGTTAATGTTCTAAGAAGGAAATCATAATGGCACGATCTTGATTTGTCAGATTACCAGAATTCAAGAGATAAGATAGAACTATCAGGAATATATATTCTTGATATGTTTAGAGATTAGGTAGAATGTAAGAGTCATGTAACATGGCACATGATGACGTTATGGTCTGTGAATCATCACGTTTCATTTTAAACTCAGCATGACTCACTGTAATATAATCACGTTGATCAAGTGTCATTATATTATACTAACTCATGCTTCAGTTCCCAACACTACTTCCATAACATTCATATTTTAAGTTCAAAATTTTCAGAATATAGAAACTAACAGTTTCTATATGATGTAACACTGATAGCACGAAGAGAGTAATGAGTTCAGATAAGAATAGTTATGAAAATATCTTCAGAAATATGGAGGATATTTATAATGAAAGATACGATGATATCTTGGAATTTCTAATATTGAAGGATGGTGAAGAAAATTTGTCCGCAAGAGTTTGGAGTCAGAAGCAAGGTATTCGCTAAAGATTTCATCAGAAACAGAATCATCAGGATTCTTAATGTATAAATTTAGTCCTTGTGATTTGTTCAGAGACTCCTTCGTAGTTTGCTCAATCAGTTTTTCAGTTTTAAACTTTTTCTGAGCTTTGCCAACATACAATTCTTTATCATTAACTTTTGGCTGTTAAGGTCATTTACAATTTTTGTTGCTTCATTCAACTTCGTAAAATTCAGAGTATTAATTCGCAGACTGGGTGCTTTTCAGAATTTCAGAATGGAAGATCATAGTTCTAAGAGCTAAATATTATATGGATACATATAATTGTTGATGTGGAAACATTGCAAGACTCACAATACAGATTTGCCGATTCCCGGTAATTGGTATGACAATTCTTGTTACAAGATGCGGATGAGTACATGATGAGACTTCAATAGATAAATATAGTGATTTGTCGAAGGGATTTAAACCAAGGAGCGACGAGGTTGCTGGTACATTTGCTGGTAATATGGTGGAATATAAAAGGTTTCCCGGTAACAATAAAAGAGCACTCATATATATCAAGGTTATAGTAAGGCTAGTCCGACTGAAAAGTCGAAGTTGACTTGCTGGAGCTGTGACAAAATTTGCTACTTTGAAAGGGATTTCCAAGTTATTTTGGGTAATAATAACACTAAGGAATTAGCATAGCTACGTTTTAAACATTTACTCAGTTGCCGAGAGTTTCTTAGGTGCATAACTATATGCATCAATCTTTTCTTCCGTAGATGATTTGTGGTTGGTTCATCCTCTAGATTGAGGTGTTTTCAAGAATTTATGATGGATTTGAACGCAGATTGTAATCATTAAGATACAAATGAGGTTTAAGATGAAATCAAGTGGCAAAATTGAAGAAATGTTTAGTTTCATATGTTATAATCAATATTTTAATTCATTTTAATTGTCCAATGTCATTAGTCCGTAGTTAGAAGTCCACAATCTGTAGTTTAACAATTCATATATAGCTTAATATATAATACTTGAATTATTTAATACGTATCGTGACCCGTGTACATGTCTCAGACTCGATCATAACTCAAAGTATATATATTATTGTAGAATCAACCTCAACCCTGTATAGCTAACTCCAGCATTACTGCATATAGAGTGTCTATGGTTATTCCAAATAATATATATAGATGCGTCGATATGATATGTCAAAACCTTGTATACGTGTCCCGATATTTAAAGTGCGTAAAATAAATAACAGAAATTAAATGATGATAAATAAAATTGCGATAATTAAATTACGATAAACAAACTGCGATAAATAAAATGTAATCAGTTAGCTAGGAATAGTTAGCTGGAACAGTAAGCGTGGATTCTTAACAAAATTTTTCGTAGTTAATTTGTTTGTTTCTATCAAATTTTTATTTCGTCAAATGTGTTCTTCATTATGCCACTTGTTGGATTCTGATAAATCAAAATCCAAATATGAAATTGAATGAAAAGGGTTATTCTGCGGTAAACAGATACGTATATTGGTGGTTGTAAATAGGATAGTAAATGACTGTTGAATTAGATTTGAAATAATGTACAGTGTACTTATTAATGTGAAATCTAAATATTCCTCGGGTATTACCTACCCGTTAAAATATTTTCACCATTAACAGTTTGTACGAAAGAATTTTTAATTACAATCTTTATGAAAATATATATACATATATATTTTCTTCAGATGTAATCATGGATTTAATGAGTCAATATGATATTAAGCTCATTTGATTTACCGTTAAAACAAGAATATATAATCTCTAAAACATTAGAGGTTACATAATCTCCATGTCGAACGAAGATAAATGATGTAGAACAATTCGTAGAACGATGATTATACTCGAGGTACAGAATGAGATGTTGAGGCATGGATTGTTGAAACTTAGGTTGTTGGTGGTACTGGTGTTGATGTTGGTGGTACTGTTGGTGCTGGTATGTTGTTAAAGCTGGTACGTTTAGCACCATATTTTCCAAGACTACAACTCGGGCGCGAAGCTCGTTGACTTATTATATTATTCCGGTATGATTGTCGGTAGGAACGAGCGAATGAATAAGGTTTAGAATTTTGAGATGGTATATAATCATGGTGAGATATTCGGGGAATGAGGGTAAAAATGGTGTTTCAGATAGGTTCGCCGGTAAGTATTTTAGGTTCTTCGCCAAGAGGTGAATTCGGTTGGTGGAAGGGATCGCCTTCTTAGCATCTCCATTGATTAAGTCGACTACGAACCCATCTCCAATTCATCCAAAATAAATGATGGCTGATTGGTTGATTTATTTTGGTTACACTGCTTTCGGAGCTCGAGTGAAAATTCATATCGGAATGGTTGTCGGAATAGCTATCGGAATAGCTATCGGAATCTGAGGGACTCGAACTGGTTGAGGGATTCATCTCGTATGATCAGATGAAGGATTTTCGATATGAAATAGATTATAGGATGTAGATTAGTACCCTGCAATACATGATTTACATATGCATATATAATACTAAAATCCCATAAGTTACGGAGTAATCTACGGAAGCTGTCAGGCAAAGGTAACAATAACAGATACGCTAAGATATGAATTTATCTATACACTGTATATGCAATAGAGGCAGTAAGACGTGTAGTGACCCGAACTTTTCCATATTTATATATATATTAAATGAAATTGTTATTTATATGATTAAGTGTTTTCAACATGTTAAGCAATCAAACTTGTTAAGACTTGATTAATTGAAATAGGTTTCATATAGACAATTGATCACCCAAGTTGACTGGTGATTCACGAACATATATATGGTTATATATATAGTTAACATGATTTTATTATAAGTATGTATCTTATTAGGTATTTTAACAATGAGTTATATACACAAAAATGAGACTATTAATTTAAGAAACTCGAAAACGATATATATAACGATTATCGTTATAACAACGTCTTACTAGGTACATATGAATCATATTAAGATATTGATACACTTGGTTAATTATGTTAAATGATAATTAAATATATTATTAAGTGTATTAACAATGAAATACATATGTAAAAATAAGACTACTAACTTAATGATTTCGAAACGAGACATATATGTAACGATTATCGTTGTAACAACATTTAACTGTATATATATCATACTAAGATATATTATATATCATAATATCATGATAATATAAAAATTTAACATCTCATTTGTTATAATAAACAATGGGTTAACAACATTCAACAAGATCGTTAACCTAAAGGTTTCAAAACAACATTTACATGTAACGACTAACGATGACTTAACAACTCAGTTAAAATGTATATACATGTAGTGTTTTAATATGTATTCATACACTTTTGAAAGACTTCAAGACACTTATCAAATTCTTCTACTTAACAAAAACGCTTACAATTACATCCTCGTTCAGTTTCATCAACAATTCTACTTGTATGCACCCGTATTCGTACTCGTACAATACACAGCTTTTAGATGTATGTACTATTGGTATATACACTCCAATGATCAGCTCTTAGCAGCCCATGTGAGTCACCTAACACATGTGGGAACCATCATTTGGCAACTAGCATGAAATATCTCATAAAATTACAAAAATATGAGTAATCATTCATGACTTATTTACATGAAAACAAAATTACATATCCTTTATATCTAATCCATACACCAACGACCAAAAACACCTACAAACACTTTCATTCTTTAATTTTCTTCATCTAATTGATCTCTCTCAAGTTCTATCTTCAAGTTCTAAGTGTTCTTCATAAATTCCAAAAGTTCTAGTTTCATAAAATCAAGAATACTTCCAAGATTGCAAGTTTACTTCCAAATTTTCTAAATCCATTCCAAGTAATCATCCAAGATCAAGAAACCTTTGTTACTTACAGTAGGTTATCTTTCTAATACAAGGTAATAATCATATTCATACTTTAATTCAATTTCTATAACTATAACAATCTTATTTCGAGTGGAAATCTTACTTGAAATTGTTTTCGTGTCATGATTCTGCTTCAAGAACTTTCAAGCCATCCAAGGATCCTTTGAAGCTAGATCTATTTTTCTCATTTCCAGTAGGTTTATCCAAGGAACTTGAGGTAGTAATGATGTTCATAACATCATTCAATTCATACATATAAAGCTATCTTATTCGAAGGTTTAAACTTGTAATCACTAGAACATAGTTTAGTTAATTCTAAACTTGTTCGCAAATAAAAGTTAATCCTTCTAACTTGACTTTTAAAATCAACTAAACACATGTTCTATATCTATATGATATGCTAACTTAATGATTTAAAACCTGGAAACACGAAAAACACCGTAAAAATCGGATTTACACCGTCGTAGTAACACCGCGGACTGTTTTGGGTTAGTTAATTAAAAACTATGATAAACTTTGATTTAAAAGTTGTTATTCTGGGAAAATGATTTTTATTATGAACATGAAACTATATCAAAAAATTATGGTTAAACTCAAAGTGGAAGTATGTTTTCTAAAATGGTCATCTAGACGTCGTTCTTTCGACTGAAATGACTACCTTTACAAAAATGACTTGTAACTTATTTTTCCGACTATAAACCTATACTTTTTCTGTTTAGATTCATAAAATATAGTTCAATATGAAACCATAGCAATTTGCTTCACTCAAAACGGATTTAAAATGAAGAAGTTATGGGTAAAATAAGATTGGATAATTTTTCTCATTTTAGCTACGTGAAAATTGGTAACAAATCTATTCCAACCATAACTTAATCAACTTGTATTGTATATTATGTAATCTTGAGATACCATAGACACGTATACAATGTTTCGACCTATCATGTCGACACATCTATATATATTTCGGAACAACCATAGACACTCTATATGTGAATGTTGGAGTTAGCTATACAGGGTTGAGGTTGATTCCAAAATATATATATAGTTTGAGTTGTGATCAATACTGAGATATGTATACACTGGGTCGTGGATTGATTCAAGATAATATTTATCGATTTATTTCTGTACATCTAACTGTGGACAACTAGTTGTAGGTTATTAACGAGGACAGCTGACTTAATAAACTTAAAACATCAAAATGTATTAAAAGTGTTGTAAATATATTTTGAACATACTTTGATATATATGTATATATTGTTATAGTTTCGTGAATCAACCAGTGGCCAAGTCTTACTTCCCGACGAAGTAAAAATCTGTGAAAGTGAGTTATAGTCCCACTTTTAAAATTTAATATTTTTGGGATGAGAATACATGCAGGTTTTATAAATAATTTACAAAATAGACACAAGTACGTGAAACTACATTCTATGGTTGAATTATTGAAATCGAATATGCCCCTTTTTATTAAGTCTGGTAATCTAAGAATTAGGGAACAGACACCCTAATTGACGCGAATCCTAAAGATAGATCTATTGGGCCTAACAAACCCCATCCAAAGTACTGGATGCTTTAGTACTTCGAAATTTATATCATATCCGAAGGGTGTCCCGGAATGATGGGGATATTCTTATATATGAATCTTGTTAATGTCGGTTACCAGGTGTTCACCATATGAATGATTTTTATCTCTATGTATGGGATGTGTATTGAAATATGAAATATTGTGGTCTATTGTTACGATTTGATATATATAGGTTAAACCTATAACTCACCAACATTTTTGTTGACGTTTAAAGCATGTTTATTCCCAGGTGAATACTAAGAGCTTCCGCTATTGCATACTAAAATAAGGACAAGATTTGGAGTCCATGTTTGTATGATATTGTGTAAAAACTGCATTCAAGAAACTGATTTCGATGTAACATATTTGTATTGTAAACCATTATGTAATGGTCGTGTGTAAACAGGATATTTTAGATTATCATTATTTGATAATATACGTAAAGCTTTTTAAACCTTTATTTATGAAATAAAGGTTATGGTTTGTTTTAAAAATGAATGCAGTCTTTGAAAAACGTCTCATATAGAGGTCAAAACCTCGCAACGAAATCAATTAATATGGAACGTTTTTAATCAATAAGAACGGGACATTTCAGTTGGTATCCGAGCGTTGGTCTTAGAGAACCATAATTTTGCATTAGTGTGTCTTATCGAGTTTGTTAGGATGCATTAGTGAGTCTGGACTTCGACCGTGTTTACTTGAAAAATGATTGCTTAACAAATTTTGTTGGAAACTATATATTTTTAACATGTGAATATTATGTGATATATTAATCTCTTAACGCGTTTGATATTATGTGATAGATGTCTACCTCTAGAACAAGTCCCATTGACTCACCTAATAATAATGAAGAGTCAAATGTAAATTGGAATGATTCGTGGACTGATTCACAAGTTCCCGAAGAGGAACCGGAAGAAGAGTCGGAACCGGAAGAAGAATCGGAACCGGAAGAAGAATCGGAACCGGAAGAAGAAATAGAACCAGTGGGGGAAATAATAAAACGGTTAAGTAGAAGAAAATCCTCAACCAACCGACCAAAGTTAATTATGGTCAATGGTGTTTCCGCCAAGGAAGCAAAGTATTGGGAGGATTACCAATTCTCCGATGAATCGGATCCCGACAATGATTCCGATGATGTTATAGAAATTACCCCAACACAATTTAATAAGGCAAAAGAGAACAATAAGGGAAAGGGCAAAAAAATAGAGAAATTTGATTCCAAACCCGATGAACTTTATATGTATTATCAACACCCGTATTTCTTAAGTTGTGACAATAACCCGGGAACCTCTAAACCACCAGGTTTTTCTAAACCAATGTGGAAAACGACGGCTCGTATTAGGGGAACATCATATATCCCTAGAAACTTGGAAAACGAACCAAAACTGAAGAAGAAGAAACGAGCGAGTCGGAATAAGATAGTTGTATTCGTATGGTGTAATATATGTAATATAGTGTGCTTATGCTTTATGATATATGTAAAAATTGCTTGTATTAATAAGTATTTTTTTTATGAATCTAACTCTTGTCTATTTTACAGTATAAAAACACAAAATGGATAGACAACCCAATATTTTAAGAGACCTACCCAGAGACATGATTGATGAAATCTTGTCTAGAGTCGGTCAGAATTCCTCGGCACAACTATTTAAGGCGAGATCAGTTTGTAAGATATTCGAAGAACGTTCCAAGAATGCCTTGATTTATAAAAGGTTTTCGTTCGAAAGATGGGGGATATCACATTGGGAAATCCATAAGTTACGATGTGTTTACTTTGATGCATATATTGCGGGGAACCCAAATGCTATTTTACGCAACGGGTTAAGAAATTATTTTGACTCAATATATCCGAATATAGGACTTCGTGATTAAGAAAAAGCGGCTAACATGCAACATAAAGAAGCATGTTATGCTTACGGGTTAGTAATGTTCGCTTCTCACCAAAGTGAGAACAAGAACATCGGGCTACAACTATTAAACAAAACGTTCCCACAAGTGACGGAGTCGGTAATTGGGGTAAGAAATGAGGTTTTTAGGTTATTACGAGACTGTTGGTCATTACGTAACCTTCATTCTTTTGACGACGTTAAAACACATTGTATTACTATCGGTCACAACGGTTATGTTCCACAAAATCAAGGATGGGAAGTGGTATTAGTAAAACCAGAATGCATGACTTGTTTCTGGACGTATGAATTACGTGTCTTTATTGCCTTTGCTGAACGCCTTATTTATTAACTAGAATTATCTTCGCAACTACTTTGTATCAAAGTTTTATGTGCTATATTTCATGCTATATGTAAAAAAAAAGCGGTATTGTAAGTTTGCAAGTTATTGTATAAAGGTTTGAATATGATTTTTTTTTTGTGATTAGTTTTTCATATAGAATTGTAGTAGTTGAAATGGTATGTTAGCTACTAAGTATGAACTTAACGGGTAGGTACTACCCAAATTAAAGAGTATAAAACACTAATATGAAGAAAGAGCTTTTATAAATAAGTTCATATTACGCTACGAAATACTATTGACTACTCTTGATATTCTATATGATTAACTCGTTTCATTTGACTATTTTGAAGGAAATGGCACCAACTACTCGACACACCTTGAATATGAGCGAAGAGGAATTTCGTGCCTTTCTTGCTTCAAACATAGCCGCAGTACAGGCTGTGCTACATACCAACAATAACCTTGGATCTAGCAGTACAGGAAATCGTGTAGGATGCACCTACAAAGAATTCACTGCCTGCAAACCTTTGGAATTTGATGAAACCGGAGGACCGATCGGATTGAAACGGTGGACCGAGAAGGTCGAATCGGTGTTTGCCATAAGTAAGTTTACTGAAGAGGACAAAGTGAAGTACGCTACGCATACCTTCACAGGTTCTGCGTTAACATGGTGGAATACCTATCTAGAGCAAGTGGGACAAGATGATGCGTATGCACTACCGTGGTCAGCATTCAAGCACTTGATGAACGAGAAGTACCGTCCCAGAACCGAGGTCAATAAGCTTAAGACAGAACTTAGAGGGTTACGAACCCAAGGATTTGATATTACCACGTACAAAAGACGATTCACAGAATTGTGCCTATTGTGTCCGGGAGCGTTCGAAGATGAGGAAGAGAAGATCGACGCGTTTGTGAAAGGATTACCGGAAAGAATCCAAGAAGATATAAGTTCACACGAGCCCGCCTCCATACAACATGCATGTAGAATGGCTCACAAACTAGTGAACCAGATTGAGGAAAGAATTAAAGAACAGGCGGCTGAAGAGGCCAATGTGAAGCAAGTCAAAAGAAAGTGGGAGGAAAACGGTGATAAGAATCACCAATACAACAACAACATCAATTACAACAATAATCGCAACAACTATCCCAACAATCACAACATCAATCGCAACTACAACAAACGGCCCAACAACAACAACAACAACAACAACAACAACAACAACAACAACAACAACAACAACAACAACAACAACAATAACAACAACAACAACAACAACAACAACAACAACAACAACAACAACAACAACAACAACAACAGCAACTACAACAATCATCCCAACAACAATAACAACCGCAACAACAACAACAATCAGAAGCAGCTATGCCAAAGGTGTGAAAAGTATCACTCGGGGTTCTGCACCAAATTTTGCAACAAGTGTAAAAGAAATGGTCATAGCGCGGCGAAGTGTGAGGTCTACGGACCAGGGGTTAATAGAACGAAAGGAACAAATGGTGTCAGAATGAGTAATGGCGGAGCAAGTAGTGTCGGAGCAAGTTATGCCAATGTAGTTTGTTATAAATGTGGAAAACTGGGCCACATTATTAGAAATTGCCCGAACCAGGAGAACACGAATGAACAAGGCCGCGGAAGAGTTTTCAATATTAATGCGGCAGAGGCACAGGAAGACCCGGAGCTTGTTACGGGTACGTTTCTTATTGACAATAAATCTGCTTACGTTTTATTTGATTCGGGTGCAGATAGAAGCTATATGAGTAGAGATTTTTGTGCTAAATTAAGTTGTCCATTGACGCAGTTGGATAGTAAATTTTTACTCGAATTAGCAAACGGTAAATTAATTTCAGCAGATTATGTATGCCGGAATCGAGAAATTAAACTAGGTAGCGAAATATTTAAGATTGATTTGATACCAGTAGAGTTAGGGAGTTTTGATGTAATATTTGGTATGGACTGGCTGAAGAAGGTGAAAGCAGAGATCGTATGTTATAAAAATGCAATTCGCATTGTACGAGAAGAAGGAGAACCCTTAATGGTGTACGGAGAAAAGGGCAACATGAAGCTACATCTTATTAGTAATTTGAAGGCACAAAAACTAATAAGAAAAGGTTGCTATGCTGTTCTAGCACACGTCGAGAAAGTACAAACTGAAGAAAAGAGCATCAATGATGTTCCCGTCGCAAAAGAATTTCCCGATGTATTTTCGAAAGAATTACCGGGACTACCTCCACATCGATCTGTTGAATTTCAAATAGATCTTGTACCAGGAGCTACACCAATAGCTAGTGCTCCTTATAGACTCGCACCCAGTGAGATGAAAGAACTGCAAAGCCAACTGCAAGAACTATTAGAACGTGGTTTCATTCGACCAAGCACATCACCATGGAGAGCTCCTGTTTTGTTTGTCAAGAAGAAGGATGGTACATTTAGGTTGTGTATTGACTACAGAGAGTTGAACAAACTTACCATCAAAAACCGTTATCCACTGCCGAGAATTGACGACTTATTTGATCAACTACAAGGCTCGTCGGTTTATTCGAAGATCGATTTACGTTCTGGAAATCATCAAATGCGAGTAAAGGAGGATGATATTTCAAAAACTGCTTTTAGGACGCGTTATGGTCATTACTAGTTTATGGTTATGCTGTTTGGATTGACTAACGCACCAGCTGTGTTCATGGACCTTATGAACCGAGTGTGTGGGCCATATCTTGACAATTTTGTCATTGTTTTCATCGATGACATACTTATTTACTCAAAGAATGATCAAGAGCACGAAGAACATTTGAGAAAAGTGCTAGAAGTATTGAGGAAAGAAAAACTGTACGCTAAGTTTTCAAAGTGTGCATTTTGGTTGGAAGAAGTTCAATTCCTTGGTCACATAGTGAACAAAGTGAAGGATTTTCTTGTGCCCGAGAGACATAATAAATTAATGTGGCTTACATGTTGTGATCCAAGTCGGGTCATACCCAATAACAAGCTATCAACACTTTATGTATTTGTTTTGACAATCGGATCATTAAAGCAAATACACGACACTTGAATTTTAGAAATTGGTTTTCTAAAATAAATGCTAGATATAATTATTTGGATAATTATAAGTTACTACATGTTGTATATTATTTATATAGGTTATAAATAATATAAAGTGTATGTAACATATGTGTGTTGCATTTTATTTTATAAAAGGCTTATAAAATAAAATACTTACAACTAAATGCATGTATGTTTTATAAATAAGTAATAAAATATAAAATAAATGGAAGGGGTGGGGGGCCATTTTTTTGAAGGCTCCTAGGTGCCAACCACCCTTCCTTGATTACTCCATATAATTATGACTAATACACATGCATTGGTGCAACTTTTAACACACTCTTTGACTCTAGCATTTTGAAAATAATACTTGCAATTTCCTTTGGTTGATTTTTGCAAGTAATTAAGTGTCTAAAATCCTAACCAAGTCTTGGGTGTTGATTATTGCTTGTGGGTATCAAAGATTTGAGGCTTCAAGTTAGAAGTTTTCTTCATCTACATCATCTTCTTCTTCCTAGTTCTTCACCTCCATTTTGGAGTAGGTATAAACATCTAACTAGCTCTATTTACATTTAAGTGTATTTTCAAGACTAGATCTTTAATGGATTTCAAATTTAAAAGGGTTAAACTTTACATGCATAAACTTGAAATTGCTTCCGCTTTATATATACATATACACACGAATTTATATGTAACAAAATGGGTTTGTGACTTTGTTTATGTATTGAAATCCATCAATGGTATCTAGAGCCAAAGTCTTGTTAATATGCTTCTTGTTTTTGGCTAGTAAACTCACTTTCTTTACAATCTACCAACATGCATGAAAGTAGAATGTAAAAATATTGAGTTTTGGTGGGTGTATGGTGATGGCCGAAATATTTGGTCCCAAAAATGGGTTTGGGATTTCAAGTTTTGGCCATGTTTGATGTTATGTTGTTGTTCACAATCGAGCCTAGGCCATGTGTTTGTTTGGTTGATTGATTTGGTGATTATTCATGGGTGTAATATTCATTCATATGGCTTGTAATTATTTTGTAATTTTGGTTTGTAAAAGTTGTAATTAATCTTGTATTTTGTATGTAATTTGTTCTATTTTGGTTTGTAAAATAGAATAGGTTGTTATTTCATTTTCTAGAAAAATTGTATTAGGATATGATTTTGTAAAATGAAAGTGAAGATTCATGAAGAAGATTACAAGATGAAGTTTTGAAGATTACAAGATTAAGTGGGAGATTTTGGTAAAATCTCTTACTTTGGTTTAACCCCTTAGGTGACATTTGTTTATTGGCTAAACAAATGTCTACCAAAATGGCTCTTGATTGTGAACACTTTGCTATGCATGTTTGTGTATGTTTGTATGTTTGGTTGCTACAAGATCATCACATGATTACACTTGCATAATACATTATAAAATGGTTATAATAAAACATAACAAAATGACACTAATAATTGGTTATTAGACTTGAATAAAATGGTTTATTTAAAAAGGTAATGAAATGGTTAAAACTAGTAATTGGTTACTAAAAGGCACATGAAAATGGGTTTTTCATAAACATACTACACACCAAATGCATGTTGGTGTATAGCACTTTGTTTTCTAAACTAGAATGTAGAAAACCTAAAATCCCTTTACTAATACAAGATAAACAAGTTAAACGCCATCCTTTTTGTGGAAACACTTAGACATATTAGGAATCTCATGATGGGATAAAGGTCACCTAACCGTCATGAGTGAACTAATATGAATAAAGTACACTTTGCATGCTTGTGGGATAAAGGTCACCTAACCACTTGTATGTTAAGTCTACATGTCTACACAAGTAGGACGACTTGATTTGGGAATCATGAACTTAGGGTCACCGAAGCATGAGGAACAAATAGGCGTTGATGGGATTAATATGCCATGCAAAAGGATTGCATGATCCCATAACTTAGAAGTTGCAAAAGGATTGCAATTGTCATTATGACTACCTAGCTAAATCAAATGACGGGATAAAGGTCACCTAACCGAAATTGATTTACCGTTGGATTCTAATATTTAATAAAACAAATTAAAAGGGTATTGTTTATTAAATCCAAATCGATACTTAAAAGAACTTTGTTGAATTTTGTAGATGGCCGCTAATAACAACAACAACATGAACAACGCACCACTTAACTTTAACAACCTATCGTTACGGTCTCTCCTCGAGAAAGACAAACTCAACCATACAAATTTTATGGATTGGTTCCGCAATCTTCGGATTGTCCTCAAACAAGAGGATAAAATGTATGTGCTTGAGGACCCCATTCCCGACCAACCGGATGAGAGTGATGTGGAGGCAATGGCCTCTTACGATAAGTATTGCCACGACTCCCTTCAAGTCTCATGCTTAATGCTTGGGACTATGATACCCGAACTCCAAAAGGATTTCGAGCATCATAGCGCTTACGACATGATAACACAATTGAAGGAGATGTTTCTCCAACAAGCACGTGTTGAGCGTTTCGAAACGGTTCGGGCGCTTCATGCTTGTCGTATGGACGAATCCCAATCGGTTTCATCTTATGTACTTAAGATGAAAAGCCTTATCGATCGTGCTAACCGTCTCAACCTTAACATATCTAATGAGTTAGCCACCGATCTTATCCTTAACTCCCTATCAAAGAGGTTTGATCAATTTGTAATTAATTACAACATGAATGGGATGGATAAGAGCATAGGTGAGCTTCATGGTATGCTTAGGACGGCGGAAACAAGCATGGGTAAAAGAGCTTTACCCGTGTTAGCAATCGATCAAGGTGGGTCTAAAGGTAACACCTCTAAGCCAAAGGTGGCTAAGAGAAAAGGACCCGTCCATCAAGGCAAAGGGAAGGGGAAGATGGTTACCCCAACCATCAACAAGGCCAAGAAGCAAAAGGTAGCCGAGAAGGCAAACCCCAAGGAAGACCCATGTTTCGGTTGCGGTGAGATGGGTCATTGGAAACGAAACTGTCCGGTCTATCTTAAAGAGTTGAAGGACAAGAGGGATGCAGGGCAAACCTCAGGTAATATATATATGGTATATATAGAGCTTAGTATTACTTCTTCTAATACATGGGTATTAGACACGGGATGTGGAACTCATATTTGCAATTCTTTGCAGGGGTTCAAAAGAAGTGATCATAAAGCGGGAACATCAAGTCTCTATATGGGCAATGGTGCAAAGGTGCATGTTAAAGCTCAAGGAGAATTTGTTTTGAAGCTTCCAAGTGGATTGGAGCTTATTTTAGAAAATGTTTTGTATGCACCGGATTTATGTCGAAACATTATTTCTATTTCTCGCTTAAGACAATGTGGTTTCAATGTTAATTTTATTGATAATGATATCCATTTTTCTAAAGATGATATATTCTATTTCAAGGCTACGCCTTCAAATGGAATTTATGAATTGGTTCATGATGATGCATCATCTAATAGCTCAATATACCATACTAGCACCAAGAAACTCAAAAGGGATTTGAGTGATTCCTATTTATGGCATTGTCGCCTTGGACATATAAACAAGAACCGAATGCATACACTTCAAAGGAATGGACTTTTGAAATCAAATGAAATGGATTCGTTTGATGTATGTGAATCTTGTTTACAAGGCAAGATGACTAAAGCACCTTTCAAAGGCACTCATGAAAGGGCTAAAGATTTATTGGGTTTAATACATTCGGATGTATGTGGACCCTTTAAACCCATAACTAGGAATGGTGAAAGATACTTTGTTACTTTCATTGATGACTTTAGTCGTTTCGGATATGTCTATTTACTAAGACACAAGGACGAAACGTTTAAAGCATTCAAAGAATATCAAAACGAAGTACAAAATCAACTCAATAGGACAATCAAGGTACTTCGTACCGATAGAGGAGGTGAATACCTAAGCGATGCCTTCCAAGATCATCTTAGGAGTTGTGGGATCATCTCACAACTTACTCCACCCGGAACACCCCAACTTAATGGAGTATCCGAAAGGAGGAACCGAACCCTAATGGATATGGTTCGATCTATGATGGCTAGAAGCTCGTTACCTCTATCATTTTGGGGTTATTGTCTAAGCTCCGCGGCTCGTATTTTAAATATGGCCCCAACCAAGAAAGTGGAACGAACTCCTCATGAGATGTGGTTTGGAAAACCTCCTTCTCTTTCATACTTGAAAGTATGGGGATGTGAAGCTTATCCTAAGCGTTATGTAGCAAATAAGCTACATGCTCGATCCACAAAGTGTATCTTCATAGGATATCCCAAAGATGACATGGGATATTACTTCTATGATCCATCCGAGCAAACGGTATTTGTAGCTCGGAAAGCGGAATTCCTTGAAACCAAGTTCCTTATGGAAGGTGATGGTGAAAGAAAAATAGATCTTGTAGAGGTACAAGATCAAGCCGATGATACACAATTGGTTGACACTAGCACTCAACATGAGGATGCTGAAAATGATCAAGTGGATGATCAAGGTACACAAGACGTTCGAAGATCTAGTAGGATTAGTAATCCTCCCGAGAGATATGGGTTTCTCGTGGATGGTTGCTATACGGTTGATTTGGATGAACCGACAAACTACAAAGATGCTTTATCAAGGATAGATAAAGATAAATGGCAGGAAGCCATGAACGCCGAGATGCAATCCATGTATGAAAACCAAGTTTGGGAACTTGTTGAGCAACCTCCTAGCTCTAAGCTAGTTGATTGCAAGTGGATTTTCAAGATGAAAACCGACATACATGGAAACTTGGATACATACAAAGCTAGACTTGTAGCAAAGGGTTTCACTCAAACTCAAGGGGTTGACTATGATGAGACCTTCTCGCCTGTGGCAATGCTAAAGTCTATTAGGATATTATTTGCCATCGCTGCTCATTATGATTACGAAATTTGGCAAATGGATGTCAAAACCGCTTTCCTAAATGGATATCTTGAGGAAGATGTCTATATGGCACAGCCCGAATGTTTTGTCGATCCGAAAAATCCTAAAAAAGTATGCAAGTTAAAGAAATCAATCTATGGGTTGAAACAAGCATCGAGAATGTGGAATCATCGTTTTAATGAAGAGGCAAAGAAATTTGGCTTTATTAAAAATGGTGATGAAGCTTGTGTATACAAGAAGGCTAGTGGGAGCTCCATAATGTTCCTTGTGCTATATGTGGATGACGTATTATTATTTGGGAATGATATAACCACAATGCAAGAGGTCAAAACTTGGTTAAAAAGTTGCTTCTCCATTAAGGATCTTGGAGAAGCACAATATATATTGGGGATTGGAATCTATAGGAATAGATCCAAGAGATTGATAGGCTTAAGTCAAAGTACATACATTGATAAGGTCTTGAAAAGGTTCAAGATGGAAAACTCTAAGAAAGGTTTGGTACCTATTCAAAGAGGAACCGTTCTCAGTTCATCTCAGTGTCCTACCACGAAAGATGAACAAGAGAGAATGAAGAAAGTCCCATACGCATCTGCTATTGGGTCTATCATGTATGCAATGATATGTACTAGACCGGATGTGTCATGCGCTCTAAGCTTGACAAGTAGATACCAGAATAACCCAGGAAATAGTCATTGGACTGCGGTTAAATGTATATTGAAATACCTTAGAAGGACTAAGGATATGTTTCTAATATATGGGTCTGGTGAGGAGGAACTCGTTGTAAAAGGTTACGTGGACGCGAGTTTCCAAACTGATCGAGATGACTCTCGGTCACAATCCGGTTATGTATTCATGTTAAATGGTGGTGCGGTCTCTTGGAAGAGTGCGAAACAGGAAGTTGTTGCGTTATCCACTACAGAGTCGGAGTACATTGCCGCCTCATTGGCAGCTCAGGAAGCTGCATGGATGAAGAAATTCATCGACGACTTAGGAGTGGTCCCTTCCATTCAGGACCCTCTTGAGATCTTTTGTGACAACGAGGGTGCGATTGCTCAAATCAAGGAACCTCGTGCTCATCAAAAGACTCGTCACATTGAGCGGAGATTCAACTACATTAGGGATGAGGTTGAAAAGGGAAAGATATGTATTCACAAAGTTCACACAGATCAAAATGTTGCGGATCCACTCACGAAGCTTTTACATGGGCCAAAACATGAGGGACATGTTTGTGCATTAGGGCTTCGACATTCTAGTGATTGGAATTGATCTACTTTATGTATTGTAACGGAACGAATTAGTTCAAACTCATTAATATAATTATGGTATTAATTTAAATTATGAGTCATGTTCCAATTTAGCATATTTTATCCATGAATAAATTATTATTCTAAATTCCGTAGTTGATCACATTTGTGGGAACAAGTGTGAGGTCTAGACTATTATGAACTTGGATTGGTTAACATTCAAATGGTGAATGTAGGGCAAGGTTGCAACCAAGGTTCATAGATATTTGTGGGACACAAATATTGGAAGACCCGCTCTCAAGATTACTATATGGAACCTTTGTGGTTGATCACATGTAATCTTGAGTAAAGGAGAATATCATTATATCCTCTGACCTGAGACACATATTGGGTTCAGATATTCACCGAATATTGTGCCTTGATTCTTTCCTTCGCTATTCTGAAACATGGTAGTACATAAGGGAGGTTTCAGGTATGGTACGAAGTGTAATGTCTAGGACGTATGTAGTCAAGATGGAATTTGTCCCTCTTATTCGTTGAGAGTCAGATGTCTAAGGCCTGACAAAGTTAAATCTATAAGAGAGTGATCATTCTATGTCTCTTGGATTTAACATGACATCTAGGGCAAAAGGATATATTGAAAGATTCACCTAAATCATATTCGAAATGGAAACTCGAAAGGGATGATGTTATTGAATGGCACTAAGTCATAACATGTTGGGGGTGATGGACGGTCGTTAGGTGGTATCTGTCACTTGCATTAATTCCTTATGTTTCTCGTGCAAGTGGGAGATTGAAGGATTTTCTTGTGCCCGAGAGACATAATAAATTAATGTGGCTTACATGTTGTGATCCAAGTCGGGTCATACCCAATAACAAGCTATCAACACTTTATGTATTTGTTTTGACAATCGGATCATTAAAGCAAATACACGACACTTGAATTTTAGAAATTGGTTTTCTAAAATAAATGCTAGATATAATTATTTGGATAATTATAAGTTACTACATGTTGTATATTATTTATATAGGTTATAAATAATATAAAGTGTATGTAACATATGTGTGTTGCATTTTATTTTATAAAAGGCTTATAAAATAAAATACTTACAACTAAATGCATGTATGTTTTATAAATAAGTAATAAAATATAAAATAAATGGAAGGGGTGGGGGGCCATTTTTTTGAAGGCTCCTAGGTGCCAACCACCCTTCCTTGATTACTCCATATAATTATGACTAATACACATGCATTGGTGCAACTTTTAACACACTCTTTGACTCTAGCATTTTGAAAATAATACTTGCAATTTCCTTTGGTTGATTTTTGCAAGTAATTAAGTGTCTAAAATCCTAACCAAGTCTTGGGTGTTGATTATTGCTTGTGGGTATCAAAGATTTGAGGCTTCAAGTTAGAAGTTTTCTTCATCTACATCATCTTCTTCATCCTAGTTCTTCACCTCCATTTTGGAGTAGGTATAAACATCTAACTAGCTCTATTTACATTTAAGTGTATTTTCAAGACTAGATCTTTAATGGATTTCAAATTTAAAAGGGTTAAACTTTACATGCATAAACTTGAAATTGCTTCCGCTTTATATATACATATACACACGAATTTATATGTAACAAAATGGGTTTGTGACTTTGTTTATGTATTGAAATCCATCACAAAGAAGGTATCCAGGTGGACCCGGCAAAGATCGAAACCGTTGAAAAGTGGGAAACCCCAAAAAAACTCCGAAGCATATACGTCAATTTTTAGGATTGGCTGGTTACTACAGAAGATTCATCCAAGATTTCTCCAAAATAGCAAAACCCTTGACTGCATTAACGCATAAAGGGAAGAAATTTGAATGGAAGGATGAACAAGAGAAGGCGTTTCAATTATTGAAGAAAAAGCTAACTACGGCACCTATATTGTCATTGCCTGAAGGGAATGATGATTTTGTGATTTATTGTAACGCATCAAAGCAAGGTCTCGGTTGTGTATTAATGCAACAGACGAAGGTGATTGCTTATGCGTCTAGACAATTGAAGATTCACGAGCAAAATTATACGACGCATGATTTGGAATTAGGCGCGGTTGTTTTTGCATTAAAGACTTGGAGGCATTACTTATATGGGGTTAAAAGTATTATATATACCGACCACAAAAGTCTTCAACACATATTTAATCAGAAACAACTGAATATGAGGCAGCGTAGGTGGATTGAATTGTTGAATGATTACGACTTTGAGATTCGTTACCACCCGGGGAAGGCAAATGTGGTAGCCGACGCCTTGAGCAGAAAGGACAGAGAACCCATTCGAGTAAAATCTATGAATATAATGATTCACACTAACATTACTACTCAAATAAAGGAGGCGCAACAAGGAGTTTTAAAAGAGGAAAATTTAAAGGATGAAATACCAAAAGGATCGGAGAAGCATCTTAATATTCGGGAAGACGGAACCCGGTATAGGGCTGAAAGAATTTGGGTACCAAAATTTGGAGATATGAGAGAAATGGTACTTAGAGAAGCTCATAAAACCAGATACTCAATACATCCTGGAACGGGGAAGATGTACAAGGATCTTAAGAAACATTTTTGGTGGCCAGGTATGAAAGCCGATATTGCTAAATATGTAGGAGAATGTTTGACGTGTTCTAAGGTCAAAGTTGAACATCAGAAACCATCAGGTCTACTACAACAACCTGAAATCCCGGAATGGAAATGGGAAAACATTACCATGGATTTCATTACTAAATTGCCAAGGACTGCAAGTGGTTATGATACTATTTGGGTAATAGTTGATCATCTCACCAAGTCAGCACACTTCCTGCCAATAAGAGAAGATGACAAGATGGAGAAGTTAGCACGACTGTATTTGAAGAAAGTCGTCTCCAGACATGGAATACTAATCTCTATTATCTCTGATAGGGAAGGCAGATTTATTTCAAGATTCTGGCAGACATTACAGCAAGCATTGGGAACTCGTCTAGACATGAGTACTGCCTATCATCCACAAACTGATGGGCAGAGCGAAAGGACGATACAAACGCTTGAAGACATGCTACGAGCTTGTGTTATTGATTTCGGAAACAGTTGGGATCGACATCTATCGTTAGCAGAATTTTCCTACAACAACAGCTACCATTCAAGCATTGAGATGGTACCGTTTGAAGCACAGTATGGTAGAAAATGCAGGTCTCCGATTTGTTGGAGTGAAGTGGAGGATAGACAGATTACGGGTCCGGAGATAATACAAGAAACTACCGAGAAAATCATCCAAATTCAACAAAGATTGAAAACCGCCCAGAGTCGACAAAAGAGCTACGCGGACAGTAAAAGAAAAGATATAGAGTTTGAAATTGGAGAAATGGTCATGCTTAAGGTTTCACCTTGGAAAGGCGTTGTTCGATTTGGTAAACGGGAGAAACTAAATCCAAGGTACATTGGACCATTCAAGATTATAGATCGTGTCGGACCAGTAGCTTACCAACTGGAGCTACCTCAACAACTCGCGACTGTACATAACACTTTCCACATCTCAAATTTGAAGAAATGTTTTGCTAAAGAAGATCTCACTATTCCGTTGGACGAAATCCAAATCAATGAAAAACTTCAATTCATTGAAGAACCCGTCGAAATAATGGATCGTGAGGTTAAGAGACTTAAACAAAACAAGATACCGATTTTTAAGGTTCGATGGAATGCTCGTAGAGGACCCGAGTTCACCTGGGAGCGTGAAGATCAGATGAAGAAGAAATACCCGCATTTATTTCCAGAAGATACGTCAACACCTCCAACTGCTTAAAATTTCGGGACGAAATTTATTTAACGGGTAGGTACTGTAGTGACCCGAACTTTTCCATGTTTATATATATATTAAATGAAATTGTTATTTACATGATTAAGTGTTTCCAACATGTTAAGCAATCAAACTTGTTAAGACTTGATTAATTGAAATAGGTTTCATATAGACAATTGACCACCCAAGTTGACCGGTGATTCACGAACATATATATGGTTATATATATAGTTAACATGATTTTATTATAAGTATGTATCTCATTAGGTATTTTAACAATGAGTTATATACACAAAAATGAGACTATTAATTTAAGAAACTCGAAAACGATATATATAACGATTATCATTATAACAACGTCTTACTAGGTACATATGAATCATATTAAGATATTGATACACTTGGTTAATTATGTTAAATGATAAGTAAATATATTATTAAGTGTATTAACAATGAAATACATATGTAAAAATAAGACTACTAACTTCATGATTTCGAAACGAGACATATATGTAACGATTATCGTTGTAACGACATTTAACTGTATATATATCATACTAAGATATATTATATATCATAATATCATGATAATATAAAAATTTAACATCTCATTTGTTATAATAAACAATGGATTAACAACATTCAACAAGATCGTTAACCTAAAGGTTTCAAAACAACATTTACATGTAACGACTAACGATGACTTAACGACTTAGTTAAAATGTACATACATGTTGTAATGACCTGTCCTTATCCACCTGAACGAAGTCATCAACATTTGGTCCCATTGCGATGATCGACTCCAAGTAATGTCCCTAAATTGAGCAAATGCACAGCGGAAGACTTAATTCGTACCTGAGGATAAACATGCTTTAAAGTGTCAACCAAAAGGTTGGTGAGTTCATAGGTTTATCATAACAATCATTTCAATATTAATAGACCACAAGATTTCCGTTTATAAATATATGTACACTCGCAAGTGTATAAAAGTATTCTATAAGTTATAGGCACCCGGTAACAAGCCTTAACGTTCATGTTTTACCCTCTGAAGTACACTAGATCAGGTGTGTTTAAAATAACCTCGAAGTACTAAAGCATCCCATAGTCAGGATGGGGTTTGTCAGGCCCAATAGATCTATCTTTAGGATTCGCGCCTACCGTACATAGACAAGTAGTTTAATGTTAGCAAGCTAAGGGTATATTTCTGGTTTAAACCCACATAGAGTTAGTTTTAGTACTTGTGCCTATTTCGTAAAACATTTATAAAACAGCGCATGTATTCTCAGCCCAAAAATATATATATTGCAAAAGCAATTAAAAAGGGAGCAAATGAAACTCACTATACTGTATTTTGTAGTAAAAATACATATGACGACATTTAACAAATGTAAGGTTGGCCTCGGATTCACGAACCTATATCAAGTATATATATTAACACGTATAATTGTAATCGAACGAGTATATATTATTAGTGATTTTATTTGTTATTTTATATTATGTGTTTGTTAATAACTTAATTATATATATTTATATTTGTATAGATAATTTTAACATTTATTACAAAAATATTAATGTGGTTAGATTTTATAAATATATTTTATATAGAAAATATTCATTTGATATAAATATAATACTAGTAATAATAATGATAAAAATAATAAAAATTTTGATAATTCTAGTAATAATAATAATGATAATTTTAATATTATTGATGAAAATATTACTAATAATAATAATGTTTGAAATGATAATACTAATAATTATGATACAATTTTTGTTAATAATCATAAGTAATCTAACAATAATAATAATAATAATAATAATAATAATAATAATAATAATAATAATAATAATAATAATAATAATAATAATAATAATAATAATAATTAAATAAAAAGATAACTACCTCATAAGCTCAAAAATATAATCAAATTGTCCATGCCGGGACTCGAACCCACGACCTCACGTTAACACATTAATACCCTAACCATTCCTCCATTTTGTTTTTCCTGATTTATATCTATCCCTTTTTAATATAACCCCGTAATATTTCAGTTCTATATCCTTCTTCTTCAATCTTTCAAACGACCAAATCCATAATCGAGAATCATAACAGTAAGACAATAAACTGTGTTTTTAAATTTGAAAATGAACCAGAATTGATTCGATGTAAGGATTTGAATTACCAGGAAAAGGAAGTAATTAATTGAATACTGCATCAACACCCGGATGAACACAAAGAACAACTCGAACTCTGATTTCTAAATACAGACACTTTTAGATTATGCTTACCAAATGAAATATGTCGTAAATAACTCATAAAATCTTTAAGGATCATTAATTGAACTTGAATTATAACAGGCAACTCAAATTCATTTGATAAACACCCGTTTGACTTTAAAACCCGAAACTTTGACTTTCAAAATTCGACTTTGATTTGAAGAATTGACTGTTGAATCATTCCAGTTAGTTTAAGTGAAGGACTTCTGACAAAGTTGCATTATTACATTTTGTAATTGGTTTCAAATTCGAGTGCTAAAAAAATATAAATTAAGAACAGGGCTATCGTCTGTATTCTTGAATGTTTTGAATAATTTCGATCAATTAATAACTGTAAGAAACAATGTTAATTGATAGTTGAATATGTTTATCAATTGGTTCTGGTAATCAGCAAGAATTGAGTGGATAAAATAAGGATGGAATGTTTTTACAGCAATTCGATCATTACAGAAGTATATAAATGAAATAAAAGAAAATATAAAATTTGATTTAGATTGATAACAACTTTTGGACTGGTTACCATGTTCACAGTTTGATTCGTACAAATTAAGATCATCAGCTACAGATAGAAAATGATTGTGAACCGATTCATACCTATTCTTGTTGTCTTTTTATAGTTTATAAGGAATATAATTATATTAATTATTAAGAATTATATTCATCATACAGATTAATAAAAATACGCATAATAATATTAGGAATACTGTATTTATATATTTAGTATACGTATTTATCTATATATATTTAACTGAAATTAGTATTTGTTTATGTATTTATGTATATTTGATTCTTATATATATAATCATATATATATCTGCTTATAATTCATATGTTTCATAATTAATAAATATATATTAATACTAATAATAATATTACTAAGAATAATATTATTGAATAATAGACTAATTAACATAACAATATGATATTACAAAGTTTAATAAATTTTATTCAATAATAATGATAACAAAAATGATAATAGTAATACAACTTAAGTATATCAAATTTTTATATATCCATTTAAGTCTTATATTAATAATATTGGTAATACAAATACAAAAATTGTTATTATCATTAATAATGAAAGTAATAATAATAATATTGATATATCAATTACTATTTTTTTTTTCATTCTACTTATTATTCTATGTTTTAAATTCCTAATAATTAAAATATACTTTATTACTTCAAAATAGTATATATATATATATTTAGATATATATATACATATTTATTTACACACATTTATTCGTGAATCATCGGGAGTAATCAAAGGTCAATTGAATATATAAACATAGTTTCAAATTTTTTTGAGATTCAACATTACAGACTTTGCTTATCGTGTTAAAATACAATATCGTATCGAGAGTTTGGTTAAAAATTAGTCGAAATTTTCCGGGTCGTGACACATGTAGTGTTTTAATATGTATTCATACACTTTTGAAAGACTTCAAGACACTTATCAAAATACTTCTACTTAACAAAAATGCTTACAATTACATCCTCGTTCAGTTTCATCAACAATTCTACTTGTATGCACCCGTATTCGTACTCGTACAATACACAGCTTTTAGATGTATGTAATATTGGTATATACACTCCAATGATCAGCTCTTAGCAGCCCATGTGAGTCACCTAACACATGTAGGAACCATCATTTGGCAACTAGCATGAAATATCTCATAAAATTACAAAAATATGAGTAATCATTCATGACTTATTTACATGAAAACAAAATTACATATCCTTTATATCTAATCCATACACCAACGACTAAAAACACCTACAAACACTTTCATTCTTCAATTTTCTTCATCTAATTGATCTCTCTCAAGTTCTATCTTCAAGTTCTAAGTGTTCTTCATAAATTCTAAAAGTTCTAGTTTCATAAAATCAAGAATACTTCCAAGATTGCAAGTTTACTTCCAAGTTTTCTAAATCCATTCCAAGTAATCATCCAAGATCAAGAAACCTTTGTTACTTACAGTAGGTTATCTTTCTAATATAAGGTAATAATCATATTCAAACTTTAATTCAATTTCTATAACTATAACAATCTTATTTCGAGTGGAAATCTTACTTGAAATTGTTTTCGTGTCATGATTCTGCTTCAAGAACTTTCAAGCCATCCAAGGATCCTTTGAAGCTAGATCTATTTTTCTCATTTCCAGTAGGTTTATCCAAGGAACTTGAGGTAGTAATGATGTTCATAACATCATTCGATTCATACATATAAAGCTATCTTATTCGAAGGTTTAAACTTGTAATCACTAGAACATAGTTTGGTTAATTCTAAACTTGTTCGCAAACAAAAGTTAATCCTTCTAACTTGACTTTTAAAATCAACTAAACACATGTTCTATATCTATATTATATGCTAACTTAATGATTTAAAACCTGGAAACACGAAAAACACCGTAAAAATCGGATTTACGCCGTCGTAGTAACACCGCGGGCTGTTTTGGGTTAGTTAATTAAAAACTATGATAAACTTTGATTTAAAAGTTGTTATTCTGGGAAAATGATTTTTATTATGAACATGAAACTATATCCAAAAATTATGGTTAAACTCAAAGTGGAAGTATGTTTTCTAAAATGGTCATCTAGACGTCGTTCTTTCGATTGAAATGACTACCTTTACAAAAATGACTTGTAACTTATTTTTCCGACTATAAACCTATACTTTTTCTGTTTAGATTCATAAAATATAGTTCAATATGAAACCATAGCAATTTGCTTCACTCAAAACGGATTTAAAATGAAGAAGTTATGGGTAAAACAAGATTGGATAATTTTTCTCATTTTAGCTACGTGAAAATTGGTAACAAATCTATTCCAACCATAACTTAATCAACTTGTATTGTATATTATGTAATCTTGAGATACCATAGACACGTATACAATGTTTCGACCTATCATGTCGACACATCTATATATATTTCGGAACAACCATAGACACTCTATATGTGAATGTTGGAGTTAGCTATACATGGTTGAGGTTGATTCCAAAATATATATATAGTTTGAGTTGTGATCAATACTGAGATACGTATACACTGGGTCGTGGATTGATTCAAGATAATATTTATCGATTTATTTCTGTACATCTAACTGTGGACAACTAGTTGTAGGTTACTAACGAGGACAGCTGACTTAATAAACTTAAAACATCAAAATGTATTAAAAGTGTTGTAAATATATTTTGAACATACTTTGATATATATGTATATATTGTTATAGGTTAGTGAATCAACCAGTGGCCAAGTCTTACTTCCCGACGAAGTAAAAATCTGTGAAAGTGAGTTATAGTCCCACTTTTAAAATTTAATATTTTTGGGATGAGAATACATGCAGGTTTTATAAATGATTTACAAAATAGACACAAGTACGTGAAACTACATTCTATGGTTGAATTATTGAAATCAAATATGCCCTTTTTTATTAAGTCTGGTAATCTAAGAATTAGAGAACAGACACCCTAATTGACGCGAATCCTAAAGATAGATCTATTGGGCCTAACAAACCCCATCCAAAGTACCGGATGCTTTAGTACTTCAAAATTTATATCATATCCGAAGGGTGTCCCGGAATGATGGGGATATTCTTATATATGCATCTTGTTAATGTCGGTTACCAGGTGTTCACCATATGAATGATTTTTATCTCTATGTATGGGATGTGTATTGAAATATGAAATCTTGTGATCTATTGTTACGATTTGATATATATAGGTTAAACCTATAACTCACCAACATTTTTGATGACGTTTAAAGCATGTTTATTCTCAGGTGAATACTAAGAGCTTCCTGTAGTGACCCGAACTTTTCCATGTTTATATATATTAATTGAGATTGATATTTACATGATTAAATGTTTCCAACATGTTAAGCAATCAAACTTGTTAAGACTTGATTAATTGAAATATGTTTCATATAGACAATTGACCACCCAAGTTGACCGGTGATTCACGAACGTTAAAACTTGTAAAAACTATATGATGACATATATATGGATATATATATAGTTAACATGATACTATGATAAGTAAACATATCATTAAGTATATTAACAATGAACTACATATGTAAAAACAAGACTACTAACTTAATGATTTTTCAACGAGACATATATGTAACGATTATCGTTGTAAAGACATTTAATGTATATATATCATATTAAGAGATATTCATACATGATAATATCATGATAATATAATAATTTAAAATCTCATTTGATATTATAAACATTGGGTTAACAACATTTAACAAGATCGTTAACCTAAAGGTTTCAAAACAACACTTACATGTAACGACTAACGATGACTTAACGACTCAGTTAAAATGTATATACATGTAGTGTTTTAATATGTATTTATACACTTTTTAAAGACTTCAATACACTTATCAAAATACTTCTACTTAACAAAAATGCTTACAATTACATCCTCGTTCAGTTTCATCAACAATTCTACTCGTATGCACCCGTATTCGTACTCGTACAATACACAGCTTTTAGATGTATGTACTATTGGTATATACACTCCAATGATCAGCTCTTAGCAGCCCATGTGAGTCACCTAACACATGTGGGAACCATCATTTGGCAACTAGCATGAAATATCTCATAAAATTACAAAAATATGAGTAATCATTCATGACTTATTTACATGAAAACAAAATTACATATCCTTTATATCTAATCCATACACCAACGACCAAAAACACCTACAAACACTTTCATTCTTCAATTTTATTCATCTAATTGATCTCTCTCAAGTTCTATCTTCAAGTTCTAAGTGTTCTTCATAAATTCCAAAAGTTCTAGTTTCATAAAATCAAGAATACTTTCAAGTTTGCTAGCTCACTTCCAATCTTGTAAGGTGATCATCCAACCTCAAGAAATCTTTGTTTCTTACAGTAGGTTATCATTCTAATACAAGGTAATAATCATATTCAAACTTTGGTTCAATTTCTATAACTATAACAATCTTATTTCAAGTGATGATCTTACTTGAACTTGTTTTCGTGTCATGATTCTGCTTCAAGAACTTCGAGCCATCCAAGGATCCATTGAAGCTAGATCCATTTTTCTCTTTTCCAGTAGGTTTATCCAAGGAAAATAAGGTAGTAATGATGTTTATAACATCATTCGATTCATACATATAAAGCTATCTTATTCGAAGGTTTAAACTTGTAATCACTAGAACATAGTTTAGTTAATTCTAAACTTGTTCGCAAACAAAAGTTAATCCTTCTAACTTGAATTTTAAAATCAACTAAACACATGTTCTATATCTATATGATATGCTAACTTAATGATTTAAAACCTGGAAACACGAAAAACACCGTAAAATCGGATTTACGCCGTCGTAGTAACACCGCGGGCTGTTTTGGGTTAGTTAATTAAAAAATATGATAAACTTTGATTTAAAAGTTGTTATTCTGAGAAAATGATTTTTATTATGAACATGAAACTATATCCAAAAATTATGGTTAAACTCAAAGTGGAAGTATGTTTTCTAAAATGGTCATCTAGACGTCGTTCTTTCGACTGAAATGACTACCTTTACAAAAATGACCTGTAACTTATTTTTCCAACTATAAACCTATACTTTTCTGTTTAGATTCATAAAATAGAGTTCAATATGAAACCATAGCAATTTGATTCACTCAAAACGGATTTAAAATGAAGAAGTTATGGGTAAAACAAGATTGGATAATTTTTCTCATTTTAGCTACGTGAAAATTGATAACAAATCTATTCCATCCATAACTTAATCAACTTGTATTGTATATTATGTAATCTTGAGATACCATAGACACGTATACAATGTTTCGACCTATCATGTCGACACATCTATATATATTTCGGAACAACCATAGACACTCTATATGTGAATGTTGGAGTTAGCTATACAGGGTTGAGGTTGATTCTAAAATATATATAGTTTGAGTTGTGATCAATACTGAGATACGTATACACTGGGTCGTGGATTGATTCAAGATAATATTTATCGATTTATTTCTGTACATCTAACTGTGGACAACTAGTTGTAGGTTACTAACGAGGACAGCTGATTTAATAAACTTAAAACATCAAAATATATTAAAAGTGTTGTAAATATATTTTGAACATACTTTGATATATATGTATATATTGTTATAGGTTCGTGAATCAACCAGTGGCCAAGTCTTACTTCCTGACGAAGTAAAAATATGTGAAAGTGAGTTATAGTCCCACTTTTAAAATCTAATATTTTTGGGATGAGAATACATGCAGGTTTTATAAATGATTTACAAAATAGACACAAGTACGTGAAACTACATTCTATGGTTGAATTATCGAAATCGAATATGCCCCTTTTTATTAAGTCTGGTAATCTAAGAATTAGGGAACAGACACCCTAATTGACGCGAATCCTAAAGATAGATCTATCGGGCCCAACAAGCCCCATCCAAAGTACCGGATGCTTTAGTACTTCGAAATTTATATCATATCCGAAGGGTGTCCCGGAATGATGGGGATATTATTATATGTGCATCTTGTTAATGTCGGTTACCAGGTGTTCACCATATGAATGATTTTTATCTCTATGTATGGGATGTGTATTGAAATATGAAATCTTGTGGTCTATTGTTACGATTTGATATATATAGGTTAAACCTATAACTCACCAACATTTTTGTTGACGTTTAAAGCATGTTTATTCTCAGGTGAATATTAAGAGCTTCCGCTGTTGCATACTAAAATAAGGACAAGATTTGGAGTCCATGTTTGTATGATATTGTGTAAAAACTGCATTCAAGAAACTGATTTCGATGTAACATATTTGTATTGTAAACCATTATGTAATGGTCGTGTGTAAACAGGATATTTTAGATTATCATTATTTGATAATCTACGTAAAGCTTTTTAAACCTTTATTTATGAAATAAAGGTTATGGTTTGTTTTAAAAATGAATGCAGTCTTTGAAAAACGTCTCATATAGAGGTCAAAACCTCGCAACGAAATCAATTAATATGGAACGTTTTTAATCAATAAGAACGGGACATTTCAGCTGGTATCCGAGCGTTGGTCTTAGAGAACCAGAATTTTTCATTAGTGTGTCTTATCGAGTTTGTTAGGATGCATTAGTGAGTCTGGACTTCGACCGTGTTTACTTGAAAAATGATTGCTTAACAAATTTTGTTGGAAACTATATATTTTTAACATGTAAATATTATGTGATATATTAATCTCTTAACGCGTTTGATATTATGTGATAGATGTCTACCTCTAGAACAAGTCCCATTGACTCACCTAATAATAATGAAGAGTCAAATGTAAATTGAAATGATTCGTGGACTGATTCACAAGTTCCCGAAGAGGAACCGGAAGAAGAGTCGGAACCGGAAGAAGAATCGGAACCAGAAGAAGAATCGGAACCGGATGAAGAAATAGAATCGGTGGGGGAAATAATAAAACGGTTAAGTAAAAGAAAATCCTCAACCAACCGACCAAGGTTAATTATGGTCAATGGTGTTTTCGCCAAGGAAGCAAAATATTGGGAGGATTACCAATTCTCCGATGAATCGGATTCCGACGAGAATTCCGATGATGTTATAGAAATTACCCCAACTGAATTTAAAAAGGCAAAAGAAAATAATAAGGGAAAGGGCATAAAAATAGAGAAATCTAATTCCAACCCCGATGAACTTTATATGTATCGTCAACGCCCGAAGTCCTTAAGTTGTAACAATGACCCGGGAACCTCTAAACCACCAGGTTTTTCTAAACCAATGTGGACAACGACGGCTCGTATTAGGGGAACATCATATATCCCTAGAAACTTGGCAAAACGAACCAAAACCGAAGAAGAAGAAGAAGAAACGAGCGAGTCGGAATAAGATAGTTGTATTCGTGTGGTGTAATATATGTAATATAGTGTTCTTATGCTTTATGATATATGTAAAAATTGCTTGTATTAATAAGTATTTTTTTATGAATCTAACTCTTGTCTATTTTACAGTTTAAAAACACAAAATGGATAGACAACCCAATATTTTAAGAGACCTACCCGGAGACATGATTGATGAAATCTTGTCTAGAGTCGGCCAGAATTCCTCGGCACAACTATTTAAGGCGAGATCAGTTTGTAAGACATTCGAAGAACGTTCCAAGAATGTCTTGGTTTATAAGAGACTTTCGTTTGAAAGATGGGGGATATCACATTGGGAAACCCATAAGTTACGATGTGTTTACTTTGACGCATATATTGCGGGGAACCCAAATGCTATTTTACGCAACGGGTTAAGAAATTATTTTGACTCAATATATCCGAATATTGGACTTCGTGATTTAGAAAAAGCGGCTAACATGCAACATAAAGAAGCATGTTATGCTTACGGATTAGTAATGTTCGCTTCTCACCAAAGTGAGAACAAGAACATCGGGCTACAACTATTAAACAAAACGTTTCCACAAGTGACGGAGTCGGTAATTGGGGTAAGAAATGAGGTTTTTAGATTATTACGGGACTGTTGGACATTACGTAACCCTCGTCCCTTTGACGACGTTACAACACGCTGTCTTATCAACGGCCATAACGGTTATGTTGCACAAGACCAAGGATGGGAAGTAGTCCTAGTAAAACCAGAATGCATGACTTGTTTCTGGACGTATGAATTACGTGTCTTTATTGCCTTTGCTGAACGACTTGTGTACTAGCTAGAATTATCTTCACAACTATCTTGTATCAAAGTTATTGTGTGCTATATTTCATGCTTTATGTAAAATAAGCGGTATTGTAAGTTTGTAAAATATTGTATAAAAGTTTGAACGCGAAATATTATTATAATCAGTTTTTCATATAGAATTGTAGTAGTTGAATTGTATATTAGCTACTAAGTATGAACTTAACGGGTAGGTACTACCCGAATTTAAACTTATAAAACGCTAATATGAAGAAAAAGCTTTTATAAATGAGTTCATATTATGCTACGAAATACTATTAACTACTCTTAATATTCTGTATGATTAACTTGTTCCATTTAACTATTTTGAAGGAAATGGCACCGACTACTCGACACACCGTGAATATGAATGAAGAGGAATTCCGTACTTTTCTAGCTTCAAACATAGCCGCAGTACAGGCTGCGCTACATACCAACAATAACCTTGGATCTAGCAGTACAGGAAATCGTGTAGGATGCACCTACAAAGAATTCACTACCTGCAAACCTTTGGAATTTGATGGAACCGAAGGACCGATCGGATTGAAACGGTGGACTGAGAAGGTCGAATCGGTGTTTGCCATAAGTAAGTGTACTGAAGAGGACAAAGTAAAGTACGCTACGCATACCTTCACAGGTTCTGCGTTAACATGGTGGAATACCTATCTAGAGCAAGTGGGACAAGATGATGCGTACGCACTACCGTGGTCAGCATTCAAGCACTTGATGAACGAGAAGTACCGTCCCAGAACCGAGGTCAATAAGCTCAAGACAGAACTTAGAGGGTTACGAACCCAAGGATTTGATATTACCACGTACGAAAGACGATTCACAGAATTGTGCCTATTGTGTCCGGGAGCATTCGAAGATGAGGAAGAGAAGATCGACGCGTTTGTGAAAGGATTACCGGAAAGAATCCAAGAAGATATAAGTTCACACAAGCCCGCCTCCATACAACAGGCATGTAGAATGGCTCACAAACTCGTGAACCAAATTGAAGAAAGAATTAAAGAACAGACTGCTGAAGAGGCCAATGTGAAGCAAGTCAAAAGAAAGTGGGAGGAAAACGGTGATAAGAATCACCAATACAACAACAACAGCAATTACAACAATAATCGCAACAATTATCCCAACAATCGCAACATCAATCGCAACTACAACAAACGGCCCAACAACAACAACAACAACAACAACAGCAACTACAACAATCATCCCAACAATAATAATAACCGCAACAACAACAACAATTAGAAGCAGCTATGCCAAAGGTGTGAAAAGAATCACTCGGGGTTCTGCACCAAATTTTGCAACAAGTGTAAAAGAAATGGTCATAGCGCGGCGAAGTATGAGGTCTACGGACCAGGGGTTAATAGAACGAAAGGAACAAATGGTGTCGGAACGAGTAATGGCGGAGCAAGTAGTGTCGGAGCAAGTTATGCCAATGTAGTTTGTTATAAATGTGGAAAACCGGGCCACATTTTTAGAAATTGCCCGAACCAGGAGAACACTAATGGACAAGGCCGTGGAAGAGTTTTCAATATTAATGCGGCAGAGGCACAGGAAGACCCGGAGCTTGTTACGGGTACGTTTCTTATTGACAATAAATCTGCTTACGTTTTATTTGATTCGGGTGCGGATAGAAGCTATATGAGTAGAGATTTTTGTGCTAAATTAAGTTGTCCATTGACGCCTTTGGATAGTAAATTTTTACTCGAATTAGCAAATGGTAAATTAATTTCAGCAGATAATATATGTCGGAATCGAGAAATTAAACTGGTTAGCGAAACATTTAAGATTGATTTGATACCAGTAGAGTTAGGGAGTTTTGATGTGATAATCGGTATGGACTGGTTGAAAGAAGTGAAAGCGGAGATCGTTTGTTACAAAAATGCAATTCGCATTATACGAGAAAAAGGAAAACCCTTAATGGTGTACGGAGAAAAGGGCAACATGAAGCTACATCTTATTAGTAATTTGAAGGCACAAAAACTAATAAGAAAAGGTTGCTATGCTGTTCTAGCACACGTCGAGAAAGTACAAACTGAAGAAAAGAGCATCAATGATGTTCCCGTCGCAAAAGAATTTCCTAATGTATTTCCGAAAGAATTACCGGGATTACCCCCACATCGATCCGTTGAATTTCAAATAGATATTGTACCAGGAGCTGCACCAATAGCTCGTGCTCCTTACAGACTCGCACCTAGCGAGATGAAAGAACTACAAAGCCAATTACAAGAACTTTTAGAGCGTGGTTTCATTCGACCAAGCACATCACCGTGGGGAGCTCCTGTTTTGTTTGTCAAGAAGAAAGATGGTACATTCAGGTTGTGTATCGACTACCGAGAGTTGAACAAACTTACCATCAAGAACCGCTACCCACTACCGAGAATCGATGACTTATTTGATCAACTACAAGGCTCGTCTGTTTATTCAAAGATTGACTTACGTTCCGGGTATCATCAAATGCGGGTGAAAGAAGATGATATTCCGAAGACTGCTTTCAGAACACGTTACGGTCATTACGAGTTTATGGTCATGCTTTTTGGTTTAACTAATGCACCAGCTGTGTTCATGGACCTTATGAACCGAGTGTGTGGACCATACCTTGACAAGTTTGTCATTGTTTTCATTGATGACATACTTATTTACTCAAACAATGACCAAGAACACGGTGAACATTTGAGAAAGGTGTTAGAAGTATTGAGGAAGGAAGAATTGTATGCTAAGTTTTCAAAGTGTGCATTTTGGTTGGAAGAAGTTCAATTCCTCGGTCATATAGTGAACAAAGAAGGTATTAAGGTGGATCCGGCAAAGATAGAAACTGTTGAAAAGTGGGAAACCCCGAAAACTCCGAAACATATACGCCAGTTTTTAGGACTAGCTGGTTACTACAGAAGGTTCATCCAAGACTTTTCCAGAATAGCAAAACCCTTGACTGCATTAACGCATAAAGGGAAGAAATTTGAATGGAATGATGAACAAGAGAAAGCGTTTCAGTTATTGAAGAAAAAGCTAACTACGGCACCTATATTGTCATTGCCTGAAGGGAATGATGATTTTGTGATTTATTGTGATGCATCAAAGCAAGGTCTCGGTTGTGTATTAATGCAACGAACAAAGGTGATTGCTTATGCGTCTAGACAATTGAAGATTCACGAACAAAATTATACGACGCATGATTTGGAATTAGGCGCGGTTGTTTTTGCATTAAAGACTTGGAGGCACTACTTATATGGGGTCAAAAGTATTATATATACCGACCACAAAAGTCTTCAACACATATTTAATCAGAAACAACTGAATATGAGGCAGCGTAGGTGGATTGAATTATTGAATGATTACGACTTTGAGATTCGTTACCACCCGGGGAAGGCAAATGTGGTAGCCGATGCCTTGAGCAGGAAGGACAGAGAACCCATTCGAGTAAAATCTATGAATATAATGATTCATAATAACATTACTACTCAAATAAAGGAGGCGCAACAAGGAGTTTTAAAAGAGGGAAATTTAAAGGATGAAATACCCAAAGGATCGGAGAAGCATCTTAATATTCGGGAAGACGGAACCCGGTATAGGGCTGAAAGGATTTGGGTACCAAAATTTGGAGATATGAGAGAAATGGTACTTAGAGAAGCTCATAAAACCAGATACTCAATACATCCTGGAACGGGGAAGATGTACAAGGATCTCAAGAAACATTTTTGGTGGCCGGGTATGAAAGCCGATGTTGCTAAATACGTAGGAGAATGTTTGACGTGTTCTAAGGTCAAAGCTGAGCATCAGAAACCATCAGGTCTACTTCAACAACCCGAAATCCCGGAATGGAAATGGGAAAACATTACCATGGATTTCATCACTAAATTGCCAAGGACTGCAAGTGGTTTTGATACTATTTGGGTAATAGTTGATCGTCTCACCAAATCAGCACACTTCCTGCCAATAAGAGAAGATGACAAGATGGAGAAGTTAGCACGACTGTATTTGAAGGAAGTCGTCTCCAGACATGGAATACCAATCTCTATTATCTCTGATAGGGATGGCAGATTTATTTCAAGATTCTGGCAGACATTACAGCAAGCATTAGGAACTCGTCTAGACATGAGTACTGCCTATCATCCACAAACTGATGGGCAGAGTGAAAGGATGATACAAACGCTTGAAGACATGCTACGAGCATGTGTTATTGATTTCGGAAACAGTTGGGATCGACATCTACCATTAGCAGAATTTTCCAACAACAACAGCTACCATTCAAGCATTGAGATGGCGCCGTTTGAAGCACTTTATGGTAGAAAGTGCAGGTCTCCGATTTGTTGGAGTGAAGTGGGGGATAGACAGATTACGGGTCCGGAGATTATACAAGAAACTACCGAGAAGATCATCCAAATTCAACAACGGTTGAAAACCGCCCAAAGTCGACAAAAGAGCTACGCTGACATTAAAAGAAAAGATATAGAATTTGAAATTGGAGAGATGGTCATGCTTAAAGTTGCACCTTGGAAAGGCGTTGTTCGATTTGGTAAACGAGGGAAATTAAATCCAAGGTATATTGGACCATTCAAGATTATTGATCGTGTCGGACCAGTAGCTTACCGACTTGAGTTACCTCAACAACTCGCGGCTGTACATAACACTTTCCACGTCTAGAATTTGAAGAAATGTTTTGCTAAAGAAGATCTCACTATTCCGTTAGATGAAATCCAAATCAACGAAAAACTCCAATTCATCGAAGAACCCGTCGAAATAATGGATCGTGAGGTTAAAAGACTTAAGCAAAACAAGATACCAATTGTTAAGGTTTGTTGGAATGCTCGTAGAGGACCCGAGTTCGCCTGGGAGCATGAAGATCAGATGAAGAAGAAATACCCGCATCTATTTCCAGAAGATTCGTCAACACCTTCAACAGCTTAAAATTTCGGGACGAAATTTATTTAACGGGTAGGTACTGTAGTGACCCGAACTTTTCCATGTTTATATATATTAATTGAGATTGATATTTACATGATTAAATGTTTCCAACATGTTAAGCAATCAAACTTGTTAAGACTTGATTAATTGAAATATGTTTCATATAGACAATTGACCACCCAAGTTGACCGGTGATTCACGAACGTTAAAACTTGTAAAAACTATATGATGACATATATATGGATATATATATAGTTAACATGATACTATGATAAGTAAACATATCATTAAGTATATTAACAATGAACTACATATGTAAAAACAAGACTACTAACTTAATGATTTTTAAACGAGACATATATGTAACGATTATCGTTGTAAAGACATTTAATGTATATATATCATATTAAGAGATATTCATACATGATAATATCATGATAATATAATAATTTAAAATCTCATTTGATATTATAAACATTGGGTTAACAACATTTAACAAGATCGTTAACCTAAAGGTTTCAAAACAACACTTACATGTAACGACTAACGATGACTTAACGACTCAGTTAAAATGTATATATATGTAGTGTTTTAATATGTATTTATACACTTTTGAAAGACTTCAATACACTTATCAAAATACTTCTACTTAACAAAAATTCTTACAATTACATCCTCGTTCAGTTTCATCAACAATTCTACTCGTATGCACCCGTATTCGTACTCGTACAATACACAGCTTTTAGATGTATGTACTATTGGTATATACACTCCAATGATCAGTTCTTAGCAGCCCATGTGAGTCACCTAACACATGTGGGAACCATCATTTGGCAACTAGCATGAAATATCTCATAAAATTACAAAAATATGAGTAATCATTCATGACTTATTTACATGAAAACAAAATTACATATCCTTTATATCTAATCCATACACCAACGACCAAAAACACCTACAAACACTTTCATTCTTCAATTTTCTTCATCTAATTGATCTCTCTCAAGTTCTATCTTCAAGTTCTAAGTGTTCTTCAACAATTCCAAAAGTTCTAGTTTCATAAAATCAAGAATACTTTCAAGTTTGCTAGCTCACTTCCAATCTTGTAAGGTGATCATCCAACCTCAAGAAATCTTTGTTTCTTACAGTAGATTATCATTCTAATACAATTTAATAATCATATTCAAACTTTGGTTCAATTTCTATAACTATAACAATCTTATTTCAAGTGATGATCTTACTTGAACTTGTTTTCGTGTCATGATTCTGCTTCAAGAACTTCGAGCCATCCAAGGATTCATTGAAGCTAGATCCATTTTTCTCTTTTCCAGTAGGTTTATCCAAGGAAATTAAGGTAGTAATGATGTTTATAACATCATTCGATTCATACATATAAAGCTATCTTATTCGAAGGTTTAAACTTGTAATCACTAGAACATAGTTTAGTTAATTCTAAACTTGTTCGCAAACAAAAGTTAATCCTTCTAACTTGACTTTTAAAATCAACTAAACACATGTTCTATATCTATATGATATGCTAACTTAATGATTTAAAACCTGGAAACACGAAAAACACCGTAAAACCGGATTTACGCCGTCGTAGTAACACCGCGGGCTGTTTTGGGTTAGTTAATTAAAAAATATGATAAACTTTGATTTAAAAGTTGTTATTCTGTGAAAATGATTTTTATTATGAACATGAAACTATATCCAAAAATTATGGTTAAACTCAAAGTGGAAGTATGTTTTCTAAAATGGTCATCTAGACGTCGTTCTTTCGACTGAAATGACTACCTTTACAAAAACGACTTGTAACTTATTTTTCCGACTATAAACCTATACTTTTCTGTTTAGATTCATAAAATAGAGTTCAATATGAAACCATAGCAATTTGATTCACTCAAAACGGATTTAAAATGAAGAAGTTATGGGTAAAACAAGATTGGATAATTTTTCTCATTTTAGCTACGTGAAAATTGATAACAAATCTATTCCAACCATAACTTAATCAACTTGTATTGTATATTATGTAATCTTGAGATACCATAGACACGTATAAAATGTTTCGACCTATCATGTCGACACATCTATATATATTTCGGAACAACCATAGACACTCTATATGTGAATGTTGGAGTTAGCTATACAGGGTTGAGGTTGATTCCAAAATATATATAGTTTGAGTTGTGATCAATACTGAGATACGTATACACTGGGTCGTGGATTGATTCAAGATAATATTTATCGATTTATTTCTGTACATCTAACTGTGGACAACTAGTTGTAGGTTACTAACGAGGACAGCTGACTTAATAAACTTAAAACATCAAAATATATTAAAAGTGTTGTAAATATATTTTGAACATACTTTAATATATATGTATATATTGTTATAGGTTCGTGAATCAACCAGTGGCCAAGTCTTACTTCCCGACGAAGTAAAAATATGTGAAAGTGAGTTATAGTCCCACTTTTAAAATCTAATATTTTTGGGATGAGAATACATGCAGGTTTTATAAATGATTTACAAAATAGACACAAGTACGTGAAACTACATTCTATGGTTGAATTATCGAAATCGAATATGCCCCTTTTTATTAAGTCTGGTAATCTAAGAATTAGGGAACAGACACCCTAATTGACGCGAATCCTAAAGATAGATCTATCGGGCCCAACAAGCCCCATCCAAAGTACCGGATGCTTTAGTACTTCGAAATTTATATCATATCCGAAGGGTGTCCCGGAATGATGGGGATATTATTATATGTGCATCTTGTTAATGTCGGTTACCAGGTGTTCACCATATGAATGATTTTTATCTCTATGTATGGGATGTGTATTGAAATATGAAATCTTGTGGTCTATTGTTACGATTTGATATATATAGGTTAAACCTATAACTCACCAACATTTTTGTTGACGTTTAAAGCATGTTTATTCTCAGGTGAATATTAAGAGCTTCCGCTGTTGCATACTAAAATAAGGACAAGATTTGGAGTCCATGCTTGTATGATATTGTGTAAAAACTGCATTCAAGAAACTGATTTCGATGTAACATATTTGTATTGTAAACCATTATGTAATGGTCGTGTGTAAACAGGATATTTTAGATTATCATTATTTGATAATCTACGTAAAGCTTTTTAAACCTTTATTTATGAAATAAAGGTTATGGTTTGTTTTAAAAATGAATGCAGTCTTTGAAAAACGTCTCATATAGAGGTCAAAACCTCGCAACGAAATCAATTAATATGGAACGTTTTTAATCAATAAGAACGGGACATTTCACTTCCGCTGTTGCATACTAAAATAAGGACAAGATTTGGAGTCCATGTTTGTATGATATTGTGTAAAAACTGCATTCAAGAAACTGATTTCGATGTAACATATTTGTATTGTAAACCATTATGTAATGGTCGTGTGTAAACAGGATATTTTAGATTATCATTATTTGATAATCTACGTAAAGCTTTTTAAACCTTTATTTATGAAATAAAGGTTATGGTTTGTTTTAAAAATGAATGCAGTCTTTGAAAAATGTCTCATTTAGAGGTCAAAACCTCGCAACGAAATCAATTAATATGGAACGTTTTTAATCAATAAGAATGGGATATTTCAAGACGTGTCTAGACTTTAAGGATGATAAGCAAGTAATTTTCAACATGAAATGATAAGCAAAACTTTTGACATGCAGACACGGTCTAAGTCCAGACTCACTAATGCATCTAAACAACTATCAGTTAGACACACTAATGCAAGACCTGGTATGCTAAGACCACCGCTCTGATACAAACTCTAATGCCCCATCCTAATCCATCTGGACAAATACATTACATTTGGTTACATCGCGAGGTACTTGACCTCTATATGATATATTTTACAAACATTGCATTCGTTTTTGAAAGACTAACTTTCATTACATCGAAAGTTGACGGCATGCATACCATTTCATAATATATCCACTATAATTGACTTAATAATAATCTTGATGAACTCAACGACTCGAATGCAACGTCTTTTGAAATATGTCATGAATGACTCCAAATAATATCTCTAAAATGAGCAAATGCACAGCGGAAGATTTCTTTCATACCTGAGAATAAACATGCTTTCAAGTGTCAAATAAAAGGTTAGTGAGTTTATTAGTTTAACATAAATAATTATTTCCATCATTTTAATAGACTACAAGAATTTCATTTCCATTTCTCATAAATATACGTCCCATGCATAGAGACAAAAATCATTCATATGGTGAACACCTGGTAACCGACATTAACAAGATGCATATAAGAATATCCCCTATCATTCCGGAAAATCCTTCGGACATGATTAAAACGAATTCAAAGTACTAAAGCATCCAGTACTTTGGATGGGGTTCGTTAGGCCCAATAGATCTATCTTTAGGATTCGCGTCAATTAGTAGATCGGTTTACTAATTCTTAAGTTACCAAGCAAAAGGGGCATATTCGGCTTCGATCATTCACCCATATAATGTAGTTTCAATTACTTGTGTCTATTTCGTAAAACATTTATAAAAATTGCGCATGTATTCTCAGCCCAAAAATATAAAGGGTAAAAAGGCAAATGAAACTCACTGTATTGTATTTTGTAGTAAAAATACATATGACGACATTGAACAACTGAATAATGCAGGGTTAGTCTTGGATTCACGAACCTATATTATTTTTTATTTATTAATACACATATTTGTAATCGAATAATATATATACAAATTAATTAATTACATTATATATATGTTTCATATATGCATTTTGTATATGAAAATATTAGTTTTGGTATGTTATATGTATAAAATATATATATACATCGTTTGTTTGTTAAAATATATTAATTATAATAATACTAATATAATATTTAATAATGGTAAAAATGATAATAATTATAATACTTAATATTACTAATAAAGATAATAATATTAATGATTCTTTTAATGATAGTACAAATGATAGTTTTAATAATAAAGGTAATATTATTAAAAATGTTAATTTTAATACAAATGATAACTTTTAATACTTTTAATAATAATGATAATAATGATAATATTTATAATAATAATAGCCATAATACCTATAGTAATAATACTTATAATACTATTAATAATGATAATAATGGTAATAATAATTATAACTATGTTAATAATAATACTCATGTTTTTAAAATGATACTAATACTAATTTTAATTTTAATGAAAGTAGTAATAAATTTTATTACTTTCATAATAATAATAATAATATAATAATCATAATCCTAATAATATTAATAACACCTAAAAATGATAAAATTATATTTCAAATAAAGATAATAATATTAGTAACAACAATAATAATACTAATTATATTTGTAATTATAATTATGATAATAATAATAATAAATGGCAACTAATACTTATTTTAGTAATAATAATAATTATTATAATATTTGTACTAATAACAATAACAATCATTATTAATAATAATAGTAACAATAACAATAAAAGTGTATACCCTTAAAAGAGATTTTCTAAAAAGAGTTGCCCCAAATCGGGCTCAAACCCGTGACCACTCGCTCACCCATCATGCCTCTTAACCATTCGTCTAGCATCTGTTTTTCTGATTTAAGTGACAACTAAATGCATTTAATCCAATATTCCTGTCCGATCATCTTCTTCATCCATCTCAAGTCGACCCCATAATCAATTTAATAATCCTAATAACTAAACTAAGGTTTGAATTATAATTTGAAACATAATAAATGGTTTTGTATAATTTAGCAAACGATAAAATAAAAAAATAAAAAAATAAAAGAAACATCTGTTTTGCATCGTAAAAAAAATGGAAACTCAAACCTTGAAATCAAATTCTTGAACGTTTTAGTTTACGATTCCTAAATGAAATAAGTTCAAATTCATTCCTAGAAACTATTGGAATCATCAATTTAACTCGAATCATCACAGAAAATTCGAATTGAATTGAAGAACAAATGTTGACTTTTTGATCTTGAAACTTTGACTTCGAAATTAGAACTCAATATCACGAATTGGATTTTGAAACTTTGCAAATAGTTTGAATATAAGATTCCAAGAACAACTGCATTTATAGATTTTGTAAACTTGAACAAATTTGATTTTTTTTTAAAATGGAGCACGAAAAGAGGACAGCTTCGTTTTCTTTTTTTCTTTTTTTAGTTTGGTTTTTGGATAATATCAGGTTTAAGTAATGTGTGATTGATATTGAGTTTGGATTATTGCAGTAGAAATACAGAGATTAACTATAGTTGTATAACCAATTAGTGACGACAGGTTTAATCAAAAAAGAAGAAGAAACAAAAAAATAAAAAGTAGACAGTGAGGCTTAACAGATTCATACTGAGTCTGATTCCAATTTAGAAAGGAAACAAAAGAAAAATATTAAAACAGATAGGGACTTGCAACGGCATTTGTTGGTATTCGGAGCTGAATAACAAGATCAGAGATAAAAAGCTAAATATGATATTGATATGGAATAAAATTACGCGTGATATATGTATATGTGTCTGTTATTATCTTTTATTAATAAATATAAACCTATTAATAATAATATTGTTATTAATAATTATAATAATAATAACTAATAATAATAATAATAATAGTATTAAAGACAATGATAATAATAATAAATAATACTGATAATAATAATAAATAATAATTCTGATAATAATAGTTATAAAGATGATAATAATATTATTTATGATAATAATAATTTATATTGTTTCATTTATAATAATAATGATAACTTTAAAATAATACTTTTAATGATAATGGTAATAATAATCTCAATAATAATAATAATAATAATACAATTTAAACATATCAAATTATATATATATATATATATATATATATATATATATATATATATATATATATATATATATATATATATATATATATATATATATTTTATATTTGAAGTAATAATAATAATACAAATATTAATATTAATATTATCAACAATAATAATAATGAAAGTAATGAAAATAATATATCAATTATATTCAAACTTGTCATTTAATATAATACCATTTATTATTTATGTAATATTATATTACGTGATGCCATTTACTGAATAGTTAATATTTATATATATTATGTATTTATTTAATAGGAATCTTATATAGATTCATAATAACATATATATATATATATATATATATATATATATATATATAAATGTATATAAATGTATATATATATATATATATATACATTTATATATATTTATTTTATCAGTAACTTAATTATCCTAATTATTACAATCCGATTAATTAAAGTATTCTTTATTAAATCATAATATTATATATTCTTATATTCATATTTATATAATATATACATATTTATTTACAAATAATTGTTCGTGAATCGTCGGGAATAGTCAAAGGTCAACTGATTTCATGAAACAATTCAAAAAATTTGAGATTTCAACATTACAGACTTCGCTTATCGTGTCGAAAACATATAAAGATTAAGTTTAAAATTAGTCGGAAATTCCTGGGTCATCACAATACCTACCCGTTAAAGAAATTTCGTCCGAAAATTTGAGTAAGGTTGTCATGGTTAACAATAAAAATGTTTTCCTGGCGAATATGAGTGATAAATAGAGTTTTATCATTACCGAGTAATATAGATTAAATGATTCGGTTACTTGAAGCGTATGAGTGAAGCTATCATAAAAGATTGAAATAGGAAAAGTAAATATTCGTCTTAACTTTTGACGTTGTCTCGGTTGAATTTCGGAATTCAAGGGATTTAAAGAAAATCTTCGAAATCTAAAAGATTTGATTCTTCGATGGATAAGGAAATTAAGATCTCTATAATTAAATACGGTGATCTGCCTCGATTACTCTGTCTGATATTTCCATTATAAATTAAACTTTTTTCGTTCCATTATTTTCACCATTCCTATACTTTCTTTCTTAGTTCATACATCCAAAAGATTATGAAAATGCTTAATCCCGTTCTAATCATTGATATTTTCCAAACTATTCAATAATTCATATATAATATTCGAATTAATTAATACGTATCATGACCCGTGTACATGTCTCAGACTCGATCACAACTCAAAGTATATATATTATTTAAGAATCAACCTCAACCCTGTATAGCGAACTCAAACATTACAGCATATAGAGTGTCTATGGTGACTCTAAACAATATATATATATATATATATATATATATATATATATATATATATATATATATATATATATATATATATATATATATATATATATATATATATGCGCGTCGATATGATATGTCAAAACCTTGTATACGTGTCCCGATATTTAAAGTGCGTAAAATAAATAACATAAATTAAATGGCGATAAATAAAATTGCGAGAATTAAAATTGCGATAATAAATTGTGATAAATAAAATGTAATCAGTTAGCTGGGAATAGTTAGCTAGGAACAGTTAGCGTGGATTCTTAACAAAATTCTTCTCATAGTTAAATTGTTTGTTTCTATCAAATTTTATTTTGTCCAATGTTTTCTTCATTATGCCACTTGTTGAATTTTGATAAGTCAAAATCCAAATATGAAATTGAATGAAAATGGTTATTCTTGGGGTGAACGGATTCGTATATTGGTGAATGTAAGTAGGATAGTAAATGACTGTTGAATCAGATTCGAAGAATGTACAGTGTAACTTATTAAAGTGGAATCTAAATATTCCTCGGGTATTACCTACCCATTAAAATATTTTCACCATTAACAGTTTGTACCAAAGAATTTTTAATTACAATCTTTATGAAAATATACAAACATATATATTTTCTTCAGATATAATCATGGATTTACTGAGTTAATATGATATTAAACTCACATGACTTTCGGTTTGAGCTAGAATAAGTAATCTCTAAAACTATTTGGAACCACATATTTCTTCGCAGAATGTTAATGAAGTTATGGATCAATACTTCATCGTTAATTGTTTGTTGGTACTCCTTGGTATATATGGTGCGTATGATATTGATGTTCGTGGGACAGATTGTGAAATTGAGGTTTGTGGTGCGGATATGGTTGTTGTGGAGGGTGGTACTGGTTATGCGGCTGGTGCTGCTGCTGGTGTTTGTAACCTTCGCACCATATTCTCCAAGGCCACTACCCGAGCGCGAAGCTCGTTGACTTCTTCCTATTACACCGGGGTGACTGTCGGTTCGGACGAGCGGATAAATAAGATCTAGAATTTAGTATAGTATATGATCGTGACGAGATATTCTGGAAATGAGAGAGAAAATGGTGTTTCAGACAGGTTCGCCAGTAAGTGCTTCAGGTTCTTCACCTAGAGGTGAATTCGGTTGGTGGAAGGGATCACCCTCTTCTTGCCTCCAATGACTAAGTAGGCTGCGAACCCATCCCCAATTCATCCAGAACTGGTGATGACTGATTGGTTGATCCATTCTGGTTACACTGCTTTCAGAGCTTGAGTCGAAATCCATATTTGAATAGCTGTCGGAATCTATGGAATTTGAACTAGTTGCGAGTTCCGTCTTGTACGGTTAGATAAAGGATTTTCGATATGAAATAATTTTTGAATATCGCATGATATTCTAATTGCATAGAATACATAAATATAGTACAGAAGATCCCGTAGATTACGGAGAGAATTAAGGAAACGTATCAGACAAGATTTAATGTGATGAAATATGAATTTGTCTGTATATCATCTATGCAATAATTGCAATAAGACGTGTCGAGACCGAAAATGATAGGTATATAATTTTCGACAATTGGTGGTAAGCAAAAACTTTTAACATACAGACCAGGTTCAAGTCTAGACACATTAATATTGTAATGACCCAGAAATTTCCGACCAAATTTAAACCTAAATCTGTATATGTTTCCGACACGATAAGCAAAATCTATAATGTTGAGTCTCGAAAACTTTGAACTGTGTTCGTGTATACACTTGACCTTGACCATGCCTGACGATTCACGAACAATTATGTGTAAATAAATATATATATATATATATATACACACACACACACATATATAAACATATAAAAATATAAATATAAGTGTATATATATTACATATCATTAGTAAACCTTACATAAGTAATAAATTATAACATTAATATATTAAAAGTAATTACAAATTAAAAATATAGTTATTATACTAAATACTCTCATTATTATTATTACCAATATTAATATTAATATTAAAATCAGTATTATTAATTATATTATTTTAAATATATGACTTATAAATAAGAATTTAAGATATGTGTAAATTATTGTAGTAGAATTTCTAATATTATTGTTATATACTATATAGATATGAAAAACGAAACATGTAATTTGTTATATTTTCATTATTAATTGTATTATGATTAGATGTTTTTATTATTAAAAATCATTAGTAAAGATATCATTATTGAAATGTCCCATTCTTATTGATTAAAAACGTTCCATATTAATTGATTTCGTTGTGAGGTTTTGACCTCTATATGAGACGTTTTTCAAAGACTGCATTCATTTTTAAAACAAACCATAACCTTTATTTCATAAATAAAGGTTTAAAAAGCTTTACGTAGATTATCAAATAATGATAATCTAAAATATCCTGTTTACACACAACCATTACATAATGGTTTACAATACAAATATGTTACATCGAAATCAGTTTCTTGAATGCAGTTTTTACACAATATCTTACAAACATGGACTCCAAATCTTGTCCTTATTTTAGTATGCAACAGCGGAAGCTCTTAATATTCACCTGAGAATAAACATGCTTTAAACGTCAACAAAAATGTTGGTGAGTTATAGGTTTAACCTATATATATCAAATCGTAAAAATAGACCACAAGATTTCATATTTCAATACACATCCCATACATAGAGATAAAAATCATTCATATGGTGAACACCTGGTAACCAACATTAACAAGATGCATATATAAGAATATCCCCATCATTCCGGGACACCCTTCAGATATGATATAAATTTCGAAGTACTAAAGCATCCGGTACTTTGGATGGGGTTTGTTAAGCCCAATAGATCTATCTTTAGGATTCGCGTCAATTAGGGTGTCTGTTCCCTAATTCTTAGATTACCAGACTTAATAAAAAGGGGCATATTCGATTTCGATAATTCAACCATAGAATGTAGTTTCACGTACTTGTGTCTATTTTGTAAATCATTTATAAAACCTGCATGTATTCTCATCCCAAAAATATTAGATTTTAAAAGTGGGACTATAACTCACTTTCACAGATTTTTACTTCGTCGAGAAGTAAGACTTGGCCACTGTTGATTCACGAACCTATAACAATATATACATATATATTAAAGTATGTTCAAAATATATTTACAACACTTTTAATACATTTTGATGTTTTAAGTTTATTAAGTCAGCTGTCCTCGTTAGTAACCTACAACTAGTTGTCCACAGTTAGATGTACTGAAATAAATCGATAAATATTATCTTGAATCAATCCACGACCCAGTGTATACGTATCTCATTATTGATCAGAACTCAAACTATATATATTTTGGAATCAACCTCAACCCTGTATAGCTAACTCCAACATTCACATATATAGTGTCTATGGTTGTTCCGAAATATATATAGATGTGTCGACATGATAGGTTGAAACATTATATACGTGTCTATGGTATCTCAAGATTACATAATATACAATACAAGTTGATTAAGTTATGGTTGGAATAGATTTGTTACCAACTTTCACGTAGCTAAAATGAGAAAAATTATCCAATCTTGTTTTACCCATAACTTCTTCATTTTAAATCCGTTTTGAGTGAATCAAATTGCTATGGTTTCATATTGAACTCTATTTTATGAATCTAAACAGACAAAGTATAGGTTTATAGTCGGAAAAATAAGTTACAAGTCGTTTTTGTAAAGGTAGTCATTTCAGTCGAAAGAACGACGTCTAGATGACCATTTTAGAAAACATACTTCCACTTTGAGTTTAACCATAATTTTTGGATATAGTTTCATGTTCATAATAAAAATCATTTTCTCAGAATAACAACTTTTAAATCAAAGTTTATCATAGTTTTTAATTAACTAACCCAAAACAGCCCGCGGTGTTACTACGACGGCGTAAATCTGGTTTTACGGTGTTTTTCGTGTTTCCAGGTTTTAAATCATTAAGTTAGCATATCATATAGATATATAACATCTGTGTAGTTAATTTTAAAAGTCAAGTTAGAAGGATTAACTTTTGTTTGCGAACAAGTTTAGAATTAACTAAACTATGTTATAGTGATTACGAGTTTAAACCTTCGAATAAGATAGTTTTATATATATGAATCGAATGATGTTATGAACATCATTACTACCTCAAGTTTAGTAGGTAAACCTACTGGAAGTGACAAGAAATGATCTAGCTTCAAAGGATCTTGGATGGCTTGAAAGTTCTTGAAGTAGGATCATTACACAAAAACAAGTTCAAGTAAGATTTTTTTACTCGAATTAAGATAGTTTATAGTTATAGAAATTGAATCAAAGTTTGAATATGAATATTACCTTGAATAAGAAAGATAGCCTAATGTATACAACAAAGGTTTCTTGATCTTAGATGATTACTTGGAATGGATTAGAAAGCTTGGAAGTAAATTAGTAAACTTGAAGGGATTTTTGAAGTGTTCTTGAAGTGTTCTTCCTATGATGATTATAGCTTGATTCTTGAAGTGATTTTTGATGAAGATGATGATTAACTACTGGAAAAATACGTTCATAATAGTGTGTGTGTGTGTTGAGAGAGAATTAGAAAGAGAATTGGAAGTGAAATGGAGTGAATGATGAGTGGCAATTGGTGAGTGGTGAGTGGGGTTAAAAGGAGTTCTAGTTAGTTGACTAGCTCATGGTAGAAGTTAAAATTGATTAGTCATACATGACATAATCAAGAGTGGAATCCCATGCTAGTTCCTATTGGTATATACCCATAGTAAGTACGTTTTGAAGCTGTGTATAATACGGGTAAGAATACGACTAGAATTCTTGATGAAAGAAAAGAATGGGAAAGTAACTGTAACCATTTTTGTTAAGTATGAGTGTTTTGATATATGTCTTGAAGTCTTCCAAAAGTATTTTAATACATCTAAATACACTACATGTATATACATTTTAACTGAGTCGTTAAGTTATCGTTAGTCGTTACATGTAAGTGTTGTTTTGAAACCTTTAAGTTAACGATCTCAATTAATGTTGTTAACCCATTGTTTATTATATCTAATGAGATGTTAAATTATTATATTATCATGATATTATGATATATTAATATATCTTAATATGATATATATACATTTAAATGTCGTTACAACGATAATCGTTACATATATGTCTCGTTTCGAAATCCTTAAGTTAGTAGTCTTGTTTATATGTATATAACTCATTGTTAATATACTTATGGAGATACTTACTTATCATAATCTCATGTTAACCATATGTATATCCATATATATATATCGTCATGTCGTTTTTACAAGTTTTAACGTTCGTGAATCGCCGGTCAACTTGGGTGGTCAATTGTCTATATGAAACATATTTCAATTAATCAAGTCTTAACAAGTTTGATTGCTTAACATGTTGGAAACATTTAATCATGTAAATATCAATCTCAATTAATATATATAAACATGGAAAAGTTCGGGTCAAATCGAACAACGCCTTTCCAAGGTGCAACTTTAAGCATGACCATCTCTCCAATTTCAAATTCTATATCTTTTCTTTTAATGTCAGCGTAGCTCTTTTGTCGACTTTGGGCGGTTTTCAACCGTTGTTGAATTTGGATGATCTTCTCGGTAGTTTCTTGTATAATCTCCGGACCCGTAATCTGTCTATCCCCCACTTCACTCCAACAAATCGGAGACCTGCACTTTCTACCATAAAGTGCTTCAAACGGCGCCATCTCAATGCTTGAATGGTAGCTGTTGTTGTAGGAAAATTCTGCTAACGGTAGATGTCGATCCCAACTGTTTCCGAAATCAATAACACATGCTCGTAGCATGTCTTCAAGCGTTTGTATCGTCCTTTCGCTCTGCCCATCAGTTTGTGGATGATAGGCAGTACTCATGTCTAGACGAGTTCCTAATGCTTGCTGTAATGTCTGCCAGAATCTTGAAATAAATCTGCCATCCCTATCAGAGATAATAGAGATTGGTATTCCTTGTCTGGAGACGACTTCCTTCAAATACAGTCGTGCTAACTTCTCCATCTTGTCATCTTCTCTTATTGGCAGGAAGTGTGCTGATTTGGTGAGACGATCAACTATTACCCAAATAGTATCAAAACCACTTGCAGTCCTTGGCAATTTAGTGATGAAATCCATAGTAATGTTTTCCCATTTCCATTCTGCGATTTCGGGTTGTTGAAGTAGACCTGATGGTTTCTGATGCTCAGCTTTGACCTTAGAACACGTCAAACATTCTCCTACGTATTTAGCAACATCGGCTTTCATACCCGGCCACCAAAAATGTTTCTTGAGATCCTTGTACATCTTCCCCGTTCCAGGATGTATTGAGTATCTGGTTTTATGAGCTTCTCTAAGTACCATTTCTCTCATATCTCCAAATTTTGGTACTCAAATCCTTTCAGCCCTATACCGGGTTCCGTCTTCCCGAATATTAAGATGCTGCTCCGATCCTTTGGGTATTTCATCCTTTAAATTTCCTTCTTTTAAAACTCCTTGTTGCGCCTCCTTTATTTGAGTAGTAAGGTTATTATGAATCATTATATTCATAGATTTTACTCGAATGGGTTCTCTGTCCTTCCTGCTCAAGGCATCGGCTACCACATTTGCCTTCCCCGGGTGGTAACGAATCTCAAAGTCGTAATCATTTAACAATTCAATCCACCTACGCTACCTCATATTCAGTTGTTTCTGATTAAATATGTGTTGAAGACTTTTGTGGTCGGTATATATAATACTTTTGACCCCATATAAGTAGTGCCTCCAAGTCTTTAATGCAAAAACAATCGCGCCTAATTCCAAATCATGCGTCGTATAATTTTGCTCGTGAATCTTCAATTGTCTAGACGCATAAGCAATCACCTTCGTTCGTTGCATTAATACACAACCGAGACCTTTGCTTTGATGCGTTACAATAAATCACAAAATCATCATTCCCTTCAGGCAATGAAAATATAGGTGCCGTAGTTAGCTTTTTCTTCAATAACTGAAACGCTTTCTCTTGTTCATCCTTCCATTCAAATTTCTTCCCTTTATGCGTTAATGCATTCAAGGGTTTTGCTATTCTAGAAAAGTCTTGGATGAACCTTCTGTAGTAACCAGCTAGTCCTAAAAACTGGCGTATGTGTTTCGGAGTTTTCGGGGTTTCCCACTTTTCAACAGTTTCTATCTTTGCCGGATCCACCTTAATACCTTTTTTGTTCACTATGTGACCGAGGAATTGAACTTCTTCCAACCAAAATGCACACTTTGAAAATTTAGCTGTACAATTCTTCCTTCCTCAATACTTCTAACACCTTTCTCAAATGTTCACCGTGTTCTTGGTCATTCTTTGAGTAAATAAGTATGTCATCAATGAAAACAATGACAAACTTGTCAAGGTATGGTCCACACACTCGGTTCATAAGGTCCATGAACACAGCTGGTGCATTAGTTAAACCAAATGGCATGACCATAAACTCGTAATGACCGTAACGTGTTCTGAAAGCAGTCTTTGGAATATCATCTTCTTTCACCCGCATTTGATGATACCCGGAATGTAAGTCAATCTTTGAATAAACAGACGAGCCTTGTAGTTGATCAAATAAGTCGTCGATTCTTGGTAGTGGGTAGCGATTCTTGATGGTAAGTTTGTTCAACTCTCGGTAGTCGATACACAACCTGAATGTACCATCTTTCTTCTTGACAAACAAAACAGGAGCTCCCCACGGTGATGTGCTTGGTCGAATGAAACCATGCTCTAAAAGTTCTTGTAATTGGCTTTGCAGTTCTTTCATCTCGCTGGGTTCGAGTCTGTAAGGAGCACGAGCTATTGGTGCAGCTCCTGGTACAAGATCTATTTGAAATTCAACGGATCGATGTGGAGGTAATCCCGGTAATTCTTTTGAAAATACATCGGGAAATTCTTTTGCGACGGGAACATCATTGATGCTCTTTTCTTCAGTTTGTACTTTCTCGACGTGTGCTAGAACAGCATAGCAACCTTTTCTTATTAGTTTTTGTGCCTTCAAATTACTAATAAGATGTAGCTTCGTGTTGCCCTTTTCTCCGTACACCATTAAGGGTTTTTCTTTTTCTCGTATAATGCGAATTGCATTTTTGTAACAAACGATCTCTGCTTTCACTTCTTTCAACCAGTCCATACCGATTATCACATCAAAACTCCCTAACTCTACTGGTATCAAGTCAATCTTAAATGTTTCGCTAACCAGTTTAATTTCTCGATTCCGACATATATTATCTGCTGAAATTAATTTACCATTTGCTAATTCGAGTAAAAATTTACTATCCAAAGGCGTCAATGGACAACTTAATTTAGCACAAAAATCTCTACTCATATAGCTTCTATCCGCACCCGAATCAAATAAAATGTAAGCAGATTTATTGTCAATAAGAAACGTACCCGTAACAAGCTCCGGGTCTTCCTGTGCCTCTGCCGCATTAATATTGAAAACTCTTCCGCGGCCTTGTCCATTCGTGTTCTCCTGGTTCGGGCAATTTCTAATAATGTGGCCCGGTTTTCCACATTTATAACAAACTACATTGGCATAACTTGCTCCGACACTACTTGCTCCACCATTACTCGTTCTGACACCATTTGTTCCTTTCGTTCTATTAACCCCTGGTCCGTAGACCTCACACTTCGCCGCGCTATGACCATTTCTTTTACACTTGTTGCAAAATTTGGTGCAGAACCCCGAGTGATACTTTTCACACCTTTGGCATAGCTGCTTCTGATTGTTGTTGTTGTTGCGGTTATTATTGTTGTTGGGATGATTGTTGTAGTTGCTGTTGTTGTTGTTGTTGTTGTTGTTGTTGTTGTTGTTGTTGTTGTTGTTGGGCCGTTTGTTGTAGTTGCGATTGATGTTGCGATTGTTGGGATAATTTTTGCGATTATTGTTGTAATTGCTGTTGTTGTTGTATTGGTGATTCTTATCACCGTTTTCCTCCCACTTTCTTTTGACTTGCTTCACATTGGCCTCTTCAGCAGTCTGTTCTTTAATTCTTTCTTCAATCTGGTTCACTAGTTTGTGAGCCATTCTACATGCCTGTTGTATGGAGGCGGGCTCGTTTGAACTTATATCTTCTTGGATTCTTTCCGGTAATCCTTTCACAAACGCGTCGATCTTCTCTTCCTCATCTTCGAATGCTCCCGGACACAATAGGCACAATTCTGTGAATCGTCTTTCGTACGTGGTAATATCAAATCCTTGGGTTCATAACCCTCTAAGTTCTGTCTTGAGCTTATTGACCTCGGTTCTGGGACGGTACTTCTCATTCATCAAGTGCTTGAATGCTGACCACGGTAGTGCGTACGCATCGTCTTGTCCCACTTGCTCTAGATAGGTATTTCACCATGTTAACGCAGAACCTGTGAAGGTATGCGTAGCGTACTTTACTTTGTCCTCTTCAGTACACTTACTTATGGCAAACACCAATTCGACCTTCTCGGTCCACCGTTTCAATCCGATCGGTCCTTCGGTTCCATCAAATTCCAAAGGTTTACAGGCAGTAAATTCTTTGTAGGTGCATCCTACACGATTTCCTGTACTGCTAGATCCAATGTTATTGTTGGTATGTAGCGTAGCCTGTACTGCGGCTATGTTTGAAGCTAGAAAAGTACGGAATTCCTCTTCATTCATATTCACGGTGTGTCGAGTAGTCGGTGCCATTTCCTTCAAAATAGTCAAATGGAACAAGTTAATCATACAGAATATTAAGAGTAGTTAATAGTATTTCGTAGCATAATATGAACTCATTTATAAAAGCTTTTTCTTCATATTAGCATTTTATAAGTTTAAATTCGGGTAGTACCTACCCGTTAAGTTCATACTTAGTAGCTAATATATAATTCAACTACTACAATTCTATATGAAAAACTGATTATAATAATATTTCGCGTTCATACTTTTATACAATATTTTACAAACTTACAATACCGCTTATTTTACATAAAGCATGAAATATAGCACACAATAACTTTGATACAAGATAGTTGTGAAGATAATTCTAGCTAGTACACAAGTCGTTCAGCAAAGGCAATAAAGACACGTAATTCAAACGTCCAGAAACAAGTCTTGCATTCTGGTTTTACTAGGACTACTTCCCATCCTTGGTCTTGTGGAACATAACCGTTATGGCCGTTGATAAGACAGCGTGTTGTAACGTCGTCAAAGGGATGAGGGTTACGTAATGTCCAACAGTCCCGTAACAATCTAAAAACCTCATTTCTTACCCCAATTACCGACTCCGTCACTTGTGGGAACGTTTTGTTTAATAGTTGTAGGCCGATGTTCTTGTTCTCACTTTGGTGAGAAGCGAACATTACTAATCCGTAAGCATAACATGCTTCTTTATGTTGCATGTTAGCCGCTTTTTCTAAATCACGAAGTCCAATATTCGAATATATTGAGTCAAAATAATTTCTTAACCCATTGCGTAAAATAGCATTTGGGTTCCCCGCAATATATGCGTCAAAGTAAACACTTCGTAACTTATGGATTTCCCAATGTGATATCCCCCATCTTTCGAACGAAAGCCTTTTATAAACCAAGGCATTCTTGGAACGTTCTTCGAATGTCTTACAAACTGATCTCGCCTTAAATAGTTGTGCCGAAGAATTCTGACCGACTCTAGACAAGATTTCATCAATCATGTCTCCGGGTAGGTCTCTTAAAATATTGGGTTATCTATCCATTTTGTGTTTTTATACTGTAAAATAGACAAGAGTTAGATTCATAAAAAAAATACTTATTAATACAAGCAATTTTTACATATATCATAAAGCATAAGCACACTATATTACATATATTACACCACACGAATACAACTATCTTATTCCGACTCGCTTGTTTCTTCTTCTTCGGTTTTGGTTCGTTTTGCCAAGTTTCTAGGGCTATATGATGTTCCCCTAATACGAGCCGTCGTTTTCCACATTGGTTTAGAAAAACCTGGTGGTTTAGAGGTTCCCGGGTCATTGTTACAACTTAAGGACTTCGGGGGTTGACGATACATATAAAGTTCATCGGGGTTGGAATTAGATTTCTCTATTTTTATGCCCTTTCCCTTATTATTTTCTTTTGCCTTTTTAAATTCAGTTGGGGTAATTTCTATAACATCATCAGAATTCTCGTCAGAATCCGATTCATCGGAGAATTGGTAATCCTCCCAATATTTTTCTTCCTTAGCGGAAACACCATTGACCATAATTAACCTTGGTAGGTTGGTTGAGGATTTTATTTTACTTAACCGTTTTATTATTTCCCCCACCGGTTCTATTTCTTCATCCGGTTCCGATTCTTCTTCCGGTTCCGATTCTTCTTCTGGTTCCGACTCTTCTTCCGGTTCCTCTTCGGGAACTTGTGAATCAGTCCACGAATCATTCCAATTTACATTTGACTCTTCATTATTATTAGGTGAGTCAATGGGACTTGTTCTAGAGGTAGACATTTATCACATAATATCAAACGCGTTAAGAGATTAATATATCACATAATATTCACATGTTAAAAATATATAGTTTCCAACAAAATTTGTTAAGCAATCATTTTTCAAGTAAACACGGTCGAAGTACAGACTCACTAATGCATCCTAACAAACTCGATAACACACACTAATGCAAAATTCTGGTTCTCTAAGACCAACGCTCGGATACCAACTGAAATGTCCCGTTCTTATTGATTAAAAACGTTCCATATTAATTGATTTCGTTGCGAGGTTTTGACCTCTATATGAGACGTTTTTCAAAGACTGCATTCATTTTTAAAACAAACCATAACCTTTATTTCATAAATAAAGGTTTAAAAAGCTTTACGTAGATTATCAAATAATGAAAATCTAAAATATCCTGTTTACACACGACCATTACATAATGGTTTACAATACAAATATGTTACATCGAAATCAGTTTCTTGAATGCAGTTTTTACACAATATCATACAAACATGGACTCCAAATCTTGTCCTTATTTTAGTATGCAATAACGGAAGCTCTTAATATTCACCTGAGAATAAACATGCTTTAAACGTCAACAAAAATGTTGGTGAGTTATAGGTTTAACCTATATATATCAAATCGTAATAATAGACCACAAGATTTCATATTTCAATACACATCCCATACATAGAGATAAAAATCATTCATATGGTGAACACCTGGTAACCAACATTAACAAGATGCATATATAAGAATATCCCCATCATTCCGGGACACCCTTCGGATATGATATAAATTTCGAAGTACTAAAGCATCCGGTACTTTGGATGGGGTTTGTTAGGCCCAATAGATCTATCTTTAGGATTCGCGTCAATTAGGTTGTCTGTTCCCTAATTCTTAGATTACCAGACTTAATAAAAAGGGGCATATTCGATTTTGATAATTCAACCATAGAATGTAGTTTCACGTACTTGTGTCTATTTTGTAAATCATTTATAAAACCTGCATGTATTCTCATCCCAAAAATATTAGATTTTAAAAGTGGGACTATAACTCACTTTCACAGATTTTTACTTCGTCGAGAAGTAAGACTTGGCCACTGTTGATTCACGAACCTATAACAATATATACATATATATTAAAGTATGTTCAAAATATATTTACAACACTTTTAATATATTTTGATGTTTTAAGTTTATTAAGTCAGCTGTCCTCGTTAGTAACCTACAACTAGTTGTCCACAGTTAGATGTACAGAAATAAATCGATAAATATTATCTTGAATCAATCCACGACCCAGTGTATACGTATCTCAGTATTGATCACAACTCAAACTATATATATTTTGGAATCAACCTCAACCCTGTATAGCTAACTCCAACATTCACATATAGAGTGTCTATGGTTGTTCCGAAATATATATAGATGTGTCGACATGATAGGTCGAAACATTGTATACGTGTCTATGGTATCTCAAGATTACATAATATACAATACAAGTTGATTAAGTTATGGTTGAAATAGATTTGTTACCAACTTTCACGTAGCTAAAATGAGAAAAATTATCCAATCTTGTTTTACCCATAACTTCTTCATTTTAAATCCGTTTTGAGTGAAGCAAATTGCTATGGTTTCATATTGAACTCTATTTTATGAATCTAAACAGAAAAAGTATAGGTTTATAGTCGAAAAATAAGTTACAAGTCATTTTTGTAAAGGTAGTCATTTCAGTCGAAAGAACGACGTCTAGATGACCATTTTAGAAAACATACTTCCACTTTGAGTTTAACCATAATTTTTGGATATAGTTTCATGTTCATAATAAAAATCATTTTCTCAGAATAACAACTTTTAAATCAAAGTTTATCAAAGTTTTTAATTAACTAACCCAAAACAGCCCGCGGTGTTACTACGACGGCGTAAATCTGATTTTACGGTGTTTTTCGTGTTTCCAGGTTTTAAATCATTAAGTTAGCATATCATATAGATATAGAACATGTGTGTAGTTAATTTTAAAAGTCAAGTTAGAAGGATTAACTTTTGTTTGCGAACAAGTTTAGAATTAACTAAACTATGTTCTAGTGATTACGAGTTTAAACCTTCGAATAAGATAGTTTTATATATATGAATCGAATGATGTTATGAACATCATTACTACCTCAAGTTTAGTAGGTAAACCTACTGGAAGTGAAAAGAAATGATCTAGCTTCAAAGGATCTTGGATGGCTTGAAAGTTCTTGAAGTAGGATCATGACAAAAAAACAAGTTCAAGTAAGATTTTTTTACTCGAATTAAGATAGTTTATAGTTATAGAAATTGAATCAAAGTTTGAATATGAATATTACCTTGAATAAGAAAGATAACCTACTGTATATAACAAAGGTTTCTTGATCTTAGATGATTACTTGGAATGGATTAGAAAGCTTGGAAGTAAATTAGTAAACTTGAAGGGATTTTTGAAGTGTTCTTGAAGTGTTCTTCCTATGATGATTATAGCTTGATTCTTGAAGTGATTTTTGATGAAGATGATGATTAACTACTGGAAAAATACGTTCATAATAGTGTGTGTGTGTGTGTTGAGAGAGAATTAGAAAGAGAATTGAAAGTGAAATGGAGTGAATGATGAGTGGTAATTGGTGAGTGGTGAGTGGGGTTAAAAGGAGTTCTAGTTAGTTGACTAGCTCATGGTAGAAGTTAAAATTGATTAGTCATACATGACATAATCAAGAGTGGAATCCCATGCTAGTTCCTATTGGTATATACCCATAGTAAGTACGTTTTGAAGCTGTGTATAATACGGGTAAGAATACGACTAGAATTCTTGATGAAAGAAAAGAATGGGAAAGTAACTGTAACCATTTTTGTTAAGTATGAGTGTTTTGATATATGTCTTGAAGTCTTCCAAAAGTATTTTAATACATCTAAATACACTACATGTATATACATTTTAACTGAGTCGTTAAGTCATCGTTAGTCGTTACATGTAAGTGTTGTTTTAAAACCTTTAAGTTAACGATCTCAATTAATGTTGTTAACCCATTGTTTATTATATCTAATGAGATGTTAAATTATTATATTATCATGATATTATGATATATTAATATATCTTAATATGATATATATACATTTAAATGTCGTTACAACGATAATCGTTACATATATGTCTCGTTTCGAAATCCTTAAGTTAGTAGTCTTGTTTATATGTATATAACTCATTGTTAATATACTTATGGAGATACTTACTTATCATAATCTCATGTTAACCATATGTATATCCATATATATATCGTCATGTCATTTTTACAAGTTTTAACGTTCGTGAATCGCCGGTCAACTTGGGTGGTCAATTGTCTATATGAAACATATTTCAATTAATCAAGTCTTAACAAGTTTGATTGCTTAACATGTTGGAAACATTTAATCATGTAAATATCAATCTCAATTAATATATATAAACATGGAAAAGTTCGGGTCACTACAATTATCATTATGCTTATTATAAAATAATCCAAATTAGTATTATTATCATTTTTACTACGTTTATTATTATCCTTATTATTAACATATTATTAAAATCTTTATTATTATTATTATTATAATTATTAATAAAATTATTATTAATTAGTATTATTATTATTATTATTATTATTATTAATGTTTATTAAATATATAAAAAAAATAATACAAATAACAACCTGTTTTCCTATCACCATCCGTAATATTTTTTTTATTTGAGGATTCACCTTCAATAAAATCCAGTCCCACATCCTTATCAATCTGTTTAATTTTTTGGTTTCTTGTCAAAGATTATTACACATCTTTATCAGTAGTACGAATTGGGTAAAAGTCTATATCCACTTTATAAATCTTGTCTGAGTAAATGTATTCCAGCCTGACACCCACACTAGAATATAATCGAACAAAAATCCAGTGGCTACGTAATACCAATCAGCTTTTGATTTTTTTTATTTAATTAGCTATATCTGTTGATTGTATCTGTGATTAGTTGAAGGAAAAAAAACAGAAAAACTCATAAAATAAAAACCGCTATTCCATGTTCTCCATCTTTTTCATCATATTTCGATTACGAACGATTTTTCAGAAAGTAAAAATGCAGTTACGTTTGGAATCTAATACTCAAACTACCTGAAAATTTTCAAACTTCAATTCTTTTTCTTGAGTTCTAATTTGAGAGTCAAACTTTTGGTTCTTTAAAAGTCAAACCGTGTTCTTCAATCAAATTCGAATTTGTTTTGATGTTTAAAGTTCAATTGACGATTCTAATAGTTTCAATACATGATTAGGAAACTCTTTCGTGTTATAATCTTTTACTAAAACGTCACCAAAATCGAAAATCAATATTTTTTTTTTGTTTAAAGGCTGACGAACAGCAACTGTTTTGGAGGCTGTTTATATTTTTTTTTAGTGACTATCAATTCGAAATAAAAACTATACTCAGTTATGTTTAGTCACAAAATCCTAAAAATCAAATCGTTAGTTTAATTGAGTGGATTCTGGTTCGATATTGGGTTTATAAGGAAGAAGAAGATGAAACAGGAAAACATACGAGATATGTAATATAGCTGTTAGATTAGATTAGGAAAATAGGATTGGTTGAATGGTTTCGCATGTTGACGGGGTATCAATAGGTCTCGGGTTCGAGCCCGGCCTGGGGCATCTTTTTGTTTAAAACCTATGTGAGTAAGGTATAATATTTTTTATATATATTGTTATTTATTATTATTATTATTATCATTACTTATTATTGTTATTATTATTATTACCATTTATTATTATTAGTAGTAATTATTATTATTGTTATAAGTATCTTCAATAATATTTATTATTATTATGATTATTATTATTTGTATTGTTATTATTAAAAATTTACTATCATTACTATCGGTTTTACTAAAATTAACAATAAAACTATCAGTATTATTATTATAATAATTACCAATAATATCAGTATTATTATTAGTATTATCATTAAGTTAAGAAACAAAAGATACTTATAAAAATAAATATAGATATACAAATATATATATATACATATATATTTAATACAAAATTTAATTATATAAATATGGTTATTTACTTAATATATATATATATATATATATATATATATATATATAGATTATTGACATAAAAATTATATCACTAATAATAAATACGTATATATATATACAATTGTTCGAATACGATTATGTGTATTAATAAATATACAAATGATATAGGTTCGTGAATCCGTGGCAAACCCTACACTTGTTCAATGATGTTATATGTATTTTTACTACAAAATACATTAGGTGAGTATATAGTCCCTTTTAAACTCTAAATATTTTTGGCCTGAGAATACATGCGCTGTTTTTATAAATGATTTACGTTATGGACACAAGTGATCAAAAATAAATTCTACGTTGAGTTGTACCATGGCATATTTCTTTATACTTGGTAGCTAATATTTACGTGAGGAGCGTAAACGCGAATCCTGTTGATAGATTTATCGGGCCTGACAACCCCAAGCGGGCTGGACGACCAGTTTTAAACGGTTGCACAGTACTTTGTTTCATTACTACACTTAGTACGGTGTAGGGTTTATTTAAGAATATGCTGCTGTGATTTAAATGTTAAGTATGGTTACCAAGTGCTCAACGACTTTTCCATACACTTGCGAGTGTATTATGTATGTATATGAAATCTTGTGGTCCATAGTTATAACGCTGCTAGCATCAAACCTATATATCTCACCAACTTTATGTTGACTTTTTAAAGCATGTTTATTCTCAGGTACGAATTAAGTCTTCCGCTATGCATATGCTCATTTTAAGGACATTATTTGGAGTCGATCATCGCAATGGGACCAAATGTTGAAGATTTCGTCCAGATGGATAAGGACGGGTTTTTACATTTGGTATCAGAGCGTTGGTCCTAGTGAACCAGGTCTTACATTAGTGTGCCTAACTGATAAAATGTTAGGATACATTAGTGAGTCTGGACTTCGACCATGTTTAGATATCAAAAGTTTTGCTTATCATATCTAGTCGGAAATCATCTGTTTATTATTCTTAGAAAATTACCTGCTTATCATTCTTAAGTCTAGACACATCTTACTGCATTTAGTGCATCGATAGTGTATAGACAAAATTCATATCTTAGCGTATCTGATAATTCATATCTTAGCATATCTGTAGACTTGCCTGACATATGCTAAAATTCCTCTGTAGTCTACGAAATCTTTAGGATTATAGATATTCTATCTAGTTAGAATATCATCTGATATCCGAAAATCATTTCACATCAAAGATCCCTTCCATCCACCAAATTGTCCTCTTAGCAACGAACCTGAAGCACTTACCAGCGAACCTGTTAGAGAAACCATTTTCTCTCTCATTTCTAGAGTATCTCGTCACGATTATATACTATCCCATATTTCGGATCTTGTTCATTCGCTCACTCCAACCGCCAATCATCCCGGTATATTAGCAGAAATTAACGAACTTCGCGCTCGTGTGACGGCTTTGGAAAACATGGTGCGAAGGTTACAAACACCAGTAGCAGCACCAGCGGCATAAACCGTACCACCATTATCAACACCAACAGTACCCTTATCACCCTCAACCACAACTGCGTCGTAAACCTCAACATCACAATCTGTACCTCGGATATCAACCTCACACGCCTCAATATCACTATCTGTACTTCGAGTATGATCTTCGCTCTACATATCGTTCTACGTCGATTATCATCGTTTTACGTATCGTTCTACATCATTTATTTTCGTTCTACATGGCGATTAAGTAATCTTTAATGTTTTAAAGATTATGTACTCTAATTCTAATCGGAAAAAAAAACAAGTGAGTTTAATATCTTATTGGCTCATTAAATTCATAATTTCATCCGAAGAAAATATATATGCAAGTATATTTTCATAAAGATTGTAATTAAAAATTCTTTCGTACAAACTATTAATGATGAAAATATTTTAACGGGTAGGTAACACCCGAGGAATATTTAGATTTCACATTAATAAGTTACACTGTACATTTTTCGAATCAGATTCAACGGTCATTTACTATCCTATTTACAACCACCGATATACGAATCCGTTCATCACAGAATAACCATCTCCATTCAAATTTCATATTTGGATTTTGATCTATCAGAATCCAACAAGTGGCATAATGAAGAAAACATTGGACAAATTAAAAATTTGTTAGAAACAAACAAATTAACTAATTGAAACTTTGTTAAGATTCCACGCTAACTGTTCCTAGCTAACTGTTCCCAGCTAACTGATTAACATTTAATTTATCGCAATTTACATTCTCGCAATTTTATTTATTGTTATTTAATTTCCGCACTTTACATACCATCGGGACACATGTACAACAATACGTCGGATTAATTCTGAGACAACACGTTGTGCAATGGGTCATGATATATATTTATTTATTTTACGCACTTTAAATAACGGGACACGTATGCAAGGTTTCGACTTATCATATCGACCCATCTATATATATATTTCGGAACAACCATAGACACTCTATATGTGAATGTGGGAGTTGGCTATACAGGGTTAGAGTTGATTCCGAAATATATATATGGTTTGAGTTGTGATCAATACTGAGACCGGTACACGGGTCACGATATGTATATTATATATAAAATTATATATGAATTCATTGGACTATTGGAAAATTGGACTATTGGACTGCTAACTTTGGACAATTAAAATGAATTAAAATATTGATTATAACATATGAAACTAAACAATTCTTCAAGTTTGCCACTTGATTTCATCTCAAAACCTCAATTGTATTTTGACGATTCCTATCTACGTTCAAACTTTTCATGATTCTTGAAAACACCTCAACCGAGAAGTTGAACCAACCAAACTTCATCTACGGAAGAAAAGATTTATGCACCCGAAAAACTCTCGAACCCAAATTCATAGTTTAGCACGTACCGTGTTGAATCCTTTACCATTTATTAGCAACAACAATTTTACAATTTCTTTACAAAGTAGCCAATTTTATCACAGCTCCAGCAAGTTAAATTCGCCTTCTCAGTAAGACTAGTCTTATTATAACCTCGATATATATACGTTGTCTTTTCGCCGTCGTTACTGGAAAACCTTTCATATTCCGTGACATCATGTACCAGCAGCTCGTCATCTCTTTGGCGGAATCCGCAATTAGTATTTTGAAAATCTTGCAGAACTTCTCCAGTTATACCTATGACGTATATCTCTAAGAATTTCATACTCCGAATGTGAAGTTTCTGAAAAACACCCTGAATTATGAAGTAGTTCTTGAAATGCTGATGAAGCAGCAAAACTGTAAACGACTTTAGCAGTCAAAAAGTTTGACGATAAAGTACAGTGTGTTGGTAAAGCTCAGAAAAAGAGAAGGTTTGGAACTGGAAAACGGATTGAGCAAAGTATGAAAGAGGCTGTGGACAAATCACAAGGACTAAACCTGCCTTCAAAGGATCCAAATGATTCAGTGCCTCCTGAAATCATTAGCGAACACCTTACTCCTCATTCTAAACCTTCACAGACAAATCTTCTTCATCATCCATCGATGATAGAAAATCTAAGATATTATCGTGCCTTTCATTATAAATATCCTCCATATTTCTGGAGATATTTTCACAACTATTCTTATCTGAGATCATGTATCTCTCCGTAATATATGCGTTACAATATAAAAGAAACTGTGTTAGTTTCTAAGTTCTGAAACCTTCAAGTTTAAAATAGGAATGTTTTGAAGTAGTGTTGGAAACTGATGCATGAATTAGTATAATATAATGACACTTGATCAACGTCATTATATTACAGTAAGTCATGTTGAGTTTCTAATGTAATGTGATGATTCACAGTACCATCATCATGTGCCATGTTACACGACTCTTACATTCTATATAAATTCTAAAAATATCAAGAAAACATTTCTTGATGATTCTGTCTTTTCCAGGATATTCTGGTAATTTGACAAATCAAAATCGTGTCATTACCATTTGTTTCTGAGAGCATTAGCTATGTTCATTCAAAATTTAATACCTACGAATTCTGGACTATTGCTCGCTTGACTCAAGGACGGGAAGAGGAAACGAAAGAATAAAGCTTCAAAAATAGAAATTGAAGTATAAATCACAGCAAATAGGAGAGAGCATTAACTGTGGATGACAATGATTATAGAAGACAGAAGCAGGGACATCGAAATATAATGGAAGATATAGAACTCAATAACAACCTCAAAATTACAAACCGTGCATAACAATACATATTGCCACGTAAAGGCATGGGAAAATTAATAACACTATAATTCCAAGAAAATAGTGAAAGTAAATAAAATCCTCCGGTGGTAGATGAAAGAGAAGAATGACAGATGTGAAAATTAAGAGTATATCAAGGATCAGAATGGGAGGGAGCATATTGATGAATGTCTTAAAGTAGGAATTAAGAAGAAAGAGTAGAAGATGTGAGATATGAAAGATATAGGAAAGAAGGGAGTGGATTTATAGTGAAATATCCGACAGAGGAATCAGAACGGATTATTGCATTAATCAAAGAAGATCTTGATTTCCTACATCGCCGAAAACACCAAATCTTATTACAAAGATTTTCTCTAAATCCCTCGAATTCCGGAATTCAACCATGACTAATCAAAGGTTATGATGAAACTTGTCTCCATTATTTCACTATTTAGTGATAGCTTCATTCGTACTCTCCGAGTAATCAAATTGATTTATTTATATTAATCAAAATGATAAAACTCTATTCATCAACTCATATTCGTCATGAAAACACTCTTATTATTATCTATGATGACCTCTATCAAATTTCGGAGACGAAATTTCTTTAACGGGTAGGTACTGTAATGACCCGGAAATTTCTGACCAAATTTAAACCTTAATCTCTATATGTTTCCGACACGATAAGCAAAATCTATAATGTTGAGTCTCGAAAACTTTGGACTGTGTTCGTGTATACACTTGACCTTGACCATGCCTGACGATTCACGAACAATTATGTGTAAATAAATAAATATATATATATATATATATATATATATACACATATATAAACATATAAAAATATAAATATAAGTGTATATATATTACATATCATTAGTAAACCTTACATAAGTAATAAATTATAACATTAATATATTAAAAGTAATTACAAATTAAAAATATAGTTATTATACTAAATACTCTCATTATTATTATTACCAATATTAATATTAATATTAAAATCAGTATTATTAATTATATTATTTTAAATATATGACTTATAAATACGAATTTAAGATATGTGTAAATTATTGTAGTAGAATTTCTAATATTATTGTTATATACTATATAGATATGAAAAACGAAACATGTAATTTGTTATATTTTCATTATTAATTGTATTATGATTAGATGTTTTTATTATTAAAAATCATTAGTAAAGATATCATTATCATTATGCTTATTATAAAATAATCCAAATTAGTATTATTATCATTTTTACTACGTTTATTATTATCCTTATTATTAACATATTATTAAAATCTTTATTATTATTATTATTATTATTATAATTATTAATAAAATTATTATTAATTAGTATTATTATTATTATTATTAATGTTTATTAAATATATAAAAAAAATAATACAAATAGCAACCTGTTTTCCTCTCACCATTCGTAATATTTTTTTTATTTGAGGATTCACCTTCAATAAAATCCAGTCCCATATCCTTATCAATCTGTTTAAATTTTTGGTTTCTTGTCAAAGATTATTACACATCTTTATCAGTAGTACGAATTGGGTAAAAGTCTATATCCACTTTATAAATCTTGTCTGAGTAAATGTATTCCAGCCTGACACCCACACTAGAATATAATCGAACAAAAATCCAGTGGCTACGTAATACCAATCAGCTTTTGATTTTTTTTTATTTAATTAGCTATATCTGTTGATTGTATCTGTGATTAGTTGAAGGAAAAAAAATAGAAAAACTCATAAAATAAAAACCGCTATTCCTTGTTCTCCATCTTTTTCATCATATTTCGATTACGAACGATTTTTCAGAAAGTAAAAATGCAGTTACATTTGGAATCTAATACTCAAACTACCTGAAAATTTTCAAACTTCAATTCTTTTTCTTGAGTTCTAATTTGAGAGTCAAACTTTTGGTTCTTTAAAAGTCAAACCGTGTTCTTCAATCAAATTCGAATTTGTTTTGATGTTTAAAGTTCAATTGACGATTCTAATAGTTTCAATACATGATTAGGAAACTCTTTCGTGTTATAATCTTTTACTAAAACGTCGCCAAAATCGAAAATCAATATTTTTTTTTTAAAGGCCGACGAACAGCAACTGTTTTGGAGGCTGTTTATATTTTTTTTTAGTGACTATCAATTCGAAATAAAAACTATACTCAGTTATGTTTAGTCACAAAATCCTAAAAATCAAATCGTTAGTTTAATTGAGTGGATTCTGGTTCGATATTGGGTTTATAAGGAAGAAGAAGATGAAACAGGAAAACGTACGGGATATATAATATAGCTGTTAGATTAGATCAGGAAAATAGGATTGGTTGAATGGTTTCGCATGTTGACGGGGTATCAAGAGGTCTCGGGTTCGAGCCCGGCCTGGGGCATCTTTTTGTTTAAAACCTATGTGAGTAAGGTATAATATTTTTTATATATATTGTTATTTATTATTATTATTATCATTACTTATTATTGTTATTATTATTATTACCATTTATTATTATTAGTAGTAATTATTATTATTGTTATAAGTATCTTCAATAATATTTATTATTATTATGATTATTATTATTTGTATTGTTATTATTAAAAATTTACTATCATTACTATCGGTTTTACTAAAATTAACAATAAAACTATCAGTATTATTATTATAATAATTACCAATAATATCAGTATTATTATTAGTATTATCATTAAGTTAAGAAACAAAAGATACTTATAAAAATAAATATAGATATACAAATATATATATATACATATATATTTAATACAAAATTTAATTATATAAATATGGTTATTTACTTAATATATATATATATATATATATATATATATATATATATATATATATATATATATATATATATATATATATATATATATATATATATAAAGACATATATAGATTATAGACATAAAAATTATATCACTAATAATAAATACGTATATATATATATATATATACAATTGTTCGAATACGATTATATGTATTAATAAATATACAAATGATATAGGTTCGTGAATCCGTGGCCAACCCTACACTTGTTCAATGATGTTATATGTATTTTTACTACAAAATAATTAGGTGAGTATATAGTCCCTTTTAAACTCTAAATATTTTTGGGCTGAGAATACATGCGCTGTTTTTATAAACGATTTACGTTATGGACACAAGTGATCAAAAATAAATTCTATGTTGAGTTGTACCATGGCATATTTCTTTATACTTGGTAGCTAATATTTACGTGAGGAGCGTAAACGCGAATCCTGTTGATAGATCTATCGGGCCTGACAACCCCAACCGGGCTGGACGACCAGTTTTAAACGGTTGCACAGTACTTCGTTTCGTTACTACACTTGGTACGGTGTAGGGTTTATTTAAGAATATGCTGCTATGATTTAAATGTTAAGTATGGTTACTAAGTGCTCAACGACTTTTCCATACACTTGCGAGTGTATTATGTATGTATATGAAATCTTGTGGTCCATAGTTATAACGCTGCTAGCATCAAACCTATATATATATCACCAACTTTATGTTGACTTTTTAAAGCATGTTTATTCTCATGTACGAATTAAGTCTTCCGCTGTGCATATGCTCATTTTAAGGACATTATTTGGAGTCGATCATCGCAATGGGACCAAATGTTGAAGATTTCGTCCAGATGGATAAGGACGGGTTTTTACAAATATAACCTTACAACTACTAGGTCGAAGTCCAGACTCATTAATGCATCCTAACAACTCCTAGTTAGACATACTAATGAAAGACCTGGTTCGCTACGACCACCGCTCTGATACCAACTGTGATGACCCGTCCTAATCTATCTGGACAAAGTCATTAATATCTGGTCTCATTGCGAGGTACTGACCTAAATATGCCATGTACGACTCCATATAATATCTCTAAAATGAGCAAATGCACAGCGGAAGACTTCTTTCATACCTGAGAATAAACATGCTTAAAAGTGTCAACCAAAAGGTTGGTGAGTTCATAGGTTTATCATAACAATCATTTCAATATATTAATAGACCACAAGATTTCCATTTATAAATATATGTACACTCGCAAGTGTATAAAAGTATTCTATAAGTTGTTGAGCGCTTCGGTAACCATACTTAACATTTAATGTGGCATATTCCCTTTATTATAAAATCTACCTACACTGTACCAAGTGTAGTAAAACAAAGTACTATGCAACCGTTTACGATACTAGAGCGACTAGCCTGGTTGGGGTGGTCAACCCCGATAGATCTATCAATAGGATTCGAGCTTACATGTTCTTCCAACATGTAAATATTAGTTACCAAGCTATTAGGGAAGATATGCAAGGTGGTACAACTCAACGTAGAATATGTTTTTAGTACTTGTGTCCATTTCGTCAAACATTTATAGAAGTAGCGCATGTATTCTCAGCTCAAAAATATATATATATATATATATATATATATATATATATATATATATATATATATATATATATATATATATATATATATATATATATATATATATATATATATATATATATTGCAACAGCAATTAAAAATGGAGCAAATGAAACTCACCATACTGTATTTTGTAGTAAACATACATATGACGTCATTGAACAAGTGAAGGGTTGGTCTCGGATTCACGAACCTATATTATTCATATATTTATTAAAACATATAATCGTAATCGAATAAATTTTATATATTTAGTTATGTATTAAGATTACTATTTATATATAAATTTATTAATACTTATAATATATTATAATGCTTATTTGATATGTAATTAAAGTTATATCAATATAAATAATATTATATTAGTTAAAAAAATAATATTACGTAATATTAGTATACATAAATATATTTTTATATGAATATCTTCTGTTTGCAAAAATTAATAATTGTAATAATACTAAGTTAAGGATAATAATAATAATAATAATAATAATAATAATAATAATAATAATAATAATAATAATAATAATAATAATAATAATAATAATAATAATAATAATAATAATAATAATAATAAAAATGTTAATTTTAATAATGAAAATTTTTAATAAAGAAGATGATAGTTTTTAATGATAAAAAAATAATTTTAGTAGGAATGGTACTTTTAATAATAATAGTAATTATAATAATAATAATAAAAATAATAATAATAATAATAATTTAACTATAATCTTAATAATAATAATACATGATAAACAATACTTATATTAGTAAGAATAATAATAATAATAATAATAATAATAATAATAATAATAATAATAATAATAATAATAATAATAATAATAATAATAATAATCATAATCATAATAATAATAATAATTGTAATACTAATAATAATATTAATAGTAGTAATAAAAAAAATTATAATAATAATAACAATAAAAATGGAATCTATATACTACCTTAAAGAGTTTTCCCAAAAAAAAAATGCCCCAAACAAGGCTCGAACTCGAGACCTCTCGCTTGAGCACAAACACCCCTAACCACTCCTCTACTCTTTACTTTCTGATTTTATTCTCAGCTTAATTTATTTAACCTATGATTTACTGGTCCACTAACATAACCCACCTATTTGATTACATGGATTCAAAAGCCCAATACCAATCAACAGATCACAGCCCAATCTACCTTCGGCCCAATAGCAATTTCGTAAACCCAAATATTCACAAAACCGATTAAATCAAACAAATTGGGTTCGGTTGATCCTGTTTGTGAGAGAATAGAATGAAGGCAACAACAAATCGACAAAAAAAAATATATATACGATGTCATCATCAATACTTTAACCTCATCAATATTACTCGTCATTATCATGTATCGTTATCATTTCATCTTCATCATTCCCATTTTATCATCATTATTTTATTTACAATTTCATCACCATAGTTGCAGGTTGTAGTTCGGGTATTAACTGAGCAGGTGGGTCTGGTTCGTCCATTAACAAGCAGAAATGGAATAGCAGTATAATTATAGCAGCAGGTAGCGACGGTGGTGATGGCTATTTAATTGTAACAAAAAAATAAAGAAAGTGTGGGTTGGCCGACGATGATGGTGATGCAAGGTGGTGGTATCCGGTGCTTGAGGGTGGTGGTGTGTTCACAGCTATATCAGCAACAGATATATGATTTTAGTTAGAAACAGAAAAGAGTAACATAAGGTTGTTACATATGAGAGGGAGATGAAAGGACCCGTTCATATACATTATAAACGATTCACAATAGTTGATTACATTGCGAGGTATTTGACCTCTATATGATACATTTTACAAACATTGCATTCGTTTTTAAAAGATAAACTTTCTTTACATCGAAAATTGACAGGCATGCATACCATTTCATAATATCCACTATCCAACTATAAATTGATTTAATAATAATCTTTGATGAACTCAATGACTCGAATGCAACGTTCTTCGAAATATGCTATGAAAGACTCCAAGTAATTTTTTTAAAATGAGCAAATGCACAGCAGAAGATCTCTTTAACACCTGAGAATAAACATGCTTTAAAGTGTCAACCAAAAGGTTGGTGAGTTCATTAGTTTATCATAATCATTTATTTCCATCATTTTAATAGACCACAAGAATTTCATTTTCAGTTCTCATAAATATACGTCCCATGCATAGAGACAAAAATAATCAATTATATGGTGAACACCTGGTAACCGACATTAACTAGATACATATAAGAATATCCCCTATCATTCCGGGATCCTCCTTCGGACATGATATAAATTTCGAAGTACTAAAGCATCCGGTACTTTGGATGGGGTTTGTTAGGCCCAATAGATCTATCTTTAGGATTCGCGTCAATTAGGGTGTCTATTCCCTAATTCTTAGATTACCAGACTTTAATAAAAAGGGGCATATTCGATTTTGATAATTCAACCATAGAATGTAGTTTCAATTACTTGTGTCTATTTCGTCAAACATTTATAAAAGCGCATGTATTCTCAGTCCCAAAAATATAAATGGTAAAAAGGCAAATGAAACTCACCATACTGTATTTCCTAGTAAAAATACATATAACGTCATTGAACAAGTGCAAGGTTGGCCTCGGATTCACGAACCTAAATTAATTATATATATTTATGTGTTGGTCAATATTTGTCTAACAAATTAGGTCAAGTCATAGTGTACCACAATCCTAATGCTCGAGACTAATATGCAAAAGTCAACAAAAGTAAATTTGACTCAAAATAATTTCCAAAAATCTATACATGATTAATATATAGTTTAAATATCGTCATTTTATATTTTTAAATATTTTTAAAAGATTTATTAGGGTAAATAATATAATTTATTTATTAATAAATAAAATTTTATATTAAATTTATATAATAAAATATACTTTTATATATATTAAGTAATAAAATTTATAGGGTTCATTTAATATCTTAAAGATAATATGATAGGTATTATTAAAGTAAGTTATTACACGTAGTAAAATATGTTTGTATCACATATTTATTTGATAAAATAATATCTATAATGATAGTAAGTAAAAGTTGTATTATTTTGTAATAATAATTATTATTATAAAAATATCAATATTTATAATTACTAAGATGACATTATGATAAAACGATAATTCTAATTATGATAACTTTAATATTTACGATAATTTTTAATATTATCTTTAAAATAAAAATTCTATTTAAAATAATAATAATAATGATATTTTATAGTAACAATGACATTTCTATTAAAATGATATTTTTTGTTAAAATGATAGTTTTAATACTAACGATACTTTTAACAATAATAGTAATGATAAAAATAATAAGAACGATAATTTTATCTAAATCAATATCTTATAAGATTTTATTTTCATCATGATACTCTTACTCATTATTTCCTAATCGTTTCATTTAATAGCTTTTAATCGTCTTTTATATCGTGTTCATAATAATGATAATAATAGTAATCAAAATAATTAGGTGTTACAAATATTTGTTTTAATTACACTAATATTAATAATGATAGTTACTATAACATTATTAACGATAATACTAATAATTATCTTAATGATAATATAGTAATAATAATAATAACAATAACAATAACCATTTTTAAATAATGATATATATATTAATAATGATAATAATAATAATACTAATAATTGGATAATAATAATAATAATACTAATTATAACTTTAACGATAATAACGATAGTAATAATAAAAAAAATAACAATTTTTAATGATAAATCCCTTTTATTGATAAAGATAATAATAAGATAAAACTAGAACGACGATAAAAACGACGATAATAATAATCATTTTTAATAAAAATATCGAAAATTCAATTGATTATAACTTCTAATCTGTTCATTGAAACCATTCGATATCTAAAGGAAAAGTTCTTAATTTTTTGCTAGCTTTCCAAGGACATGAATATCTTATATCTTATCTCAACCGCAAGTGTAACTAATTCAAGATTCAACCTAACCTGTCTAAGGGCAATATCAAAAGTACAATCATGCATAATCCTAAATACTCGAGCACTAGTCAGGGATACACTATTACTATGTAAAAGTTAAAGTATGAGTACTCACGTATCAATATTGAGATTCAATATTGCAGGAAAGGTACGTAGACGCAACGGAAATGATAAACACTATATTGACCTCACGAGCATACCCATGAACCATACTCAATCACCTCCATAGCTATAACCCATAATTTCCTTAATCCTATCCTACTCGAAAAATAATTTCGAAATCACTCGGACAGCACTCCGTCGTAATATTTTATGTATACTAATAATATCTTGAAATAATACGGAGTAAATATATATATGTAAATCGATTGAGAGAGTTTAGAGAAAAATATTTTCAAGTTTCTATGAAATAATGAAACCTATTGAATTCTATTTATAATAGATTTTTGAATTATTAAAGTGAATTATTAAAGTATGAATTATTAAAGTGAATTATTAAAGTATGAATTATTAAAGTTAAAGTAAAGTAAAAATAAAGTAACGGTAAAGTTTAAGTATAGTAAAAGTATAAAACTATGTACGTAAAATACGCGTATAAATATATATAATATTAATTTAAATCATTATATATATTTAATAAAATAAAATATAAATATCGTTATCTTTATCATACTAGTTAAGTAATGAGTTGTCAAAAGTGGTTCTATATATTTATAAAAGTTATATACGTTTTAATAATAAAGTTCTTTTTAAACTGAAAACGTTTTTGTACATTTGAAACTAAATAGATCAATCGAGTCTTTATGAGACAATCTTCCACTATCCTTTGTCTAGTTCTCAATGATTGACAATTTGTTCTTATTTATAAATCACTTTACCATTTTCCGAATATTGTTAAAATGGAAAGATTTCTCAAATCAACGTGGGCCTTTCAACAGAGACTTGTAATCATAATTCAATATATCTGATAATTCAATCATTTGATCTTATCTTCTAATTCTATTGATAAACATTTTGAAACAGATACAATCATATAAAGTATTTAATCTAACATTTTGTTTACGTTTCAAGTTATAATATATATACACATATACATATATAATCATATTCGTTTAATGGTTCGTGAATCGTTGGAACTTGGTCGAGGTTGAATGAATGTATGAACATAGTTTAAAATTCTTGAAATTTAACTTAACAAATATTGCTTATCGTGTCAGAAACATATAAAGATTAAAGTTTAAATTTGGTTGGAAATTTCTGGGTTATCACAGTACCTACCCGTTAAAGAAATTTCGTCCCGAAATTTGAGTGGAAAGGTCATGAATGATAATAAGTATGTTTTCATGATGCATACGGGCTGAAAATTAGAGTTTTATCATCAGCGAATAATTTGGATAAACAATCTATTTATATGAAGAGTACGAATGAAGCTAACATAGAAGAGTGAAATGAGTAAGTGTAGATTCATCTTATCATTTGACGTAGATATGATTGATTCCCAGATTTCAAGGGATTTGAAGAAAATCTTCTTAATAAGATTTGACTCTCCGGTAATCAAGGGAATTAGGATCGTCTTTAAATGCGATCGTCCATTTTAATTGTTCTGTCGGAGATTTTCTTATAAATTCACCTCCTTCATTTCCTTACAACTCACACCTTCTGTTGATGCATTTTATGCAAGTCCCTAGACATCTACCCACGTCCATTGCAGGTACAACAGTTTACAGGCCACCATGATTGCTCGTTATTATCCTATCCGTGTTTGTATATGGTTACAGGAACTACAGGAATGAGATTTAGATGTTTGACTATGTTAGACTTAGTCAGACGTACGAGTGAAGCCTCACTAGTACAGCTGACAGGCTCATACGTACGGTTGATGCTGAGCTAAGTCACAATTATAACCTAAATGAGAAGACACGAGTGAGTGATCACCCATACGGCTGATGAAGCCAACTCATACGTGTGATGAATGAATCTTATGGGTGAGTCAACAGCAGGGGTATATAAACTCTTATGTTCTTTATTTTAGGTTAAGCCTCTCATTTGTTACACACACTCAGATTTAGTGAGCTCCTCCGATTCTCTCTCAGTCCAAATCACCCAGGTGGTGAATAATAGCTCTAGGTGTTGATCTAATCACACTTGATTTAGTTGTGGTTTGACTAAATTAATCAAAAAAAAACTTAACCTATTCACTAGAGGGTTTGATTCACTTATTCCGTCATTGTGTGAGTTAAATCTGTTGATTTCTAAGTTTCTAGTCATGTTTCATCACCTTCTATTCTTTCCCCCTCAACTCATATTTTAAAGTATTCATCAATATGCTCCATCCAGTTCTGATTCTCGATATACTTCTAACTTTCATATCGGTCATTCTTCTTTTTCATCTACCGCCGGAAGAATCTATTTACTTCTACTATACTCTTGGGTTTATAGTGTTTCTAGTTCTCCTGTGTCTTTATATTGCTATATGCATCGATATATATGGTTTATAATTTCTGGTTTGTCGTTGGGCTTTATATGTTCCCTTATATTTCAAAGTCTCTGCTTCTGTCTTCTATAATCATTATCATTCACAGTTAATGCTCTCTTTTATTTGCTGCAATTTATACCCCAATTTCTATTTCAGAGTTTTGTCCTTTCGTTTCTTCTTCTTGCGATTAAGAACCGCTTGTAATGGTCCAGAATTCACAGATATGAATTTTGGAATGAACATTGTTAATGTTCTAGGAAGAAAATTGTGATGGCACGATCTTGGCTTGTCAAATTACTAGAATACCTTGGAAAAGGCCGAATCATCAAGAAATATTTTCTTGATATTTTAGAGGTTAAATAGAATACAAGAGTCGTATAACATGGCACATGATAATGTTATGATCTGTGAATCATCACGTTCCATTTAGAAACTCAGCATGACTTACTGTAATATAATCACATTGATCAAGTATCATTATAATATACTAATTCATTCTTCAGTTCCCAACACTACTTCAAAATATTCCTATTTTAAACTTGAATGTTTCAGAATTTAGAAACTAAAATAGTTTCTTTTATGATGTAATACAGATAGCGCGAAGAGGTAAATGATTTCAAATAAGAAAAATTAAGAAAATATCTTCAGAAATATGGAGGATATTTATAATGAAAGATATGATGATATTTTAGAATTTCTAATATCAGAGGATGATGAAGAATATTGTCCGCAGGGGTTTAGAGTCAGGAGCAAGGTATTTGTTAATGACTTCAGCAGGTACTGAATCATTTGGATCCTTTGAAGTCACGTTCAGTCTTTATAATTTGTCCACAGCCTCCTTCCTACTTTGCTCAATCCATTTTCCAGTTCCAAAACTTCTCTTTTTCTGCGCTTTGCCAGCACACTTCATCATTATCATCCAGCTTTTACCGTTTAAAGTCGTTTATAGTTTTTGCTGCTTCATCAGCATTTTTTCCATTTTTGGAGAGCCAATTCGTAGTTCGGAGTGTTTTTCAGAAACTTCACATTCAAATTAAGTCCAGAAGATAGACGTTATATATACGCATATAACTGTTGTTGTAGACATGCTCCGAGATTTCAAAATACTGATTGCTAATTCCCAATGATTCGTATGGCAATTCTCATTACAAGATGCGAATGAGTAAATGATGGGGTTTCAATGAATAATTATAATGACTTTTTGGAGAGGCTAAAGTCAAAGGGTAATGAAGTTGTTGGTACATCTGCTAATAATGTGGTGGAATGTAAAAGGTTCCCTGGTAACGATGGTGTATATCTCAAGGTTATAATAAGGTTAGTCTGACTGAAAAGTCGAAGTTGACTTACTGGAGCTGTGACAAAACTGGCTAATTTGAATAGGAGTCGCAAAGTTATTTTTGCTAATAAATGCCAAAGAATCTGATGCGGATTCGTTGTTTAAACTTTTACTTTGGTTTCAAGAGTTTTTCGGGTACATAACTGTGGGTAACATGTGGTTGGATCCTCATCTCGATTTCTCATCATTCGAAGTTTCTTCAGAAATTTTTGAAGGGTTTGAACACAGATTGTAATCGTTAACATACATTTTATGTTCTAACACAATTTTGAAGTCAAAATATAGCTTGTGAAAGATGTAAGGATCTAAGAGTGATGATTTTGGTCATATCTCAAGTTGAATTTTGAGATTTCAAAATCAGAAAATGTAATTAAATTTTGAATGAGTATGGTTGTTTTGATTTCTATAAAAGAATGTATATTGTTGTGAAAGTAGGGAGTATAATGGATGATTTTCTGAATCAGATTCGAAGAATGTAACATATTAATTATGAATTTATATATCTCTCGGGTATTACCTACCCGTTAAAAAAAATTTCACAATTAATATTTTGTACAAAAGAATTTTATTACAGTCTTTATGAAAATATATATATATATATATATATATATATATATATATATATATATATATATATATAATATACATATAATTTCTTCAGAGGGAATGAGTTAATTCTTCATAACTCGTTGATACAATATACACGTTATTGATTCGTAATGATGTCCACAGTGATTCTTGAACTGACGGAGTTTGTGATGTTATCGGTGTTGTTGATTCGGATGTTGACTGTACTGACGATGCTGGTAACGCTGACGGTACTGTTGATGCTGTTGGTAAAGCAAGTTTAGCTTGTTAATCACACACCATTTTTGTCAGGGTTTCTACTCTTCCTTCTATCATTTTGGTTCACTTAACTGATTTATGGTTAGGGCTAGATTAGATAATCTCTAAGACTTTAGAGATTACATAATCGCCGCGGAATGTTTCTCCAATGAAGTTATGAATTAATACTTCATCAGTTATTGTTGTTGGTACTCCTTGGTATCTATGGTGCGTATGACGTTGATGCTCGTGGGACAGATTGTGAAGTTGAGGTTTACGACGCGGTTGTGGTTGGAGGTGGTAATGGTACTGTTGGCGTTGATGATGGTGGTACTGGTTATGCTGCTGATGCTGTTGCTGGTGTTTGTAATCTCTGCACCATATTCTCCAAAGCCACTACCCGAGCGCGAAGCTCGTTGACTTCTTCTATTACACCGGGGTGATTGTCGGTTCGGACGAGCAGATAAATAAAATCTAAAATTTGATGTAATATATAATCGTGACGAGATACTCTGGAAATGAGCGAGAAAATGGTTTTTCAGACAGGTTCGCCGGTAAGTGCTTCAGGTTCTTCGTCAAGAGGGCAATGTGGTGGATGGAAGGGATCACCTTCTTCTTGTCTCCAATGATTGAGGAGGCTACGAACCCATCCCCAATTCATCCAGAATAGGTGATGACTGATTGGTTGATCTATTCCGGTCACACTGCTTTTGGAGCTTGAATGGGATTCCATTTCGGAATCTGAGTGACATGAACTGATGACGAATTCCATATCGTACGATTGGATAAAGGATTTTTTTTTCTTTTCGATATGAAATGATTTTGGCTAACGGATGGTATTCTAATTACATTGAATATATATATATATATATATATATCAAAAGATTTCGTAGATTACGGAGGACTTTGCGGGATATGTCAGGCAAAGTTTAAAGTAACAGATACGATAAGATATGATTTAGCAGATATGTTAAGATATGAATTTTTGTCTATACACTATTCATGCAATCAATGCAGCAAGACGTGTCTTAGACTAAAAATGATAAGCAGGTAATTTCCTGAGGATGATAAGTAGTTAATTTTTGACACAAAATGATAAGCAAAACTTTTGACATGCAGACACGGTCGAAGTCCAGACTCACTAATGCATCCTATCGTCATTATCATGTATCGTTATCATTTCATCTTCATCATTCCCATTTTATCATCATTATTTTATTTACAATTTCATCACCATAGTTGCAGGTTGTAGTTCGGGTATTAACTGAGCAGGTGGGTCTAGTTCGTCCATTAACAAGCAGAAATGGAATAGCAGTATAATTATAGCAGCAGGTAGCGACGGTGGTGATGGCTATTTAATCGTAACAAAAAAATAAAGAAAGTGTGGGTTGGCCGACGATGATGGTGATGCAAGGTGGTGGTATCCGGTGCTTGAGGGTGGTGGTGTGTTCACAGCTATAACAGCAACAGATATATGATTTAAGTTAGAAACAGAAAAGTGTAACATAAGGTTGTTACATATGAGAGGGAGATGAAAGGACCCGTTCATATACATTATAAACGATTCACAATAGTTGATTACATTGCGAGGTATTTGACCTCTATATGATACATTTTACAAACATTGCATTCATTTTTAAAAGACAAACTTTCTTTACATCGAAAATTGACAGGCATGCATACCATTTCATAATATCCACTATCCAACTATAAATTGATTTAATAATAATCTTTGATGAACTCAATGACTCGAATGCAACGTTCTTCGAAATATGCTATGAAAGACTCCAAGTAATTTTTTTAAAATGAGCAAATGCACAGCAGAAGATCTCTTTAACACCTGAGAATAAACATGCTTTAAAGTGTCAACCAAAAGGTTGGTGAGTTCATTAGTTTATCATAATCATTTATTTCCATCGTTTTAATAGACCACAAGAATTTCATTTTCAGTTCTCATAAATATACGTCCCATGCATAGAGACAAAAATAATCAATTATATGGTGAACACCTGGTAACCGACATTAACTAGATACATATAAGAATATCCCCTATCATTCCGGGATCCTCCTTCGGACATGATATAAATTTCGAAGTACTAAAGCATCCGGTACTTTGGATGGGGTTTGTTAGGCCCAATAGATCTATCTTTAGGATTCGCGTCAATTAGGGTGTCTATTCCCTAATTCTTAGATTACCAGACTTTAATAAAAAGGGGCATATTCGATTTCAATAATTCAACCATAGAATGTAGTTTCAATTACTTGTGTCTATTTCGTCAAACATTTATAAAAGCGCATGTATTCTCAGTCCCAAAAATATAAAGGGTAAAAAGGAAAATGAAACTCACCATACTGTATTTCCTAGTAAAAATACATATAACGTCATTGAACAAGTGCAAGGTTGGCCTCGGATTCACGAACCTAAATTAATTATATATATTTATGTGTTGGTCAATATTTGTCTAACAAATTAGGTCAAGTCATAGTGTACCACAATCCTAATGCTCGAGACTAATATGCAAAAGTCAACAAAAGTAAATTTGACTCAAAATAATTTCCAAAAATCTATACATGATTAATATATAGTTTAAATATCGTCATTTTATATTTTTAAATATTTTTAAAAGATTTATTAGAGTAAATAATATAATTTATTTATTAATAAATAAAATTTTATATTAAATTTATATAATAAAATATACCTTTATATATATTAAGTAATAAAATTTATAGGGTTCATTTAATATCTTAAAGATAATATGATAGGTATTATTAAAGTAAGTTATTACACGTAGTAAAATATGTTTGTATCACATATTTATTTGATAAAATAATATCTATAATTATAGTACGTAAAAGTTGTATTATTATTATAAAAATATCAATATTTATAATTACTAAGATGATATTATGATAAAATGATAATTCTAATTATGATAACTTTAATATTTACGATAATTTTTAATATTATCTTTAAAATAATAATTCTATTTAAAATAATAATAATAATGATATTTTATAGTAACAATGACATTTCTATTAAAATGATAATTTTTGTTAAAATGATAGTTTTAATGCTAACGATACTTTTAATAATAATAGTAATGATAAAAAATAATAAGAACGATAATTTTATCTACATCAATATCTTATAATATTTTAATTTCATCATGATACTCTTACTCATTATTTCCTAATCGTTTCATTTAATAACTTTTAATCGTCTTTTATATCGTGTTCATAATAATGATAATAATAGTAATCAAAATAATTAGGTGTTACAAATATTTTTTTTAATTACAATAATATTAAAAATGATAGTTACTATAACATTATTAACGATAATGCTAATAATTATCTTAATGATAATATAGTAATAATAATAATAACAATAACAATAACCATTTTTAAATAATGATATATATATTAATAATGATAATAATAATAATAATACTAATAATTGGATAATAATAATAATACTAATTATAACTTTAACGATAATAACGATAGTAATAATAAAAAAAATAACAATTTTTAATGAAAAATCCCTTTTATTGATAAAGATAATAATAATGATAATAATAAGATAAAACTAGAACGACGATAAAAACGACGATAATAATAATCATTTTTAATAAAAATATCGAAAATTCAATTGATTATAACTTCTAAAGGAAAAGTTCTTAATTTTTTGCTAGCTTTCCAAGGACATGCATATCTTATACCTTATCTCAACCGCAAGTGTAACTAATTCAAGATTCAACCTAACCTGTCTAAGGGCAATATCAAAAGTACAAGCATGCATAATCCTAAATACTCGAGCACTAGTCAGGGATACACTATTAGTATGTAAAAGTTAAATTATGAGTACTCACGTATCAATATTGAGATTCAATATTGCAGGAAAGGTAGGTAGACGCAACGGAAATGATAAACACTATATTGACCTCACGAGCATACCCATGAACCATACTCAATCACCTCCATAGCTATAACCCATAATTTCCTTAATCCTATCCTACTCAAAAAACAATTTCGAAATCACTCGAACAGCACTCCGTCGTAATATTTTATGTATACTAATAATATCTTGAAATAATACGGAGTAAATATATATATATATGTAAATCGATTGAGAGAGTTTAGAGAAAAATATTTTCAAGTTTCTATGAAATAATGAAACCTATTGAATTCTATTTATAATAGATTTTTGAATTATTAAAGTGAATTATTAAAGTATGAATTATTAAAGTGAATTATTAAAGTATGAATTATTAAAGTGAATTATTAAAGTATGAATTATTAAAGTGAATTATTTAAGTTAAAGTAAATTAAAAATAAAGTAAAGGTAAAGTTTAAGTATAGTAAAAGTATAAAACTATGTACGTATAATACGCATATAAATATATATAATATTAATTTAAATCGTTATATATATTTAATAAAATAAAATATAAATATCTTTATCTTTATCATACTAGTTAAGTAATGAGTTGTCAAAAGTGGTTCTAGATATTTATAAAAGTTATATACGTTTTAATAATAAAGTTCTTTTTAAACTGAAAACGTTTTTGTACATTTGAAACTAAATAGATCAATCGAGTCTTTATGAGATTCAATCTTCCACTATCCTTTGTCTAGTTCTCAATGATTAACAATTTGTTCTTATTTATAAATCACTTTACCATTTTCCGAATATTGTTAAAATGGAAAGATTTCTCAAATCAACGTGGGCCTTTCAACAGAGACTTGTAATCATAATTCAATATATCTGATAATTCAATCATTTGATCTTATCTTCTAATTCCATTGATAAACATTTTGAAACAGATACAATCATATAAAGTATTTAATCTAATATTTTGTTTACGTTTCAAGTTATAATATATATACACATATACATATATAATCATATTCGTTTAATGGTTCGTGAATCGTTGGAAATTGGTCGAGGTTGAATGAATGTATGAACATAGTTTAAAATTCTTGAAATTTAACTTAACAAATATTGCTTATCGTGTCGGAAACATATAAAGATTAAAGTTTAAATTTGGTTGGAAATTTCCGGGTTGTCACAGGAGAGATATAGATGGGTAGTTGTAGGGTGACGGTTTTGGTTAGGTGGAGGTTGAAGTGATGGTGAGAGCTCGACTGCACAGTAAAACGAATGGTGTGGGTTCATAATTGTTCGAATATATACATGAGTTTGTTTGGATTTTCAAAAATAGAATATGATGTATACAGTCGTAGGGGATGATGATAGTGGGTTTATCCGAATAGTATCCGTAAGATAATAGTAGGGGTGTTCATGGTGGGTTTCGAAAGGTGGTAGGGTATCAAGCGAAACAGAAAACAAAGTGGTGAGTGTATTCGTGGGTGGTAGAGATGGTGTTATGGTGGTTATGGATGGTGGACAGTGGTGATAGATGGCTAACGATGGTAGTGGTGGAACCCATGATGGTGTCGGATTAGCAAGCGATCAAAGAAGGTGAGGTGGTGATGGTATTCGGTGGTGGCGGATAAAGGTGGAGGTGAAGGTCGCTGGTGGGTTGATCGAGCAAGAGAGGTGGTGTCTCGATGGGTTGACGAGGGTTTTCTTAGATCATCAAACAAGAGATGATGTTTTCCATTTTATGCACACGTACAATGTATATTTATATACCAAGAATTAGATTATTATTATTATAATATAAAATATTATAATAATTATTATATAATAAAATATTTAAACTAAACGTGTGAAATATGAGAAGGAATAGTAAAGCTGCCGACAGTTTTTCACGGTTGGATATATCATGTCCATTGCTAAACAGTTAATGTATTAAAGTGTTCCTAAAAATCCCAAATTTTTATATTAATATCATTTAATTATTTCAGTCATTTACTGATCAAAACCTGATCAAAAAAATTCTATAATTATTTCAGTCATTTACGATACAGACTCTTGAAGACATGCTACGAGCATGTGTTATTGATTTTGGAAACGGTTGGGATCGACATCTACCATTAGCAGAATTTTCCTACAACAACAGTTACCACTCGAGTATCGAAATGGCACCGTTCGAAGCACTTTATGGTAGAAAGTGCAGATCTCCAATTTGTTGGAATGAATTGGGGGATAGACAGATTACGGGTCCGGAGATAATCCAAGAAACTACAGAGAAAATCATCCAAATTTAACAATGGTTGAAAACCGCTCAGAGTCGAAAAAAGAGCTACGCGGACCTTAAAAGGAAAGATATAGAATTTGAAATTGGAGAGATGGTCATGCTTAAGGTTTCGCCTTGGAAAGGCGTTGTTCGATTTGGTAAACAGGGGAAACTAAATCCAAGATACATTGGACCATTCAAGATTTTAGATCGTGTCAGACCAGTAGCCTACCGACTTGAATTACCTCAACAACTCGCCAATGTACATAATACCTTTCACGTCTCGAATCTGAAGAAGTGCTTAGATAAAGAAGATCTCACTATTCCTTTAGACGAAATTAAAATCAATGAAAAACTACAATTCATTGAAGAACCCGTCGAGATAATGGATCGTGAGGTTAAAAGGCTCAAGCAAAACAAGATACCAATTGTTAAGGTTCGATGGAATGCTCGTAGAGGACCCAAGTTCACCTGGGAATGAGAAGATCTGATGAAGAAGAAATACCCGCATTTATTTCCAGAAGATACGTCAACACCTCCAACTGCTTAAAATTTTGGGACGAAATTTATTTAACGGGTAGGTACTGTAGTGACCCGAACTTTTCAATGTTTATACTACCTCCGTCTCATTCCAATAGTCCAGTATTAGATTTTGGGCTGTCCCAAATTAATAATCCACTTCCATAAATAGAAAGGAAAGAAGATATTTCATTGGTGGATCTGGAGAGAGAAGATATTTCATTGGTGGAGAAATGAAGTTAGTGGGATTTCCTAAAACTGCGTGTTTTTTGTCTGTGGACTATTGGAATGAGACGGAGGTAGTATATATTAAATGAAATTGATATTTATAAGTGTTTCCAACATGTTAAGCAATCAAACTTGTTAAGACTTGATTAATTGAAATAGGTTTTATATAGACAATTGACCACCCAAGTTGATCGGTGATTCACGAATGTTAAAACTTGTAAAAACTATATGATGTAATATATATGGATATATATATATATATATATATATATATATATATATATATATATATATATATATATATATATATATATATATATATATATATATATATATATATATATATATATATATATATATATATATATATATATATATAGTTAACATGGTATTATGATAAGTAAACATATCATTAAGTATATTAACAATGAACTACATATGTAAAAACAAGACTACTAACTTAATGATTTCGAAACGAGACATATATGTAAAGATTATCGTTGTAACGACATTTAATTGTATATATATCATATTAAGATATATTAATATATCATAATATCATGATAATGTAATAATTTAACATCTCATTTGATATAATAAACAATGGGTTAACAACACTTAACAGGATCGTTAACCTAAAGGCTTCAAAACAACATTTACATGTAACGACTAACGATGACTTAACGACTCAGTTAAAATGTATATACATGTAGTGTTTTAATATGTATTTATACACTTTTGAAAGACTTCAAGACACTTATCAAAATAATTCTACTTAACAAAAATACTTACAATTACATCCTCGTTCAGTTTCATCAACAATTCTACTCGTATGCACCTGCATTCGTACTCGTACAATACACAGCTTTTAGATGTATGTACTATTGGTATATACACTCCAATGATCATCTCTTAGAAGCCCATGTGAGTCACCTAACACATGTGGGAACCATCATTTGGCAACTAGCATGAAATATCTCATAAAATTACAAAAATATTAGTAATCATTCATGACTTATTTACATGTAAACAAAATTACACATCCTTTATATCTAATCCATATACCAAGGACCAAAAACACCTACAAACACTTTAATTCATCAATTTTCTTCATCAAATTGATCTCTCTCAAGTTCTATCTTCAAGTTCTAAGTGTTCTTCATAAATTCTATAAGTTCTAGTTTCATAAAATCAAGAATACTTCCAAGTTTGCTAGCTTACTTCCAATCTTGTAAAGTGATCATCCAACCTCAAGAAATCTTTCTTATTTATAGTAAGATATCTTTCTAATACAAGGTAATACTCATATTCAAACTTTGATTCAATTTCTATAAATCTAACAATCTTATTTCGAGTGGAAATCTTACTTGAACTTGTTTTCGTGTCATGATTCTGCTTCAAGAACTTTCAAGCCATCCAAGGATCCTTTGAAGCTAGATATATTTTTCTCATTTCTAGTGGGTTTATCCACAAAACCTGAGGTAGTAATGAGGTTCATAACATCATTCGATTCATATATATAAAACTACCTTATTCGAAGGTTTAAACTTGTAATCACTAGAACATAGTTTAGTTAATTCTAAACTTGTTCACAAACAAAAGTTAATGCTTCTAACTTGACTTTTAAAATCAACTAAACACATGTTCTATATCTATATGATATGCTAACTTAATGATTTAAAACCTGAAAACACGAAAAACTCCGTAAAACTGGATATACGCCGTCGTAGTAACACCGCGGGCTGTTTTGGGTTAGTTAATTAAAAACTATGATAAACTTTGATTTAAAATTTGTTCTTCTAGGAAAAATGATTTTTCTTATGAACATGAAACTATATCCAAAAATCATGATTAAATCAAAATGGAAGTATGTTTTCCAAAATGGTCATCTAGACGTCGTTCTTTCGACTGAAATGACTAGCTTTACAAAAACGACTTGTAACCTGTATTTCTAACTATAAACTTATACTTTTTCTGTATAGATTCATAAACTTAAGATCAATATGAAACCATATCAATTGGATTCACTCAAAACGGATTTAAAACGAAGAAGTTATGGGTAAAACAAGATTGGATATTTTTACTTGTTGTAGCTACGTGAAAATTGGTAACAAATCTATACAAATCATATCCTAGCTAATTTATATTGTATTGTACATGTATTCTAATATATTATGTAATCTTGGGATACCATAAACACGTATGCAAATGTTTTGACATATCATATCGACCCATATATATATATTATTTGGAACAACCGTAGACACTCTATATGCAGTAATATTGGAGTTAGCTATACAGGGTTGATGTTGATTCCAAAAATATATATACTTTGAGTTGTGATCTAGCCTGAGACGTGTATACACTGGGTCATGGATTGGGTCAAGATAATATATATCAAGTTATTTCTGTACATCTAACTATGGACAACTAGTTGTAGATTACTAACGAGGACAGCAGACTGAAAATATTTAAAACATTAAAACGTATTAAAAAATGTTGTAAATATATTTTGAACATACTTTGATATATATGTACATATTTGTTATAGGTTCTTGAATCGACCAGTGGCCAAGTCTTACTTCCCGACGAAGTAAAAATATGTGAAAGTGAGTTATAGTCCCACTTTTAAAATCTAATATTTTGGGATGAGAATACATGCAGCTTTATAAATGTTTTACAAAATAGACACAAGTACGCAAAACTACATTCTATGGTTAGATTATTAAACCGAATATCGCCCTTCAAGTCTGGTAGCCTAAGAATTAGGGAAATGGCCCCTAATTGACGCGAATCCTAAAGATAGATCTATTGGGCTTAACAACCCCCATTCAGGTTATGGATGGTTTAGTACTTCGAGATTATTATACAGATGAGAGGTTCTGTTTTGGAGATATTCTATGCATTAAGTTAACGTCGGTTACCAGGTGTTCAACATATGAATGATTTTTATCTCTATGCAGTTTGCGAAATGCCTGATAAGGGATGTGTTATAAAAATGAAATCTTGTGGTCTATTATTATGATTTAATAATATGTAGGTTAAACCTATAACTCACAAACAATTTTGTTGACGTTTTAAGCATGTTTATTCTCAGGTGATTATTAAGAGCTTCCGCTGTTGCATACTAAAATAAGGACAAGATTTGGAGTCCATGCTTGTATAATATTGTTTAAAAACTGCATTCGAAGACTTATGTTGATGTGTAATATTATTGTAAACCATTATGTAATGGTCGTGTGAAAAACGCTATATTTTAGATTGTCATTATTTGATAATCGTCGTAATATTTTAAAGGTTATGGTTTGTTTTAAAATCGAATGCAGTCTTTAAAAAACGTCTCATATAGAGGTCAAAATCTCGTGACGAAATCAATTAATATGGAACGTTTATAATCAATATGAACGGGACATTTCAGTTGGTATCAGAGCGTTGGTCTTAGAGAACCAGAAATTTGCATTAGTGTGTCTTATCGAGTTTGTTAGGATACATTAGTGAGTCTGGACTTCGACCGTTTTTTCTTTAAAAACGATTGCTTAACACTTTTGTTGGAAATTATATATTATTAACATGTAAATATTATGTGATATATTAACCTCTTAATGTGTTTGATATTGTGTGATAGATGTCTACCACTAGTACAAATCCCATCGACTCACCTAATAATAATGAAGAGTCGAATATAATTTGGGAAGATTCACAAATTCTCGAAGAGGAACCAGAAGAAGAGGAACCGGAAGAAGAGGAATCGGAAGAAGAGGAACCGGAAGAAGAGGAATCAGAAGAGGAGGAACCGGAAGAAGAAGAGGTTCCGGAAGAAGAAATATTGATACCTATAGTAAATCGATTAAATAAAAGAAAATTCTCAACCAACGGACCAAAGTTAATAATGGACAATGTTGTTTCCGCCGAGGAAGCAAAATATTGGGAAGATTATCAATTTTCCGATGAATCGGATCCCGATGAGGATTCCGATGATGTTATAGAAATTACCTCGACCCAATTTAATAAAGCGAAAGAAAATAATAAGGGAAAAGGTATAAAAATAGAGAAACCCGATTCCAACCCCGATGAACTTTATATGTATCGGCAACATCCGTATTTCCTAAAATGTAACAATGACCCGGGAACCTCTAAACCACCAGGTTTTGTCTAAACCATTGTGGAAAACGACAGCTCGTATTAGGGGAGCGTCATATATCCCTAGGAAATTAGCAAAATGAACCAAGTCTGAAGAAGAAGAAACGAGTGAGTCGGATTAAAGAGTTGTAATCATGTTGTGTAATATATTTAATATAGTGTGCTTGTACTTTTATGTTCTATGTAAAAATTGCTTGTATTATTTGTTAATTATCTTTTACGAATCTAATCCTTGTCTATTTTACAGTATAAAAACAAAATGGACGTTAAGGGTAGACAACCGAATATTTTAGAAGACCTACCAGAGGATATGATTGAGGAAATCTTGTCTAGAGTCGGTCAGAATTCATCAGCACATTTAGTTATGGCGAAATTAACTTGTAAAACATTTGAAAGACTTTCCAGAAATGCCTTAGTTTATAAAAGGCTTTCCTTTGATAGGTGGGGTATATCACATTGGGGAGACCGTAAGTTATGCCGTGTTTTCTTTAAAGCGTTAAATGCGGGGAACCCAAATGTAATTTTACGCTACGGGTTAAGAACCTATTTTGACTCAACATATCCCAACATAGGATTTCGTGAGTTAGAAAGAGCTTCTAATATGCAACATAAAGAAGCATGTTATGCTTACGGGTTAATAATGTTGGCTTCTCATCAATTTGAGAAAAAGAACATTGGGTTACAACTTTTAAATAAAACATTCCCACAAGTGATGGACTCGATAGTTGAGAAACAAGGTTTTTAGATTATTACGGGGCTGTTGGACATTACAAAACCCTCATCCTTTTGATGACATTACAACATGCTGTCTTGTCAACGGTCACAACGGTTATGTTCCACAAGACCAAGGATGGGAAGTAGTCATAGTAAAACAAGAATGCATGACTTGTTTCTGGACGTATGAATTACGTGTCTTTATTGCCTTTGTTGAACGACTTGCGTATTAACTAGAATTGTCTTCGCAACTGTTTTGTATCAGAGTTTTTATGTGCTATATTTCATGCTATATGTAAATAGCGGTATTGTAAGTTTGCAAAATATTGCATAAAAGTTTGAATGTGAAATATTATTATAATCAGTTTTCATATAGAATTGTAGTAGTTGAATTGTATGTTAGCTACTAAGTATGAACTTAACGGGTAGGTATTACCCAAATTAAAACTTATAAAACGCTAATATGAAAAAAAAGCTTTTATAAATGAGTTCATATTATGCTACGGAATACTATTGACTACTCTTAATATTCTATATGATTAACTTAATTCTTTTGACTATTTTTGAAGGAAATGGCACCGACTACTCGTCAGAACTTGAACATGAGTGAGGAAGACTTTCGTGCTTTCCTTGCAGCAAATATAGCCGCAGTACAGGCTGCAATGCAAAACAACAATAACTCAGGGTCTAGCAGTGGAGTTAACTGCACAGGAAACCGTGTAGGATGCTCCTACAAGGCTTTCACTGCCTGTAAACCTCTGGAATTCGATGGAACTGAAGGACCAGTCGGACTGAAACGATGGACCGAAAAGGTCGAATCTGTGTTTGCTATAAGCAAATGTGCTGAGGAAGATAAGGTAAAGTACGCCACGCATACCTTCACAGGTACTGTATTAACATGGTGGAATACCTATCTCGAACAAGTGGGACAAGATGCTGCTTACGCACTACCGTGGTCAGCATTCAAACACTTAATGAACGAGCAGTACCGTCCCAGAAACGAGGTCAATAAGCTCAAGGTAGAGCTTAGAAGGTTACGAACACAAGGGTTTGATATTACCACGTACGAACGACGATTCACAGAGTTGTGCCTATTGTGTCCGGGAGCGTTCGAAGATGAAGAAGAGAAAATCGACGCATTTGTAAAAGAGTTACCGGAAAGGATCCAAGAGGATATAAGTTCACACGAGCCCGTCTCCATACAAAAGGCAAGTCGAATGGCTCATAAACTTATAAATCAAATTGAGGAAAGGATTAAAGAACAGGCGGCCGAAGAAGCCAATACGAAACAAGTCAAGAGGAAATGGGAAGAAACCAGTGACAAGGGTCACAATTTCAATAATCAACCCAACAATCATAACTACAATCGCACCAATTTTCGCAACAACAAACGCAACAACAACAACCACTCCAGCAACAACTACAACAACCGTTTCAACAACAATAACAACCGCAATAACAACAATCCCAACAATAACAACAAGAGGCAGAAATTCTGCCAGAGATGTGAATGATACCATCCAACTGGGCTCTGTACAGCAGTGTGTACTAAGTGTAATAGAAAGGGCCATGGTGCGACAAAGTGCGAAATCTACGGATCAATGGCTAAGGGAACAAATAATGTCGGAACAAGTTATGCAGACATTACCTGTTTCAGATGCGGGAAGAAGGGCCATTACAAAAATATGTGTCCAAATCAGGGGGATAATAATGGGCAAGGCCGAGGAAGAGTCTTCAACATTAATGCGGTTGAAGCGCAGGAAGACCCGGAGCTTGTTACGGATACGTTTCTTATTGACAATACATCTGCTTATGTTTTTTTTTATTCGGGTGCGGATAGAAGCTATATGAGTAAGGATTTCTGTACTAAATTAAATTGTCCATTGACGCCTTTGGATAATAAGTTTATACTAGAATTAGTAAACGGTAAATTAATTGCAGCAGATAATATATGTCGGAATCGAGAAATTAAACTGGTTAGCGAAACATTTAAGATTGATTTGCTACCAGAAGAGTTAGGGAGTTTGGATGTGATAATCGGCATGGACTGGTTGAAAGAGGTGAAATCAGAGATCGTATGTTACAAAAATGCAATTCTCATTGTACGAGAAGAAGGAAAACCCTTAATGGTGTACGAAGAAAAGAGCAACGCGAAGCTAAATCTTATTAGTAATTTGAAGGCGCAAAAGTTAATAAGAAAGGGTTGCTATGCTGTCCTAGCACACGTCGAGAAAGTACAAACTGAAGAAAAGAGCATCAATGATGTTCCCGTCGCAAAAGAATTTCCCGATGTATTTCCGAAAGAATTACCGGGATTACCTCCACACCGATTCATTGAATTTCAAATAGATCTTATACCGGGAGCTGCACCAATAGCTCGTGCTCCATACAGACTCGCACCCAGCGAAACGAAGGAACTTTAAAGCCAATTACAGGAACTTCTAGAGCGTGGTTTCATACGACCAAGTACATCACCATGGGGAGCTCCTGTTTTGTTTATCAAAAAGAAGGATGGTACATTCAGGTTGTGTATCGACTACCGAGATTTGAACAAACTTACCATCAAGAACCGTTACCCACTACCGAGAATTGACGACTTATTTGATTAATTACAAGGCTCGTCAGTTTATTCGAAGATTGATTTACGTTCTGGGTATCATCAAATGCGGGTGAAGGAGGACGATATTCCGAAGACTGCTTTCAGAACGCATTACGGTCATTACGAGTTTATGGTTATGCCGTTTGGATTGACTAACGCACCAGCTGTGTTCATGGACCTCATGAACTATGTGTGTGGGCCATATCTCGATAAGTTTGTCATTGTTTTCATTGATGACATACTTATCTACTCAAAGAGTGATCAAGAGCACGAAGAACATTTGAGAAAAGTGCTAGAGTTGTTGAGGAAAGAAAAACTGTACGCTAAGTTTTCAAAGTGTGCATTTTGGTTAGAAGAAGTTCAATTCGTCGGTCACATATTGAACAACGAAGGTATTCAGGTGGATCCGGCAAAGATTGAGACCGTTGAAAAGTGGGAAACCCCTAAAACTCCGAAGCATATACGCCAATTTTTAAGACTGGCTGGTTACTACAGAAGATTCATCCAAGATTTTTCCAGAATAGCAAAACCCTTGACTGCATTAACGCATAAAGGGAAGAAATTTGAATGGAAGGATGAACAATAAAAAGCGTTTCGATTGTTGAAGAAAAAGTTAACTACGGCACCTATATTGTCATTGCCTGAAGGAATGATGATTTTGTGATATATTGTGACACCTCAAAGCAAGGCCCCGGTTGTGTATTTATGCAACGAATGAAGGTAATTGCTTATGCATCTAGGAAATTGAAGATTCACGAGCAAAATTATACGACACACGATTTGGAATTAGGCGCTATTGTTTTTGCATTAAAGACTTGGAGGCACTACTTATATGGGGTCAAAAGTATTATATATACCGACCACAAAAGTCTTCAACATATATTTAATCAGAAACAACTGAACATGAGGCAGCGCAGGTGGATTGAATTGTTGAATGATTACGACTTTGAGATTCATTACCACCCGGGGAAGGCGAATGTGGTAGCCGACGCTTTAAGTAGAAAGGACAGAGAACCCATTCGAGTAAAAGCTATGAATATAATGATTCACAATAACCTTACTACTCAAATAAAGGAGGCGCAACAAGGAGTTTTAAAAGAGAGAAATTTAAAGGATGAAATACCCAAAGGATAGGAGAAGCATCTTAATATTCGGGAAGATAGAACCCGGTATAGGGCTGAAAGAATTTGGGTACCAAAATTTGGAGATACGAGAGAAATGGTACTTAGAGAAGCTCATAAAACCAAATACTCAATACATCCTGAAACGGGGAAGATGTACAAAGATCTCAAGAAACATTTTTGGTGGCCAGCTATGAAAGCCGATGTTGCTAAATACATAGGGGAATGTTTGACGTGTTCTAAGGTCAAAGCTGAGCATCAGAAACCATCAGGTCTACTTCAACAACCCGAAATCCCAGAATGGAAATGGGAAAACATTACCATGGATTTCATCACTAAATTGCCAAGGACTGCAAGTGGTTTTGATACTATTTGGGTAATAATTGATCGTCTCACCAAATCAGCACACTTCCTGCCAATAAGAGAAGATGACAAGATGGAGAAGTTAGCACGACTGTATTTGAAGGAAGTCGTCTCCAGACATGGAATACCAATCTCTATTATCTCTGATAGGGATGGTAGATTTGTTTCAAGGTTTTGGCAGACATTACAACAAGCATTGGGAACTCGTCTAGACATGAGTACTATCTATCATCCACAAACCGATGGGCAGAGCAAAAGGACGATACAGACTCTTGAAGACATGCTACGAGCATGTGTTATTGATTTTGGAAACGGTTGGGATCGACATCTACCATTAGCAGAATTTTCCTACAATAACAGTAACCACTCGAGTATCGAAATGGCACCGTTCAAAGCACTTTATGGTAGAAAGTGTAGATCTCCAATTTGTTGGAATGAATTGGGGGATAGACAGATTACGGGTCCGGAGATAATCCAAGAAACTACAGAGAAAATCATCCAAATTCAACAACGGTTGAAAACCGCTCAGAGTCGACAAAAGAGCTACGCGGACCTTAAAAGGAAAGATATAGAATTTGAAATTGGGGAGATGGTCATGCTTAAGGTTTCTCCTTGGAAAGGCGTTGTTCGATTTGGTAAACGGGGGAAACTAAATCCAAGATACATTGGACCATTCAAGATTTTAGATCGTGTCGGACCAGTAGCCTACCGACTTTAATTACCTCAACAACTCGCCAATGTACATAATACCTTTCACGTCTCGAATCTGAAGAAGTGCTTAGCTAAAGAAGATCTCACTATTCCTTTAGACGAAATTAAAATCAATGAAAAACTACAATTCATTGAAGAACCCGTCGAGATAATGGATCGTGAGGTTAAAAGGCTCAAGCAAAACAAGATACCAATTGTTAAGGTTCGATGGAATGCTCGTAGAGGACCCGAGTTCACCTGGGAATGAGAAGATCTGATGAAGAAGAAATACCCGCATTTATTTCCAGAAGATACGTCAACACCTCCAACTGCTTAAAATTTCGGGACGAAATTTATTGAACGGGTAGGTACTGTAGTGACCTGAACTTTTCCATGTTTATATATATTAAATGAAATTGATATTTATAAGTGTTTCCAACATGTTAAGAAATCAAACTTTTTAAGACTTGATTAATTGAAATAGGTTTTATATAGACAATTGACCACCCAAGTTGACCATTGATTCACGAACGTTAAAACTTGTAAAAACTATATGATGTCATATATATATATATATATATATATATATATATATATATATATATATATATATATATATATATATATATATATATATATATATATATATATATATATATATATATATATATATATAGTTAACATGGTATTATGATAAGTAAACATATCATTAAGTATATTAACAATGAACTACATATGTAAAGACAAGACTACTAACTTAATGATTTCGAAACGAGACATATATGTAACGATTATCGTTGTAATGACATTTAATTGTATATATATGAAAGGATCCATTCATATACATTATAAACGATTCACAATAGTTGATTACATCACGAGGTATTTGACCTCTATATGATACGTTTTACAAACATTGCATTCGTTTTTAAAAGACAAACTTTCTTTACATCAAAAATTGACGGCATGCATACCATTTCATATTACATCCAACTATAATTGACTTAATATTAATCTTGATGAACTCAATTACTCGAATGCAACGTCTTTCAAAGTATGTCATGAATGACTCCAAGTAATATCCTTAAAATGAGCTAATGCACAGCGGAAGATTTCTTTAATACCTGAGAATAAACATGCTTTAAAGTGTCAACCAAAAGGTTGGTGATTTTATTAGTTTATCATAATCAATCATTTCCGTAATAGTAATAGACCACAAGATTTTAGTTTCTATAAATATCCGTACACTCGCGAGTGTATAAAAGTATTCTATAAGTTGTAGGCACCCGGTAACAAGCCTTAACGTTCATGTTTTACCCTCTGAAGTACACCAGATCAAGTGTGTTTAAAATAACCTCGAAGTACTAAAGCATCCCATAGTCAGGATGGGGTTTGTCAGACCCAATAGATCTATCTTTAGGATTCGCGCCTACCGTACATAGACAAGTAGTTTAATGTTACCAAGCTAAGGGTATATTTCTGGTTTAAACCCACATAGAATTAGTTTTAGTACTTGTGCCTATTTCGTAAAACATTTATAAAATAGCGCATGTATTCTCAGCCCAAAAATATATATAAAAAGGGAGTAATGAAACTCACCATACTGTATTTCGTAGTAAAAATACATATAACGTCATTTAACAAGTGCAAGGTTGGCCTCGGATTCACGAACCTATATTAATTATATATATTTATATGTTGTTCAATATTTGTCTAACAATTTTTGGTCAAGTCATAGTGTACCACAATCCTAATGCTCGAGACTAATATGCAAAAGTTAACAAAAGTCAACTTAACCCAAAATGACTTCTAAAATTTATACGTGTTTATTATATAACTTAACTATAGTCATTTTATATATTTAAATATATTTATTAGCTTTTATAATAATAAAAGTCATTTATTAATAAAAATTTATATTAACGTTTATATATGATAAAATATACTTTTATATATCTTAAGTAGTAAAATTTATAAAGTTCACTTAATATCGTAAAACTATAGTGGTAAGTATTATTAATGTAATTATATTACGCGTGGTGAAAAATATCTTTGTATCCCCTATTTATTTGATAAAATAATATTGATCATAATAATAATAAGTAAAAGTTGTATTATTTTGTAATAATAATTATTATTATTCTATAAAAAATAACAATATTTATATTTACTAAAAATGTTATTATGATAAAATGATAATACTAACATAATAGTAATAATGATATTTTATAATAACAATGATATTTCTATTAAAATAATAACGACGATAGTAATAATAATCATTTTAACAATAATACTAAAATTCAGTTGACTATAACTTCTAATCCGTTCATCGAAACCATTCGATATCTAAATGAAAAGTTCTTAATTTTTCGCTAGCTTTCCAATGACATGCATATCATATACCCTATCTCAGTAGCATATGTATCTAATTCAGGATTCAACAAACCTATCTAAGGACAATATCGAATGTACAAGCATGCATAATCCTATATACTCGAGCACTAGTCAGGGATACACTATTGAAATATAAAAGTTAAGTTATGAGTGCTCACGTATCAATATTGAGATTTAATATTGCAGGAAAGTACGTAGACGAAACGAAAATGATAAATGTTAGGTTGACCTCACGAGCAATACCCTCGATCAATACCCATAACCTCCATAGCTATAACCCATAATTTCCTTAGCTCTATCCCGTTTGAAAACTTATTTTAAAATCGTCTGAATATAACTCCGTCATAGTATTATATGTATACTAATAATATCTTGAAATAATACAAAGAAAATATATATGTGTAATTCGATTGAGAGAGTTTAGAGAAATATATTTTCAAGTTTCTATGAAATAATAAAACCTATTGAATTCTATTTATAATAGATTTTTGAATTATTAAAGTGAATTATTAAAGTATGAATTATTAAAGTGAATTATTAAAGTATGAATTATTAAAGTGAATTATTAAAATATGAATTATTAAAGTGAATTATTAAAGTATGAATTATTAAAGTGAATTATTAAAGTGAATTATTAAAGTATGAATTATTAAAGTGAATTATTAAAGTGAATTATTAAAGTATGAATTATTAAAGTTAAAGTAAAGTAAAAGTAAAGTAAAGGTAAGTTAAAGTATAGTAAAAGTATAAAACTATGTACGTATAATACGCGTATAAATATATATAATATTAATTTAAATCGTTATATATATTTGATAAAATAAAATATAAATATCGTTATTTTATCATACTAGTTAAGTAATGAGTGGTCAAAAAGAATAGATTTCTTAAATCACAGTGGACCTCATAACATAGGCCCGTAATCATATCATAATGTATCTGATAATTCAATCATTTGATAATATCTTTTAATTCTATCAATAAATATATCGAAACAAATACGTTCATGTAAAGTATCATATATCTAATACTTTGTTAATGTTTTCAGTTAATATTATATATTATATATACATATCTATATACACATAATTGTTCGTGAATCGTCGAACACGATCAAAGGATAATTGATTACATGAATGTAGTTCCAAACTTTTTGAGATTCAACATTACAAATTCTGCTTATCGTGTCGAAAACATATAAAGGTTAAGTTTAAATTTGGTCGGAAATTTTCGGGTCGTCACAGTACCTACCCGTTAAAGAAATTTCGTCCCGAAATTTGATCGAGGTCGTCATGGATAACTATAAAAATGTTTTCATGACGAATATGAGTTGATAAATAGAGTTTTATCATCATTGAGTAATATAGATAAAACAATTTGATTACGCGAAGAGTATAAGTGAAGCTATCGCAAGAGAGTGAAATGAGTAAACGTATATTCATTTTAACCGATGACGTAGTTATGATTGATTTCCGGAATTCATGGGATTTAAAGAAAATCTTTACAATAAGATTTGGTTCTTCGGCGATTAAGGAAATCAGGATCTTCTTTGATTAAATGCGATAATCTGTCTCGATTTCTCTGTCTGATATTTTACTATAATTCCACCCCCTTCGTTTCTTTATTTCCACAGCTCACACCTTCTAGTCTTTCTCCCCAATTCATACTTTAAAGCATTCATTAATATGCTTCATCCAGTATTGATTCTTGATATACTCTTAACTTTCATATCTGTCATTCTTCTTTTTCATCTACCACCGGAGGAAGTTATTTTCTTCTACCATTACCTTGGGGTTATTGTGTTTTTTTATTCTCCCGTGTCTTTATATTGCTATACGCATTGATATACACGGTTTATAATTTCGGGATTGTTATCGGGCTTTATATTCTCCATTATATTTCGGAGCTTCATGCTTTCATTTTCTCTTCCCGACCTTAAGTCAAGCGGATAATGGTCCAGAATTCATAGATATGAATTTTTGGATGAACATAGTTAATGTTCCAAGAAGAAAATCGTAATGGCACGATCTTGATTTGGCAAATTATCAGAATATCTGAAAATATAGAGCTATCAAGATGATATTTTCTTAATATGTTTGGAAATTGGGTAGAATGTAAGAGTCGTGTAAACAGTACATGATGACGGTATGTTCTGTAAATCATCACGTTCCATTAGAAACTCAGCATGACTTACTGTAATATAATCACGTTGATCAAGTGTCATTATATTATACTAACTCATGCTTCAATTCCCAACACTACTTCAAATACATTCCTATTTTAAATTCAAATTTTTTTTTTAGAATTTAGAAACTAACAAAGTTTCTTTTTATGTTGTAACGCAGATATTGCGAAGAGATAAAAGATTTCGGATAAGAATAGTTGTGAAAATATCTTCAGGAATATCGAAGATATTATAATAAAAGATACGATAATATGGATGATGAAGAAGATTTGTCTGTGAAGGTTTAAAATAAGAAGTAAGGTGTTTGCTAACGATTTCAGTGGACACTGAATCATTTAGATCCTTTGAAGGCAGGTTTAGTCTTTGTGATTTGTCCACAACCTCCTTCATGGTCTGCTCAATCCGTTTTCTAGTTTCAAACCTTCTCTTTTTCTCAGCTTTACCACCATACTATTCTTTATCATCAAACTTTTGACTGTTAAAGTCGTTTACAGTTTTTGCTGCTTCATCAACATTTTTCCAATTTCGGAGAACTAGTTCATAGTTTGGGATGTTTTTCAGAAAATTCACATTCGAAGTATGTAAGTCTAGGAGATAGACGTTATATGTATAACTTTTGACGTAAAATTGTCGCAAAATTCAAAATACTGATTGCTAATTCCCAGTAGTTGGTGTGACAATTATTGTTACATGATGTAGGTGAGTACATGATGGGGTTTTAATGAATAAGTATAGTGGCTTTTTGGAGAGGCTTAAGTCGAAGGTTAATGAAGTTGCTGATAAGTTTACTGCTAATGTGGCGAGATATGAAAGGTTCCCCGGTAACAATGATGAAGGGGTAATTGTTATAATAAGGTTTATTCGTATAAACAAATGAAGGTGATTTGCTGGAGCTATGACAAAACTGTCTATTTTGGAAAGAGATTGAAAAATTATATTTGGTAATAAATATCAAAGGATCTGACACGGATACGTGTTAAACTATAACTTTGGTTTCGAGAGCTTTTCAGATGCATGACAGTGGGTAATATGTGGTTGGATCATCATCTCGCATGTCTTTAGGAATTTTGAAGTGTTTGAACACGTATTGTAATTGTTAATATACATATGATGTTCTAAGATTTTGAATGATACAAATATTTTTTGTGAGTTCCATGAATAGAAATGAGGTTCTAGGACAGTTTTGAAGTCAAAGTATAGTTTTGAAAGATGTAGGAATCTAAGAGTGATGATTTCGGTTATATCTTGAATCGAATTCTGAGATTTTAAAATCAGAATATGTAATTAGATTTTGAATGAGTATGGTTGTTTTGATTTCTATAAAAGAATGTATATTGTTGTGAAAGTAGGGAGTATAATGGATGACTTGCTGAATCAGATTCGAAGAATGTAACATATTAATTGTGAATTTATATATCTCTCGGGTATTACCTACCCGTTAAAAAAAAATTCACAATTAATATTTTGTACAAAAGAATTTTATTACAGTCTTTATGGAAATATATATGTGTATATTTCTTCAGATGTAATATAGATTTAATGAGTTAATATTAAATTAAACTCATTTGATTTATGGTTAAGGCTAGGATAGATAATTTCTAAACTTTAGAAATTACATAATCGCCGTAGAATGTTTCCCCAATGAAGTTATGAATCAATACTTAATCGTTGTGGTATTCCTTGGTATCTACATGGCGTATGACGTCGATGCTCGTGGGACAGATTGTGAAGTTGAGGTTTGCGATGCGGTTGTTGTTGGTGGTGGTAATGGTACTGTTGATGTTGTTGATGGTGGTACTGGTTATGCTGCTGGTGCTGCTGCTGGTGTTTGTAACCTTTGTACCATATTCTCCAAAGCCACTACCCGAGCGCAAAGCTCGTTGACTTCTTCTATTACACCGGGGTGATTGTCGGTTCGGACGAGCGGATAAATAAGATCTAGAATTTGGTGTAGTATATAATCATGACGAGATACTCTGGAAATGAGAGAGAAAATGGTGTTTCGGACAGGTTCGCCAGTAAGTGCTTCAGGTTCATTGCCAAGAGGGCAATGTGATGGATGAAAGGGATCACCTTCTTCTTGTCTCCAATGGTTAAGTAGATTACGAACTCATCCCCAATTCATCCAGAATAGATGATGGCTAATTGGTTGATCCATTCCGGTCACGCTGCTTTCGGAGCTCATGTGGAAATCCATATCGGCATAGCTGTCGGAATCCGAGGAACTCGAACTGGTTGAGGGATCCATCTTGTATGATCAGGGAAAGAATTTTTTTTTTTTTTTTTTGGTATGAAATAGATTGTAGAATTTAGATTTGGTATTCTTCAATACATAATTTACATATGTATATATAATACCAAAATCCCATAAATTACGGAGGAATCTTTGAAAGATGTCAGTCAAAGTTCACAGTAACAGATATGCTAAGATAAGAATTTGTCTATACACTATTATGCAATAAATGTAGGAAAACGCGTCTAGACTTAAGAGTGATAAGCAGGTAATTTCCTAAGGGTGGTAAGTAGATGATTTCAGACTAAAAATGATAAGCAAAACTTTTGACATGCAGACACGGTCGAAGTCCAGACTCACTGATGCATCTTAACAACTATCAGTTAGACACACTAATGCAAGACCTGGTTCGCTAAGACCACCGCTCTGATACCAACTGAAAGGATCCGTTCATATACATTATAAACGATTCACAATAGTTGATTACATCGCGAGGTATTTGACCTCTATATGATACGTTTTACAAACATTGCATTCGTTTTTAAAAGACAAACTTTCTTTACATCAAAAATTGACGGCATGCATACCATTTCATATTACATCCAACTATAATTGACTTAATATTAATCTTGATGAACTCAACGACTCGAATGCAACGTCTTTCAAAGTATGTCATGAATGACTCCAAGTAATATCCTTAAAATGAGCTAATGCACAGCGGAAGATTTCTTTAATACCTGAGAATAAACATGCTTTAAAGTGTCAACCAAAAGGTTGGTGAGTTTATTAGTTTATCATAATCAATCATTTCCGTAATAGTAATAGACCACAAGATTTCAGTTTCTATAAATATCCGTACACTCGCGAGTGTATAAAAGTATTCTATAAGTTGTAGGCACCCAGTAACAAGCCTTAACGTTCATGTTTTACCCTCTGAAGTACACCAGATCAGGTGTGTTTAAAATAACCTCGAAGTACTAAAGCATCCCATAGTCAGGATGGGGTTTGTCAGGCCCAATAGATCTATCTTTAGGATCCGCACCTACCGTACATAGACAAGTAGTTTAATGTTACCAAGCTAAGGGTATATTTCTGGTTTAAACCCACATAGAATTAGTTTTAGTACTTGTGCCTATTTCGTAAAACATTTATAAAACAGCGCATGTATTCTCAGCCCAAAAATATATATAAAAAGGGAGTAATGAAACTCACCATACTGTATTTCGTAGTAAAAATACATATAACGTCATTTAACAAGTGCAAGGTTGGCCTCGGATTCACGAACCTATATTAATTATATATATTTATATGTTGGTCAATATTTGTCTAACAATTTTTGGTCAAGTCATAGTGTACCACAATCCTAATGCTCGAGACTAATATGCAAAAGTTAACAAAAGTCAACTTAACCCAAAATGACTTCTAAAATTTATACGTGTTTATTATATAACTTAACTATAGTAATTTTATATATTTAAATATATTTATTAGCTTTTATAATAATAAAAGTCATTTATTAATAAAAATTTATATTAACGTTTATATATGATAAAATATACTTTTATATATCTTAAGTAGTAAAATTTATAAAGTTCACTTAATATCGTAAAACTATAGTGGTAAGTATTATTAATGTAATTATATTACGCGTGGTGAAAAATATCTTTGTATCGCCTATTTATTTGATAAAATAATATTGATCATAATAATAATAAGTAAAAGTTGTATTATTTTGTAATAATAATTATTATTATTCTATAAAAAATAACAATATTTATATTTACTAAAAATGTTATTATGATAAAATGATAATACTAACATAATAGTAATAATGATATTTTATAATAACAATGATATTTCTATTAAAATAATAACGACGATAGTAATAATAATCATTTTAACAATAATACTAAAATTCAGTTGACTATAACTTCTAATCCGTTCATCGAAACCATTCGATATCTAAATGAAAAGTTCTTAATTTTTCGCTAGCTTTCCAATGACATGCATATCATATACCCTATCTCAGTAGCATATGTATCTAATTCAGGATTCAACAAACCTATCTAAGGACAATATCGAATGTACAAGCATGCATAATCCTATATACTCGAGCACTAGTCAGGGATACACTATTGAAATATAAAAGTTAAGTTATGAGTGCTCACGTATCAATATTGAGATTCAATATTGCAGGAAAGTACGTAGACGAAACGAAAATGATAAACGTTAGGTTGACCTCACGAGCAATACCCTCGATCAATACCCATAACCTCCATAGCTATAACCCATAATTTCCTTAGCTCTATCCCATTTGAAAACTTATTTTAAAATCGTCTGAATATAACTCCGTCGTAGTATTTTATGTATACTAATAATATCTTGAAATAATACAAAGAAAATATATATGTGTAATTCGATTGAGAGAGTTTAGAGAAATATATTTTCAAGTTTCTATGAAATAATAAAACCTATTGAATTCTATTTATAATAGATTTTTGAATTATTAAAGTGAATTATTAAAGTATGAATTATTAAAGTGAATTATTAAAGTATGAATTATTAAAGTGAATTATTAAAATATGAATTATTAAAGTGAATTATTAAAGTATGAATTATTAAAGTGAATTATTAAAGTATGAATTATTAAAGTATGAATTATTAAAGTGAATTATTAAAGTATGAATTATTAAAGTTAAAGTAAAGTAAAAGTAAAGTAAAGGTAAGTTAAAGTATAGTAAAAGTATAAAACTATGTACGTATAATACGCGTATAAATATATATAATATTAATTTAAATCGTTATATATATTTGATAAAATAAAATATAAATATCTTTATTTTATCATACTAGTTAAGTAATGAGTGGTCAAAAAGAATAGATTTCTTAAATCACAGTGGACCTCATAACATAGGCCCGTAATCATATCATAATGTATCTGATAATTCAATCATTTGATAATATCTTTTAATTCTGTCAATAAATATATCGAAACAAATACGTTCATGTAAAGTATCATATATCTAATACTTTGTTAATGTTTTCAGTTAATATTATATATTATATATACATATCTATAAACACATAATTGTTCGTGAATCGTCGAACACGGTCAAAGAATAATTGATTACATGAATGTAGTTCCAAACTTTTTGAGATTCAACATTACAAATTCTGCTTATCGTGTCGGAAACATATAAAGGTTAAGTTTAAATTTGGTCGGAAATTTTCGGGTCGTCACAGTACCTACCCGTTAAAGAAATTTCGTCCCGAAATTTGATCGAGGTCGTCATGGATAACTATAAAAATGTTTTCATGACGAATATGAGTTGATAAATAGAGTTTTATCATCATTGAGTAATATAGATAAAACAATTTGATTACGCGAAGAGTATAAGTGAAGCTATCGCAAGAGAGTGAAATGAGTAAACGTATATTCATTTTAACCGATGACGTAGTTATGATTGATTTCCGGAATTCATGGGATTTAAAGAAAATCTTTACAATAAGATTTGGTTCTTCGGCGATTAAGGAAATCAGGATCTTCTTTGATTAAATGCGATAATCTGTCTCGATTTCTCTGTCTGATATTTTACTATAATTCCACCCCCTTCGTTTCTTTATTTCCACAGCTCACACCTTCTAGTCTTTCTCCCCAATTCATACTTTAAAGCATTCATTAATATGCTTCATCCAGTATTAATTCTTGATATACTCTTAACTTTCATATCTGTCATTCTTCTTTTTCATCTACCACCAGAGGAAGTTATTTTCTTCTACCATTACCTTGGGGTTATTGTGTTTTTTTATTCTCCCGTGTCTTTATATTGCTATACGCATTGATATACACGGTTTGTAATTTCGGGATTGTTATCGGGCTTTATATTCTCCATTATATTTCGGAGCTTCATGGTTTCATTTTCTCTTCCCGACCTTAAGTCAAGCGGATAATGGTCCAGAATTCATAGATATAAATTTTTGGATGAACATAGTTAATGTTCCAAGAAGAAAATCGTAATGGCACGATCTTGATTTGGCAAATTATCAGAATATCTGAAAATATAGAGCTATCAAGATGATATTTTCTTAATATGTTTGGAAATTGGGTAGAATGTAAGAGTCGTGTAAACAGTACATGATGACGGTATGTTCTGTAAATCATCACGTTCCATTAGAAACTCAGCATGACTTACTGTAATATAATCACGTTGATTAAGTGTCATTATATTATACTAACTCATGCTTCAATTCCCAACACTACTTCAAAAACATTCCTATTTTAAATTCAAATTTTTTTTTAGAATTTAGAAACTAACAAAGTTTCTTTTTATGTTGTAACGCAGATATTGCGAAGAGATAAAAGATTTCGGATAAGAATAGTTGTGAAAATATCTTTAGGAATATCGAAGATATTATAATAAAAGATACGATAATATGGATGATGAAGAAGATTTGTCTGTGAAGGTTTAAAATAAGAAGTAAGGTGTTTGCTAACGATTTCAGTAGACACTGAATCATTTGGATCCTTTGAAGGCAGGTTTAGTCTTTGTGATTTGTCCACAACCTCCTTCATGGTCTGCTCAATCCGTTTTCTATTTTCAAACCTTCTCTTTTTCTCAGCTTTACCACCATACTATTCTTTATCATCAAACTTTTGACTGTTAAAGTCGTTTACAGTTTTTGCTGCTTCATCAACATTTTTCCAATTTCGGAGAACTAGTTCATAGTTTGGGATGTTTTTCAGAAAATTCACATTCGAAGTATGTAAGTCTAGGAGATAGACGTTATATGTATAACTTTTGACGTAAAATTGTCGCAAAATTCAAAATACTGATTGCTAATTCCCAGTAGTTGGTGTGACAATTATTGTTACATGATGTAGGTGAGTACATGATGGGGTTTTAATGAATAAGTATAGTGGCTTTTTGGAGAGGCTTAAGTCGAAGGTTAATGAAGTTGCTGATAAGTTTACTGCTAATGTGGCGAGATATGAAAGGTTCCCCGGTAACAATGATGAAGGGGTAATTGTTATAATAAGGTTTATTCGTATAAACAAATGAAGGTGATTTGCTGGAGCTATGACAAAACTGTCTATTTTGGAAAGAGATTGAAAAATTATATTTGGTAATAAATATCAAAGGATCTGACACGGATACGTGTTAAACTATAACTTTGGTTTCGAGAGCTTTTCAGATGCATGACAGTGGGTAATATGTGGTTGGATCATCATCTCGCATGTCTTTAGGAATTTTGAAGTGTTTGAACACGTATTGTAATTGTTAATATACATATGATGTTCTAAGATTTTGAATGATACAAATATTTTTTGTGAGTTCCATGAATAGAAATGAGGTTCTAGGACAGTTTTGAAGTCAAAGTATAGTTTTGAAAGATGTAGGAATCTAAGAGTGATGATTTCGGTTATATCTTGAATCGAATTCTGAGATTTTAAAATCAGAATATGTAATTAGATTTTGAATGAGTATGGTTGTTTTGATTTCTATAAAAGAATGTATATTGTTGTGAAAGTAGGGAGTATAATGGATGACTTGCTGAATCAGATTCGAAGAATGTAACATATTAATTGTGAATTTATATATCTCTCGGGTATTACCTACCCGTTAAAAAAAAATTCACAATTAATATTTTGTACAAAAGAATTTTATTACAGTCTTTATGGAAATATATATGTGTATATTTCTTCAGATGTAATATAGATTTAATGAGTTAATATTAAATTAAACTCATTTGATTTATGGTTAAGGCTAGGATAGATAATTTCTAAACTTTAGAAATTACATAATCGCCGTAGAATGTTTCCCCAATGAAGTTATGAATCAATACTTAATCGTTGTGGTATTCCTTGGTATCTACATGGCGTATGACGTCGATGCTCGTGGGACAGATTGTGAAGTTGAGGTTTGCGATGCGGTTGTTGTTGGTGGTGGTAATGGTACTGTTGATGTTGTTGATGGTGGTACTGGTTATGCTGCTGGTGCTGCTGCTGGTGTTTGTAACCTTTGTACCATATTCTCCAAAGCCACTACCCGAGCGCAAAGCTCGTTGACTTCTTCTATTACACCGGGGTGATTGTCGGTTCGGACGAGCGGATAAATAAGATCTAGAATTTGGTGTAGTATATAATCATGACGAGATACTCTGGAAATGAGAGAGAAAATGGTGTTTCGGACAGGTTCGCCAGTAAGTGCTTCAGGTTCATTGCCAAGAGGGCAATGTGATGGATGAAAGGGATCACCTTCTTCTTGTCTCCAATGGTTAAGTAGATTACGAACTCATCCCCAATTCATCCAGAATAGATGATGGCTAATTGGTTGATCCATTCCGGTCACGCTGCTTTCGGAGCTCATGTGGAAATCCATATCGGCATAGCTGTCGGAATCCGAGGAACTCGAACTGGTTGAGGGATCCATCTTGTATGATCAGGGAAAGAATTTTTTTTTTTTTTTTTGGTATGAAATAGATTGTAGAATTTAGATTTGGTATTCTTCAATACATAATTTACATATGTATATATAATACCAAAATCCCATAAATTACGGAGGAATCTTTGAAAGATGTCAGTCAAAGTTCACAGTAACAGATATGCTAAGATAAGAATTTGTCTATACACTATTATGCAATAAATGTAGGAAAACGCGTCTAGACTTAAGAGTGATAAGCAGGTAATTTCCTAAGGGTGGTAAGTAGATGATTTCAGACTAAAAATGATAAGCAAAACTTTTGACATGCAGACACGGTCGAAGTCCAGACTCACTGATGCATCTTAACAACTATCAGTTAGACACACTAATGCAAGACCTGGTTCGCTAAGACCACCGCTCTGATACCAACTGAAAGGATCCGTTCATATACATTATAAACGATTCACAATAGTTGATTACATCGCGAGGTATTTGACCTCTATATGATACGTTTTACAAACATTGCATTCGTTTTTAAAAGACAAACTTTCTTTACATCAAAAATTGACGGCATGCATACCATTTCATATTACATCCAACTATAATTGACTTAATATTAATCTTGATGAACTCAACGACTCGAATGCAACGTCTTTCAAAGTATGTCATGAATGACTCCAAGTAATATCCTTAAAATGAGCTAATGCACAGCGGAAGATTTCTTTAATACCTGAGAATAAACATGCTTTAAAGTGTCAACCAAAAGGTTGGTGAGTTTATTAGTTTATCATAATCAATCATTTCCGTAATAGTAATAGACCACAAGATTTCAGTTTCTATAAATATCCGTACACTCGCGAGTGTATAAAAGTATTCTATAAGTTGTAGGCACCCAGTAACAAGCCTTAACGTTCATGTTTTACCCTCTGAAGTACACCAGATCAGGTGTGTTTAAAATAACCTCGAAGTACTAAAGCATCCCATAGTCAGGATGGGGTTTGTCAGGCCCAATAGATCTATCTTTAGGATCCGCACCTACCGTACATAGACAAGTAGTTTAATGTTACCAAGCTAAGGGTATATTTCTGGTTTAAACCCACATAGAATTAGTTTTAGTACTTGTGCCTATTTCGTAAAACATTTATAAAACAGCGCATGTATTCTCAGCCCAAAAATATATATAAAAAGGGAGTAATGAAACTCACCATACTGTATTTCGTAGTAAAAATACATATAACGTCATTTAACAAGTGCAAGGTTGGCCTCGGATTCACGAACCTATATTAATTATATATATTTATATGTTGGTCAATATTTGTCTAACAATTTTTGGTCAAGTCATAGTGTACCACAATCCTAATGCTCGAGACTAATATGCAAAAGTTAACAAAAGTCAACTTAACCCAAAATGACTTCTAAAATTTATACGTGTTTATTATATAACTTAACTATAGTAATTTTATATATTTAAATATATTTATTAGCTTTTATAATAATAAAAGTCATTTATTAATAAAAATTTATATTAACGTTTATATATGATAAAATATACTTTTATATATCTTAAGTAGTAAAATTTATAAAGTTCACTTAATATCGTAAAACTATAGTGGTAAGTATTATTAATGTAATTATATTACGCGTGGTGAAAAATATCTTTGTATCGCCTATTTATTTGATAAAATAATATTGATCATAATAATAATAAGTAAAAGTTGTATTATTTTGTAATAATAATTATTATTATTCTATAAAAAATAACAATATTTATATTTACTAAAAATGTTATTATGATAAAATGATAATACTAACATAATAGTAATAATGATATTTTATAATAACAATGATATTTCTATTAAAATAATAACGACGATAGTAATAATAATCATTTTAACAATAATACTAAAATTCAGTTGACTATAACTTCTAATCCGTTCATCGAAACCATTCGATATCTAAATGAAAAGTTCTTAATTTTTCGCTAGCTTTCCAATGACATGCATATCATATACCCTATCTCAGTAGCATATGTATCTAATTCAGGATTCAACAAACCTATCTAAGGACAATATCGAATGTACAAGCATGCATAATCCTATATACTCGAGCACTAGTCAGGGATACACTATTGAAATATAAAAGTTAAGTTATGAGTGCTCACGTATCAATATTGAGATTCAATATTGCAGGAAAGTACGTAGACGAAATGAAAATGATAAACGTTAGGTTGACCTCACGAGCAATACCCTCGATCAATACCCATAACCTCCATAGCTATAACCCATAATTTCCTTAGCTCTATCCCATTTGAAAACTTATTTTAAAATCGTCTGAATATAACTCCGTCGTAGTATTTTATGTATACTAATAATATCTTGAAATAATACAAAGAAAATATATATGTGTAATTCGATTGAGAGAGTTTAGAGAAATATATTTTCAAGTTTCTATGAAATAATAAAACCTATTGAATTCTATTTATAATAGATTTTTGAATTATTAAAGTGAATTATTAAAGTATGAATTATTAAAGTGAATTATTAAAGTATGAATTATTAAAGTGAATTATTAAAATATGAATTATTAAAGTGAATTATTAAAGTATGAATTATTAAAGTGAATTATTAAAGTATGAATTATTAAAGTATGAATTATTAAAGTGAATTATTAAAGTATGAATTATTAAAGTTAAAGTAAAGTAAAAGTAAAGTAAAGGTAAGTTAAAGTATAGTAAAAGTATAAAACTATGTACGTATAATACGCGTATAAATATATATAATATTAATTTAAATCGTTATATATATTTGATAAAATAAAATATAAATATCTTTATTTTATCATACTAGTTAAGTAATGAGTGGTCAAAAAGAATAGATTTCTTAAATCACAGTGGACCTCATAACATAGGCCCGTAATCATATCATAATGTATCTGATAATTCAATCATTTGATAATATCTTTTAATTCTGTCAATAAATATATCGAAACAAATACGTTCATGTAAAGTATCATATATCTAATACTTTGTTAATGTTTTCAGTTAATATTATATATTATATATACATATCTATAAACACATAATTGTTCGTGAATCGTCGAACACGGTCAAAGAATAATTGATTACATGAATGTAGTTCCAAACTTTTTGAGATTCAACATTACAAATTCTGCTTATCGTGTCGGAAACATATAAAGGTTAAGTTTAAATTTGGTCGGAAATTTTCGGGTCGTCACAGTACCTACCCGTTAAAGAAATTTCGTCCCGAAATTTGATCGAGGTCGTCATGGATAACTATAAAAATGTTTTCATGACGAATATGAGTTGATAAATAGAGTTTTATCATCATTGAGTAATATAGATAAAACAATTTGATTACGCGAAGAGTATAAGTGAAGCTATCGCAAGAGAGTGAAATGAGTAAACGTATATTCATTTTAACCGATGACGTAGTTATGATTGATTTCCGGAATTCATGGGATTTAAAGAAAATCTTTACAATAAGATTTGGTTCTTCGGCGATTAAGGAAATCAGGATCTTCTTTGATTAAATGCGATAATCTGTCTCGATTTCTCTGTCTGATATTTTACTATAATTCCACCCCCTTCGTTTCTTTATTTCCACAGCTCACACCTTCTAGTCTTTCTCCCCAATTCATACTTTAAAGCATTCATTAATATGCTTCATCCAGTATTAATTCTTGATATACTCTTAACTTTCATATCTGTCATTCTTCTTTTTCATCTACCACCAGAGGAAGTTATTTTCTTCTACCATTACCTTGGGGTTATTGTGTTTTTTTATTCTCCCGTGTCTTTATATTGCTATACGCATTGATATACACGGTTTGTAATTTCGGGATTGTTATCGGGCTTTATATTCTCCATTATATTTCGGAGCTTCATGCTTTCATTTTCTCTTCCCGACCTTAAGTCAAGCGGATAATGGTCCAGAATTCATAGATATAAATTTTTGGATGAACATAGTTAATGTTCCAAGAAGAAAATCGTAATGGCACGATCTTGATTTGGCAAATTATCAGAATATCTGAAAATATAGAGCTATCAAGATGATATTTTCTTAATATGTTTGGAAATTGGGTAGAATGTAAGAGTCGTGTAAACAGTACATGATGACGGTATGTTCTGTAAATCATCACGTTCCATTAGAAACTCAGCATGACTTACTGTAATATAATCACGTTGATTAAGTGTCATTATATTATACTAACTCATGCTTCAATTCCCAACACTACTTCAAAAACATTCCTATTTTAAATTCAAATTTTTTTTTAGAATTTAGAAACTAACAAAGTTTCTTTTTATGTTGTAACGCAGATATTGCGAAGAGATAAAAGATTTCGGATAAGAATAGTTGTGAAAATATCTTTAGGAATATCGAAGATATTATAATAAAAGATACGATAATATGGATGATGAAGAAGATTTGTCTGTGAAGGTTTAAAATAAGAAGTAAGGTGTTTGCTAACGATTTCAGTAGACACTGAATCATTTGGATCCTTTGAAGGCAGGTTTAGTCTTTGTGATTTGTCCACAACCTCCTTCATGGTCTGCTCAATCCGTTTTCTATTTTCAAACCTTCTCTTTTTCTCAGCTTTACCACCATACTATTCTTTATCATCAAACTTTTGACTGTTAAAGTCGTTTACAGTTTTTGCTGCTTCATCAACATTTTTCCAATTTCGGAGAACTAGTTCATAGTTTGGGATGTTTTTCAGAAAATTCACATTCGAAGTATGTAAGTCTAGGAGATAGACGTTATATGTATAACTTTTGACGTAAAATTGTCGCAAAATTCAAAATACTGATTGCTAATTCCCAGTAGTTGGTGTGACAATTATTGTTACATGATGTAGGTGAGTACATGATGGGGTTTTAATGAATAAGTATAGTGGCTTTTTGGAGAGGCTTAAGTCGAAGGTTAATGAAGTTGCTGATAAGTTTACTGCTAATGTGGCGAGATATGAAAGGTTCCCCGGTAACAATGATGAAGGGGTAATTGTTATAATAAGGTTTATTCGTATAAACAAATGAAGGTGATTTGCTGGAGCTATGACAAAACTGTCTATTTTGGAAAGAGATTGAAAAATTATATTTGGTAATAAATATCAAAGGATCTGACACGGATACGTGTTAAACTATAACTTTGGTTTCGAGAGCTTTTCAGATGCATGACAGTGGGTAATATGTGGTTGGATCATCATCTCGCATGTCTTTAGGAATTTTGAAGTGTTTGAACACGTATTGTAATTGTTAATATACATATGATGTTCTAAGATTTTGAATGATACAAATATTTTTTGTGAGTTCCATGAATAGAAATGAGGTTCTAGGACAGTTTTGAAGTCAAAGTATAGTTTTGAAAGATGTAGGAATCTAAGAGTGATGATTTCGGTTATATCTTGAATCGAATTCTGAGATTTTAAAATCAGAATATGTAATTAGATTTTGAATGAGTATGGTTGTTTTGATTTCTATAAAAGAATGTATATTGTTGTGAAAGTAGGGAGTATAATGGATGACTTGCTGAATCAGATTCGAAGAATGTAACATATTAATTGTGAATTTATATATCTCTCGGGTATTACCTACCCGTTAAAAAAAAATTCACAATTAATATTTTGTACAAAAGAATTTTATTACAGTCTTTATGGAAATATATATGTGTATATTTCTTCAGATGTAATATAGATTTAATGAGTTAATATTAAATTAAACTCATTTGATTTATGGTTAAGGCTAGGATAGATAATTTCTAAACTTTAGAAATTACATAATCGCCGTAGAATGTTTCCCCAATGAAGTTATGAATCAATACTTAATCGTTGTGGTATTCCTTGGTATCTACATGGCGTATGACGTCGATGCTCGTGGGACAGATTGTGAAGTTGAGGTTTGCGATGCGGTTGTTGTTGGTGGTGGTAATGGTACTGTTGATGTTGTTGATGGTGGTACTGGTTATGCTGCTGGTGCTGCTGCTGGTGTTTGTAACCTTTGTACCATATTCTCCAAAGCCACTACCCGAGCGCAAAGCTCGTTGACTTCTTCTATTACACCGGGGTGATTGTCGGTTCGGACGAGCGGTTAAATAAGATCTAGAATTTGGTGTAGTATATAATCATGACGAGATACTCTGGAAATGAGAGAGAAAATGGTGTTTCAGACAGGTTCGCCAGTAAGTGCTTCAGGTTCATTGCCAAGAGGGCAATGTGATGGATGAAAGGGATCACCTTCTTCTTGTCTCCAATGGTTAAGTAGATTACGAACTCATCCCCAATTCATCCAGAATAGATGATGGCTAATTGGTTGATCCATTCCGGTCACTCTGCTTTCGGAGCTCATGTGGAAATCCATATCGGCATAGCTGTCGGAATCCGAGGAACTCGAACTGGTTGAGGGATCCATCTTGTATGATCAGGGAAAGAATTTATTTTTTTTTTGGTATGAAATAGATTGTAGAACTTAGATTTGGTATTCTTCAATACATAATTTACATATGTATATATAATACCAAAATCCCATAAATTACGGAGGAATCTTTGAAAGATGTCAGTCAAAGTTCACAGTAACAGATATGCTAAGATAAGAATTTGTCTATACACTATTATGCAATAAATGTAGGAAAAAGCGTCTAGACTTAAGAGTGATAAGCAGGTAATTTCCTAAGGGTGGTAAGTAGATGATTTCAGACTAAAAATGATAAGCAAAACTTTTGACATGCAGACACGGTCGAAGTCCAGACTCACTGATGCATCTTAACAACTATCAGTTAGACACACTAATGCAAGACCTGGTTCGCTAAGACCACCGCTCTGATACCAACTGAAAGGATCCGTTCATATACATTATAAACGATTCACAATAGTTGATTACATCGCGAGGTATTTGACCTCTATATGATACGTTTTACAAACATTGCATTCGTTTTTAAAAGACAAACTTTCTTTACATCAAAAATTGATGGCATGCATACCATTTCATATTACATCCAACTATAATTGACTTAATATTAATCTTGATGAACTCAACGACTCGAATGCAACGTCTTTCAAAGTATGTCATGAATGACTCCAAGTAATATCCTTAAAATGAGCTAATGCACAGCGGAAGATTTCTTTAATACCTGAGAATAAACATGCTTTAAAGTATCAACCAAAAGGTTGGTGAGTTTATTAGTTTATCATAATCAATCATTTCCGTAATAGTAATAGACCACAAGATTTCAGTTTCTATAAATATCCGTACACTCGCGAGTGTATAAAAGTATTCTATAAGTTGTAGGCACCCGGTAACAAGCCTTAACGTTCATGTTTTACCCTCTGAAGTACACCAGATCAGGTGTGTTTAAAATAACCTCGAAGTACTAAAGCATCCCATAGTCAGGATGGGGTTTGTCAGGCCCAATAGATCTATCTTTAGGATCCGCACCTACCGTACATAGACAAGTAGTTTAATGTTACCAAGCTAAGGGTATATTTCTGGTTTAAACCCACATAGAATTAGTTTTAGTACTTGTGCCTATTTCGTAAAACATTTATAAAACAGCGCATGTATTCTCAGCCCAAAAATATATATAAAAAGGGAGTAATGAAACTCATCATACTGTATTTCGTAGTAAAAATACATATAATGTCATTTAACAAGTGCAAGGTTGGCCTCGGATTCACAAACCTATATTAATTATATATATTTATATGTTGGTCAATATTTGTCTAACAATTTTTGGTCAAGTCATAGTGTACCACAATCCTAATGCTCGAGACTAATATGCAAAAGTTAACAAAAGTCAACTTAACCCAAAATGACTTCTAAAATTTATACGTGTTTATTATATAACTTAACTATAGTCATTTTATATATTTAAATATATTTATTAGCTTTTATAATAATAAAAGTCATTTATTAATAAAAATTTATATTAACGTTTATATATGATAAAATATACTTTTATATATCTTAAGTAGTAAAATTTATAAAGTTCACTTAATATCGTAAAACTATAGTGGTAAGTATTATTAATGTAATTATATTACGCGTGGTGAAAAATATCTTTGTATCCCCTATTTATTTGATAAAATAATATTGATCATAATAATAATAAGTAAAAGTTGTATTATTTTGTAATAATAATTATTATTATTCTATAAAAAATAACAATATTTATATTTACTAAAAATGTTATTATGATAAAATGATAATACTAACATATTAGTAATAATGATATTTTATAATAACAATGATATTTCTATTAAAATAATAACGACGATAGTAATAATAATCATTTTAACAATAATACTAAAATTCAGTTGACTATAACTTCTAATCCGTTCATCGAAACCATTCGATATCTAAATGAAAAGTTCTTAATTTTTCGCTAGCTTTCCAATGACATGCATATCATATACCCTATCTCAGTAGCATATGTATCTAATTCAGGATTCAACAAACCTATCTAAGGACAATATCGAATGTACAAGCATGCATAATCCTATATACTCGAGCACTAGTCAGGGATACACTATTGAAATATAAAAGTTAAGTTATGAGTGCTCACGTATCAATATTGAGATTCAATATTGCAGGAAAGTACGTAGACGAAACGAAAATGATAAACGTTAGGTTGACCTCACGAGCAATACCCTCGATCAATACCCATAACCTCCATAGCTATAACCCATAATTTCCTTAGCTCTATCCCGTTTGAAAACTTATTTTAAAATCGTCTGAATATAACTCCGTCGTAGTATTTTATGTATACTAATAATATCTTGAAATAATACAAAGAAAATATATATGTGTAATTCGATTGAGAGAGTTTAGAGAAATATATTTTCAAGTTTCTATGAAATAATAAAACCTATTGAATTCTATTTATAATAGATTTTTGAATTATTAAAGTCAATTATTAAAGTATGAATTATTAAAGTGAATTATTAAAGTATGAATTATTAAAGTGAATTATTAAAATATGAATTATTAAAGTGAATTATTAAAGTATGAATTATTAAAGTGAATTATTAAAGTATGAATTATTAAAGTGAATTATTAAAGTATGAATTATTAAAGTGAATTATTAAAGTGAATTATTAAAGTATGAATTATTAAAGTTAAAGTAAAGTAAAAGTAAAGTAAAGGTAAATTAAAGTATAGTAAAAGTATAAAACTATGTACGTATAATACGCGTATAAATATATATAATATTAATTTAAATCGTTATATATATTTGATAAAATAAAATATAAATATCGTTATTTTATCATACTAGTTAAGTAATGAGTGGTCAAAAAGAATAGATTTCTTAAATCACAGTGGACCTCATAACATAGGCCCGTAATCATATCATAATGTATCTGATAATTCAATCATTTGATAATATCTTTTAATTCTGTCAATAAATATATCTAAACAAATACGTTCATGTAAAGTATCATATATCTAATACTTTGTTAATGTTTTCAGTTAATATTATATATTATATATACATATCTATATACACATAATTGTTCGTGAATCGTCGAACACGGTCAAAGGATAATTGATTACATGAATGTAGTTCCAAACTTTTTGAGATTCAACATTACAAATTCTGCTTATCGTGTCGGAAACATATAAAGGTTAACTTTAAATTTGGTCGGAAATTTTCGGGTCGTCACAATATATCATATTAAGATATATTAATATATCATAATATCATGATAATGTAATAATTTAACATCTCATTTGATATAATAAACAATGGGTTAACAACACTTAACAGGATCGTTAACCTAAAGGCTTCAAAACAACATTTACATGTAACGACTAAGGATGACTTAACGACTCAGTTAAAATGTATATACATGTAGTGTTTTAATATGTATTTATACACTTTTGAAAGACTTCAAGACACTTATCAAAATACTTCTACTTATCAAAAATGCTTACAATTACATCCTCGTTCAGTTTCATCAACAATTCTACTCGTATGCACCCGTATTCGTACTCGTACAATACACAGCTTTTAGATGTATGTACTATTGGTATATACACTCCAATGATCAGCTCTTAGCAGTCCATGTGAGTCACCTAACACATGTGGGAACCATCATTTGGCAACTAGCATGAAATATCTCATAAAACTACAAAAATATTAGTAATCATTCATGACTTATTTACATGTAAACAAAATTACACATCCTTTATATCTAATCCATATACCAATGACCAAAAACACCTACAAACACTTTCATTCATCAATTTTCTTCATCAAATTTATCTCTCTCAAGTTCTATCTTCAAGTTCTAAGTGTTCTTCATAAATTCTATAAGTTCTAGTTTCATAAAATCAAGAATACTTCCAAGTTTGGTAGCTTACTTCCAATCTTGTAAAGTGATCATCCAACCTCAAGAAATCTTTCTTATTTACAGTAAGATATCTTTCTAATACAAGGTAATACTCATATTCAAACTTTGATTCAATTCCTATAACTCTAACAATCTTATTTCGAGTGGAAATCTTACTTGAACTTGTTTTCGTGTCATGATTCTGCTTCAAGAACTTTCAAGCCATCCAAGGATCCTTTGAAGCTAGATATATTTTTCTCATTTCTAGTGGGTTTATCCACAAAACCTGAGTTAGTAATGATGTTCATAACATCATTCGATTCATATATATAAAACTACCTTATGCGAAGGTTTAAACTTGTAATCACTAGAACATAGTTTAGTTAATTCTAAACTTGTTCGCAAACAAAAGTTTATGCTTCTAACTTGACTTTTAAAATCAACTAAACACATGTTCTATATCTATATGATGTGCTAACTTAATGATTTAAAACCTGAAAACACGAAAAACACCGTAAAACTGGATATACGCCGTCGTAGTAACACCGCGGGCTGTTTTGGGTTAGTTAATTAAAAACTATGATAAACTTTGATTTAAAAGTTGTTCTTCTAGGAAAAATGATTTTTCTTATGAACATGAAACTATATCCAAAAATCATGATTAAACTCAAAATGGAAGTATGTTTTCCAAAATGGTCATCTAGACGTCGTTCTTTCGACTGAAATGACTACCTTTACAAAAACGACTTGTAACCTGTATTTTCGACTATAAACTTATACTTTTTCTGTATAGATTCATAAACTTAAGATCAATATGAAACCATATCAATTGGATTCACTCAAAACGGATTTAAAACGAAGAAGTTATGGGTAAAACAAGATTGGATATTTTTACTTGTTGTAGTTACGTGAAAATTGGTAACAAATCTATACAAATCATATCCTAGCTAACTTATATTGTATTGTACATGTATTCTAATATATTATGTAATCTTGGGATATCATAGACACGTATGCAAATGTTTTGACATATCATATCGACCCATCTATATATATTATTTGGAACAACCATAGACACTCTATATGCAGTAATGTTGGAGTTAGCTATACAGAGTTGAGGTTGATTGCAAAAATATATATACTTTGAGTTGTGATCTAGCCTGAGACGTGTATACACTGGGTCGTGGATTGGTTCAAGATAATAGATATCGCATATTTTATACGCATTTTCCTTAGCGATATCGGGTACATTTTGGTCCTTTTGGATACGATTTGGAATTATTTCGGTGAAAGTTGTGGAAAGTTTGAGTTCCAAGACCAAGGAGGTTAATTTTGAAGTTATTTGATGGTTTTGGGTGATTTTCGATGTAAACGAGTGAAAGGGTTTGGTCCGATTCGAGTTTTGGTGTTTGTATTAAGTTTTTCAGCTCATTTCAGCAAAAATGACATGGAGCGCCGCTCCAAAACGTGGCGCGCCGCGCCATTCCACATAAAATACAGTTCGAGCATTTTTAAAAGGCAGATTTCAGCTCACCAGTTAAATGGCGCGCCGCGCGAGGAAATGGCGCGCCGCGCGAGTAAGGGCGCGCCGCGCAGGGTCTTAACCGGGTTCAGAATTGCACCTATTTAAAGCCCGAAAATTACCCTAATTTATAATTATCGTATCCAGACGAATTCCAGCAGCTTTTGGATGAACTTAGGTGATTTTTGGGGATTTCCAAGGTCATTCTAAGGTATCAATCATTCCGGAACCAAGTCTCGATTCGTTTATCTTTCAGGATTCAATCATTGATTAGGTTAATCTCTTGTCATAAACAATGAATTTCTCTATTACTTTAATTGTGATTTTTATTGTTGCCATGATCATTGGCTAAGTTCTTTAATGTTTGCCTAGATTTAATAACCTATGTATTGGATGCTACTTATCAGTTGTTTGATTAATCTATGATGATTTGATGTTTGAATTAAAGAACCATTCTTATTGAAGCTAGACTCTTCGATTCAATTGGTTGTGTACTTGTTTGATAGGACGAGAGTTCATTAATTTAGTGCATTAATTTACAATTGGTTTGTCTTAATTGATTGTTTGCTTACTCGGAGACGAAAGTAAATTGAATTCAAAAGGCTAGACGAAATAGGGGTGAATTATGTGCAACGAGAGTTGGTGTGATTGTGATTTGAGTCTTCATCTCAGTTAAACTGTTTAGTCACAATTAGGAGGTCTTAGGCTACGGGGAATTCCGTGTCATGTAATCTTAATTGAAGTGTTTGCGCTGGGGAATTCCAGGTGAACCGACTAGATAATTCACATAAGTTAGATAATAACTGGGGCTTAATCTAAATGCATCCAATACTAGGTGAAAAAGGTCTAGACAAGCATTCGTTTTTTTTAATTGTTTACAACTATCTTATTTTACTCGTTTGTTTGTTTTAAAGCTTAAAACTGAAAACACTAAAATTATTGTTCAATCTTGTTATTAATTAAAGCTATCTTTGATTTTGGCTAATCGTTAAATAGCCAACCAAACAAATTATCTCGTAATTCAATTTTCTAGATTTAACTTAGTTTAATTCATTAGTTACAATCTTAATTTTCACGTTTAAACTGTCCTTGGAACGATCTTGGATTTACCAACTTTATACTATTGCACGATCGGGTACACTGCCCGTTAGTGTGTAGTAAATCTTTAAACCGGTTTTTCCCATTATAAATAATAGACGCGATTTCACACATCAAGTTTTTGGCGCCGCTGCCGGGGACAGTTGTGTCGAAGATTAAGATTGCTATCTAATTGTTCTTAGTTTAGTTTAGTTATAGATTATTATTTCTTTTCGTTATTCTCAAGTTGAATTGGTGCGTTTAATCGGTTGTTAGTGGTGATTTCGCAGGTAACAGGTAGTGCATGCCACAATACGCGTTCTTCTAATTCTCCGATTTTTCAACCATTTGCAGAACCCGAAAGAGAGTTATTCAGAGCGTTAAGTCACGAACAACAGTCTACAGTGGATTCATCTTTTTCTTCAAGTGCTAATATAATTAATTTGGGAAGTAGTTCTGAAACTGTGGTGCCCGATACACCACCTGAAATCAGAGAAGAAGAAGAATCTTACGTTTCCTTAGATCTTTTTGAGACTGAAGATATGGCTGACCAAGAACAACCACCTCGTCCTCAGACTATGGCACAAAAGTTGAAGGCCACACGAGGGGGCCAAGGCAATTCGATTACTCAACCGAACATCACTCAGCCTTTTCAAATTACAGGGCCGATCCTGAATTTGATTTCTTCTGATTGCCGATTTTATGGCAAGGATACTGAGGATGCTAACGAGCATCTTCGTAATTTTAATGATGTTTGCAATTTGTTTAAGCTACATGAGGTTGCCGATACTTCAATCAAGACAAGGCTTTTCCCTTGGACTCTTAAGGGAGAAGCTAAGAGATGGTTAGATAAGCAACCAGAGGGCACGATTACCTCTTGGGAGACTTTGGAGGATAAGTTTTTGTCGAAGTTTTTCCCTGCATCTCGAGCTGCTAGACTTCAAGCAGAAATTTCACAATTTAGACAAAAGAGTAGTGAGACATTATTTGATGCTTGGGACCGTTTTGCTACTTTGTTACGCTCGTGTCCGCAACACGGGTTGAATGATTTACAAAAGGTTCAGATTTTCTACAAAGGTTATGACATTCCAACTCGTCAGAGTATTGATCAAGCAGCAGGTGGTACGTTAATGGATAAGACCGAAGAAGAGGCGTTAGAGATAATTGAAAAGCAAGCTGCTTACTCTCACGAATGGCATCAAGATCATGAGTCATCCCATTCAGCTTCAGTTAAGAGAACCGAGACCACTGGTGCGTATGATGATTTTGGGTCTATCAGTGCTAAGTTGGATTCTTTTGGTAGAAATTTAGAGAAGATGAATAAGGATATTCATGGTATGAAGGTTGGTTGTGAGTATTGTGGGGGTTTACATTTAGCTAAAGATTGTGATGCGGGGTTAACGATAGGTCAAAAGGAAGAGATAGCGTACATCAGTCAGTAAAATAATAATCAGTTTCAAGGGCGCGCTCAGTTTAACCGCAATTTTAATAATCCCTACAATCCTCAAGGTCGTCAGGGAGGTAGTAACAGTAATTATCAGAATTCGCCGGGTGGAGGATTTTAGCAACAAGCTCCTGGGTATTTTCAAAAGCCCCAAGCCGAAGAGAAAAAGTCGAATCTTGAAGCTATGATCGAAAAGCTTGTGATATCTCAAACTCAGCTTGTTACTACTGTTACTCAGAATAATGAGAAGAATGATCAGATGTTCCGGAATCAACAAGCCGCGATTCATAATTTAGAACAACAGATTGGTCAACTTGCTAATCAGAGAAATGAGAGAAAACCGGGGGAGTTACCAAGTAACACGGATGCTAACCCGAAAAATGGGCACGTTAATGCTATCACCACCCGAAGTGGTATAGCATATGATCCACCAAAGAAGCCCGCTGAGTATGATTTGCGAGTTCCATTGGTTAAAGATAGTGAGCCGGTAGTTGATAGTGAACCGGAGGGGGATAAGGAGCCGGAACAGGTGATTGAGGAAGTTGAAAATATACCGGTAAAGGTTGCTGCTAAACCGGTAGCTAAGGAGTATCAACCACCGCTCCCATACCCGAGAAAACAGAGGTTAGAGAAGTTAGAGGCGGAAAAATCAAAGTTCATGGAGTTGATCAAGAAAGTGAATGTCAACTTACCTTTCATTGATGTTATTGCGGGGATGCCCAAGTATGCTCGGTTCATGAAGGATTTGCTTACCAACCGGAAAAAGATGGAAAGTGTTTCATCCGTGACGTTAAATGTAGCATGTACAGCAGTGGTGACAAACCAACTTCCCGAGAAGTTGGAAGATTCGGGTTGTTTTACTATTCCTTGTTTATTGAGGGATCTTGCTTGTATGCGGGCATTGGCGGATTTGGGTGCTAGTATTAATTTAATGCCCTACTCTATTTACCTTAAACTAGCACCTAGGGAACTTAGACCCACTCGTATGGCCATACAACTAGCGGACCGCTCTATTAAATACCCTCGTGGGATTATAGAGAACATGCTAGTTAAGACCGGGACATTAGTTTTCCCCGCCGACTTTGTAGTTCTAGACATGGAAGTGGATGAAAGGATTCCACTTATTTTGGGAAGGCCATTTTTGAATACCGCTAGATGTCTAATTGATGTTTATGGCCAACAGTTGACCCTTAGAATAGGTGACCAAAAGGTGTCCTTTGCTATTGATAAGGCATTAAAATACCCCGGTTACCTAGATGACACTTGTTATTTTTTGCAAACCGTAGACACACATGTTGAGTTTTTGCAGGAGTTTCCAGAATTGCAGGGAACAGGGGAATGTGAAATAGCAAGTGATGAAGGGGATGTGTTAGATGAGGTGGATTTGATGACCACCCTAATGGCTGAAGGTTATGAGCCAACCGAAGAAGAGCATGAGGAGTTGGAGAAAGAAAATGCATACAGGAGCAAAACTTCAATTGAAGAGGCTCCTGAATTAGAGTTGAAACCACTCCCGGATAATTTGGAGTATGCTTTTCTTGGGGAGGAGTCTAAACTCCCGGTGATTATTGCTTCCAATCTTTCTGTAAGTCAAAAGTCTAAACTTGTCTCCATGTTAAAAGCCCACAAACCGGCTATTGCATGGAAAATTCAGGATATTAAGGGTATTAGTCCCTCTTATTGTACACACAAAATCCTAATGGAAGATAACTTCAAACCGTGTGTGCAACGGCAAAGGCGACTAAACCCACATATGCAGGAAGTGGTTAAAAAGGAGATTGTTAAACTCCTTGATGCAGGTCTTATTTATCCTATTTATGACAGTCCTTGGGTGAGTCTGGTTCAATGTGTGCCCAAAAAGGGTGGCATGACCGTGATCACAAACGAAAAGAATGAATTAATTTCTACCAGGACTGTCACGGGATGGCGGGTGTGCATTGACTATCGAAAATTAAATGATGCCACCCGAAAGGACCATTTTCCTCTACCCTTCATCGATCAAATGTTGGAGAGGTTGGCGGGAAAAAGTTTCTATTGTTTTCTTGATGGTTTTTCGGGATATTTCCAAATCCCTATTGCACCCGAAGACCAAGAGAAAACCACGTTCACGTGCCCGTATGGAACATTCTCTTATCGGCGTATGCCGTTCGGTTTATGTAACGCCCCTGCTACCTTTCAAAGGTGTATGGTGGCGATTTTCCATGATATGATCGAAGATTGCATGGAGGTGTTTATGGACGAATTTTCAGTCTACGGAGACACCTTCGAGTCATGTCTTCTTAATCTTGAGCGTATGTTGATTCGGTGCGAAAAAGCCAGTCTTGTGCTCAACTGGGAGAAATGTCACTTTATGGTTCGTGAGGGCATCGTTCTCGGGCACAAGATTTCTAAAGTTGGAATTGAGGTAGATAAAGTGAAAATCAATGTTATCGCCGGGCTTAAAGCCCCTACCGATGTTAAAGGTGTTCGAAGTTTTCTTGGGCACGCCGGGTTTTACCGGCGGTTTATCAAGGATTTTTCCAAAATTGCCACGCCCTTAAATAAACTTCTTGAAAAGGACGCTCCGTTTGTTTTCTCGGAGGAGAGTCACAAAGCTTTTAATCTTCTTAAAGCAAAGCTCACTAATTCACCTATCCTTATTAGTCCGGATTGGTCTATGCCATTCGAACTTATGTGTGATGCTAGTGACTTTGCAATCGGATCCGTCTTGGGGCAACGTGTTGGTAAACATTTTCAGCCCATTTACTATGCTAGTAAGACATTGCAAGGAGCGCAACTAAATTATACCACCACCGAAAAGGAACTCCTAGCAATTGTTTTCTCTTTTGACAAATTGCATGCGTATCTCATACTAGCAAAGACGGTTGTGTATACGGACCACTCGGCCCTTAAGCATTTGCTCTCTAAACCCGATGCTAAATCGAGATTGATACGTTGGATATTGCTTTTGCAAGAATTCGATGTAGAAATCTGGGATAAAAAGGGTGCCGAGAATTTAGCGACCGATCACCTTTCACGTCTTGAGAACCCCTCCTGTGAGGTTCTAGATGAGACTTCTATTCATGATGATTTTCCCGATGAATATCTCATGAAGGTGGAGGAGTGTGAAGACCCTTGGTTCGTTGATTTTGCGAATTATCTAGTTGGTGGATTCTTAGAGAAGGGTTGGTCACATCATAATCGTAAGAAGTTCTTTAGTGACCTTAAGTATTATTTTTGGGAGGACTCTTATCTCTTTAGGCGGTGTTCCGATGGAATGATCCGTCGGTGTGTTTCCGGAGAAGAATGCGAACGCATTCTTGTCCAATGTCATCATGGTCCGACAGGTGGGCATTATGGTCCCCAAGTTACGGGGCGAAAAGTCTTTGAGGCCGGGTTTTATTGGCCTACTATCTTCAAGGATGCCCACCGGATTTGTCAATCGTGCGATGCTTGTCAACGGGCGGGCCAAATCACCCAACGAGACGAGATGCCTCAAAATTTCATTCAAGTTTGTGAAGTTTTTGATATTTGGGGGATTGATTTCATGGGCCCGTTCCCGAAGTCGAATAATAAGCTCTACATTCTTGTTGCTATCGATTATGTTTCAAAATGGGTTGAAGCACAAGCTTTGCCCACTAATGATGCACAGGTCGTAGTTTCATTCCTAAAGCAACTCTTTTCTCGGTTTGGTTCCCCGAAAGCTTTAATTAGTGATCGGGGAACTCACTTTTGTAATGCCTAACTTGAAAAGGTGTTGAAACGGTATGGGGTAACCCATAAATTTTCGACATCCTACCATCCTCAAACGAATGGGCAAGTCGAAAACACCAACCGAGCTTTAAAGAGGATTCTTGAGAAAACTATTGGTTCTAATCCTAAGAAGTGGTCGTTTAAGCTCGATGATGCCTTATGGGCATTTTGAACGGCGTACAAAATGCCAACCGGAACCACTCCTTTTCGGTTACTTTATGGCAAAGCATGTCATCTCCCGGTGGAGATTGAACACAAAGCTTATTGGGCTCTAAAAACGAGCAATCTTGATCTTAAGGAGGAGGGTCGCCTTCGGTTGAGTCAATTGAATGAGTTAGAAGAGCTAAGGCTCGATGCGTATGAGAACTCATTGATTAGTAAGGAAAGAACGAAGAAGTGGCACGATAGTCGCTTGAAGGATCCTAAAGAATTTAAGGAAGGGGATCGTGTGCTTCTTTTCAATTCGAGGTTTCGTTTGTTTCCCGGGAAGTTAAAATCTAAATGGTCGGGACCTTTTGTTGTTCGAAAGGTTTATTCTCATGGGGCGGTTGATTTGGTAAATTTGAAAGGGGAAGAGTTCAAGGTTAACGGTCATCGGTTAAAACACTATGTCGATAGACCGCAAGAGGTGGACGATGAGATTAAACTCATATTTACCTCTAACGACGCGTAATAATCATGGTTAAAACCATTGTTGTAGAGTTTGTATATCTTTGTGCTTGTTTGACAATATGTGCAATATAATCATGCTTGGATTTTTGTTGGGGTTAGTTTGGTGGTTTTAGGTTGAGAAAATGGGATTTAAAGGTTTAAAAATACGAAATTCTGGTGTACCAGCACATGGAGCGCCGCTCCAGATCATGGCGCGCCGCGCCACCTTGAGACACCTGATGTACCAGATATTGAAAAAAGCTCGACATGATTTTTCAGTTAATCGGAGCGCCGCGCGGATACCCTGCGCGCCGCGCCAATTCCTGTCGGCCAGCTGTTTTCTTTTATAATTAAAATCAAACCAGAATTTTTACATCCACACAATTATAAACGGGTTGGTAGCTGTATTTACCCCAATTCCTTTTATTCTTTTCATTCATAACATCTCTTTAACACATACAAACACTTTGATTTTCAAAACCCTAAATCTCAAAACTTTGATTTCTTGTTTCAATTAACTTCAATCTTTCAAGAATGGCTCCCACCAAGGTCCGAATTTGTTTCTTTCTAACTAATTTCATCTTATTATGTGTAATTGTTTGTTTAATTTTTGAGCATCATGATGAATTAGTGTGGGGTTGCTTTAATTTGGGTTATGTGATTCAATTAGTCATGGGTTTTGTTAGATTATCATTGTATGCTTTGATTTCATGATTAATTTTGTGTTTTTGGAAAGTTTAACATGAACCTAGGGTTTGTAGGTTTAAAAATCCGAATTTTGTAAGTGAGACAGGGGATATTTGTTTGAAGGTGTGGTAGTTCTTGAATTGTTCATGTGTTTTTGAGCTAGTGTGGGGTTGTGTCCATATGGGCGGGTCAAATTTTTTGAATGACTTGAGCTATATTGTTCTAATTATGTGTAATGCCATGCTAGTAAGGATTAAACATATGATTTTGAATTGTGATGAAGATTTTGTTAATGGTTGTTGGAATTGGTAAAAGTTGCAAACATGATGAAGTTTATTGGATTGTTGGAATCTAAATGAGTGATAAGTAATCATGTTTGTCATGTTTCGGGTTATGTTGATTTATGATTATGGTTCGTGAGTTGTTTTGTTTTAAGGGATAATGTGATTTGGTTGAGAGTGTAGTTTTTGACATGTTTTTTTTTTCAAGTATTATTTGTTAACTTGAAGATTGTTTTCAAAAGTGGATTGGCATGAAACATGATTTGGTTGTGAATGGTACTTGGTGTCTATTATTATGACTAACATTAACTTTTGAGTTTGTTGTTTTGTTTTCTTTACTTGTTTCATGAATGTAGAGATCAAGAGGATCCCAGGAACAACCAAGGCAACCACCGAATAATCCTGAATTATGGTTATCTCATATCTCAAATAATGAGGATTTGGAGGAAGGGTTCACCACAAATAGCGCTCGTCCGATTGAGCGAACTTATTATTTAGATTGCACGCATCTTTCATCAGCGGGTCCTAATATTGTTCGGGAGTTGCGTCGTTACTTGTGGGTAGTCTATGCGGGCAATGAGTTGAGACCTTATGAAAGGTTATTTGAGATTAATGAGGATATTTATGAGCAGATAACTATAGAGTTTTTCTCAACTGTTAGTTGTCGACCTCGAGTCTCTCCGACCGAGGCAGATTTCTTATCGTTTAGGCTTGGCGGGTTAGAACGTCGTATGTCTAAGATTGAGCTGGCTCGGGCATTAGATCTATATCCTGAGTTGACTGATAATGATTTGAAGTGGCATTTGATGAATTGCAGAGTGTTTGGGGAGCAAGTTTTCAGTGAAAGTGATTATTGGCCGACTGTGGCAACTGCTAGTGCTGGTCCGTTTAGTTCGAGTCGAAGTGTTCAGTCGATGCTTAGACTTCCTGAGGATCGAATAATTTTTAAGATGATAGCTACTATGTTTATGGCAAGGAGAAACGCAAACAAAATTCAGCGAAGGGATCTTTGGATCCTACAACAAATTATACTGAGGGAGCCGATCGATGTCCCATGTATGTTAGGGGTATGGTTGTAGGAAATTGGAATGGACAACCGCACGGAACGCCCATTGTTAGGTGGGCATTTTGTTACTAGGTTAGCTCGGTCGTTTTCGGTCCCGACGAGTCGATGTGATGTGGTGGGAGTTGAGGCGTTGCCCACCAATATTCTATTTTTCTCTAAGGCTGAGTTTATCCGTCGTGGTCCAGCAGGATGGGTTTTGTGGTCTGATGAAGAGCAACAGCAACAGCAACAGCCAGGTGACGGTGCAGGTCGAGGACGTGGACGTGGAGCTAGTCGATCTACGTATGAGGCTGGGAGCTCGAGTGGTGCGAACGTACAGGGTACGTGGTCAATGGGTGAAGAGAGTTGGAATTCTTTGGTGAACAGTGTGGACGGTCTTCATTTAGAGTACAGGGACAGCAGGTCAGCATATGATGCTCAGGTGGAGCATAATCAGCGGATGTTGGCAGAGCAGCGTAGGCATAATGAGGATTTGATGACTTGGCACCAACAAAATTATGGGTCGATTAACACAACGCTAGGACAGTTTGGAACAGAGTTGGGTCATTTGGGAGAGCGTGTTGACAGGGTTGAGTACGATGTTAGGGGAATTAGGGCCCACAATCAGTGGGAGATCCATCAGCGACAAATTCAGCATCAGATGCGTCATAACCCGGAGGCGTATATTTCGACGCGAACTACCATTCTCGATTATACGTCTGTTACTCCTCCGAGACCGGATCCTTCATATGACCCGTACCAAGCTTGTCAGGATACGTATGGTGTGAACTGGGACCCTACCAGAGATTTTTGACCGGGAAGTGATTGATTGTTGCGCGTGATTATGTTGTAATTTGTTTTAAACTATTTCCGTTTCGTTGGTTTGTACTTGGATAATTTTATGGTTTGCTTATGTACTGTGGATTTATTTAGGGACAAGGCGTTTCGGTACCGGGTGGTGCCACCTTGTCCCATTTATGTAGTTCGTGTGTTTTTCTTTTCTTAGGTATGTTGGTGAAACAATTTTTTTTTCAAGTCTGGCATTAAGTTCAACAAAACTACTTGAGTGATGATATTGGTGTGAGGATCGGGAATGGATGATGTTCTTATGCTGGCAGTCAGTTCAGCGCCATCTGTCACTGTCATTCCACGATTAGTGGTTAAGCTCGATAAGTTTTTATTTTTCTTACCCTTTCGATTTTAATCCATTTTTGATCTCAAGTAATGGGGACATTACTTGATCTCAAGTGTGGGGTGGGGGATGTAAAATCTCTCGGGTTGGTTGTTAATAGAATCATCATTATTTTGGTTTTGATATCTAAACGACTTGACGTTTCACGGGGTTTTGGTCGTAAAAAAAAAATTGAAATATTTAAAAAAAAAACCAATGAAAAATTAGTTAGCGAAAAAGAAAAAAAAAATAGAAAAATAGTTAAAAATTCGACCAAAACCCTTGTTTAAGAATTTGGAGAAGCCGAAAGTGTTCCACATGTTCATTTCCATTGAACATGAAATCCTACTAGTTCAAAGAACTCAATAGTAGGTCACCTGTACCAAAACGGGTGTATACCGTGAGAGAGCGGTGATTGCATAGCGTGATTGTGACCGAATCACGTGCCAGATCAAAAACTTTTGGTTACTTGGTATAGCAGACTTCCGAAACTATATCATTTTATTATTGCATCATTTAATGATGTGATACTGTGGGAAGAGGAGCCTTGAGCTTCACCAGTGCTGTCCTTTTTAGGAGCAATAGCTACGTGCTTGTGTTTGCTTAGACAACACAACCCATAGCCAAAAGCTATGGAACCCGAAGGTTTTCGGGATTTATCGGGAGTAAAGTCTTCCGAAAGTTGTTTCAAAACCAGTGTCAATTGAAACAGATTGGCACTTCCGAGTGACTCAAATCCACTCATTAAGGAAGTAAAGTCTTCCGACCGTTCTACTTGGTACGTATACCTCTTAAGCGTGCCATTTCATTACCCATCATTTCACGATGAGGTACTGTTAGAGGAGAAAGTCTTGAACTTTCAAAACATGTTCATTATTGTGAATGTGAAATCCTACATGAACATAACAGTTCATACGTAGGTCACTTGTACAAAAACGGGTGTCAACCGTATGAACGGTGATTGGATCGTGTGGTCAAAACCGGGCCATGCGCTAGATCAAAAACTTAAACAGGGCGGTCTTCATTGTTTCTCCTAACAAGGACAATGATGCGCCGATCACCTAACATAACCACATAGGATGTATCCATTCCATCCTTAAGGGAGTCAAGTCTCCCGAACGACACACTTGCTGATTTATTTCAGAAGTTGTAGTCCAGACCAGCTGTAGGGTGATGAAAAGTCTTGAAAAGTCATTGCTAAAATCAACTGGAAATCTACCAGGCCTCAACGTCAAACAGGGAAACTAGTAGTCGAAGCTTATCTCAATGAGGGAGATTTGCTAGCCAAATGGGAAGCGCACCATGATACACAAAATGTCAGCGATTGATCAGATTCTCAGTGGATAACCTCTGGAAAGGTAAGATATCAGCTTTTAAGCCTGATGAACTTCAATCTTTATGATTGACTTAACGGATTAGATGATTGCCTCATAATTGTCGATGATATCCGGACGTAATGTGTATCCTCCTAAGCACATTATTTTCTACCGACATCTCGCCATGTTAGGTACTGTGGGAGGCTTGGCTTGACCAATTGCGGGGTAGCCCGTGCGTTCTCTTGGCACACATGTTCGATTGTTACATCTCTGGTGCTCGGTTCCCACTTGATTCCCGATTCCATTGAAGACTTATGTTATGATTCGAGATTCTATATTTCATCATTACGGTACGTTATCGAGATTATTTTGGTTATTATATTCATTCATATTGTTTGCGGTTGGGAAGTTACATCGGGGGAATGCAAGTGGGAACTATGGTTGTTATTTATTCCAAATCGTGCCCACGCTAGTTGCTTGTTTGGTTTCTTGTTCGTTTGGTTCTACATACATGTTTGAAGACATTATTATATGGTAGAAGATTATTATCGAGTTTATTTGCTTGAGGACAAGCAAAACTCTAGTGTGGGGTTGTTTGATATCGCATATTTTATACGCATTTTCCTTAGCGATATCGGGTACATTTTGGTCCTTTTGGATACGATTTCGAATTATTTCGGTGAAAGTTGTGGAAAGTTTGAGTTCCAAGACCAAGGAGGTTAATTTTGAAGTTATTTGATGGTTTTGGGTGATTTTCGATGTAAACGAGTGAAAGGGTTTGGTCCGATTCGAGTTTTGGTGTTTGTATTAAGTTTTTCAGCTCATTTCAGCAAAAATGACATGGAGCGCCGCTCCAAAACGTGGCGCGCCGCGCCATTCCACATAAAATACAGTTCGAGCATTTTTAAAAGGCAGATTTCAGCTCACCAGTTAAATGGCGCGCCGCGCGAGTAAGGGCACGCCGCGCAGGGTCTTAACCGGGTTCAGAATTGCACCTATTTAAAGCCCGAAAATTACCCTAATTTATAATTATCGTATCCAGACGAATTCCAGCAGCTTTTTGACGAACTTAGGTGATTTTTGGGGATTTCCAAGGTCATTCTAAGGTATCAATCATTCCGGAACCAAGTCTCGATTCGTTTATCTTTCAGGATTCAATCATTGATTAGGTTAATCTCTTGTCATAAACAATGAATTTCTCTATTACTTTATTTGTGATTTTTATTGTTGCCATGATCATTGGCTAAGTTCTTTAATGTTTGTCTAGATTTAATAACCTATGTATTGGATGCTACTTATCAGTTGTTTGATTAATTTATGATGATTTGATGTTTGAATTAAAGAACCATTCTTATTGAAGCTAGACTCTTCGATTCAATTGGTTGTGTACTTGTTTGATAGGACGAGAGTTCATTAATTTAGTGCATTAATTTACAATTGGTTTGTCTTAATTGATTGTTTGCTTACTCAGAGACGAGAGTAAATTGAATTCAAAAGGCTAGACGAAATAGGGGTGAATTATGCGCAACGAGAGTTGGTGTGATTGTGATTTGAGTCTTCATCTCAGTTGAACTGTTTAGTCACAATTAGGAGGTCTTAGGCTACGGGGAATTCCGTGTCGTGTAATCTTAATTGAAGTGTTTGCGCTGGGGAATTCCAGGTGAACCGACTAGATAATTCACATAAGTTAGATAATAACTGGGGCTTAATCTAAATGCATCCAATACTAGGTGAAAAAGGTCTAGACAAGCATTCGTTTTTTTTAATTGTTTACAACTATCTTATTTTACTCGTTTGTTTGTTTTAAAGCTTAAAACTGAAAACACCAAAAATATTGTTCAATCTTGTTATTAATTAAAGCTATCTTTGATTTTGGCTAATCGTTAAATAGCCAACCAAACAAATTATCTCGTAATTCAATTTTCTAGATTTAACTTAGTTTAATTCATTAGTTACAATCTTAATTTTCACGTCTAAACTGTACTTGGAACGATCTTGGATTTACCAACTTTATACTATTGCACGATCGGGTACACTGCCCGTTAGTGTGTAGTAAATCTTTAAACCGGTTTTTCCCATTATAAATAATAGACGCGATTTCACACATCAATAATATATATCAATTTATTTCTGTACATCTAACTATGGACAACTAGTTATAGGTTACTAACGAGGACAGCTGACTGAAAATATTTAAAACATTAAAACGTATTAAAAAATGTTGTAAATATATTTTGAACATACTTTGATATATATGTACATATTTGTTATAGGTTCTTGAATCGACCAGTGGCCAAGTCTTATTTCTCGACGAAGTAAAAATCTGTGAAAGTGAGTTATAGTCCCACTTTTAAAATCTAATATTTTGGGATGAGAATACATGCAGCTTTATAAATGTTTTACAAAATAGACACAAGTACGGAAAACTACATTCTATGGTTGAATTATTAAACCGAATATCGCCCTTCAAGTCTGGTAGCCTAAGAATTAGGGAAATGGCCCCTAATTGACGCGAATCCTAAAGATAGATCTATTGGGCTTAACAACCCCCATTCAGGTTATGGATGGTTTAGTACTTCGAGATTATTATACAGATGAGAGGTTCTGTTTTGGGGATATTCTATGCATTAAGTTAATGTCGGTTACCAGGTGTTCAATATATGAATAATTTTTATCTCTATGCAGTTTGCGAAATGCCTGATAAGAGATGTGTTATAAAAATGAAATCTTGTGGTCTATTATTATGATTTAATAATATGTAGGTTAAACCTATAACTCACTTACAATTTTGTTGACGTTTTAAGCATGTTTATTCTCAGGTGATAATTAAGAGCTTCCGCTGTTGCATACTAAAATAAAGACAAGATTTGGAGTCCATGCTTGTATAATATTGTTTAAAAACTGCATTCGAAGACTTATGTTGATGTGTAATATTATTGTAAACCATTATGTAATGGTCGTGTGAAAAACGCTATATTTTAGATTGTCATTATTTGATAATCATCGTAAAATTTTAAAGGTTATGGTTTGTTTTAAAATAGAATGCAGTCTTTGAAAAACGTCTCATATAGAGGTCAAAACCTCGCGACTAAATCAATTAATATGGAACGTTTATAATCGATATGAACGGGACATTTCAATGTAAATAGTAGTTACCAAGCTACATGGAAGTATGCCAGTGGTACAACTCAACGTAGAATGTATTTTAAGTACTTGTGTCTATTTCGTAAAGCATTCATAAAAGCAGCGCATGTATTCTCAGCCCAAAAATATATATTGTAAAAGCAATTAAAAAGAGAGCAAATGAAACTCACCTATTGTATTTTGTAGTAAAAATATATAGGACGACATTGAACAAGTATAGGGTTGGCCTCAGATTCACGAACCTATATCAGTTGTATATGTATTAAAACATATATTTAACATATAATGACATTCAGACTAGGTTACATATTTTAGTTATTTAATATATTACTTATTTAATATAGTAATGTGTTTATTATTTTCAATGCTATATATATATATATATATATATATATATATATATATATATATATATATATATAGATATATATATATATATATATATATATACACATATATATATATATATATATATATATATATATATATATATATATGTTATTAAAATAGTAAATTAGATACATTTACGATATATGTAATATATTTTTATATAAATATCTTTTGTTTGTAAAAATAATAATTATAATAATACTAAAATAATTTGTAGTAGTAATAATAATAATATTAATAATAATAATAGTAATATAAATAAAATATTAATAATGATAATAATAACAATAATGTTAAAAGTAATAATAAAAGTAATGTTAATGCTAATAATAATAATAATAATAATAACAATAATAATAATAATAATAATAATAATAATAATAATAATAATAATAATAATAATAATAATAATAATAATAATAATGATACTTTTAATAATAATAATAATTTTAATAAAAATATAAGTTTAATAATTATTATAATTCTAATACTAGTATTAATGATAATACTACTAATTTTTAATGATAAAAGTCATGATAATCATATAAGGACAATATTGTTACTAATAATAATGATAATATTTATAATTAGTAGTATCAATAATAATAATAATAATAATAATAATAATAATAATAATAATAATAATAATAATAATAATAATAATAATAATAATAATAATAATAATAATAATAATAATAATAATAAAAATACCTATGCTAGTATACTACCTTCTAATTAAGTTGTAAAAAGAATAGGCCATTGTGGGACTCGAACCTTAGACCTCACGCTAACCCGAACCACTACTAAACCATTGAGCTGCCATTCATTTTTCTGTTTTAATCTTACTTGTTATTTATATAACCCGTATATTTATCTGTTACCTCTTCATCTCCTACAACTCGTCGACCAGAGATCCAATCCACCATACAAACGATTTAAGTGACGTTTTTAAATTACTAAATTGAAACAGAGATCGTTTGATTGTGTTTGAAATTGATTTAAACTGAAAAAAATAAAAATAAAAAGATGTTGTAACAGCATACTGATAACGATGATGAACCTCGACTCAGTTTTCGAATTCTAGCTCGTTTTAAGTAAATCTTCCAACACGAAATAGATTGGAATTCTTTTTTAGAAACTCTATGAACCTTCAATTTAACATGAAACATAAGAACGAATCCGAATTTTGACATGAACACCTTCGGTTGACTTTGAAAAATTAAGTTTGACTCCCAAAATTCGAGAGCGTTATGAGGAATTGAACTTGGATAATTTACAGAAAGTTTGCAAATGGGATTCCTAACAACTCTTCATTTACACATTTTCGAATTTGTTATAAAAATAGTGTTTTTAATTATTTGGGTCGCGAACAGAGGTAAACGGGTTCGGTTTCTTTGCTTTCTGTTTTATTTTCTATCCAATGCAGCTACGATCAATATATAACTGAAATGAGATAATTAATTCAACCTTTGGAGCAGTAAACTTAGTTGTTATTTAGTGTTGATGGTTGACAGATCATCACGGGTTAACAGAAAATTAAAGAAAGTGAGAAACAGATAGGTAAAGCGTGTATATATATATATATATATATATATCCATATTATTAATCTGTGTATGTGTGTATATCTATATTTATCCGTATTTATCTGTTTTTATCTGTATTTATATGAATTATCTGCAATTATGTATTTGTATTTATATATATTATAATTATAATTAATCTTATTCATTAAATGATAATAATATTTCTAATATTAATAATAATAGTAATAATAATAATTTATAATAGTAATAATAATATTATTATTAATGATAATGATAATAGTAATTATATTATTTATAACAATCATATTATTAATAATAATAATATTGGTTATAATAATACTAGTATTTTTAATATACTATAACATTTTATATATAACAAACTTTATATCTATAACAATTTTAATCATACTGATTTTTAATGTTAATATTAGTATTGATAATAATAATAAAGGCAATAATAATATAATAATTATATTTTTAACTTTGTAATTATATTTATTATATCATAATCTATCAATTATATCATAGTTTATATAATATATAATTGAACATTTATACACTATATATTTATGTGTATATATATACATTATAGTATACCTACATAGAAATCATATATATTCATTTTAAATTACCACCTTTACATTAAGTAATAAGAAAGTTAAATAGTTACTCTATCAAAAGTCACAAGTAAATTATTGTAAAGCATGTATTGGAATTCAAACTGGAATCTCCATTAACTCTTGTCTAGTTATCACTAATCGACACCTTGTTCTCACACGTAGGTCTCTTTACCATTTATTCCTTCAATAACTATATTGATCAAATATCGAAACAACACATTTATGTAAAGTATCATATATCTAATACCTTGTTAACGTTTTCAATTACCAAGTATATACATATCTATATACACATAAACGTTCGTGAATTGTCGAGCATAGTCAAAGGGTAATTTCATATATGAAATCAGTTCAAAATTTTGAGACTCAACATTACAGATCTCGCGCATTGTCTCAAAAATACAAAATCGTATCGAAATCATATAAAGATCAAGTTTAAATTTGGTCGGAAATTTCCGGTTCGTGACAGTACCAACCCGTTAAATAAATTTCGTCCCGAAATTTGATCAAGGTCGTCATGGCTAACAATAAGTATGTTTTTCATGACGAATATGAGTTGATAAATAGAATTTTTCTCGTCATTGAGTAATATGGATAAAATAATTTGATTACTCGAAGAGTACATATAAAGCTATCACAAAAGAGTGAAATTAGGAATCAAAGATTCGTCTTAAATTTTGACGTTGTCTCGATTGAATTCCGGAATTCAAGGGTTTTAAAAGAAAATCTTGGAAATCTATAGGATTTGATTCTTCGGGATTTATGGAAAATTAGGATCCTCTTTAATTTAATGCGATTATCTTTCTCGATTGCTTTGTCTGGTATCTTCTTTATAAATGAACTTCTTTCGTTCCATTATTTTCACCACTCCAATTCTTTCTTTCTCAATCCATACTTTCAAACGATTGTGAAAATGCTTAATCCAGTTCTGATCCTTGTTCTCATCCTTACTATCGCAACATTCATTCTCCTTTTCCAACTTCCACCAGAGGAATCTACTTTCTTCTACTTCGCCTTTGGGGTTATAGTGTTTTTAATTCTCCCGTGTCTTTATGTTGCGATAAACATTGACATGCACGGTTTGTAATTTATGCGTTTTTATCGGGCTTTATATTCTCCCTTATATTTCGAAGCTCCATGCTTTTGTTTTCTCTTCCCGACTCCAAGTCAAGCGAATAATGGTCCAGAATTCATAGATATAGAATTTCGAATGATTATAATGTTCTAAGCAGGAAGGAACGTGATAGTATGATTTGATTTTCAAATTTATGAAAATTACTGAAGATAGAACTATCAAGAATATATTCTTCTTGATATGTTCGGAGGTTATGTAGAATGAAAGAGTTATGTAACATGACACATGATGACGGTAGGAGCTGTGAATCATCATGTTCCAATAGAAACTCAGCATGACTTACTGTAATATAATCACGTTGGCCAAGTGTCATTATATTATACTAACTCATGCTCAAATTCTTAACACTTCTCCAGAATTCATTCATAATTATACTTAAGTTTTACAGAAATTTCCGATATAATGTAAAACATATAGCACGAAGAGGTATATAACTTCGGACGAGAATATTTACGAAAATATCTTCAGAAATATCGAAGATATTTATAATGATATTTTAGAATTTCTAAGTTCGAAGGTTGATGAAGAAAAATTTTTCGCAAGATTTTAACATGACTTCGGAGCAAGATATTCTCTAAAGATTTCATCGGATCCAGAATTACCTGGATTCTTTGAATATAGGGTTTGGTCCTTGTATTTGTCCTTGGTCTCCTTCATGGTTAGCTCAACCCGTTTTTCAGTACCAAATTTTCTATCGAGCGTTCCCAACACTCCATTCTTTATCATCAAACTCTTGGCCATTTAGGCCATCTAAAATTTTACTGTTTCGTCTGCATTTAATGCAGACATATCTGAATCGTCGGTTATCAATCCGAGGTGTTTTCAGGAGAAGTGTGTTTTTAGATGATTAAACGCTGATGGTAGTATGGTGGAATATAAAAGGTTCTCTGGTAACAATAAATGAGTATGCATATATATCAAGATTATAATAAGGTTGTTTCGAACGAAAAGTCGAAGCTGTCTTGCTGGAACTGTGACAAAATTGGCTATTTTGAAAAAGAACTGCAAAGTTATTTTGAGTAATAATAACACTAAAGGAATTAGCACAGCTATGTGCTAAACGTTTACTCAATTTCTGAAAGTTTTTCAGGTGCATAACTATATGCATAAATCTTTTCTTTCGTAGATGAAATGCGGTTGGTTCATTCTCTCGATTGAAGTGTTTTCAAGAATTATGAAATGTTTGAACGCAGATTGGAATCGTCAAGATACAAATGAGGTTTAAGATGAAATCAAGTGGCAAACTTGAAGAACTATTTAGTTTCATATGTTATAATCAGTATTTTAATTCATTTTAATTGTCCAATATTATTCGTCTACAGTCGATAGTCCACAGTTAACAGCCCAATCATTCATATATAGTTTAATATATAATATTTGAATTAATTAATATGTATTGTGACCCGTGTACATGTCTCAGACTCTATCACAACTCAAACTATATATATTATTGTAGAATCAACCTCAACCATGTATAGCGAACTCGTACATTACAGCATATAGAGTGTCTATGGTTATTCCAAATAATATATATAGATGCGTCGATATGATATGTCAAAACCTTGTATACGTGTCCTGATATTTAAAGTGCGTAAAATAAATAACAGAAATTAAATGAAGATAAATAAAATTGCGAGAATATAAATTGTGATAATTAAATTGCGATAAATAAAATGTAACCAGTTAGCTAGGAACAGTTAGGAACAGTTAGCGTGGATTCTTAACAATATTTCAATTAGTTAATTCGTTTGTTTCTAACAAATTTTATTTTGTCCAATGTTTTCTTCATTATGCCACTCGTTAGATTCTGATAAGTCAAAATCCAAATATGAAATTGAATGAAAATGGTTATTCTGTGGTGAACATATTCATATATCTGTGGGTGTAAGTAGGATAGTAAATGACCGTTGAATCAGATTCGAAGAATGTACAGTGTAACTTATTAATGTGAAATCTAAATATTCCTCGGGTATTACCTACCCGTTAAAATATTTTCATCATTAACAGTTTGTACAAAAGAATTTTTAATTGCCATCTTTATGAAAATATATGTACATATATATTTTCTTCAGATGAAATCCTGGATTTTATTGAGTCAATATAATATTAAAATCATTTGATTTACCGTTAGAACGAGGATACATAACTTCTAAAACATTAGAGATTACATATTTGCCATGTCGAACGAAGATAAATGATGTAGAACGTCATGTAGAACGAAAATAATCGTTGTAGAACAAGATGTAGAACGAAGAAAATTTATGTAGAATAAGATGTAAAACGAAGATAATCGATGTAGAATGATATGTAGAACGAAGATCATGCTCGAGATATAGATTGTGGTGTTGAGGCGTGTGTTTTTGGTGATGATGTAGTAGACGTAAGTCTATCCTCCAAATTGAGTATTGTACTTTCCAGAGACTCCATTCTTTCTTCAATCCTGCTAATTGCGAATTGGTATTGCGAATTGGTATTTCTTCAATCCTGCTAATTTCCAGAGACTCCAGTCTATCCTCCAAACTTGAACTAATTTTACTCCAACTCAAACACTTTAAGCATGTTTTGTCTCAGGTACTTAGATCTTTTGCTTCCTCTATAGAACTCTACTGTTACTTAGAAGTCAAGCCGTGCACTGGGACCAGAGATAACATCCACGTCAATGGAAATTTTGGCGGGGCGTTACAGGTTCTCCCTCTTCATTTCTCCAGCGAGTGAGTATGTCTCGAACCCATCCCCATTTCCTCCAGAATGAAAGTCAACCAGTTGGGGCACTTCGGTCACACTGCTTTTAGAGTTTTCAGAATCGCCTTCGGAAGTATAGGAATTCGAACTTTGTGCAGGATCCATCTTACACGGTCAGTTAGAGGGTTCTCGATATGAAATGATTTTTGGATATCAGATGATATTCTATTTACATAGAATATCTATATATAGTACAAAAGATCCCGTATATTACGGAGGGAATTACGGAAACGTGTCAGACAAGGTTTAATGTGATGAGATATGAATTTGTCTGTACATCATCTATGCAATAATTGCAATAAGACGTGTCGAGACTGAAAATGATAGGTAGATATTTTTTAACAAGGAATGATAATCAAAACTTTTGACATGCAGACAAGGTCCAAGTCCAGACTCACTAATTGTAACGACCCGGATTTTTCCGATCGTTTTACACTTATAAGATTAATATTTACATAAATTAAACCTTACCAACATGATAAGTAATCCAAACTGTTGAGACTTATGTTTTTGAAAAGAGTTTCACACAACATTTGACCGTCCAATTTGACCGATGATATCACGAACTATATAACACACGATAATTATACGATTATGTATATGTACATATCTATACATATTTAACATGATTTAAGGATGGTTTAACATTTCATTGTGAACTAACAACAATGAGTTATAAGTATACTTTGAGACCACTAACTTAAGTTTTCAAAACGATAACTATATGTAACGTTCTTTGACATATATACTTACAATCTATAATGTGTTGGTGATCTATGTCACCAATATGATTTAAGTGTAATGGGATTAATTTGTAACTAAAATAATCTTGATAAATATATAACAAGTTTGGGGAAGTGTGGAGTGCACACTTGTTTGAACTTATCTCGATTATGACTGGGGTTTGGGGGCAGCGCCCCCGATAAGCGGGGTCCAAGGGGCAGAGCCCCTGGTGAGGTCCAAGGGGCAGAGCCCCTAACATTGCTTTATTAAAAATGTCTTAAAATTTTATTTTGGCCCAGTTTGACCCAAAAATAGAAGCCCAGTTTTGAGCCTCTTTTACAGTTATAAACCCGTCCATATTTGAATTCTCGTTCCGATTCCTCAAAATTTCTACAAGTATATCAAGGGTATATGTAACCGTATCATACTCAGCTTCTATACGTATTTACATTTGGTATATACCAACAATAAACTTCAATGATCAGCCACTAGACATGATGTTACATGTGGGAACCAGCCATTTAACCTCATGTGTGACTTTGGTGCAAGAAAACAAACTAAATCTCCTATATATCCATCCCATAATCATGCTATTTTGCACACACACACATACAATTTTATTTCCAATTTTCTTTCAAGTTAATTCACTCCCTAATCTCTCTTCATTTACCTACTCAAGAACGTATCAATATAGTCATCCGATTTCAAGGAGATTACTTCCAATCTTTCAATCCCACTCCACCACTCTTTTGATTCCAAGATTTTTCTTACCTTTTCTAGTAGCTTTGTCCAAGTAACTTGAGGTAGTAACCTTATTCATAACCTTATTCGATTCATATTTATATAGCTATCTTATTTTGTGTTGTAAAATTTTAACAACAAGAACATAGTTTGAGTGATTTCAAACTTGTTCGCAAACTAAATAGATCCTTCTAATTTGATTTTTAAAAACACTTCAAGACCTGTAATATATCATATTATGACAAAATCGGATTAATCATATCTTGGCTAATTAACATAATATTTAATATATATTTACTTATGATTTGATTTTATATATTTCAGGACCACCCGTAAACAACACGAGAAGATTAATCGTAAGACCTCATGATTGTACACAACACGTCATTTGACAACACGGTACTTTATGTACGCAACACATCACTTGACAACATGGTACCATGGGTCGAGATTAATTCTGATCAATACGAATACGATGGGGTCTGTATTTATTTTATTTAAGCAACTAATTGTGGACCACTAACATCGGACTGCTAACTATGGACTAAGAAAATATTAAAATTATTAAAAGTATATATATATATATATATATATATATATATATATATATATATATATATATATATATATATATATATATATATATATATATATATATATATATATATAACGATTACTTAAAAAGAAAATATGTTGGTATATTTTATATATGGTTAGGTTCGTGATATCTATCGGAGACCAAGTCGAGTTAAATACCTTCAAGACAAAAGTGAGTATATAGTCCCACTTTTAAACTCTAAATATTTCGGGATGAGAATACATGCATTTTATGATTTACGTTATGGACACAAGTGATTAAAAATATATATTCTACGTTGAGTTGTACCACTGGCATACTTCCCTGTAACTTGGTAACTATTATTTACATGAGGTATTGTAAACGCGAATCCTGTTGATAAATCTATCGGGCCTGACAACCCCAACCGGACTGGATGACCAGTATTCAATGGTTGCACAGTACTTCGTTTCGGTAACTACACTTGGTACGGTGTAGTAAGATTTCATAATAAAGGGAATATGCGACGTTGATTAAATGTTAAGTATGGTTATCAAGTGCTCAACAACTTAGAATATTTTTATTAAAACGTTTATATATGAAATCTTGTGGTCTATATTTATAACGCTGCCGGTATTAAACCTATATCTCACCAACTTTATGTTGACGTTTTAAGCATGTTTATTCTCAGGTGATAACTAAAAGCTTCCGCTGCAACATGTTGAATTTAAGCAAGATCTTGAGTATGCATATTTGTGTCAAAAATAAAACTGCATATCGGAGGATTTGTAATGTAAAATATGTTGGAAATCGTATTGTTATTATCACATGTAAAGTTTGTAAGTCGAAGATTATTGCTAAATGATAATCATTATTAAGTTGTTTAAACCTTGTATTTGTAATAAAAGCTATGGTTTGTATTGCAAAAACGAATGCAGTTTTTGAAAAATGTCGCATATAGAGGTCAATACCTCGCGATGAAATCATATGTTATTGTAATCGTCCTTATGGTTAAGGTCGGGTTATGACATGTGGTATCAGAGCGTTGGTCTTAGAGAACCAGAAAATTTGCATTAGTGTGTCTTATCGAGTTTGTTAGGATGCATTAGTGAGTCTGGACTTTGACCGTGTTTGATTTAGAAAACTATTGCTTATCCCTATTGGTTAAAAAAAATTAATATGTAAATATTATGTGATACTAACATGCTAGTTGTTATGTGATAGATGTCTAGCTTAGAACTTGTTATCACATTCAGCGACTCCGAACCAGAATCTTCAGATGGTGTTCCAGTCATTAACCTATCCGATGATGAAAACGACACCTTTGGGGAAGACTCACAAGTTCCGGATGAATCAATTGAAGAGGAACCGGAAAGTGATCCTGAGGAGGAAGAAATACAGGAAATTACGAAAGACAAGTTCGAACGAGGAAAGGCTACTGAAATGGAAAATCCAAATCCCGAGTCTAGAGAGGATGTTGTGGCACCAACTCCACCAGATACTTCCACACCTATTCCTGCTATTCCTATTAGTTCTATCCCGACATCCAGTTCTTCGGTTCCTCAGCCAAAACGCAGGGAGACAACCAGGATAACCTTTAAGCGATTTCTTTGAACACAAACGCTTTGGGTTAAATGATGCGCTGTTGTTTTAAACCATGGGATCATATAATGTTTTGTATAATATTACTAGTGTGGTTTGCTTAATGTTTGATGTAAGATAAGCATATGTAAAATAGTGAAGTGTGAAATGCAATAATTTTCCATGGTTGAGTATTATTTGGGTGATAGTAATTGATTTTCATACTAAGCTATTAAGTATGAACTTTAACTGGTAGGTACTACCCTAGGTATAATTATAAAACGCTAATAAGAAGAAAAGGCTTTTATAATAATAACTGGTTCATATTATTAATAAGCTACGATGTACTGTAAATACATACTACATCTATAATATTCCATGTGAATAATTATTTTTTTTCCATTTTTATTGAAGATTATGGCGGGATTGAACCGAATGACGGAACAAGAAATCCAGGAACTTATCAATCAGCGAGTGAATGACAGAATGTTATGGGTCGAGGCTGCGAGAGGTGCTGCAGTTAACCCAAATCCTCGTGTGGGATGTACGTACAAAACTTTTCAAGGTTGCAAGCCCTCATCATTCAGTGGAATAGAAGGACCAGTCGGTTTAACCCGGTGGATCGAAAAGATTGAGTTTGTGTTTAAAATCAGTGGTTGTATTAAGAAGGACATGACCAAGTATGCAACCTGCACCTTACAAGATAGTGCACTCACATGGTGGAAAAACTATGTGAAGGCCGTAGGAGGAGATGTAGCTTATGATACTCCCTGGGAAGAATTCAAAACAATGCTAATCAACGAGTATTGTCCAAGGAACGAGGTTAGGAAGTTGGAAGCTGAATTATGAAGCCTGAAAGTTGTTGGTACTGAACTCACCAACTACAATCAGCGATTCATGGAATTAGCTTTGCTATGTCCCGAATTGGTACCAACCGAAGAACGGAAGATAGAACTGTACAAAGATGGGTTGCCTAAAAATGTCATAACAAATGTTACAGCATCGAAACCCAAGACAATTCACGAAGCCATCACCATGGCGAACGAGTTGATGGGCCAGATTATTCTGGATAAGAACACCGATGTCAAGACATCGGGAAACAAAAGAAAGTGGGAAGGTAATCATCAACAATCCAACAAGAAACAAGAAACCACGCAAGGTGCGGGTAGCGGTTCAAACTCAGGTTACAAAGGACGAAATCCTTTATGTAACAGATGCCACAAACATCACTCTGGTTATTGTAATGTGGTGTGCGAAAATTGTAATCGAAGGGGTCATCTTGCTGAAGATTGTCGGATTCCTGTTACAAATACAAATGGTACCAAGACTCCTGCCACTAATGCAAATAGAACTGCCTTGGCCACTGTTACTTGTTATAGGTGTGGGAAACAGGGTCATTATAAGAGTCAGTGCCCGAATCCAGAGAAGAATAACGGATCTGCACGTGGAAGAGCATTTGTTATTAATGCTAGAGAGGCGTGTGAAGACCCGGAGCTTGTTACGGGTACGTTTACCATTAATAACTTATCCGCATCTATTATATTTGATACTGGTGCCGATAGAAGTTACGTGTGTAGAGACTTTCACGCTAAATTGAATTGTTCATCATTACCTCTAGATGCTAAGTACATGATTGAGTTAGCTAATGGTAAACTAATTAAAGCCGATAAAATTTGCCGTGATGGTAAAATAAATTTAGCCGGAGAAACATTTAAGATTGATTTGATACCCGTAGAATTAGGAAGTTTTGATGTAATAGTCGGCATGGACTGGATGTCCAAAATAGGAGCTGAAGTTATGTGCGCCAAGAAGGCAATTTGCATTCCTCGTAAGGATAAAACGCCAGTAATGATTTATGGAGAGAAGGGTAACTCAAAGCTAAAACTCATTAGTTGTTTGAAAGCTCAAAAGTGCTTGAAGAAAGGGTGCTATGCTATCTTAGCATATGTTAATAAAGTCGAAACGAAGGAAAAAGTGAAGAGCATCAACGACGTGCCTGTGGCAAGAGATTTTCCTGAAGTATTTCCGGAAGAGTTACCAGGATTACCTCCATTTAGATCTGTAGAATTTCAAATAGATCTAGTACCGGGAGCTGCACCAGTGGCTCGTGCTCCATATAGACTTGCACCATCTGAGATGAAAGAGTTACAAAGCTAGTTATAAGAATTACTGGACCGTGGTTTCATTCGACCGAGCACTTCACCGTGGGGAGCTCCGATTTTATTCGTCAAGAAGAAAGACGGATCTTTCCGAATGTGTATAGATTATCATGAATTAAATAAGTTAACTATCAAGAATCGGTATCTACTACCGAGAATTGATGACTTATTTGATCAATTGCAAGGATCATATGTTTACTCGAAAATCGACCTAAGGTCGGGCTATCATCAACTATGCGTCAAAGAAGAAGATATTCCGAAAACTGCTTTTCAGACATGCTACGGTCATTATGAATTTTTGGTCATGCCGTTTGGATTAATGACAGCTGTATTCATAGACCTCATGAATCGAGTTTGTAGTCCGTATTTAGATAAGTTTGTTATCGTTTTCATTGACGATATTCTTATCTATTCCAAGAGTGAGCAAGAGCATGAACAACATTTAAGATTGGTATTAGAATTGTTAAGAAAAGAACAATTATACGCCAAATTTTCTAAGTGTGTGCGTTTTGGTTGAAAGAAGTGCAATTTCTTGGCCATGTTGTTAGTAGCAAAGGAATTCAGGTTGACCCAGCTAAAATTGAGGCCATTAAAAAATGGGAGACTCCTAAGACACCAACGCAGATACGCCAATTTTTGGGTTTAGCTGGTTATTATAGAAGGTTTATTCAAGATTTTTCCCGAATAGCTAAACCATTAACAGCGTTAACACAAAAAGGGAAGAAGTACGAATGGACTTCTGAGCAGGAGAATGCATTTCAATTACTGAAGAAGAAGTTGACTACAGCACCTATTTTATCGTTACCTGAAGGGAACGATGATTTTGAGATATATTGTGACGCTTCGCGACAAGGTTTTGGTTGCGTCCTTATGCAACAAAAGAAAGTTATAGCATACGCATCCCGACAATTGAAGATTCATGAGCGGAATTATACGACACATGATTTAGAATTGGGAGCAGTAGTGTTTGCATTGAAGATATGGAGACACTACTTATATGGGGTTAAATGCACTGTGTTTACCGATCATTAAAGCCTTCAACATATCTTCGATCAGAAACAGCTGAACATGAGGCAACGTAGGTGGGTCGAGCTGATAAACGACTATGATTGTGAGATTCGCTATCATCCCGGGAAAGCGAATGTAGTGGCCGACGCTCTAAGTAGAAAGGAACGGGAACCAATTCGAGTACAAGCAATGAACATAAAAATTCGCATGAATCTCAACTCACAAATCAAAGAGGCTCAACGAGAAGCTCTTACTAAAGAAAACATAGGAAATGAAATAATGAAGAAGTATGAGAAGCAACTCGTTATGCGGGAAGACGGAATTCGATATTTTGCAAACCGTATTTGGGTACCGAAGTTGGGTGGATAAAGGAAGTTGATATTGAATGAGGCACATAAGACAAGATACTCGATACATCCTGGAGTTGGAAAGATGTATCAAGATCTTAAGACGCATTATTGGTGGCCTAATTTAAAGACAGACGTTGCAACATATGTTGGGGAATGTTTAACTTGTTCCAAAGTCAAAGTAGAACACCAGAAGCCGTCTGGGTTACTTCAACAACCAGAAATCCCAGAATGGAAATGGGACGGTATTACCATGGATTTCATCACAAAGTTACCTAAGACTGCCTGGGGTTATGACACCATTTGGGTAATAGTTGATCGTCTCACCAAATCTGCACATTTCTTGCCTATAAAGGAAACGGATAGAATGGAGAAACTATTACGATTATACATAAAGGAAATTATTTCAAGGCATGGAATACCTATTTCCATTATATCCGATCATGATAGTAGATTTACATCAAAGTTTTGGCAATCACTACAGGAGGCCCTGGGAACTCGTTTGGATATGAGCACCACATATCATCCACAAACTGACGGGCAGAGTGAAAGAACAATTCAGACTCTTGAAGACATGCTCAGGGCATGTGTGATCGATTTCGGAAACGGATGGGATAAATATCTACCATTAGCAGAATTCTCGTATAATAACAGTTATCATGCGAGCATTAAAGCTGCACCATTCGAAGCATTGTATGGAAGGAAGTGTAGATCCCCTATCTGTTGGAATGAAGTAGGAGATCGACAATTAACTGGTCCTGAGATCATACACGAAATGACTGAGAAGATAGTACAAATCAAGGAGAGATTGAAAACAGCCCGTAGTCGCCAAAAGAGCTACGCCGATGTCGGAAGGAAACCATTAGAGTTTCAGATCGGTGACATGGTTATGTTAAAGGTGTCACCTTGGAAAGGTGTAATACGTTTCAGTAAAAGGGGTAAACTGAACCCAAGGTATGTAGGCCCGTTTAAGAACATCGAACGCATTGGACCGGTAGCTTATCGACTCGAGTTACCGCAACAACTCACCGGAGTACATAATACATTTCACGTATCAAACCTTAAGAAATGTCTTGCAAAGGAAGATCTCACCATTCCTCTTGAAGAAATCCAAGTCGACGAGAAACTACAATTCATAGAAGAACCAGTCGAAATCATGGACCGTGAAGGGGTCCCGAGTTTACTTGGGAACGAGAGGATTAGATGAAACGAAAGTACCCACATTTGTTTCCCGAGAACGCAAAATAGGTACAATTTTAAAATTTCGGGACGAAATTTATTTAACGGGTAGGTACTGTAATGACCCGGATTTTTCCGATCGTTTTACACTTATAAGATTAATATTTACATAAATTAAACCTTACCAACATGATAAGCAATCAAAACTGTTGAGACTTATGTTTTTGAAAAGAGTTTCATACAACGTTTGACCGTCCAATTTGACCGATGATATCACGAACTATATAACACACGATAATTATACGATTATGTATATGTACATATCTATACATATTTAACATGATTTAAGGATGGTTTAACATTTCATTGTGAACTAACAACAATGAGTTATAAGTATACTTTGAGACCACTAACTTAAGTTTTCAAAACGATAATTATATGTAACGTTCTTTGACATATATACTTACAATCTATAATGTGTTGGTGATCTATGTCACCAATATGATTTAAGTGTAATGGGATTAATTTGTAACCAAAATAATCTTGATAAATATCGAACAAGTTTGGGGAAGTGTGGAGTGCACACTTGTTTGAACTTATCTTGATTATGACTGGGGTTCGGGGGCAGCGCCCCCGATAACCAGGGTCCAAGGGGCAGAGCCCCTGGCGGGGTCCAAGGGGCAGAGCCCCTAACATTGCTTTATTAAAAACGTCTTAAAATTTTATTTTGGCCCGGTTTGACCCAAAAATAAAAGCCCAGTTTTGAGCCTCTTTTACAGTTATAAACCCGTCCATATTTGAATTCTCGTTCCGATTCCTCAAAATTTCTACAAGTATATCTAGGGTATATGTAACCGTATCATACCCAGCTTCTATACGTATTTACTATTGGTATATACTAACAATAAACTTCAATGATTAGCCACTAGACATGATGTTACATGTGGGAACCAGCCAGTTAACCTCATGTGTGACTTTTGTGCAAGAAAACAAACTAAATCTCCTATATATCCATCCCATAATCATGCTATTTTGCACACACACACACATACAATTTCATTTCCAATTTTCTTTCAAGTTAATTCACTCCCTAATCTCTCTTCATTTACCTACTCAAGAACGTATCAATATAGTCATTCGATTTCAAGGAGATTACTTCCAATCTTTTAATCCCACTCCACCACTCTTTTGATTCCAAGATTTTTCTTACCTTTTCCAGTAGCTTTGTCCAAGTAACTTGAGGTAGTAACCTTATTCATAACCTTATTTGATTCATATTTATATAGCTATCTTATTTTGTGTTGTAAAATTTTAACAACAAGAACATAGTTTGAGTGATTTCAAACTTGTTTGCAAACTAAATAGATCCTTCTAATTTGATTTTTAAAAACACTTCAAGACCTGTAATATATCATATTATGACAAAATCGGATTAATCATATCTTGGTTAATTAACATAATATTTAATATATATTTACTTATGATTTGATTTTATATATTTCAGGACCACCCGTAAACAACACGAGAAGATTAATCATAAGACCTCATGATTGTACGCAACACGTCATTTGACAACACGGTACTTTATGTACGCAACACGTCACTTGACAACATGGTACCATGGGTCGAGATTAATTTTGATCAATACGAATATGATGGGGTCTTTATTTATTTTATTTAAGCAACTAATTGTGGACCACTAACCTCGGACTGCTAACTATGGACTAAGAAAATATTAAAAGTATCAAAAGTATATATATATATATATATATATATATATATATATATATATATATATATATATATATATATATATATATATATATATATATATATATATATATATATAATGATTACATAAAAAGAAAATATGTTGATATATTATATATATGGTTAGGTTCGTGATATCTATCGGAGACCAAGTCGAGTTAAATACCTTCAAGAAAAAAGTGAGTATATAGTCCCACTTTTAAACTCTAAATATTTTGGGATGAGAATACATGCATTTTATGATTTACGTTATGGACACAAGTGATTAAAAATATATATTCTACGTTGAGTTGTACCACTGGCATACTTCCTTGTAACTTGGTAACTATTATTTACATGAGGTATTGTAAACGCGAATCCTGTTGATAGATCTATCGGGCCTGACAACCCCAACCGGACTGGACGACCAGTATTCAACGGTTGCACAGTACTTCGTTTTGGTAACTACACTTGGTACGGTGTAGTAAGATTTCATAATAAAGGGAATATGCGACGTTGATTAAATGTTAAGTATGGTTATCAAGTGCTCAACAACTTAGAATATTTTTATTAAAACGTTTATATATGAAATCTTGTGGTCTATATTTATAACGCTGCCAGTATTAAACCTATATCTCACCAACTTTATGTTGACGTTTTAAGCATGTTTATTCTCAGGTGATAACTAAAACCTTCCGCTGCAACATGTTGAATTTAAGCAAGATCTTTAGTATGCATATTTGTGTCAAAAATAAAACTGCATATCGGAGGATTTGTAATGTAAAATATGTTGGAAGTCGTATTGTTATTATCACATGTAAAGTTTGTAAGTCTAAGATTATTGCTAAACGATAATCATTATTAAGTTGTTTAAACCTTGTATTTGTAATAAAAGCTATGGTTTGTATTGTAAAAACGAATGCAGTTTTTGAAAAATGTCGCATATAGAGGTCAATACCTCGCGATGAAATCATATGTTATTGTAATCGTCCTTATGGTTAAGGTCGGGTTATGACACTAATGCATCTAAACAACTATCAGTTAGACACACTAATGCAAGACCTGGTTCGCTAAGACCACCGCTCTGATACCACCTGTAGCGACCCATCCTAATCTACCTGGACAAAGTCATCAACATTTGGTCCCATTGCGAGGCGTTGACTTAAATATGACATGAACGACTCCAAGTATTATCTCTAAAATGAGCAATTGCACAGCGGAAGGTTTCTTTCGTACCTGAGAATAAACATGCTTAAAAGTGTCAACCAAAAGGTTGGTGAGTTCATAGGTTTATCATAATAATCATTTCAATACTTAATAGACCACAAGATTTCATATACACAAACGTTTTAATAAAAATATTCTAAGTGGTTGAGCACTTGGTAACCATACTTAACATTTAATCAACGTCGCATATTCCCTTTATTATGAAATCTCACTACACTGTACCAAGAGTAGTCACCGAAACGAAGTACTGTGCAACCGTTGAATACTGGTCGTCCAGTCCGGTTGGGGTTGTCAGGCCCGATAGATCTATCAACAGGATTCGCGTTTACAATACCCATGTAAATAGTAGTTACTAAGCTACAGGGAAGTATGCCAGTGGTACAACTCAACGTAGAATGTATTTTAAGTACTTGTGTCTATTTCGTAAAGCATTCATAAAAGCAGCGCATGTATTCTCAGCCCAAAAATATATATTGTAAAAGCAATTAAAAAGGGAGCAAATGAAACTCACCTATTGTATTTTGTAGTAAAAATACATAGGACGACATTGAACAAGTATAGGGTTGGCCTCAGATTCACGAACCTATATCAGTTGTATATGTATTAAAACATATATTTAACATATAATGACATTCAGACTAGGTTACATATTTTAGTTATTTAATATATTACTTATTTAATATAGTAATGTGTTTATTATTTTCAATGCTATATATATATATATATATATATATATATATATATATATATATATATATATATATATATATATATATATGTTATTAAAATAGTAAATTAGATACATTTACGATATATGTAATATATTTTTATATAAATATCTTTTGTTTGTAAAAATAATAATGATAATAATAATAAAATAATTTGTAGTAGTAATAATAATAATATTAATAATAATAATAATAGTAATATAAATAAAATATTAATAATGATAATAATAACAATAATGTTAAAAGTAATAATAAAAGTAATGTTAATAATAATAATAATAATAATAATAATAATAATAATAATAATAATAATAATAATAATAATAATAATAATAATAATAATAATAATATTAATAATGATACTTTTAATAATAATAATGATTTTAATAAAAAGATAAGTTTAATAATTATTATAATTCTAATACTACTATTAATGATAATACTACTAATTTTTAATGATAAAAGTCTTGATAATCATATAAGGACAATATTGTTACTAATAATAATGATAATATTTATAATTAGTAGTTTCAATAATAATAATAATAATAATAATAATAATAATAATAATAATAATAATAATAATAATAATAATAATAATAATAATAATAATAATAATAATAATAATAATAATAATAATAATAATACATATGCTAGTATACTACCTTCTAATTAAGTTGTAAAAAGAATAGGCCATTATGGGACTCGAACCTTAGACCTCACGCTAACCCGAACCACTACTAAACCATTGAGCTGCCATTCGTTTTTCTGTTTTAATCTCATTTGTTATTTATATAACCCGTATATTTATCTGTTACTTCTTCATCTCCTACAACTCGTCGACCAGAGATCCAATCCACCATACAAACAATTTAAGTGACGTTTTTAAATTACTAAATTGAAACAGACATCGTTTGATTATGTTTGAAATTGATTTAAACTGAAAAAAAAAAGATGTTGTAACAGCATACTGATAATGATGACGAACCCCGACTCAGTTTTCGAATTCTAGCTCGTTTTAAGTAAATCTTCCAACACAAAATAGATTGGAATTCTTTTTTAGAAACTCTATGAACCTTCAATTTAACATGAAACATAAGAACGAATCCGAATTTTGACATGAACACCTTCGGTTGACTTTGAAAATTAAGTTTAACTCCCAAAATTCGAGAGCGTTATGAGGAATTGAACTTGGATAATTTACAAAAAGTTTGCAAATGGGATTCCTAACAACTCTTCATTTACACATTTTCGAATTTGTTATAAAAATCTTGTTTTTAATTATTTGGGTCGCGAACAGAGGTAAATGGGTTCGGTTTCTTTGCTTTCTGTTTTATTTTCTATCCAATGCAGCTACGATCAATATATAACCGAAATGAGATAATTAATTCAACCTTTGGAGCAGTAAACTTAGTTGTTATTTAGTGTTGATGGTTGACAGATCATCACGGGTTAACATAAAATTAAAGAAAGTGAGAAACAGATAGGTAAAGCGTATATATTATATATATATATATATATATATATATATATATATATATATATATATATATATATATATATATATATATATATATATATATATATCTGTATCCATATTATTAATCTGTCTATCTGTGTATATCTATATTTATCCGTATTTATCTATTTTTATCTGTATTTATATGAATTATCTGCAATTATGTATTTGTATTTATATATATTATAATTATAATTAATCTTATTCATTAAATGATAATAATATTTCTAATATTAATAATAATAGTAATAATAATAATTTATAATAGTAATAATAATATTATTATTAATGATAATGATAATAGTAATTATATTATTTATAACAATCATATTATTATTAATAATAATATTGGTTATAATAATACTAGTATTTTTAATATACTATAACATTTTATATATAACAAACTTTATATCTATAACAATTTTAATCATACTGATTTTTAATATTAATATTAGTATTGATAATAATAATAAAGGCAATAATAATATAATAATTATATTTTTAACTTTGTAATTATATTTATTATATCATAATCTATCAATTATATCATAGTTTATATAATATATAATTGAACATTTATACACTATATATTTATGTGTATATATATACATTATAGTATACCTACATAGAAATCATATATATTCATTTTAAATTACCACCTTTACATTAAGTAATAAGAAAGTTAAATAGTTACTCTATCAAAAGTCACAAGTAAATTATTGTAAAGCATGTATTGGAATTCAAACTCGAATATCCATTAACTCTTGTCTAGTTATCACTAATCGACACCTTGTTCTCACACGAAGGTCTCTTTACCATTTATTTCGTCAATAACTATATTGATCAAATATCAAAACAACACGTTTATGTAAAGTATCATATATCTAATACCTTGTTAACATTTTCAATTACCAAGTATATACATATCTATATACACATAAACGTTCGTGAATTGTTGAGCATAGTCAAAAGGTAATTTCATATATGAAATCAGTTCAAAATTTTGAGACTCAACATTACAGATCTCGCTCATTGTCTCAAAAATACAAAATCGTATTGAAATCATATAAAGATTAAGTTTAAATTTGGTCGGAAATTTCTGGGTCGTGACAACAACCGAGTGTTATTGATGTTTACTAATTAAGCTTGAAATCATTTATTTTTAATATATTCTCTTTCTATATATAAACAGTTTTAAAATAGCAAGTTAAATTATTAAAACAAATATATTATATATTTTAAACAATTAAATTTAATATAACTTTATAGATTTACAAGTAATATTTATATACATAATTATATATATCTATATATTTAAAAATATAGTTTCCATTACATCGCATATTATTTTACATATTTAATTCTAACAGTTTAATCATAGATTCTTTCAATAATATCTCAAATTATCATATATATATATATATATATATATATATATATATATATATATATATATATATATATATATATATATATATATATATATATATATATATATATATATATTTACAAATGGTTGTTTATGAATCGTCGAGAATGGTCAAAGATCAATTGAATGTATATAAATACTTCAAAAATATTGAGACTCAACCTAACAGAGTTTGCTTATTGTTTCAAAATCATATAGAGATTAAGTTTAAATTTGGTCGGAAATTTTCGGGTCGTCAAATATTAATATTAATATTATCAACAATAATAATAATGAAAGTAATGAAAATAATATATCAATTATATTCAAACTTGTCATTTAATATAATACCATTTATTATTTGTGTAATATTATATTACGTGATGCCATTTACTGAATAGTTAATATTTATATATATTATGTATTTATTTAATAGGAATCTTATATAGATTCATAATAACATATATATATATATATATATATATATATATATATATATATATATATATATATATATATATATATATATATATATATATATATATATATATATATATATACACATATATATACATTTATATATATTTATTTTATCAGTAACTTAATTATCCTAATTATTACATTCCGATTAATTAAAGTATTCTTTATTAAATCATAATATTATATATTCTTATATTTATATTTATATAATATATATACATATTTATTTACAAATAATTGTTCGTGAATCGTCGGGAATAGTCAAAGGTCAACTGATTTCATGAAACAGTTCAAAAAATTTGAGATTTCAACATTACAGACTTTGCTTATCATGTCGGAAACATATAAAGATTAAGTTTAAATTTAGTCGGAAATTCTTGGGTCGTCACAGTAAAATACATACTTGAAGTCACTATATTCCCCACAAAATTGGGCAAAATTTTGTGGAGAATTTTCCGAAAAATTTTCAATTACAGATTAGGTCCATTTTCGCAAGATAACTAGAAAACGGCGTTACGAACTTCCTTAAAGCTTTTTCCCGTTTGAAGAAGTTTAGATTTCGATAATGACATATTACTATTTTTAAAGGTGAATTTTGCACTTTTAGATCTTAGGATAAGTAATACCTTCACATGTGAATTGTTGTGCCTGTTTAAATACCACTATAATACTTTATTTTTATTTAATATTGTATTTAGATACATCGAGAATTATGTTGGGGCTACTATTTCACCACTAGCTATCAAACATTGCTGCTTTTATAATGTCTTGATTTTATTGTTAGAGTATTTTTAACTGCTTTTTTATTCTCTAAATTCATACCTTATTTTTGTTTTTGTTTCTAAATTTCATATTGAATGCGAATATATGAGAGTATAGTTTCATTTTAATGATCATTAATGGCCGCAAACCAAATAATTTAAGTCACTACATTCCTCTAAAATCGGGCAAAATTTTGTGGAGAATTTTTCAAAATATTTTCAATTATAGATTAGGCCCATTTTTGCAAGATAACTAGAAAACGGCACTACGAGCAAGTCTTCCTTAAAGCTTTTTCCCTTTCGAAGCAGTTTGGATTCCGAAAATGACATTTTACTATTTTTAAAGTTATATTTTGACTTTTTGATATTAGGATAAGTAATACCTTCACATGTGAATTGTTGTGTCTATTTAAATACCACTATGATATTTGTTTTTATTTAATATTGTATTTAGGTACATCGAGAATCATGTTGGGGGTACTATCTCACAACTACCTATCAAATGTTGCTGCTTTTATAATGTATTGATTTTATTGTTTGAATATTTTTAGCCGCTTTGTTTATTTCTCTAGATTCATAACCTTATTATTGTTTTTGTTTCTAAATTTCATATTGAATGCGAATATATGAGAGTGTAGTTTCATTTTAATGATAATTAAAGGCCGTAAAACACATATTTGAAGTCACTATATTCCCCACAAAATTGGGCAAATTTTTGTGGAGAATTTTCTGAATAATTTTCAATTATAGATTAAGCTCATTTTCGCAAGATAACTAGAAAACGGCATTACGAACTTACTTAAAGCTTTTTCCCGTTCGAAGCAGTTTAGATTCTGATAATGACATTGTACTATTTTTAAAGGTGAATTTTGCACTTTTAGATCTTAGGATAAATAATACATTCACATGTGAATTGTTGTACCTATTTAAATATCATTATGATACTTATTTTTATTTAATATTGTATTTAGGTACATCAAGAATTATGTTGGGGCTACTATCTCACCACTAGCTATCAAACGTTGCTGCTTTTATAATGTCTTGGTTTTATTGTTCAAGTATTTTTTACTGCTTTTTTATTTCTCTAGATTCATAACTTATTTTGTTTTTGTTCTAAATTTCATATTGAATGTGAATATATGAGAGTATAGTTTCGTTTTAATGATAATTAATGGCCACAAAACAAATATTTTAAGTCACTACATTCCCCATAAAATCGACAAAATTTTGTGGAGAATTTTCCAAAAAAATTTTAATTATAGATTAGGCCCATTTTTGCAAGATAACTAGAAAACGGCACTACGAGCAAGACTTTCTTAAAGCATTTTCCCGTTCAAAGCAGTTTAGATTCCAAAAATGACATTTTACTATTTTTAAAGTTGAATTTTGCACTTTTAGAACTTAGGATAAGTAATACCTTCATATGTGAATTGTTGTGCCTGTTTAAATACCACTATGATACTTGTTTTTATTTAATATTGTATTTAGTTACATCGAGAATCATGTTGAGGCTACTATCTCACCACTAGCTATCAAACGTTTCTGCTTTTATAATGTCTTGGTTTTATTGTTCGAGTATTTTTTACTGCTTTTTTAGTTCTCTAGATTCATAACTTGTTTATCTTTTTGTTTCTAAATTTCATATTGAATGCGAATATATGAGAGTGTAGTTTCGTTTTGATTATAATTAAAGGCCGCAAAACACATAATTGAAGTCACTACATTCCCCACAAAATCGGGCAAATTTTTGTAGAGAACTTTCCGAAAAATTTTCAATTGTAGATTAAACTCATTTTCGCAAGATAACTAAAAAATGGCTCGTATCATTTTCGCAAGATAACTATAAACTGGTACTATGATAAAGACTTCCGTAAGGCTTTCTCCCATTTGAATCAGTTTAGATTCTGAAAATGACATTTTACTATTTTTAAAGATGAATTTTGCAATTTTAGATCTTAGGATAAGTAATACCTTCACATGTGAATTGTTGTGCCTTTTTAAATACCACTATGATACATGTTTTTATTTAATAATGTATTTAGGTACATCGATAATTATGTTGGGGCTACTATCTCACCACTAGCTATCATACGTTGCTGCTTTTATAATGTCTTGGTTTTATTGTTCGAGTATTTTTAGCCGCTTTTTTATTTCTCTAGATTCATAACTTATTTTTGTTTTTGTTTCTAAATTTTATATTGAATGCGAATAAATGAGAGTGTAGTTTCATATTGAGGATAATTAATGGCTTCAAAACACATATTTGAAGTCACTACAATCCCCACAAAATAAGGTAAAGTTTTGTGGAGAATTTTCTGAAAAATTTTCAATTACATCCATTTTCAGAAGATAACTAGACAACGGCATTACGTGCAAACCTTCCTTGAAGCTTTTTCCCGTTCGAAGCAGTTTAGATTCTGAAAATGACATTTTACTATTTTTAACGATGAATTTTGCACCTTTAGATCTTAGGATAAGTAATACATTCACATGTGAATTGTTGTGCCTGTTTAAATACCACTATGATACTTGTTTTTATTTAATATTGTATTTAGGTACATCGAGAATCATGATGGGGCTACTATCTCACCACTAGCTATCAAATTGCTGCTTTTATAATGTCTTGGTTTTATTGTTCGACTATTTTTAGCCGCTTTATTATTTCTCTAGATTCATAACTTATTTTTGTTTTTGTTTCTAAATTATTTATTGAATACGAATATATGAGAGTATAATTTCGTTTTTATGATAATTAATTGTAAGGACCCGGATTTTTTTCGACTACTTGATTATACTATTTACATGATTTAATAATTCTGACTTGATAAGCAATGAATTTTAATAAGTTTTGAACCTCCGGAAAGAGTTTTACACAAGCTTTTGGTAACCCTTTTATTCTGACGATTCACGAACGTCATAACTTGATTTAATTGTTTAATTGTTTAATTATTGTGTATAAATATGGATTTATAGATATATTTAACTTGAAAATATGATAATTAAATATCTCATTATGTATATTAACAAAGTATTATATATATATATTTTCATACTACTAATTTAAAGAGTTTTTTAACAATATATATATTACTATTTAAACGACGTAATTAACTTATGTTAAAATGTATTTACATATAATGTATTACGAGTGTAAATACATCCTTACAAGTATTAAATACACTTTATAATGTACCAATACATAAAAAGGATAGCTATACTCGTATTTTCGTTCAATTTCCTCAAGAATTCTACTAGCATTCATACGGTATTTTTACCCGTATTATACGCATCTTCTAGAAGTATTTACTATTGGTATATTCCAATAGAAATCTGAAATTATTTGTGTAATATGTCATCCATGACATAATCAATTTAATATGTCATCCATGACTTAATACATTTTAACTTATACTAGATATTTTCACTAAAAACCAAATTTTCAAGCCTATAAATAAGCACCATTTCTAACTCATTTTACACATTCATTTTCCAAATTTTACTTCCAATTTTCACACACACTTGCAAGAACTCTCTCAAGTTTTTTTCTACTACTTCTTTCCAGCAACTTTACATTCTAAACTTGAGGTAAAAACTCTACTTCAACTCTTGTTCAATTCATATGTTTATAACTATCTATATAAGAGTATATAAACTAGAACACAGTTTAGTTAATTCTAAACTTGTTCGCAAACAAAGTTAATCCTTCTAACTTGACTTTTAAAAACAACTTAACACATGTTTTATATCTATATGATATACTAACTTAATGAGTTAAAACTTGGAAACACGAAGAACACCGTAAAACCGGACATACGTCGTCGTAGTAAAACCGGGGGCTGTTCTTATGGGAAAATAATATTTCATATGAACATGATACTATATCCAAAAATCATGGTTAAACTCAAAATTGAAGTATGTTTTTCAAAATGGTCATCAAGACTATAAAATTGTAACTAAAATAACTTGTAACTCTGACTATAAACCACCACTTTTTCAATTTTGTTTCACAAATTATAGTTCGTTACAAAACCATAGCAATTTGATTCACTCAAAACGGATTTATAACGAAGAAATTATGGGCAAAATAATATTGGTTAGATATGGATAATTTGATTACGGGATTAATTCATTAAAATCTATACTAACCATATCCTAGCTAACTTTTCTTGTATTATACATGTATTCTAACATGTCATGGTTACACAATATGTCGGATAAATCAAAAGACACCACATACACAATACGTGTAACTACAATAGCGGTATTGTGGGTCATGATTGAGTCTTATACAACACGTGTATACTATGTACTACTAATTGTGGACTACTAACTGTGGACTACTAACTGTGGACTACTAATTGTGGACTACTAACGTTGGACTGCTAACTTGACAACTTAAACAATCACACGTGATTGAAAATATAAACTTAAACAATCACACGTGATTGAAAGTATGAACTTAAACAATCACATGTGATTGAAAATATGAACTCAAATAATCACACGTTATTGAAAGTATGAACTTAAACAATCACATGTGATTGAAGATATGATATGAACTTGCTATATTAATTTTGTTCACATGTATTATTATCTGAATCATTATTATTGTTATAGGTTCGTGAATCCAAGGACGACGGCCATATTTTTAATAAGTTGAAAACTTATTATTAATATACTTTTACTACCGTGAGTATATAGTCCCATTTTTAAACTCTAAAAATATATTGGGATGAGAATACATGCATTTTATATTTTACACCATGGACACAAGTACTTAAAATATATTCTACGTTGAGTTGTACCACAATGCATATCTTCCCTAATAGCTTGGTAACTAATATTTACATGTTGTAAGAATATGTAAGCACGAATCCTATTGATAGATCTATCGGGTTTGACAACCCCAACCGGGCTAGTCGCTCTAGTATCGTAAACGGTTGCATAGTACTTCGTTTTTACTACACTTGGTACAGTGTAGGGAGATTTCATAATAAAGGGAATATGCTACATTTATGGTTAAGTATGGTTACCGATGAAATGTCCCGTTCATATTGATTATAAACGTTCCATATTAATTGATTTCGTCGCGAGGTTTTGACCTCTATATGAGACGTTTTTCAAAGACTGCATTCATTTTTAAAACAACCATAACCTTTATTTTATCGATAAAGGTTTAAAAAGCATTGTGTAGATTATCAAATAATGATAATCTAAAATATACCGTTTACACACGACCATTACATAATGGTTTACAATAAGAATATATTACATCAAAAATAAGTTTCTTGAATGTAGTTTTTACATAATATCATACAAGCATGGACTCCAAATCTTGTCCTTATTTTAGTATGCAACAGCGGAAGCTCTTAATAATCACTTGAGAATAAACATGCTTAAAACGTCAACAAAAATGTTGGTGAGTTATAGGTTTAACCTATATATTATCAAATCATAATAATAGACCACAAGATTTCATATTTCAATATACATCCCATACATAGAGATATAACAAATATGTACATATATATCAAAGTATGTTCAAAATATATTTACAACATTTTTAATACGTTTTACTGTTTTAAGTTTATTAAGTCAACTATCCTCGTTAGTAACCTACAACTTGTTGTCCACAGTTAGATATACAGAAATAAAGCAATATATAATATCTAGAATCAATCCACGACCTCATGTATACAAGCCTCAGGCTAGATCACAACTCAAAGTATATAATATTTTGGAATCAACATTAACCCTGTATAGCTAACTCCAACATTACTGCATATAGAGTGTCTATGGTTGTTCCGAAATATATATATAGATGGGTCGATATGATATGTCAAAACATCCTATTCGTGTCTATGGTATCTCAAGATTACATAATATATTAGAATACATGTATAATACAATATAAGTCAGCTAGGATATGATTTGTATAGAATTGTTACAATATTTCCCGTAGCTACAACAATCAAAAAATATTCAATCTTGTTTTACCCATAATTTCTTCGTTTTAAATCCGTTTTGAGTGAATCAAATTGCTATGGTTTCATATTGAACTCTATTTTATGAATCTAAACATAAAAAGTATAGGTTTATAGTCTGAAATATAATTTACAAGTCATTTTTGTAAGAGGTAGTCATTTCAGTCGAAAGAACGACGTCTTGATGACCATTTTGAAAAACATACTTCCACTTTGAGTTTAACCATGATTTTTGGATATAGTTTCATGTTCATAAGAAAAATAATTTTCCCAAAAGAACAACTTTTAAATCAAAGTTTATCATAGTTTTTAATTATCAAACCCAAAACAGCCCGTGGTGTTACTACGAATGCGTATGTTCGGTTTTACGGTGTTTTCGTGTTTCCAGGTTTTAAATCATTAAGTTAGCATATAATATAGATATAGAACATGTGTTTAGTTGATTTTAAAAGTCAAGTTAGAAGGATTAACTTTATTTGCGAACAAGTTTAGAATTAACTAAACTATGTTCTAGTGACTACAAGTTTAAATCTTCTAATAAGATAGTTTTATATGTACGAATCGAATGATGTTATGAACATCATTACTACCTTAATTTTAGTAGGTAAACCTACTGGAAATGAGAAAAATAGATCTAGCTTCAAAGGATCCTTGGATGGCTTGAAAGTTCTTGAAGCAGAATCATGACACGAAAATAAGTTCAAGTAAGATTTCCACTCGAAATAAGATTGTTATAGTTATAGAAATTGAATCAAAGTTTGAATATGAGTATTACCTTGTATTAGCAAGATATATTATTTTAAATAAGAAAGATTTCTTGAGGTTGGATGATCACTTTACAAGATTGGAAGTAAGCTAGCAAACTTAGAAGTATTCTTGATTTTATGAAACTAGAACTTATAGAATTTATGAAGAACACTTAGAACTTGAAGATAGAACTTGAGAGAGATCAATTAGATGAAGAAAATTGAAGAATGAAAGTATTTGTAGGTGTTTTTGGTCGTTGGTATATGGATTAGATATAAAGGATGTGTAATTTTGTTTACTTGTAAATAAGTCATGAATGATTACTAATATTTTTGTAATTTTATGAGATATTTCATGCTAGTTGCCAAATGATGGTTCCCACATGTTTTAGGTGACTCACATGGGCTGCTAAGAGCTGATCATTAGAGTGTATATACCAATATAACATACATCTAAAAGCTGTGTATTGTACGAGTACGAATACGGGTGCATACGAGTAGAATTGTTGATGAAACTGAACGAGGATGTAATTGTAAGCATTTTTGTTAAGTAGAATAATTTTAATAAGTGTCTTGAAGTCTTTCAAAAGTGTAAGAATACATATTAAAACAATACATGTATATACATTTTAACTGAGTCGTTAAGTCATCGTTAGTCGTTACATGTAAATGTTGTTTTGAAACCTTTAGGTTAACGATCTTATTAAATGTTGTTAACACATTGTTTATTATATCTAAATAGATGTTAAATTATTACATTATCGTGATATTATGATATATTAATATATCTTAGTATGATATATATACAGTTAAATGTTGTTACAACGATAATCGTTACATATATGTCTCGTTTCGAAATCATTAAGTTAGTAGTCTTGTTTTTACATATGTAGTTCATTGTTAATACACTTAATGACATGTTTACTTATCATTTATCATGATTAAACATAGTGTATCAATATATTAATATGATTCATATGTATTTAGTAAGACGTTGTTATAACGATAATCGTTATATATATCGTTTCGAGTTTCTTAATTCAATAAACTCAATTTTATGTATATAACACATTGTTAAAATACCTAATGAGATACTTACTTATCATAATATCATGTTAACTATATATATAATCATATATATGTCATCATATAGTTTTTACAAGTTTTAACGTTCGTGAATCACCGGTCAACTTGGGTGGTCAATTGTATATATGAAACCTATTTCAATTAATCAAGTCTTAACAAGTTTTATTGCTTAACATGTTGGAAACACTTAATCATGTAAATAACAATTTCATTTAATATATATAAACATGGAAAAGTTCGGGTCACTACAACCGAAGCGCTCAACAACTTAAAGAATATCTTTATTGAAATGTTTGTAACCATGAAATCTTGTGGTCTATATTTATATCGATGCTAACTTTAAACCTATATATCTCACCAACCTTTGTGTTGACTATTTAAGCATGTTTATTCTCAGGTCCTTAAGAAAGTCTTCCGCTGTTGCATTATCTGAGCAAGCTGTGCATGGAGTCTCATGTTTTTTTTAAATGAAGTGTTGCATTCAATAAAACCTTTGTCATGTATTATATTTGACTGTTATGTCACGTGTGTAGTATTTATAAACCGATGTATTATGGGGATTATTTCTTAAATAATCGTCCACTTGTTTAAAACAAGCATTATGTATAATAATGGTGTGCTTTTTATGAAACGAATGCATTTTTTCTAAAACGTATCATATAGAGGTCAAATACCTCGCTATGGGACCAATGAATAACGTACTTCATTTATAGTAATATGGATGGGTCGTTTCAGTTGGTATCAGAGCAGGGGTCTTAGCGAACTAGGTCTTGCATTAGTGTGTCTAACTGATAGATGTTAGAATGCATTAGTAAGTCTGGACTTCGACAGTGTCTGCATGTTAAAAGTTTTGCTTATCATTTTTTGTCGGAAATTACCTGCTTATCGTCTTAAGTCTAGACACATCTTACTGCATTTATTGCATAGATAGTGTATAGACAAATTTCATATCTTAAGCATATCTATTATAGTAAACTCTGTCTAACATCTTCTATAAAATCCTTCGTAACTTATGGGATTCTGGTATTACAAATACATATGTAAATTATGTATTGAGGAATACCAAACTAGTCCTATAATTTATTTCATTTCAAAAATCTTTTCCCTATTCTGTACAAGATGGATCCTTCAACTGGTTCAAGTTCATCGGATTCCGAAAACTATTCCGATATGGATATTCACCTGAGCTCCGAAAGCAGTGTAACCGGAATGGATCAACCGATTAGCCATCATCTATTCTGGATGGATTGGGGAAGGGTTCGTAGATGACTCAGTTAATGGAGACGAGAAGAAGGCGATCCTTTCCACCCATCAAATTTCCCTCTCGGCGAAGAACCTGGAGCATTTACCGGCGAACCAGTCCGAAACACCATTTTCACCCTCATTTCGAAAGTATCTCGCCACGATTATATATTATCTAAACTTCTAGATCTTATTCATCCGCTCGTTCCAACCGTCAATAATTCCGGTGTACTAGAAGAAGTCAACGAGCTTCACGCTAGAGTGGTGGCTTTGGAGAATATGATGCAGAACTTATAAGCATCACAAGCCCCACAAGCACCAACTGCACCACCCGCATCCACACCAACAGTACCATTACCACCACCAACAACATCCGCATCGCAAGCCCCAACATCACAATATGTCCCATGAGCATCAACGTCATACGCCCTGTAGATACCAAGGAATACCAACAACATTAAACGATGAAGTATTGATTCATAACTTCATCGGAGAAATATTCTACGGTGATTATGTAATCTCTAAAGTTTTAGAGATTATTTATTCTAATCATAATCGTAAATCAAGATGAGTGGATGGATAGAGATGATAGAGGGGAGAATAGAAACCCTAACAGGAATGGTGCGTGCGTTACAAAATAGACTTGTTATACAAGCAGCACCAGCAGTATCGACAACATCACTAGTACCAGCAGCATCTACAACATCACAAGCTTCGCCAGTTCCATAATCACCGACATCATCACAAATTAACAACGAGCATATTGTATCAACGAGTTATGAAGTATTAAATCATTCCCTCGGAAAAATTTATATGTATATTATATATATATATATATATATATATATATATCTATATATATATATATATATATATATATATATATATATATATATATATATATATTGTGAATGTTAAAGGCTAGATACTACTCGGTTAATTCATATTACTAATATGCTATGATGTACATCCTTCGTTAATGACTTAACAATCATTAATTATAATCTCTGCTTCAACTCAATAGATTCTATTTCATAATAAACCAAGTGTATTATTCGAGTACGTGTTAGATTTCACACTTTTATTTTCGATGTACTCGAAACTTTCTAGAAAACATCATTTGTGTCTTGCGAAATTCACAAGAATTCTACGAACACCAACATCAATCACCGAGGAAATATCAATAAAAATGAATAATGAAGTATTGATTCATAATTTCATTTACGTTGAAGAAATACTCCGCAAAAATTATGTAATCTCTAAAGTTTTAGGGGTTATTCATTCTAGCTCCAGCAAAAATCAAATGAGTTTAATAGTATATTAACTCATTAAATCTATATTACATCTGCAGAAAATATAAAAACATATATTTTCATAAAGACTGTAATGAAAATTCTCTTGTACAAAATATTACTTATGAAACTTTAACGGGTAGGTAATACCTGAGAATTATACAAATTCACAATTAATATGTTATAATGTACATTCTTCAATTCTGATTCAATAATCATTAACCATACTCACTACTTTCACAACAATATACATTTTTTCATAGAAACTAGAACAACCATTCTCATTCAAATTTAATTACATATTCTGGTTTTGACAGATCAGAATCCAAGTCAAGATTAAACAGATGACATCACTCTTAGATTCCTACATCCTTCAAAATCATACTTTAAATTCAAACTATACTAGAACATCACTTTCATTCACAAAACTCATAAAGATATTCGTATCATTCAAGATTCATGACGAATTCATTATACGGATATTGACGATGACAACCTGTGTCTAAACCCTTCAAAATTCTTGAAAACACCTCAACTAAGGAACAATCGAGAGAATGAACCAATCACACGATACATAAGAAGAATATATGCATATAGATATGCAACCGGAGGACACTTGGAACCTAAGCAAAGGTTCAACACGTATCCGTGTCAAATCCTTTAGCATTATTATTACCCAAAATAACTTTACAATCCCTTTTCAAAATAGCTAATTTTGTCACAGCTCCAACAAGACAACTTCGACTTTTCATTCGGAGTAGCCTTATTATAACCTTGATATATACGTTGTTTTTTCACCATCGTTACCGGGGAACCTTTTATATTCCACCACATTAGTAGTAAGCTTGCCGGCAACTTTATTGCTCTTTGACTTAAATCTCTCTGAAAGATCACTATAAAACCTTGTCATGTACCCATCTACATCTTGTAACAATAATTGCCATACCAAACCCCGGGAAGCATCATTAATTATTCTTGAATCTCACATCATTTCTGCATATACATATAATGTTATCTCCTGGAATTATAATTCTGAAATCCGGAATAGCGCTTCAGCCTACGAATCAATACTATGAAGTTTTGAAAAAGCTGAATGAAGCAGTAGAAACCGTAGACAACCATAACAGTTGAAATTGGATGATAAAGAATATTGTGTTAGCAAAGCACAGAAAAAGCGAAGGTTTGGAACTGGAAAATGGATTGAGAAAACCCTGAAGGAGGCTGTGGACAAATCACAAGGACTAAATCTGCCTTTAAAGAATCAAAATGATTCAGTGTCTACTGAAGTCTTTAGCGAATATCTTGCTCCTTACTCTAAACCCTTGTTGACAATATTCTTCATCATCCTCTGATCTTAGATATTCTAAGATATCATCGTATCTTCCATTATATATATCCTCCATATTTCTGAAGATATTTTCATAACCATTCTTATCTGAAATCATTTATTCCCTCGCGTTATCTGTATCACATCATAAAGGAAACTGTTTTAGTTTCTAAACATCTGAAACCTCTGAGTGTAAAGTATGAATGTTTTTGAAGTAATGTTGGGAACTGAAGCATGAGTTAGTATAATATAATGACACTTGATCAACGTGATTATATTACAGTAAGTCATGCTGAGTTTCTAATGGAACATGATGATTCATAGACCATACCGTCATCATGCTCTATGTTACACGACTATTACATTTTACCTAATCTCTAAACGTATCAAGAACATATTTTCTTGATAGTTCTATCTTTTCTCTTGAATTCTGGTAATTTCACTAATCAAGATCGTGCTATTACAAATTCTCCCTTAGAACATTAGTCATGTTCATCTGAAACTCCATACCTACGAATTCTGGACCATTACTCGCTTTACTTAAAAATCGAGAAGAGAAAACAAAAGCATGAAGCTTCGAAATAGGAATAGGAGTATAAATCACAGCAAATGGAAGAGAGCAATAATCGTGAATGACAATACACAAGCACAGGAACTCTGAAATATAAGGAGAAATATAAGCACGACAACAACATAGAGAATTACAAACCGTGTGTGACGACCCGGGAATATCCGACCAAATTTAAACTTTAATCTTTATATGATTCCGACACGATAAGCAAAATCTGTAATGATTAAGTCTCGAAAGTCTTGAAATCTATATTCATGTAATCAATTACCCTTTGACTAATCCCGACGATTCACGAACCATTGTTATTAAAAATAAAATATATATATATATATATATATATATATATATATATATATATATATATATATATATAAAGTTGAATATATGTGTATGAATAATGATGTGAAATAATAAAATACAAATTCATCAGTAGAACTAAAGTTCATAGTATTCAATTGATTTAACTTCAAAAGTATGAAAATATTTTTCGATTCAATCGAGTGTAATTATTAAAATGTTTTGTTTAAATGACATAATTGGAATATATATATAATATGATATTAATTACTAGAATTAAATATATAAATAACTTGCAAAGTGTAATTAAAAACGTGTTTATATATATTTCGAATTATTTAATAAATAATATTAGTAGTCGATTAGGGACTCGATTGTTATTTAATTAAGATAATTAAAATATTTAAGAAGGCAGAGTAAACACTAGTACATAAATGATTCATAACAAATTATGTTATATAGTATAATTAATAACTATTACAAAATTAACAATATGTAAATAGATTAAATGTAATTACAAGTTAAGAATATAGATGTTATAATAATATTATTATTACTTTCATTAAAATAAATAATAATACCAGTGTTATTAATACTATAAAAATTATAAAATATGGATATAAAGTTGGTACATGTAAATTGTTATATTATATTTTTAGATATTAATATGGTTACCATTTCTTGTATTATTATTATTTTTATGGTTACCATTATCATTAGAAATTATTATTACATTTATTAAAATTCTTATTATATTTATAGTTATCATTATTATTATTAATAAATAAATAATTATTAATAAAGGAAAAAGCAATAAATCACGGATTCAGTTTGTACAATTCTTTATCAATCCCTTTCCCTTTTGAAATTGATGGATTACACTAAACAAAGAGACAAATCACTTACTAATCAGTATCAAGCTTTTTTATTTTTTTATTTAATTCATTTATTCTATTTACTTGTGATTTTTGGTAGACTAACATTCATATACCAACTCATATCCCCACCACATTTAACTCTCTCTATACTTTTTCTTTTGTGTCAACTCTATCACCAAGAAAGCGTACACAAACAAAAAAATTGACAACCACATTTGTGCCAAGTAAGTGAAGTTTCAATTTGGTTCATCTTCACTTGCAGCTATGAATTCACATCTCCTTTAAAACACGATCATCACCACCATTTGAACCAACTCCTGTTACTCGATCATCGAACACCTTGAAACCACCCTTTCAAACCCCACTAACACCACCCTTCGGCTGTTAGTTATTGTTGCCATTATGTATTCCTGGTTCATGAACAACAAAACTCATAATAATCATCTTCATCAACAAATCAACGCCACCATCGTCAACCTATAATCATAGCCACAACCGCCACCATTCCATTTATAATTCTGTTACAACCAACACACATGATCACCAAAATAAACATCATAGTAAACTGTTTGTTACTGCCATTCGAATTTTTCAAACAAACACAAACCTGGTATACTCAAAGATTACTGCAGCTTGCATCCTTTCTCAATGACCAAACCGATCACCATCATCATCATTACTGCTATGGTATTACTGCTGTCTATCGAACAATACCAAATCACACCATCTTCTACTCGATCATCTTTGATGAATATGAATACGGGAAACTACTATCACACCTACTTATTCATGTTGCTGTTTGAGTTCGAATCATTCATCAAGAAACCATCACAAGACCACAAGTAACTTTAGGTTCCTGCTATAAATTGAAGCCTACAACAAACTTACACAATAAGTTCTCAAACCAAATATCATCACCTGCAAACAAATCAAACCTTTATTACTGTTGGTCATCTCCTTGCTCCAATAACCTGCAACCGACAAATCATGAGGATAGCCAAATAATGACGAGTATATTGATAGAGCTGCTTATTCCTGTTCGAGTACACACGACCGGTTAGTTTCTATTTCATGTTTGAACACACCCAATCCAAAAACCATTAATTACTGCAAGTGTCCAATTCTTTTAAAAGAACAGAATATATAAATATGAATAAATAAATTAAGAGTATTAATGAAGCAATTACCCACTTGATTAATTATTGAATCGAATTACATACATAGATCTTTGATTTGGACATTGAAACAGAAAATCAAATCCTGCAATGGTTGCTGAAGATTGATGATGACGGTTGAAGATGATGAATCAAGAACTACTGTATATCGACGTTTATCATTTGATTGATTGAGCTGTGTGATGAATCGAATAAACCCTAAACCAGGATGTGTTTTCCTCTGCGTTTTTTTTTTCTTTTCCTCTGGTGTCTCGATCTGTTTGAGCCGATGAGTTCTACTCTTTATTAGGTAGAATTATTACTCTTATAATTATTACTTTTATTTTTATTTTTATTATTATTATTATTAGTATTAATAATAATAATAATATTATTATTAATATTATTATTATTATTATTAATATTATCATTATTATTATTATTATTATTATTATTATTATTATTATTATTATTATTATTATTATTATTATTTTTATTATTATTATTATTATTATTATTATTATTATTATTATTATTAGTATTACTCTTATTATTATGATTAGGATTACGAAACTTTAGTAATTAGTTTACAAATTTAACATGAAGATTTTGATTAGGATTAACATAAATATTGTTATTAATATTATCATTAGTAATGAAATTTCTATAATGATTATTATTATAAAGTATTATGTATTACTATAAAAATTATTATTTTCATTATCATTATTAATAGACTTTTTATTTTATTAAAAACTACTGTTATTCTTTTAAAAATTTTCATTTATATTATTATTATTATTATTATTATTATTATTATTATTATTATTATTATTATTATTATTATTATTATTATTATTATTATTATTATTATTATTATTATTATTATTAACACTAGTATTATCATTATCATTAGTTTAATCACTACTAATAATAATTTAGTATTAATATAATTACTATTTTTAATAAACAAGTGATAAATAATATATTTAAAAATATATTTAATAAACATATTCTAACTACATTAATATTACTATATATATAAAATGAAAGTATAGATATAATGAAACTTGTTAAATTATAATTTACTTCACAAATAATGATACATATATTGTTCGATTATAATTACGTATATTAATAAATAAACAAATTATATAGGTTCGTGAACCAGAGGCCAACCTTACACTTGTTCAATGATGTTATATGTATTTTTACTACAAAATACAGTATGGAGAGTTTCATTTGCCTTTTTACCCTTTATATTTTTGGGCTGAGAATACATGCGCAATTTTTATAAATGCTTTACGAAATAGACACAAGTGATCGAAACTACATTCTATGGTTGGATTATTAAACCGAATATGCCCCTTTTTAGTCTGGTAATCTAAGAATTAGGGAACAGACACCCTAATTGACGCGAATTCTAAAGATAGATCTATCGGGCCCAACAAGCCCCATCCAAAGTACCGGATGCTTTAGTACTTCAAAATTTATATCATGTCCGAAGGAGGATCCCAGAATGATGGGGATATTCTTATATACAAATTGTGAATGTCGGTTACCAGGTGTTCAATCCATATGAATGATTTTTGTTTCTATGCATGGGACGTATATTTATGAGAACTGGAAATGAAATTCTTGTGGTCTATTAAAATGATGAAAATGATTATTTATGATAAACTAATGAACTCACCAACCTTTTAGTTGACACTTTAAAGCATGTTTATTCTCATGTATGAAAGAAGTCTTCCGCTGTGCAATTGCTCATTTTAAAGATATTACTTGGTGTCATTCATGACATATTTCAAAAGACGTTGCATTCGAGTCGTCAAGTTCATCAAGATTATTATTAAGTCAATTATAGTAAGATATAATACAAAATGGTATGCATGTTGTCAACTTTCGATGTAATGAAAGATTGTCTTTTCAAAAACGAATGCAATGTTTGTAAAACGTATCATATAGAGGTCAATTACCTCGCGATGTAACCAATTATTGTGAATCATTTATAATCGATATGGACTTCGTCCGGATGGATTAGGACGGGTCTTCACAGTTGGTATCAGAGCGGTGGTCTTAGCGAACCAGGTCTGCATTAGTGTGTCTAACTGATAAGTCGTTAGGATGCATTAGTGAGTCTGGACTTTGACCCTGTCTGCATGTCAAAAGTTTTGCTTATCATTTCGTGTCGAAAATTACCTGCTTATCATTCTTAGAGAATCACTTGCTTATCATCCTTAGCCTAGACACATCTTATTGCATTGATTGCATGATTAGTGTATAGACAAAATTCATATATTAGCATATATGCTAATTCAAATCGTAGCGTATCTGTTATTGTAAACTTTACCTGACATTTTCTGTAGATTCCTCCGTAACTTATGGGATTTTGGTATTATATATGCATATGTAAATTATGTATTGCAGGGTACTAATCTACATCCTATAATCTAATTCTTATCGAAAATCCTTCATCTGATCGTACGAGATGAATCCTACAACCAGTTCGAGTCCCTCAGATTTCGATAACTATTCCGATAGTTATTCCGACAGCTATTCCGACACGGATATTCACCTAAGCTCCGAAAGCAATGTCACCAGAATGAATCAATCAATCAGCCATCCCCAATTTATCTGATGTATTCGTAGTCGACTTAATTAATGGAAACGTGCAGAAGGCAATCCCTTCCACCAACCGAATTCACCTCTTGACAATGAACCTGAAGCATTTACCGGCGAACCTGTTTAAGACATCATTTTCAGTCTCATTTCCAGGGTAACTCGACAAGATTATATTCTATCCACAATTCTGAACCTTATTCATCCGCTCATTCTGACCGACAATCATCCTGGGGTAATAAGTCAACGAACTACGCGCTCGAATAATCAATTCGGAGAATATGGTACAAAATGTACCAGCTTCAGCAACATCACCGGCACCAACAGTACCATCAATAACAGCACCAGTACCATCAACAATCCATGCTTCAATATCATCTTCTGTATTTTGAGTATGATCTTTGTTCTACGTATCGTTCTACCTCATTTATCTTCATTCGACATGGCGAATATGTAATCTCTAAAGTTTTAGAAATTATTTATTCTAGTCCCAACCGAAAAGCAAATGAGTTTAATATCATATTAACTCATTAAATCCATGAATACATCTGAAGAAAATATATATGTATATTTGTTTTTCATAAAGATTGTAATTAAAAATTTTCTTGTACAAACTGTTAATGGTGAAAATATTTTAACGGGTAGGTAATACCCGAGGAATATTTAAATTTCATATTAATAAGTTACATTGTACGTTCTTCGAATCTGTTTCAACAGTCATATACTATCCTACTTACATCCACCGATATACAAATCCGTTAACCACAGAATAACCATATTCATCCAATTTCATATTTGGATTTAGATTTATCATAATCCAACAAGTGGCATAATGAAGAAAACATTGGATAAATAAAATTTGTTAGAAACAAACAAATTAACTATGAGAAATTTTGTTAAGAATCCACGCTAACTATTTCCAGCTAACTGTTCCTAGCTAACTGATTACATTTTATTTATCGCAGTTTATTTATCGCAATTTAATTATCGTAATTTTATTTATCGTCATTTAATTTCTGTTATTTACTTTACGCACTTTATTTATCGTCATTTAAATTCTGTTATTTATTTTACGCACTTTAAATGTCGGGACAAGTATACAAGGTTTTGACATATCATATCGACCCATCTATATATATTATTTGGAATAACCATAGACACTCTATATGCAGTAATGCGGGAGTTAGCTATACAGGGTTGAGGTTGATTCTACAATAATATATATACTTTGAGTTGTGATCGAGTCTGAGACGAATACAGGTCACGATACGTATTAATTAATTCGAATATTAAATATTAAACTATATATGAATTATTGAATTGTTAACTATGGACTATCAACTGTGGACTACTAATATTGGACAATTAAAATGAATTAAAATATTAATTATAACATATGAAACTAAACAATTCTTCAAGTTTGCCACTTGATTTCATCTTAAACCTCATTCGTATCTTGACGATTCCAATCTGCGTTCAAAATTTCATAATTCTTGAAAACACCCCAATCGAGAGGATGAACCAACCACACTTCATCTACGGAAGGAAAGATTTGTGCATATAGTTATGCACCTGAGAAACTCTCGACAACTGAGTAAAGGTTTAACACGTAGCCGCGTCAGATCCTTTGGCATTTATTAGCAAAAATAACTTTGCAATCCCTTACCAAATTAGCAAATTTTGTCACGGCTCCAACAAGTTAACTCTGACTTTTCGTTCGAAACAACCTTATTATAACCTTGATTTATATGTGTACTCTTTTATTCTTACCGGGAAATCTTTTGTATTCCATTTTATTACCAGCAGACGTACCAGCAACCTCGTTACTTCTTGGCTTAAATCTCTTTGACAAATCATTATATTTATTCATTGAAACCCTATCATATACTCATATGTATCTTGTAACGGGAACTGACATACCAATTACCGGGAATCAGCAATCAGTACTTTGAAAACTCACAGCATATCTACATCAACAGTTATATGTATCCATATAACATTTATCTATTAGAACTATGATCTTCAATTCTGAAATTCTGAAAAGCACTCAGTCTACAAATCAATACTCTGAATGTTGAAAAAGCTGAATGAAGCAGCAGAAACCGTAGACAACCGTAAACGACCTTAGTCGTCAGAAATTTGATGATAAAGAATAGTATGTTGGAAAAAGCTCAGAAACGTTGGAACTGGAAAATGGATTGAGCTAACCATGAAGGAGATCAATGACAAATACAAGGACCATACCCTATATTCAAAGAATCCAGATAATTCTGGATCCGTTGAAATCTTTAGAGAATATCTTGCTCCGAAGTCATGTTAAAATCTTGCGGAAAATCTTTCTCCCTCAACCATCGAACTTAGAAATTCCAAAATATCATCATCAATATCTTCGATATTTCTGAGGATATTTTCATAAATATTCTCGTCCGAAATTATATGCATCTTCGTGCTTCCTGTGTATCATTATATTGGAAACATTCAAGAGAAAATTTAGTATCAAAAAGCAGATTACACGAAACTATGAAGAAAGCCGTGGACAAATCACAAAGAATAAGTTTGACTTCAAAGAATCCAAATGATTCAATGCCTGCTGAAGTCTTTAACAAATACCTTGCTCCTTACTCTACACCCTTGCGAATAATAGTTTCTATCATCCTCTGATCTTAGATATTCCGAGATATTATCGTATCTTTCATTATAAATATCCTCCATATTTCTGGAGATATTTTTATAACTATTCTTATCTGAAATCATTAATCTCTTCGTGCTATCAGTATTACATCATATAGAAACTGTTAGTTTCTATATGCTGTAAAATTTTGAGCTTAAAATGTGAATGTTATTGAAGTAATGTTGGGAACTGATGCATGAGTTAGTATAATATAATGACACTTGATCAACGTGATTATATTACAGTAAGTCATGCTGAGTTTCTAATGGGATGTGATGATTCACAGAACATAACGTCATCATGTGCCATGTTACATAACTCTTTCATTCTGCTTAACTTCTGAACATATCAAAAAAGTATATTCTTGATAGTTCAATTCTCAGTGACTCTGATAATTCGATAATCAAATCATGCTAAGACATTCTTTCTTATTTAGAACATGATGTTTATCCGAAATTCCATACTTACGAATTCTAGACCATTACTCATTTTACTAGAGATCGAGAGGAGAATAAAAAGACGAAGAGCTCCGAAACATAAAGGAAGAAATAAAACTCGACAACAACACTGAAATTACAATAATTAAAAATTAAAACATCACGACAATTAAAAATTAAAAGATTACAATCAAACTACTCGTCGTCGTCAATTGTCATCTGCAAAGTAGCGTTCATCAGTCATTTCACCATCCGTGAGGTACTCTGGAGATATCGGTATTTCTCTTGATGCCTCAACTGCTGCTTCAGCTAATTCATCGAGGTAACGATAACCCAACGTCTCTTCATCTTCAAGAACCACATACAAAGAAATGTGTTTACCGCGATCTTCAATGGTATCTTTTATAAAGTACCATTGATCATCTGTACACAGAAAACTTGCCCTACAATCCGCATCATAATCGTCTTTATTAAAGAACACATACGTGAATTCACGGAACTTTTTCTTCAGAAAGGATAGCAAGTCTTGTAAACCAACATCACGAATGTCGATATCTTCGAACGAAATACTGTCGCTCCACTTATATTCCTTCATTTGGTTACGGAAATCATCTCCGAAATGAACATCGAATGAAACAATCATTGGGGGAAGTGTTAACATTTTTTGCAGTTTGGGAGTGTTTGATTTTTGATTTAGAGAAAGGTGGAAATATAAAAAAAAAAATTATATGTTGAGTGTATAAAATGAAGTATATGGTTGGTGTTTTTATAGTGTAAAAGTGACCGTTGAGATAGCCGTTGGAAATTTTTTTATTTTACTAACGGCTAAAAAAAAAAAAAAATTTTGGGCAAGTTTTTGGGCGAAGATGGACGATGCCCGTTGGGACCTCTCTTATGATAGTTTCATTCGTACTCTTCGAATAATCGAATTGTTTTATTCATATTAATCAAAAATGATAAAACTCAATTTATCAACTCATATTCCTTATGAAAACATTCTTATTGTTAGCCATAACGACCACACTCAAATTTCGGGACGAAATTTCTTTAACGGGTAGGTACTGTGACAACCCGGGAATTTCCGACCAAATTTAAACTTTAATCTTTATATGATTCCGACACGATAAGCAAAATCTGTAATGATTAAGTCTTGAAAGTCTTGAAATCTATATTCATGTAATCAATTACCCTTTGACTAATCCCGACGATTCACGAACCATTGTTGTTAAAAATAAATATATATATATATATATATATATATATATATATATATATATATATATATATATATATATATATATATATATATATATATATATATATATATATATATATATATATATATATATATATATATATATATAAAGTTGAATATATGTGTATGAATAATGATGTGAAATAATAAAATACAAATTAATCAGTAGAACTAAAGTTCATAGTATTCAATTTATTTAACTTCAAAAGTACGAAAATATTTTTCGATTCAATCGAGTGTGATTATTAAAATGTTTTGTTTAAATGACATAATTGGAATATATATATAATATGATATTAATTACTAGAATTAAATATATAAATAACTTGCAAAGTGTAATTAAAAACGTGTTTATATATATATTTCAAATTATTTAATAAATAATATTAGTAGTCGATTAGGGACTCGATTGTTATTTAATTAAGATAATTAAAATATTTAAGAAGGCAGAGTAAACACTAGTACATAAATGATTCATAACAAATTATGTTATATAGTATAATTAATAACTATTACAAAATTAACAATATGTAAATAGATTAAATGTAATTACAAGTTAAGAATATAGATGTTATAATAATATTATTTTTACTTTCATTAAATAAATAATAATACCAGTGTTATTAATACTATAAAAATTATAAAATATGGATATAAAGTTGGTAAATGTAAATTGTTATATTATATTTTTAGATATTAATATGGTTACCATTTCTTGTATTATTATTATTTTTATGGTTACCATTATCATTAGAAATTATTAATACATTTATTAAAATTCTTATTATATTTATAGTTATCATTATTATTATTAATAAATAAATAATTATTAATAAAGGAAAAAGCAATAAATCACGGATTCAGTTTGTACAATTCTTTATCAATCCCTTTCCCTTTTGAAATTGATGGATTACACTAAACAAAGAGACAAATCACTTACTAATCAGTATCAAGCTTTTTATTTTTTTATTTAATTCATTTATTCTATTTACTTGTGATTTTTGGTAGACTAACATTCATATACCAACTCATATCCCCACCACATTTAACTCTCTCTATACTTTTTCTTTTGTGTCAACTCTATCACCAAGAAAGCGTACACAAATAAAAAAAATGACAACCACATTTGTGCCAAGTAAGTGAAGTTTCAATTTGGTTCATCTTCACTTGCAGCTATGAATTCACGTCTCCTTTAAAACACGATCATCACCACCATTTGATCCAACTCCTGTTACTCGACCATCGAACACCTTTAAACCACCCTTTCAATCCCCACTAACACCACCCTTCGGCTGTTAGTTATTGTTGCCATTATGTATTCCTGGTTCATGAACAACAAAACTCATAATAATCATCTTCATCAACAAATCAACGCCACCATCGTCAACCTATAATCATAACCACAACCGCCACCATTCCATTTATAATTCTGTTACAACCAACACACATGATCACCAAAATAAACATCATAGTAAACTGTTTGTTACTGCCATTCGAATTTTTCAAACAAACACAAACCTGGTATAATCAAAGATTACTGCAGCTTGCATCCTTTCTCAATGGCCAAACTGATCACCATCATCATCATTACTGCTGCTATGGTATTACTGCTGTCTATCGAACAATACCAAATCACACCATCTTCTACTCGATCATCTTTGATGAATATGAATACGGGAAACTACTATCACACCTACTTATTCATGTTGATGTTTGAGTTCGAATCATTCATCAAGAAACCATCACAAGACCACAAGTAACTTTAGGTTCCTGCTATAAATCGAAGCCTACAACAAACTTACACAATAAGTTCTCAAACCAAATATCATCACCTGCAAACAAATCAAACCTTTATTACTGTTGGTCATCTCCTTGCTCCAATAACCTGCAATCGACAAATCATGAGGATAGCCAAATAATGACGAGTATATTGATAGATCTGCTTATTCCTGTTCGAGTACACACGACCGGTTAGTTTCTATTTCATGTTTGAACACACCCAATCCAAAAACCATTAATTACTGCAAGTGTCCAATTCTTTTAAAAGAACAGAATATATAAATATGAATGAAGAAATTAAGAGTATTAATGAAGCAATTACCCGCTTGATTAATTGTTGAATCGAATTACATACATAGATCTTTGATTTGGACATCTCGATTGAAACAGAAAATTAAATCCTGCAATGGTTGCAAAAGATTGATGATGACGATTGAAGATGATGAATCAAGAACAACTGTATATCGACGTTTGTCATTTGATTGATTGAGCTGTGTGATGAATCGAATAAACCCTAAACCAGGATGTGTTTTCCTCTGCGTTTTTTCTTTCTTTTCCTCTGGTGTCTCGATCTGTTTGAGCCGACGAGTTCTACTCTTTATTAGGTAGAATTATTACTCTTATAATTATTACTTTTATTTTTATTTTTATTATTATTAGTATTAATAATTAATAATAATAATAATAATATTATTATTATTATTATTATTATTATTATTATTATTATTATTATTATTATTATTATTATTATTATTATTATTAGTAGTATTACTCTTATTATTATGATTAGGATTACGAAACTTTAGTAATTAGTTTACAAATTTAACAAGAAGATTTTGATTAGGATTAACATAAGTATTGTTATTAATATTATCATTAGTAATGAAATTTCTATAATGATTATTATTATAAAGTATTATGTATTACTATAAAAATTATTATTTTCATTATCATTATTAATAGACTTTTTATTTTATTAAAAACTACTGTTATTCTTTTAAAAATTATCATTTATATTATCATTTATATTATTATTATTATTATTATTATTATTATTATTATTATTATTATTATTATTATTATTAACACTAGTATTATCATTATCATTAGTTTAATCACTAATAATAATAATTTAGTATTAATATAATTACTATTTTTAATAAACAAGTGATAAATAATATATTTAAAAATATATTTAATAAACATATTCTAACTACATTAATATTACTATATATATATATATATATATATATATATATATATATATATATATATATATAAAATGAAAGTATAGATATAATGAAACTTGTTAAATTATAATTTACTTCACAAATAATGATACATATATTGTTCGATTATAATTACGTATATTAATAAATAAACAAATTATATAGGTTCGTGAACCAGAGGCCAACCTTACACTTGTTCAATGATGTTATATGTATTTTTACTACAAAATACAGTATGGTGTGTTTCATTTACCTTTTTACCCTTTATATTTTTGGACTGAGAATACATGCGCAATTTTTATAAATGCTTTACGAAATAGACACAAGTGATCGAAACTACATTCTATTGTTGGATTATTAAACCGAATATGCCCCTTTTTAGTCTGGTAATCTAAGAATTAGGGAACAGACACCCTAATTGACGCGAACTCTAAAGATAGATCTATCGGGCCCAACAAGCCCCATCCAAAGTACCGGATGCTTTAGTACTTCGAAATTTATATCATGTCCGAAGGAGGATCCCGGAATGATGGGGATATTCTTATATACAAATTGTGAATGTCGGTTACCAGGTGTTCAATCCATATGAATGATTTTTGTCTCTATGCATGGGACGTATATTTATGAGAACTGGAAATGAAATTCTTGTGGTCTATTAAAATGATGAAAATGATTATTTATGATAAACTAATGAACTCACCAACCTTTTGGTTGACACTTTAAAGCATGTTTATTCTCAGGTATGAAAGAAGTCTTCCGCTGTGCAATTGCTCATTTTAAAGATATTACTTGGAGTCATTCATGACATATTTCAAAAGACGTTGCATTCGAGTCGTCAAGTTCATCAAGATTATTATTAAGTCAATTATAGTAAGATATAATACAAAATGGTATGCATGTTGTCAACTTTCGATGTAATGAAAGATTGTCTTTTCAAAAACGAATGCAATGTTTGTAAAACGTATCATATAGAGGTCAATTACCTCGTGATGTAACCAATTGTTGTAAATCGTTTATAATCGATATGGACTTCGTCCGGATGGATTAGGACGGGTCTTCACACCGTGCATATCAATGCGTATAGCAATATAAAGACACGGTAGAACTAAAAACACTATGAACCCAAGAGCATAGTAGAAGTAAATAGATTCCTCCGGTGGTAGATGAAAAAGAAGAATGACAGATGTGATAGTCAAGAATATATCATGAATTAGAACTGGATGGTGCATATTGACGAATGTTTTAGAAGTATGAATTAAGGAAGAAAGTATAGAAGATGAGAGATGTGGAAATAAGGAAACGAAGGGGGTGTTAATTTATAGTTAAATATCAGACATAGCAATTGAGGCAGATTACGCACCTAATCGAAGAAAATTCTAATTTCCTTATTTACCGAAGAATCAAATCTTATTAAGATTACAAAGATTTTCTTTAATCCAGAAATCAACCGTGACGACGTCAAAAGTTAAGACGAATCTTTACTTTTCTCATTTCACTATTTTGCGATAGCTTCACTCATACACTTCACATAATCGAATTGTTTTATCCATATTACTCACTAATGATAAAACTCTAAATTTTCAACTCGTATTCGTCATGAAAACATACTTATTGTCAGCCATGACGATCTCGATCAAATTTCGGGACAAAATTTCTTTAACGGGTAGGTACTGTAACGACCCGGATTTTTCTGACTACCTGATTATACTATTTACATGATTTAATAATTCCGACTTGATAAGCAATGAATTTTAATAAGTCTTGAACCTCTGAAAAGAGTTTTACACAAGCTTTTGGTAACCCTTTTATTCCGACGATTCACGAACGTCATAACTTGATTTAATTGTTTAATTATTGTGTATAAATATGGATTTTTATATATTTAACTTGAAAATATGATAATTAAATATCTCATTATGTATATTAACAAAGTATTATATATATTTTTTCATACTACTAATTTAAAGAGTTTTTGAACAATATATATGTTATTATTTAAACGACGTAATTAACTTATGATAAAATGTATTTACATATAATGTATTATGAGTGTAAATACATCCTTACAAGTATTAAATACACTTTATAATATACCAATACATATAAAGGATAGCTATACTCGTATTTCCGTTCAATTTCCTCAAGAATTCTACTCGCATTCATACGGTATTTTTACCCGTATTATACACAGCTTCTAGAAGTATTTACTATTGGTATATACCAATAGAAATCTGCAATTATTTGTGTAATATGTCATCCATGACATAATCAATTTAATATGTCATCCATGACTTAATACATTTTAACTTATACTAGATATTTGCACTAAAAAACAAATTTTCAAGCCTATAAATAAGCACCATTTCTAACTCATTTTACACATTCATTTTCCAAATTTTACTTCCAATTTTCACACACACTTGCAAGAACTCTCTCAAGTTTTTTTCTACTACTTCTTTCCAGCAACTTTACATTCTAAACTTGAGGTAAAAACTCTACTTCAACTCTTGTTCAATTCATATGTTTTTAACTATCTATATAAGAGTTTATAAACTAGAACACAGTTTAGTTAATTCTAAACTTGTTCGCAAACAAAGTTAATCCTTCTAACTTGACTTTTAAAAACAACTTAACACATGTTTTATATCTATATGATATACTAACTTAATGAGTTAAAACTTGGAAACACGAAGAACACCGTAAAACCGGACATACGCCGTCGTAGTACAACCGGGGGCTGTTTTGGGTTGGATAATTAAAAACTATCATAATATTTGATTTAAAAGTTGTTCTTATGGGAAAATGATATTTCATATGAACATGATACTATATCCAAAAATCATGGTTAAACTCAAAATTGAAGTATATTTTTCAAAATGGTCATCAAGATGCCGTTCTTTCGACGGAAATGACTACCTCTTTCAAATATGGATTATAACTTGTAACTCTAACTATAAACCACCAGTTTTTAAGTTTAGTTTCACAAATTACAGTTCGTTACGAAACCATAGCAATTTGATTCACTCAAAACGGATTTATAACGAAGAAATTATGGGCAAAATAATATTGGTTAGAAATGGATAATTTGATTACGGGATTAATTCATTAAAATCTATACTAACCATATCCTAGCTAACTTTTCTTGTATTATACATGTATTCTAACATGTCATGGTTACACAATACGTCATATAAATCAAAAGACACCACATACACAATACGTGTAACTACAATAGCGGTATTGTGAGTCATGATTGAGTCTTATACAACACGTGTATACTATGTACTACTAATTGTGGACTACTAACTGTGGACTACTAACTGTGGACTATTAATTGTGGACTACTAACGTTGGACTGCTAACTTGACAACTTAAACAATCACAGGTGATTGAAAATATAAACTTAAACAATCACACGTGATTGAAAGTATGAACTTAAACAATCACACGTGATTGAAAATATGAACTTAAACAATCACACGTGATTGAAAGTATGAACTTAAACAATCACATGTGATTGAAAATATGATATGAACTTGCTATATTAATTTTGTTCACATGTATTATTATCTGAATCGTTATTATTGTTATAGGTTCGTGAATCCAAGGATGACGTCCATATTTTTAATAAGTTGAAAACTTATTATTAATATACTTTTACTACCGTGAGTATATAGTCCCATTTTTAAACTCTAAAAATATATTGGGATGAGAATACATGCATTTTATGTTTTACGCCATGGACACAAGTACTTAAAATATATTCTACGTTGAGTTGTACCACATTGCATATCTTCCCTAATAACTTGGTAACTAATATTTACATGTTGTAAGAACATGTAATCGCGAATCCTATTGATAGATCTATCGGGTTTGACAACCCCAACTGGGCAAGTCGCTCTAGTATCATAAACGGTTGCATAGTACTTCGTTTTACTACACTTGGTACAATGTAGGGAGATTTCATAATAAAGGGAATATGTGTAGTGACCCGAACTTTTCCATGTTTATATATATTAATTTAGATTGATATTTACATGATTAAATGTTTCCAACATGTTAAGCAATCAAACTTGTTAAGACTTGATTAATTGAAATATGTTTCATATAGACAATTGACCACCCAAGTTGACCGGTGATTCACGAACGTTAAAACTTGTAAAAACTATATGATGACATATATATGGATATATATATATATATATAGTTAACATGATACTATGATAAGTAAACATATCATAAATTATATTAAAAATGAACTACATATGTAAAAACAAGACTACTAACTTAATGATTTTTAAACGAGACATATATGTAATGATTATCGTTGTAAAGACATTTAATGTATATATATCATATTAAGAGATATTCATACATGATAATATCATGATAATATAATAATTTAAAATCTCATTTGATATTATAAACATTGGGTTAACAACATTTAACAAGATCGTTAACCTAAAGGTTTCAAAACAACACTTACATGTAACGACTAACGATGACTTAACGACTCAGTTAAAATGTATATACATGTAGTGTTTTAATATGTATTTATACACTTTTGAAAGACTTCAATACACTTAACAAAATACTTCTACTTAACAAAAATGCTTACAATTACATCCTCGTTCAGTTTCATCAACAATTCTACTCGTATGCACCCGTATTCGTACTCGTACAATACATAGCTTTTAGATGTATGTACTATTGGTATATACACTCCAATGATCAGCTCTTAGCAGCCCATGTGAGTCACCTAACACATGTGGGAACCATCATTTGGCAACTAGCATGAAATATCTCATAAAATTACAAAAATATGAGTAATCATTCATGACTTATTTACATGAAAACAAAATTACATATCCTTTATATCTAATCCATACACCAACGACCAAAAACACCTACAAACACATTCATTCTTCAATTTTCTTCATCTAATTGATCTCTCTCAAGTTCTATCTTCAAGTTCTAAGTGTTCTTCATATATTCTACAAGTTCTAGTTACATAAAATCAAGAATACTTTCAAGTTTGCTAGCTCACTTCCAATCTTGTAAGGTGATCATCCAACCTCAAGAAATATTTGTTTCTTACAGTAGGTTATCATTCTAATACAAGGTAATAATCATATTCAAACTTTAGTTCAATTTCTATAACTATAACAATCTTATTTCAAGTGATGATCTTACTTGAACTTGTTTTCGTGTCATGATTCTGCTTCAAGAACTTCGAGCCATCCAAGGATCCGTTGAAGCTAGATCCATTTTTCTCTTTTTCAGTAGGTTTATCCAAGGAACTTAAGGTAGTAATGATGTTCATAACATCATTCGATTCATACATATAAAGCTATCTTATTCGAAGGTTTAAACTTGTAATCACTAGAACATAGTTTAGTTAATTCTAAACTTGTTCGCAAACAAAAGTTAATCCTTCTAACTTGACTTTTAAAATCAACTAAACACATGTTCTATATCTATATAATATACTAACTTAATGATTTAAAACCTGGAAACACGAAAAATTCCGTAAAACTGGATTTACGCCGTCGTAGTAACACCGCGGGCTGTTTTGGGTTAGTTAATTAAAAACTATGATAAACTTTGATTTAAAAGTTGTTATTCTGAGAAAATGATTTTTATTATGAACATGAAACTATATCCAAAAATTATGGTTAAACTCAAAGTGGAAGTATGTTTTCTAAAATGGTCATCTAGACGTCGTTCTTTCGACTGAAATGACTACCTTTACAAAAATGACTTGTAACTTATTTTTCAAACTATAAACCTATACTTTTCCTGTTTAGATTCATAAAATAGAGTTCAATATGAAACCATAGCAATTTGATTCACTCAAAACGGATTTAAAATGAAGAAGTTATGGGTAAAACAAGATTGGATAATTTTTCTCATTTTAGCTACGTGAAAATTGGTAACAAATCTATTCCAACCATAACTTAATCAACTTGTATTGTATATTATGTAATCTTGAGATACCATAGACACGTATACAATGTTTCGACCTATCATGTCGACACATCTATATATATTTCGGAACAACCATAGACACTCTATATGTGAATGTTGGAGTTAGCTATACAGGGTTGAGGTTGATTCCAAAATATATATAGTTTGAGTTGTGATCAATACTGAGATACGTATACACTGGGTCGTGGATTGATTCAAGATAATATTTATCGATTTATTTCTGTACATCTAACTGTGGACAACTAGTTGTAAGTTACTAACGAGGACAGCTGACTTAATAAACTTAAAACATCAAAATATATTAAAAGTGTTGTAAATATATTTTGAACATACTTTGATATATATGTATATATTGTTATAGGTTCGTGAATCAACCAGTGGCCAAGTCTTACTTCCCGACGAAGTAAAAATCTATGAAAGTGAGTTATAGTCCCACTTTTAAAATCTAATATTTTTGGGATGAGAATACATGCAGGTTTTATAAATGATTTACAAAATAGACACAAGTATGTGAAACTACATTCTATGGTTGAATTATCGAAATCGAATATGCCCCTTTTTATTAAGTCTGGTAATCTAAGAATTAGGGAACAGACACCCTAATTGACGCGAATCCTAAAGATAGATCTATTGGGCCTAACAAACCCCATCCAGAGTACCGGATGCTTTAGTACTTCGAAATTTATATCATATCCGAAGGGTGTCCCAGAATGATGGGGATATTCTTATATATGCATCTTGTTAATATCGGTTACCAGGTGTTCACCATATGAATGATTTTTATCTCTATGTATGGGATGTGTATTGAAATATGAAATCTTGTGGTCTATTATTATGATTTGATATATATAGGTTAAACCTATAACTCACCAACATTTTTGTTGACGTTTTAAGCATGTTTATTCTCAGGTGATTATTAAGAGCTTCTGCTGTCGCATACTTAAATAAGGACGAGATTTGGAGTCCATTCTTGTATGATATTGTGTAAAAACTGCATTCAAGAAACTTATTTTGTTGTAACATATTTGTATTGTAAACCATTATGTAATGGTCGTGTGTAAACAGGATATTTTAGATTATCATTATTTGATAATCTACGTAAAGTTTTTTAAACTTTTATTGATGAAATAAAGGTTATGGTTTGTTTTAAAATGAATGCAGTCTTTGAAAAACGTCTCATATAGAGGTCAAAACCTCGCAATGAAATCAATTAATATGGAACGTTTTTAATCAATAAGAACGGGACATTTCAGTTGGTATCCGAGCGTTGGTCTTAGAGAACCAGAATTTTGCATTAGTGTGTCTTATCGAGTTTGTTAGGATGCATTAGTGAGTCTGGACTTCGACCGTGTTTACTTGAAAAATGATTGCTTAACAAATTTTGTTGGAAACTATATATTTTTAACATGTGAATATTATGTGATATATTAATCTCTTAACGCGTTTGATATTATGTGATAGATGTCTACCTCTAGAACAAGTCCCACTGACTCACCTAATAATAATGAAGAGTCAAATGTAAATTGGAATGATTCGTGGACTGATTCACAAGTTCCCGAAGAGGAACCGGAAGAAGAGTCGAAACCGGAAGAAGAATCGGAACTGGAAGAAGAATCAGAACCGGATGAAGAAATAGAACCGGTGGGGGAAATAATAAAACGGTTAAGTAAAAGAAAATCCTCAACCAACCGACCAAGGTTAATTATGGTCAATGGTGTTTCCACCAAGGAAGCAAAATATTGGGAGGATTACCAATTCTCCGATGAATCGGATTCCGACGAGAATTCCGATGATGTTATAGAAATTACCCCAACTGAATTTAAAAAGGCAAAAGAAAATAATAAGGGAAAGGGCATAAAAATAGAGAAATCTAATTCCAACCCCGATGAACTTTATATGTTTCGTCAACCCCCGAAGTCCTTAAGTTGTAACAATGACCCGGGAACCTCTAAAGAAGAAGAAACGAGCGAGTCGGAATAAGATAGTTGTATTCGTGTGGTGTAATATATGTAATATAGTGTGCTTATGCTTTATGATATATGTAAAAATTGCTTGTATTAATAAGTATTTTTTTTATGAATCTAACTCTTGTCTATTTTACAGTATAAAAACACAAAATGGATAGACAACCCAATATTTTAAGAGACCTACCCGGAGACATGATTGATGAAATCTTGTCTAGAGTCGGTCAGAATTCTTCGGCACAACTATTTAAGGCGAGATCAGTTTGTAAGACATTCGAAGAACGTTTCAAGAATGCCTTGGTTTATAAAAGGCTTTCGTTCGAAAGATGGGGGATATCACATTGGGAAATCCATAAGTTACGATGTGTTTACTTTGACGCATATATTGCGGGGAACCCAAATGCTATTTTACGCAATGGGTTAAGAAATTATTTTGACTCAATATATCCGAATATTGGACTTCGTGATTTAGAAAAACCGGCTAACATGCAACATAAAGAAGCATGTTATGCTTACGGATTAGTAATGTTCGCTTCTCACCAAAGTGAGAACAAGAACATCGGGCTACAACTATTAAACAAAACGTTTCCATAAGTGACGGAGTCGGTAATTGGGGTAAGAAATGAGGTTTTTAGATTGTTACGGGACTGTTAGACATTACGTAACCCTCGTCCCTTTAACGACGTTACAACACGCTGTCTTATCAACGGCCATAACGGTTATGTTCCACAAGACCAAGGATGGGAAGTAGTCCTAGTAAAACCAGAATGCATGACTTGTTTCTGGACGTATGAATTACGTGTCTTTATTGCCTTTGCTGAACGACTTGTGTACTAGCTAGAATTATCTTCACAACTATCTTGTATCAAAGTTATTGTGTGCTATATTTCATGCTTTATGTAAAATAAGCGGTATTGTAAGTTTGTAAAATATTGTATAAAAGTTTGAACGTGAAATATTATTATAATCAGTTTTTCATATAGAATTATAGTAGTTGAATTGTATATTAGCTACTAAGTATGAACTTAACGGGTAGGTACTACCCGAATTTAAACTTATAAAACGCTAATATGAAGAAAAAGCTTTTATAAATGAGTTCATATTATGCTACGAAATACTATTAACTACTCTTAATATTCTGTATGATTAACTTGTTCCATTTGACTATTTTGAAGGAAATGGCACCGACTACTCGACACACCGTGAATATGAATGAAGAGGAATTCCGTACTTTTCTAGCTTCAAACATAGCCGCAGTACAGGCTGCGCTACATACCAACAATAACCTTGGATCTAGCAGTATAGGAAATCGTGTAGGATGCACCTACAAAGAATTCACTGCCTGCAAACCTTTGGAATTTGATGGAACCGAAGGACCGATCGGATTGAAACGGTGGACCGAGAAGGTCGAATCGGTGTTTGCCATAAGTAAGTGTACTGAAGAGGATAAAGTGAAGTACGCTACGCATACCTTCACAGGTTCTGCGTTAACATGGTGGAATACCTATCTAGAGCAAGTGGGACAAGATGATGCGTACGCACTACCGTGGTCAGCATTCAAGCACTTGATGAACGAGAAGTACCGTCCCAGAATCGAGGTCAATAAGTTCAAGACAGAACTTAGAGGGTTGCGAACCCAAGGATTTGATATTACCACGTACGAAAGACGATTCACAGATTTGTGCCTATTGTGTCCGGGAGCATTCGAAGATGAGGAAGAGAAGATCGACGCGTTTGTGAAAGGATTACCGGAAAGAATCCAAGAAGATATAAGTTCACACGAGCCCGCCTCCATACAACAGGCATGTAGAATGGCTCACAAACTAGTGAACCAGATTGAAGAAAGAATTAAAGAACAGACTGCTGAAGAGGCCAATGTGAAGCAAGTCAAAAGAAAGTGGGAGGAAAACGGTGATAAGAATCACCAATACAACAACAGCAGCAATTACAACAATAATCGCAACAATTATCCCAACAATCGCAACATCAATCGCAACTACAACAAACGGCCCAACAACAACAACAACAACAACAGCAACAGCAACTACAACAATCATCCCAACAACAATAATAACCGCAACAACAACAACAATCAGAAGCAGCTATGCCAAAGGTGTGAAAAGTATCACTCGGGGTTCTGCACCAAATTTTGCAACAAGTGTAAAAGAAATGGTCATAGCGCGGCGAATTGTGAGGTCTACGGACCAGGGGTTAATAGAACGAAAGGAACAAATGGTGTCAGAACAAGTAATGGTGGAGCAAGTAGTGTTGGAGCAAGTTATGCCAATGTAGTTTGTTATAAATGTGGAAAACCGGGCCACATTATTAGAAATTGCCCGAACCAGGAGAACACGAATGGACAAGGCCGCGGAAGAGTTTTCAATATTAATGCGGCAGAGGCACAGGAAGATCCGGAGCTTATTACGGGTATGTTTCTTATTGATAATAAATCTGCTTACGTTTTATTTGATTCAGGTGCGGATAGAAGCTATATGAGTAGAGATTTTTGTGCTAAATTAAGTTGTCCATTGACGCCGTTGGATAGTAAATTTTTACTCGAATTAGCAAACGGTAAATTAATTTCAGCAGATAATATATGCCGGAATCGAGAAATTAAACTGGGTAGCGAAATATTTAAGATTGATTTGATATCAGTAGAGTTAGGGAGTTTTAATGTAATAGTTGGCATGGACTGGCTGAAGAAGGTGAAAGCAGAGATCGTACGTTATAAAAATGCAATTCGCATTGTACGAGAAGAAGGAGAACCCTTAATGGTATACGGAGAAAAGGGCAACATGAAGCTACATCTTATTAGTAATTTGAAGGCACAAAAACTAATAAGAAAAGGTTGCTATGCTGTTCTAGCACACGTCGAGAAAGTACAAACTGAAGAAAAGAGCATCAATGATGTTCTCGTGGCAAAAGAATTTCCCGATGTATTTCCGAAAGAATTACCGGGACTACCTCCACATCGATCTGTTGAATTACAAATAGATCTTGTACCAGGAGCTGCACCAATAGCTTGTGCTCCTTATAGACTCACACCCAGTGAGATGAAAGAACTGCAAAGCCAACTACAAGAACTATTAGAACGTGGTTTCATTTGACCAAGCACATCACCATGGGGAGCTCCTGTTTTGTTTGTCAAGAAGAAGGATGGTACATTTACGTTGTGTATTGACTACAGAGAGTTGAACAAACTTACCATCAAAAACCGTTATCCACTGCCGAGAATTGACGACTTATTTGATCAACTACAAGGCTCGTCGGTTTATTCGAAGATCGATTTACATTCTGGATATCATCAAATGCGAGTAAACGAGGATGATATTCCAAAAACTGCTTTTAGGACGCGTTATGGTCATTACTAGTTTATGGTTATGCCATTTGGATTGACTAACGCACCAGCTGTGTTCATGGACCTTATGAACCGAGTGTGTGGACCATACCTTAACAAGTTTGTCATTGTTTTCATTGATGACATACTTATTTACTCAAAGAATGAACAAGAACACGGTGAACATTTGAGAAAGGTGTTAGAAGTATTGAGGAAGGAAGAATTGTACGCTAAGTTTTCAAAGTGTGCATTTTGGTTGGAAGAAGTTCAATTCCTCGGTCACATAGTGAACAAAGAAGGTATTAAGGTGGATCTGGCAAAGATAGAAACTGTTGAAAAATGGGAAACCCCGAAAACTCTGAAACACATACGCCAGTTTTTAGGACTAGCTGGTTACTACAGAAGGTTCATCCAAGACTTTTCCAGAATAGCAAAACCCTTGACTGCATTAACGCATAAAGGGAAGAAATTTGAATGGAATGATGAACAAGAGAAAGCGTTTCAGTTATTGAAGAAAAAGCTAACTACGGCACCTATATTGTCATTACCAGAAGGGAATGATGATTTTGTGATTTATTGTGACGCATCAAAGCAAGGTATCGGTTGTGTATTAATGCAACGAACGAAGGTGATTGCTTATGCGTCTAGACAATTGAAGATTCACGAACAAAATTATACGACGCATGATTTGGAATTAGGCGTGGTTGTTTTTGCATTAAAGACTTGGAGGCACTACTTATATGGGGTCAAAAGTATTATATATACCGACCACAAAAGTCTTCAACACATATTTAATCAGAAACAACTGAATATGAGGCAGCGTAGGTGGATTGAATTATTGAATGATTACGACTTTGAGATTCGTTACCACCCGGGGAAGGCAAATGTGGTAGCCGATGCCTTGAGCAGGAAGGACAGAGAACCCATTCGAGTAAAATCTATGAATATAATGATTTATAATAACCTTACTACTCAAATAAAGGAGGCGCAATAAGGAGTTTTAAAAAAGGGAAATTTAAAGGTTGAAATACCCAAAGGATCGGAGAAGCATCTTAATATTCGGGAAGACGGAACCCGGTATAGGGCTGAAAGGATTTGGGTACCAAAATTTGGAGATATGAGAGAAATGGTACTTAGAGAAGCTCATAAAACCAGATACTCAATACATCCTGGAACGGGGAAGATGTACAAGGATCTCAAGAAACATTTTTGGTGGCCGGGTATGAAAGCCGATGTTGCTAAATACGTAGGAGAATGTTTGACGTGTTCTAAGGTCAAAGCTGAGCATCAGAAACCATCAGGTCTACTTCAACAACCCGAAATCCCGGAATGGAAATGGGAAAACATTACCATGGATTTCATCACTAAATTGCCAAGGACTGCAAGTGGTTTTGATACTATTTGGGTAATAGTTGATCGTCTCACCAAATCAGCACACTTTCTGCCAATAAGAGAAGATAACAAGATGGAGAAGTTAGCACGACTGTATTTGAAGGAAGTCGTCTCCAGACATGGAATACCAATCTCTATTATCTCTGATAGGGATGGCAGATTTATTTCAAGATTCTGGCAGACATTACAGCAAGCATTAGGAACTCGTCTAGACATGAGTACTGCCTATCATCCACAAACTGATGGACAGAGCGAAAGGACGATACAAACGCTTGAAGACATGCTACGAGCATGTGTTATTGATTTCGGAAACAGTTGGGATCGACATCTACCGTTAGCAGAATTTTCCTACAACAACAGCTACCATTCAAGCATTGAGATGGCGCCGTTTGAAGCACTTTATGGTAGAAAGTGCAGGTCTCCGATTTTTTGGAGTGAAGTGGGGGATAGACAGATTACGGGTCCGGAGATTATACAAGAAACTACCGAGAAGATCATCCAAATTCAACAACGGTTGAAAACCGCCCAAAGTCGACAAAAGAGCTACGCTGACATTAAAAGAAAAGATATAGAATTTGAAATTGGAGAGATGGTCATGCTTAAAGTTGCACCTTGGAAAGGCGTTGTTCGATTTAGTAAACGAGGGAAATTAAATCCAAGGTATATTGGACCATTCAAGATTAATGATCGTGTGGGACCAGTAGCTTACCGACTTGAGTTACCTCAACAACTCGCGACTGTACATAACACTTTCCACGTCTCGAATTTGAAGAAATGTTTTGCTAAAGAAGATCTCACTATTCCGTTAGATGAAATCCAAATCAACGAAAAACTTCAATTCATTGAAGAACCCGTCGAAATAATGGATCGTGAGGTTAAAAGACTTAAGCAAAACAAGATACCAATTGTTAAGGTTTGATGGAATGCTCGTAGAGGACCCGAGTTCACCTGGAAGCGTGAAGATCAGATGAAGAAAAATACCCTTATCTATTTCCAGAAGATTCGTCAACACCTTCAACAGCTTAAAATTTCAGGACGAAATTTATTTAACGGGTAGGTACTGTAGTGACCCGAACTTTTCCATGTTTATATATATTAATTGAGATTGATATTTACATGATTAAATGTTTCCAACATGTTAAGCAATCAAACTTGTTAAGACTTGATTAATTGAAATATGTTTCATATAGACAATTGACCACCGAAGTTGACCGGTGATTCACGAACGTTAAAACTTGTAAAAACTATATGATGACATATATATGGATATATATATATATAGTTAACATGATACTATGATAAGTAAACATATCATAAATTATATTAACAATGAACTACATATGTAAAAACAAGACTACTAACTTAATGATTTTTAAACGAGACATATATGTAACGATTATCGTTGTAAAGACATTTAATGTATATATATCATATTAATAGATATTCATACATGATAATATCATGATAATATAATAATTTAAAATCTCATTTGATATTATAAACATTGGGTTAACAACATTTAACAAGATCGTTAACCTAAAGGTTTCAAAACAACACTTACATGTAACGACTAACGATGACTTAACGACTCAGTTAAAATGTATATACATGTAGTGTTTTAATATGTATTTATACACTTTTGAAAGACTTCAATACACTTATCAAAATACTTCTACTTAACAAAAATGCTTACAATTACATCCTCGTTCAGTTTCATCAACAATTCTACTCGTATGCACCCGTATTCGTACTCGTACAATACACAGCTTTTAGATGTATGTACTATTGGTATATACACTCCAATGATCAGCTCTTAGCAGCCCATGTGAGTCACCTAACACATGTGGGAACCATCATTTGGCAACTAGCATGAAATATCTCATAAAATTACAAAAATATGAGTAATCATTCATGACTTATTTACATGAAAACAAAATTACATATCCTTTATATCTAATCCATACACCAACGACCAAAAACACCTACAAACACTTTCATTCTTCAATTTTATTCATCTAATTGATCTCTCTCAAGTTCTATCTTCAAGTTCTAAGTGTTCTTCACATATTCTACAAGTTCTAGTTACATAAAATCAAGAATACTTTCAAGTTTGCTAGCTCACTTTCAATCTTGTAACGTGATCATCCAACCTCAAGAAATCTTTGTTTCTTACAGTAGGTTATCATTCTAATACAAGGTAATAATCATATTCAAACTTTGGTTCAATTTTTATAACTATAACAATCTTATTTCAAGTGATGATCTTACTTGAACTTGTTTTCGTGTCATGATTCTGCTTCAAGAACTTCGAGCCATCCAAGGATCCGTTGAAGCTAGATCCATTTTTCTATTTTCCAGTAGGTTTATCCAAGGAACTTAAGGTAGTAATGATGTTCATAACATCATTCGATTCATACATATAAAGCTATCTTATTCGAAGGTTTAAACTTGTAATCACTAGAACATAGTTTAGTTAATTCTAAACTTGTTCGCAAACAAAAGTTAATCCTTCTAACTTGACTTTTAAAATCAACTAAACACATGTTTTATATCTATATGATATGCTAACTTAATGATTTAAAACCTGAAAACACGAAAAACACCGTAAAACCGGATTTACGTCGTCGTAGTAATACCGCGGGCTGTTTTGGGTTAGTTAATTAAAAACTATGATAAACTTTGATTTAAAAGTTGTTATTCTGAGAAAATGATTTTTATTATGAACATGAAACTATATCCAAAAATTATGGTTAAACTCAAAGTGGAAGTATGTTTTCTAAAATGGTCATCTAGACGTCGTTCTTTCGACTGAAATTACTACCTTTACAAAAATGACTTGTAACTTATTTTTCCGACTATAAACCTATACTTTTTCTGTTTAGATTCATAAAATAGAGTTCAATATGAAACCAGAGCAATTTGATTCACTCAAAACGGATTTAAAATGAAGAAGTTATGGGTAAAACAAGATTGGATAATTTTTCTCATTTTAGCTACGTGAAAATTGGTAACAAATCTATTCCAACCATAACTTAATCAACTTGTATTGTATATTATGTAATCTTGAGATACCATAGACACGTATACAATGTTTCGACCTATCATGTCGACACATCTATATATATTTCGGAACAACCATAGACACTCTATATGTGAATGTTGGAGTTAGCTATACAGGGTTGAGGTTGATTCCAAAATATATATAGTTTGAGTTGTGATCAATACTGAGATACGTATACACTGGGTCGTGGATTGATTCAAGATAACATTTATCGATTTATTTCTGTACATCTAACTGTGGACAACCAGTTGTAGGTTACTAACGAGGACAGCTGACTTAATAAACTTAAAACATCAAAATACATTAAAAGTGTTGTAAATATATTTTGAACATACTTTGATATATATGTATATATTGTTATAGGTTCGTGAATCAACCAGTGGCCAAGTCTTACTTCCCGCCGAAGTAAAAATCTGTGAAAGTGAGTTATAGTCCCACTTTTAAAATCTAATATTTTTGGGATGAGAATACATGCAGGTTTTATAAATGATTTACAAAATAGACACAAGTACGTGAAACTACATTCTATGGTTGAATTATCGAAATCGAATATGCCCCTTTTTATTAAGTCTGGTAATCTAAGAATTAGGGAACAGACACCCTAATTGACGCGAATCCTAAAGATAGATCTATTGGGCCTAACAAACCCCATCCAAAGTACCGGATGCTTTAGTACTTCGAAATTTATATCATATCCGAAGGGTATCCCGGAATGATGGGGATATTCTTATATATGCATTTTGTTAATGTCGGTTACCAGGTGTTCACCATATGAATGATTTTTATCTCTATGTATGGGATGTGTATTGAAATATGAAATCTTGTGGTCTATTATTATGATTTGATATATATAGGTTAAACCTATAACTCACCAACATTTTTGTTGACGTTTTAAGCATGTTTATTCTCAGGTGATTATTAAGAGCTTCCGCTGTCGCATACTTAAATAAAGACGAGATTTGGAGTCCATGCTTGTATGATATTGTGTAAAAACTGCATTCAAGAAATTTATTTTGTTGTAACATATTTGTATTGTAAACCATTATGTAATGGTCGTGTCTAAATAGGATATTTTAGATTATCATTATTTGATAATCTACGTAAAGTTTTTTAAACTTTTATTGATGAAATAAAGGTTATGGTTTGTTTTAAAATGAATGATGTCTTTGAAAAACGTCTCATATAGAGGTCAAAACCTCGCAACGAAATCAATTAATATGGAACGTTTTTAATCAATAAGAACGGGACATTTCAATATGCTACATTTATGGTTAAGTATGGTTACCGAAGCGCTCAACAACTTATAGAATATCTTTATTGAAATGTTTGTAACCATGAAATCTTATGGTCTATATTTATATCGATGCTAACTTTAAACCTATATAACTCACCAACCTTTGTGTTGACTGTTTAAGCATGTTTATTCTCAGGTCCTTAAGAAAGTCTTCTGCTGTTGCATTATCTGAGCAAGCTGTGCATGGAGTCTCATGGTTTTTTTTTAAATGAAGTGTTGTATTCAATAAAACCTTTATCATGTGTTATATTCGACTGTTATGTCACGTGTGTAGTATTTGAAAACCGATGTATTATGGGGATTATTTCTTAAATAATCGCCCACTTTTTTAAAACATGCATTATGTATAATAATGGTGTGCTTTTTATGAAACGTATGCAATATTTTCTAAAACGTATCATATAGAGGTCAAATACCTCGCTATGGGATCAATGAATAACGTACTGCATTTATAGTAATATGGACGGGTCGTTTCATTAATGGCCATAAAACACATATTTGAAGTTACTACATTCCCCACAAAATCCGGCAAAATTTTGTGGAGATTTTTTCGAAAAATTTTCAATTACAGATTAGGCCCATTTTTGCAAGATAACTAGAAAACGGTGCTACGAGCAAGACTTCCTTAAAGATTTTTCCTGTTCGAAGCTGTTTAGATTTTGAAAATGACATTTTACCATTTTAAAGGTGAACTTTTGCACTTTTAGATCTTAGGATAAGTAATACCTTCACATGTGAATTGTTGTGCCTGTTTAAATACCACTATGATACTTATTTTTATTTAATATTGTACTTAGGTACATCGAGAATCATGATGGGGCAACTATCTCACCACTAGCTATCAAACGTTGCTGCTTTTATAATGCCTTGGTTTTATTTTTCGAGTATTTTAGCCGCTTTTTTATTTCTCAAAATTCATAACCTTATTTTTGTTTTTGTTTCTAAATTTCATATTGAATGCGAATATGTGAGAGTCTAGTTTTGTTTAGATGATAAGTAATGGCCGCAAAACATATATTTGAAGTCAGTACATTCCCCACAAAATCGGGAAAAATGTGGAGAATTTTCCAAAAAATTTTCAATTACAGATTAGTCCATTTTCGCAAGATACCTAGCAAACAGCACTTCAAGCAAGACTTCCTTAAAGCTTTTTCCCGTTCGAAGCAGTTTAGATTCTGAAAATGACATTTTACTATTTTTAAAGGTGAATTTTGCACTTTTAGATCTTAGGATAAGTAATACCTTCACATGTGAATTATTGTGCCTGTTTAAATACCACTATGATATTTGTTTTAATTTAATATTGTATTTAGGTACATCGTAAATCATGTTGGGGCTACTATCTCACCACTAACTAATAAACGTTGCTGCTTTTATAATGTCTTGGTTTTATTATTTTCGAATATTTTTAGCCGCTTTTTTATTTCTCTAGATTCATAACCTTATTTTTTTATATTCTAAATTTCATATTAAATGTGAATAAATGAAAGTGTAGTTTCGTTTTGATGATAATGAAAGACTGCAAAACACATATTTGAAGTCACTACGTTCTCCACAGAATCGGGCAAAATTTTGTGGAGAATTTTTCGAAACATTTTCAATTGCAAATTAGACTCATTTTCGTAAGATATCTAAAAAACGGCTCGTATAATTTTCACAAGATAACTAAAAAATGGTGTTACGAGTAAGACTTCCTTGAGGTTCGCCCGTTCGAAGCAGTTTAGATTCCGAAAATGATATTTTACTATTTTAAAGGTGAATTTTGCAATTTTAGATCTTAGGATAAGTAATACCTTCACATGTGAATTGTTGTGCCTTTTTAAATACCACTATGATACTTGTTTTTATTTAATAATGTATTTAGGTATATCGAGAATCATGTTAGGGCTACTATCTCACTACTAGCTATCAAACGTTGCTGCTTTTATAATGTCTTGGTTTTATTGTTCGAGTATTTTTAGCCGCTTTTTTATTTCTCTAGATTCATAACTTATTTTTATTTTTGTTTCTAAAATTTATATTGAATGCGAATAATATGAGAGTTTAGTTTCATTTTGATGATAATTAATGGCCGCAAAACACATACTTGATGTCACTACATTCCCCACAAAATCGGGAAAAATTTGGTGGAGAATTTTTCAAAAATTTTCAATTACAGATTAGGCCCATTTTCGCAAGATAACTAAAAAACGGCACTACGAGCAAAACTTCCTTAAAGATTTTTCCCATTCGAAGCAGTTTAGACTCCAAAAATGACCTTTTACTATTTTTAAAGGTGAATTTTGCACTTTTAGATCTTAGGATAAGTAATAACTTCACATGTGAATTGTTGTGCCTGTTTAAATACCACTATGATACTTGTTTTTATTTAATATTGTATTTAGGTACATCGAGAATAATGTTGGAGCTACTATCTCACCACTAGCTATCAAACGTTGGTGCTTTTAGTATGTCTTGGTTTTATTGTTCGATTATTTTTAGCCGCTTTTTTATTTCTCTAGATTCATAACTTATTTTTGTTTTTGTTTCTAAATTTCATATTGAATGCTAATATATGAGAGTATAGTTTCATTTTTATGATAATTAATTGCCGCAAAACACATATCTGAAGTCACTACATTCACCACAAAATCGGGCAAAATTTTGTGTAGAATTTTCCAAAAAAATTTCAATTACAGATTATGTCCATTTTCGCAAGATAACTAGAAAACGGTGTTACGAGCAAGACTTCCTTAATGCTTTTTCCCGTTCGAAGCAGTTTAGATTTCGAAAATGACATTTTACTATTTTTAAAGATTGATTTTGCACTTTTAGATCTTAGGATAAGTAATACCTTCACATGTGAATTGTTGTTTCTATTTAAATACCACTATGATACTTTTTTTTATTTAACATTGTATTTAGGTACTTCGAGAATCATGTTGAAGCTACTATCTCACCACTAGCTATCAAACGTTGCTGCTTTTATAATGTCATGATTTTATTGTTCGAATATTTTTAGCCGCTTTTTTATTTCTCTAGATTTATAACTTATTTTTCTTTTTGTTTTTAAATTTCATATTGAAAGTGAATATATGAGAGTGTAATATCGTTTTGATTATAATTAAAGGCCGCAAAACACATAATTAAATTCACTACATTCCCCATAAAATCGAGCAAAATTTTGTGGTGAATTTTTTGAAAATTTTTTAATTGTAAATTAGACTCATTTTCGCAAGATTACTAAAAAATGGCTCGTATCATTTTCGCAAGATAACTAAAAAACGACGCTACGAGTAAGACTTCCTTAAGTCTTTCTCCCGTCCGAAGCAATTTAGATTTCAAAAATGACATTTTAGTATTTTTAAAGGTGAATTTTGCAATTTTAGATCTTAGGATAAGTAATACCTTCATATGTGAATTGTTGCGCCTTTTTAAATACCACTATGATACTTGTTTTTATATAATAATGTATTTAGGTACATCGAGAATCATGTTGGGGCTACTATGTCACCACTAGCTATCAAACGTTGCTGCTTTTATAATGTCTTGGTTTTATTTTTCGAGTATTTTTAGCCGCTTTTTTATTTCTCTAGAGTCATAACTTATTTTTGTTTTTGTTTCTAAATTTTGTATTGAATACGAATATATGAGAGTGTAGTTTCATTTTGATGATAATTAATGGCCGCAAAACACATATTTGAAGTCACTACAGTCCCCACAAAATCGGGCAAAATTTTGTGGATAATTTTTCGAAAAATTTTCAATTATAGATTAAGCCCATTTTCGCAAAAGAACTAGCGAACGGTGCTACGAGCAAAACTTCCTTAAAGTTTTTTCCCGTTCAAAGCAGTTTAAATTCCGAAAATGATATTTTACTATTTTTAAAGGTGAATTTTGCACTTTTATATCTTAGGATAAGTAATACCTTCACATGTGAATTGTTGTGCATGTTTAAATACCACTATGATACTTTATTTTTTAATATTGTATTTAGGTACATCAAGAATCATGTTGGGGCTTCTATCTCACCACTAGCTATCAAACGTTGCTGCTTTTATAATGTCTTGGTATTATTGTTCGAATATTTTTAGCCGCTTTTTTATTTCTCTAGATTCATAACTTATTTATCTTTTTGTTTCTAAATTTCATATTGAATACGAATATATGAGCGTGTAGTTTCGTTTTGATTATAATTAAAGGCCGCAAAACACATATCTGAAGTCACTACTTTTCCCACAAAATCGGACAAAATTTTGTGGGGAATTTTCCGAAAAATTTTCAATTGCAGATTAAACTCATTTTCGCAAGATAACTAAAAAACGGCTCGTATCATTTTTGCAAGATAACTAAAAATGGCGTTATGAGTAAGACTTCCTTGAGTTTCTCCCGTTCGAAGCAGTTTAGATTCCGAAAATGACATTTTACTATTTTTAAAGGTGAATTTAGCAATTTTAGATCTTAGGATAAGTAATACCTTCACATGTGAATTGTTGTGCCTTTTTAAATACCACTATGATACTTTTTTTTATTTAATAATGTATTTAGGTATATCGAGAATCATGTTAGGGCTACTATCTCACTACTAGCTATCAAACGTTGCTGCTTTTATAATGTCTTGGTTTTATTGTTCGAGTTTTTTTAGCCGCTTTTATATTTCTCTAAATTCATAACTTATTTTTGTTTTTGTTTCTAAAATTTATATTGAATGCGAATAATATGAGAGTGTAGTTTTGTTTTGATGATAATTAATGGCCGCAAAACACATACTTGAAGTCACTACATTCCCCACAAAATCGAAAAAAAATTTGTGGAGAATTTTCCGAAAAATGTTCAATTACAGATTAGGCCCATTTTCACAAGATAACTAGAAAACGGCACTATGAGCAAAACTTCCTTAAAGCTTTTTCCCGTTCCAAGCAGTTTAGATTTTGAAAATGACATTTTATTATTTTTAAAGGTGTATTTTGCACTTTTAGATCTTAGGATAAGTAATACCTTCACATGTGAATTGTTGTGCCTGTTAAATACCACTATGATACTTGTTTTTATTTAATATTGTATTTAGGTACATCGAAAATAATGTTGGGGCTACAATCTCACCACTAGCTATCAAACGTTGGTGCTTTTAGTATGTCTTGGTTTTTTTTGTTCGACTATTTTTAGCCGCTTTTTTAGTTCTCTAGATTCATAACTTATTGTTGTTTTTGTTTCTAAATTTCATATTGAATGCTAATATATGAGAGTATAGTTTCATTTTTATGATAATTAATTGCCGCAAAACACATATCTGAAGTCACTACATTCGCTACAAAATAGGGCAAAATTTTGTGGAGAATTTTTTGAAATATTTTCAACTACAGATTAGGCCATTTTCGCAAGAGAACTACAGAACGGCGCTACGAGCAAAACTTCCTTAAAGCTTTTTCCCATTTGAAGCAATTTAGATTCCAAAAATGACATTTTACTATTTTTAAAGGTGAGTTTTGCACTTTTATATCTTAGGATAAGTAATACCTTCACATGTGAATTGTTGTGCCTGTTTAAATACCACTATTGTAGAGACCCGTCCTAATCTATCTGGACGAAATCTTCAACATTTGGTTCTATTGCGAGGTACTATCCTAAATATGCCATGAACGACTCCATGTAATATCTTTAAAATGAGTAAATGTACAGCGAAAGATTTCTTTCATACCTGAGAATAAACATGCTTTAAAGTGTCAACCAAAAGGTTGGTGAGTTCATAGCTTTATCGTAATCAATCATTTCCATAATTTTAATAGACCACAAGAATTCAGATATTTAATTGTACACGTAACCCGAGTACAAAATAATACGCGTAACCCGCGAATTAAAAATCATTCATATGGTGAACACCTGGTAACCGACATTAACAAAAATGCATCTAGAATATCCCCATCATTCCGGGACTCTCATCGGATATGATAAATCAAAGTACTAAAGCATCCGTAACACGGATGTGGTTTGTTAGGCCCAATAGATCTATCTTTAAGATTCGCATCAATTAGGGTTTCTGTTCCCTAATTCTTAGATTACCAGACTAAAAAGGGTGATATTCGATTCGATAATCCAACCATAGAATGTAGTTTCGATTACTTGTGTCTATTTCGTAAAACATTTATAAAAGCAGCGCATGTATTCTCAGTCCCAAAAATATATATTACAAAAGCATTTAAAAAGGGAGCAAATGAAACTCACAATACGATATTTTATAGTAAAAATATGCATACGACGAAACTGAACAATGCAGGGTTGGCCTCGGATTCACGAACCTATATCATTTATATATATTAACACATATAATTGACATGTAATAATAATCAAACAAGTTTATACGTATTTCTTATTTAATTTAGTAATATATTTGTTATATGTAAATATTTATGTAAGAAATGTTATTATGTTTATAGTAATAATAATACTCTAATGCTAATAATATTATTGATAATAATAATGATATTAAAAATAATTGTTCTAATAATAATGATGATGATAATAATAATAATAATAATAATAATAATAATAATAATAATAATAATAATAATAATAATAATAATAATAATAATAATAATAATAATAATAATAATAATAATAATAATAATAATGATGAGTAATAAGTAAACTACCTCAAAGAAGTAGTCCTAAAAAAAAAGCCCAAGTCCGAGTTTGAACCCGCGACGTCCCGCTAATCTAACAACTCCCTTAACCATTTGCTCTATCACGCTTTTCTGTTTTATTTCCTAATTAAAACCTATTTAACCCATTTCTGTTTTCCTTCTTACTTCTTCTTCATTTAATCGAACGAATAAATGTCATCATTATTCTTATATCTCACCATTATAATGATTCGATTATACCTACCCATTATCACCATATTATATATCGTTGTCGTCAATATTTCACCATCACGGTTTCACCATAATCACATAATGTTTTACTCGTCATCACCATCGTTAACTTTGACAATGTCACATATACATACACAAACACCTCTCTATAGAGTCATGTTTTAAGTATATGCATATAGAGAGAGCGAGTGAGATTAAGACATGGAAACAGAAAAACCGAGCGAACGTGTAATCATATATACACAATTTATCTCGTCAACTTTCTAATAAAAGTCCATCAGGCCCAAACCTTTAACCAATATACGGCCCAATAGTAACTTCATAAACTCAAATCGGTTAATAAGTCCAATAAAAGCCTGCTAACAATCCGCCTTTTCACGACCCAAAAGGAAAGAAAAAAAATAACACAACGACTCCTTTGTATCCCATTATGGTCGACCATGAAGCCCCATATCCCACTTGCATAATTGAATTTGCTGTAAGATACTAATATATATATCCAAGTTGTCAAGTACACCTTTTAATTGTCCCCTTTTGTCTCCCACTTGATCGGCCAACAGAAAGATAAAAGAAAAAAAAATTATATAGTCTTTATCAACTTCTTCTTTGCTAGTTATTTTCAATATTCCTCGTCTTATATCTAATATCATCGTTGTTCTTTTATGGTCAAGGTTAGAAACAGAAACGTATAGTAATTAGAGTTTGAAAATGGTTGTTTTTGGTTGGTTTTCGAATTTGAAACAGAAACAGTGAGTTGTGTGCAGCAGTAGTTCAAGTGGGTTTAATAGTGTTTGGGTTGGCTACTTGGACAGGAAAATGGGAACGGTGTAGCGGCAATCATCAGCAAAAATATGGCGGTTATGGTTTGGTTGGTGTTTGACTAAAAGATACAGAAATAGTGATGGGTTTCTATGTGGATCGATAAAAACAATAACCAAAGAGTTGTGTGTTCTTGTTTGACAGTGGCATTTGAATGTAACATTTTGTAGACGATGATGGTGGTGGTTTCAAGATAAACAAGAACAACAAGTGGTGATTGTCGTGAGGTTGATGGTGGGTGGTTTTTAAGGTGATAGGAGGTGGTTAAAGAGGGTATACTAGGGTGGTTCACAGAATCAAAACAGTAATAGTAGTGTGTGGTTGTGGATGAATGCGATGGTAGTAGGGTGATTGCGATGGTTGTTTCGAATTTTAATAGAAACCGTGATGGTTTGTTCTTGGTGGTTTAGGGCTTTATCGAATAGTAATAAGTTCGAGTAAAAACAACACTTGGTGGTGTGTTCATGGTGACTCAGGGTGGCCGTTGGGTGTTGGGTTTGTAGGGTGGTGATGGAAGGTGGAAGATGATGGAGAAGAAGTGGTGAAGTGGGTTTATGAATGAAGAATAAATCAAATGTGGGGTGGCTATATCTCTGCCTATATCTATGTGTATGTGTAAATGTATATTGTATATAGAAAATAGATAGATGAGATAGATGGAAATTGAAAATGGGCAAGTGGTTCCCATTCAATAATGTCATCTTTTCATTTTTTTTTATTTCAACGATAAGGATTCATGTATGTACAAAAGAAATAATAGATGATTGATAATCAAATACAGTGATATGCAATCAATATCTTCATATAAACATGAATGATATGTCAAGTGTATAATATAATACTATATAAACAAAAACAACGTGCTAAAAGCAATTAACATTCAATAATATCTACATAATATCTACCGACAATTTTTAACGGATTGCGACATCGTGCCCATTGTAAAACAGTGGCGGATATAAGTCTTCAAAAAATCCCAAATTTTTACAGTAGTCATATTTATTTATTTTAGTCATTATGGTATAAAATTCGATCATTAACTATTAAATAAAAATTAACTCACTGTCCGCGCTCGATTCCAGGTAAAATATGAAAAGTGTTCAAATTTAACAATTAGCTCCTAAATACATTTTTAATAAGCCTAATATTTATATAACTCATTTTTGGATCACCATTAATTTAAAAATCATATAAGTTTGAATTTAACTTGCTTAATATTAATCGAAATTTCAAACGAGTAATACAATCCTTTAATATTAATTTTTAATATACTTTATATATATAGATTCATTTTAAGATACAACATTATTATATCTTATTTTATTTTATTTTACAAAATTAATTTTAATAAATAACTAATATAATATTTCAAATTATATTTCGAATTAATATATATATTTATATTTTTAAATATATATGTATCTACTTACAAATAGTTGTTCGTGATTCGTCGAGAATGGTCGAAGGGTAATTGCATATATGAAAACAGTTCAAAATTTTTGAGATTCAACATTTCAGACTGCACTTATCGTGTCAAAAATATAATATTGTATCGAGAGATTGGTTTAAAATTAGTCGAAATTTTCCGGGTCGTCACAACTATGATACTTGTTTTTATTTAATATTGTATTTAGGTACATCAAGAATCATGTTGGGGCTAATATTTCACCACTAGCTATCAAACGTTGCTGCTTTTATAATGTCTTGGTTTAATTGTTCGACTATTTTTAGACGCTTTTTTATTTCTCTAGATTAATAATCTTATTTTTGTTTTTGTTTCTAAATTTCATATTGAATGCGAATATATGAGAGTATAGTTTTGTTTTCATTATAATTAATGGTCGCAAAACACATATTTGAAGTCACTACATTCACCACAAAATGGGGCAAAATTTTGTGTAGAATTTTTCAAAAAAAATTCAATTACAGATTATGTCCATTATCGCAAGATAACTAGAAAACAGCATTACCAGCAAGACTTACTTAAAGCTTTTTCCCGTTCAAAGCAGTTTAGATTCCGAAAATGACATTTTACTATTTTCAAAGTTAATTTTGCACTTTTAGATTTAGGATAAGTAATACCTCCACATGTGAATTGTTGTTTTTGTTTAAATACCACTATGATACTTGTTTTTATTTAATATTGTATTTAGGTACTTCGAGAATTATGTTGAGGCTACTATCTCATAACTAGCTATCAAACGTTGCTGATTTTATAATGTCTTGGTTTTATTGTTCGAATATTTTTAGCCGCTTTTTTATTTCTCTAAATTCATAACTTGTTTATCTTTTTGTTTTAAATTTCATATTGAATGCGAATATATGAGAGTGTAGTTTCATTTTTATTATAATTAAAGGCTACAAAACACATAATTGAAGTCACTACATTCCCCATAAAATCGAGCAAAATTTTGTGGTGAATTTTTTGAAATTATTCTTTTATTGCAAATTAGACTCATTTTTCAAGATTACTAAAAAACGGCTTGTATCATTTTCGCAAGATAACTAAAAAATGGTGCTACGAGTAGGACTTCCTTAAGGCTTTCTCCCGTCTGAAGCAGTTTAGATTCTGAAAATGACATTTTACTATTTTTAAAGGTGAATTTTGCAATATTAGATCTTAAGATAAGTAATACCTTCACATGTGAATTGTTGCGCCTTTTTAAATACCACTATGATACTTGTTTTTATTTAATAATGTATTTAGGTACATCGAGAATCATGTTGGGGCTACTATCTCACCACTATCTATCAAACGTTGCTGCTTTATAATGTCTTTGTTTTATCGTTCGAGTATTTTTAGCTGCTTTTTTATTTCTTTAGAGTCATAACTTATTTTTGTTTTTTTTTCTAAATTTTGTATTGAATGCGAATATATGAGAGTGTAGTTTCATTTTGATGATAATTAACGGCCGCAAAACACATATTTGAAGTTACTACATTCCCCACAAAATCGGGCAAAATTTTATAGATAATTTTTCCGAAAATTTTTCAATTACAGATTAAGCCCATTTTCGAAAGAGAACTAGCGAACGGAGCTACGAGCAAAACTTCCTTAAAGCTTTTTCCTGTTCAAAGTAGGTTATATTCCAAAAATGACATTTTACTATTTTTAAAGGTAAATTTTGCACTTTTATATCTTAGGATAAGTAATACCTTCACATGTGAATTGTTGTGCCTGTTTAAATACCACTATGATACTTTTTTTATTTAATATTGTATTTAGGTACATCAAGAATCATGTTGGGGCTTCTATCTCACCACTAGCTATCAAACGTTTCTGCTTTTATAATGTCTTGGTTTTATTGTTCGAATATTTTTAGCTGCTTTTTTATTTCTCTAGATTCATAACTTAATTATCTTTTTGTTTCTAAATTTCATATTGAATGCGAATATATGAGCGTGTAGTTTCGTTTCGATTATAATGAAAGGCCTCAAAACACATAATTGAAGTCACTACATTTCTCACAAAATCGGGCAACATTTTGTGGTGAATTTTTTGAAAAATTTTCGATTGCAAATTAGATTCATTTTCGCAAGATTACTAAAAAATAGCTCGTATCATTTTCGCAAGATGACTAAAAAATGGCGCTACGAGCAAGACTTCCTTAAGGCTTTCTCCCGTTCGAAGCAGTTTAGACTTCAAAAATGATATTTTACTATTTTTAAAGGTGAATTTTGAAATTTTAGATCTTAGAATAAATAATACCTTCACATGTGAATTGTTGCGCCTGTTTAAATACCACTATGATACTTTTTTTATTCAATAATGTATTTAGGTTTATCGAGAATCATGTTGGGGCTACTATCTCACCACTAGCTATCAAATGTTGCTGCTTTTATAATGTCTTTATTTTATTGTTCGAATATTTTTAGCCGCTTTTTTATTTCTCTTGATTCATAACCTTATTTTTGTTTTTGTTTCTAAATTTCATTTTGAATGTGAATAAATGAGAGTTTAGTTTTGTTTTGATGATAATTAAAGGTCGCAAAACACATATCTGAAGTCACTACATTCCCCACAAAATCGGACAAAATTTTGTGGGGAATTTTCCGAAAAAATTTTAGTTGCAGATTAGACTCATTTTCGCAAGATAACTAAAAAATGGCTCGTATCATATTCGAAATATAACTAAAAAACGGCGCTATGAGCAAGACTTCCTTAAGGATTTCTCCCGTTCGAAGCAGTTTAGATTCCGAAAATGACATTTTACTATTTTTAAAGGTGAATTTTGCAAATTTAGATCTTAGGATAAGTAATACCTTCACATGTGAATTGTTGCGCCTGTTTAAATACCACTATGATACTTGTTTTTATTTAATAATGTATTTAGGTATATCGAGAATCATGTTTGGGCTACTATCTCACCACTAGCTATCAAACGTTGCTGCTTTTATAATGTCATGGTTTTATTGTTCGAGTATTTTTAGCCACTTTTTTATTTCTCTGGAGTCATAACTTATTTTTGTTTTTGTTTCTAAATATTACATTAAATGTGAATATATGAGAGTGTAGTTTTGTTTTGATGATAACTAATGGCCGCAAAACACATATTTGAAGTCACTACATTCCCCACAAAATCGGGTAAAATTTTGTGGATAATTTTTCGAAATATTTTCAATTGCAGATTAGGCCAATTTTCTCAAGAGAACTAGAGAACGGCGCTACGAGCAAAACTTTCTTAAAGTTTTTTCACGTTCGAAGCAGTTTAGACTTTGAAAATGACATTTTACTATTTTTAAAGGTGAAATTTGCACTTTTATATCTTAGAATAAGTAATACCTTCACCTGTGAATTATTGTGCCTGTTGAAATACCACTATGTTACTTGTTTTTATTTAATATTTTATATAGGTACATCAAGAATCATGTTTGGGCTAATATCTTACTACTAGCTATCAAACATTGCTGCTTTTATAATGTCTTGATTTTATTGTTCGACTATTTTTAGCCGCTTTTTTATTTCTCTAGATTTATAACCTTATTTTTATTTTTGTTTCTAAATTTCATATTGAATGCGAATAAATGAGAGTTTAGTTTCGTTTTGATGATAATTAAAGTCCGCAAAACACATATCTGAAGTCACTACATTCCCCACAAAATCGGACAAAATTTTGTGGGGAATTTTACGAAAAATTTTCAATTGCAGATTAGACTCATTTTCGCAAGATAACTAAAAAACACTTCGTATCATTTTTGCAAGATAACTAAAAAACGGCGCTACGATCAAGACTTCCTTAAGGCTTTCTCCCGTTAGAAGCAGTTTAGATTCCGAAAATGACATTTTACTATTTTTAAAGGTAAATTTTGCAAATTTAGATCATAGGATAAGTAATACCTTCACATTTGAAATGTTTCGCCTCTTTAAATACCCCTATGATACTTTTTTCTATTTAATATTGTATTTAGGTACATCGAGAATCATGTTGGGGCTACTATCTCACCACTAGCTATCAAACGTTGTTGCTTTTATAATGTCTTGGCTTTATTGTTCGAGTATTTTTAGCCTCTTTTTTATTTCTATGGAGTCATAACTTATTTTTATTTTTGTTTCTAAATTTTATATTGAATGTGAATATATGAGAGTGTAGTTTTGTTTTGATGATAATTAATGGCCACAAAACACATATTTGAAGTCACTACATTCCTCACAAAATCGGGCAAAATTTTGTGGATAATTTTCCGAAAAATTTTCAATTATAGATTAGGCCCATTTTCGCAAGAGAACTAGAGAACGACGCTACGAGTAAAACTTTCTTAAAGCTTTTTCCCGTTCGAAGCAGTTTAGATTCTGAAAATGACATTACACTATTTTTAAAGGTGAATTTTGCACTTTTATATCTTAGGATAAATAATACCTTCACATGTGAATTGTTGTGCATGTTAAATTACCACTATGTTACTTGTTTTTATTTAATTTTGTATTTAGGTACATCAAGAATCATGTTGGGGCTAATATCTTACCACTAGCTATCAAACGTTGCTTCTTTTATAATGTCTTGATTTTATTGTTCGACTATTTTTAGCCGCTTTTTTATTTCTCTAGATTCATAACCTTATTTTTGTTTTTGTTTCTAAATTTCATATTAAATGCGAAAATATGAAAGTATAGTTTCGTTTTGATGATAATTAATGGTCGCAAAACACATATTTGAAGTCACTACATTCCCCACAAAATCGGGCAAGATAACTAGAAAATGACGCTACGAACAAGACTTCCTTAAAGCTTTTTATCGTTCGAAACAGTTTAGATTCCGAAAATGACATTTTACTATTTTTAAATGTTAATTTTTCACTTTTAGATCTTAGGATAAGTAATACCTTCACATGTGAATTGTTGTGTCTGTTCAAATATCACTATGATACTTATTTTTATTTAATATTGTATTTAGGTACATCGATAATCATGTTGGGGCTACTATCTCACCACTAGCTATCAAACGTTGCTGCTTTTATAATGTCTTGGTTTTATTGTTCGAATATTTTTAGACGCTTTTTTATTTCTCTAGATTCATTTATTTATCTTTTTGTTTCTAAATTTCATATTGAATGTGAATATATGAGAGTGTAGTTTCGTTTTGATTATAATTAAAGGCTGCAAAACACATATTTGAAGTCGCTACATTTTCTACAAAATCGGGCAAAATTTTGTGGTGAATTTTTCGAAAAATTTTCGATTGCAAATTAGACTCATTTTTGCAAGATTACTAAAAAACGGCTGGTATCATTTTCGAAAGATAACTAAAAAACAGCGCTACAAGCAAGATTTCCTTAAGGCTTTCTCCCGTTCGAAGCAGTTTAGATTCCGAAAATGACATTTTACTATTTTTAAAGGTGAAATTTGCAATTTTAGATCTTAGGATAAGTAATACCTTCACATGTGAATTATTGCGCCTGATTAAATAGCATTATAATAGTTGTTTTTTATTTAATAATGTATTTAGGTACATCGAGAATCATGTTGGGGCTACTATCTCACCACTAGCTATCAAACGTTGCTGCTTTTATTGTTTGAGTATTTTAGCCATTTTTTTATTTCTCTAGAGTCATAACTTATTTTTGTTTTTGTTTCTAAATTTTATATTGAATGCGAATATGAGAGTATAGTTTCGTTTGGATGATAATTAATGGCCGCAAAACACATATTTGAAGTCACTACATTCCCCACAAAATCGGGCAACATTTTGTAGATAATTTTCTGAAAAATTTTCAATTACAGATAAGGCCAATTTTCGCAAGAGAAATAGAGATCGGCGCTACGAGCAAAACTTCCTTAAAGCTTTTTCCTGTTCGAAGCAGTTTAGATTCCGAAAATGACATTGTACTGTTTTTAAAGGTGAATTTTGCACTTTTATATCTTAGGATAAGTAATACCTTCACATGTGAATTTTTGTGCCTGTGAAATACCACTATGATACTTTTTTTTAGTTAATATTGTATTTAGGTACATCAAGAATTATGTTGGGGCTAATATCTCACCACTAGCTATCAAACGACGCTGCTTTTATAATGTCTTGGTTTTATTGTTCGACTATTTTTAGCCGCTTTTTTATTTCTCTAGATTCATAACCTTATTTTTGTTTTTGTTTCTAAATTTCATATTGCATACGAATATATGAGAGTATAGTTTCGTTTTCATGATAATTAATGGTCGTAAAACGAATATATGAGAGTATAGTTTGTGTAGAATTTTTTGAAAAATTTTCAATTACAGTTTAGGCCCATTTTCACATGAAAACTAGAAAACGGAGCTATGAGCAAGATTTCTTTAAAACGGTTTCTCGTTCGAAGCATTTTAGATTCTAAAAATGACATTTTACTATTTTTGAAGGTTAATTTTGCACTTTTAGATCTTAGGATAAGTAATACTTTCACATGTGAATTGTTGTGTGTGTTTAAATACCACTATGATACTTGTTTTTATTTAATATTGTATTTAGGTACATCGAGAATCATGTTAGGGCTACTATCTCACCACTAGCTATCAAACGTTGCGGCTTTTATAATGTCTTGGCTTTATTGTTCGATTATTTTTAGCCGCTTTTTTTTAATCTAGATTCATAACATATTTATCTTTTTGTTTCTAAATTTCATATTGAATGCGAATATATGAGATTGTAGTTTCGTTTTGATTATAATTAAAGGCCGCAAAACACATATTTGAAGTCACTACATTCCCCACAAAATCTGACAAAATTTTGTGGTGAATTTTTCGAAAAATTTTCGATTGCAAATTAGACTCATTTTCGCAAGATTACTAAAAAATGGCTCGCATGATTTTCCCAAGATAACTAAAAAACGGCACTACGAGCAAGAATTCCTTAAGGCTTTCTCCCGTTCGAAGCAGTTTAGATCCGAAAATGACATTTTACTATTTTTAAAGGTGAATTTTGCAATTTTAGATCTTAGGATAAGTAATACCTTCACATGTGAATTGTTGCGCTTATTTAAATACCAATATGATGCTTGTTTTTATTTAATAATGTATTTAGGTACATCGAGAATCATGTTGGGGCTACTATCTCACCACTAGCTATCAAACGTTGTTGCTTTTATAATGTCTTAGTTTTATTGTTCGTTTTTAGCCGCTTTTTTATTTCTCTAGATTTATAACCTTATTTTTGTTTTTGTTTCTAAATTTCATATTAAATACGAATAAATGAGAGTGAAGTTTCGTTTTGATGATAATTAAAGGCCGCAAAACATATATTTGAAGTCACTAAATTCTCCACAAAATCGGACAAAATTTTGTGCAGAATTTTCCGAAAAATTTTGAATTGCAGATTAGACTCATTTTCGCAAGATAACTTAAAAATGGCTCGTATCATTTTCGCAAGATAACTAAAAACCGGCGCTACGAGCAAGACTTCCTTAAGGCTTTCTCCCGTTCAAAGCGATTTAGATTTCGAAAATGACATTTTACTATTTTTAAGGGTGAATTTTGCAATTTTAGATCTTAAGATAAGCAATACCTTCACATGTGAATTGTTGTGCCTGTTTAAATACCAATATGCTACTTGTTTTTATTTAATAATGCATTTAGGTACATCAAGAATTATGTTGGGCTACTATCTCACCACTAGCTATCAAACGTTGCTGCTTTTATAATGTCTTGGTTTTATTGTTCGAGTATTTTTAGCCGCTTTTTTATTTCTCTAGATTCATAACTTATTTTTGTTTTTATTTCTAAATTTTATATTGAATTCGAATATATGAGAGTGTAGTTTTGTTTTGATGATAATTAATAGCCGCAAAACACATTTTAAAGTCACTACATTTCCCATAAAATCGGGCAAAATTTTGTGTAGAATTTTTCGAAAATTTTTTAATTACATATTATGCTCATTTTTGCAAGATAACTAGAAAAATGCACTACGAGCAAGACTTCCATAAAGATTTTTCACGTTCAAAGCAGTTTAGATTCCGAAAATGACATTTTACTATTTGTAAAGGTGAATTTTGCACTTTTAGATCTTAGGATAAGTAATATATTCACATGTGAATTGTTGTGCCTGTTTAAATACCACTATGATACTTGCTTTTATTTAATATTGTATTTAGGTACATCGAGAATCATGTTGGGGCTAGTATCTCACCACTAGCTATCAAACGTTGCTGCTTTTATAATGTCTTGGTTTTATTGTTCGATTATTTTTAGCCGCTTTTTATTTCTCTAGATTCATAACTTATTTATCTTTTTGTAACTAAATTTCATATTGAATGCGAATATATGAGAGTGTAGTTTTGTTTTGATTATAATTAAAGGCCGTAAAACACATATTTGAAATCACCACATTACCCACAAAATCGGGCAAAATTTTGTGCTGAATTATCTGAAAAAAATTTAATTGCAGATTATATTCATTTTCGCAAGATAACTAAAGAATGGCTCGTATCATTTTTGCAAGATAAGTGATATCGGCTAAAAAGTCACATTTTTACCCCCGATATTAGCCCCATTTATGATAAAGTAATTGACTTTATTATCTAAATAAGCATTTATTTGATTCATTTGGTAGATTATGTCATAGAGACTGTAACAAAATTCATTTGTACACAAATGTTACTTGTGAACTTTTTTAACGGGTAGGTAATACCCGAGAAATATATAAATTCACAATTAATATGTTACATTCTTCGAACTTGATTCCGCAATCATCAATTATACTCCCTACTTTCACAACAATATAGATTCTTTTATAGAAATCAAAACAATCATACTCATTCAAAATTTAATTACATATTCTGATTTTGAAATCTCAGAATTCAACTCGAGATATGACCAAAATTATCACTCTTAGATCCTTACATCTTTCATAAGCTATACTTTGACTTTAAAACTGTGTTAGAACATCATATGTATATTAACGATTACAATCTGTGTTCAAACCCTTCGAAATTCCTGAAGACACTTCAAATACTGAACAATTGAGATGATGATCCAACCACATATTAACCACAGTCTTGCACCTGAAAAGCTCTCGAAACCAGAGTCATAATTTAACACGTATCCGTGTCAGACCCTTTAGCATTTATTAGCAAAAATAACTTTGCGATTCCTTTTCAAATTAGTCAGTTTTGTCACAGCTCCAACAAGTCAACTTCGACTTTTCAGTTGAAACAGTCTTATTATAACCTTGATATAGATGTTGCCCTTTCGTCATCGTTACCAAAGAACCTTTTATGTCTCACCACATTAGCGATAAACTTACCAACAACTTCACTGATCTTTGACTTTTCGAAAAAAATCAATTTATTTATCGAAACCCCATCATTTACTCATCCGCATCTTGTAACAAGAATTGTCATGCCAATTACTAGGAATCAGCAATCAGTATTTTGAAATCTTGTAGCATGTCTACACCAATAGTTATAGGTGTATATATAACGTCTATCTCCTACACTTATATACTTCAAATGTGAAGTTTCTGAAAAACACCCTAAACTGTGAACTAGTTCTCCGAAGTTTGGAAAATGCTGATGAAGCAGCAAAAACTATAAACGACCTTAACAGTCAAAAGTTTGATGATAAAGAATGGTGTGTTGGAAAAGCTCAGAAAAAGAGAAGGTTTGGAACTGGAAAACGGATTAAGCAAACCATGAAGGATACCTTGCTCCCGACTCTAAACCCTTGCGGACAATATTCTTCATCATCCTTTGATATTAGAAATTCTAAGATATCATCGTATCTTTCATTATAAATATCCTCCATATTTCTGAAGATATTTCCAAAATTATTCTTATCTAAAATCATTTACCTCTTCGCGTTAACTGTGTTATATCAAAAAAGATACTGTTTTAATTTCTAAATTCTGAAACCTTCGAGTTTAAAATATGAATGTTTTGAAGTAGTGTCGGGAACTGAAGCATGAATTAGTATAATATAATGACACTTGATCAACGTGATTATATTACAGTAAGTCATGCTGAGTTTCTAAATGGAACGTGATGATTCACAAATCATAACGTCATCATGTGCCATGTTACACTATTCTTACACTCTATCTAATATATAAACATATCAAGAACATAATTTCTTGATAGTCCTATCTTTCCCCTTGAATTCTTGTAATCTGACAAGTCAGATTGTTCTATTACCGTTCCTTTCTTAGAACATTAACTATGTTCATTCCAAAATTCATACCTACCAATTCTGGACCATTATTCGCTTGACTTAAAGTTGGGAAGAGAAAACAAAAGGAAGAAGATCCGAAATAAAAATGGGAGTATAAATCTCAGCAAATAAGAGAGAGCATTAACTGTGGATGTCGATGATTATAGAAAGATAAGAGCAGGGACTCTAAAAAATAAGCAAGGATATAAAGCCCGACGACAGCGCATAAATTACAAACCGTGTATATAAATAAGTATTGCAACGTAAAGACACGGGAGAACTAAAAACACTATAAAACCAAGAGTATAATAGAAGTGAATAGATTCCTCCGGTGGAAAGTGAAAAAGAAGAACGATAGATATGAAAGGTAGGAGTATATCGAGAACCAGAACTGGATGGAGCATATTGACGAATGCTTTAAAGTATGAATTGGGGGAGAAAGAATAAAAGGTGATTTGTAAGGAAACGAAGGGGGGTGGATTTATAGTAAAATATCCGACAGAGGAATTAAAACGGATGGTTGCATTTAAAGCGAATTCTAATTTGCTTGATTACTGAAGAATCAAATCTTATTACGAAGATTTTCTCCAAATCCCTTGAACTCTGGAAAATCAATCCTATCTACGTCAAAAGATATGACGAATCTACACTTAATTATTTCACTCTTTTGTAATAACTTCACTGGCACTCTTCACAGAAATCGAATTATTTTATCTATATTACTCAATGATGATAAAACTTTAATTTCCAGCCCATATGTGTCACAAAGACATACTTATTGTCGGCCATGACCATTCCAATCAAATTTCGGGATGAAATTTCTTTAACGGGTAGATACTGTGACAACCCAAAAATTTTCGATCAAATTTAAACTTTATCTTTACATTATTCCGACACGATAAGCAAAGTTTGTTAAGTTAAATCTCAAGAATTTTAAACTGTGTTCATACATTCATTTAACCTCGACCAAATTTTGACGATTCACGAACCATCATACAATTTAATATGAATATGTATATGTATGTATGTGTATATATATATTATAACTTGAGAATGTTAACAAAGTATTAAACGTATAATACTTTAAGTGAACATATTTGTTTAATATGATTATCGATGAAATTAGAAGATAATATCAAATGATTGATTTATCAGATACATTGTATGAATATGAGTCTCTGTTGAGAGGTCCACTTTGACTTAGGAAACTTTTCTTTTTAACAGTATTCCAAAAGATGGTAAAGTGATTTACATATAAGAACAAAGTGTCAATTAACGGGAACTAGACAAGAGTTAGTGGAGATTCCTATTTGATTTTCAATTCATGCTTTACAACATTTCCCTCGTGATTTTAATAAGATAACTATTTTAACTTTCATCTTAAAGTTGGAACGTGGAATGTAAATAACTTAGACGTTAGATATCGACATTTTACATTAAGATGATTTCATACGTTTATCTAACCTTTGGACTTTATATCACGTTTCACCAACAAACGTTAATTTAAAGATTTGAAACCTATTAAGAGTATATTTAATCTTGATTTTCTAAAACGTTTTATGATATAACAACTTCTACTATTATAATCTTTTTAGTGAAATGATTTTTAAATATATTTAGTTTTGGAAAATAAAGTTTTCATATTTATTTAATATTGTTTCAAACGTACAAAAATATTTTGGTTTAAGAAGAACTTTATTATTAAAACGTTTTATAAGATAATTTGTTCATAAATTTTAAAGAATTTAACTAAAGCTTTGTATTATAAATTACATATATATATATATATATATATTGTTTCAACAACGTAAACATGATACGACATAATATTTTTTCTACTATCTAAACGATTCCAAAATGAACTTGAAAATATAATTAGTTTTGAAAAACTAAATATTGTATTATTAAATAAATACTTCAACTATATAGGAACAAATTTTTTTTTAAATAAAGATATATATATATATATATATATATATATATATATATATATATATATATATATATATATATATATATATATATATATATATATATATATATATATATATATATATATATATATTACAAGCGATGAAATATAATATAAAACGTTTGATCTAAAATAATATATTTTTTATAACCAATGAGAAGTTGATTTATAGAAGTAAATGATCAAAACGCTCAAATGAATAAGTTATATTTTGAGTGGGATAGTTTTTCATTGATTTGAGTCTTGTCATATATAAAAGTACATTACACGAAATATAAAATACCAGTTTTCTAAGCGTACGAGGCATCATTTGAAAATCCGAAACCGGGACTTTAGTCGAGTGTTAACGTACGAGACATCAGAATTAAATTTATAATTTAACTATGCACATAAATATAATATAATATATATATATAATTATATAAATTAAATAAATATATAATATTATATATTAAAACTGTCGGCAGCCTTGAAATCATTGAGGGTGAGCTGGATTCAGGAAGCTCGCAATCGCGAAGCATTTGGCCTTTGTCTCTTCACAATCGCGGAGCTGAGGTTCGCCAAACGGGTCTATAAAACTCGATCGAATTCACCTCTGCACATACACATATATCATACTCCGTATTATTTATATTAAATTTATTATTATTATTATTATTATTATTATTATTATTATTATTATTATTATTATTATTATTATTGTTATAAAATCTTATTATTATTAGTATTATACATAAAATACTACGACGAGGTCATGAGCGAGCTATTTCAAAACGGGTTTTTATGAGCGGGATAGAGCTAAGGAAATTATGGGTTATAGCTATGGAGGTTATGGGTAATGTTCATAGGTATGCTCGCGAGGTCAATCTAGTGTTTATCATCTCTGTTGCGTTTACGTACCTTTCCTGCAATATTGAATCTCAATATTGATACATGAGCACTCATAACTTAACTTTTATATATTATTAGTGTATCCCTGACTAGTGCTCGAGTATATAGGGTTATGCATGCTTGTATTTTTGATATTGCCATTAGATAGGTTATGTTGAATCCTGAATTAGTTACATATGCGGTTGAGATAAGGTATAAGATATGCATGTCGTGGGAAAGCTAGCGAAAAATTAAGAACTTTTCATTTAGATATCGAATGGTTTCGATGAACGGATTAGAAGTTATAGTCAATTGAATTTTTGTATTATTATTAAAAATGATTATTATTATCGTCGTTATTATCTTCGTTATAGTTTTTATCTAATTATTATTATTATTATTATTATTATTATTATTATTATTAATATTATTATTATTATTATTATTATTATTATTATCATCATCATTAAAATAGTTATTAGTATTATCGTTAAATATTATCATAGTATTTATTATTATTAGTATTATTGTAATTAAAACTAATATTAGAAACATCTAATTATTTTGATTACTATTATTATCATTATTATGAATGCGATATAAAAGAGAACTAAAAGCTATTAAATAAATCGATTAGGAAATAATGAGTATGAGTATCATGATGAAATTTAAAATATCGTAAGATATTGATTTAGATAAAATTATAGTTTTCATTATTTTTATCACTATTATTATTACTAAAAGGATCATTAATATTAAAACTATCATTTTTATTAAAGTTAACATTTTTAATAGAAATATTATTGTTATTATAAAATATCACTTGTATTATCATTTTAGTATTATTATTATTAAAAATTAACATTTTGAATAGAATTTTTTTTTTAAGATATTACCATTACAGTTAATATTAAAAAGTATTGTTATTATTAAGATTATCATGATTAGAATTATCATTTTATCATAATTAATATGATTATTATTTAATATAAATATTGTTATTATTATTATTATTAGAATAGTAATAACTAATATTATTACAAAATAATACAACTTTTATTTATTTATTATTATTATTATTATCAATATTATTTTATCAAATAGATATGTGATACAAAGATATTTTTATCACACGTAATATAATTACATTAAAGTTACATACCACTATATTTTTTTATGATATTAAGGGTGCGTTTGTTTGCCTCTTAATGGAATGGTTCAGCACTGAATGCTGAACCATTCAGCATTCAGTGCGTTTGTTTCTGACCTCTGAACGACATATGGTGCTGAATGGTTCAGAATTCAGCTCTGAACCATTCAGAGATGAAACACTCTCTTAACCATTAAGAGCTTAAATTATCTATAATATTCTCCTCAAATCATATCCTGATCACCTAACTAACAAGTATATTGAATTTTTTATTCATGTCACACGTTAATAAAGTAGTTTTAGTCAGTTCATATCGTTCATTCTAAATGATTATCAAATAGCTTATTTTCATTCAGAGCAAATCTTATTCAGAGGCTCTGAACCATTCAGATTCTGAATCATTCAGCACTAAATCATTCAGTTTTATCAAACACACCCTAAGTGAACTTTATGAATCTTATTATTTAAAATATATAAAAAGTATATTTTTATCATTTTTAAATATAAATTTTTATTAACAAATGACTTTTATTATCTACTTTAATAAAATCTGATAATATATATATATATATATATATATATATATATATATATATATATATATATATATATATATATATATATATATATATATATATATATATATATATATATATATATATATAACGACTATATTTAAGTTATATAATAATCATGTATAGATTTTGGAAGTCATTTTGGGTCAAATTGACTTTTGTTAACTTTTGCATATTAGACTCTAGCATTAGGATATTGACCTAAATTGTTAGACAAATATTGACCAACATATAAATATATATAATTAATATAGGTTCGTGAATCCGAGGCCAACCTTGCACTTGTTCAATGACGTCATATGTATTTTTACTACGAAATACAGTATTGTGAGTTTCATTCCTCCCTTTTTAAATGCTTTGGCAATATATATTTTTGGGACTGAGAATACATGCGCTACTTTTATAACTATTTTACGAAATAGACATAAGTAATTGAAACTACATTCTATGGTTGAATTATCAAAATCGAATATGCCCTTTTTATCATGTCCGAAGTTATCCCGGAATGATGGCGAATTTATCATGTCCGAAGTTGTCCAGGAATGATGGGAATATTCTACATGTATCTTGTTAAGGTCGATTACTAGGTGTTCAATCCATATGAATGATTTTTGTCTCTATGCATGGGACGTATATTTATGAGAAATGGAAATGAAAATCTTGTGGTCTATTAAAATTATGAAAATGATCGATTATGATAAACTAATGAACTCACCAACCTTTTGGTTGACACTTTAAAGCATTTTATTCTCAGGATTGAAAGAAATCTCCCGCTGTGCATTTGCTCAATTTAAAGATATTACTTGGAGTCATTCATGGCATATTTCAAAAGACATTGCATTCAAGTCATTGAGTTCAGTAAAAATTATTATTAAGTAAATGATAGATTAGATCATTTATAGTTGGATATTATGAAATGGTATGCATGCCTGTCAACTTTCGATGTAATGACAGTTTGTCTTTTAAAACGAATGCAATGTTTGTAAAATGTATCATATAGAGGTCAAATACCTCGCAATGTAATCATATGTTATTGTATTCGTTCTTATGGATTAGGACGGGTCTTTACAGATAACTAAGGGATTTATTTGGTAGATTTAAGTAAGGGATGGTTTAAATCATAAATGGGAATTTAACGCACTACAATACAAACTAAGCTTATAAATCTTTAAGGATGACTGAGAACTATCAGAAGTTCTAATTTGTCTACAAACCCTTAGATTTTACCAAACCATTGACAAAAAGGAATTCGAAACACAACCATAACCACTCACTTGGGTGATACACTAAGGTGTTAAGAAAGGTTGGATATTATCTATATAAGGCTATGCTACTTTATTCGTGCACCCAAGGTATGCATTGCATCCAAGATGGGCCGCTTACATCCTTAAACCGGATAAAGCGTCGAGAGTTGAGCATAGTCCATCCGATCAGAATCTTCAAAGCCTAGTTCCTCGTGACATGCTAATCGGGAAACCGCTTAGTAGGGAATCTAGTGTTCACACCAAGGTATATCCATCCAAGGAGTGTCTCATAATCATCCCGACACTACGTTATCTTAAATCATGGTGAACCACGTCTTCTCTATCCTTAGCTGTTGCATGTTAGCTAGCTTATTTTAATTATATTGCTTTAATATCTTAATTAACACTATATAAACTATTCAACCCAACTATTGCCTTTATATAATTTGATATTCCGGATAAAGTGGTGTCTAGAATAAACTGGTTGGACTTAGTTGTTGGATTTTCTGAACAGTCGCCAATTTATTGGGACCAAAAGGATCCTGCCTCTCCACATAAGGTGTACCTGGTCGCTAGTCTTGGATACTAAATTGTGTACAAACTCAATCTTAATTACTAAATTATCTGAATAAGCTCCATTTCAAATTCGACCGCTCAAGGAACGACCCTAGGTCATATTTGCCCTTGCTAACCCATAGGAAGGAATAATAGATTTAGGCCCAGCATATATATATTAAACAATCAACCTCTTCCATTGATATCCTGAATTGAAGTTTTGCGACCTAACGACACCGCATAAATAAACCGTCCGATTCGGGTATATCACGGGAGTACTTAATTTTTGGCGCCGCTGCCGGGGAGCGGTAGTACGATTTGGAGCCTATTTAGATTAGTTAGTTTTTAAGAGACCCTTTTTACTGAGACTAGCTTTGTCAGAAGTTACTAGTTTACCGTAGTTAGGTTAAATAATATTAGCTTAAATTAGATTAACTAAAATGTTTAAAATGGACTTCCTTATTAGTGAACCTTTAGGATGGTTTAACCTACTTAGACCGCTAAGAATTCTTCCGACACATCCTTTCTTCTATCCGATATCATACATTGTACCCATCCGACGAGATCCACACTTACCTGCCGATAGTTCGACGATGGCCTCACGCATCACTCTCGCTGACATCACCAAACCCTCGTTAGAAGGACGAGGATGACCGATACTCTATCCATAGGTTAATGGAGCATCTTTTGTGCTTAAGTATAACCTCATACAACTCATTCATAATCACTGTCAGTTCCATGGCTTACCAATTGATGATCCCAACTCTCACTTAGATAGATTCCTCTCCTTATCCAACTTATTTAAGCAAAATGGGATTGAACAAGACATAGTTCGTCTATATCTGTTCCTCTATTCCTTAACTCATCATGCAAAAGCCTGGTTCGATGGGTTAGAACCCAACTCTATCACCTCATGGGAGAAAATGGCAACAACTTTATTAATCAAATACTTTCCCCCATCAAAACAAATCAGACTTAGGAATGATATCGTAAACTTTCAACAAGTATGCGATGAATCACTTTACGCTGCATGGGAAAGATTCAAACACTTGCTTCGAAGATGCCCGAATCACCATCTTGAGAGCTCTGATCAGATTTTGACCTTCTACAAAGGTCTGAATCAGAACAACAAGTCTACTCTTGATGTTGTTTCTCAAGGTAACTTCATGAAATTCACCGCAGACGAGGCAAGGAGATTGATCGAGGAGATGACTTTGCACCATCACGATTGGAACACGGAAGAGTACATTTCATCAGCAACACCGCTTTCCGCCTCCGATCCTATCAAAATCATAAAATATCTCTCGGAACAAATAGAAAACCTCACCAAAGAAGTCGGAGAGCTAAAGAAACTCATGCAACATGTGTCTCAAGTGCAATTATGCCAGAATTGTACTGACCCACATCCTGCCAAGGTATACGAGGCTGAATGTGAGGACTCTGTTGTCTACTTCAATAAGATCCTAGCTCATCCACACAACCCACCCACTAAACCCACTACTCCACTAGAGACAAGTCTAGACGATATCCTACTGCGAATAATCAACATGATCACAGCAAGACAAGACACAGCTGACTTAGTCATGACTAATCACTTGAGTAGTCTTGAAAATTAAATAAGCCAGCTAAATCAACGTCTCGATTCATTAGGTTGTCCTAATAATGACTCAAAGGTGGCACATAGCCAACCTTCAGTTTCTTCAAAGGAGAAGAAACTAACTAATACCCGTTCGGTAGTAGTCATTGAGTCATCACCTAAACCTACTGGGAAAACACCCATTCCATTCCCGGGCCGTTTCAAGCAAAGACATAACAAGATGAAATCTTTCAAGCTTGATGGTAAATTTTTGGACACTGTGTCTAAAAATCCTCGTAGTAAGAAGTATTTTAGGAAACTCCTATCAACCAAGGATAAGGTACCCGAAGTACCCGATGTCCCGCTGAACGTGAATTGTTCAGCCATTCTCTTAAATACTCTTCCTGAAAAACTAGGGGATACCGGAGGTTTTACCCTTCTTTATTCTATCTACCAATCTGGTACTATCTATTCTCTCGCTGACCTTGGTGCCAGCATCAATCTCATGCCCTAGTCACTGTTTCAGAGACTCGAAATTGGAAACCTTAACTCTACCAAAATGTGCATCCAGCTAGCTGACCAATCCACTAGATATCCTAAGGGAATAGCTGAGAACATCATGGTTAAGGTCAATAAATTCCTCTTTCCGACCGACTTTGTGGTTATGGATGATAAAGAAGACATGAAAACCCCTATCATCTTAGGAAGGCCTTTCATGAATACAGCCAAAGCGATTGTTGACGTTTATTCACGGACTATCACCTTGAGAGCCCATGGAGAAGAGGTCACTTTCACGATCGACGAGTCTGTATGCCCTTCTGATGAGAACGCCGAAGTAAATACCATCTCTAAAAGTACCCGTCCTAATCCATCTGGACGAATACATTACATTTGGTTACATCGCGAGGTACTTGACCTCTATATGATACATTTTACAAACATTGCATTCGTTTTAAAAGACAAATTTTCATTTACATCAAAAGTTGACGGCATGCATACTATTTCATAATATATCCAACTATAATTGACTTAACAATAATCTTGATGAACTCAACGACTCGAATGCAACGTCTTTTGAAATATGCCATGAATGACTCCAAGTAATATCTTTAAAATGAGCAAATGCACAGCGGAAGATTTCTTTCATACCTGAGAATAAACATGCTTTAAAGTGTCAACCAAAAGGTTGGTGAGTTCATTAGTTTAACATAAATAATCATTTCCATCATTTTAATAGACCAAAATATTTTCATTTTCAGTTCCCATAAATAAACGTCCCATGCATAGAGACAAAAATATCATTCATATAGTGAACACCTGGTAACCGACATTAACAAGATGCATATAAGATTATCCCCATCATTCCGGGACATCCATCGGACATGATATAAAAATAATGAAGTGCTAAAGCATCCACTATAACGGATGGGGTTTGTTAGGCCCAATAGATCTATCTTTAGGATTCGCGTCAATTAGTAGACTGGTTAACTAATTCTTAGGTTACCGATTAAAAAGGGCATATTCGGCTTCGATCGTTCATCCATATAATGTAGTTTCGATTACTTGTATCTATTTCGTAAAACATTAATAAAAGCGCATGTATTCTCAGTCCTAAAAATATATATGGCAAAAGCATTTAAAAAGGGAGTAATGAAACTCACCTAATGTATTTTGTAGTAAAAATACATATAACAATATTGAACAAGTGTAGGGTTGGCCTCGGATTCACGAACCTATATCAAGTAGGTAAATTAACACATATAATAATATTCAAATAAATATATATTTTGATATTTGTGATATAATAATAATTACTTAAATATTTTAATTTTATATATATTTTATTAAATTATTATAATAATATATTATATAATTTATTAATATATTTTGAATAAATACCTAGTATTAATATTTTTAAACACCCATAATTTTTAATATGATCGTATTTTAATAAACTCGAGTTATATTAAAACGTAAATGAACAAAAAGTATTTTATTAGTAAAAGTAGTATACTTATTTTATATACTTTTATATATCTAATGTTTTTATCTAACTTATATTATCTATCTTTTTAGTTTAAAATCATAAAAATATAGTTATAATAATAATAATAATAATAATAATAATAATAATAATAATAATAATAATAATAATAATAATAATAATAATAATAATAATAATAATAATAATAATAAAAGTATAATAATAAAAATTATTATTATTATTATTATTACTACTACTAACAATAATAATAATAATAATAATAATAATAATAATAATAATAATAATAATAATAATAATAATAATAATAATAATAATAATAATAATAATAATAATAATAATAATAATAATAATAATAATAATAATAATAATAATAATAATAATAATAAAAATAATAATAATAATAATAAAAGTAATAGGAATAATAAGTATACTACCTTAAAGAAATAGCCTCAAAAAAATAATGTCACAGCCCGGGCTCGAATTCGAGACTTCTCGCTTAATTGTACACACTCCAAACCATTGCTCCGCTTAACCATTTCTGTCTCAACTATAACCTTTAATTCCTTTAACTTAATTTCTGTTGTCATCTTCTTTTTCTTAATCAAAACATCATCACTCATCATCCTATATTATTATTATCTAAATCATCACCACCATGATTATTATATTGAAACAGCATCATCCTTGTATCATCATCCTCGTAACCAACAACTTAAGACGTTTTCATAACCCGTCCTTAACCATAAGAACGAGTTAGATAACGTATGATTTCATTGCGAGGTATTGACCTCTATATGCGACATTTTTAAAAGAACAACTGCATTTATTTTACATTACAAACCATAACTCTTATTTTAATACAAGCTTTAGACAATAAAAAGATGATTATCGTTTAGCGATAATCTTAGACTTACAAACTTTACATGTGATGATAACAATACAATTTCTAGCATATTTTACATTACAAATCCTCCGATATGCAGTTTTATTTTTGACACAAATATGCATACTCAAGATCTTGTTTAAATTCAACATGTTGCAGCGGAAGCTTCTAATTATCACCTGAGAATGAACATGCTTAAAACGTCAACATAAAGTTGGTGAGATATAGGTTTAATGCCGGCAGCAATATATATATAGACCACAAGATTTCATATATAAACATTTTAATAAAAATATTCTAAGTGGTTGAGCACTTGGTAACCATACTTAACATTTAATCACGTCGCATATTCCCTTTATTATGAAATCTTACTACACCGTACCAAGTGTAGTCACGAAACGAAGTACTGTGCAACCGTTGAATACTGGTCGTCCAGTCCGGTTGGGGTTGTCAGGCCCGATAGATCTATCAACAGGATTCGCGTTTACAATACCGCTGTAAATAATAGTTACCAAGCTACAGGGAAGTATGCCAGTGGTACAACTCAACGTAGAATATATTTTTCAGTTACTTGTGTCCATATCGTAAAACATAAAATACATGTATTCTCATCCCGAAATATTTAGAGTTTAAAAGTGGGACTATATACTCACTTTTGCCTTGAAGATATATATTTTGACTTAGTCTCCGGTTGATATCACGAACCTATCCATATATAATATGTCAATATATTTTCATTTTAAACAATCGTCACATATGTATACTTATAATACTTTTAATGTCTTCTTAGTCCGTAGTTAGCAATTAAATTTTAATGGTTCATATTTAGGTGTTTAATAAATAAATAAACCCCCATCGAAATAAATAAAACCCCCATCGTATTCGTATTGGTCGGGATTAATCTTGACTCATGGTACCGGTGTTGTCAAATGACGTGTTGCGTACATAAAGTACCGGTGTTGTCAAATGACGTGTTGCGTACAATCATGGGATCTTATGATTAATCTTCTCGTATTGTTTACGGGTGATCCTGAAATATATAAAATTAAATTATGAGTACATATATATAAAATATCATGTTATTTTAAAAAGATGTGATTTATTTAATTTTTCTCCAATTATTTTCGTGGCTAAACTAGTCTTGGATATCCGATTTTGTTTTGGTCATAGTTTCTTCGTTACAACTCCGTTTTCGTTGGTTCAACTTGCCACTTCCTTGGATCGAGTCCTTCTTTAAGAATATGAACTGTAAATACCTTAGTTTGTATTCAAAATCACAGGTCATAGGTCAAACTTTAGTGAAACTTATGAAGTTGATCATTTTCCATCATGTAAACAACCTTAAATGATTATTTTTCTAAAAATACTTATACTTTGAGTTAAATCATGAAATTTTTATGTGTTAACATATTCATAGTAAATATCAATTTTCCAGAAAATAAGCCTCCAATTCAAAGTTCAAAATAGTTTTTAATTATCCAACCCAAAACAGCCCCTGGTTGCACTCCGACGTCGTAAATTCAGTTTTTAAGGTGTTCTTTGAAAAACCAAGTTTTACCTTGTTAAGTTAGCATATATTTATGATATATTATAGGTCTTGAAGTATTTTAAAAGTTAAGTTAGAAGGATCTATTTAGTTTGCAAACAAGTTTGAAAACATTCAAACTATGTTCTTGTTGTTAAAATTTTATACCATAAAATAAGATAGCTATATATATATGAATCGAATAAGGTTATGAACAAAGTTACTACCTCAAGTTACTTGGACAAGGTTGCTGTAAAAGAGAAGTAAAAACCTAGAATCAAAAGAGTGGTGGAATTGGATGAAAGATTGGAAGCAACTTAAGACATAAACTTGAATTGAAAGTTGTATTTTTGTAGTGTTTTTGTTTGATCTTGTTATGGTGGTGTTTAAGGTGATTCTTGAGAGGATTTTTGCTGGAGTTCTTAGAGAGACATGAGGCTAGTAAGTGTGTATGTTTAGCTAGAGAAATGATGATAGAAGTTGAACCAAAATGAGGTGAGAATACCCCCATTAAAAACGTGAATGGGGGGGGACATGGACAAATTTCCAATCTTGTAATCTTGTGTAATTAGTCATACTATCTTACAAAAGTAATTACCTCTACCTTAGGGCAGTAACAAGGGCTAGTTAGGTGGTGATTTGATGTGTATATACCAATAGTAAATACGTATAGAAGTTAGGTATGATACGAGTACATATACTCTAGATATACGTATAGAAATCTTGTGAAAACGGAACGAGGATTCAAATATAGTTATCTTTTGTGAATATACTTATATTGTTTTATGTATTTAAGTCCTTAAAAAGTGATTAAATACATTACATATACGATATATGTATAAACATTATAGGTTATAAGTATTTATATCAAAAAAACGTTACTTAAAGTTATCGTTTTGAAAACTTAAGTTAGTAGTTTCAAAATATACTTATAACTTATTGTTATTAATACAAAATGAGATATTAAAACATCCTTAGATCATGTTAAATATGTATATATACATATATGTACACAAACGTATAATTATCATATGTTATATAGTTCGTGATATCATCGGTCAAACTAGACGGTCAAACGTTGTGTAAATCTCTTTTCAAAAAACATAAGTCTCAACAATTTGGGTTGCTTATCATGTTGGTAAGCTTTAATTTATGTAAATATTAATCTTATAAGTATAGAACGATCGAAAAAGTGCGGGTCATTACAGTACCTACCCGTTAAATAAATTTCGTCCGGAAATTTTAAAATTGTACCTATTTTGCGTCATCGAGAAACAAGTGTGGATACTTTTGTTTCATCTGATCCTCTCGTTCCCAAGTAAACTCAGGACCTCTTCGAGCATTCCAACGAACCTTAACGATCGGTATGTTGCTCTGCTTGAGCCATTTAACTTCACGGTCCATGATCTCGATTGGTTCTTCTATGAATTGTAGTTTCTCGTCAACTTGAATTTCTTCAATAGGAATGGTGAGGTCTTCCTTTGCAAGACACTTTTTAAGGTTCGAGACGTGAAATGTATTATGTACTCCGGCGAGTTGTTGCGGTAACTCGAGTCGATAAGCTACCGGTCCGATGCGTTCGATAATTTTGAACGGGCCTACATACCTTGGGTTTAGTTTACCCCTTTTTCCAAAACGTATTACACCTTTCCAAGGTGACACCTTTAGCATAACCATGTCACCGATCTGAAACTCTAATGGTTTCCTTCGGACATCGGCGTAGCTCTTTTGGCGACTACGGGCTGTTTTCAATCTCTCCTTGATTTGTACTATCTTCTCAGTCGTTTCGTGTATGATCTCGGGACCAGTTAATTGTCGATCTCCTACTTCATTCCAACAAATAGGAGATCTACACTTCCTTCCGTACAATGCTTCGAATGGCGCAGCTTTAATGCTCGCATGATAACTATTATTAAACGATAATTCTGCTAATGGTAGATATTTATCCCATCCGTTTCCAAAATCGATATCACATGCCCTGAGCATGCCTTCAAGAGTCTGAATTGTTCTTTCACTCTGCCCATCGATTTGCGGATGATATGCGGTACTCATATCCAAACGAGTTCCTAGTGCCTCCTGTAGTGATTGCCAGAACTTTGAGGTAAATCTACTATCACGATCAGATATAATGGAAATAGGCATTCCATTCCTTGAAACTATTTCCTTTATATATAATCGTAATAATTTCTCCATTCTATCTGTTTCCTTTATAGGCAAGAAATGTGCATATTTGGTAAGACGATCAACAATTACCCAAATGGTGTCGTATCCCCAGGCAGTCTTTGGTAACTTCGTGATGAAATCCATGGTAATACCGTCCCATTTCCATTCTGGAATTTCTGGTTGTTGAAGTAACCCTGACGGCTTCTGGTGTTCTGCTTTGACTTTGGAACAGGTTAAACATTCCCCAACATATGTTGCAACGTCTGTCTTTAAATTAGGCCACCAATAATGTGTCTTAAGATCTTGATACATCTTTCCAACTCCAGGATGTATCGAGTATCTTGTCTTATGTGCCTCGTTCAATATCAACTTCCTTAATCCACCCAACTTCGGTACCCAAATACGATTTGCAAAATATCGAGTTCCATCTTCCCGCATAACGAGTTGCTTCTCATACTTCTTCATTATTTCATTTCCTATATTTTCTTTAGTAAGTGCTTCTCGTTGAACTTCTTTGATTTGTGAGTTGAGATTCATTCGAATTTTTATGTTCATCGCTCGTACTCGAATTGGTTCTCGTTCCTTTCTGCTTAGTACGTCAGCCACCACATTCGCTTTCCCGGGATGATAATGAATTTCACAATCATAGTCATTTATTAACTCGACCCACCTACGTTGCCTCATGTTCAGCTGTTTCTGATCAAAAATATGTTGAAGACTTTTATGATCAGTGAACACAGTGCATTTAACCCCATACAAGTAGTGTCTCCATATCTTCAATGCAAACACAACTGCTCCCAGTTCTAAATCATGCGTCGTATAATTCCGCTCGTGAATCTTCAATTGTCGGGATGCGTATGCAATAACTTTCTTCCGTTGCATAAGAACGCAACCAAAACCTTGTCGCGAAGCGTCACAATATATTTCAAAATCATCGTTCCCTTCTGGTAACGATAAAATAGGTGCCGTAGTTAACTTCTTCTTTAGTAATTGAAATGCACTATCCTGCTCAGATGTCCATTCATATTTCTTCCCTTTTTGCGTTAACGCTGTCAACGGCTTAGCTATTCGGGAAAAATCTTGAATAAACCTTCTATAATAACCGGCTAAACCCAAAAATTGGCGTATCTGCGTTGGTGTCCTAGGAGTCTCCCATTTTTCAATGGCTTCAATTTTTGCTGGATCAACCTGAATTCCTTTGCTACTAACAACGTGGCCAAGAAATTGCACTTCTTTCAACCAGAAAGCACATTTAGAAAATTTAGCATATAGCTGTTCTTTTCTCAACAACTCTAATATCAACCTTAAATGCTGCTCATGCTCTTGCTCACTCTTGGAATAGATAAGAATATCATCAATGAAAACGATAACAAACTTATCTAAATATGGACTGCAAACTCGATTCATGAGGTCCATGAATACAGCTGGCGCATTCGTCAATCCAAACGGCATGACCAAAAATTCGTAATGACCGTAACGTGTCCGAAAAGCAGTTTTCGGTATATCTTCTTCTTTGACACGTAATTGATGATAGCCCGATCTTAGGTCAATTTTGGAGTACACACATGATCCTTGGAGTTGATCAAATAAGTCGTCAATTCTCGGTAGTGGATACCGATTCTTGATAGTTAACTTATTTAATTCACGATAATCTATACACATTCGGAAAGATCCGTCTTTCTTCTTGACGAATAAAATTGGAGCTCCCCACGGTGAAGTACTTGGTCGTATGAATCCACGATCCAGTAATTCTTTTAACTGACTCTGAAGTTCTTTTAACTCGGACGGTGCAAGTCTATATGGAGCACGGGCAACTGGTGCAGCTCCTGGTACTAAATCTATTTGAAATTCTACAGATCTAAATGGAGGTAATCCCGGCAACTCTTCTGGAAATACTTCAGGAAAATCTCTTGCCACAGGCACGTCATTGATGCACTTCTCTTTTTCTTTCTTTTCGACTTTATTAACATGTGCTAAGATAGCATAGCACCCTTTCTTCAAGCACTTTTGAGCTTTCAAATAACTAATGAGTTTTAGCTTTGAGTTACCCTTCTCTCCAAAAATCATTACAGGCGTTTTATTCTTACGAGGAATGCGAATTGCCTTCTTGGCGCACACAACTTCAGCTCCTATTTTGGACATCCAGTCCATGCCGACTATTACATCAAAACTTCCTAATTCTACGGGTATCAAATCAATCTTAAATGTTTCTCCGGCTAAATTTATTTTACAATCACGGAAAATTTTATCGGCTTTAATTAGTTTACCATTAGCTAACTCAATCATGTACTTAGCATCTAGAGGTAATGATGAACAATTCAATTTAGCGTGAAAGTCTCTACACACGTAACTTCTATCAGCACCAGTATCAAATATAATAGATGCAGATAAGTTATTAATGGTAAACGTACCCGTAACAAGCTCCGGGTCTTCACACGCCTCTCTAGCATTAATAACAAATGCTCTCCCTCGTGCAGGTCCGATATTCTTCTCTGGATTCGGGCACTGGCTCTTATAATGACCCTGTTTCCCACATCCATAACAAGTAACAGTAGCCAAAGCAGTTCTATTTGCATTAGTGGCAGGAGTCTTGGTACCATTTGTATTTGTAACGAGAGCCCTACAATCTTCAGCAAGATGACCCTTTCGATTACATTTGTTGCATACCACATTACAGTAACCAGCGTGATGTTTGTGGCATCGGTTGCATAAAGGATTTTGTCCTTTATAACCAAAGCTTAAACCACTACCCGCACCTTGCGTGATTTCTTGTTTCTTAAAAGATTGTTGTTGGTTACCTCGATCATAATTTCCATTCCACTTTCTTTTGTTACCTGATACCTTCACATCAGTATTGGATACTTTCTTATCCATGATGACCTGATCCATTAGCTCGTTTGCCATGGTTATAGCTTCATGAATTGTCTTAGGTTTCGATGCTGTAACATTTGCCTTGACCTTTTTGGGCAAACCATCTTTGTACATTTCAATCTTCCATTCTTCGGTTGGAACCAATTCAGGACATAGCAAAACTAATTCCATGAATCGCTAATTGTAGTTGGTGATTTCAGTACCAACAACCTTCAGGCTTCGTAATTCATCTTCCAACTTCCTAACCTCGTTCCTTGGACAATACTCGTTGATTAACATTGTTTTGAATTCTTCCCAAGGAGTATCATAAGCTACATCTCCTCCTACAGCCTTCACATAATTTTTCCACCACGTGAGTGCACTATCTTGTAAAGTGCACGATGCATACTTGGTCATGTCCTTTTCAACACAACCACTTATTTTAAACACAGTCTCCATCTTTTCTATCCACCGGGTTAAACCGATCGGTCCTTCTGTTCCACTGAATGATGAGGGCTTGCAAGCTTGAAAAGTTTTGTAAGTGCACCCCACACGAGGATTTGGGTTAACTGCAGCACCTCTTGCAGCCTCGACCCATAACATTCTGTCGTTCACTCGCTGATTGATGAGTTCCTGGATTTCTTGTTCCATCATTCGGTTCAATCGCGCCATATTCTTCTATAAGAATGAAAAGAAAATAATTATTCACATGGAATATTATAGATGTAGTGTATATTTACAGTACATTATAGCTTATTAATAATATGAACCAGTTATTATTATAAAAGCCTTTTCTTCTTATTAGCATTTTATAATTATATCTAGGGTAGTACCTACCCGTTAAAGTTCATACTTAATAGCTTAGTACGAAAATCATTTACTACCACCCAAATAATACTTAACCATGGAAAATTATTGCATTTCACACTTCACTATTTTACATATGCTTATCTTACATCGAACATTAAGCAAACCACACTAATAATATTATACAAAACATTATATGATTCCATGGTTTAATACGGCAGCGCATCGTTTGGTCTATTTTCTAAGACGTTTAGGTTCAATGAATCGCCTAACGCTTATCCTAGCTGTCTGCCTATATTTTGGCTGTGGGACTGAAGAACTGGATGCCGGAATAGAACGAATAGGAATAGCGGGAATAGGGGTGGTAGTGTCTAGTGGAGTTGGTGCCACATCATCCTTACTAAACTCGGGATTTGAATTTTCTAATTCATTAGCCTTTCGTTTCTTTCCTAGTTCGAACTTGTCTTTTGTAATTTCCTGTATTTCTTCCTCGGGTTCACTTTCCTCCTCGGGTTCACTTTCCTCCTCGGGTTCACTTTCCTCCTCGGGTTCACTTTCCGGGTTCTCTATAGTCGGTTCATCCGGAATTTGTGAGTCTTCCCCAAAGATATTATTTTCGTCATCGGATAGGTTAATGACTGGAACACCATCTGAAGATTCTGGTTCGGAGTCGCTGAATGTGATAACAAGTTTTGAGCCCGACATCTATCACACAACAACTAACCCATTAGTACTACATAATATTTACATATAAATTTTAACCAACAATGATAAGCAATGGTTTTTAAATCAGACCCGGTCAAAGTCCAGACTTACTAATGTATCCTAACGACTTATCAGTTAGACACACTAATGCAAACCTGGTTCGCTAAGACCACCGCTCTGATACCACATGTCATAACCCGTCCTTAACCATAAGAACGAGTTAGATAATGTATGATTTCATTGCGAGGTATTGACCTCTATATGCGACATTTTTAAAAGAACAACTGCATTTATTTTACATTACAAACCATAACTCTTATTTTAATACAAGCTTTAGACAATAAAAAGATGATTATCGTTTAGCGATAATCTTAGACTTACAAACTTTACATGTGATGATAACAATACGATTTCTAGCATATTTTACATTACAAATCCTCCGATATGCAGTTTTATTTTTGACACAAATATGCATACTCAAGATCTTATTTAAATTCAACATGTTGCAGCGGAAGCTTCTAATTATCACCTGAGAATGAACATGCTTAAAACGTCAACATAAAGTTGGTGAGATATAGGTTTAATGCCGGCAGCAATATATATATAGACCACAAGATTTCATATATAAACATTTTAATAAAAATATTCTAAGTGGTTGAGCACTTGGTAACCATACTTAACATTTAATCACGTCGCATATTCCCTTTATTATGAAATCTTACTACACCGTACCAAGTGTAGTCACGAAATGAAGTACTGTGCAACCGTTGAATACTGGTCGTCCAGTCCGGTTGGGGTTGTCAGGCCCGATAGATCTATCAACAGGATTCGCGTTTACAATACCACTGTAAATAATAGTTACCAAGCTACAGGGAAGTATGCCAGTGGTACAACTCAACGTAGAATATATTTTTCAGTTACTTGTGTCCATATCGTAAAACATAAAATACATGTATTCTCATCCCGAAATATTTAGAGTTTAAAAGTGGGACTATATACTCACTTTTGCCTTGAAGATATATATTTTGACTTGGTCTCCGGTTGATATCACGAACCTATCCATATATAATATGTCAATATATTTTCATTTTAAACAATCGTCACATATATATACTTATAATACTTTTAATGTCTTCTTAGTCCGTAGTTAGCAATTAAATTTTAATGGTTCATATTTAGGTGTTTAATAAATAAATAAACCCCCATCGAAATAAATAAAACCCCCATCGTATTCGTATTGGTCGGGATTAATCTTGACCCATGGTACCGGTGTTGTCAAATGACGTGTTGCGTACATAAAGTACCGGTGTTGTCAAATGACGTGTTGCGTACAATCATGGGATCTTATGATTAATCTTCTCGTATTGTTTACGGGTGATCCTGAAATATATAAAATTAAATTATGAGTACATATATATAAAATATCATGTTATTTTAAAAAGATGTGATTTATTTAATTTTTCTCCAATTATTTTCGTGGCTAAACTAGTCTTGGATATCCGATTTTGTTTTGGTCATAGTTTCTTAGTTACAACTCCGTTTTCGTTGGTTCAACTTGCCACTTCCTTGGATCGAGTCCTTCTTTAAGAATATGAACTGTAAATACCTTAGTTTGTATTCGAAATCACAGGTCATAGGTCAAACTTTAGTGAAACTTATGAAGTTGATCATTTTCCATCATGTAAACAACCTTAAATGATTATTTTTCTAAAAATACTTATACTTTGAGTTAAATCATGAAATTTTTATGTGTTAACATATTCATAGTAAAAATCAATTTTCCAGAAAATAAGCCTCCAATTCAAAGTTCAAAATAGTTTTTAATTATCCAACCCAAAACAGCCCCCGGTTGCACTCCGACGTCGTAAATTCAGTTTTTAAGGTGTTCTTTGAAAAACCAAGTTTTACCTTGTTAAGTTAGCATATATTTATGATATATTATAGGTCTTGAAGTATTTTAAAAGTTAAGTTAGAAGGATCTATTTAGTTTGCAAACAAGTTTGAAAACATTCAAACTATGTTCTTGTTGTTAAAATTTTATACCATAAAATAAGATAGCTATATATATATGAATCGAATAAGGTTATGAACAAAGTTACTACCTCAAGTTACTTGGACAAGGTTGCTGTAAAAGAGAAGTAAAAACCTAGAATCAAAAGAGTGGTGGAATTGGATGAAAGATTGGAAGCAACTTAAGACATAAACTTGAATTGAAAGTTGTATTTTTGTAGTGTTTTTGTTTGATCTTGTTATGGTGGTGTTTAAGGTGATTCTTGAGAGGATTTTTGCTGGAGTTCTTAGAGAGACATGAGGCTAGTAAGTGTGTATGTTTAGCTAGAGAAATGATGATAGAAGTTGAACCAAAATGAGGTGAGAATACCCCCATTAAAAACGTGAATGGGGGGGACATGGACAAATTTCCAATCTTGTAATCTTGTGTAATTAGTCATACTATCTTACAAAAGTAATTACCTCTACCTTAGGGCAGTAACAAGGGCTAGTTAGGTGGTGATTTGATGTGTATATACCAATAGTAAATACGTATAGAAGTTAGGTATGATACGAGTACATATACTCTAGATATACGTATAGAAATCTTGTGAAAACGGAACGAGGATTCAAATATAGTTATCTTTTGTGAATATACTTATATTGTTTTATGTATTTAAGTCCTTAAAAAGTGATTAAATACATTACATATACGATATATGTATAAACATTATAGGTTATAAGTATTTATATCAAAAAAACGTTACTTAAAGTTATCGTTTTGAAAACTTAAGTTAGTAGTTTCAAAATATACTTATAACTTATTGTTATTAATACAAAATGAGATATTAAAACATCCTTAGATCATGTTAAATATGTATATATACATATATGTACACAAACGTATAATTATCATATGTTATATAGTTCGTGATATCATCGGTCAAACTAGACGGTCAAACGTTGTGTAAATCTCTTTTCAAAAAACATAAGTCTCAACAATTTGGGTTGCTTATCATGTTGGTAAGCTTTAATTTATGTAAATATTAATCTTATAAGTATAGAACGATCGAAAAAGTGCGGGTCATTACAGTACCTACCCGTTAAATAAATTTCGTCCCGAAATTTTAAAATTGTACCTATTTTGCGTCATCGAGAAACAAGTGTGGATACTTTTGTTTCATCTGATCCTCTCGTTCCCAAGTAAACTCAGGACCTCTTCGAGCATTCCAACGAACCTTAATGATCGGTATGTTGCTCTGCTTGAGCCATTTAACTTCACGGTCCATGATCTCGATTGGTTCTTCTATGAATTGTAGTTTCTCGTCAACTTGAATTTCTTCAATAGGTAACGTTTTTTGATAATTTAAACTTAAGATATTATCATCATGTATTCTTTATTACTCTCACCATTCTTATTTTAGTCTAATCGAAAAGGAAAAGAGTTGGAATTACGGCCCAACCACAAAATATGTCCATGAATCTTTAAAGGTTTCGTTCAATACTAAAGTATCAATCACGGTATTCTATCATCATCATAATCTCATTTGTAGCAAATGAGAACCAGTCACATCCCGACCCAAACACAACTTGATTATATCGGCAAAAAAAATGATACGGTGGCTAACATATTATTTGTGGACTGTTGCTCAATTGTTTAATAAAAGAAAAGGTGTGGTAGCTAGTCTTTCACATCTTTTAAGTGACTCAATTTGTCTGCCACAAACTTTCATATACTTCCATATGTATGTTATAATATCCTTTATAATCAAGTTAGTAACTTTTAAATAGAGAACATACATCACCTTGTTGTATTTTAACACCCTCATCGATTCTAGCTACAACTAAAGTAGGAAAACGATTGTGACAGCAGCAAAAATAAGTTGTAACCAGATTAGTACAATAGTCTGAGGTGATGGTTATTCGTGTTTCTCGAAAACAGAAAGAAGGTGGTGAAGATAAAAGGTGACACGAATTATTTATCGTCTTCGTTTGGTTGGGTTTGGGTGTTATTTGTAAAAAGAGCCTAGCAGCAGTCCGTGTTTGTTTTAGGTGGTGATAGAAGATGGTATGGTGCAGAAATAATAGTGTAGTAATTTGTTTATGGTGTCGGTTTAAATGTTTTCAACAAAACCAAAATAAGAGAAAAGGTGAGCGAGATATGGTGGATAACAACGGTGATCATTGTGGGTCTTCGACGTAAAGAGAATATATAAAAGAAATGGGTTCTTGAGCGGTTTGTTGTTGTCATTAAAAAAATACAGTTTATAAATGGTGGTGTTTTTGATAAAGAAAACAATCGAAGATAGGAAAACAGTAGAGAAATCGAATTACCTCAAAAATTTTAGTGATGGGGATCAACGAGGAAGATGGTGATTAAGGGTATTGCTTGTGTTCGAAAAGGGAAGAAACAGAAAAGTGGATTTTGTGATTTGTGGTTCTTTCGAATGCAAGAAGGTCACGAATTTCAGCTTCTGCTAATTTTGTGTTTTTATTTTTCTAATAGCAACAGAGATAATATATTATGCATTGAAATCGATTGAGGCTGTACATAGATTGTTCACCATTGTTTTGTAGTGAATGATTTGTCGGCAAGATAAATCGTTCGTATAGGTATTTAGAAAAAAAATTATAAGTGACATCAATGGCTAACAGCTTTTGGAATTACTCTTGTAATTGATCACAGATTTGTACTACCAATTTCACAAAGAATCAGTCACCTACAGCAATTGAAAACGATTGATAACAGGATCTTAGTTTCGTGTATTAATATACATATAATTAACCGTATAAATATAATTGTATAAGTATATATATATATATATATATATATATATATATATATATATATATATATATATATATATATATATTTGTATCTGTATATAGTATCTATGTTTACATATGTATATCAGTATCTATATATCGTTTGTATATGTAATATATTACTTAATATTAATAATAATACTTAATAATAATAATTGATAATTGTATTTATAATAAAAAATTAAAATTTTATTAATATTCATAATAATATTAATGTTTTTAAAAAAATGATATTATTAATATTATTAATAATAATAATGAATTGTATCATTTTCTAATAATAAAAAAAATGATAATGATAACAATAATTTATAATAATAACAATAATAATTATTTATAATAATGATATTCAATAATAATACTAATACTTATCAAAGTGACAAAAATATAATTACTGATTATGATATTAACAATGATAACTATATTATTAATAATAATAGTAACATAACAATTCTTATGTATCAAATTTCATATATATAAAATTACATATTTATTTATACATCTATGTTCGTGAATTGTCGGGAATAGTCAGAGGTTAACTGAATTCATAAAACAGTTCAAAACTTTTGAGACTCATTATTACAGACTTTGCTTATCGTATCAAAATCATATAAAGATTAAGTTTAAATTTAGTCGGAAATTCCCGGGTCATCACAGTTTCTACCCGTTAAAGAAATTTCGTCCCGAAATTTGAGTGAGGTGGTCATGGTTAACAATAAAAATATTTTCATGACGAATATGAGTTGATAAATAGAGTTTTATCATCATTGAGTAATATATATAAAATGAATCGGTTAATCGAAGCATATGAATGAAGCTATCACAAAAGATCGAGATGAAGAAATGGAGATTTTCCATAACTTTTGACGTAGTCACGATTGAATTCCGGAATTCAAGGGATTTAAAGAAAATCTTCGAAATCTGAGAGATTTAATTCTTCGGCGAATAAGGAGATTAAAATCTCTATAATTAAATACGGTGATTTGCCTCGATTACTCTGTCTGATATTTCCATTATAAATTAAACTCCTCCGTTCCATTATTCTCACCATTCCTATACTTTCTTTCTTAGTTCATACATCCAAAAGATTGTGAAAATGCTTAGTCCCCTTCTAATCCTTGTTATTTTCCTAATTATCATTTCTGTCATCCTTCTTTTAATCTTCCACCAGAAAAATCTGTCTACTTCTGCTATTACCTTAGGGTGATACTATTCTTAATCATACCGTGTCTTTATATTACTATTCGTATTAATATTAACGGTTTGTAACCTCCGTGTTATTATTGGGCTTTATATTTTCTCTTATATTTTGGAGCTCTTTGCCTTTTTATTTTCTTCTCGACCTCTAGTAAAGCGAGTAATGGTCCAGAATTCGTAAGTATGGAATTTCATATAAACATCATGTTCTAAATAAGAAAAAAAATGTATTAGCACGATTTGATTTGTCAAATTACTAAAATCACTGAGAATAGAACTATCAAGAAAATATGCTCTTGATATGTTTATAGATTAGATAGAATGTAAGAGTCGTGTAACATGGCACATGATGATGGTACTGAGAATCATCACGTATCATTAGAAACTTAGCATGACTTACTGTAATATAATCACGTTGATCTAGTGTCATTATATTATACTAACTCATGCTTCAGTTCCCAACATTACTTCAAAAACGTTCATATTTTAAATTCGAATTTTTTAGAAATTTAGAAACTAAAATGGTTTCCTTTATGATGTAATATAGGTAGCAGGAAGAGATAAATAATTTCGGACAAGAATATTTATGAAAATATCCTCAGAAATATCAAAGATATTTATGATGATATTTTGGAATTTCTAAGTTCGAAGGTTGATGAAGAAAGATTTTCCTCAAGATTTTAACATGACTTCAGAGTAGGATATTCTCTAAAGATTTCATCGGATACAGAATCATCTGGATTCTTTATGTACAAGTTTAGCCCTTGTGATTTGTCCACGGCCTCCTTCATGGTTTGCTCAGTCTGTTTTCCAGTTCCAAATTTTCTGAGCTTTGCCAACATACTATTCCTTATTATCAAACTTTTGGCCATTTAGACCATCTACAATTTTGTTGTTTCCTCTGCATTTAATGCTACCATATATGATTCATTGGTTATCAATCCGAGGTAATTTTAAGAGAATTGTTTTTTTTTTTATGATTAAACGCTGATGGTACTATAGTGGAATATGAAAGGTTCTCCGGTAACAATAAAAGTGCATGCATATATATCAAGGTTATAATAAGGTTGTTTCGAATGAAAAGTCGAAGTTGTCTTGTTCGAGCTGTGACAAATTTAGCTATTTTTGAACAGGAGTTGCAAAGTTATTTTCGATAATAATAACGCTAAAGAAATTAGCACAGCTACGTGTTAATTATTTACTCAGGTTCTGAGTGTTTTCGGGTGCATAACTATATACATCAATCTTTTCTTCCGTAGATGAAGTGTGGTTGGTTCATCCTCTCGATTGAGGTGTTTTTAAGAATCATGAAAGGTTTAGACGTAGATTGTAATCGTCAAGATACAAATGAGGTTTAAGATGAAATCAAGTGGCAAACTTGAAGAATTGTTTAGTTTCATATATTATAGTCAATATTTTAATTCATTTTAATTGTCCAATATTATTAGTCCACAGTCGATAGTCCATAGTTGACAGTCCAATAATTCATATAAAGTTTAATATATAATATTCGAATTAATTAATACGTATCGTGACCCGTGTACATGTCTCAGACTCGATCACAACTCAAAGTATATATATTATTGTAGAATCAACCTCAACCCTGTATAGAGAACTCGATCATTACTGCATATAGAATGTCTATGGTGATTCCAAATAATATATATAGATGCGTCGATATGATATGTCAAAACTTTATATACGTGTCCCGATATTTAAAGTGCGTAAAATAAATAACGAAAATTAAATGACGATATATAAAATTGCCAGAATTATAATTTCGATAATAAATTGCGATAATTAAATTTAATAAGTTAGCTAGGAATAGTTAGCTAGGAACAGTTAGCGTGAATTATTAACAAAATTCTTCATAGTTAATTTATTTGTTTCTAACAAATTTTATTTTTTTTTTGTCCAATGTTTTCTTCATTATGCCACTTGTTGGGTTCTGATAGATCAAAATCCAAATATGAAATTGAATGAAAAGGGTTATTTTGTGGTGAACGAATTCGTATATCTGTGGGTGTAAGTAGGGTAGTAAATGACCGTTGAATCAGATTCGAAGAGTGTACAGTGTAACTTGTTAATGTGAAATCTTAAATATTCCTCGGGTATTACCTACCCGTTAAAATATTTTCATCATTAACAGTTCATACAAAAGAATTTTTAATTACAATCTTTATGAAAACATATATACATATATATTTTCTTCATATGTAATCATGGATTTAATGAGTCAATATGATATTAAACTCATTTGATTTGCCGTTAGAACAAAAATATATAATCGCTAAAACATTAGAGATTACATAATCGCCATGAAGAACGAAGATAATTGATGTAGAACGATATGTAGAACGATGATTATACTCGAGGTACATAATGAGTTGTTGAGGCATGGATTGTTGATGGTACTGGTGCTGTTACTGATGGTACTGTTGGTGCCGGTGATGTTGTTGAAGCTGGTAATTTTTTGCACCACGTTTTTCAAATTGATAACTCGAGCGCGGAGCTTGTTGACTTCCTCCATTATTCCGGAATGATTGACGGTCAGAACGAGCGGATGAATGAGGTTTAGAATCTGAGATAGTATATGATCGTGATGAGATACTCTAGAAATGAGAGAGGTAATGGTGTCTCGAACAGGTTCACCGATAAACGCTTCAGGTTCATTATCAAGAGGTGAATTCGGTTGGTGAAAAGGATCACCTTCTTCGCGTCTTCATTGATTAAGTCGAATACGAACCCATCAGATGAATTGGGGATGACTGATTGGTTGATTCATTCTGGTGACGCTGATAGGTGAAACTCCATATCGGAATAGCTGTCAGAATCTGAGGAATTCGAACTGGTTGAGGGATTCATCTCGTACGATCAGATGAAGGATTTTCGATAAGAAATAGATTATAGGTGAAAGGACCCGTCCTAATCCATCCGGATGAAGTCCATATTGATTACAAATGATTCACAATAGTTGATTACATCGCGAGGTACTTGACCTCTATATGATACATTTTACAAACATTTAATCCGTTTTTAAAAGACAAACTTTCATTTACATCGATAGTTAACAGCATGCATACCATTTTATAATATATCCATCTATAATTGACTTAATAATAATCTTGACAAACTCAATGACTCGAATGCAACATCTTTTTAAATATGTAATGAATGACTCTAAGTAATATCTCTAAAATGAGCAAATGCACAGCGGAAGATTTCTTTCATACCTGAGAATAAACATGCTTTAAAGTGTCAACCAAAAGGTTGGTGAGTTCATTAGTTTAACATAAATAATCATTTCATAATTTTAATAGACCACAAGATTTCATATTTCCATTTCTCATAAACATACGTCCCATGCATAGAGACAAAAATATCATTCATATGGATTGAACACCTGATAACCGACATTCACAATATGCATATTAGAATATCCCCATCATTTCGGGATACTCCTTCGGACATGATATTAATTTCGAAGTACTAAAGCATCCGGTACTTTGGATGGGGCTTGTTGGGCCCGATAGATCTATCTTTAGAGTTCGCGTCAATTAGGGTGTCTGTTCCCTAATTCTTAGATTACCAGACTTAATAAAAAGGGGCATATTCGATTTCGATCATTCAACCATATAATGTAGTTTTGATTGCTTGTGTCTATTTTGTAAAGCATTTATAAAAGCAGCACATGTATTCTCAGTCCCAAAAATATATATTGCAAAACCATTTAAAATTGGAGTAATGGAACTCACCTAATGTATTTTGTAGTAAAAATACATATAACAACTTTTAACAATGCAGGGTTGGTCTTGGATTCACGAACCTATATCATTTATATATATTAAAACATATACTGGTAATCGAACAAATTTATATATATTATTATTAATTGTTATAATTTTTATATTAATAAATTATAGGTTATTTTATATATTTAATAAATAACAATTTTAGTATAGTTAAGTTTTATATTATATATCTTTTTATATAAGCAATCTTTTGTTTACATAATATAGTTATAATAATAATACTAGAATAAGTGTAATGATAAAAATAATGATAGCGATAATAGAGTTAAAAATGATACTTTTAATATAAAATGATACTTTTTAATAAGGATTTTAATTATATTAATAATGAATACTAATAATAATAACTATAAAGATAATGATTTTACTATAATAATAATAATACTAATAATAATAATGATAATAACAATTCTAAAAAATAACACTTTTATTACTAATGTTATTAATGATAATAAGCTTAATATTAACAATACTAAAAAATTATAAAATGCAACTAATCCTTAATATTAATAATAATAAATTTCATTATTTTCATAATTGTAATAGTAATAATCATAATCGTGATAAGGATAATAATACTAAAAATGATAAGATTAATAACAATAATAATATAAGTGATACTTTTATTAATACTAATGATAATAATAATTATAATACTTATAAGTATAACTATGATAACATTTATATTTATAATACTAATAATCATAATAATATCAATAATAATAATAATCGAAGTAAAAAAAATGTATACCCTCGAAGCTTTTTCTAAATAGAATGCCCTAGACGAGACTCGAACCTCCGACCTCTCGTTAAACTACTTCCTTCCAAACCACAAAAGCACTAATGAGTTCTTGTTTTAATTTGCATTTTTAATTATTTAACATATACCAAAATCCTCGGCCCAACATACTCCATAACCGGCCCAACAGCAACTTGATCTTGGCCCAACAGCAACTTTCATAGATAATTACAAAAAAAAATAAGTCGTGGCCTAGTTTCGAACCTGTGACCTCTCGCTAAACACACGCACTCCAAACCATTGAACCATTAGTTCGTTTATGTAATAAATTGCTCGCTTATATTTTTATCACCTACGAATCTGTCATCTTCTTCCTCAACATTTATCATTATCAATTCATCAACAACTTACAACATCATTTTCTCATTGTCGTTCTAACATCATCGCCACACAATTTATCATCATAAATATCGATTATCATCACGATCCTATATCTTACGGTATCATTATTATTAACGTTTATCATCATCATTCTTCATTTATATCTTCTTATCTTGTTGTTATAGTTCAAAAGGAAAGAGAAAATATAATTTACACAGCAGCAGGAGTACGTACAAGATGATGTGGTGGCGGTTGTGATTGGTAAACGAAAACAGCAAGAAGCAGCAGCAATCGACAGGATGGTTTTACCTCAGCCCAATCAGGATCGCTAGTTCTCAGTCCAAATGGATAGATTAGGTTGATCGACAGTCATTAGGTCATCATCATTCTACTTATCAACGTACACCCTCATTGCTTCTACTATTTATCTTCTTCACCCGACAACTCCACAGCATCATCATCTTTGTTAACATCATCACCCTCATCGTTATCACATAAACATCTAACATATTCATCGACTAATAAGCAGAAGAAAATGAAGTATCAGGTGTACGGTGATTGCAACAGAAAACCGTCGCAGCAGCTTGTGGCTTTTATCGGTTTTATTTATGGTGATTGGTGGTGGTGGTTCCTGGTTGTTCACGACTGAAACAGCAGCAAAACAGTGCAGTAGCAGTAATCCACTCGAACAATTTGCAGGTGGTGGTGGTGTGGTTATTTACAAGGTGATAAGAGTGAAGGACACTGTGGTTGGGTGATTCTTGGAGTTGTAGTTGAGACAGGATATTCGAAATAGCAGGTCTGTTTAAATAGCAAACATAAAAGAGAAGAGGGAGAGGTGGTGGTTGACGGTTGTAACATCCCAACCCGTTAACCAATCAAAAACGCGGAATAAAAAAAATTTTAAACTGGACAGAAGGGTGCGCGGCGCGCACCACTGCCTGTGCGCGGCGGGCACAAGGCCTGTGACAGTTCTGATCAAAATGTCCATTTTTCGCGAAAAGATCTTCGACTTCCCGACACTTTTAGACCAAACGCTTTTCACAACAATTTATATTAGTTAAAACTAACACGTTCCAATAATAAAATGAGTTTTACGAGACCGGGCCCACATCGGCCGTTTTACGACTTTCGTACAAAATACAAGTTTCGACCACATGATTTTTAACACAAAATAAAGATCGAGCGTGGCGATTGGGGATACGCTACCCAATCCTAATCAATCCAAAAGCAAGATCTTCTAAAGCAACTATGCGAGTCCACTAGTCCCCGTTTACCCGAGCCACCGCATCCATGCAATCTATAAAAATGTCAACAACGAGAGGGTAAGCTAATGCTTAGTGAATGATAATATACTACATACATATATATGCATAAAATGGACACGCCACGAAATAACAAATACCGCATACTGAAGCATCCATATATAAGGCACTACATTTAGCATACCGTACGATCTCTAAGCAACGAGCTAAAGATACAACAACAATTATAAGTTCACCAACGACAATGTGAACAACGCCAAGAAGCTACACCCAGAGGGTTAGCTACACTACAACAATACATTAATATATAACAATATAAACGAACAAGGTTAACACCTTAACCCAATACCGAGAACCAAATACCACAATGAAGATTGGCCGAACTACACGAGCCTTAGTAATCCGAAACCACACGAGATTACTATCTTCACAACATCGAGGTTGGCCGAACTACACGAGCCTTAGTAATCCGAAACCACACGAGATTACTACCTCAATAAGATGACCGAACTACACGAGTCACCGTGAATCCGAACTACACGAGATTCATTTTGATAAGATGACCGAACTACACGCGTCATCGTGAATCCGGACTACACGCGATTCACTTCTCCAACTCAAAACCCTTCGCCATTGGGGTTATATCATCCACATCACAACCACGTGTGATAGTGTTCACACAAAACGTGTACCTCGCCAAAGGTGGTCAACCAAAACGCACAACCGTGCCAATTGGATCTAAACGCAAGTCCATCAAATCCACCTATATGTGAAGTGAGCTCTATAACCGAGAACCACTTCACCCGACCCGCACCCATCCTACACATTCATATGCACATAGGATATTAACACTCACCTTGTCACCTTGATGAATGCTTCCAAGTAATCCGCGACTCGTCAATGGAAAGTACCTATTCCATTATCACAAATACAACAATACACAATTAGGGTTGACTTACAAACCAACCCAATTCAACACTTAGTGCCATTTTGACCCAAATGCACTTCCAAGCACAAAACGCGCCCAAACTAACCAATAATCACTAACACTAGTGACAATGGTCCTAATAAACCAAATGAACCCAATCTTAAGTGTTAAACACTTATCAATCTCAAAATTACCCAAAAACCCTAATTTTGACTCAATTCCAAAATTAGTCTTTCAAACACACCAAAAGGGTTCCAATACTTCCATAATCACTAAACCTAGTGATTAAACCCAATTACAAGTCATAAACAAGACCAATTTGTTCGCCAACCCAAAATCCACCAATAATAACAATAAACCCAATTACTAGCATCAACAAACTCACTTCAAGAGTTTAAATGGGTTTCTCATCAATTTAAGTTCAAACCCTAACTTGATTATCAAAATCAAACAATGAAATTCGGATTTAGAACTTACCACAACCACCAAAACGTAGCTAGGAACGAGGTGAACAACTTTAAAACCCGAGACTTTGATCAATTCAAGCTCCTTCTTCTCCAAAACCCCAAATCTCTCTCTAGAAATCTCCCTCTCTCTCTCTAGATAGTTTAGTGTGTGTTTGTGGATGTGAAATATGATCCAAAACTGAATCCAACCAGCTGATATGGCCTCACATCCGGCCTCAAGTGAAAAGACCAAAAAGCCCCTCATTAAACTCTAATTTGAAAAAGTCAGATTTCTGTCGCAGACCAGGTGCGCGGCGCGCTCACCTCAAGGTGTGCGGCGCGCACAACCCTCTGAACAGGTTCTGAGCTTCTATTCCATACCACGCTTCACCTACGATACGTACATCATTTAAAACTCTGTGTAAAATAAATATTGGGGTCTTACAACTCTCCCCCACTTATAATCGATCACGTCCTCGTGATCCTTGTCACATAACCAAACAGACCACACTCCACGGTCCTCAAGCCTAAGTCCCAATCCGACTTTCCTAAGCAATCCTTCCCAATGAATCGCCTTTAAGCAACTAAATCGTCACACGCGATTTATCAAATCACAATACGAGCACTATAACCATGCACATTCCCTCACATCGGGAAAACTCAACCAAATCTCGTACCGAAATATAGATCTCTTTGCGTACACTTACCGAGTAAAACGCTAAAAACAACCAAGTCTGAACCTAAGGTCAACAACCCGAAACGATGAAGACCGAACCAAACGAACCCTTACGGATTACACCAATCACTAAACATCCCTTGTAGTGCGCCATACGACCAATACGCAACTACCGTAACATCATAATCCAACGGCTAGAACCGATAGCGCCCAAAACGACTATGGAAACGCAAAACCCAAGGTGTACGAAATCAACCATCGTCACACCCGTAACAAACATGTGAGCGAAACACGGCTAACGCATCACTAAACATACAACATGGTCCTCACAACCCCACCATCAGTGTATCAAACAACCGATAGATCAAACAACACAGTCCTTACGACCCCACCATTGGTGTATAAAACAACCAATAGATCAAACATCCCGATCCTTACGACCCCATCATCGGTGTATAAAACAACCGACGGATCACGCAACACACGAAGGCTGGCCGAAAACACACGCGCCTTAGTGAATCCGAACTACACGCGACTCACTACCTTCACTACAACAGCAAACGGGAATGGCCGAACTACACGCGCCATAGTGAATCCGAACTACACGAGAGTCACTATCCCAGAGGAATGACCGAACTACACGAGTCATTTGTGAATCCGAACTACACGAGACTCACCCCTCCACACAATGACCGAAACCACACGAGTCATTTGTGAATCCGAACTACACGGGATTCACTTCCACAATAAGATGACCGAAACCATACGCGTCATCGTGAATCCGAAACCACACGCGATCCACAACCATGATGAAGTCAGCGGACCCGAAGATCATGCTTTACCAATCTCGACACCGGATGAAGTCAGCGGACCCGAAGATCATGCTTCACCGATATAACACCACGCTCATGATGAAGTCAGCGGACTCCGAAAGTCATGCTCCACCAATCACGTACTCCCATGATGAAGTCAGCGGACCTCAAAGGTCATGTTCCACCAATCAACCATACCATAATGAAGTCAGCGAACCCCGAAGGTCATGCTTCATTAATCACAATACAATGATGAAGTCGGCGGACTCCGAAAGTCATGCTTCATTAATCAACAATACCACGATGAAGTCAGCGGACCCGAAGGTCATGCTTCATCAATCACATACGCACCTTCGGCCTCAAACAACGAGTAGTGCAACATCGCGCTCTGCTACACTATAGTGAACCCTAGCGGACCACTAACCATCCATAATCGAGCAAGAACCACCTATATCAAACATAGGTACCGAACAATAACTCTCCAAAAGAGAACCTGACACACACCTCCCTTAACCGAAGGATTTCACCTTGCTCGCCAAACACGTCCATTATCTCTCAACGAGATTCACCAACTTACCACCTCGGTGATAATTTACAAATCCCAAACCATAAGGACAATTTATCCGAAATTGTACTCTACCACATATCGACCAAAAATTTCCGGATCTACCAAAAGTATCATCCGAAATCTCCCACCAAAGCCTCCTCGTGCGGGAGTGTAACTCCCCCACTTGGAATTACATTCCAATGTCACAACTCGTACAACCGCACAATGCTACCAAAGGTAGACTTTACCAATAATTGGGCTCACACGACCCATTACTACATCTTGCTCCAACCTTGAGCACACGAAGGATTTTAACCAATCCTTAAACACTTTGAACGAAAAGTGTACCGCAACACAATCGGAGTCGAACACCACGCTAGTAGGTATAAAAGAGGCACCTAATGTCGCGTCACGTAGACTCCTTTACCAACATACATCGAGATCAAACACTCGATCTTTTTCGGGTTCCAATCCACCTAACGAACCTGATGGTTCATCAACTTCAACACGAAAGCGAACACGCGCTTAACAATCGAACACCAAAACCCACTTCCATGGTTTGGTAGAAACATTTCCCAAATACTAAGGAATGCTTGGTTGCACCAAGTCTTACGCCCTTTGCCCGTCAATCAAACATCAACATATGGTACTTCCTTTAGGAACGTCACCCACAACAATAACATGCACAACAAAAGGCATACTACACAAACTCAAACGGCACTTAATAAATAATCAAAAGACATATTTATTAAATTGAAACGTATCTTAACGTCTCCTTGCCACACCCGTCCCCGTTAACTTGGGACATTCCGACTTACGATGTCCTTCTTTTTGGCAATTGAAGCACACCATACTATCACCCTTTGGTACCGAACATTCCCAAGACTTGTGACCCCTCACCCCACAATTGTAAGATCTAGCCGCACTAGAATCCGATGCACCCGTTCGCGTACCACCCGTGCTCACACTCGGACCCTTAGTCCTCTTACTCGGAGCACCATAAGAAACAACCCTTCTCTCACATGAAGGTTCACCCTTCTTCAATCGTGAATACGACACGAAACCTCTAGCCAAGTCGAATAATTATGAAAACGATTTCGCTTGACTCTGACTAATTTTACTCTTCAAGTCATCATTCATGGTTCGATAGAAATCCCCCATCAACAAACGATCATTCCCTAAATACTCCGGGCAAAAACGAGCCTTCGCCATAAAGGTCGTCTTGAGAGTATTCAAATCCATAGATCCTTGTCCCAAATTTCGCAACTCATTACGCAACTCCCACAAATCGGCCGAAGTCCAGAACTCCTCAAAGAATTCCTCCTTAAACTCGTCCCACGATAAGGTCATAAATGTTTCACCACCGACAAGATCAATCTTACCATCCAACCAATCCCTTGCCCTACCCCGCAACAAACTTGTAGCGAGTCTTGTCCTCTTCTCGGGAGGGCATTCAATAGTACGAAAACACCCTTCGACATCCGAAATCCAAGTTGTGCTTATCAAAGGATCCGGTTTCCCGTCATACATCGGGGGTTTAGTCCTCATGAAGCTCTTAAGACAACGCTCCATTTCATAACTACCCCGAAATTCGGAATACTTCCTATCCATTCTTTCTTCCAACGCACCCATTTGCTCCACAACGGCGGCCGCAACTCTAGTATTAAACTCCTCGTCATTCGTCTCGATCTCGTTTCGCGTCGCCATTCTAAAGAATGCAAAACAATTAGTCCATGAACGTATAAAACCATACGCACCACACTGCCCCATCTTGCTAAACACTCATCGTACATCACTTGTTAGACACGATTTGCACCCGTAATAAGGTTTGCAAGTCCTTATTACGCACACACGCCGCATCAACTCATTAGTACAACGAACGCTTCGCTCGATGATATAAACAAACACAAACAAAATTCTACGCGATATAAACACGCGCAAAAATTACACCACAACACAATAATATATTAATAATATCCGCATTACTAATATAAATGTTAGTCCACCTACAAACAAGGCACTAACTATAACCCATTCCGACCCGTAATCCTACAAGTCCCGCAACAATTAAGCACACACAAAAGTCTAAGTCTAGGCACCTATCTCAAGTCACCAAAATCCCTTAGACCAGGCTCTGATACCACTTGTAACATCCCAACCCGTTAACCAACCAAAAACGCGGAATAGAAAAAAAATTTAAACTGGACAGAAGGGTACGCGGCGCGCACCACTGCCTGTGCGCGGCGCGCACAAGGCCTGTGACAGTTCTGATCAAAATGTCCATTTTTCGCGAAAAGATCTTCGACTTCCCGACACTTTTAGACCAAACGCTTTTCACAACAATTTATATTAGTTAAAACTAACACGTTCCAATAATAAAATGATTTTTACGAGACCGGACCCACATCGGCCGTTTTACGACTTTCGTACAAAATACAAGTTTCGACCACATGATTTTTAACACAAAATAAAGACCGAGCATGGAGATTGGAGATACGCTACCCAATCCTAATCAATCCAAAAGCAAGATCTTCTAAAGCAACTATGCGAGTCCACTAGTCCCCGTTTACCCGAGCCACCGCATCCATGCAATCTATAAAAATGTCAACAACGAGAGGGTAAGCTAATGCTTAGTGAATGATAATATACTACATACATATATATGCATAAAATGGACACGCCACGAAATAACAAATACCGCATACCGAAGCATCCATATATAAGGCACTACATTTAGCATACCGTACGATCTCTAAGCAACGAGCTAAAGATACAACAACAATTATAAGTTCACCAACGACGATGTGAACAACGCCAAGAAGCTACACCCGGAGGGTTAGCTACACTACAACAATACATTAATATATAACAATATAAACGAACAAGGTTAACACCTTAACCCAATACCGAGAACCAAATACCACAATGAAGATTGGCCGAACTACACGAGCCTTAGTAATCCGAAACCACACGAGATTACTATCTTCACAACATCGAGGTTGGCCGAACTACACGAGCCTTAGTAATCCGAAACCACACGAGATTACTACCTCAATAAGATGACCGAACTACACGAGTCACCATGAATCCGAACTACACGAGATTCATTTTGATAAGACGACCGAACTACACCCGTCATCGTGAATCCGGACTACACGCAATTCACTTCTCCAACTCAAAACCCTTTGCCATTGGGGTTATATCATCCACATCACAACCACGTGTGATAGTGTACACACAAAACGTGTACCTCGCCAAAGGTGGTCAACCAAAATGCACAACCGTGCCAATTGGATCTAAACGCAAGTCCATCAAATCCACCTATATGTGAAGTGAGCTCTATAACCGAGAACCACTTCACCCGACCCGCACCCATCCTACACATACATATGCACATAGGATATTAACACTCACCTTGTCGTCTTGATGAATGCTTCCAAGTAATCCGCGACTCGTCAATGGAAAGTACCTATTCCATTATCACAAATACAACAATACACAATTAGGGTTGACTTACAAACCAACCCAATTCGACACTTAGTGCCATTTTGACCCAAATGCACTTCCAAGCACAAAACGCGCCCAAACTAACCAATAATCACTAACACTAGTGATAATGGTCCTAATAAACCAAATGAACCCAATCTTAAGTGTTAAACACTTATCAATCTCAAAATTACCCAAAAACCCTAATTTTGACTCAATTCCAAAATTAGTCTTTCAAACACACCAAAAGGGTTCCAATACTTCCATAATCACTAAACCTAGTGATTAAACCCAATTACAAGTCATAAACAAGACCAATTTGTTCGCCAACCTAAAATCCACCAATAATAACAATAAACCCGATTACTAGCATCAACAAACTCACTTCAAGAGTTTAAATGGGTTTCTCATCAATTTAAGTTCAAACCCTAACTTGATTATCAAAATCAAACAATGAAATTCGGAATTAGAACTTACCACAACCACCAAAACGTAGCTAGGAACGAGGTGAACAACTTTAAAACCCGAGACTTTGATCAATTCAAGCTCCTTCTTCTCCAAAACCCCAAATCTCTCTCTAGAAATCTCCCTCTCTCTAGATAGTTTAGTGTGTGTTTGTGGATGTGAAATATGATCCAAAACTGAATCCAACCAGCTAATATGGCCTCACATCCGGCCTCAAGTGAAAAGCCCAAAAAGCCCCTCATTAAACTCTAATTTGAAAAAGTCAGATTTCTGTCACAGACCAGGTGCGCGGCGCGCTCACCTCAAGGTGCGCGGCGCGCACAACCCTCTGAACAGGTTCTGAGCTTCTATTCCATACCACGCTTCACCTACGATACGTACATCATTTAAAACTCTGTGTAAAATAAATATTGGGGTCTTACAACGGTTTGATGGTTGTAGTCTCGGTGGTGAAAGTGGTCGATATTTAACATGGGAACTGTGGGTTTCGATTGTGTTGTAGTAGCCGAAAATGTTGGATTGAGATGGTTCTAAACTTTAAAACAAGGAAAGATGATGGTGTGCTTTTAGACAGGAAATTAATAACAAGTCTAGTGGGTGTTATATGGATGGAGTGGCAGACACATATTATTCATATATCTGTATATTATGCATCATGCATTATGTATATATTATAATATATGGAGACTAGATGGTTGATGATATATAAAGCAAAAGCAAACAGTAAACATCAATTACTCAATTAGGACAGCATAGCAGCCGTAAGTTTGTACTCTTGTACCGACAGTTTTACGGAGCGTGTCCATTGCTAAACAGTTAACGTATAAAAGTGTTCCTAAAAATCCCAAACTTTTAGATTAAATATTTTTAATTATTTCACTCATTAACTGATTGAAACCTGATCAAAAAGGTTCAATAAGTATTTATTTTGTGTTCCAATTTATATGTACGGAGTGCTAATATTTAATCTTTAATGGGTAAAAATATTTTTGACAAATCTAAAATCTTCGTAATCAATTTACCGTTCAACTTTTATTTCAATCCTTCATGAACATGTACAATATTTATATTAAAACTAATAAATCGTCAACCGAGTGCTACTGACGTTTACTAATTAGACTTGAAATCATTTATTTTTTAATATATTCTCTTTCTATATATAAAGAGTTTTAAATAGCAAGTTTAACTACTAAATAAATATATTATATATCTTTAAATCAATGAATTTATATATTTACAAGTAATATTTATATACATATTTATATATATAAATATATATCTATATATTTATAATAATAGTTTTCATTACATCGCATATTATTATTATTATTATCTTTTTTTTATTTATTTTCAACAATTAAATCATATATTTCAAATAATATTTTCAAATTAATGTATATGTATCTATTTATATATAGTTGTTCGTGAATCGTCGAGAATAGTCAAAGGTCAATTGAATATACAAAACAGTTCAAAGTTTTTGAGACTCAACATTACAGACTTTGCTTATCATGTCGGAATCATATATGAATTAAGTTTAAATTTGGTCGGAAATTCCCGGGTCATCACAATACCTACCCGTTAAAGAAATTTCGTCCCGAAATTTGAGTGAGGTGGTCATGGCTAACAATAAAAATGTTTTCATGACCAATATGAGTTGATAATTTAGAGGTTTATCATCATTGAATAATAATAATAAAATAATTCGATTATTCTAAGAATACGAATGAAGCTATCGCAAAAGAGTGAATTGAAGAAAATAAGATTTTCTTTAGCTTTTGACGTAAACAGGGTTGAATTCCGGAATCCAAGGGATTTATAGAAAATCTTCGAAATCGAAAAGATTTGATTCTTCGTTGAGTAAAGAAATTAAGATCTCTATAATTAAATACCGTGATCTGCCTCGATTACTCTGTCTGATACTTCCATTATAAATCACATTCTTCCGTTCCATTATTCTCACCATTCCTATACTTTCTTTCTTAGTCCATACATCCAAAAGATTGTGAAATGCTTAATCCCGTTTTAATCCTTGATATTTTCCTAATTATCATTTCTGTCATCCTTCTTTTCAATCTTCCTTCAGAAAAAAAAAATCTGTTTACTTCTACTATTACCTTGGGGGGATACTATTCTTAATTCTACTGTGTCTTTATATTGCTATTCGTATTAATATCCACGGTTTGAAACCTCCGTGTTGTTATTGGGCTTTATATTTTCTCTTATATTTTGGAGTACTTGTTTCCGTCTTCTATAATCATTGTCATTCACAGTTAATGCTTTCTCTTATTTGCTGCGCTTTATACCTCCTTTCTATTTCGAAGCTTCATGTTTTGGTTTTCTTTTCGCAAATAACGGTCCAGAATTCATAGGTGTGGAGTTTCGAATGAGTTTAAAGTTTTAAACAAGAAAGAACGTAATAGCACGATTTGATTTGTCAAATTACCAGAATATCTGGGAAAGATAGAACTATCAAGAAAATATGTTCTTGATATGTTTATATATCAGATAAAATGTAAGAGTCGTGTAACATGGCACATGATTATGTTATAATCTGTGTATCATCATGTTTCATTTAGAAACTCATCATGACTTACTGTAATATAATCACGTTGATCAAGTGTCATTATATTATACTAACTCATGCATCAGTTCTCAACATTACTTCAATAACATTCATATTTTAAGCTCGAAAGTTTACATAATATAGAAACTAACAGTTTCTATATGATGTAACACTGATATCATGAAGAGATTAATAATTTCAGGTAAGATTAGTTATGAAAATATATTCAGAAATATCGAGGATATTTATAATAAAAAATACGATAATATCTCGGAATATCTAAGATCAGAGGATGATAGAAACTATTGTCAGCAAGGGTTTAGAGTAAAGAGCAAGATATTCGCTAAAGACTTTAGCAGGCATTGAATCATTTGGATTCTTTGAAGTCAAACTTATTTTTTTTTTTTTGTGATTTGTCCACGGCTTTCTTCATAGTTTCGCATAATCTGCTTTTCGGTACTAAATTTTCTCTTGAATGTTTCCAATATAATGATACAAAGGAAGCACGAAGAGGTATATAATTTCGGACGAGAATATTTTTGAAAATATCCTCAGAAATATCGAAGATATTGATGATGATATTTTTGGAATTTCTAAGTTCGATGGTTCATGGAGAAAGATTTTCCGCAAGATTTTAACATGACTTCGGAGCAAGATATTCTCTAAAGATTTCATCGGATTCAGAATTACCTGGATTCTTTGAATATAGGGTTTGGTCCTTGTATTTGTCCTTGGTCTCCTTCGTAGTTAGCTCAATCCGTTTTCCAGTTCCAACTTTTCTGAGCTTTTCCAACATACTATTCTTTATCATCGAACTTCTGATGATTAAGGTCGTTTACGGTTGTCTATGGTTTCTGCTGCTTCATTCAACTTTTTCAACATTCATAGTATTGATTTATGACTGAGTGCTTTTTAGAATTTCAGAATGAGAGATCATAATTCTAAGAGATAAATGTCATACGTATAACTGTTGATGTAGATATGATGTGAGTTTTCAAAATACTAATTGCTGATTCCCGATAATTGGTATGGCAGTTCTCGTTACAAGATGCGGATGAGTGTATGATAGGGTTTCAATGAATAAATATAATGATTTGTCAGAGAGATTTATGCCAAGAAGCAACGAGATTGCTGGTACGTCTGTTGGTAATATGGTGGAATATAAAAAAAAATTCTCCGGTATCAAAAGGGTAATCGTATATATCAGGATTATAATAAGGCTACTTCGAGTGACAAGTCGAAGTTGACTTGCTGGAGCTGTGGCAAAATTGGCTACTTTGAAAAGGGATCGTAAAGTTTTTTTTTTTTTTTTTTTTGCTAATAAATGCCAAAGGATCTGATGCAGCTACGTGTTAAACTTTTACTCAATTGTCGAGAGTTTCTCAGGTGCATAACTATATACATAAATTTTTCCTTTCGTAGATGAAGTTCATTTGGTTCATCCTCTCGATTGAGGTGTTTTCAAGAATCATGAAAGGTTTAAACGTAGAATGGAATTGTCAAGATACAAATGAGGTTTAAGATGAAATCAAGTGGCAACTTGAAGAATTATTTAGTTTCAAATGTTATAATCAGTATTTTAATTCATTTTAATTGTCCAATGTTGGCAGTCCATAGTCGATAGTCCACAGTTAACAGTCCAATAATTCATATATAATTTAATATCTAAAATTTGAATTAATTTATACGTATCGTGACCCGTGTACATGTCTCAGACTCGATCACAACTCAAAGTATATATATTATTGTAGAATCAACCTCAACCCTATATAGAGAACTCGATCATTACTGCATATAGAGTGTCTATGGTGATTCCAAATAATATATATAGATGCGTCGATATGATATGTCAAAACCTTGTATATGGGTCCCGATATTTAAAGTGCGTAAAATAAATAACAGAAATTAAATAACGATAAATAAAGTGCGTAAAGTAAATAACAGAAATTAAATGACAATAAATAAAATTGCGAGAATATAAATTGCGATAAAATAAATTGCGATAATTAAATTGCGATAAATAAAATGTAATACGGAATTAACAGTTAGCTAGGAACAGTTAGCTAGGATTTTGTTAGCGTGGTTTCTTAATAAAATTTAATATTGTTAATTAGTCTGTTTCTAATCAATTTTTATTGTGTCCATTATTTCTTCATTATGCCACTTGTTGGATTCAGATAGGTCAAAATCCAAATATGAAATTGAATTTGAACGAAAATAGTTATTCTTTGGTGGACGGATACGTATCTCGGTGGTTGTAAATAGGGTAGTGAATAACTGTTGAATCAGATTTGAAGAATATACAGTGTAACTTATTAATGTGAAATTTAAATATTCCTCGGGTATTACCTACCCGTTAAAATATTTTCACCATTAACAGTTTGTACAAAAGAATTTTTAATTACAATCTTTTTGAAAACATATATACATATATATTTTCTTCAGATGTAATCATGGATTTAATGAGTCAATATGATATTAAACTCATTTGATTTATCGTTAGAACAAGAATATATAATCTCTAACATATTAGAGATTACATAATCACCATGTCGAACGAAGATAAATGATGTAGAACGATTCGTAGAACAATAATTATATTCGAGGTACAGAATGAGATGTCGAAGCATGGATTGTTGATGGTACTGGTGTTGTTACTGATGGTTCTGTTGATGTCGGTGATGTTGCTGAAGCTGGTAAGTTTTGCACTATATTCTCCAAATTGATTATTTGAGCGCGAAGCTCGTTGACTTCTTCGATTACCCTGGGATGATTGTCGGTCGGAACGAGCGGATGAATAAGGTTTAGAATCTGAGTTATGATATAGTCGTGGCGAGATATTCGAGAAATGAGGGTGAAAATGGTGTTACGAACAGGTTCGCAGGTAAGTGCTTCGGGTTCTTCGCCAAAAGGTGAATTCGGTTAGTGGAAGGGATCACCTTCTGCGCGTCTCCATTGATTAAGTCGACTACGAATCCATCAGATGAATTGGGGATGGATGATTGGTTGATTCATTCTGCTGACGTTGCTTCCGGAGCTTAGATGACTATCCATTCGGAATAACTGTCGGGATAACTATCGGAATAGTTGTCGAAATCCGAGGGACTCGAACTAGTTGAAGGATTCATCTCGTACGATCAGATGAAGGATTTTTGATAAGAAATAGATTATAAGATGTAGATTAGTATCCTGCAATACATAATTTACATATGCATATGTAATACTAAAATTTCATAAGTTACGGAGGAATCTACGGAAGCTGTCAGGTAAAGATAACAATAACAGATACGCTAAGATATGAATTTTGTCTATACACTATTCATGCAGTCAATGCAATAAGATGTGTCTAGACTAAGAATAATAAGCAGGTAATTTACTAAGGATGATAAACAAATGATTTCTGACAAAAATGATAAGCAAAACTTTTGACATGCAGACACGGTCGAAGTCCAGACTCACTAATGCATCCTAACGACTTATCAGTTAGACGCACTAATGCAGACATGGTTCGCTAAGACCACCGCTCTGATACCAACTGAAAGGACCCATCCTAATCCATCCGGACGAAGTCCATATTGATTACAAACGATTCACAATAGTTGATTACATCGCGAGGTACTTGACCTCTATATGATACATTTTACAAACATTTAATCCGTTTTTAAAAGGCAAACTTTCATTTACATTGACAGTTAACAGCATGCATACCATTTTATAATATATCCATCTATAATTGACTTAATAATAATCTTGACGAACTCAACGACTCGAATGCAACGTCTTTTGAAATATGTAATGAATGACTCCAAGTAATATCTCTAAAATGAGCAAATTCACAGCGGAAGATTTCTTTCGTACCTGAGAATAAACATGCTTTAAAGTGTCAACCAAAAGGTTGGTGAGTTCATTAGTTTAACATAAATAATCATTTCATAATTTTAATAGACCACAAGATTTCATATTTCCATTTCTCATAAACATACGTCCCATGCATAGAGACAAAAATATCATTCATATGGATTGAACACCAGGTAACCGACATTCACAATATGCATATTAGAATATCCCCATCATTCCGGGATCCTCCTTCGGACATGATATTAATTTCGAAGTACTAAAGCATCCGGTACTTTGGATGGGGCTTGTGGGCCCGATAGATCTATCTTTAGAGTTCGCGTCAATTTGGGTGTCTGTTCCCTAATTCTTAGATTACCAGACTTAATAAAAAGGGGCATATTCGATTTCGATCATTCAACTATATAATGTAGTTTTGATTACTTGTGTCTATTTCGTAAAGCATTTATAAAAGCAGCGCATGTATTCTCAGTCCCAAAAATATATATTGCAAAACCATTTAAAAGGGGAGTAATGGAACTCACCTAATGTATTTTGTAGTAAAAATATATATAACAACTTTTAACAATGCAGGGTTGGTCTTGGATTCACGAACCTATATCATTTATATATATTAAAACATATACTGGTAATCGAACAAATTTATATATATTATTATTAATTGTTATAATTTTTATATTAATAAATTATAGGTTATTTTATATATTTAATAAATAACAATTTTAGTATAGTTAAGTTTTATATTATATATCTTTTTATATAAGCAATCTTTTGTTTACATAATATAGTTATAATAATAAAATAATACTAGAATAAGTGTAATGATAAAAATAATGATAGCGATAATAGAGTTAAAAATGATACTTTTAATATAAAATGATACTTTTTAATAAGGATTTTAATTCTATTAATAATGAATACTAATAATAATAACTATAAAGATAATGATTTTACTATAATAATAATAATACTAATAATAATAATAATGATAATAACAATTCTAAAAAATAACACTTTTATTACTAATGTTATTAATGATAATAAGCTTAATATTAACAATACTAAAAAAATTATAAAATGCAACTAATCCTTAATATTAATAATAATAAATTTCATTATTTTCATAATTGTAATAGTAATAATCATAATCGTGATAAGGATAATAATACTAAAAATGATAAGATTAATAACAATAATAATATAAGTGATACTTTTATTAATACTAATGATAATAATAATTATAATACTTATAAGTATAATTATGATAACATTTATATTTATAATACTAATAATCATAATAATATCAATAATAATAATAATAATCGAAGTAAAAAAAAAAAGAATGTATACCCTCGAAGCTTTTTCTAAATAGAATGCCCTAGACGAGACTCGAACCTCCGACCTCTCGTTAAACTACTTCCTTCCAAACCACAAAAGCACTAATGAGTTCTTGTTTTAATTTGCATTTTTAATTATTTAACATATACCAAAATCCTCGACCCAGCATACTCCATAACCGGCCCAACAGCAACTTGATCTTGGCCCAATAGCAACTTTCATAGATAATTACAAATTAAAATAAGTCGTGGCCTAGTTTCGAACCTGTGACCTCTCGCTCAACACACGCACTCCAAACCATTGAACCATTAGTTCGTTTATATAATAAATTGCTCGCTTATATTTTTATCACCTACGAATCTGTCATCTTCTTCCTCAACATTTATCATTATCAATTCATCAACAACTTACAACATCATTTTCTCATTGTCGTTCTAACATCATCGCCACACAATTTATCATCATAAATATCAATTATCATCACGATCCTATATCTTACGGTATCATTATTATTAATGTATATCATCATCATTCTTCATTTATATCTTCTTATCTTGTTGTTATAGTTCAAAAGGAAAGAGAAAATATAATTTACACAGCAGCAGGAGTACGTACAAGATGATGTGGTGGCGGTTGTGATTGGTAAACGAAAACAGCAAGAAGCAGCAGCAATCGACATGATGGTTTTACCTCAGCCCAATCAGGATCGCTAGTTCTCAGTCCAAATGGATAGATTAGGTTGATCGACAGTCATTAGGTCATCATCATTCTACTTATCAACGTACACCCTCATTGCTTCTACTATTTATCTTCTTCACCCGACAACTCCACAGCATCATCATCTTTGTTAACATCATCACCCTCATTGTTATCACATAAACATCTATCATATTCATCGACTAATAAGCAGAAGAAAATGAAGTATCAGGTGTACGGTGATTGCAACAGAAAACCGTCGCAGCAGCTTGTGGCTTTTATCGGATTTATTTATGGTGATTGGTGGTGGTGGTTCCTGGTTGTTCACGACTGAAACAGCAGCAAAACAGTGCAGTAGCAGTAATCCACTCGAACAATTTGCAGGTGGTGGTGGTGTGGTTATTTACAAGGTGATAAGAGTGAAGGTCACGGTGGTTGGGTGATTCTTGGAGTTGTAGTTGAGACAGGATATTCGTAATAGCAGGTCTGTTTAAATAGCAAACATAAAAGAGAAGAGGGAGAGGTGGTGGTTGACGGTTTGATGGTTGTAGTCTCGGTGGTGAAAGTGGTCGATATTTAACATGGGAACTGTGGGTTTCGATTGTGTTGTAGTAGCCGAAAATGTTGGATTGAGATGGTTCTAAACTTTAAAACAAGGAAAGATGATGGTGTGCTTTTAGACAGGAAATTAATAACAAGTCTAGTGGGTGTTATATGGATGGAGTGGCAGACACATATTATTCATATATCTGTATATTATGCATCATGCAATATGTATATATTATTATATATGGAGACTAGATGGTTGATGATATATAAAGCAAAAGCAAACAGTAAACATCAATTACTCAATTAGGATAGCATAGCAGCCGTAAGTTTGTACTCTTGTACCGACAGTTTTACGGAGCGTGTCCATTGCTAAACAGTTAACGTATAAAAGTGTTCCTAAAAATCCCAAACTTTTAGATTAAATATTTTTAATTATCTCACTCATTAACTGATTGAAACCTGATCAAGAAGGTTCAATAAGTATTTATTTTGTGTTCCAATTTATTTGTACGGAGTGCTAATATTTAATCTTTAAAGGGTAAAAATATTTTTGACAAATCTAAAATCTTCGTAATCAATTTACCGTTCAACTTTTATTTCAATCCTTCATGAACATGTACAATATTTATATTAAAACTAACAAATCGTCAACCGAGTGCTACTGACGTTTACTAATTACACTTGAAATCATTTATTTTTTAATATATTCTCTTTCTATATATAAAGAGTTTTAAATAGCAAGTTTAACTACTAAATAAATATATTATATATCTTTAAACCAATGAATTTATATATTTACAAGTAATATTTATATATATAAATATATATCTATATATTTATAATAATAGTTTTCATTACATCGCATATTATTATTATTATCTTTTTTTTATATTTATTTTGAACAATTAAATCATATATTATTTCAAATAATATTTTCAAATTAATGTATATGTATCTATTTATATATAGTTGTTCATGAATCGTCGAGAATAGTCAAAGGTCAATTTAATATACAAAACAGTTCAAAGTTTTTGAGACTCAACATTACAGACTTTGCTTATCATGTCGGAATCATATATGAATTAAGTTTAAATTTGGTCGGAAATTCCCGGGTCATCACAATAGGATGTAGATTAGTACCCTGCAATACATAATTTACATATGCATATATAATACTAAAATCCCATAGGTTACGAAGGAATCATCAGAAGCTGTCAGGCAGAGTTTATAGTAACATACGCTAAAATAAGAATTAACAAATATGCTAAGATATGAATTTTGTATATACACTATTCATGCAGTCAATGCAGTAAAACGTGTCTAGTCTAAGAATGATAAGCAGGTAATTTTCTAAGGATGGTAAATAGATGATTTCCGACTAGAAATGACAAGCAAAACTTTTGACATGCAGACACGGTCGAAGTCCAGACCCACTAATGCATCTAAACAACTATCAGTTAGACACCCTAATGCAAGACCTGGTTCGCTAAGACCACCGCTCTGATACCAACTGAAAGGACCCGTCCTAATCCATCTGGACGAATACATTACATTTGGTTACATCGCGAGGTACTTGACCTCTATATGATATATTTTACAAACATTGCATTCATTTTAAAAGACAAATTTTCATTTACATCGAAAGTTGACGGCATGCATACTATTTCATAATATATCCAACTATAATTAACTTAACAGTAATCTTGATGAACTCAACGACTCAAATGCAACGTCTTTTGAAATATGCCATGAATGACTCCAAGTAATAACTTTAAAATGAGCAAATGCACAGCGGAAGATTTCTTTCATACCTGAGAATAAACATGCTTTAAAGTGTCAACCAAAAGGTTGGTGAGTTCATTAGTTTAACATAAATAATCATTTCCATCATTTTAATAGACCACAAGATTTTTATTTTCAGTTCTCATAAATAAACGTCCCATGCATAGAGAAAAAAATATCATTCATATGGTGAACACCTGGTAACCGACATTAACAAGATGCATATAAGAATATCCCCATCATTCCGGGACATTCATCGGACATGATATAAAAACATCGAAGTACTAAAGCATCCGCTATAACGGATGGGGTTTGTTAGGCCCAATAGATCTATCTTTAGGATTCGCGTCAATTAGTAGACTGGTTTACTAATTCTTAGGTTACCAAGTAAAAAGGGCATATTCAGCTTCGATCGTTCAACCATATAATATAGTTTCGATTACTTGTATCTATTTCGTAAAACATTAATAAAAGCGCATGTATTCTCAGTCTCAAAAATATATATTGCAAAAGCATTTAAAAAGGGAGTAATGAAACTCAACTAATGTATTTTGTAGTAAAAATACATATAACAATATTGAACAAGTGTAGGGTTGGCCTCGGATTCACGAACCTATATCAAGTAGGTATATTAACACATATAATAATATTCAAATAAATATATATTTTGATATTTGTGATATAATAATAATTACTTAAATATTTTTATTTTATATATATTTTATTAAATTATTATAATAATATATTATATACTTTATTAATATATTTTGAATAAATACCTAGTATTAATATTTTTAAATACCCATAATTTTTAATATGATCGTATTTTAATAAACTCGAGTTATATTAAAACGTAAATGAACTAAAAGTATTTTATTAGTAAAAGTAGTATGGTTATTTATATACTTTTTTATATCTAATGTTTTTATCTAACTTATATTATCTATCTTTTTAGTTTAAGATCATAAAAATATAGTTATAATAATAATAATAATAATAATAATAATAATAATAATAATAATAATAATAATAATAATAATAATAATAATAATAATAATAAAAGTATAATAATAATAATTATTATTATTATTATTACTAATAATAATAATAATAATAATAATAATAATAATAATAATAATAATAATAATAATAATAATAATAATAATAATAATAATAATAATAATAATAATAATAATAATAATAGGAATAATAAGTATACTACCTTAAAGAAATAGCCTCAAAAAAATAATGTCGCAGCCCGGGCTCGAACTCGAGACTTCTCGCTTAATTGTACACACTCCAAACCATTGCTCCGCTTAACCATTTCTGTCTCGACTATAACCTTTAATTCTTTTAACTTAATTTCTGTCATCATCTTCTTTTTCTTAATCAAAACATCATCACTCATCATCCTATATTATTATTATCTAAATCATCACCACCATGATTATTATATTGAAACAGCATCATCCTTGTAACATCATCATCGTGACCAACAACTTAAGACGGTCATCATCATCATCATTTAAACTTAAGATATTATCATCATGTATTCTTTATTACTCTCACCATTCTTATTTTAGTCTAACCGAAAAGGAAAAGAGTTGGAATTACAGCCCAACCATAAAATATATCCATGAATCTTTAAAGGTTTCGTTCAATACTAAAGTATCAATCACGGTATTCTATCATCATCATAATCTCATTTGTAGCGAATGACAACCAGTCACATCCCTATGCTTGTTCAAAAAAAAAATACAATCTATTTTAAAAACAAATCGCAGTGCTCATGCACTTTATCTTGCAATCGGTATTTCTCATATTATATTCAACCCATAATATCACTTTATTATTATTATCATCATGCACGATTATCATCCCATGATAATCATCATCATCGCCATTTACGTACACCATAAATCATAACAGTCAGACTACCAGCGAATACATAAATGTGTTCAAACTTTTTGATTGTTTGTTTTATTATTCTTGTCCACCACCGATAAAAGCTTGGCAAAATGACAAGCAATAATAGTTGGTCCACAATATAACATCATCTATATCTCGGTGCAATTAAAATAATTCAAAGGCAACCTAATCCACTGAATTGTGGCCCAAACACAACTTGATTATATCGGTAAAAAAATGATACGGTGGCTAACATATTATTTGTGGACTGTTGCTCAATTGTTTAATAAATGAAAAGGTGTGGTAGCTAGTCTTTCACATCTTTTAAGTGACTCAATTTGTCTGCCACAAACTTTCATATACTTCCACATGTATGTTATAATATCCATTATAATCAAGTTAGTAACTTTTAAATAGAGGACATACATCACCTTGTTTTATTTTAACACCATCATCGATTCTAGCTACAACTAAAGTAGGAAAACAATTGTGACAGCAGCAAGAATAATTTGTAACCGGATCAGTACAATAGTCTGAGGTGGTGGTTATTCGTGTTTCTCGAAAACAGAAAGAAGGTGGTGAAGATAAAAGGTGACCAGAATTATTTATCGTCTTCGTTTGGTTGGGTTTGGGTGTTATTTGTAATAAGAACCTAGCAGCAGTTCGTGTTTGTTTTAGGTGGTGATATAAGATGGTATGGTGCAGAAATAATAGTGTAGTAATTTGTTTATGGTGTCGGTTTAAATGTTTTCAACAAAACCAAAATAAGAGAAAAGGTGAGCGAGATATGGTGGATAACAATAGTGATCATTGTGGGTCTTCGACGTAAACAGAATATATAGAAGAAATGGGTTCTTGAGTGGTTTGTTGTTATCGTTAAAAAATACAGTTTATAAATGGTGGTGGTTTTGATAAAGAAAACAATCGAAGAGAGGAAAACAGTAGAGAAATTAAATTACCTCAAAAAGTTTAGTGATGGTGATCAACGAGGAAGATGGTGATTAAGGGTATTGCTTGTGTTCGAAAAGGGAAGAAACAGAAAAGTGGATTTTGTGATTTGTGGTTCTTTCGAATGCAAGAAGGTCACGAATTTCAACTTCTGCTAATTTTGTGTTTTTATTTTTCTAATAACAACAGAGATAATATATTATGCATTGAAATCAATTGAGGCTGTACATAGATTGTTCACCATTGTTTTGTAGTGAATGATTTGTCGACAAGATAAATCGTTCGTACAGGTATTTAGAAAAAAAAATTATAAGTGACATCAATGGCTAACAGCTTTTGGAATTACTCTTGTAATTGATCACAGATTTGTACTACCAATTTCACAAAGAATCAATCACCTACAGCAATTGAAAACGATTGATAACAGGATCCTAGTTTCGTGTATTAATATACATATAATTAACCGTATAAATATAATTGTATAAGTATATATATATATTTATATATTTGTATTTGTATCTGTATATAATATCTATGTTTACGTATGTATATCAGTATCTATATATCGTTTGTATATGTAATATATTACTTAATATTAATAATAATACTTAATAATAATAATTGATAATTGTATTTATAATAAAAAAATTAAAATTCTATTAATATTCATAATAATATTAATGTTTTTAAAAAAATGATATTATTAATATTATTAATGATAATAATGAATTGTATCATTTTCTAATAATAAAAAAAATGATAATGATAACAATAATTTATAATAATAACAATAATAATTATTTATAATAATGATATTCAATAATAATACTAATACTTATCAAAGTGACAAAAATATAATTACTGATTATGATATTAACAATGATAACTATATTATTAATAATAATAGTAACATAACAATTCTTATGTATCAAATTTCATATATATAAAATTACATATTTATTTATACATCTATGTTCGTGAATCGTCGGGAATAGTCAGAGGTTAACTGAATTCATAAAACAGTTCAAAACTTTTGAGACTCATTATTACAGACTTTGCTTATCGTATCGAAATCATATAAAGATTAAGTTTAAATTTAGTCGGAAATTCCCGGGTCATCACAATCTCCACTAGGAAAGTCACCTTCTATTTCGAAAAAAGAGAAGAAGATAGAAGTAGAAGACAAGAAGAATAACCACTCCACACCTACCCAATCTTCACTCCCGCTTTATTTTGATCTTTTAATGACTGGAGAGGATTTCGTTCCAGAAGAACTCTCTGAACCAATTATACTCGAATCTCCCGACCAGAGTAACGAGGAGGTGGATGAAGAAATTGAAATGGAAAGCCCGGATGAGAAGAAAGAGATGGAGGATTCTAGTATCGAAGTAGTTGCTAATGTTGTTACCGTATTGGAGACATCAATGGACATCGTCCCACCTCCATCCTTAGAGTACAACATTACCACCAACCTAAAGTCACAAATAAGAAAGACGGGTTTTGTGTCAGGTCTACCCTATAAACCATCACTCAAATACATAATGACATACACATCATGGAGTGATGAGGACCTCTTTGACCAACCCGCACCAATCAAGGAGGTAAAAGAAGTTGATAGCTTTGTTATACCTCAAGTTAAACAAAGCATTCACTTCAAACCACCTTCTCCTCTCATTGGACATACCTTATTCCAAGTTCGTTTCAATCTCATCGGTATGCTTCAATATTACCTCTTGTATCTACTGATGGATGCAAGGGAGCCACCTAGATTTCCTGAGAAATAAGGCTAGAATCAGGCTCGTGAATCGAACAAAAACAAGCGCTTCTTGGGAGGCAACCCGTGTGTTTATTTTTCTATATCTTTAATAGTAGTTAGATTAGGATAATTAGGTTAATTGAATAAATGAGAAAGTAAAACTTAAAATAAAATTTTCAACGTTTCTTAGGACGAATTCACTTCTCCTACTTGTCTTGGGCTTAAGTGAATTAATTACTACATTATTTCAAAAGTCTTAAAATTAAAGGCAGTCAACACTTTAACTGTGGGATTAAGTTTTTTTAGTCATACACTGATTTGTTAAATTTTCAAAAACCTAATTTTGAAACCCTCGAGTTTTCAAATAACTTTTTCATTAAAACGTAAATCAGTGACTCTATAGCCTAAAGCTTAATCATCTGTCTAGGTTTGATCTTTTCCATCTTTACAAGTAATAGACAGTTATTGATGCCTGTGGTGGAGACTCTTTGAATAAATATGAAACAAAAAGGAAACTCGTTGATTATTTCATTGCAAGTTAATGGTGGATGGTGTATGGAGGATGCGAACGCCATAATGAGCTCGAGTACACTTCAAGAAGACCGATTCGAATCCAGCAGAAGATGGTTCTGACTCAGTCTACCTTCAGATCCTCAGCTCATAACCGCACCCAAGGGGAGTAATTCGTTTCTTTCTCTTCGCTTGTTTATTTTTCTTCGTTGTATCCTTAAACTATACCCTATCTTAAGCTTATCACTAAGTGTGGGATTCCAACCCAATATTGATCTTAGATATAAGTTCTGACATGTTCAAACTCTAATTATGGGAATTTTGGTCCCTAAATTCTAAGAATGAACATTAGAGACAATGTTCCTCTAAGTGTGGGATAGCGGTGTAGTACACCGTAATTAGCTATGGGATGCTCGAAAAATGTTCTTAACTTAAAATTTTACTAAGCTTTTCGAGTATACCTACTATTTAGATTCTTTGTCCTCAACGTAAATTTTTCAAAAATTTTGACTAAATGATACTTTCTTAAAAAGTACTTTCGAAAATCAAGCGCGTTTGTTCTAAAATTAAGATAAATGAGGACAGAAATCTTCTTAAGGATGAACCGATTCTCTAAAAGAGCATTGCATGACTAGGCATTATCAACCCAATATAATTGTTGTGAGGCACCCTAAAAATAGCCCAATAAGCATTCATTTTTAATGCTTCACTATCTTTTCCGTTGAGAGTGCCGATGTTAGCATTTAGAGTTAGAACTTGACCTTGACATATATTTCGAGGCCAATGGTTAGTAAGCACCATACGTGGTGTAGGTGCGATACTCCTTCCGAAATCATTCTAAATAGAGAAGACCAAAACCATCCGTTTCCGTTTCCACTCCACGCATCTAAACCGACCAACTCACGTCAACGAGTTGATGAATCAGAAAGTACTCACCGCAAATTCACTATCAAATATGTTACCCTTTCCACCCTCTTTCCTTTCTCATTTTCAAAATCTAGAAATTCAAAGAGATAGATCGACCAAGTTTACTTCAAACACTTGTCGACAAATTCTGAAATTCCAGACTGTTTTTGATAGGTCACAAAAAGACCTATTTCTGGTAAAATACCTTTCTATCTGGGCACAAAAAGAATTAGACAAAGTTATGAAGATGGGATATCAAAAAAAAAATGTTGAGCAAAGTCTAAAAAATAAAGAAGAGAAAAGTCATCGAATAAGAGCATAGATCCCCCAAGAAAATGAAGATTGTGATACAGGAGGATTGCAGAAAAGAAGCAAAGTTTTCACTGAAAATTAGCACCCTCTAAAAGAACTCTTCAACAAAAATAGAGTACCGTCGTTCCTAGAAAAAGTATATCCTCATGAAACCAAAATCTATCGAATCTCTCTAGATTTCAATGATTCGAAAATTACCCTTTTCGCCATATCAAAACCTTCACTTTTCTCCGCAAACCAACCTTTAAACCCGTTCTTTCTCTTAAAAGAATGATTAGGGAGAAGATCAGTGCCGTCCTTATTTAACCCGGTGGAGATTTGATTCTTGTTCAAGCCTATGACAATACTTTCAACATGACTGGATATGAGCAAAATCACTTCATAGATTGATAGGGAACCCCAAACACTTGAGTGATTTGAGTGACCCGTGTAAGGAAGCCAATGTCATGTAACCTCCCCTTATACTTCCAGAGATAGTTTCTACCTCTTTTAGAAGACGGTTTATCTGATCTTGCTCTTATAATAAATAACAAGCCACTTGAATAATAAATAATGAAAATCTCAGAAGCATCCTTGAACTCAAAATAAAAGAAATGTTTGCTTGAGGACAGGCAAAGTTTAAGTGTGGGATATTTGATATCGGCTAAAAAGTCACGTTTTTACCCCTGATATTAACCCCATTTATGATAAAGTAATTGACTTTATTGTCTAAATAAGCATTTACTTGCTTCATTTAGTATATTATGTCATTACAAAGGCTATGTTTCAAGAATCACTAAAACGGATGAAAAATGAGGAAAAACGAGCAAAACCGGCTAAGACGATTAACTCCGTTTAAATAACTTATTTTTAAAATTTTGAAAAATTTTAATTACTTAATATCATGTTGTATGATATTCAATTACAAACGCGTGGGCGAAAGAATCGTCAAAAACGGAGCTAAAACGAAGATTCTAGAGCGAAAACGGTGAAAGACAAGATACGATCCAGCAAACCCCTTGCCAAACGGCTTGTCAAACGGCTTGCCATAATGAAAAATGGCCTTCCAGCAAATAGGCTCCAAAAACAGCTTGCCTTGGCTAACGGGCATCAAAAACAGCCTTGGCAAACGGCTTGCCAAACCCCTTGCCAAACGGCCTGCCAGGGTTTTTCAGCAATTTAATAACAATTTTACCACCAAGCATTTCCTATAAATGGGGGCTTTATCTCACCATTTCAACACACCAATTCTTCACTTCTCTCTCAAATATCTCTCTATAGTCGCTCTCTAATGATCTATAGGAGATTAGTTCTCTCTACTCTCTCTCTCTCTAGAATCTAGAAAGAGAAAAGTACAGAGATTAGAAAATTAATTATCTCTCTATTGTCGCTCTCTAGTGATCAATAGGGGATTAGTATATAGTTAGTAGTAGAAGCTATCGAGCATTGTAACGCTACCTATATTATGAAGAAATACAAGTGTTATTCTGCCGACATTATTCGGTAATATCTATCCTTTCTTTTATTAATTTATTATAATATTCTTGTTAGATGTTTGTGATTTATTAATATTAGAAATTCTTGTTGCCATGATGTGTGAGTAATTGCTTGATTGTTTACCATGATTTAATAATGTTAGTTAGGGATGATTATCGTTTCTTACTCGCTTTCTGTCGATGATATTAAACCTCGTTATTATCGTCCTTCCACCAATAAACGTGATTAAAACCTTTTATAAACTCGACAAATATAAGGTAATTAATTATCTGTGTTTATACATTGGTCAAGGTATAAACCCATCAGAAATACTATAAAGTACATGGGGAATTACCGTAGGACCAGATCAAGACATTGGTCAAGAGTATAAGACTCGAGGAAATACTGTTGCAACATTAGAGTACAGTGTTGATGTACTATAGGACCACTTAAGCATGGTCAAGGTTAGAAGCTATGGAACCACCATAAGTCTAGTACATGGTGGATAACTAAGGGATTTATTGGGTAGATTTAAGTAAGGCTGGTTTAAATCATAAATGGGAATTTAACGCACTACAATACAAACTAAGCTTATAAATCTTTAAGGATGACTGAGAATATCAAAAGTTCTAATTTGTCTACAAACCCTTAGATTTTACTAAACCATTGACAAAAAGGAATTCGAAACACAAGAATAACCACACCTTTGGGTGATACACTAAGGTGTTAAGAAAGGTTGGATATTATATGGCTATGCTACTTTATTTATGTGCCCAAGGTATGCATTGCATCCAAGATGGGCTGCTTATATCCTTAAACCGGATAAGCGTCAGGAGTTGAGCATAGTCCATCCGATCAGAATCTTTAAAGCCTAGTTCCTCGTGACATGCTAATCGGGAAACCGCTTAGTAGGGAATCTAGTGTTCACACCAAGGTATATCCATCCAAGAAGTGTCTCATAAACATCCTAACACTACATTATCTTAAATCATGGTGAACCACGTCTTCTCTATCCTTAGCTGTTGCATGCTAGCTAGCTTATTTTAATTATATTGCTTTAATATCTTAATTACAATTATATAAATTATTCAACCCAACTATTGCCTTTACATAATTTGATATTCCGAATAAAGTGGTGTCTAGAATAAACCGGTTGGACTTGGTTGTTGGATTTTCTGAATAGTCGCCAATTTATTGGGGCCAAAAAGATCCTGCCTCTCCACACAAGGTGTACCTGGCCACTAGTCTTGGATACTAAATTTGTGACGACCCGGAAATTTCCGATCAAATTTAAACTTAATCTTTATATGATTTCGATACGATAAGCAAAGTATGTAATGTTGAGTCTAGAAAATTTTGAAACGATGTTCATATATTCAATTGACCTTCGACTGCTCTCGACGATTCACGAACAATTAATTGTAAATAGACATGTGTGTATGTATATATAAATGAAAATTCGAAATATAATTTGAAGTATTATATGTTGTTGTTATTAAAAAGATTAATAAAATAAAAATAGAATATTATAATAATTAATAATTACTATTTAAAATATATCTCTATATATAAATAAAGTATATTAAAAATAAATATTAAATGTTTGTAATACTCGTTTGATGTTTCGGTTGATATTAAGCAAGTTAAATTTGAACTTATATGATTTTAAAATAAACGGTGATTTGAAAAAATAAGTTTTATAAATTTTAGGCTTATTTATCTATATACTAAATCACGTAATTTTTTAGTAATTTTCCCTACTGTTATACTGTTTCACTTCATCTCACATCCTTATTCTTATCGGCTACAGTATAACAGTAGCGGCGCAAGGGTACTTTTGTCTTTTCACACTCCAAAGTACATAGGACAACTAATACATCGTAGATCACAATTATTTTCACCACCTAACTTCTTATTTTTATATGATAAAAAACAAATTAGATAAACAAAAACAAAAATAAACAACTAATCTAATAGGTAATCAGAAAGGCTAGCCTCCACCATCACGTCCACCAACCACCACTAGAACCACTACCAGCGACAAACACAAATCTGGAAAAAAAAAAAAAAACATTAGAACACATAAAATGCATTTGAACAAAAAAAAATAGATATGAAAAAAAAAAATCAGGTCTTATGAAAAAGGAAAAAACAAATCTGAATTTTTTTTTAACTAAATAATTATCATCAAAGATTTTCAAAAGTTATTTAAAAAAAAAAACTAATGAAAGGATGGGAACAGAAGTAGTTGTACGGAGTGAACGATTACCCTTAGTCACCACCATCACTTTCAGTCACAACCGTCAGCCACCACCACCGTCAAATGGGCTATTAAAGAAATATAACACGATTTAGTTCTGTTTAGTCGGCGGATGATAGGCATTACTAGATGGTGTTTTGTTGGTGATGTTTGTCGGAGTTCAGATCCGTTAGATGGGCCACGTTAGATAAATCTTTGGTGAAGATGAGAGGTAGTTTATGATGATCGGCAATGGAATACGGTGGTGAGAGATGTTGGACGAATTTAGGAGAGGAAGAGGTAAGAAAGTATTTAGATTTAGGGTTTATGTTTGGGAAAAAAGAGAGAAATCAAATTGATTTTGATTTTTTACTTTGGAAAAATGAAAATGAATAAAGCAAGTTAGGTGGGAAATATGGAGTAGATAAAGATCGATTGAGATTCCCTTTTAATCTGTGTACACAGACTCTTATCTTTTTTTAAAGTTTTTGGACCTTGAGGTGTATAAAGGTCAAGTAGGTGTCATATTATTGTAATTGGGCCTCGCCAATTATTTATTGTCTGGTCTTTCACTTTCCTATCAATTACATTACATTTATATTATATTAGAAGATTTACATTTAGATGCACAACTGAAAAGTGAGACTTAATGTTATCTTTTTTCCTAACGTAAACATTATACTCCGTAGTATATAAACGCGTTTTTTCTCTCTATACATATATTCTTTATTATTCTTAAAACAATAAAAAATTGGTGACTCTGCTCTCCAATTACAACATGCTTAAAATTAATATGTTTACAATTGATAAAATAGTGATACTGACAATATTACTAACAATAGAAATTAAGGAATTGGAAACTTATTATGTAATTATAGTAGGGTTAAACGTTTGTAATGTTTATACACCATTAACAAACCCAGTTATTAAACTTTCGCAAAACGTCCACCTAAACGCAAACTATCGATATTTAAAAATAGAATAAAAATATAAACTAATACATAGTTGGAGTTTTAGACACACACAAAAAAAGGTGGCGGTGTCGAAAGAGTGTGACGGTTCAGATTTGTAAGGTGACTGGCGATTTGCTGGTAGTGAGCGGCGGTTGGGTATGCTATTTAAAATAATGGTAAAAAAGTTATGCAAAATTCGATTGCACTACAAATTTCATGTCATTTTTCGAAATTGCATTGTAATTATAAAAAAGCGTAAACAAAATTTTTTTTGCACACCGCCGCGAAGCGCGGCCAACTTTACTAGTTAATAATATATTTAGAAGTTGTTTGACAAATTTTAAAACTTTTTTTTTATATTTTACTTGGGGATTGGGAGTGAATAATTAATGTAATTTTTATTTAATAGTTAATGACTGAATTTTATACCATAATGACTGAAATAAATAAAGATGATTAATATAAAAATTTGGAATTTTTCCGAATACTTTTATTCGTCACTAATTATCAACGGAGCACGATATACTCCCTGTATTTAAAGTGTCGACAGGATTAATAATTTAATATCCGTGAATGTTGACTAATGAATCAAGTTATACGGTGTTGTTCATATTAAATATAAAAGTAATAATTAAAATAATAATTTAATTAAATTATTACATAATCTATTTGTTACTTTGTGATATTAAATTTGGGTTTTAGTTATAGACAGCTGGATATCACATCCACTTGCACCCACTTTCAAATTCATAGAATTCGTTTTTGTATTTCCTGCATCTAATAGGGATCTCACATCATACACCCACATTATTTTATATATACAATATACTTACACATATGCATGTATTACATACACATGTGATATTACAAACAAACATCAACTCTCCTTCTTAGTGATTTCGGTAGCCTCACATCCGAGAGCCACCACCTCAATCATCATCCCAAATCAACGGCTACCTCGTACCACCTCACTAATCATCACTCTCTCTCTCTCCCTCCCTCGTTTTTGACTCTAGTTCGAACAACAAGAGGAATCATCATCACCCTTCTCCTCTAAAAACTACCATCGCCACCATCTAGTCCGCCACTTTCATCACCTCAATCACCTACAACTACCACCAGAGCCACTACACTCCACCACCCTACTGCAACCCTCATGTTCGCCATCATCAACCATCACATTTCTCTCTCTCTCTATAACTATCTCTTTTTCTTCTACTTTCTTTCTTGAACTCACCATAACGACCAACCATGGAAACCACCATTCCCTCTTCCTCTCCTACATCTGTCTTGACTGAATCCACGAACAACCACCATGGATTGCTACTATGTTTAATAAACCAAAACCTTCTACTATCAAACAAACTCAAAACCACCACAAACTCATGTCACTACCATCATCATCATCATCGTTGTAATTAATTAATTCCTGTTTCTATAAACACCACAACCATCGAAGGTTCTTTCCTCTTGTGCTTTGTTTAAATAATCACAAAAATCTCCACAAGACCCGCAGGATCAATATTGTTGTATATTGTGATTATTACTGCAGTCAACTGGCTGTTTTCCTTCTTTTTTGTGACCCATACATAACACCACAAGTTGCAACTATTATAAAACTGCTATTATGATTTGTTTCATGTCGAGAGAGATGTTATACAGTAACGAGAAAGGTGCAGATCAACTTGCTGTTTTTATTATTTAATTAATGATATACAATACTAGACAAAGAAGGTTGTTGTATAAAGTTTGTGGGGTATTGATCGATGGAATCCAGCTGGTAGCACTGATCGAATTTTTTTTTCTTTCTTAATTTGAATTGCCGTTCGAGACTCCAGGTTACACATATACTCAAACCATTTAACTATTTCCATTGGGCCAAGAGGATCCAATTACTTGTTGGGCTTCTTTTACTTAAATGGACTTAATACAATTTGGTCCAATACTTGCATACATCGGTTCTTGGTTACTGAGTGATATTTCCTTTTACGATAATACATGTTTATGATGTGTGATGAGAGGTCGATGATGATTCATGATGAATATAAATGATGTCACGATTATGATCATTTAATGAGTTAGGATGGTGATGACGATAAGAATGATGATGAAACAAAGAAGAAGATGATGTAGAGTTACAATGAAGATGATGATCGAAGATGTTGATGATGAGATTTTGATGATGACTCAATGATGATAATCTTTATGAAGAAGAAGTAGAAACCGATAGATGAGTTATATATTTTAGGTTGTGATTTAAAACAAAAATGATACGGGATAACTAATTTTGGGTCTGAGATATAATAAGAAAAACACAAATGGAGGGGTGGTTTAAGAGTGTGCTGGGTGAGCGAGAGGTCTTAGGTTCGAGCCCGGTCTGGGGCATTTCTTTTTAGAAGAAGCTTGGAAAGGGTATACTCTTTTATTTTATTTTTGTCCTTATTATTATTAGTAATTATTAATTATAATGATCATAATTATTATTATTATTATGATTGTTATTATTATTGTTATTAGTAGTATTATAATTATTATTATTATCACCATACTTAAAAGTATTAAAATCATTATTATCATTAGTATAATTATCATTTATATGATTATGTTTATTATTATAATAATTATTATAAAAATAATATAAATTATTATTGTTTTCATAAATATTAGTATTAGTATCATTTATGGTATTATTATTATTATTAGTAACATAAGTATTATTATAAATATTATCATTATTATTATTATTATGATTATCATTAATAGTATCGTTATTATTAAAAATTGTTAACATTATTATCATTTTTATTAAAATTATTATTTTACTATCATTAAAACTACCATTATTGTTATTAGAAGTATTATCTATATTATTATTATTAAAATAATTATGATTACTAAAATAAAAAGTTTTAATAACATTGTTAAAGTTATAGGTATAGAACTAATGATTTTATATAAAAAAATATATTTAAATTACATAACTTAACTATATTAATATATCTACATATATAAAATGAAAATATATATAAATAAATAATGAAACTTATAAATTATTAATTTAACAAATACATCATTAATGATAAATAGATTCATTCGATTACGAGTATATGTTTTAACATATACACAAATGATATAGGTTCATGAATCTGAGGCCAACCATGTCGTCATATGTATTTTTACTACAAAATACAGTATTGTGAGTTTCATTTGCTCCCTTTTTAAATGCTTTTACAATATATATTTTTGGGACTGAGAATACATGCGCTGCTTTTATAAATGTTTTACGAAATAGATACAAGTAATCGAAACTATATTCTATGGTTGGATTATCGAATCGAATATCACCCCTTTTAGCTTGGTAACCTAAGAATTTGGGAACAGACACCCTAATTGACGCGAATCCTAAAGGTAGATCTACGGGCACTAATTCCCCCCATATTGGAAAATGGTATGCTTTAGTACTTCGAGTTTATATTATACAGATGGATTTCTGTTTTGGGGATATTCTATATTCATGATGTTAACGTCGGTTACCAGGTGTTCAATCCATATGAATGATTTTTAAACACTTGCGAGTGTATGATTATTGAATAAAGGAAATCTTGTGGTCTATTAAAATGATGAAAATGAATGATTATGATAAACTAATGAACTCACCAACCTTTTGGTTGACACTTTAAAGCATGTTTATTCTCAGGTATGAAAGAAATCTTCTGCTGTGCATTTGCTCATTTTAGAGATATTACCTGGTGTCATTCATGACATATTACAAAAGACGTTGCATTCAAGTTATTAGGTTCATCAAGATTAGTATTAAGTCAATTATAGTTCGATATATTATGAAATGGTGCGCATGCTGTCAACTTTCGATGTAATGAAAGTTTGTCTTTTAAAAACGAATCCAGTGTTTGTAAAATGTATCATATAGAGGTTAAGTACCTCGCGATGTAACCAAATGTAATGTATTCGTCCAGATGGATTAGGACGGGTCATTAGAAAATTGTGTACAAACTCAATCTTAATTACAAAATTATCTGAATAAGCTCCATTTCAAATTCGACCGCTCAAGGAACGACCCTAGGTCATATTTGCCCTTGCTAACCGATATGAAGGAATAATAGATTTAGGCCCAGTATATATAAATTAAATAATCAACCTCTTCCGTTGGTATCCTGAATCGACGTGTTGCGACCTAACGACGCCGTATAAATACACCGTCTGATTCGGGTATATCAATAACTAAAAAAACGACGCTACGAGCAAGACTTCCTTAAGGCTTTCACCCGTTTGAAGCAGTTTAGTTCCCAAAAATGACATTTTACTATTTTTAAAGGTGAATTTTCCAATTTTAGATCTTAGGATAAGTAATTCCTTCACATGTGAATTGTCGCGCCTATTTAAATACCACTATGATACTTGTTTTTATTTAATAATGTATTTAGGTACATAGAGAATCATGTTGGGGCTACTATCTCATCACTAGCTATCAAACGTTGCTGCTATTATAATGTCTTGGTTTTATTGTTCTAGTATTTTTAGCCGCTTTTTTATTTCTCTAGAGTCATAACTTATTTTTGTTTTTGTTTCTAAATTTCATATTGAATGCGAATAAATGAGAGTGTAGTTTTTTTTTTATGATAATTAAAGGCCGTAAAACACATATTTGAAGTCAATACATTCCTCACAAAATCGAAAAAATATTTGTAGAGAATTTTCTGAAAAATTTTCAATTGCAAATTACACTCATTTTTGCAAGATAACTAAAAAATGGCTCGTATCATTTTTGCAAGATAACTAAAAAACGGCGCTACGAGTAAGACTTCCATAAGGCTTTCTCCCATTCGAAGCAGTTTAGGTTTCGAAAATGACATTTTAATATTTTTAAATGTGAATTTTTGCAATTTTAGATCTTAGGATAAGTAATAAACTTCACATGTGAATTGTTGTACCTGTTTAAATACCAATATGCTAGTTGTTTTTATTTAATAATGCATTTAGGTACATCGAGAATCATGTTGGGGTTACTATCTCACCACTAGCTATCAAACGTTGCTGCTTTTATAATGTCTTGGTTTTATTGTTCGAGTATTTTTAGCCGCTTTTTTATTTCTTTAGATTCATAACTTATTTTTGTTTTTGTTTCTAAATTTTATATTGAATGTGAATATATGAGAGTGTAGTTTCGTTTTGATGATAATTAATAGCAGCAAAACACATATTTAAAGTCACTACAATCCCCTCAAAATCGGGCAAAATTTTGTGGAGAATTTTTTGAAAACTTTTCAATCATAGATTAGGCCCATTTTTGCAAGATAACTAGAAAACTGAACTATGAGGAAGACTTCCTTAAAGATTTTTCCCGTTTAAAGCAGTTTAGATTCCGAATATGACATTTTACTATTTTTAAAGGTGAATTTTGCACTTTTAGATCTTAGGATAAGTAATATATTCACATGTGAATTGTTGTGCCTACTTAAATATCACTGTGATACTTGTTTTTATTTAATATTGTATTTAGGTATATCGAGAATCATGTTGGGGCTAGTATCTCACCACTAAGTATCAAACTTTGCTGCTTTTATAACGTCTTGGTTTTATTGTTCGAATATTTTTAGCCGCTTTTTTATTTCTCTAGATTCATAACTTATTTTTGTTTTTGCTTATAAATTTTATATTGAATGAGAATATATGAGAGTGTAGTTTTGTTTTGATAATAATTAATGTTCGCAAAACACATAATTGAAGTCACTACATTTCTCACAAAATGGGGCAAAATTTTGTGGGGAATTTTTCGAAAAATTTTCAATTACAGATTGAGCTCATTTTTCCAATAACTAGAAAACTGCGCTACAAGCAAGACTTCCTTAAATATTTTTCCCGTTCGAAGCAGTTTAGATTCCGAAAATGACATTTTACTTTTTTCAAAAGGTGAATTTTGCACTTTTAGATCTTAGGATAAGTAATACCTTCGCATGTGAATTGCTGTGCTTGTTTAAATACCCCATATGATACTTGTTTTTATTTAATATTGTGTTTAGGTAAATCGAGAATCATGTTGGGGCTACTATCTCACCACTAGCTATCAAACGTTGCTGCTTTTTATAATGTCTTGGTTTTATTGTTCGAGTATTTTTAGCCGCTTTTTTATTTCTCTAAATTCATAACCTTATTTTTGTTTTTGTTTCTAAATTTCATATTGAATGCGAATATATGAGAGTATAGTTTCATTTTGATGATAATCAATGGCCACAAACCACGTATTTGAAGTCACTACATTCCCCACAAAATCGGGAAAAAATTTGTAGAGAATTTTCCGAAATATTTTCAATTACAGATTATGCCATTTTCGCAAGATAACTAGAAAATGGCGCTACGAGCAAGACTTCCTTAAAGCGTTTTCCCGTTCGAAGCTGTTTAGATTCTGAAAATGACATTTTACTATTTTTTTAAGGTAGATTTTGCACTTTTAGATCTTAGGATAAGTAATATCTTCGCATGTGAATTTTATGCCTGTTTAAATACCACTATGATACTTGTTTTTTTTAATATTGTATTTAGGTACATCGAGAATCATGTTGGGGCTATTATCTCACCCCTAGCCATCAAACATTGCTGCTTTTATAATGTCTTGGTTCTATTGTTCGAGTTTTTTTAGCTGCTTTTTTATTTCTCTAGATTCATAACTTATTTTTGTTTTTGTTTCTAAATTTTATATTGAATGCGAATATATGATAGTGTACTTTCGTTTTTATGATAATTAATGGCCACAAAACACATATTTGAAGTCACTACATTCCCCACAAAGTCGGACAAAATTATGTGGAGAATTTTTTGAAAAAATTTCAATTACAGATTAGGCCAATTTTTGCAAGATAACTAGAAAACGGCGCTACGAGCAAGACTTCCTTAAAGATTTTTCCCGTTCGAGGCAGTCTAGATTCTGAAATTGACATTTTACTATTTTTAAAGGTGAATTTTGCAATTTTAAATCTTAGGATAAGTAATAAATTCACGTTGAATTGTTGTGCCTGTTTAAATACCACTATGATACTTGTTTTTATTTAATATTGTATTTAGGTACATTGAGAATCATGTTGAGGCTGCTATCTTACCACTAGCTATCAAATGTTGCTGCTTTTATAATATTTTGGTTTTTATTGTTCGAGTATTTTTAGCCGCTTTTTTAATTTTCTAAATTCATAACCTTATTTTTGTTTTTTGTTTCTAAACTTCATATTGAATGTGAATGTATGAGAGTATAGTTTTGTTTTGATGATAATTAATGGCCGAAAAATACATATTTGAAGTCACTACATTCCCCACAAAATCGGGAAAAATTTTGTGGAGAATGTTACGAAAAATTTTCAATTACATATTATGCCATTTTCGCAAGATAACTAGAAAACGGCGCTACGAGCAAGACTTCCTTAAAGCTTTTTCCCGTTCGAAGCAGTTTAGATTCTGAAAAATGACACTTTACTATTTTTAAAGGTGAATTTTGCACTTTTAGATCTTAGGATAAGTAATACCTTCACATGTGAATTGTTGTGCTTGTTTAAATACTACTATGATTTTTGTTTTTATTTATTTTATATTTAGGTACATCGAGAATCATGTTGGGGCTACTATCTCACCACTAGCTATCAAACGTTGCTGCTTTTATAATGACTTTGTTTTATTGTTCGAATATTTTTAGCCGCTTTTTTATTTCTCTAGATTCATAACCTTATTTTTGTTTTTGTTTTTAAATTTCATATTGAATGCGAATAAATGAGAGTGTAGTTTCATTTTGATGATAATTAAAGGCCGCAAAAAATATATTTGAAGTCACTACATTCCCCACAAAATCAGGCAAAATTTTGTGGAAAATTTTTCAAAAAATTTTCAATTGCAGATTAGACTTATTTTTGCAAAATAAAAATGACTTGTATCATTTTCGAAAGATAACTAAAAAACAGCGCTACGAGAAAGAATTCCTTAAGGCTTTCTCCCGTTCGAAGCAGTTTAGATTTCAAAAATGACATTTTACTATATTTAAAGGTGAATATGGCAATATTAGATCTTAGGATAAGTAATTCGATCACATGTGAATTGTTGTGCCTGTTTAAATACCACTATGATTCTTGTTTTTATTTAATAAGGTATTTAGGTATATCGAGAATCATGTTGGGGCTAGTATCTCATCACTAACTATCAACAGTTGCTGCTTTTATAATGTCTTGGTTTTATTGTTCAAGTATTTTTAGACGCTTTTTTATTTCTCTATATTCATAACTTATTTTTATTTTTGTTTCTAAATTATATATTGAATGCGAATATATGAGAGTGTAGTTTCGTTTTTATGATAATTAATGGCCGCAAAATACATATTTGAAATCACTACATTCGCCACAAAATCGGGCAAAATTTTGTGGAGAATTTTCCGAAAAATTTTCAATTACAGATAAGGCCCATTTTCGCAAGATAACAAAAGAATGGCGCTACGAGCAAAACTTCCTTAAAGATTTTTCCCGTTCGAAGCAGTTTAGATTACGAAAATGATATTTTACTATTTTTAAAGGAGAATTTTACACTTTTAGATCTTAAGATAAGTAATACCTTCACATGTGAATTGTTGTGCCTGTTTAAATACAATTATGATACTTGTTTTTATTTATTATTGTATTTAGATACTGATAATACTAAAAACAAACATATATTTCATAGCATTATCCCTCAAGAAAGATAAGCTTTTAGTTGCAATTGTTCTATTTACAAGTGATATTCGTTTAAATAATAAAAGGTGAAGGCAAAAGACAGATTCGAACCACAAAAAGTACAAGCCGTGAAACACAAAGTACAAGATATTAAATTGTACGAAAAGGCGTTCAAAAATCCGGAACCGAGACATGAACCAACTTTCAGCGTGCGACGCAACGGACCAAAAATTACAAGTCAACTATGAACAAGAATATAATATAATATATAATTAATTATATATATTATTATATATTATAATTATACGCAGCCCACGTTTTGGATTTAATCTATGAGCTGGATTCCAGACCTCCGCACTCGCGGAGCTTTGATGAAGAAAACCTCCGCACTTGCGGAGGTCAACAGTGAAACGTGGGCCTATAAAAGGCAACGAATTCTGCTCGATCAAACACCCCTTTTCTTTCTTTTCTATATACGTAAAAATATATATATAATTTTAATTTTAATTTTAATTTAAGTTTAATAATAATAAGGTTATAGTGGCGAATGTTGTAAGTGTGTAAGTCGAAATTCTGTCCGTGTAACGCTACGCTATTAATACTCATTGTAAGTTATGTTCAACCTTTTTAAATTAATGTCTCGTAGCTAAGTTATTATTATGCTTATTTAAATCGAAGTAATCATGATGTTGGACTAAATATTAAAGACGGGGTTATTAGGCTTTGTACCATAATTGGGGTTTGGACAAAAGACCGACACTTGTGGAAATTGGACTATGGACTATTAATGGGCTTTATATTTGTTTAACTGAATGATAGTTCGTTAATTTAATATAGAGATTTACAATTTGACGTATCTATAAATAACCATATACACTCGATCGGACAAGATGGGCAGAATATTTATAAATACTAATAATCGTTCATTTAACCGGACACGAGAATGGATTAATAGTCAATGGACTCATTAAAACAGGGGAGAATTATGTACAAGGACACTTGGCGTAATTGTTAACAAAGTATTAAGACCTTGTTACAGTTTAAGTCCCCAATTAGTTGGAATATTTGACTTCGGATATAAGGATAATTTGACGAGGACACTCGCACTTTATATTTATGACTGATGGACTATTATGGACAAAAACCAGATGGACATATCGAATAATCCAGGACAAAGGACAATTAACCCATGGTAATAAATTAAAATCAACACATCAAACATCATGATTACGGAAGTTTAAATAAGCATAATTCCTTTATTTTATATCTTATCGCACTTTTAATTATCGTACTTTTTAATTATCGTAATTTTGTTTACTGTCATTTTATTTATCGCACTTTTATTTATCGCAATTTTATTTATCGTCATTTACTTTACGCTTTAAATTAAGTTATATTTATTTTTAATATTTTACATTAGGTTTTAATTGCGACTTAAGTTTTTAAAATCGACAAACCGGTCATTAAACGGTAAAACCCCCTTTTATAATAATAATAATAATAATAAAAATATAGTTTTAAAAATATAGCGTTAAACTCAGCTAGCTCCCTGCGAAACGAACCGGACTTACTAAAAACTACACTACTGTACGATTAGGTACACTGCCTATAAGTGTTGTAGCAAGGTTTAGGTATATCCACTCTATAAATAAATAAATAACTTGTGTAAAATTGTATCGTATTTAATAGTATTTTGCAATAAAAATATAACTATTTCGTATACTACCTCTCACACATCAAGTTTTTTGCGCCGCTGCCAGGGAACACTCAAACACCGAAGCAAAACGCTATAAAAAAATTAGTTTTTAAGTTATTTTGTATAAATATATTTATATAAGTTATTAGTTTTTAAAAAAATATATATAAAAACATAAAATATATATATTTATATATCTATATTTTTAAGTGTTTAAAATTAAAAAGTTTTTATTTTTAGTTACAAAAACTAATAAGTAATTGTTAAAATATAAGTTTTATTTAAGTTATATTTTATAAAATTTAAAATCAAAAACTTAAATCAAAGTAAAAAAAAAAAAACAGAAAACTGAACCTGCGAATTTAAGCCTGCACCTCATCTGAGCCTGCATCCTCCGCACTCGCGGAGTTTTTGGGCAGAAGACATCTGCAACCTAGTACATGCATTAATTGCAAAATTGGGGTTATAATTTTTATTAATTATAATTAGGGTTTATATTTAATATTAATTAGTTTTAGTTTAATTAAATTTGTATTTTTAAGTTTTAATTAGTTTTATTAATTTATAAAATTAATACTTTTATAAAATAATATTTTTATACAAATTATATTTTTTTTTTAAACTTTAGTTTTATTTTTAAATTTTGTATCTTTTTAATTGTTTATTCGTATGTTGTATATTTTATCGTTCGTAATTAGTTTTAAGATATAGTTTTTGCCGTAGTTATTTTTATTTCTAGATTTTTAGGCTTTGCCGTAAAATCCCTTAAGTGCTTTTTCTTTAGATTAAGATTTAGGTGCTTTAGAATTTTGCGACGCCGTTTTAAGATTTTAGTACCTTTTAAGTAATTGCCGTTTTCCATTTAGAATTCCTTTAAGCTTTAATACCTTTAGACACAAGTTTTAATATTTAGTTTTTAGACTTTTAAGTTTCGACGCTCTACTTTCTTATTTTTATTTTTCGACGTTTTTCGACGCACTCTTTTTCTTTCTCATTTCTACGCTCTAGTTTTTAGGACATAGATTTTTATTTCAAAATTTCGACGAAAAATTATTTTAAGCGGTTAAATTGATAGACATCCAAATTTTCTGGTTCATAGTAATAGTTGGATTTGTTAGTGGAGAGTTGTGGGCTTCCGATTTAAAGGGTCCTGGCTACCTGCTGCATCTATTGGCTATTCGAAACGTGGGCAAAATCAGAAAAGTCTATTAATTTGATAACTTATATAATTTTTATCTTTATAACTAATAGGATATTCAGTGAATGCACCGAGCAAAATATTCACCACCTTTCATACATTCACCACCTGTAACTCGATCAAGACATCTAGCCAACATTGTCGCCGTTGATTTTTCTTTAGAATCATCATCTAGTCGAACAAGTTTTCCAATTCAAAATTTCGATAATCCATTTTTTGAACCCGACTTCACAATTGAGAACCCGGAGGATATTCAAGGACAATTCCAAGATCTTGAACCACTAATCATTCCTCCTGAACCACAAACCATTAAATTAGAATCCTCTTGTGATTCGTATTCAACAATTTCAAATATGGAAGTAACTGAACCTCTAAGTATGGAAGACCGAATGAGAGCCACACGCACGGGCCAATGCCACTCCATTATTAAACCAGATATTAATGTGCCAGATTATGAAATCAAAGGACAAATCCTACACATGGTAACTAATCAATGCCAATATAGTGGTACGCCAAAAGAAGATCCAAACGAACATCTTCGAACATTTAATAGGATTTGTACTCTATTCAAAATCAGAGAAGTTGAGGATGAACAGATCTATCTCATGTTATTCCCCTGGACTTTAAAAGGAGAAGCCAAAGATTGGTTAGAATCGTTACCTGAAGGGGCGATTGACACATGGGATGTTTTAGTTGAGAAATTTCTTAAAAGATTCTTTCCGGCATCTAAAGCCGTGAGACTTCAAGGAGAAATAGTTACGTTCACACAAAAGCCCAATGAAACATTATATGAGGCGTGGACAAGATTCAGAAAGTTGTTGAGAGGATGTCCTTAGCACGGTTTAGACACTTATCAAATAGTACAAATATTGTACCAAGGATGCGATGTTGCTACACGAAAAGACATCGACATAACAGCTGGTGGTTCCATTATGAAGAAAACCGCAGCCGAAGCTTACAAAATCATTGATAACACAGCCTCCCACTCACATGAGTGGCACCAGGAAAAAGATATTTTTCGTTCATCTAAAGTGGCTAGAGTCGATTCTAGCCATGACTTTGATTCCATTTCCGCAAAAATAGATGCTTTCGAGAGACGAATGGAAAAGATGAATAAAGATATTCACGCAATACGAATCAGTTGTGAGCAATGCGATGGACCACACTTAACGAAAGATTGTCACATTGAGCAAACCATGGAACAACGAGAGAATGTTTCCTGCATGAACCAAAGGCCGGGAAACAATTATCAAAATAATTATCAACCGCCAAGGCCAAACTTCAATCGAAATCAAAACATTCTTTACAATCCAAATGGACCCAACAATAACTCGTACAACCAACAAGGTTCGAATAACCAACCAACTCAGAACAACACTTTCAATCAACAAAGACCTAGCTTGTATAAACCACCACAACAAACTGAAGAGAAAAAGCCAAATCTAGAAGAAATGATGGCAAAGCTAATGGAATCTCAAACACAATTTATTACATCTCAAACCCAAATAAATGAGAGGTTTGATCAGTCATTAAGAACTCAACAAGCTTCCATTTTGAATCTAGAAAAACACGTAGGTACTCTTGCTAGCATGTTGAGTGAGAGGGAACAAGGAAAGCTACCGAGTAATACTGAAGTAAATCCTCAGAATGAGAATGTTAATATGGTTTCAACAAATTCTGAAAAACCAGCATCAGAAGATGGGAAGGTTTTTAATGTGAGTAACAATGAAGAAGTTACAGCACCACCACCAACCGAGTATGTAAAGCCAGTGGTGGCACCATACAGACCAACCATCCCGTTTCCAAGAAAAGGAGTTGAGTATGAGCAAGTAATAGGTAATAAAGTTTGTGATACCTCTGGAAAGAAGAAGAAGAATAAGAAAGTACAAGAAATAAAAACCGTAAAGATAAACCCGGTGAAGACAGTTCCACCAAAACCTCTACCTAGGTTAGGTGATCTGGGTGAATTTATTGTTCCTTGTCTACTTAGTGATTGTGTCATGTATGATGCACTAGCAGATTTAGGTGCGAATGTGAGTGTTATGCCTCTTTCATTATATAAGAGATTAGGAGTAGGTGAGTTAAGTCCAACAGAGATGAGTGTCCGACTCTTTGATCAAACCATTAGGCACCCACTTGGAATCGCTGACAACCTACCCGTTCAAGTGGGTAATTTAACCTTTCTAGTCGAATTCATTGTCATTGACATAGAAGAGGACTCAAACATTCCTCTAATTTTAGGTCGACCATTCTTAGCGTCCACCGGGGCGTTATTTGATGTAAGAGATGGTAGAATGACACTTAGTAATAATGAAAAATCAATCACCTTTGTAAGTCGAAAGTCTAAATCTCCACCAACTAAAACCGTTGAACCAAAAACGATTGGTAAAAACTATATTGTTTTACCAACTCCAACGGTAGTGCTTAACAATAATAAAACACCTAAGTGTGGGGAAGTTGAAGTAACACCTAATGATGAGCTGATAACAAAGAACCCCGTTGTTGATACGAAATTAAATGATCCCGTTATTAACAGTTCAATGAAGAAACTTATTAAACGGATTCGCGATGCTAGAACCAAGGGGAACTTTAAGTTATGTAACCGGTTAGTATCCAATCTATCGCCTAAAGAAAAGGCAAAACTAGTTGAATTTGTGGATATTACACATGAATCCGACCAATGGATTAAAGCAAAAGTCACAGATATGCAAGTTGATTATGGTCCAAAAGAAATTGACAATGAAGTTAATCACAAATTCGACACCACAGCTACCTAAGTGTGGGGAGATTTAAATGTTCTAAAAAGAAAACGTTGTCTAGAGTTAGTTGTTCTATTCTCGTGTAGTTCCAAGAATGGAATCCGATTGGTCTTTTTCACTAGCATACACTAAAGAACTAGTTTTCTCCCTCCATTCTGAATTTTTGTTTTATAGGTTTTGTATGAAATTAATACGCTTTTTAAATTTAAGTTTTGTGTGAATTTAAAAACAAAATTTACTTTATTTCATTAAGTTTTAAAAAAAATGATTTCTAAAATTCATCGTAAGTTAAAGACTAGGTCATGGAACCGAAATGGCTTTACCCGAGGGCTGGGCGAAAAATTTTGTTATCATAATTTTTAATATTATTGATCTAAAGTATACCAAAAAAATTAAAAAAACCTAAAAAAATCTTTGCTTTTAAAACAATCGCTTTAAAAATGACAAATTTTAAATTTTGTCGAGGGACGGACTAGGTAAACGTACCGAAACTACCTAAAGTAAAAGGAAACAAAATTTTAAAAAAAAAATTATTCATTTAAATTATCTTAATAAATAAAGGTTTTAAAAAATATATATGTATATATATATATATATATATATATATATATATATATATATATATATATATATATATATATATATATATATATATATATATGTATGTTTGTAGTTTATCTTATGTACAAAACAGGGTAAAACAGCGCACTTTCAAAGACTGACATTAAGTTCAGCAAAAGCTACTAATTTTAACGACAAGACGTAAAATATCAAATGTGATATAAAACAATATGTTTGCAAACTCGGTATTTTTAATCATTTTTCTACACTAATCACCCTCATGAATTTAAATTTTTACTGATTTCTTGCAAATGAGGGCATTGCAAAATCTCAAGTGTGGGGAAGGGTTATAAATTCTCTCGGGTTTACACTTAGTTTAATTGCAAAATCTAGAAAAGTCATCTCTAAAATCAGCAGGAAATCCACTGACCTCAGCATCAAACAGGGTCGCCAAGTGGTTAGACTTATCCTAACCATGAGAGGATCTGTCTCGTAAAATGGGGAGGGCGCCGTGCAAATTAGCTTGATAAGACTAATGAATCAGACCCCCAGAAAGGATAATCTCCTTACAGATTAAAAATCAGCTTTTAAGCCTGATATTACTCAATCCTTGAGATTGACCTTAAAGATTGAGAATTACAAACTCATGGAATTCGATGATATCTAAACTCGATCTTGAACGAGAAAATATTTTGATTAAATTAAAACCGATTTGTTTTCTGAAAACCTATTTTCAATGCGTTCATTACCATTGAATGTAAAATCCTAGGAATTCACCTAGAATTCATTAGGTCACCTGAACCAAATCGGGTGTCAACCGTAAGAACGGTGGTTGCATAGCATGGTCAAAGACAGGACCTTGTGCCAGACTGAAAAACTATAGGGTGATCTTTACTATTGCTCCTACCAAGGATAGTAATTGAATCCGACACGATATAGACCAAAATCAAAAACATGTCACGGGACATTGCCTTAACAGTTGCTTGTTCAACGCTTTCCTTTACAACCGGACAGTAGTTTACCGAAAGGTAATATACGGAGCAAGTATACTGGACGTGTTGCTTTCTCAATACAAGGTTAGCAAGTGGATGACACAAAACCACGAGTTTTGAGCTAGGATTTTCAAATCTGAAACCCACAAAACCCACAAAAACATTTTACAAACACCGGTGAAGGGTTATTTCGGAAAACTTATCTAGGGTAAAAACTAGATTGAATTTTCAAAAGATCAAACGTTTTCATAAAGATCCAATTTCCTAACGGATCTAAATTTTCATAGTCATGTGGGACTGTAAACCACAACGTTACTATCATTGTTCATACCGCCATATAGAAATCACTGATGTACAAAGTGTGAAGAATAAAGAAGTGATTCTTGTAAAGCTATATTCAAGTTCTATATTGCTTGAGGACAAGCAACGCTCAAGTGTGGTAATATTTGATAATGCTAAAAACGAACATATATTTCATAGCATTATCCCTCAAGAAAGATAAGCTTTTAGTTGCAATTGTTCTATTTACAAGTGATATTCGTTTAAATAATAAAAGGTGAAGGCAAAAGACAGATTCGACGAATTGAAGACGCAAATGACCAAAAAGCTAAAAAGTACAAAGTACAATCCCAGTGGTTCAAATTATTGATGATAAACGTCTAAAAATTACAAGAGTACAAGCCGTGAAACATAAAGTACAAGATATTAAATTGTACGAAAAGGCGTTCGAAAATCCGGAACTGAGACATGAACCAACTTTCAGCGTGCGACGCAACGGATCAAAAATTACAAGTCAACTATGAACAAGAATATAGTATACTATATAACTAATTACATATATTATTATGTATTATAATTATACGCAGCCCACGTTTTGGATTTAATCTATGAGCTGGATTCCAGACCTCCACACTCGCGGAGCTTTGATGAAGAAAACCTCCACACTCGCGGAGGTCAACAGTGAAACGCGGGCCTATAAAAGGCAACGAATTCTGCTCGATCAAACACCCCTTTTCTTTCTTTTCTATATACGTAAAAATATATATATAATTTTAATTTTAATTTTAATTTAAGTTTAATAATAATAAGGTTATAGTGGCGAATGTTGTAAGTCTGTACGTCAAAATTATGTCCATGTAACGCTACGCTATTAATACTCATTGTAAGTTATGTTCAACCTTTTTAAATTAATGTCTCGTAGCTAAGTTATTTTTATGCTTATTTAAATCGAAGTAATCATGATGTTGGACTAAATATTAAAGACGGGGTTATTGGGCTTTGTACCATAATTGAGGTTTGGACAAAAGACCGACACTTGTGGAAATTGGACTATGGACTATTAATGGGCTTTATATTTGTTTAACTGAATGATAGTTCGTTAATTTAATATAGAGATTTACAATTTGACGTATCTATAAATAACCATATACACTCGATCGGACACGATGGGCAGGATATTTATAAATACTAATAATCGTTCATTTAACCGGACACGGGAATGGATTAATAGTCAATGGACTCATTAAAACAGGGGTGAATTATGTACAAGGACACTTGGCGTAATTTTTAACAAAGTATTAAGACCTTGTTACAGTTTAAGTCCCCAATTAGTTGAAATATTTGACTTCGGATATAAGGATAATTTGACGAGGACACTCGCACTTTATATTTATGACTGATGGACTGTTATGGACAAAAACCAGATGGACATAACGAATAATCCAGGACAAAGGACAATTAACCCATGGTAATAAATTAAAATCAACTCGTCAAACATCATGATTATGGAAGTTTAAATAAGCATAATTCCTTTATTTTATATCTTATCGCACTTTTAATTATCGTACTTTTTAATTATCGCAATTTTATTTACTGTCATTTTATTTATCGCACTTTTATTTATCGCAATTTTATTAATGGTCATTTACTTTACTCTTTAAATTAAGTTATATTTATTTTTAATATTTTACATTAGTTTTTAATTGCGACTTAAGTTTTTAAAATCGACAAACTAGTCATTAAATGGTAAAAACCCCTTTTATAATAATAATAATAATAATAATAATAATAATAATAATAATAATAATAATAATAATAATAATAATAATAATAATAATAATAATAATAATAATAATAATAATACTTATAAATAAATAAATAAATAACTTGTGTAAAATTGTATCATATTTAATAGTATTTCGCAATATGATATATATATATATATATATATATATATATATATATATATATATATATATATATATATATATATATATATATATATATATATATTTATATATATATATATATATATATATATATATATATATTTATATATATATTTAATAGTATTTCGCAATATCATATTTATATTTATATATATATATATATATATATATATATATATATATATATATATATATATATATACATATATAGTTTTAAAAATATAGCGTTAAACTCAGCTAGCTTCCTGCGGAACGAACCGGACTTACTAAAAACTACACTACTGTACGATTAGGTACACTGCCTATAAGTGTTGTAGCAAGATTTAGGTATATCCACTCTATAAATAAATAAATAAATAACTTGTGTAAAATTGTATCATATTTAATAGTATTTCGCAATAAAAATATAACTATTTCGTATACTACCTCGCACACATCAGATACATCGACAAATCATGTTGGGGCTAATATCTCACCACTAGCTATCAAATGTTGCTGCTTTTATAATGTCTTGGTTTTATTGTTCGAGTATTTTTAGCCTCTTTTTTAAGTCTCTAAATTCATAACCTTATTTTTGTTTTTGTTTCTAAATTTTATATTGAATGCGAATATATGAGAGTATAGTTTCGTTTAGATGATAATTAATGGCCGCAAAACACATATTTGAAATCACTACATTCCCCACAAAATCGAGAAAAATTTTGTGGAGAATGTTACGAAAAATTTTCAATTACATATTATGCCATTTTCGCAAGATAACTAGAAAACGGTGCTACGAGCAAGACTTCCTTAAAGCTTTTTCCCGTTCGAAGCAGTTTAGATTCTGAAAAATGACACTTTACTATTTTTAAAGGTGAATTTTGCACTTTTAGATCTTAGGATAAGTAATACCTTCACATGTGAATTGTTGTGCTTGTTTAAATACTACTATGATTTTTGTTTTTATTTATTTTATATTTAGGTACATCGAGAATCATTTTGGGGCTACTATCTCACCACTAGCTATCAAACGTTGCTGCTTTTATAATGTCTTGGTTTTATTGTTCGATTATTTTTAGCCGCTTTTTTATTTCTCTAGATTCACAACCTTATTTTTGTTTTTGTTTTTGTTTTTAAATTTCATATTGAATGCGAATAAATGAGAGTGTAGTTTTGTTTTGATGATGATTAAAGGCCGCAAAACACATATTTGAAATCACTACATTCCCCACAAAATCAAGCAAAATTTTGTGGAGAATTTTCCAAAAAAATTTCAATTGCGGATTAGAATCATTTTGGCAAAATAACTAAAAAACAGCTCATATCATTTTTGCAAGATAACTAAAAAACGGTGCTACGAGAAAGAATTCCTTAAGGCTTTCTCTCGTTCGAAGCAGTTTAGATTCCGAAAATGACATGGCAATATTAGATGTTAGGATAAGTAATTCCATCACATGTGAATTGTTGTGCCTGTTTAAATACCACTATGATACTTATTTTATTTAATAATGTATTTAGGTAAATCGAGAATCATGTTGGGGCTAGTATCTCACCACTAACTATCAAACGTTGCTGCTTTTATAATGTCTTGGTTTTATTGTTCGAGTATTTTTAGACGCTTTTTTATTTCTCTAGATTCATAACTTATTTTTCTTTTTGTTTCTAAATTTTATATTGAATGTGAATATATGAGAGTGTAGTTTCATTTTGATGATAATTAATGGCCGCAAAACACATATTTGAAATCACTACATTCCCCACAAAATCGGGCAAAATCTTGTGGAGAATCTTCCTAAAAATTTTCAATTACAGATTAGGCCCATTTTCGCAAGATGACTAAAGAACGGCACTACGAGCAAAACTTCCTTAAATATTTTTCCCGTTCGAAGCATATTAGTTTACAAAAATGACATTTTACTATTTTCAAGGAGAATTTTGCACTTTTAGATCTTATGATAAGTAATACCTTCACATGTGAATTGTTGTGCCTGTTTAAATACCATTATGATACTTGTTTTTATTTAATATTGTATTTAGATACAACGAGAATCATGTTAGGGCTAATATCTCACCACTAGCTATCAAAAGTTGCTGCTTTTATAATGTCTTGGTTTTATTGTTCGAGTATTGATAGTGCACCAAATGAACATATATCTAGTATCAATATCCTTCCAATATGTAAAGTTTTTAGTTGTAATTATTCTATTTTTAAGTTGTAATCGTTTAAATAAATAAGTGCGAAGACAAAAGGCGAAAATGAAAATTTGAAGACGCAAACGTCCAAAAAGCTCAAATGTACAAGATACAATCCAAGTGGTTCAAATTATTGATGAGAAACGTCTAAAAATGACAAGAGTACAAGTTGCGGAACGCAAAGTACAAGATATTAAATTATACGAAAGGACGTTCGAAAATCCGGAACCGGGACCAGAGTCAACTATCAACGCCCGACGCAACGGACCAAAAAATACAAGTCTACTATGCACAAGAATATAATATAATATATATATAATTATATAAATTATATATATATATTATATATATTTATATATTATGTCGACAAAGAAGAAAACAAGCAAATGTGGCTGGATCCAGCTGGCCATGCGATCGCATGGCCTGGAAGCACAAATCTCATGCGATCGCATGGCCTACTTTTTCTGGCCACATTCCTATAAATTGCAAGTTTGGGCAACTAATTTATACACACAAAAATATATATTACTCCCTCTGTTTAGTATAATATATATGAAAATCAAACTCGAAGAACTCAATGCTCAAAATGAACAAATAAGAGAGTTTGTAAACCGGCAAGCTGAAACTCTATCAGACTACACACCTGTTGATCTGAGGAGTCATGTACAAGAAAATCTCATAGCATCGAATTTGGATGAATTCGAGAGCTCCGAAATCACCAATTATCCCGATGATACTTTTTATTCAGCTTTACCAATTTCACAACATATCGACACATTAGCCTCTACCAACGAAATCAACGATCCATCAATGAATGAAGAAGAAGTAAGGGTGATAAATTGGTACTCTTGGAAAAACGATAACGTTGAAAATTTTACCCCCGAGACCAAAATGGTGAGACCAATAAGTACCATTAATGAAGAAGAATTTGCTTTGATCCCGAAATTCACCATTCCACAACCTTCCAACCCAATATTCTCAATAGACGAGTCATCCACTGAAAATGAACTACGAGCTGTAATAGATAATGAAACCTCGAATTTTACCCAATTGGGTAATAGAGGTGAAACCTTTGATCCCGAGAATGAACGGAAGGAAATGTTAGGAATTGTTCGCCCTATAATATGTATGTCGGTGTATATCGATCCATTTGACCAAGAACCAGAAAAGAGACATATCCATTTACTAAAAGCTACACTTAAAAAAGAATTAAGTAGTGATATTCGGGTGGGTCTAAACTTTAAACCCATTGATATATTTTATACCACCCGAGATATAAATAACTGGCTCACTATTTTAATTCGTGAAACTTATTCTACCGACTTCACATGTCGTCAGCTAAGTGTGGGGAAGTCTAACCCCACTTAACATTAAATTAGGGGTTCGGGTTAGTGCATAACTCGTTAATAAACATGCATAATAAATTAGGGTAAAAGATGCATTTTTAAAGATTAGCAAACAGTTCAGAAAAGCAACCGTTTTTGAAGAAAAATATGTGTGATAAAACAAGAAGGAATGAACGATGAGGCGCGCCATCTATCATTCAACGAGCTTTGTAATTACAAACTGGGCATTTTTAATTACTTTTCTACACTAATCACCCTCATGAATTTATAATTATAGTCTGATTTCATGCAAATGAGGGCATTGCATGATCTCAAGTGTGGGGAAGGGTTATAAATTCTCTCGGGTTTGCATTTAGTTTATTTGCCAAATTTTGTGAAAATTTGAAAAATTTTCAACTAAATGAAGTCAAAATCATGTTTATACATATTTATGAATGATGAAAACTAGGTGTTAATACCGAAATTATCGTTACCTCGGAAAGGACATAAATTGAGAAACACCCTAAAACGATTGAATTCATTTAAAATGGAATAAAGGAGAATAAAAAGGCAAAGAAAGAAACTAAGTGTGGGGAGAATGTACCAAGTTATTCAATTAAAAACTATCTATCACATGTTTTTGTAAAGTTATTGCAGGTGCTTTTATTTTTGACTAAATTAACTGGTTTACCCGATTTACTGTAAGAAAGATGGATCTACACGATGAATCAATTCCATCATTAAAAGGAAGTAAAGTCTTCCGAAAAAGAAACGAGCTTCTTGATTTAGGTCATGAAGTTGTCGTCCAGACCAGCTGTAGGTTGACGAAAAATCTAGAAAAGTCATCACTAAAATCAGCAGGAAATCTACGGACCTCAGCATCAAACAGGGTCGCCATGTGGTCAGACTTATCCTAACCATGAGAGGATCTGTCTCGTAAAATAGGGAGGGCGCCGTGAAAATTAGCTTGATAAGACTAATGAATCAGACCCCCAGAAAAGGATAATCTCCTTAAAGATTAAAAATCAGCATTTAAGCCTGATATTACTCAATCCTTGAGATTGACTTTAAAGATTGAAAATTACAAACTCATGGAATTCGATGATATCTAAACTCGAGCTTGAACGAGAAAATATTTTGATCAAAATTATAAACCGATTTGTTTTCTGAAAACCTATTTTCAATGCGTTCATTACCATTGAACGTAAAATCCTAGGAATTCACCTGGAATTCATTAGGTCACCTGAACCAAATCGGGTGTCAACCGTAAGAACGGTGGTTGCATAGCATGGTCGGAGACAGGACCTTGTGCCAGACCGAAAAAATTATAGGATGATCTTACTATTGCTCCTACAAAGGATAGTACTAGCATCCGACACGTTTATAGACCATAATCAAAAGCAAGTCACGGGACATTGCCTTAACAGTTGCTTGTTCATCGCTTTCTTTTACAACCGGACGGTAGTTTACCGAAAGGTAATATACGGAGCAAGTATACTGGATGTGTTGCTTTCCTAATACAAGGTTAGCAAGTGAGTGACACAAAACCGTAAGTTTTGAGCTAAAATTTTCAAATCTGAAACCCACAAAACCCACAAAAATATTTTGCAACACCGGTGAAGGGTTATTCCGGAAAACTTATCTAGGGTAAAAGCTAGATTGAATTTTCAAAAGATCAAATATTTTCATAAAGATCCAATTTCCTTAAGGATCTACATTTTCATAGTCATGTGGGACTGTAAACCGCCTTTCAAATGTGCACTTTGCTTTGGAAACCAAAAGTAAATCGGCTATATGATTGCAAGTGTCGTTAACCTAAACCTGAGGCAACTGTGGATGGCATACCCACCTTTAACCATGGTTCTATCGTCACTATCATTTTTTATACCGCCGTATCAAAATCACTGATGTATAAAGTGTGAGAATAAAAAAGTGATTCGAGTGAAGTGTGATTTTATTTCAAGTTATGTATTGCTTGTGGACAAGCAACGTTCAAGTGTGGGGATATTTGATAGTGCACCAAATGAACATATATTTAGTATCAATATCCTTCCAATATGTAAAGTTTTTAGTTGTAATTATTCTATTTTTAAGTTGTAATCGTTTAAATAAATAAGTGCGAAGACAAAAGGCGAAAACGAAGATTTGAAGACGCAAACGTCCAAAAAGCTCAAATGTACAAGATACAATCCAAGTGGTTCAAATTATTGATGAGAAACGTCTAAAAATGACAAGAGTACAAGTTGCGGAACGCAAAGTACAAGATATTAAATTATACGAAAGGACGTTCGAAAATCCAAAACCGGGACCAGAGTCAACTATCAACGCCCGACGCAACGGACCAAAAATTACAAGTCTACTATGCACAAGAATATAATATAATATATATATAATTATATAAATTATATATATATTATGTATATTTATATATTATGTCGACAAAGAAGAAAACAAGCAAATGTGGCTGGATCCAGCTGGCCATGCGATCGCATGGCCTGGAAGCACAAATCTCATGCAATCGCATGGCCTACTTTTTCTGGCCACATTCCTATAAATTGCAAGTTTGGGCAACGAATTTATACACACAAAAATATATATTACTCCCTCTGTTTAGTATAATATATATATATATATATATATATATATATATATATATATATATATATATATATATATATATATATATATATATATATATATATAATATAGGTTAGTTTTATATTAGATTAGTTTTGGGTTATGCAAAGGTTATTTTACGGGTTTTAAAGTCGGAGCTCTGTCCGTGTAACACTACGCGATAAATAATCAATGTAAGCTATGTTCTCCTTTTTAAATTAATGTCTCGTACTTAAGTTATTATTATGCTTATTTAAGACAAAGTAATCATGATGTTGGACTAAAAATAATTAAAATTGGGTAATTGGGCTTTGTACCATAATTGGGGTTTGGACAAAAGAACGACACTTGTGGAAATTAGACTATGGGCTATTAATGGGCTTTATATTTGTTTAACAAAATGATAGTTTGTTAATTTTAATATAAAGATTTACAATTGGACGTACCTAGAAATAACCATATACACTCAATCGGACACGATGGGCAGGATATTTATATGTACGAATAATCGTTCATTTAACCGGACACGGGAATGGATTAATAGTCTATGGAATTATTAAAACAGGGGTGAAATTATGTACAAGGACACTTGGCGTAATTGTTAACAAAGTATTGAAACATTGGGTTACACGCAGTCGATATCCTGGTGTAATTATTAAACAAAGTATTAAAACCTTGTTACAGTTTAAGTCCCCAATTAGTTGGAATATTTAACCTCGGGTATAAGGATAATTTGACGAGGACACTCGCACTTTAAATTTATGACCGATTGACTGTTATGGACAAAAACCAGACGGACATATTAAATAATCCAGGACAAAGGACAATTAACCCATGGGAATAAACTAAAATCAACACGTCAAATATCATGATTACGGAAATTTAAATAAGCATAATTCCTTTATTTCATATTTAATTGCACTTTTAATTATCGCATTTTTATTTACTATCATTTTATTTATTGCGATTTTAATTATCGCACTTAAATTATCGTCATTTATATTTTTCATTAGGTTTTAATTGTGACTTAAAATATAAAATCGACAAACCGGTCATTAAACGGTAAACCCCCTTTTATATTATTATTATATATAAAAATATATATTTTGTACAAATATAGTTGTTTAAAATATAGTGTAAAATAAGCCCGCTCCCTGTGGAACGAACCGGACTTACTAAAAACTATACTACTCTACGATTAGGTACACTGCCTATAGTGTTGTAGCGAGGTTTAGGTATATCCCATTTGTAAATAAATAATTAAAACTTGTGTAATTCGTAACGTATTTCGTAACAGAAATAATAGTATTTCGTACCCCTCCGCTTACACATCAAGTATTTTTAGCCGCTTTTTAAATTCTCTAAATTCATAACCTTATTTTTGTTTGTGTTTCTAAATTTCATATTGAATGCGAATATATGAGAGTATAGTTTCATTTTGATGATAATTAATGGCCGTAAAACACATATTTGAAGTCACTACATTCCCCACAAAATCGGGAAAAGTTTTGTGGAGAATTTTTCGAAAAATTTTCAATTACATATTATGCCATTTTTACAAGATAATTAGAAAACGGCGGTACGAGCAAGACTTCCTTAAAGCTTTTTCCCGTTCGAAGCAGTTTAGATTACGAAAATGACATTTTACTATTTTTAAATTTGAATTTTGCACTTTTAGTTCTTTGGATAAGTAATACCTTCGCATGTGAATTGTTGTGCCTGTTTAAATACCCTATAATACTTGTTTTTATTTATTTTATATTTAGGTACATCGAAAATCATGTTGGGGCTACTATCTCACCACTAGCTATCAAACGTTGCTGCTTTTATAATGACTTGGTTTTATTGTTCGAATATTTTTAGCCGCTTTTTTATTTTTCTAGATTCATAACCTTATTTTTGTTTTTGTTTTTAGATTTCATATTGAATGCGAATAAATGAGAGTGTAGTTTCATTTTGATGATAATTAAAGGCTGCAAAACACAAATTTGAAGTCACTACATTCCCCACAAAATCAGGCAAAATTTTGTGGAGAATTTTCCGAAAAATTTTAAATTGCAGATTAGACTCATATTTGTAAAATAACTAAAAAACAGCTCGTAACATTTTCATCAGAAAACTAAAAAACGGCGCTACGAGCAAGACTTCTTTAAGGATTTCTCCCGTTCGAAGTAGTTTAGATTCTGAAAATGACATTTTACTATTTTTAAAGGTGAATTTTGCAATTTTATATCTTAGGATAAGTAATACATTCACATGTGAATTGTTGTGTCTGTTTAAAATTCCAATATGATACTTGTATTTATTTAATAATATATTTTGGTACATCGAGAATCATGTTGGGGCTACTATCTCACCACTAGCTATCAAACGTTAAAGCTTTTATAATGTCTTGGTTTTATTGTTCGAGTAATTTTTGTCGCTTTTTTATTTCTCTAGATTCATAACTTATTTTTATTTTTGTTTATAAATTTCATATTGATTGCGAATATATGAGAGTGTAGTTTCGTTTCGATGATAATTAATGGCCGCAAAACACACATTCGAAGTCACTACATTCCCCATAAATTGGGCAAAATTTTGTGGAGAATTTTCTGAAAAATTTTCAGTTACAGATTAGGCTCATTTCCATAAGATAACTAGAAAACAGTGCTACGAGCAAGAAAATGAAATTTAACTATTTTTAAAGGTAAATTTTGCACTTTTAGATCTAACGATAAGTAATACCTTCACATGTGAATTATTGTGGCTGTTTAAATTCCACTATGATACTTGTTTTTAGTTAATATTGTATTTAGATACATTTAGAATCATGTTGGGGCTACTGTCTCACCACTACCTATCAAATCTTGCTGCTTTTATAATGTCTTAGTTTTATTGTTCGTGTATTGTTAGCCGCTTTTTTAATTCTCTAAATTCATAACCTAATTTTTGTTTTTGTTTCTAAATTTCATATTGAATGCGAATGTATGAGAGTATAGTTTCGTTTTGATGATAATTAATGGTTGGAAAACACATATTGAAGTCACTACATTCCCCACAAAATTGGAAAATATTTTGTGGAGAATTTTCCGAAAAATTTTCAATTACATATTATGCCATTTTCGCAAGATAACTAGAAAACAGTGTTACGAGCAAGACTTCCTTAAAGCTTTTTCCCGTTCGAAGCAGTTTAGATTTCGAAAATGACAGTTTACTATTTTTAAAGGTGAATTTTGCACTTTTAGATCTTAGGATAAGTAATACCTTCACATGTGAATTGTTGTGCCTGTTTAAATAACACTATGATATTTTTATTTATTTATTTTTTATTTAGGTACATCGAGAATCATGTTGGGGCTACTATCTCACCACTAGCTATTAAACGTTGCTGCTTTTATAATGTCTTGGTTTATTGTTCGAAAATTTTTAGCCGTTTTTTTATTTCTCTAGATTCATAACCTTATTTTTGTTTTGATTTCTAAATTTTAAATTGAATGCAAATATATGAGAGTGTAGTTTTGTTTTGATGATAATTAAAGGCCGCAAAAAAAAAATTTGAAGTCACTACATTCCCCACAAAATCAGGCAAAATTTTGTGGAGAATTTTTCGAAAAATTTTCAATTGCAGATTAGGACCATTTATGAAAGATAACTAGAAAGCGACGATACGAGTAAGAATTTCTTAAGACTTTCCCCCGTTCGAAGTCGTTTAGATTCCGAAAATGACATTTTACTATTTTTAAAGGTGAATTTTCCCCTTTTAAATCTTAGGATAAGTAACACCTTCACATGTGAATTGTTGTGCATGTTTACATATCACTATGATACTTGTTTTTATTTAATATTGTATTTAGGTACATTGAGAATCATGTTGGGGCAACTATCTCAACACAAGCTATCAAACGCTGCTGCTTTTATAATGTCTAGGTTTTATTGTTCGAGTATTTTTAGCCACTTTTTTATTTCTCTAGATTCATAACTTATTTATCTTTTTGTTTCTAAATTTCATATTGAATGCGAATATAGGACAGTCTAGTTTCGTTTTAATGATAATTAAAGGCCGCAAAACACATATTTGAAGTCACTACATTCCCCACAAAATCGGACAAAATATTTTGTGGTGAATTTTTCAAAAACAATTCAATTGCTAATTAGACTCATTTTCGCAAGATAACTAAAAAATAGCTCATATCATTTTCGTAAGATAACTAAAAAACAGCGCTACGAGCAAGACTTCCTTAAGGCTTTCTCCCGTTCTAAGCAGTTTAGATTCCGAAAATGACATTTTACTATTTTTAAAGGTGAATTTTGCAATTTTAGATCTTAGGATTAGTAATACCTTCACATGTGATTTGTTGCGCCTGTTTAATTACCTCTATGATACTTGTTTTAATTTAATAATGTATTTCGGTGCATCGAGAATCATGTTGGGGCTACTATCTCACCACTAGCTATCAAACGTTGCTGCTTTTAAAATGTCTTGGTTTATTGTTCGATTATTTTTAGCCGCTTTTTTATTACTCTAGATTCATAACTTATTTTTAATTTTGTTTCTAAATTTCATATTTAATGCGAATATATGAGAGTGTAGTTTCGTTTTGATGATAATTAATGGCCGCAAAACACATATTTGAAGTCACTACATTCACCACAAAATCGGGCAAAATTTTGTGGAGAATTTTCCGAAAAATTTTCAATTACAGATTAGGCCTATTTTCGCAATATAACTAAAAAACAACACTACGAGTAAGACTTCCTTAAAGCTTTTTCTCATTCGAAGCAGTTTAGATTTTGAAAATGGCATTTTACTATTTTTAAAGGTGAATTTTGCACTTTTAGATCTTAGGATAAGTAATACCTTCACATGTGAACTGTTGTGCCTGTTTAAATACCACTATGATACTTATTTTTATTTATTATTGTATTTAGGTACATCGAGAATCATGTTGGGGCTACTATCTCACCATTAGCTATCAAACGTTACTGCTTTTATATTGTCTTGATTTTATCGTTCGAGTATTTTTAGCCGCTTTTTTATTTCTCGAGATTCATAATTTATTTATCTTTTTGTTTCTAAATTTCATATTGAATGCGAATATATGAGAGTGTAGTTTCATTTTGATGATAATTAAAGGCCACAAAACACATATTTGAAGTCACTACATTCCCTATAAAATCGGGCAAAATGTTGTGGTGAATTTTCCAAAAAAATTTCAAATGCAGATTAGTCTCATTTTCGCAAGATAACTAAAAACGGCTCGTATCATTTTTGCAAGATAACTAAAAAATGGTGCTACTAGCAAGAATTCCATAAGGCTTTCTCCCGTTCGAAACAGTTTAGATTTCGAAAATGGCATTTTACTATTTTTAAAGGTGAATTTTACAATTTTAGATCTTAGGATAAGTAATATCTTCACGTGTGAATTGTTGTGCATGTTTAAATACCACTATGATACTTGTTTTTATTTGATAATTTATTTAGGTACATCGAGAATCATGTTGGGCTACTATCTCACCACTAGCTATCAAACGTTGCTGCTTTTATAATGTCTTGATTTTATTAATCAAGTATTTTTAGCCGCTTTTTTATTTCTCTAGATTCATAACTTATCTTTGTTTTTGTTTCTAAATTTCATATTGAATGTGAATATATGAGAGTGTAGTTTCGTTTTGATGATAATTAATGGCCGCAAAACAGATATTTGAAGTCACTACATTCCCCATAAAATCGGGCAAAATTTTGTGGAGAATTTTTCGAAATATTTTCATTTGCAGATTAGGCTCATTTATGAAAGATAACTAGAAAACAACAATACGAGCAAGAATTTCTTAAGGCTTTCTCCCGTTCTAAGCAGTTTAGATTCTGAAATTGACATTTTACTATTTTTAAAGGTGAATTTTGCAATTTTAGATCTTAGGATAAGTAATGTCTTCACATGTTAATTTTTGCGCCTGTTTAAATACCACTATGCTACTTGTTTTTATTTAATAATGTATTTAGGTACATCGAGAATCATGTTGGGGCTACTATCTCACCACTAGCTATCAAACGTTGCTGATTTTATAATGTCTTGGTTTATTGTTCGAGTATTTTTAGCCTCTTTTTTATTTCTCCAGATTCATAACTTATTTATCTTTTTGTTTCTAAATTTCATATTTAATGCGAGTGTAGTTTTGTTTTGATGATAATTAAAGGCCGCAAGACACATATTTGAAGTCACTACATTCCCCACTAAATCGGGCAAAATTTTCAACTGCAAATTAGACTCATTTTCGCAAGATAACTAAAAAATGGCTCGTATCATTTTCGTAAGATAACTAAAAAACGGTGCTATGAGCAAGACTTCCTTAAGGCTTTCTCCCATTCGAAGCAGTTTAGATTATGAAAATGGCATTTTACTATTATTAAAGGTGAATTTTTTGCAATTTTAGATTTTAGGATAAGTAATACCTTCACATGTGAATTGTTGTGCCTGTTTAAATACAAGTATGATACCTTTTTTTATTTAATAAGGTATTTAGGTACATCGAGAACCATGTGTGGCTACTATCTCACCACTAGCTATCAAACGTTCCTGCTTTTATAATGTCTTGGTTTTATTGATCAAGTATTTTTAGCTGCTTTTTTATTTCTCTAGATTCATAACTTATCTTTGTTTTTATTTCTAAATTTAATATTGAATACGAATATATGAGTGTGTAGTTTCGTTTTGATGATAATTAATTGCCGTAAAACACATATTTGAAGTCACTACATTCCCCACAAAATCATGCAAAATTTTGTGGAGAATTTTTCGAAATATTTTTATTTGCAGATTAGGCCCATTCATGAAATATAACTAGAAAACGATGATATGAGCAAGAATTTCTTAAGGGCTTCCCCCGTTTGAAGTAGTTTAGATTCCGAAAATGACATTTTACTATTTTTAAAGGTGAATTTTTGCACTTTTAGATCTTAGGATAAGTAATGCCTTCACATGTGAATTGTTGCGCCTATTTAAATACCACTATGATACTTGTTTTTATTTATTATTGTATTTAGGTATATCGAGAATCATGTTGGAGCTATTATCTCACCATTAGCTATCAAACATTGCTGCTTTTATAATGTCTTGTTTTATCGTTTGAGTATTTTTAGGCGCTTTTTTATTTCTCGAGATTCATAACTTATTTATCTTTTTGTTTCAAAATTTCATATTTAATGCGAATATATGAGAGTGTAGTTTCATTTTGATGATAATTAAAGGCCCCAAAACACATATTTGAAGTCACTACATTTCCTACAAAATTGGGCAAAATGTTGTGATGAATTTTCCGAAAAATTTTCAATTGTAGATTAGACTCATTTTCGCAAGATAACTAAAAAACGGCTCGTATCATTTTTGCAAGATAACTAAAAAACAGCGCTACGAGCAAGACTTCCTTAAGGCTTTCTCCCGTTCGAAGCAGTTTAGATTTCGAAAATGGCATTTTACTATTTTTAAAGGTAAATTTTACAATTTTAGATCTTAGGATAAGTAATACCTTCACATGTGATTTGTTGTGCATGTTTAAATACCACTATGATACTTGTTTTTATTTAATAATGTATTTAGGTACATCGAGAATCATGTTGGGCTACTATCTAACCACTAGCGATCAAACGTTACTGCTTTTATAATGTCTTGGTTTTATTGATCATGTATTTTTAGCTGCTTTTTTATTTCTCTAGATTCATAACTTATCTTTGTTTTTGTTTCAAAATTTCATATTGAATGTGAATATATGAGAGTGTAGTTTCATTTTGATGATAATTAGTGGCCGCAAAACACATATTTGAAGTCGCTACATTCCCCACAAAATCGGACAAAATTTTGTGGAGGATTTTTTGAAATATTTTCATTTGCAGATTAGGCCCATTTATGAAAGATAACTAGAAAACGACAATACGAGCAAGAATTTCTTAAGGCTTTCTACCATTCTAAGCAGTTTAGATTCCGAAAACGACATTATACTATTTTTAAAGGTGAATTTTGCAATTTTAGATCTTAGGATAAGTAATGCCTTCACATGTGAATTTTTGCGCCTGTTTAAATACCACTATGCTACTTGTTTTTTTTAATAATGTATTTAGGTACATCGAGAATCATGTTGGGGCTACTATCTCACCACTAGCTATCAAACGTTGCTGCTTTTATAATGTCTTGGTTTTATTATTCGAGTATTTTTAGCCGCTTTTTTATTTCTCTAGATTCATAACTTATTGATCTTTTTGTTTCTAAATTTCATATTGAATGTGAATATATGAGAGTGTAGTTTCGTTTTGATGATAATTAAAGGCTGTAAAGCACATATTTGAAGTCACTACATTTCCCACAAAATCGGGCAAAATTTTGTGGTGAATTTTCCGAAAAATTTTCAATTGCAAATTAGACTCATTTTTCGCAAGATAACTAAAAAATGGCTCGTATCATTTTCACAAGATAACTAAAAAACGGCGCTACGAGAAAGACTTCCTTAAGGCTTTCTCCCGTTCGAAGCAGTTTAGATTCTGAAAATGGGATTTTATTATTTTTAAAGGTGAATTTTGCAATTTTAGGTCTTAGGATAAGTAATACCTTCACATGTGAATTGTTGTGCCTGTTTAAATACTACTATGATATATTTTTTATTTAATAAGGTATTTAGGTACATCGAGAACCATGTTGGGCTACTATCTCACCACTAGTTATTAAATGTTGCTGCTTTTATAATGTCTTGGTTTTATTGATCAAGTATTTTTAGCTGTTTTTTTATTTCTCTAGATTCATAACTTATCTTTGTTTGTGTTTCTAAATTTCATATTGAATACGAATATATGAGAGTGTAATTTCGTTTTGATGATAATTAATGGCCGCAAAACACATATTTGAAGTCACTACATTCCCCACAAAATCATGCAAAATTTTGTGGAGAATTTTTCGAAATATTTTCATTTGCAGATTAGGCCCATTCATGAAAGATAACTAGAAAATGACGACACGAGCAAGAATTTCTTAAGGCTTTCCCCCGTTCGAAGTAGTTTAGATTCCAAAAATGACATTTTACTATTTTTTAAAGGTGAATTTTGCACTTTTAGATATTAGGATAAGTAATACGTTCACATGTGAATTGTTGTACATGTTTAAATACCACTGTAATACTTGTTTTTATTTAATATTGTATTTAGGTACATTCAGAATCTTGTTGCGGCTACTATCTCACCACTAGCTTGAAGGTATTTCGTATGCCCGAGAGACATATTAAAGTAATGTGGCTAATGTGTTATGATCCAAGGCGGGTCATACCCAATAACAAGTTTACCAACACCTTATAAGTATTTAATCTTAACGATTGGGTCATTAAATAAATACGCGACACTTGGATTTTAGAAAATCGGTTTTCTAAAATATTATCACTTGAGATAAATTATTTGGATAATTTATATTTGATTATTTATAGGTTTAAATAATTATATTGTGTTATATTTTATAAAAGGTTTATAAAATATATAAGTAGCATAACATTAAATGGGTTTTATACAAGTTTTATAAATAACAAAGTTTATTTATAAAATATGGTGAGTGTGGGCAGATTTTGGAGCCCCAAGAAAGACCATACTATGCTTATTCTTGTTGCTTTCTATAACACAATTCCATATATGCATGTCCCTTGACTTGAAGTACACACACACATGCAATTACATCAAGTGAACTAGCAAAGAAAACTGCACTCTGCAGCTGTATTCTGGCCGTGAGTTTTGAGGGACAAAAGGGAGTTCTTCAAGCTCTTTTGGAAGCTAATTTTGAGTGTCAACAAATCTTAACCAAAGTACAAGGTGTTGGTCATAAGTTTGGGGTATAATCACTTGAGGTTTCATTGTTTTGAGGCTTCATTCATCATCATTCTTGGAGCCTGCTGCTGTCCAAATTTTAGGGTGCAAAAGAAAGGGTTTTAATCTTGGTTTTAAGGTGTTTAAGTATCTTAAATCCAAACTCAATTAAGGGTAGTGTTGGTGCAACAATAGCTTGGGCTTTTAAACAAATTGTTCATCTTCTAGTTCCTCAAACTCACCCTCAATTTACTTGAGGAGGTACTACTTCTTCCTTCTTATATATATATATATATATATATATATATATATATATATATATATATATATATATATATATATATATATATATATATATGTAAGTATTTATCCATGACTTGATATTAATATGGAATTTAACTAAATGGCTTAACATATGTACTTGTTCTCTAAATGCTTCCGCTTGTTTTAACTATCTTAAAATTGGTTTTATGATTGAGTAAACTACATGAACATGTTATTATGGACTTGTTAAATTCCATCAATGGTATCTAGAGCCGAGGTCTATGGATTATGCTTCGTATATTGTCTTTAAACTCACTATATTTGCATTCCAAGTACATGCATGAAAATGGAATACAAAAATTGTCGGGTTTGGGTGGGTATGGAATTTTGGCCGAATTATAGGAGTCCCAAAAGTGGGTTTTAGGCTCTTCTATTTGGTTCATATTTAGTTGTATGATGATGTTCACAATCTAAGCCTTGGCCTTGTGTTTGGTTGTATGTTTGGTTGATGTAATATTATTCATTTGGTTTGTAATAATATTTAATCATTTGGTTTGTAATATTATTCATTTGGCTATGTAATTTATTTTATATTTGGCATGTAAAATAGATTAGGTTGTAATTTTATTTTTTAGAGAAAAATGTATTAGGATATATTTTGTAAAAATAAAGATACAAGAAGATGACAATGAAGAACACAAGGAAGGATGCAAGATTAAGTGGGAGATTTTGAAATCTCCTACTTTGTGTTATAACCCCTTAACCGGTGGCATTTGTTTTCGGCTAAACAAATGCCTACCAAAATGGCTTGATTGTGAACATCTTTGTTTTGCATGCATGGTTGTTTATTGTGTTTGTATGTTTGGTTGCTACAAGAATATCACAAGTTAACAACAAGAAAAATGACAATTTAATTGGTTAAATTAGACATTATTAAAGACATGCAAAACGACAATTTAAATGGTTAAATTGAAATGGCTTAAGGACATTAATAAATGGTTATTAAGAACACTAAAAGGATCACATATATAAAATGGTTTATATCAAGTAATTGGCTTAATTACAAGACATGAAAATGGTTTTTCATAAATACCATACACTAAATGCATGTTGGTGTATGGCATAGAAGTTTTCTTAAACTAGAAATAATGAAAATTTAAAATCCCTTTAATCAACAAGGCAAACAAGTTAAACGCCATCCTTTTGTGCAACATTTAAAAATTATTGGGGAACTCATAATGGGATAAAGGTCACCTAACCGTTATGAGCAAACTAATATGATTAAGGTGAATTTCGCACACTTGTGGGATAAAGGTCACCTAACCACTTGTATGTTAAATTTACACGTTTACACAAGTAGGACGACTTGATTTGGGAATCATGAACTTAGGGTCACCGAAGCATGAGGAACAAATAGGCGTTGATGGAATAAATATGCCATGCAAAAGGATTGCATGATTCCATAACTTAGAAGTTGCAAAAGGATTGCAATTGTCATATAATGACTACCTAGCTAAATCAAATGACGGGATAAAGGTCACCTAACCGAAATTTGGTTTACCGTTGGATTCTAAAATTTAATAAATATCAATTGGATTTAAAGGGCATTGATTGTTAAATTAAAATTGATACTTAAACAACTTTGTTAAATTTTGTAGATGACCGCTAATAACAGCAACATTCCAAACACACCAATCAACTTTAACAACCTATCGTTGAGGTCAATCCTCAAAAAGGAAAAACTCAACCATACGAACTTCATGGATTGGTTTCGCAATATAAGAATTGTCCTCAAACTAGAGGATATGGTGTATGTGTTGGAAGACCCCATTCCCGATCTATCGGACGAGGATGATACGGAAGGCATGGCTTATTGGGAGAAATATTGCACTGATTTGGTGCAAGTTTCTTGCCTCATGCTTGGGACTATGATACCAGAACTCTAAAAGGATTTCGAGCATCATAGTGCATATGACATGATCATACAATTGAAGGAGATGTTCCTTCAACAAGCTCGTGTCGAGCACTTCGAAACGGTTCTAGCGCTTCATGCATGTCAGATGGACGACTCCCAATCCGTTTCATCTTATGTCCTAAAGATGAAAAGCCTAATTGATCGACCGAACCGTCTAAACTGCAACGTGTCTAATGAATTAGCCACGGACCTTATCCTTAATTCTTTGTCAAAGAGGTTTGACACATTTGTAATGAATTACAACATGAATGGATGGGATAAGAGCATTGGCGAATTACATGCCATGCTTAAGACGGCCGAAGCAAGCATGGGTAAAAGGGCTTCACCCATGTTTATGATCAATGAAGGCGGGTCCAAAACCAATAACACTTCTAAGCCAAAGGTGGCTAAGAGGAAAGGACCTGCCTACCAAGGCAAGGGTAAGGGAAAGGGGAAGATGGTTACCCCAACCAACAATAACAAGAAGCAAAAGGTTGCCGGTGAAGCTAACCCCAAGGAAGATCCGTGCTTTGGTTGCGGTTAAATGGGTCACTGGAAATGCAAATGCCCGGTCTACCTCAAGGAGTTGAAAGAAAAGAGGGATGCAGGGCAAACCTCAGGTAACGTATATATGGTATACATTGAGCTTAGTATTACTTCTTCTAATACATGGGTATTAGACACAGGATGTGGAACTCATATTTGCAATTCTTTGCAGGGGTTCAAAAGAAGTAATCAAGATGCGGGAACAACAAGTCTCTTCATGGGTAATGGAGCAAGGGTGCAAGTGAAAGCTCAAGGAGACTTTGTTTTGAAGCTTCCAAGTGGTTTGGAGCTTATTTTGAAAAATGTTTTGTATGCACCCGATTTATCTCGAAACATTATTTATGTATCCCGTTTGAAACAATGTGGTTTTAATCTTAATTTCATTAATGATGATATCCATGTTTCTTTAGATAATGTGTTCTATTTTAAGGCTTCGCCTATGAATGGTATTTATGAATTGGTTCATGATGACACATCATACAATAGCTTAATATACCATGCAAATACCAAGAAACTCAAAAGGGATTTGAGTGATTCCTACTTATGGCATTGTCGTCTTGGTCACATAAACAAGAACCGAATGCATACACTTCAAAAGAATGGCCTTTTGAAATCAAATGAACTAGACTCATTTGATGTATGTGAATCTTGTTTACAAGGCAAAATGACTAAAGCACCTTTCAAAGGGACCTATGAAAGTGCTAAAGACTTATTAGGATTAATACATTCGGATGTATGTGGACCTTTTAAGCCCATGACTAGGAAAGGTGAAAGATACATCGTCACTTTCATTGATGACTTCAGTCGTTTCGGATATGTCTATTTATTAAGGCACAAGGACGAAACTTTTGAAGCATTCAAAGAATATCAAAACGAAGTATAAAATCAACTCAACAAGACAATTAAGGTACTTCATACCGATAGAGGAGGTGAATACCTAAGCGATGCTTTCCAAGATCATCTTAAAGGTTGTGGGATTATCTCACAACTCACTCCTCCTGGAACACCCCAACTTAATGGAGTTTTCGAAAGGAGGAATCGAACCATAATGGATATGGTTAGATCTATGATGGCTAGAAGCTTGTTACCTCTATCATTTTGGGGTTATTGTCTATGCTCCGTGGCTCGTATTTTAAATATGGCCCCAACTAAGAAAGTGGAACGAACACCTCATGAGATGTGGTTTGGAAAACCTTCATCTCTGTCATACTTAAAGGTATGGGGATGTGAAGCTTATCCTAAGCGTTACGTCCCTAATAAGTTGAATGCTCGATCCACGAAGTGTATCTTCATAGGATATCCCAAGGATGATATGGGATATTATTTCTATGATCCATCCGAGCAGAATGTATTTGTTGCTCGGAAGGCAGAATTCCTTGAAACTAAGTTCCTAATGGAAGGTAATAGTGAAAGGAAGATAGACTTTGAAGAGGTCCAAGATCAAGTAGATGATACACAATTGGTTGACACTAGCATTCAACATGAAAATGTTGAGAATGATCAAATGGATGATCAAACTATACATGACGTTTGCAGATCTGGTAGGATTAGTAATCCTCCTGAGAGATATGGGTTTCTCATGGATGGTTGCTATGTGGTTGATTTGGATGAACCAACAAACTACCAAGATGCTTTATCAAGGATTGATAAGGATAAATGGCAAGAAGCCATGAACGCTGAGATGCAATCCATGTATGACAATCAAGTTTGGGAACTTGTTGCACAACCTACTGGCTCAAGGCTAGTTGATTGTAAATGGCTTTTCAAAATGAAAACCGACATACATGGAAACTTGGATACATATAAAGCTAGACTTGTAGCAAAAGGTTTCACTCAAACTCAAGGGGTTGACTATGATGAAACTTTTTCGCCTGTGGCAATGCTAAAGTCTATTAGGATATTACTTACCATTACTGCTCATTATGATTATAAAATATGGTAAATGGATGTCAAGACCGCTTTCCTAAATGGACATCTTGAGGAAGATGTCTATATGGTTCAGCCTGAAGGTTTTGTTGATCCGAAATATCCTAAAAAGGTATGCAAGTTAAAGAAGTCAATCTACGGATTGAAACAAGCATTTAGAATGTGGAATCATCGTTTTAATGAGGAGGCCAAGAAATTTGGCATCATTAAAAATGGTGATGAAGCTTGTGTATACAAGAAAGCTAGTGGGAGCACTATCATGTTCCTTGTATTACATGTGGATGATATTTTATTATTTGGGAACGATATTCCGGCAATGCAAGGTGTTAAAACTTGGATAAGTAAATGCTTCTCCATCAAGGATCTTGGAGAAGCATAATACGTTTTGGGGATTGGGATCTATAGGGATAGATCCAAGAAACTGATAGGTTTGAATCAAAGTGCATACATTGAAAAGATCTTGAAAAGGTTTAAGATGGACAACTCTAAGAAAGGTTTGGTACCTATTCAAAGAGGAATGCTTCTCAGTTCATCTCAGTATCCTACCACGAAAGATGAACAAGAGAGAATGAAGAAAGTCCCGTACGCATCTGCTATTGGGTCAATCATGTATGCAATGATATGCACTAGACCGGATGTGTCATGCGCTCTTATCTTGACAAGTAGATACCAGAATAACCCAGGAAACAGTCATTGGATTGCGGTTAAAAGTATATTGAAATACCTTAGGAGGACTAAGGATATGTTTCTAATATATGGATCTGGTAAGGAGGAACTCGCTGTAAAAGGTTACGTGGACGCGAGTTTCCAAACTGATCGAGATGATTCTCGATCACAATCCGGTTATGTCTTCATATTAAATGGAGTTGCGGTCTCTTGGAAGAGTTCAAAACAGGATGTTGTTGCCTTATCCACTACAGAGTCGGAGTACATTACCACCTCATTGGCAGCTCAGTAAGCTGCAAGGATGAAGAAATTCATCGACGACTTAGGAGTAGTCCCTTCCATTCAGGACCCCCTTGAGATCTTTTGTGACAACGAGGGTGCGATTGCTCAAATCAAGGAACCTCGTACTCACCAAAAGACCCGTCACATTGAACGGAGGTTCAACTACATAAGGGATGAAGTTGAAAAGGGAAAGATATGTATTCACAAAGTTCACACAGATCTTAATATAGCGGATCCTCTCACGAAGCTCTTACATGGAGCAAAATATGCAGGACATGTTTGTGCATTAGGGCTTCGATATTCTAGTGATTGGTCATGATCTATTTTAAGTATTGCAATGGAACGAAATTTGTTCAAACTCATTAATATAATTATGGTGTTAATTTATTAAATTTGAGTCATGTTCCTTTTTTGCATATTTTATCCATGAATAAGGTATTATTCTAAATTCCGTAGTCGATTACATTTGTAGAAACAAGTGTGAGGTTTAGACTATTATGAACTTGGATTGGTATACATTCACGGGCTGAATGTGGGGCAAGGTTGCAACCAAGGTTCATAGATATTTGTTGGATACAAATATTGGAAGACCCGCCCTCAAGATTTACTAAATGGAGCCTTTGTGGTTGATCACATGTAGTCTTGAGTAAAGGCGAATATCATTGTATCCTCTGATCAGAGATACATATTGGGTTCGGATATTCACTAAGTATTATGCCTTGATTCTTTCCTTCGCTATTCTGAAATATGGTAGTTCATAAGGAAGATCTCAGGTGTAATACAAAGTATATATCTAGGACGTATGTAGTCAAGATGGAATTTGTCCCTCTTATTAGTTGAGATTCAGATGTCTAAGGCCTGATAAAGTAAAATCTAAAAGAGAGTGATCATTCTATGTCTCTTGGATTTAACATGACATCTAGGACGAAAGGATATAATGAAAGATTCACCTATTCATATTCGAGATGGGAACTCGAAAGGGATGATGTTATTGAATGGCACAAAGTCATAACATATTGGGGGTGATGGACGGTTGTTAGGTGGTATCCATCACTTGCATTAATTTCTTATGTTTCTCGTGCAAGTGGGAGATTGAAGGTATTTCGTATGCCCGAGAGACATATTAAAGTAATGTGGCTAATGTGTTATGATCCAAGTCGGGTCATACCCAATAAAAAGCTTACCAACACCTTATAAGTATTTAATCTTAACGATTGGGTCGTTAAATAAATACGCGACACTTGGATTTTAGAAAATCGGTTTTCTAAAATATTATCACTTGAGATAAATTATTTGGATAATATATATTTGATTATTTATAGGTTTAAATAATTATATTGTGTTATATTTTATTAGAGGATTATAAAATATATAAGTAGCATAACATTAAATGGGTTTTATACAAGTTTTATAAATAACAAAGTTTATTTATAAAATATGGTGAGTGTGGGCAGATTTTGGAGCCCCAAGAATGACCATCCCATGCTTATTCTTATTGCTTTCTATAACACAATTCCATATATGCATATCCCTTGACTAGAAGTACACACACATGCAATTACATCAAGTGAACTAGCAAAGAAAACTGTACTCTGCAGCTGTATTCTGGCCGTGAGTTTTGAGGGACAAAAGGGAGTTCTTCAAGCTCTTTTGGAAGCTAATTTTGAGTGTCAACAAATCCTAACCAAAGTACAAGGTGTTGGTCATAAGTTTGGGGTATAATCACTTGAGGTTTCATTGTTTTGAGGCTTCATTCATCATCATTCTTGGAGCCTGCTGCTGTCCAGATTTTAGGGTGCAAAAGAAAGGGTTCTAATCTTGGTTTTAAGGTGTTTAAGTATCTTAAATCCAAACTCAATTAAGGGTAGTGTTGGTGCAACAATAGCTTGGGCTTTTAAACAAATTGTTCATCTTCTAGTTGTAGAGACCCATCCTAATCCATCCAGACGAAGTCCATATCGATTATAAATGATTTACAACAGTTGATTACATCGCGAGGTACTTGACCTCTATATGATACATTTTACAAACATTGCATTTGTTTTTGAAAAGACAATCTTTCATTACATCGAAAGTTGACGGCATGCATACCATTTCATAATATATCCAACTATAATTGACTTAATAATAATCTTGATGAACTCAACGACTCGAATGCAACGTCTTTTGAAATATGTCATGAATGACTCCAAGTAATATCTTTAAAATGAGCAAATGCACAGCGGATGATTTCTTTCATACCTGAGAATAAACATGCTTTAAAGTGTCAACCAAAAGGTTGGTGAGTTCATTAATTTAACATAAATAATCATTTCCATCATTTTAATAGACCACAAGATTTTCATTTTCATTTCTCATAAATATACGTCCCATGCATAGAGACAAAAATATCATTCATATGGATTGAACACCTGGTAACCGACGTTAACTTTAATGCATAGAATATAACTTTAATGCATAGAATATACCCAAAACAGAACCTCTCGCCTGTATAATAATCTCGAAGTACTAAAGCATTCGTACCCCGAATGGGACTTGTCAAGGTCCATAGATCTATCTTTAGGATTCGCGTTAATCAGGGGCCATTTCCCTAAATTCTTAGGTAACCAAACTTGAAGGGCGATATTCGGTTTAATAATCCAACCATATAATGTAGTTTTTGATCACTTGTGTCTATTTTGTAAAACATTTATAAAAGCAGCGCATGTATTCTCAGTCCCAAAAATATATATTGCAAAAGCATTTAAAAAGGGAGTAAATGAAACTCACAATACGGTATTTTGTAGTAAAAATACATATGACGACATTGAACAATGCAGGGTTGGCCTCGGATTCACGAACCTATATCATTTGTATATTGTAATCGAACAAATTTATATATATATATATATATATATATATAAATTTATTAATTATATCCTTTTTATATTAATAATATTTATATGTTTCATTTATTCATTTTGTTATATAAAAATATTAATTTTCGTTATGTTATATGTATTAAATATATATATATTGTTTGTTTGCTAAAATATAGTAACTAATATAATATTAACAATGGTAAAAATGATAATAACTATAATACTTAATATTACTAATAAAGATATTAAAGTTAATAATTTTGTTAATAATATTATTGATGATAGTTTTTAGTTATGAATTTTATACTGATAATAACAGTAGTAAAATGAATAATCTAGTAATAATGGTAGTGAAAATAATAATTTTTATTATTAGTACATAATACTTAATAATAATAATTATAACAATCTTATTACTAATGGTATTCTTAATAATAATACTTTTGTTAATAACAATAATAATTCCTAAATGTTTTTAATACCAATAATAATGATAATAAAATTTACTTTGCATCATAATAGTGATAATAAATAAACTTAGCAATAATAATAATAATAACTACAATTGTAGCTAAAATCATAATAATTGTAATTACTACTTTATTAGTTTTGATAATAACAATAATAATTAATAACAATAATAATTATAATTGTAGAAGTCATAAAATTTGAAACTACCTCAAATAAAGCGAGTCTCAAAAAAAAATATCAGTCCATGCTTGGACTCGAACTCAGGACCAATTGATTAAACTAAACCCCTTCAACCATCACACTATTTCGTTTTATCTGCCTATATACCCCGAATTATTTATATATCTCATATTTATCAGTATCCATATTCTTCTTCTTCAACTTCTTAAATTGATCGACCATAGAACGAATCCCGCAATTGAATTAAATTTTTAATTTAAGATTCGTTAAATAAATAAATAAAAAAACTGACCTATAATGATTTCAGTTTCAACCAAAAGTAAAAAAAAATTAAAAAAAAAATAAAAAGGCCTACTGTAAACCTTTCACGATGAACATCAACTCAAACATGGATTTCGGAATTCAGACTGTTTTAGGGTAAGGTTTCAACACAGAATAAATTATAAATCCTTCATAGAAATTTATTAAATCATCAATTGATCAAACAACATCAAAACAAATTGTAAATTTTGTGATTAACCAATCGTTTGACTTTTTATAAAATAACTTTGACTCCAAAATTAATCATCAATTTGATGAATTGAAGCTTGAAATTTTTACACAGAGCTTAAATGAAATACTTCTAACTTCATCACATTAACAGGATTTGAAAAACTCACAAAAATTCGATTCATGGATCGATAACAGACGCGAAACAGAACAGGTCAGTTTACTGACCTTTCAAATTAAATAAAACAGATGATAGAAGGTAATTAGAATTATTATAGGTAATGGAAAATGGAAGGAATCTGTTTTAGCCAAATTATAGGTCGATCGATTGATATAGATGAGGGGAAAGTCGTCCCTGGTTCACGGGACAAACAGAAGACAGAAGAAAAAAAAGAACAGAATCCAAAACAATCGCATATATATATCTGTATTATATATAAATAACTGAATTCTTTTATATCTGCTTAGATATTTATTTATATAGCTGTATATTTTATATAATTGTATTGTATTTATATATATATATATATATATATATATATATATATATATATATATATATATATATATATATATGTCTATTTTATTAAATTTCCGTAATATTAGTTATTAATTTAATTCTATTAGTAATTTTAATAAGAATTCTAATAATATTAGAAATATCATGTTTATAATATTAATGATAATAGATATTGGTAAAGATAATATTAATTATAAGAAGTGATATTATTGATGATAATAATAATTTTTTTTTTAAATAAAATGATTATTGTTAGTAATAATATTAATAATAAACATAATAACCAAAATTATAATTTTTACTACTAATTATAATATTAATGATATTAATAATAATAGTCTTGATAAAGATAATAATAATAATACATAATCATTTGTAGTAACTAATATTGTAATCTTACATCTAATTATGATTTGCATAGTGATAACAACAATACTAATAATACTAATACTAACAGTAGTTATATAACAAATCAATTATATCAAATTTCATATTTATATATATACAAAATAATAATAATAACATTGTTATTAATATTAGATACATATTCTAATAATAATAATGAAGGTAATAATAGTCTTATTATAACAACTATATTTTAATTTGTTAATATTATATTATTAATTATGTAATATTTAATAACCATATAATATTTTATATAGTAATTCTTATAGATTCTTTATTATTTAAGTTTATATATATTATTATACATAGATCTCATATGTCTATATATATAGATTCATATTATATTGTGCTTAATTATTTTGTATCTTATTTTACATATCTAATTCAAATGTTTAAATTATATTTTATAATTTCAATTTACTACATATATTTACATTTATACATATTTATTTACAAACAATTATTCGTGAATCGTCGAGAACAGTCGAAGGTCAAAAGGATTTATAATGCAGTTCAAAAATTTTAAGACTCTACATTACAGACTTTGCTTATCGTGTCAGAAATATTTAAAGATTAAGTTTAAATTTAGTCGGAAATTCCCGGGTCATAACAGTACCTACCCGTTAAAGAAATTTCGTCCCGAAATTTGAGTGACGTGGTCATGGCTAACAATAAAATTGTTTTCATGACGAATATGAATTGATAAATGGAGTTTTATCATCATTGAGTAATATGGATAAAACAATTCGATTATTCGAAGAGTACGAATGAAGCTATCACCAAAGAGTGAAATAGGAAAGTAAAATTCATCTTAACTTTTGACAGAGTTGGGGTTGAATTCCGGAATTCAAGGGATTTAAAGAAAATCTTCGAAATCTAAAAGATTTGATTCTTCAGAGAATAAGGAAATGAAGATCTCTATAAATAAATACAGTGATCTGCCTCGATTACTCTGTCTGATATTTCCATTATAAATTAAGCTCTTCCGTTCCATTATTCTTACCATTCCTATACTTTCTTTCTTAGTTCATACATCCAAAAGATTGTGAAAATGCTTAATCCAGTTCTAATCCTTGATATATTTTTTCTAATTATCATTTCCGTCATCCTTCTTTTCAATCTTCCTCTAGAAAAATCCGTTTACTTTTACCATTACCTTGGAGTGATACTATTCTTAATTCTACCGTGTCCTTATATTGCTATTTATATTAATATCCATGGTTTGTAATCTTCGTGTTGTAATTGGGCTTTATATTTTCTCTTATATTTTGGAGCTCTTTGCCTTATTATTCTCTTCCCGACCTCCAGTAAAGTGAGTAACGATCCAGAATTCATAAGTATGTAACTTCGAATGGACTTTATGTTCTAAACAAGAAGGAGAGTAATAGCACAATTTGATTTGTCAAATTACCAGAATCACTGAGAATAGAACTATCAAGAATATATTTTCTTGATATGTTCAGAAATTAAGCAGAATGAAAGAGTTATGTAACATGGCACATGCTGACGTTTATGATCTGTGAATCATCACGTTCCATTCACTACAAGAAAAATGCTCCTATAGGACCTTTTTTCTAGGACCTAGTAAAATATGGTCCTAAATGCTACTTACATAGGACCAAACAATATTTAGGTCCTTTTATGAGGTACTCTTTTAGAGTATGGTCCTATTATGAGGTACTCTTTTAGAGTAGGGTCCTATGATGAGATACGCTTTTAGAGTAGGTCTCATAATCATATATTTTCATAGGACACTTAAAAAGTAGATCATAATAGAGGATCTTATAAGACATTTATTTGATAGAGTCTCATTATATGTTTATGTAATAGGACACTTAATATGAACGTCATATTAAATATATCTTTAGAGGCCAATTATTTTCGAGAGTCTTATTAAATTGTATCATGTTAGGACTTTTGGTACATATGTCCTATAAATTTATGTTATTAAGACACATTATATGACGGTCATATGAAGTGTACCTTTATAGGACGTTTATTTTTGTGAGTCGTGTCATAGTAGAACATAATAGGACTTAATATGACTGAATGATATTTTTCTGGCTTAATGGTCATATGATTTCATAGGACACTTTAAGTGTGAACCATAAGATAGTACTTTATAAGACATTTATCGGCATAGTGTAGTATTACATGTTAATTTAATAGAACACCTTATATAAAAGTCATATGAAATAAACTCTAATAGGACATTTATTTGTCATAGTCGTATTATAACATAAGTTAACAGGACATATGATATTTATGTTGTATCGTTGTAAAATTTTAGGACACGTTAATTATAATTATCATATGATTTCATATGACACTTTAATTGTGAATCATCAAATGGAACTTTATAAGACAGTTAAAGATTTAGTGTCGCATTATGTGTGAATTTAATAGGATACTTTATAAAAAGGTCATATGAAATAAACTATCATAGGACATTTTTTTTCATAGTCGTATTATATCATAAGCTAATAGGACATGTGAAATATATGTCGTATCATTATAAATATTTAGGACACTTTTATTCTTTAATGTGACGGATGAGTTGTTGGGGTCCTAAATATCATATGATTTCATAGGACACTTTAATTGTGAATTATCAAATGGAACTTTATAAGACATTTAACGATTTAGTGTCGCAATATGTATTTATTTAATAGGACACTCTATAAAAGAGTCATATGAAATAAACTATCATAGGACATTTATTTTTCATAGTCGTATTATATTATATCATAAGGTAATAGGACATGTGAAATATATGTCGTATCATTATAAATATTTAAGACACTTTGATTCTGTAATGTGACGGATGAGTTGTTGGGGTCTTAAATATCATAGTAATTCATAGGACACTTTAAGTGTGAATTATAAAATAGAACTTTATAAGACATTTAACGGTTTAGTGTCGCATTATGTGTTAATTTAATAGGACACTTTTTAAAATAGTCTTATAAAATAAAATATCATAGGACATTTAATTGTCAAAGTCGTATTATATCATTAGCTGATAGGACATTTGATATGTATGTCGTATCATTTTAAATTTTTAGGACACGGTGATTCTTTAATGTGACGGATAGGACACTTTATTTGTGAATCATAACATGAAACTTTATAAAACATTTAACGATTTAATGTCGCAATATGTGTTTATTTAATATGACACTTTATAAAAAAGTCGTATAAAATAAACTATCATAGGACATTTATTTGTCATAGTCGTATTATATCATAAGCTAATAGAGCATGTAATATTTATGTCGTATCATTGTATCCAACAAAGTTATGAGTCACTTGATATTAAGGTCAAGAATGCAACAAAGTAAATTTAATACCTCTATAAATCAAAACCACAGTAAAATATAGTGTACTTTTTTTAAGGCAAGCATATTTAGTATAAATAATTGGAAGTTACAATCAAAAACAATAATAGCCAAATTAGCACGCTCCAAACAGAAATAAACTACTCACAAAATTGCCTCTACAAACAATTATTTTAATTAAATTCGATAAATCTACATCATTTCTTATTACTTTCAATGTAACACTACTTTGATATATATGAATTCGGGGTTAATTAAGAGGGAAGTGAATTTTAGAAGAAAGAAGGAAGTAATTTTTTTCAGTTATGAATGTCAATATTAGGTGAAAATATGAACATTAAAAAGAACACTTGGTGATGAATGTTATTATTTTGACTAGAAAATGCCCGAAAAATAACATTAATCATGATGAATGTTATGCCTGACATCATCAACATTCATCGTGATGAATGTTATTGTTCGAACGTTTCCTGGTCAAAATAATAACATTTATCACATGTCAGATCCTAATGTTTGTGAACTTTAAAAAAAAAATTACTTCCTCTCTTCCCTCTAAATCTAATTCCCTCTTGATTAAAACATTATATAAATTTATGGCTCATCGTCTAATGTTTCACTCATGATGGCAAAGTAGATTTATCCAATGAGACATTTGTGCCTTATCAATTATCATATATCCCAATTGCCACCTCTAATACATGTGGAGATAGGATTACGCTTGGTTATAGCCATCAAGTTGAAAGACTAATTCTCATCAAAGTCATTGGGTCCTCTTGCAAAGACAATCTTCCCCTGAATAAGTCTATTTTCCTGTTACCAGTTAACTTAATAACTCATAGTACGACAGTTCAAGAAAGAACTGAAATTTTTTGTCTTTGAAGGTGTAAAGATGGTTACAAGGTGTTTATTTTTATTTAATAAAAACAAAACTGAAACATCAAAACCAACACAAGAAATGATACAATGTAAAATCAAGTGGCATTCTGGTAAAAATTCCACTAGTTAAAATGCTTGTAAAACCAAGTGGCAAGGAATATACATGTCATGGCTTCATTTCTTAAATATCGAGTTTCAACGAAACGATATATGGAACAAGTACAAGCACGAGCCTAATGTTTACCTCAAAAGGGAAGTTAGAATGTATAATTACAGTTAAGATACTTTCTTTGATTCTGCTTTAACAAGGAACAAGCTTGGTCTCATTCGTCTTGTTTCCACCTGAATGCTGAAAGATAGGATAATGACCCTATTGCTGAAAAGACAAATAAAAAAGAATATTGAAATTTCTAACAAGCACGTCTACCATTTCAGATGATAAAGTAAATTTTATACTGTTTGGTACCTCTAGGTTCTTCAGTATCATCCTCTCCTGAAAATGTTGATGGGCTAGACCAACCAGTTAGATATAACTTGGTATATATGAGGATCTTCATCTACAACACATGCAGAACATGAAAAATTTAATTCTATTTCAATTGTACGTAGAGTTAATTTCAGACAACTTGAACTTTGAACCGTAGCCGCCACTCACTGATTCCTCATATTTTGTAAGGCCAACCATCTCGGGTTCCAAATCTATTCGGTTAGTTGACAATGTTTCCCCTGAATTTGTCCAGTTATATCAATAGTTGTGACAACTGTATTATCAACTTTTTGCATGCCACACCTTTTGTCTTGATAACAACTGGACCAACACAAAGGCTTAGTTTCTACTGGAACAACGTTGTTTTTGCTAGTGACTTTGTTGTAAAAACTGCGTTTAGTGGTTACAGTAGTGTCTGTCTTAGGACTATATGTTATTTATTGTTATCATTTGGTTTTCAGTCACTGCACGCTGCTTCTTTTCGTTGATAAATTCAATTCTCTTGGTAGAATATGTCTTTACTGCCTTTAGAGTTTTCAATTGGGGTTTTGATTTTATAAGTTTTGCAGCAGATTGAGGATTCCGATTTGTTGGTTTAGAATTAGTAGAAGTGGGTTCGGTTGAAGAAAAAGCAGGTGACACTCGTTCAGCTTTTGGTGATGGCGTTGAAGGACACGATTTGCGTACAGCGTGCGAAGGAGATGATTTTGACGTAGTTTTCTTCATGGGAAAAGGTCTTGTGGTTATGGAATTTATCAACTGAGTCGAGTTATGTACAGTTTTTTTGTCGTTTATACGCAGCAGCATGTCTTCAATTTGCCCCACTCACTTTTGTGCTTCATACTTTTGTTAACAAGTGCAATGAGTCCCTGAAACTAGTGCATAAATTGTATCACTCAAAAATGTCAACGAGGTATTAAAACAAACGTACTTTAGATCATTGGTACCAAAATGAAGGGCGAAGTTAAGAAAAAACCTTAGGTGAGCATTTGCAACCAATAGCCTGGTTAAATGCAGCTGCTAGTTCCTATTTCAACGCTGTCAAATCTCAAATCAACCACTAGTAGTAGTACATTCCTTTCAAAAACTACAACATATGATGGTAAGAAAACTTCACAGTAAAAGAAGCATACTCTGAATCAAATAAAGAATCTAAGAAGCAACAAATTATGAATCAATAAATTTATAAACGATCATATCTTAATACAATGTTGCTAGTAAGTTTAACCACCTAACTTACGTAATCTTTAATTAGGAAAATTAAGAATATCAATATCAATGTGTATCATTGAAACAACAATAAAAATCATCAAATGTTGTGTTACCTACAAAGATAAGAAGATGATGATCATGTATCGACAAGCTTAGGGATCTGAACAGATTGACTCTAGTATAGTCCCAAAATGAAGACAAACAATTAACTGATCATCAAAGTTACTATTCATTTAAGATTCCAATTCATTTTCGTCAGCCAAAGCTTTTGAAACTCCATAATTAAGATATTTACATTCCTCATCATCATCAACAAAATTAGAGGGATACAGTCTGGTAATTTCAACAATATAGAAGAAAAAAAACTACTTGATTAAAATTAGGGCAAACCATTAACCAAACCTTAGATTACTCAAAGCATGAAAAATATTTCTTAGAAAATGCAAATAACAATTTTGAAAAAACAAATACCTAGAGTTTGAAGATGAATGATAAAAGTTGGAGTAAATAGGCCAATTGTATCTTGATACAGCAACTGTGAAATTATTAGCATCGGTTAGAGCTACATCATCATCTAAATTGAGTTCCTGGAGTAACCATTTTGCCAGCCATTGCTAATAAGAAAGCAACATCTGAAACCCTATTGTATCGATGAACTTACTAACGATGGTTCAGCCATCACATATATCGATGAGACAGAATAAACCTTAATTTGAATAAGAAAATGACTCATTACATACCATATTATTATGATGATATCAACTACTTACGAATCGATTAATCCTGAATCGACATCTGATTAAGAAGAATTTGAAAACTTGTTCGAAAAATTATGAGCGCATTGTTCAAAGAAGCGTAAATTTTGGGAGGATAATTTCATACGGAAATAAAATTGTTGGAGGGATAAAATTTCCCCCAAAATTTTTGTTCTTCCCGCTTGACAAAAGTAATTAAAATCCAAAATTTGAAATTATTTGTTAGAGTATTTCAAAAATTAGAAAAAATGAATCTATTTTACTAATTTTTTTTATTAAGCTAAGTATTCAACTTTTTCGAACTGTTTAATCCAACGGTGACTACTCTCTTTGCGAGCAGTCCGGAGTCAATGCAGACAAACCTCCGTAGTCATGAAGGAGAATAATTTTGTAGTTTTATGAAATTGAATCCTTGACCTCCACATTGAAATGTTATGGTCTTACCATGTCACCACCACTCTCTAGTTTTACTAATTTAATGTACGGTAGGTTATTAAAATTAAAATTATAGTTATATTTAGTTAGAAAACAAAAACAGATATTAGTATCCGCATTATTTTAGATAAATTTTTTAATAAATTATACAAATATTGATTGGCTTAAATTAACTAATTAATAAAAATCCATGCACATAAAATATATTGAAATACCATTGCTCATGTGATATATAAAGATAAAAATCAAAGTCTGGTGCGTTTGTTTCAAATGGATACACATACGTGAATAACCTAATCAACTAGGAATTTGTTAATGGATAATTATTAGTATTAGTTAGGAATTGAATTTACCTAAAATGTGTCACTTTGATGCATATCAAATATAAGGTATTTTAGTAATAACAGTAAATATCATGTCCTTATTTTCTTGGCAAAGTAAAAATTTGTTAATTAGACGTCTTTTACATAATTTTTAGAATAATAATGGTTATTTAGACGTTTTATAGCATGCTATGTAGATATGTCGGCGTGAAACATGTCTACCCGTGAAGGTCTAGATGGGTTTAAATGTAATAGTAATCATCGGCTGAACACTTGTTTTGCGAGTCGACTAATCTCAGGATGATCATTTGTTTTTGTTACTATTCCAGTAAATTATGTATTTAGCATATTTGAGTAGCTTATATCGAACATCAATTTGTGTCACTTATATCCCCTGTTGTGACAACCCGTAAAATTCCGGCAAAATTTAAACAAAAATCTTTATATGATTTCATTTAACCTCGACTAATTCTGACGATTCACGAACAATTATTTGTAAATAATTACGCATTAATTTGATATATTAATATTATTATTATTAATATCCTTTTTAAACAAGATATCAATAATTAATATCTTTATTATCAGTATTGTTATTATGAAGAAAAAAAATATTGACAAATATTCTTGGAAAAGTAGTAAATCAATTTGTTTATTTTAAAAAAAATATATAAAAAAAATCCTTAAAATAAATGATTTTTTTAATAAAATAAATAAATAAATAAATAAATTACTTTTTAATTAAAAATTATAATGAAAAACTACTTTTATTATTTTATTTTGTGCATTATCCCATGACCTAACATTTAATACTTTTGAATTTTAAAATTCCATTAAAAATTAAAATATTTCTTTTTCTTTTAATTATTTTATTCTTTTTACCTAATTTTTTCAAGTATAAATACCCCTCATTTCTCATTCAAACTCACACCAAAATTTCTCTCATTCTCTCTTTGAAGAATTACTACTAGTAAGTATTCTTTTCTTATTTTTTACTTTTTACTTTTTACTTTTTACTATTTCCTTCGGTTTATTATTTTTTTACCGAAACATGTAAATAATGTTATAAATTATATGCAATTAAAATTAAAATAAATAACATGTTATAATTAGTAATATATGTTACTAAAAATTATAAAAATATTTTTATGAATTAATATATAGGAGTTATAATTAAAATCGAATTAATGAATATATATGTATATACGCACCTAACGTGAAGGTTATAATTAAAGATAGCGTACAAAGACTACAAACATCACCGCTACTTGTGGCCTAGGGTGATCCTTGTTACCATTATGGGACGCTTGCGGATCTCGAATGCCAAGACTTAGATTCTGGTCAAGAGATCCTGGGCCGCTCGGTAACAATAGATCATTCGAGTGACTTGCATGTTAGCGACGAAGTTTGGTCGACATTGTACAACATCTTTGTTAAGAATTATAACCCGAACATTCTTAAACTAGAAGCTTACTATAAGTGGAAGTTTTTCATAAATAGTAGGTTTCCAAAAATAGAAACTTTTGAGAAATAGAAACTTTTCTCGAAAATCGTCACTGTCAATATAGTTGCTATATTAATAAACATACTTTATGTCAAGTTAGACATTAACTAATCAAACGTTATACCTCAAGGTTGATATCCAGATCACTTACTTGCTCTACTTTCCTTCTTGCGTGGAATACTTCAACTGCTATTTAATGTGAGTTCATCTGCTCCCTTTTTATATATTTTTGGGCTGAGAATACATGCGCAACTTTTATAACTGTTTTACACGTATCAAATATTAAACTGTGATATGTTGGGCTATGACCAACAAGTCCCCAACCGACAAGTATAAACGATAACTTGTACGGGGCAAACTTGAAAGTCTAGTCTAAATATCAGTACCAACTATTAAACTGTGATATGTTGGGCTATGACCAGCAAGTCCCCAACCGACAAGTATAAACGATAACTTATACGGGGTAAACTTGAAAGTCTAGTCTAAATATCAGTACCAACTGTTAAACTATGCTATACCCGGCTATGTACGACTAAGTCCCTACAGTGATATTTTTAATTGCTGCGGCATTGTTAATTATTGGGGATAGGCCTATCTGGAGTAACGTCCCCGATACAGTTGACTAAGTCTTTGTATTACTTGATAATGAAATTAAACGACAAGGACAGAACAACTTGTCAAGGGGCAAACTTGAACGTTTAGTCTAAATATCACGCACTGCATAACTTTTTGATCCTGCGGAAGATCAACTTTACAAACTAAATCTTGTGGTCTATATCTATTGCTGAAATTATTGTTTATGACAAACCTATGAACTCACTCAACCTCGTGTTGACTTTTTAAGCATGTTTATTCTCAGGTGCTTAAATATTGCTTCCGCTGTATATCTACTGCTTTGATGATGATTGATTGCTATGCTTGGAGTCTTCATTACATATCATATCAATTAAAGACATATTTATCTTCCGCTGCAAAACTCAACAAAACGTCTCATGTAGAGTTGTTCTCGTTTATACAACTGTGATTTGATATAATTAGTCACAATTACCCCAGGCTCTATTTGGGGGTGTGACAGATTGGTATCAGAGCAGGTTGTTGTAGAGAACTAGGATTGCATTTTATGTGTGCCTTATACAATTAGGTACCTTAGCAATGTAGGACTACAACTATCCTTGACCATAGTGCCTTTAATTATTGCCTTTAACTGTTAAATACTACCCTATACTTTAGAAACTTTACTTATCTTAGAATGCCAAGTCAATCTAAGAACTCTGCTAACTTTCCTAAGTACTATCAAATCCCGCCATCACATTTAAATACGACACCATGATTTCTGAAATTATCGACATTCCTTGTCATTTATCATGGTTTTTGTGTATTACATACGTATTACATGAAATGTTAACCGTGATTCTTGAAATCTCTACTATTCATATTCATTACTTTCAAAATCTTTGATTTCTCGTTATTTTTGATCATTGAATTTTCTTGACGGGTGACGTCTACGAAACTCTAGAATGAAAGGGTTTGGATTACCGATTTAAAGGATCCTATAGCTCAAGCCCCTAACGTTTTTTTTTATTTTGAGTGAAAATGAGAAGATCGGATTAAAATGTCTTTAATCGAAAGTTTATCTGATTACATACTTATCATTTTAATCTCGACACGTCATACCGCCATTATTACATAAATGGAGTATAGACAAATCATATCTTATCATATCTATCCCGATAGACTTTGTCTAACGCTTTTCCTAATTTTCCTCCGTAAATTACGGAAACCTTTTTGCTATATATATGTATTCAAGGAGACGAATATATCATTTAATATTCAACACCCATTTTAAATCAAACCCTTATTCCAAACACATAATATGGATTTCTCACCCGATTCCTCAAGTTCCTCTAGCTCCGAAGATAGCATAACGGGAGCACACCCACTGATCAATTACCGTGATTTCTTTAGAAAATGGGGATGGGTTCGCGAAATACTCACCCTATGGAGAAATGAAGAAGGTACTCCTTATCACGAGCCAAACTTACCACCAAACGTCGGAGTACTCGATCCGCTCGGAGTACTTGATCCGCTTATCGACGAACCTGTTCGCAATACTGTTTACACTCTTTTCGCAAGGATTTTCCGCCTCGAAGGTCTAATCGATGTAGCCCAAGACAGTATTCGTCCTCTACTCCCGAATTCTAACCAGATAGGGTTATTAGAAGAAGTTAGAAGACTTCGAACTAAATATCAAGAATTGACAAACCTTACGGAGGAATGGGTAGAACAAATTCATAGACTCGAGCGTAAAGTAGAAACCCTGGAGGAAACAGTGCACGATTTGGAAGCTAGGCTCACACCTACTACCCAAATACCACAAGCAACACCAGCAACATAACCAGAACCATCAGTACCACCAACATCACCAACATCATCAACACCACAAGCAATACCAACAGCAACCGCAACACCACCAGCAGTATCGTCAACATCACCAGCACCGACGGCACTACCAGAATCAGCAACAGCCTCAATAGTACCGCCAACATCATCAACACAGCAGGCATTATAAGCACCAGCAGTTGCATCAGTATCAGCAACAACATCAGCACCATCAGCTTCATAAACAACAACATCCGCATCACAAGCCTCAACATCACAGTCTATGCCACGAGCATCAACATCATACGTACCATAGAAACCAAGGAATACGAGTAACAACAAACGATGAAGTATTGATTCATAACTACATTGAAGAAATACTCTGCAGAGAATATGTAGTTTCTAAAAGTTTTTGGAGATTATTTATTCTTGTTCCAACCTCAAATCAAATGAGTTTAGTATTATATTAACTCATTAAATCCATGATTACATCTGAAGGAAAATATATATGGACGTATATTATCATAAAGATTGTAATTAAATATTCTGTTGTACAAACTGTTGATGGTGAAAATATTTTAACGGGTAGGTAATACCCGAGAAATATTTATATCTCACATTAATATGTTACATTGTACATTCTTCAAAATTCTTGAAACTGCCTTAGAACTATAACCAACGATTCAGATTCGTTAACCCTAATAATGCTGATGAAGCAGCAAAGGCCGTAGATGGTCTTAATGACCAGAAGCTTGATAATAAAGAATTGTGCGTTGGAAAAGGTCAAAAGAAAATCTGGTATTGAAAGACGGATTGAGCAAAACATGAAGGAAGTTGTGGAAAAATCTCAAGGACTAAACCTGTATTCAAAGAATCGAGATGATTCAGTATCTGCTGAAATCATTAGCAATTACCCTGCTCCTTACTTATCTTAAATCCTTACAGAAGAACTTTCCTCATTATCATTTGATCTTAAAAAATTCTAAGATATCATCGTATCTTTCGTCATAAATATCCTCGATGTTTCTGAAGATATCTTCATAACTATTCTTGTCCGCAATAAATTATCTCTTTGCGATATCTTTGTTACATAATAAAGGAAACTGTTTTAGTTTCTATATTATGTAAAATTCAAGTTTAAATGTTTTGAAGAAGTGTTGGGAATTGAAGCATGAGTTAGTATAATATAATGACGTCAGTCCAACGTGATTATATTACAGTAAGTCATGCTAAATTTTTAATGGAAGATGATGATTCATAGACTTATTAATCATCATTTGCCATGTTACACGACTCTTACATTCTACTTAATCTCTGAACATATCAAGAACATATATTCTTGATAGTTCTATCCTCAGTAATTCTTGTAATATAACAAATCAAATCATGATATTACGTTCCTTCCTGCTTAGAACATTATGTTCATTCGAAACTTCATACCTACAAATTCTGGACCATTACTCGCTTTACTTAGAGTCGAGGGGAGAATAAAAAGGCAAAGAGCTTCGACAAATAAGGGAAAATATAAAGCCCGATAACAATACCGAAATTACAAACCGTGTATATCAATGCGTATAGCAATATAAAGACACGGGAGAACTAAAAACACAATAAATCCTAGAGCATAATAGAAGTAAACAGACTCCTCTGATGGGAGTTGGAAAAGAAGAAAGATTGTGGCGATAACCAATATAAGGCCAAGAACAAGAACTGGATTGAGCATATTAACAAATCTTTTGGAAGTATGAATTGAGGAAGAAAGTATAGAAGTGGTGAAGATAATGACATGGAAGAAGCTAATTTATAGCGAAATTCCAGACACGGCAATCGAGGCAATTCACCGCATTTAATTAAAGAAAATCCTAATTTCCTTAATTACTGGAGAATCAAATCTTATAAAGATTATGAAGATTTCTTTAAATCCCTTGAATTTCGGAAATCAACTTTAACCATATCAAAAGTTAAGGCAAACATTTAGTTTCCCCATTTCAATCTTTTACGATAGCTTCGTTTATACTCTTCTTGTAATCGAATCGTTTCATCCATATTACCCAATGTTGATAAAAACTCTATTTTTCAACTAATATTCATCATTCTTGTTGTAAAGAATAACGATCTCTATCAAATTTCATGATTATGATTTTCATGAACTCTTCTCTATTTTGTCTACCCTAATATTGTGGCATAAACGCTCAAGGTTTAAATAAGCTCACTATTATTCATCACACATTTCATGTATATTGAAATGCTTGTATAACGTCATCATTTCTTTCTGAGGAAAACCTAATCAATGACACTCTTGTTAAATCCTTTAGATAACCTCGACATTAATAATAAAATGCACTTCATAGAATTTATGGATCGTAAGATTTAAACGCTAGAAACAAAACAATATCCTATTAGTTAAGAATTATAACCCGAACATTCTTAAACTAGAAGCTTACTATAAGTGGAAGTTTTTCATAAATAGTAGGTTTCCAAAAATAGAAATTTTTGAGAAATAGAAACTTTTCTCGAAAACCGTCACTGTCAATATAGTTGCTATATTAATAAACATACTTTATGTCAAGTTAGACATTAACTAATCAAACGCTATACCTCAAGGTTGATATCCAGATCACTTACTTGCTTTACTTTCCTTCTTGCGTGGAATACTTCAACTGCTATTTAATGTGAGTTCATCTGCTCCCTTTTTATATATTTTTGGGCTGAGAATAATGCGCAACTTTTATAACTGTTTTACACGTATCAAATATTAAACTGTGATATGTTGGGCTATGACCAACAAGTCCCCAACCGACAAGTATAAACGATAACTTGTACGGGGCAAACTTGAAAATCTAGTCTAAATATCAGTACCAACTATTAAACTGTGATATGTTGGGCTATGACCAGCAAGTCCCCAACCGACAAGTATAAACGATAACTTGTACGGGGTAAACTTGAAAGTCTAGTCTAAATATCAGTACCAACTGTTAAACTATGCTATACCCGGCTATGCACGACTAAGTCCCTACAGTGATATTTTTAATTGCTGCGGCATTGTTAATTATTGGGGATAGGCCTATCGGGAGTAACGTCCCCGATACAGTTGACTAAGTCTTTGTATTACTTGATAATGAAATTAAACGACAAGGACAGAACAACTTGTCACGGGGCAAACTTGAACGTTTAGTCTAAATATCACGCACTGGCATAACTTTTTGATCCTGCGGGAGATCAACTTTACAAACTAAATCTTGTGGTCTATATCTATTGCTGAAATTATTGTTTATGACAAACCTATGAACTCACTCAACCTCGTGTTGACTTTTTAAGCATGTTTATTCTCAGGTACTTAAATATTGCTTCCGCTGTATATCTACTGCTTTGATGATGATTGCTTGCTATGCTTGGAGTCTTCATTACATATCATATCAATTAAAGACATATTTATCTTCCGCTGCAAAACTCAACAAAACGTCTCATGTAGAGTCGTTCTCGTTTATACAACTGTGATTTGATATAATTAGTCACAATTACCCCAGACCCTATTTGGGGGTGTGACACATGTGGAGAGCCGGATGAGGGGAGACCCTCACGTCCCGTTCGGAGGGCGGGGATATCCAGACCCTACTATCATTATGCCTTTGCACGCACTCTATTGAGACAAAACCAAGACCGACAAGGTGCTAGCTAGCTGCTTAGCCTATTGAATGGGGAGATGCAAACAAGTCCTAACTATCTTATTAAAAAAGGGCAGGGGCCCGACCGATTCGACCGACTTTTGCTTTTGGATAACAAGATGGCGAGCTTCTCTGATTTGATCAAATCAAAAGCCCAGTCAACCACCAACTCGGTGCTATCACGTGACCTACAACTCGGCCTTCGCTTTTTGAGGCTTCCTCTACCCACATCTCTATGTGCCCGCTCAACTCTGGACCATACCGCAGCAGCGGTTGCCGCTCGATCCAAGTGGGTCTAATCCTGATCATTAAAGACGTTTTAAAGTGACATATAGTGAAGATGCCAGATTGAGAACATATGCCACTAATTGTAACTTTTTAAAAACGTGTTACAGTGTGCACTTTGTGATTTAGGTTCTATAAATGATATCATGTTATCTTTATAACTGAAGTTGTATTAATTAATTTATATTTTCTTTCAATAGTTAAAGTAGAAGTAGAGACTAGAGAATTTGTTTGTATTAACTAACAACGGTGATATTCGATATTCACGAGAAAATATGGTAACCCGTGAATTTGTTGGTAAATGGATATACCCATTTACCCGTGGGGATACCTATAACCCAAAAATTAGTAAGTAAATGGGGACCGACGGGCTTAAGTCAAATCTCGAAATTTATCTAGCACGTCTAATTAGCATACTTAAGATGTCTACATAAGTCAAATCTCGATATTTCTATAACTGGTCTGAAAAATATTTATCACCAATCTAATTAGTCACATACAAATCAATTTACAAATTAAAACCACCATATAATGAATTAACTAGTCCCTTTGATATCGGAGGAAAAACAAACAATCTTCTTTTTTTATCAGAATTTTCACACATAGATATACGGTATTTAAGATAAATTTATTTAATTTTTATATCGTTCATAATTTAATCTAATAAAATTTAATTATACAATTATATAGTACTCCGTAACATAGAATAATGAGAGATGATTCTCACACACTAAAAATTGAACTATACACACTTTATTGCACAAAATTTATATTTATATCCCTAAATTTATCTAGGGAGTTGAACATTCATAATTATAAAGTAAGGGTATAATAGTATGTTTGTGTGTATGGATCAATTTTTGGTGGGCAACAATCAGCTCTATAGAATAATTGAAATTTGAAAATATAAAAAATGTTACTAACTAGTTGTGCGACCTGACTTTGCGCCAGTTCTTCACCCTTGATTAACATTAATTATAAAGTGGAAAATTATGTGATTAATTTAATAATAATAACAATGAATAGTTATTAGATAGTAAAAATTGAGTGATGGATTTATTTGAATGATATGTTTTATGATTAAATTATATAGTTGTAATCACTTACATCCATTAATTTGCTTGAAAACCAAGGGACCAATGAGAGCGCGACATGTGGCGCGAAAATCACATGTGATTGAAAAAAAAAACAAAATTTCAAAACTTTTTTTCAAATTTTTTTTTTCGGAATTTTTTTTCGATTTTTTTTACAATCACATGTGATTCTGCATGTCAATCACATGTGATTGTAAACCCAATCACATGTGGTTATGCATGTCAAATCTAATCACATGTGATTGTACATTTCAATCACATGTGATTGTGCAGGTAAATCACATGTGATTGTAAAGAAAAATTCGAAAAAAAAAATTTCGTAAAAAAAATTTCGAATTTTTTTTTAAAAAAAAGTTTTTTTCGAAAAAAAATTTTGAATTTTTTTCCAATCACATGTAATTTTCGTGGCACATGTCACGCTCTCATTGGTCTCTTGGATCTCAACTTAATTTATGAATTCAAATGAATATTCCTCTTAAATTATAAGATGTGAAAAGTTTGTGGTAAATTTATAAAACTATAAAATCAAGTATTATAAAGGGTGTGGGTGAATTGTAAAAAATAAAAAGTTTATAGTAAATTTGTGAAGTTTATAAAGTGCACTATTCACTTGACCTAGGTCTTTTAGATATGTAAAATAAAATAATAATAATTAGGAAGTGAGTGGATAGATTATCCAAAAATTTTTGAATTTTCTCTTTTCATTTTCTCAAAATTTTCGAATTCCCTCATCTCATTTTGAATTCCAGTATTCCAGTATTAGGTTTAAACCTGACACCACGGGTATGTTTGGAAAAACTAGCTGGAAGCTGCAAGCGTTTAGCTGCAAGCGTTTAGCTGCAAGTGTTTAGCTGCAAGCGTTTAGCTGAAAGCGTTTAGCTGAAGCTTTTTAAATGTATTTAATTGTTTGGCAAAGTAGCTGGAGCTGTTATAAAATAAGTAAAATGACAAAAATGGACACTAGAAAAAATACTTAAATATCATTATTTTAGTTTAATAAAATATAGTCATTACCAAATAACCGAAAACATATATAATACCACTAATATCCGAAAACATATATATTACTTATAAATTATTAATGACGATCATTCCATATTGAAGTAGCAATCTTGTTACAAACATGTTTCATCTAATTCATTCTTCCTTCAAATAGTCCTTCGATGACGTCCATTACAAATTAAAGTAGTAGTATCGTTAATAACTTACATGCAAAAAAAGACTAATATCATTACATGTATGCTACTGGTGCATTGCAACTTAAATTAGTAAATCATGTATCAATGTTTTATGTTGTTGGAAGAAACGGTGATACTTTCTGAATATATATCTATAGTATATTATTATTATTACTGTTTATAATTTTTATGATATACTTGCATATATGCTACACGTGTACATGGCTAACAAATCTTGGATGTATGTCTTTTTCCTAACTCTTACGTGGGATATACATATGGAAGGGTATTTAAGATATTCAAACTCCAAACGCTCTCCTAGTTTTCTAAACGTTACTTTACCCAGCGTTTGATTTAAGAGCTTTTAAGAGCTTTTTTCATTCCAGTAAAAGCTTTAAGCTCTTTTATTCAAACGAAGCTTTTCACTAAATAGGAGCTTTTTTCATAATAGATAAAAGCTAAAAGCTTAAAAAAAAGCTCCAAAAAGCTTCGTGCCAAACCTAGCCCACAACTGCTCTCGTGAAACATCTTTACCATATTAGGTTTATCTTTTTATTTTAATCTAAAATATATTCAGTAACAATTGTTGATTATCCCAATGAAATCACTATCAAACCCTAACAAAATAAACTCGTGCCAGGTGAAATCAACTGATGAAATCGGAAACATCATTAACCCTATTTCTTCAAAATTAGCAACATCGCTTTTACATAATGTCTTCTCTGATTAAATTAGTATCGGATTCAAATCTCAACATGGATGGGAATAAATCAAAATTGATCGGGTGTCATCAGATAATTAAAATCCTTCGGGTTGAATTGTAGGTGCGTAATTAGTTACAATTAATTACAATTGCTACCAATCCATACATATGTTTTTGTCTGGAATCAATTGAAGGTGTATCAGGTATTTACAATTTTATAATTGAAATTCAATGGCTGGATCATGGTTGTTATTTTCTTTTTTCTTTTTTTTTTTTTTTGTTAAAAAAAATTGAGCATATAATGTTGTAATTTGCTTTTGAATATGGTATATTGATATGTTTGTTGAATATGGATGTTGTGTTGGACTGTTGGTTATAGGGATACAATCGCTTTTGATGTGTACTTATCATGTTAAATGAGGATTTATGATTGCATTGGAAGTAAAGATGTGTTTATTATAAAGTTCCACTTGTACTGTTGTACACTATTTAGATTAAGATGATATTGTTGTTCATGTACTGAGCTTAAAAATGCAGTAGACTTGTAGTTAAAGCTATTTTGTGATGAAGTTAGTTACACTTGCATACTATGCAGTATTAGCTTAAGAATATTTACAAGTTATATGTACAGGGCTAGTTTCATTTGAAACACTTAAGAAACTTGATAAAACTACGGAGTCAATCATGGCTACCAGATCAAAAAATGTACGAGTATTATCCAGAAGTGATTAGTTAAATCACGAGTGATTGATTCTCTGATGACGTGGTTAGGTCAACCTGCACGACTTGTTCATTTTATTTAAGGTTCATGTTTGGGTCCTGTTTTATCAAGTGGTGTTGTAATGGGTGTGTGCATTTTAACTTTAAAATCATTGGCAGGTTGATCTTACTAGAAACAAAGAGACAACATGTTGGACATAAATCTATTTAGGGAGGAAAAGAGCTTTGTTCCAAAAAAGATACACAAATCGCAGCGTCGTCAGTTTGGGGAGCGTGGAAATTGTGGATGAAATTATTCATCTCGAAACTGAGTTGCGACTATGTAAGTTGTTTTTCCCATTATTTTTGTGATTCGTTGTTTTAGTTTTACACGTATGAGGTACATAAGTGGCGAGCTATTTCTAATGTTTAGGATCATTCTTCATTCACAGGTACATTTGAGCTAAAACAGATGTGGAAAGACTTTAACAGGGTCAGCAAAGAAGTTGCTAAAGTTAGGATTGTAAGTGTTTCTTTTTTATTGACAGGTAAAAAAGCTTTGCTTTAATTAGTTAGATGAACTTTGTATATCTGTATGTGTTAATATACAAGAAAGTGATGTCTGATGTAGAGACAAAGACGGTGTTCACACAACTAGTTGACTTGGATGAACTTATCTCTTTAATAACAAAATTTTATTATTACAAAAAAGGTGATGGCCTGCACTGATGAAACCGAAGCTCCATTGCATCAGTTATTACTTGGGGCAGTTCTTTTAGCATCTGTATGTGCAGCTTACGATCGCATTAATTCTATATGTGAGGCATCTTACGCTGTTTCCATTACCACCTGTTCTTCAAACTTGACAATTCTACACTTGTTTACTTATCTATGCGGAGACAAGTTGTTAGCCGATGATGAAAACAGCTTAATAATGACCTCGATTAAATCTCTGGTTACCTACTTGCTACTTTGAGAGCGATAATCTGTCATCGGGCTTTCGTCCGTGTACCAAGTGTCCGTTTTCCGATGGTGCAGTATCCATGGAAGAACTCGCATCGTTTCTCTTGAAGAGGCTTGGTAACTGCCAGATGGACAAATATGCGATGACGATATACAAATTGATTACAGAGTCTGATGTTACGTTGTCTGATTTAAGTGACGTTCTGTCCTTATTGTTGGTGGCATCCAAGATGAGCTGGGGCTGGGTTTGTGAGAACATTATCAATCATTTGTTGAAAGTATTGGAAGTTTATGTCACTGAAGATTCTTTGACTGCAATTTTTATTCTTCTAGGCCAAATTGCAAGGTCAGTTTTAACCGTGCAACGGTCCTTAAAGCTATAGTTATATGATCTTTTTCAACTAGATTTATATCTTCTTACTTGAAACTTTTGTTAATCTTATAATTATGGTCTCCTCATGGCCGGTGGTGACTGAATCCTGAGGTAGGAACGGGTGTTCCTTTGCCGAATTTTAGTTAGTTTTACAACATTGACCAAGAACTATAAATTTCAAAATTATTGTTAATCTTATAATTATGGTGCCAAGGTTACAAAAATTGCTACTCGGGGAGTAATCGGTCGGGACTTTAGAGCGAGTAATCGTATTCTGCAACTTCTATACATTTAAACAATAAATTTCAAAATTATTGTGTTAATATACAAGAAATCCATAAATATAAACATAATTGTGTTAATATATGTGTCTAGAAACATAAACATAAACATAAACATACTCTTAAATTTGTTCAAGAAATCTCTCTATCCGTCGACAACAAGCGTCGATTTATTGGTGACTTGACTGACTCTTAAAACCCATGGAAATTTGATTTTTCCATTTTCATGGCGTCTCAATTTTATTTTTTTAATTTTTTTTCCTTCTTATTGGCCGAAGTTCCACTCGGAAGCAATCTCCCTATCCGTCGAATAGAGAGAGGGATGACTGTCTCTACTTTTGAGAGTGTTTTCACTCTGGGTAGAGAAATGACTTGTCTTTATTCTAGGATAGGGGAAGGATTGTCTACATCTCACCTCCCCATACACCACTTATGTGGTATTGGGTTTTGTTGTTGTTGTTGTTGTTGTTGTTGTTGTTGTTGTTGTTGTTGTTGTTGTTGTTGTTGTTGTTGTTGTTGTTTGTTTGTATATCTGTATCTCAGTGTTTAAGAAACGGTAGACGTATGGGAAAGTTCCAAACATTTTTAAAGAATAAATGGCCTTTCTTCTTTGGACATCAGATTCATTTTCCTTATAATAAACTAGTACAATGGAATTCTAACCAGCATACTTAATTCTCCTGATAGAATATTTTTATAAGATCTATATTTCTATATTACTCTATATATCATTAGAGCAAAAGGTTTTACTGTTCACCACAATATAATATTTTAGAGGGTATTTTCATCTTTTTCTACGCTCACTTAATCTCTGGAACATTCTCCCGCACTCCATTTGCCTACTGTCTGCATCGTCGTTATATTAATATTAATATATATTATATATCTCATACCTAATGCAATAAAATATTGTACCTCGGACTATTTCAAGGCATATTGGAACTCGATTCAAATCTATTAATTTTAAGGAAAAACTATCATTAGATGGAAATAAATGCTCTATGGAACATGATATAGCCTCACCATGTAATGATTAGCTTTATTGTTTGAGATAAACTAAAATAATTGTGATTTTAAATTCTAATTGTATGACATGTTTGAGCAGCCAAATGAGCATAACACATTTGCATATATTGAAGCTGCATATAAGTGTTTGTAAGAGAGTTAAAAGTATTAAGCAAGATGATATTATTCTATAATATGGTCAATCTGCTGGTTGTATGTCAACCATGAATCTTGCTGCTCGGTTGCCACGATTAAGATTCTGTCGTTAGGCACACTTATATTCTCGGGATCACATGATTTGTCTTGTTAAGCATACTTATTAGTTTGACATCGATGTAAGGTATGTACTCAGTCTCAAATAAATTAATTCATATGTTAATTTGAATGTTATATTTCGCACATATGATCTTGTTTATTGCTGATGTAATGTGCAGAACATTGGTTTTGAACATTGGTTTCTATTGTTTTCGTGGCAATTGTTGTAGAAACGTATCAACACGTGCCATTGTGAGGTAAGCCTTCTGCTGTTTTGAAAATTTGTCTAGATTTAAAGATTTGGACGTGTGTGTGATTGTTACTACTTAACACAATTGTTAGTTTCTAGACTATTTTTACCTAAAATTGCTATTACTACTTTTGTAGCTGTCTTGATGCAGGATAACTGGTACACTGATCTCGACTCTCAATATGACGTAGGGGTGGTCAGTATTTGGTTTGAAACCGTGGAACCCGAAAACCAAACCGAAACCAAACCGGAAAAAAACCAAACCGAATTTGAAAAACGGTTTTCGGATCTAGTCAAACCGAAACCGAATTTGAATTTGGTTTTCGGTTCGGTTTTCGGTTTTGAATATTCTGAATTTGGTTTAACCGAAAACCGAATCCAAAATTTTATATAATTAATTCGTATATTTATGTTTTAATGTCATTATAATTTGTTCTCACCCATATGACGATTTGGTAGCTCACATTATAATTATGGTATTCAAATTATTATGTTCTTTTTTCTTAATAACAGAAGCAGTAAACGGCGTAATTAAGCTATAAATATTAATAAATCATCAAATTCTTGATAATTTAATAGTACGTCATTGTTTTAGGATATAAATAACTACGACATCAGTAATGCAACAATTAAACTACCATCGTTCTCAATGTTTTCATAATATTCGGTTTTAACCGAAAACCGAACCGAATCCGAATTCGAATTTGGTTTTCGGTTCGGTTTTAACTTTGAATTCGGTTTTCAGTTCGGTTTTCGGTTTTGCCCAAAAAAATTTCAAAACCGAATACACCGAACCGAACAAACCGAACAAACCGAAAACCGAACCGATGAACACCCCTAATATGACGGTAAGTTTGATGTTTGGTTTTGTGATGTCTTATTTCGTTTTGGATATTGAACATATATTTGTTGCACCCTATATTTTGGTGCAACCCCTAGCTTTTTTTTTCAGGGTGGGATCAAACTAAGTAAATTGGGGTTTTAGAGCTTGGAAGTGGCCATGAAAAAAATAAAATATTTCTTAGGCCATTTGGTTTATTTGATATAGTTAATGACGCACCCCTTATACGTTTATCTAGGTATGTCCTTGGTTAACTTGTAATAATTAAGATTAATATTTATAACGTGCACCTTTATACTTACACAGTTACACATGGATGATTTGTTTGTAGGTGGTACGCGATGATTGATAAAGACGGATGCTAACCGAATACGTTATGCATTGCTTGTCGTTGATTTTACATTCTTGTCAAATTTAAATCGAAGTCTTTATATGTTGGATTATTGATGAATTTTTTTTTTTTTTTTATGTATAGTGATGTTTATGTTTTGAGATTACTTTATTAAAATATAATTATGTATTATTTCATATTTGGTTTTTAGTATAAATTATTAATATTAATTATTAATTATTAATTATTAATTATTAATTGGGTGTCCAAACCGAATTCGAATATTGGAACCGGACCTGATTAATCGAACCCCACCCGAATATCTGATTTGGATCCGATTATTCAAACCGGACCCAAAGGCCTGAACCGATCCCGGAAATTTGACTGGATCTGAATAGGAACCTAATATTCGAATCGGATTTGAATATCCAAACCGGATTCGGAACTATGATGATTTGATAGGACGTATAATTATGTCATAATAAACTTGATATAATATCATTATATTAGGACCCATTTTCATGGTACTAAAGTAAATATTTTTATATATTAGGATTTAGGATCCATTTTGGGGTTTTAAGGTTTACTATATATAAATATTAGGACTTTTTTTGTGGTACTAACATTGAAAATCATTATATTAGGACTTTTATGTGGTACTAAAATAACATTTGTGCATATTAGGACTTTTTTTTTAAACTAAATTATTATATCGTTACATTAGAACTTTTTTTATTGGTACTAATGTAGTATTTTTTTTTATATATATAATAGGACTCTTATTTGGGTACCAACATAATAATGGGACCATTTTTGTTAGTCCTTACGAAATATAAAATTTAAATAGGACCTCTTTGTTGGTACCAACGTAATTTATTTTTAATTTTGGGACCCTTTTGTATGTCTCAATTTAAAAAAAAAGTCACTTGACATGTACTTTTAGGACTTTTCTGTGTGGTTGTTAATTATATTATAGGACCTGAATCATTGGTTTTATAATCTTATTACATTTTAGGACACTTATTAGTTTCTATACTTTATACGACCGCGTTAGATACAACCCCAATTGGTAGGTCATATCAAGCCCAAAGGTCCTATAAAGTGGCTTTATATGACCAAATTGGGGGTCCTATAGGAGCATATTTCTTGTAGTGATTAGAAACTCAGCATGACTTACTGTAATATAATCACGTTGATCAAGTGTCATTATATTATACTAACTCATGCTTCAGTTCCCAATATTACTTCAATAACATTCATATTTTAAGCTCGAAAGTTTACAGAATATAGAAACTAACAGTTTCTATATGATGTAACACTGATAGCACGAAGAGATTAATGATTTCAGATAAGTATAATTATAAAAATATCTTCAGAAATATGGAGGATATTTATAATGATAGATACGATGATATCTTGGAATTTATAATATCGAAGGATGATGAAGAAGATTTATCCGTAATGGTTTAGATTCTGAAGCATGGTGTTGGCTAAAGATTTCATTCGATATAGAATCATCAAGATTTTATGTACAAGTTTAGTCCTTTTGATTTGTTCAGAGTCTCCTTCTGCTTTTCACTATCAAATTTTCTATCGAGCGTTCCCAACACTCCATTCTTTATTATCAAACTTTCGGCTGTTTAGACCATCTACAATTTTTCTGTTTCCTCTGCATTTAATGCTACCATATTTGAATCATCGGTTATCAATCCAAGGTGGTTTCAAGAGAATTGTGTTTTTAGATGATTAAACGCTGATGGTAATATGGTGGAATATAAAAGGTTTCTCGGTAACAATAAAAGAGCACACGTATATATCAAGGTGATTATAAGGTTGTTTCGAACGAAAAGTCGAAGTTTTCTGGCTGGAGCTGTGACAAAATTTGCTACTTTGAAAGGATTTATCAAGTTATTTTGTGTAATAATAACACTAAGGAATTAGCACAACTACGTGTTAAACGTTTACTCAGTTTCTGAGTGTTTTCAGGTGCATAACTATATGCATCAATCTTTTCTTCCATAGATGAAGTGCGGTTGATTCATCTCCTAGATTGAGGTGTTTTCAAGAATTGTGAAAGGTTTGAACGCAGATTGTAATCGTCAAGATACAATGAGGTTTAGGATGAAATCAAGTGGCAAACTTGAAGAATGTTTAGTTTCATATGTTATAATCAATATTTTAATTCATTTTAATTGTCCAATGTTATTAGTCCACAATCGATAGTCCACAGTAACAGTCCAATAATTCATATATAGTTTAATATATAATATTCGAATTAATTAATACGTGTCGTGACCCGTATACGTCTCAGACTCGATCACAACTCAAACTATATATCTTATTGTAGAATCAACCTCAACCCTGTATAGCTAACTCCAGCATTACTGCATATAGAGTGTCTATGGTTATTCCAAATAATATATATAGATGCGTCGATATGATATGTTAAAACCTTGTATACGTGTCCCGATATTTAAAGTGCGTAAAATAAATAACAGAAATTAAATGACGATAAATAAAATTGCGAGAATTAAAATTGCAATAAATAAAATGCGATAAATAAATTGCGATAAATAAATTGAGATAAATAAAATGTAATACGGAATTAACAGTTAGCTAGGAACAGTTAGCGTGGATTCTTAACAAAATTTCTCATAGTTAATTTGTCTGTTTCTAACAAATTTTATTTTGTCAAATGTTTTTCTTCATTATGCCACTTGTTGGATTCTGATAAGTCAAAATCCTAATATAAAATTGAAGGAAAATGGTTATTCTGCAGTGAACGGATACGTATACCGGTGGTTGTAAATAGGATAGTGAATGACTGTTGAATCAGATTGGAAGAATGTACTGTGTAACTTATTAATGTGAAATTTAAATATTTCTCGGGTATTACCTACCCGTTAAAATGTTTTCACCATTAACAGTTTGTACAAAAGAATTTTTAATTACAATCTTTATGAAAACATATATATATATATATATATATATATATATATATATTCTTCAGATGTAATATAGATTTAATGAGTCAATATGATATTAAACTCATTTGATTTACCGTTAAAGCAAGAATATATAATCTCTAGAACATTAGAGATTACATAATCATCATGTCGTACTAAGATAAATAATGTAGAACGTCTTGTAGAACGATGATTATGCTCGAGGTATAGATTGCGATGTTGAGACGTGGATTGCTGATGGTTCTGGTGCTGTTATTGATGGTACTGTTGGTGCCGGTGATGTTGTTGAAGCTGGTAAATTTTGCACCATATTCTCCAAATTGATTACTCGAGCGCGAAGTTTGTTGACTTCTTCTATTATTCCGGGATGATTGTCGGTTGGAACGAGCGAATGAATAAGGTTTAGAATCTGAGATATTATGTAATCATGACGAGATATTCGAGAAATGAGGGTGAAAATGATATTTCGGACTGGTTCACCGGTAAGTGCTTCAGGTTCTTCGTCAATAGGTGAATTTGGTTTATGTAAAGGATCACCTTCTTTTTGTCTCCAATGATTAAGTAGGCTACGAACCCATCAGATGAATTGGTTGATTCATTCGGGTGACACTCCTTTCGAAGCTTAGGTGAAACTCCATATCGGAATAGCTGTCGGAATCCGAGGAATTCGAACTGGTTGAGGGATTCATCTCGTACGATCAGATGAAGGATTTTTCGATAAAAAATAGATTATAGGATGTAGATTAGTACCCTGCAATACATAATTTACATATGCATATATAATACTAAAATCCCATAAGTTACGGAGGAATCTACAAAAGTTGTCAGACAAAGGTAACAATAACAGATACGCTAATATATGAATTTATCTATACACTATTCATGCAATCAATGCAGTAATATGTGTCTAAACTAGGAATGATAAGCAGGTAATTTCCTAAGGATGATAAGCAGATGATTTCCGACAAAAACGATAAGCAAAACTTTTGACATGCAGACACGGTCGAAGTTCACACTCACTAATGCATTTAAACAACTATTAGTTAGACATACTTATGCAATACCTGGTTCGCTAAGACCACCGCTCTGATACCAACTGTAGAGACCCGTCCTAATCCATCCAGACGAAGTCCATATCGATTATAAACGATTTACAACAGTTGATTACATCGCGAGGTACTTGACCTCTATATGATACATTTTACAAACATTGCATTTGTTTTTGAAAAGACAATCTTTCATTACATCGAAAGTTGATGGCATGCATACCATTTCATAATATATCCAACTATAATTGACTTAATAATAATCTTGATGAACTCAACGACTCGAATGCAACGTCTTTTGAAATATGTCATGAATGACTCCAAGTAATATCTTTAAAATGACCAAATGCACAGCGGAAGATTTCTTTCATACCTGAAAATAAACATGCTTTAAAGTGTAAACCAAAAGGTTGGTGAGTTCATTAGTTTGACATAAATAATCATTTCCATCATTTTAATAGACCACAAGATTTTCATTTCTCATAAATATACGTCACATGCATAGAGACAAAAATATCATTCATATGGATTGAACACCTAGTAACCGACGTTAACTTTAATGCATAGAATATCCCCAAAACAGAACCTCTCGTCTTTATAATAATCTCGAAGTACTAAAGCATTCATACCCAGAATGGGACTTGTCAAGGTCCATAGATCTATCTTTAGGATTCGCGTCAATCAGGGGCCATTTCCCTAAATTCTTAGGTTACCAGACTTGAAGGGAGATATTCGGTTTAATAATCCAACCATATAATGTAGTTTTTGATCACTTGTATCTATTTCGTAAAACATTTATAAAAGCAGTGCATGTATTCTCAGTCCCAAAAATATATATTGCAAAAGCATTTAAAAAGGGAGCAAATGAAACTCACAATACTGTATTTTACAGTAAAAATACATATGACGACATTGAACAATGCAGGGTTGGCCTCGGATTCACGAACCTATATCATTTGTATATTTATTAATATACATAATTGTAATAGAACAAATATATATATATATATATATATATATATATATATATATATATATATATATATATAAATTTATTAATTATATCCTTTTTATATTAATAATATTTATATGTTTCATTTATTCATTTTGTTATATAAAAATATTAATTTTCGTTATGTTATATGTATTAAATATATATATATATATATATATATATATATATATATATATATTGTTTGTTTGTTAAAATATAGTAACTAATATAATATTAACAATGGTAAAAATGATAATAACTATAATACTTAATATTACTAATAAAGATATTAAAGTTAATAATTTTGTTAATAATATTATTGATGATAGTTTTTAGTTATGAATTTTATAATGATAATAACAGTAGTAAAATGAATAATCTAGTAATAATGGTATTGAAAATAATAATTTTTATTATTAGTACATATACTTAATAATAATAATTATAACAATCTTATTACTAATGGTATTCTTAATAATAATACTTTTGTTAATAACAATAATAATTCCTAAATGTTTTTAATACCAATAATAATGATAATAAAATTTACTTTGCATCATAATAGTGATAATAAATAAACTTAGCAATAATAATAATAATAATAACTACAATTGTAGCTAAAATCATAATAATGGTAATTACTACTTTATAAGTTTTGATAATAACAATAATAATTAATAACAATAATAATTATAATTGTAGAAGTCATAAAATTTGAAACTACCTCAAATAAAGCGAGTCTCAAAAAAAAATATCAGTCCATGCTTGGACTCGAACTCAGGACCAATTGATTAAACTAAACCCCTTTAACCATCACACTGTTTCGTTTTATCTACATATATAACCCGAATTATTTATATATCTCATATTTATCTGTATTCATATTCTTCTTCTTCAACTTCTTAAATTGATCGACCATAGAACGAATTCCACAATTGAATTAAATTTTTAATTTAAGATTCGTTAAAAAAAAAAAACTGACCTAAAATGATTTCAGTTTCAATCAAAAGTAAAAAAATAAAAAGGCCTGATGTAAACCTTTCACGATGAACATCAACTCAAACATGGATTTTGGAATTCAGACTGTTTTAGGGTAAAGTTTCAACACAGAATAAATTATAAATCCTTCATAGAAATTTATTAAATCATCAATTGATTAAACAACATCAAAACAAATTGTATATTTCGTGATTAACCAATCGTTTGACTTTTTATAAAATAACTTTGACTCCGAAATTAATCATCAATTTGATGAATTGATGCTTGAAATTTTTACACAGAGCTTAAATGAAATACTTCTAACATCATCACATTAACAGGATTTGAAAAACTCACAAAAATTCAATTCATGGATCGATAACAGACGCGAAACAGAACATGTCAGTTTAGTAACCTTTCAAATTAAATAAAACAGATGATAGAAGGTAATTAGAATTATTATAGGTAATGGAAAATGGAAGGAATCTGTTTTAGCCAAATTATAGGTCGATCGATTGATATAGATGAGGGGAAAGTCGTCCCTGGTTCACGGGACAAACAGAAGACAGAAGAAAAAAAGAACAGATCCAAAACAATCGCGTATATATATCTGTATTATATATAAATAACTGAATTCTTTTATATCTGCTTAGATATTTATTTATATAGCTGTATATTTTATATAATTGTATTGTATTTATATATATATATATATATATATATATATATATATATATATATATATATATATATATATATATATATATATATATATATATATATATATATATATATATATATATATATATATCTATTTTATTAAATTTCCGTAATATTAGTTATTAATTTAATTCTATTAGTAATTTTAATACGAATTCTAATAATATTATAAATATCATGTTGATAATATTAATGATAATAGATATTGGTAAAGATAATATTAATTATAAGAAGTGATATTATTGATGATAATAATAATTTTTTTTAAATAAAATGATTATTGTTGGTAATAATATTAATAATAAACATAATAACCAAAATTATAATTTTTACTACTAATTATAATATTAATGATATTAATAATAATAGTCTTGATAAAGATACTAATAATAATACATAATCATTTGTAGTAACTAATATTGTAATCTTACATCTAATTATGATTTGCATAGTGATAACAATAATACTAATAATACTAAAACTAACAGTAGTTATATAACAAATCAATTATATCAAATTTCATATTTATATATATACAAAATAATAATAATAACATTGTTATTAATATTAGATACATATTCTAATAATAATAATGAAGGTAATAATAGTCTTATTATAACAACTATATTTTAATTTGTTAATAATATATTATTAATTATGTAATATTTAATAACCATATAATATTTTATATAGTAATTCTTATAGATTCTTTATTATTTAAGTTTATATATATTAGTATACATAGATCTCATATGTCTATATATATAGATTCATTTTATATTGTGCTTAATTATTTTGTATCTTATTTTACATATCTAATTCAAATGTTTAAATTATATTTTATAATTTCAATTTACTACATATATTTACATTTATACATATTTATTTACAAACAATTATTCGTGAATCGTCGAGAACAGTCGAATGTCAAAAGGATTTATAATGCAGTTCAAAAATTTTAAGACTTTACATTACAGACTTTGCTTATCGTGTCGGAAACATTTAAAGATTAAGTTTAAATTTAGTCAGAAATTCCCGGGTCATCACACTAGTTCTTCAAACTCACCCTCAATTTACTTGAGGAGGTACTACTTCTTCCTTCTTTATATATATATATATATATGTATGTAAGTATTTATCCATGACTTGATATTAATATGAAATTTAACTAAATGGCTTAACATATGTACTTGTTCTCTAAATGCTTCCGCTTGCTTTAACTATCTTAAAATTGGTTTTATGATTGAGTAAACTACACGAACATGTTATTATGGACTTGTTAAATTCCATCATAGCTATCAAATGTTGCTGCTTTTATAATGTCTTGGTTTTATTGTTCGAGTATTTTTAGCCGCTTTTTTATTTCTTTAGATTCATAACTTATTTATCTTTTTGTTTCTAAATTTCATATTGAATGCGAATATATGACAGTGTAGTTTCGCGTTGATGATAATTAAAGGCCACAAAACACATATTTGAAGTCACTACATTCCCCACAAAATCGGGCAAAATTTTGTGGTAATTTTCTGAAAAATTTTCAATTGCAAATTAGACACATTTTCGCAAGATAAGTAAAAAATGGCTCGTATCATTTTCGCAAGATAACTAAAAAATGGCGCTACGAGCAAGACTTCCTTAAGGCTTTCTCCCGTTCGAAGCAGTTTAGATTCTGAAAATGGCATTTTACTATTTTTAAAGGTGAATTTTGCAATTTTTGATCTTAGGATAAATAATACCTTCACATGTGAATTATTGTGCCTGTTTAAATACCACTATGATACCTTTTTTTATTAAATAAGGTATTTAGGTACATCGAGAACCATGTGGGGCTACTATCTCACTACTAGCTATCAAACGTTCCTGCTTTTATAATGTCTTGGTTTTATTGATCAAGTATTTTTACTGCTTTTTTATTTCTCTAGATTCATAACTTATCTTTGTTTTTGTTTCTAAATTTCATATTGAATACGAACATATGAGAGTATAGTTTCATTTTGATGATAATTAATGGCCGCAAAACACATATTTGAAGTCACTACATTCCCCACAAAATCATGCAAAATTTTGTGGAGAATTTTCTGAAATATTTTCATTTGCAGATTAGGCCCATTTATGAAAGATAACTAGAAAACGAAGATACGAGCAAGAATTTCTTAAGGGCTTCCCCCGTTTGAAGTAGTTTAGATTTCGAAAATGACATTTTACTATTATTAAAGGTGAATTTTACACTTTTAGATCTTAGGATAAGTAATACATTCACATGTGAATTGTTGTGCATATTTAAATACCACTATGATACTTGTTTTTATTTATTATTGTATTTAGGTACATCGAGAATCATGTTGGGGCTACTATCTCACCATTAGCTATCAAACGTTGCTGCTTTTATAATGTCTTGATTTTATCGTTCGAGTATTTTTAGCTGCTTTTTTATTTCTCGAGATTCATAAAATATTTATCTTTTTATTTCTAAATTTCATATTGAATGCGAATATATGAGAGTGTAGTTTCGTTTTGATGATAATTAAAGGCCACAAAACACATATTTGAAGTCACTACATTCCCTACAAAATCGGGCAAAATGTTGTGATGAATTTTCCGAAAAAATTTCAATTGCAGATTAGACTCATTTTCGCAAGATAACTAAAAAATGGTTCGTATCATTTTCGCAAGATAAGTAAAAAATGGCGCTATGAGCAAGACTTCCTTAAGGCTTTCTCCCTTTCGAAGCAGTTTAGATTTCGAAAATGGCATTTTACTATTTTTAAAGGTAAATTTTACAATTTTAGATCTTAGGATAAGTAATACCTTCACATGTGAATTGTTGTGCACGTTTAAATACTACTATGATACTTGTTTTTATTTAATAATGTATTTAGGTACATCGAGAATCATGTTGGGCTACTATCTCACCACTAGCTATCAAACGTTGCTGCTTTTATAATGTCTTGGTTTTATTGATCAAGTATTTTTAGCCGCTTTTTAATTTCTCTAGATTCATAACTTATCTTTGTTTTTGTTTCTAAATTTCATATTGAATGTGAATATATGAGAGTGTAGTTTCATTTTGATGATAATTAATGGCCGCAAAACACATATTTGAAGTCACTACATTCCCCACAAAATCGGGCAAAATTTTGTGGAGGATTTTCCGAAATATTTTCATTTGCAGATTAGGCCCATTTATGAAAGATAACTAGAAAACGACAATATGAGCAAGAATTTCTTAAGGCTTTCCCCCGTTCGAAGTAGTTTAGATTCTGAAAATAATATTTTACTATTTTTAAAGGTGAATTTTGCACTTTTAGATCTTAGGATAAGTAATGCCTTCACATATGAATTGTTGTACATGTTTAAATACCACTGTAATACTTGTTTTTATTTAATATTGTATTTAGGTACATTTAGAATCATGTTGTGGCTACTATCTCACCACTAGATATCAAACGTTGCTGCTTTTATAATGTCTTGGTTTTATTGTTCGAGTATTTTTAGCCGCTTTTTTATTTCTTTAGATTCATAACTTATTTATCTTTTTGTTTCTAAATTTCATATTGAATGCGAATATATGAGAGTGTAGTTTCGTGTTGATGATAATTAAAGGCCGTAAAACACATATTTGAACTCACTACATTCCCCACAAAATCGGGCAGAATTGTGTGGTGAATTTTCTAAAAAATTTTCAATTGCAAATTAGACTCATTTTCGCAAGATAACTAAAAAATGGCTCGTATCATTTTCGCAAGATAACTAAAAAATGGCGTTACGAGCAAGACTTCCTTAAGGCTTTCTCCCGTTTGAAGCATTTTAGATTCTGAAAATGGCATTTTACTATTTTTAAGGGTGAATTTTGCAATTTTAGATCTTAGGATAAGTAATACCTTCACATGTGACTTGTTTTGCCTGTTTAAATACCACTATGATACCTTTTTATTATTTAATAAGGTATTTAGGTACATCGAGAACCATGTTGGGCTACTATCTCACTACTAGCTATCAAACGTTCCTGCTTTTATAATGTCTTGGTTTTATTGATCAAGTATTTTTACTGCTTTTTTATTTCTCTAGATTCATAACTTATCTTTGTTTTTGTTTCTAAATTTCATATTGAATACGAACATATGAGAGTGTAGTTTCATTTTGATGATAATTAATGGCCGCAAAACACATATTTGAAGTCACTACATTTCCCACAAAATCATGCAAAATTTTGTGGAGAATTTTCCGAAATATTTTCATTTGCAGATTAGGCCCGTTCATGAAAGATATCTAGAAAACGACGATACGACCAAGAATTTCTTAAGGGCTTCCCCCGTTTGAAGTAGTTTAGATTTCGAAAATGACATTTTACTATTTTTAAAGGTAAATTTTGCAATTTTAGATCTTAGGATAAGTAATACCTTCGCATGTGAATTGTTGTGCCTATTTAACTACCACTATGATACTTGTTTTTATTTATTATTGTATTTAGGTACATCGAGAATCATATTGGGGCTACTATCTCACCATTAGCTATCAAACTTTGCTGCTTTTATAATGTCTTGATTTTATCGTTCGAGTATTTTTAGCCGCTTTTTTATTTCTCGAGTTTCATAACTTATTTATCTTTTTGTTTCTAAATTTCATATTGAATGCGAATATATGAGAGTGTAGTTTCGTTTTGATGATAATTAAAGGCCACAAAACACATATTTGAAGTCACTACATTCCCTACAAAATCGGGCAAAATTTTGTGATGAATTTTCCGAAAAAATTTCAATTGCAGATTAGACTCATTTTCGCAAGATAACTAAAAAACGGCTCGTATCATTTTCGCAAGATAACTAAAAAACAGCGCTACGAGCAAGACTTTCTTAAGGCTTTCTCCCGTTCGAAGAAGTTTAGATTTCGAAAATGGCATTTTACTATATTTAAAGGTAAATTTTACAATTTTAGATCTTAGGATAAGTAATACCTTCACATGTGAATTGTTGTGCATGTTTAAATACCACTATGATACTTGTTTTTATTTAATAATGTATTTAGGTATATCGAGAATCATGTTGGGCTACTATCTCACCACTAGCTATCAAACGTTGCTGCTTTTATAATGTCTTGGTTTATTGTTCGAGTATTTTTAGCCGTTTTTTTATTACTCCAGATTCATAACTTATCTTTGTTTTTGTTTCTAAATTTCATATTGTATGCGAATATATGAGAGTGTAGTTTCGTTTTGATGAAAATTAATGGCCGCAAAACACATATTTGAAGTCACTACATTCCCCACAAAATCATGCAAAATTTTGTGGAGAATTTCCGAAATATTTTCATTTGCAGAATAGGCCCATTTATGAATGATAACTAGAAAACGATGATACGAGCAAGAATTTCTTAAGGCTTTCCCCCGTTCTATGTAGTTTAGATTTCGAAAATGACATTTTACTATTTTTAAAGGTGAATTTTGCACTTTTAGATCTTAGGATAAGTAATACCTTCACATGTTAATTGTTGTGCATTTTTAAATACCACTATGATACTTTCTTTTATTTAATATTGTATTTATGTACATCGAGAATCATGATGGGGCTACTATCTCACCACTAGCTATCAAACGTTGTTGCTTTTATATTGTCTTGGTTTTATTGTTCGAGTATTTTTAACCGCTTTTTTATTTCTCTAGATTCATAACTTATTTATCTTTTCATTTCTAAATTTCATATTGAATGTGAATATATGATAGTGTAGTTTCGTTTTGATGATAATTAAAGGCCACAAAACACATATTTAAAGTCACTACATTCCCCACAAAATCGGGCAAAATTTTGTGGTGAATTTTTCGAAATATTTTCAATTGTAGTTTAGACTCATTTTCGCAAGATAACTAAAAAACGACTCGTATCATTTTCGCAAAATAATTAAAAAATAGCGCTACAAGCAAGACTTCCTTAAGGCTTTCTCCCGTTCTAAACAGTTTAGATTCCGAAAATGACATTTTACTATATTTAAAGGTGAATTTTGCAATTTTAGATCTTAGGATAAGTAATACCTTCACATGTGAATTGTTGCGCCTGTATAAATACCACTTTAATACTTGGTTTTATTTAATAATGTATTTAGGTACATCGAGAATCATGTTGGGGCTACTATCTCACCACTAGCTATCAAACGTTGCTGATTTTATAATATCTTGGTTTTATTGTTCGAGTATTTTTAGCCGCTTTTTTATTACTTTAGATTCATAACTTATTTTTATTTTTGTTTCTAAATTTCATATTGAATGCGAATATATGAGAGTGTAGTTTCGTTTTGATGATAATTAATGGCCGCAAAATACATATTTGAAGTTACTACATTCACCACAACATCTTTGTGGAGAATTTTTCGAAATATTTTCATTTGCAGATTAGGCCCATTAATGAAAAATGACTAGAAAACGACAATACGAGGAAGAATTTGTTAAGGATCTTCCCCGTTTGAAGTAATTTAGATTTCGAAAATGGCATTTTACTAATTTTAAGGGTGAATTTTATACTTTTAGATCTTAAGATAAGTAATACCTTCACATGTGAATTTTTGTGCATGTTTAACTACCACTATGATACTTTTTTTATTTGATATTGTATTTATGTACATCAAGAATCATGTTGGGGCTACTATCTCACCACTAGCTATCAAACGTTGCTGCTTTTATAATGTCTTGGTTTTATTGTTCGAGTATTTTTAGCCGCTCTTTTATTTCTCTAGATTCAAAACTTATTTATCTTTTTGTTTCTAAATTTCATATTGAATGCGAATATATGAGAGTGTAGTTTCGTTTTAATGATAATTAAAAGCTACAAAACACATATTTGAAGTCACTACATTTCCTACAAAATCGGGCAAAATGTTGTGGTGAATTTTCTGAAAAATTTTCAAGGCTCGTATCATTTTCGCAAGAAAACTAAAAACGGCGCAACGAGCCAGATTTCCTTAAGGCTTTCTCCCGTTCGAAGCTGTTTAGATTCCGAAAATGACATTTTACTATTTTTAAAGGTGAATTTTGCAAATTTAGAACTTAGGATAAGTAATACATTCACATGTGAATTATTGCGCATGTTTAAATACCACTATGCTACATGTTTTTATTTAATAACGTATTTAGGTACATCAAGAATCATGTTGGGGCTATTATCTCACCACTAGCCTTCAAACGTTGCTGCTTTTATAATGTCTTGGTTTTATTGTTCGAGTATTTTTATTTTTGTTTCTAAATTTCATATTGAATGCGAATATATGAGAGTGCAGTTTCGTTTTGATGATAATTAATGGCCGCAAAACACATATTTGAAGTCACTACATTAGTTGAGAATTTTCCGAAAAATTTTGAATTACAGATTAGGCTCATTTTCTTTAGATAACTAGAAAACAACACTACGAACAAGACTTCCTTAAAGCTTTTTTCCGTTCGAAGCAGTTCAGATTCAAAAAATGGCATTTTACTATTTTTAAAGCTGAATTTTGCACTTTTAAATTTTAGGATAAGTAATACATTCACATGTGAATTGTTGTGCCTGTTTAAAAACCTCTATGATACTTGTTTTTATTTATTATTATATTTAGGTACATCAAGAATCATGATGGGGCTACTATCTCACCACTAGCTATCAAACGTTGCTGCTTTTATAATGTCTTGGATTTATTGTTCGAGTATTTTTAGCCGCTTTTTTATTTCTCTAGATTCATAACTTATTTATATTTTTGTTTCTAAATTTCATATTGAATGTGAATATTTGAATGTGTAATTTCGTTTTGATGATAGTTAAAGACCGCAAAACACATATTTGAAGTCACTACATTCCCTACAAAATCGGGCAAAATATTGTGGTGCATTTTTCGAAAAATTTTCAATTGCAGATTAGACTCATTTTCGCAAAATAACTAAAAAATGACTCGTATCATTTTTGCAAGATAACTAAAAGTGGCGTTACAAACAATATTTCCTAGGCTTTCTCCCATTCGAAGCAGTTTAGATTCCGAAAATGATATTTTACTATTTTTAAAGGTGAATTTTGGAATTTTAGAACTTAGGATTAGTAATACCTCCTCATGTGAATTGTTGCGCCTGTTTAAATACCACTATGCTACTTGTTTTTATTTAATAATGTATTTAGGTACATCGAGAATCATGTTGGGGCTACTATCTCATCACTAGCTATCAAACGTTGCTGCTTTTATAATGTCTTAGTTTTATTATTCTAATATTTTTAGCCGCTTTTTTATTTCTCTAAATTCATAACTTATTTTTGTTTTTTTTCTAAATTTCATATTAAATACGAATATATGAGAGGGTAGTTTCGTTTTGTTGGTAATTAATGGCCCAAAACACATATTTGAAGTCACTACATTCTCTACAAAATCGGGTAAAATTTTGTGGAGAATTTTTCAAAAAATTTTCAATTATAGATTAGTCCCATTTTCGCAAGATAACTAGAAAATAACGCTACGAGCAAGACTTCCATAAAGATTTTTCCCATTCAAAGCAGTTTAGATTCAGAAAATGGCATTTTACTATTTTTAAAGGTCAATTTTGCACTTTTAGAGGTAGGATAAGTAATACCTTCACATGTGAATTGTTGTGCCTGTTTAAATACCACTATGATACTTGTTTTTATTTATTATTATATTTAGGTACATCGAGTATCATGTTGGGGCTACTATCTCACCACTAGCTATCAAACGTTGCTGTTTTTATAATGTCTTGGTTTTATTGTTCGAGTATTTTTTGCCGCTTTTTTATTACTCTAGATTCATAACTTATTTTTATTTTTGTTTCTAAATTTAATATTGAATGCGAATATATGAGAGTGTAGTTTCGTTTAGATGATAATTAAAGGCCTCAATACACATTATTGAAGTCACTACATTCACCACAAAATCGGGCAAAATTTTGTGGAGAATTTTTCGAAAAATTTTCAATTACAGATTAGAACCATTTTCGCAAGATAACTAGAAAACAACACTACGAGCAAGACTTCCTTAAAGCTTTTTCCTGTTCGAAGCAGTTTAGATTAAAAAAATGGCATTTTACTATTTTTAAAGGTGAATTTTGCACTTTTAGATCTTAGGATAAGTAATACCTTCACATGTGAATTGTTGTGCCTGCTTAAATACCGCTATGATACTTTTTTTATTTATTATTGTATTTAGGTACATCGAGAATCATGTTGAGGCTACTATCTCAGCACTAGCTATCAAATGTTGCTGCTTTTATAATGTCTTGGTTTTATTGTTCGAGTATTTTTAGCCGCTTTTTTATTTCTCTAGATTCATAACTTATTTATCTTTTAGTTTATAAATTTCATATTAAATACGAATATATAAGAGTGTAATTTCATTTTGATGATAGTTAAAAGCCGCAAAACACATATTTGAAGTCACGGCATTCCCTACGAAATCGGGCAAAATGTTGTGGTGCATTTTTCGAAAAATTTTCAATTGCAGATTAGACTCATTTTCGCAAGATAACTAAAAAAAATGGCTCGTATCATTTTTGCAAGATAACTAAAAGCAGCGTTACGAACAATATTTCCTTAAGGCTTTCTCTCGTTCGAAGCAGTTTAGATTTCGAAAATGACATTTTACTATTTTTAAAGGTGAATTTTGCAATTTTAGAACTTAGGATAAGTAATACATTCACATGTGAATGGTTGCGCCTGTTTAAATACCACTATGCTAATTGTTTTTATTTAATAATGTATTTAGGTACATCGAGAATCAAGTTGGGGCTACTATCTCACCACTAGCTATCAAACGTTGCTGCTTTTATAATGTCTTGGTTTTATTGTTCTAATATTTTTAGCCGCTTTTTTATTTCTCTAAATTCATAACTTATTTTTGTTTTTTTTATAAATTTCATATTAAATACGAATATATGAGAGGGTAGTTTCGTTTTGTTGATAATTAATGGTCCAAAACACATATTTGAAGTTACTACATTCAACACAAAATCGGGTTAAATTTTGTGGAGAATTTTCCGAAAAATTTTCAATTACATATTAGTCCCATTTTCGCAAGATAACTAGAAAATAACGCTACGAGCAAGACTTCCATAAAGATTTTTCTCATTCAAAGCAGTTTAGATTCAGAAAATGGCATTTTACTATTTTTAAAGGTCAATTTTGCACTTTTAGATCTTAGGATAAGTAATACCTTCACATGTGAATTGTTGTGCCTGTTTAAATACCACTATGATACTTGTTTTTATTTATTTTTGTATTTAGGTACATCGAGAATCATGTTGGGGCTACTATCTCACCACTAGCTATCAAACGTTACTGCTTTTATAATGTCTTTGTTTTATTGATCAAGTATTTTTAGTTGCTTTTTTATTTCTCTAGATTCATAGCTTATCTTTGTTTTTGTTTTAAAATTTCATATTGAATGCGAATATATGAGAGTGTAGTTTCATTTTTATGATAATGAATGGCCGCAAAACACATATTTGAAGTCACTACATTCCCCACAAAATCATGCAAATTTTGTGGAGAATTTTCCGAAATATTTTCATTTGCAGATTAGGCCCATTTAAGAAAGATAACTCGAAAACGACGATACAAGCAAGAATTTTTTAAGGATTTCCCCCGTTCAAAATAGTTTAGATTCTGAAAATGACATTTACTATTTATAAAGGTGAATTTTGCACTTTTAGATCTTATGTTAAGTAATACCTTCGCATGTGAATTATTGTGCATGTTTAAATACCTCTATGATACTTGTTTTTATTTAATATTGTATTTAGGTACATTCAGAATCATGTTGGGGCTACTATCTGTGATGACCCGGAAATTTCCGACCAAATTTAAACTTTATCTTTATATTATTCCGACACGATAAGCAAAGTTTGTTAAGTTTAAATCTCAAGGATTTTAAAACTGTGTCATACATTCATTTAACCTTGACCAGACCTTGACGATTCACGAACCATTATAATTGGATAAGAATAGATATGTGTATATATGTGTATATATATTATAACTTGAAAACATAAACAAGGTATTAGGTATAATACTTTACATGATCGTATTTACCGATGGAATTAAAAGATGATACCAAATAATTGAGTTATCAGATTCATTATGATATGATTTACGTGTCTCTGTTGAGAGGTCCACTTTGATTTAAGAAATCTTTCCATTTTAACAATATTCGGAAAATGATTAAGTGATTTATGAGTAAGAACAAATGTTTCTATTATCGAGAATTAGACAAAGGTTAGTGGAAGACTAAATTACATAATAATCCTTTGATTTAGTTTCAAATGTACGAAAATGCTTTATGATATAATAGAACTCGATAATTTAAGATGTCTTTAATTAAATAATGTGAGATGGAATATTGGTTGTTATATATGTAGATAACTTGCAACGTGTATTTAAAACGTGTTTACAAATATTGAAGATATATATATATAGTTTCAAATTAAGTAACACTTGATTCATTTGATATTTAGATATGTCATCTAGGACGTTTGATAAACTTTGGCGCATAAATGGATTACGCCAAATTAAGTTTTAAAGTATAAACGATACGTGTTATAATATTTTCTAAAAAAATTTAAAACGAACTTTGAAATATAATTAGTTTTGAAAAACTAAATATTATATCATTACATAAATTTTTCCATTACTTATGATATATACAATTTTATATTTTTAAATAAATATATATATATATATATATATATATATATATATATATATATATATATATATATATATATATATATATATATATATATATTATAGTGTAATATTAATTTAGTTATAAGACGTGTCGATTTAAAATAATACTTTTATATACATAATGAGACGATGATTTATAGAAGCAAATGACCAAAACACTTAAAGGATTAAGTTACGATTTGAGTGGGTTAGTTTTTCATTAATTTAAGTCTAATTATTAATAAAGGTACACGTCATGTAACGTAAAATGCGAGTTTTCTAAGCGTATGAAAATAAGTTTGAGAAACTGGAACTGAGACATAAGTCGAGTGTCAACATACAAGTTTTCAGAACTTAAGTTACAAGTCAACTATGCACGTAAATATAATATAATATATAATTAATTATATAAATTAAATATATTATATATAAAATATAATAAAATCATTGGCAGCCCACGAGATAAATGAGATTAAGCTGGAAACAGTAGTGTCGCGATTGTGGAGCTCTGTACCATAAACCCATCGCGATCGCGGAGTTAGGAACCAAGATTTGATCTATAAAGCTCGAACGCGTTCTGAATTCGATTCATAATTCATATATTGATCTTTCTCTCTGATATATATATATATATATATATATATATATATATATATATATATATATATATATATATATATATTACTCCGTATTTATTTTATTTATTTCATCATTTATATTAATTATTATTATTAATCCAAGTATATTATTAGTAGTATCAGTCTTATTATATATATATATATATATATATATATATATATATATATATATATATATATATATATATATATATATATATATATATATATATATATATATATATATATATATATATATTACTCCGTATTTATTTTATTTATTTCATTATTTATATTAATTATTATTATTAATCCAAGTATATTATTAGTAGTATCAGTCTTATTATTATTAGTATCATACATAAAATACTACGACGAGGTCATGAGCGAGTAATTTCAAAACGTGTTTTTCGAGTGGGATAGAGATAAGGAAACTATGGGTCATAGCTATGGAGATTATGGGTAATGTTCAGGGGTATGCTCGTGAGGCCAACTTAGTGTTTATCATCTCCGTCGCGTCTACGTACCTTCCTGCAATATTAAATCTCAATATTGATACGTGAGCACTCATAACTTAACTTTTATATATTATTAGTGTATCCCTGACTAGTGTTCGAGTATTTAGGATTATGCATGCTTGTACGTTTAATATTGTCATTAGATAGTTTATGTTGAATCCTGAATTAGATACATATGCTACTAAGATAGGGTATATGATATGCATGTCGTTGGAAAGCTAGCGAAAAATTAAGAACTTTTCATTTAGAACTCGAATGGTTTCGGTGAACAGATTGGAAGTTATAGTCAACTGAATTTTTGTATTATTGTTAAAATGATTATTATTACTATCGTCGTTATTATCAATATCTAATTATTATTATTATTATTATCATTATTATCATTATCATTATTATCATTATCATTATCATTATTAATAAAAGGTATTATCATTAAAAATTATTATTTTTATTATTATTACTGTCGTTATTATCGTTAAGGTTATAATTAGTATTATTATTCATCATTAAAATAGTTATTAGTATTATCATTAATATTATCATAATATTTATTATTATTAGTATTATCATAATTAAAACTAATATTAGTAACATCTAATTATTATGATTACTATTATTATCATTATTACGAACGCGATGTAAAAGACGACTAAAAGCTATTAACAAATTGATTAGGAAATAATGAAAATATGTATTATGATGAATTTAAAATATTGAAAGGTATTGATTTATATAAACATATCATTTTCATTATTTTTATCATTATTATTATTAAAAGTATTATTAAAACTATCATTGTTACTAAAATTATCATTTTTAATAGAAATATCATTGTTATTATAAAATATCATTGTTATTATCATTTTAGTATTATTATTATTTAAAATTATCATTTTGAATAGAAATATTATTTTTATATAAAATATTATTATTACGGTTAATATTAAAAAGTATTGTTATTATTAAGATTGTCATGATTAGAATTATCATTTTATTATAATCATTAGTAAATATAAATATTGTTATTTTTATTAGTAAAATAATAATAATTATTATTGCAAAATAATACAACTTTCACTTATTATTGTTATTATCGATATTATTTTATCAAATAAATATTTGATAAAAAGATATTTTTACCACACATAATATAATTACATTAATAATACATACTACTATATTTTAGGTAAACTTTATAAATTTTATTATTTAAGATATATAAAAGTATATTTTTATCATGTATAAATTTTAAATATAAATTTTTATTTATAAATGACTTGTATTATTTTTACTCTAATAAAATCTGTTAAAAATATTTAAATATATAAAACGCCTATATTTAAGTTATATAGTAATCATGTATATATTTTGGAAATCATTTTAGTCAGATTGACTTTTGTTGACTTTTGCATGATAATCTCGAGCATTAGGATTGTGATACACTACGAATTGACCTAAATTGTTAGACAGATTTTGACCAACATATAAATATATATAATTCATATTGGTTCGTGAATCCGAGGCCAACCTTGCATTGTTCAATGTCTTCATATGTATTTTTACTACAAAATACAGTATTGTGAGTTTCATTACTCCCTTTTTATATATATTTTTGGGATTGATAATACATGCGCTGCTTTTATAAATGTTTTACGAAATAGACACAAGTACTTAAAATTACATTCTACGGTTGGATTATTAAACCGAATATCACCCTTTTTAGCTTGGTAACCTAAGAATTAGGAAATAGACGAGAGGTCCTGTTCCTAATTGACGTGAATCCTAAAGATAGATCTATTGGGCCTAACAACCCCCATTCAGGTTATGGATGGCTTTAGTACTTCTAGATTATATTATACAGATGAGAGGTTCTGTTTGGGGATATTCTATGCATTAAAGTTAATGTCGGTTACCAGGTGTTCAATTAATATGAATGATTTTATCTTTATGCAGACGAGAGGTTCTGTTTATAAATACGCAAATCTTGTGGTCTATTAAAATTATGAAAATGATCGATTATGATAAACTAATGAACTCACCAACCTTTTGGTTGACACTTTAAAGCATGTTTATTCTCAGGATTGAAAGAAATCTTCCGCTGTGCATTTGCTCAATTTAAAGATATTACTTGGAGTCATTCATGGCATATTTCAAAAGACATTGCATTCAAGTCATTGAGTTCAGTAAAGATTATGATTAAGTAAATGATAGATTAGATCATTTATAGTTGGATATTATGAAATGGTATGCATGCCTGTCAACTTTCAATGTAATGAAAGATTGTCTTTTAAAACGAATGCAATGTTTGTAAAATGTATCATATAGAGGTCAAATACATCGCAATTTAATCATATGTTATTGTATTCATTCTTATAGATTAGGACGAGTTTTTACATGTGGTATCAGAGCAGTGGTCTTAGCGAACCAGGTCTGCATTAGTGTGTCTAACTGATAGTTGTTAGGATGCATTAGTGTGTCTGGACTTCGACCTTATTTGCATGTCAAAAATTTTTGCTTATCATTTCTTATCGGAAATTACCTGCTTATCATTCTTAGTCTAGACACATCTTACTGCATTGATTGCATGAATAGTGTATAGACAAAAATTCATATCTTAGCGTATCTGCTAATTCATATCTTAGCGTATCTGTTACTGTAAATTTTGCCTGACATATTCCGTAAATTCCTCCGTAATATACGAAATCTTTTATTCTATATATATAGATATTCTATGTAATTAGAATGCCATCCGATAGCCAGAAATCATTTCATATCGAAAAATCCTTTGTTCAATTGTACGAAATGGAATTCGCCACTAGTTCAAGTCCCTCGGATTCCGATATGGAGTTTCACTCGAGCTCCGAAAGCAGTGTGACCGGAATGGATCAACCAATCAGCCATTATCTATTTTCGACGAATTAAGGATGGGTTCGTAGCCTTCTCAATCATTGGACAAGAAGAAGGTGATCCGTTCCATCCACCACATTGCCCTCTTGGCGATGAACCTGAAGCACTTACCGGCGAACCTATTTGAGTCACCATTTTCTCTCTCATTTCCAGAGTATCTCATCATGATTATATACTATCTCAAATTCTAGATCTTATTCATCCGCTCGTCCGAACCGCCAATCATCCTGGTGTAATAGAAGAAGTCAACGAGCTTCGCGTTCGGGTAATGACTTTGGAGGATATGGTGCAACGGTTGCAAGCACCAGCAACAGCACCGGCAGCAACAGTACCACCATCACCGGCAGCAACAGTACCATCAACAAACACATTCGCACCGCAAACCTCAACTTCACAATCTGTCCCACGAGCATCAACGTCGTATGTACCATAGATACCAAGGAGTACTAATATGAATCAACGATGAAGTATTGTTTCATAAATTCATTGAAGAAAGATCTTGCGGCGATTATGTAATCTCCAAAATCTTAGAGATTATTCTGATTCTGATTACAAATCAGATGAGTGAATAGAGACAGTAGAGTAGAAACCCTGATCGGAATGGTGCACAATTTACAAGCTAGATTCATTTTACCAGCAGCACCGTCAATACCGTCAGTAACGTCAGTATCAGTAGCACCTATAACATCACAAGCTCCGCTAGTTCAAGAAATCACCGTGGACATCATTACGAATCAACAACAAGTATGTATATCAACGAGTTATAAAGTATTAACTCATTCCCACTAAAGGATTTATATGTATATCTTATATATATATATATATATATATATATATATATATATATATATATATATATATATATATATATATATATATATATATATATATAAATTTTGAAACTATAGTAAATCTTTCCGTACTAAGCTATTACATGTGAATCTTAACTACTCGGTTAATTCATACTACTAATATGCTATGATGTACATCCTTCGTCAGCAACTTAACCATCGTTAACTATAATCTCCGTTTCAATTCAATGAATTCCATTTCATAATAAATCAAGTGTATTATTCAAATATATGTTTGATTTTACACATTCATCATCGATGTACCCGAAACTTTTCAGATAACGTCATTCGTACCTTGCGAAGTTCACAAGAATTCCACGAACACCAACATCATGCATCAACAAATAACGAAGTATTGATTCATAATTTCAATTATATAGAAGAAATACTCCGTAAAAGTTATGTAATTTCTAAAGTTTTAGGAATTATTCAATTCTAGTTTCAACTGTAAATCAAATGAGTTTAATTTAATATTAACTCATTAAATCTATGTTACATCTGAAGAAAATATACACCTATATATTTTCATAAAGACTGTAGTAAAATATTTTGTACAAAATATTAACTGTGAATTTTTTTAACGGGTAGGTAATACCCGAGAGATATATAAATTCACAATTAATATGTTACATTCTTCGATTCTAATTCAACAATCATCAACTATACTCACTACTTTCACAAAAATATCCATTATTTTATAAAAATCAAACAACCATACTCATTCAAATCCAATTACATATTCTGATTTTGAAAATCTCAGAATTCAATTCGAGGTATAATCGATATCATCACTCTTAGATTCTTACATCTTTTTTCATTGCATTCATAGCTTGGATTGGTAACCGACCTTAACATATAATGTGCATCAATAATATCCCCAAAAACAGAACATCTCGTCTGTATAATATATAAACCTCGAAGTACTAAACACCATGCCCACTAGCTCTTCCGTCTAGTGAACATTCTGGGTGGGGGTGTTAAACCCGGTAGCTGCCTTTAGGATTCGCGTGAATTAGGGCCATACCCGATTCTAATTCTTAGGTTACCAAGCAATAATAATCAGGGGAAAATATTGTCATCAATTGGTGGCAATTATCATGTCCACATAATTCAATAATAATCCGCAGAACTTCCGTCTGCATAATAATTCATTTGAGGAATATTTTGCTTGTGTCTATCTTGTCAAACATTTATAAAAGCATTTCATGTATTCGCAGTTCAAATATGTATTTCAAAAGCATTAAATAAAGCAGTTGTAAAAATAGCGCATGTATTCTCAGTCCCAAAAATGTAAAGAGTAAAAGGGAATCATTTTTATTATTATAATATATATATTATTAGTAATAATGCATATATATATATATATATATATATATATAGAATAAAAATTTATTCAATCATTTCATACGATTGAATAAAGGATTTTTCGATATGAAGTGATTTTCAGCTATCCAAGATGATATTCTAATTACATAGAATATTTATATAGAACAAAAGATTTCGTAGATTACAGAGGAATTTACGGAATATCCTAGGCAAAGTTTACAGTAACAGATACGCTAAGATATGAATTAGTAGATACGCTATGATATGAATTTTGTCTATATACTATTCATGCAATCAATGCAGTAAGATGTGTTTAGACTAAGAATGATAAGAATGATAAGCTGGTAATTTTCTAAGGATGATAAGTAGGTAATTTTCGACACGAAATGATAAGCAAAACTTTTGACATGCAGACACGGTCGAAGTCCAGACTTACTAATGCATCTAAGCAACTATCAGTTAGACACACTAATGCAAGACCTGGTTCGCTAAGACCACCGCTCTGATACAACCTGTAGTGACCCGTCCTAATCCATCTGGACGAAGTCTTCAACAGTTGGTCCCATTGCGAGGTTCTGACCTCTATATGCCATGAACGACTCCATGTAATATGAGCAAATGTACAGCGGAAGATTTCTTTCATACCTGAGAATAAACATGCTTTAAAGTGTCAATCAAAAGGTTGGTGAGTTCATAAGTTTATCATAAAACAATAAAATTCATCATTTTGATAGACCACAAGATTTAAATCCTGCATGGTACAAATGGGCCCGAATCCTATACCCACCTGTAATGTACATGCGATATCTTTTAAATACAGTACACCTTTCTCGTGTACGAAATCATCTTTCATAAATCTTAGTAACCGTACACATATCTTGTGCACAAAAATAACATACACATAATCTGTGTATAAAATCATTCTCTCGATACATAACATTCACTTTTCATTGCTTTCATAGCTTGGCTTGGTAACCGACCTTAACATATAATGCGCATAAAAATATCCCCAAAACAGAACATCTCGTCTGTGTAATAATCATATAAACTTCGAAGTACTAAACACCACGCCCACTAGCCCTTCCGTCTAGTGAACATTCTGGGTGGGGGTGTTAAACCCGGTAGCTACTTTAGGATTCGTGTGAATTAGGGCCATACCCGATTCTAATTCTTAGGTTACCAAGCAATAATAATCAAGGGGAAATATTCATAACAATTAGTGGCAATTATCACGTCCAACTAATTCAATAATAATCCACAGAACTTCCGTCTGCATAATAAATATTTATATATATATATATATATATATATATATATATATATATATATATATATATATATATATTCATTCGAGGAATGTTTTACTTGTGTCTATCTCGTCAAACATTTATAAAAGCATTTCATGTATTCGCAATTCAAAATATATTTCAAAAGCATTTAATAAAGCAGTTGTAAAAATAACGCATGTATTCTCAGTCCCAAAAATGTAAAGAGTAAAAGGGAGCAAATGAACTCACAATACGATATTTTGTAGTAAAAATATGCATACGACGGAACTGAACAAGGCAGGGTTGGCCTCGGATTCACGAACCTATATCATTCACATATATATATATATATATATATATATATATATATATATATATATATATATATATATATATATATATTAAAACATATAATAATATTCAAATAAATATATATTTTGATATTATTAATATACTTGTGATATTATGTTTAATATTAATATTTACCTAAACATATTTATTTTATATATTTTATTAGTTTATCATAGTAATATATTATATACTGTATTAAAATCTTTTGAATAAATACTTAGTATTAATATTTTGAAATACTCGTAATTTTTAATAAATTCGAGTTATATTAAAACGTAAATGAACAAAAAGTATTTTATTAGTAAAAGTAGTATACTTATTATATATACTTCTATATATATTTAAAGTTTGTATCTAATTTATAATATCTATCTTTTTAGTTTAATATCATAAAAATATCTTTATATTTTATATATGAAATATATTTAAAACTAAAGTTATAGTTAGTAATATTAATTATAATAATAATAATGATAAAAATAATACTAACTTTAATAAAAAGATAAATTTAAAAATAGTGATAATTTTAGTAATAATGATTATAATAATAGTAATACTAATAATAATAATAACTATAATAATAATTTTACTACTAATGATAATAATGATAATAATTTTTAAAATAATAATACTAATAATGTTAATCATACTAATAATAAGGATAATACTAATAATGATGTTGTTAGTAATACTAATAATGTATAATAATAACACTAATAATAATTTAATAATAATAATAATCATAATAATAATAATATGAATAATAAGTATACTACCTTAAAGAATAGCTTCCGAAAAAGATGTCGCAGCCCGGGCTCGAACCCGCGACCTCCTGCTAACCCGCAAACAACCTTAACCACTCTTCCATTTCGTATTTTCTGATTTATATTACTAACTTAATATGTTTAACCCTTATGGAACGATTTATCATCTTGATCATATCCCTAATCGCAATCATCTATCATTTACCATCATCATTAACATCTTTTGTTAACAGATACAATCTATCGAGTACCATAACAGCAACTAATTAGGTTCATTTGATTAAGACAGCGAGAAGCATAGAAAGCAATAGCAATCAATTTTCATCACCATTATTATCATCTTTGTCGTAACCATCATTTCATCCCTATCGACATCATACCTCATTGTTTAATATCCTTATCATCACTTCCATTAATCCCGTCACTTGCCATAATCTTTAATCAATTCGGTACCCCATAATACTAATTAAATATAGTAATAGGCTTATGATTTTAGAACAAACTTGAGTGGGGGTGGTTTCTTCGGCCCATATATATAAATAAAAGAACGATCCATAATGGCCCCATCTAGGATTCGTTAAGATTAATTCAAATAAAATTTAGGATCATTTGTGAGCTTTAGAATTAAATATGCCATTCCATTAAATTCTCTGGCCATACAACCGTCCTACATGTGCACATATGTCCGATCCTTTTATAATGCGTTTGATAAAGAATCCTTATTATATTCAATGGACACTTTTACATGATTAAAAGTGGTGATCATGCAAGCTCCATAAACAAGGAACATGGGTGAGAAATAAAGGTAGGAAGTGATATCTAGCAGCAATTGCTGTAGAATTCGAAAGGAATAGATTCATACGCGATTTAAAGAATAATAGAAACGTCAATTAGGATGTCCCATAATGTCGGCCAACAAACAAATTTATCTTGATCACCTTTCTTCTTTTATAGATATCTTCGATTAGATAACATTATGTACATGCTTTTCCACTATCCTTTTAATATTCCAAGTGGTCATTTGATTTGTATATATATATCAGCCAAAAGAAGGGGAACACTTTCTAGTATGGAAATATTTATTTGTTAGTGGTGTTGTGTGTGTGATTTACGAAACAAAAGAAAACAGCAAGGAAGGCGTATATTATTTTTAGTGATTGTTGAACAGCGGTTTACAACAGAATACGATCAGCAACTTCAGCTGCAGGAGTTGTCCGATTGCAAAGGGAATCAAAAGAAAAGGAAGAAAAGAAAAAGAAGAAAAAATAATAATGGTGAAGGTTGTTTCAATGATAGTGGTTATGTTATTTGTATTCAAATAAGGAGTAAGACAATAAAAGGGTTGATCATGACCTGAATTGGAAATAGAAATCACCCAGCTAGAGCAGGTTGTTGTGGTTGCAGCTTGATTTGAAACAGAAAGAAAATAGTCGAAGTAGTTGTAGTTCGATGGAGGTAGTTGAAATAAATTGTGATTTTATGCGTCTTGGTTTTGGTCTAGTGCAGCAACAATAAGTATATGATAGTAGTAGTCTATGGTTCGTGTTGGTGGGCTGCAAAAATAGAAAGAAAACGGTAGCAGGTTTCAATAGTTTGAAGTGGTTGTTTGTTGGTGATCTTTCTCTAACAGCAAGACAGATAACAAGTTAGTTTTGTTTCTCTCCCTCTCTCTCTTTAACTCTCGAATGGAAGTAGTGATTTTATAGCTGCAAGTGAATGTATATTTCGTGTCAAGAATTTGGTCTCGATTGTTTTGTAGCGAGGAAGGTGGTCAACAGAGAATCTCGAGCAGGATGAAAGAAGGACAGGAAATAGTAATAGATAGGACTTAAAACAGATTCGTACGCTTTACAGATATTTAATTCTGACAGATTTTGTTTGTATCTCTTTTTTTTATCCTTCTTCTTTAATTGAAATCAATGTTTTTTTATAGTGAAATTGCATTGAAACAGCCACCAGATTCTTTTAATTTTTGTTTGTAGCTTTGATTCGTTCGACAACATATCTTGTGTTAGAAGAAAAATAGAAAAGTAAAATAGACCTTCAATACAATTTGTTTGATTCTTATTATTGAATTTTGATTTGTACGATTGCTATTAATATTTAACAACTTGATTTAATAGAGTTTGTATTCTTGTGATAAAGAGATCGACCTGTAATAAGAATCAGGCAGGAAGGACAGAATGACAGATAAGAGGAAGAAAAAGATAAAGCAGATGATGACTTCTAACAACTTTGTACCCTTTATTTGATATTGAATACTAACGAGTTCAGGCAGAAAACAAATTTTATAAAGTTGGATAGGGATGTTAAATAAAATAGCACGAATTTGTGGATTAGTTTTAGTAATCAAATTCCAAAAAGTACAAATCAAATACAGTTAAAAAAGGGATGTGAACTGAATTTGATTCTAGTATCGTACTCATGATTTTATTAATATTAATAATTAATAATTATATTAATAATAATAATAAAAATTGAAATAATAATAATATTAATAATCAAAATAATACTAATAATAAGAATAATATCAATATTAATGATATTAAATAATAAAATGATAATTTTGAAAACTATAATAATAACATATTACATGTATCAAATCCGATATTAATGTTAATATTAATAATGAAAGTAATAATAATATTATTATAGCAAATATATTGTAACTTGTATTTAATATCATACATTATGTAATAACTCTATATATTGAATATTTATACATTTTATATATATATGATGATATACACATAATAATAATTATGTATAGAAACCATGTATATATATTACATATATCAATTTACCATTGTTAATATATATTTATTAAGTTCGTTGAGAAAATAAAACTAGTATTTCTAAAAACTGTGTTCATAGTTTTTAATATAAATTTGAAATATTATGTATACATTTATTACTTAACAAATTTTTATTTTTAAATCATAAACTATTTAATTTCAACAACTAAATCGTATAATATTTTATTAATATATTTCAGATTATATATATATATATATATATATATATATATATATATATATATATATATATATATATATATATATATATATATATATAATTACAAATCTATTTATAATCAGTTGTTCATGAATCGTCGGAATTGGTCAAAGGTCAAATGAATGTATAAAAATAGTTCAAAAATTCCGAGACTCAGGATAACAGACTTAGCTTATCGTGTCAAAATATTAAATCGTATCGAGAGTTTGGTTTAAAATTAGTCAAAAATCTCCGAGTCATCACAGTACCTACCCGTTAAAGAAATTTCGTCCCGAAATTTGAGTGGTGACAGTTGGAATTGAAATCGAGAATGTTTTAGTACCAGATTTGAACTCAGATTCATAATAGAAATTAGTCATCAAAGAATATTTCATCGAAGAAGAAAATGATAATATTTAAAGATTTCTTCGAGATGGATAAGCAGATAGTTTTATGAATGCCCTTCTCAGGTCAAGTTCGGTTTCTATGATTAATTCGAATCAAGTAATATGGTTCATGATGAATACAAGTCAAGTAACACGGTTCGTGGTGATGGTAATGTTGATCAAATATTACCATCATCACAATCCATTAGAACTTCTGCATGACTTACCATAATATAATCACGTTGATCAATTGTCATTATATTATATTAACTCATGCTTTCATTCAAATATTACTCTAAAATATCCAAGAAATCAAAACTTCAGGGTTTCACTGAATTTTAGAAAACAAAATAGTTTTCGATAGGATATACTAAGGATTGAATGAAAGCGAAGATAATTTACGCATGTGAATGATATAAGGATTCCTTCAGGATGTTGAGGATATTTATAATGAAGGAAAATATAACGATATCAAGAAATATTGAAGTTATTTATATTGACGAAAGAAGATTTCGATCTTTTTCCGAGCTTTTCCAACATACCATTCTTTATCATCAAACTTTTAACTATTACAGTCATCCCTAGTTTTTGCTGCTTTATAAATTCTTTTAATACTCTGAGAATTGATTCGTAAATTGGGGTGCTTATTCAGAATTTCAGAATAGAATATCATAATTCTAAGAAATATATGTTATATGTATACATATAACTGTTGATGTAGAAATGCTACGAGATTCAAAATAATGATTGAAGCTTTTTGGTATGACATCTATCGTCACAAGATGCAGATAGGCACATGATGGGGTTTCGACAAATATAATGATTTTTTCAAAAAGTCAAAGATCAATGAAGTTGCTGGTAAGTTTAATGCTAATGTGATGAGATATAAAGGGTTCTCCGGTAACAATGACGAAAGGCAAACTTATATATCAAAGTTATAATAAGGCTAATTTGAATGAAAGTCGAAGTTGATTTGCTGGAGCTGTGACAAAATTGGCTAATTTTGGAAAGGTATTGTATAGTTATTTTCGGTAATAATACACCAATGGATCTGGCACAGTTTTGAATTCAAAGTATGGCTTTGAAAGATGTAGGAATCTAAAAGTGATGTCTTCTGTTAAATCTTGACTTGGATTTTTGATCGGTCAAAATCCGAATATGAAATTATATTTGAATGAAAATAGTTGTTCTTTGGTGAACGGATACGTATATGTACTGATTTGAGCAGTATTTTTAATGACTGCTGAATCTGAATTTAAGAATATACAGTGTAACACATTAATGTAAAATCTAAATATTCCTCGGGTATTACCTACCCGTTAAAATATTTTCACCATTAATAGTGTGTACAAAAGAATTTTTAATTACAATCTTTATGAAAATATATATACTTATATATTTTCTTCAGATATAATCATGGATTTGATGAGGCAATAAGATATTAATCTTATTTGAGTTACCGTTAGAACGAGAATATATAATCTCTAAAATATTAGAGATTACATAATCACCATGAAGAACGAAGAAATTGATGTAGAACGATACGTAGGACGATGATTATGCCTGAGGTATAGATTGTGATATTGTGGCATGTGTTAATGAAACTTAGGTTGTTGGTGGTACAGGTGTGGATATTGGTAGTACGGTTGGTACGGGTGATGTTGCTGAAGCTGGTAGGTTTTGCACCATGTTTTCCAAATTAATTACTCGAGCGCGAAGCTCGTTGACTTCTTCCATTACTCTAGGATGATTGTCGGTCGGAACGAGCAGATGAATAAGGTTTAGAATTTGTGAGATTATATAATCATGGCGAGATATTCTGTAGATGAGGGTGAAAATGGTGTTTCAGATAGGTTTGCCCGTGAGTGCTTCAGGTTCATTGTCAAGAGGTGAATTTGATTGGTGGAAAGGATCGCCTTCTTCTCTTCTCTGTTGATTAAGTCGACTACGAACCCATCAGATGAATTGGGGATGGCTGATTTGGTTGATTCATTCTGGTGACGCTGCTTTCGGAGCTCGAGTGAAACTCCATATCGGAATCTGAGAGACTTGAACTAGTGGCGATTTCCATTTCATATGATTGAATAAAGGATTTTTCGATATGAAGTGATTTTCGGAATCCGAGAGACTAGAACTAGTGGCGATTTCCATTTCATATGATTGAATAAAGGATTTTTCGATATGAAGTGATTTTCGTCTATCCAAGATGATATTCTAATTACATAGAATATTTATATAGAACAAAAGATTTCGTAGATTACAGAGGAATTTACGAAATATCCTAGGCAAAGTTTACAGTAACAGATACGCTAAGATATGAATTAGTAGATACGCTAAGATATGAATTTTGTCTATACACTATTCATGCAATCAATGCAGTAAGATGTGTCTAAACTAAGAATGATAAGAATGATAAGCAGGTAATTTCCTAAGGATGAAAAGTAGGTAATTTTTGACACGAAATGATAAGCAAAACTTTTAACATGCAGACACGGTCGAAGTCCAGACTTACTAATGCATCTAAGCAACTATCAGTTAGACACACTAATGCAAGACCTGGTTCGCTAAGACCACCGCTCTGATACCACCTGTAGTGACCCGTCCTAATCCATCTGGACAAAGTCTTCAACAGTTGGTCCCATTACGAGGTTCTGACCTCTATATGCCATGAACGACTCCATGTAATATGAGAAAATGTACAGTGGAAGATTTCTTTCATACCTGAGAATAAACATGCTTTAAAGTGTCAACCAAAAGGTTGGTGAGTTCATAAGTTTATCATAAAATAATAAAATTCATCATTTTAATAGACCACAAGATTTAAATCCTGCATGGTACAAATGGGCCCGAATCCTATACCCACCTGTAATGTACATGCGATATCTTTTAAATACAGTACACCTTTCCCGTGTACGAAATCATCTTTCATAAATCTTAGTAACCGTATGTAGTGACCCGAACTTTTCCATGTTTATATATATATTAAATGAAATTGTTATTTATATGATTAAGTGTTTCCAACATGTTAAGCAATCAAACTTGTTAAGACTTGATTAATTGAAATAGGTTTCATATAGACAATTGACCACCCAAGTTGACCGGTGATTCACGAACGTTAAAACTTGTAAAAACTATACGCTGACATATATATGGTTATATATATAGTTAACATGATTTTATTATAAGTATGTATCTCATTAGGTATTTTAACAATGAGTTATATACATAAAAATGAGACTATTAATTTAAGAAACTCGAAAACGATATATATAACGATTATCGTTATAACAACGTCTTACTAGGTACATATGAATCATATTAAGATATTGATACACTTGGTTAATTATGTTAAATGATAAGTAAATATATTATTAAGTGTATTAACAATGAAATACATATGTAAAAATAAGACTACTAACTTAATGATTTCGAAACGAGACATATATGTAACGATTATCGTTGTAACGACATTTAACTGTATATATATCATACTAAGATATATTATATATCATAATATCATGATAATATAACAATTTAACATCTCATTTGTTATAATAAACAATGGGTTAACAACATTCAACAAGATCGTTAACCTAAAGGTTTCAAAACAACATTTACATGTAACGACTAACGATGACTTAACGACTCAGTTAAAATGTATATACATGTAGTGTTTTAATATTTATTCATACACTTTTGAAATACTTCAAGACACTTATCAAAATACTTCTACTTAACAAAAATGCTTACAATTACATCCTCGTTCAGTTTCATCAACAATTCTACTCGTATGCACCCGTATTCGTACTCGTACAATACACAGCTTTTAGATGTATGTACTATTGGTATATACACTCCAATGATAAGCTCTTAGCAGCCCATGTGAGTCACCTAACACATGTGGGAACCATCATTTGGCAACTAGCATGAAATATCTCATAAAATTACAAAAATATGAATAATCATTCATGACTTATTTACATGAAAACAAAATTACATATCCTTTGTATCTAATTCATACACCAACGACCAAAAACACCTAAAAATAATTTCATTCTTCAATTTTCTTCATCTAATTGATCTCTCTCAAGTTCTATCTTCAAGTTCTAAGTGTTCTTCATAAATTCCAAAAGTTCTAGTTTCATAAAATCAAGAATACTTCCAAGATTGCAAGTTTACTTCCAAGTTTTCTAAATCCATTCCAAGTAATCATCCAAGATCAAGAAACCTTTGTTACTTACAGTATTTTATCTTTCTAATACAAGGTAATAATCATATTCAAACTTTAATTCAATTTCTATAACTATAACAATCTTATTTCGAGTGAAAATCTTACTTGAAATTGTTTTCGTGTCATGATTCTGCTTCAAGAACTTTCAAGCCATCCAAGGATCCTTTGAAGCTAGATCTATTTTTCTCATTTCCAGTAGGTTTATCCAAGGAACTTGAGGTAGTAATGATGTTCATAACATCATTCGATTCATACATATAAAGCTATCTTATTCGAAGGTTTAAACTTGTAATCACTAGAACATAGTTTAGTTAATTCTAAACTTGTTCGCAAATAAAAGTTAATCCTTTTAACTTGACTCTTAAAATCAACTAAACACATGTTATATATCTATATGATATGCTAACTTAATGATTTAAAACCTGGAAACACGAAAAACACCGTAAAATCGGATTTACGCCGTCGTAGTAACACCGCGGGCTGTTTTGGGTTAGTTAATTAAAAACTATGATAAACTTTGATTTAAAAGTAGTTATTCTGGGAAAATGATTTTTATTATGAACATGAAACTATATCCAAAAATTATGGTTAAACTCAAAGTGGAAGTATGTTTTCTAAAATGGTCATCTAGACGTCGTTCTTTCGACTGAAATGACTACCTTTACAAAAATGACTTGTAACTTATTTTTCTGACTATAAACCTATACTTTTTTGTTTAGATTCATAAAATAGAGTTCAATATGAAACCATATCAATTTGATTCACTCAAAACGGATTTAAAATGAAGAAGTTATGGGTAAAACAAGATTGGATAATTTTTCTCATTTTAGCTACGTGAAAATTGGTAACAAATCTATTCCAACCATAACTTAATCAACTTGTATTGTATATTATGTAATCTTGAGATACCATAGACACGTATACAATGTTTCGACCTATCATGTCGACACATCTATATATATTTCGGAACAACCATAGACACTCTATATGTGAATGTTGGAGTTAGCTATACAGGGTTGAGGTTGATTCCAAAATATATATAGTTTGAGTTGTGATCAATACTGAGATACGTATACACTGGGTCATGGATTGATTCAAGATAATATTTATCGATTTATTTCTGTACATCTAACTGTGGACAACTAGTTGTAGGTTACTAACGAGGACAGCTGACTTAATAAACTTAAAACATCAAAATATATTAAAAGTGATGTAAATATATTTTGAACATACTTTGATATATATGTATATATTGTTATAGGTTCGTGAATCAACCAGTGGCCAAGTCTTACTTCCCGACGAAGTAAAAATCTGTGAAAGTGAGTTATAGTCCCACTTTTAAAATCTAATATTTTTGGGATGAGAATACATGCAGGTTTTATAAATGATTTACAAAATAGACACAAGTACGTGAAACTACATTCTATGGTTGAATTATCGAAATCGAATATGCCCCTTTTTATTAAGTCTGGTAATCTAAGAATTAGGGAACAGACACCCTAATTGACGCGAATCCTAAAGATAGATCTATTGGGCCTAACAAACCCCATCCAAAGTACCGATGCTTTAGTACTTCGAAATTTATATCATATCCGAAGGGTGTCCCGGAATGATGGGGATATTCTTAAATATGCATCTTGTTAATGTCGGTTACCAGGTGTTCACCATATGAATGATTTTTATCTCTATGTATGGGATGTGTATTAAAATATGAAATCTTGTGGTCTATTGTTACGATTTGATATATATAGGTTAAACCTGTAACTCACCAACATTTTTGTTGACGTTTAAAGCATGTTTATTCTCAGGTGAATACTAAGAGCTTCTGCTGTTGCATACTAAAATAAGGACAAGATTTGGAGTCCATGTTTGTATGATATTGTGTAAAAACTGCATTCAAGAAACTGATTTTGATGTAACATATTTGTATTGTAAACCATTATGTAATGGTCGTGTGTAAACAAGATATTTTAGATTATCATTATTTGATAATCTACGTAAAGCTTTTTAAACCTTTATTTATGAAATAAAGGTTATGGTTTGTTTTAAAAATGAATGCAGTCTTTGAAAAACGTCTCATATAGAGGTCAAAACCTCGCAACGAAATCAATTAATATGGAACGTTTTTAATCAATAAGAACGGGAGATTTCAGTTGGTATCCGAGCGTTGGTCTTAGAGAACCAGAAAATTTGCATTAGTGTGTCTTATCGAGTTTGTTAGAATGCATTAGTGAGTCTGGACTTCGACCGTGTATTCTTTAAAAATGATTGCTTAACATTTTTGTTGGAAACTATATATTATTAGCATGTATATATTATGTGATATATTAATCTCTTAACATGTTTGATATTGTGTGATAGATGTCTACCTCTAGCACAAATCCCATTGACTCACCTAATAATAACGAAGAGTCGAATATATATTGGGCTGATTCACAAGTTCCCGAAGAGGAACCGGAAGAAGAATCAGAACCAGAAGAAGAAGGAACCGGAGGAGGAAATAGAACTGGTGGAGGAAATAATAAAACGGTTAGTAAAAGAAAATCTTCAACCAACCAACCAAGGTTAATTATGATCAATGGTGTTTACGCCAAGGAAGCAAAATATTGGGAGGATTACCAATTCTCCGATGAATCGGATTTCGACGAGAATTCCAATGATGTTATAGAAATTACCCCAACTGAATTTAAAAAGGCAAGAGAAAATAATAAGGGAAAGGGCATAAAAATAGAGAAATCTAATTCCAACCCCGATGAACTTTATATGTATCGTCAACCCCCGAAGTCCTTAAGTTGTAACAATGACCCGGGAACCTCTAAACCACCAGGTTTTTCTAAACCAATGTGGATAATGACGGCTCGTATTAGGGGAACATCATATATCCCTAGAAACTTGGCAAAACGAACCAAAACCGAACAAGAAGAAACGAGCGAGTCGGAATAAGATAGTTATATTCGTGTGGTGTAATATATGTAATATAGTGTGCTTATGCTTTATGATATATGTAAAAATTGCTTGTATTAATAAGTATTTTTTTTATGAATATAACTCTTGTCTATTTTACAGTATAAAAACACAAAATGGATAGACAACCCAATATTTTAAGAGACCTACCCGAAGACATGATTGATGAAATCTTGTCTAGAGTCGGTCAGAATTCCTCGGCACAACTATTTAAGGTGAGATCAGTTTGTAAGACATTCGAAGAACGTTCCAAGAATGCCTTGGTTTATAAAAGGCTTTCGTTCGGAAGATGGGGAATATCACATTGGGAAATCCATAAGTTACGATGTGTTTACTTTGACGCATATATTGCGGGGAACCCAAATGCTATTTTACGCAACGGGTTAAGAAATTATTTTGACTCAGTATATCCGAATATAGGACTTCGTGATTTAGAAAAAGCGGCTAACATGCAACATAAAGAAGCATGTTATGCTTACGAGTTAGTAATGTTCGCTTCTCACCAAAGTGAGAACAAGAACATCGGGCTACAACTATTAAACAAAACGTTCCCACAAGTGACGGAGTCGGTAATTGGGGTAAGAAATGAGGTTTTTAGGTTATTACGAGACTGTTGGTCATTACGTAACCCTCGTCCCTTTGATGACGTTACAACACGCTGTCTTATCAACGGCCATAACGGTTATGTTCCACAAGACCAAGGATGGGAAGTAGTCCTAGTAAAACCAGAATGCATGACTTGTTTCTGGACGTATGAATTACGTGTCTTTATTGCCTTTGCTGAACGACTTGTGTACTAGCTAGAATTATCTTCACAACTATCTTGTATCAAAGTTATTGTGTGCTATATTTCATGCTTTATGTAAAATAAGCGGTATTGTAAGTTTGTAAAATATTGTATAAAAGTTTGAACGCGAAATATTATTACAATCAGTTTTTCATATAGAATTGTAGTAGTTGAATTGTATATTAGCTACTAAGTATGAACTTAACGGGTAGGTACTACCCGAATTTAAACTTATAAAATGCTAATATGAAGAAAAAGCTTTTATAAATGAGTTCATATTATGCTACGAAATACTATTAACTACTCTTAATATTCTGTATGATTAACTTGTTCCATTTGACTATTTTGAAGGAAATGGCACCGACTACTCGACACACAGTGAATATGAATGAAGAGGAATTCTGTACTTTTCTAGCTTCAAACATAGCCGCAGTACAGGTTGCGCTACATACCAACAATAACCTTGGATCTAGCAGTACAGGAAATCATGTAGGATGCACCTACAAAGAATTCACTGCCTGCAAACCTTTGGAATTTGATGGAACCGAAGGACCGATCGGATTGAAACGGTGGACCGAGAAGGTCGAATCGGTGTTTGCCATAAGTAAGTGTACTGAAGAGGACAAAGTGAAGTACGCTACGCATACCTTCACAGGTTCCGCGTTAACATGGTGGAATACCTATCTAGAGCAAGTGGGACAAGATGATGCGTACGCACTACCGTGGTCAGCATTCAAGCACTTGATGAACGAGAAGTACCGTCCCAGAACCGAGGTCAATAAGCTCAAGACAGAACTTAGAGGGTTACGAACCCAAGGATTTGATATTACCACGTACGAAAGACGATTCACAGAATTGTGCCTATTGTGTCCGGGAGCATTCGAAGATGAGGAAGAGAAGATCGACGCGTTTGTGAAAGGATTACCGGAAAGAATCCAAGAAGATATAAGTTCACACGAGCCCGCCTCCATACAACAGGCATGTAGAATGGCTCACAAACTAGTGAACCAGATTGAGGAAAGAATTAAAGAACAGACGACTGAAGAGGCCAATGTGAAGCAAGTCAAAAGAAAGTGGGAGGAAAACGGTGATAAGAATCACCAATACAACAACAACAGCAATTACAATAATAATCGCAACAATTATCCCAACAATCGTAACATCAATCACAACTACAACAAATGGCCCAACAACAACAACAACAACAACAACAACAACAACAGCAACTACAACAATCATCCCAACAACAATAACAACCGCAACAATAACAACAATCAGAAGCAGCTATGCCAAAGGTGTGAAAAGTATCACTCGGGGTTCTGCACCAAATTTTGCAACAAGTGTAAAAGAAATGGTCATAGCGCGGCGAAGTGTGAGGTCTACGGACCAGGGGTTAACAAAACGAAAGGAACAGATGGTGTCGGAACGAGTAATGGCGGAGCAAGCAGTGTCGGAGCAAGTTATGCCAATGTAGTTTGTTATAAATGTGGAAAACCGGGCCACATTATTAGAAATTGCCCGAACCAGGAGAACATGAATGGACAAGGCCGCGGAAGAGTTTTCAATATTAATGCGGCAGAGGCACAGGAAGACCCGGAGCTTGTTACGGGTACGTTTCTTATTGACAATAAATCTGCTTACGTTTTATTTGATTCGGGTGCGGATAGAAGCTATATGAGTAGAGATTTTTGTGCTAAATTAAGTTGTCCATTGACGCCATTGGATAGTAAATTTTTACTCGAATTAGCAAACGGTAAATTAATTTCAGCAGATAATATATGCCGGAATCGAGAAATTAAACTGGGTAGCGAAATATTTAAGATTGATTTGATACCAGTAGAGTTAGGGAGTTTTGATGTAATAGTTGGCATGGACTGGCTGAAGAAGGTGAAAGCAGAGATCGTATGTTATAAAAATGCAATTCGCATTGTACGAGAAGAAGGAGAACCCTTAATGGTGTACGGAGAAAAGGGCAACATGAAGCTACATCTTATTAGTAATTTGAAGGCACAAAAACTAATAAGAAAAGGTTGCTATACTATTCTAGCACACGTCGAGAAAGTACAAACTGAAGAAAAGAGCATCAATGATGTTCCCGTCGCAAAAGAATTTCCCGATGTATTTCCGAAAGAATTACCGGGATTACCCCCACATCGATCCGTTGAATTTCAAATAGATCTTGTACCAGGAGCTGCACCAATAGCTCGTGCTCCTTACAGACTCGCACCCAGCGAGATGAAAGAACTGCAAAGCCAATTACAAGAACTTTTAGAGCGTGGTTTCATTCGACCAAGCACATCACCGTGGGGAGCTCCTGTTTTGTTTGTCAAGAAGAAAGATGGTACATTCAGGTTGTGTATTGACTACCGAGAGTTGAACAAACTTACCATCAAGAACCGCTACCCACTACCGAGAATCGACGACTTATTTGATCAACTACAAGGCTCGTCTGTTTATTCAAAGATTGACTTACGTTCCGGGTATCATCAAATGCGGGTGAAAGAAGATGATATTCCAAAGACTGCTTTCAGAACACGTTACGGTCATTACGAGTTTATGGTCATGCCGTTTGGTTTAACCAATGAACCAGCTGTGTTCATGGACCTTATGAACTGAGTGTGTAGACCATACCTTGATAAGTTTGTCATTGTTTTCATTGATGACATACTTATTTACTCAAAGAATGACCAAGAACACGGTGAACATTTGAGAAAGGTGTTAGAAGTATTGAGGAAGGAAGAATTGTACGCTACGTTTTCAAAGTGTGCATTTTGGTTGGAAGAAGTTCAATTCCTCGGTCACATAGTGAACAAAGAAGGTATTAAGGTGGATCCGGCAACGATAGAAACTGTTGAAAAGTGGGAAACCCCGAAAACTCCGAAACACATACGCCAGTTTTTAGGACTAGCTGGTTACTACAGAAGATTCATCCAAGATTTCTCCAAAATAGCAAAACCTTCACTGCATTAACGCATAAAGGGAAGAAATTTGAATAGAAGGATGAACAAGAGAAGGCGTTTCAATTATTGAAGAAAAAGCTAACTACGGCACCTATATTGTCATTGCCTGAAGGGAATGATGATTTTGTGATTTATTGTGACGCATCAAAGCAAGGTCTTGGTTGTGTATTAATTCAACGGACGAAGGTGATTGCTTATGCGTCTAGACAATTGAAGATTCACGAGCAAAATTATACGACGCATGATTTGGAATTAGGCGCGGTTGTTTTTGCATTAAAGACTTGGAGGCACTACTTATATGGGGTCAAAAGTATTATATATACCGACCACGAAAGTCTTCAACACATATTTAATCAGAAACAACTGAATATGAGTCAGCGTAGGTGGATTGAATTGTTGAATGATTACGACTTTGAGATTCGTTACCACCCGGGGAAGGCAAATGTGGTAGCCGAAGCCTTGAGCAGAAAGGACAGAGAACCCATTCGAGTAAAATCTATGAATATAATGATTCACAATAACCTTACTACTCAAATAAAGGAGGCGCAACAAGGAGTTTTAAAAGAGGGAAATTTAAAGGATGAAATACCCAAAGGATCGGAGAAGCATCTTAATATTCAGGAAGACGGAACCCGGTATAGGGCTGAAAGGATTTGGGTACCAAAATTTGGAGATATGAGAGAAATGGTACTTAGAGAAGCTCATAAAACCAGATACTCAATACATCCTGGAACGGGGAAGATGTACAAGGATCTCAAGAAACATTTTTGGTGGCCGGGTATGAAATCCGATGTTGCTAAATACGTAGGAGAATGTTTGACGTGTTCTAAGGTCAAAGCTGAGCATCAGAAACCATCAGGTCTACTTCAACAACCCGAAATCCCGGAATGGAAATGTGTAACGACCCGGATTTTTCCGATCGTTTTATACTTATGAGATTAATATTTACATAAAATAAACCTTACCAACATGATAAGCAATCCAAACTGTTGAGACTTATGTTTTTGAAAAGAGTTTTACACAACGTTTGACCGTCCAATTTGACCGATGATATCACGAACTATATAACACACGATAATTATACGATTATGTATATGTACATATCTATACATATTTAACATGATTTAAGGATGGTTTAACATTTCATTGTGAACTAACAACAATGAGTTATAAGTATACTTTGAGACCACTAACTTAAGTTTTCAAAACGATAACTATATGTAACGTTCTTTGACATATATACTTACAATCTATAATGTGTTGTGATTTATGTCACCAATATGATTTAAGTGTAATGGGATTAATTTGTAACCAAAATAATCTTGATAAATATCGAACAAGTTTGGGATGTGTGGAGTGCGCACTTGTTTGAACTTATCTTGATTATGATGGGGGTTCGGGGGCAGCGCCCCCGATAAGCGGGGTCCAAGGGGTGGCAACCCCTGGCGGGGTCCAAGGGGCAGAGCCCCTGGCTGGGGTCGAGCTGTCAGGTCAGCTTGGAAATTTTTTTTTGGGCTAACATTGGTTTATTAAAAATGTCTTAAAATTTTATTTTGGCTCGGTTTGACCCAAAAATAAAAGCCCAGTTTTGAGCCTCTTTTACAGTTATAAACCCGTCCATATTTGAATTCTCTTTCCGATTCCTCAAAATTTCTACAAGTATATCTAGGGTATATGTAACCGTATTATACCCAGCTTCTATACGTATTTACTATTGGTATATACCAACAATAAACTTCAATGATCAGCCACTAGACATGATGTTACATGTAGGAACCAGCCATTTAACCTCATGTGTGACTTTTGTGGAAGAAAACAACTAAATCTCCTATATATCCATCCCATAATCATGCTATTTTGCACACACACACATACAATTTCATTTCCAATTTTCTTTCAAGTTAATTCACTCCCTAATCTCTCTTCATTTACCTACTCAAGAACGTATCAATATAGTCATCCGATTTCAAGGAGATTACTTCCAATCTTTCAATCCCACTCCACCACTCTTTTGATTCCAAGATTTTTCTTACCTTTTCCAGTAGCTTTGTCCAAGTAACTTGAGGTAGTAACCTTATTCATAACCTTATTCGATTCATATTTATATAGCTATCTTATTTTGTGTTATAAAATTTTAACAACAAGAACATAGTTTGAGTGATTTCAAACTTGTTCGCAAACTAAATAGATCCTTCTAATTTGATTTTAAAAAACACTTCAAGACCTGTAATATATCATATTATGACAAAATCGGATTAATCATATCTTGGCTAATTAACATAATATTTAATATATATTTACTTATGATTTTATTTTATATATTTCAGGACCACCCGTAAACAACACGAGAAGATTAATCATAAGACCTCATGATTGTACGCAACACGTCATTTGACAACACGGTACTTTACGTATGCAACACGTCATTTGACAACATGGTACCATGGGTCAAGATTAATTCTGATCAACACGAATACGATGGGGTCTTTATTTATTTTATTGAGCAACTAATTGTGGACCACTAACAACAGACTGCTAACTACGGACTAATAAAATATTAAAAGTATTATAAGTATATATATATGTAACGATTACTTAAAAAGAAAATATGTTGATATATTATATATATGGTTAGGTTCGTGATATCTATCGGAGACCAAGTCGTGATAAATACCTTCAAGGCAAAAGTGAGTATATAGTCCCACTTTTAAACTCTAAATATTTCGGGATGAGAATACATGCATTTTATGATTTACGTTATGGACACAAGTGATTAAAAATTTATATTCTACGTTGAGTTGTACCACTGGCATACTTCCCTGTAACTTGGTAACTACTATTTACATGAGGTATTGTAAACGCGAATCCTGTTGATAGATCTATCGGGCCTGACAACCCCAACCGGACTGGACGACCAGTATTCAACGGTTGCACAGTACTTCGTTTCAGTGACTACACTTGGTACGGTGTAGTAAGATTTCATAATAAAGGGAAATGCGACGTTGATTAAATGTTAAGTATGGTTATCAAGTGCTCAACAACTTAGAATATTTTTATTAAAACGTTTATATATGAAATCTTGTGGTCTATATTCATAACGCTGCCGGCATTAAACCTATATCTCACCAACTTTATGTTGACGTTTTAAGCATGTTTATTCTCAGGTGATAACTAAAAGCTTCCGCTGCAACATGTTGAATTTAAGCAAGATCTTGAGTATGCATATTTGTGTCAAAAATAAAACTGCATATCGGAGGATTTGTAATGTAAAATATGTTGGAGGTCGTATTGTTATTATCACATGTAAAGTTTGTAAGTCTAAGATTATCGCAAAACGATAATCATTATTAAGTTGTTTAAACCTTGTATTTGTAATAAAAGCTATGGTTTGTATTGTAAAAACGAATGCAGTTTTTGAAAAATGTCGCATATAGAGGTCAATACCTCGCGATGAAATCATATGTTATTGTATTCGTCCTTATGGTTAAGGTCGGGTTATGACAAAATGGGAAAACATTACCATGGATTTCATCACTAAATTGCCAAGGACTGCAAGTGGTTTTGATACTATTTGGGTAATAGTTGATCGTCTCACCAAATCAGCACACTTCCTGCCAATAAGAGAAGATGACAAGATGGAGAAGTTAGCACGACTGTATTTGAAGGAAGTCGTCTCCAGACATGGAATACCAATCTCTATTATCTCTGATAGGGATGGCAGATTTATTTCAAGATTCTGGCAGATATTACAGCAAGCATTAGGAACTCGTCTAGACATGAGTACTGCCTATCATCTACAAACTGATGGGCAGAGTGAAAGGACGATACAAACGCTTGAAGACATGCTACGAGCATGTGTTATTGATTTCGGAAACAGTTGGGATCGACATCTACCGTTAGCAGAATTTTCCTACAACAACAACTACCATTCAAGCATTGAGATGGCGCCGTTTGAAGCACTTTATGGTAGAAAGTGCAGGTCTCCGATTTGTTGGAGTGAAGTGGGGGATAGACAGATTACGGGTCCGGAGATAATACAAGAAACTACCGAGAAGATCATCCAAATTCAACAACGGTTGAAAACCGCCCAAAGTCAACAAAGGAGCTACACTGACATTAAAAGAAAAGATATAGAATTTGAAATTGGAGAGATGGTCATGCTTAAAGTTACACCTTGGAAAGGCGTTGTTCGATTTGGTAAACGAGGGAAATTAAATCCAAGGTATATTGGACCATTCAAGATTATTGATCGTGTCGGACCAGTAGCTTACCGACTTGAGTTACCTCAACAACTCGCGGCTGTACATAACACTTTCCACATCTCGAATTTGAAGAAATGTTTTACTAAAGAAGATCTCACTATTCCATTAGATGAAATCCAAATCAACGAAAAACTTCAATTCATCGAAGAACCCGTCGAAATAATGGATCGTGAGGTTAAAAGACTTAAGCAAAACAAGATACCAATTGTTAAGGTTCGATGGAATGCTCGTAGAGGACCCGAGTTCACCTGGGAGCGTGAAGATCAGATGAAGAAGAAATACCCGCATTTATTTCCAGAAGATACGTCAACACCTCCAAATGCTTAAAATTTCGGGACGAAATTTATTTAACGGGTAGGTACTGTAGTGACCCGAACTTTTCCATGTTTATATATATATTAAATAAAATTGTTATTTACATGATTAAGTGTTTCCAACATGTTAAGCAATCAAACTTGTTAAGACTTGATTAATTGAAATAGGTTTCATATAGACAATTGGCCACCCAAGTTGACCGGTGATTCACGAACGTTAAAACTTGTAAAAACTATACGCTGACATATATATGGTTATATATATAGTTAACATGATTTTATTATAAGTATGTATCTCATTAGGTATTTTAACAATGAGTTATATACATAAAAATGAGACTATTAATTTAAGAAACTCGAAAATGATATATATAACGATTATCGTTATAACAACGTCTTACTAGGTACATATGAATCATATTAAGATATTGATACACTTGGTTAATTATGTTAAATGATAAGTAAATATATTATTAAGTGTATTAACAATGAAATACATATGTAAAAATAAGACTACTAACTTAATGATTTCGAAACGAGACATATATGTAACGATTATCGTTGTAACGACATTTAACTGTATATATATCATACTAAGATATATTATATATCATAATATCATGATAATATAACAATTTAACATCTCATTTGTTATAATAAACAATAGGTTAACAACATTCAACAAGATCGTTAACCTAAAGGTTTCAAAACAACATTTACATGTAACGACTAACGATGACTTAACGACTCAGTTAAAATGTATATACATGTAGTGTTTTAATATGTATTCATATACTTTTGAAAGACTTCAAGACACTTATTAAAATACTTCTACTTAACAAAAATGCTTACAATTACATCCTCGTTCAGTTTCATCAACAATTCTACTCGTATGCACCCGTATTCGTATTCGTACAATACACAGCTTTTAGATGTATGTACTATTGGTATATACACTCCAATGATCAGCTCTTAGCAGCCCATGTGAGTCACCTAACACATGTGGGAACCATCATTTGGCAACTAGCATGAAATATCTCATAAAATTACAAAAATATGAGTAATCATTCATGACTTATTTACATGAAAACAAAATTACATATCCTTTATATCTAATCCATACACCAACGACCAAAAACACCTAAAAACACTTTCATTCTTCAATTTTCTTCATCTAATTGATCTCTCTCAAGTTCTATCTTCAAGTTCTAAGTGTTCTTCATAAATTCCAAAAGTTCTAGTTTCATAAAATCAAGAATACTTCCAAGATTGCAAGTTTACTTCCAAGTTTTCTAAATCCATTCCAAGTAATCATCCAAGATCAAGAAACCTTTGTTACTAATAGTAGGTTATCTTTCTAATACAAGGTAATAATCATATTCAAACTTTAATTCAATTTCTATAACTATAACAATCTTATTTCGAGTGGAAATCTTACTTGAAATTGTTTTCGTGTCATGATTCTGTTTCAAGAACTTTCAAGCCATCCAAGGATCCTTTGAAGCTAGATATATTTTTCTCATTTCCAGTAGGTTTATCCAAGGAACTTGAGGTAGTAATGATGTTCATAACATCATTCGATTCATACATATAAAGCTATCTTATTCGAAGGTTTAAACTTGTAATCACTAGAACATAGTTTAGTTAATTCTAAACTTGTTCGCAAATAAAAGTTAATCCTTCTAACTTGACTTTTAAAATCAACTAAACACATGTTCTATATCTATATGATATGCTAACTTAATGATTTAAAACCTGGAAACACGAAAAACACCGTAAAACCGGATTTACGCCGTCGTAGTAACACCGCGGGCTGTTTTGGGTTAGTTAATTATAAACTATGATAAACTTTGATTTAAAAGTTTTTATTCTGGGAAAATGATTTTTATTATGAACATGAAACTATATCCAAAAATTATGGTTAAACTCAAAGTGGAAGCATGTTTTCTAAAATGGTCATCTAGACGTCGTTCTTTCGACTGAAATGACTACCTTTACAAAAACGACTTGTAACTTATTTTTCCAACTATAAACCTATACTTTTTCTGTTTAGATTCATAAAATAGAATTCAATATGAAACCATAGCAATTTGTTTCACTCAAAACGGATTTAAAATGAAGAAGTTATGGGTAAAACAAGATTGGATAATTTTTCTCATTTTAGCTACGTGAAAATTGGTAACAAATCTATTCCAACCATAACTTAATCAACTTGTATTGTATATTATGTAATCTTGAGATACCATAGACACGTATACAATGTTTTGACCTATCATGTCGACACATCTATATATATTTCGGAACAACCATAGACACTCTATATGTGAATGTTGGAGTTAGCTATACAGGGTTGAGGTTGATTCCAAAATATATATAGTTTGAGTTGTGATCAATACTGAGATACGTATACACTGGGTCGTGGATTGATTCAAGATAATATTTATCGATTTATTTCTGTACATCTAACTGTGGACAACTAGTTGTAGGTTACTAACGAGGACAGCTGACTTAATATACTTAAAAATCAAAATATATTAAAAGTGATGTAAATATATTTTGGACATACTTTGATATATATGTATATATTGTTATAGGTTCATGAATCAACCAGTGGCAAAGTCTTACTTCCCGACGAAGTAAAAATCTGTGAAAGTGAGTTATAGTCCCACTTTTAAAATCTAATATTTTTGGGATGAGAATACATGCAGGTTTTATAAATGATTTACAAAATAGACACAAGTACGCGAAACTACATTCTATGGTTGAATTATCGAAATCGAATTTGCCCCTTTTTATTAAGTCTGGTAATCTAAGAATTAGGGAACAGACACCCTAATTGACGCGAATCCTAAAGATAGATCTATTGGGCCTAACAAACCCCATCCAAAGTACCGGATGCTTTAGTACTTCGAAATTTATATCATATCCGAAGGGTATCCCGGAATGATGGGGATATTCTTAAATATGCATCTTGTTAATGTCGGTTACCAGGCGTTCACCATATGAATGATTTTTATCTCTATGTATGGGATATGTATTGAAATATGAAATCTTGTGGTCTATTGTTAAGATTTGATATATATAGGTTAAACCTGTAACTCACCAACATTTTTGTTGACATTTAAAGCATGTTTATTCTCAGGTGAATACTAAGAGCTTCCGCTGTTGCATACTAAAATAAGGACAAGATTTGGAGTCCATGTTTGTATGATATTGTGTAAAAACTGCATTCAAGAAACTGATTTTGATGTAACATATTTGTATTGTAAACCATTATGTAATGGTCGTGTGTAAACAGGATATTTTAGATTATCATTATTTGATAATCTACGTAAAGCTTTTTAAACCTTTATTTATGAAATAAAGGTTATGGTTTGTTTTAAAAATGAATGCAGTCTTTGAAAAACGTCTCATATAGAGGTCAAAACCTCGCAACGAAATCAATTAATATGGAACGTTTTTAATCAATAAGAACGGGACATTTCACCGTACACATATCTTGTGCACAAAAATAACATACACATAATATGTGTATAAAATCATTCTCTCGATACATAACATTCACTTTCATTACTTTCATAGCTTGGCTTGGTAACCGACCTTAACATATAATGCGCATAATAATATCCCCAAAACAGAACATCTCGTCTGTATAATAATCATATAAACTTTGAAGTACTAAACACCACGCCCACTAGCCCTTCCGTCTAGTGAACATTCTGGGTGGGGGTGTTAAACCCGGTAGCTACCTTTAGGATTCGTGTGAATTAGGGTCATACCCGATTCTAATTCTTAGATTACCAAGCAATAATAATCAAGGGGAAATATTCATAACAATTAGTGGCAATTATCACGTCCAACTAATTCAATAATAATCCACAGAACTTCCGTCTGTATAATAATTCATTCGAGGAATGTTTTGCTTGTGTCTATCTCGTCAAACATTTATAAAAGCATTTCATGTATTCGCAATTCAAAATATATTTTAAAAGAATTTAATAAAGTAGTTGTAAAAATAACGCATGTATTCTCAGTCCCAAAAATGTAAAGAGTAAATGGGAGCAAATGAACTCACAATACGATATTTTGTAGTAAAAATATGCATACGACGAACTGAACAAGGCAGGGTTAGTCTCGAATTCACGAACCTATATCATTTATATATATATATATATATATATATATATATATATATATATATATATATATATATATATATATATATATATATATATATATATATTAAAAACATATAATAATATTCAAATAAATATATATTTTGATATTATTAGTATACTTTTGATATTATGTTTAATATTAATATTTACCTAAATATATTTATTTTATATATTTTATTAGTTTATCATAGTAATATATTATATACTGTATTAAAATCTTTTGAATAAATACTTAGTATTAATATTTTGAAATACTCATAATTTTTAATAAATTCGAGTTATATTAAAACGTAAACGAACAAAAAGTATTTTATTAGTAAAAGTAATATACTTATTATATATACTTCTATATATATTTAAAGTTTGTATCTAATTTATAATATCTATCTTTTTAGTTTAATATCATAAAAATATCTTTATATTTTATATATGAAATATATTTAAAACTAAAGTTATAGTTAGTAATATTAATTATAATAATAATAATGATAAAAATAATACTAAATTTAATAAAAAGATAAAATTAAAAATAGTGATACTTTTAGTAATAATGATTATAATAATAGTAATACTGATAATAATAATAACTATAATAATAATTTTACTACTCATGATAATAATGATAATAATTTTTAAAATAATAATACTAATAATGTTAATCATACTAATAATAAGGGTAATACTAATAATGATATTGTTAGTAATACTAATAATGTTTAATTATAACACTAATAATAATTTAATAATAATAATAATAATAATAATAATAATAATAATAATAATAATAATAATAATAATAATAATAATAATAATAATAATAATAATAATATAATAATAATAATAATAATATGAATAATAAGTATACTACCTTAAAGAATAGCTTCCTAAAAAGATGTCGCAGCCCGGGCTCGAACCCGCGACCTCCTGCTAACCCGCAAACAACCTTAACCACTCTTCCATTTCGCATTTTCTGATTTATTTTACTAACTTAATATGTTTAACCCTTACGGAACGATTTATCATCTTGATCATATCCCTAATCACAATCATCTATCATTTACCATCATCATTAACATCTCTTGTTAACAGATACAATCAATCGAGTACCATAACAGCAACTAATTAGGTTCGTTTGATTAAGACAACGAGAAGCATAGAAAGCAATAGCAATTGATTTTCATCACCATTATTATCATCTTTGTCGTAACCATCATTTCATCCCTATCGACATCATACCTCATTGTTTAATATCCTTATCATCACTTCCATTAATCCCGTCACTTCCCATAATCTTTAATCAATTCGATACCCCATAATACTAATTAAATATAGTAATAGGCTTATGATTTCAGAACAAACTTGAGTGGGGGTGGTTTCTTCGGCCCATATATATAAAGAAAAGAACGATCCATAATGGCCCCATCTAGGATTCGTAAAGATTAATTCAAATAAAATTTAGGATCATTTGTGAGCTTTAGAATTAAATATGCCATTCCATTAAATTCTCTGGCCTTACAACCGTCCTACATGTGCACATATGTCCGATCCTTTTATAATGCATTTGATAAAGAATCCTTATTATATTCAATGGACACTTTTACATGATTAAAAGTGGTGATCATGCAAGCTCCATAAATAAGGAACATGGGTGAGAAATAAAGGTAGGAAGTGATGTCTAGCAGCAATTGCTGTAGAATTCAAAAGGAACAGATTCATACGCGATTTAAAGAATAATAGAAACGTCAATTAGGATGTCCCATAATGTCGGCCAACAAACAAATTTATCTTGATCACCTTTCTTTTTTTTCTAGATATCTTTTATTAGATAACATTATGTACATGCTTTTCCACTATCCTTTTAATATTCCAAATGGTCATTTGATTTGTATATATATATATATATATATATATATATATATATCAACCAAAAGAAGGGGAACACTTTCTAGTATGGCAATATTTATTTGTTAGTGGTGTTGTGTGTGTGGTTCACGAAACAAAAGAAAACAGCAAGGAAGGCATATATTATTTTTAGTGATTGTTGACCAGCGGTTTACAACAGAATACGATCAGCAACTTCAACTGCAGGAGTTGTTCGATTGCAAAGGGAATCAAAAGAAAAGGAAGAAAAGAAAAAGAAGAAAAAATAATAATGGTGAAGGTTGTTTCAATGATAGTGGTTATGGTATTTGTATTCAAATAAGGAGTAATACAATAAAAGGGTTGATCATGATCTGAATTGGAAATAGAAATCACTTAGCTCGAGCAGGTTGTTGTGTTTGTAGCTTGATTTGAAACAGAAAGAAAATAGTCGAAGTAGTTGTAGTTTGATGGAGGTGGTTGAAATAAAGTGTGATTTTATGTGGCTTGGTTTTGGTCTAGTGCAGCAACAATAAGTATATGATAGTAGTAGTCTATGGTTCGTGTTGGTGGGCTGTAAAAACAGAAAGAAAACGGTAGCAGGTTTCAATAGTTTGAAGTGGTTGTTTGTTGGTGATCTTTCTCTAACAGGAAGACAGATAACAAGTGAGTTTTGTTTCTCTCCCTCTCTCTTTAACTCTCGAATGGAAGTAGTGATTTTATAGCTGCAAGTGAATGTATATTTCGTGTCAAGAATTTGGTCTCGATTGTTTTGTAGCGAGGAAGGTGGTCAACAAAGAATCTCGAGGAGGATGAAAGAAGGACATGAAATAGTAATAGATAGGACTTAAAACAGATTCGTACGCTTTACAGATATTTAATTCTGACAGATTTTGTTTGATTCTCTTTTTTTTTATCCTTCTTCTTTAATTGAAATCAAGGTTTTTTTTATAGTGAAATTGCATTGAAACAGCCACCAGATTCTTTTAATTTTTATTTGTAGCTTTGATTCATTCGACAACATATCTTGTGTCAGAAGAAAAATAGAAAAGTAAAATAGACCTTCAATACAATTTGTTTGATTCTTATTACTGAATTTTGATTTGTACGATTGCTATTAATATTTAACAACTTGATTTAATCGAGTTTGTATTCTTGTGATAAAGAGGTCGTCCTGTAATAAGAATCAGGCAGGAAGGACAGAATGACAGATAAGAGGAAGAAAAAGATAAAGCAGATGATGACTTCTAACAACTTTGTACCCTTTATTTGATATTGAATACTAACGAGTTCAGGCAGAAAACAAATTTTATAAAGTTGGATAGGGATGTTAAATAAAATAGCATGAATTTGTGGATTAGTTTTAGTAATCAGATTCCAAAAAGTACAAATCAAATACAGTTAAAAAAGGGATGTGAACTGAATTTGATTCTAGTATCGTACTCATGATTTTATTAATATTTATAATTAATAATTATATTAATAATAATAATAATAAAAATTGAAATAATAATAATATTAATAATCAAAATAATACTAATAATAAGAATAATATCAATATTAATGATATTAAATAATAAAATGATAATTTTGAAAACTATAATAATAACATATTACATGTATCAAATCCGATATTAATGTTAATATTAATAATGAAAGTAATAATAATATTATTATAGCAACTATATTGTAACTTGTATTTAATATCATACATTATGTAATAACTCTATATATTGAATATTTATACATTTTATATATATGATGATATACACATAATAATAATTATGTATAGAAACCATGTATATATATTACATATATCAATTTACCATTGTTAATATATATTTATTAAGTTCGTTGAGAAAATAAAACTAGTATTTCTAAATACTGTGTTCATAGTTTTTAATATAAATTTGAAATATTATGTATACATTTATTACTTAACAAATTTTTATTTTTAAATCATAAACTATTTAATTTCAACAACTAAATCGTATAATATTTTATTAATATATTTCAGATTATAATATATATATATATATATATATATATATATATATATATATATATATATATATATATATATATATATATATATATATAATCTATTTATAATCAGTTGTTCGTGAATCGTCGGAATTGGTCAAAGGTCAAATGAATGTATAAAAATAGTTCAAAAATTTTGAGACTCAGGATAACAGACTTAGCTTATCGTGTCAAAATATTAAATCGTATCGAGAGTTTGGTTTAAAATTAGTCGAAAATTTTCGGGTCATCACAAACATCATATGTATATTAACGATTACAATCGGTGTTCAAACCCTTCGAAATTCCCGAAGACACTTCAAATAATGAACAATCGAGATGATGATCCAACCGCATGTTACCCACAATTATGTATCTGAAAAACCCTCGAAACCAAAGTCAAAGTTTAACAAATATCCATATCAGGCTCTTTGGCATTTATTAGCTAAAATAACTTTTCAATTCCTCTCCAAAGTAGTCAGTTTTGTCACAGCTCCAGCAAGTCAACTTCGACTTTTTAGTCGAAACAACCTTATTATAACCTTGATATATACGTTGCCTTTTCGCCATCGTTACCGGGAAACCGTTTATATTCCACAACATTAACAGTAAACTTATCAGCAACCGTAATGATCTACGATTTTCTAAAAAATCATTATTTTTAACAAAACCCCATCATTTACTCATCTGCATCCTTTAACAAGAATTGCCATACCAATTATGAAAATCAGCAATCAGTATTTTAAAATCTCGCAACATGTCTACATCAACAGTTATATCTACATATAACGTCTACCTCCAAGACTTACATACTTCGAATGTGAAGTTTCTGAAAAACACTCTGAACTGCGAACTAGTTCTCGAAATACTGATGAAGCAGTAAAAAACTATAAACGACCTTAACAGTAAAAAGTTTGATGATAAAGAGTAGCGTGTTGGCAAAGCTCAGAAAAATAGAAGACTTGGTAGTGAAAAATGGATTGAAAAAAACTATGAAAGAGGCTGTAGACAAATCACAAGGATGAAATCTACCTTCAAAAGAATCCAAATGATTCAGTGTCTGCTGAAGCCTTAAGTGAATATCTTGCTCCTTACTCTAAACTCTTACGGACAATATTCTTCATCATCCTCTGATATTAGAAATTCTAAGATATCATCGTATCTTTCATTATAAATATCCTCCATATTTCTGAAGATATTTCTATAATTATTCTTATCTGAAATCATTTATCTCTTCGTACCAACTGTGTTACATCATAAAAGAAACTATGTTAGTTTCTAAATTTTGAAACCTTCGAGTTTAAAAATATGAATATTTTTGAAGTAGTGTTGGGCACTGAAGAATGAGTTAGTATAATATAATGACACTTGATCAACGTGATTATATTACAGTAAGTCATACTGAGTTTCTAAATGGAACGTGATGATTCATAGATCATAACGTCATCATGTGCCATGTTACACGACTCTGATATTCTATTTAACCTCTAAAAATATCAAGAAAATATTTTTCTTGATGATTCGGTCTTTTCTGAGGTATTTTAGTAATTTGACAAATCAAGATCGTGCCATTACCATTTCCTTCTTAAGAACATTAACTATGTTCATTCCGAAATTCATATATACGAATTCTGGACCATTACATACGGTGCTTAATTGCAAGAAGATGAAACAAAAGAATGAAGCTCTGAAATAGAAATAGGAGTATAAATCGCAGTAAATAGAAGGGAGCATTAACTATGGATGTCAATGATTATAAAAAAAAACAGAATCAGAGACATCGAAATACAAGGGAAGATATAAAGCCCAACAATAACCCAAAAATTACAAATCGTGTGTATCAATGCGTATAGCAATATAAAGACACGGGAGAACTAAAAACACTATAAAACAAAGAGTATAGTAGAAGTGAATAGATTCTTCTGACGACAGATGAAAAAGGAGAATGACAAATATGAAGGTTAGGAGTATATCAAGAATCAGAACAGAATGGAGCATATTGACGAATACTTTAAAGTATGAGTTGAGAGAGAAAGAATAGAAAGTATGGGTTGTGGAAATAACGAAACGAAAGGGGTAGATATATAGTAAAATATTCGACAGAGCAATCAAAATAGATTATCGCATTTAATCAAAGTGGATCCTAATTTCCTTAATTACCGAAGAATCAAATCTTATTACGAAGATTTTCTCCAAACCTCTTGAACTCTGGAAATCAACCCTATCTACGTCAAAAGATATGACGAAACTTTACCTTTCTCATTTCACTCTTTCGTGATAACTTCACTCGTACACTTCACTTAAACAAATTGTTTTATCCATATTACTCAATGATGATAAAACTCTATTTATCGACTCATAATTGTCATGAAAACATTTTTATGGTTAGCCATGACGAACACGATCAAATTTCGGGGACGAAATTTCTTTAACGGGTAGGTACTGTGACGACCTGGAAATTTTCGACCAAATTTAAAATTTATCTTTATATTATTCCGACACGATAAGCAAAGTTTGTTAAGTTTAAATCTCAAGGATTTTAAAACTGTGTCATACATTCATTTAACCTTGACCAGACCTTGACGATTCACCAACCATTATAATTGGATAAGAATATATACGTGTATATATGTGTATATATATTATAACTTGAAAACATAAACAAGGTATTAGGTATAATACTTTACATGATCGTATTTACCGACGGAATTAAAAGATAATACCAAATAATTGAGTTATCATATTCATTATGATATGATTTACGTGTCTCTGTTGAGAGGTCCACTTTGATTTAAGAAATCTTTCCATTTTAACAATATTCGGAAAATGATTAAGTGATTTACGAGTAAGAACAAATGTTTCTATTATCGAGAATTAGACAAAGGTTAGTGGAAGACTAAATTACATAATAATCCTTTGATTTAGTTTCAAATGTACGAAAACGCTTTACGATATAATAAAACTCGATTATTTAAGATGTCTTTAAATAAATAATGTGAGATGGAATATTGGTTGTTATATATGTAGATAACTTGCAACGTGTATTTAAAACGTGTTTACGAATATTGAAGATATATATATATATATGGTTTCAAATTAAGTAACACTTGATTCGATTGATATTTAGATATGTCATCTAGGACGTTTGATAAACGTTGGCGCATAAATGGATTACACCAAGTTAAGTTTTAAAGTATAAACGATACGTGTTATAATATTTTCTAAACAAAATTTAAAACGAACTTTGAAATATAATTAGTTTTGAAAAACTAAATATTATATCATTACATAAATTTTTCCATTACTTATGATATATACAAGTTTATATTTTTAAATAATATATATATATATATATATATATATATATATATATATATATATATATATATATATATATATATATATATTATATTATAATATTAATTTAGTTATAAGACGTGTCAATTTAAAATAATACTTTTATATACATAACGAGATGATGATTTATAGAAGCAAATGACCAAAACACTCAAAGGATTAAGTTACACTTTAAGTAGGTTAGGTTTTCATTAATTTAAGTCTAATTATTAATAAAGGTACACGTCGCGTAACGTAAAGTGCGAGTTTTCTAAGCGTATGAAAATAAGTTTGAGAAACTGGAACCGGGACATAAGTCGAGTGTAAACATACAAGTTTCGGAACTTAAGTTACAAGTCAACTATGCACGTAAATATAATAGAATATATAATTAATTATATAAATTAAATATATTATATATAAAATATAATAAAATTGTCGGCAGCCCACGAGATAAATGAGATTGAGCTGGAAACAGTAGTGTCGCGATCGCAGAGCTCTGTACCATAAACCCATCACGATCGTGGAGTTAGGGGACCCAGATTTGATCTATAAAGCTCGAACGCGTTCTGAATTCGATTCATAATTCATATATCGATCTATCTCTCTGATATATATATTACTCCGTATTTATTTTATTTATTTCATTATTTATATTAATTATTATTATTAATCCAAGTATATTATTAGTAGTATCAGTCTTATTATTATTAGTATCATACATAAAATACTACGACGAGGTCATGAGCGAGTAATTTCAAAACGTGTTTTTCGAGTGGGATAGAGATAAGGAAATTATGGGTCATAGCTATGGAGATTATGGGTAATGTTCAGGGGTATGCTCGTGAGGCCAACTTAGTATTTATCATCTCTGTTGCGTCTACGTACCTTCATGCAATATTGAATCTCAATATTGATACGTGAGCACTCATAACTTAACTTTTATATATTATTAATGTATCCCTGAGTAGTGCTCGAGTATTTAGGATTATGCACGCTTGTACGTTTAATATTGTCATTAGATAGTTTATGTTGAATCCTGAATTAGATACATATGCTACTAAGATAGGGTATATGAAATGCATGTCGTTGGAAAGCTAACGAAAAATTAAGAACTTTTCATTTAGAACTCGAATGGTTTCGGTGAACAGATTGGAAGTTATAATCAACTGAATTTTTGTATTATTGTTAAAATGATTATTATTACTATCGTCGTTATTATCATTATCTAATTATTATTATTATTATTATCATTATTATCATTATCATTATCATTATTAATAAAAGGTATTTATCATTAAAAATTGTTATTTTTATTATTATTACTATCGTTAAGGTTATAATTAGTATTATTATTCATCATTAAAATAGTTATTAGTATTATCATTAATATTATCATAATATTTATTATTATTAGTATTATCATAATTAAAACTAATATTAGTAACATCTAATTATTATGATTACTATTATTATCATTATTACGAACGCGATGTACAAGACGACTAAAAGCTATTAACAAATTGATTAGTAAATAATGGAAATACGTATTATGATGAAATTAAAATATTGAAAGGTATTGATTTAGATAAACATATCATTTTCATTATTTTTATCATTATTATTATTAAAAGTATTATTAAAACTATCATTTTTACTAAAATTATCATTTTTAATAGAAATATCATTGTTATTATAAAATATCATTATTATTATCATTTTAGTATTATTATTATTTAAAATTATCATTTTGAATAGAAATATTATTTTTATATAAAATATTATTATTACGGTTAATATTAAAAAGTATTGTTATTATTAAGATTGTCATGATTAGAATTATCATTTTATTACCCATCTACTATTAGGGAAACTAAACCTCGCAATCTGATTGGTCCATGTGGCAGTTCTCCTCACACAAAAACACTGTTCACGCTGTTTGGTATTTTTTTTTTGTGTTTCACGTTTTTTAATTTAATTTACTTTTCTTAAATTTTATTTTATTTTAAATTACTGTTGAGTCACAAAAGTCAGGGACGGTAAGCGACCAACTACTGGTCATCCTCTCCTCTTCCTCTGTTCGTCCCTCACCTCCCACCTTGACCTGCTCCCTTCTCCCACACCTTTAGCCTCACCCTGCTCCTTCCTCCTTTACCTTCTTCCATTAATTAATTAATTCTTCATACTTGCTCCAGACCAATTCCACAGGTTCATTTTTCTTTTGTTAATCTATATTTAATTTATGTTGTTTGCTTGCTATTGTTGGCTGTGGTTTTCGCTTCCTTCTTACGTTGTTCAGGCTGTTCACCATTCCCAGCCCTGTTAATTTTTTTGCCTTTTCATTGTTTGGTAATTTCCGTTATGAGGAGTTCTCAAAAAAGGAAAAAAACTTAGTCAATTCGAATGTAGTGGGTGGTGTTGTGTTAGAAAGTGTTGGACCTTCAGACTTACAAGTTGTTTCCGATAAACAATCTAAGAAAAGGGCTTCTCTACGTAAGGCACTTGCCAGTGCTTCGGCTTCTTCTCATGGTATGATATTGTTTTTTATTCTAATTTGTTGTCACTGAAATTGTTTTTTTACAAGTTTTGAGAGATATCTGTTTGTGCAGTTTCTGTTAGCTTTTCCCTACATGCTCAGTTGACACCCATATATACTATCTTTGCACCTTTTGATGTGTCAGGTAAATTGAGTTTCTAACTATATGTATGCTATTTTAGCGTGAGTTGCACAATGTTTGGCTTATGTTGTCTTTTGTTTCTATGATGTTCTACTGTAACTTTCACTATCTGTGGATTATGTTGTCTTTTATTTCTTTTTGCTTTTCGTATATGTATGTTTCTTTCATATATGCATGTTGTCTTTTATATGTATGGTTGTTGAGTGCAAGAGCCACTAGAATTAGAATCTTTAGACATTTACTAGCCTGAAAATTCTCTATGCCTCATGTTTTGTGTTATTTGTTTGCTGTTTTTGTGTTTCATTTAATTGTGTCAAATTTGTTTTTTTTTTCTTTTGTAAACTACCGATTTGAGGCTGCAATGTGTATTTGGTTTTTTGTTGTGGTTGTTGAGTGCAAGAGGCACTACAATTCGAATCTTTGGATATTTACTAGCGTGAAAATTCCATGTGCTCTGATTGGATTACCTGCACTTGGTCAGTTCTAGAAAAGAGTTTTATATTAATGGCGGTTATCGTTGTTGACTTTGTGAGATACTAATTTTGTCAACTCCTTTTTTTCCTTTTGTAAACTACCAATTTGAGGTTGCAATGTGTATTTGTTTTTTGGTTGTGGTTGTTGAGTGCAAGAGGCACTAGAATTGGAATCTTTGGATATTTACTAGCCTGAAAATTTCATGTAGTCTGAGTTGATTACCTGCACTTGGTCCGTTCTAGAAAACAGTTAATTTTAATGGTGGTTATCGTTGTTGAGTGTGCGAGTTATTTGCCCGTTTTCATGTGTGTTTATATATTATTGTATATGCTCTTTGACAATTGCCTTATATTTGTGCAGGCGTATCTCCTTTATATCGAGATTCAGGGGACTGCACGTCCGTTGTATGCAGTGCGGGGCTTTGTTCTGGCATGCTGAACATGTTAAGTCATATTTCAGAGACAAACAACTTCATTATCATCGCTGCTGTGAAAATGGCCGCGTCTATTTACCACGCTATGAGGATCCTCCTTCAGAATTTAAGCGTTTGTTAGAAACTCCTGCTTTCCTTGATAATGTTCTTGCCTACAACCAGATGTTCAGCATGATGTCCTTTGGCGCTCGTATCGATGAAACTGTTAACGATGGACATTCTCCTTACGTTTTAAAGATCTCGGGCCAAATTTATCATTGGCTCGGTAGTCTGTGCCCTGAACAGGGGAGCCCCTCAGGTTTCTGCAGCTTTACATTTATGATACGGATCACGAAGTTGAAAACCGAATGGGCCATTTTGGGGGCTGTGATTCAGGCCTGCTTTCTGAAGTAGTTGTTACTCAGTTGGTGAAGTTACTTGATTCAAATAATGCACTAGTCAAGTTGTTTCGCACCGCGAGGGATAAGTGTGCTGGCAGCGAGGTACCTACTTTCAAGGTTTGCTTGTATAGTTTGAGCGGGTCAAGCCAACATGCACTGCCTGCTTCGAATGCAATAGGCGCTATTGTTTTTGACTCTGGCCCACAATCTATTTCTGATTACAACGTGATAATCGAGCCTCGATCTCAGCTTCCCAGGCGAGTTAATAAGCTGCATCTGTTATTGATAATGCTAAAAACGAACACATATTTCTGTAACATCCCGTTTTCCCGTACGTATCGAAAGGTACTTACTTAATCATTTGTACGTTTATAACTCGTTAGCTTATGCGTAAATGTATGAATATATGTGTAGATATATATATATATATATATATATATATATATATATATATATATATATATATATATATATATATATATACATATATGTATACTTGATAATGTGTGCATGTATAAGTTTAAACATGGGTTTGGTTAGCGTTAAGTCTTGTGAGACTATTGTTGAAGGCTAGGTGAATATAGGAAGCGGGTTTGGAATGTACAAATTAAATAAAATCGAAAATTGTTTAAGTTGGTCGAGCTGTTCAGATACAGCCTTAGGCCGCGCCGCGACAATTAGGTCGCGCCGCAGCATATCAAGCAAATCTGGATCAGAAGTTGGGTTAAAAGGGGTTATTTTTCCTTCGATATATCGCGCCGCGACATTTGGGCCGCGCCGCGGCAAATCTGCTGGACAGATTCCGGTTTTAGCTCAAATTAAATGAATTTAAGGGGCAAAGTGGTAATTTGGCGTATAAATCTGATGGGAGCATTAAATCCCAACCACTTATCCATTTCATTTAATTTCTTTTCTCTTTTCTTTCTAATTTCTCTCCCAAAACTTAAAACTCATTTGGATTAAAATTGAGATTTGAGAGTGAAGGATTGAGGGTTGATCTTTGGAGCAAGAATTAAAGTTGTTCCTTGTGTCTCTAGCTATGCGTTGGTAGTCTCGGTAAGTTCTAACCTTATGATTTAATTTTTAATTGGTTAATGGCTAGGGTTTTGGTTACTAGAGAATTGTATGACCCATTTGAGGGTAAAATGGGTGAGTTTGGGTTATGTTGTTGTAATGAAACCCTAATAGCCACAATCTAGGGTTTTGGCCTTGTGATTTGAGGTTGTAAGCATCAATTGGTGTTGTTAGTCACTAATGCACTTTAAGATTTATGAAAGAAGTGTTAATGGGTAAGTTTGACTTGATTGTGAGTCTAAGTAATATAAAATGGGTCAAAATGTGCTAGTTGACCTAATTAGATGAAATGGGTATGGATTACCCTAAGTTTTGTGTTAATTGAAGTTAATAGACTTTAATTCACTAGTCTTAGTGATTAAAGTCGAGTCTTGGCCATTTATGGGCGGTTGTGAGTAGTTGAGTCATTTAATGCAAACTGGGTCATTAAATGCTCAAGTGGGAGTATTGTGGATAATCCCACTAGTTGTGAAATTGAATGTGCACTTAATGATTTAGGTATGTTGCGTTGAAGCTCGGAAGTGCTAAATCATCATCCTTGTGACAAGGTAAGTGGAATAATTATGCGTTCATGTATATGGCATGTTTATTTGTGAATGTTATGGTATGAACCACGTGCCGGTAGCGCCATAACATGTGTGGGATAGGATGTGAACCACGAGCCGGTAGCATCGAGTGTGAACCACGAGCCGGTAGCACTATAAACTAAGATGTAAACCATGAGCCGGTAGCATCGAGTGTGAACCACTAGCCGGTAGCACTATAAACGAGTATGACTCAAAAGCGTATGGTGTGAACCACGAGTTGGTAGCACCATAGCGTTATTGGTTAACCATATTGAGATTGTTGTTTTGTTTAGCATATAATATATATTGAGTTGAGTATATGCTAATGAAGTGGTGTGATAATGTACGACTTGTTAGTGTTACGGGTATGTTGACATGCTAATTGAGTTACAAGTTCGTATGAGGTATTTGGTATTGTGATTGCAAATGGATGGGTTATATATATATGTATGTATAATTGTTGCACTCACTAAGCATTGCTTACCCTCTCGTTGTTTATCATTTTCTAGGTTTCGGCTGGGACAAGGGTAAGGGCATACGGTTGGATTAGTTGTCTCCCGTTTATGTTGACAGGGGTTGCTCTTGGTGTTAGCTTTTTGAAGTTGGCCTAACGTTTGGGTAGTTTAGCCCCAAACCGTGCTCGAGTGTCATTTGGATTATAAACTATCATTGTGGTGGGTCAACTTGTATTAAACTTAATTAATGGCCTTCGTGCCTTTTGTAAACATTTAAATTGATGTACGTTTAAATGGAACTTGTGGAATGGTTTACATATTTAATTGGTGCGTAAATGTGTATTATATATAAAAAAAAAATTATCGTATGGAATACGGGTTGGGTTGTTTCAAGTGGTATCAGAGCATAGTCTAAGGGATTTAGGCGACTTGAGATAGGTGCCTAGACTTGGGCTTTATTGTGTGAGCGCTTTATGCGGGACTTGTAGGACTTTGGGTCTAATCGGGAATTGTTAGTGCTTTGGTTTATGTGAACTAACCTTGTGCTAATTGTTTTGTATTGTGTTTAGCAATCATCAAGCAAGACGGATGTTGTACTAGCGAGTTAATGCGACGTGCTCGCGTAACAACGATTAGCTACCGTTGTTACGGGTGCAAATCGCGTCAAACGAGTAATGTACGACGATTGTTGAGCAAGATGGGGTAGTGTGGTACGCATGTATATACTTACATGTTATGCTTTTCGTTCATGGTTTAACCCTTTCCGTTTTATAGAATGAAGACGAGAAACGGACACGATAATGATATCGGTGGTACAAGCGAGGACCCCGAATTTTCGGCCAAGGTTGAGGCCGTCTTTAAAAAGGTAAAAGCGGATTTTCTTAAGGACGTCCGAAAGGTCTTCCAAGATTCGGTCGATGGACAAGTGACTGATTTGATAAATGAACGAATGAAGGCCACTATCGAAGAGGCTCTTGAAGCTAGAAACATTTATCCTCGTGGTGAAGGAGGTGAAGGAAGACGGGACTTCCACTACAAAAATTTCAAGGATACTCAACCTTCGATGTTTAATGGGGTGAGGGATCCATTGAAAAGCACTTGTTGGATTTCCAATATCGAGAGGGCGTTCCGTACCGCGGAGTGTCCTCCTGAGAAGAAGACGAGGTATGGGTCTAGCATGTTACGTGAAGAAGGCAAGTTGTGGTGGGACGATAAAATCAATTTATATGGCGAAGAGCAATGCATGAGCTTTAATTGTGGCAAGTTGTGGTCTAGCATGACACATGGCCCGTGATTGCACCAAGGCGTCGACCAAAGTCACTTGCTTTAATTGTGGTAAAGAGGGGCACAAGAGGCCGGAATGCCCCGATTTGAATAATGATAACGTTAAGCGGTTAGAGAAAGCGGCGGGTACGGCTAGGGGTCGCAACTATTTGATGACGAATGATGAAGCTAAGCAATCCAATGAAGTTGTCTCAGGTACTTTTATGGTTAACTCTAATCCGACAAGGATTTTATTTGATAGCGGTGCAAATTTGTCGTTTGTGTCTCCAAAATTTATGCCTAAACTTGATAGATCATTAGCTAAGTTAAGTCGTCTGGTAGAAGTCAAAATAGCGGACAGCAAGACGGTGATAGTGGTTGATGTGTGTAAGAATTGTGATGTCGTTTTTGGTGCCGAAAACTTTAAAATTGATCTCATCCCTATGACTTTGGGCGATTTTGATATCGTTGTTGGTATGGATTGGCTCGATCGAAATAGAGCCGATATTGCATGCCATGAAAAGTTTATACGTGTGAAGACCCCAAGTGGGGGAGAGTTGATTATTCATGGTGATAGACGAAGAAGACTTGTGCCGATATGTTCTTTTGCACGGGCACGTAGTTTTCTTGTTAGTGGTGGCATGGCTTTTCTTTCCCATGTGGTTGATACTCGCGATGAGTCACCACCTATCCGTGAAATTCCGGTGGTTAGTGAATTCGAAGACGTTTTTCCGAACGAGTTACCGGGTGTTCCGGCGGAAAGACAAGTAGAATTTCGCAATGAGTTGGTTCCGGGAGCTACTCCCATTGCTAAAACTCCTTATCGTTTAGCACCGACGAAAATGCAAGAGTTGTTAAATCAAACCCAAGAGTTGCTCGAGAAGGGTTTTATTCGACCGAGTGCTTCGCCATGGGGCGCTCCGGTTTTATTCGTAAAAAAGAAGGATGGTAGTATGCGCATGTGCATCGATTACCGGGAGTTGAATAAAGTGACGATCAAGAATCGTTATCCATTACCTCGGATTGACGATTTGTTTGACCAACTTCAAGGTGCGACGTATTTCTCTAAGATCGACCTACGGTCCGGCTATCACCAAATGCGGGTCCATGAGGAAGATATCGAGAAAACGGCTTTTCAAACGCGTTATGGGCATTTTGAGTTTGTAGTTATGCCTTTTGGTCTTACGAATGCACCGGCGGCATTCATGGATCTTATGAACCGAGTGTGCCAACCCATGTTGGACAAGTCGGTGATTGTGTTCATTGACGACATACTAGTCTACTCGAAAAGTATGAACGAACATGAACGTCATTTGCGTGAAGTATTGAAGACGTTACGAAAGGAGATGTTGTATGCTAAGTTCTCCAAATGTGAATTTTGGCTAAGGGAGGTTCAATTCCTTGGCCACATTGTAAACAAAGATGGTATTCAAGTAGATCCGGGGAAGATAGAGACGGTGACGAGTTGGAGACAACCGACTACGCCTACGGAAATCCGAAGTTTTCTCGGATTGGCCGGTTATTATCGTCGGTTTATCCAAGATTTTTCTAAGATTGCTTCTTTGTTGACGAAATTGACAAGGAAGAACTCGATATTTATGTGGGAGAACGAGCAAGAAATTGCTTTTCAATTGTTAAAAGAGAAGTTGTGTCAAGCTCCGGTGTTAGTTTTACCGAAAGGGGTGGAAGACATGACAGTTTATTGTGATGCCTCGTTAAATGGACTCGGGTGTGTTCTAATGCAAAGAGGTAAAGTCATCGCTTATGCCTCTCGACAATTAAAGGAACACGAGACGAGATATCCGACTCATGATCTTGAGTTGGCGGCGGTTGTGCATGCATTGAAAATTTGGCACCATTACTTGTATGGTGTCAAGTGTACGATTTATTCGGATCACAAAAGTTTGAAACATCTCTTTAATCAACGAGATTTGAATTATCGTCAATGTAGGTGGATGGATGTGGTAAAAGACTATGATTGTGAGATACTTTATCATCCGGGCAAGGCGAACGTGGTCGCGGATGCGTTAAGTCGAAAGAGTCATCACCCGGCGTTACGATTGGGATTGTTACGTATGATTATTACTAACAATTTTCTTGAAAAACTCGGCGTGATTCAGATAGAGGCTTACGTTCACAACAAGCATGCGGAACGAATTGTGGGACAATCGGAGTTCATTACTATGGGCTCGCGGGGTTTGTTGTCTTTTCAAGGAAGAGTGTGGGTGCCTAAGATGTGAGATTATCAACAAGTGCTACTTGATGAAGCACATAAGTCAAAGTATTCCATTCATCCGGGCGCAACGAAAATGTATCTTGATTTAAGGAAAGATTATTGGTGGCCGGGCATGAAACGTGATGTTGTAAAGTATGTTGAACAATGCGCCACGCGTTTGCAAGTTAAGGCCGAGCACCAAAAGCCGTATGGTAAGTTACAACCGTTAGAAATCCCGAAATGGAAATGGGAGCACATTATCATGGATTTCATCACAAAGTTACCTAAAACGACGAGAACCCAATTTGATTCGATTTGGGTTATAGTAGATCAATTGACGAAAAGCGCTTTGTTTCTTCCCATTAAAGAAGCAATATCGTCGGAGACCTTGGCTAAGTTGTTTATCAAGGAAGTTATCTCTCGACACGGAGTTCCTATATCTATTATTTCGGATCGAGATACCCGTTTTACATCTCGGTTTTGGGAGAAATTTCATGAAGATATGGGTACGCAATTAAAATTAAGCAGGCGTATCATCCTCAAACGGACGATCAAACCGAACGTACGAATCAAACTTTGGACGATATGTTACGAGCGTGCATTATCGATTTTGGTGGTAGTTGGGACGAGCACTTACCTTTGGTGGAATTCTCGTACAATAATAGTTATCATAATAGTATTGGGATGCCACCTTATGAGATTCTTTATGGGCGTAGGTGTCGAACCCCGATTTGTTGGGGTGAAGTGGGACAAAAGGAAATCGGGAGTACCGATTTGGTCTTAGAGACGAATAGCAAAATTGATATGATTCGGGGGCATTTGAAAAAGGCTCAAGATAGGCAAAAGTCGTATGCCGACAAGCGTAGACGAACGATCGAATTTCAAGAAGGTGACATGGTGATGCTTAAGGTTTCGCCATGGAAAGGTATTATTCGATTCCGGAAACGAGGAAAGTTAGCTCCTCAGTTTATTGGGCCGTTTAAGGTTTTAGCTCGTGTTGGTGAAGTCGCGTATCGTTTGGAATTGCCCGAAGAGCTTGCAGAGATCCATAATACATTTCATGTTTCCCACCTCCGTAAGTGTCTTGCGGATGAATCATCTTGGGTGCCATTAGACGAGATTGAGCTAAATAATAAGTTAGAGTATAGCGAGGAACCGATTGCCATACTTGATGAGAAGGTCAAAAGGTTGAGACATAAAGAGGTTGGGAATTTTAAAGTTCAATGGCGTCGTAGTAAGGGTTCCGAGTTTACTTGGGAGCCCGAAGAGTTTGTGTTGGTTTATCTTTCTTCTTGTCATGTGGCTTGGATCGCGAGGACGCGCTCCGATTCAAGTGGGGGAGAGTTGTAACATCTCGTTTTCCCATACGTATCGAAAGGTACTTACTTAATCATTTCATAATGTGTGCATGTATAAGTTTAAACATGGGTTTGGTTAGCGTTAAGTCTTGTGAGACTGTTGTTGAAGGCTAGGTGAATATAGGAAGCGGGTTTGGAATATACAAATTAAATAAAATAAAATCGAAAATTGTTTAAGTTGGTCGAGCTGTTCATATATAGCCTTAGGCCGCGCCGCGATAATTGGGTCCGCGCCGCGGCATATCAAGCAAATCTAGATCAGAAGTTGGGTTAAAAGGGGTTGTTTTTCCTTCGATACGTCGCGCCGCGACATTTGGGCCGCGCCGCGGCAAATCTGCTGGACAGATTCTGGTTTTAGCTCAAATTAAATGACTTTAAGGGGAAAAGTGGTAATTTGGCGTATAAATCTGATGGGAGCATTAAATCCCAACCACTTATCCATTTCATTTAATTTCTTTTCTCTTTTCTTTCCAATTTCTCTCCCAAAACTTAAAACCCATTTGGATTAAAAGTGAGATTTGAGAGTGAAGGATTGAGGGTTGATCTTTGGAGCAAGAATTAAAGTTGTTCCTTGTGTCTCTATCTACGCGTTGGTAGTCTCGGTAAGTTCTAACCTTATGATTTAAGTTTCAATTGGTTAATGGCTAGGGTTTTGGTTACTAGAGAGTTGTATGACCCATTTGAGGGTAAAATGGGTGAGTTTGGGTTATGTTGTTGTAATGAAACCCTAATAGCCACAATCTAGGGTTTTGGCCTTGTGATTTGAGGTTGTAAGTGTCAATTGGTGTTGTTAGTCATTAATGCACTTTAAGATTTATGAAAGAAGTGTTAATGGGTAAGTTTGACTTGATTGTGAGTCTAAGTAATATAAAATGGGTTAAAATGTGCTAGTTGACCTAATTAGATGAAATGGGTATAGATTACCCTAAGTTTTGTGTTAATTGAAGTTAATAGACTTTAATTCACTAGTCTTAGTGATTAAAGTTGAGTCTTGGCCATTTATGGGCGGTTGTGAGTAGTTGAGTCATTTAATGTGGGAGTATTGTGGTTAATCCCACTAGTTGTGAAATTGAATGTGCACTTAATGATTTAGGTACATTGCGTTGAAGCTCGGAAGTGCTAAATCATCATCCTTGTGACAAGGTGAGTGGAATAATTATGCATTCATGTATATGGCTTGTTTATTTGTGAATGTTATGGTATGAACCACGTGCCGGTAGTGCCATAACATGTATGGGATAGGATGTGAACCACGAGCCGGTAGCATCGAGTGTGAACCACGAGCCGGTAGCACTATAAACTAAGATGTGAACCACGAGCTGGTAGCATCGAGTGTGAACCACGAGCCGGTAGCACTATAAACGAGTATGACTCAAAAGCGTATGGTGTGAACCACGAGTCGGTAGCACCATAGCGTTATTGGTTAACCATATTGAGATTGTTGTTTTGTTTAGCATATAATATATATTGAGTTGAGTATATGCTAATGAAGTGGTGTGATAATGTACGACTTGTTAGTGTTACAGGTATGTTGACATGCTAATTGAGTTACAAGTTCGTATGAGGTATTTGGTATTGTGATTGCAAATGGATGGGTTATATGTATGTATGTATAATTGTTGCACTCACTAAGCATTTCTTACCCTCTCGTTGTTTATTATTTTATAGGTTTCGGCTGGGACAAGGGTAAGGGCATACGGTTGGATTAGTTGTCTCCCGTTTATGTTGACAGGGGGTGCTCTTGGTGTTAGCTTTTTGAAGTTGGCCTAACGTTTGGGTAGTTTAGCCCCAAACCGTGCTCGAGTGTCGTTTGGATTATAAACTATCATTGTGGTGGGTCAACTTGTATTAAACTTAATTAATGGCCTTCGTGCCTTTTGTAAACATTTAAATTGATGTACGTTTAAATGGAACTTGTGGAATGGTTTACATATTTAATTGGCGCGTAAATGTGTATTATATATAAAAAAATTTTATCGTATGGAATACGGGTTGGGTTGTTTCAATTTCATAGCATTATCCTTCTAAAAAGACAAGCTTTTAGTTGCAATTGTTCTATTTCCAAGTAATATTCGTTTAAATAATAAAAGGTGAAGATAAAAGACGGAATCGACGATTTGAAGACGCAAACGACCAAAAAGCCAAAATGTACAAAGTACAATCCAAGTGGTTCAAATTATTGATGAGAACCGTCTAGAAATTACAAGGTACAAGCCGTGAAACGCAAAGTACAAGATATTAAATAGTACGCAAGGACGTTCAAAAATCCGGAACTGAGACATGAACCAACTATCAGCACGCGATGCAACGGACCAAAAATTACAAGTCAACTATGCACAAGAATATAATATAATATATAATTAATTATATATATTATTATATATTATAATTAAAAGCAGCCCACGTTTAAATCACTATGGTGAGCTGGAATCCAAAGCTTCGCACTTGCGGAGCTGTGAAGCACAAAAGAACCGCAGTCGCGGAGCACAACAGTTCAAAGTGGGCCTATAAAAGGCCGCGCATTCTGATCGATTTCATTACACCTTTTTCTTTTCCTTTCTCATATCATATACGATATATATATATTTATAATTATAATTTTAATTTTAATTTAAGATTAATAATAATAAGGTTATGTTGGCGAATGTTTTAAGTTTGTAAGTCGAAATTCTGTCCGTGTAACGCTACGCTATTAATAATCATTGTAAGTTATGTTTAACCTTTTTAAATTAATGTCTCGTAGCTAAGTTATTATTAAGCTTATTTAAATCGAAGTAATCGTGATGTTGGGCTAAATATTAAAGACGGGGTTATTGGGCTTTGTACCATAATTGGGGTTTGGACAAAAGATCGACACTTGTGGAAATTAGACTATGGGCTATTAATGGGTTTTATATTAACTAAATGATATCTCGTTAATTTAATATAAAGGTTACAATTTGACATATCTATATATAACCACATACGCTTAATCGGGTACGGTGGGCGGGATATTTATAAATACGAATTATTGTTCATTTGACTGGACACGGGGATGGATTAATAGTCACTAGACTCATTAAAACAAGGGTGGATTACATTCAAGGGTAATTGGTGTAATTGGTAACAAAGTATTAAAACCTTGGATTACACGCAGTCGATAACCTGGTGTATTCATTAAACAAAGTATTAAGACCTTGTTACAGTTCGAATCCCCAATTAGTTGGAATATTTGACTTCGGATAATAAGATTAATTTGACGAAGACTCTCTCACTTTATAATTATGACTGATGGACTATTATGGACAAAACCAGATGGACATATCGAATAATCCAGGACAAAGGACAATTAACCTATGGTAATAAATTAAAATGAACACGTCAACATCATGATTACAGAAGTTTAAATAAGCATAATTCCTTTATTTTATATCTCATCGTACTTTTAATTATCGCAATTTTATTTATCGTCATTTTATTTATCGCACTTTTAATTTTCGCACTTTTATTTATCGTCATTTACTTTACGCTTTAAATTAAGTTGTATTTATATTTAATATTTTACATTAGTTTTTAATTGTGACTTAAGACATAAAATCGACAAACCAGTCACTAAACGGTAAAAACCCCCCTTTTATAATAATGATAATATTACTTATATATATATATATATATATATATATATATATATATATATATATATATATATATATATATATATATATATATATACAAATAAAGTTTAAAATAAATATAGCGTTAAACTCAGCTAGCTCTCTGCGGAACGAACCGGACTTACTAAAAACTACACTACTTTACAATTAGGTACACTGCCTATAGTGTTGTAGCAAGGTTTAGGTATATCCACTCTATAAATAAATAAATAACTTGTGTAAAATTGTATCGTATTTAATAGTATTTCGCAATAAAAATATAACTATTTCGTATACACCTCGCATAACATCAGTTATATATGTCACTTCAATTCCCGCTGATGTTCTTTTTCGGTGAACCTAGTTTTCAGCCAGATCTGAAGCTGCGCGCACCTTCGGGTTCACAATGCGCCCGCGTTAGAAAAATGTCGATGAACATTTTTTTCAGCTACCAGATTCACGATAGGCTTAACAGTTACAATTTGATTTTGAGACTGGGTCATCTATTTCAACAGTATGTGGTGACGGCATATTGCAGCATCGAGATCGACCGAATGGACTACATCAGAAACAAGCAGAACGATATACGGGCTGAGTACCTTTCAGGGTTGTACGACGATATCGATAGAGGTGATAAAACTGGTTCCGATGTCGGTGGCATGACGATTCTTCCTGCTTCATTCACTGGTGGACCACGTTATATGTATAGTCATTATCTCGATGCTCTGGTAATTTCACGCGTTTTTGGAAACCCGACATTTTTTGTAACTTTCACGTGTAATGCAAAGTGGCCTGAAATTGCTCGGTACCTGAAGCCTTTTCCTCACCTATCACCTTCAGACCGAGCTGATATAGTCGCTCGTGTGTTCCACATGAAGGTCAATGAGTTTATAAACTTTTTAAAGGACGAACGGCCTCTTGGCCATGTTCGCGGAGGTACTATTGCACACCCAGAATTGCAATTTCTTCTTTACTTCATGAATATTACATGTTTTGTTGTTGCCAATTCATTGACACTATTCTCCTTGTGTCTTGCAGTTTTCTATACGATTGAATTTCAGAAAAGAGGGCTGCCACATTGCCACACTTTGGTTTGGGTTCACTCCTCAGTTTCTGCAGCTATCAGGGACAATTTAGACGACTACATAAGTACAGAATGGCCTGACCCCAGAATTGATTTTCCCGATTATGCAGTCATATCTGCAACTATGATGCATGGCCCATGTGGCCTTGCCAATAAGCGGGCATCGTGTAATCAAAATTTTTCATGTTCAAAAAAGTTCCCAAAGAAATACATTGACAAGGCGTACTTTGATGACAACGTTCGTGCTCACTACCGCAGGCGTAATACCGGTATATATACAACGCGTGCCGGTGTCCACCTCGATAACAGCTATGTTGTTCCTTACAATAGGCTACTATGTATGACTTTTCAAGCTCACATAAACGTTGAATGTTGTGGTACGACGAGTCTCATTAAATACCTGTTCAAGTATATTTCGAAAGGTACCGACCGTGTGGCTGTTCGTATAGCAAAACCCCTTGCCAGTGACATTCGCCAATCACAGTAGCAGACGCAACCGGTTGATGAAATTAAAAACTTTATAGATGTTTGGTTCATTTGTCCTCACGAAGCCTGTTGGCGGATTTTTAACTTCCCGATTCATCATCGGGAACCTGCTGTCCAGATTCTGGCTGTTCATCTTAAAAATATGCAGTTGGTAAAGTTTTCGGGCAAGCAACCCCTGCGTGCTATTGTTGAAAACGCCAATGCCAAAAAAACTACTCTCACTGAGTGGCTTAATTATAATGCATCTTCAGTTAACGGAAGCCACCTTACATATTTGGATTTCCCAACCGAATTTGTTTGGTACGAGTCAAAAAAAGTTGGCAACGCAGGGCAAACCTAAAGAAACCATCAATTGGCAGGATATCGTATATACATCCCACCTATGGAGAAGCATTTTTTCTAAGGATGCTTTTGTGCCATCGAAAGGGGTGCAAGAGCTTTGCAGATATTAGAACAATCAACCAGATCCTTCATAATACATACCGGTCTGCGTGTGAAGCAGCTGGGTTACTCGGTGATGATAGAGAGTGTTCAGCGGTACTAGAAGAAGCATCCGTATCTGCCACGTCATCTCAGTTACGCTCTCTTTTTGCGCACATTTTGTCTTATTGCACTGTTACGAACCCACTTGCTCTTTGGGAAAATCACTGGAAACTAATGGGTGATGATATACCACTTTGTGCAGCTGCCAATTTAAATATGTCCCACTTGCATATAAACACCGATGACCTACATAACTTTGTCCTGTATGAGGTAGAGATCCTTCTGAACCAGTGTTCAAAATCGATTTCCGATTTAGCGTTACCATCGCTGGCAGCTGACCTGCTCGCAGATTTGGCCAACCGTCTTATCATGGAGGAGAGAAACTATGATCGTTCAGTTTTAAACACCGAACGCCTAGAACTCAAACGTCAAATGAATTCAAAGCAAAAGCAAATTTACGATCTTGTAACAAGCGCTTCGTTGAATGAACAGACTGAGCATGTATTGTATACGGCCACGGTGGCACCGGGAAGACATTCTTATGGAAAGCCATAATCACAGCACTGAGATCTAGAGGTAAGATAGTTCTTGATGTTGCATCATCTGGCATTGCATCTCTACTTCTACCTTCGGGAAGAACCGCACATTCTCGATTCAAACAACCGCTAGTCATAACCGATGAATCGATGTACAACGTCAAGAAAAATACCCATATGGTGACATTACTGCAGAACATAGACCTTATTGTATGGGATGAGGCACCAATGAATGATAAGCACTGTTTCGAAGCTCTTGATAGGAGTCTTCGAGATATTTTAGGAAACACTGAAGAATATTTTGGGGGTAAGTCTGTGATACTTGGTGGTGACTTTAAACAAACGTTACCTATTCTGACAAAAGGGGGAAAATTAGCTATCCTTGGTGCTTGTATTACGACTTCACATTTGTGGCAGCGATTCAAGGTTTTCATACTTGCAGAAAACATGCGACTACTTACGCCAGGGCTGACACCATCAATGAGGGTGAAGAACGCAGAATTTTTGAAGTGGTTGTTGAGGGTAGGAAATGGTGAAATTGGTCTGCCTGACACAGAAGACCCGTTGAATAGTCGTCGGGTACAAATCCCTGATCAGTTTTGTATTCCTGATGATGAAAATGGATTGGCAAATCTGATTTCTTTTATATACCCGTGTGAATCACTGCAAAATCCATCCATAGTCGACCTGCAGCAAAAAGCAATTGTCTATCCCAAAAACGACGCTGCCGATACGATAAACAGCTTAATCGTTGATATGGTTGATGGTCCAGTTACAACTTACTACAGCTATGACACTGCAACTCCACGTGGAAATGACAGTGGTGCGGCGGAGTTACTCTACCCTGCAGAATATCTAAATACGCTGAACTACCCTGGGTTGCCACCGCATGATCTGCATTTAAAAAAGGGTGTACCAGCCATTCTGCTTCGCAACATTAACATAGCAGGTGGGCTTTGTAATGGAACCTGAATGATAGTTACTCAGATGTTAGCCAAGTCAGTGGAAGCTGAAATTATTACGGGCACCCGCATCGGTGAGAAGGTCTTTTTCCCAGGAATGAGCCTTATCCACAAGGAACCAACGTTGCCGTTCATTCTGAAGAGACAACAATTCCCGTTAAAAATCTCATATGCGATGACTATAAACAAAAGCCAGGGTCAATCGCTCAACCAAATTGGAGTTTATCTAGCAAAACCTCTATTCGGTCATGGGCAGATCTATGTTGCGCTGTCGAGAGCTACATCACCGGGTGGTTTGAAACTGCTAATTAAAAAACACGAAGACCACGGGCCTAACGTAACCAAAAATGTTGTCTACACAGATTTTTTGTCCGCAATTACTGACTTCGAGGCAGCACCACCAGCCCGTTCCACCTGCTAAAGAAGACCACATCCATAGATGATTTATGTATATAGTTAATATTTATATTTAGTACTAATTATTTTTTTCCTTTTGATAGTATGGTACAAATAACGGGACTTGCCCAACTAATACCGGGTGATAGAGAGAGAACAATTGCAGCGAGAATCTATCGTAAATGGGTGACTTACAGTTATCACAATCAGACTTCAACTGGTTACTGTTGCATGCTTATGGAAGAGATGGTATTCACGTCTTACATCTCTATTAACCTGTATTCCTCTTTTATTTATACCGTCTGTTTGATGCTCTTTATGTGGTACAGAACTACCCTATGCTTATGAATATGCAATACAGCGATAAGGAATATTTTAACAAACTTATGCACTTGAACAAGGTGTATGTGATAACAAACTTCTCGACTCATGCTACAACTCGGTGGGAGAAAATATTACCAGGCCCAACGACATTGTCTTTTGATCGCAACACAAATTTTGAAGAGCTTCCATTTGCAGAATATCCTGATCATTACTTCCAGTTTGTAGCTTATAATCAACTGCGCACACGTGTACCAAGCACCACTGTTCTCGCTGGTATGTTTTGCATAATTGTATAATAACCTATGATTTAAAATTAAGTTCTTAAACATACATTCATATGAAATGTGCGTGAACAGACTACATTGGCCGCATCGATCGCCTCGGAGACCCAGTGATCATTGGAGACGTTAACCACAAACAGCTTATAAGAAGAACAATCGACCTTACAAATCTTGAGTAAGTCATCATTTACCAAATAAAAATAAATAAATGCATTGTTTGGGATTTTCTTTATTTACTTTGCAAAATTTCAAACACAACAGCATTTATTCAATAGAATGTGTTAACAGGAATAGACTGACTTGCTTTTCGTAACAAGGGTAACCCGCAAGAATTATTTCTAACGAAGAGCATTTTTTCCCCCTATTTTTTTTAGCATGTATTTCTAGCTAAAAGTTTGGCATACGTTCGTGTACAGTGGTGACACAATTCAACTAACTCTCTGGAACGAGCTCACAACTATTTTTGACTTGGACGCATACGACCCTATGGAAAAACCAGTTGTTTTGGCAGTCAGCTCGTGTCGGTCTAAGCTTTACCGTGGTATCTAACAATTAAAAACACAGTCTTTGTAATTACTGCATGTAAATGTTATGCTCCCATTTAAAAACTTTATAACCATTTGTTGCCTTTTTTTCACTTTGCTTTGTAAAAGGGGAACTCCATCTTGCTTGTACCCAGGCAACACATTGTTATTTCAATCCACCAATTCCAGAATTTAATGACTCGATAGATGAGTAAGCATTATCTTTTAACCTAGCATCGTATGGCTTTTTAAAAATACCACTGCCTGCTAATTTGTAGTGAATATTGGTACAACCACGGCGCGTTATTTGGCAAACCCACCAACTATCCAGTTAGAGAAGCAGGAGCAAACAAAGAAAGGAGAACCAGAAGAAGGGAGTCCAAAGAAGATAGCTAAGCGAAGTTTATTTCCCAAAGACTTCAAGAAAGGTAACGTTGGAGCAAAGAGAAAGTGTAGGAGGCTTCCGGCCTGATCACGAGTGGGGTAGCAGGCACAATCAGCATTTTTTTTGGTTTGACGACTGGAATTTTGTAAACCATGTTACTTTGTGCTGTTTTACAAAACTTTTTATCCCAAACGTTAATCATGTGTATGCTTGCTGGAAACTTGCTTTGTGTACTTCTATTTGTAATCCTTAGCTACTTTAGGGTGTAGATTACCGTTGTCTGTTAACTTCCTGATCCTTGGTTAAACAATTTGATCTGTAAATTATGGTTTTTATGAAATGCAGTCTTTTAAGTGAATATGCTGAGTTAGGTAATTTCACCATGTCTATGTAATTAGTTGGATTTTGTTTGCTGCCTTTAGAGTCAGTAATTTCACATATATTAACTGCTTCTAACGAATACCTATAACATGCGAGCGTAAATTTTGAAGCGCTTTAAACTTTCCAAATCGTTCGATTTATCAAATTTCTATCATACATGTTTAGCCGCGTACTAATTTTTATCAATAATATTTAGCCGCGTAGCGCGTACCTTCAATCTTGTTATAATCATTAGTAAATATAAATATTATTATTTTTATTAGTAAAATAATAATAATTATTATTGCAAAATAATACAACTTTCACTTATTATTGTTATTATCGATATTATTTTATCAAATAAATATGTGATAAAAAGATATTTTTACCACACTTAATATAATTACATTAATAATACATACCACTATATTTTAGGTAAATTTTATTATTTAAGATATATAAAAGTATATTTTTATCATGTATAAATTTTAAATATAAATTTTTATTTATAAATGACTTGTATTATTTTTACTCTAATAAAATCTGTTAAAAATATTTAAATATATAAAACGACTATATTTAAGTTATATAGTAATCATGTATAGATTTTGGAAATCATTTTAGTCAGATTGACTTTTGTTGACTTTTGCATGATAATCTCGAGCATTAGGATTGTGATACACTATGACTTAACCTAAATTGTTAGACAAATTTTGACCAACATATAAATATATATAACTAATATAGGTTCGTGAATCTGAGGCCAACATTGCATTGTTCAATGTCTTCATATGTATTTTTATTACAAAATACAGTATTGTGAGTTTCATTACTCACTTTTTATATATATTTTTGGGACTGAGAATACATGCGCTGCTTTTATAAATATTTTACGAAATAGACACAAGTACTTAAAATTACATTCTACGGTTGGATTATTAAACCGAATATCACCCCTTTTAGCTTGGTAACCTAAGAATTAGAAAATAGACGAGAGGTTCTGTTCCTTATTGACGCAAATCCTAAAGATAGATCTATTGGGCCTAACAACCCCCATTCAGGTTATGGATAGCTTTAGTACTTCAAGAATATATTATACAGACGAGAGGTTCTGTTTTGGGGATATTCTATGCATTAAAGTTAACGTCGGTTACCAGGTGTTCAATTCATATGAATGATTTTATCTTTATGCAGACGAGAGGTTCTGTTTATAAATACGAAAATCTTGTGGTCTATTAAAATTATGGAAATGATCGTTTATGATAAACTAATGAACTCACCAACCTTTTGGTTGACACTTTAAAGCATGTTTATTCTCAGGATTGAAAGAAATCTTCTACTGTGCTGGAAGACAAAAATATTTATTGTACATAATGTATTTATGGTGTACGATGCGTGTATGAAGTGTACGTGTTGCTTGCTCGAACATCGAAGGAAACTGGACGTTGTCCGAAGTGACAAGGTGTGTACGTATCTTTTCAACCCCAAATAAAGTTTGAGTTGATGTTTCAAAGCCTTACCATTGGATAGAATATCTTATTACGTTTCCAACGATATTTGATTCATCGAAAACGGAGTTACGGTCGAAAAGTTATGGCCAAAACAAGTTGCTGAAACCTGTTTTGGGCTCGACCACAATTTCCAGTTATTTGGAGCGGCGCTCCACCTTCTGGCGCGGCGCGCCGATTGCTGCAGAGGCAATTTTCAGCCTTTTCAAAAGGTTTAAATGAGGGGTACTTTGGTCTTTTCAATTAGGGTCGGTTTGGGGTCATCAAGACTGACCTAGAACTCCATTGGAGCTCATTTTCACTCATCAAACACTCTCATCTTCAAACCCTAGAGTGAGAGGAGAGTTTTAGAGAGAGAGAGCTCTAATTGGAGAAGAAGAAGGGTGTTTCGGGTCAAACCTCCGGTATTAAAGTTGTTCTACACGTCAACGACATCATTTTGGCGGTATTGGTAAGTTCAAACTCCTAACTTCATCTTTGTAATTTGATATTCAAGTTTAGGGTTTTGAACTAGTTAGTTATAAAACCCATTTAGGAGGTGAAATGGGTAATTGTAACTAGTTATTGTTGATGTTGATGGGTTTAGGGTTGGTTAATGATTTAACCATGTTTAAGGCTTGTATGTAGTGTGTAATCTCTAGTATTAGTGATTCTAGTAGTGTTGAAACTCTTTCGGGTATGTTTGGTTGATTAACTTTGACTAGAGTCAAAGATTAGGGTTTGGTGATGATTATGACTCAATTGTCGATTTAATAAGGTTTATAAACTTAAAATGGATTAAGTTGAAGTATAAAACCAAGTTAAATATGTTTTGGTGTCAAAACTCGCTAATGGCGCGATGTTGACTCCTTTGGGTCAAAATTAGGGTTTAAGTGCCATTTTGGGCAAGATAGGTGTTTAACACCTATGATTGGGTCTAATTGGCGTGTTAGGACCATTCTCACTTGTGTTAGTGATTATTGGTTAGTTTGGGCACGGTTTGTGCTTGGAAGTGCATTTGGGTCGAAATTGCACTAGTTGTCAATTTGGGTTGATTTGTAAATCCACCCTAATTGTGTTGTTGTGTTTGTGATAATGGAATAGGTACATTCCATCGGTGTGTTGCGGATTATTCGGTGGCATTTCTTCAAGGCGACAAGGTGAGTGGAATATTTATACATGTATGTATGTGGTTTATTTACTCGTACGCGATGTGGGCCTTAGGCGCCACATCGTGAGTATTGGGCGTTATGTCACAAGTTGGTGACTTATTGAGGCTATGGGTGAAGAGAACTATGAGTCGGTAGTGTCTCGTTAGGAGATTCGCAAGTCGGTGAACCTCTTGGAGGTTCACAAGTCGGTGACCTCGTATGTATTGGCGGGTGATTCACAAGTCGGTGACACCCTATAGTGCTTCACGAGTCGGTGACACTTATTGGTGGCGCTTCACAAGTCGGTGATGTCACATGGCATTCACAAGTCGGTGACCCATAGATATTGGTGGGTAGTTCACAAGTCGGTGACACCTTATGATGAGTCACAAGTCGGTGACATTTCTTAGTGTTCACAAGTCGGTGACACTAGGTGAGGCTTCACAAGTCGGTGATGCCACATGGTGATTCACAAGTCGGTGACACCTTATGATGAGTCACAAGTCGGTGACATTTCTTAGTGTTCACAAGTCAGTGACACTAGGTGAGGCTTCACAAGTCGGTGATGCCACATGGTGATTCACAAGTCGGTGACACCTTATGATGAGTCACAAGTCGGTGACATTTCTTAGTGTTCACAAGTCGGTGACACTAGGTGAGGCTTCACAAGTCGGTGATGCCACATGGTGATTCACAAGTCGGTGACACCTTACGATGAGTCACAAGTCGGTGACATCATACGAGTGAGACTCGACGTTAATGGTCGTCTACAAGTCGGTAGTGCCATAGCGGGGAACGGTTTGTTATATTTATGCATTATTGTGATTTAGTATATTATTGTGGCGATTTATATACTAACGTTGTTGCTAGTCGTATGTTTGGTGTTGCTAGCTCGTTTATGCATTTTATTTGCATGGTATTGTAAGTGGATGCGTGTAGGTAAATTACATATGTATATGTATAAGTATTGCATTCACTAAGCGTTAGCTTACCCTCTCGTTGTTGACTTTTTATAGATTGCATGGATGCGGAGGCTCGGGTAAGCGGGGACTAGTGGACTTGCGTAGTTGCTTTAGAAGGCTTGCTTTTAGATTGATTAGGATTGGGTAGCGTATCCTCAATCGCCATGCTCGGCCTTTATTTTATATTACAAATCATGTGGTTGAAAACTTGTATTTTCGTACGAAAGTCGTAAAACGGCCGATGTGGGCTCGGTCTTCGTAAAACTAATTTTATTAATGGGACGTGTTAGTTCTACATATATTAATGTATGGTTAAAAGCGTTTTGTCTAAATACGTCGGGAAGTGTTCAAACATTTTCGTATTTCATGACTTTTTGGACAGGCCAGTTTGGCGCGCCGCGCCATATGCTGTTCCAGCAAAATTTTTTTTTATTTCGCGTTATTGGTTGGTTAACGGGTTGGGTTGTTACAAGTGGTATCAGAGCATGGTCTAAGGGATTTAGGTGACTTGAGATAGGTGCCTAGACTTAGACTTTTGTGTGTGCTAAATTTTTTGCGGGACTTGTAGGATTACGGGTCGGAATAGGTTTAGTTAGTGCCTTGTTTATAGGTTGACTAACATTTATATTAGTAATGCGGATATTATTAATATGCTATTGTTCTGTGATAATGATTCTTGTGTTATGTTTTGTTTGTGTTTGCGGTTGCATATATCATCAAGAGAGGCGGTCGTTGCACTAACGAGTCGATACAATGTGTATGCGTAATAAGGACTTGCAAACCTTATTACGGGTGCAAATCATGTCTAGCAAGTGATGTACGACGAGTGTTTAGCAAGATGGGGTGGTATTGTGTGTGTGCTTTATACGTTCGTGATCAAATCGCTTTGCATTCCTTAGAATGGCGACAGGAAATGGGATCGAGACGAACGACGCTGAGTTTAATGCTAGAGTTACACGTATGTTAGGCGATTGTAGTAGTATTCGGATGTTAGAGCGTGTTCGCTTTCGTGTTGAAGTTGATGATCCATGAGGTTCGTCGGGTGGATGAAACCCCTGAGATCAAGTGTTTGATCTAGATGAATGTTGGTAATGGAGTCTACGGGACGCAACGTTAGGTGCCTCTTTCATACCTACTAGCATGGTATTCGACTCCGATGGTGTTACGGTTACATTGAGCATAGGGTACCGGCAAGAAAACCCTTAGGTGTTTGAGTGGCGGTGTGGAAGTTACAAGCGATAGCAACTCGATGATTGCTAGAGTAATACCCGTACGGTTCGGTAAGTGCTTCGGTTGAAGTAGCAAAGGATAATCCGAAATCCTTCGTATGCTCAAAGTTGGAGCAAGGTTTGTTGAAGTGCGTATTAAGAGATGCAAGACGGGTGAACCTCGTCTTTCTTTTAGGAGTTATGATAATGCGATTGGCGCATTAGTTGTCGGATTAGTGGTCACTCTTTCCATGAGAGTGAGCATGTGTTTATCGTCGGGAGCTATTGTTGGAGACGAATTCGTGAGAATTCGAGGACTATGACCAATGAGGATATTGGTTGTGTATGTTGATGAGTGGCCATTCCATGGGATGCTATTATTTCGAAGATGTGTTTATGGAACGGAGTTCTAGGTGGGGGAGTTTATACTCTCGCACGAAGGTATTCTAGTGTGATGTAGTGGCTAGCTAGGTCGAGTTAGTCCATTGCAGTTTGACTAACCGAGTCGGGTTAATCAATTAGATATTAGGTGTTGACCGAGGCGGGTTAACCAAGTGAGTTTGACTAACCGGGTCGGGTTAATCAATTAGATGATAGGCATTGACCGAGTCGGGTTGACCTAGGGTATTTGACTAACCGAGTCGGGTTAATCAATTTGATGTTAGGTATTGACCGAATGCGTTTGACTAACCAAGTTGGGTTAATCATTTGTCATTAGAGGTTTGACCGAGGCGGGTTAACCAAGCGAGTTTGACTAACCGAGTCGGGTTAATCAATTAGATGTTAGGTGTTGACCGAGGCGGGTTAACCAAGTGAGTTTGACTAACCGGGTCGGGTTAATCAATTAGATGATAGGCATTGACCGAGTCGGGTTGACCTAGGGTATTTGACTAACCGAGTCGGGTTAATCAATTTGATGTTAGGTATTGACCGAATGCGTTTGACTAACCAAGTTGGGTTAATCATTTGTCATTAAAGGTTTGACCGAGGCGGGTTAACCAAGCAAGTTTGACTAACCGAGTCGGGTTAATCAATTAGATGTTAGGTGTTGACCGAGGCGGGTTAACCAAGTGAGTTTGACTAACTGGGTCGGGTTAATCAATTAGATGTTAGGTGTTGACCGAGTCGGGTTGACCAAGTAAGTTTGACTTAACCAAGTCGGGTTAATCAATTAGGTGATAGGTGTTGATCGAGGCGGGTTGACCAAGTGTGTTTACTAACAAGTTCGGGTTAATTGTTTTGGTGTGGAGGCTTAACCAAGTCGGGTGTAACCATGAGGTGATTAGAGGGTTACTTGTATTGTTCTCCATATTGGTTAGCGTAGAAATGGTATGCCGTTCGAGAGGCGTTTACGTTGACCAAGTATGTGTAGTGACCCGAACTTTTCCATGTTTATATATATTAATTGAGATTGATATTTACATGATTAAATATTTCCAACATGTTAAACAATCAAACTTGTTAAGACTTGATTAATTGAAATATGTTTCATATAGACAATTGACCACCCAAGTTGACCGGTGATTCACGAACGTTAAAACTTGTAAAAACTATATGATGACATATATATGGATATATATATATAGTTAACATGATACTATGATAAGTAAACATATCATTAAGTATATTAACAATGAACTACATATGTAAAAACAAGACTACTAACTTAATGATTTTTAAACTAGACATATATGTAACGATTAATGTTGTAAAGACGTTTAATGTATATATATCATATTAAGAGATATTCATACATGATAATATCATGATAATATAATAATTTAAAATCTCATTTGATATTATAAACATTGGGTTAACAACATTTAACAAGATCGTTAACCTAAAAGTTTCAAAACAACACTTACATGTAACGACTAACGATGACTTAACGAATCAGTTAAAATGTATATACATGTAGTGTTTTAATATGTATTTATACACTTTTGGAAGACTTTAATACACTTATCAAAATACTTCTACTTAACAAAAATGCTTACAATTACATCCTCGTTCAGTTTCATCAATAATTCTACTCGTATGCACCCGTATTCGTACTCGTACAATACACAGCTTTTAGATATATGTACTATTGGTATATACACTCCAATTATCAGATCTTAGCAGCCCATGTGAGTCACCTAACACATGTGGGAACCATCATTTGGCAACTAGCATGAAATATCTCATAAAATTACAAAAATATGAGTAATCATTCATGACTTATTTACATGAAAACAAAATTACATATCCTTTATATCTAATCCATACACCAACGACCAAAAACACCTACAAACACTTTCATTCTTCAATTTTCTTAATCTAATTGATCTCTCTCAAGTTCTATCTTCAAGTTCTAAGTGTTCTTCATATATTCTACAAGTTCTAGTTACATAAAATCAAGAATACTTTCAAGTTTGCTAGCTCACTTCCAATCTTGTAAGGTGATCATCCAACCTCAAGAAATCTTTGTTTCTTACAGTAGGTTATCATTCTAATACAAGGTAATAATCATATTCAAACTTTGGTTCAATTTCTATAACTATAACAATCTTATTTCAAGTGATGATCTTACTTGAACTTGTTTTCGTGTCATGATTCTGCTTCAAGAACTTCAAGCCATCCAAGGATCCATTGAAGCTAGATCCATTTTTCTCTTTTCCAGTAGGTTTATCCAAGGAAATTAAGGTAGTAATGATGTTCATAACATCATTCGATTCATACATATAAAGCTATCTTATTCGAAGGTTTAAACTTGTAATCACTAGAACATAGTTTAGTTAATTTTAAACTTGTTCGCAAATAAAAGTTAATCCTTCTAACTTGACTTTTAAAATCAACTAAACACATGTTCTATATCTATATGATATGCTAACTTAATGATTTAAAACCTGGAAACACGAAAAACACCGTAAAACCGGATTTACGCCGTCTTAGTAACACCGCGGGCTGTTTTGGGTTAGTTAATTAAAAACTATGATAAACTTTGATTTAAAAGTTTTTATTCTGAGAAAATTATTGTTATTATGAACATTAAACTATATCCAAAAATTATGGTTAAACTCAAAGTGGAAGTATGTTTTCTAAAATGGTCATCTAGACGTCGTTCTTTCGACTGAAATGACTACCTTTACAAAAACGACTTGTAACTTATTTTTCCGACTATAAACCTATACTTTTTATGTTTAGATTCATAAAATAGAGTTCAATATGAAACCATAGCAATTTGATTCACTCAAAACGGATTTAAAATGAAGAAGTTATGGGTAAAACAAGATTGGATAATTTTTCTCATTTTAGCTACGTGAAAATTGGTAACAAATCTATTCCAACCATAACTTAATCAACTTGTATTGTATATTATGTAATCTTGAGATACCATAGACACGTATACAATGTTTCGACCTATCATGTCGACACATCTATATATATTTTGGAACAACCATAGACACTCTATATGTGAATGTTGGAGTTAGCTATACAGGGTTGAGGTTGATTCCAAAATATGTATAGTTTGAGTTGTGATCAATACTGAGATATGTATACACTGGGTCGTGGATTGATTCAAGATAATATTTATCGATTTATTTCTGTATATCTAACTGTGGACAACTAGTTGTAGGTTACTAACGAGGACAGCTGACTTAATAAACTTAAAACATCAAAATATATTAAAAGTGTTGTAAATATATTTTGAACATACTTTGATATATATGTATATATTGTTATAGGTTCGTGAATCAACCAGTGGCCAAGTCTTACTTCCCGACGAAGTAAAAATCTGTGAAAGTGAGTTATAGTCCCACTTTTAAAATCTAAAATTTTTGGGATGAGAATACATGCAGGTTTTATAAATGATTTACAAAATAGACACAAGTACGTGAAACTACATTCTATGGTTGAATTATCGAAATCGAATATGCCCCTTTTTATTAAAGTCTGGTAATCTAAGAATTAGGGAACATACACCCTAATTGACGCGAATCCTAAAGATAGATCTATTGGGCCTAACAAACCCCATCCAAAGTACCGGATGCTTTAGTACTTCGAAATTTATATCATATCCGAAGGGTGTCCCGGAATGATGGGTATATTCTTATATATATGCATCTTGTTAATGTCGGTTACCAGGTGTTCACCATATGAATGATTTTTATCTCTATGTATGGGATGTGTATTGAAATATGAAATCTTGTGGTCTATTGGTACGATTTGATATATATAGGTTAAACCTATAACTCACCAACATTTTTGTTGACGTTTAAAGCATGTTTATTCTCAGGTGAATACTAAGAGCTTCCGCTGTTGCATACTAAAATAAGGACAAGATTTGGAGTCCATGTTTGTATGATATTGTGTAAAAACTGCATTCAAGAAACTGATTTCGATGTAACATATTTGTATCGTAAACCATTATGTAATGGTCGTGTGTAAACAGGATATTTTAGATTATCATTATTTGATAATCTACGTAAAGCTTTTTAAACCTTTATTTATGAAATAAAGGTTATGGTTTGTTTTAAAAATGAATGCAGTCTTTGAAAAACGTCTCATATAGAGGTCAAAACCTCGCAACGAAATCAATTAATATGGAACGTTTTTAATCAATAAGAACGGGACATTTCAGTTGGTATCCGAGCGTTGGTCTTAGAGAACCAGAAAATTTGCATTAGTGTGTCTTATCGAGTTTGTTAGGATGCATTAGTGAGTCTGGACTTCGATCGTGTTTTCTTTAAAAATGATTGCTTAACATTTTTGTTGGAAACTATATATTTTTAACATATGAATATTATGTGATATATTAATCTCTTAACGTGTTTGATATTATGTGATAGATGTCTACCTCTAGAACAAGTCCCATTGACTCACCTAATAATAATGAAGAGTCAAATGTAAATTGGAATGATTCGTGGACTGATTCACAAGTTTCCGAAGAGGAACCGGAAGAAGAGTCGGAACCAGAAGAAGAATCGGAACCGGAAGAAGAATCGGAACCGGAAGAAGAATCGGAACCGGAAGAAGAAATAGAACCGGTGGGGGAAATAATAAAATGGTTAAGTAAAAGAAAATCCTCAACCAACCGACCAAGGTTAATTATGGTCAATGGTGTTTCCGCCAAGGAAGCAAAATATTGGGAGGATTACCAATTCTCCGATGAATCGGATTCCGACGAGAATTCCGATGATGTTATAGAAATTACCCCAACTGAATTTAAAAAGGCAAGAGAAAATAATAAGGGAAAGCTCATAAAAATAGAGAAATCTAATTCCAACCCCGATGAACTTTATATGTATCGTCAACCCCCGAAGTCCTTAAGTTGTAACAATGACCCGGGAACCTCTAAACCACCAGGTTTTTCTAAACCAATGTGGATAATGACGGCTCGTATTAGGGGAACATCATATATCCCTAGAAACTTGGCAAAACGAACCAAAACCGAAAAAGAAGAAACGAGCGAGTCGGAATAAGATAGTTATATTCGTGTGGTGTAATATATGTAATATAGTGTGCTTATGCTTTATGATATATGTAAAAATTGCTTGTATTAATAAGTATTTTTTTTATGAATCTAACTCTTGTCTATTTTACAGTATAAAAACACAAAATGGATAGACAACCCAATATTTTAAGAGACCTACCCGAAGACATGATTGATGAAATCTTGTCTAGAGTCGGTCAGAATTCCTCGGCACAACTATTTAAGGTGAGATCAGTTTGTAAGACATTCGAAGAACGTTCCAAGAATGCCTTGGTTTATAAAAGGCTTTCGTTCGGAAGATGGGGAATATCACATTGGGAAATCCATAAGTTACGATGTGTTTACTTTGATGCATATATTGCGGGGAACCCAAATGCTATTTTACGCAACGGGTTAAGAAATTATTTTGACTCAGTATATCCGAATATAGGACTTCGTGATTTAGAAAAAGCGGCTAACATGCAACATAAAGAAGCATGTTATGCTTACGAGTTAGTAATGTTCGCTTCTCACCAAAGTGAGAACAAGAACATCGGGCTACAACTATTAAACAAAACGTTCCCACAAGTGACGGAGTCGGTAATTGGGGTAAGAAATGAGGTTTTTAGGTTATTACGAGACTGTTGGTCATTACGTAACCCTTGTCCCTTTGATGACGTTACAACACGCTGTCTTATCAACGGCCATAACGGTTATGTTCCACAAGACCAAGGATGGGAAGTAGTCCTAGTAAAACCAGAATGCATGACTTGTTTCTGGACGTATGAATTACGTGTCTTTATTGCCTTTGCTGAACGACTTGTGTACTAGCTAGAATTATCTTCACAACTATCTTGTATCAAAGTTATTGTGTGCTATATTTCATGCTTTATGTAAAATAAGCGGTATTGTAAGTTTGTAAAATATTGTATAAAAGTTTGAACGCGAAATATTATTACAATCAGTTTTTCATATAGAATTGTAGTAGTTGAATTGTATATTAGCTACTAAGTATGAACTTAACGGGTAGGTACTACCCGAATTTAAACTTATAAAACGCTAATATGAAGAAAAACCTTTTATAAATGAGTTCATATTATGCTACGAAATACTATTAACTACTCTTAATATTCTGTATGATTAACTTGTTCCATTTGACTATTTTGAAGGAAATGGCACCGACTACTCGACACACCGTGAATATGAATGAAGAGGAATTCCGTACTTTTCTAGCTTCAAACATAGCCGCAGTACAGGCTGCGCTACATACCAACAATAACCTTGGATCTGGCAGTACAGGAAATCGTGTAGGATGCACCTACAAAGAATTCACTGCCTGCAAACCTTTGGAATTTGATGGAACCGAAGGACCGATCGGATTGAAACGGTGGACCGAGAAGGTCGAATCGGTGTTTGCCATAAGTAAGTGTAATGAAGAGGACAAAGTGAAGTACGCTACGCATACCTTCACAGGTTCTGTGTTAACATGGTGGAATACCTATCTAGAGCAAGTGGGACAAGATGATGCGTACGCACTACCGTGGTCAGCATTCAAGCACTTGATGAACGAGAAGTACCGTCCCAGAACCGAGGTCAATAAGCTCAAGACAGAACTTAGAGGGTTACGAACCCAAGGATTTGATATTACCACGTACGAAAGACGATTCACAGAATTGTGCCTATTGTGTCCGGGAGCATTCGAAGATGAGGAAGAGAAGATCGACACGTTTGTGAAAGGATTACCGGAAAGAATCCAAGAAGATATAAGTTCACACGAGCCCGCCTCCATACAACAGGCATGTAGAATGGCTCACAAACTAGTGAACCAGATTGAAGAAAGAATTAAAGAACAGACTGCTGAAGAGGCCAATGTGAAGCAAGTCAAAAGAAAGTGGGAGGAAAACGGTGATAAGAATCACCAATACAACAACAACAACAGCAATTACAACAATAATCGCAACAATTATCCCAACAATCGCAACATCAATCGCAACTACAACAAACGGCCCAACAACAACAACAACAACAATAACAACAACAGCAACTACAACAATCATCCCAACAACAATAATAACCTCAACAACAACAACAATCAGAAGCAGCTATGCCAAAGGTGTGAAAAGTATCACTCGGGGTTCTGCACCAAATTTTGCAACAAGTGTAAAAGAAATGGTCATAGCGCGGCGAAGTGTGAGGTCTACGGACCAGGGGTTAATAGAACGAAAGGAACAAATGGTGTCAGAACGAGTAATGGTGGAGCAAGTAGTGTCGGAGCAAGTTATGCCAATGTAGTTTGTTATAAATGTGGAAAACCGGGCCACATTATTAGAAATTGCCCGAACCAGGAGAACACGAATGGACAAGGCCGCGGAAGAGTTTTCAATATTAATGCGGCAGAGGTACAGGAAGACCCGGGGCTTGTTACGGGTACGTTTCTTATTGACAATAAATCTGCTTACGTTTTATTTGATTCGGGTGCGGATAGAAGCTATATGAGTAGAGATTTTTGTGCTAAATTAAGTTGTCCATTGACGCCTTTGGATAGTAAATTTTTACTCGAATTAGCAAATGGTAAATTAATTTCAGCAGATAATATATGTCGGAATCGAGAAATTAAACTGGTTAGCGAAACATTTAAGATTGATTTGATACCAGTAGAGTTAGGGAGTTTTGATGTGACAATCGGTATGGACTGGTTGAAAGAAGTGAAAGCAGAGATCGTTTGTTACAAAAATGCAATTCGCATTATACGAGAAAAAGGAAAACCCTTAATGGTGTACGGAGAAAAGGGCACCACGAAGCTACATCTTATTAGTAATTTGAAGGCACAAAAACTAATAAGAAAAGGTTGCTATGCTGTTCTAGCACACGTCGAGAAAGTACAAACTGAAGAAAAGAGCATCAATGATGTTCCCATTGCAAAAGAATTTCCCGATGTATTTCCGAAAGAATTACCGGGATTACCCCCACAGCGATCCGTTGAATTTCAAATAGATCTTGTACCAGGAGCTGCACCAATAGCTCGTGCTCCTTACAGACTCGCACCCAGCGAGATGAAAGAACTGCAAAGCCAATTACAAGAACTTTTAGAGCGTGGTTTCATTCGACCAAGCACATCACCGTGGGGAGCTCCTGTTTTGTTTGTCAAGAAGAAAGATGGTACATTCAGGTTGTGTATCGACTACCGAGAGTTGAATAAACTTACCATCAAGAACCGCTACCCACTACCGAGAATCGACGACTTATTTGATCAACTACAAGGCTCGTCTGTTTATTCAAAGATTGACTTACGTTTCGGGTATCATCAAATGCGGGTGAAAGAAGATGATATTCCAAAGACTGCTTTCAGAACACGTTACGGTCATTACGAGTTTATGGTCATGCCGTTTGGTTTAACTAATGCACCAGCTGTGTTCATGGACCTTATGAACCGAGTGTGTGGACCATACCTTGACAAGTTTGTCATTGTTTTCATTGATGACATACTTATTTACTCAAAGAATGACCAAGAACACGGTGAACATTTGAGAAAGGTGTTAGAAGTATTGAGGAAGGAAAAATTGTACGCTAAATTTTCAAAGTGTGCATTTTGGTTGGAAGAAGTTCAATTCCTCGGTCACATAGTGAACAAAGAAGGTATTAAGGTGGATCCGGCAAAGATAGAAACTGTTGAAAAGTGGAAAACCCCAAAAACTCCGAAACACATACGCCAGTTTTTAGGACTAGCTGGTTACTACAGAAGGTTCATCCAAGACTTTTCCAGAATAGCAAAACCCTTGACTGCATTAACGCATAAAGGGAAGAAATTTGAATGGAATGATGAACAAGAGAAAGCGTTTCAGTTATTAAAGAAAAAGCTAACTACGACACCTATATTGTCATTGCCTAAAGGGAATGATGATTTTGTGATTTATTGTGACGCATCAAAGCAAGGCCTCGGTTGTGTATTAATGCAACGAACGAAGGTGATTGCTTATGCGTCTAGACAATTGAAGATTCACGAACAAAATTATACGACGCATGATTTGGAATTAGGCACGGTTGTTTTTGCATTAAAGACTTGGAGGCACTACTTATATGGGGTCAAAAGTATTATATATACCGGCCACAAAAGTCTTCAACACATATTTAATCAGAAACAACTGAATATGAGGCAGCGTAGGTGGATTGAATTATTGAATGATTACGACTTTGAGATTCGTTACCACCCGGGGAAGGCAAATGTGGTAGCCGATGCCTTGAGCAGGAAGGACAGAGAACCCATTCGAGTAAAATCTATGAATATAATGATTCATAATAACCTTACTACTCAAATAAAGGAGGCGCAACAAGGAGTTTTAAAAGAGGGAAATTTAAAGGATGAAATACCCAAAGGATCGGAGAAACATCTTAATATTCGAGAAGACGGAACCCGGTATAGGGCTGAAAGGATTTGGGTACCAAAATTTGGAGATATGAGAGAAATGGTACTTAGAGAAGCTCATAAAACCAGATACTCAATACATCCTGGAACGGGGAAGATGTACAAGGATCTCAGGAAATATTTTTGGTGGCCGGGTATGAAAGCCGATGTTGCTAAATACGTAGGAGAATGTTTGACGTGTTCTAAGGTCAAAGCTGAGCATCAGAAACCATCAGGTCTACTTCAACAACCCGAAATCCCGGAATGGAAATGGGAAAACATTACCATGGATTTCATCACTAAATTGCCAAGGACTGCAAGTGGTTTTGATTCTATTTGGGTAATAGTTGATCGTCTCACCAAATCAGCACATTTCCTGCCAATAAGAGAAGATGACAAGATGGAGAAGTTAGCACGACTGTATTTGAAGAAAGTTGTCTCCAGACATGGAATATCAATCTCTATTATCTCTGATAGGGATGGCAGATTTATTTCAAGATTCTAGCAGACATTACAGCAAGCATTAGGAACTCGTCTAGACATGAGTACTGCCTATCATCTACAAACTGATGGGCAGAGCGAAAAGACGATACAAACGCTTGAAGACATGCTACGAGCATGTGTTATTGATTTCAGAAACAGTTGGGATCGACATCTACCATTAGCAGAATTTTCCTACAACAACAGCTACCATTCAAGCATTGAGATGGCGCCGTTTGAAGCACTTTATGGTAGAAAGTGCAGGTCTCCGATTTGTTGGAGTGAAGTGGGGGATAGACAGATTACGGGTCCGGAGATTATACAAGAAACTACCGAGAAGATCATCCAAATTCAACAACGGTTAAAAACCTCCCAAAGTCGACAAAAGAGCTACGCTGACATTAAAAGAAAAGATATAGAATTTGAAATTGGAGAGATGTTCATGCTTAAAATGCACCTTGGAAAGGCGTTGTTCGATTTGGTAAACGAGGGAAATTAAATCCAAGGTATATTGGACCATTCAAGATTATTGATCGTGTCGGACCAGTAGCTTACCAACTTGAGTTACCTCAACAACTCGCGGCTGTACATAACACTTTCCACGTCTCGAATTTGAAGAAATTTTTTGCTAAAGAAGATCTCACTATTCCGTTAGATGAAATCCAAATCAACGAAAAACTTCAATTCATCGAAGAACCCGTCGAAATAATGGATCGTGAGGTTAAAAGACTTAAGCAAAACAAGATACCAATTGTTAAGGTTCGATGGAATGCTCGTAGAGGACTCGAGTTCACCTGGGAGCGTGAAGATCAGATGAAGAAGAAATACCCGCATCTATTTCCAGAAGATTCGTCAACACCTTCAACAGCTTAAAATTTCGGGACGAAATTTATTTAACGGGTAGGTACTGTAGTGACCCGAACTTTTCCATGTTTATATATATTAATTGAGATTGATATTTACATGATTAAATATTTCCAACATGTTAAACAATCAAACTTGTTAAGACTTGATTAATTGAAATATGTTTCATATAGACAATTGACCACCCAAGTTGACCGGTGATTCACGAACGTTAAAACTTGTTAAAACTATATGATGACATATATATGGATATATATATATATATAGTTAACATGATACTATGATAAGTAAACATATCATTAAGTATATTAACAATGAACTACATATGTAAAAACAAGACTACTAACTTAATGATTTTTAAACGAGACATATATGTAACGATTATTGTTGTAAAGACGTTTAATGTATATATATCATATTAAGAGATATTCATACATGATAATATCATGATAATATAATAATTTAAAATCTCATTTGATATTATAAACATTGGGTTAACAACATTTAACAAGATCGTTAACCTAAAAGTTTCAAAACAACACTTACATGTAACGACTAACGATGACTTAACGAATCAGTTAAAATGTATATACATGTAGTGTTTTAATATGTATTTATACACTTTTGGAAGACTTCAATACACTTATCAAAATACTTCTACTTAACAAAAATGCTTACAATTACATCCTCGTTCAGTTTCATCAATAATTCTACTCGTATGCACCCGTATTCGTACTCGTACAATACACAGCTTTTAGATGTATGTACTATTGGTATATACACTCCAATGATCACCTCTTAGCAGCCCATGTGAGTCACCTAACACATGTGGGAACCATCATTTGGCAACTAGCATGAAATATCTCATAAAATTACAAAAATATGAGTAATCATTCATGACTTATTTACATGAAAACAAAATTACATATCCTTTATATCTAATCCATACACCAACGACCAAAAACACCTACAAACACTTTCATTCTTCAATTTTCTTCATCTAATTGATCTCTCTCAAGTTCTATCTTCAAGTTCTAAGTGTTCTTCATATATTCTACAAGTTCTAGTTACATAAAATCAAGAATACTTTCAAGTTTGCTAGCTCACTTCCAATCTTGTAAGTTGATCATCCAACCTCAAGAAATCTTTGTTTCTTACAGTAGGTTATCATTCTAATACAAGGTAATAATCATATTCAAACTTTGGTTCAATTTCTATAACTATAACAATCTTATTTCAAGTGATGATCTTACTTGAACTTGTTTTCGTGTCATGATTCTGCTTCAAGAACTTCAAGCCATCCAAGGATCCATTGAAGCTAGATCCATTTTTCTCTTTTCCAGTAGGTTTATCCAAGGAACTTAAGGTAGTAATGATGTTCATAACATCATTCGATTCATACATATAAAGCTATCTTATTCGAAGGTTTAAACTTGTAATCACTAGAACATAGTTTAGTTAATTCTAAACTTGTTCGCAAATAAAAGTTAATCCTTCTAACTTGACATTTAAAATCAACTAAACACATGTTCTATATCTATATGATATGCTAACTTAATGATTTAAAACCTGGAAACACGAAAAACACCGTAAAACCGGATTTACGCCGTCGTAGTAACACCGCGGGCTGTTTTGGGTTAGTTAATTAAAAACTATGATAAACTTTGATTTAAAAGTTGTTATTCTGAGAAAATGATTGTTATTATGAACATGAAACTATATCCAAAAATTATGGTTAAACTCAAAGTGGAAGTATGTTTTCTAAAATGGTCATCTAGACGTCGTTCTTTCGACTGAAATGACTACCTTTACAAAAACGACTTGTAACTTATTTTTCCGACTATAAACCTATACTTTTTCTGTTTATATTCATAAAATAGAGTTCAATATGAAACCATAGCAATTTGATTCACTCAAAACGGATTTAAAATGAAGAAGTTATGGGTAAAACAAGATTGGATAATTTTTCTCATTTTAGCTACGTGAAAATTGGTAACAAATCTATTCCAACCATAACTTAATCAACTTGTATTGTATATTATGCAATCTTGAGATACCATAGACACGTATACAATGTTTCGACCTATCATGTCGACACATCTATATATATTTCGGAACAACCATAGACACTCTATATGTGAATGTTGGAGTTAGCTATACAGGGTTGAGGTTGATTCCAAAATATGTATAGTTTGAGTTGTGATCAATACTGAGATATGTATACACTGGGTCGTGGATTGATTCAAGATAATATTTATCGATTTATTTCTGTATATCTAACTGTGGACAACTAGTTGTAGGTTACTAACGAGGACAGCTGACTTAATAAACATAAAACATCAAAATATATTAAAAGTGTTGTAAATATATTTTGAACATACTTTGATATATATGTATATATTGTTATAGGTTCGTGAATCAACCAGTGGCCAAGTCTTACTTCCCGACGAAGTAAAAATCTGTGAAAGTGAGTTATAGTCCCACTTTTAAAATCTAAAATTTTTGGGATGAGAATACATGCAGGTTTTATAAATGATTTACAAAATACACACAAGTACGTGAAACTACATTCTATGGTTGAATTATCGAAATCGAATATGCCCCTTTTTATTAAAGTCTGGTAATCTAAGAATTAGGGAACAGACACCCTAATTGACGCGAATCCTAAAGATAGATCTATTGGGCCTAACAAACCCCATCCAAAGTACCGGATGCTTTAGTACTTCGAAATTTATATCATATCCGAAGGGTGTCCCGGAATGATGGGTATATTCTTATATCTATGCATCTTGTTAATGTCGATTACCAGGTGTTCACCATATGAATGATTTTTATCTCTATGTATGGGATGTGTATTGAAATATGAAATCTTGTGGTCTATTGGTACGATTTGATATATATAGGTTAAACCTATAACTCACCAACATTTTTGTTGACGTTTAAAGCATGTTTATTCTCAGGTGAATACTAAGAGCTTCCGCTGTTGCATACTAAAATAAGGACAAGATTTGAAGTCCATGTTTGTATGATATTGTGTAAAAATTGCATTCAAGAAACTGATTTCGATGTAACATATTTGTATCGTAAACCATTATGTAATGGTCGTGTGTAAACAGGATATTTTAGATTATCATTATTTGATAATCTACGTAAAGCTTTTTAAACCTTTATTTATGAAATAAAGGTTATGGTTTGTTTTAAAAATGAATGCAGTCTTTGAAAAACGTCTCATATAGAGGTCAAAACCTCGCAACGAAATCAATTAATATGGAACGTTTTTAATCAATAAGAATGGGACATTTCAGTATGTGTGCAAGAAGAGTCACGGATGTTGACTATCTTTGATGTGTGTAGTTTTCGGCCAGTCTTCATGATTATTGGATGTGTGATCTATTGGTGGTTTTATACGCCGAGAGTGGGGTCGTGAGGACCACGTCGTAGGATTAGTGAGGCGATAGCCGTGTTTCGCTCACATGTTGTTACGGGTGTGACAATAGTTGATTTTGTACACCTTAGGTTTAGCGTAGCCATAGTCATTTTGGGCGCTTTTGGTTTTAGCCGTTGCTTATGATGTTAGGATAGTGGCGTATTGGTTGTATTGCGCACTACAAAGGATGTTTAGTGGTAAGTGTAATCCGTAAGGATTCATGTGGTTCGATCTTCAACGTTCGGATTGTTGACTTTAGGTTGAGACTTGGTCACTTTTAGCGTTGTCCTTGGTAAAGGTACGCTAAGGAATTTATATCTCGGTACGAGGTTGGTTGAGTTTTTCCCGATATGGGAAATTGAGCAGGTTTTAGTGCTTGGATTGTGGTTTTGATAAATCACGGTTGACGATTTTAGTTGTTAAAAGTGATCCATTGGGAAGAATTGTCTAGGAAAGTTCGTATTGGGACTTGAGTGAGGATCGTTGAGTAGGTCCGGATTGGTTAAGTGGAGAAGATCACGAGGACGTGATCGAGTTTAAGTGGGGGAGAGTTGTAAGACCCAAATATTTATTGTACATAATGTATTTATGGTGTACGATGCGTGTATGAAGTGTACGTGTTGCTTGCTCGAACGTCGAAGGAAACTGGACGTTGTCCGAAGTGACAAGGTGTGTACGTATCTTTTCAACCCCAAATAAAGTTTGAGTTGATGTTTCAAAGCCTTACCATTGGATAGAATATCTTATTACGTTTCCAACGATATTTGATTCATCGAAAACGGAGTTACGGTCGAAAAGTTATGGCCAAAACAAGTTGCTGAAACCTGTTTTGGGCTCGACCACAATTTCTAGTTATTTGGAGCGGCGCTCCACCTTCTGGCGCGGCGCGCCGATTGCTGCAGAGGCAATTTTCAGCCTTTTTAAAAGGTTTAAATGAGGGGTACTTTGGTCTTTTCAATTAGGGTCGGTTTGGGGTCATCAAGACTGACCTAGAACTCCATTGGAGCTCATTTTCACTCATCAAACACTCTCATCTTCAAACCCTAGAGTGAGAGGAGAGTTTTAGAGAGAGAGAGCTCCAATTGGAGAAGAAGAAGGGTGTTTCGGGTCAAACCTCCGGTATTAAAGTTGTTCTACTCGTCAACGGCATCATTTTGGCGGTATTGGTAAGTTCAAACTCCGAACTTCATCTTTGTAATTTGATATTCAAGTTTAGGGTTTTGAACTAGTTAGTTATAAAACCCATTTAGGAGGTGAAATGGGTAATTGTAACTAGTTATTGTTGATGTTGATGGGTTTAGGGTTGGTTAATGATTTAACCATGTTTAAGGCTTGTATGTAGTGTGTAATCTCTAGTATTAGTGAGTCTAGTAGTGTTGAAACTCTTTCGGGTATGTTTGGTTGATTAACTTTGACTAGAGTCAAAGATTAGGGTTTGGTGATGATTATGACTCAATTGTCGATTTAATAAGGTTTATAAACTTAAAATGGATTAAGTTGAAGTATAAAACCAAGTTAAATATGTTTTGGTGTCAAAACTCGCTAATGGCGCGATGTTGACTCCTTTGGGTCAAAATTAGGGTTTAAGTGCCATTTTGGGCAAGATAGGTGTTTAACACCTATGATTGGGTCTAATTGGCGTGTTAGGACCATTCTCACTTGTGTTAGTGATTATTGGTTAGTTTGGGCACGGTTTGTGTAGTGACCCGAACTTTTCCATGTTTATATATATTAATTCAGATTGATATTTACATGATTAAATGTTTCCAACATGTTAAGCAATCAAACTTGTTAAGACTTGATTAATTGAAATATGTTTCATATAGACAATTGACCACCCAAGTTGACCGGTGATTCACGAATGTTAAAACTTGTAAAAACTATATGATGACATATATATGGATATATATATAGTTAACATGATACTATGATAAGTAACATATCATTAAGTATATTAACAATGAACTACATATGTAAAAACAAGACTACTAACTTAATGATTTTTAAACGAGACATATATGTAACGATTATCGTTGTAAATACATTTAATGTATATATATCATATTAAGAGATATTCATACATGATAATATCACGATAATATAATAATTTAAAATCTCATTTGATATTATAAACATTGGGTTAACAAAATTTAACAAGATCGTTAACCTAAAGGTTTCAAAACAACACTTACATGTAACGACTAACGATGACTTAACGAATCAGTTAAAATGTATATACATCTAGTGTTTTAATATGTATTTATACACTTTTGAAAGACTTCAATACACTTATCAAAATACTTCTACTTAACAAAAATGCTTACAATTACATCCTCGTTCAGTTTCATCAACAATTCTACTCGTATGCACCCGTATTCGTACTCGTACAATACACAGCTTTTAGATGTATGTACTATTGGTATATACACTCCAATGATCAGCTCTTAGCAACCCATGTGAGTCACCTAACACATGTGGGAACCACTTTTTGGCAACTAGCATGAAATATCTCATAAAATTACAAAAATATGAGTAATCATTCATGACTTATTTACATGAAAACAAAATTACATATCCTTTATATCTAATCCATACACCAACGACCAAAAACACCTACAAACACTTTCATTCTTCAATTTTCTTCATCTAATTGATCTCTCTCAAGTTCTATCTTCAAGTTCTAAGTGTTCTTCATATATTCTACAAGTTCTAGTTACATAAAATCAAGAATACTTTCAAGTTTGCTAGCTCACTTCTAATCTTGTAAGGTGATCATCCAACCTCAAGAAATCTTTGTTTCTTATAGTAGGTTATCATTCTAATACAAGGAAATAATCATATTCAAACTTGGGTTCAATTTCTATAACTATAACAATCTTATTTCAAGTGATGATCTTACTTGAACTTGTTTTCGTGTCATGATTCTGCTTCAAGAACTTCGAGCCATCCAAGGATCCATTGAAGCTAGATCCATTTTTCTCTTTTCCAGTAGGTTTATCCAAGGAACTTAAGGTAGTAATGATGTTCATAACATCATTCAATTCATACATATAAAGCTATCTTATTCGAAGGTTTAAACTTGTAATCACTAGAACATAGTTTAGTTAATTCTAAACTTGTTCGCAAACAAAAGTTAATCCTTCTAACTTGACTTTTAAAATCAACTAAACACATGTTCTATATCTATATGATATGCTAACTTAATGATTTAAAACCTGGAAACACGAAAAACACCGTAAAACCGGATTTACGCCGTCGTAGTAACACCGCGGGCTGTTTTGGGTTAGTTAATTAAAAACTATGATAAACTTTGATTTAAAAGTTGTTATTCTGAGAAAATGATTTTTATTATGAACATGAAACTATAGCCAAAAATTATGGTTAAACTCAAAGTGGAAGTATGTTTTCTAAAATGGTCATCTAGACGTCGTTCTTTCGACTGAAATGACTACCTTTACAAAAATGACTTGTAACTTATTTTTCCGACTATAAACCTATACTTTTTCTGTTTAGATTCATAAAATAGAGTTCAATATGAAACCATAGCAATTTGATTCACTCAAAACGGATTTAAAATGAAGAAGTTATGGGTAAAACAAGATTGGATAATTTTTCTCATTTTAGCTACGTGAAAATTGGTAACAAATCTATTCCAACCATAACTTAATCAACTTGTATTGTATATTATGTAATCTTGAGATACCATAGACACGTATACAATGTTTCGACCTATCATGTCGACTCATCTATATATATTTCGGAACAACCATAGACACTCTATATGTGAATGTTGGAGTTAGCTATACAGGGTTGAGGTTGATTCCAAAATATATATAGTTTGAGTTGTGATCAATACTGAGATACGTATACACTGGGTCGTGGATTGATTCAAGATAATATTTATCGATTTATTTCTGTACATCTAACTGTGGACAACTAGTTGTAGGTTACTAACGAGGACAGCTGACTTAATAAACTTAAAACATCAAAATATATTAAAAGTGTTGTAAATATATTTTGAACATACTTTGATATATATGTATATATTGTTATAGGTTCGTGAATCAATCAGTGGCCAAGTCTTACTTCCCGACGAAGTAAAAATCTGTGAAAGTGAGTTATAGTCCCACTTTTAAAATCTAATATTTTTGGGATGAGAATACATGCAGGTTTTATAAATGATTTACAAAATAGACACAAGTACGTGAAACTACATTCTATGGTTGAATTATCGAAATCGAATATGCCCCTTTTTATTAAGTCTGGTAATCTAAGAATTAGGGAACAGACACCCTAATTGACGCGAATCCTAAAGATAGATCTATTGGGCCTAACAAACCCCATCCAAAGTACCGGATACTTTAGTACTTCGAAATTTATATCATATCCGAAGGGTGTCCCGGAATGATGGGGATATTCTTATATATATGCATCTTGTTAATGTCGGTTACCAGGTGTTCACCATATGAATGATTTTTATCTCTATGTATGGGATGTGTATTGAAATATAAAATCTTGTGGTCTATTGTTACGATTTGATATATATAGGTTAAACCTATAACTCACCAACATTTTTGTTGACGTTTAAAGCATGTTTATTCTCAGGTGAATACTAAGAGCTTCCGCTGTTGCATACTAAAATAAGGACAAGATTTGGAGTCCATGTTTGTATGATATTGTGTAAAAACTGCATTCAGGAAACTGATTTCGATGTAACATATTTGTATTGTAAACCATTATGTAATGGTCGTGTGTAAACAGGATATTTTAGATTATCATTATTTGATAATCTACGTAAAGCTTTTTAAACCTTTATTTATGAAATAAAGGTTATGGTTTGTTTTAAAAATGAATGCAGTCTTTGAAAAACGTCTCATATAGAGGTCAAAACCTCGTAACGAAATCAATTAATATGGAACGTTTTTAATCAATAAGAACGGGACATTTCAGTTGGTATCCGAGCGTTGGTCTTAGAGAACCAGAAAATTTGCATTAGTGTGTCTTATCGAGTTTGTTAGGATGCATTAGTGAGTCTGGACTTCGACCGTGTTTTCTTTAAAAATGATTGCTTAACATTTTTGTTGGAAACTATATATTTTTAACATATGAATATTATGTGATATATTAATCTCTTAACGTGTTTGATATTATGTGATAGATGTCTACCTCTAGAACAAGTCCCATTGACTCACCTAATAATAATGAAGAGTCAAATGTAAATTGGAATGATTCGTGGACTGATTCACAAGTTCCCGAAGAGGAACCGGAAGAAGAGTCGGAACCGGAAGAAGAATCTGAACCGGAAGAAGAATCGGAACCGGAAGAAGAAATAGAACCGGTGGGAGAAATTATAAAACGGTTAAGTAAAAGAGAATCCTCAACCAACCGACCAAGGTTAATTATGGTCAATGGTGTTTCCACCAAGGAAGCAAAATATTGGGAGGATTACCAATTCTCCGATGAATCGGATTCCGACGAGAATTTCGATGATGTTATAGAAATTACCCCAACTGAATTTAAAAAGGCAAAAGAAAATAATAAGGGAAAGGGCACAAAAATAGAGAAATCTAATTCCAACCCCGATGAACTTTATATGTATCGTCAACCCCCGAAGTCCTTAAGTTGTAACAATGACCCGGGAACCTCTAAACCACCAGGTTTTTCTAAACCAATGTGGACAACGACGGCTCGTATTAGGGGAACATCATATATCCCTAGAAACTTGGCAAAACGAACCAAAACCGAACAAGAAGAAACGAGCGAGTCGGAATAAGATAGTTGTATTCGTGTGGTGTAATATATGTAATATAGTGTGCTTATGCTTTATGATATATGTAAAAATTGCTTGTATTAATAAGTATTTTTTTATGAATCTAACTCTTGTCTATTTTACAGTATAAAAACACAAAATGGATAGACAACCCAATATTTTAAGAGACCTACCAGGAGACATGATTGATGAAATCTTGTCTAGAGTCGGTCAGAATTCTTCGGCACAACTATTTAAGGCGAGATCAGTTTGTAAGACAATCGAAGAACGTTCCAAGAATGCCTTGGTTTATAAAAGGCTTTCGTTCGAAAGATGGGGGATATCACATTGGGAAATCCATAAGTTACGATGTGTTTACTTTGACGCATATATTGCGGGGAACCCAAATGCTATTTTACGCAATGGGTTAAGAAATTATTTTGACTCAATATATCCGAATATTGGACTTCGTGATTTAGAAAAAGCGGCTAACATGCAACATAAAGAAGCATGTTATGCTTACGGATTAGTAATGTTCGCTTCTCACCAAAGTGAGAACAAGAACATCGGGCTACAACTATTAAACAAAACGTTCCCACAAGTGACGGAGTCGGTAATTGGGGTAAGAAATGAGGTTTTTAGATTGTTACGGGACTGTTGGACATTACGTAACCCTCGTACCTTTGACGACGTTACAACACGCTGTCTTATCACCGGCCATAACGGTTATGTTCCACAAGACCAAGGATGGGAAGTAATCCTAGTAAAACCAGAATGCATGACTTGTTTCTGGACGTATGAATTACGTGTCTTTATTGCCTTTGCTGAACGATTTGTGTACTAGCTAGAATTATCTTCACAACCATCTTGTATCAAATTTATTGTGTGCTATATTTCATGCCATATGTAAAATAAGCGGTATTGTAAGTTTGTAAAATATTGTGTAAAAGTTTGAACGCGAAATATTACTATAATCAGTTTTTCATATAGAATTGTAGTAGTTGAATTGTATATTAGCTACTAAGTATGAACTTAACGGGTAGGTACTACCCGAATTTAAACTTATAAAACGTTAATATGAAGAAAAAGCTTTTATAAATGAGTTCATATTATGCTACGAAATACTATTAACTACTCTTAATATTCTGTATGATTAACTTGTTCCATTTGACTATTTTGAAGGAAATGGCACCGACTACTCGACACACCGTGAATATGAATGAAGAGGAATTCCGTACTTTTCTAGCTTCAAACATAGCCGCAGTACAGGCTGCGCTACATACCAACAATAACCTTGGATCTAGCAGTACAGGAAATCGTGTAGGATGCACCTACAAAGAATTCACTGCCTGCAAACCTTTGGAATTTGATGGAACCGAAGGACCGATCGGATTGAAACGGTGGACCGAGAAGGTCGAATCGGTGTTTGCCATTAGTAAGTGTACTGAAGAGGACAAAGTGAAGTACGCTACGCATACCTTCATAGGTTCTGCGTTAACATGGTGGAATACCTATCTAGAGCAAGTGGGACAAGACGATGCGTACGCACTACCGTGGTCAGCATTCAAGCACTTGATGAACGAGAAGTACCGTCCCAGAACCGAGGTCAATAAGCTCAAGACAGAACTTAGAGGGTTACGAACCCAAGGATTTGATATTACCACGTACGAAAGACGATTTACAGAATTGTGCCTATTGTGTTCGGGAGCATTCGAAGATGAGGAAGAGAAGATCGACGCGTTTGTGAAAGGATTACCGGAAAGAATCCAAGAAGATATAAGTTCATACGAGCCCGCCTCCATACAACAGGCATGTAGAATGGCTCACAAACTCGTGAACCAGATTGAAGAAAGAATTAAAGAACAGACTGCTGAAGAGGCCAATGTGAAGCAAGTCAAAAGAAAGTGGGAGGAAAACGGTGATAAGAATCACCAATACAACAACAACAGTAATTACAACAATAATCGCAACAATTATCCCAACAATCACAACATCAATCGCAACTACAACAAACGGCCCAACAACAACAACAACAACAACAACAACAACTACAACAATCATCCCAACAATAATAATAACCGCAACAACAACAACAATCAGAAGCAGCTATGCCAAAGGTGTGAAAAGTATCACTCGGGGTTCTGCACCAAATTTTACAACAAGTGTAAAAGAAATGGTCATAGCGCGGCGAAGTGTGAGGTCTACGGACCAGGGGTTAATAGAACGAAAGGAACAAATGGTGTCGGAACGAGTAATGGCGGAGCAAGTAGTGTCAGAGCAAGTTATGCCAATGTAGTTTGTTATAAATGTGGAAAACCGGGCCACATTATTAGAAATTGCCCGAACCAGGAGAACACGAATGGACAAGGCCGCGGAAGAGTTTTCAATATTAATGCGGCAGAGGCACAGGAAGACCCGGAGCTTGTTACGGGTACGTTTCTTATTGACAATAAATCTGCTTACGTTTTATTTGATTCGGGTGCGGATAGAAGCTATATGAGTAGAGATTTTTGTGCTAAATTAAGTTGTCCATTGACGCCTTTGGATAGTAAATTTTTACTTGAATTAGCAAATGGTAAATTAATTTCAGCAGATAATATATGTCGGAATCGAGAAATTAAACTGGGTAGCGAAACATTTAAGATTGATTTGATACCAGTAGAGTTAGGGAGTTTTGATGTGATAATCGGTATGGACTGGTTGAAAGAAGTGAAAGCAGAGATCGTTTGTTACAAAAATGCAATTCGCATTATACGAGAAAAAGGAAAACCCTTAATGGTGTACGGAGAAAAGGGCAACACGAAGCTACATCTTATTAGTAATTTGAAGGCACAAAAACTAATAAGAAAAGGTTGCTATGCTGTTATAGCACACGTCGAGAAAGTACAAACTGAAGAAAAGAGCATCAATGATGTTCCCATTGCAAAAGAATTTCCCGATGTATTTCCGAAAGAATTACCGGGATTACCCCCACATCGATCCGTTGAATTTCAAATAGATCTTGTACCAGGAGCTGCACCAATAGCTCGTGCTCCTTACAGACTCGCACCCAGCGAGATGAAAGAACTGCAAAGCCAATTACAAGAACTTTTAGAGCGTGGTTTCATTCGACCAAGCACATCACCATGGGGAGCTCCTGTTTTGTTTGTCAAGAAGAAAGATGGTACATTCAGGTTGTGTATCGACTACCTAGAGTTGAACAAACTTACCATCAAGAACCGCTACCCACTACCGAGAATCGACGACTTATTTGATCAACTACAAGGCTCGTCTGTTTATTCAAAGATTGACTTACGTTTCGGGTATCATCAAATGCGGGTGAAAGAAGATGATATTCCAAAGATTGCTTTCAGAACACGTTACGATCATTACGAGTTTATGGTCATGCCGTTTGGTTTAACTAATGCACCAGCTGTGTTCATGGACCTTATGAACCGAGTGTGTGGACCATACCTTGACAAGTTTGTCATTGTTTTCATTGATGACATACTTATTTACTCAAAGAATGACCAAGAACACGGTGAACATTTGAGAAAGGTGTTAGAAGTATTGAGGAAGGAAGAATTGTACGCTAAGTTTTCAAAGTGTGCATTTTGGTTGGAAGAAGTTCAATTCCTCGATCACATAGTGAACAAAGAAGGTATTAAGGTGGATCCGGCAAAGATAGAAACTGTTGAAAAGTGGGAAACCCCGAAAACTCCGAAGCACATACGCCAGTTTTTAGGACTAGCTGGTTACTACAGAAGGTTCATCCAAGACTTTTCCAGAATAGCAAAACCCTTGACTGCATTAACGCATAAAGGGAATAAATTTGAATGGAAGGATGAACAAGAGAAAGCGTTTCAGTTATTGAAGAAAAAGCTAACTACGGCACCTATATTATCATTGCCTGAAGGGAATGATGATTTTGTGATTTATTGTGACGCATCAAAGCAAGGTCTCGGTTGTGTATTAATGCAACGAACGAAGGTGATTGCTTATGCGTCTAGACAATTGAAGATTCACGAGCAAAATTATACGACGCATGATTTGGAATTAGGCGCGGTTGTTTTTGCATTAAAGACTTGGAGGCACTACTTAAATGGGGTCAAAAGTATTATATATACCGACCACAAAAGTCTTCAACACATATTTAATCAGAAACAACTGAATATGAGGCAGCGTAGGTGGATTGAATTGTTGAATGATTACGACTTTGAGATTCGTTACCACCCGGGGAAGGCAAATGTGGTAGCCGATACCTTGAGCAGGAAGGACAGAGAACCCATTCGAGTAAAATCTATGAATATAATGATTCATAATAACCTTACTACTCAAATAAAGGAGGCGCAACAAGGAGTTTTAAAAGAGGGAAATTTAAAGGATGAAATACCCAAAGGATCGGAGCAGCATCTTAATATTCGGGAAGACGGATCCCGGCATAGGGCTGAAAGGATTTGGGTACCAAAATTTGGAGATATGAGAGAAATGGTACTTAGAGAAGCTCATAAAACCAGATACTCAATACATCCTGGAACGGGGAAGATGTACAAGGATCTCAAGAAACATTTTTGGTGGCCGGGTATGAAAGCCGATGTTGCTAAATACGTAGGAGAATGTTTGACGTGTTCTAAGGTCAAAGCTGAGCATCAGAAACCATCAGGTCTATTTCAACAACCCGAAATCCCAGAATGGAAATGGGAAAACATTACCATGGATTTCATCACTAAATTGCCAAGGAATGCAAGTGGTTTTGATACTATTTGGGTAATAGTTGATCGTCTCACCAAATCAACACACTTCCTGCCAATAAGAGAAGATGACAAGATGGAGAAGTTAGCACGACTGTATTTGAAGGAAGTCATCTCCAGACATGGAATACCAATCTCTATTATCTCTGATAGGGATGGCAGATTTATTTCAAGATTCTGGCAGACATTACAGCAAGCATTAGGAACTCGTCTAGACATGAGTACTGCCTATCATCCACAAACTGATGGGCAGAGCGAAAGGACGATACAAACACTTGAAGACATGCTACGAGCATGTGTTATTGATTTCGGAAACAGTTGGGATCGACATCTACCGTTGGCAGAATTTTCCTACAACAACAGCTACCATTCAAGCATTGAGATGGCGCCGCTTGAAGCACTTTATGGTAGAAAGTGCAGGTCTCCGATTTGTTGGAGTGAAGTGGGGGATAGACAGATTACGAGTCCGGAGATTTTACAAGAAACTACCGAGAAAATCATCCTAATTCAACAACGGTTGAAAACCGCCCAAAGTCGACAAAAGAGCTACGCTGAAATTAAAAGAAAAGATATAGAATTTGAAATTGGAGCGATGGTCATGCTTAAAGTTGCACCTTGGAAAGGCGTTGTTCGATTTGGTAAACGAGGGAAATTAAATCCAAGGTATATTGGACCATTCAAGATTATTGATCGTGTCGGACCAGTAGCTTACCGACTTGAGTTACCTCAACAACTCGCGGCTGTACATAACACTTTCCACGTCTCGAATTTGAAGAAATGTTTTGCTAAAGAAGATCTCACTATTCCGTTAGATGAAATCCAAATCAACGAAAAACTCCAATTCATCGAAGAACCCGTCGAAATAATGGATCGTGAGGTTAAAAGACTTAAGCAAAACAAGATACCAATTGTTAAGGTTCGATGGAATGCTCGTAGAGGACCCGAGTTCACTTGGGAGCGTGAAGATCAGATGAAGAAGAAATACCCGCATCTATTTCCAGAAGATTCGTCAACACCTTCAACAACTTAAAATTTCTTGACGAAATTTATTTAACGGGTAGGTACTGTAGTGACCCGAACTTTTCCATGTTTATATATATTAATTGAGATTGATATTTACATGATTAAATGTTTCCAACATGTTAAGCAATCAAACTTGTTAAGACTTGATTAATTGAAATATGTTTCATATAGACAATTGACCACCCAAGTTGACCGGTGATTCACGAACGTTAAAACTTGTAAAAACTATATGATGACATATATATGGATATATATATAGTTAACATGATACTATGATAAGTAACATATCATTAAGTATATTAACAATGAACTACATATGTAAAAACAAGACTACTAACTTAATGATTTTTAAACGAGACATATATGTAACGATTATCGTTGTAAATACATTTAATGTATATATATCATATTAAGAGATATTCATACATGATAATATCATGATAATATAATAATTTAAAATCTCATTTGATATTATAAACATTGGGTTAACAACATTTAACAAGATCGTTAACCTAAAGGTTTCAAAACAACACTTACATGTAACGACTAACGATGACTTAACGAATCAGTTAAAATGTATATACATCTAGTGTTTTAATATGTATTTATACACTTTTGAAAGACTTCAATACACTTATCAAAATACTTCTACTTAACAAAAATGCTTACAATTACATCCTCGTTCAGTTTCATCAACAATTCTACTCGTATGCACCCGTATTCGTACTCGTACAATACATAGATTTTAGATGTTTGTACTATTGGTATATACACTCCAATGATCAGCTCTTAGCAGCCCATGTGAGTCACCTAACACATGTGGGAACCACTTTTTGGCAACTAGCATGAAATATCTCATAAAATTACAAAAATATGAGTAATCATTCATGACTTATTTACATGAAAACAAAATTACATATCCTTTATATCTAATCCATACACCAACGACCAAAAACACCTACAAACACTTTCATTCTTCAATTTTCTTCATCTAATTGATCTCTCTCAAGTTCTATCTTCAAGTTCTAAGTGTTCTTCATATATTCTACAAGTTCTAGTTACATAAAATCAAGAATACTTTCAAGTTTGCTAGCTCACTTCCAATCTTGTAAGGTGATCATCCAACCTCAAGAAATCTTTGTTTCTTACAGTAGGTTATCATTCTAATACAAGGTAATAATCATATTCAAACTTGGGTTCAATTTCTATAACTATAACAATCTTATTTCAAGTGATGATCTTACTTGAACTTGTTTTCGTGTCATGATTCTGCTTCAAGAACTTCGAGCCATCCAAGGATCCATTGAAGCTAGATCCATTTTTCTCTTTTCCAGTAGGTTTATCCAAGGAACTTAAGGTAGTAATGATGTTCATAACATCATTCAATTCATACATATAAAGCTATCTTATTCGAAGGTTTAAACTTGTAATCACTAGAACATAGTTTAGTTAATTCTAAACTTGTTCGCAAACAAAAGTTAATCCTTCTAACTTGACTTTTAAAATCAACTAAACACATGTTCTATATCTATATGATATGCTAACTTAATGATTTAAAACCTGGAAACACGAAAAACACCGTAAAACCGGATTTACGCCGTCGTAGTAACACCGCGGGCTGTTTTGGGTTAGTTAATTAAAAACTATGATAAACTTTGATTTAAAAGTTGTTATTCTGAGAAAATGATTTTTATTATGAACATGAAACTATATCCAAAAATTATGGTTAAACTCAAAGTGGAAGTATGTTTTCTAAAATGGTCATCTAGACGTCGTTCTTTCGACTGAAATGACTACCTTTACAAAAACGACTTGTAACTTATTTTTCCGACTATAAACCTATACTTTTTCTGTTTATATTCATAAAATAGAGTTCAATATGAAACCATAGCAATTTGATTCACTCAAAACGGATTTAAAATGAAGAAGTTATGGGTAAAACAAGATTGGATAATTTTTCTCATTTTAGCTACGTGAAAATTGGTAACAAATCTATTCCAACCATAACTTAATCAACTTGTATTGTATATTATGCAATCTTGAGATACCATAGACACGTATACAATGTTTCGACCTATCATGTCGACACATCTATATATATTTCGGAACAACCATAGACACTCTATATGTGAATGTTGGAGTTAGCTATACAGGGTTGAGGTTGATTCCAAAATATATATAGTTTGAGTTGTGATCAATACTGAGATACGTATACACTGGGTCGTGGATTGATTCAAGATAATATTTATCGATTTATTTCTGTACATCTAACTGTGGACAACTAGTTGTAGGTTACTAACGAGGACAGCTGACTTAATAAACTTAAAACATCAAAATATATTAAAAGTGTTGTAAATATATTTTGAACATACTTTGATATATATGTATATATTGTTATAGGTTCGTGAATCAATCAGTGGCCAAGTCTTACTTCCCGACGAAGTAAAAATATGTGAAAGTGAGTTATAGTCCCACTTTTAAAATCTAATATTTTTGGGATGAGAATACATGCAGGTTTTATAAATGATTTACAAAATAGACACAAGTACGTGAAACTACATTCTATGGTTGAATTATCGAAATCGAATATGCCCCTTTTTATTAAGTCTGGTAATCTAAGAATTAGGGAACAGACACCCTAATTGACGCGAATCCTAAAGATAGATCTATTAGGCCTAACAAACCCCATCCAAAGTACCGGATGCTTTAGTACTTCGAAATTTATATCATATCCGAAGGGTGTCCCGGAATGATGGGGATATTCTTATATATATGCATCTTGTTAATGTCGGTTACCAGGTGTTCACCATATGAATGATTTTTATCTCTATGTATGGGATGTGTATTGAAATATGAAATCTTGTGGTCTATTGTTACGATTTGATATATATAGGTTAAACCTATAACTCACCAACATTTTTGTTGACGTTTAAAGCATGTTTATTCTCAGGTGAATACTAAGAGCTTCCGCTGTTGCATACTAAAATAAGGACAAGATTTGGAGTCCATGTTTGTATGATATTGTGTAAAAACTGCATTCAGGAAACTGATTTCGATGTAACATATTTGTATTGTAAACCATTATGTAATGGTCGTGTGTAAACAGGATATTTTAGATTATCATTATTTGATAATCTACGTAAAGCTTTTTAAACCTTTATTTATGAAATAAAGGTTATGGTTTGTTATAAAAATGAATGCAGTCTTTGAAAAACGTCTCATATAGAGGTCAAAACCTCGCAACGAAATCAATTAATATGGAACGTTTTTAATCAATAAGAACGGGACATTTCAGTTTGTGCTTGGAAGTGCATTTGGGTCGAAATTGCACTAGTTGTCAATTTGGGTTGATTTGTAAATCCACCCTAATTGTGTTGTTGTGTTTGTGATAATGGAATAGGTACATTCCATCGGTGTGTTGCGGATTATTCGGTGGCATTTCTTCAAGGCGACAAGGTGAGTGGAATATTTATACATGTATGTATGTGGTTTATTTACTCGTACGCGATGTGGGCCTTAGGCGCCACATCGTGAGTATTGGGCGTTATGTCACAAGTTGGTGACTTATTGAGGCTATGGGTGAAGAGAACTATGAGTCGGTAGTGTCTCGTTAGGAGATTCGCAAGTCGGTGAACCTCTTGGAGGTTCACAAGTCGGTGACCTCGTATGTATTGGCGGGTGATTCACAAGTCGGTGACACCCTATAGTGCTTCACGAGTCGGTGACACTTATTGGTGGCGCTTCACAAGTCGGTGATGTCACATGGCATTCACAAGTCGGTGACCCATAGATATTGGTGGGTAGTTCACAAGTCGGTGACACCCTTTGGTGATTCACAAGTCGGTGACACCTTATGATGAGTCACAAGTCGGTGACATTTCTTAGTGTTCACAAGTCGGTGACACTAGGTGAGGCTTCATAAGTCGGTGATGCCACATGGTGATTCACAAGTCGGTGACACCTTATGATGAGTCACAAGTCGGTGACATTTCTTAGTGTTCACAAGTCAGTGACACTAGGTGAGGCTTCACAAGTCGGTGATGCCACATGGTGATTCACAAGTCGGTGACACCTTATGATGAGTCACAAGTCAGTGACATTTCTTAGTGTTCACAAGTCGGTGACACTAGGTGAGGCTTCACAAGTCGGTGATGCCACATGGTGATTCACAAGTCGGTGACACCTTACGATGAGTCACAAGTCGGTGACATCATACGAGTGAGACTCGACGTTAATGGTCGTCTACAAGTCGGTAGTGCCATAGCGGGGAACGGTTTGTTATATTTATGCATTGTGATTTAGTATATTACTGTGGCGATTTATATACTAACGTTGTTGCTAGTCGTATGTTTGGTGTTGCTAGCTCATTTATGCATTTTATTTGCATGGTATTGTAAGTGGATACGTGTAGGTAAATTACATATGTATATGTATAAGTATTGCATTCACTAAGCGTTAGCTTACCCTCTCGTTGTTGACTTTTTATAGATTGCATGGATGCGGAGGCTCGGGTAAGTGGGGACTAGTGGACTTGCGTAGTTGCTTTAGAAGGCTTGCTTTTAGATTGATTAGGATTGGGTAGCGTATCCTCAATCGCCATGCTCGGCCTTTATTTTGTATTACAAATCATGTGGTTGAAAACTTGTATTTTCGTACGAAAGTCGTAAAACGGCCGATGTGGGCCCGGTCTTCGTAAAACTAATTTTATTAATGGGAAGTGTTAGTTCTACATATATTAATGTATGGTTAAAAGCGTTTTGTCTAAATACGTCGGGAAGTGGTCAAACATTTTCGCATTTCATGACTTTTTGGACAGACCAGTTTGGCGCGCCGCGCCATATGCTGTTCCAGCAAAAATTTTTTTATTTCGCGTTATTGGTTGGTTAACGGGTTGGGTTGTTACATGTGCATTTGCTCAATTTAAAGATATTACTTGGAGTCATTCATGGCATATTTCAAAAGATGTTGCATTCAAGTCATTGAGTTCATTTATAGTTGGATATTATGAAATGGTATGCATGCCTGTCAACTTTCAATGTAATGAAAGTTTGTCTTTTAAAACGAATGCAATGTTTGTAAAATATATCATATAGAGGTCAAATACCACACAATGTAATCATATGTTATTGTATTCGTTCTTATGGATTAGGATGGGTCTTTACACTATCTCACCACTAGCTATCAAACGTTGCTGCTTTTATAATGTCTTGGTTTTATTGTTCGAGTATTTTTAGCCGCTTTTTTATTTCTCTAGATTCATAACTTATTTATCTTTTTGTTTCTAAATTTCATATTGAATGTGAATATATGAGAGTGTAGTTTCGTTTTGATGATAATTAAAGGCTGCAAAACACATATTTGAAGTCACTACATTCCCTACAAAATCGGGCAAAATTTTGTGGTGAATTTTTCGAAAAATTTTCAATTGCAAATTAGACTGATTTTCGCGAGATAACTAAAAAATGGCTCGTATCATTTTCACAAGATAACTAAAAAAACAGCTCTACGTGCAAGACTTCCTTAAGGCTTTCTCCCATTCTAAGCAGTTTATGAAAGGACCCATTCATATACATTATAAACGATTCACAATAGTTGATTTCATCGCGAGGTATTTGACATCTATATGATACATTTTACAAACATTGCATTCGTTTTTAAAAGACAAACTTTCTTTACATCAAAAATTGACAGGCATGCATACCATTTCATAATATCCACTATCCAACTATAAATTGACTTAATAATAATCTTTGATGAACTCAATGACTCGAATGCAACGTTCTTCGAAATATGTCATGAAAGACTTCAAGTAATATTTTTAAAATGAGCAAATGCACAGCGAAAGATTTCTTTAATACCTGAGAATAAACATGCTTTAAAGTGTCAACCAAAAGGTTGGTGAGTTCATTAGTTTATCATAATCATTCATTTTCATCATTTTAATAGACCACAAGAATTTCATTTCCAGTTCTCATAAATATACGTCCCATGCATAGAGACAAAAATCATTCATATGGTGAACACCTGGTAACCGACATTAACAAGATGCATATAAGAATATCCCCTATCATTCCGAGAAATCCTTCGGACATGATAAAAATGAATTCGAAGTACTAAAGCATCCGGTACTTTGGATGAGGTTCGTTAGGCCCAATAGATCTATCTTTAGGATTCGCGTCAATTAGTAGATCGGTTTACTAATTCTTAGATTACCAAGCAAAAGGGGCATATTCGGCTTCGATCATTCACCCATATAATGTAGTTTCAATTACTTGTGTCTATTTCGTAAAACATTTATAAAAATTGCGCATGTATTCTCAGCCCAAAAATATAAAGGGTAAAAAGGCAATTGAAACTCACCATACTGTATTTCGTAGTAAAAATACATATAACGTCATTGAACAAGTGCAAGGTTGGCCTCGAATTCACGAACCTATATTAATTATATATATACATATATATGTTGGTCAATATTTTTCTAACAATTTAGGTTAGGTCATAGTGTATCTCAATCCTAATGCTCGAGACTAATATGCAAAAGTCAACAAAAGTCAATTTGACTCAAAATGATTTCCAAAATTTATACATGATTATAATATATTTTAAATATCATCGTTTTATATTTTTATATATTTTTAAAAGATTTATTAGAGTAAATAATATAATTCATTTATTAACAAATAAAATTTTATATTAAAATTTATATAATAAAATATACTTTTATATATATTAAGTAATAAAATTTATAGAGTTCATTTAATATCATATAGATAGTATGATAGGTATTATTAAAGTAATTTATTACACGTAGTAAAATATGTTTGTATCTCATATTTATTTGATAACATAATATCTATAATAATCGTAAGTAAAAGTTGTATTATTTTGTAATAATAATTATTATTATAAAAATATCAATATTTATAATTACTAAGATGACATTATGATAAAATGATAATTCTAATTATGATAACTTTAATATTTACGATACTTTTTAATATTATTTTTAAAATAATAATTCTATTGAAAATGATAATAATAATGATATTTTATAGTAACAATGACATTTCTATTAAAATGATAATTTTTGTTAAAATGATAGTTTTAATACTAACGATACTTTTAATAATAATAGTAATAATAAAAATAATAAGAACGATAATTTTATCTAAATCAATATCTTATAATATTTTAATTTCATCATGATACTCTTACTTATTATTTCCTAATCGTTTCGTTTAATAGTTTTTAATCGTCTTTTATATCGTGTTCATAATAATGATAATAATAGTAATCAAAATAATTAGGTGTTACTAATATTAGTTTTAATTACAATAATACTAATAATGATAATTACTATGACATTATTAACGATAATACTAATAATTATTTTAATGATAATATAATAATAATAATAATAACAATAACAATAACAATAACCATTTTTAAATAATGATATATATATGATGATAATAATAATAATAATAATAATAATAATAATAATAATAATAATAATAATAATAATTTGTTAATAATAATAATACTAATTATAACTTTAACGATAATAACGATAGTAATAATAATAAAAATAACAATTTTTAATGATAAATTCTTTTATTGATAAAGATAATAATAATAATAATAATAATAATAATAATAATAATAATAATAATAATAATAATAATAATAATAATAATAATAATAATAATGATAATAATAAGATAAAACTAGAACGACGATAATAACGACAATAATAATAATCATTTTTAATAATAATACAAAAATTCGATTTACTATAACTTCAAATCCGTTCATCGAAACCATTCGATATCTAAAGGAAAAATTCTTAATTTTTCGCTAGCTTTCCAATGACATGCATATCTTATACCTTATCTCAACCGCATATATAACTAATTCAGGATTCAACATAACCTAACTAAAGGCAATATCAAAAGTACAAACATGCATAATTCTATATACTCGAGCACTAGTCAGGGATACACTATTAGTATGTAAAAGTTAAATTATGAGTACTCACGTATCAATATTGAGATTCAATATTGCAGGAAAGGTACGTAAATGCAACGGAGACGATAAATACTAGGTTGACATCATGGGCATACCCTCGACCCATATCCATAACCTCCATAGCTATAGCCCATAATTTCCTTAGCTTTATCCCGCTCATAAAAATTTGTTTTGAAAATAATGCACTCATGACCTCGTCGTAATATTTTATGTATAATACTAATTATAATAATACTAGTACTACTAATAATAAGTTTAATGATAATAATCTTTATAATATTAATAATAATAATAAATATATATATAACGAGAGAGATAGAAGATAGATTGAAGAATGATGAGCTCGAGTTTTTATAGTCCCAAATCTGGCCCCACCTCCGCAATCTCGGAGGATTGCTGAATCAAAAGTCCTTAATTTACGGAATTAATCATTAAAGTTATTCGTATTACATGTTTCTTATGTTTTATTAATTATTATTATATATATAATATATTTAATTTATATAATTACTTATATATTATATTATATTTACGCTCATGGTCAAAATGTAATTTTTACTCAAATGACTTGGACGTTGTCACTCGAATCATGTACCACTTTCGGTTTTTCGAGCGCACTTTCGTACGTTTAGAAAACTAGCATTTTACGTTACGCGACATGTACACTTATTAATACTTTGACTTTACTCATCAAAAATTTACCTTATAATAAATGTAACCTATAAAATTGAGCGTTGTGGTCATTTGCTTCTATAAATCAGAGTCTCATAGTTTATCAAAATGTTTCATTTTAAATCATCTGTTAAAATATTATATTTTGTCATTTGTATAATATATATATATATATATATATATATATATATATATATATATATATATATATATATATATATATATATATATATATATATATATATATATATATATCCTTATTTAAAATATATATTTGTTCATATTGAAATATGTAATAATACAATATTTAGTTTTTTAAAACTAATTATATTTTTAAAGTTTATTTTGGAATCGTTTAGATAGTAGAAAAATATTATATCAATCACGTTTACATTTTTGAAACGCTTTATCTACTTTTAATTTATAATATAAACTTTATTTAAATTCTTCAAAAGTCATATACAAATTATCTTATAAAACGTCCTAATTAATAAAGTTCTTTTTAAATTGAAACGTTTTTATACATTTAAATCAAATATGATAACTTTGTTTTTCTAAAACTAAATATATAAAATAATCATTTTATTAAAAGGTTAAAATAGAAGAAGATGTTATATCATAAAAATGTTTTAGAAAAGTAAGATTAAATATACTTTTAATAGATTTCAAGTTTTTAACGTTTATTGGTGCAACGTGATATAACGTCTAAAGGTTAGATAAACATATAAAAATCATTTTAATGTAAAACGTTAATTTACTTAACTTGTCGATATCCATCTTCTAAGTTATCTATATTCTACAATTTTACTTCCACGTTAATTAATATACAAGTTTAATAGTTTATCTTATCAAAAGTCACGAGACAATTATTGTAAAGCATAAATTGAAAAATCAAACGGGAATCTCCACTAGCCCTTGTCTAGTTCTCGTTAATTGACACTTTTGTTCCTTCTAATAAATCACTTTACCAATTATTTCGAATACAGTTAAAAAGAATAGATTTCTCAAATCATAGTGGACCTCTTAACAGAGACTCGTAATTATAATTCAATGTATCTAATAATTCAATCATTTGATATCATATTTTAATTCCATTGATAACTATTAGAATATATTTTGAAACAAATACGTTTATATAAAGTATTATACCTCTAATACTTTGTTAATATTTTCAAGTTATAATATATACACATATACATATATAATCATGTTCTTTCATATAATGGTTCATGAATCATTGGAATTTGGTCGAGGTTAAATGAGTGTATGAACACAGTTTAAAATTCTTGAGATTCAACTTACAAACTTTGCTTATCGTGTCGGAAATATATAAAGATTAAAGTTTAAATTTGGTCAGAAATTTCCGGGTTGTCACTGTTTATATTCCGAAAATGAGTGAATTTTGCAATTTTAGATATTAGGATAAGTATTACCTTCACATGTGAATTGTTGCGCCTGTTTAAATACCACTATGATACTTTTTTTTTATTTAATAATGTATTTAGGTACATCGAGAATCATGTTGGGGCTACTATCTCAACACTAGCTATCAAACGTTGCTGCTTTTATAATGTCTTGGTTTTATTGTTCGAGTATTTTTAGCCGCTTTTTTATTTCTCTAGATTCATAACTTATCTTTGTTTTTGTTTCTAAATTTCATATTGAATGCGAATATATGAGAGTGTTGTTTCGTTTTGATGATAATTAATGGCCGCAAACACATATTTGAAGTCACTACATTCCCGACAAAATTGGGCAAAATTTTGTGGAGAACTTTTTCGAAATATTTTCATTTGCAGATTAGGCCCATTTATAAAAGATAACTAGAAAATGATAATACAAGCAAGAATTTCTTAAGGATTTCCCCCGTTTGAAGTAGATTTGATTCAGAAAATGACATGTTACTAATTTTAAAGGTGAATTTTGCACTTTTAGATCGTAGGATAAGTAATACCTTCACATGTGAATTGTTGTGCATGTTTAAATACTACTATGATACTTTTTTTTATTTAATATTATTTTTATGTACATCGAGAATCATGTTGGGGCTACTATCTCACCAATAGCTATCAAACGTTGCTGCTTTTATAATGTTTTGGTTTTATTGTTCGAGTATTTTTAGCCGCTTTTTTATTTCTCTAGAATCATAACTTATTTATCTTTTTTTTCTTCTAAATTTCATATTGAATGAGAATATATAAGAGTGTAGTTTCTCTTGGATGATAATTAAAGGCCGCAAAACACATATTTGAATTCAGTACATTCCTCACAAAAATCGGGCAAAATTTTGTGTTGAATTTTCTGAAAAATTTTCAATTGCAAATTAGACTCATTTTCGCAAGATAACTAAAAAACGACTCGTATCATTTTCGTAAGATAACTAAAAAACGATGCTACGAGTAAAACTTCCTTAAGGCTTTCTTCCGTTCTAAGTAGTTTAGATTCCGAAAATGAGATTTTATTATTTTTAAAGGTGAATTTTGCAAATATAGATCTTAGGATAAGTAATACCTTCACATGTGAATTGTTGCGCCTGTTTAAATACCACTATGATACTTGTTTTTATTTAATAATATATTTAAGTATATCGAGAATCATGTTGGGGCTACTATCTCACCACTAGCTATCAAACGTTGCTGCTTTTATAATGTATTGGTTTTATTGTTCGAGTATTTTTAGACGCTTTTTTATTACTTTAGATTAATAACTTATTTTTATTTTTGTTTCTAAATTTCATATTGAATGCGAATATATGAGAGTGTAGTTTCATTTTGATGATAATTAATAGCCGCAAAACACATATTTGAAGTCACTACATTCACCACAAAATCGGGCAAAATTTTGTGGAGAATTTACCGAAAAATTTCAATTACAGATTAGGCCCATTTTTGCAAGATAACTAGAAAACAACACTACGAGCAAGACTTCCTTAAAGATTTTTCCCGTTCAAAGCAGTTTAGATTCAGAAAATGGGATTTTAATAATTTTAAAGGTGAATTTTGCACTTTTAGATCTTAGGATAAGTAATAACTTCACATGTGAATTGTTGTGCCTGTTTAAATACCACTATGATACTTGTTTTTATTTATTATTGTATTTAGATACATCGAGAATCATGTTGGGGCTACTATCTCACCGCTAGCTATCAAACATTGCTGCTTTTATAATGTCTTGGTTTTATTGTTCGAGTATTTTTAGCCGCTTTTTTATTTCTCTTGAATCATAACTTATTTATCTTTTTGTTTCTAAATTTCATATGAGAGTGTAATTTTGTTTTGATGATAAATAAATGTCGTAAAACACATATTTGAAGTCACTACATTACCTACAAATTCGGGCAAAATGTTGTGGTGAATTTTCCGAAAAATTGTCAATTGCGGATCAGACTCATTTTCGCAAGATAACTAAAAAACAGCTCGTATCATTTTCACAAGATAACAAAAAAACGGCTCTACGAGCCAGATTTCCTTAAGGCTTTCTCTCATTTGAAGCTGTTTAGATTCCGAAAGTGACATTTTACTATTTTTAAATGGTGAATTTTGCAATTTTGGAACATAGGATAAGTAATACCTTCACATGTGAATTATTGCGCCTGTTTAAATACAACTATGCTACTTGTTTTTATTTAATAATGTATTTAGGTACATCGAGAATAATGTTGGGGCTACTATCTCGCCACTAGCTATCAAACGTTACTGTTTTTATAATGTCTTGGTTTTATTGTTCGAGTATTTTTAGCCGCTTTTTTATTACTCTAGATTCATAACTTATTTTTATTTTTGTTTCTAAATTTCATATTGAATGCGAATATATGAGAGTGTAGTTTCGTTTTGATGATAATTAATGGCCGTAAAATACATATTTGAAGTCACTACATTCACCACAAAATCGGGCAAAATTTTGTGGAGAATTTTTCGAAAAATTTTCAATTACAGATTTGGCCCATTTTCGCAAGATAACTAGAAACAACACTACGAGCAAGACTTCCTTAAATCTTTTTCCCGTTCGAAGCAGTTTAGATTCAGAAAATGGTATTTTACTATTTTTAAAGGTGAATTTTGCACTTTTAGATCTTAGGATAAGTAATACCTTCACATGTGAATTGTTGTGCCTGTTTAAATACCTCTATGATACTTATTTTTATTTATTATTGTATATAGGTACATCGAGAATCACGTTGGGGCTACTATCTCACCACTAGCTATCAAACGATGATGCTTTTATAATGTCATGGTTTTATTGTTCGAGTATTTTTAGCCGCTTTTTTATTTCTCTAGATTCATAACTTATTTATCTTTTTGTTTCTAAATTTCATATTGCATGCGAATATATGAGAGTGTAGTTTCATTTTGATGATAGTTAAAGGCCGCAAAACACATATTTGAAGTCACTACATTCCCTACAAAATCGGGCAAAATGTTGTGGTAAATTTTTCGAAAAATTTTCAATTGCAGATTAGACTCATTTTCGAAAGATAACTAATAACGGCTCGTATCATTTTCGCAAGATAACTAAAAAACGACGCTACGAACATGATTTCCTTAAGCCTTTCTCCCGTTCGAACCAGTTTAGATTCTGAAAAATGACATTTTACTATTTTTAAAGGTGAATTTTGCAATTTTAGAACTTAGGATAAGTAATACCTTCACATGTGAATTGTTGCACCTGTTTAAATACCAATATGCTACTTGTTTTTATTTAATAATGTATTTAGGTTCATCAAGAATCATGTTGGGGCTACTATCTCACCACTGGCTATCAAACGTTGCTGCTTTTATAATGTCTTGGTTTTATTGTTCGAGTATTTTTAGCCGCTTTTTTATTACTCTAGATTCATAACTTATTTTTATTTTTGTTTCTAAATTTCATATTGAATGCGAATTTATGAGAGTTTAGTTTCGTTTTGAAGATAATTAATGGCCGCAAAACACATATTTGAAGTCACTACATTCCCCACAAAATCGGGCAAAATTTTTGTGGAGAATTTTCCGAAAAATTTTCAATTACAGATTACACCCATTTTCACAAGATAACTAAAAAACGGCGCTACGAGCAAGACATCCTTAAGGGTTTCTCCCGTTTGAAGCAGTTTAGATTCCGAAAATGGCATTTTATTATTTTTAAAGGTGAATTTTACAATTTAGATCTTAGGATAAGTAATACGTTCACATGTGAATTGTTGTGCCTATTTAAATACCACTCTGATACATGTTTTTATTTTATAAGGTATTTACGTACATTGAGAATCATGTTGGGTTACTATCTCACCACTAGCTATCAAACGTTGCTGCTTTTATAATGTCTTGGTTTTATTGATCAAGTATTTTTAGCCGCTTTTTTATTTCTCTAGATTCATAACTTAAATTTGTTTTTGTTTCTATGTTTATATTGAATGCGAATATATGAGAGTGTATTTTCATTTTGATGATAATTAATGGCCACAAAACACATATTTGAAGTCACTACATTCCCCACAAAATCATGCAAAATTTTGTGAAGAATTTTCCGATATATTTTAATTTCCAGATTAGGCCCATTTACGAAAGATAACTAGAAAACGACGATACGAGCAAGAATTTCTTAAGGCTTTTCCCCGTTCGAAGTGGTTTAGATTCCGAAAATGTCATTTTACTATTTTTAAAAGTGAATTTTGCACTTTTAGATCATAAGATAAGTAATACCTTCACATGTGAATTGTTGTGCATGTTTAAATACCAGTATGATACTTTTTTTTTAATATTGTATTTAGGCACATTTGTTGAGGCCACTATCTCTAGCTATCAAACGTTGCTGCTTTTATAATGTCTTGGTTTTATTTTTCGAGTATCTTAGTCGCTTTTTTATTTCTCTAGATTCATACCTTATTTATCTTTTTATTTCTAAATTTTATATTGAATGCGAATATATGAGAGTGTTGTTTCGTTTTGATGATAATTAAAGGCCGTAAAACACATATTTGAAATCACTACATTCTCCACAAAATCGGACAAAATTTTGTGTTGAATTTTTTGAAAAGTTTTCAATTGAAAATTACACTAATTTTCGCAAGATAACTAAAAAACGGCTCGTATCATATTCGCAAGATAACTAAAAAACAACGCTACGAGCAAGAATTCCTTAAGGCTTTCTCCCATTCTAAGCAGTTTAGATTCCGAAAATGACATTTCACTATTGTAAATGTGAATTTTGCAATTTCAGATCTTAGGATAAGTAATACCTTGACATATGAATTGTTGCGCATGTTTAAATACCACTATGATACTTGTTTTTATTTAATAATGTATTTCGGTACATCGAGAATCATGTTGGGGCTACTATCTCACCACTAGCTATAAAACGTTGATGCTTTTATAATGTCTTGGTTTTATTGTTCGAGTATTTTTAGCCACTTTTTTATTACTCTAGATTCATAACTTATCTTTATTTTTGTTTCTAAATTTATATTGAATGCGAATATATAAGAGTGTAGTTTTGTTTTGATGATAATTAATGGCCGAAAAATACATATTTGAAGTCACTAAATTCCTCACAAAATCATGCAAAATTTTGTGGAGAATTTTCTGAAATATTTTCATTTACAGATTAGGCCCATTTATTAAAGATACCTAGAAAACGACGATACGAGTAAGAATTTCTTAAGGGCTTCCCCCGTTTGAAGTAGTTTAGATTCCGAAAATGACATTTTACTATTTTTAAAGGTGAATTTTGTACTTTTAGATCTTAGGAGAAGTAATAACTTCACATTTGAATTGTTGTGCCTACTTAAATACCACTATGGTACTTGTTTTTATTTATTATTATATTTAGGTAATCGAGAATCATGTTGGGGCTACTATCTCACCACTAGCTATCAAACATTGCTGCTTTTATAATGTCTTGGTTTTATTGTTCGAGTATTTTTAGCCACTTTTTTTATTTCTCTAGATTCATAAATTATTTATCTTTTTGTTTCTAAATTTCATATTGAATGCGAATATATGAGAGTGTAGTTTCGTTTTGATGATAATTAATGGCCGCAAAACACATATTTAAAGTCACTACATTCCCTAAAAATCGGGCAAATTGTTGTGGTGAATTTTCCGAAAAATTTTCAATTGCAGATTAGACTCATTTTCGCAAGATAAATAAAAAATGGCTCGTATCATTTTCACAAGATAACTATAAAACGGCGCTACGAGCAAGACTTCCTTAAGGCTTTCTCCCGTTCGAAGCAGTTTAGATTCCGAAAATGGCATTTTACTATTTTTAAAGGTGAATTTTGTAATTTTAGATCTTAGGATATGTAATACCTTCACATGTGAATTGTTGTGCCAGTTTATATACCACTATGATACTTGTTTTTATTTAATAATGTATTTAGGTACATCGAGAATCATGTTGGGATACTATCTCACCACTAGCTATCAAACGATGCTGCTTTTATAATGTCTTGGTTTATTGTTCAAGTATTTTTAGCCGCCTTTTTATTACTCTAGATTCATAACTTATCTTTATTTTAGTTTCTAAATTTCATATTGAATACGAATATATGAGAGTGTAGTTTCTTTTTGATGATAATTAATGGCTGAAAAACACATATTTGAAGTCACTACATTCCCCACAAAATCATGCAAAATTTTGTGGAGAATTTTCTGAAATATTTTCATTTGCAGATTAGGCCCATTTATGAAAGATAACTAGAAAACGACGATACGAGCAAGAATTTCTTAAGGGCTTCCCCCGTTTGAAGTAGTTTAGATTCCGAATATGACATTTTACAATTTTTAAAGGTAAATTTTGCACTTTTAGATCTTAGAATAAGTAATACCTTCACATGTAAATTGTTGTGCCTATTTAAATACCACTATGATACTTGTTTTTATTTATTATTATATTTAGGTGCCTCGAGAATCATGTTGGGACTACTATCTCACCACTAGCTATCAAACGTTGCTGCTTTTATAATGTCTTGGTTTTACTGTTCGAGTATTTTTAGCCGCTTTTTTATTTCTCTAGATTCACAATTTATTTATCTTTTTGTTTCTAAATTTCATATTGAATGCGAATATATGAGAGTGTAGTTTCGTTTTGATGATAATTAATGGCTGCAAAACACATATTTGAAGTCACTACATTCCCTACAAAATCGGGCAAAATGTTGTGGTGAATTTTCTGAAAAATTTTCAATTGCAGATTAGACTCATTTTCGCAAGATTAATAAAAAACAGCTCGTATCATTTTCGCAAGATAACTAAAAAACGGTACTACGGGCAAGACTTCCTTAAGGCTTTCTCCCGTTCGAAGCAATTTAGATTCCGAAAATGGCATTTTACTATTTTTAAAGGTGAATTTTGCAATTTTAGATCTTAGGATAAGTAATACCTTCACCTGTGAATTGTTGTGCATATTTAAATACCACTATGATTCTTGTTTTTATTTAATAATGTATTTAGGTACATCGAGAATCATGTTGGGCTACTATCTCACTACTAGCTATCAAACGTTGCTGCTTTTATAATGTCTTGGTTTTAATGATCAAGTATTTTTAGCTGCTTTTTTATTTCTATTGATTCATAACTTATCTTTGTTTTTGTTTTTAAATTTCATATTGAACGTAAATATATGAGAGTATAGTTTTGTTCTGATGATAATTAATGGCCGCAAAACACATATCTAAAGTCACGACATTCCCCACAAAATCTTTGTGGAGAATTTTCCGAAATACTTTCATTTGCAGATTAGGCCCATTAATGAAATATAAATAGAAAACGACAATACGAGGAAGAATTTATTAAGGCTCTTCCCCGTTCGAAGCTGTTCAGATTCAGAAAATGGAATTTTACTATTTTTAAAGGTGAATTTTGCACTTTTATATTTTAGGATAAGTAATACATTCACATGTGAATTGTTGTGCCTGTTTAAATACCTCTATGATACTTGCTTTTATTTATTATTGTATTTAGGTACATCGAGAATCATGTTGGGGCTACTATCTCACCACTAGCTATCAAACGTTGCTGCTTTTATTATGTCTTGGTTTTATTGTTCGGGTATTTTTAGACGCCTTTTTATTTTTCTAGATTCATAACTTATTTATCTTTTTGTTTCTAAATTTCATATTGAATGTGAATATATGAGAGTGTAATTTCGTTTTGATGATAGTTAAAGGCCGCAAAACACATATTTGAAGTCACTACATTCCCAACAAAATCGGGCAAAATGTTGTGGTATATTTTTTGAAAAATTTTCAATTGCAGATTAGACTCATTTTCACAAGATAACTAAAAAATGGCTCGCATCATTTTCGCAAGATAACTAAATGCGGCGCTACGAACAATATTTCCTTAAGGCTTTCTCCCGTTTGAAGCAGTTTAGATTTCGAAAATGACATTTTACTATTTTTAAAGGTGATTTTTGGAATTTTAGAACTAAGGATTAGTAATACCTTCACATGTGAATTGTTGCTCCTGTTTAAATACCACTATGCTACTTGTTATTATTTAATAATGTATTTAGGTACATCGAGAATCATGTTGGGGCTACTATCTCACCACTAGCTATCAAACGTTACTGCTTTTATAATGTCTTGGTTTTATTGTTCGAGTATTTTTAGCCGCTTTTTTATTTCTCTAAATTCATAACTTATTTTTGTTATTTTTTTTCCTTCTAAATTTCACATTAAATGCGAATATATGAGAGGGTAGTTTCGTTTAGTTGGTAATTAATGGCCGAAAACACATATTTGAAGTCACTACATTCACCACAAAATCGGGTAAAATTTTATGGAGAATTTTCCGAAAATTTTTCAATTATAGATTAGTACCATTTTCGCAAGATAACTAGAAAACAACGCTACAAACAAGATTTCGATAAAGATTTTTCTCGTTCGAAGCAGTTTAGATTCAGAAAATAACATTTTACAATTTTTAAATGTCAATTTTGCATTTTTAGATCTTAAGATAAGTAATACCTTCACATGTGAATTGTTATGCCTGTTTAAATACCACTATGATACTTGTTTTTATTTATTATTGTATTTAGGTACATCGAGAATCATGTTGGGGCTACTATCTCACCACTAGTTATCAAACGTTGCTGCTTTTATAATGTCTTGGTTTTATTGTTCGAGTATTTTTAGCCGCTTTTTTATTACTCTAGATTCATCACTTATTTTTATTTTTGTTTCTAAATTCAATATTGAATGCGAATATATGAGAGTGTAGTTTTGCTTAGATGATAATTGAAGGCCGCAATACACATATCCGAAGTCACTACATTCACCATAAAATCCTGCAAAATTTTGTGGAGAATTTTCCGAAAAATATTCAATTACAGATTAGGCCCATTTTTGCAAGATAACTAGAAAACAACACTACGAGCAAGACTTCCTTAAAGCTTTTTCCTGTTTGAAGCAGTTTAGATTCAGAAAATGGCATTTTACTATATTTAAAGGTGAATTTTGCACTTTTAGATCTTAGGATAAGTAATACCTTCACATGTGAATTGTTGTGCCTGCTTAAATACTGCTATGATATTTTATTTATTTATTATTATATTTAGGTACATCGAGAATCATGTTGGAGCTACTATCTCACCACTAGCTATCAAACGTTACTGCTTTTATAATGTCTTGATTTTATTTTTCGAGTATTTTTAGCCGCTTTTTTATTTCTCTAGATTCATAACTTATTTATCTTTTAGTTTCTAAATTTCATATTGAATGCGAATATATGAGAGTGTAATTTCATTTTGATGATAGTTAAAGGCCGCAAAACACATATTTAAAGTCACTACATTCTTTACAAAATCGGGCAAAATGTTGCGGTGCATCTTTCGAAAAAATTTCAATTGCAGATTAGACTCATTTTTGCAAGATAACTAAAAAAATGGCTCGTATCATTTTTGCAAGATAACTAAAAGCGGCGCTATGAACAATATTTCCTTAAGGCTTTCTCCTGTTCGAAGCAGTTTAGATTCTGAAAATAACATTTTACTATTTTTAAAGGTGAATTTTGTAATTTTAGAACTTAGGATAAGTAATACCTTCACATGTGAATTGTTGCGCATGTTTAAATACAACTATGCTGCTTGTTTTTATTTAATAATGTATTTAGGTATATCGAGAATAATGTTGGGGCTACTATCTCACCACTAGCTATCAAACGTTGCTGCTTTTATAATGTCTTGGTTTTATTGTTCTAGTATTTTTAGCCGCTTTTTATTTCTCTAGATTCATAACTTATTTTTTTTTTTATTTCTAAATTTCATATTGAATGCGAATATATGAGAGGGTAGTTTCCTTTTGTTGATAATTAATGGCCCAAAACACATATTTGAAGTCACTACATTCACCAAAAAAAGGGGTAAAATTTTGTGGAGAATTTTTCGAAAAATTTTCAATTACATATTAGTCTCATTTTCGCAAGATAACTAGAAAACAACGCTACGAGCAAGACTTCCATAAAGCTTTTTCCCGTTCGAAGCAGTTTAGATTCAGAAAATGGCATTTTACTATTTTTAAAGTTCAATTTTGCATTTTTAGATCATAAGATAAATAATACCTTCACATGTGAATTGTTGTGCCTGTTTAAATACCACTATGATACATTTTTTATTTATTTTTGTATTTAGGTACATCGAGAATAATGTTGGGGCTACTATCTCACCACTAGCTATCAAACGTTGCTGCTTTTATAATGTCTTGGTTTATTGTTCGAGTATTTTTAGTCGCTTTTTTATTACTCTAGATTCATAACTTATTTTTATTTTTGTTTCTAAATTTAATATTGAATGCGAATATATGAGTGTATAGTTTCGTTTTGATGATAATTAAAGGCCGCAAAACACATATTTGAAGTCACTACATTCACCACAAAATCGTGCAAAATTTTGTGGAGAATTTTTCGAAACATTTTCAATTACAGATTAGGCCCATTTTCGCAAGATAACTAGAAAACAACACTACGAGCAAGACTTCCTTAAAGCTTTTTCCCGTTCAAAGCAGTTTAGATTCAGAAAATGGCATTTTAGTATTTTTAAAGGTGAATTTTGCACTTTTAGATCTTAGGATAAGTAATACCTTCACATGTGAAATGTTGTGCCTTCTTAAATACCACTATGATACTTTTTTATTTATTTATTATTGTATTTAGGTACATCGAGAATCATGTTGGGGATACTATCTCACCACTAGCTATCAAACGTTGCTGCTTTTATAATTTTTGGTTTTAGTGTTTGAGTATTTTTAGCCTCTTTTTTATTTCTCTAGATTCATAACTTATTTATCTTTTTGTTTCTAAATTTCATATTGAATGCAAATATATGAGAGTGTAGTTTCATTTTGATGATAGTTAAAGGCCGCAAAACACATATTTGAAGTCACTACATTCCTTACAAAATCGGGCAAAATGTTGTGGTGAATTTTTTGAAAAATTTTCAATTGCAGATTAGACTCATTTTCGCAAGATAACTAAAAAACGGCTCGTATCATTTTTGCAAAATAACTAAAAAATGGTGCTACGAGCAAGATTTTCTTAAGGCTTTCTCCCGTTCGAAGCATTTTAGATTCCGAAAATGACATTTTACTATTTTTAAAGGTGAATTTTGCATTTTTAGATCTTAGGATAAGTAATACCTTCACATGGGAATTGTTGTGCCTGTTTAAATACCACTATGATACTAGTTTTTATTAAATAATGTATTTAGGTACATTGCGAATCATGTTGGGGCTACTATCTCACCACTAGCTATCAAACGTTGCTGCTTTTATAATGTCTTGGTTTTATTGTTCGAGTATTTTTAGCCACTTTTTTATTTCTCTAGATTCATAACTTATTTTTTTTGTTTCTAAATTTTATATTGAGTGCAAATATATAAAAGTGTAGTTTCATTTTGATGATATTTAATGGCCGCAAAACACATATTTTAAGTCACTACATTCACCACAAAATCGAAAAAAAATTTGTGGAGAATTTTTCGAAAAATTTTCAATTACAGATTGCGCCAATTTTCGCAAGATAACTAGAAAACAACGCTACGAGCAAGACTTCCTTAAAGCTTTTTTCCCGTTCGAAGCAGTTTAGATTCAGAAAATGGCATTTTACTATTTTTAAAGGTGAATTTTGCCCTTTTAGATCTTAGGATAAGTAATACATTCACATGTGAATTGTTGTGCCTGCTTAAATACCACTATGATAATTGTTTTTATTTAATATTATATTTAGGTACATCGAGAATCATGTTGGGGCTACTATCTCACCACTAGCTATCAAACGTTGCTGCTTTTATAATGTCTTAGTTTTATTGTTCGAGTATTTTTAGCCGCTTTTTTATTTCTCTAGATTCATATTTTATTTCTGTTTTTGTTTCTTAATTTCATATTAAATGCGAATATATGAGAGTGTATTTTCATTTTGATGATAATTAATGGCCGCAACATATTTGAAGTCACTATTGTAGTGACCCGAACTTTTCCATGTTTATATATATTAAATGAAATTGATATTTACATGATTAAGTGTTTCCAATATGTTAAGCAATAAAACTTGTTAAGACTTGATTAATTGAAATAGGTTTCATATAGACAATTGACCACCCAAGTTGACCAGCGATTCACGAACGTTAAAACTTGTATATAACTCATTGTTAAAATACCTAATGAGATACTTACTTATCATAATATTATATTAACTATATATATATAAAATGAGTTAGGTATTTTAACAATGAGTTATATACATAAAAATGAGACTATTGAATTAAGAAACTCAAAAACGATATATATAACGATTATCGTTATAACAACGTCTTATTAAATACATATGAATCATATTAAGATATTGATACACTATATTTAAACATGATAAATGATAAGTAAACATATCATTAAGTGTATTAACAATGAACTACATATGTAAAAACAAGACTACTAACTTAAGGATTAACGAGACATATATGTAACGATTATCGTTGTAACGACATTTAAATGTATATATATCATATTAAGATGTATTAATACATCATAATATCATGATAATGTAATAATTTAACATCTCATTAGATATAATAAACAATGGGTTAACAACATTTAACAAGATCGTTAACTTAAAGGTTTCAAAACAACACTTACATGTAACGACTAACGATGACTTAATGACTCAGTTAAAATGTATATACATGTAGTGTTTTAATATGTATTCATACACTTTTGAAAGACTTCAAGACACTTATCAAAGTACTTCTACTTAACAAAAATGCTTACAATTACATCCTCGTTCATTTTCATCAACAATTCTACTCGTATGCACCCGTATTCGTACTCGTACAATACCCAGCTTCTAAATGTATGTACTATTGGTATATACACTCCAATGATCAGCTTTTAGCAGCCCATGTGAGTCACCTAACCATGTGGGAACCATCATTTGGCAACTAGCATGAATGATTACACAAAATTACAAACTAATGTGACCTTATATGGAGTACCTACATCACGTTTTCAATCATCACCATAAACACTTTCATTTTTCAATTTTTATGCATTAAACTAAACTCTCTCAAGTGTTCTTCCATTGTTCTAAGTGTTCTTCATCATCTTCATCAAAATCTAGCTCAATCTAGTTCATAAATCCATACATAAACCAAGTTACAAAACAACTACTCAAGAACACACCAACAACACTTCCAAGTTAGCTAGCTTACTTTCAATCTTGCAAATCTATTTCAAGTGATCATCCAATCTCAAGAAATCTTTCTTATTTACAGTAAGATATCTTTCTAATTCAAGGTAATACTCATACTCAAACTTTGATTCAATTTCTATAACTATAACAATCTTATTTCGAGTGGAAATCTTACTTGAACTTGTTTTGGTGTCATGATTTTGCTTCAAGAACTTTCAAGCCATCCAAGGATCCTTTGAAGCTAGATCTATTTTTTTCTTTTCCAGTAGGCTTATCCACAAAACTTGAGGTAGTAATGATGCTCATAACATCATTCGAATCATATATATAAAACTATCTTATTCGAAGGTTTAAACTTGTAATCACTAGAATATAGTTTAGTTAATTCCAAACTTGTTAGCAAACAAAAGTTAATCCTTCTAACTTGACTTTTAAAATAAACTGAACACATGTTCTATATCTATATGATATGCTAACTTAATGATTTTAAAACCTGAAAACACGAAAAACACCGTAAAACCGGATATACGCCGTCTTAGTAACACCGCGGGCTGTTTTGGGTTAGTTAATGAAAAACTATTATAAACTTTGATTTAAAAGTTGTTCTTCTGGGAAAATTATTTTTCTTATGAACATGAAACTATATGCAAAAATTATGGTTAAACTCAAAGTGGAAGTATGTTTTTCAAAATGGTCATCAAGACGTCGTTCTTTCGACTGAAATGACTACCTCTTATAATATTGAATTGTAACCTGTATTTCCGACTATAAAATTATACTTTTTCTATTTAGATTCATAAACTTAAGTTCAATATGAAACCATAGCAACTTGAATCACTCAAAACGGATTTAAAACGAAGAAGTTATGGGTAAAACAAGATTGGATAATTTTGCTTGTTGTAGCTACGTGAAAATTGGTAACAAATCTATATTAATCATATCCTAGCTAACTTATATTGTATAATACATATATTCTAATATATTATGTAATCTTGGGATACCATAGGCACGTATACAAATGTTTTGACATATCATATCGACCCATGTATATATATTATTTGGAACAACCATAGACACTCTATATGCAGTAATGTTTGAGTTAGCTATAAAGGGTTGAGGTTGATTCCAAAAAATATATATAATTTGAGTTGTGATCTAGTCTGAGACGTGTATACACTGGGTCGTAGATTGATTCTAGATAATATATATCGATTTATTTCTGTACATCTAACTGTGGACAACTAGTTGTAGGTTACTAACGAGGACAGCTGACTTAATAAACTCAAATCATTAAAACGTAATAAAAATGTTATAAATATATTTTTAACATATTTTGATATATATGTACATATTTGTTATAGGTTCGTGAATCGACCAGTGGCCAAGTCTTACTTTCCGACGAAGTAAAATCTATGAAAGTGAGTTATAGTCCCACTTTTAAAATCTAATATTTTTGGGATGAGAATACATGCAGTTTTATAAATGTTTTATGAAATAGACACAATTAATTGAAACTACATTATATGGGTGAATGATCGAAGCCGAATATGGCCCTTTTGCTTGGTAGCCTAAGAATTAGTAAACCGATCTACTAAGTGAGGCGAATCCTAAAGATAGATCTATTGGGCCTAACGAACCCCATCCAAAGTACCAGATGCTTTAGTACTTCGAATTCGTTTTTTATCATGTCCGATGGATTTCCCGAAATCATAGGGGATATTCTTATATGCATCTTGTTAATGTTGGTTACCAGGTGTTCACCATATGAATGATTTTTATCTCTATGTATGGGATGTATATTGAAATATGAAATTTTGTGGTCTATTATTACGATTTGATAAATATATAGGTTAAACCTATAACTCACCAACATTTTTGTTGACGTTTAAAGCATGTTTATTTTCAGGTGATTATTAAGAGCTTTCGCTGTTACATGCTAAAATATGGACAAGATTCGATGTCAGCATGATTGTATAATATTGTTTAAAACTGCATTCGAGATTTAGTTTGTTGTAACATATTAATATTGTAAACCAATATGTATTGATAGTGTGTAAGTGTGATATTTTTAGATTATCATTTCTTGATAATCTAGGTGGTGTCTTTTTAACCTTTTCGATAAAATAAAGGTTATGGTTTGTTTTAAAAACGAATGCAGTCTTTGAAAAACGTCTCATATAGAGGTCAAAACCTCGCAAAGAGATCAATTAATATGAAACGTTTATAATCGATATGAACGGGACACTTCAACTACATTCCCACAAAATCGGGCAAAATTTTGTAGAGAATTTTCCAAAATATTTTCAATTGCAGTTTAGGCCCATTTATGAAAGACAACTAGAAAATGACGAAACAAGCAAGACTTTCTTAAGGATTTCCCCGGTTCGAAGTAGTTTGAATTCCGAAAATAATATTTTACTATTTTTAAAGGTGAATTTTACACTTTTAGATCTTAAGATAAGTAATACCTTCACATGTGAATTGTTGTGCATATTTAAATACCACTATGATACTTGTTTTTAATTAATATTGTATTTAGGTAGATTGAGAATCAAGTTGGGACTACTATCTCACCACTAGCTATCAAACGTTACTGCTTTAATAATGTCTTGGTTTCATTGTTCGAGTATTCTTAGCCGGTTTTTTATTTCTCTAGATTTATAACTTATTTATCTTTTTGTTTCTAAATTTCATATTGAATGCGAATATTTGAGAGTGTAGTTTCGTTTAAATGATAATTAAAGGTCGCAAAACACAAATTTGAAGTCACTACAATCCCCACAAAATCGGGCAAAATTTTGTGGTGAATTTTTCGAAATATTTTCATTTGCAAATTAGACTCATTTTCTCAAGATAACTAAAAAACGACACTATGAGCAAGACTTGGTTAAGGTTTTCTGATAATGCTAAAAACGAACATATATTTCATAGCATTATTCCTCAAGAAAGACAAGCTTTTAGTTGCAATTGTTCTATTTACAAGTGATATTCGTTTAAATAATAAAAGGTGAAGACAAAAGACAGATTCGACGAATTGAAGACGCAAACGACCAAAAAGCTCAAAAGTACAAAAGACAATCAAAAAGGTTCCAATTATTGATAAGAAACGTCTCGAAATTACAAAAGTACAAGATTCAAAACGCAAAGTACAAAATATAAAATTGTACGCAAGGACGTTCGAAAATCCGGAACCGGGACCAGAGTCAACTCTTAACGCTCGACGCAACGGACTAAAAATTACAAGTTAACTATGTATATAAATATAATATAATATATAATTAATTATATTAATTATATATATATTATATTTATATATATAAAACCGTCGGCAGAGAAAACTCCAAGGACTGAGCTGTAATTTCTATCTCCGCGACTCGCGGAGTTTGAAGGGGATTTTGCCGCGAGTCGCGGTGCCCCAAATTTCACTTCTGGCTATAAAGCAAACCGAATTCTGATCAAATTTCATATCTTATTTTTTCTCTCATCTCTCAATATATACGATATATATATATATATAATTTATATTTTAATTTTAATTTTAATTTTAAATCCTAATAATAAGGGTATGTTAGCGAATGTTGTAAGGGTGTAAGTCGAAATTCTGTCCGTGTAACGCTACGCTATTTTTAATCATTGTAAGTTATATTCAACCTTTTTATATTAATGTCTCGTAGCTAAGTTATTATTATGCTTATTTAAAACGAAGTAATCATGATGTTGGGCTAATTACTAAAATTGGGTAATTGGGCTTTGTACCATAATTGGGGTTTGGACAAAAGAACGACACTTGTGGAAATTAGACTATGGGCTATTAATGGGCTTTATATTTGTTTAACTAAATGAAAGTTTGTTAATGTTAATATAAAGATTTACAATTGAGCGTCCCTATAAATTACCATATACACTCGATCGGACACGATGGGCGGGGTATTTATATGTACGAATAATCGTTCATTTAACCGGAAACGGGAATGGATTAATAGCCACTAGAATAATTAAAACAGGGGTGAAATTACATTCAAGGGTAATTGGTGTAATTGTTAACAAAGTAGTAAAACCTTGGTTTACACGCAGTCGATAACCTGGTGTATTCATTAAACAAAGTATTAAAACCTTGTTACAATTCGAATCCCCAATTAGTTGGAATATTTATCTTCGGGTATAATAATAATTTGACAAGGACACTTGCAATTTATATTTATGACTGATGGACTGTTATGGACAAAAACCAGACGGACATATTAAATAATCCAGGACAAAGGACAATTAACCCATGGGCATAAAACTAAAATCAACACGTCAAACATCATGATTACGGAAGTTTAAATAAGCATAATTCTTTTATTTCATATTTAATTTCCTTTATTTTATATTTAATTGCACTTCTAATTATCGCACTTTTATTTATTGTTATTTAATCGCACTTTTAATTATCGTACTTTTTAATTATCGCAATTTTATTTTATCGCATTTTTATTATTCGCAATTTCATTATCGTTATTTACTTTACGCTTTAATTTAAGTCTTGTATTTATTTTATATTTTACATTAGTTTTTAACTGCGACTAAAATCTTAAAATCGACAAACCGGTCATTAAACGGTAAAAACCCCCCTTTATAATACTAATATTACTTATATATATATTTGTATTTTTAATAAAAGTAAACTAATATAGCGTTGAGCTTTGTTTAAAGATTTCCCTGTAGAACGAACCGGACTTACTAAAAACTACACTACTGTACGATTAGGTACACTGCCTATAAGTGTTGTAGCAAGGTTTAAGTATATCCATTCTATAAATAAATAAATATCTTGTGTAAAATTGTATCGTATTTAATAGTTTTTCCTTGTAAAAATTAATAGTATTTTATACCCCTCTGCTTTGACATCTAGTATTTTTGGCGCCGCTGCCGGGGAATCATCTTAAAAGCCGGAAGCGCAACGCTAATATAAAAAAAAAATTTTAGTTAACTTTTATTAAAATTCGTTTTTGTAAAAATACGTTTTAAAAAAATATAAAAAGAAAAACAAAAATATAAGTATTTTTAAGATTTTGTTAAATATTTAAGTTTTATAAGTTTCTTTATTTCTATTTTAGTTTATAAAAATATAAGTTTTATTTTAAAATCTTTTATTTATTTAAAAAACAGAAAACATAAAATAAAAAAAAATAAAAAAAAATACAGAAAAACGCGTAAAAATTGAAAGCTGTCAACTGAATTTCTGAAGCCCGCGACTCGCGGGGTTTTCTTCTTTAATTGCCGCGACTCGCGGAGACCGTTTGACACACGGACAAAAACCCTAAATCTGCATTAATTACGGGTTTTAATTTATTATTATTATTATTTAACCTAATTATTATTATTATTATTATTAGTTTTATTTTTATCTTTACTTTTTATTTAATTTATGTATTTAGTATTAATTAGTTTTATTAAAATTGTAAAATTAATAGTTTTATTAAATAAATAATATAAAAATAATATTTTTATAAAAAATTGTACTTTTTACAACTTTTTGTATATTTTTATATTTTGTACCTTTTTAATCGTTGTAGCGTAATATTTGTATTTTTTCGCTCATATTTAATTTTAAACTTAGTTTTTGCCATAGTTATTTTTACTCCTAGATTTTTAGGCTTTGCCGTAGAATTCCTTAAGTGCTTTTTCTTTAGACTAAGATTTAGGTGCTTTAGAATTTTGCGACGCCTTTTTAAGTTTTAGTTTCTTTTTAAGTTATTTCCATTTGGGATTTAGTTTTTCCTGTAAGCTTTAATATTTTTAGACCTTTTACTATGTACCAATTATCATTCCAATTAGTAATTTCAATTTGCGATTATAATTTTAAGTTAGTTGTAGTAATAAGGTTAGGGTAGTTAAGTATTTTTAAGTTTCTTTTATTTTTCCGTCACCTTTTATTTTTCAACCATTTTTTTTCTTTTTCGACGAACTCTTTTTCTCTCTTATTTCTCGCTATTCTAGTTTTTAGGACTTAGAATTTTTTCTACTTCTTATCTAAATTTCTTAAAATTACGAAAATTTATTTTAAGTGGTTAAATTGATAGACATCAAAATTTTCTGGTTCGTAGTAATAGTTGGATTTGTACGTGGACCGGGTTATTGGAGCCAAACAGTCCTCAATTATATTGAGACCAAACGAATCCTGCCCCTCTGCTGCATCTTTTGGCTATTCGAAACGTGGGCAAAATCAGAAAAGTCTATTGATTGGATAACTTATTATAATTTTTCTTTCCTTTTAAAAATTAATAGGATATTCAGTGAATGCACCGAGCAAGACGTTCATCACCTTTTGTACGTTCACCACCTGTAACTAGATCAAGACATTTAGCAAATATAACCGCCGTTGATTTTTCTTTAGAATCGTCATCCAGTCGACCAAGTACTTTAGTTCAAATTTCCGATAATCCATTTTTTGAACCCAACCTCACAATTGAGAATCCAGAGAATATTCAGGAACGGTTCATAGATCCTGAACCATTAAACTTTCCTCCGGAACCACCAATCATTCAAACAGAGATTGTTGAGGAACGAACTATTAAATCAGAATCATCTAGTGATACCGATTCAACAAATTCAATTATGGAGAATCTGGAACCTTTAAGTATGGAAGACCGAATGAGAGCTAAACGCACTGGCCAAGGTCACGCAATTACTCATCCAGACATTAATGCGCTAGATTATGAAATCAAAGGACAAATTTTACACATGGTGACTAATCAATGCCAATTTAGTGGTGCGCCGAAGGAAGATCCAAATGAACATCTACGTACCTTTAATAGGATCTGCACACTATTTAAAATCCGAGAAGTGGAGGATGAACAGATATATCTCATGTTATTTCCCTGGACTTTAAAGGGAGAAGCCAAAGATTGGTTGGAATCGTTACCTGAAGGGGCGATTGATACATGGGATGTTTTAATTGACAAATTTCTTAAACAATTCTTTCCTGCATCTAAAGCCGTAAGACTTCAAGTAGAAATTGTTACGTTCACACAGAAACCAAATGAAACTCTATATGAGGCGTGGACAAGATATGGAAAGTTGTTAAGAGGATGTCCGCAACATGGTTTAGACACCTGTCAAATAGTACAAATATTCTACCAAGGATGCGACATCACTACAAGAAAAGATATAGATATAGCAGCTGGTGGTTCTATTATGAAGAAAACCGAAACTGATGCTTACAAAATTATTGATAACACTGCTTCCCACTCACATGAGTGGCACCAAGAAAAAGACATCATTAGATCATCTAAAGCAGCTAGAGCCGATTCTAGCCATGACTTAGATTCCATTTCCGCAAAGATAGATGCTTTCGAGAGACGAATGGAAAAGATGACTAAAGATATTCACTCAATACGAATTAGTTGTGAGCAGTGTGGAGGACCACATTTGACAAAAGATTGTCTCAGTATTGAATTAACAATGGAACAAAGAGAGAATATTTCATACATAAACCAAAGGCCTGGAAATAATTATCAGAATAATTATCAACCGCCAAGACCGATTTACAATCAAAATCAGAATTATAACCGAAATATTCCATACAACAACCAACAAGGTCCTAGCAATCAACAAGTATCCAATAATACTTATAATCAGCAAAGACCAAATTTTCAAAACAAACCACCACAACAAACCGATGATAAAAAGCCGAATTTAGAAGATATGATGACGAAGCTAGTTGAAACTCAAACGCAGTTTTTCACATCTCAAAAATAAACCAATGAACAAAATGCTCAAGCATTTAGAAATCAACAAGCTTCTATTCAAAATCTGGAACAAGAAGTGAGTAACCTAGCAAGGTTGATAGGTGAAAGAAAACCGGGAAGTCTACCTAGTGATACAAATGCTAACCCCCGGAATGAAACAGCTAAAGCCATTACCACAAGAAGTGGTACAACACTTAAACCACCTGAAATACCTGTAACTTCTGATGAAACTATTCCTACTCCACAAGAACCACAACCTGATCAAGATAAGGAAAAAGAACCGGTAGTTGAAAAGGTTAATGAAGATAACACAGTTAAGGATAAACCTTATGTTAAACCATACCAACCACCACTTCCTTACCCAAGTAAAATGAAGAAAGAAAAACTTGAAGCCGAGCAATCCAAATTCTTGGATATGTTTAAACAAATAAATGTAAATCTTCCTTTCATTGATGTGATTTCAGGAATGCCTAGATATGCTAAATTCTTGAAAGATCTAATCACAAATAGAAAGAAAATGGAAGAACTCTCGGCTGTTACTATGAATGCTAATTGTTCAGCAGTGCTGTTGAATAAGATACCAGAAAAATTATCTGATCCAGGAAGTTTCACAATTCCATGTTTTCTGGGTAGTCTTAGTTCAATAGAAGCATTGGCAGACTTAGGTGCTAGTATAAATCTAATGCCGTATTCACTATACGCTAAACTAGACCTTGGAGAATTGAAACCAACAAGAATAAGTATACAACTAGCCGACCGATCAGTAAAATATCCTAGAGGGATAATGGAGAACATGCTAGTTAAAGTTGGTACTTTAGTATTTCCAGTAGATTTTGTTGTTTTGGACATGGAAGAAGATTCTCAAGTTCCTCTCATATTAGGAAGACCATTCTTAAACACGGCTAAAGCAATGATAGACGTGTTCGGTAAGAAACTGACCCTAAGTATAGAGGATGAGAGTGTTACCTTTTCAGTTGATAGAGCAATGCAACAACCACAATCTGCAGATGATACATGTTATTATATTCAAACTATAGATGCACATGCAGAATTATTAGAAGAATTTCCAGAATTACAAGGAACAGGAGAATGTTCTTTAGGAGAAGGTAATGAACCAATTGATGAAGCTGAAATGTTAGCTACACTTATAGCTAATGGATATGAACCAACAACAGAAGAAATTCAAATGCTAAAAGAAGAAGACAGATATCGATATAAATCATCGATAGAAGAACCTCCGAAATTAGAGTTAAAGCCACTTCCAAACCATTTGGAATACGCTTATTTACATGGTGAATCTGAATTACCTGTAATAATATCGTCTTCTCTTAGTGAAAATGAGAAATCACAACTCATTTCTGTGTTGAAAGCTCATAAACCAGCCATTGCATGGAAGATTCATGATATTAAAGGAATAAGTCCTTCGTATTGCACACATAAAATCCTTATGGAAGAAGGTCATAAAACGTATGTGCAACGCCAACGAAGACTAAATCCTAATATGCAAGATGTAGTTAAGAAAGAGATTATTAAACTGCTAGATGCAGGTTTAATATATCCAATCTCTGATAGTCCATGGGTAAGCCCAGTTCAATGCGTACCTAAGAAGGGTGGCATGACTGTCATTACAAATGAGAAAAATGAGCTTATTCCTACTAGGACTGTAACAGGATGGCGTGTATGTATTGATTATAGAAAATTAAATGACGCCACCAGAAAAGATCACTTTCCCTTACCTTTCATAGATCAAATGTTGGAAAGATTAGCCGGAAATAGTTACTATTGTTTTCTAGATGGATTTTCCGGATATTTTCAAATTCCAATAGCACCCGAGGACCAAGAGAAAACCACATTCACGTGCCCTTATGGTACTTTTGCTTACAAACGCATGCCATTTGGACTTTGCAACGCCCCTGCAACCTTTCAAAGGTGTATGATGGCGATTTTTCACGACATGATAGAAGAATGCATGGAAGTATTCATGGATGACTTTTCAGTATTCGGTGATACATTTAAATCAAGTCTAGTTAATCTGGAACGAATGCTAATTAGATGCGAAAAATCAAATCTAGTACTTAATTGGGAGAAATGCCATTTCATGGTTAAAGAAGGCATCGTTCTTGGACATAAAATTTCAAAAGAAGGAATTGAAGTGGATAGAGCTAAAGTAGATGTAATTGCTAAACTTCCACATCCCACAAATGTTAGAGGAGTTAGGAGTTTTCTAGGGCATGCCGGTTTTTACCGACGTTTCATAAAAGATTTTTCAAAAATTGCCACTCCTATGAATAAACTCCTAGAAAAGGATGCGCCATTCATCTTTTCAGATGAATGTATCAAATCTTTTAATATTCTTAAAGAAAAACTCACTAATGCACCGATCATGATAAAACCAAATTGGAATCTACCATTTGAACTAATGTGCGATGCAAGTGATTTTGCAATGGGAGCCGTTTTAGGACAAAGGATTGAAAAACGATTTCAACCTATATATTATGCTAGTAAGACATTACAAGGAGCACAAACAAACTATACAACTACTGAAAAAGAACTCCTTGCTATTGTATTTGCTTTTGACAAATTTCGATCATATCTCGTTCTAGCAAAAACGGTGGTCTATACCGACCATTCTGCTCTTAGATACCTATTTTCAAAACAAGATGCTAAACCACGATTAATTCGTTGGATCTTACTCTTACAAGAGTTTGATATTGAAATCCGACATAAAAGAGGAGCAGAAAATCTCGCCGCTGATCATCTTTCTCGTCTTGAAAATCCCGAATTAGAAGTTCTAAATGAATCGGCCATACAAGACAACTTTCCTGATGAATATCTATTGAAGATAGATTATAAAGAAATCCCATGGTTTGCAGACTATGCAAACTACTTAGTTTGTGGATTCCTTGAAAAAGGATTATCGTACCAAAGACGAAAGAAATTCTTCAGTGATATAAAACACTATTTCTGGGAAGATCCACATCTGTTTAAAAGTTGTCCCGATGGAATAATATGCAGATGTGTATTTGGAGATGAAGCTAGTAAAATTTTAAACCATTGTCACACAGGACCAACAGGAGGGCATTATGGGCCTCAACTAACAGCAAGAAAAGTTTATGAAGCTGGATTCTATTGGCCTACAATTTACAAAGACGCACACCTTCTTTGCAAATCCTGTGATGCATGTCAAAGGGCCGGAAAAATAAGTCAACGTGATGAAATGCCACAAAATGTCATCCAAGTATGTGAAGTATTTGACATTTGGGGTATTGACTTTATGGGTCCATTTCCAAAATCTCATAATAATCTATATATACTCGTAGCCATTGATTATGTATCTAAATGGGCGGAAGCACAAGCTCTCCCAACTAACGATGCACGAGTTGTAGTCAACTTTTTAAAACGTTTTTTTGCAAGGTTTGGAACACCGAAAGCTTTAATAAGTGATCGGGGTACTCATTTCTGTAATAATCAACTTGAGAAAGTTCTTAAAAGATATGGAGTAACTCATAAAATCTCCACCGCATATCATCCACAAACAAGTGGACAAGTTGAAAATACCAACCGAGCTTTAAAACGTATTCTAGAGAAAACCGTAGGATCAAATTCGAAGGAATGGTCCATAAAATTGGAGGATGCACTCTGGGCTTTTAGAACAGCCTACAAAACTCCAATTGGAACCACACCTTTTAGACTTGTTTATGGAAAAGCATGTCATCTTCCAGTAGAAATTGAACACAAAGCATTTTGGGCTTTGAAGACATGTAATCTTGATTTACATGAAGCTGGACGTCTACGATTAAGTCAACTAAATGAATTAGAAGAATTAAGACATGAAGCATACGAAAATTCGTTAATCTATAAAGAAAGAACGAAGAAATGGCATGATAAAAGAATCAGAAGTTCAAAAGAATTTAAAGAAGGAGACAGAGTTCTTCTTTTCAATTCACGATTCAAGCTATTTTCTGGAAAATTGAAATCAAGATGGTCTGGACCATTCATAGTCAAAAGAGTTTTCCCATACGGAACGATAGAATTAATAAATTCAAATGGGATTGAATTTAAAGTCAATGGTCACAGAGTTAAACATTACATACATGGTCCGATGGAAGTCGACAACGAAGTTAATCACAATTTCGACACCACAGCTAACTAAGTGTGAGGAGAATCAAGTCTTTAAAGGATAATATATATTTCTGTTAGAGTTAGATTGTCTGTTTTCGTGTAGTTCTCGAAAATGGAACACGTATGGTCTTTCCCTAGCAGACCCTAAAGAACTAGTCTTCTCCCCCCATTCTGAATTTTTATTTTTTTAGGTTTTTACGAAATGAAGACTGCCTGTGAACTAAACCATGGTCTAATGCTACACGCTTTGATCACTAAACGTAATAATGACATACTACCGAGTGAATTAGTATCAGTAATCAGAGAAAGAATGGACGGAGTTAGAAAAGAATCCAGATGCGAAGATAATAAGTTACAATTTGGTAAAGGAAAATCAAAATCCGCAGCGAAAAGAAGAGCACGACACCTAGAACGATGTCACAAATGCGGAAAATGGTCACATGGAGGTAAATGTTCAAATAATCAAACCTATTCAAATACTGAATTTGTTACTTTATGCAGAGACGGACCGTTCATATGTTTAGAAGAAAAGACACTTAATGCTCGAGGTTACGCCTTTGGAGCCATGGAAAACCAATTAAACCGACTATCTTATGAATGGAATAGATCATATAACTAAGATCTATTTCACAGGTATGTCTGTACAGTTTTTATTTTTATTTTTATTTTTAACCTTTTGATAATAAACGCTAATTTGTTCGCTAAAAAGTATTAAATTGGTATTAAATAAAATTAGGTTTGGCGACCGAAATTATTGATATCATTCAAAAATTTATTACATCACTGCGAAATTTAACGTTTATTCTTAAGGTATAAATATCTTTAAACAATCAACCCAAAATATTTCAAAAATTCGTCATGAGTTAAATTAGGTCTTGGAACCGAAATTACTTTACCGAAAAGAGGGGCGCATATTTTTGATAATATTTGATTGATTAAAGAGGGATAAAAAGACAAAAAGATTTTTAAATTTATCTTTACCATGTTTTTAAAATTAATATTTAAATCTTAAATTAATATTGTAAACTTTGTAAAAACAATATATTTAAAATTGTAAATATTTGAAAAATTAATATAAGTTTGGTATGAATTTATAATATGAATTTTTAAATTAAGTTTGGTGTGAATTTTTAATTTTTAAAATATAAATTTTTAATTTTATGCATTTCAAATTTTAAGTTTGGTGTGAATTTTTAATATTAATTTTGAATTTTATATTTAAGTTGTGTGAATTTAAAAACAAAAATTTACTTTATCTCATTAAGTTAAGAATATGATTTTTAAAATTCGTCGTAAGTTGAAGACTAGGTCTTTGAACCGAAATTGCTTTACCCGAGGGAGGGACGAGAACTTTTATTATCATTATTTTTAATCTTATTGAATTAGAGTATGCCAAAAACATTGAAAAAACCCAAAAATCTTAGCTTTTAAAACAATCGCTACAAAAAGACAAATTTTAAAATTTTGTCGAAGGACGGACTAGGACATCGATCCGAAACGACCTCGTCCTAAATAACAAGGGAAACAAAATTTTAAAATTAAGTACTTAATTGTTTCAAAAGTTAATGATTATAAAAAAAAAAATAAAAAAAAAAAAAAAAATAACTCCGCGACTCGCGGAGTTTGAAGTACAAAACCTCCGCGACTCACGGAGGGATCAAAACCCAGAAAAAAAAAAAAAATAAACACCCGAACTGATCAGCTCCCCCACACAAAAACACCCGAAAACTGCTGCGAAAAACCCCGAAAAACCACCCAAAAACACCCCAAAAATCCCAATTTTTAACCGTTAATCACCAAATTTTTTGCTAAAATCATGTTGAGAAGGATGCTATCTAAGAATTACTCAAGAAAAACGGTAAATTTCTACACCTAAACACCATTTAATCCGAAATTTGATGTTCTTGAGCTATTTTTTCCCCAATTTGATTTTGATGCTTTTTAGTGTAATTAGACTTAAATTGTTTATGTATTATGCTTGTATAACCTAGATTGATGTTGTTTAACATGATTAAAAGCCTTAAACTTCAAATTTTGAATATTCTAGGGTTTGTGTTCTTGAGCAAATTTGGGGCTTTTTGATATAAACAGGTTATGGCCGATTTTTGTCATGAATTGTTGCTAAATTGAGTAGTGTAACATGTCTAGGTAGTTAAATGATCCAAACTTTGAGCCTAAACATGATTTTGAGAATTAAAGTGGACTTTTTCAAGTCTAAAATTCATGAACTTGATTTTTGAAAGATAATGCCATTTGAGACTTGTTTAATTGCTAGTAATGATTATTTTGACATGTTATTTGAGTTGAATGCTTATGAACTTGGCGAAAATTTTCGTATATGCTTATTTGAAAAAGTGTAGATTTGATAAAAATGTAAAAATAAGCTTATGTTTGATATAAATTGATAATGTCATTGTAATTATTTTGATTGACGATTTTGCTGACACTAATGCATATTTGGATGCACAAAATTTGTGTTTGATGTGTTTTGCAGAATGAAAGGGGTGAATCTTCATCCCAAGCCCGCAATGCTCCTGCTGAGAATTTGGAACAACAGGAGGTGGATAACTACTACAAGCAGGATGTACCTCATCCAGTCATGACCTTTTTCGATATGCACTTGGAAGAGTTGCACCCGAACCTGAGATTTGACAGACTTTGGATAGATTATCCAAAATATCAACGGGGTTTGCATACTCTTCATTCCAAGGTTGTTGAGGTACCGAGGGTTATAGAATGGGGACCCTTAGAAGCTGTAGAATTGGCCGGGCCAATTAGGGAATTACTTGTACAGAGGTATGGTAATTCTTCTTTTAATGACTGGATATGTTTATTCACCATACGCAGACCTGTATATAAAGTATGGTGTGAAGAGTTGTTATGTAGTATAGAGTTGAATGATAGGGTAGCTAGTTTAACCGATCGTTCTTTTATTAGATTTTTGTTAGGCGGTTCGATGCGCCACATGTCTTTACTGGACATGGCTCAGGCTTTACGTATATATACGCCTGAGGAGTTAGCGTCTGCCGATTGTAGAGGATTGATACTAAACGGTAGAAAGATAGATGAGAATTTTGATACACACGGTGTGTGGAGTCAAATGACAAGCCATCACCGTTTCAAAGGGGGAAACTACTCTTATTTGGATATAGATAGAGCCGAATTAAGAGTGATACATAGGTTTTTAGCTAATTCGATTACACAAAGGGGTAAGAACAAAGAAAAATTAAATGAACAAGATTTGTTTTACCATATGTGTATTCGAGACCCACAAAGCGCTGTAAGTATACCATATTGTGTGGGTTATTATTTATCAGCTATGGTTCGGGGGATGCGACCACATAGCATAATAGGAGGTGGTATTTTTATTACTTTGATTGGTGAATATCTCGGTGTGGATATAAGTCGGGGGGGATTATTACTAGAAGAGCCGGAACCCCGCGATACTATAGGTTTAAATGTATACCATGGTGCGAAAGTTTTGAAGAGGCGGAATAACGCCGCAGTACGATACCATGGTAGACATCCACAGGTGGAGAGAAACCAGCAACAAGGTAATGTAGGAGGGGGGAATGAGATGCAAGAAATGCATAGGTTTATAGCTTCTCAGGAATACGAAAATGCTAGACAGAGAGCATTTGAAGATTGGCAAGTTCATTAGAACCAGATCATAGCTCATTGCCAACATATAGGTAGAAACTATATTCCTACACCGAAACCCGTCTTCCCTCCTTGGTCGATAGAGATGCAGCCACCATATCCTACGTATGACCCTGCCGAAGCATTCTATAGCACTTATGGTTATGCCTGGAACCCCTATTGGTACCAATATCATCCTTAGTTTACTTATTATTTTTTTTTTATTTTGTACTTTGTAATTATTGATACATTTAATATTTTTGTTAATATTGTAATCATTTTTATAATTATCTAACTTTTATTCTTAGATTTTAATAATTTTTGAATGTGGGGATGTATATATGTTTGCAGTTTATCTTATGTACACAACAGGGTAAAACAACGCATTTTCAAAGACTGGCATTAAGTTCAGCAAAAGCAACTAATTTTGACGACAAGATGCAAAATATATGTGAAATAACAACAAGACGGAATGAACAAATGATGTGCACCATTTATCATTCAGCAAACAAACGCCAATATATTTGGAAACTTTGGTAAAAATTTAATCATTTTCACACAAATCACCCTCAATAATTTAAATTGTTACTGATTTCTTGCAAATGAGGGCATTGCAAGATCTTAAGTGTGGGAAGGGGTTAAATTCTTTCGGATTTTAAATTTTTTACTTTATACACTTGGTTACCATTAAAAATACTAGTAAAGCAGTAGTTGTATTAGAATCTAGTGCTCTCTGATAAAAAAAGAACAGCCCTAGTCTTATATACTGACTACCCAATTCTAGTAAACTTTTTCAATTAAATGAATTCAAATCATGTTTATACATATTTATGAACGATAAAACTAGATTTTAACACCGAAATTATTGTTATCTCAGAAAGAACATAAATTAAGAAACAAACTAAAATGTCAAAATTCATTTAAAATGGAATAGAGGACGATAAAAAGAAAAATAAAAAGCCAAGTGTGGGAAAATTTACCAAGTTATTTTAAACATATGTCACATATATCTGTAACAAATAACTGAAAATACTTTTGCTTTGAACTAAACTAAACTGTTTTACCCGATGAAAGAAAAGAAGAGATGGATCTACACGATGAATCAATTCCATCATTAAAAGGAAGTAAAGTCTTCCGAAAAAGAAACGCGCTTCTTGATTTAGGTCATAAAGTTGTCGTTCAGACCAGCTGTAGGTTGACGAAAAATCTAGAAAAGTCATCACTAAAATCAGCAGGAAATCCACGGACCTCAGCATTAAACAGGGTCGCCAAGTGGTCAGATTTATCCTAACCATGAGAAGGATTTATCTCGTACAATGGGGGGGCACCATGTAAATTAGCTGGATAAGACTAATGAATCAGATCCCCAGAAAGGATAATCTCCTTAAAGATTAAAAATCAGCTTTTAAGACTGATATTACTCAATCCTAGAGATTGACCTTAAAGATTGAGAATTCAAACTCATGGAATTCAATGATATCTAAACTCGAGCTTGAACGAGAAAATATTTTGATCAAAATTACAAACCGATTTGTTTTCTGAAAAACCATTTTCAATGCGTTCATTACCATTGAACGTAAAATCCTAGGAATTCACCTGGAATTCATTAGGTCACCTGAACTAAATCGGGTGTCAACCGTAAGAACGGTGGTTGCATAGTGGTCAAAGACAGGACCTTGTGCCAGGCCGAAACATTATAAGGGTGAGCTTTACTATTGCTCCTACTAAGGATAGTAATTGCGTCCGACACGTTATAGACCATAATCAAAAGCATGTCACGGGACATTGCCTTAACAGTTGCTTGTTCAACGCTTTCCTTTACAACCGGACGGTAGTTTACCGAAAGGTAATATACGGGACAAGTAAACTGGACGTGTTGCTTTCCTAATACAAGGTTAGCAAGTGGGTGACACAAAACCGCAAGTTTTGAGCTAAAATTTTCAAATCTGAAACCCACCAACCCCACAAAAATATTTTGCAAACACCGGTAAAGGGTTATTCCGGAAAACTTATCTAGGGTAAAAACTAGATTTCAAAAGATCAAATGTTTTCATAAAGATCCAATTTCCTTAATGGATCTAAATTTTTATAGTCATGTGGGACTGTAAACCATATCGTTACTACCATTGTTTATACCGCCGTATAGAAATCACTGATGTACAAAGTGTGAAGAATAAAGAAGTGATTCTAGTATTTCAAGACAATATTGCTTGAGGACAAGCAACGCTCAAGTGTGGGAATATTTGATAATGCTAAAAACGAACATATATTTCATAGCATTATTCCTCAAGAAAGACAAGCTTTTTGTTGCAATTGTTCTATTTACAAGTGATATTCGTTTAAATAATAAAAGGTGAAGACAAAAGACAGATTCGACGAATTGAAGACGCAAACGACCAAAAAGCTCAAAAGTACAAAAGACAATCAAAAAGGTTCCAATTATTGATAAGAAACGTCTCGAAATTACAAAAGTACAAGATTCAAAACGCAAAGTACAAAATATAAAATTGTACGCAAGGACGTTCGAAAATCCGGAACCGGGACCAGAGTCAACTCTTAACGCTCGACGCAACGGACTAAAAATTACAAGTTAACTATGTATATAAATATAATATAATATATAATTAATTATATTAATTATATATATATTATATTTATATATATAAAACCGTCGGCAGAGAAAACTCCAAGGACTGAGCTGTAATTTCTATCTCCGCGACTCGTGGAGTTTGAAGGGGATTTTGCCGCGAGTCGCGGAGCCCCAAATTTCACTTCTGGCTATAAAGCAAACCGAATTCTGATCAAATTTCATATCTTATTTTTTCTCTCATCTCTCAATATATACGATATATATATATAATTTATATTTTAATTTTAATTTTAATTTTAAATCCTAATAATAAGGGTATGTTAGCGAATGTTGTAAGGGTGTAAGTCAAAATTCTGTCCGTGTAACGCTACGCTATTTTTAATCATTGTAAGTTATATTCAACCTTTTTATATTAATGTCTCGTAGCTAAGTTATTATTATGCTTATTGAAAACGAAGTAATCATGATGTTGGGCTAATTACTAAAATTGGGTAATTGGGCTTTGTACCATAATTGGGGTTTGGACAAAAGAACGACACTTGTGGAAATTAGACTATGGGCTATTAATGGGCTTTATATTTGTTTAACTAAATGAAAGTTTGTTAATGTTAATATAAAGATTTACAATTGAGCGTCCCTATAAATTACCATATACACTCGATCGGACACGATGGGCGGGGTATTTATATGTACGAATAATCGTTCATTTAACCGGAAACGGGAATGGATTAATAGCCACTAGAATAATTAAAACAGGGGTGAAATTACATTCAAGGGTAATTGGTGTAATTGTTAACAAAGTAGTAAAACCTTGGTTTACACGCAGTCGATAACCTGGTGTATTCATTAAACAAAGTATTAAAACCTTGTTACAATTCGAATCCCCAATTAGTTGGAATATTTATCTTCGGGTATAATAATAATTTGACAAGGACACTTGCAATTTATATTTATGACTGATGGACTGTTATGGACAAAAACCAGACGGACATATTAAATAATCCAGGACAAAGGACAATTAACCCATGGGCATAAAACTAAAATCAACACGTCAAACATCATGATTACGGAAGTTTAAATAAGCATAATTCTTTTATTTCATATTTAATTTCCTTTATTTTATATTTAATTGCACTTCTAATTATCGCACTTTTATTTATTGTTATTTAATCGCACTTTTAATTATCGTACTTTTTAATTATCGCAATTTTATTTTATCGCATTTTTATTATTCGCAATTTCATTATCGTTATTTACTTTACGCTTTAATTTAAGTCTTGTATTTATTTTATATTTTACATTAGGTTTTAACTGCGACTAAAATCTTAAAATCGACAAACCGGTCATTAAACGGTAAAAACCCCCCTTTATAATACTAATATTACTTATATATATATTTGTATTTTTAATAAAAGTAAACTAATATAGCGTTGAGCTTTGTTTAAAGATTTCCCTGTGGAACGAACCGGACTTACTAAAAACTACACTACTGTACGATTAGGTACACTGCCTATAAGTGTTGTAGCAAGGTTTAAGTATATCCATTCTATAAATAAATAAATATCTTGTGTAAAATTGTATCGTATTTAATAGTTTTTCCTTGTAAAAATTAATAGTATTTTATACCCCTCTGCTTTGACATCACTTTCTCCCGTTCAAAGCAGTTTAGTTTCTCAAAATGACAATTTACAATTTTTAAAGGTGAATATTGCAATTTTAGATACTAGGATAAGTAATACCTTCACATGTGAATTGTTGTGCATGTTTAAATACAACTATGATATTTGTTTTTATTTAATAATGTATTTAGGTACATCGAGAATCATGTTAGGGCTAATATCAAACCACTAGCTATCAAACGTTGCTGCTTTTATAATGTCTTGGTTTTATTGTTCAAATATTTTTAGCCGCTTTTTTATTTCTCTAGATTCATAACCTTTTTTTATTTTTGTTTCTAAATTTCATATTAAATGTGAATATATGAGAGTGTAGTTTCATTTTGATAATAATTAATACCCGTAAAACACATATTTGAAGTCACTACATTCTCCACAAAATCGGACAAAAGTTTGTGGAGAATTTTCCGAAATATTTTCATTTACAGATTTGGCCCATTTATGAAAGATAACTAGAAAATGAAGATACGGATAAGAATTTCTTAAGGCTTTCCCCCGTTTGAAGCAGTTTAGATTCTGAAAATGACATTTTACTATTTTTAAAGGTGAATTTTGCATTTTTAGATCTTTGGATAAGTAATACCTTAACATGTGAATTGTTGTGCATGTTTAAATACCACTATGATACTTTTTTTTATTTAATATTGTATTTAGGTACATTGATAATCATGTTAGGGCTACTATCTCACCACTAGCTATCAAACGTTGCTGCTTTTATAATGTCTTGGTTTTATTGTTCGAATATTTTTAGCTGTTTTTTATTTGTCTATATTCATAAATTATTTATCTTCTTGTTTCTAAATTTCATATTGAATGCTAATATATGAGAGTATAATTTCTTTTTGATGATAATTGATGGCTGCAAAACACATATTTAAAGTCACTACATTCCCCACAAAATCGGACAAATTTTGTGGTGAATTTTTCGAAAAATTTTCAACTGCAGATTAGACTCATTTTCGCAAGATAACTAAAAAATGACTCGTATCATATTCACAAGATACCTAAAAAACTGTGCTACGAGCAAGACTTCCTTAAGGTTTTCTTCCGTTCGAAACAGTTTAGATCCTGAAAATGACATTTAACTATTTTTAAAGGTGAAGTTTGCAATTTTAGATCTTAGGAAAAGTCACACCTTCACATGTGAATTGTTGTGCATGTTTAAATACATCTATGATACTTGTTTTTATTTAATAATGTATTTTGGTACATCGAGAATCATGTTGGGGCTACTATCTCACCATTAGCTATCAAACGTTGTTGCTTTTATAATGTCTTGGTTTTATTGTTCGAGTATTTTTAGCCGCTTTTTTATTTCTCTAGATTCATAAATTATTATTTTTTCTTTCTAAATTTCATATTGAATGCAAATATATGAGAGTGTAGTTTCATTCTGATGATAATTAATGGCCGTAAAACACATAATTGAAGTCACTACATTCAACACAAAATCGGGCAAAATTTTGTGGAGAATTTTCCGAAAAATTTTCATTTACTGATTAGGCCCATTTTGGCAAGATAACTAGAAAAAAATGCTACGATCAAGACTTCCTTAAAGTTTTTTCCCGTTTGAAGCAGTTTAGATTTTGCACTTTTATTATTTTTAAAAGTAAATTTTGCAGTTTTAGATCTCAGGATAAGTAATACCTTCACATGTGAATTGTTGTGCCTGTTTAAATACCACTATGATACTTGTTTTTATTTAATATTGTATTTAGGTACATCGATAATCATGTTGGGGCTACTATATTGCTTTTATAATGTATTGGTTTTATTGTTCGAGTATGTTTAACCGTTTTTTTATTTCTCTAGATTCATAACTTATTTTTGTTTTTGTTTCTAAATTTCATATTGAATGCGAATATATGAGAATATAGTTTCATTTTGAAGATAATTAATGGCCGCAAAACACATATTTGAAGTCACTACATTCCCCACAAAATCGGTCAAAATTTTGTGGAGAATTTTCCGAAATATTTTCAATTACATATTACACCCATTTTCACCAGATAACTAAAAAACGGCGCTACGAGCAAAACTTCCTTAAGGGTTTCTCCCGTTCGAAGCAGTTTAGATTCCGAAAATGGCATTTTATTATTTTTAAAGGCGAATTTTTACAATTTAGATCTTAGGATAAGTAATACGTTCACATGTGAATTGTTGTGCCTATTTAAATACCACTCTGATACATGTTTTTATTTAATAAGGTATTTAAGTACATCGAGAATCATGTTGGATTACTATCTCACCACTAGCTATCAAACGTTGCTGCTTTTATAATGTCTTGGTTTTATTGATCAAGTATTTTTAGCCGCTTTTTTTATTTCTCTAGATTCATAACTTAAATTTGTTTTTGTTTCTATGTTTATATTGAATGCGAATATATGAGAGTGTATTTTTATTTTGATGATAATTAATGGCCACAAAACACATATTTGAAGTCACTACATTCCCCACAAAATCATGCAAAATTTTGTGAAGAATTTTCCGATATATTTTAATTTCCAGATTAGGCCCATTTACGAAAGATAACTAGAAAACGACGATACGAGCAAGAATTTCTTAAGGCTTTCCCCCGTTCGAAGTGGTTTAGATTCCAAAAATGACATTTTACTATTTTTAAAGGTGAATTTTGCACTTTTAGATCATAAGATAAGTAATACCTTCACATGTGAATTGTTGTGCATGTTTAAATACCAAAATGATACTTTTTTTTTAATATTGTATTTAGGCACATTTGTTGGGGCTACTATCTCACCACTAGCTATCAAACGTTGCTGCTTTTATAATGTCTTGGTTTTATTTTTCGAGTATCTTAGTCGCTTTTTTATTTCTCTAGATTCATACCTTATTTATCTTTTTTTTTCTAAATTTCATATTGAATGCGAATATATGAGAGTGTAGTTTCGTTTTGATGATAATTAAAGGCCGTAAAACACATTTGAAATCACTACATTCCCCACAAAATCGGACAAAATTTTGTGGTGAATTTTTTGAAAAGTTTTCAATTGAAAATTACACTCATTTTCGCAAGATAACTAAAAAATGGCTCGTATCATATTCGCAAGATAACTAAAAAACAACGCTACGAGCAAGAATTCCTTAAGGCTTTCTCCCGTTCTAAGCAGTTTAGATTCCGAAAATGACATTTCACTATTGTAAAGGTGAATTTTGCAATTTCAGATCTTAGGATAAGTAATACCTTGACATATGAATTGTTGTTCATGTTTAAATACCACTATGATACTTGTTTTTATTTAATAATGTATTTCGGTACATCGAGAATCATGTTGGGGCTACTATCTCACCACTAGCTATAAAACGTTGCTGCTTTTATATTGTCTTGGTTTTATTGTTCGAGTATTTTTAGCCGCTTTTTTATTACTCTAGATTCATAATTTATCTTTATTTTTGTTTCTAAATTTATATTGAATGCGAATATATGAGAGTGTAGTTTTGTTTTGATGATAATTAATGGCCGAAAAACACATATTTGAAATCACTACATTCCCCACAAAATCATGCAAAATTTTGTGGAGAATTTTCTAAAATATTTTCATTTACAGATTAGGCCCATTTATTAAAGATACCTAGAAAATGACGATACGAGTAAGAATTTCTTAAGGGCTTCCCCCGTTTGAAGTAGTTTAGATTCCGAAAATGACATTTTACTATTTTTAAAGGTGAATTTTGTACTTTTAGATCTTAGGATAAGTAATACCTTCACAATTGAATTGTTGTGCCTATTTAAATACCACTATGGTACTTGTTTTTATTTATTATTATATTTAGGTACATCGAGAATCATGTTGGGGCTACTATCTCACCACTAGCTATCAAACATTGCTGCTTTTATAATGTCTTGGTTTTATTGTTCGAGTATTTTTAGCCACTTTTTTTATTTCTCTAGATTCATAAATTATTTATCTTTTTGTTTCTAAATTTCATATTGAATGCAAATATATGAGAGTGTAGTTTCATTTTGATGATAATTAATGGCCGCAAAATACATATTTAAAGTCACTACATTCCCTAAAAATCGGGCAAATTGTTGTGGTGAATTTCTCGAAAAATTTTCAATTGCAGATTAGACTCATTTTCGCAAGATAAATAAAAAATGGCTCGTATCATTTCCACAAGATAACTATAAAACGGCGCTACGAGCAAGACTTCCTTAAGGCTTTCTCCCGTTCGAAGCAGTTTAGATTCCGAAAATGGCATTTTACTATTTTTAAAGGTGAATTTTGTAATTTTAGATCTTAGGATATGTAATACCTTCACATGTGAATTGTTGCGCCAGTTTAAATACCACTATGATACTTGTTTTTCTTTAATAATGTATTTAGGTACATCGAGAATCATGTTGGGATACTATCTCACCACTAGCTATCAAACGATGCTGCTTTTATAATGTCTTGGTTTATTGTTCGAGTATTTTTAGCCGCCTTTTTATTACTCTAGATTCATAACTTATCTTTATTTTAGTTTCTAAATTTCATATTGAATACGAATATATGAGAGTGTAGTTTCATTTTGATGATAATTAATGGCTGAAAAATAAATACACTACATTCCCCACAAAATCATGCAAAATTTTGTGGAGAATTTTCTGAAATATTTTGATTTGCAGATTAGGCCCATTTATGAAAGATAACTAGAAAACGACGATACGAGCAAGAATTTCTTAAGGGCTTCCCCCGTTTGAAGTAGTTTAGATTCCGAATATGACATTTTACAATTTTTAAAGGTAAATTTTGCACTTTTAGATCTTAGAATAAGTAATACCTTCACATGTGAATTGTTGTGCCTATTTAAATACCACTATGATACTTGTTTTTATCTATTATTATATTTAGATGCCTCGAGAATCATGTTGGGACTACTATCTCACCACTAGCTATCAAACGTTGCTGCTTTTATAATGTCTTGGTTTTATTGTTTGAGTATTTTTAGCCGCTTTTTTATTTCTCTAGATTCAGAATTTATTTATCTTTTTGTTTCTAAATTTCATATTGAATGCGAATATATGAGAGTGTAGTTTAGTTTTGATGATAATTAATGGCTGCAAAACACATATTTGAAGTCACTACATTCCCTACAAAATCGGGCAAAATGTTGTGGTGAATTTTCCGAAAAATTTTCAATTGCAGATTAGACTCATTTTCGCAAGATTAATAAAAAACAGCTCGTATCATTTTCGCAAGATAACTAAAAAATGGTACTACGAGCAAGACTTCCTTAAGGCTTTCTCCCGTTCGAAGCAATTTAGATTCCGAAAATGGCATTTTACTATTTTTAAAGGTGAATTTTGCAATTTTAGATCTTAGGATAAGTAATACCTTCACCTGTGAATTATTGTGCCTATTTAAATACCACTATGATACTTGTTTTTATTTAATAATGTATTTAGGTACATCGAGAATCATGTTGGGCTACTATCTCACCACTAGCTATCAAACGTTGCTGCTTTTATAATGTCTTGATTTTAATGATCAAGTATTTTTAGCTGCTTTTTTATTTCTCTTGATTCATAACTTATCTTTGTTTTTGTTTTTAAATTTCATATTGAACGTAAATATATGAGAGTGTAGTTTTGTTCTGATGATAATTAATGGCCGCAAAACACATATCTGAAGTCACGACATTCCCCACAAAATCTTTGTGGAGAATTTTCCGAAATATTTTCATTTGCAGATTAGGCCCATTAATGAAAGGTAAATAGAAAACGACAATACGAGGAAGAATTTATTAAGGCTCTTCCCCGTTTGAAGTAATTTAGATTCCAAAAATGGCATTTTACTAATTTTAAAGGTGAATTTGCACTTTTAGATCTTAGGATAAGTAATACGTTCACATGTGAATTGTTGTGCATGTTTAACTACCACTATGATACTTTCTTTTATTTGATATTGTATTTATGTACGTCGAGAATCATGTTGGGGCCACTATCTCACCACTAGCTATCAAACGTTGCTGCTTTTATAATGTTTTGGTTTATTGTTCGAGTATTTTTAGCCGCTCTTTTATTTCTCTAGATTCAAAACTTATTTATCTTTTTGCTTCTAAATTTCATATTAAATACGAATATATGAGAGTGTAGTTTCATTTTGATGATAATTAAAGGCCGCAAAACACATATTTGAAGTCACTACATTCCCTACAAAATCGGGCAAAATGTTGTGGAGAATTTTCTGAAAAATTTTCAATTGCAGATTAGACTCTTTTTCACAAGATAACTAAAAAATGGCTCGTATCATTTTCACAAGAAAACTAAAAAACGGCGCTACGAGCCAGATTTTCTTAAGGCTTTCTCCCGTTCGAAGCTGTTTAGATGCCGAAAATGACATTTTACTATTTTTAAAGGTGAATTTTACAATTTTAGAACTTAGGGTAAGTAATACCTTCACATTTGAATTATTGCGTCTGTTTAAATACCACTATGCTACATGTTTTTATTTAATAACGTATTTAGGTACATCGAGAATCATGTTGGGGCTACTATCTCACCACAAGCTATCAAACGTTGCTGCTTTTATAACGTCTAGGTTTTATTGTTCGAGTATTTTTAGCCGCTTTTTTATTACTCTAGATTCATAACTTATTTTTATTTTTGTTTCTAAATTTCATATTGAATGCGAATATATGAGTGTGTAGTTTCGTTTTGATGATAATTAATGGCTGCAAAACACATATTTGAAGTCACGACATTCACCACAAAATCGGGCAAAATTTATTTGAGAATTTTTCGAAAAATTTTCAATTACAGATTAGGCCCATTTTCACTAGATAACTAGAAAAGAACACTACGAGCAAGACTTCCTTAAAGCTTTTTCCCGTTCGAAGCTGTTCAGATTCAGAAAATGGCATTTTACTATTTTTAAAGGTGAATTTTGCACTTTTAGATTTTAGGATAAGTAATACATTCACATGTGAATTGTTGTGCCTGTTTAAATACCTCTATGATACTTACTTTTATTTATTATTATATTTAGGTACCTCGAGAATCATGTTGGGACTACTATCTCACAACTAGCTATCAAACGTTGCTGCTTTTATAATGTCTTAGTTTTATTGTTCGGGTATTTTTAGCCGCTTTTTTATTTCTCTAGATTCAGAATTTATTTATCTTTTTGTTTCTAAATTTCATATTGAATGCGAATATATGAGAGTGTAGTTTAGTTTTGATGATAATTAATGGCTGCAAAACACATATTTGAAGTCACTACATTCCCTACAAAATCGGGCAAAATGTTGTGGTGAATTTTTCGAAAAATTTTCAATTGCAGATTAGACTCATTTTCGCAAGATTAATAAAAAACAGCTCGTATCATTTTCGCAAGATAACTAAAAAACGGTACTACGGGCAAGACTTCCTTAAGGCTTTCTCCCGTTCGAAGCAATTTAGATTCCGAAAATGGCATTTTACTATTTTTAAAGGTGAATTTTGCAATTTTAGATCTTAGGATAAGTAATACCTTCACCTGTGAATTGTTGTGCCTATTTAAATACCACTATGATACTTGTTTTTATTTAATAATGTATTTAGGTACATCGAGAATCATGTTGGGCTACTATCTCACCACTAGCTATCAAACGTTGCTGCTTTTATAATGTCTTGATTTTAATGATCAAGTATTTTTAGCTGCTTTTTTATTTCTCTTGATTCATAACTTATCTTTGTTTTTGTTTTTAAATTTCATATTGAACGTAAATATATGAGAGTGTAGTTTTGTTCTGATGATAATTAATGGCCGCAAAACACATATCTGAAGTCACGACATTCCCCACAAAATCTTTGTGGAGAATTTTTCGAAATATTTTCATTTGCAGATTAGGCCCATTAATGAAAGGTAAATAGAAAACGACAATACGAGGAAGAATTTATTAAGGCTCTTCCCCGTTTGAAGTAATTTAGATTCCAAAAATGGCATTTTACTAATTTTAAAGGTGAATTTTGCACTTTTAGATCTTAGGATAAGTAATACGTTCACATGTGAATTGTTGTGCATGTTTAACTACCACTATGATACTTTCTTTTATTTGATATTGTATTTATGTACGTCGAGAATCATGTTGGGGCCACTATCTCACCACTAGCTATCAAACGTTGCTGCTTTTATAATGTCTTGGTTTATTGTTCGAGTATTTTTAGCCGCTCTTTTATTTCTCTAGATTCAAAACTTATTTATCTTTTTGCTTCTAAATTTCATATTAAATGCGAATATATGAGAGTGTAGTTTCATTTTGATGATAATTAAAGGCCGCAAAACACATATTTGAAGTCACTACATTCCCTACAAAATCGGGCAAAATGTTGTGGAGAATTTTCTGAAAAATTTTCAATTGCAGATTAGACTCTTTTTCACAAGATAACTAAAAAATGGCTCGTATCATTTTCGCAAGAAAACTAAAAAACGGTGCTACGAGCCAGATTTTCTTAAGGCTTTCTCCCGTTCGAAGCTGTTTAGATGCCGAAAATGACATTTTACTATTTTTAAAGGTGAATTTTGCAATTTTAGAACTTAGGGTAAGTAATACCTTCACATGTGAATTATTGCGCCTGTTTAAATACCACTATGCTACATGTTTTTATTTAATAACGTATTTAGGTACATCGAGAATCATGTTGGGGCTACTATCTCACCACAAGCTATCAAACGTTGTTGCTTTTATAATGTCTAGGTTTTATTGTTCGAGTATTTTTAGCCGCTTTTTTATTACTCTAGATTCATAACTTATTTTTATTTTTGTTTCTAAATTTCATATTGAATGCGAATATATGAGTGTGTAGTTTCGTTTTGATGATAATTAATGGCTGCAAAACACATATTTGAAGTCACTACATTCACCACAAAATCGGGCAAAATTTATTTGAGAATTTTTCGAAAAATTTTCAATTACAGATTAGGCCAATTTTCACTAGATAACTAGAAAAGAACACTACGAGCAAGACTTCCTTAAAGCTTTTTCCCGTTCGAAGCTGTTCAGATTCAGAAAATGGCATTTTACTATTTTTAAAGGTGAATTTTGCACTTTTAGATTTTAGGATAAGTAATACATTCACATGTGAATTGTTGTGCCTGTTTAAATACCTCTATGATACTTGCTTTTATTTATTATTGTATTTAGGTACATCGAGAATCATGTTGGGGCTACTATCTCACCACTAGCTATCAAACGTTGCTGCTTTTATAATGTCTTAGTTTTATTGTTCGGGTATTTTTAGCCGCTTTTTTATTTCTCTAGATTCATAACTTATTTATCTTTTTGTTTCTAAATTTCATATTGAATGTGAATATATGAGAGTGTAATTTCGTTTTGATGATAGTTAAAGGCCGCAAAACACATATTTGAAGTCACTACATTCCCTACAAAATCGGGCAAAATGTTGTGGTATATTTTTAGAAAAATTTTCAATTGCAGATTAGACTCATTTTCACAAGATAACTAAAAAATGGCTCGTATCATTTTCGCAAGATAACTAAATGCGGCGCTACGAACAATATTTCCGTAAGGCTTTCTCCCGTTTGAAGCAGTTTAGATTTCGAAAATGACATTTTACTATTTTTAAAGGTGATTTTTGGAATTTTAGAACTAAGGATTAGTAATACCTTCACATGTGAATTGTTGCTCCTGTTTAAATACCACTATGCTACTTGTTATTATTTAATAATGTATTTAGGTACATCGAGAATCATATTGGGGCTACTATCTCACCACTAGCTATCAAACGTTACTGCTTTTATAATGTCTTGGTTTTATTGTTCTAATATTTTTAGCCGCTTTTTTATTTCCCTAAATTCATAACTTATTTTTGTTATTTTTTTTTTCTAAATTTCATATTAAATGCGAATATATGAGAGGATAGTTTCGTTTAGTTGGTAATTAATGGCCCAAAACACATATTTGTAGTCACTACATTCACCACAAAATCGGGTAAAATTTTATGGAGAATTTTCCGAAAAATTTTCAATTATAGATTAGTACCATTTTCGCAAGATAACTAGAAAACAACGCTACAAACAAGATTTCCATAAAGATTTTTCTCGTTCGAAGCAGTTTAGATTCAGAAAATAACATTTTACAATTTTTAAAGGTCAATTTTGCATTTTTAGATCTTAAGATAAGTAATACCTTCACATGTGAATTGTTATGCCTGTTTAAATACCACTATGATACTTGTTTTTATTTATTATTGTATTTAGGTACATCGAGAATCATGTTGGGGCTACTATCTCACCACTAGCTATCAAACGTTGCTGCTTTTATAATGTCTTGGTTTTATTGTTCGAGTATTTTTAGCCGCTTTTTTATTACTCTAGATTCATAACTTATTTTTATTTTTGTTTCTAAATTTAATATTGAATGCGAATATATGAGAGTATAGTTTCGTTTTGATGATAATTGAAGGCCGCAAAACACATATTTGAAGTCACTACATTCACCACAAAATCGTGCAAAATTTTGTGGAGAATTTTTCGAAACATTTTCAATTACAGATTAGGCCCATTTTCGCAAGATAACTAGAAAACAACACTACGAGCAAGACTTCCTTAAAGCTTTTTCCCGTTCAAAGCAGTTTAGATTCAGAAAATGGCATTTTACTATTTTTAAAGGTGAATTTTGCACTTTTAGATCTTAGGATAAGTAATACATTCACATGTGAATTGTTGTGCCTTCTTAAATACCACTATGATGCTTTTTTTTATTTATTATTGTATTTAGGTACATCGAGAATCATGTTGGGGATACTATCTCACCACTAGCTATCAAACGTTGCTGCTTTTATAATTTTTGGTTTTAGTGTTTGAGTATTTTTAGCCTCTTTTTTATTTCTCTAGATTCATAACTTATTTATCTTTGTGTTTCTAAATTTCATATTGAATGCAAATATATGAGAGTGTAGTTTCATTTTGATGATAGTTAAAGGCCGCAAAACACATATTTGAAGTCACTACATTCCTTACAAAATCGGACAAAATGTTGTGGTGAATTTTTCGAAAAATTTTCAATTGCAGATTAGACTCATTTTCGCAAGATAACTAAAAAACGGCTCGTATCATTTTTGCAAAATAACTAAAAAACGGCGCTACGAGCAATATTTTCTTAAGGCTTTCTCCCGTTCGAAGCATTTTAGATTCCGAAAATGACATTTTACTATTTTTAAAGGTGGATTTTGCATTTTTAGATCTTAGGATAAGTAATACCTTCACATGGGAATTGTTGTGCCTGTTTAAATACCACTATGATACTTGTTTTTATTAAATAATGTATTTAAGTACATCGCGAATCATGTTGGGGCTACTATCTCACCACTAGCTATCAAACGTTGCTGCTTTTATAATGTCTTGGTTTTATTGTTCGAGTATTTTTAGCCGCTTTTTTATTTCTCTAGATTCATAACTTAATTTTTTTTTTGTTTCTAAATTTTATATTGAGTGCAAATATATAAAAGTGTAGTTTCATTTTGATGATATTTAATGGCCGCAAAACACATATTTTAAGTCACTACATTCACCACAAAATTGGGAAAAATTTTGTGGAGAATTTTTCGAAAATTTTCAATTACAGATTACGCCAATTTTTGCAAGATAACTATAAAACAACGCTACGAGCAAGACTTCCTTAAAGCTTTTTCCCGTTCGAAGCAGTTTAGATTCAGAAAATGGCATTTTACTATTTTTAAAGGTGAATTTTGCCCTTTTAGATCTTAGGATAAGTAATATATTCACATGTGAATTGTTGTGCCTGTTTAAATACCACTATGATAATTGTTTTTATTTAATATTATATTTAGGTACATCGAGAATCATGTTGGGGCTACGATCTCACCACTAGCTATCAAACGTTGCTGCTTTTATAATGTCTTGGTTTTATTGTTCGAGTATTTTTAGCCGCTTTTTTATTTCTCTAGATTCATATTTTATTTATGTTTTTGTTTCTTAATTTCATATTAAATGCGAATATATGAGAGTGTATTTTCATTTTGATGATAATTAATGGCCGCAACATATTTGAAGTCACTATTGTTGTGACCCGAACTTTTCCATGTTTATATATATTAAATGAAATTTATATTTACATGATTAAGTGTTTCCAACATGTTAAGCAATCAAACTTGTTAAGACTTGATTAATTGAAATAGGTTTCATATAGACAATTGACCACCCAAGTTGACCAGCGATTCACGAACGTTAAAACTTGTAAAAACTATATATATATATATATATATATATATATATATATATATATATATATATATATATATATATATATATATATATATATATATATATAGTTAATATGATATTATGATAAGTAAGTATCTCATTAGGTATTTTAACAATGAGTTATATACATAAAAATGAGACTATTGAATTAAGAAACTCAAAAGCGATATATATAACGATTATCGTTATAACAACGTCTTATTAAATACATATGAATCATATTAAGATATTAATACACTATATTTAAACATGATAAATGATAAGTAAACATATCATTAAGTGTATTAACAATGAACTACATATGTAAAAACAAGGCTACTAACTTAAGGATTAACGAGACATATATGTAACGATTATCGTTGTAACGACATTTAAATGTATATATATCATATTAAGATGTATTAATACATCATAATATCATGATAATGTAATAATTTAACATCTCATTAGATATAATAAACAATGGGTTAACAACATTTAACAAGATCGTTAACTTAAAGGTTTCAAAACAACACTTACATGTAACGACTAACGATGACTTAATGACTCAGTTAAAATATATATACATGTAGTGTTTTAATATGTATTCATACACTTTTGAAAGACTTCAAGACACTTATCAAAGTACTTCTACTTAACAAAAATGCTTACAATTACATCCTCGTTCATTTTCATCAACAATTCTACTCGTATGCACCCGTATTCGTACTCGTACAATACCCAGCTTCTAAATGTATGTACTATTGGTATATACACTCCAATGATCAGATTTTAGCAGCCCATGTGAGTCACCTAACCATGTGGGAACCATCATTTGGCAACTAGAATGAATGATTACACAAAATTACAAACTAATGTGACCTTATATGGAGTACCTACATCACGTTTTCAATCATCACCATAAACACTTTCATTTTTCAATTTTTATGCATTAAACTAAACTCTCTAAAGTGTTCTTCCATTGTTCTAAGTATTCTTCATCATCTTCATCAAAATCTAGCTCAATCTTGTTCATAAATTCATACATAAACCAAGTTACAAAACAACTACTCAAGAACACACCAACAACACTTACAAGTTAGCTAGCTTACTTTCAATCTTGCAAATCCATTTCAAGTGATCATCCAATCTCAAGAAATCTTTCTTATTTTACAGTAAGATATCTTTCTAATTCAAGGTAATACTCATACTTAAACTTTGATTCAATTTGTATAACTATAACAATCTTATTTCGAGTGGAAATCTTACTTGAACTTGTTTTGGTGTCATGATTTTACTTCAAGAACTTTCAAGCCATCCAAGGATCCTTTGAAGCTAGATCTATTTTTTTCTTTTCCAGTAGGCTTATCCACAAAACTTGAGGTAGTAATGATGTTCATAACATCATTCGAATCATATATATAAAACTATCTTATTCGAAGGTTTAAACTTGTAATCACTAGAATATAGTTTAGTTAATTCCAAACTTGTTAGCAAACAAAAGTTAATCCTTCTAACTTGACTTTTAAAATAAACTGAATACATGTTCTATATCTATATGATATGCTAACTTAATGATTTTAAAACCTGAAAACACGAAAAACACCGTAAAACCGGATATACGCCGTCGTAGTAACACCGCGGGCAGTTTTGGGTTAGTTAATTAAAAACTATTATAAACTTTGATTTAAAAGTTGTTCTTCTGGGAAAATTATTTTTCTTATGAACATGAAACTATATGCAAAAATTATGGTTAAACTCAAAGTGGAAGTATGTTTTTCAAAATGGTCATCAAGACGTCGTTCTTTCGACTGAAATGACTACCTCTTATAATATTGAATTGTAACCTGTATTTCCGACTATAAAATTATACTTTTTCTATTTAGATTCATAAACTTAAGTTCAATATGAAACCATTGCAACTTGAATCACTCAAAACGGATTTAAAACGAAGAAGTTATGGGTAAAACAAGATTGGATAATTTTGCTTGTTGTAGCTACGTGAAAATTGGTAACAAATCTATATTAATCATATCCTAGCTAACTTATATTGTATAATACATATATTCTAATATATTATGTAATCTTGGGATACCATAGGCACGTATACAAATGTTTTGACATATCATATCGACCCATGTATATATATTATTTGGAACAACCATAGACACTCTATATGCAGTAATGTTTGAGTTAGCTATACAGGGTTGAGGTTGATTCCAAAAAATATATATACTTTGAGTTGTGATCTAGCCTGAGACGTGTATACACTGGGTCGTAGATTGATTCTAGATAATATATATCGATTTATTTCTGTACATCTAACTGTGGACAACTAGTTGTAGGTTACTAACGAGGACAGCTGACTTAATAAACTCAAATCATTAAAACGTAATAAAAATGTTGTAAATATATTTTGAACATATTTTGATATATATGTACATATTTGTTATAGGTTGGTGAATCGACCAGTGGCCAAGTCTTACTTTCCGACGAAGTAAAATCTATGAAAGTGAGTTATAGTCCCACTTTTAAAATCTAATATTTTTGGGATGAGAATACATGCAGTTTTATAAATGTTTTATGAAATAGACACAATTAATTGAAACTACATTATATGGGTGAATGATCGAAGCCGAATATGGCCCTTTTGCTTGGTAGCCTAAGAATTAGTACACCGATCTACTAAGTGACGCGAATCCAAAAGATAGATCTATTGGGCCTAACGAACCCCATCCAAAGTACCGGATGCTTTAGTACTTCGAATTCGTTTTTTATCATGTCCGATGGATTTTCTGAAATGATAGGGGATATTCTTATATGCATCTTGTTAATGTCGGTTACCAGGTGTTCACCATATGAATGATTTTTATCTCTATGTATGGGATGTATATTGAAATATGAAATTTTGTGGTCTATTATTACGATTTGATAAATATATAGGTTAAACCTATAACTCACCAACATTTTTGTTGACGTTTAAAGCATGTTTATTCTCAGGTGATTATTAAGAGCTTTCGCTGTTACATGCTAAAATATGGACAAGATTCGGTGTCAGCATGATTGTATAATATTGTTTAAAACTGCATTCGAAATTTAGTTTATTGTAACATATTAATATTGTAAACCAGTATGTATTGATATTGTGTAAGTGTGATATTTTTAGATTATCATTTCTTGATAATCTAGGTGGTGTCTTTTTAACCTTTTCGATAAAATAAAGGTTATGGTTTGTTTTAAAAACGAATGCAGTCTTTGAAAAACGTCTCATATAGAGGTCAAAACCTCGCAAAGAGATTAATTAATATGAAACGTTTATAATCGATATGAACGGGACACTTCAACTACATTCCCACAAAATCGGGCAAAATTTTGTAGAGAATTTTCCAAAATATTTTCAATTGCAGTTTAGGCCCATTTATGAAAGACAACTAGAAAACGACGAAACAAGCAAGACTTTCTTAAGGCTTTCCCCCGTTCGAAGTAGTTTGAATTCCGAAAATGATATTTTACTATTTTTAAAGGTGAATTTTACACTTTTAGATCTTAGGATAAGTAATACCTTCACATGTGAATTGTTGTGCACATTTAAATACCACTATGATACTTGTTTTTAATTAATATTGTATTTAGGTAGATTGAGAATCAAGTTGGGACTACTATCTCATCACTAGCTATCAAACGTTGCTGCTTTAATAATGTCTTGGTTTTATTGTTCGAGTATTCTTAGCCGGTTTTTTATTTCTCTAGATTTATAACTTATTTATCTTTTTGTTTCTAAATTTCATATTGAATGCGAATATTTGAGAGTGTAGTTTCGTTTAAATGATAATTAAAGGTCGCAAAACACAAATTTGAAGTCACTACAATCCCCACAAAATTGGGCAAAATTTTGTGGTGAATTTTTCGAAATATTTTCATTTGCAAATTAGACTCATTTTCTCAAGATAACTAAAAAACGACACTATGAGCAAGACTTAGTTAAGGCTTTCTCCCGTTCAAAGCAGTTTAGTTTCTCAAAATGTCATTTTACAATTTTTATAGGTGAATATTGCAATTTTAGATATTAGGATAAGTAATACCTTCACATGTGAATTGTTGTGCATGTTTAAATACCACTATGATATTTGTTTTTATTTAATAATGTATTTAGGTACATCGAGAATCATGTTAGGGCTAATATCAAACCACTAGCTATGAAACGTTGCTGCTTTTATAATGTCTTGGTTTTATTGTTCAAATATTTTTAGCCGCTTTTTTATTTCTCTAGATTCATAACCTTTTTTTATTTTTGTTTCTAAATTTCATATTAAATGTGAATATATGAGAGTGTAGTTTCATTTTGATAATAATTAATACCCTCAAAACACATATTTGAAGTCACTACATTCTCCACAAAATCGGACAAAAGTTTGTGGAGAATTTTCCGAAATATTTTCATTTGCAGATTTGGCCCATTTATGAAAGATAACTAGAAAATGAAGATACGGATAAGAATTTCTTAAGGCTTTCCCCCGTTCGAAGCAGTTTAGATTCTGAAAATGACATTTTACTATTTTTAAAGGTGAATTTTGCATTTTTAGATCTTTGGATAAGTAATACCTTAACATGTGAATTGTTGTGCATGTTTAAATACCACTATGATACTTTTTTTTATTTAATATTGTATTTAGGTACATTGATAATCATGTTAGGGCTACTATCTCACCACTAGCTATCAAACGTTGCTGCATTTATAATGTCTTGGTTTTATTGTTCGAATATTTTTAGCTGTTTTTTATTTATCTATATTCATAAATTATTTATCTTCTTGTTTCTAAATTTCATATTGAATGCTAATATATGAGAGTATAATTTCTTTTTGATGATAATTGAAGGCTGCAAAACACATATTTAAAGTCACTACATTCCCCACAAAATCGGACAAATTTTGTGGTGAATTTTTCGAAAAATTTTCAACTGCAGATTAGACTCATTTTCGCAAGATAACTAAAAAATGGCTCGTATCATATTCACAAGATAACTAAAAAACGGTGCTACGAGCAAGACTTCCTTAAGGTTTTCTTCCGTTCGAAACAGTTTAGATCCTGAAAATGACATTTAACTATTTTTAAAGGTGAAGTTTGCAATTTTAGATCTTAGGAAAAGTCATACCTTCACATGTGAATTGTTGTGCATGTTTAAATACATCTATGATACTTGTTTTTATTTAATAATGTATTTTGGTACATCGAGAATCATGTTGGGGCTACTATCTCACCACTAGCTATCAAACGTTGTTGCTTTTATAATGTCTTGGTTTTATTGTTCGAGTATTTTTAGCCGCTTTTTTATTTCTCTAGATTCATAAATTATTATTTTTTCTTTCTAAATTTCATATTGAATGCAAATATATGAGAGTGTAGTTTCATTCTGATGATAATTAATGGCCGTAAAACACATAATTGAAGTCACTACATTCAACACAAAATTGGGCAAAATTTTGAGGAGAATTTTCCGAAAAATTTTCATTTACTGATTAGGCCTATTTTCGCAAGATAACTAGAAAAAAATGCTACGATCAAGACTTCCTTAAAGTTTTTTCCCGTTCGAAGCAGTTTAGATTTTGCACTTTTATTATTTTTAAAGGTAAATTTTGAAGTTTTAGATCTCAGGATAAGTAATACCTTCACATGTGAATTGTTGTGCCTGTTTAAATACCACTATGATACTTGTTTTTATTTAATATTGTATTTAGGTACATCGATAATCATGTTGGGGCTACTATATTGCTTTTATAATGTACTGGTTTTATTGTTCGAGTATGTTTAACCGTTTTTTTATTTCTCTAGATTCATAACTTATTTTTGTTTTTGTTTCTAAATTTCATATTGAATGCGAATATATGAGAATATAGTTTCGTTTTGAAGATAATTAATGGCCGCAAAATACATATTTGAAGTCACTACATTCCCCACAAAATCGGTCAAAATTTTGTGGAGAATTTTCCGAAATATTTTCATTTGCAGATTAGGCCCATTTTCGCAAGATAACTAGAAAACAATGATACGAGCAAGACTTTCTTAAGGCTTTCCCCCGTTTGAAATAGTTTAGATTCCGAAAATGATGTTTTACAATTTTTAAAGGTGAATTTTGCACTTTTAGATCTTAAGATAAGTAATAGCTTCACATATAAATTGTTGTGTGTTTAAATACTACTACGATACTTTTTTTATTTAATATTGTATATTAAGCACGTCGAGAATTATGTTGGGGCTACAATCTCACCACTAGCTACAAAACGTTGTTCCTTTAATAACTTCTTGGTTTATTGTTCGAGTATTTTTTGTCGCTTTTTTATTTCTCTAGATTCATAATCTTATTTTTGTTTTTCTTTCTATATATTATATTGAATGCGAATATATGAGACTGTAGTTTTGTTTTGATGATAATTAATGGCAGCAAAACACATATATGAAGTCACTACATTCCTCACTAAATCGAGCAAAATTTTGTGGAGAATTTTCCAAAAAAATTTCAATTGCATATGAGGCCTATTTTTGCAAGACAACTAAGACTTCCTTAAGGATTTCTCCCGTTCGAAGTAGTTTAGATTCTGAAAATGACATTTTACTATTTTTAAAGTTGAATTTTGCAATTTTAGATCTTAGGATAATTATATATATATATATATATATATATATATATATATATATATATATATATATATATATATATATATATATATATATATATATATATATATATATTCAAATGTGAATTACTGTGTCTGTTTAAATACCATTATGATACTTGTTTTTATATAATAATGTATTTAGGTACATCGAGAGTCATATTGGGGCTACTATCTTACCACTAGCTATCAATCGTTGCTGCTTTTATAATGTCTTGGTTTTATTGTTCGGGTATTTTTAGCTGCTTTTTTATTTCTCTAGATTCATAATTTATTTTTGTTTTTGTTTCTAAAATTCATATTGAATGAGAAAATATGAGAGTGTAGTTTCGTTTTGATGATAATTTATGGCCGCAAAACACATATTTGAAGTCACTACATTCCCCACAAAATCGGACAAAATTTTGTATAGAATTTTTCGAATATCTTTCAATTACAGATTAGGCCCATTTTCGCAGGATAACTAAAAAACAGCGCTACGAGCAAGACTTTCTTAAAGCTTTTTCCCGTTCGAAGCAATTTAGATTCTGAAAATGGCATTTTTACTATTTTTAAAGGTGAATTTTGCACTTTTAGATCTTAGGATAAGTAATACATTCACATGTGAATTGTTGTGCCTGTTTAAATACTATAATGATACTTATTTTTATTTAATATTGTATTTAGGTATATCGAGAATCATGTTGGGGATACTATCTGAAATGTCCCGTTAATATCGATTATAAACGTTTCATATTAATTGATTTCGTTGCGAGGTTTTAACCTCTATATGAGACGTTTTTCAAAGACTTCATTCGTTTTTAAAACAACCCATAACCTTTATTTTATCGATAAAGGTTTAAAACATTACGAAGATTATCAAATAATGATAATTTAAAATATAGCATTTTCACACGAACATTACATAATGGTTGACAATAATATTACACAACAATTTAAGTCTTCGAATGCAGTTTTTAAACAATATTATACCAGCATGCTGACTCCGGTTCTTGTCTTTAAATTAGCATGCAACGGCGGAAGCTCTTAATAATCACATGAGAATAAACATGCTTAAAACGTCAACAAAAATATTGGTGAGTTATAGTTTAACATATATATTATCAAATCATAATAATAGACCACAAGATTTCATTTTTTCCATAAATATACATCTCATATCAGGCATTTCGCAAACTGCATAGAGATAAAATTCTTTCATATGTTGAACACCTGGTAACCGACCTTAACAGGATGCATATAGAATATCCCCATCATTCCGGGACTCTCATCGGATATGATAAATCGAAGTACTAAAGCATCCGTAACTCGCATGAGGCTTTTTGGGCCAAATAGATCTATCTTTAGGATTCGTGTCAATTAGGGGCCATTTCCCTAATTCTTAGGCTAACAAGCTAAAAATGGGCATATTCGGTTCGATAATCCAACATAGAAAGTAGTTTCAATTACTTGTGTCTATTTTGTAAAATATTTATAAACTGCATGTATTCTCATCCCAAAAATAATAGATTTTAAAAGTAGGACTATAACTCACTTTCACATATTTTTACTTTGCCGGAAATAAGACTTGGCCACTGGTCGATTCATGAACCTATAACAAATATATACATATATATCAAAGTAATATATTCACAACATTTTTATTACGTTTTAATGATTTAAGTTTGTTAAGTTAGCAGTCCATCGTTAGTAATCTATAACTAATTGTCCATAGCTAATAGTACAGAAATAAATCAATATATATATTATCTCGAATCAATCCACGACCTAGTGTATACAAGTCTCAGGCTAGATCACAACTCAAAGTATATATATTTTGGAATCAACCTCAACCCTGTATAGCGAACTCTAGCATTACAACATATAGAGTGTCTATGGTTGTTCCAAATAATATATATAGATGACGTCGATATGATATGTCAAAACATTGTATACGTGTCTATGGTCTATCAAGATTACATAATATGTTAGAGTACATGTATAATACAATATAAGTTAATTAAGTTATGGTTAGAATAGATTTGTTACAAATTTCACGTAGCTACAACAAGCAAAAATATCCAATTTTGTTTTACCCATAACTTCTTCGTTTTAAATCCGTTTTGAGCGATTCAAGTTGCTATGGTTTCATAACAAACTAAAATTTATGAAACTAAACAGAAAAAATTATAAGTTTATAGTCGGAAATACAGGTTACAAGTCATTTTTGTAAGAGGTAGTCAATTCAGTCAAAAGAACGACGTCTTGATGACCATTTTGAAAAACATACTTCCACTTTGAGTTTAGCCATGATTTTTGGATATAGTTTCATGTTCATAAGAAAAATCATTTTTCCAGAAGGAAAATTTTTAATTCAAAGTTTATCATAGTTTTTAATTATCTAAACCAAAACAGCCCCCAGTTTCACTACAACGGCGTATGTCCCGTTTTACGGTGTTTTTCGTGTTTCCAGGTTTTAAATCATTAAGTTAGCATATCATAAAGATATAGTACATGTATTTATTTGATTTTAAAAGTTAAGTTAGAAGGATTAACTTTGTTTGCGAACAAGTTTAGAATTAACTAAACTATGTTCTAGTGATTACATGTTCAAATCTTCGAATAAGATAGTTATATATGTATGAATCGAATGATATTATGAACATCATTACTACCTCAAATATAGTAGGTAAACCTACTGGAAATTACAAAAATAATCTTGAGCTTGAATGGATCTTTGATGGCTTGGAAGTTCTTGAAGCAAAATCATGACACGAAAACAATTTCAAGTAAGATTAATACTCGAATTAAGATAGTTTATAGTTATAGAAATCGAATCAAAGTTTGAATATGAGTATTAATTTGATTTAGAAAGATAACCTACTATAAATAACAAAGATTTCTTGAGTTTGGATGATCACTTGAAATGGATTTGCAAGATTGGAAGTAAACTAGCAAACTTGAAAGGATTTTCGAAGTGTTCTTGAAGTGTTCTTCCTATGATGATTATAGCTTGATTCTTAAAGTAATTTTTGATGAAGATGATGATTAGTTTACTGAAAATTTTGTTCTTGAGAGTGTGTGTATGTTTAGAGAGAATTAGAAAGGGAATTGGAAGTGAAATGGAGTGGGTGGTGAGTGGTGAAGGGTGAGTGGGGTTAAAAGGAGTTCTTGTTTTTGTTTCCTTGCTCATAAGTCATGCTAGTTGTCTAATTATTGGTTCCACATGTTTGTTGACTATCTAAGGCTGCTAAGAGCTGAATTATTATGTGTATATACCAATAGTATATACATATAGGAGCTGGGTATTGTACGAGTACGAATACGGTTGCATACGAGTAGAATTGTTGATGAAAATGAATGAGAATGCAATTGTAAGCATTTTTGTTAAGTAGAAGTACTTTGATATGTGTCTTGAAGTCTTTCAAAAGTGTACTAATACTTCTTAATATACTACATGTATATACATTTTAACTGAGTCGTTAAGTCATCGTTAGTCGTTACATGTAAGTGTTGTTTTGCAACTTTTAAGTTAACGATCTCATTTAATGTTGTTACCCATTGTTATTATATCTAATGTGATGTTAAATTATTACATTATCATGATATTATGATTTATGAATATATCTTAATATGATATATATACATTAAAAATGTCGTTACAACGATAATCGTTACATATATGCCTCGTTTTGAAATTCTTAAGTTAGTAGTCTTGTTTTACATATGTAGTTCATTGTTAACATACATAATGATATATATAATTATCATTTCATCATGTTAAACATATATATATCAATATCTTAATATGATTCATATGTATTTAGTAAGACGTTGTTATAACGAAAATCGTTATATATATCGTTTTGAGTTTCTTAATTCAATAGTGTCATTTTTATGTATATAACTCATTATTAATATAATTAGTGAGATATTTACTTATCAAAATCTTATGTTAACTATATATATATATATATATGCATATATATATATATATATATCATCATGTAGTTTTTACAAGCTTTTAACGTTCGTGAATCGCCAGTCAACTTGGGTGGTCAATTGTCTACATGAAACTCATTTCAAATAATCAAGTCTTAACAAGTTTGATTACTTAACATGTTGGAAATATTTAATCATGCAAATAAAGTTTTCAATTAATATATAAACATGGAAAAGTTCGGGTCACTACAATACATACCCGTTAAATAAATTTCGTCCAGAAATTTTAAGCTGTTGAAGGTGTTGACGCATCTTCTGGAAATAGGTGAGGGTATTTTAGCTTCATCTGATCTTCACGTTCTCAGGTGAACTCGGGTCATCTACGAGCATTCCATCAAACCTTAACAATTGGTATTTTATTTTGCTTAAGTCTTTTAACCTCACGATCCATTATTTCGACGGGTTCTTCAATGAATTGAAGTTTTTTATTGATTTGGATTTCGTCTAACGGAATGGTGAGATCTTCTTTAGCAAAACATTTCTTCAGATTCGAGACATGAAAAGTGTTATGTACCCCGACGAGTTGTTGAGGTAGATCAAGTCTGTAAGCTACTGGTCCGACACGATCAATAATCTTGAACGGTCCAATATATCTTGGATTTAATTTCCCCCGTTTACCAAATCGTACAACGCCTTTCCAAGGTGAAACCTTAAGCATGACCATCTCTCCAATTTCAAATTCTATATCTTTTCTTTTAATGTCCGCGTAGCTCTTTTGTCGACTTTGGGCGGTTTTCAATCGTTGTCGAATTTGAATGATTTTCTCGGTAGTTTCTTGAATTATCTCTGGACCCGTAATTTGTCTATGCCCTACTTCACTCTAACAAATTGGAGATCTGCACATTCTACCATAAAGTGCCTCAAACGGTGCCATCTCAATACTCGAGTGGTAACTGTTGTTGTAGGAAAACTCTGCTAACGGTAGATGTCGATCCTAACTGTTTCTAAAATCAATAACACATGCTAGTAGCATGTCTTCAAGTGTTTGTATCGTCCTTTCGCTCTGCCCATCAGTTTGTGGATGATAGGCAGTACTCATATCTAGACGAGTTCCTAATGCTTGCTGTAATGTCTGTCAAAACCTTAAAACAAATCTGCCATCCCTATCAGAGATAATAGAGATTGGTATTCCATGTCTAGAGACAATTTCCTTCAAATATAATCGCGCTAACTTCTCCATTTTATCATCTTCTCTCATTGGCAGAAAGTGTGCTGACTTGGTGAGAGAATCGACTATTACCCAAATAGTATCATAACCACTTGCAGTCCTTGGCAATTTAGTAATGAAATCCATGGTAATATTTTCCCATTTCCATTCCGGGATTTCAGGTTGTTGAAGTAGACCTGATGGTTTCTGATGTTCAGCTTTGACCTTAGAACACGTCAAACATTCTCCTACGTATTTAGCAATATCGGCTTTCATACCCGGCCACCAAAAGTGTTTCTTGAGATCTTTGTACATCTTCCCTGAAATGTCCCGTTCTTATTGATTAAAAACGTTCCATATTAATTGATTTCGTTGCGAGGTTTTGACCTCTATATGAGACGTTTTTCAAAGACTGCATTCATTTTTAAAACAAACCATAACCTTTATTTCATAAATAAAGGTTTAAAAAGCTTTACGTAGATTATCAAATAATGATAATCTAAAATATCCTGTTTACACACGACCATTACATAATGGTTTACAATACAAATATGTTACATCGAAATCAGTTTCTTGAATGCAGTTTTTACATAATATCATACAAACATGGACTCCAAATCTTGTCCTTATTTTATTATGCAACAGCGGAAGCTCTTAGTATTCACCTGAGAATAAACATGCTTTAAACGTCAACAAAAATGTTGGTGAGTTATAGGTTTAACCTATATATATCAAATCGTAACAATAGACCACAAGATTTCATATTTCAATACACATCCCATACATAGAGATAAAAATCATTCATATGGTGAACACCTGGTAACCGACATTAACAAGATGCATATATAAGAATATCCCCATCATTCCGGGACACCCTTCGGATATGATATAAATTTCGAAGTACTAAAGCATCCGGTACTTTGGATGGGGTTTGTTAGGCCCAATAGATCTATCTTTAGGATTCGCGTCAATTAGGGTGTCTGTTCCCTAATTCTTAGATTACCAGACTTAATAAAAAGGGGCATATTCGATTTCGATAATTCAACCATAGAATGTGGTTTCACGTACTTGTGTCTATTTTGTAAATCATTTATAAAACCTGCATGTATTCTCATCCCAAAAATATTAGATTTTAAAAGTGGGACTATAACTCACTTTCACAGATTTTTACTTCGTCGGGAACTAAGACTTGGCCACTGGTTGATTCATGAACCTATAACAATATATACATATATATCAAAGTATTTTCAAAATATATTTACAATACTTTTAATATATTTTGATGTTTTAAGTTTATTAAGTCAGTTGTCCTCGTTAGTAACCTACAACTAGTTGTCCACAGTTAGATGTACAGAAATAAATCGATAAATATTATCTTGAATCAATCCACGACCCAGTCTATACGTATCTTAGTATTGATCACAATTCAAACTATATATATTTTGGAATCAACCTCAACCCTGTATAGCTAACTCCAACATTCACATATAGAGTGTCTATGGTTGTTCCGAAATATATATAGATGTGTCGACATGATAGGTCGAAACATTGTATACGTGTCTATGGTATCTCAAGATTACATAATATACAATACAAGTTGATTAAGTTATGGTTGGAATAGATTTGTTACCAATTTTCACGTAGCTAAAATGAGAAAAATTATCCAATCTTGTTTTACCCATAACTTCTTCATTTTAAATCCGTTTTGAGTGAATAAAATTGCTATGGTTTCATATTGAACTCTATTTTATGAATCTAAACAGAAAAAGTATAGGTTTATAGTCAGAAAAATAAGTTACAAGTCATTTTTGTAAAGGTAGTCATTTCAGTCGAAAGAACGACGTCTAGATGACCATTTTAGAAAACATACTTCCACTTTGAGTTTAACCATAATTTTTGGATATAGTTTCATGTTCATAATAAAAATCATTTTCCCAGAATAACAACTTTTAAATCAAAGTTTATCATAGTTTTTAATTAACTAACCCAAAACAGCCCGCGGTGTTACTACAACGGCGTAAATCCGGTTTTACGGTGTTTTTCGTGTTTCCAGGTTTTAAATCATTAAGTTAGCATATCATATAGATATAGAACATGTGTTTAGTTGATTTTAAATGTCAAGTTAGAAGGATTAACTTTTATTTGCGAACAAGTTTAGAATTAACTAAACTATGTTCTAGTGATTACAAGTTTAAACCTTCGAATAAGATAGCTTTATATGTATGAATCGAATGATGTTATGAACATCATTACTACCTCAAGTTCCTTGGATAAACCTACTGGAAATGAGAAAAATAGATCTAGCTTCAAAGGATCCTTGAATGGCTTAAAGTTCTTGAAGCAGAATCATGATACGAAAACAATTTCAAGTAAGATTTCCACTCGAAATAAGATTGTTATAGTTATAGAAATTGAATTAAAGTTTGAATATGATTATTACCTTGTATTAGAAAGATAACCTACTGTAAGTAATAAAGGTTTCTTGATCATGGATGATTACTTGGAATGGATTTAGAAAACTTGGAGGTAAACTTGCAATCTTGGAAGTATTCTTGATTTTATGAAACTGGAACTTTTGGAATTTATGAAGAACACTTAGAACTTGAAGATAGAACTTGAGAGAGATCAATTAGATGAAGAAAATTGAAGAATGAAAGTGTTTGTAGGTGTTTTTGGTCGTTGGTGTATGGATTAGATATAAAGGATATGTAATTTTGTTTTCATGTAAATAAGTCATGAATGATTACTCATATTTTTGTAATTTTATGAGATATTTCATGCTAGTTGCCAAATGATGGTTCCCACATGTGTTAGGTGACTCACATGGGCTGATAAGAGCTGATCATTGGAGTGTATATACCAATAGTACATACATCTAAAAGCTGTGTATTGTATGAGTACGAATACGGGTGCATACGAGTAGAATTGTTGATGAAACTGAACGAGGATGTAATTGTAAGCATTTTTATTAAGTAGAAGTATTTTGATAAGTGTCTTGAAGTCTTTCAAAAGTGTATGAATACATATTAAAACACTACATGTATATACATTTTAACTGAGTCGTTAAATCATCGTTAGTCGTTACATGTAAATGTTGTTTTGAAACCTTTAGGTTAACGATCTTGTTGAATGTTGTTAACCCATTGTTTATTATAACAAATGAGATGTTAAATTGTTATATTATCATGATATTATGATATATGATATATCTTAGTATGATATATATACAGTTAAATGTCGTTACAACGATAATCGTTACATATATGTCTCGTTTCGAAATCATTAAGTTAGTAGTCTTATTTTTACATATGTATTTCATTGTTAATACACTTAATAATATATTTACTTATCATTTAACATAATTAACCAAGTGTATCAATATCTTAATATGATTCATATGTACCTAGTAAGACGTTGTTATAACGATAATCGTTATATATATCGTTTTCAAGTTTCTTAAATTAATAGTCTCATTTTTATGTATATAACTCATTGTTAAAATACCTAATGAGATATATACTTATAATAAAATCATGTTAACTATATATATAACCATATATATGTCATCGTATAGTTTTTACAAGTTTTAACGTTCGTGAATCACCGGTCAACTTGGGTGGTCAATTGTCTATATGAAACCTATTTCAATTAATCAAGTCTTAACAAGTTTGATTGCTTAACATGTTGGAAACACTTAATCATGTAAATAACAATTTCATTTAATATATATATAAACATGGAAAAGTTCGGGTCACTACAGTACCTACCCGTCAAATAAATTTCGTCCCGAAATTTTAAGCAATTGGAGGTGTTGACGTATCTTCTGGAAATAAATGCGGGTATTTCTTCTTCATCTGATCTTCATGCTCCCAGGTGAACTCAGGTCCTCTACGAGCATTCCATCGAACCTTAACAATCGGTATCTTGTTTTGTTTAAGTCTCTTAACCTCACGATCCATTATTTCGAGCGGTTCTTCAATGAATTGAAGTTTTTCATTGATTTGGATTTCGTCCAACAGAATAGTGAGATCTTCTTTAGCAAAACATTTCTTCAAATTTGAGACGTGGAAAGTGTTATGTACAGCCGGGAGTTGTTGAGGTAGCTCCAGTTGGTAAGCTACTGGTCCGACACGATCTATAATCTTGAATGGTCCAATGTACCTTGGATTTAGTTTCCCCCGTTTACCAAATCGAACAACGCCTTTCCAAGGTGAAACCTTAAGCATGACCATTTATCCAATTTTAAACTCTATATCTTTTCTTTTACTGTCAGCGTAGCTCTTTTGTCGACTCTGGGCGGTTTTCAATCTTTGTTGAATTTCGATGATTTTCTCGGTAGTTTCTTGTAGTATCTCTGGACCCGTAATCTGTCTATCCCCCACTTCACTCCAACAAATCGGAGACCTGCACTTTCTACCATAAAGTGCTTCAAACGGCGCCATCTCAATGCTTGAATGGTAGCTTTTGTTGTAGGAAAATTCTGCTAACGGTAGATGTCGATCCCAACTGTTTCCAAAATCAATAACACAAGCTCGTAGCATGTCTTCAAGCATTTGTATCGTCCTTTCGCTCTGCCCATCAGTTTGTGGATGATAAGCAGTACTCATGTCTAGACGAGTTACCAATGCTTGCTGTAATGTCTGCCAGAATCTTGAAATAAATCTGCCATCCCTATCAGAGATAATAGAGATTGGTATTCCATGTCTGGAGACGACTTCCTTCAAATACAGTCGTACTAACTTCTCCATCTTGTCATCTTCTCTTATTGGCAGGAAGTGTGCTGACTTGGTGAGACGATCAACTATTACCCAAATAGTATCATAACCACTTGCAGTCCTTGGCAATTTAGTGATGAAATCCATGGTAATGTTTTCCCATTTCCATTCCGGGATTTCGGGTTGTTGAAGTAGACCTGATGGTTTCTGATGCTCAGCTTTGACCTTAGAACACGTCAAACATTCTCCTACGTATTTAGCAACATCGGCTTTCATACCCGGCCACCAAAATTGTTTCTTGAGATTCTTGTACATCTTCCCCGTTCCAGGATGTATTAAGTATCTGGTTTTATGAGCTTCTCTAAGTACCATTTCTCTCATATCTCCAAATTTTGGTACCCAAATCCTTTCAGCCCTATACCGGGTTCCGTCTTCCCGAATATTAAGATGCTTCTCCGATCCTTTGGGTATTTCATCCTTTAAATTTCCCTCTTCTAAAACTCCTTGTTGCGCCTCCTTTATTTGAGTAGTAAGGTTAGTGTGAATCATTATATTCATAGATTTTACTCGAATGGGTTCTCTATCCTTTCTGCTCAAGGCGTCGGCTACCACATTTGCCTTCCCCGGGTGGTAACGAATCTCAAAGTCGTAATCATTCAACAATTCAATCCACCTACGCTGCCTCATATTCAGTTGTTTCTGATTAAATATGTGTTGAAGACTTTTGTGGTCGGTATATATAATACTTTTGACCCCATATAAGTAGTGCCTCCAAGTCTTTAATGCAAAAACAACCGCGCCTAATTCCAAATCATGTGTCGTATAATTTTGCTCGTGAATCTTTAATTGTCTAGACGCATAAGCAATCACCTTCGTTCGTTGCATTAATACGCAGCCGAGACCTTGCTTTGATGCGTCACAATAAATCACAAAATCATCATTCCCTTCAGGCAATGACAATATAGGTGCCGTAGTTAGCTTTTTCTTCAATAATTGAAACGCCTCCTCTTGTTCATCCTTCCATTCAAATTTCTTCCCTTTATGCGTTAATGCAGTCAAGGGTTTTGCTATTTTGGAGAAATCTTGGATGAATCTTCTGTAGTAACCAGCCAATCCTAAAAATTGACGTATATGCTTCGGAGTTTTTGGGGTTTCCCACTTTTCAACGGTTTTGATCTTTGCCGGGTCCACCTGGATACCTTCTTTGTTCACTATGTGACCGAGGAATTGAACTTCTCCCAACTAAAATGCACACTTTGAAAACTTAGCGTACAGTTTTTCTTTCCTCAATACTTCTAGCACTTTTCTCAAATGTTCTTCGTGCTCTTGATCATTCTTTGAGTAAATAAGTATGTCATCGATGAAAACAATGACAAACTTGTCAAGATATGGCCCACACACTCGGTTCATAAGGTCCATGAACACAGCTGGTGCGTTAGTCAATCCAAACGGCATAACCATAAACTCGTAATGACAATAACGCGTCCTAAAAGCAGTTTTTGGAATATCATCCTCCTTTACTCGCATTTGATGATATCCAGAACGTAAATCGATCTTCGAATAAACCGACGAGCCTTGTAGTTGATCAAATAAGTCGTCAATTCTCGGCAGTGGATAACGGTTTTTGATGGTAAGTTTGTTCAACTCTCTGTAGTCAATACACAACCTAAATGTACATCCTTCTTCTTGACAAACAAAACAGGAGCTCCCCATGGTGATGTGCTTGGTCGAATGAAACCACATTCTAATAGTTCTTGCAGTTAGCTTTGCAGTTCTTTCATCTCACTGGGTGCGAGTCTATAAGGAGCACGAGCTATTGGTGCAGCTCCTGGTACAAGATCTATTTGAAATTCAACAGATCGATGTGGAGGTAGTCCCGGTAATTCTTTCGAAAATACATCGGGAAATTCTTTTGCGACGGGAACATCATTGATGCTCTTTTCTTCAGTTTGTACTTTCTCGACATGTGCTAGAACAGCATAGCAACCTTTTCTTATTAGTTTTTGTGCCTTCAAATTACTAATAAGATGTAGCTTCATGTTGCCCTTTTCTCCGTACACCATTAAGGGTTCTCCTTCTTCTCGTACAATGCGAATTGCATTTTTATAACATACGATCTCTGCTTTCACCTTCTTCAGCCAGTCCATGCCAACTATTACATCAAAACTCCCTAACTCTACTAAATCATTAAGTTAGTAGTCTTATTTTTACATATGTATTTCATTGTTAATACACTTAATAATATATTTACTTATCATTTAACATAATTAACCAAGTGTATCAATATCTTAATATGATTCATATGTACCTAGTAAGACGTTGTTATAACGATAATCGTTATATATATCGTTTTCAAGTTTCTTAAATTAATAGTCTCATTTTTATGTATATAACTCATTGTTAAAATACCTAATGAGATACATACTTATAATAAAATCATGTTAACTATATATATAACCATATATATGTCATCGTATAGTTTTTACAAGTTTTAACGTTCGTGAATCACCGGTCAACTTGGGTGGTCAATTGTCTATATGAAACCTATTTCAATTAATCAAGTCTTAACAAGTTTGATTGCTTAACATGTTGGAAACACTTAATCATGTAAATAACAATTTCATTTAATATATATATAAACATGGAAAAGTTCGGGTCACTACATTCCCCGCTCTGGGATGTATTGAATATCTGGTTTTATGTGCTTCCTTAAGTACCATTTCTCTCACATCTCCAAACTTTAGTACCTAAATTCTTTCAGCCCTATATCGGGTTATGTCTTCCCGAATATTAAGATGTTTTTCCGATCCTTTAGGTATTTCATTCTTCAAATTTTCTTCTTTTAAAACTCCCTGCTGCGCCTCCTTTATTTGAGTAGTAAGGTTAGTACGAATAATTATATTCATAGCTTTTACCCGCATAGGTTCTCTGTCATTTCTACTCAAAGCGTCGGCTACCACATTCGCCTTCCCCGGGTGGTAATGAATCTCAAAGTCGTAATCATTTAACAATTCAATCCACCTACGCTGCCTCATGTTCAGTTGTTTCTGATTAAATATGTGTTGGAGACTTTTATGGTCGGTATATATAATACTTTTGATCCCATATAAGTAGTGCCTCCAAGTCTTTAATGCAAAAACAACAGCGCCCAATTCCAAATTGTGAGTCGTATAATTTTGCTCGTGAATCTTCAATTGTCTGAACGCATAAGCAATTACCTTCGTTCGTTGATTTAATACACAACCGAGGCCTTTCTTTGAGGCGTCACAATATATCACAAAATCATCATTCCCTTCAGGCAATGACAATATAGGTGCCGTAGTTAACTTTTTCTTCAATAATTGAAACGCTTTCTCCTGCTCATCCTTCCATTCAAATTTCTTCCCTTTATGCGTTAATGCAGTCAAGGGTTTCGCTATTTTGGAAAAATCTTGGATGAACCTTCTGTAGTAACCAGCCAGTCCTAAAAATTGGCGTATATGCTTCAGAGTTTTTGGGGTTTCCCACTTTTCAACGGTTTCAATCTTTGCCAGATCTACTTGAATACCTTCTTTGTTCACTATGTAACCGAGGAATTTAACTTCTTCCAACCAAAATGCACACTTTGAAAACTTAACGTACAGTTTTTCTTTCCTCAACAACTCTAGCACTTTTCTCAAATGTTCTTTGTGCTCTTGATCATTCTTTGAGTAAATAAGTATGTCATCGATGAAAACAGTGACAAATTTGTCAAGGTATGGTCCACACACTCGGTTCATGAGGTTCATGAACACAGCTGGTGCGTTAATCAACCCAAACGGCATAACCATAAATTCGTAATGACAGTAATGCGTTCTGAAAGCAGTCTTTGGAATATCATCCTCCTTCACCCGCATTTGATGGTACCCAGAACGTAAGTCAATCTTCGAATAAATTGACGAGCCTTGTAGTTGATCAAATAGTCGTCGATTCTCGGTAGTGGGTAACGGTTCTTGATGGTAAGTTTGTTCAACTCTCGGTAGTCGATACACAACCTGAATGTATCATCCTTCTTTTTGACAAATAAAACAGGATCTCTCCATGGTCATGTGCTTGGTCGAATGAAACCACGCTCTAAAAGTTCTTGTAATTGGCTTTGGAGTTCCTTCATTTCGTTGGGTGCGAGTCTGTATGGAGCACGAGCTATTGGTGCAGCTCCCGGTACAAGATCTATTTGAAATTCAACGGATCGGTGTAGAGGTAGTCCCGGTAATTCTTTCGAAAATACATCGGGAAATTCTTTTACGACGGGAACATCATTGATGCTCTTTTCTTCAGTTTGTACTTTCTCGACGTGTGCTAGAACAGCATAGCAACCTTTTCTTATTAGCTTTTGCGCCTTCAAATTACTAATATGATGTAGCTTCGCGTTGCTCTTTTCTTCGTACACCATTAAGGGTTTTCCTTCTTCTCGTACAATGCGAATTGCATTTTTGTAACATACGATCTCTGCCCTCTCCTTTTTCAACCAGTCCATGCCAATTATCACAACAAAACTCCCTAACTCTACTGGTATCAAGTCAATCTTAAACGTTTCGCTAACCAGTTTAATTTCTCGATTCCGACATATTTTATCTGCTGAAATTAATTTACTGTTTGCTAATTCGAGTAAAAATTTATTATTCATTGGCGTCAAATGGACCACTTAATTTAGAACAAAAATCTCTACTCATATATATAACGACCCTCATTTTTCCATTCTATATTTCTCATTTTTCCATTATATACTTTTCCTTATTAAATGCCCAACAAAATAATTAACCTTAATAATTAAACTTAAATAGATAATTGTTAAGCGCTAAGAATTATAAAAATATAATAATTAACTTTGAAAACGACAAGTAAATAAAAGATAAATAATAATGAGTTATTAATCTTTGTGAACAAATAAATAACTTTAAAACTTGTGTATTAAAAATAATTAAACTTTGATAATTAAGGAATTATTTAAGCTAAATTAAAGTACAAGGACTTAAGTGAAAAAGTTAACCCTAATCCCCCTAAACCCTAGCCAATTTTTAGAGGGCAAAATTACCCTCTTACCCTCCTAATTTTCAGCTTCCATGACCAAACTTAACTCCTTTTCCAAGCCAACTTGTTCCCTAAGTAAAACCTAATCTAACCCTAATTCTAGAATAATCCTAGCACTCCTATAAATAGAGGCCTAACCAAAACCTAAATCTTGTACCAAATCACAACAACAATTCTCTCCCAAAAATCTCTCTCCCCCCCTCTTGTTTTTGGCCAAAACCGAAACCCCAACACCATCATCACCATCGAAATCTTCAAGGATTTCCAAGTGATTTTCAAGTGTTCTTGACGTTCTTCATGTTCTTCAAGAATCTTCAAGGAGTTCTTCAAGTTTTTCAAGGCTTTGATCATCAATCTTCATCGTGTTCATCACTTCTTTGTTTGTGTGACGATCGCTCCAAATCCATATGGACAATACGTCATTCATTGATTTCATTGCGAGGTATTTGACCTCTATATGATACGTTTTGTAAACATTGCATTCTTTTGAAAAGGCACACCATAAATGAATATTTAAATCAAAGGTTTTCGACATCTGATGATTTCTACATATAGACAATCACCAAAAATAATAGTTTACAATAGTACTTCCGTTGACAATGCAGTCAAAATAAGATACATGGTGATGATTTGGTGAATGCAACGTTTCCTTGAAAAGTATGTCATGTAAGACCCAATGCACATAGCTTGTCTAACATATAAGCAACAGCGGAAGACTTCTAGTAAACCTGAGAATAAACATGCTAACAAGTGTCAACAAAAAGGTTAGTGAGTTCATAGTTTTATTGTTTCGTATAATCTGTATGTAAAGGTGATTCACAAGTTTTCAGTTGTTTCATCCAGAAACGTTTATCAAAATATTCTACGAAATTGAGCACCCTGGTAACTAAACTTAACGTATATATAATTTGTACCCTTTGTATAATCATCTTAATAATACACGCAAACCAACGTGTACGCTTCTCAAATAGCATACGTCCATTAAAAGGCTAGTGCTCTAGCTCGGACGGGGATATCAAGCCCTATGGATCCATATACTACTACTCGCGCCCATCAGTTCTTATAACTGGCAGTTAACAGTTACCAAAGCTAAGGGATTTTCGGTTCAAACTCAGTGTAGAATTTAGTATGTACTTGTATCCATTGCGTTTAAAATAAAGTGCTTGTATTCTCAGCCCAAAAATATAGATTGCAAAAGCAATTAAAAAGGGATCAATGAAACTCACCTTAGTAGTACATAAAGTTGTTCATCGTAATGTGACCGAAACTCGGTATATCAAATAATCGTAGATCTCAACCTAGAGAACATATGTTGGTCAATAAATGTCTATCAAGCTAGGTCAGGTCATAGTGTATCACAATCCTAATGCTCGAAATTGACATACAAAAGTTATTCAAAGTTGTTTCAAAAAGTCAATTTTGACAATAGTTCAACAAACGAGACGTACCTTATATAAGGATTCATTTACTCGGTTGGTAATATTCAAAAATCCATTTTATCAATCTCGTAAACAAGTTGTTTAAGTATTAATTGCAGATTCAAAAAGCAATTCCAATTAATGTCAATTATAATTCAGTTGACCATATCTTTTGATTCGTTCCTCGAAACTATTCGATATCTAAATGAAAAGTTATTGATTTTTCGCCAGCTTTCTGAAAACATGTATATCATATACCTTTTACCCGTCATATATGTATTTAATTCGTGATTTATTATAAACTGTTTAACGACGAAATTTAGTATATAAGCATGTATAAATATATATACTCGAGCACTAGACATGTATACACTATTAATTTATAAAAGATAAAATATAAATGCTTACGTATCAATATTGTGATTTAATATTTCAGAAAAGTACGTAGACGTAACGGAGATGATAAGCACTAGGTTAAATATACCCCCGAACATTACCCATAACCTCCTTGGCAATAACCCATAATTTCCTTAGTTCTATCCCGCTCGAAAAACCATTTTGAAAGTGATACGCTCAAGACCTCGTCGTAGTATTTTATGTATAATATTAATACTACTAATAATAATAAGATTAATAATAATATTAATCTTAATAATAATAATAATTATAATAATAATAATAATAATAATAATAATAATAATAATAATAATAATAATAATAATAATAATAATAATAATAATAATAATAATAATAATAATAATAATAATAATAATAATAATAATATAATAAATAATACGGAGGAATGTGGAAACCAGCTCGAGCTTTTATAGGATTCTGTCCTGCTACAGTACCCCATGCGATCGCATGAGTTTTCAGTGTTTTTGCCATGCGATCGCATGGCCGCCTTATCCTGTTTTTGTTTGCTAGTTCGTCGACATCAAATAGTGTTTCACTGTAGCAAATAGTGTTTTACTGTAGGAAAGTCGTTTTTACTTGTACATATATATATATATATATATATATATATATATATATATATATATATATATATATATATATATATATATATATATATATATATATATATTTATATATATATATACATACATATAATTGTTCATGAATCGTCATGAGCAGTCAAATGTAATTTAATACATGAAACAGATCTAAAATTTTGAAATTAAACTTCATAGATTTTGCTTATCGTGTCGGAAACATTAAATCATTTAAAGATAAAGTTTAAATTTGGTCAGAAATTTCCGGGTCATCACAGTACCTACCCGTTAAAGAAATTTCGTCCCGAAATTTAAGTGAGGTCGTCATGGCTAACAATAGAAATGTTTTCATGACGAATATGAGTTGATAAATAGAATTTTATCACCGTTGAATTATATGGATAAAGCAATCCAATTACTCGAAGCATATGAGAGAAGTTATCGTAATCGAGTGAAATGGAGAATAGAGATTCATCTTAACTTTTGACGTATTAACGATTGATTTTCGGAATTTAAGGAATAGAAAATCTTCATAATCTATATAAGATTTGATTCTTCGGAATTTGCGGAAATTAGGATTTTCTTTGATTAAATGCGTAATCTGCCTCGATTGCTATGTCTGATTTTTCGCTATAAATTGATTTCTTCCGTTTCATTTATTTTCACCACTCCTATAATCTTCTTTTTTATTTCATACATCCCAATAGTTTGTGAAAATGCTTAATCCAGTTCTGATTCTTGATATTTTCCTGGCTATCGTATCCTTCATTCTTCTTTTTCATCTGCCACCAGAGGAAGTTATTTTCTTCTACTATTACCTTGGGGTTATAGTGTTTTTCATTCTCCCGTGTCTTTATATTGCTATACGCATTGATATACATGGTTTGTAATTTCGGGGTTGTTATCGGGCTTTATATTCTCCATTATATTTTGGAGCTTCATGCTTTCGTTTTCTCTTCCCGACCTTAAGTCAAGCGGATAATGGTCCAGAATTCGTAGGTATGAAGTTTCAGATGAACATAACTAATGTTCTAAGAAAGAAATGGTAATAGCACAATCTGACTTGTCAAATTACCAGAATATCTGGAAAAGACCGAATCATCAAGAAAAATATTTTCTTGATATATTTAGAGGTTAAATATAATGAAAGAGTTATGTAACATGGTTCATGATGAGGGTGTGATCTGTGAACCTTTATCACGTTCCATTAGAAACTCAGCATGACTTACTGTAATATAATCACGTTGATCAAGTGTCATTATATTATACTAACCCATGCTTCAATTCCCAACATTACTTCAAAACATTTATATTTTAAACTTGAAAGTTTCAGAATTTAGAAACTAAAATAGTTTCTTTTATGGTGTAACACAGATATCGTAAGGAGAAAATTGATTTCCGATAAGAATGATTATGGAATTATCTCCAAAAATATGGAGGATATTTATAATGAAAGATACGATGATATCTTAGAATTTCTAATATCAGAGGATGATGAAGAATATTGTCCGCAAGGGTTTAGATTCGGAAGCAAGGTATTCGTTAATGGCTTCAGCAGATACTGAATCATTTGGATTCTTTGAAGACAGATTTCGTCCTTGTGATTTATCCACAGCCTCTTTCATACTTTGCTCAATCCGTTTTCCAGTTCCAAACTTTCTCTTTTTCTGAGCTTTGCCAGCACACTATCCTTTATCATCAAACTTTTGACCATTAAAGTCTTTTACAGTTTTTGCTGCTTTATTAGCATTTTTCCAAAATTCGGAGAACTAGTTTCGCAGTTTGGGGTGTTTTTCAGAAACTTCACATTCGAAGTATGTAAGTCCAGGAGGTAGACGTTATATGTACACATATAACTATTGGCATAGACGTGCTGCAAGATTTCAAAATACTGATTGCTAATTCCCGATAATTCGTATGGCAATTTTCGTTACAAGATGCAAATGAGTAAATGATAGGGTTTCAATGAGTATTATGATTTTTCAGAAGGTAAAAGATCAATGAAGTTGTTGGTAAATTTACTGCTAATGTGGTGGAACATGAAAGGTTCCCCGATAACAAGAACGTATATGTCCAGATTACAATAAGGCTAATCTGGAAAAAAATCGAAGTTGACTGGTTGGAAGTGTGATAAAACTGGATACTTTGAAAAGGATTGCAAGATTATTTTCGGTAAAAACAACGCTAAAGGATCCTGCACAGTTTTGAAGTCAAAATATAGCTTTGAAAGATGTCGAGATCTAAGAATGATGTCACCGGTTCAGAGTTTTGACTTGGATTCTGATCCGTCAATATGTAATCGAATTTGTATGAAAACAATTGTATATCGTTGTGAGCATTGTTAATAATTTTTGAATCAAAGTTGAAGAATGTACAGTGTAACATATTAATTGCGAACTTATATATTTCCCGGGTATTACCTACTCGTTAAAGATTTCACAATTAATACTTTGTACAAAAGAATTTTTATTACCGTCTTTATGAAAATATATGTATGTATATTTTCTTCAGATGTAACACGGATTTAATGAGTTAATATCATATTAAGCTCATTTAATTTTCGGCTTGACTTAGAAATGATTAATCTCTAAAACATTAAAGATTACATAATCTTTGCGGAGTATTTCGCTAATGTAATCGATACTTCATTATTTATTCTTATTGATATTCCTCGGTGAAGGATGTTGGTGCTCGTGGAATTTTTGTGAAGCTTACAAGGCACATATGATGTTTTCTGAAAAGTTTCGAGTATATTGAAATTGAAAATGTAAAATCAATTATGTAATTGATTAATACACTTGGTTTATTATGAAATGGAATTCTTTGGATTGAAACAGAGATTGTAGTTAACGAAGGTTAAGTTGTTAACGAAGGATGTACATCATAGCATATTAGTAATATGAATTTAACCGAGTAGTATTTACCCTTTTTCAATTCATACTTAATAGCTTAGTACAAAAAGATTTATGATGGTTTTAAAATATATATAAGATATACATATAAATTCTTCAGAGGGAATGAGTTAATATTTCATAACTCGTTGATACAAATATACGCGTTGTTGACTTGTAATAATATACACGGTGCTTTCTTGAACTGGCGGAGCTTGTGATGTTAGAGGTGCTGATGATTCTAATGATGTTGACAGCACTAACTGTGCTGGTGAGGCTAAGGGTACTATTGATGCTGTTGGTAAAACAAGTCTAGCTTGTACCTTACGCATCATTCTTGTCAGGGTTTCTATCCTTCCTTCTATTTATCTGATTTACGGTTAGAACTGGGATAAATAATCTCTAAGATTTTAGAGATTACATAATCACCGTAGAATATTTCTTCGATGAAGTTATGAATCAGTACTTCATCATTTATTGTTGTTGGCACTCCTTGGTATCTATGGTGCGTATGATGTTGATATCCGAAGTACAGTTTTTAGATGTGATATTGAGGTGTGGGATGCGGATGTGGTTGTTGGTAGTGGTAATGGTACTGTTGTTATTGATGATGGTGGTACTGGTTATGCTGCTGGTGCTGCTGCTGGTGTTTGTAACCTTCGCACCATATTCTCCAAAGCCACTACCCGAGCGCGAAGCTCGTTGACTTCTTCTATTATACCGGGATGATCGGTGGTTCGGACGAGCGGACGAATAAGATTTAGAATGTGAGATAGTATATAATCATGACTAGATACTCTGGAAATGAGAGAGAAAATAGTATTACGAACAGGTTCGCAGGTAAGTGCTTCAGGTTCTTCGCCAAGAGGGCAATGTGGTGGATGGAAGGGATCGCCTTCTTCTTGTCTCCAATGACTAAGTAAGCTACGAACCCATCCCCAATTCATCCAGAATAGATGATGGCTAATTGGTTGATCCATTCCGGCTACACTGTCTTCGGAGTACAGGTGAATATCCATATCGGAATAGCTGTCGGAATTTAAGGAATTTGAAGTAGATACGGGATCCATCTTGTATAATTAGGGAGATGATTTTTGATATGAATTAGATTATAGAATTTAGTTTGGTATTCTTTAGTACATAATTTACACATGTATATATAATACCAAATTCCATAAATCACGGAGAAATTTTCGGAAGATATCAGGAAAAGTTTATAGTAACAGATACGCTAAGATATGAATTTTTGTCTATAAACTATTTATGCAATAAATGCAGGAAAACGTGTCTAGACTTAAGAATGATAAGCATGTAATTTCCGACAAGAAATGATAAGCAAAACTTTTAACATGCAGACACGGTCGAAGTCCAGACTTACTAATGCATCTTAACAACTATCAGTTAGACACATTCATGCAAGACCTGGTTCGCTAGGACCAACGCTCTGATACCAACTGTGACGATCGCTCCAAATCTATATGGACAATACGTCATTCATTGATTTCATTGCGAGGTATTTGACCTCTATATGATACGTTTTGTAAACATTGCATTCTTTTGAAAAGGCACACCATAAATGAATATTTAAATCAAAGGTTTTCGACATCTGATGATTTCTACATATAGACAATCACCGTAAATAATAGTTTACAATAGTACTTCCGTTGACAATGCAGTCAAAATAAGATACATGGTGATGATTTGGTGAATGCAACGTTTCCTTGAAAAGTATGTCATGTAAGACTCCATGCACATAGCTTGTCTAACATATAAGCAACAGCGGAAGACTTCTAGTAAACCTAAGAATAAACATGCTAACAAGTGTCAATACAAAGGTTGGTGAGTTCATAGTTTTATTGTTTCGTATAATCTGTATGTAAAGGTGAATCACAAGTTTTCAGTTGTTTCATCCAGAAACGTTTATCAAAATATTCTACGAAATTGAGCACCCTGGTAACTAAACTTAACGTATATATAATTTGTACCCTTGGTATAATTATCTTAATAATACACGCAAACCAGCGTGTACGCTTCTCAAATAGCATACGTCCGTTAAAAGGCTAGTGCTCTAGCTCGGACGGGGATATCAAGCCCTATGGATCCATATACTACTACTCGCGCCCACCAGTTCTTATAACTGGCAGTTAACAGTTACCAAAGCTAAGGGATTTTCGGTTCAAACTCAGTGTAGAATTTAGTATGTACTTGTATCCATTGCGTTTAAAATAAAGTGCATGTATTCTCAGCCCAAAAATATAGATTGCAAAAGCAATTAAAAAGGGTTCAATGAAACTCACCTTAGAAGCACATAAAGTTGTTCATCGTAATGTGACCGAAACTCGGTATATCAAATAATCGTAGATCTCAACCTAGAGAACATACGTTGGTCAATAAATGTCTATCAAGCTAGGTCAGGTCATAGTGTATCACAATCCTAATGCTCGAAATTGACATACAAAAGTTATTCAACGTTGTTTCAAAAATTCAATTTTGACAATAGTTCAACAAACGAGACGTACCTTATATAAGGATTCATTTACTCGGTTGGTAATATTCAAAAATCCATTTTATCAATCTCGTAAACAAGTTGTTTAAGTATTAATTGCAGATTCAAAAAGCAATTCCAATTAATGTCAATTATAATTCAGTTGACCATATCTTTTGATTCGTTCCTCGAAACTATTCGATATCTAAATAAAAAGTTATTGATTTTTCGCCAGCTTTCCGAAAACATGTATATCATATACCTTTTACCCGTCATATATGTATTTAATTCGTGATTTATTATAAACTGTTTAATGACGAAATTTAGTATACAAGCATGTATAAATATATATACTCGAGCACTAGACATGTATACACTATTAATTTATAAAAGATAAAATATAAATGCTTACGTATCAATATTGTGATTCAATATTTCAGAAAAGTATGTAGACCTAACGGAGATGATAAACACTAGGTTAAATATACCCCCGAACATTACCCATAACCTCCTTGGCAATAACCCATAATTTCCTTAGTTCTATCCCGCTCGAAAAACCATTTTGAAAGTGATACGCTCAAGACCTCGTCGTAGTATTTTATGTATAATATTAATATTAATACTACTAATAATAATAAGATTAATAATAATATTAATCTTAATAATAATAATAATTATAATAATAATAATAATAATAATAATAATAATAATAATAATAATAATAATAATAATAATAATAATAATAATAATAATAATAATAATAATAATAATAATAATAATAATAATAATAATATGAATATAATAAATAATACGGAGGAATGTGGAAACCAGCTCGAGCTTTTATAGGATTCTGTCCTGCTATAGTACCCCATGCGATCGCATGAGTTTTCAGTGTTTTTGCCATGCGATCGCATGGCCGCCTTATCCTGTTTTTGTTTGCTAGTTCGTCGACATCAAATAGTGTTTTAATGTAGCAAATAGTGTTACTGTAGCAAATAGTGTTTTACTGTAGCACTGTAGCAAAATACGGTTTCACTGTAGCAAATAGTGTTTTACGGTAGGAAAGTCGTTTTTACTTGTGTATATATATATATATATATATATATATATATATATATATATATATATATATATATATATATATATATATATATATATATACATAAATATAATTGTTCATGAATCGTCGAGAGCAGTCAAATGTAATTTAATACATGAAACATATCTAAAATTTTTAAATTCAACTTCATAGACTTTGCTTATCGTGTCGGAAACATTAAATCATTTAAAGATAAAGTTTAAATTTGGTCAGAAATTTCGAGGTCATCACAGTTTGTCATCTTGAATCTTCAAAGGTATAACATAAACCCTAAACTATTTACATAAACTTTGATCTTTGTTAATTCATATTCATAATAAACACTTGTTTATTCATAAGTATATACATAAACACACCTAGATCTATATATACATGAAAGAAAAAAATATATATATATATTTGTAAGTATATGTATGTAGACCAAGAGAAAAAAAAGGGAAAAGGAAAGTTTGATCTTAAAGCCCTAGGTTATTACATGAAAGATTTGTTTATGGTTAATTTAGGAAACAAAATAAATATGTATACATATACATATATATCGAAATATACATATATATACATGTAAAAAAATTATATTTTAAATATATATACATATATACAAGAAAATATATACATATACATACTAAAACCCTAAACCCTAATTACACCTAAACTATACTACTTTAATTAAAACCCTAAACCTAACCCTAATTTATTAAACCCTAATTAATTAAACCTAAACCCTAGACATTTATGAAACCCTAGGACATTAATTACTAAACCCTAGTTATTAATTACTACTTTAATTAACTAACCGTAATTAGTGAAACCCTAATACTACTTATACTATTAATTAACATGTATACACTATTACTATTACTAACACCTATAACCTACTACTTATATTGTAACACATAAAAACATTTTGGGTTATGTATTAGAGATGTATAGATCTTCGAACTTTCTTGACGAATGGTTTCTTCGAAACTCTAAGCGGAAGGGTTTGGATTTTCCGATTTAAAGGATCCTAAAGCTCAAGCCCCTAGACCTGAAATGGCCATTCGAAAGGAAAGGGGTGATTGGAAGCTTATCTAATATGGAGAGTATCCTAAAATGGAAAACATTCTTAAAGTAGAAACTTTCTAGTTATAGAAACTTACTAAAATAAGGAACCTACTAAAAGTGGAAACTTTCTAAAAATGGAAACTTACTAGGAAAGAAAACTTAGTAAAACTTACAACACTATCATACTTAAACATCTACTTAAACTTGGGCAAAAACACTTACTACTCTTAAATGTCAATAGGTTAACTTTTTTTCTCACTCATCCAACTTTCTATTCCGAGGAATAACTCTCTCTCTCTCTACTTACTAAGGTGAACTTCATAGCCCCACTTTACTTTGTGCACAACTTATTTACTTTAAGGGGTGAGACACATGCTGCTTTTAATATTTACAATTTAGACACAAGTACCAACTGCTAAACTATGCTATACCCGGCTATGTCCGACTAATTCCCTACAGTGATATTTTTAATTGCTCGTTGATTGCATGCTTAATTATTGGGGGTAAGCCTATCGGGAGTAACATCCCCGATACATATGACTAAGTCTTTGTATTACTTAATAATGAAATTAAACCGACAAGTATAAACTACAACTTGTCTTGGGGCAAACTTGAACGTTTAGTCTAAATATCACGCTTTGGCATAACTTTTGATCCTGCGGGAGATCAACTTTACAAACTAAATTTTGTGGTCTAAAACAACGGTCAAACTTATTTGTTAAACCTATGAACTTCACTCAACCTTTTTTGGTTGACACTTTAGCATGTTTTGTCTCAGGTGCTGTTTGATTCAAGCTTTCTTTCTTACTGCTTATGTGATGCTACTTGGACATAGGATCAAGAGATATCGCATTATTTACTTTTGCATTTGAATATTTACATTATTGTTACTTCCATCATTGTAATGACATTTCATTTTCCGCTGCGTACTCTCAATAAAGATAATTTTATCATTTAGTATTGTTCTCGTTTATTATAATATGTTGGTTTGTTTGGTATTAAGTCACATTTCGCCCAGGCCCTAACTGGGGGTGTGATAGATTGGTATCAGAGCAAACCAGGCTGTTATAGAGAACCAGGATTGCATCTTTATGTGTGCCTTACTTGCTAGCTAGGGTGCCTTAGCAATCTAGAAATTATAACCTTTCCTGCCTTAGACTTTAAAGCACTTAGGATTGCCCTATAATCTTAACACTTATGCTTAACTAAACTTGACTCAAAGATTCTAATCAATGTCTCTTTCCTAATGTTAGGGTGTCAAGCTTAAGCGTTAATAAACCAACTCTTTTCAAGCTAACCGAAGAAGATATTAAAGGGTCTTCCACTGAAGAATCAGTCCAAAGTCGACCTTATGGCTTTGGTGGTCCCTGTTCACCAAACTATAGTCCGGATACTCTACCTGCTTCTCCTAAATTTCACCCAACTCAAGGATCTGAAAACGAAGGAGAAAGCCCTGCTGATTCTGCTGACTCTGGCTCTTTTCACTCATTGGTACATAAACCGATGAGTACTCCTGAATGCAATGCTCTTCAAAACCTCCCTAACTACGACAGTGACTTCTCAAATTACGAACCTGAAGAAGAGCCTATTAAAGAATCGTCTGAAATCCCAACTCTAAAGAGAAAGCAACCCGAACCCGCTACCAGTCCATTATTCCGTAATAACGAGGAGCACGTGGAGGTGAAGTGTGATATCATCAACCTTCAGAGTAGCTGTGAGAAGAATAGGGAGTTTAGTATAGGTCATGTTGCTCGAATAGAAGTGCGTCTAAATAACCTAGAAAAAGAAAACAAAATCTTGAAGGAAATTATCAAAGAGTCCCTCGACTCTCAAACAGAAAGGCTAGAGAAACTTGTGAAGGATAACATGGGAAAAGTAATGAAGCAGTTTGAGGACGAGAAGAAGAAATATGAAGACTATTTCAATCTTAATATTCTTTAGTTATCTTTCCATTTTCTATCTATATAAAGGCTATGCCTTAAAACTATTTCTATTTTCGAATCGTGTATTAAAAGGCTTATTTAATGCCTCATTCCTTAATAATATAAAGTGTTTTATTTATATCATGTGATATCAATACTTTATCCTACTCCTACTTGTAATTGCTCAACCCTATAACTTGTTAACTTATCCGATTTATGTTCACTTATGTAGCAACATCATGGTTCGTCCAGATGCACCTACTGTTAACAATATCGTATTGACTATCGAGCAATTCCAACAACTACTCACTGCCGCACAAGGCAACACTCAAGCTAATAATTCTAATCCTCAAACAAAACCTTGTTCATACAAGGATTTCACAAACTGTAATCCTCCCGCATTTAAGGGAAATGATGAAGCTGTCAAACTGGTTCGTTGGTTCGAGAAGATGGAATCTATTTTCCGTATTTCCAACTATGGTGATAACGATCGAGTAAAGTATGCCACTAGCTCACTAGGTAGCAATGCTTTAACTTGGTGGACGGCTCATGCCAAGTTCGTAGGAATTGACAATGCTAATACAATTCCATGGGACGAACTCAAAAGCATGATGGTTAACAAATTCTGCCCAAGGAGTCAAGTTCAGAAACTTGAAGCTGAGTTCTGGGAACTGAAGGTGAAGGGTACTGATATTGAAAGCTACACCAACCGATATCTTGAGCTTTCTACTCTATGTCCTGAAATGTTTCCTACCGAGGCTAGGAGAATTGAAAGGTATATCGAAGGTCTTCCCGAGGATGTTCAAGGGAATGTTATTGCTGCCGAGAAGGTTACTCTCGATGCTATGATTCTCATGGCACAAAATCTAATGTTGGCCAAGAGAAGAAGAGCGTCGGCTAGTAAGCAGGTTGAGACCAAGGGTAATGATGGTAAAAGGAAGTTTGAGCCATCTTAAGGTTTGACTCAGAATGTTGGTAAGAAGCCTACGGATAGTACAAGGTCGAATTACAAGGGTTCCTATCCTTTCTGTAGTCGTTGTGAGAGGCATCACCCGGGGCAGTGTACTGCTATTTGTGCGTTGTGTAAGAAAGTGGGACATGTTGCTAAGACGTGTAAGACTCCTCCAAAGGATAAGGCTATTGTTCCAGTCAAAGCTCCTCCTACATGTTATACTTGCAGAGAAAAGGGACACATTAGTCCAAATTGTCCTAAGAAGAAGGATAATCCTGCTACTGGAGCTAATACTACTGCTGCGAAGGGTCGTGCATTTGTTATTACTGCTGCTGAAGCTCGAGAAGAGGATGAGGTCATCACGGGTACGTATCTTGCCAATAATTGTTATGCAACTATTTTATTCGATACTGGTGCAGACAGAAGTTACGTGTCTAGTGATTTTTGTACCCAATTTACTGAAAAGCCTCAACCCTTAGAAACTAAATGATTAGTAGAAGTAGCCAATGGAAAGATCATGCAAGTTGATAAAATCTATAAAAACTGTAACCTAATCTTTGCCAATAAAGAATTTAAGATAGACCTTTTACCGGTCGAGCTCAAAAGTTTTGACGTCGTAGTTGGAATGGATTGGTTACGAGCATTACATGCTGCTATCATGTGTTACGATGAAACTGTTCATATTCCATTGGGAAATGGAGAGACTCTCATCATCCAAGGTGAAAAGAGTGGTTCCAATCTCAACATTATCTCCTGTATCAAAACTCGAAAATACCTTATGAAAGGTTATCCAGCTATTCTAGCTTACGTTAAGATGATTGAATCGAAAGAGAAGCGTATTGAAGATGTACCAGTGGTTAAAGACTTACCTGATGTGTTTCCCGAAGATCTTCCTGGTCTTCCACCTCCTCGACAAGTTGAATTTCAAATTAATTTAACTCCCAGTGCTGCCCCTATTGCTAAAGCTCCGTACCGTTTAGCACCCGTCGAGATGAAGGAATTATCTAACCAATTCCAAGAACTATTGGATAAAGGTTTCATTCGTCCAAGCTCGTCCCCATGGGGAGCTCCTATTCTGTTTGTTAAGAAGAAGGATGGTACGTTAAGGATGTATTGATTATCACGAACTTAACAAGCTTACTATCAAGAACCGTTATCCGTTGTCGCGTATTGATGATTTATTCGATCAACTTCAAGGGTCAAGCGTTTATTCAAAGATTGATTTAAGATCTGGTTATCACCAACTCCAAGTTAAGGAATCCGATATTCCTAAGACTGCTTTTCGCACTCGCTATGGACATTATGAATTATGTGTTATGCCTTTTGGATTGACCAATACTCCTGCTGTATTCATGGATCTTATGAACCGTATTTGTAAACCTTATCTCGATAAGTTCGTCATTGTGTTCATTGACGATATCTTGATCTATTCAAAGAGTGAGGTAGAACATGAGCAACATTTGCGCATGATTCTTGAACTCTTACGAAAGGAACAACTTTATGCTAAATTTTCTAAGTGCGAATTTAGGCTCAAAACCGTACAATTCCTTGGACATGTTGTTGATAGAAGCGGAATACATGTCGATCCAGCTAAGATTACAACTATTCAGAACTGGGAGATACCAAAGACTGCGAAGCATATTCGTCAATTTTTGGGACTTGCTGGTTACTATCGGAGATTTATAAAAGATTTTTCTCTCATTGCTAAACCCCTTACGAAGCTAACTCAAAAAGGGAAGAAATTTGAGTGGTCCGAAGTACAGGAATCTGCTTTCAAGGTTCTAAAGGATAAATTGACCACAGCTCCGATTCTATGTTTACCCGAAGGTACTGACGACTTTGTTGTTTACTGCGATGCTTCAAAGCAAGGCTTTGGTTGTGTTTTAATGCAACGTGAAAAGGTTATTACCTACGCATCTAGACAGTTGAAGAAACACGAAGAGAACTATACCACACATGACCTTGAGTTAGGTGTCGTGGTATTTGCATTAAAGATATGGAGACATTATTTGAATGGTACCCATTTTACAGTGTACACTAATCATAAGAGTCTTCGACACATATTTGATCAGAAACAGTTGAATATGAGGCAAAGTCGATGGCTCGAGTTATTGAACGATTATCATTGTGAGCTAAAATATCATCCTAGTAAGGCGAATGTAGTTGTCGATGCCCTTAGTTGAAAAGACAATGTTAAACGTGTTCGTGCTCTAAATATGAAAATCAAATCGAACCTTATATCACGAATCGGTGAGGCTCAACTGGAAGCTATTAAACTGACACTTATCGAAGGTGAAGGACCTATTGGTTTCGAAAACCAACTCCAAGTGAAAGCTAATGGTACACGGTACTTTGGCTACAGAATTTGGGTTCCTCGCTTCGGTAATCTCCGTGAACTAGTCTTTTGGATGAAGCACATAAGACTAGATATTCTATTCATCTCGGTTCCAGTAAATTGTATCACGATGTGAAGGAATTCTACTGGTGGCCTAACATGAAAGCTGACATTGCTACTTATGTTAGTAAGTGTCTTACTTGTTTGAAAGTCAAGGCCGAACATCAAAAGCCTTCTGGTCTGTTGACACAACCCGATATTCCGCAGTGGAAGTGGGAATGTATCACTATGGACTTCGTTACTAAGTTACCTAAGACTTCGAACGATAACGATACTATTTGGGTCGTAGTTGATCGTCTTACTAAATCTGCACATTTCATACCGATTAAGGAAACTAACAAGATGGAGAGATTATCACAGCTTTATATTAAAGAAATTGTCTCACGTCATGGTGTTCCTATCTCGATTATTTCTGATCGCGACAATCGATTTGTTTCTAGATTCTGGAAAACTCTACAATCTGCTCTTGGAACTCAACTCAACATGAGTACAGCCTATCATCCGCAAACTGATGGTCAGAGTGAACGAACTATTCAAACCATGGAAGATATGCTACATGCTTGTGCAATCGATTTCGACAAAGGATGGGATAGACATCTACCTTTGGTTGAATTTTCTTACAATAACAGTTATCACTCCAGCATTAAAGTTGCACCTTTTGAAGCTTTATATGGATGGAAGTGTAGATCCCCTTTGTGTTGGGACGAACTTGAGGACATACATTTAACTGGTCCTGAAATCATTCATGAAACTACCAAAAAGATCGTTCAGATTAAGCAACGTTTAGAAACTTCCCGTAGCCGACAAAAGAGCTATGCCGATAAGAAATGAAAAGACATCGAATACCAAGTTGGAGATAAAGTCACGTTGAAAGTATCCCCTTGGAAAGGTGTTTTCCGCTTCGGTAAATGAAGTAAACTCAGTCCACGATATGTTGGACCATTCACAATCACTGAAAGAGTCGGTCCCGTGGCATATCGATTAGAACTACCAACTGAACTCAGTCAAGTACATGATGTGTTTCATGTCTCAAATCTTAAAAAGTGTCTTGCTGATGACACACTCATTATTCTTTTGGATGATGTCCGCATTGATGAGCAAATGCACTTCGTTGAAAAACCTATAGAAATCATGGAAAGATAGGTCAAACAAACGCGTAAAAGCAATATACCTATCGTTAAAGTCCGTTGGAATTCGCGTAGAGGCCCCGAATATACCTGGGAACGCAAAGACCATATGAAACGGAAATATCCCCATCTCTTCGCAACTGCTGATGCAAACGAGGAATCTACCTAAAACCTTCGGAATGAAGTTAATAACGGGGAGGTACTATAAAACCCTCATTTTTCCATTCTATATTTCTCATTTTTCCATTCTATACTTTTTCTTATTAAATGCCCAACAAAATAATTAACCTTAATAATTAAACTTAAATCGATAATTGTTAAGCGCTAAGAATTATAAAAATATAATAATTAACTTTGAAAACGACAAGTAAATAAAAGATAAATAATAATGAGTTATTAATCTTTGTGAACAAATAAATAACTTAAAAACTTGTGTATTAAAAATAATTAAACGTTGATAATTAAGGAATTATTTAAGCTAAATTAAAGTACAAGGACTTAAGTGAAAAAGTTAACCCTAATCCCCTAAACCCTAGCCGATTTTTAGAGGGCAAAATTACCCTCTTACCTTCCTAATTTTCGGCTCCCATGACCAACCTTAACCCCTTTTCCAAGCCAACTTGTTCCCTAAGTAAAACCTAATCAAACCCTAATTCAAGAATAATCCTAGCACTCCTATAAATAGAGGCCTAACCTAAACCTAATTCTTGTACCAAATCACAACAACAATTCTCTCCCAAAAATCTCTCTCCCTCCCCCTTGTTTTCTGCCAAAATTGAAACCCCAACACCATCATCACCATCAAAATCTTCAAGGATTTCCAAGTGATCTTCAAGTGTTCTTCACGTTCTTCGTGTTCTTCAAGAATCTTCAAGGAGTTCTTCAAGTTTTTCAAGGCTTTGATCTTCAATCTTCATCGTGTTCATCACTTCTTTGTTAGTCATCTTGAATCTTCAAAGGTATAACATAAACCCTAAACTATTTACATAAACTTTGATCTTTGTTAATTCATATTCATAATAAACACTTGTTTATTCATAAGTATATACATAAACACACCTAGATCTATATATACATGAAAGAAAAAAAAATATATATTTGTATGTATATGTATGTCGACCAAGAGGAAAATAAACAGGGAAAAGGAAAGTTTGATCTTAAAACCCTAGGTTATTACATGAACGATTTATTTATGGTTAATTTAGGAAACAAAATAAATATATATACATATACATATATATCGACATATACATATATACATATATATACATGTAAAAAAAATATATTTTATATATATACATATATACACGAAAATATATACATATACATACTAAAACCCTACACCCTAATTACACCTAAACTATACTACTTTAATTAAACCCCTAAACCTAACCCTAATTTATTAAACCCTAATTAATTAAACCTAAACCTAGACATTTATGAAACCCTAGGACATTAATTACTAAACCCTAGTTATTAATTACTACTTTAATTAACTAACCCTAATTAGTGAAACCCTAATACTACTTATACTATTAATTAACATGTATACACTATTACTATTACTAACACCTATAACCTACTACTTATATTGTAACACATAAAAACATTTTGGGATATGTATTATAGATGTATAGATCTTCGAACTTTCTTGACAAATGGTTTCTACGAAACAATAGGCGGAAGGGTTTGGATTTTCTGATTTAAAGGATCCTAAAGCTCAAACCCCTAGACCTGAAATGGCCTTTCGAAGGGAAAAGGGGGATTGAAAGCTTATCTAATACGGAGAGTATCCTAAAATGGAAAACATTCTTAAAGTTGAAACTTTCTAGTTATAGAAACTTACTAAAATAAGGAACCTACTAAAAGTGGAAACTTTCTAAAAATGGAAACTCACTAGGAAAGAAAACTTAGTAAAACTTACAACACTATCATACTTATACATCTACTTAAACTTGGGCAAAAACACTTACTACTCTTAAATGTCAATAGGTTGACTTTTCTGCTCACTCATCCAACTTTCTATTCCGAGGAATAACTCTCTCTCTCTCTACTTACTAAGGTGAACTTCATAGCCCCACTTTACTTTGTGCACAACTTATTTACTTTAAGGGGTGAGACACATGCTGCTTTTAATATTTACAATTTAGACACAAGTACCAACTGCTAAACTATGCTATACCCGGCTATGTCCGACTAAGTCCCTACAGTGATATTTTTAATTGCTCATTGATTGCATGCTTAATTATTGGGGGTAGGCCTATCGGGAATAATGAAATGTCCCGTTCTTATTGATTAAAAACGTTCCATATTAATTGATTTCGTTGCGAGGTTTTGACCTCTATATGAGACGTTTTTCAAAGACTGCATTCATTTTTAAAACAAACCATAACCTTTATTTCATAAATAAAGGTTTAAAATGCTTTACGTAGATTATCAAATAATGATAATCTAAAATATCCTGTTTACACACGACCATTACATAATGGTTTACAATACAAATATGTTACATCGAAATCAGTTTCTTGAATGCAGTTTTTACACAATATCATACAAACATGGACTCCAAATCTTGTCCTTATTTTAGTATGCAACAGCGGAAGCTCTTAATATTCACCTGAGAATAAACATGCTTTAAACGTCAACAAAAATGTTGGTGAGTTATAGGTTTAACCTATATATATCAAATCGTAACAATAGACCACAAGATTTCATATTTCAATACACATCCCATACATAGAGATAAAAATCATTCATATGGTGAACACCTGGTAACCGACAATAACAAGATGCATATATAAGAATATCCCCATCATTCCGGGACACCCTTCGGATATGATATAAATTTCGAAGTACTAAAGCATCCGGTACTTTGGATGGGGTTTGTTAGGCCCAATAGATCTATCTTTAGGATTCGCGTCAATTAGGGTGTCTGTTCCCTAATTCTTAGATTACCAGACTTAATAAAAAGGGGCATATTCGATTTCGATAATTCAACCATAGAATGTAGTTTCACGTACTTGTGTCTATTTTGTAAATCATTTATAAAACCTGCATGTATTCTCATCCCAAAAATATTAGATTTTAAAAGTGGGACTATAACTCACTTTCACAGATTTTTACTTCGTCGGGAAGTAAGACTTGGCCACTGTTGATTCACGAACCTATAACAATATATACATATATATTAAAGTATGTTCAAAATATATTTACAACACTTTTAATATATTTTGATGTTTTAAGTTTATTAAGTCAGCTGTCCTCGTTAGTAACCTATAACTAGTTGTCCACAGTTAGATGTACAGAAATAAATCGATAAATATTATCTTGAATCAATCCACGACCCAGTGTATACGTATCTCAGTATTGATCACAACTCAAACTATATATATATTTTGGAATCAACCTCAACCCTGTATAGCTAACTCCAACATTCACATATAGAGTGTCTATGGTTGTTCCGAAATATATATAGATGTGTCGACATGATAGGTCGAAACATTGTATACGTGTCTATGGTATCTCAAGATTACATAATATACAATACAAGTTGATTAAGTTATGGTTGGAATAGATTTGTTACCAATTTTCACGTAGCTAAAATGAGAAAAATTATCCAATCTTGTTTTACCCATAACTTCTTCATTTTAAATCCGTTTTGAGTGAATCAAATTGCTATGGTTTCATATTGAACTCTATTTTATGAATATAAACAGAAAAAGTATAGGTTTATAGTCGGAAAAATAAATTACAAGTCGTTTTTGTAAAGGTAGTCATTTCAGTCGAAAGAACGACGTCTAGATGACCATTTTAGAAAACATACTTCCACTTTGAGTTTAACCATAATTTTTGGATATAGTTTCATGTTCATAATAAAAATCATTTTCTCAGAATAACAACTTTTAAATCAAAGTTTATCATAGTTTTTAATTAACTAACCCAAAACAGCCCGCGGTGTTACTACGACGGCGTAAATCCAGTTTTACGGTGTTTTTCGTGTTTCCAGGTTTTAAATCATTAAGTTAGCATATCATATAGATATAGAACATGTGTTTAGTTGATTTTAAAAGTCAAGTTAGAAGGATTAACTTTTGTTTGCGAACAAGTTTAGAATTAACTAAACTATGTTCTAGTGATTACAAGTTTAAACCTTCGAATAAGATAGCTTATTATGTATGAATCGAATGATGTTATGAACATCATTACTACCTTAATTTCCTTGGATAAACCTACTGGAAAAGAGAAAAATGGATCTAGCTTCAATGGATCCTTGGATGGCTCGAAGTTCTTGAAGCAGAATCATGACACGAAAACAAGTTCAAGTAAGATCATCACTTGAAATAAGATTGTTATAGTTATAGAAATTGAACCAAAGTTTGAATATGATTATTACCTTGTATTAGAATGATAACCTACTGTAAGAAATAAAGATTTCTTGAGGTTGGATGATCACCTTACAAGATTGGAAGTGAGCTAGCAAACTTGAAAGTATTCTTGATTTTATGAAACTAGAACTTTTGGAATTTATGAAGAACACTTAGAACTTGAAGATAGAACTTGAGAGAGATCAATTAGATGAAGAAAATTGAAGAATGAAAGTGTTTGTAGGTGTTTTTGGTCGTTGGTGTATGGATTAGATATAAAGGATATGTAATTTTGTTTTCATGTAAATAAGTCATGAATGATTACTCATATTTTTGTAATTTTATGAGATATTTCATGCTAGTTGCCAAATGATGGTTCCCACATGTGTTAGGTGACTCAAATGGGCTGCTAAGAGCTGATCATTGGAGTGTATATACTAATAGTACATACATCTAAAAGCTGTGTATTGTACGAGTACGAATACGGGTGCATACGAGTAGAATTGTTGATGAAACTGAACGAGGATGTAATTGTAAGCATTTTTGTTAAGTAGGAGTATTTTGATAAGTGTCTTGAAGTCTTTCAAAAGTGTATGAATACATATTAAAACACTACATGTATATACATTTTAACTGAGTCGTTAAGTCATCGTTAGTCGTTACATGTAAATGTTGTTTTGAAACCTTTAGGTTAACGATCTTGTTGAATGTTGTTAACCTATTGTTTATTATAACAAATGAGATGTTAAATTATTATATTATCATGATATTATGATGTATAATATATCTTAGTATGATGTATATACAGTTAAATGTCGTTACAACGATAATCGTTACATATATGTCTCGTTTCGAAATCATTAAGTTAGTAGTCTTATTTTTACATATGTATTTCATTGTTAATACACTTAATAATATATTTACTTATCATTTAACATAATTAACCAAGTGTATCAATATCTTAATATGATTCATATGTACCTAGTAAGACGTTGTTATAACGATAATCGTTATATATATCGTTTTCGAGTTTCTTAAATTAATAGTCTCATTTTTATGTATATAACTCATTGTTAAAATACCTAATGAGATACAAACTTATAATAAAAACATGTTAACTATATATATAACCATATATATGTCATCGTATAGTTTTTTTTACAAGTTTTAACGTTCGTGAATCACCGGTCAACTTGGGTGGTCAATTGTCTATATGAAACATATTTCAATTAATCAAGTCTTAACAAGTTTGATTGCTTAACATGTTGGAAACATTTAATCATGTAAATATCAATCTCAATTAATATATATAAACATGGAAAAGTTCGGGTCACTACAGTACCTACCCGTTAAATAAATTTCGTCCCGAAATTTTAAGCTGTTGAAGGTGTTGACGAATCTTCTGGAAATAGATGCGGGTATTTCTTCTTCATCTGATCTTCACGCTCCCAGGTGAACTCGGGTCCTCTACGAGCATTCCATCGAACCTTAACAATTGGTATCTTGTTTTGCTTAAGTCTTTTAACCTCGCGATCCATTATTTCGACGGGTTCTTCGATGAATTGGAGTTTTTCATTGATTTGGATTTCATCTAACGGAATAGTGAGATCTTCTTTAGCAAAACATTTCTTCAAATTCGAGACGTGGAAAGTGTTATGTACAGCCGCGAGTTGTTGAGGTAACTCAAGTCGGTAAGCTACTGGTCCGACACGATCAATAATCTTGAATGGTCCAATATACCTTGGATTTAATTTCCCTCGTTTACCAAATCGAACAACGCCTTTCCAAGGTGCAACTTTAAGCATGACCATCTCTCCAATTTCAAATTCTATATCTTTTCTTTTAATGTCAGCGTAGCTCTTTTGTCGACTTTGGGCGGTTTTCAACCGTTGTTGAATTTGGATGATCTTCTCGGTAGTTTCTTGTATAATCTCTGGACCCGTAATCTGTCTATCCCCCACTTCACTCCAACAAATCGGAGACCTACACTTTCTACCATAAAGTGCTTCAAACGGCGCCATCTCAATGCTTGAATGGTAGCTGTTGTTGTAGGAAAATTCTGCTAACGGTAGATGTCGATCCCAACTGTTTCCGAAATCAATAACACATGCTCGTAGCATGTCTTCAAGCGTTTGTATCGTCCTTTCGCTCTGCCCATCAGTTTGTGGATGATAGGCAGTACTCATGTCTAGACGAGTTCCTAATGCTTGCTGTAATGTCTGCCAGAATCTTGAAATAAATCTGCCATCCCTATCCTAGATAATAGAGATTGGTATTCCATGTCTGGAGACGACTTCCTTCAAATACAGTCGTGCTAACTTCTCCATCTTGTCATCTTCTCTTATTGGCAGGAAGTGTGCTGATTTGGTGAGACGATCAACTATTACCCAAATAGTATCAAAACCACTTGCAGTCCTTGGCAATTTAGTGATGAAATCCATGGTAATGTTTTCCCATTTCCATTCTGGGATTTCGGGTTGTTGAAGTAGACCTGATGGTTTCTGATGCTCAGCTTTGACCTTAGAACACGTCAAACATTCTCCTACGTATTTAGCAACATCGGCTTTCATACCCGGCCACCAAAAATGTTTCTTGAGATCCTTGTACATCTTCCCCGTTCCAGGATGTATTGAGTATCTGGTTTTATGAGCTTCCCTAAGTACCATTTCTCTCATATCTCCAAATTTTGGTACCCAAATCCTTTCAGCCCTATACCGGGTTCCGTCTTCCCGAATATTAAGATGCTTCTCTGATCCTTTGGGTATTTCATCCTTTAAATTTCCCTCTTTTAAAACTCCTTGTTGCGCCTCCTTTATTTGAGTAGTAAGGTTATTATGAATCATTATATTCATAGATTTTACTCGAATGGGTTCTCTGTCCTTCCTGCTCAAGGCATCGGCTACCACATTTGCCTTCCCCGGGTGGTAACGAATCTCAAAGTCGTAATCATTCAATAATTCAATCCACCTACGCTGCCTCATATTCAGTTGTTTCTGATTAAATATGTGTTGAAGACTTTTGTGGTCAGTATATATAATACTTTTGACCCCATATAAGTAGTGCCTCCAAGTCTTTAATGCAAAAACAACCGCGCCTAATTCCAAATCATGCGTCGTATAATTTTGTTCGTGAATCTTCAATTGTCTAGACGCATAAGCAATCACCTTCGTTCGTTGCATTAATACACAACCGAGACCTTGCTTTGATGCGTCACAATAAATCACAAAATCATCATTCCCTTCAGGCAATGACAATATAGGTGCCGTAGTTAGCTTTTTCTTCAATAACTGAAACGCTTTCTCTTGTTCATCATTCCATTCAAATTTCTTCCCTTTATGCGTTAATGCAGTCAAGGGTTTTGCTATTCTGGAAAAGTCTTGGATGAACCTTCTGTAGTAACCAGCTAGTCCTAAAAACTGGCGTATGTGTTTCGGAGTTTTCGGGGTTTCCCACTTTTCAACAGTTTCTATCTTTGCCGGATCCACCTTAATACCTTCTTTGTTCACTATGTGACCGAGGAATTGAACTTCTTCCAACCAAAATGCACACTTTGAAAACTTAGCGTACAATTCTTCCTTCCTCAATACTTCTAACACCTTTCTCAAATGTTCACCGTGTTCTTGGTCATTCTTTGAGTAAATAAGTATGTCATCAATGAAAACAATGACAAACTTGTCAAGGTATGGTCCACACACTCGGTTCATAAGGTCCATGAACACAGCTGGTGCATTAGTTAAACCAAACGGCATGACCATAAACTCGTAATGACCGTAACGTGTTCTGAAAGCAGTCTTTGGAATATCATCTTCTTTCACCCGCATTTGATGATACCCGGAACGTAAGTCAATCTTTGAATAAACAGACGAGCCTTGTAGTTGATCAAATAAGTCATCGATTCTCGGTAGTGGGTAGCGGTTCTTGATGGTAAGTTTGTTCAACTCTCGGTAGTCGATACACAACCTGAATGTACCATCTTTCTTCTTGACAAACAAAACAGGAGCTCCCCACGGTGATGTGCTTGGTCGAATGAAACCACGCTCTAAAAGTTCTTGTAATTGGCTTTGCAATTCTTTCATCTCGCTGGGTGCGAGTCTGTAAGGAGCACGAGCTATTGGTGCAGCTCCTGGTACAAGATCTATTTGAAATTCAACGGATCGATGTGGGGGTAATCCCGGTAGTTCTTTCGGAAATACATCGGGAAATTCTTTTGCAATGGGAACATCATTGATGCTCTTTTCTTCAGTTTGTACTTTCTCGACGTGTGCTAGAACAGCATAGCAACCTTTTCTTATTAGTTTTTGTGCCTTCAAATTACTAATAAGATGTAGCTTCGTGTTGCCCTTTTCTCCGTACACCATTAAGGGTTTTCCTTTTTCTCGTATAATGCGAATTGCATTTTTGTAACAAACGATCTCCGCTTTCCCTTCTTTCAACCAGTCCATACCGATTATCACATCAAAACTCCCTAACTCTACTGGTATCAAATCAATCTTAAATGTTTCGCTAACCAGTTTAATTTCTCGATTCCGACATATATTATCTGCTGAAATTAATTTACCATTTGCTAATTCGAGTAAAAATTTACTATCCAAAGGCGTCAATGGACAACTTAATTTAGCACAAAAATCTCTACTCATATAGCTTCTATCCGCACCCGAATCAAATAAAACGTAAGCAGATTTATTGTCAATAAGAAACGTACCCGTAACAAGCTCCGGGTCTTCCTGTGCCTCTACCGCATTAATATTGAAAACTCTTCCACGGCCTTGTCCACTCGTGTTCTCCTGGTTCGGGCAATTTCTAATAATGTGGCCTGGTTTTCCACATTTATAACAAACTACATTGGCATAACTTGCTCCGACACTACTTGCTCCGCCATTACTCGTTCCGACACCATTTGTTCCTTTCGTTCTATTAACCCCTGGTCCGTAGACCTCACACTTCGCCGCGCTATGACCATTTCTTTTACACTTGTTGCAAAATTTGGTGCAGAACCCCGAGTGATTCTTTTCACACCTTTGGCATAGCTGCTTCTGATTGTTGTTGTTGTTGCGGTTATTATTGTTGTCGGGATGATTGTTGTAGTTGTTGTTGTTGTTGTTGTTGTTGTTGTTGGGCCGTTTGTTGTAGTTGCGATTGATGTTGCGATTGTTGGGATAATTGTTGCGATTATTGTTGTAATTGCTGTTGTTGTTGTATTGGTGATTCTTATCACCGTTTTCCTCCCACTTTCTTTTGACTTGCTTCACATTGGCCTCTTCAGCAGTCTGTTCTTTAATTCTTTCTTCAATCTGGTTCACTAGTTTGTGAGCCATTCTACATGCCTGTTGTATGGAGGCGGGCTCGTGTGAACTTATATCTTCTTGGATTCTTTCCGGTAATCCTTTCACAAACGCGTCGATCTTCTCTTCCTCATCTTCGAATGCTCCCGGACACAATAGGCACAATTCTGTGAATCGTCTTTCGTACGTGGTAATATCAAATCCTTGGGTTCGTAACCCTCTAAGTTCTGTCTTGAGCTTATTGACCTCGGTTCTGGGACGGTACTTCTCGTTCATCAAGTGCTTGAATGCTGACCACGGTAGTGCGTACGCATCATCTTGTCCCACTTGCTCTAGATAGGTATTCCACCATGTTAACGCAGAACCTGTGAATGTATGCGTAGCGTACTTCACTTTGTCCTCTTCAGTACACTTACTTATGGCAAACACCGATTCAACCTTCTCGGTCCACCGTTTCAATCCGATCGGTCCTTCGGTTCCATCAAATTCCAAAGGTTTGCAGGCAGTGAATTCTTTGTAGGTGCATCCTACACGATTTCCTGTACTGCTAGATCCAAGGTTATTGTTGGTATGTAGCGCAGCCTGTACTGCGGCTATGTTTGAAGCTAGAAAAGTACGGAATTCCTCTTCATTCATATTCACGGTGTGTCGAGTAGTCGGTGCCATTTCCTTCAAAATAGTTAAATGGAACAAGTTAATCATACAGAATATTAAGAGTAGTTAATAGTATTTCGTAGCATAATATGAACTCATTTATAAAAGCTTTTTCTTCATATTAGCGTTTTATAAGTTTAAATTCGGGTAGTACCTACCCGTTAAGTTCATACTTAGTAGCTAATATACAATTCAACTACTACAATTCTATATGAAAAACTGATTATAATAATATTTCGCGTTCAAACTTTTATACAATATTTTACAAACTTACAATACCGCTTATTTTACATAAAGCATGAAATATAGCACACAATAACTTTGATACAAGATAGTTGTGAAGACAATTCTAGCTAGTACACAAGTCATTCAGCAAAGGCAATAAAGACACGTAATTCATACGTCCAGAAACAAGTCATGCATTCTGGTTTTACTAGGACTACTTCCCATCCTTGGTCTTGTGCAACATAACCGTTATGGCCGTTGATAAGACAGCGTGTTGTAATGTCATCAAAGGGACGAGGGTTACGTAATGTCCAACAGTCCCGTAATAATCTGAAAACCTCATTTCTTACCCCAATTACCGACTCCCTCACTTGTGGAAACGTTTTGTTTAATAGTTGTAGCCCGATGTTCTTGTTCTCACTTTGGTGAGAAGCGAACATTACTAATCCGTAAGCATAACATGCTTCTTTATGTTGCATGTTAGCCGCTTTTTTCTAAATCACGAAGTCCAATATTCGGATATATTGAGTCAAAATAATTTCTTAACCCGTTGCGTAAAATAGCATTTGGGTTCCCCGCGATATATGCGTCAAAGTAAACACATCGTAACTTATGGGTTTCCCAATGTGATATCCCCCATCTTTCAAACGAAAGTCTCTTATAAACCAAGACATTCTTGGAACGTTCTTCGAATGTCTTACAAACTGATCTCGCCTTAAATAGTTGTGCCGAAGAATTCTGGCCGACTCTAGAAAAGATTTCATCAATCATGTCTCCGGGTAGGTCTCTTAAAATATTGGGTTGTCTATCCATTTTGTGTTTTTAAACTGTAAAATAGACAAGAGTTAGATTCATAAAAAAAATACTTATTAATACAAGCAATTTTTACATATATCATAAAGCATAAGAACACTATATTACATATATTACACCACACGAATACAACTATCTTATTTCGACTCGCTCGTTTCTTCTTCTTCGGTTTTGGTTCGTTTTGCCAAGTTTCTAGGGATATATGATGTTCCCCTAATACGAGCCGTCGTTGTCCACATTGGTTTAGAAAAACCTGGTGGTTTAGAGGTTCCCGGGTCATTGTTACAACTTAAGGACTTCGGGGGTTGACGATACATATAAAGTTCATCGGGGTTGGAATTAGATTTCTCTATTTTTATGCCCTTTCCCTTATTATTTTCTTTTGCCTTTTTAAATTCAGTTGGGGTAATTTCTATAACATCATCGGAATTCTCGTCGGAATCCGATTCATCGGAGAATTGGTAATCCTCCCAATATTTTGCTTCCTTGGCGGAAACACCATTGACCATAATTAACTTTGGTCGGTTGGTTGAGGATTTTCTTTTACTTAACCGTTTTATTATTTCCCCCACCGGTTCTATTTCTTCATCCGGTTCCGATTCTTCTTCCGGTTCCGATTCTTCTTCCGGTTCCGACTCTTCTTCCGGTTCTTCTTCGGGAACTTGTGAATCAGTCCACAAATCATTCCAATTTACATTTGACTCTTCATTATTATTAGGTGAGTCAATGGGACTTGTTCTAGAGGTAGACATCTATCACATAATATCAAACACGTTAAGAGATTAATATATCACATAATATTCATATGTTAAAAATATATAGTTTCCAACAAAAATGTTAAGCAATCATTTTTAAAGAAAACACGGTCGAAGTCCAGACTCACTAATGCATCCTAACAAACTCGATAAGACACACTAATGCAAATTTTCTGGTTCTCTAAGACCAACGCTCGGATACCAACTGAAATGTCCCGTTCTTATTGATTAAAAACGTTCCATATTAATTGATTTCGTTGCGAGGTTTTGACCTCTATATGAGACGTTTTTCAAAGACTGCATTCATTTTTAAAACAAACCATAACCTTTATTTCATAAATAAAGGTTTAAAATGCTTTACGTAGATTATCAAATAATGATAATCTAAAATATCCTGTTTACACACGACCATTACATAATGGTTTACAATACAAATATGTTACATCGAAATCAGTTTCTTGAATGCAGTTTTTACACAATATCATACAAACATGGACTCCAAATCTTGTCCTTATTTTAGTATGCAACAGCGGAAGCTCTTAATATTCACCTGAGAATAAACATGCTTTAAACATCAACAAAAATGTTGGTGAGTTATAGGTTTAACCTATATATATCAAATCGTAACAATAGACCACAAGATTTCATATTTCAATACACATCCCATACATAGAGATAAAAATCATTCATATGGTGAACACCTGGTAACCGACAATAACAAGATGCATATATAAGAATATCCCCATCATTCCGGGACACCCTTCGGATATGATATAAATTTCGAAGTACTAAAGCATCCGGTACTTTGGATGGGGTTTGTTAGGCCCAATAGATCTATCTTTAGGATTCGCGTCAATTAGGGTGTCTGTTCCCTAATTCTTAGATTACCAGACTTAATAAAAAGGGGCATATTCGATTTCGATAATTCAACCATAGAATGTAGTTTCACGTACTTGTGTCTATTTTGTAAATCATTTATAAAACCTGCATGTATTCTCATCCCAAAAATATTAGATTTTAAAAGTGGGACTATAACTCACTTTCACATATTTTTACTTCGTCGGGAAGTAAGACTTGGCCACTGTTGATTCACGAACCTATAACAATATATACATATATATTAAAGTATGTTCAAAATATATTTACAACACTTTTAATATATTTTGATGTTTTAAGTTTATTAAGTCAGCTGTCCTCGTTAGTAACCTATAACTAGTTGTCCACAGTTAGATGTACAGAAATAAATCGATAAATATTATCTTGAATCAATCCACGACCCAGTGTATACGTATCTCAGTATTGATCACAACTCAAACTATATATATATTTTGGAATCAACCTCAACCCTGTATAGCTAACTCCAACATTCACATATAGAGTGTCTATGGTTGTTCCGAAATATATATAGATGTGTCGACATGATAGGTCGAAACATTGTATACGTGTCTATGGTATCTCAAGATTACATAATATACAATACAAGTTGATTAAGTTATGGTTGGAATAGATTTGTTACCAATTTTCACGTAGCTAAAATGAGAAAAATTATCCAATCTTGTTTTACCCATAACTTCTTCATTTTAAATCCGTTTTGAGTGAATCAAATTGCTATGGTTTCATATTGAACTCTATTTTATGAATCTAAACAGAAAAAGTATAGGTTTATAGTCGGAAAAATAAATTACAAGTCGTTTTTGTAAAGGTAGTCATTTCAGTCGAAAGAACGACGTCTAGATGACCATTTTAGAAAACATACTTCCACTTTGAGTTTAACCATAATTTTTGGATATAGTTTCATGTTCATAATAAAAATCATTTTCTCAGAATAACAACTTTTAAATCAAAGTTTATCATAGTTTTTAATTAACTAACCCAAAACAGCCCGCGGTGTTACTACGACGGCGTAAATCCAGTTTTACGGTGTTTTTCGTGTTTCCAGGTTTTAAATCATTAAGTTAGCATATCATATAGATATAGAACATGTGTTTAGTTGATTTTAAAAGTCAAGTTAGAAGGATTAACTTTTGTTTGCGAACAAGTTTAGAATTAACTAAACTATGTTCTAGTGATTACAAGTTTAAACCTTCGAATAAGATAGCTTTATATGTATGAATCGAATGATGTTATGAACATCATTACTACCTTAATTTCCTTGGATAAACCTACTGGAAAAGAGAAAAATGGATCTAGCTTCAATGGATCCTTGGATGGCTCGAAGTTCTTGAAGCAGAATCATGACACGAAAACAAGTTCAAGTAAGATCATCACTTGAAATAAGATTGTTATAGTTATAGAAATTGAACCAAAGTTTGAATATGATTATTACCTTGTATTAGAATGATAACCTACTGTAAGAAATAAAGATTTCTTGAGGTTGGATGATCACCTTACAAGATTGGAAGTGAGCTAGCAAACTTGAAAGTATTCTTGATTTTATGAAACTAGAACTTTTGGAATTTATGAAGAACACTTAGAACTTGAAGATAGAACTTGAGAGAGATCAATTAGATGAAGAAAATTGAAGAATAAAAGTGTTTGTAGGTGTTTTTGGTCGTTGGTGTATGGATTAGATATAAAGGATATGTAATTTTGTTTTCATGTAAATAAGTCATGAATGATTACTCATATTTTTGTAATTTTATGAGATATTTCATGCTAGTTGCCAAATGATGGTTCCCACATGTGTTAGGTGACTCACATGGGCTGCTAAGAGCTGATCATTGGAGTGTATATACTAATAGTACATACATCTAAAAGCTGTGTATTGTACGAGTACGAATACGGGTGCATACGAGTAGAATTGTTGATGAAACTGAACGAGGATGTAATTGTAAGCATTTTTGTTAAGTAGGAGTATTTTGATAAGTGTCTTGAAGTCTTTCAAAAGTGTATGAATACATATTAAAACACTACATGTATATACATTTTAACTGAGTCGTTAAGTCATCGTTAGTCGTTACATGTAAATGTTGTTTTGAAACCTTTAGGTTAACGATCTTGTTGAATGTTGTTAACCCATTGTTTATTATAACAAATGAGATGTTAAATTATTATATTATCATGATATTATGATGTATAATATATCTTAGTATGATGTATATACAGTTAAATGTCGTTACAACGATAATCGTTACATATATGTCTCGTTTCGAAATCATTAAGTTAGTAGTCTTATTTTTACATATGTATTTCATTGTTAATACACTTAATAATATATTTACTTATCATTTAACATAATTAACCAAGTGTATCAATATCTTAATATGATTCATATGTACCTAGTAAGACGTTGTTATAACGATAATCGTTATATATATCGTTTTCGAGTTTCTTAAATTAATAGTCTCATTTTTATGTATATAACTCATTGTTAAAATACCTAATGAGATACAAACTTATAATAAAAACATGTTAACTATATATATAACCATATATATGTCATCGTATAGTTTTTTTTACAAGTTTTAACGTTCGTGAATCACCGGTCAACTTGGGTGGTCAATTGTCTATATGAAACATATTTCAATTAATCAAGTCTTAACAAGTTTGATTGCTTAACATGTTGGAAACATTTAATCATGTAAATATCAATCTCAATTAATATATATAAACATGGAAAAGTTCGGGTCACTACAAATAACGTCCCCGATACATATGACTAAGTCTTTGTTTTACTTAATAATGAAATTAAACCGACAAGTATAAACTACAACTTGTCTTGGGGCAAACTTGAACGTTTAGTCTAAATATCACGCTTTGGCATAACTTTTGATCCTGCAGGAGATCAACTTTACAAACTAAATCTTGTGGTCTAAAACAACGGTCAAACTTATTTGTTAAACCTATGAACTTCACTCAACCTTTTTTTGTTGACACTTTAGCATGTTTTGTCTCAGGTGCTGTTTGATTCAAGCTTTCTTTCTTACTGCTTATGTGATGCTACTTGGACATAGGATCAAGAGATATCGCATTATTTACTTTTTCATTTGAACATTTACATTATTGTTACTTCCATCATTGTAACGACATTTAATTTTCCGCTGCGTACTCTCAATAAAGATAATTTTATCATTTAGTATTGTTCTCGTTTATTATAATATGTTGGTTTGTTTCGTATTAAGTCACATTTCGCCCAGGCCCTAACTGGGGGTGTGATAATATAGCTTCTATCCGCACCGAATCAAATAAAACATAAGCAGGTTTTTCATCAATAAGAAACGTACCCATAACAAGCTCCGGGACTTCCTGCGTTTCTTCTGTATTAATGTTAAAAACTCTTCCACGGCTTTGTCCATTATTGTTTCCCTGGTTTGGGCACCTAGTTTTGTAGTGGCCCTTCTTCCCGCATCCATAACAAATAATGTGGGTATTACTTGTTCCTTTACCCGCTGGTCCATAAACTTCGCACTTCGTTGCATCATGACCCTTTCTATTACATTTGATGCATGATGCCGAAAAAATGTAGTTGGATGGTACCCTTCACACCTTAGGCACGGAATTTTCTAATTTTGATTGCCAATATTGTTATTGAGATTGTTGTTGGGATTGTTGTTGTTACAGTTGGTATTGTTGTTGGGACGATTGTTATAGTTGTTGTTGTTGGGATGGTTTTTGTTGCGTTTGTTGTTGCGGAAAATAGTACGATTGTGGTTGTGATTGTGGTGTTGATTGTTGAAGCGATAGTTACTGTTGTTGTGTTGGTGACTCTTGTCACTGTTTTCTTCCCACTTTCTCTTGATTTTTTTCGTGTTGGCCTCTTCGGCCGCCTGTTCTTTAATCCTTCCCTCAATCTGATTTATGAGTTTGTGAGCCATTCGACTTGCCTTTTGTATGGAGGCAGGCTCGTGTGAACTCACATCTTCTTGAATCCTTTCTGGTAACCCTTTTACAAATGCGTCAATCTTCGCCTCTTCATCTTCGAACGCCCTTGGACACAATAGGCACAACTCTGTGAATCGTCGTTCATACATGGTGATGTTGAAACCTTGCGTTCGTAATCCTCTAAGCTCTACCTTGAGCTTATTGACCTCGTTTCTAGGACGGTACTGCTCGTTCATCAAGTGCTTGAATGCTGACCACGGTAATGCGTAAGCAGCATCTTGTCCCACCTGCTCGAGATAGGTGTTCCACCATGTTAACGTAGTACCTGTGAAGGTATGCGTAGCGTACTTTACTTTGTCTTCTTCAGTACATTTACTTATGGCAAACACCGATTCAACCTTTTCGGTCCACCGTTTTAATCCGATTGGACCCTCGGTTCCATCGAATTCTAAAGGTTTACAGACAGTGAATTCTTTGTAGGAGCATCATACACGATCTCTTGTGGAATTATTTTCACTGCTAGAACCAGAGTTATTGTTATTATTTTGCATTGCGTCCTGCACTGCGGCTATGTTCGCAGCAAGGAAAACACGGAAGTCTTCGTCACTCATGTTCAAGTTCTGATGAGTCGTCGGTGCCATTTCCTTCAAAAATAGCAAAAAGAATTGAGTTAATCATATAGAATTTAAGAGTAGTCAATAGTATTTTGTAGCATAATATGAACTTATTTATAAAAGCTTTTTCTTCATATTAGCATTTTATAGTTTTAATTCGGGTAGTACCTACCCGTTAAGTTCATACTTAGTAGCTACTATACAATTCAACTACTACAATTCTATATGAAAAACTAAATACAAATAATATTTCGCGTTCAAACTTTTATACAATATTTTACAAACTTATAATACAGTTATTTTACATATAGCATGAAATATAGTACACAATAACTTTGATACAAGGCAGTTGTGAAGTCAATTCTAGTTAAGCGCAAGTCGTTCAGCAAAGGTAATAAAGACACGTAATTCGTAGGTCCAGAAACAAGTCATGCATTAGGGTTTTACTAGTATTATTTCCCATCCTTGGTCTTGTGGAAAATAACCGTTGTGGTCGTTAGCAAGACAGCATGTTGTAACATCGTCAAAAGGATGAGGGTTACGTAATGCCCAACAGCCCCGTAACAATCTAAAAACCTTGTCTCTCACTCCAACTACTGAATCCGTCACTTGTGGGAATGTTTTGTTTAACAGTTGCAATCCGATGTTCTTTTTCTCAATTTGGTGAGAAGCGAACATCACTAACACGTAAGCATAACATGCTTCTTTGTGTTTCATGTTGGAAGCTCTTTCTAAAGAACAAAGTCCTATGTTGGGATATGTGGAGTCAAAATAGGCTCTCAACCCGTAGCGTAAAATTGCATTTGGGTTCCCCGCACTTAATGCCTTAAAGAAAACACGGCGTAACTTAAGATCTCCCCAATGTGATATACCCCATATCTCAAAGGAAAGCCTTTTATTAACTAAGGCATGCCTTGAACGTTTTTCAAATGTTTGACACACTAATTTCACCATAAATAATTGTGTCGATGAATTCTAACCGACTCTGGACAAGATTTCATCAATCATATCCCCTGGTAGGTCTTCTAAAATACTCAGTTGTCTATCCTTAACATCCATTTTGTGTTTTTATACTGTAAAAATAGACGAGGATTAGATTCGTAAAAGATAATTAACAGATAATACAGGCAATTTTTACATATAACATAAAGATACAAGCACACTATAATACATATATTACACATCATGGTTACTACTCTTCATTCCTTAAATGACCCGTTCATATACATTATAAACGATTCACAATAGTTGATTACATCGCGAGGTATTTGACCTCTATATGATACATTTTACAAACATTGCATTCGTTTTTAAAAGACAAACTTTCTTTACAATGAAAGTTGACGGCATGCACACCATTTCATAATACATCCAACTATAATTGACTTAATAATAATCTTGATGAACTCAATGACTCGAATGCAACGTATTTCAAAATATGCCATGAACGACTCCAAGTAATATCCTTAAAATGAGCTAATGCACAGCGGAAGATTTCTTTAATACCTGAGAATAAACATGCTTTAAAGTGTCAACCAAAAGGTTGGTGAGTTCATAGGTTTATCATAACAATCATTTCAATATATTAATAGACCACAAGATTTCCATTTATAAATATATGTACACTCGCAAGTGTATAAAGTATTCTATAAGTTGTAGGCACCCGGTAACAAGCCTTAACTTTCATGTTTTACCCTCTGAAGTACACCAGATCAGGTGTGTTTATAATAACCTCGAAGTACTAAAGCATCCCATAGTCAGGATGGGGTTTGTCAGGCCCAATAGATCTATCTTTAGGATTCGCGCCTACCGTACATAGACAAGTAGTTTAATGTTACCAAGCTAAGGGTATATTTCTGGTTTAAACCCACGTAGAATTAGTTTTAGTACTTGTGCCTATTTCGTAAAACATTTATAAAACAGCGAATGTATTCTCAGTCCCAAAAATATATATAAAAGGGAGCAAATGAAACTCACAATACTGTATTTCATAGTAAAAATACATATAACGTCATTTAACAAGTGCAAGGTTGGCCTCGGATTCACGAACGTATCAATATTGAGATTCAATATTGCAGAAAAGTACGTAGATGCAACGGAGATGATAAACACTAGATTGACCTCACGAGCATACCCATGAACCATACCCATCACCTCCATAGCTATAACCCATAATTTCCTTATCTTCGACTCATTCAAAAAAAAAACTATTTTGAAATCACTTGGACAGCACTCTGTCGTAATATTTTATGTATACTCATAATATCTTAAAATAATACAGAGCAAATATATATATATATATATATATATATATATATATATATATATATATATATATATATATATATATATATATAAATCGATTGAGAGAGTTTAGAAAAATATATTTTCAAGTTTCTATGAAATAATGAAATCTATTGAATTCTATTTATAATAGATTTTTGAATTATTAAAGTGAATTATTAAAGTATGAATTATTAAAGAGAATTATTAAAGTGAATTATTAAAGTATGAATTATTAAAGTGAATTATTAAAGTATGAATTATTAAAATATGAATTATTAAAGTTAAAGTAAAGTAAAAGTAATGTAAAGGTAAAGTTAAAGTATAGTAAAAGTATAAAAACTATGTATGTATAATACGCGTATAAATATATATAATATTAATTTAAATCGTTATATATATTTAATGAAATAAAATATAAATATCGTTATATTTATTATACTGGTTAAGTAATGAGTTGTCAAAAGTGATTCTAGATATTTATAAAAGTTATATACGTTTTAATAATAAAGTTCTTTTTAAACTGAAAAGGTCTTTGTACGTTTGAAAATAGATTAATAGAATATTATAGAAACCAATTCTCCACTAACTTTTGTCTAACTTTCGTAAATGACACTTTTTGTTTTTATTTATAAATAGCTTTAAAAATTATTCTGAATATCGTTAAGAGGAATAGATTTTCTCAAATCATAGTGGACCTCTCAACAGAGACTTGTAATCATAATTCAATGTTTCTGATAATTCAATCATTTAATATATTTTTTTTTAATTTCGTCGAAAATCATATTGTAACAAATACGTTCGTGTAAACTATTATACGTTTAATACTTTATTAATATTCTCAAGTTATAATATATATATATATATATATATATATATATATATATATATATATATATATATACATATACATATCTATTTATATATAACGGTTCGTGAATCGTCGAAATTTGGTCGAGGTTATAATGAATGTATGAACACAGTTTAAAATTCTTGAGATTTAACTTAACAAACTTTGCTTATCGTGTCGGAATAATATAAAGATTAAAGTTTAAATTTGGTCAGAAATTTCCGGGTCGTCACAGTACCTACCCGTTAAAGAAATTTCGTCCCCGAAATTTGATAGAGGCCATCATGACTAACAATGAGGATGTTATTATAACGATTATAGAGTTTTATTATGTTCAAGAAGAATGGATAAAATAATTCGATTACTCGAAGCGTGTGAGTGAAGTTATCGTAAATGAATGAAATAAGATAATAGTGATTCGTCGTATCTTTTGACGTCATCACGATTGATCTCCGAAAAGAAAATCTTTGTAATCTATATTGGATTTGATTATTCGGTGATTAAGGAAATTATGATCCTCTTCGAATTAATGCGATAATCCATTTTGATTTCTCTGTCGGATATTTCAATATAAATCCACCTCATTTGTTTTCTTACAACTCACACCTTCTCAACTCATATTTTAAAGTATTTGTCAATATGCTTCATCCAGTGCTGATTCTTGATATACTCCTCACTTTCATATCTGTCGCTCTTCTTTTTCATCTGCCTCCGGAAGAATCTATTTACTTCTACTATACTCTTGGTTTTATAGTGTTTTTAGTTCTCCCGTGTCTTTATATTGCTATATGCATTGATATATACGGTTTGTGATTTCTGGGTTGTTGTTGGGTTTTATATCTTCCCTTATATTTCAAAGTCCTTGCTTCTTCTATAATCATTGTCATTCACAGTTAATGCTCTCTTCTATTTGCTATGATTTATAATCCCATTTCTAGTTCGGAGCTTTGTCCTTTCGTTTCTTCTTCTTGCGATTAAGCACCGCTTGTAATGGTCCAGAATTCGCAGATATAAATTTCGGAATGAACATTGTTAATGTTCTAGGAAGGAAATTGTAATGGCACGATCTTGACTTGTCAAATTACCAGAATACCTCAGAAAAGGCCGAATCATCAAGAAATATTTTCTTGATATTTAGAGATCAAAGAGAATACAAGAGTCGTGTAACATAGCACATGATGACGTTATGATCTATGAATCATCATGTTCAATTTAGAAACTCAGCATGAATTACTGTAATATAATTACGTTGATCAAGTGTCATTATATTATACTAACTCACGCTTCAGCTCCCAATACTTCTTCAAGAATATTCCTATTATAAACTAGAATGTTTCAGAATTTAGAAACTAAAATAGTTTCTTTTATGATATAATACAGATAGCGCGAAGAGCTAAATGATTTCAGATAAGAATAATTATAAAAATATCTTCAGAAGTATGGATGATATTTATAATGAAAAATACGATGATATCTTAGAATGTCTAATATCAGAGGATGATGAAGGATATTGTCCGCAGGGGTTTAGAGTCAGGAGCAAGGTATTCGTTAATGACTTCAGCAAGTACTGAATCATTTGGATTCTTTGAAGGCAGGTTCAGCCTTTGTGATTTATCCACAGCCTCCTTCATACTTTGCTCAATCCGTTTTCTAGTTCCAAAGCTTCTCTTTTTCTGAGCTTTGCCAATATAGTATCCTTTATCATCCAACCTTTTACTGTTAAGGTCGTTTACAGTTTTTGCTGCTTCATCAGCATTTTTCAAAATTTCGAGAACTGGTTCGCAGTTTAGGGTGTTTTTCAGAAATTTCTCATTCAAAGAATGTAAGTCTTGGAGGTAGATGTTGTGTGTATATGTAATTGTTGATGTAGACATGCTGCGAGGTTTCAAAATACTGATTGCTGATTCTCAATAATTGGTATGGCAATTCTTGTTATAAGGTACGAATGAGTATATGATAGGGTTTCGATAATTATAATGATTTTTTTTTTTTGGAAAGTCAAAGATCAGTGAAGTTGTTGGTAAGTTTATTGCTAATGTGGTGAATATAAACGATTCCCCGGTAACGTTGGCGAAAGGGCAACGTATCTATCGAGGTTATAATAAGACTGTTTTGATTGAGAAGTCGAAGTTGACTTGCTGGAGCTGTGACAAAACTGTCTATTTTGAAACAGAATTGAAAAGTTATTTTAGCTAGTAAATGCCAAAGGGTCTAACACGGATACGTGTCGAACTATGACTTGGGTTTTGAGAGTTTTTCAGGTGTATAACTGTGGGTAACATGTGGTTGGATCATCATCTCGATTGTTCCTTAGTTGAAGTGTCTTCAGGGATTTCGAAGGGTTTGAGCACATATTGTAATCGTTAATACATATGATGTTCTAAGACAGTTTTGAAGTCAAAGTATAGCTTTGAAAGATATAGGAATCTAAGAGTGATGATACTGGTTATATTTCGAATTGAATTATACGATTTCAAAATCAGAATATGTAATTGAATTTGAATGAGTATGATTGTTTTGATTTATATGAAAGAATAGATATTGTTGTGAAAGTAGGGAGTATAGTTGATGATTGCTGAATCAGTTTCGAAAAATGTAATATATTAATTGTGAATTTATATATCTCTCGGGTACTACCTACCCGTTAAAAAAAATTTCACAATTAATATTTTGTACAAAAGAAGTTTATTACAGTCTTTATGAAAATATATGTGTATATTTTCTTTAGATGTAATATAGATTTAATGAGTTATTATTAAATTAAACTCATTTGTTTTATGGTTGGAACTAGAATTGAGTAATCCCTAAAACTTTATAAATTGCATAAGTATTTCTTCAATAATATTGAAATTATGAATCATTACTTTGTTATTTGTTGGTTTTTCGTGAAATTCTTGTGAACTTCGCAAGGTACGAATGATGTTATTTGAAAAGTTTCGAGTACATCGATGATGAAAGTGTAAAATCAAACATATATTCGAATAATACACTTGATTTATTATGAATTGGATTTTTATTGAATTGAGACAGAGATTGTAATTAACGATGGTTAAGTTGCGGACGAAGGACGTACATCATTGCATATTTGTAATATGAATTAACTGAGTAGTTAAGATTCACACATAATAGCTTAGTACGGGAAGATTTATTATGGTTTAAAAATTTATACATATAAAATATACATATAAATCTTTCGATTGGAAATGAGTTAATACTTCATAACTCGTTGATATAATATATTTGTTGTTGATTCGTAATGATGTCCACAATGATTCTTGAACTGACAGAGTTTGTGATGTTACAGGTGCTGTTGATTCTGACGATACTGACGGCACTGACTGTGTTGATGATGCTACGGTCCTGTTGATGCTGTTGGTAAAACAATTCTAGCTTGTAAATCGTACACCATTTTCGATCAAAGTTTCTACTCTACCATCTCCGTTCACTCATCCAATTTACGGTCAGAATTAAATAATCTCTAAGATTTTGGAGATTACATAACTGCCGCAGAGATATCTCTTCAATGAAGTTTATGAATTAATACTTCATCGTTTGTTGTTGTTGATATTCCTGGATATTTACAGGGCGTATGACGTTGATGTTTGAGATACAGATTGTGATGTTGCTGTGTGGGATGTGGATGTTGTTGTTGGTGGTGGTGATGGTACTGTTGGTGTTGCTGATGGTGGTACTGTTTATGCTGCTGGTGCTGCTGCTGGTGTTTGTAACCTTTGCACCATATTCTCCAAAGCAACTACCAGAGCGCGAAGGTCGTTGACTTCTTTTATTACACCGGGGTGATTGTCGGTTCGGACGAGTGGATAAATAACATCTAGAATTTGGTGTAGTATGTAATCATGACGAGATACTCTAGAAATAAGAGAGAAAATGGTGTTTCGGATAGGTTCGCCGGTAAGTGCTTCAGGTTCTTCGCCAAGAGGGCAATGTTGTGGATGGAAGGGATCACCTTCTTCTTGTCTCCAATGATTAAGGAGGCTACGAACCCATCCCCAATTCATCCAGAATAGATGATGACTAATTGGTTGATCCATTCCGGTCACACTGCTTTCGGAACTTGAGTGGGATTCCATTTCGGAATCCGAGGGACTTGAAATAATGACGAATTCCATTTTGTACGATTGAATAAAGAATTTTTCGATATGAAATGATTTTCCGGCTATCGGGCGGTATTCTAATTATATAGAGCAAAAGGTTTCGTAGATTACGGAGGAATTTACGGAATATGTCAGGCAAAGTTTACAGTAACAGATACGCTAAGATATGAATTAGCAGATACGTTAAGATATGAATTTTGTCTATACACTATTCATGCAATCAATGCAATAAGATGTGTCTAGACTAAGAATGATAAGCAGGTAATTTCCGACAAAAATGATGAGCAAAACTTTTGACATGCAGACACGGTCGAAGTCCAGACTCACTAATGCATCCTAACAACTATCAGTTAGACACACTAATGCAGACCTGGTTCGCTAAGACCACCACTCTGATACCAACTGAAAGGACCCGTTCATATACATTATAAACGATTCACAATAGTTGATTACATCGCGAGGTATTTGACCTCTATATGATACATTTTACAAACATTGCATTCGTTTTTAAAAGACAAACTTTCTTTACAACGAAAGTTGACGGCATGCACACCATTTCATAATACATCCAACTATAATTGACTTAATAATAATCTTGATGAACTCAATGACTCGAATGCAACGTCTTTCAAAATATGCCATGAATGACTCCAAGTAATATCCTTAAAATGAGCTAATGCACAGCGGAAGATTTCTTTAATACCTGAGAATAAACATGCTTTAAAGTGTTAACCAAAAGGTTGGTGAGTTCATAGGTTTATCATAACAATGATTTCAATATATTAATAGACCACAAGATTTCCGTTTATAAATATATGTACACTCGCAAGTGTATAAAGTATTCTATAAGTTGTAGGCACCCGGTAACAAGCCTTAACGTTCATGTTTTACCCTCTGAAGTACACCAGATCAGGTGTGTTTAAAATAACCTCGAAGTACTAAAGCATCTCATAGTCAGGATGGGGTTTGTCAGGCCCAATAGATCTATCTTTAGGATTCGCGCCTACCGTACATAGACAAGTAGTTTAATGTTACCAAGCTAAGGGTATATTTCTGATTTAAACCCACGTAGAATTAGTTTTAGTACTTGTGCCTATTTCATAAAACATTTATAAAACAGTGCATGTATTCTCAGTCCCAAAAATATATATAAAAGGGAGCAAATGAAACTCACAATACTGTATTTCGTAGTAAAAATACATATAACGTCATTTAACAAGTGCAAGGTTGGCCTCAGATTCACGAACGTATCAATATTGAGATTCAATATTGCCGAAAAGTACGTAGACGCAACGGAGATGATAAATACTAGATTGACCTCACGAGCATACCCATGAACCATACCCATCACCTCCATAGCTATAACCCATAATTTCCTTATCTTCGACTCATTAAAAAAAAAACTATTTTGAAATCACTTGGACAGCACTCTGTCGTAATATTTTATGTATACTAATAATATCTTGAAATAATACAGAGCATATATATAAATATATATATATATATATATATATATATATATATATATATATATATATATATATATATATATATATATATATATATATATATATATATATATAATCGATTGAGAGAGTTTAGAGAAATATATTTTCAAGTTTCTATGAAATAATGAAACCTATTGAATTCTATTTATAATAGATTTTTGAATTATTAAAGTGAATTATTAAAGTATGAATTATTAAAGTGAATTATTAAAGTATGAATTATTAAAGTATGAATTATTAAAGTGAATTATTAAAGTATGAATTATTAAAGTATGAATTATTAAAGTTAAAGTAAAGTAAAAGTAAAGTAAAGGTAAAGTTAAAGTATAGTAAAAGTATAAAAACTATGTATGTATAATACGCGTATAAATATATATAATATTAATTTAAATCGTTATATATATTTAATGAAATAAAATATAAATATCGTTATATTTATTATACTGGTTAAGTAATGAGTTGTCAAAAGTGATTCTAGATAATTATAAAAGTTATATACGTTTTAATAATAAAGTTCTTTTTAAACTGAAAACGTCTTTGTACGTTTGAAAATAGATTAATAGAATATTATGGAAACCAATTCTCCACTAACTTTTGTCTAACTTTCGTAAATGACACTTTTTGTTTTTATTTATAAATAGCTTTAAAAATTATTCTGAATATCGTTAAGAGGAATAGATTTTCTCAAATCATAGTGGACCTCTCAACAGAGACTTGTAATCATAATTCAATGTTTCTGATAATTCAATCATTTAATATATTTTTTTTAATTTCGTCGAAAATCCTATTGAAACAAATACGTTCGTGTAAAGTATTATACGTTTAATACTTTATTAATATTCTCAAGTTATAATATATATATATATACATATACATATCTATTTATATATAACGGTTCGTGAATCGTCGAAATTTGGTCGAGGTTATAATGAATGTATGAACACAGTTTAAAATTCTTGAGATTTAATTTAACAAACTTTGCTTATCGTGTCGGAATAATATAAAGATTAAAGTTTAAATTTGGTCGGAAATTTCCGGGTCGTCACAATTCCGACTCACTTGTTTCTTCCTTTTCGGACTTGGTTCGTTTCGCTAATTTCCTAGGGATATATGGTGCTCCCCTAATACGAGCCATTATTTTCACAAATGGTTTAGAAAAACCCGGTGGCTTAGATGTTCCCGGGTTATAGTTAAAACTTAAGAAATACGAGTGTTTACGGTACACCCCATCAAGGTATTTCATGTTAACGTAGAGTTCATCGGGGTTGGAATTAGTTTTTTCTATTTTGATGCCTTTTCCCTTATTATTTTCTTTTGCTTTTTCAAAGTGGGTCGAGGTAATTTCTATAACATCATCGGAATCCTCATCGGGATCCGATTCATCAGAAAATTGGTAATTTTTCCAATATTTTGTTTCCTCGGCGGAAACACCATTGACTATTTTTAACTTTGGTCCATTGGTTGAGAATTTTCTTTTATTTATCTGTTTTTCTGTGGTTCCTAATATTTCCTTCTCTGGTTCCTCTTCTTCCAGTTCCTCTTCTTCCGGTTCCTCTTCGGGAATTTGTGAATCTTCCCAAATATATTCGAATCTTCATTATTATTAGGTGAGTCGATGGGATTTGTACTAGAGGTAGAAATCTATCACACAATATCAAACACGTTAAGAGATTAATATATCACATAATATTTACATGTTAACAATATATATAGTTTCCAACAAAAAGTGTTAAGCAATCATTTTTAAAGAAAACACGGTCGAAGTCCAGACTCACTAATGCCTCCTAAAAAACTCGGTTAGACACACACTAATGTAATTTTTGGTTCTCTAAGACCAACACTCGGATACCAACTGAAATGTCCCATTCATATCGATTATAAACGTTTCATATTAATTGATTTCGTTGCGAGGTTTTAACCTCTATATGAGACGTTTTTCAAAGACTGCATTCATTTTTAAAACAAACCATAACCTTTATTTTATCGATAAAGGTTTAAAACATTACGAAGATTATCAAATAATGATAATCTAAAATATAGCGTTTTCACACGACCATTACATAATGGTTTACAATAATATTACACAATAATTTAAGTCTTCGAATGCAGTTTTTAAACAATATTATACAAGCATGCTGACTCCGATTCTTGTCTTTAAATTAGCATGCAACAGCGGAAGCTCTTAATAATTACCTGAGAATAAACATGCTTAAAACGTTAACAAAAATGTTGGTGAGTTATAGGTTTAACCTATATATTATCAAATCATAATAATAGACCACAAGATTTCATTTTTCCATAAATATACATCTCATATCAGGCATTTCGCAAACTGCATAGAGATAAAATTCTTTCAGATGTTGAACACCTGGTAACCGACCTTAACAGGATGCATATAAAATATCCCCATCATTCCGGGACTCTCATCGGATATGATAAATCGAAGTACTAAAGCATCCGTAACTCGGATGAGGCTTGTTGGGCCAAATAGATCTATCTTTAGGATTCGCATCAATTAGGGGCCATTTCCCTAATTTCTAGGCTACCAAGCTAAAAGGGGCATATTGAAAGGACCCGTTCATATACATTATAAACGATTCACAATAGTTGATTACATCGCGAGGTATTTGACCTCTATATGATACATTTTACAAACATTGCATTCGTTTTTAAAAGACAAACTTTCTTTACAACGAAAGTTGACGGCATGCACACCATTTCATAATACATCCAACTATAATTGACATAATAATAATCTTGATGAACTCAATGACTCGAATGCAACGTCTTTCAAAATATGCCATGAATGACTCCAAGTAATATCCTTAAAATGAGCTAATGCACAGTGGAAGATTTCTTTAATACCTGAGAATAAACATGCTTTAAAGTGTCAACCAAAAGGTTGGTGAGTTCATAGGTTTATCATAACAATGATTTCAATATATTAATAGACCACAAGATTTTCGTTTATAAATATATGTACACACGCAAGTGTATAAAAGTATTCTATAAGTTGTAGGCACCCGGTAACAAGCCTTAACTTTCAGGTTTTACCCTCTGAAGTACACCAGATCAGGTGTGTTTAAAATAACCTCGAAGTACTAAAGCATCCCATAGTCAGGATAGGGTCTGTCAGGCCCAATAGATCTATCTTTAGGATTCGCGCCTACCGTACATAGACAAGTAGTTTAATGTTACCAAGCTAAGGGTATATTTTTGGTTTAAACCCATGTAGAATTAGTTTTAGTACTTGTGCCTATTTCGTAAAACATTTATAAAAACAGCGCATGTATTCTCAGTCCCAAAAATATATATAAAAGGGAGCAAATGTAACTCACCATACTGTAATTCGTAGTAAAAATACATATAACGTCATTTAACAAGTGCAAGGTTGGCCTCGAATTCACGAACGTATCAATATTGAGATTCAATATTGCAGGAAAGTACGTAGACGCAACAGAGATGATAAACACTAGATTGACCTCACGAGCATACCCATGAACCATACCCATCACCTCCATAGCTATAACCCATAATTTCCTTAGCTTCGATTCATTCAAAAAAATATTTTGAAATCACTCGGACATCATTCCGTCGTAATATTTTATGTATACTAATAATATCTTGAAATAATACAGAGCAAAAATATATATATATATATATATATATATATATATATATATATATATATATATATATATATATATATATATATATATATATATATATAATCGATTGAGAGAGTTTAGAGAAATATATTTTCAAGTTTCTATGAAATAATGAAACCTATTGAATTCTATTTATAATAGATTTTTGAATTATTAAAGTGAATTATTAAAGTATGAATTATTAAAGTGAATTATTAAAGTATGAATTATTAAAGTGAATTATTAAAGTATGAATTATTAAAGTAAATTATTAAAGTATGAATTATTAAAGTGAATTATTAAAATATGAATTATTAAAGTGAATTATTAAAGTATGATTATTATTAAAGTGAATTATTAAAGTATGAATTATTAAAGTGAATTATTAAAGTATGAATTATTAAAGTTAAAGTAAAGTAAAAGTAAAGTAAAGGTAAAGTTAAAGTATAGTAAAAGTATAAAAACTATGTATGTTATATATATTTAATGAAATAAAATATAAATATCGTTATATTTATTATACTGGTTAAGTAATGAGTTGTCAAAAGTGATTCTAGATATTTATAAAAGTTATATACATTTTAATAATAAAGTTCTTTTTAAACTGAAAACGTTTTTGTACGTTTAAAAATAGATTAATAGAATATTAGGGAAACCAATTCTCCACTAGCTTTTGTCTAACTTTCGTAAATGACACTTTTTATTTTTATTTATAAATAGCTTTACAAATTATTCTGAATATCGTTAAGAGGAATAGATTTTCTCAAATCATAGTGGACCTCTCAATAGAGACTTATAATCATAATTCAATATTTCTGATAATTCAATCATTTAATATATATATTTTTTTAATTTCGTCGATAATCATATTGAAACAAATACGTTCATATAAAGCATTATACGTTTAAATACTTTGTTGACATTTTCAATTTATAACATATACACATATACATACATATTCATATATGTTCATTTAATGGTTCGTGAATCATTGGAATTTGGTCGAGGTTTAAATGAATGTATAAACATAGTTTAAAATCCTTGAGATTTAACTTAACAAACATTGCTTATCGTGTCAGAATAATATAAAGATAAAGTTTAAATTTAGTCAGAAATTTCCGGGTCGTCACAGTACCTACCCGTTAAAGAAATTTCGTCCCCGAAATTTGATAGAGGTCGTTATGGCTAACAATGAGAATGTTATTATGACGATTATGAAGTTTTATCATGTCTAAGAAGTTTGGATAAAATAATTCGATTACTCAAAGCGTATGAGGGAAGTTATCGTAAATGAAGGAAATAAGATTATAGTGATTCGTCATATCTTTTGACGTCATCACAATTGATCTCCGAATTTAAAGAAAATCTTTGTAATCTATGTTGGATTTGATGCTTCGGTGATTAAGGAGATTATGATTCTCTTCGAATTAATACGATAATCCATCTTGATTTCTCTGTAGGGTATTTCACTATAAATCCACCTCCTTCGTTTCCTTACAACTCACACCTTCTATTCTTTCTCCCTCAACTCATATTTTAAAGTATTTGTCAATATACTTCATCCAGTACTGATTCTCGATATACTCATCACTTTCATATCTGTCGTTCTTCTTTTTCATCTGCCACCGGAAGAATCTATTTACTTCTACTATACTCTCAGTTTTATAGTGTTTTTAGTTCTTCCGTGTCTTTATATTGCTATATGCATCGATATATACGGTTTATAATTTTTGGTTGGTTGTTGGGTTTTATATCTTCCCTTATATTTCAAAGCCCCTGCTTTTGTCTTCTATAATCATTGACATCCAAAGTTAATGCTCCCTTCTATTTGCTGCGATATATACTCCAATTTCTATTTTGGAGTTTTGTCCTTTCGTTTCTTCTTCTTGCGATTAAGCAACGTTTGTAATGGTCCAGTATTCGCAGATATGAATTTCGGAATGAACATAGTTAATATTCTAAGAAGGAAATGGTAATAGCACGATCTTGATTTGTTAATTTACTAGAATACCCTGAAAAGACCGAATCATCAAGAAAATATATTCTTGATATTTTTAGAGATTAAATAGAATACAAGAGTCGTGTAACATGGAACATGATGACGGCATGGTCTGTGAATCATCATGTCCCATTAGAAACTCAGCATGACTTACTATAATATAATCACGTTGATCAAGTGTCATTATATTATACTAACTCATGCTTCAGTTCCCAACACTACTTCAAAAACATTCCTATTTTAAATTCGAATTTTTTTCTTCTTCAGAATTTAGAAACTAACACAGTTTCTTTTTATGTTGTAACGCAGATATTGCGAATAGATAGAAGATTTCGGATAAGAATAGTTGTGAAAATATCTTCAGGAATATCGAAGATATTTATAATAAAAGATACGATGATATCTTAGAATTCTTAACATAGATGGATGATGAAGAAGATTTGTCTGTGAAGGTTTAGAATAAGAAGTAAGGTGTTTGCTAACGATTTCAGTAGACACTGAATCATTTGGATCCTTTGAAGGCAAGTTTAGTCTTTGTGATTTGTCCACAGCCTCCTTCATGGTCTGCTCAATCCGTTTTCCAGTTTCAAACCTTCTCTTTTTCTCAGCTTTACCACCATACTATTCTTTATCATCAAACTTTTGACTGTTAAAGTCGTTTACAGTTTTTGCTGCTTCATCAGTATTTTTCCAATTTCGGAGAACTAGTTCATAGTTTGGGATGTTTTTCAGAAAATTCACATTCGAAGTATGTAAGTCTAGGAGATAGACGTTATATGTATACATATAACTTTTGACGTAAAATTGTTGCGAAATTCAAAATACTGATTGCTAATTCCCAGTAGTTGGTGTGACAATTATTGTTACAGGATGTAGGTGAGTACATGATGGGGTTTTAATGAATAAGTATAGTGGCTTTTCGGAGAGGCTTAAGTCGAAGGTTAATGAAGTTGTTGATAAGTTTACTGCTAATGTGGCGAGATATGAAAGGTTCCCCGGTAACAATGATGAAGGGGTAATTGTTATAATAAGGTTTATTCGTATAAACAAATGAAGGTGATTTGCTGAAGCTGTGACAAAACTGTCTATTTTGGAAAGAGATTGAAAAATTATATTTGGTAATAAATATCAAAGGATCTGACACGGATACGTGTTAAACTATAACTTTGGTTTCGAGAGCTTTTCAGGTGCATGACAGTGGGTAATGTGTGGTTGGATCATCATCTCGCATGTCTTTAAGAATTTCGAAGTGTTTGAACACATATTGTAATTGTTAATATACATATGATGTTCTAAGATTTTGAATAATACAAATATTTTTGTGAGTTCCATGAATAGAAATGAGGTTCTAGGACAGTTTTGAAGTCAAAGTATAGTTTTGAAAAATGTAGGAATCTAAGAGTGATGATTTCGATTATATCTTGAATCGAATTCTGAGATTTCAAAATCAGAATATGTAATTAGATTTTAAATGAGTATGGTTGTTTTGATTTCTATAAAAGAATGTATATTGTTGTGAAAGTAGGGAGTATAATGGATGATTTGCTGAATCAGATTCTAAGAATGTAACATATTAATTGTGAATTTATATATCTCTCGGGTATTACCTACCCGTTAAAAAAATTTCACAATTAATATTTTGTACAAAAGAATTTTATTACAGTCTTTATGGAAATATATATGTGTATATTTCTTCAGATGTAATATAGATTTGATGAGTTAATATTAAATTAAACTCATTTGATTTATGGTTAAGGCTAGGATAGATAATTTCTAAACTTTAGAAATTACATAATCGTCGTAGAATGTTTCCCCAATGAAGTTATGAATCAATACTTCATCGTTGTGGTATTCCTTGGTATCTACATGGCGTATGACGTCGATGCTCGTGGGATAGATTGTGAAGTTGAGGTTTGCGATGCGGTTGTTGTTGGTGGTGGTAATGGTACTGTTGATGTTGTTGATGGTGGTACTGGTTATGCTGCTGGTGCTGCTGCTGGTGTTTGTAACCTTTGCACCATATTCTCCAAATCTACTACCCGAACGCAAAGCTCGTTGACTTCTTCTATTACACCGGGGTGATTGTCGGTTCGAACGAGCGGATAAATAAGATCTAGAATTTGGTGTAGTATATAATCATGACGAGATACTCTGGAAATGAGAGAGAAAATGGTGTTTCAGACATGTTCGCCGGTAAGTGCTTCAGGTTCATTGCCAAGAGGGCAATGTGATGGATGAAAGGGATCACTTTCTTCTTGTCTCCAATGGTTAAGTAGATTACGAACCCATCCCCAATTCATCCAAAATAGATGATGGCTAATTGGTTGATCCATTTCGGTCACGCTGCTTTCGGAGCTCATGTGGAAATCCATATCGGCATAGCTGTCGGAATCCGAGGAACTCGAACTGGTTGAGGGATCCATCTTCTATGATCAGGGAAAGAATTTTTGGTATGAAATAGATTGTAGAATTTAGATTTGGTATTCTTCAATACATAATTTACATATGTATATATAATACCAAAATCCCATAAATTACGGAGGAATCTTTGAAAGACGTCAGTCAAAGTTCACAGTAACAGATATGCTAAGATAAGAATTCGTCTATACATTATTATACAATAAATGTAGGAAAACGCGTCTAGACTTAAGAATGATAAGCAGGTAATTTCCTAAAGATGGTAAGTAGATGATTTCCAACTAAAAATGATAAGCAAAACTTTTGACATGCAGACACGGTCGAAGTCCAGACTCACTAATGCATCTTAACAACTATCAGTTAGACACACTATTGCAAGACCTGGTTCGCTAAGACCACCGCTCTTATACCAACTGAAAGGACCCGTTCATATACATTATAAATAATTCACAATAGTTGATTACATCGCGAGGTATTTGACCTCTATATGATGCATTTTACAAACATTGCATTCATTTTTAAAAGATAAACTTTCTTTACAACGAAAGTTGACGGCATTAACACCATTTCATAATACATCCAACTATAATTGACATAATAATAATCTTGATGAACTCAATGACTCGAATGCAACGTCTTTCAAAATATGCCATGAATGACTCCAAGTAATATCCTTAAAATGAGCTAATGCACAGTGGAAGATTTCTTTAATACCTGAGAATAAACATGCTTTAAAGTGTCAACCAAAAGGTTGGTGAGTTCATAGGTTTATCATAACAATCATTTCAATATATTAATAGACCACAAGATTTCCGTTTATAAATATATGTACACTCGCAAGTGTATAAAAGTATTCTATAAGTTGTAGGCACCCGGCAACAAGCCTTAACGTTCATATTTTACCCTCTGAAGTACACCAGATCAGGTGTGTTTAAAATAACCTCGAAGTACTAAAGCATCCCATAGTCAGGATGGGGTTTGTCAGGCCCAATAGATCTATCTTTAGGATTTGCGCCTACCATACATAGACAAGTAGTTTAATGTTACCAAGCTAAGGGTATATTTCTGGTTTAAACCCATGTAGAATTAGTTTTAGTACTTGTGCCTATTTCGTAAAACATTTATAAAAACAGCGCATGTATTCTCAGTCCCAACAATATATATAAAAGGGAGCAAATGAAACTCACCATACTGTATTTCGTAGTAAAAATACATATAACGTCATTTAACAAGTGCAAGGTTGGCCTCGGATTCACGAACGTATCAATATTGAGATTCAATATTGCAGGAAAGTACGTAGACGCAACAGAGATGATAAACACTAGATTGACCTCACGAGCATACCCATGAACCATACCCATCACCTCCATAGCTATAACCCATAATTTCCTTAGCTTCGACTCATTCAAAAAAATATTTTGAAATCACTCGGACATCACTCCGTCGTAATATTTTATGTATACTAATAATATCTTAAAATAATACAGAGCAAATATATATATATATATATATATATATATATATATATATATATATATATACATGTAAATCGATTGAGAGAGTTTAGAGAAATATATTTTCAAGTTTCTATGAAATAATGAAACCTATTGAATTCTATTTATAATAAATTTTTGAATTAATAAAGTATGAATTATTAAAGTGAATTATTAAAGTATGAATTATTAAAGTGAATTATTAAAGTATGAATTATTAAAGTGAATTATTAAAGTATGAATTATTAAAGTGGATTATTAAATTATGAATTATTAAAGTGAATTATTAAAGTATGAATTATTAAAGTGAATTATTAAAGTATGATTATTATTAAAGTGAATTATTAAAGTATGAATTATTAAAGTAAATTATTAAAGTATGAATTATTAAAGTTAAAGTAAAGTAAAAGTAAAGTAAAGGTAAAGTTAAAGTATAGTAAAAGTATAAAAACTATGTATGTTATATATATTTAATGAAATAAAATATAAATATCGTTATATTTATTATACTGGTTAAGTAATTAGTTGTCAAAAGTGATTCTAGATATTTATAAAAGTTATATACATTTTAATAATAAATTTCTTTTTAAACTGAAAACGTTTTTGTACGTTTGAAAATAGATTAATAGAATATTATGGAAACCAATTCTCCACTAGCTTTTGTCTAACTTTCGTAAATGAGACTTTTTATTTTTATTTATAAATAGCTTTACAAATTATTCCGAATATCATTAAGAGGAATAGATTTTCTCAAATCATAGTGGACCTCTCAACAGAGACTTGTAATCATAATTCAATGTTTCTGATAATTCAATCATTTAATATATATTTTTTTAATTTCGTCGATAATCATATTGAAACAAATACATTCATATAAAGCATTATACGTTTAAATACTTTGTTGACATTTTCAATTTATAACATATACACATATACATACATATTCATATATGTTCATTTAATGGTTCGTGAATCATTGGAATTTGGTCGAGGTTTAAATGAATGTATAAACATAGTTTAAAATCCTTGAGATTTAACTTAACAAACATTGCTAATCGTGTCAGAATAATATAAAGATAAAGTTTAAATTTAGTCGGAAATTTCCGGGTCGTCACACATATTCAGTTCGATAATCCAACATAGAAAGTAGTTTCAATTACTTGTATCTATTTTGTAAAACATTTATAAACTGCATGTATTCTCATCCCAAAAATAATAGATTTTAAAAGTGGGACTATAACTCACTTTCACATATTTTTACTTTGCCGGAAATAAGACTTGGACATTGACTGATTCACGAACCTATAAAAAATATATACATATATATCAAAGTATGATTGAAATATATTCAAAACATTTTTATTACGTTTTAATGATTTAAGTTTGTGAAGTTAGCAGTCCATCGTTAGTAATCTACAACTAATTGTCCATAGCTAATAGTACAGAAATAAATCAATATATATTATCTCGAATTAATCCACGACCCAGTGTATACAAGTCTCAGGCTAGATCACAACTCAAAGTATATATATTTTGGAATCAACCTCAACCCTGTATAGCGAACTCTGGCATTACAGCATATAGAGTGTCTATGGTTATTCCAAATAATATATATAGATGACGTCGATATGATATGTCAAAATATTGTATACGTGTCTATGGTCTATCAAGATTACATAATATGTTAGAGTACATGTATAATACAATATAAGTTAATTAAATTATGGTTAGAATAGATTTGTTACAAATTTCACGTAGCTACAACAAGCAAAAATATCCAATTTTGTTTTACCCATAACTTCTTCGTTTTAAATCCGTTTTGAGCGATTCAAGTTGCTATGGTTTCATAACGAACTGAAATTTATGAAACTAAACAGAAAAAGTATAAGTTTATAGTTGGAAATACAGGTTACAAGTCATTTTTGTAAGAGGTAGTCATTTCAGTCAAAAGAACGACGTCTTGATGACCATTTTGAAAAACATACTTCCACTTTGAGTTTAGCCATGATTTTTGGATATAGTTTCATGTTCATAAGAAAAATCATTTTTCCAGAAGGACAACTTTTAATTCAAAGTTTATCGTAGTTTTTAATTATCTAACCCAAAACAGCCCCCGGTTTCACTACAACGGCGTATGTCCAGTTTTACGGTGTTTTTCATGTTTCCAGGTTTTAAATCATTAAGTTAGCATATCATAAAGATATAGAACATGTGTTTAGTTGATTTTAAAAGTTAAGTTAGAAGGATTAACTTTGTTTACGAACAAGTTTAGAATTAATTAACCTATGTTCTAGTGATTACATGTTCAAATCTTCGAATAAAATAGTTATATATGTATGAATTGAATGATGTTATGAACATCATTACTACCTAAAATATAGTAGGTAAACCTACTGGAAATAACAAAAATAATCTTGAGCTTGAATGGATCTTTGATGGCTTGGAAGTTCTTGAAGCAGAATCCTGACACGAAAACAATTTCAAGTAAGGTTAATACTCGAATTAAGATAGCTATAGTTATAGAAATCGAATCAAAGTTTGAATATGAGTATTACTTTGATTTAGAAAGATAACCTACTGTAAATAACAAAGATTTCTTGAGATTGGATGATCACTTGAAATGGATTTGCAAGATTGGAAGTAAACTAGCAAACTTGAAAGGATTTTCGAAGTGTTCTTGAAGTGTTCTTCCTATGATGATTATAGCTTGATTCTTAAAGTAATTTTTGATGAAGATGATGATTAGTTTACTGGAAATTTTGTTCTTGAGAGAGTGTGTGTGTGTTTAGAGAGAATTAGAAAGGGAATTGAAAGTGAAATGGAGTGGGTGGTGAGTGGTGAAGGGTGAGTGGGGTTAAAAGGAGTTCTTGTTTTTGTTTCCTTGCTCATAAGTCATGCTAGTTGTCTAATTATTGGTTCCACATGTTTGTTGTGACGACCCGAAAATTTCTGACCAAATTTAAACTTAATCTTATTATGATTCGACACGATAAGCAAAGTCTATTATATTGAAATCTTAACAATTTTGAACTGTGTTCATATTATCAATTACCCTTTGACTATATCCAAAGATTCACGAACAATTATGTGTAAGTAAAAGTGTATATATATATATATATGTGTGTGTGTGTGTGTGTGTTTATGTATATAAATATATATAAACAAAATTATATATAATAAATTGAAATAATAAAATATATTTAATCATTAGAACTGAATATGTAAAATAATATACGAGGTAACAAAGTGATTATTAAAGAAAAACTATATATAAGTGTATATGATTTCTATAAATAATTATTATGTTATGTATATTGGAATATACATAAAATGTTCAACTATTATATGTTATATATGTAAAATCATTAAAATATATATAACTTATATTATGAAATGGTAATATATTAAATGCAAGTCGAAAATATAGTTGTTATATTAATATTATTAGTATTTTTGTTACTACTATTAATATTTATATCAATATTAGTATTATTAATATTAATATCATTATTATTATTATAAATATAACTAAAAGGTTATGATTATCAAAAATAAAGATGATAAAAATAAATATTATTATAAAAATGAATGAAACTATAATTTTAATTATTCTTATTATTATTATTTTTTTATCGATATTATTATTATTGTTATTAATATCATTAATATTATTATAGTTATTATTATTAGAAATAAATTCAATTTATTATCATCAATAATATGATTATCATTTTTATGATTATTAGGATCATTATCACTTATTATTATTATTATTATTATTATTATTATTATTATTATTATTATTATTATTATTATTATTATTATTATTATTATTATTATTATTATTATTATTATTATTATTATTATTAATGTATTTATATTTATTGATTATAAATCATATTTCATAATATATAAAATAAATTAAGTATCGTGTATGTATCCATCCTTATCTGAGTTACTGATTTTTTCTTCTTCTTCTTCTGTTTACAAAAAATATTGTGTCGACCCATTCTATGATACAAAACAAAGTCTAATTCCCAATCCTAATCTGCCTTTTATTTTTTTAGTTTTCTTCCCTTTTGGCTCGAATATAATGTCTATAATTTCCACTATATGTAACTAATCGATTAACTTTTGTGGGAGGAAATTCATTTAATTTCTTATCTCCATTATCAAATACAACTACTGTACTTAATTGAAGATTTAATTACTGTGAGCATTAAAGTTTATCCCCTTTTCAATTCCACTTAACACAATTAGTTATATACATATATGTATATGCACACGAGATATGAAAGGAAACCCATTTTTATCTCTAACACTTCTTCCCCTTCTCTTGCTTCAGCAGCCGCCATCACCACCCTAGCTCCACCACCATCAGTTATCATTACAACAACCCAACTTTACATGGGTTCTTCCATGACATAGCTTACAAACCGAACCCTAAATAACAAATTCATGTGTGGTTACATTTACAACTTCATCAAACCCAACTACATTGGCTATGTGTCGTGAACATACAACCACCATCAACACCTTCACTTATAACTGACCATCATCACTGTTATCATCAAACGAACCACCATACTCGATCCTGCTTTCTTGTTTTCTATTTCTATTCGAACTTTGAACACCACAACACAACCCATATCACCACTTTACACTTAATCAAACCTCACGATCACCTCTTCTATTTTTCTGTTTTAGTTAGGGATCGAGAACAACACAAGCATACTACAATCTTCACAACCACCCTATAATCGCCACCATTAAATCACGTTTCGATTTCTGTTCACGTACAAGAACCCAAGACCCATTGATGTGTGCGAGGTGCGCTAGGAATTAGTATTATTTTTACAACGAAATACTATTAAATACGATACAATTTTACACAAGATATTTATTTATTTATAAAATGGATATACCTAAACCTTGCTACAACACTTATAGGCAGTGTACCTAATCGTACAGTAGTGTAGTTTTTAGTAAGTCTGGTTCGTTCCACAGGGATCTTTTAAACAAGCTTAACGCTATATTAGTTTTAACTTATAATTGTAAAAATACAAAAATATATATAAGTAGTATTATTATTATAAAGGGGGTTTTTACCGTTTAATGACCGGTTTGTCGATTTTAAAACTTTAGTCGCAGTTAAAACCTAATGTAAAATATAAATATAACTTAATTTAAAGCGTAAAGTAAATAACGATAATGAAATTGCGATAATTAAAAGTACGATAAAATAAAATTGCGATAATTAAAGAGTACGATAATTAAAAATGCAATTAAATAAAATGACAATAAATAAAAGTGCGATAATTAAAAGTTTAATTAAATATGAAATAAAAGAATTATGCTTATTTAAACTTCCATAATCATGATGTTTGACGTGTTGATTTTTAGTTTATTCCCATGGGTTAATTGTCCTTTGTCCTGGATTATTCGATATGTCCATACGAATTTGTCCATAATAGTCCATCAGTCATAATCATAAAGTGCGAAAGTCTTCGTCAAATTATTCTTATTCCCGAAGTTAAATATTCCAACTAATTGGGGATTCGAATTATAACAAGGTCTTAATACTTCGTTTAATGAATACACCAGGTTATCGACTGCGTTGTAGTGACCCGAACTTTTCCATGTTTATATATATTAATTGAGATTGATGTTTACATGATTAAATGTTTCCAACATGTTAAGCAATCAAACTTGTTAAGACTTGATTAATTGAAATAGGTTTCATATAGACAATTGACCACCCAAGTTGACCGGTGATTCACGAACGTTAAAACTTGTAAAAAAACTATATGATGACATATATATGGTTATATATATAGTTAACATGATATTATGATAAGTAAACATATCATTAATTATATTAACAATGAACTACATATGTAAAAACAAGACTACTAACTTAATGATTTTGAAACGAGACATATATGTAACGTTTATCGTTGTAACGACATTTAATGTATATATATCATATTAAGAGATATTCGTACATCATAATATCATGATAATATAATAATTTAAAATCTCTTTTGTTATTATAAACATTGGGTTAACAACATTTAACAAGATCGTTAACCTAAAGGTTTCAAAACAACACTTACATGTAACGACTAACGATGACTTAACGACTCAGTTAAAATGTATATACATGTAGTGTTTTAATATGTATTTATACACTTTTGAAAGACTTCAATACACTTATCAAAATACTTCTACTTAACAAAAATGCTTACAATTACATTCTCGTTCAGTTTCATCAACAATTCTACTCGTATGCACCCGTATTCGTACTCGTACAATACACAGCTTTTAGATGTATGTACTATTGGTATATACACTCCAATGATCAGCTCTTAGCAGCCCATGTGAGTCACCTAACACATGTGGGAACCATCATTTGGCAACTAGCATGAAATATCTCATAAGATTACAAAAATATGAGTAATCATTCATGACTTATTTACATGAAAACAAAATTACATATCCTTTATATCTAATCCATACACCAACGACCAAAAACACCTACAAACACTTTCATTCTTCAATTTTCTTCATCTAATTGAACTCTCTCAAGTTCTATCTTCAAGTTCTAAGTGTTCTTCATAAATTCCAAAAGTTCTAGTTTCATAAAATCAAGAATACTTTCAAGTTTGCTAGCTCACTTCCAATCTTGTAAGGTGATCATCCAACCTCAAGAAATCTTTGTTTCTTACAGTAGGTTATCATTCTAATACAAGGTAATAATCATATTCAAACTTTGGTTCAATTTCCATAACTATAACAATCTTATTTCAAGTGATGATCTTACTTGAACTTGTTTTCGTGTCATGATTTTGCTTCAAGAACTTTGAGCCATCCAAGGATCCATTGAAGCTAGATCCATTTTTCTCTTTTCCAGTAGGTTCATCCAAGGAACTTAAGGTAGTAATGATGTTCATAACATCATTCGATTCATACATATAAAGCTATCTTATTCGAAGGTTTAAACTTGTAATCACTAGAACATAGTTTAGTTAATTCTAAACTTGTTCGCAAACAAAAGTTAATCCTTCTAACTTGACTTTTAAAATCAACTAAACACATGTTCTATATCTATATGATATGCTAACTTAATGATTTAAAACCTGGAAACACGAAAAACACCGTAAAACCGGATTTACGCCGTCGTAGTAACACCGCGGGCTATTTTGGGTTAGTTAATTAAAAACTATGATAAACTTTGATTTAAAAGTTGTTATTCTGAGAAAATGATTTTTATTATGAACATGAAACTATATCCAAAAATTATGGTTAAACTCAAAGTGGAAGTATGTTTTCTAAAATGGTCATCTAGACGTCGTTCTTTCGACTGAAATGACTACCTTTACAAAAACGACTTGTAACTTATTTTTCCGACTAGAAACCTATACTTTTTTTGTTTAGATTCATAAAATAGAGTTCAATATGAAACCATAGCAATTTGATTCACTCAAAACGGATTTAAAATGAAGAAGTTATGGGTAAAACAAGATTGGATAATTTTTCTCATTTTAGCTACGTGAAAATTGGTAACAAATCTATTCCAACCATAACTTAATCAACTTGTATTATATATTATGTAATCTTGAGATACCATAGACACGTATACAATGTTTCGACCTATCATGTCAACACATCTATATATATTTCGGAACAACCATAGACACTCTATATGTGAATGTTGGAGTTAGCTATACAGGGTTGAGGTTGATTCCAAAATATATATAGTTTGAGTTGTGATCAATACTGAGATACGTATACACTGGGTCGTGGATTGATTCAAGATAATATTTATTGATTTATTTCTGTACATCTAACTGTGGACAACTAGTTGTAGGTTACTAACGAGGACAGCTGACTTAATAAACTTAAAACATCAAAATATATTAAAAGTGTTGTAAATATATTTTGAACATACTTTGATATATATGTATATATTGTTATAGGTTCGTGAATCAACCAGTGGCCAAGTCTTACTTCCCGACGAAGTAAAAATTTGTGAAAGTGAGTTATAGTCCCACTTTTAAAATCTAATATTTTTGGGATGAGAATACATGCAGGTTTTATAAATGATTTACAAAATAGACACAAGTACGTGAAACTACATTCTATGGTTGAATTATCGAAATCGAATATGCCCCTTTTTATTAAAGTCTGGTAATCTAAGAATTAGGGAACAGACACCCTAATTGACGCGAATCCTAAAGATAGATCTATTGGGCCTAACAAACCCCATCCAAAGTACCGGATGCTTTAGTACTTTGAAATTTATATCATATCCGAAGGGTGTCCCGGAATGATGGGGATATTCTTATATATGCATCTTGTTATTGTCGGTTACCAGGTGTTCACCATATGAATGATTTTTATCTCTATGTATGGGATATGTATTGAAATATGAAATCTTGTGGTCTATTGTTACGATTTGATATATATAGGTTAAACCTATAACTCACCAACATTTTTGTTGACGTTTTAAGCATGTTTATTCTCAGGTGATTATTAAGAGCTTCCGCTGTCGCATACTTAAATAAGGACAAGATTTGGAGTCCATGCTTGTATGATATTGTGTAAAAACTGCATTCAAGAAACTTATTTTGTTGTAACATATTTGTATTGTAAACCATTATGTAATGGTCATGTGTAAACAGGATATTTTAGATTATCATTATTTGATAATCTACGTAAAGCTTTTTAAACCTTTATTGATGAAATAAAGGTTATGGTTTGTTTAAAAATGAATGCAGTCTTTGAAAAACGTCTCATATAGAGGTCAAAACCTCGCAACGAAATCAATTAATATGGAACGTTTTTAATCAATAAGAACGGGACATTTCAGTTGGTATCAGAGCGTTGGTCTTAGAGAACCAGAAAATTTGCATTAGTGTGTCTTATCGAGTTTGTTAGGATGCATTAGTGAGTCTGGACTTCGACCGTGTTTTCTTTAAAAATGATTGCTTAACATTTTTGTTGGAAACTATATATTTTTAACATATGAATATTATGTGATATATTAATCTCTTAACGTGTTTGATATTATGTGATAGATGTCTACCTCTAGAACAAGTCCCATTGACTCACCTAATAATAATGAAGAGTCAAATGTAAATTGGAATGATTTGTGGACTGATTCACAAGTTCCCGAAGAGGAACCGGAAGAAGAGTCGGAACCGGAAGAAGAATCGGAACCGGAAGAAGAATCGGAACCGGATGAAGAAATAGAACCGGTGGGGGAAATAATAAAACGGTTAAGTAAAAGAAAATCCTCAACCAACCGACCAAAGTTAATTATGGTCAATGGTGTTTCCGCCAAGGAAGCAAAATATTGGGAGGATTACCAATTCTCCGATGAATCGGATTCCGACGAGAATTCCGATGATGTTATAGAAATTACCCCAACTGAATTTAAAAAGGCAAAAGAAAATAATAAGGGAAAGGGCATAAAAATAGAGAAATCTAATTCCAACCCCGATGAACTTTATATGTATCGTCAACCCCCGAAGTCCTTAAGTTGTAACAATGACCCGGGAACCTCTAAACCACCAGGTTTTTCTAAACCAATGTGGACAACGACGGCTCGTATTAGGGGAACATCATATATCCCTAGAAACTTGGTAAAACGAACCAAAACCGAAGAAGAAGAAACGAGCGAGTCGGAATAAGATAGTTGTATTCGTGTGGTGTAATATATGGAATATAGAGTTCTTATGCTTTATGATATATGTAAAAATTGCTTGTATTAATAAGTATTTTTTTTATGAATCTAACTCTTGTCTATTTTACAGTTTAAAAACACAAAATGGATAGACAACCCAATATTTTAAGAGACCTACCCGGAGACATGATTGATGAAATCTTGTCTAGAGTCGGCCAGAATTCTTCGGCACAACTATTTAAGGCGAGATCAGTTTGTAAGACATTCGAAGAACGTTCCAAGAATGTCTTGGTTTATAAGAGACTTTCGTTTGAAAGATGGGGGATATCACATTGGGAAACCCATAAGTTACGATGTGTTTACTTTGACGCATATATTGCGGGGAACCCAAATGCTATTTTACGCAACGGGTTAAGAAATTATTTTGACTCAATATATCCGAATATTGGACTTCGTGATTTAGAAAAAGCGGCTAACATGCAACATAAAGAAGCATGTTATGCTTACGGATTAGTAATGTTCGCTTCTCACCAAAGTGAGAACAAGAACATCGGGCTACAACTATTAAACAAAACGTTTCCACAAGTGACGTAGTCGGTAATTGGGGTAAGAAATGAGGTTTTTAGATTATTACGGGACTGTTGGACATTACGTAACCCTCGTCCCTTTGATGACATTACAACACGCTGTCTTATCAACGGCCATAACGGTTATGTTGCACAAGACCAAGGATGGGAAGTAGTCCTAGTAAAACCAGAATGCATGACTTGTTTCTGGACGTATGAATTACGTGTCTTTATTGCCTTTGCTGAACGACTTGTATACTAGCTAGAATTGTCTTCACAACTATCTTGTATCAAAGTTATTGTGTGCTATATTTCATGCTTTATGTAAAATAAGCGGTATTGTAAGTTTGTAAAATATTGTATAAAAGTTTGAACGCGAAATATTATTATAATCAGTTTTTCATATAGAATTGTAGTAGTTGAATTGTATATTAGCTACTAAGTATGAACTTAACGGGTAGGTACTACCCGAATTTAAACTTATAAAACGCTAATATGAAGAAAAAGCTTTTATAAATGAGTTCATATTATGCTACGAAATACTATTAACTACTCTTAATATTCTGTATGATTAACTTGTTCCATTTAACTATTTTGAAGGAAATGGCACCGACTACTCGACACACCGTGAATATGAATGAAGAGGAATTCCGTACTTTTCTAGCTTCAAACATAGCCGCAGTACAGGCTGCGCTACATACCAACAATAACCTTGGATCTAGCAGTACAGGAAATCGTGTAGGATGCACCTACAAAGAATTCACTGCCTGCAAACCTTTGGAATTTGATGGAACCGAAGGACCGATCGGATTGAAACGGTGGACCGAGAAGGTTGAATCGGTGTTTGCCATAAGTAAGTGTACTGAAGAGGACAAAGTGAAGTACGCTACGCATACCTTCACAGGTTCTGCGTTAACATGGTGGAATACCTATCTAGAGCAAGTGGGACAAGATGATGCGTACGCACTACCGTGGTCAGCATTCAAGCACTTGATGAACGAGAAGTACCATCCCAGAACCGAGGTCAATAAGCTCAAGACAGAACTTAGAGGGTTACGAACCCAAGGATTTGATATTACCACGTACGAAAGACGATTCACAGAATTGTGCCTATTGTGTCCGGGAGCATTCGAAGATGAGGAAGAGAAGATCGACGCGTTTGTGAAAGGATTACCGGAAAGAATCCAAGAAGATATAAGTTCACACGAGCCCGCCTCCATACAACAGGCATGTAGAATGGCTCACAAACTAGTGAACCAGATTGAAGAAAGAATTAAAGAACAGACTGCTGAAGAGGCCAATGTGAAGCAAGTCAAAAGAAAGTGGGAGGAAAACGGTGATAAGAATCATCAATACAAAAACAACAGCAATTACAACAATAATCGCAACAATTATCCCAACAATCGCAACATCAATCGCAACTACAACAAACGGCCCAACAACAACAACAACAACAACAACAACAACAACAACTACAACAATCATCCCAACAACAATAATAACCGCAACAACAACAACAATCAGAAGCAACTATGCCAAAGGTGTGAAAAGAATCACTCGGGGTTCTGCACCAAATTTTGCAACAAGTGTAAAAGAAATGGTCATAGCGCGGCGAAGTGTGAGGTCTACGGACCAGGGGTTAATAGAACGAAAGGAACAAATGGTGTCGGAACGAGTAATGGCGGAGCAAGTAGTGTCGGAGCAAGTTATGCCAATGTAGTTTGTTATAAATGTGGAAAACCAGGCCACATTATTAGAAATTGCCCGAACCAGGAGAACACGAATGGACAAGGCCGTGGAAGAGTTTTCAATATTAATGCGGTAGAGGCACAGGAAGACCCGGAGCTTGTTACGGGTACGTTTCTTATTGACAATAAATCTGCTTACGTTTTATTTTATTCGGGTGCGGATAGAAGCTATATGAGTAGAGATTTTTGTGCTAAATTAAGTTGTCCATTGACGCCTTTGGATAGTAAATTTTTACTCGAATTAGCAAATGGTAAATTAATTTCAGCAGATAATATATGTCGGAATCGAGAAATTAAACTGGTTAGCGAAACATTTAAGATTGATTTGATACCAGTAGAGTTAGGGAGTTTTGATGTGATAATCAGTATGGACTGGTTGAAAGAAGTGAAAGCGGAGATCGTTTGTTACAAAAATGCAATTCGCATTATACGAGAAAAAGGAAAACCCTTAATGGTGTACGGAGAAAAGGGCAACACGAAGCTACATCTTATTAGTAATTTGAAGGCACAAAAACTAATAAGAAAAGGTTGCTATGCTGTTCTAGCACACGTCGAGAAAGTACAAACTGAAGAAAAGAGCATCAATGATGTTCCCATTGCAAAAGAATTTCCCGATGTATTTCCGAAAGAATTACCGGGATTACCCCCACATCGATCCGTTGAATTTCAAATAGATCTTGTACCAGGAGCTGCACCAATAGCTCGTGCTCCTTACAGACTCGCACCCAGCGAGATGAAAGAACTGCAAAGCCAATTACAAGAACTTTTAGAGCGTGGTTTCATTCGACCAAGCACATCACCGTGGGGAGCTCCTGTTTTGTTTGTCAAGAAGAAAGATGGTACATTCAGGTTGTGTATCGACTACCGAGAGTTGAACAAACTTACCATCAAGAACCGCTACCCACTACCGAGAATCGACGACTTATTTGATCAACTACAAGGCTCGTCTGTTTATTCAAAGATTGACTTACGTTCCGGGTATCATCAAATGCGGGTGAAAGAAGATGATATTCCAAAGACTGCTTTCAGAACACGTTACGGTCATTACGAGTTTATGGTCATGCCGTTTGGTTTAACTAATGCACCAGCTGTGTTCATGGACCTTATGAACCGAGTGTGTGGACCATACCTTGACAAGTTTGTCATTGTTTTCATTGATGACATACTTATTTACTCAAAGAATGACCAAGAACACGGTGAACATTTGAGAAAGGTGTTAGAAGTATTGAGGAAGGAAGAATTGTACGCTAAGTTTTCAAAGTGTGCATTTTGGTTGGAAGAAGTTCAATTCCTCGGTCACATAGTGAACAAAGAAGGTATTAAGGTGGATCCGGCAAAGATAGAAACTGTTGAAAAGTGGGAAACCCCGAAAACTCCGAAACACATACGCCAGTTTTTAGGACTAGCTGGTTACTACAGAAGGTTCATCCAAGACTTTTCCAGAATAGCAAAACCCTTGACTGCATTAACGCATAAAGGGAAGAAATTTGAATGGAATGATGAACAAGAGAAAGCGTTTCAGTTATTGAAGAAAAAGCTAACTACGGCACCTATATTGTCATTGCCTGAAGGGAATGATGATTTTGTGATTTATTGTGATGCATCAAAGCAAGGTCTCGGTTGTGTATTAATGCAACGAACGAAGGTGATTGCTTATGCGTCTAGACAATTGAAGATTCACGAACAAAATTATTCGACGCATGATTTGGAATTAGGCGCGGTTGTTTTTGCATTAAAGACTTGGAGGCACTACTTATATGGGGTCAAAAGTATTATATATACCGACCACAAAAGTCTTCAACACATATTTAATCAGAAACAACTGAATATGAGGCAGCGTAGGTGGATTGAATTATTGAATGATTACGACTTTGAGATTCGTTACCACCCGGGGAAGGCAAATGTGGTAGCCGATGCCTTGAGCAGGAAAGACAGAGAACCCATTCGAGTAAAATCTATGAATATAATGATTCATAATAACATTACTACTCAAATAAAGGAGGCGCAACAAGGAGTTTTAAAAGAGGGAAATTTAAAGGATGAAATACCCAAAGGATCGGAGAAGCATCTTAATATTCGGGAAGACGGAACCCGGTATAGGGCTGAAAGGATTTGGGTACCAAAATTTGGAGATATGAGAGAAATGGTACTTAGAGAAGCTCATAAAACCAGATACTCAATACATCCTGGAACGGGGAAGATGTACAAGGATCTCAAGAAACATTTTTGGTGGCCGGGTATGAAAGCCGATGTTGCTAAATACGTAGGAGAATGTTTGACGTGTTCTAAGGTCAAAGCTGAGCATCAAAAACCATCAGGTCTACTTCAACAACCCGAAATCCCGGAATGGAAATGGGAAAACATTACCATGGATTTCATCACTAAATTGCCAAGGACTGCAAGTGGTTTTGATACTATTTGGGTAATAGTTGATCGTCTCACCAAATCAGCACACTTCCTACCAATAAGAGAAGATGACAAGATGGAGAAGTTAGCACGACTGTATTTGAAGGAAGTCGTCTCCAGACATGGAATACCAATCTCTATTATCTCTGATAGGGATGGCAGATTTATTTCAAGATTCTGGCAGACATTACAGCAAGCATTAGGAACTCGTCTAGACATGAGTACTGCCTATCATCCACAAACTGATGGGCAGAGCGAAAGGACGATACAAATGCTTGAAGACATGCTACGAGCATGTGTTATTGATTTCGGAAACAGTTGGGATCGACATCTACCGTTAGCAGAATTTTCCTACAACAACAGCTACCATTCAAGCATTGAGATGGCGCCGTTTGAAGCACTTTATGGTAGAAAGTGCAGGTCTCCGATTTGTTGGAGTGAGGTGGGGGATAGACAGATTACGGGTCCGGAGATTATACAGGAAACTACCGAGAAGATCATCCAAATTCAACAACGGTTGAAAACCGCCCAAAGTCGACAAAAGAGCTACGCTGACATTAAAAGAAAAGATATAGAATTTGAAATTGGAGAGATGGTCATGCTTAAAGTTTCACCTTGGAAAGGCGTTGTTCGATTTGGTAAACGAGGGAAATTAAATCCAAGGTATATTGGACCATTCAAGATTATTGATCGTGTCGGACCAGTAGCTTACCGACTTGAGTTACCTCAACAACTCGCGGCTGTACATAACACTTTCCACGTCTCGAATTTGAAGAAATGTTTTGCTAAAGAAGATCTCACTATTCCGTTAGATGAAATCCAAATCAACGAAAAACTCCAATTCATCGAAGAACCCGTCGAAATAATGGATCGTGAGGTTAAAAGACTTAAGCAAAACAAGATACCAATTGTTAAGGTTCGATGGAATGCTCGTAGAGGACCCGAGTTCACCTAGGAGCGTGAAGATCAGATGAAGAAGAAATACCCGCATCTATTTCCAGAAGATTCGTCAACACCTTCAACAGCTTAAAATTTCGGGACGAAATTTATTTAACGGGTAGGTACTGTAGTGACCCGAACTTTTCCATGTTTATATATATTAATTGAGATTGATGTTTACATGATTAAATGTTTCCAACATGTTAAGCAATCAAACTTGTTAAGACTTGATTAATTGAAATAGGTTTCATATAGACAATTGACCACCCAAGTTGACCGGTGATTCACGAACGTTAAAACTTGTAAAAAAACTATATGATGACATATATATGGTTATATATATAGTTAACATGATATTATGATAAGTAAACATATCATTAATTATATTAACAATGAACTACATATGTAAAAACAAGACTACTAACTTAATGATTTTGAAACGAGACATATATGTAACGTTTATCGTTGTAACGACATTTAATGTATATATATCATATTAAGAGATATTCGTACATCATAATATCATGATAATATAATAATTTAAAATCTCTTTTGTTATTATAAACATTGGGTTAACAACATTTAACAAGATCGTTAACCTAAAGGTTTCAAAACAACACTTACATGTAACGACTAACGATGACTTAACGACTCAGTTAAAATGTATATACATGTAGTGTTTTAATATGTATTTATACACTTTTGAAAGACTTCAATACACTTATCAAAATACTTCTACTTAACAAAAATGCTTACAATTACATTCTCGTTCAGTTTCATCAACAATTCTACTCGTATGCACCCGTATTCGTACTCGTACAATACACAGCTTTTAGATGTATGTACTATTGGTATATACACTCCAATGATCAGCTCTTAGCAGCCCATGTGAGTCACCTAACACATGTGGGAACCATCATTTGGCAACTAGCATGAAATATCTCATAAGATTACAAAAATATGAGTAATCATTCATGACTTATTTACATGAAAACAAAATTACATATCCTTTATATCTAATCCATACACCAACGACCAAAAACACCTACAAACACTTTCATTCTTCAATTTTCTTCATCTAATTGAACTCTCTCAAGTTCTATCTTCAAGTTCTAAGTGTTCTTCATAAATTCCAAAAGTTCTAGTTTCATAAAATCAAGAATACTTTCAAGTTTGCTAGCTCACTTCCAATCTTGTAAGGTGATCATCCAACCTCAAGAAATCTTTGTTTCTTACAGTAGGTTATCATTCTAATACAAGGTAATAATCATATTCAAACTTTGGTTCAATTTCTATAACTATAACAATCTTATTTCAAGTGATGATCTTACTTGAACTTGTTTTCGTGTCATGATTTTGCTTCAAGAACTTTGAGCCATCCAAGGATCCATTGAAGCTAGATCCATTTTTCTCTTTTCCAGTAGGTTCATCCAAGGAACTTAAGGTAGTAATGATGTTCATAACATCATTCGATTCATACATATAAAGCTATCTTATTCGAAGGTTTAAACTTGTAATCACTAGAACATAGTTTAGTTAATTCTAAACTTGTTCGCAAACAAAAGTTAATCCTTCTAACTTGACTTTTAAAATCAACTAAACACATGTTCTATATCTATATGATATGCTAACTTAATGATTTAAAACCTGGAAACACGAAAAACACCGTAAAACCGGATTTACGCCGTCGTAGTAACACCGCGGGCTATTTTGGGTTAGTTAATTAAAAACTATGATAAACTTTGATTTAAAAGTTGTTATTCTGAGAAAATGATTTTTATTATGAACATGAAACTATATCCAAAAATTATGGTTAAACTCAAAGTGGAAGTATGTTTTCTAAAATGGTCATCTAGACGTCGTTCTTTCGACTGAAATGACTACCTTTACAAAAACGACTTGTAACTTATTTTTCCGACTAGAAACCTATACTTTTTTTGTTTAGATTCATAAAATAGAGTTCAATATGAAACCATAGCAATTTGATTCACTCAAAACGGATTTAAAATGAAGAAGTTATGGGTAAAACAAGATTGGATAATTTTTCTCATTTTAGCTACGTGAAAATTGGTAACAAATCTATTCCAACCATAACTTAATCAACTTGTATTATATATTATGTAATCTTGAGATACCATAGACACGTATACAATGTTTCGACCTATCATGTCGACACATCTATATATATTTCGGAACAACCATAGACACTCTATATGTGAATGTTGGAGTTAGCTATACAGGGTTGAGGTTGATTCCAAAATATATATAGTTTGAGTTGTGATCAATACTGAGATACGTATACACTGGGTCGTGGATTGATTCAAGATAATATTTATTGATTTATTTCTGTACATCTAACTGTGGACAACTAGTTGTAGGTTACTAACGAGGACAGCTGACTTAATAAACTTAAAACATCAAAATATATTAAAAGTGTTGTAAATATATTTTGAACATACTTTGATATATATGTATATATTGTTATAGGTTCGTGAATCAACCAGTGGCCAAGTCTTACTTCCCGACGAAGTAAAAATTTGTGAAAGTGAGTTATAGTCCCACTTTTAAAATCTAATATTTTTGGGATGAGAATACATGCAGGTTTTATAAATGATTTACAAAATAGACACAAGTACGTGAAACTACATTCTATGGTTGAATTATCGAAATCGAATATGCCCCTTTTTATTAAAGTCTGGTAATCTAAGAATTAGGGAACAGACACCCTAATTGACGCGAATCCTAAAGATAGATCTATTGGGCCTAACAAACCCCATCCAAAGTACCGGATGCTTTAGTACTTCGAAATTTATATCATATCCGAAGGGTGTCCCGGAATGATGGGGATATTCTTATATATGCATCTTGTTATTGTCGGTTACCAGGTGTTCACCATATGAATGATTTTTATCTCTATGTATGGGATATGTATTGAAATATGAAATCTTGTGGTCTATTGTTACGATTTGATATATATAGGTTAAACCTATAACTCACCAACATTTTTGTTGACGTTTTAAGCATGTTTATTCTCAGGTGATTATTAAGAGCTTCCGCTGTCGCATACTTAAATAAGGACAAGATTTGGAGTCCATGCTTGTATGATATTGTGTAAAAACTGCATTCAAGAAACTTATTTTGTTGTAACATATTTGTATTGTAAACCATTATGTAATGGTCATGTGTAAACAGGATATTTTAGATTATCATTATTTGATAATCTACGTAAAGCTTTTTAAACCTTTATTGATGAAATAAAGGTTATGGTTTGTTTAAAAATGAATGCAGTCTTTGAAAAACGTCTCATATAGAGGTCAAAACCTCGCAACGAAATCAATTAATATGGAACGTTTTTAATCAATAAGAACGGGACATTTCATGCGTGTAGTCCAAGGTTTTACTACTTTGTTAACAATTACATCAATTACCCTTGAATGTAATCCACCCCTGTTTCAACAAGTCTATTAACTATTAATCCAGTTCCGTGTCCGGTAAAATGAACAATTATTGGTATTTATAGATATCCCGCCCACCGTGCCCAGTCAAGCGTATGTGGTTATATATAAATACGTCAAATTATAAGTCTATATATTAAATCAAAGAGGTATCATTTAGTTAATATAAAACCCATTAATAGCCCATAGTCTAATTTCCACAAGTGTCGTTCTTTTATCCGAACCCCAATTATGGTACAAAGCCCAATTACCCAATTTTAATATTTAGCCCAACATCACGATTACTTCGGCATTAAATAAGCATAATAATAACTTAGATACGAGACATTAAATTAAAAATAACATTAACCATAACTTACAGTGATTAAAAATAGCGTAGCGTTACACGGACAGAATTTCGACTTACACCCTTACAACATTCGCTAACATACCCTTATTATTAGAATTTAAAATTAAAATTAAAATTATAATATAATATATATATATATATATATATATATATATATATATATATATATATATATATATATATATATATATATATATATATATATATATATATACGTGATAGATAGAGAGATGGATGATGGATATATGATCAACCAAAACTGCAAATTTATAGGGGTGTGGCCTGCCACCTACTGCCATGCGATCGCATGGAATTTGTTCTTCCAAGCCATGCGATCGCATGGCCAGCTTTACCAGGTCACATGTCTTTATTTGCATTCTGTCGACGATTTATATAAATATATATAATATATAAATAATTTTAAGAATTATTTAAATATCGTATTATATTTATGTACATAGTTGACTTGTAATTTTTAGTCCGTTGCGTCGAGCGTTGAGAGTTGTCTCTGGTCCCGGTTCCGGATTTTTGAACGTCCTTGCGTACAATTTAATATCTTGTATTTTGCGTTTCGCATCTTGTACTCTTGTAATTTTGAGACGTTTCTTATCAATAATTGGAACCACTTTGATTGTATTTTGTACTTTTGAGCTTTTTGGTCGTTTGCATCTTCAATTCGTCGAATCTGTCTTTTGTCTTCACCTTTTATTATTTAAACGAATATTACTTGTACGTAGAACAATTGCAACTACAAGCTTGTCTTTCTTGAGGGATAATGCTATTAAATATATGTTCGTTTTTAGCATTATCAAATATTCTCACACTTGAGCGTTGCTTGTCCTCAAGCAATATAGTCTTGAAATAAAAATACTAGAATCACTTCTTTATTCTTCACACTTTGTACATCAGTGATTTCTATACGGCGGTATAAACAATGGTAGTAACGATGTGGTTTACAGTCCCACATGACTATATAAATTTAGATCCTTTAAGGAAATTGGATCTTTATGAAAACATTTGATCTTTTGAAAATTAAATCTAGCTTTTACCCTAGATAAGTTTTCCAGAATAACCCTTCACCGGCGTTGCAAAATTGTTTTTGTGGGTTTGGTGGGTTTCAGATTTGAAAATTTTACCTCAAAACTTGCGGTTTTGTGTCACCCACTTGCTAACCTTGTATTGAGAAAGCGACATGTCCAGTATACTTGCTCCGTATATTACCTTTCGATAAACTACCGTCCAGTTGTAAAGGAAAGCGTTGAACAAGCAACTGTTAAGGCAATGTCCCCTGACATGCTTTTAATTATGGTCTATAACGTTTCGAATGCAATTACTATCCTTTGTAGGAGCAATAGTAAAGCTCACCCTTATGGTTTTTCGGTCTGGCACAAGGTCCTGTCTTTGACCATGCTATGCAACCACCGTTCTTACGGTTGACAACCGATTTGGTTCAGGTGACCTAATGAATTCCAGGTGAATTCCTAGGATTTTACGTTCAATGGTAATGAACGCATTGAAAATGGGTTTTCAGAAAACAAATCGGTTTGTAATTTTGATCAAAATATTTTCTCGTTCAAGCTTGAGTTTAGATATCATCGAATTCCATGAGTTTGTAATTCTCAATCTTTAAGGTCAATCTCTAGGATTGAGTAATATCAGTCTTAAAAGCTGATTTTTGATCTTTAATGAGATTATCCTTTCTGGGGATCTGATTCATTAGTCTTATCAAGTTAATTTGCACGACGTCCTCCCCATTTTACGAGACAGATCCTCTCATGGTTAGGATAAGTCTGACCACTTGGCAACCCTGTTTGATGCTGAGGTCCATGGATTTCCAGCTGATTTTAGTGATGACTTTTCTAGATTTTTCGTCAACCTACAGCTGGTCTGGACGACAACTTCCTGACCTAAATCAAGATTTTTCAGAAGACTTTACTTTCTTTTAATGATGGAATTGATTCATCGTGTAGATCCATCTTTCTTTCAAATATATTACAATTTACCGGGTAAAACTGTTAATTTTGTCCAAAACAAAAGTATCTTCAATTATTTGTAAAAATATGTGATATATGTTTTTAAATAACTTGATAAATTTTTCCCACACTTGGCTTTTATTTCCCTTTCTTTGCCTTTTTATTGTCCTCTATTCCATTTTAAATGAATTCTAACATTTTGGGTTGTTTCTCAATTTATGTCCTTTCTGAGGTAACAATAATTTCGGTGTTAACACATAGTTTTATCGTTCATAAATATGTATAAACATGATTTTGAGTTCATTTAATTGAAAATTTTGAAAAATTTTACTAGAATTGGGTAGTCAGTATATAAGACTAGGGCTGTTCTTTATTATCAGAGAGCACTAGATTCTAATACAACTACTGCGTTACTAGTAATTTTTAATGGTAACCAAGTGTATAAGTTAAAAATTTTAAAATTCCGAAAGAATTTAACCCCTTCCCACACTTAAGATCTTGCAATGCCCTCATTTGCAAGAAATCAGTAACAATTTAAATTATTGAGGGTGATTCGCGTAGAAAAATGATTAAATTTTACCAAAGTTTCCAAACATATTGGCATTTGTTCGCTGAATGATAAATGGTGCACATCATTTGTTCATTCCGTCTTGTTGTTACATCACATTTGTTTTTCGTTTTGTCGTCAAAATTAGTAGCTTTTGCTGAACTTAATGCCAGTCTTTGAAAATGCGCTGTTTTACCCTGTTGTGTACATGAAATAAAATACATACAATACAAATATAAACATGCATGGTAATTTGAAATGGGACTTAAAATCCCACTTTCAAATCAAATATGAAATATTAGTACCAAATAATAAAAATATTAAACAATACATTAATGTATCACAATATCATATGTTTAAACATAAATAAATAGAAATAATAAAAAGATAAAAATCATAGAAATCACCAACGGAACTATATCAATCTGGATAGGGGTTCCAGTTCATGTCGTCGTCCGGGTTCCATGGTTGGTGATAGGTGTACTGGTAGGCCTGGTTATGATCGTAGAGAGTATATGGTGGTCTCATCTCGGGCTGGTGTGGAGGATAGTAAGCGGGTCGGGTCGGGACGTAGTGATCCTGAAGTGACAGCCGGCTTATAATCTGATGCTGATGATAGTCCCATCTATCATGCTATCGTTGCCTGGAATGCTCGTAATCATTCCGGGCTTGCCACTGCTCCATCCGACGAAATCTCTCCGCGTAGGTCATATCTACCTCATCTACACGATGGTAGACATCAGTCATAGCCTCCCAAATGACATCCCTAATGTCATCCGCTTCCTCCATTTCCTCGTCTGAACCTCTCTCTACCTGAGGATGATTACCTTCATAGGGTACTGGCTGATTGCGTCTACTCTTTAATACCTTAGCACCCGTATAAACCCTCAATCCTAAAGGCTCAACCTGTTCCCTACATACCATAAGTGGACCCCCTTGGTCCCTATCTACACCTAAATACTCTCCAATGAGAGTAACAAAAATACCTCCTCCAATTATCCCCCCTTCCTGTATTCCTTCCACCATTTTAGATAAATAAAAACCAACACAGTAAGGGATATTAACAAAGCCTCTTGGGTCTCGAATACACTTTAGGTAAAATAAATCATGTAAGGTCAATTTTTCCTTATTGTGACCTCTCTGTGTAATCGAGTTAGCCAAAAATCTATGAATTATATGAAGCTCGGCTCTGTTAATATGTAAGTAGGTATGTGTTCCTCCCCGCCCAAAAACATTATAATCTGACATACGCCTCCAAACGGAGTTCGCGTCAAAATTCCTATCTATCCTTTCACCACGATAAATCAAATTAATACAATCGGGTAGTAGTAATTCAGTGGGCGTATATATCTGTAAAGCCCTGGCCATGTCCAGCATGGACATCCTGTACATCCTACGGCCAAGTATAAATCTAAGAAAACTTCTATCAACTAACCTATCTACATCTGCATTTAATGCTATAGTACTCATAAGCTCGACACACCATTCCTTATATACAGGCCTACGAATGGTGAATAGACGTTCCCAATCGGTAAAAGAAGAACTGTCATACCTTTGAATCAGTAGCAGTCTAACATGGTCAGCTAGATGTACCGTTTCCAAAGGATTCCAATCAATTACCCTAGGCACCTCTACATCTTTCGTTACTAATTTGAATTTATTACTTTGATATGCCGGGTAATCTCTCCAGCTTTAATCGAATCTCAGATTAGGATGCAACGTATGTTCAGGAATCGTCGGGTATTCTACTGGCGGATGTATTGGAAATACTGTGAAGGCATCAACAAATTGTAGCGGATCATAATAAGGTACATGTTGATCAGGTTGATGTTGTTGTTCCTGTTGTGGTTCTTGTTCGGGTTCTGGATCGTATTGCGGCTCATATTCTGGTTCAGGTTCTTTTTGTGGTTGTCTAGATGATGATGAAGCACCAGCAGTATAGGTTTTCTGCAAAACACATTAAACACAAAATTTGTGCATCCAAATATGCATTAGTGTTAGCAAAATAACAACTTGAAACAATTACAATAACATGTTAAATCAAAATTAAACTTATACACATTTTCACAATTTTATTAATTCTACACTTTTTCAAATAAGCCTATATGAAAATGTATACAAAGTTCATAAGCATTTAACTCAAATAACATGTCAAAATAGTCATTACTAACAATTAAACAAGTCTCAAATGGCAATTATATCAAATTAATCAAGTTCATGAATTTTGTACCTAAAAAGTTCACTTTAATTCTCAAAAATCATGTTTAGGATCAAAGTTTGGATCATTTAACTACCTAAACATGTTACACTACTTAATTTAGCAATAATTCATGACAAAAATCGGCCATAACCTGTTTATATCAAAAAGCCCCAAATTGCTCAAGAACACAAACCCTAGATTTCTAAAAATTTTGAAGTTTTTGGCTTCAAATCATGTTAAATAGCATCAATCTAGGTTATACATGCATAAAATACTAACAATTTAACTCTAATTACACTAGAAATTAACAAAATTAAATTAGGTATAATATTGGTAATTTTCACAAAAACTAGAAATTTTAAGAGTTTAGGGGTGTAATTTTTACCTTTTTGTTTAAGAATCCGAACCTAGGCATGATTAGAGCAAGAAATTTGATAAATTACGGTGAAATTTGGTGATTTTTGGTGAGGATTTGAGTGTGTGTTCGTGTGTATATGTGTGTGTAAGTGTGGAGACAGAACACATCTCGCTGGGTTTTATGTTTCTGGCCTGGATTCCAGCTCCATGCAATACTTGATGTGTGCGAGGCAGAACACAGCTCGCTGGGTTTTATGTTTCTGGCCTGGATTCTAGCTCCATGCGATCGCATGGATTGGAAGGCCAAATCCCATGTGATCGCATGGGGTTCGAGTACAGTGTATTTTGGTTTTTTTTTTTTTTTATATATAACTTACACTTTTTAAAACATATAATTAAATTAAATTTTAAAAATTTGTTTCTTTTTAGGATGAGGGCGTTTCGGATCATTGTCCTAGTCCGTCCCTCGACAAAATTTTAAAATTTGTCATTTTTAAACACGGTTTTAAAAGTAAAGATTTTTGGTTTTTTTTTTTAATGTTTTTGGCATACTTTAATTCAATAAGATTAAAAATAATGATAATAAAAGTTCTCGTCCCTCCCTTGGGTAGAGCAATTTCAGTTCAACGACCCAGTTTTCAACTCACGACGAATTTTAAAAATCAAATTTTTAACTTAACGAAATAAAGTAAATTTTTGTTTTTAAATTCACACCAAACTTAAATTTAAAATGCATAAAATTAAAAATTCATATTAATAATAATTAAAAATTCACACCAAATTTATATTATATTTTTGATTTTATACATACAAATTTATATTAAAAATATTAATTTTTCAAATATTTACAAATTTAAATATATCGATTTTAAAAAGTTTACAATAATAATTTAACATTTATTTTAAAAACAACGTAAAAATAAAAATTAAAAATCTTTTTGGTCTTTTATCCCACTTTAATCAATCAAATATTATCAAAAATATACACCCCTCTTTTCGGTAAAGTAATTTCGGTTCCATAACCTAGTTTAACTCATGACGAATTTTTGAAATATTTTGGGTTGAATGATTAAAGATATTTATACCTTAAGAATAAACGGTAAATTTTGCAGTGATGTAATAAATTTTTGCATGATATCAATAATTTCGGTCGCAAAACCTAATTTTATTGAATACCAATTTAATACTTTATAGCGAATGATTTAGCGTTTACTATCAAAAGGTTAAAAGCAATAAAAATAAACATAAAAACTGTACATACTTACCTGTGAAATAGAAATCTTAGTGACCTGCTTTAGCCCACTCATAAGATAGTCGGACTAATTGGTTTTCTATAGCTACATAGGCGTAACCTCGAGCATTCAACGTTTTTTCTTCGAAACATATGAACGGTCCATCTCTGCATAAAGTAACGAATTCAGTATTGGAATATGTCTGATTCGTCGAGCATTTTCCTTCGTGTGACCATTTTCCGCATTTGTAACATCTTTCAAGGTGTCGTGCTCTTCTTTTCGCTGCGGATTTCGATTTTCCTTTACCAAAATGTAACTTATTATTTCCGTTCCTGGATTCTTTTCTTACTCCGTCCAATTTACCTCTGATTAATGATACCAATTCACTTGGAAGGGTGTCATTATTACATTTAGTGATCAAAGCATGTAGCATTAGACCATGGTTTAGTTCACAGGAAGTCTTCATCTCGTAAAACCTAAAAAAATAAAAATTCAGAATGGGGGGAGAAGACTAGTTCTTTAGGGTCTGCTAGGGAAAGACCATTCGGGTTCCATTCTCGAGAACTACACGAAAACAGAAAATCTAACTCTAACAGAAATACATATTATCCTTTAAAGACTTGATTCTCCCCACACTTAGTTAGATGTGGTTTTGAAATTGTGATTAACTTCGTTTTTAATTGGACTATCAAAAACTTGTATATCTTTGACTTTTGCTTCAAGCCAATTATTGATTTCCTCCGTAACTTTCACAAATTCAACTAACATTGCCTTTCCTTTTGGCGATAAATTGGATAGTAATCGGTTACATAACTTAAATTTTCCCTTAATCTTAGCATCGTGAATCCGTTTATAAAGTTTCTTCGTTGAACTGTTAAAAACAGATTCATCTAATTTCTTATCATCAACGGGGTTCTTTGTGATCGGATCATCATTAAGTGTTTCTTCATCTTCCCCACACTTATGCATTTTTATTGGTTTAACAGTTTTGGTTGGTGGAGATCTAAACTTTCGATTCATAAAGGTGATCGATGTATCACCATCCCTAAGTGTCATTCTACCTTCTCTTACATCAATGAATGCCTCGGTGGTTGCTAAAAATGGGCGACCTAAGATTAGAGGAATATCAAGGTTTTCCTCCATATTAATCACTATGAAGTTTGCAACAAAGGTCAAACTTCCCACGTTAACAAGTAAATTATTTGCTATTCTAACCGGGTGTTTAATAGTTAGGTCAAATGATTGAACCCCTATTTTGGTTGGTTTTAATTCACCCATACCTAATCTTTTGTATAAGGAAAGAGGCATAATATTTGCACTTGCTCCTAAATTTACGAGTCCATTATATACATCACCATCATTATGCAAACAAGAAATGATAAATTCACCCGGGTCTCCTGCTTTAGTAAGTCGAGTTGGTTTGTAAACCTTTTTCGGGTGTTCTTTTCTTAGTTCTTTCACTTTTATTTGAACTTCTTGTTCACATTTTTCTTCGTTTCTTGGAATGGGAGGTTTGTATAAGAATTCTTCTTCATCACTCCAATTTGAATCCTTCCTATTTTTTGATTTTGATTTTTCATATGTTGTTGATAACATATTTATGTTTTCATTTTGAATGTTTTCTTGGGTGGTGAAATTATGATTGACTTCATTGTCAACTTCCATCGGACCATGTATGTAATGTTTAACTCTGTGACCATTAACTTTAAATTCAATCCCATTTGAATTTATTAATTCTACTGTTCAGTACGGGAAAACTCTTTTGACTATGAATGGTCCAGACCATCTTGATTTCAATTTTCCAGGAAATAGCTTGAATCGTGAATTGAAAAGAAGAACTCTGTCTCTTTCTTTGAATTCTTTTGAACTTCTGATTCTTTTATCATGTCATTTCTTCGTTCTTTCCTTATAGATTAACGAATTTTCGTATGCTTCATGTCTTAATTCTTCTAATTCGTTTAGTTGACTTAATCGTAGACGTTCAGCTTCATGTAAATCAAGATTACATGTCTTCAAAGCCCAAAATGCTTTGTGTTCAATTTCTACTGGAAGATAACATGCTTTTCCGTAAACGAGTCTAAAAGGTGTGGTTCCAATTGGAGTTTTGTAGGCTGTTCTAAAAGCCCAGAGTGCATCCTCCAATTTCATGGACCATTCTTTCGGATTTGATCCTACAGTTTTCTCTAGAATACGTTTTAAAGCTCGATTGGTATTTTCAACTTGTCCACTTGTTTGTGGATGATAAGCAGTGGAGATTTTATGAGTTACTCCATATCTTTTGAGAACTTTCTCAAGTTGATTATTACAAAAATGAGTACCCCGATCACTTATTAAAGCTTTTGGTGTTCCAAACCTTGCAAAAAGACGTTTTAAAAAGTTGACTACAACTCGTAAATCATTAGTCGGGAGAGCTTGTGCTTCCGCCCATTTAGATACATAATCAATGGCAACGAGAATGTAGAGATTATTATGAGATTTTGGAAATGGACCCATAAAGTCAATACCCCAAATGTCAAATACTTCACATAGTTGAATGACATTTTGTGGCATTTCATCACGTTGACTTATTTTTCCGGTCCTTTGACAAGCATCACAGGATTTGCAAAGAAGGTGTGTGTCTTTGAAAATTGTAGGCCAATAGAATCCAGCATCTAAACTTTTCTTGCTGCGAGCTGAGGCCCATAATGCCCTCCTGTTGGTCCTGTGTGATATTGGTTTAATATTTGACTAGCTTCATCTTCGAATACACATCAGCGTATTATTCCATCGGGACAACTTTTAAACAAATGTGGATCTTCCCAGAAATAGTGTTTTATATTGCTAAAGAATTTCTTTCGTTTTTGGTACGATAATCCTTTTTCAAGGAATCCACATACTAAGTAGTTTGCATAGTCTGCAAACCATGGAATTTCATTATAATCTATCTTCAATAGATATTCATCAGGAAAGTTGTCTTGTATTGCCGATTCATTTAGAACTTCTAATTCAGGATTTTCAAGACGAGAAAGATGATCAGCGGCGAGATTTTCTGCTCCCTTTTTATCTCGGATTTCAATATCGAACTCTTGTAAGAGTAAGATCCAACGGATTAATCTTGGTTTAGCATCTTGTTTCGAAAATAGGTATCTAAGAGCAGAATGGTCAGTATAGACCACCGTTTTAGCTAGAACGAGATATGAACGAAATTTGTCAAAAGCAAAGACAATAGAAAGGAGTTCTTTTTCAGTAGTTGTATAGTTCGTTTGTGCTCCTTGTAACGTCTTACTAGCGTAATAAATAGGTTGAAATCATTTTTCAATCCTTTGTCCTAAAACGGCTCCCATTGCAAAATCACTTGCATCGCACATGAGTTCAAACGGTAGATTCCAATTTGGAGTTATCATGATCGGTGCATTAGTGAGTTTTTCGTTAAGAATATTAAAAGATTTGATGCATTCATCTGAAAAGATAAATGGAGCATCTTTTTCTAGGAGTTTATTCATAGGAGTGGCAATTTTAGAAAAATCTTTTATGAAACGTCGGTAAAAACCGGCATGCCCTAGAAAACTCCTAACTCCTCTAACATTGGTGTGATGTGGATGTTTAGCAATTACATCTACTTTAGCTCTATCCACTTCAATTCCTTCCTTTGAAATTTTATGACCAAGAACGATGCCTTCTTTAACCATGAAATGACATTTCTCCCAATTAAGTACTAGATTTGATTGTTCGCATCTAATAAGCATTCGTTCAAGATTAACTAGACATGATTCAAAAGTATCACCGAAGACTGAAAAGTCATCCATGAAAACTTCCATGCATTCTTCTATCATGTCGTGAAAAATCGCCATCATGCACCTTTGAAAGGTTGCAGGGGCGTTGCAAAGTCCAAATGGCATGCGTTTGTAAGCAAAAGTACCATAAGAGCACGTGAACGTGGTTTTCTCTTGGTCCTCGGGTGCTATTGGAATTTGAAAATATCCGAAAAAACCATCAAGAAAACAATAGTAACTATTTCCAGCTAATCTTTCCAACATTTGATCAATGAAAGGTAAGGGAAAGTGATCTTTTCTGGTGGCGTCATTTAATTTTCTATAATCAATACAAACACGCCATCCTGTTACCGTCCTAGTAGGAATAAGCTCATTTTTCTCATTTGTGATGACAGTCATGCCACCCTTCTTAGGTACGCATTGAACTGGGCTTACCCATGGACTATCAGAGATTGGATAAATTAAACCTGCATCAAGTAGTTTAATAATTTCTTTCTTAACAGCATCTTGCATATTAGGATTTAGTCTTCTTTGGTGTTGCCCATACGTTTTATGACCTTCTTCCATAAGGATTTTATGTGTGCAATACGAAGGACTTATTCCTTTAATATCATGAATTTTCCATGCAATAGCTGGTTTATGAGCTTTTAACACAGAAATGAGTTGAGATTTTTCATTTTCAGTAAGAGAAGACGATATTATTACAGGTAATTCAGATTCACCATGTAAATAAGCATATTCCAAATTGTTTGGAAGTGGCTTTAACTCTAATGTCGGTGGTTCTTCTATCGATGATTTATATCGATATCTGTCTTCCTCTTTTAGCATTTGAATTTCTTCTGTTGTTGGTTCATATCCATTAGCCATAAGTGTAGCTAACATTTCAGTTTCATCAATTGGTTCAGTTCCTTCTCCTAAAGAACATTCTCCTGTTCCTTGTAATTCTGGAAATTCTTCTAACAATTCTGCATGTGAATCTATAGTTTGAATATAATAACATGTATCATCTGAAGATTGAGGTTGTTGCATGGCTCTATCAACTGAAAAGGTAACACTCCCATCCTCTATACTTAGGGTCAGTTTCTTACCAAACACGTCTATCATTGCTTTAGCCGTGTTTAAGAATGGTCTTCCTAATATGAGAGGAACTCGAGAATCTTCTTCCATGTCCAGAATAACAAAATCTATTGGAAATACTAAAGTACGAACTTTAACTAGTATGTTCTCCATTATCCCTCTAGGATATTTTACTGATCGATCGGCTAGTTGTATGCTTATTCGTGTTGGTTTTAATTCTCCAAGGTCTAGTTTAGCGTATAGTGAATACGGCATTAGATTTATACTAGCACCTAAGTCTGCCAATGCTTCTATTGAACTAAGACTACCCAGAAAACATGGAATTGTGAAACTCCCTGGATCTGATAATTTTTCTGGTATCTTATTCAAAAGCAATGCAGAACAATTAACATTCATAATAACAACCGAGAGTTCTTCCATTTTCTTTCTATTTGTGATTATATCTTTCAAAAATTTAGCATATCTAGGCATTCCTGAAATCACATCAATGAAAGGAAGATTGACATTTATCTATTTAAACATATCTAAGAATTTGGATTGCTCGGCTACAAGTCTTTCTTTTCTCATCTTACTCGGGTAAGGAAGTGGTGGTTGGTATGGTTTAACATAAGATTTAGCCTTAACTGTGTTATCTTCATTATCCTTTTCAACTACCGGTTTTGTTTCCTTATTTTGCTCAGGTTGTGGTTCTTGTGGAGTAGGAATAGCTTCATCAGAAATTACAGGTATTTCAGGTGGTTTAAGTGTAACACCACTTCTTGTGGTAATGGATTTAGCTGTTTCATTCCGGGGGTTAGCATTTATATCACTAGGTAGACTTCCCGGTTTTCTTTCACCTATCAACCTTGCTAGGTTACTTACTTCTTGTTCCAGATTTTGAATAGAAGCTTGTTGATTTCTAAATGCTTGAGCATTTTGTTCATTGGTTTGTTTCTGAGATGTGAAAAATTCGTTTGAGATTCAACTAGCTTCGACATCATATCTTCTAAATTTGGCTTTTTATCATCGGTTTGTGGTAGTTTATTTTGAAAAATAGGTCTTTGCTGGTTGTAAGTATTGTTGGATACTTGTTGATTGCTAGGACCTTGTTGGTTGTTGTATGGAACATTTCGGTTATAGTTCTGATTTTGATTGTAGATTGGTCTTGGCGGTTGATAATTATTCTGATAATTATTTCCAGGCCTTTGGTTTATGTATGAAATATTCTCTCTTTGTTCCATTGTTAGTTCAATACTGAGACAATCTTTTGTCAAATGTGGTCCTCCACATTGCTCACAACTAATTCGTATTGAGTGAATATCTTTAGTCATCTTTTCCATTCGTCTCTCGACAGCATCTATCTTTGCGGAAATGGAATCTAAGTCATGGCTAGAATCGGCTCTAGCTGCTTTAGATGATCTAACGATATCTTTTTCTTGGTGCCACTCATGTGAGTGGGAAGCATTGTTATCAATAATTTTGTAAGCATCAGTTGCGGTTTTCTTCAAAATGGAACCACCATCTGCTATATCGATGTCTTTTCGTGTAGTGATGTCGCATCCTTGGTAGAATATTTGTACTATTTGACAGGTGTCTAAACCATGTTGCGGACATCCTCTTAATAACTTTTCAAATCTTGTCCACGCTTCATATAAAGTTTCATTTGGCTTTTGCGTGAACGTAACAATTTCTCCTTGAAGTCTCACAGCTTTAGATGCCGGAAAGAAATGTTTAAGAAATTTTTCAACTAAAACATCCCATGTATCAATCGCCCCTTCAGGTAACGATTTCAACCAATCTTTGGCTTCTCCCTTTAGAGTCCAGGGAAATAACATGAGATATATCTATTCATCCTCCACTTCTCGGATTTTAAATAGAGTGCAGATCCTATTAAAGGTTCGAAGATGTTCATTTGGATCTTCCTTCGGCGCACCACTAAATTGGCATTGATTTGTTACCATGTGTAGGATTTGTCCTTTGATTTCATAATCTGGCGCATTAATACCTGTTTGAGTAATTGCGTGACCTTGGCCAGTGCGTTTAGCTCTCATTCGGTCTTCCATACTTAGAGGTTCCAGATTCTCCATGATTGAATTTGTTGAATTTGAATCACTAGAGGATTCTGATTTAATGGTTGGTTCCTCTACAATCTCTGTTTGAATGATTGGTGGTTCCGGAGGAAAGATTAATGGTTCAGGATCTCTGAATTGTCCCTGAATATCTTCCGAATTCTCAATTGTGAGGTCGGGTTCAAAAAATAGATTATCGGAAATTTGAATTGGAGTACTTGGTCGACTGGATGACGATTCTAAAGAAAAATCAACGGCGACAATATTTGCTAGATGTCTTGATCGAGTTACAGTTGGTGAACGTACAAAAGGTGGTGAACGTTTTGCTCGATGCATTCACTGAATATCCTATTAGTTATAAAAATAAGAAAAATTATATAAGTTATCAAATTAATAGATTTTTCTGATTTTGTCCACGTTTCGAATAGCCAAAAGATGCAGCAGAGGGGCAGGATTCGTTTGGTCTCAATATAATTGAGTACTGTTTGGCTCCAATAACCCGGTCCACGTACAAATCCAACTATTACTACGAACCAGAAAATGGATGTCTATCAATTTAACCACTTAAAATAATTTTTCGTTTTGAAATTTTAGAGAAGAAATAGAACAAAATTCTATGTCCTATAAACTAGAGCGTCGAGAAATAAGAAAGAAAAAGATTGCGCGTCGAAAAATGTCGAAAAATAAAAGGAAAGTAGCGCGTCGAAACTTAAAAAGGAACTAAAAACTAAGAATTAAAAGTTGTGTCTAAAAGTATTAAAGCTTAAAAGGAATTCTATATTCAAAAACGGCAATTACTTAAAAAGGTACTAAAATATTAAAAACGGCGTCGCAAAATTCTAAAGCACCTAAATCTTTGTCTAAAGAAAAAGCACTTAAGGGATTTTACGGCAAAGCCTAAAAATCTAGAAATAAAAATAACTATGGCAAAAAACTATTTCTTAAAACTAAATACGAGCGAAAAATACAAATATTACGCTAAAACAAATAAAAAAACAAAAAATAAAAATAATACTTAAAGTTGTAAAAAGTACAATGTTTATAAAAATATTATTTTTATATTATTTATTTTATAAAACTATTAATTTTTATATAATTTATAAAACTAAATAAACTAAATAATACAAATTAAATAATAAAACTAAAACTTAAATAATAAATAAATAAAAACCTAATTAGGGTTTTAATTAATTATAATTAATAATAATACTCCGTAATGATTGCTGTTGGATGGTAAAACCTGGCGTGTCAGGTACCCTCATGCGATCGCATGAAATTTTGCCTTCGGGCTCATGTGATCGCATGGGCTAGGTTTTCGGGCCAGGTGTTGGGCTGCTACAGTACCAGGCCGAGAGTTATATATTTATTTATTTTTCTGTTTTCTGTTTTAATAAATAATTATATAAATAAATAAAAACTTGTATTTTAAAAACTAAAATAAAAATAAAGAAACTTTATAATTTTATATATATATAACAAACTATTAAAAATATATAAATATTTTTTTTCTTTTCTTTTTATATTTTCGTATATTTAAACGTATTTTTACAAAAGCGTTTTTTTATAAAAGTAAACTAAAAATTAATAAAAATCTTTTTTTATATATAAAGCGTTGCGTTTCCGGTGTTTAAGCAAGAAGTTCCCCGGCAGCGGCGCCAAAAATACTTGATGTGTGCGAGGTGTGCTAAGAAATAGTAGTATTTTTACAACGAAATACTATTAAATACGATACAATTTTACACAAGATATTTATTTATTTATAGAATGGATATACCTAAACCTTACTACAACACTTATAGGCAGTGTACCTAATCGTACAGTAGTGTAGTTTTTAGTAAGTCCGGTTCGTTCCACAGGGATCTTTTAAACAAGCTTAACGCTATATTAGTTTTAACTTATAATTGTAAAAATACAAAAATATATATAAGTAGTATTATTATTATAAAGGGGGTTTTTACCGTTTAATGACCGGTTTGTCGATTTTAAAACTTTAATCGCAGTTAAAACCTAATGTAAAATATAAATATAACTTAATTTAAAGCGTAAAGTAAATAACGATAATGAAATTGCGATAAATAAAAGTGCGATAAAATAAAATTGCGATAATTAAAGAGTTCGTTAATTAAAAATGCAATTAAATAAAATGACAATAAATAAAAGTGCGATAATTAAAAGTGCAATTAAATATGAAATAAAAGAATTATGCTTATTTAAACTTCCATAATCATAATGTTTGACGTGTTGATTTTTAGTTTATTACCATGGGTTAATTGTCCTTTGTCTTGGATTATTCGATATGTCCATACGGATTTGTCCATAATAGTCCATCAGTCATAATCATAAAGTGCAAAAGTCTTCATCAAATTATTCTTATTCCCGAAGTTAAATATTCCAACTAATTGGGGATTCGAATTGTAACAAGGTCTTAATACTTTATTTAATGAATACACCAGGTTATCGACTGCGTGTAGTCCAAGGTTTTACTACATTGTTAACAATTACACCAATTACCCTTGAATGTAATCCACCCCTGTTTCAACAAGTCTATTAACTATTAATCCAGTTCCGTGTCCGGTAAAATGAACAATTATTGGTATTTATAGATATCCCGCCCACCGTGCCCAGTCAAGCGTATGTGGTTATATATAAATACGTCAAATTATAAGTCTATATATTGAATCAACGAGGTATCATTTAGTTAATATAAAACCCATTAATAGCCCATAGTCTAATTTCCACATGTGTCGTTCTTTTATCCAAACCTCAATTATGGTACAAAGCCCAATTACCCAATTTTAATATTTAGCCCAACATCACAATTACTTCGGAATTAAATAAGCATAATAATAACTTAGCTACGAGACATTAAATTAAAAATAACATTAACCATAACTTACAGTGATTAAAAATAGCGTAGCGTAACACGGACAGAATTTCGACTTACACCCTTACAACATTCGCTAACATACCCTTATTATTAGAATTTAAAATTAAAATTAAAATTATAATATATATATATATATATATATATATATATATATATATATATATATATATATATATATATACGTGATAGATAGAGAGATGGATGATGGATATATGATCAACCAAAACTGCGAATTTATAGGAGTGTGGCCTACCACCTACTGCCATGCGATCGCATGGAATTTGTTCTTCCAGGCCATGCGATCGCATGGCCAGCTTTTTCAGGTCACATGTCTTTGTTTGCATTCTGCCGATGATTTATATAAATATATATAATATATAAATAATTTTAAGAATTATTTAAATATCATATTATATTTATGTGCATAGTTGACTTGTAATTTTTAGTCTGTTGCGTCGAGCGTTGAGAGTTGTCTCTGGTCCCGGTTCCGGATTTTCAAACGTCCTTGCGTACAATTTAATATCTTGTATTTTGCGTTTCGCATCTTGTGCTCTTGTAATTTTGAGACGTTTCTTATCAATAATTGGAACCACTTTGATTGTATTTTGTACTTTTGAGCTTTTTGGTCATTTGCGTCTTCAATTCGTCGAATCTGTCTTTTGTCTTCACCTTTTATTATTTACACGAATATTACTTGTACGTAGAACAATTGCAACTACAAGCTTGTCTTTCTTGAGGGATAATGCTATTAAATATATGTTCGTTTTTAGCATTATCACCCATGATGAAGAATATCACTCATTCCATTATATTTTTTTTTTCTTTCTTCAACAAACGAATCGAACCAGGCTATCTCTGTTTTAAAACCGACCCTACTGTTATTTGATTTCTGTTTGGCTATCGTCGCGAACTGCTGCTACCTGTTTCCTGTCTTCTACTACGATCAAACCATACCCACCACTCGAAGAACACCACCACAAACGATTGCTATAGAGTACTATTGCTAATAACCGATACCATCAAGAACATTAATACAAAATCATCACCATTATTTAAATACATACAAATCGAAAGCCATGGTTAATTGATGCTGCTACACGTCTATTTCTAGTTATGTTTCTCTTTCGTGACACAACAACTGGAACAATGAGATAAAGATGATGATTGATGAAGACGTGATGCTAGATGATAAAGTTATGATGGAGATGTATTATGATGAAAAAGAGGATCCTATAATTGATGTCTTATTCTAGCTGTCACCGCGTGTTCCTTTTTCTTTATGACCGGTAGGTGATAAAACAAATAAACCCCACATATATTTTTTTATTCGGTGGCCAAGATTTCCAAATCAATTAAAACCCTTTATTATTCTTGTGGGGCTGCGTTAATTTTCTTTCTTCTGTCGAGCAACTGATGGAAACAAACCGCCACATGATTTTTTTATATACTACAAAGTTTAGTTGGGCTTGTGTTGTTACTTGGGTTACGTTTTAATTTTCTATTGGGCCATTTAAAATTGGTTGGGTTTGTGATCTTGTTGGGCCACGAATTCAGTCTGTTGGGCCTGTATCTGAGTTGATCGAGCAACTTAATACTGTGTGCTACTTCGAACATGTTTTTCGGTTCCAGCTGAGGAAGAAAATGAGATGATACGATGATGTTGTTATAATTATGATTATGATTATAATTACGACGACAATGATGATAGAACATGATTAAGATGTGACGTCTTGATGATAATAATAAAACTTAGATAATGATAATAATGGATGATGGTGTTAATGTTAATGACGATGACAAAATCACAATATTATTGATGATGATAACGAGTTGATAATTAACGAAGTCAATTATGGTTATGATGATAATTCGTATACGAAATCGATGAAGATTAGGATGAGGAAGATAATCTTAGAAATAAAGGGAAACAGATACACGGTTATAGGAATATTACGTGGTAATTAAAAACAGAAAAGCAACGATAGACAAATGGTTAAGGGGTGTTTGCGGTTGTTCGAGAGGTCACGGGTTCGAGTCCCGTTCAGGGCATTTCTTTTTAGAAAAAGCTATCAAAGAGGTATACATTCTTATTTTTAATCCTATATTTATTGTTATTAGTAATTATTAGGTTTATTATTATTACTACTAATGTTATTACTAATTATTATTATTATTATTATTATTATTATTATTATTATTATTATTATTATTATTATTATTATTATTATTATTATTATTATTATTATTATTATTATTATTATTATTATTGTTGTTATTATGGTTATGATACGTATTATTATTATTATTATTATTATTATTATTATTATTATTATTATTATTATTATTATTATTATTAATATAGGTATTAGTTATCATTTATAATTATCATCATGATTATAATTATAATTAAGATTATTATTATCATTGTTATTACTAATATTATTATTATTATCAATAATATTACAATTTAGGAGCACTATAATTAATATTATCACTAGTAATGAAAATATTATTATTAAGTACTAGTATTACTATTAGTAGTAATATTATAATTTTAGTTAGTAACATAAATATTAGTATTATTATTAATAGTAAAATCATTATTTTTATAGCTATTATTATTAGTACTTATTATTATTAAAGTATCATTTTTTTTAAAAGTTATCATTATAAGTATTATTATTATAAGTAAAGATATACTTATTACATATACTATATTACACTACATAAATTTTTATAAAATATTACTATCTACAATTTTATATATAAATTTACATATTGTATAAATATATATTTTCACATAATCATAGATATATTATAATATTTTAAACATATATAAAAATTATAATATATATATATATATATATATATATATATATATATATATATATATATATATATATATATATATATATATATATATATATATATATATATATATTCTAAATAAAATACTTTAATAAGAATTGGATAAATATAAATATCAGGTATAATAATAATAATTGTTTACTATTATCATATGTGTTAATATTATTTGTTATATAATAATTGATTTAGGTTCGTGAATCCGAGGACAACCCTGCATTGTTCAGTATCGTCGTATGAATATTTTTACTACAAAATATTGTAGAGTGAGTTTCATTTGCCTTTTTACCCTTTATATTTTTGGGCTGAGAATACATGCGCAATTTTTATAAATGTGTTACGAAATAGACACAAGTAATTGAAACTACATTATATGGGTAAATGATCGAAGCCGAATATGCCCCTTTTGCTTGGTAACCTAAGAATTAGTAAACCGATCTACTAATTGACACGAATCCTAAAGATAGATCTATTGGACCTAACGAACCCCATCCATGGTTGCGAATGCTTTAGTACTTCGATGTTGTTTTTATCATGTCCGAAGGATTTTCTGGAATGATAGTGGATATTCTTATATGCATCTTGTTAATGTCGGTTACCAGGTGTTCACCATATGAATGATTTTTGTCTCTTTGCATGGAACGTATATTTATGAGAACTGGAAATGAAATTCTTGTGGTCTATTAAAATGATGGAAATGAATGTTTATGATAAACTAATGAACTCACCAACCTTTTGGTTGACACTTGAAAGCATGTTTATTCTCAGGTATGAAAGAAATCTTCCGCTGTGCATTTGCTCATTTTAGAGACATTACTTGGAGTCATTCATGACATATTTCAAAAGACGTTGCATTCAAGTCATTGAGTTCATCAAGATTATTATCAAGTCATTTATAGTTTGAATATATTATGAAATGGTATGCATGCCGTCAACTTTCAATGTAAATAAAGTTTGTCTTTTAAAAATGAATGCAATGTTTGTAAAATATATCATATAGAGGTCAAGTACCTCGCGATGTAACCAAATGTAATGTATTCATCCAGATGGATTAGGACGGGTCCTTTGAGTTGGTATCAGAGCGGTGGTCTTAGCGAACCAGGTCTTGCATTAGTGTGTCTAACTGATAGTTGTTTAGATGCATTAGTGAGTCAGGACTTCGACCGTGTCTGCATGTCAAAAGTTTTGCTTATCATTTCTAGTCAAAAATCATTTGATTATCATCCTTAGAAAATTACCTACTTATCATTTTTAGTTTAGACATGTCTTACTGCAGTTAGTGCATCGATAGTGTATAGACAAGATTTATATCTTAGCGTATCTATTACTATAGACTTTACCTGACAGCTTCCGTAGATTCATCTGTAATTTATGGGATTCTAGTATTATATATGCATATGTAAATTATGTATTGCAGGGTACTAATCTACATCCTATAATCTATTTCTTATCGAAAATCCTTCATCTGATCGTACGAGATGAATCCCTCAACCAATTCGAATTCCTCTAATTCCGACAGCTATTCCGATATGAAGTTTCACCTAAGCTCTGAAAGTAGTGTCACCAGAATGAATCAATCAATCATTCATCCCCAATTCATCTGATGGGTTCGTAGTTGACTTAATCAATGGAGACGTGAAGAAGGCGATTCTTTCCACCAACCAAATTGCCCTCTTGGAGAAGAACCTGAAGCACTTACCGGCGAATCTATCTTAAACACCATTTACAGCTTCATTTGCAGAGTAGTTCGAAATGATTATATTCTATCCACAATTCTAAACCTTATTCATCCACTCGTTCCGACCGACAATCATCCCGGAATAATAGAAGAAGTTAGCGAACTTCGCGCTCAAGTAAACAATTGGGAGAATATGGTGCAAAATTTACCAGCTTCAGCAACATCACCGGCACCAACAGTACCATCAGTAACAGTACCAGTACCATCAACAATCCATGCCTCAACATCTCATTCTGTACCTCGAGCATAATCTTCGTTTTACACCTTGTTCTACATCGATTAATTTTCGTTCTACGAATCGTTCTATATCATTTATCTTCACAGAACATGGCGATTATGTAATCTCTAAAGTCTTAGAGATTAGCTATTCTAGCTCAAACCGAAAAGCAAATGAGATTAATATCATATTAATTCATTAAATCCATGATTAAATCTGAAGAAAATATATATGTAAGTATATTTTCATAAAGATTGTAATTAAAAATTCTTTCGTACAAACTGTTAATGTTGAAAATATTTTAACGGGTAGGTAATACCCGAGGAATATTTAGATTTCACATTAATAAGTTACACTGTACATTCTTTGAATCTGATTCAATAGTCATTTACTATCCTACTTACAACCACAGAAGTACGAATCCGCTCATCACAGAATAACCATTTTCATTCAATTTCATATTTGGATTTTGACTTATCAGAATCCAACAAGTGGCATAATGAAGAAAAACATCTGACAAAATAAAATTTGTTAGAAACAAACGAATTAACTATGAGAAAAATTTTGTTAAGAATCCACGCTAACTGTTTCCAGCCAACTGTTCCTAGCTAACTGATTACATTTTATTTATCGCAGTTTATTTATCGCAATTTAATTATCGCAATTTTATTTATCGTCATTTAATTTATGTTATTTACTTTACGCACTTTATTTATCGTCATTTAATTTCTGTTATTTATTTTACGTACTTTAAATATCGGGACACGTATACATGGTTTTGACATATCATATCGACGCATCTATATATATTACTTGGAATAACCATAGACACTCTATATGCAGTAATGCGTGAGTTAGCTATACAGGGTTGAGGTTGATTCTACATTAATATATATATACTTTGAGTTGTGATCGAGTCTGAGACATGTACACGGGTCACGATACGTATTAATTAATTCGAATATTATATATTAAGCTATATATGAATTATTGGACTGTTAACTGTGGACTATCGACTGTGGACTAATAACATTGGACAATTAAAATGAACTAAAATATTGATTATAATATATGAAACTAAACATTTCTTCAAGTTTGCCACTTGATTTCATCTTAAATCTCGTTTGTATCCTGACGATTACAATCTGCGTTCAAACCTTTCATGATTCTTGAAAATACCTCAATCGAGAGGATGAGCTAACCGCACTTCATCTACGGAAGAAAAGATTGATGCATATAGTTATGCACCTGAAAAACTCTCGGAACCTGAGTAAACGTTTAACACGTATCTGTGCTAATTCCTTTAGTGTTATTATTACCCAAAATAACTTAGTGATTCCTTTCAAAGTAGCAAATTTTGTCACAGCTCCAGCAAGTCAACTTCAATTTTTCGTTCGAAACAACCTTATTAACACTTTGATATATATGTGTGCTCTTTTATTGCTACCGAGGAACCTTTTATATTCCACCATATTACCATCAGCGTTTAATCATCTAAGAACACAATTCAATTGAAACCACCTCGGATTGATAACCGCCGATTCATATATGGTAGCATTAAATGCAGAGGAAACAGCAAAATTGTAGATGATCTAAACGGACAAAAGTTTCATAATAAGGAATGGAAGGTTGGAAATGCTCAATGGAAATTTTAGTACCGAAAAATAGATTATGCGAAACTATGAAGGAAGCCGTGGACAAATCACAAAGACTAAACCTGCCTTCAAAGAATCCAAATGATTCATTATCTACTGAAGTCATTATCGAATACCTTGCTTCTGACTCTAAAATCTTGCGGAAAATTTTTGTTCATCAACCATCGAACTTAGAAATTCTAAAATATCATCATAAATATCTTCGATATTTCTGAAGATATTTTCATAAATATTCTCGTCCGAAATTATTTATCTCTTCGTGCTATCTATATTACATCATAAAGGAAACTACTTTAGTTTCTAAATTTCTTTAAAATTCAAGTTTAAATTATGAATGATTTTGAAGTAGTGTTGGGAACTAAAGCATGAGTTAGTATAATATAATGACACTTAATCAACGTGATTATATTAAAGTAAGTCATGCTGAGTTTCTAATGAAACATGATGATTCACAGACCATAACGTCATCATGTGCCATGTTACGTGACTCTTACATTCTATCTAATATCTAAACATATCAAGAACATAATTTCTTGATAATTCTATCTTTTCTCTTGAATTCTGGTAATTTAACTAATCAAGATAGTGCTATTACAATTTCTTTCTTAGAACATTAGTCATGTTCATTCGAAACTTCATACATACGAATTCTGGACCATTATTCGCTGACTTAAAGTCGAGAAGAGAAAACAAAAGGATGGAACTTCAAAATATAAAGGAAATGAAGAGGGTGGATTTATAATGAAATATCCGACAGAGCAATCAAAACAGATTATCGCATTTAACCAAAGAAGATCCTATTCCTTAATCTCCGAAGAATCAAATTTTATTCAGATTTCAAAGATTTCTTTAAATCCCTTGAATTCCAGAAATCCACCGTGACTACGTCAAAAGTTAAATTTCTATCTCAAACTGTTGTGACAGCTACACTCGTACGCTTCACATAATCAAATCGTTTTATCTATATTTGTCCATAATGATAAAACTCTATTTATCAACTCATATTCGTCATGAAAACTTTTTTATTGTTAGCCATGACCACCTCACTCAAATTTCGGGACGAAATTTCTTTAACGGGTAGGTACTGTGACGACCCGGAAATTTCCGACCAAATTTAAACTTAATCTTATTATGATTCGACACGATAAGCAAAGTCTATTATGTTGAAGTCTTAACAATTTTGAACTGTGTTCATATTATCAATTACCCTTTGACTATATCCAACGACTCACGAACAATTGTTTGTAAGTAAAAGTATATATATATATATATATATATATATATATATATATATATATATATATATATATATATATATATATATATATATATATATATATGTGTGTGTGTGTGTGTGTGTGTGTGTATGTGTGTGTGTATGTGTGTATAAATATATATAAACAAAATTATATATAATAAATTGAAATAATAAAATATATTTAATCATTAGAACTGAATATGTAAAATAATATACGAGGTAACAAAGTGATTATTAAAGAAAAACTATATATAAGTGTATATGATTTCTATAAATAATTATTATGCTATGTATATTGGAATATACATAAAATGTTTAACTATTATATGTTATATATGTAAAATCATTAAAATATATATAACTTATAATATGAAATGGTAATATATTAAATGCAAGTCGAAAATATAGTTGTTATATTAATATTATTAGTATTTTTGTTACTACTATTAATATTAATATCAATATTAGTATTATTAATATTAATATCATTATTATTATTATAAATATAACTAAAAGGTTATGATTATCAAAAATAAAGATGATACAAATAAATATTATTATAAAAATGAATGAAACTATAATTTTAATTATTCTTATTATTATTATTTTTTTATCGATATTATTATTATTGTTATTAATATCATTAATATTATTATAGTTATTATTATTAGAAATAAATTCAATTTATTATCATCAATAATATGATTATCATTTTTATGATTATTAGGATCATTATCACTTATTATTATTATTATTATTATTATTATTATTATTATTATTATTATTATTATTATTATTATTATTATTATTATTATTATTATTATTATTATTATTAATGTATTTATATTTATTGATTATAAATCATATTTCATAATATATAAAATAAATTAAGTATCGTGTATGTATCCATCCTTATCTGAGTTACTGATTTTTTCTTCTTCTTCTTCTTCTTCTGTTTACAAAAGATATTGTGTCGACCCAGTCTATGATACAAAACAAAGTCTAATTCCCAATCCCAATCTGCCTTTTATTTTTTTTTTGTTTTCTTCCCTTTTGGCTCGAATATAATGCCTATAATTTCCACTATATGTAACTAATCGATTAACTTTTGTGGGAGGAAATTCATTTAATTTCTTATCTCCATTATCAAATACAACTACTGTACTTAATTGAAGATTTAATTACTGTGAGCATTAAAGTTTGTCCCCTTTTCAATTCCACTTAACACAGTTAGTTATATACATATATGTATATGCACACGAGATATGAAAGGAAACCCATTTTTATCTCTAACACTTCTTCCCCTTCTCTTGCTTCGGCAGCCGCCATCACCACCCTAGCTCCACCACCATCAGTTATCATTACAACAACCCGACTTTACATGGGTTCTCCCATGACAAAGCTTACAAACCGAACCCTAAATAACAAATTCATGTGTGGTTACATTTACAACTTCATCAAACCCAACTATATTGGCTATGTGTCGTGAACATACAACCACCATCAACACCTTCACTTATAACGGACCATCATCACTGTTATCATCAAACGAACCACCATACTCGATCCTGCTTTCTTGTTTTCTATTTCTATTCGAACTTTGAATACCACAACACAACCCATATCACCACTTTACACTTAATCAAACCTCACGATCACCTCTTCTATTTTTCTGTTTAGTTAGGGACCGAGAACAACACAAGCATACTACAATATTCACAACCACCCTATAACGGCCACCATTAAATCACGTTTCGGTTCTGTTCACGTACAAGAACCCAAGACCCATGATGAAGAATATCACTCATACCATTATATATTTTTTTCTTTCTTCAACAAATGAATCGAACCAGGCTATCTCCGTTTTAAAACTGACCCTACTGTTATTTGATTTATGTTTGGCTATCGTCGCGAACTGCTGCTACGTGTTTCCTGTCTTCTACTACGATCAAACCATACCCACCACTCGAAGAACACCATCACAAACGATTGCTATAGAGTACTATTGCTAATAACCGATACTACCAAGAACATTAATACAAAATCATCACCATTATTTAAATACATACAAACCGAAAGCCATGGTTAATTGATGCTGCTACACGTCTGTTTCTAGTTCTATTTCTCTTTCATGACACAACAACTGGAATAGTGAAATAAAGATGATGATTGATGAAGACGTGATGCTAGATGATAAAGTGATGATGGAGATGTATTATGATGAAAAAGGGGAACCTGTAATTGATGTCTTATTCTAGCTGTCACCGCGTGTTCCTTTTTCTTTATGACCGGTAGGTGATAAAACAAATAAACCCCACATATATTTTTTTATTCGGTGGCCAAGATTTCCAAATCAATGAAAAACCTTTATTGTTCTTTTGGGGCTGCGTTAATTTTCTTTCTTCTGTCGAGCAACTGATGGAAACAAACCGCCACATGATTTTTTTTATATACTACAAAGTTTAGTTGGGCTTGTGTTGTTACTTGGGTTGCGTATTAATTTTATATCGGGCCATTTAAAATTAGTTAGTTTTGTGATCTTGTTGGGCCACGAATTCAGTCTGTTGGGCCTGTATCTGAATTGATCGAGCAACTTAATACTGCGTACTGCTTCGAACATGTTTTTTGGTTCCAGTTGAGGAAGACAATGAGATGATACGATGATGTTGTTATAATTATGATTATAATTATAATTACGATGACAATGATGATAGAACACGATTAAGATGTGAAGTCTTGATGATAATAATAAAACTTAGATAATGATAATAATGGATGATGGTGTTAATGTTAATGATGATGACAAAATCACAATATTATTGATGATGATAACGGGTTGATAATTAACGAAGTCAGTTATGGTTATGATGATAATTCCTATACGAAATCAATGAAGATTAGGATGAGGAAGATAATCTTAGAAATAAAGGGAAACAGATACACGGTTATAGGAATACTATTACGTGGTAATTAAAAACAAAAAAGCAACGATAGACGAATGGTTAAGGGATGTTTGCGGTTGTTCGAGAGGTCACGGGTTCGAGTCCCGTTCAGGGCATTTCTTTTTAGAAAAAGCTATCAAAGGGGTATACATTCTTATTTTTAATCCTATATTTATTATTATTAGTTATTATTTTGTTTATTATTATTACTAATGTTATTACTAATTATTATTATTATTGTTGTTATTATGGTTATGATAAGTATTATTATTATTATTATTATTATTATTATTATTATTATTATTATTATTATTATTATTATTATTGTTAATATAGGTATTAGTTATCATTTATTATTATCATCATGATTATAATTGATGTGCGTAGGGGTGTATACGAAATAGCTTATATTTTACAAGGAAATACTATTAAATACGATACAATTTTACACAAGTTATTTATTTATTTATAGAGTGGATATACCTAAACCTTACTACAACACTTATAGACAGTGTACTTAACCGTATAGTAGTATAGTTTTTAGTAATTTCGGTTCGTTCCACAGGGATCTAGCCAAGTTTAACGCTATATTAAAAACTATATTTGTATATATATATATATATATATATATATATATATATATATATATATATATATATAAGTATATATATATAAATATAAGTAGTATTATTATTATTATTATTATTATAAAAGAGGTTTTTACCGTTTAATGATCGGTTTGTTGATTTTATGTCTTAAGTCGCAGTTAAAACCTAATGTAAAATATTAAAAATAAAAATAACTTAATTTAAAGCGTAAAGTAAATGACAATAATTAAAGTGCGATAAATTAAAATGCGATAAATAAAATGACAATAAATAAAATTGCAATAATTAAAAAGTACGATAATTAAAAGTGCAATTAAATAAAATGACAGTAAATAAAAGTGCGATAAAATATGAAATAAAGAAATTATGCTTATTTAAACTTCCGTAATCATGATGTTTGACGTGTTGATTTTAGTTTATTACCATGGGTTAATTGTCCTTTATCCTAGATTATTCAATATGTCCATCTGGTTTTGTCCATAATAGTCCATCAGTCATAAATATAAAGTGCGAGTGTCCTCGTCAAATTATCCTTATATTCGAAGTCAAATATTCCAACTAATTGGGGACTTAAACTATAATTACACCAATTTTCCTTGTATATAATTCACCCTTGTTTTAATAAGTCCATTGACTATTAATCCATTCCCGTTTCTGGTTAAATGAACGATTATTAGTACTTATAAATATCCCGCCCATCGTGTCCGATCGAGTGTATGTGGTTATTTATAATTACATCAAATTGTAAATCTTTATATTAAATTAACGAACTACCATTCAATTAAACAAATATAAAGCCCATTAATAGCCCATAGTGTAATTTCCACAAGTGTCGTTCTTTTGTCCAAACCCCAATTATGGTACAAAGCCCAATAACCCCGTCTTAATATTTAGCCCAACATCATGATTACTTCGTTTTAAATAAGCATAATAATAACTTAGCTACGAGACATTAATTTAAAAAGGTTGAACATAACTTACAATGATTAATAATAGCGTAGCGTTACATGGACAGAATTTTGAATTACACACTTACAACATTCGCTAACATACCCTTATTATTATTAATCTTAAATTCAAATTAAAATTATAAATTATATATATATATATATATATATATATATATATATATAAGAGATAGAGAGGATAGAAAAGATGTGTTTATATTCGACTGAAACTACGCCTTTTATAGGAATGTGGCAAGAAAAAGTAGGCCATGCGATCGCATGGGAATTAGGCCTCCAGGCCATGCGAGCGCATGGAGCAGGAATCCAGCTCACATACTTTGTTTTCTTGTTTACCGACGGTTTTAATATATAATATAATATATATATATATATATATATATATATATATATATATATATATATATATATATATATATATATATATATATATATATATATATATATATATATATATATATATAATTTTTAAGAATTAATTATATATTATATTATATTCATGTGCATAGTTGACTTGTAATTTTTAGTCCGTTGCGTCGCACGTTGAGAGTTGACTCTGGTCCCGGTTCCGGATTTTTGAACATCCTTTCGTACTATTTAATATCTTGTACTTTGCACTTTGCGGCTTGTAATCTTGTAATTTTTAGACGTTTCTCATCATTATTTTGAACCATTTTGATTGTACTTTGTACTTTTTAGCTTTTGGGTCGTTCGCATCTTCAATTCGTCGAATCTGTCTTTTGTCTTCACCTTTTATTATTTAAACGAATATCACTTGTAAATAGAATAATTGCAACTAAAAGCTTGTCTTTCTTAAGGGATAAGGCTATGAAATATATGTTCTTTTTTAGCATTATCAATAATTATAATTAAGATTATTATTATCATTGTTATTACTAATATTATAATTATTATCAATAATATTACAATTTAGGGGCACTATTATTAATATTATCACTAGTAATGAAAATATTATTATTATTAAGTACTAGTATTACTATTAGTAGTAATATTATAATTTTAGTTAGTAATATAAATATTAGTATTATTATTAATAGTAAAATCATTAATTTTATGGCTATTATTATTAGTATTTATTATTATTAAAGTATCATTTTTTTTTTAAAGTTATCATTATAAGTATTATTATTATAAGTAAAGATATACTTATTACATATACTATATTACACTACATAAATTTTTATAAAATATTACTATCTACAATTTTATATATAAATTTACATATTGTATAAATATATATTTTCACATAATCATAGATAAATATTAATTTTGATACATTATAATATTTTAAACATATATAAAAATTATGATAAATGATATATATATATATATATATATATATATATATATATATATATATATATATATATATATATATATATATATATATTCTAAATAAAGTACTTTAATAAGAATTGGATAAATATAAATATTAGGTATAATAATAATAATTGTTTACTATTATCATATGTGTTAATATTATTTGTTATATAATAATTGATTTAGGTTCGTGAATCCGAGGACAACTCTGCATTGTTCAGTATCGTCGTATGAATATTTTTACTATATAAAAATATTGTAGGGTGAGTTTTCATTTGCCTTTTTACCCTTTATATTTTTGGACTGAGAATACATGCGCAATTTTTATAAATGTTTTACAAAATAGACACAAGTAATTAAAACTACATTATATGGGTGAATGATCGAAGCCGAATATGCCCCTTTTGCTTGGTAACCTAAGAATTAGTAAACCGATCTACTAATTGACGCGAATCCTAAAGATAGATCTATTGGGCCTAACGAACCCCATCCATGGTTGCGGATGGTTTAGTACTTCAATGTTGTTTTTATCATGTCCGAAGGATTTCCCGAAATGATAGGGGATATTCTTATATGCATCTTGTTAATGTCGGTTAACATGTGTTCACCATATGAATAATTTTTGTCTCTATGCATGGGACGTATATTTATGAGAACTGGAAATGAAATTCTTGTGGTCTATTAAAATAATGGAAATGAATATTTATGATAAACTAATGAACTCACCAACCTTTTGGTTGACACTTGAAAGCATGTTTATTCTCAGGTATGAAAGAAATCTTCCGCTGTGCATTTGCTCATTTTAGAGACATTACTTGGAGTCATTCATGACATATTTCAAAAGACGTTGCATTCAAGTCATTGAGTTCATCAAGATTATTATCAAGTCATTTATAGTTTGAATATATTATGAAATGTTATGCATGCCATCAACTTTCAATGTAAAGAAAGTTTGTCTTTTAAAAACGAATGCAATGTTTGTAAAATATATCATATAGAGGTCAAGTACCTCGCGATGTAACCAAATGTAATGTATTCGTCCAGATGGATTAGGACGGGTCCTTTCATTTGTTGACTATCTAAGGCTGCTAAGAGCTGAATTATTATGTATATATACCAATAGTATATACGTCTAGGATCTGGGTATTGTACGAGTACGAATACGGTTGCATACGAGTAGAATTGTTGATGAAAAAGAATGAGAATGCAATTGTAAGCATTTTTGTTAAGTAGAAGTACTTTGATATGTGTCTTGAAGTCTTTTAAAAGTGTACTAATACTTCTTAATATACTACATGTATATACATTTTAACTGAGTCGTTAAGTCATCGTTAGTCGTTACATGTAAGTGTTGTTTTGCAACTTTTAAGTTAACTATCTCATTTAGTGTTGTTACCCATTGTTATTATATCTAATGAGATGTTAAATTATTACATTATCATGATATTATGATTTATGAATATATCTTAATATGATATATATACATTAAAAATGTCGTTACAACGATAATCGTTACATATATGCCTCGTTTCGAAATACTTAAGTTAGTAGTCTTGTTTTACATATGTAGTTCATTGTTAACATACATAATGATATATATAATTATCATTTCATCATGTTAAACATATATATATCAATATCTTAATATGATTCATATGTATTTAGTAAGACGTTGTTATAACAAAAATAGTTATATGTATCGTTTTGAGTTTCTTAATTCAATAGTCTCATTTTTATGTATATAACTCATTGTTAATATACTTAGTGAGATATTTACTTATCAAAATCTTATGTTAACTTTATATATATATATATATATATATATATATATATATATATATATATATATATATATATATATATATATATATATATATCATGTAGTTTTTATAAGCTTTTAACGTTCGTGAATCGCCGGTCAACTTGGGTGGTCAATTGTCTACATGAAACTCATTTCAAATAATCAAGTCTTAACAAATTTGATTGCTTAACATGTTGGAAACATTTAATCATGCAAATAAAGTTTTCAATTAATATATAAACATGGAGCAATAGTAAAGATCACCCTATAGTTTTTCAGTCTGGCACAAGGTCCTGTCTTTGAACATGCTATGCAACAACCGTTCTTACGGTTGACACCCGATTTGGTTCAGGTGACCTAATGAATTCCAGGTGAATTTCTAGGATTTTACGTTCAATGGTAATGAACGCATTAAAAATGGGTTTTCAGAAAACAAATCGGTTTGTAATTTGATCAAAATATTTTCTCGTTCAAGCTCGAGTTTAGATATCATCGAAATGAGTTTGTAATTCTCAATCTTTAAGGTCAATCCCATGGATTGAGTAATATCTGTCTTAAAAGCTGATTTTTGATCTTTAAGGAGATTATCCTTTCTGAGGATCGGATTCATTAGTCTTATAAGCTAATTTGCATGGTGCCCCCCATTTTACGAGACAGATCCTCTCATGGTTAGGATAAGTCCGACCACTTGGCGACCCTGTTTGATGCTGAGGTCCGTAGATTTCCAGCTGATTTTCGAGAAAACTTTTCAAGGTTTTTCGTAGACTCTACAACTGGTCTGGACGACAACTTCCTGACCTAAATCAAGAAGCGCATGTCTTTTTCGGAAGACTTTACTTCCTTTTAATGATGGAATTGATTCATCGTGTAGATCCATCTTTCTTTCAAATATATTATAAGAAATTGGGTAAAACTGATAAAATTGTCCAAAACAAAAGTATCTTCAATTATTTGTACAAAAATATGTGATATATGTTCTAAATAATTTGGTAAATTTTTCCCACACTTGGCTTTTATTTTCCTTTCTTTGCCTTTTTATTTTCCTCTATTCCTTTTAAATGAATTCTAACATTTTGGGTTGTTTCTCAATTTATGTCCTTTCCGAGGTACCAATAATTTCGGTGTTAACACCTAGTTTTATCGTTCATAAATATGTATAAACATGATTTTGAGTTCATTTAATTGAAAATTTTGAAAAATTTTACTAGAATTGGGTAGTCAGTATATAAGACTAGGGTTGTTCTTTATTATCAGAGAGCACTCGATTCTAATACAACAACTGCGTTACCAGTATTTTTAATGGTAACCAAGTATTTAAATTTAAAATTTTAAAAATTCTAAAGAATTTAACCTCTTCCCACACTTAAGATCTTGCAATGCCCTCATTTGCAAGAAATCAGTAACAATTTAAATTATTGAGGGTGATTAGCGTAGAAAAATGATTAAATTTTACCAAAGTTTCCAAACATATTGACGTTTGTTTGTTGAATGATAAATGGTGCACATCATTTGTTCATTCCGTCTTGTTGTTACATCATATTTGTTTTTCGTTTTGTCATCAAAATTAGTAGCTTTTGCTGAACTTAATGCCAGTCTTTGAAAGTTCGTTGTTTTACCCTGTTGTGTACAATTGACAATATACATACATACAAATAATAACATGCATGGTAATTTGAAATGGGACTTAACATCCCACTTTAAAATCAAATATGAAATATTAGTACAAAATAATAAAAATATTAAAACTTATATTAAAGTATCACAATATTATATGTTTTAAACATAAGTAAATAAAAATAATAAAAAAAATAAAAATCACCAACGGGAACTATATCAATCTGGATAGGGGTTCCAGTTCATGTCGTCGGGCGGGTTCCACGGTTGGTTATAGGTGTACTGATAGGCCTGGTTGGGGTCGTAGAGAGTAAATGGTGGTCGCATATTGGGCTGGTGTGGAGGATAGTAAGCAGGTCGGGTTGGTACGTAGTTATTTGGTACCTGAGGTGATAGCTGGCTCATGATCTGATGCTGATGATAGTGCCATCTATCATGCTGTCGTTGCCTGGAATGCTCACACACATTCTCGACGTGCCACTACTCGAACTGACTATGTCTAGCCACGTTTGTCATTTCTACCTCATCTATACACTGGTAGACGTCAGTAATAGCCTCCCTAATGACATCCCTAATGTCATCTGCTTCCTCCATTTCCTCATCTGAACCTCTCTCTACCTGTGGATGACGGCCATCATATGGTATTGCCTGATTGCGTCTACTCTTTAATACCTTTGCACCCTGATAGACCTTCAATCCTAAAGTATCAACCTGTTCCCTACACACCATCAGTGGACCCCCTTGATCCCTATCTACACCCAAATACTCTCCAATGAGAGTAACAAAAATACCTCCTCCTATTATTCCCCCGTCCTGTATTCCTGCCACTATTTTGGACAGATAAAAACCAACGCAGTAGGGGATATTAACAAAGCTTCTAGGTTTTCGAATACACTTAAGGTAAAATAAGTCGTGTAAGGTCATCTTCTCCTTGTTTTTACCTCTTTGTGTAATCGAATTAGCTAAAAATCTAATACGTAGCTCTGCTTTGTTAATATCTAAATATGAGTGTCTTCCTCCCAGTGAAAAAACATTATAATTTGACATACGCCTCCAGACGGCGTCTGCGTCAAAATTCCTATCTACCCGCTCCCCATGATAAATAAAATTTGTACAATCGGGTAATAGTAATTCATCAGGAGTGTAAATCTGCAAAGCCCTGGCCATGTCCAGCATAGACATCTTGTACATCCTACGGCCAAGTAAAAATCTAAGAAAACTTCTATCATCTAACCTAACTACATCCGCATTAAGTGATATAGTACTCATAAGCTCAACACACCATTCCTTATATACAGGCCTACGAATGGTGAATAAACGTTCCCAATCGGGAAAAGAGCAGCTGCCATACCTTTGGATCAGATGCTGCCTAACTGAGTTAACTAGTTGGACCCTTTCAAAGGCTCCCAATCGATTACCCTCGTCACTTCTACATTTTTCGTTACCAGTTTAAATTTGTTACTTTGATATGTCGGGTAATCTCTCCAACTTCGATCAAATCTCAAATTAGGATGCAACTGTTCTTCATGAATCGTTGGTGTTCTATTATTGGATGAATCAGAAATTGTACATAGACATTAACATATTCTTGTTGCGGATCATAATATGGTACGTGTTGATCAGGTTGTTGTTGTTCCTGTTGTTGCTCCGATTCAGGTTCTGGTTCATATTGCATTTCTGGTTGTGGTTCCGGAACAGGTTGTCTAGATGATGATGATGCACCATCAGTATCGGTATATCTCTGCAAAACACATTAAACACAAAATTTGTGCATCCAAATATGCATTAGTGTTAGAAAAATAACAACTTGAAATAATTACAATAACATGTTTAATTAAAATTAAACTTATACACATTTTCATAATTTTTACAATTCTACACTTTTTCAAATAAGCATATATGAAAATGTTTACAACATTCATAAGCATTCAACTCAAATAACATGTTAAAATAACCATTACTAGCAATTAAACAAGTTTCAAATGGCATTTACATCAATTTAATCAAGTTCGTGAATTTTAGACTTAAAAAGTCCACTTTAATTCTCAAAAATCATGTTTATGATCAAAGTTTGGATCATTTAGCTACCTAAACATGTTACATTACTTAATTTAGCAATAATTCATGAAAAAAATCGGCCATAACCTGTTTATATCAAAAAGCCCCAAATTGCTCAAGAACACAAACCCTAGATTCCTTAAAATTTTGAAGTTTTTGGCTTCAAATCATGTTAAATAGCATCAATCTAGGTTATACATGCATAATATACTAACAATTTAACTCTAATTACACTAGAAATTAACAAAATCAAATTAGATAAATTATAGCTCAAGAACACTAAAAATCAAATTTAAAGAGGTTTAGGGGTGTAATTTTTACCTTCTTTGAAAAACTTCTGAACATCTTCATGATTAAAGCGGATTATAGCAAGAAATTTGGTTGAATTTGGTTGAAAATTGGTGATTTTTGGTGATTATATATGTGTATGCTCGTGTGTTTGTGTGTGTGGTGGTGTGAGACAGCACAGACTCGCTGCTCTTTTGATCTGCCCATTTTTTCGGCCTCATACGACCGCATGAGGTTTAAGAGGAAACCCCATGCGATCGCATGGGGTCTGATTTTTTATTTTTTTTTCATAAAAACCTTATACTTTTAAAACAAATAATTAATTAAAAATTAAAATTTTGTTTCTTTCTAGGATGAGGGCGTTTAGGATCGTTGTTCTAGTCCGTCCCTCGACAAAATTTTAAAATTTATTATTTTTTTAAGCGTCGTTTTAAAAGCAAAGATTTTTGGGTTTTTTAATGTTTTTGGCATACTTTAATTCAATAAGATTAAAAATAATGATAATAAAAGTTCTCGTCCCACCCTCGGGTAAAGCAATTTCGGTTCAACGACCTAGTTTTCAACTCACGACGAATTTTTAGATATCAAATTTTTAACTTAATGAAATAAAGTAAATTTTTGTTTTTAAATTCACACCAAACTTAAATTTAAAATACATAAAATTAAAAATTCATATTATTAATATTTTTATACATACAAACTTGTATTTAAAAAAATTTATTTTTTTAAAATATTTAAAAACTTAAATATATTGATTTAAAAAGATTTACAATAGTAATTTAATATTTATATATTAATTTTAAAAACAAGATAAAAATTAAAATTAAAAATCTTTTTGGTCTTTTATCCCACTATAATCAATCAAATATTATCAAAAATATACGCCCCTCTTTTCGGTAAAGTAATTTTGGTTCCATAACCTAGTTTTACTCCTGACAAATTTCTGAAATATTTTGGGTTGATTGATTAAAGATATTTATACCTTAAGAATAAACGGTAAATTTCGCAGTGATGTAATAAATTTTTTGTATGACATCAATAATTTCGGTTACGCATACCTAATTTTATTGAATACCAATTTAATACTTTATAGCGAACGATTCAGCGTTTATTATCAAAAGGTTAAAAGCATTAAATAAAAAAAACTGTACATACTTACCTGTGAGAAAGAATTCTCAGAGACCTGCTTTAGCTGACTCATAAGAGAGTCGTGTGATTTGGTTTTCCATAGCTACATAAGCGTAACCTTGATTCTTCAATATCTTTTCTTCTAAACATATAAACGGTCCTTCTCTGCATAGAGTAACAAATTCGGTATTTGAATATGTTTGATTGTTTGAACATTTACCTTCGTGTGACCATTTTCCGCATTTATAACATCTTTCAAGGTGTCGTGCTCTTCTTTTTGTTGCGGATTTTGATTTTCCTTTACCAAAATGTGTCTTATGATGATCTTTCCTGAGTTATTTCCTTACTTAGTCGCATCTGAATATTATTACTGACACCAGGTCACTCGGGAGTGTGTCATTTACGTTTAGTAATCAAGGCGTGTAGCATTAGACCATGGTTCAGATCAAAGGAATTCTTCATCTCGTAAAACCTAAAAAAATTAAAAATTTAGAATGGAGGGAGAAGACTAGTTCTTTAGGGTCTGCTAGGGAAAGACCATTCGGATTCCATTCTCGAGAACTACACGAAAACAGAATATCTAACTCTAACAGAAATATATATTACCCTAAAAAGATTCGAACCTTCCCACACTTAGTTAGCTGTGGTGTCAAAATTGTGATTAACTTCATCTTCAACTTTCATTGGATTATCTATGTAATGTTTAACTCTGTGACCATTAACCTTAAATTCAATCCCATTTGAATTTATTAATTCTACAGTTCCGTACGGAAAAACTCTTTTGACTATGAATGGTCCAGACCATCTTGATTTCAATTTTCCAGGAAATAGCTTAAATCGTGAATTGAAAAGAAGAACTCTGTCTCCTTCTTTAAATTCTTTTGAACTTCTGATTCTTTTATCATGCCATTTCTTCGTTCTTTCTTTATAGATTAACGAATTTTTGTATGCATCATGTCTTAATTCTACTAATTCGTTTAGCTGACTTAACCGTAGACGTCTGGCTTCATGTAAATCAAGATTACATGTCTTCAAAGCCCAAAATGCTTTGTGCTCAATTTCTACTGGAAGGGGACATGCTTTTCCGTAAACGAGTCTAAAAGGTGTGGCTCCAATTGAAGTTTTGTAGGCTGTTCTAAAAGCCCAGAGTGCATCCTCTAATTTCATGGACCATTCCTTTGGATTTGATCCTACGGTTTTCTCTAGAATACGTTTTAATGCTCGGTTGGTATTTTCAACTTGTCCACTTGTTTGTGGATGATAAGCGGTTGAGATTTTATGAGTTACTCCATATCTTTTGAGAACTTTCTCAAGTTGATTATTACAAAAATGAGTACCCCGATCACTTATTAAAGGTTTCGGTGTCCCAAACCTTGCAAAAAGACGTTTTAAGAAGTTAACTACGACTCATGCATCATTAGTTGGAAGAGCTTGTGCTTCCACCCATTTAGATACATAATCAATGGCAACGAGAATGTAGAGATTATTATGAGATTTTGGAAATGGACCCATAAAGTCAATACCCCAAACGTCAAATACTTCACATACTTGAATGACATTTTGTGGCATTTCATCACGTTGACTTATTTTTTTGGCCCTTTGACAAGCATCACAGGATTTGCAAAGAAGGTGTGCGTCTTTGAAAATTGTAGGCCAATAGAATCCAGCATCATAGACTTTCCTTGCTGTGAGTTGAGGCCCATAATGCCCTCCTGTCAGTCCTGTGTGACAATGGTTTAAGATTTGACTAGCTTCATCTCTGAATACACATCGGTGTATTTTTCCATCGGGACAACTTTTAAACAAATGTGGATATTCCCAGAAATAGTGTTTTATATCACTAAAGAATTTCTTTCATTTTTGGTATGACAACCCTTTTTCAAGGAATTCACATACTAAGTAGTTTGCATAGTCTGCAAACCATGGAATTTCACTATAATCTATCTTCAATAGATATTCATCAGGAAAGTTATCTTGTATGGCCGATTCATTTAGAACTTCTAATTCGGGATTTTCAAGACGAGAAAGATGATCAGCGGTGAGATTTTCTGCTCCCTTTTTGTCTCGAATTTCAATTTCAAACTCTTGTAAGAGTAAGATCCAACGGATTAATCGTGGTTTGGCATCTTGTTTTGAAAATAGATATCTAAGAGCAGAATGGTCAGTATAGACCACCGTTTTAGCTAGAACGAGATATGAACGAAATTTGTCAAAAGCAAAGACAATAGCAAGGAGTTCTTTTTCAGTAGTTGTGTAATTTGTTTGTGCTCCTTGTAACGTCTTACTAGCGTAATAAATAGGTTGAAATCGTTTTTCAATCCTTTCTCCTAAAACGGCTCCCATTGCAAAATCACTTGCATCGCACATGAGTTCAAATGGTAGATTCCAATTTGGCGTTATCATGATCGGCACATTAGTGAGTTTTTCTTTAAGAATATTAAAAGATTTGATGCATTCATCTGAAAAGATGAATGGAGCATCCTTTTCTAGGAGTTTATTCATAGGAGTGGCAATTTTAGAAAAATCTTTTATGAAACGTCGGTAAAAACCGGCATGCCCTAGAAAACTCCTAACTCCTCTAACATTGGTGGGATGTGGAAGTTTAGCAATTACATCTACTTTAGCTCTATCTACTCCAATTCCTTCCTTTGAAATTTTATGACCAAGAACGATGCCTTCTTTAACCATGAAATGGCATTTCTCCCAATTAAGAACTAGATTTGATTGTTCGCATCTAATAAGCATTCGTTCAAGATTAACTAGACATGATTCAAAAGTATCACCGAAGACTGAAAAGTCATCCATGAAAACTTCCATGCATTCTTCTATCATGTCGTGAAAAATCGCCATCATGCACCTTTGAAAGGTTGCAGGGGCGTTGCAAAGTCCAAATGGCATGCGTTTGTAAGCAAAACTACAATAAGGGCACGTGAACGTGGTTTTCTCTTGGTCCTCGAGTGCTATTGGAATTTGAAAGTATCCGTAAAAACCATCAAGAAAACAATAGTAACTATTTCCGGCTAATCTTTCCAACATTTGATCAATGAAAGTGATATCGGCTAAAAAGTCACGTTTTTACCCCGGTATTAAGGCCCAAAAACAAGAAAGATTCGAATTTTATCATCAAAATACCTACTTCATCGGTTAGAATTGAAGAACAAGTAATTACGAAGGCGGTGCAAAAAGAATCAAGAGAATCGGAGCTAAAACGAAGATTCTAGAGCGAAAACGGTGAAAGACAAGAAATCAAGTTACGATCCTGGGAATCAAGGCTGACCAGCACACCATACGGCCTGCCACTATGGATACGGCCTGCCAGATACATGCCACCAGGTGCCTTCACCATACGGCCTGCCAAATACGCCCCATCATACGGCCTGCCATACGGCCTGTCAAGCGTATTTTAGCATTTTCCTAGTCTATTTAATGGGTCTTTGTCATTCATTCCAACACACACTTCAATTCACTTCTTTCTCTCTTTTGTACAATATTAGTCATACTTTCAAGGCCTTCTCACCTTCGAGCGGGAAATTAAGTACCTGGAGGCGAATGCTGAAGATTGTATTAGGAGCGGTCTGGAGTCTTGAAGTTGTCACTTTTGTATTCAGAGCTCGTTTAATCTACTGGCACCTCTATCCTTTATCTTATATAAATGTTTTATTATATTGTTGCCATGATTAGCGAGTAGTTATCTTTAGTGTATGCTATGATGTAAGTAGTTATAATGCCGGAATAATATTGTGGTTTGTGTAAGCTGTTGAAATGCTTTCCGATTATGCTTTAAACTCAATCGCTTTTCCAACTAATAGTACGTAGTTATAGGCTCTGTTATTGGGAAGTCGCGAACCCCGATTCAGAGTACACTATCTGTGTCACCCCTTGGTAAGAGAAGTCTATCAGATACAACTTAAGATCGACTGAGGCACACCGGTTGTAGTAAGTCTATCAATCTTTGGATTCCGACTGAGGACTCTTTCGTAGTGAAACATCTGACTAGACCCCTAGTACATTGTCGATCCCAGACCATGCTAGTATAGTCACCAAGCATATAAACTTCGTACGTGCACGCTGAAGCACATCGGTTGTTGTAAGCTGTACCTCTGCTAAGTAAGGCCATGGAACACGGCTAGTGTTGACCAGTACACTGCACCATAACACGGTCTCAAGCATTGCACCCCGCTTGAGGGATTCTTAGTTAATTAAGGAACTGTTTGTTTAGACACATAAAGGATTGGACCGTTAGGATAACCGAACGTGTTCATGGAAGTCATCTTGACTTGGCCATGGTGTTCTTTATGGTTGAACTCTTTTTAAGGGCCTAACTATCTTTTACCAATCATTAACGAAAGCATTGAAATGCATCACGTCTCTCGGATATGTTAAACCATGTATTCTGTTACGCTTAAGAAAGTTTAGACCATTTTGGAATGTTAATACATCACCCAACCGAGTCGCTCAATTGGATGAGTCGTCTGAACGTGTATGCCTGTAGTCAGACTGCACGGGCGTCGGGGGTAAGGGACGTTGATGTCTATTCAGAATCTTCAAGCCTAACACAGTACCCAGTGACATGTCTTATGATAGGGGCGTTTAGAACCAGTGTAATGAATACAAGGCCTCTGCCTATTCATGAGCCAGCATTCCATAATCTCGACAGAATAACTGATGTAGTCATAGTATGCGCTTACTTTAACCTTATCTGAATTAAAAATTTTATCGCATTTACTTTATCTATCTTATAAATTAGAAAATCCCAAAATAATTATTCACTACTCCCTAAATATCTTAGGCTAAAATATAGGTTCGATGTTACTGATATCTCAAAAATATGACTCTAGGTAATACTTCCCTTACTCATAAGGAGTAGTAAGATTTAGGCCCCGCTAAATATAAATTTAAAACGGTACCCTCTCCCGCGAGTGGCTGATCCTGGCGAGCCGCGGCCTAACGACACCGCGCAAATAAAAACCGTCCGTTTTGACCATATCAGGAGAGATACATAGTTTTTGGCGCCGCTGCCGGGGAACTGGTATCAGGCAATACTGCTCTCTATCAAACTTATTCACAAGCATTTAGTGGTGTCTAAGAAAGACAATTATACACGGACTTGGTTATTGGATTTTCCGAACAGTCGCCAATTATATTGGGACCAAAAGGATCCTGCCTCTCCGTATTCGGCCTGGCCACTTGGTTTGTTGAATAGTTTGTGCGAAGCTCTGTTACCGAAATACCAGGAAATCAATAGCCAAAACCAAAAACATATTTCACTATAGGATAGTTAGTTAATTACCTTAGATTAGATTACCTTAGATTAGATTACTTTAGACTACCTTAGATTAAAATTAGATTATCTTAGATTAGATTAGATTAGTTTAGCTTATTATAATTTAGCTTATTTGCGAAAAATTAAAAAAAAAAAAAGGCATACCTAGTGTATGACCCAAACCCGATCTAGACCAGGGCCGTTGTTATTCATACCTGATCCAGACGCAATAATCTCTAAAGCACGCAAGGAAGCAAGAATCAGAAACCAAATGGCGTTACGCGTTACTTTAGCAGAAAATACCAAACCCTCAATTGAAGGTCGAGGAGGACCAATCAGATTTCCAGAGATTCAAGGACACTCGTTCGAATTAAAACATCACATCATACAGCTCATCCAGAATAGCTGTCAATTTCACGGATTACCGAATGACGATCCTAATTCTCACCTTGATAAATTCATATCTCTTTCGAACTCCTACAAACAGCCAGGGATAGGACAAGATATAGTCCGACTATACTTGTTCCCCTATTCTCTCACTCATCATACTTAAACTTAGTTTGAAGGATTGGAAAAAGATTCCATCGCGTCATGGACGGAGATGGCTACTAAATTCCTAACCAAATATTTCCCTCCTTCTAAACAAACCAAACTGAAGAATGACATCATTAACTTCAAACAAAGTTACGATGAATCTCTTTACACCGCATGGGAGCGTTTCAAAACCCTGCTGAAGAAATGCTCTAATCACCAGCTAGAACGGTCAGCCCTAATCTGCACCTTCTAAAATGGTCTTATGGTAAATCATAGGATGACGATCGATGCAGAAGCTCAAGGAAATCTGATGAACCAAACCGCAGACGAAGCATGGGAATTGCTCGAGAATATGACGACGCATCATCATGACTGGAACAGTGGTGAAACAACTTCATCATCTGCCCCACTCTCTGCACTTAATAATCAAACGGAGGATGGAATCTCTTGCCAAACAACTCAGAGAATTGAAGACGCAGCTGCAGCAGGTTAACCAAGCTCAGGCTTGTGTTAATTGTACCAACCCACAACCTACTAAAGATTATCAAGTTGAGTATGAAAACCCTGACGGTTCAGTTCTGTTACGTCCAATACCCAGCTCGTCCCCCAAATCTCGGATCCAATCAACCACCTAGGGTTAATCAACTTCAACGAAGCAATCAACCTTTTCGCTATCGCTATCCACCTTATCCATCCCAGCAATCTCAATTGACCTACGATCAACCACTTCCACTCACTGGTCCTCCAGTTGAGGAAAATTCCCCTACCACCCAGATTACAAAAGCAGCTAACCCTACTCTCGGAGCTGATGATCAGTTAACTCAGTTCATCCAAGGACAACAACAGCTAAATCAAAGAACTGAAACCAGACAAGATCAGACGGAGATACTAATGAGAAATCAATTGGCTCTGCTCAAAAATTTGTAAACGCAGCTCGGACAGTTATCACAACGCCTTGAAACCTGACCGCGGGGAAGATTGCCAAGTAATACTATCCAAAATCCCCACATAGAAGAAGCAAAGCAAATGGATTCCGTAATCCCAGAGGAAGAACCAAGGAGAAGATCAGCTAGGCTCAAGAACAAATCGACATATACTCAGAAGCTGACCCCTGAAACTCCAGTTCGCGTACCTTATCCTGGAAGGCTACAAGAAGAACCATCCAAGCTTGATTCCTTCAAACTTGACGAAAGATTCTTGGACACCATGTCCAAAGTTCCCAACCAGAAGAGATACATCCGAAGGCTTCTTTCTACAAAAGAGAGGATACCAGACTCTAACAAAATTCAACTGAGTGAAGAAAGCTCTGCATTGCTCAGAAACTCTCTACCACCTAAGCTAGGAGATACGGGCCGATTCGTGTTCCCGTGTTCAATCTACCAATCTGGAACCATTCATGCGCTAGCCAATTTAGGAGCAAGTATCAACCTAATCCCCTACTCTCTCTACAAGAGATTAGAGTTAGGAGACTTGTCACCAACCAAAATGACAATCTAACTTACCGATCATACCATTCGATATCCTAAGGGCATAGTTGAGAACATCTTGGTGAAAGCCGAAAAATTCTTGTATCCTACAGATTTTGTAGTGATGGATATCAAGGAAGACCTACACACCCCAATAGTGTTAGGAAGACCTTTCATGAATACGGATATGACTGTCATTGATGTGTACAATCAAACCATGATCTTACGATCGCATGGGGAGAGCGTTACCTTCAAAATTGACCGACCAACCGATCTTTCTGGACAGGCAGAGATGTTTGCTATTTCCACCAGACGGATCACTTCCGATGATTAGTCTTCACCACCAGCCGATGATGTCGAAATGGGTGTCGAATCACAGTCTGTAAATGACCCAGAAATGGAAGAAGAGGATCCCAGCGAAGAAATAGAGGAAGAGGAAGAATCTGAGGAGGAAGAGGAAATGGAGGACGTAAAAGAAACTGGGACAGTACCCGTTCCAAGCACTGAGCGTCATGAAGAAATAATGAGGCTTGAGACGGCAGATCACAGTTTAATCATTCGCTTCAAGAAGAAGACCGACAAGGCTGAGGTTAAGGATATAGAAATTGATCCTGTTAGTATCAAAGTGGAGAATCAGAATACTGAAGAAACCCGTTCATCAGAGAAAGATACCGATGATGACGAGGAAGAGCATCATGAAGACATTCTGACTAACTCACACTCTCCAACCGAATCAGATCAAGGGGAGCCAGACTCTTCTTCAGATCGAATTCCAGTTATATCCACACATTCAGACATGATTACCTTCATCAATGATACCGATGAATTTGAAGACATTCTCGAAGCCATCCGAAAGTCAACCATTGACTTTTCGCTACGCTTAACAGAATGAATTATGGCTATCAGAGAAGAGCACCACCTCCATCTCCGAAGAGAAGACAACGATGTTGAAATCCATGAAGAACGTATTCAAGACTTTATCAATTCTCTTCACGATCATATCTATCACGAAGAAAGGCAACGAGAGCATAACTTAGTAGTTCGCACTATTCTCGAAACAAGATCCTGTCGAGATCAGAAGATCATTTACTCTAGGGTTTATAACGCCTTAGCCGGATCTGCACTTCCGTTCTCACGAAACCAACGAGCACTACTGACTCTCATCCGGAAGCACATGGATCTTTCCACCGGCCGCCCGACTTATCACTCTGATTTGCAAATGATCGAGGATATTCACAGCTTTTTTGCTCTCTTGGAAAGAGATAATTTCGAAAGCACACCAGACAGACTAGTGATTTACGTAACAATTGATCACCATGCAGATCTGATTATCAAAGAGTTACAAGGCGCTGTTATGAAGGAAGCAAGGCGAAACAATCCGTTCTCTCATCTTGAACCAGATCGAGTCAACATTGCCACCTATGTTATGAAGCATCTATCACGTATATTTCACGAGTCCACGGATCCTAGTTTCACATTTAAAGCTGGATGTCGGGAGATATACTCAAAGACGGTGAAATTAATACTCGGATCAGGATTGTTGTTCACTTCTTTCAAACTTGGTCTCTTAACTAATTTGTGCAAAGCAACCGACTCCAACTGTGGAGATCACCGTTCCGAAGACTTCGAAATTTTAAAGATACAGTTTCTCACATTATTTGAAGACCTCCGAAATGAGCATCCCGTCAGAGAAATCATCAACACCAGTACTGCTTCTATGATTGACATTCATGGGTCAACCAGCAGGGCTGTGGATCATATTCTCATCGGACTTCAAGACTTATCAAGAGCCGAAACTGTGCACTACTTATCTTTCAGAAGATCTTCAAGAGAAGTACCGGATTTGTTACCACTGTTGGTCTGACACTTTCTCAGGACTTATCCACCAAGACTCACATTCCCTCGAGAAGACCAAGATCACAACCATCAGCGAGGAATGTTCGCTTTTTGAAGCATCACTACGGTCGAGCCAACGACCTTAAACAAAAGCGCTTCTTAGGAGGCAACCCGTGCAATAAAGTAGAGTAGAAGAATAAAGGGTGACAAATGAGCCGATAAAGAAGCAAGGAAGCCAGCCGCATCTGCTAGGGGTATTCCTTTCTTTTCGCTACTAGCTCAAGATTCAAAATATGCCACATCCTAGCTTATCACTAAGTGAGGGATAACACCCAAATCAAAACACTAGACAAATACTCCCAAATCATCAACTAAAACTCCTAAGTGTGGGATACACTAGGAACATTGAGGACAATGTTCGTCTAAGTGTGGGATGTTGGTATCTTTTTACGCTGTATTATAATAAACCATTACGAAGATTTCAAGTCCTTAAGCCAAATTTCAAAATTTTAGCAAAAGAAACCCTTTTTGAAAGAGTATTTTTGAAAAACTAAAACGTTTGTCAATAAAAATAAGGCTTAAGTAAGGTGGAATTCTTGTTAGATTGAAATCTCTAATAGAGCATTGCATGACTAAGGCATTTTCGACCTAAATTGATTATGGTGAGTCACCCCAAATAAGACCGGCATTCATCTTTAATGCTTCACTATTTTTCGTTGAGAGTGCCGATGTATGTGCTCCGAATCAGAACTTGCTTTAGATCTACATCTCCAAGCAGCAAAACGTGGTTCGGTTATAATCAAAATAGCTACCCATTTGTCAAACATAAACCTTCCACACCTCTACTACTCCTACTCCACCACCACATCCACATCACCTTTACTATTTCTCGAAAAACCCAGAAAAAGAGATTCCTTCCGAAAACCAGATGTTATAAACCTCTCAAGTATCATGACAAAAGTCTTGAAAAAGTTTACCGGCAAAAAGTTTCTCGAGATGAAGTCTCCAAAAAAAAAAATATATTTTGATGAAGTTCTGAAAAAAGGAGCAGAACTAAAGAAGAGAAATGCCGAAGAGAACTCGACCGAAAAAGATTATCAAATGAAGAAAAGTTCAAAAGTGCTTCTCAAAATACTTCAGCACTCCTATCTATCCGAATAAAAGTCTGTATAAAGACTACATTACCCGTTATCTCACCCTTCGAAAACAACTTCACTACCACTCCAAAATTCCTTTTCCATCATTGACAAATGACCTATAAAGCTGAGATTACTACCATTCTGGCATTAGCAGCAAGGATTTGAGTCTTTATCAAGCCTATGACGATGGGTGCAGCATGACTGGCTATGAGCGTACTTCATTTCTTAGATCTATAGGGGACCCTAAACACCTGAGTGATTTGAGTGACCCGTGGAAGCTAGCCTATGTCATGTAACCTCCTCGCATGCTTGCAGAGATAATTTCAATCCTAACATAGATGACTCACCTTATCTTTTTGCTCTTATAATAAAAGCAAACCACTTAGGCTATTAGAAAAGAAACACCGAAAAGATTCTTAAAAATGAGAGTTTGCTTGAGGACAAGCAAAGTCTAAGTGTGGGATATTTGATATCTGCTAAAAAGTCACGTTTTCACCCCGGTATTAAGGCCCAAAAACAAGAAAGATTCGAACTTTATAGGCAAAATACCCACTTCTTCGGTTAGAATTGAAGAACAAGTAATTACGAAGGCGGTGGAAAAAGAATCAAGAGAATCGGAGCTAAAACGAAGATTCTAGAGCGAAAACGGTGAAAGACAAGAAATCAAGTTACGATCCAGGGAATCAAGGCTGACCAGCACACCAAACGGCCTGCTATACGGCCTGCCATACAGCCTGCCACTATGGATACGGCCTGCCAGCCATACGACTTGCCAAATACGCCCCACCATACGGCCTACCATACGGCCTGCCAGCCATACGGCTTGCCAAATACGCCCCACCATACGGCCTGCCATACGGCCTGCCAGGCATATTTTGGCATTTTCCTAGTCTATTTAATGGGTCTTTGTCATTCATTCCAACACACACTTCAATTCACTTCTTTTCTCTCTTGTACAATATTAGTCATACTTTCAAGGCCTTCTCACCTCCGAGCGGGAAATTAAGTACCCGGAGGCGAACGCTGAAGATTGTATTAGGAGCAGTCTGGAGTCTTGAAGTTGTCACTTTTGTATTCGGAACTCGTTTAATCTACTGGTACCTCTATCCTTTATCTTATATAAATGTTTTATTATATTGTTGCCATGATTAGCGAGTAGTTATCTTTAGTGTATGCTATGATGTAAGCAGTTATAATGCTGGAATAATATTGTGGTTTGTGTATGCTGTTGAAATGCTTTCCGATTATGCATTAAACTCAATCACTTTTCCAACTAATATAACGTAGTTATAGGCTCTGTTATTGGGAAGTCGTGAACCCCAATTCAGAGTACACTATCTGTGTCACCCCTTGGTAAGAGAAGTCTATCGGATACAACGTAAGATCGACTGAGGCACACCGGTTGTTGTAAGTCTATCAAGCTTTGGATTCCGACTGAGGACTCTTTCGTAGTGAAACATCTGACTAGACCCCTAGTACATTGTCGGTCCCAGACCATGCTAGTGTAGTCACCAAGCATATAAACTTCGTACGTGCACGCTTAAGCACAATGGTTGTTTTAAGCTGTACCTCTGCTAAGTAAGGCCATGGAACAAGGTTAGTGTTGACCAGTACACTGCACCATAACGCGGTATCAAGCATTGCACCCCGCTTGAGGGATTCTTAGTTAATTAAGGAACTATTTGTTTAGACACATAAAGGATTAGATCGTTAGGATAACCGAACGTGTTCATGGAAGTCATCTTGACTTGGCCATGGTGTTCTTTATGGTTAAACTCTTTTTAAGTGCCTAACTATCTTTTACCAATCATTAACGAAAGCATTGAAACGCATCACATCTCTCAGATATGGTAAACCATGTATTCTATTACGCTTAAGAAAGTTTAGACCATTTTGGAATTTTAATACGTCACCCAACCGAGTCGCTCAATTGGATGAGCCGTTTGAACGTGTATCCATGTAGTCAGAGTGCACGGGCATCAGGGGTAAGGGACGTTGCTGTCTATTCAGAATCTTCAAGCCTAACGCAGTACCCAGTAACATGTCTTATGACAGGGGCGTTTACAACCAGTGTAATGAATACAAGGCCTCTGCCTATTCATGAGCCAGCATTCCATAATCTCGGCAGAATAACTGATGAAGTCATAGTATGCGCTTACTTTAACCTTATCTGAATTACAAATTTTATCGCATTTACTTTATCTATCTTATAAATTAGAAAATCCCAAAATAATTATTCACTACTCCCTAACTATCTTAGGCTAAAATATAGGTTCGATGTTACTGATATCTCAAAAATACGACTCTATTTCATACTTCCCTTACTCATAAGGAGTAGTAAGATTTAGACCCCGCTAAATATAAATTTAAAACTGTACCCTCTCTCGCGAGTGACTGATCCTGGCAAGCCGCGGCCTAACGACACCGCGCAAATAAAAACCGTCTGTTTCGGCCATATCAGAAAGGTAAGGGAAAGTGATCTTTTCTGGTGGCGTCATTTAATTTTCTATAATCAATACAAACACTCCATCCTGTTACAGTCCTTGTAGGAATAAGCTCATTTTTTTCATTTGTGATGACAGTCTTGCCACTCTTCTTAGGTACGCATTGAACTGGGCTTACCCATGGACTATCAGAGATTGGATAAATTAAACCTGCATCTAGCAGTTTAATAATTTCTTTCTTAACAACATCTTGCATATTAGGATTTAGTCTTCTTTGGCGTTGCACATACGTTTTATGACCTTCTTCCATAAGGATTTTATGTGTGCAATACGAAGGACTTATACCTTTAATGTCATGAATCTTCCATGAAATAGCTGGTTTATGAGCTTTTAGCACATAAATGAGTTGAGATTTTTCATTTTCAGTAAGAAAAGACGATATTATTACAGGTAATTCAGATTCACCATGTAAATAAGCATTTTCCAAATGGTTTGGAAGTGGCTTTAACTCTAATGTTAGTGGTTCTTCTATCGATGATTTGTATCGATATCTGTCTTCTTCTTTTAGCATTTGAATTTCTTCTGTTGTTGGTTCATATCCATTAGCCATGAGTGTAGCTAACATTTCAGCTTCATTAATTGGTTCAGTTCCTTCTCCTAAAGAACATTCTCCTGTTCCTTGTAATTCTGGAAATTCTTCTAACAATTCTGCATGTGAATCTATAGTTGGAATGTAATAACATGTATCATCTGCAGATTGTGGTTGTTGCATGGCTCTATCAACAGAAAAGGTAACACTCTCGTCCTCTATACTTAGGGTCAGTTTCTTACCGAACACGTCTATTATTGCTTTAGCCATGTTTAAGAATGGTCTTCTTAATATGAGAGGAACTCGAGAATCTTCTTCCATGTCCAGAATAACAAAATCTACTGGAAATACTAAAGTACCAACTTTAACTAGCATGTTCTCCATTATCCCTCTAGGATATTTTACTGATCGATCGGCTAGTTGTATACTTATTCGTGTTGATTTCAATTCTCCAAGGTCTAGTTTAGCGTATAGTGAATACGGCATTAAATTTATACTAACACCTAAATCTACCAATGCTTCTATTGAACTAAGACTACCCAGAAAACATGGAATTGTGAAACTTTCTTGATCTGATAATTTTTCTGGTATCTTATTCAACAGTATTGCAGAACAATTAGCATTCATAGTAACAGCCGAGAGTTCTTCCATTTTCTCTCTATTTGTGATTAGATCTTTCAAGAATTTAGCATACCTTGGCATTCCTGAAAACACATCAATGAAAGGAAGATTTACATTTATTTGTTTAAAAATATCTAAGAATTTGAATTGCTCGGCTTCAAGTCTTTCTTTCCTCATTTTACTCGGGTAAGGAAGTGGTGGTTGGTATGGTTTAACATAAGGTTTAGCCTTAAATGTATTATCTTCATTAACCTTTTCAACTACCGGTTCTGTTTCCTTGTCTTGCTCAGGCTGTGGTTCTTGTGGAGTGGGAATAGCTTCATCAGAAATTACAGGTATTTCAGGTGGTTTAAGTGTAATACCACTTCTTGTGGTAATGGCTTTAGCTGTTTCATTTCGGGAGTTTGCATTTGTATCACTAGGTAGACTTCCCGGTTTTCTTTCACCTATCAACCTTGCTAGGTTGCTTACTTTTTGTTCCAGATTTTGAATAGAAGCTTGTTGATTTCTAAATGCTTGAGCATTTTGTTCATTCGTTTGTTTCTGAGATGTAAAAAACTGCGATTGAGATTCAACTAGCTTTGACATCATGTCTTCTAAATTTGGCTTTTTATCATCGGTTTGTGGTGGTTTATTTTGAAAAATAGGTCTTTGCTGATTGTAAGTATTGTTAGATACTTGTTGATTACTAGGACCTTGTTGGTTGTTAGATGGAACATTTCGGTTATAATTCTGGTTTTGATTGTAGATTGGTCTTGGTGGTTGATAATTATTTTGATAATTATTTCCAGGCCTTTGGTTCATGTATGAAACATTCTCTCTTTGTTCCATTGTTTGTTTAATACAGAGACAATCATTTGTTAAATGTGGTCCTCCACACTGCTCACAACTAATTCGTATTGAGTGAATATCTTTAGTCATATTTTCCATTCGTCTCTCGACAGCATCTATCTTTGCGGAAATGGAATCAAAGTCATGGCTAGAATCGGCTCTAGCCGCTTTAGATGATCTAACGATATCTTTTTCGTGATGCCACTCATGTGAGTGAGAAGCAGTGTTATCAATAATTTTGTAAGCTTCAGTTGAGGTTTTCTTCATAATGGAACCACCAACTGCTATGTCGATGTCATTTCGTGTAGTGATGTCGCATCCTTGGTAGAATATTTGTACTATTTGATAAGTGTCTAAACCATGTTGCGGACATCCTCTCAATAACTTTCCAAATCTTGTCCACGCTTCATATAGAGTTTCATTTGGCTTTCGTGTGAACGTAACAATTTCTCCTTGAAGTCTTACGGATTTAGATGCCGGAAAGAATTGTTTAAGAAAATTTTCAACTAAGACATCCCATGTATCAATCGCCCCTTCAGGTAACGATTCTAACCAATCTTTGGCTTCTCCCTTTAAAGTCCAGGGAAATAACATGAGATATATCTGTTCATCCTCCACTCCTAGGATTTTGAATAGAGTACAGATCCTATTAAAGGTACGAAGATGTTCATTTGGATCTTCCTTCGGTGCACCACTAAATTGTCATTGATTAGTTACCATGTGTAGGATTTGTCCTTTGATTCATAATCTGGCACATTAATGTGTAGTTGAGTAATTGCATGACCTTGGCCAGTGCGTTTAGCCCTCATTCGGTCTTCCATACTTAAAGGTTCTAGATTTTTCATGATTGAATTTATTGAATCTGAATCACTAGAGGATTCTGATTTAATGGTTTATTCCTGACAATATTTGGATGAGTGATTTGTGGTTCAGGAGGAATGATTATTGGTTCAGGATCTTTGAATTGTCCCTGAATATCCTCCGGATTCTCAATTGTGAGGTCGGGTTCAAAAAATGGATTATCAGAAATTTGAATTGGAGTACTTGGTTGACTGGATGACGATTCTAACGAAAAATCAACGGCGACAATATTGGCTAGATGTCTTGATCGAGTTACAGGTGGTGAACGTATAAAAGGTGGTGAACGTTTTGCTCGGTGCATTCACTGAATATCCTATTAGTTATAAAAGATAAAAATTATATAAGTTATCAAATTAATAGACTTTTCTGATTTTGCCCACGTTTCGAATAGGCAATAGACGCAGCAGGTAGCCGGGACCCTTTAAATCGGAAGCCCACAACTCGCCACTAACAAATCCAACTATTACTACGAACCAGAAAATTTTGGATGTGTATCAATTTAACCGCTTAAAATAATTTTTCGTTCAAGTTTTAAAGAAATTTTAGAGAAGAAATAGAAAATTCTATGTCCTAAAAACTAGAGCGTAGAGAAATAAGAAAGAAAAAGAGCGCGTCGAAAAACGTCGAAAAATAAAAGGTCGAAAAAAAATAAGCGTCGAAAAAAAAAGTCTAAAAACTAAAATTTAAAACTTACGTCTAAAGGTATTAAAGCTTAAAAGGAATTTTATATCCAAAATGGCAATAACTTAAAAAGGTACTAAAATTTATTTAAAACTAAAGCGATAAGCGACGTCGTAAAATTTTAAAACTCCTAAATCATAATCTAAAGAAAAAGCATTTAAGGGATTTTATTGGCAAAGCCTAAAAATCTAGAAATAAAAATAACTATGGCAAAATACTAGATTTAAAACTAAGTACGAACGATAAATATACAAATTACGATTTAACGATTAAAAATATACAAAATATAAAAATAGGCTTAAAGTTATAAAAATACAATTTTTATAAAAATATTATTTTTATATTATTATTTTATAAAAGTATTAATTTATATAATTAATAAAACTAATTTAAAACTAAAATTACAAATTAAATAAAACTAAAACAAATTAATTAAATAATTAACCCTAATTAGGGTTTATAATAATAATAATTAAATTAAACTCCGTAATAAATGCAGTACCAGGTTCAGATCAGACGTGTTAGACAACCTCATGCGATCGCATGAGGTTTACGTCTCTGGGCCATGTGATCGCATGGTTCTTGGATCCGGGCCAGAAGTCTGGGCTGCAACAGTTTCAGGCCTGTATACTTTTTTTACTTTTTTTTCTTTCTGTTTTTATAAAATATTTAAATAGAATAAAAAAAACTTATATTTTAAAAACTAAAATAAAAATAAAGAAACTTTATAATTTTATATATATTTAACAAACTCTTAAAAATATATATATATTATATATTTTTTTAAATTTTTTCTATTTTTAATAATTAAAAACGTATTTTTACAAAAGTAAATTAAAACTTATTAAAAATCTTTTTTTTATATAGCGTTTCGCTTTCGGTGTTATTTTTCCCCGGCAGCGGCGCCAAAAATACTTGATGTGCGTAGGGGTGTATACGAAATAGCTTATATTTTACGAGGAAATACTATTAAATACGACACAATTTTACACAAGTTATTTATTTATTTATAGAGTGGATATACCTAAACCTTGCTACAACACTTATAGGCAGTGTACCTAATCGTATAGTAGTGTAGTTTTTTTAGTAAGTCCGGTTCGTTCCACAGGGATCTAGCCAAGTTTAACACTATATTAAAAACTATATTTGTATAAATATATATATATATATATATATATATATATATATATATATATATATATATATATATATATATATATATATATATATATATATAAGTAGTATTATTATTATTATAAAAGGGGGTTTTTACCGTTTAATGACCGGTTTGTCAATTTTATGTCTTAAGTCGCAGTTAAAACCTAATGTAAAATATTAAAAATAAAAATAACTTAATTTAAAGCGTAAAGTAAATGACAATAATTAAAGTGCGATAAATTAAAATGCGATAAATAAAATGACAATAAATAAAATTGCGATAATTAAAAAGTATTATAATTAAAAGTGCAATTAAATAAAATGACAGTAAATAAAAGTGCGATAAAATATGAAATAAAGAAATTATGCTTATTTAAACTTCCGTAATCATGATGTGTTGACGTGTTGATTTTAGTTTATTACCATGGGTTAATTGTCCTTTGTCCTGGATTATTCAATATGTCCATCTGGTTTTTGTCCATAACAGTCCATCAGTCATAAATATAAAGTGTGAGTGTCCTCGTCAAATTATCCTTATATCCGAAGTCAAATATTCCAACTAATTGGGGACTTAAACTATAATTACACCAATTTTCCTTGTATATAATTCACCCCTGTTTTAATAGGGCCATTGACTATTAATCCATTCCTGTGTCCGGTTAAATGAACGATTATTAGTACTTATAAATATCTCGCCCATCGTGTCCGATCGAGTGTATGTGGTTATTTATAATTACATCCAATTGTAAATTTTTATATTAAATTAACGAACTATCATTCAATTAAACAAATATAAAGCCTATTAATAACCCATAGTCTAAAGCCTATTATATTCGACTGAAACTGCGCCTTTTATAGGAATGTGGCCAGAAAAAGTAGGCCATGCGATCGCATGGGAATTAGGCCTCCAGGCCATGCGATCGCATGGAGCAGGAATCCAGCTCACATACTTTATTTTCTTATTTGCCGACGGTTTTAATATATATATATATATATATATATATATATATATATATATATATATATATATATATATATAATTTTTAAGAATTAATTATATATTATATTATATTCATGTGCATAGATGACTTGTAATTTTTAGTCCGTTGCGTCACGCGTTGAGAGTTGACTCTGGTCCCAGTTCCGGATTTTCGAACGTCCTTTCGTACTATTTAATATCTTGTACTTTGAATTTTGCGGCTTGTACTCTTGTAATTTTTAGACGTTTCTCATCAATATTTTGAACCATTTTGATTGTACTTTGTACTTTTTAGCTTTTTGGTCATTTGCGTCTTCAATTCGTCGAATCTGTCTTTCGTCTTCACCTTTTATTATTTAAACGAATATCACTTGTAAATAGAACAACTGCAACTAAAAGCTTGTCTTTCTTGAGGAATAATGCTATGAAATATATGTTCGTTTTTAGCATTATCAATAATTATAATTAAGATTATTATTATTATCACTGTTATTACTAATATTATTTTTATTATCAATAATATTACAATTTAGGGGCACTATTATTAATATTATCACTAGTAATGAAAATATTATTATTAAGTACTAGTATTACTATTAGTAGTAATATTATAATTTTAGTTAGTAATATAAATATTAGTATTATTATTAATAGTAAAATCATTAATTTTATAGCTATTATTATTAGTATTTATTATTATTAAAGTATCATTTTTTTAAAAGTTATCATTATAAGTATTATTATTATAAGTAAAGATATACTTATTACATATACTATATTACACTACATTAATTTTTATAAAATATTACTATCTACAATTTTATATATAAATTTACATATTGTATAAATATATATTTTCACATAATCATAGATAAATATTAATTTTGATACATTATAATATTTTAAACATATATAAAAATTATAATAAATGATATATATATATATATATATATATATATATATATATATATATATATATATATATATATATATATATATATATATATTCTAAATAAAATACTTTAATAAGAATTGGATAAATATAAATATTAGGTATAATAATAATAATTGTTTACTATTATCATATGTGTTAATATTATTTGTTATATAATAATTGATTTAGGTTCGTGAATCTGAGGACAACCCTGCATTGTTCAGTATCGTCGTATGAATATTTTTACTATAAAATATTGTAGGGTGAGTTTCATTTGCCTTTTTACCCTTTATATTTTTGGGCTGAGAATACATGCGCAATTTTTATAAATGTTTTATGAAATAGACACAAGTAATTAAAACTACATTATATGGGTGAATGATTGAAGCCGAATATGCCCCTTTTGCTTGGTAACCTAAGAATTAGTAAACCGATCTACTAATTGACGCGAATCCTAAAGATAGATCTATTGGGCCTAATGAACCCCATCCATGGTTGCGGATGCTTTAGTACTTCGATGTTGTTTTTATCATGTCCGAAGGATTTCCCGGAATGATAGGGAATATTCTTATATGCATCTTGTTAATGTCGGTTACCAGGTGTTAACCATATGAATGATTTTTGTCTCTATGCATGGGACGTATATTTATGAGAACTGGAAATGAAATTCTTGTAGTCTATTAAAATGATGGAAATGAATGTTTATGATAAACTAATGAACTCACCAACCTTTTGGTTGACACTTGAAAGCATGTTTATTCTCAGGTATAAAAGAAATCTTCCGCTGTGCATTTGCTCATTTTAGAGACATTACTTGGAGTCATTCATGACATATTTCAAAAGACGTTGCATTCAAGTCATTGAGTTCATCAAGATTATTATCAAGTCATTTATAGTTTGAATATATTATGAAATGGTATGCATGACGTCAAATTTCAATGTAAAGAAAGTTTGTCTTTTAAAAACGAATGCAATGTGTGTAAAATATATCATATAGAGGTCAAGTACCTCGCGATGTAACCAAATGTAATGTATTCGTCCAGATGGATTAGGACGGGTCCTTTCATTTGTTAACTATCTAAGGCTGCTAAGAGCTGAATTATTATGTGTATATACCAATAGTATATACATCTAGGAGCTGGGTATTGTACGAGTACGAATACGGTTGCATACGAGTAGAATTGTTGATGAAAAAGAATGAGAATGCAATTGTAAGCATTTTTGTTAAGTAGAAGTACTTTGATATGTGTCTTGAAGTCTTTCAAAAGTGTACTAATACTTCTTAATATACTACATGTATATACATTTTAACTGAGTCGTTAAGTCATCGTTAGTTGTTACATGTAAGTGTTGTTTTGCAACTTTTAAGTTAACGATCTCATTTAATGTTGTTACCCATGGTTATTATATCTAATGAGATGTTAAATTATTACATTATCATGATATTATGATTTATGAATATATCTTAATATGATATATATATATATACATTAAAAATGTCGTTACAACGATAATCGTTACATATATGCCTCGTTTCGAAATTCTTAAGTTAGTAGTCTTGTTTTACATATGTAGTTCATTGTTAACATACATAATGATATATATAATTATCATTTCATTATGTTAAACATATATATATATCAATATCTTAATATGATTCATATGTATTTAGTAAGACGTTGTTATAACGAAAATCGTTATATATATTGTTTTGAGTTTCTTAATTCAATAGTCTCATTTTTATGTATATAACTCATTGTTAATATACTTAGTGAGATATTTACTTATCAAAATCTTATGTTAACTATATATATATATATATATATATATATATATATATATATATATATATATATATATATATATATATATATGCATATATATATCATCATGCAGTTTTTACAAGCTTTTAACGTTCGTGAATCGCCGGTCAACTTGGGTGGTCAATTGTCTACATGAAACTCATTTCAAATAATCAAGTCTTAACAAGTTTGATTGCTTAACATGTTTCAAACATTTAATCATGCAAATAAAGTTTTCAATTAATATATAAACATGAAAAAGTTCGGGTCACTACACTATCTCACCACTAGCTATCAAACGTTGCTGCTTTTATAATGTTTTGGTTTTATTGTTAGAGTATTTTTAGCTGCTTTTTTATTTCGCTAGATTCATAACTTTTTTTTTTGTTTCTAAATTTCATATTGAATGCAAATGTATGAGAGTACAATTTCGTTTTGATGATAATTAATGGCCGCAAAACACATATTTGAAGTCACTACATTCCCCACAAAATCGGCAGAATTTTGTGGAAAATTTTACAAAAACAATTTCAATTACAGATTAGGCCCATTTTGTAAGATAACTAGAAAACGGCGCTACGAGTAAGACTTCCTTAAAGCTTTTTCTCGTTCGAAACAGTTTAGATTCCGAAAATGACATTTTACTATTTTTAAAGGTGAATTTTGTACTTTTAGATCTTAGGATACGTAATACCTTCACATGTGAATTGTTGTGCCTTTTTAAATACCACTATGATACTTATTTTTATTTAATATTGTATTTAGGTACATCGAAAATCATGTTGGGGCTACTATCTCACCACTAGCTATCAAACGTTGCTGCTTTTATAATGTCTTGGTTTTATTGTTCGAGTATTTTTAGCTGCTTTTTTATTTCTCTACATTCATAACTTATTTTTGTTTTTGTTTCTAAATTTCATATTGAATGCGAATATATGAGAGTGTAGTTTCATTTTGATGATAATTAATGGCCGCAAAACAAATATCTGAAGTGATTACATTCCCCACAAAATCGGACATAATTTTGTGGAGAATTTTCTGAAATATTTTCATTTGTAGATTAGGCCAATTTTCGCAAGATAACTTGAAAACGATGACATGAGCAAGACTTTCTTAAGGCTTTTCCCCGTTCGAAGTAGTTTAGATTTCGAAAATGATATTTTATTATTTTTAAATGTGAATTTTGCACTTTTAAATCTTAAGATAAGTAATACCTGCACATGTGAATTGCCGTGTCTATTTAAATACCACTATGATACTTGTTTTTATTTAATATTGTATTTAGGTATATCGAGAATTATGTTGGGGCTACAATCTCACCACTAGTTACAAAACGTTGTTGCTTTAATAACGTCTTGGTTTTATTGTTCGAGTATTTTTCGTCGCTTTATTGTTTCTCTAGATTCATAACCTTATTTTTGTTTTTGTTTTTATATATCATATTGAATGCGATTATATGAGAGTGTAGTTTTGTTTTCAAGATAATTAATAGCCGCAAAACACATATATGAAGTCACTACATTCCCCACAAAATCGAGCAAAATTTTGTGGAGAATTTTTCAAAAAAAAATTCAATTCAAAATGAGGCCTATTTTCGCAAGATAACTAAGACTTCCTTAAGGATTTGTCCCGTTCGAAGTAGTTTAGATTCCGAAAATGACATTTTACTATTTTTAAATGTGAATTTTACAATTTTCGATCTTAATATAATTAATACCTTCACATGTGAATTGTTGTAATAGTTGTTTTTTATATAATAATGTAATTAGGTACATCGAGAGTCATGTTGGGGCTACTATATCACCACTAGCTATCAAACGTTGCTTCTTTTATAATGTCTTGGTTTTATTGTTCGAGTATTTTTAGCCGCTTTTTTATTTCTCTACATTCATAACTTATTTTTGTTTTTGTTTCTAAATTTCATATTGAATGCGAATATATGATAGTGTAGTTTCGTTTTGATGATAATTTATGGCCGCAAAACACATATTTGAAGTCACTACATTCCCCACAACATTGGGCAAAATGTTGTGGAGAATTTTCCGAAAAATTTTCAATTGCAGATTAGACCTATTTTCGCAAGATAATTAGAAAACAGTGCTACGATCATGTCTTCCTTAAAGCTTTTTCTTGTTCGAAGCAGTTTAGATTTCAATAATGACATTTTACTATTTTTAAAGGTGAATTTTGCAATTTTAGATCTTAGGATAAGTAATACCTTCACATGTGAAATGTTGTGCCTATTTAAATTCCACTATGATACTTTGTTTTTATTTAATATTATAGTTAGGTACATCGAGAATCATGTTGGGGCAACTATCTCACCACTAGCTAATAAATGTTGCTGCTTTTATAATGTCTTGGTTTTATTGTTCAAGTATTTTTAGCCGCTTTTTTATTTCTTTATATTAATAACTTATTTGTGTTTTTGTTTCTAAATTTCATATTGAATGCGAATATATGAGAGTGTAGTTTCACTTTCATGATAATTAATGGCCGCAAAACACATATTTGAAGTCACTACATTCCCCACAAAATCGGGAAAAAATTATTGAGAATTTTCTTAAACATTTTCAATCACAGATTAGGTCTATTTTCGCAAGGTAACTAAAAATGGTGCTACGGGCAAGATTTCCTTAAGAATTTCTCCCGCTCGAAGTAGTTTAGGTTCCAAAAATGACATTTTACTATTTTTAAAGGTGAATTTTGCAATTTTAGATCTTAGAATAAGTAATACCTTCACATGTGAATTGTTGTGTCTGTTTTAATACCACTATGATACGTGTTTTTATTTAATAATGTATTTAGGTACATCGAGAATCATATTGGGGCTACTATCTTACCACTAGCTATCAAATGTTGCTGCTTTTATAACGTCTTGGTTTTATTGTTCGAGTATTTTTAGCCGCTTTTTTATTTCTCTAGATTCATAACCTTATTTTTGTTTATGTTTCTAAATTTTATATTGAATGCGAATATATGAGAATGTAGTTTTGTTTTGATGATAATTAATGGCCACAAAACACATATTTGAAGTCACTACATTTCCCACAAAATTGGGCAAAATTTTGTGGAGAATTTTCCTCAAAATTTTCAATCGCAGATCAACCTTGCTTGTCCTCAAGCAAGAAAATCAACAAAACAAGGCTTGGAACAAATCGGCTTTCAATGATCAAAGCTAAAGTGCAATAATTGGGCAATAAACGATACCTCCAAGGATGAGCACTTTGATGTCTAGAAAGTACTCCAAAAGCTTGCATTTTCCGAGGACCAAGCATTCATTTACTCTTCTTCTTCCACTACTCACACAAACTCAATTCAAAGCTTCAAATAGTCTTCAATTACCACCAAAATCTGTGACGACCCGGAAATTTCTGACCAAATTTAAACTTAATCTTTGTATGATTTCGACACGATAAGCAAAGTCTGTAATATTGAGTCTCAAAATTTTTGAACTGTTTACATGGAATCATTTGACTTTGACTATTCCCGAACGATTCACGAACGAGTGTTGTAACCAGATATATTTATATATATATATATATATATATATATATATATATATATATATATATATATATATATATATATATATATATATATATATATATATATATACGAATATAAGTTTATATAATAATTTGAAATGATAAAATACAAATTAATGGTTGAATTAGAAATGTAAATAGTATATAAGATAATGACGTTGTTATCCATATATATATATATATATATATATATATATATATATATATATATATATATATGTGTGTGTGTGTGTGTGTGTGTGTGTGTGTGTGTGTGTGTATATATATATATATGGTTTATATACATAATCATTATTATATGTATATTGTAATAAATATTAAATATTCAATATATATATATAGCTATTAAATATTACATAAATATTAATGTGTGATATTAATATATTGAATTTAATTACAAGTTACAATATAGTTGCCATGTGATTATTACATTCATTATTATTATTATGTATATTAATATTAGCATTTATATATGTATTATTAATGTTATTATATATAATATATGTAGATATGAATATTGATACATATAATTTGTTATGTTAATATTATAATTACTATTACCTATAACATTTAAAAATCATTATTATTATTATCATTAATAATATTATTATTATCATTTTTATTATCATTATCAACATAATTATTCAAAAAGTATCATTTTTAATTAAAAGTATTATTATTATTATTATTATTATTATTATTATTATTATTATTATTATTATTATTATTATTATTATTATTATTATTATTATTTTGATACAAGTATTATTTCTATTATTACTATTACTAGTATTTCTAGTATTATGAATAAAATTTTTTTAACATTCTTATAGTTAAAATCATTATTATTATCTATTATTATTATAATTATTATTAAGATAATAATTATTATTATTTATTATAAAATAATACATTTTATTAATAACATGATTATTATCAATTTTATTAATATTATTATCATTATTATTTATTATTATTATTAATATAATTAATATTAGTACTAATATATTTATTAATTATTATTAGAATTTATCATATAAACTAAAAATCAAGAATAATCATACGAAGTCAGTTGCATATATCTATCAAACTATACTACGATTTTGTTTCTGTCCTCAATTTGTTACACATCATTCTCATTCGTACAAATTATGAAACGACTTTTTTTATTTTCTTTCTGATCAAGCGAATATCCTGTCGACCCTAAATTCATTATATAATCGAATACATTCAGTGTTAACTGTGACCAGACGACCTATAATACCACTTAACAATTACAACTACCCTTTTACAGCCTTCAAAGTAGCGAATTAAATTGGAAATAGGAAGAACTCAGGCCCCTGCCCTGTTCTTACTCCATTTTTCAAATCAAATGATATCGTAATCAATTTCAAATTGTGTTAATGCGGTTCTACTCTAAATCTCCCATTTCAACTTTCTGGAAAGATTCAAATCCCAATTTTTAGTATCGTGTAAGAATTTTGGAGTCAAAGGTTACGTTTCAAAAGTCAAACTTCTTGTTCATCATAAAATTCGAGCTTAATCTGATGTTTTAGATTAAATTAAAGTTACAAAAAATTTCTAAGAGGGATTTGAAACATATTTCGAGTTGTGATCGTGGCCTATAACGGCCTCTAAATTCGAAATTGATTTTGAAGTTCATACGTATTTAATTTTTTTTGTTTCAGCTCTTTTTGTTTTATTTTTTTCCTGTTTTAATCAAGTTAATCAAATAATGAATGTTTCTGTCTTGTTTGGGGAATCTATAAACCATTAAATTTATTGTGTTTGCTTTGATTCGATCCTTGGTCGATTCAGTTTTGGGTGAAGAAAAAGAGGGAACAGAAATATAGGATATATGGATTTTTGACTGATGTTAAAACAGAAAAACGGGTATAGCAGAGTGGTTAAGGTGTGATTGCAGTTGAGCGAGAGGTCTCGGGTTCGAGTCCGGTCGGGGACAAATTCTTTTTAGTGAAGCTTTTAATGGATTGATGTCAAAGCTAAGGGATACGAAATAGTTTATATTTTACTAGGAAAAACTATTAAATACGATAAAATTTTACACAAGATATTTATTTATTTATAGAATGGATATACTTAAACCTTGCTACAACACTTATAGGCAGTGTACCTAATCGTACAGTAGTGTAGTTTTTAGTAAGTCCGGTTCGTTCCACAGGGAATCTTTTTTTTAAACAAAGCTCAACGCTATATTAATTTACTTTTATAAAAATACAAACATACATATAAGTAATATTATTATTATAAAGGGGGGTTTTTACCGTTTAATGACCGGTTTGTCGATTTTAAGACTTTAGTCGCAGATAAAACCTAATGTAAAATATAAAATAAATACAAGACTTAAATTAAAGCGTAAAGTAAATAACGATAATGAAATTGCGAATAATAAAAGTGCGATAAAATAAACTTGCGATAATTAAAAAGGACGATAATTAAAAGTGTAATTAAATAACAATAAATAAAAGTGCGATAATTAGAAGTGCAATTAAATATAAAATAAAAGAAATTAAATATGAAATAAAAGAATTATGCTTATTTAAACTTCCGTAATCATGATGTTTGACGTGTTGATTTTAGTTTTATGCCCATGGGTTAATTGTCCTTTGTCCTGGATTATTTAATATGTCCGTCTGGTTTTTGTCCATAACAGTCCATCAGTCGTAAATATAAAGTGCGAGTGTCCTCGTCAAATTATTCTTATACCCGAAGTTAAATATTCCAACTAATTGGGGATTCGAATTGTAACAAGGTTTTAATACTTTGTTTAATAAATACACCAGGTTATCGACTGCGTGTAAACCAAGGTTTTACTACTTTGTTAACAATTACACCAATTACCCTTGAATGTAATTCACCCCTGTTTCAACAATTTTATTAACTATTAATCCATTTCCGTGTCCGGTTAAATGAACGATTATTCGTACATATAAATACCCCGCCCATCGTGTCCGATCGAGTGTATATGGTAATTTATAGGGACGCCCAATTGTAAATCTTTATATTAACATTAACAAACTATCATTTAGTTAAACAAATATAAAGCCCATTAATAGCTCATAGTCTAATTTCCACAAGTGTCGTTCTTTTGTCCAAACCCCAATTATGGTACAAAGCCCAATTACCCAATTTTAGTAATTAGCCCAACATCATGATTACTTCGTTTTAAATAAGTATAATAATAACTTAGCTACGAGACATTAATGTAAAAAGGTTGAACATAACTTACAATGATTAAAAATAGCGTAGCGTTACACGGACAGAATTTTGACTTACACCCTTACAACATTCGCTAACATACCCTTATTATTAGAATTATAATTAAAATTAAAATATAAATTATAAATATATATATATATATATTTTACGTATGAGAGGAAGAAGAAAAAGATAGATGAAAATGATCAGAATTCGGTTGGCTTTATAGGCAATTTTTCATTTTGGGGCTCCGCGACTCGCGGCCTTTTTGGCCTTCAAACTCCGCGAGTCGCGGAGAATGAAATTACAGCTCAGTCCCTTGGAGTCTTTCTCTGCCGACGATTTTTATTTATAAATATAATATATATAATTAATTATATATTATATTATATTTATATACATAGTTAACTTGTAATTTTTAGTCCGTTGCGTCGAGCGTTAAGAGTTGACTCTGGTCCCGGTTCCGGATTTTCGAACGTCCTTGCGTACAATTTAATATCTTGTACTTTGCGTTTTGAATCTTGTACTCTTGTAATTTCGAGACGTTTCTTATCAATAATTGGAACCTTTTTGATTGTCTTTTGTACTTTTGAGCTTTTTGGTCGTTTGCGTCTTCAATTCGTCGAATCTATCTTTTGTCTTCACCTTTTATTATTTAAACGAATATCACTTGTAAATAGAACAATTGCAACTAAAAGCTTGTCTTTCTTGAGGAATAATGCTATGAAATATATGTTCGTTTTTAGCATTATCAAATATTCCCACACTTGAGCGTTGCTTGTCCTCAAGCAATATCGTCTTGAAATACTAGAATCACTTCTTTATTCTTCACACTTTGTACATCAGTGATTTCTATACGGTGGTATGAACAATGGTAGTAACGATATGGTTTACAGTCCCATATGACTATAAAAATTTAGATCCATTAAGGAAATTGGATCTTTATGAAAACATTTGATCTTTTGAAAATCTAGTTTTTACCCTAGATAAGTTTTCCGGAATAACCCTTTACCGGTGTTTGCAAAATATTTTTGTGGGTTTGGTGGGTTTCAGAATTGAAAATTTTAGCTCAAAACTTGCTGTTTTGTGTCACCCACATGCTAACCTTGTATTTGGAAAGCAACACGTCCAGTTTACTTGTTCCGTATATTACCTTTCGGTAAACTACCGTCCGGTTGAAAGGAAAGCGTTGAACAAGCAACTGTTAAGGCAATGTCCCCTGACATGCTTTTAATTATGGTCGATAACGTGTCGGACGCAATTACTATCCTTGGTAGGAGCAATAGTAAAGCTCACCCTTATAATTTTTCGGTATGGCACAAGGTCCTGTCTTTGACCATGCTATGCAACCACCGTTCTTACGGTTGACACCCGATTTAGTTCAGGTGACCTAATGAATTCCAGGTGAATTCCTAGGATTTTACGTTCAATGGTAATGAACGCATTGAAAATAGGGTTTTCAGAAAACAAATCGGTTTATAATTTTGATCAAAATATTTTCTCGTTCAAGCTCGAGTTTAGATATCATTGAATTCCATGAGTTTGAATTCTCAATCTTTAAGGTCAATCTCTAGGATTGAGTAATATCAGTTTTAAAAGCTGATTTTTAATCTTTAAGGAGATTATCCTTTCTGGGGATCTGATTCATTAGTCTTATCCAGCTAATTTGCATGGTGCCCCCCATTGTACGAGATAAATCCTTCTCATGGTTAGGATAAATCTGACCACTTGGCGACCCTGTTTAATGCTGAGGTCCGTGGATTTCCTGCTGATTTTAGTGATGACTTTTCTAGATTTTTCGTCAACCTACAGCTGGTCTGGACGACAACTTCATGACCTAAATCAAGAAGCGTGTTTCTTTTTCGGAAGACTTTACTTCCTTTTAATGATGGAATTGATTCATCGTGTAGATCCATCTCTTCTTTTCTTTCATCAGGTAAAACAGTTTAGGTTAGTCCAAAGCAAAAGTATTTTCAGTTATTTGTTACAGATATATGTGACATATGTTTAAGATAACTTGGTAAATTTTCCCACACTTGGCTTTTATTTTCCTTTTTATCGTTCTCTATTCCATTTTAAATGAATTTTAACATTTTAGTTTGTTTCTCAATTTATGTCCTTTCCGAGGTAACAATAATTTCGGTGTTAAAACCTAGTTTTATCGTTCATAAATATGTATAAACATGATTTTGAATTCATTTAATTGAAAATTTTGAAAAATTTTACTAGAATTGGGTAGTCGGTATATAAGACTAGGGCTGTTCTTTATTATCAGAGAGCACTAGATTCTAATACAACTACTGCTTTACTAGTATTTTTAATGGTAACCAAGTGTATAAAGAAAAAAATTTTTAAAATCCGAAAGAATTTAACCCCTTCCCACACTTAAGATCTTGCAATGCCCTCATTTGCAAGAAATCAGTAACAATTTAAATTATTGAGGGTGATTTGTGTGAAAATGATTAAATTTTACCAAAGTTTCCAAATATATTGGCGTTTGTTTGCTGAATGATAAATGGTGCACATCATTTGTTCATTCCGTCTTGTTGTTATTTCACATATATTTTGCATTTTGTCGTCAAAATTAGTTGCTTTTGCTGAACTTAATGCCAGTCTTTGAAAATGCGTTGTTTTACCCTGTTGTGTACATAAGATAAACTGCAAACATATATACATATTTTTGAAGTTTGGTATATTACCCCACATTCAAAAATTATTAAAATCTAAGAATAAAAGTTAGATAATTATAAAAATGATTACAATATTAACAAAAGTATTAAACGTATCAATAATTACAAATTACAAAATAAAAAAAAATAATAAGTAAACTAAGGATGATATTGGTACCAATAGGGGTTCCAGGCATAACCATAGGTGCTATAGAATGCTTCGGCAGGGTCATACGTAGGATATGGTGGCTGCATCTCTATAGACCAAGGAGGGAAGATGGGTTTCGGTGTAGGAATATAGTTTCTACCTATATGTTGGCAATGAGCTATGATTTGGTTCTGATGAACTTGCCAATCTTCAAATGCTCTCTGTCTAGCATTTTCGTATTCCTGAGAAGCTATAAACCTTTGCATTTCTTGCATTTCATTCCCCCCTCCTACATTACCTTGCTGCTGGTTTCTCTCCACCTGTGGATGTCTACCATGGTATCGTACTGCGGCGTTATTTCGCCTCTTCAAAACTTTCGCACCATGGTATACATTTAAACCTATAGTATCGCGGGGTTCCGGTTCTTCTACTAATAATCTCCCCCGACTTATATCCACACCGAGATATTCACCAATCAAAGTAATAAAAATACCACCCCCTATTATGCTATGCGGTCGCATCCCCCGAACCATAGCTGATAAATAATAACTCACACAATACGGTATACTTACAGCGCTTTGTGGGTCTCGAATACACATATGGTAAAACAAATCCTGTTCATTTACTTTTTCCTTGTTCTTACCCCTTTGTGTAATCGAATTAGCTAAAAACCTATGTATCACTCTTAATTCGGCTCTATCTATATCCAAATAAGAGTAATTTCCCCCTTTGAAACGGTGATGGCTTGTCATTTGACTCCACACACCGTGTGTATCAAAATTTTCATCTATCTTTCTACCGTTTAGTATCAATCCTCTACAATCGGCAGATGCTAACTCCTCAGGCGTATATATACGTAAAGCCTGAGCCATGTCCAGTAAAGACATGTGGCGCATCGAACCGCCTAACAAAAATCTAATAAAAGAACGATCGATTAAACTAGCTACCCGATCATTCAACTCTATACTACATAACAATTCTTCACACCATACTTTATATACAGGTCTACGTATGGTGAATAAACGTACCCAGTCATTAAAAGAAGAATTACCATACCTCTGTACAAGTAATTCCCTAATTGGCCCGGCCAATTCTACAGCTTCTAAGGGTCCCCATTCTATGACCCTTGGTACCTCAACAACCTTAGAATGAAGAGTATGCAAACCCCTTTGATATTTTGGATAATCTATCCAAAGTCTGTCAAATCTCAGGTTCGGGTGCAATTCTTCCAAGTGTATATCAGAAAAGGTCATGACTGGATGAGGTATATCCTGCTTGTAGTAGTTATCCACCTCCTGTTGTTCCAAATTCTCAGCAGGAGCATTGCGGGCTTGGGATGAAGATTCACCCCTTTCAGTCTGCAAAACACATCAAACACAAATTTTGTGCATCCAAATATGCATTAGTGTCAGCAAAATCATCAATCAAAATAATTACAATGACATTATCAATTTATATCAAACTTAAGCTCATTTTCATATTTTCATCAAATCTACACTTTTTCAAATAAGCATATACGAAAATGTTCGCCAAGTTCATAATCATTCAACTCAAATAACATGTCAAAATAATCATTACTAGCAATTAAACAAGTTTCAAATGGCATTATCTTTCAAAAATCAAGTTCATGAATTTTAGACTTGAAAAAGTCCACTTTAATTCTCAAAATCATGTTTAGGCTCAAAGTTTGGATCATTTAACTACCTAGACATGTTACACTACTCAATTTAGCAACAATTCATGACAAAAATCGGCCATAACCTGTTTATATCAAAAAGCCCCAAATTGCTCAAGAACACAAACCCTAGATTATTCAAAATTTGAAGTTTAAGGCTTCTAATCATGTTAAACAGCATCAATCTAGGTTATACAAGCATAATACATAAACAATTTAAGCCTAATTACACTAAAAAGCATCAAAATCAAATTGGAAAAAAAATTGCTCAAGAACATCAAATTTCGAATTAAATGGTGTTTAGGTGTAGAAATTTACCATTTTTCTTGAGTAATTCTTAGATAGCATCCTTCTCAACATGATTTTAACAAAAGATTTGGTGATTAACGGTTAAAAATTATGATTTTGGGGGTTTTTTCGTGTTTTTGCGGAGTGTTTTTCGCAGTTATTTTGCTGTTGGGGGTGTGGACTGATCAGTTTGCAGCTCTTTATTTTTTTTCCTGATTTCCGACCCCTCCGCGAGTCGCGGCGAATTGCACTTCAAACTCCGCGAGTCGCGGAGTTTGCTATTTTTTTTTTTTTTATAATCATTAACTTATGAAACAATTAAGTACTTAATTTTAAAATTTTGTTTCCTTTGTTATTTAGGACGAGGTCGTTTCGGATCGATGTCCTAGTCCGTCCCTCGACAAAATTTTAAAATTTGTCTTTTTGTAGCGATTGTTTTAAAAGCTAAGATTTTTGGGTTTTTTCAATGTTTTTGGCATACTTTAATTCAATAAGATTAAAAATAATGATAATAAAAGTTCTCGTCCCTCCCTCGGGTAAAGCAATTTCGGTTCAAAGACCTAGTCTTCAACTTACGACGAATTTTAAAAATCATATTTTTAACTTAATGAGATAGAGTAAATTTTTGTTTTTAAATTCACACAACTTAAATATAAAATTCAAAATTTATATTAAAAATTCACACCAAACTTAAAATTGAAATGCATAAATTTAAAAAATTATATTTTAAAAATTAAAAATTCACACCAAACTTAATTTAAAAATTTATAAAATCATACCAAACTTATATTAATTTTTCAAATATTTAAAATTTTAAATATATTGTTTTTACAAAGTTTACAATATTAATTTAAGATTTAAATATTAATATTAAAAACATGGTAAGAATAAAATTAAAAATCTTTTTGTCTTTTTATCCCACTTTAATCAATCAAATATTATCAAAAATATGCGCCCCTCTTTTCGGTAAAGTAATTTCGGTTCCAAGACCTAATTTAACTCATGACGAATTTTTGAAATATTTTGGGTTGATTGTTTAAAGATATTTATACCTTAAGAATAAACGTTAAATTTCGCAGTGATGTAATAAATTTTTGAATGATATCAATAATTTCGGTCGCCAAACCTAATTTTATTTAATACCAATTTAATACTTTTTAGCGAACAAATTAGCGTTTATTATCAAAAGGTTAAAAATAAAAATAAAAATAAAAACTGTACAGACATACCTGTGGAATAGATTTCTTAGTTATATGATCTATCCCATTCATAAGATAGTCGGTTTAATTGATTTTCCATGGCTACATAGGCGTAACCTCGAGCATTCAGTGTCTTTTCTTCTAAACATATGAAAGGTCCGTCTCTGCATAAAGTAACAAATTCGGTATTTGAATAGGTTTGATTATTTGAACATTTACCTCCATGTGACCATTTTCCGCATTTGTGACATCGTTCTAGGTGTCGTGCTCTTCTTTTCGCTGCGGATTTTGATTTTCCTTTACCAAATTGTAACTTATTATCTTCGCATCTGGATTCTTTTCTAACTCCGTCCATTCTTTCTCTGATTACTGATACTAGTTCACTCGGTAGTATGTCATTATTTCTTTTAGTGATCAAAGCGTGTAGCATTAGACCATGGTTTAGTTCACAGGCAGTATTCATTTCGTAAAAACCTAAAAAAATAAAAATTCAGAATGGGGGGAGAAGACTAGTTCTTTAGGGTCTGCTAGGGAAAGACCATTCGGGTTCCATTTTCGAGAACTACACGAAAACAGACAATCTAACTCTAACAGAAATACATATTATCCTTTAAAGACTTGATTCTCCCCACACTTAGTTAGCTGTGGTGTCGAAATTGTGATTAACTTCGTTGTCGACTTCCATCGGACCATGTATGTAATGTTTAACTCTGTGACCATTAACTTTAAATTCAATCCCATTTGAATTTATCAATTCTATCGTTCCGTATGGGAAAACTCTTTTGACTATGAATGGTCCAGACCATCTTGATTTCAATTTTCCAGGAAATAGCTTGAATCGTGAATTGAAAAGAAGAACTCTGTCTCCTTCTTTAAATTCTTTTGAACTTCTGATTCTTTTATCATGCCATTTCTTCATTCTTTCTTTATAGATTAACGAATTTTCGTATGCTTCATGTCTTAATTCTTCCAATTCGTTTAGTTGACTTAATCGTAGACGTCCGGCTTCATGTAAATCAAGATTACATGTCTTCAAAGCCCAAAATGCTTTGTGTTCAATTTCTACTGGAAGATGACATGCTTTTCCATAAACAAGTCTAAAAGGTGTGGTTCCAATTGGAGTTTTGTAGGCTGTTCTAAAAGCCCAGAGTGCATCCTCCAATTTAATGGACCATTCCTTCGGATTTGATCCTACGGTTTTCTCTAAAATACGTTTTAAAGCTCGGTTGGTATTTTCAACTTGTCCACTTGTTTGTGGATGATATGCGGTGGAGATTTTATGAGTTACTCCATATCTTTTAAGAACTTTCTCAAGTTGATTATTACAGAAATGAGTACCCCGATCACTTATTAAAGCTTTCGGTGTTCCAAACCTTGCAAAAAGACGTTTTAAAAAGTTGACTACAACTCGTGCATCATTAGTTGGGAGAGCTTGTGCTTCCGCCCATTTAGATACATAATCAATGGCTACGAGTATATATAGATTATTATGAGATTTTGGAAATGGACCCATAAAGTCAATACCCCAAATGTCAAATACTTCACATACTTGGATGACATTTTGTGGCATTTCATCACGTTGACTTATTTTTCCGGCCCTTTGACATGCATCACAGGATTTGCAAAGAAGGTGTGCGTCTTTGTAAATTGTAGGCCAATAGAATCCAGCTTCATAAACTTTTCTTACTGTTAGTTGAGGCCCATAATGCCCTCCTGTTGGTCCTGTGTGACAATGGTTTAATATTTTACTAGCTTCATCTCCAAATACACATCGGCGTATTATTCCATCGGGACAACTTTTAAACAGATGTGGATCTTCCCAAAAATAGTGTTTTATATCACTGAAGAATTTCTTTCGTCTTTGGTACGATAATCCTTTTTCAAGGAATCCACAAACTAAGTAGTTTGCATAGTCTGCAAACCATGGGATTTCATTATAATCTATCTTCAATAGATATTCATCAGGAAAGTTGTCTTGTATGGCCGATTCATTTAGAACTTCTAATTCGGGATTTTCAAGACGAGAAAGATGATCAGCGGCGAGATTTTCTGCTCTTCTTTTATCTCGGATTTCAATATCAAACTCTTGTAAGAGTAAGATCCAACGGATTAATCTTGGTTTAGCATCTTGTTTTGAAAATAGGTATCTAAGAGCAGAATGGTCGGTATAGACTATCGTTTTGGATAGAACGAGATATGAACGAAATTTGTCAAAAGCAAAGACAATAGCAAGGAGTTCTTTTTCAGTAGTTGTGTAATTCGTCTGTGCTCCTTGTAATGTCTTACTAGCGTAATAAATAGGTTGAAATCGTTTTTCAATCCTTTGTCCTAAAACGGCTCCCATTGCAAAATCACTTGCATCGCACATTAGTTCAAATGGTAGATTCCAATTTGGTGTTATCATGATCGGCGCATTAGTGAGTTTCTCTTTAAGAATATTATAAGATTTGATACACTCATCTGAAAAGATGAATGGAGCATCCTTTTCTAGGAGTTTATTCATAGGGGTGGCAATTTTAGAAAAATCTTTTATGAAACGTCGGTAAAAACCGGCATGCCCTAGAAAACTCCTAACTCCTCTAACATTTGTGGGATGTGGAAGTTTAGCAATTACATCTACTTTAGCTCTATCCACTTCAATTCCTTCTTTTGAAATTTTATGTCCAAGAACGATGCCTTCTTTAACCATGAAATGGCATTTCTCCCAATTAAGTACTAGATTTGATTTTTCGCATCTAATTAGCATTCGTTCCAGATTAACTAGACATGATTTAAATGTATCACCGAAGACTGAAAAGTCATCCATGAATACTTCCATGCATTCTTCTATCATGTCGTGAAAAATCGCCATCATACACCTTTGAAAGGTTGCAGGGGCGTTGCAAAGTCCAAATGGCATGCGTTTGTAAGCAAAAGTACCATAAGGGCACGTAAATGTGGTTTTCTCTTGATCTTCGGGTGCTATTGGAATTTGAAAATATCCGGAAAATCCATCTAAAAAACAATAGTAACTATTTCCGGCTAATCTTTCCAACATTTGATCTATGAAAGGTAAGGGAAAGTGATCTTTTCTGGTGGCGTCATTTAATTTTCTATAATCAATACATACACGCCATCCTGTTACAGTCCTAGTAGGAATAAGCTCATTTTTTCATTTGTAATGACAGTCATGCCACCCTTCTTAGGTACGCATTGAACTGGGCTTACCCATGGACTATCAGAAATTGGATATATCAAACCTGCATCTAGCAGTTTAATAATCTCCTTCTTAACTACATCTTGCATATTAGGATTTAGTCTTCGTTGGCGTTGCACATACGTTTTATGACCTTCTTCCATAAGGATTTTATGTGTGCAATACGAAGGACTTATTCCTTTAATATCATGAATCTTCCATGCAATGGCTGGTTTATGAGCTTTCAACACAGAAATGAGTTGTGATTTCTCATTTTCAGTAAGAGAAGACGATATTGTTACAGGTAATTCAGATTCACCATGTAAATAAGCGTATTCCAAATGGTTTGGAAGTGGCTTTAACTCTAATTTCGGAGGTTCTTCTATCGATGATTTATATCGATATCTGTCTTCTTCTTTTAGCATTTGAATTTCTTCTTTTGTTGGTTCATATCCATTAGCTATAAGTGTAGCTAACATTTCAGCTTCATCAATTGGTTCATTACCTTCTCCTAAAGAACATTCTCCTGTTCCTTGTAATTCTGGAAATTCTTTTAATAATTCTGCATGTGCATCTATAGTTTGAATATAATAACATGTATCATCTGCAGATTGTGGTTGTTGCATTGCTCTATCAACTGAAAAGGTAACACTCTCATCCTCTATACTTAGGGTCAGTTTCTTACCGAACACGTCTATCATTGCTTTAGCCGTGTTTAAGAATGGTCTTCCTAATATGAGAGGAACTTGAGAATCTTCTTCCATGTCCAAAACAACAAAATCTACTGGAAATACTAAAGTACCAACTTTAACTAGCATGTTCTCCATTATCCCTCTAGGATATTTTATTGATCTATCGGCTAGTTGTATGCTTATTCTGGTTGGTTTCAATTCTCCAAGGTCTAGTTTAGCGTATAGTGAATACGGCATTAGATTTATACTAGCACCTAAGTCTGCCAATGCTTCTATTGAACTAAGACTACCCAGAAAACATGGAATTGTGAAACTTCCTGGATCAGATAGTTTTTCTGGTATTTTATTCAACAGCACTGCTGAACAATTAGCATTCATAGTAACAGCCGAGAGTTCTTCCATTTTCTTTCTATTTGAGATTAGATCTTTCAAGAATTTAGCATATCTAGGCATTCCTGAAATCACATCAATGAAAGGAAGATTTACATTTATCTGTTTAAACATATCCAAGAATTTGGATTGCTCGGCTTCAAGTTTTTCTTTCTTCATTTTACTCGGGTAAGGAAGTGGTGGTTGGTATGGTTTAACATAAGGTTTATCCTTAACTGTGTTATCTTCATTAACCTTTTCAACTACCGGTTCTTTTTCCTTATCTTGATCAGGTTGTGGTTCTTGTGGAGTAGGAATAGCTTCATCAGAAGTTACAGGTATTTCAGGTGGTTTAAGTGTTGTACCACTTCTTGTGGTAATAGCTTTAGCTGTTTCATTCCGGGGGTTAGCAATTGTATCACTAGGTAGACTTCCCGGTTTTCTTTCACCTATTAACCTTGCTAGGTTACTTACTTCTTGTTCCAGATTTTGAATAGAAGCTTGTTGATTTCTAAATGCTTGAGCATTTTGTTCATTGGTTTGTTTCTGAGAGGTGAAAAACTGCGTTTGAGTTTCAACTAGCTTCGTCATCATATCTTCTAAATTCGGCTTTTTATCATCGGTTTGTTGTGGTGGTTTATTTTGAAAATTTGGTCTTTGCTGATTGTAATTATTATTGGATACTTGTTGATTGCTAGGACCTTGTTGGTTGTTGTATGGAATATTTCTGTTATAATTCTGGTTTTGATTGTAAATCGGTCTTGGCGGTTGATAATTATTCTGATAATTATTTCCAGGCCTTTGGTTTATGTATGAAATATTCTCTCTTTGTTCCATTGTTAATTCAATACTGAGACAATCTTTTGTCAAATGTGGTCCTCCACACTGCTCACAACTAATTCGTATTGAGTGAATATCTTTAGTCATCTTTTCCATTCGTCTCTCCACAGCATCTATCTTTGCGGAAATGGAATCTAAGTCATGGCTAGAATCGGCTCTAGCTGCTTTAGATGATCTAATGATATCTTTTTCTTGGTGCCACTCATGTGAGTGGGAAGCAGTGTTATCAATAATTTTGTAAGCATCAGTTTCGGTTTTCTTCATAATAGAACCACCAGCTGCTATATCTATGTCTTTTCTTGTAGTGATGTCGCATCCTTGGTAGAATATTTGTACTATTTGACAGGTGTCTAAACCATGTTGCGGACATCCTCTTAACAACTTTCCATATCTAGTCCACGCCTCATATAGAGTTTCATTTGGTTTCTGTGTAAACGTAACAATTTCTGCTTGAAGTCTTATGGCTTTAGATGTAGGAAAGAATTGTTTAAGAAATTTGTCAACTAAAACATCCCATGTATCAATCGCCCCTTCAGGTAACGATTCCAACCAATCTTTGGCTTCTCCCTTTAAAGTCCAGGGAAATAACATGAGATATATCTGTTCATCCTCCACTTCTCGGATTTTAAATAGTGTGCAGATCCTATTAAAGGTACGTAGATGTTCATTTGGATCTTCCTTCGGCGTACCACTAAATTGGCATTGATTAGTCACCATGTGTAGAATTTGTCCTTTGATTTCATAATCTGGCGCATTAATGTCTGGATGAGTAATTGCGTGACCTTGGCCAGTGCGTTTAGCTCTCATTCGGTCTTCCATACTTAAAGGTTCCAGATTCTCCATAATTGAATTTGTTGAATCGGTATCACTAGATGATTCTGATTTAATGGTTCGTTCCTCAACAATCTCTGTTTGAATGATTGGTGGTTCCGGAGGAAAGTTTAGTGGTTCAGGATCTACGAACCGTTCCTGAATATTCTCCGGATTCTCAATTGTGAGGTCGGGTTCAAAAAATGGATTATCGGAAATTTGAACTGAAGTACTTGGTCGACTGGATGACGATTCTAAAGAAAAATCAACGGCGGTTATATTTGCTAAATGTCTTGATCGAGTTACAGGTGGTGAACGTACAAAAGGTGATGAACGTCTTGCTCGGTGCATTCACTGAATATCCTATTAGTTTTAAAAAGGAAAGAAAAATTATAATAAGTTATCCAACCAATAGACTTTTCTGATTTTGCCCACGTTTTGAATAGCCAAAAGATGCAGCAGAGGGGCAGGATTCGTTTGGTCTCAATATAATTGAGGACTGTTTGGCTCCAATAACCCGGTCCACGTACAAATCCAACTATTACTACGAACCAGAAAATTTTGATGTCTATCAATTTAACCACTCAAAATAAATTTTCGTAATTTTAAGAAATTTAGATAAGAAGTAGAATAAAAATCTATGTCCTAAAACTAGAATAGCGAGAAATAAGAAAGAAAAAGAGTTCGTCGGAAAAAAAAAATTGAAAAAGAAAAATGGTTGAAAAAAATAAAAGGTGACGGAAAAATAAAAGAAACTTATAAAAAATTAAAAATACTTGACTAACCTAATCTTATTACTACAACTAACTTAAAATTATAATCGCAAATTGAAATTACTAATTGGAATGATAATTGATACATAGTAAAAGGTGTCTAAAAATATTAAAGCTTACAGGAAAAACTAAATCCCAAATGGAAATAACTTAAAAAGAAACTAAAACTTAAAAAGGCGTCGCAAAATTCTAAAGCACCTAAATCTTAGTCTAAAGAAAAAGCACTTAAGGAATTCTACGGCAAAGCCTAAAAATCTAGGAGTAAAAATAACTATAGCAAAAACTAAGTTTAAAATTAAATATGAGCTAAAAATACAAATATTACGCTAAAACGATTAAAAAGGGACAAAATATAAAAATATACAAAAAGTTGTAAAAAGTACAATTTTTATAAAAATATTATTTTTATATTATTTATTTAATAAAACTACTAATTTTACAATTTAACAAAACTAATTAATACTAAATACATAAATTAAATAAAAAGTAAAAGTTAAAATAAAATTAATTATAATAATAATAATAAGTAGGGTTAATAATAATAATTATTATTAAATAACCCGTAATTAATGCTGAATTAGGGTTCTGTCGCGTGTCAGAGTCACTCCGCGAGTTGCGGTATTTAAAACATCAAACCCCGCGAGTCGCGGGGTTCAGAATTTCAACTGACAGGTTTAATTTCAACGCATTTTTCTTTATAATTTATATTTATATGTTTTTAAATAAAAACAAAATACTTAAATAAAACTTATGTTTTTATAAAAACAAAGAAACTTTATAAAACTTAAATATTTATCAAACTCCTAAAAATATTTATATTTTTGTTTTTCTTTTTATATTTTTGAATAATAATTAAAACGTATTTTTACAAAAACGAATTTTTAATAGAAGTAAACTAAAAATCTTTTTTTTTTATTAGCGTTGCGCTTCCGGCGTTTAGAAAGTTTCCCGGCAGCGGCGCCAAAAATACTTGATGTCAAAGCTAAGGGATACGAAATAGTTTATATTTTACTAGGAAAAACTATTAAATACGATAAAATTTTACACAAGATATTTATTTATTTATAGAATGGATATACTTAAACCTTGCTACAACACTTATAGGCAGTGTACCTAATCGTACAGTAGTGTAGTTTTTAGTAACTCCGGTTCGTTCCACAGGGAATCTTTTTTTTAAACAAAGCTCAACGCTATATTAATTTACTTTTATAAAAATACAAACATATATATAAGTAATATTATTATTATAAAGGGGGGTTTTTACCGTTTAATGACCGGTTTGTCGATTTTAAGACTTTAGTCGCAGTTAAAACCTAATGTAAAATATAAAATAAATACAAGACTTAAATTAAAGCGTAAAGTAAATAACGATAATGAAATTGCGAATAATAAAAGTGCGATAAAATAAACTTGCGATAATTAAAAAGGAAGATAATTAAAAGTGCAATTAAATAACAATAAATAAAAGTGCGATAATTAGAAGTGCAATTAAATATAAAATAAAGGAAATTAAATATGAAATAAAAGAATTATGCTTATTTAAACTTTCGTAATCATGATGTTTGACGTGTTGATTTTAGTTTTATGCCCATGGGTTAATTGTCCTTTGTCCTGGATTATTTAATATGTCCGTCTGGTTTTTGTCCATAACAGTCCATCAGTCGTAAATATAAAGTGCGAGTGTCCTCGTCAAATTATTCTTATACCCGAAGTTAAATATTCCAACTAATTGGGGATTCGAATTGTAACAAGGTTTTAATACTTTGTTTAATGAATACACCAGGTTATCGACTGCGTGTAAACCAAGGTTTTACTACTTTGTTAACAATTACACCAATTACCCTTGAATGTAATTCACCCCTGTTTCAACAAGTTTATTAACTATTAATCCATTTCCGTGTCCGGTTAAATGAACGATTATTCGTACATATAAATACCCCGCCCATCGTGTCCGATCGAGTGTATATGGTAATTTATAGAGACGCCCAATTGTAAATCTTTATATTAACATTAACAAACTATCATTTAGTTAAACAAATATAAAGCCCATTAATAGCTCATAGTCTAATTTCCACAAGTGTCGTTCTTTTGTCCAAACCCCAATTATGGTACAAAGCCTAATTACCCAATTTTAGTAATTAGCCCAACATCATGATTACTTCGTTTTAAATAAGCATAATAATAACTTAGCTACGAGACATTAATGTAAAAAGGTTGAACATAACTTACAATGATTAAAAATAGCGTAGCGTTACACGGACAGAATTTCGACTTACACCCTTACAACATTCGCTAACATACCCTTATTATTAGAATTATAATTAAAATTAAAATATAAATTATAAATATATATATATATATATTACGTATGAGAGGAAGAAGAAAAAGATAGATGAAAATGATCAGAATTCGGTTGGCTTTATAGGCAGTTTTTCATTTTGGGGCTCCGCGACTCGCGGCCTTTTTGGCCTTCAAACTCCGCGAGTCGCGGAGAATGAAATTACAGCTCAGTCCCTTGGAGTCTTTCTCTGCCGACGGTTTTTATTTATAAATATAATATATATATAATTAATATAATTAATTATATATTATATTATATTTATATACATAGTTAACTTGTAATTTTTAGTCCGTTGCGTCGAGCGTTAAGAGTTGACTCTGGTCCCGGTTCCGGATTTTCGAACGTCCTTGCGTACAATTTAATATCTTGTACTTTGCGTTTTGAATCTTGTACTCTTGTAATTTCGAGACGTTTCTTATCAATAATTGGAACCTTTTTGATTGTCTTTTGTACTTTTGAGCTTTTTGGTCGTTTGCGTCTTCAATTCGTCGAATCTGTCTTTTGTCTTCACCTTTTATTATTTAAACGAATATCACTTGTAAATAGAACAATTGCAACTAAAAGCTTGTCTTTCTTGAGGAATAATGCTATGAAATATATGTTCGTTTTTAGCATTATCATGGATATAATCTCTTATTTTTGTTCTTATTATTATTATTATTATTATTATTATTATTATTATTATTATTATTATTATTATTATTATTATTATCTTTATTATTATTATTATTATTGTTATTGTAAGTATTGTAATTATTATTAGTATAGTAATTATTATTATTAGTATTAATATCACAATCGTAATTATAAAGTATTACAACCGTTATTATTATTATTATTAATCGTATAAGTATTATTATTATTATTATTATTACTACTATTATTATTATAATTAAGATTAAGATTATTGTTATTATTGATATATTATCATTAATATTATCATTATTGTCCTTAGCAATATCATTAAAAGTATTATTATTAAAAATTTTAAAATTATCATTATTATTAGAGTAAGTGTTATTATTAACAGTATCATTATTATTAAAATATTACTTTTGCTAAAACTATCTTTTTAGTAAAATTACTATCATTACTAACATTATTACAATTATTAGTAAAATCACGATTTTTAGTAATATTATGATTGTTATCATTACTATTATTAATGACATTATAAGTATCATTAAAAATTATTATGTTCATTTTTGTTATTAGTATTATCATTATTTTGGTATTATCATCAATTTAACAAGTAAATGATATTTATATAAAAAGGTATTTAATACACATAACTTAACTATATTAATAGTTTTATTTATTAAATATATAATAAATATAAATAATAAAACATATAAGTTATTAATATAAAAATGAAACTACTAAATAAATTTATATATATATATATATATATATATATATATATATATATATATATATATATATATATATATATATATATATATATATTTGTTCGATTTCAATTATGTGTGTTAATATAAAAATAAATGATATATGTTCGTGAATCCGAGGCCAACCCTACACTTATTCAATTGTCGTCATATGTATTTTTACTACAAAATACAGAATTGTGAGTTCATTTGCTCCCTTTTACTCTTCATATTTTTGGGACTGAGAATACATGCGCTGTTTTTACAACATCTTTATTAAATGCTCTTGAAATATATTTTTGAACTGCGAATACATGAAATGCTTTTATAACTATTTTACGAAATAGACACAAGTACTTAAAAACATTCTACGAATGAGTTATTATGAGTACACCGGATATCACCCCTTTTAATCTGGTAATCTAAGAATTAGGAAACTGAGCTCCTAATTGATGCGAATCCTAAAGATAGATCTATGGGTACTAACAAGCCCCAGTCAGAGAATTTGAACTGCTTTAGTACTACAAAATAGGTATACAACCACCAGCTTTATAAGATATGATCTGTTTGTGTGGTGTACACAACCATCATATTTAAAAGAGTGGCATGATTGTATGTTATTTGCATGACCGTGCGGAATGCCGGTATGCGGGGGATATTCTAGATGCATTTTTTTAAGGTCAATTACTAGGTGTTTGTAGTTCGTATGAATGACTTTTATCTCTATGCCGTGCGAAATGCCTGATATGAGATTATGTTTATGAAAGATATTAAAAATCGCGAGGCAACCTACGGGGGGAGAAAAGGATACGAACCTACTCTGCTAAGCATTATTAAATATGGCTTCGTACACGAGATAGGTGTACTGTATTTAAATCTTGTGGTCTATTAAAATGATGAATTTTATTGTTTATGATAAACCTATGAACTCACCAACCTTTTGGTTGACACTTGAAAGCATGTTTATTCTCAGGTATTAAAGAAATCTCCCGCTGTGCATTAGCTCATTTTAAGGATATCACTTGGAGTCATTCAGGGCATATTTTGAAAGACGTTGCATTCGAGTCATTGAATTCATCAAGATTATTATTAAGTCAATTATAGTTGGATGTATTACGAAATGGTATGCATGTCGTCAACTTTCGATGTAAAGAAAGTTTGACTTTTAAAAACGAATGCAATGTTTGTAAAATGTATCATATAGAGGTCAAATACCTCGCGATGTAATCAACTATTCCGAATCATTTATAATGTATATGAACGGGTCCTTTCAAAATTAACTACAATTCAAACCTAAGTCTACTCGAATCAATCATTCCCAGGTCAAAGTCAATTCCATCTCCTAAGAGGTCATCAAACATCAATCTTTAAGTATAAAATCTTCACAAAATCAAACTTTGACATCCTTGACTTTGACCAATTATGTAGGATTCGAGGGATAGCCATCAACTTAACAAAATATCAATCAAATCACATCTCAACATCATTCATAATATACTCAAACTCACCAAAACAAACACAGGGTGACTCTAAATGTATGCTACAAGCTCTAATCACCATGAAAGTCACAAAATCTACCCAAAATGAATTAGGGCCATGAATATCATAAAAATTACCATTTGCCAAGGAGCCCTTCGTGTATAAAACGTATGTCCCCAAAAAGTATGCTCCTTTAATCAACCATGTGATGGCTATCCCTCTTCCACCTCCATGCCCCCAAAACACCAATGATTCGTCAATTCCATGATTAGGTTAAGGTGGGTGTGCCAAAGCTTGGGGACTGGGTACCCCTATCTTATTGGTCAACCCGGGCTCGGGATGACCAGCACTCATTAAGCTTTCTATCACAACTCTATGGTTTCTCTCATACTAGGATGAAAGCATTGATGGAGGTTCATGGAATTAGGGCCCCACGTGGCTAAATAAGAGGTCCATCAATTCCATAATTTGGGCAGACTTGAATTCCTTGACGAGCGGGTGTGAGCCACTCAGGAGTGTTAAAGATGAAACCTGTAATACCCGGCTAGGAAGACTTTACTTCCTAAAAGAGTCAAACTTAACTTGAGAGACTTTACTCCCAAACTTGGAATCACAATGAGATTAATGAGACTTGGAAGACTTTACTTCTAAGTTTTTGTACACAATAATTACTTGGAAGACTTTACTTCCAAGTTTGAAACGCAATACAACTTAACTTGGAAGACTTTACTTCCAAGTTTGGAATACTTGACCTCCAAAATGACAAATGGGAGGACTTGACTCTCCCGGGAGTGTCAAAGCTCGAAGCTTTTATTCACTCGTCTACTTCCCACATTACAAGCGTTTATGCTTATATTGAGAAAAGGTAGGAAGTAGTAACTACCTTTCCATTAATTGATAGATCATAAGGGTGCCATAGCCTTTGGCTATGGCGTGTGTTGTCTAGCAACACTAGCACGAAGCCATTACTCTTCATTAAGAAGATGGCACACGTTGAAGCTCGGTGGCTCCTCTTCTCTTGGTATGATACATCGGTTGAAACATCGTGCAATGATGAAACACCCAATGTTAATATGAAATGATGTGGAATATGAAGTATCCCACACCAAGTAGAACGAAATTCGGGAGACTTGACTCCCTATCATGGATGGACTTGAGTCATCCGGAAGTGTTAAAGCTTTTTTGCTCTAAACACTTGGTTTTTGCAACAACGTGCATGGAGACTTTAACTTCCATGCAAAAGAATTGATTTTTCTTTTGATTTTATCATTTTAAGCACGAAATTCTTTTGAAAGTGGGAGACTTTACTCCCACTTGGAATTGCAATTACAAACACAAAGGGAAGACTTTACTTCCCTAAAGTATGAAACACAAGGAAAAGACTTTACTTTTCCAAAAAAATTCAAGTTTTTAACCATTTTAGTGATTATGATTTGTATTAATGTAATGGTTAAAAACTTGTTCCAGAAATTGGTTAACATTGCAAGCTTTAATCCTTGATAAGTATATGTGACAAATTAAATCCAAAAAGTTCAAAATGACCCAAAATTTACTCTCCCCCTACATTTAGTTTGATGTAATGCCCTCATTGTATTAAACGATAGAATAAGTAAAATGAGGGGCATTTTAGAAATAGAATAGATGAGAGAAGAGAAAATAAAAATCGGATTAGATCAACTGATCTTTGTTGTCATCATTCGGATACCATTCGGATAGATTGTAGTCACCAAAGTCGCTTGCATGTTGTTGTACCAATTGTCAAGCTAAAAGAAGGAGCCAAAAGCATATGGCATTCCCTACAATTTGAAATATGCTCACAAGGTACAAAATGTGTGGGCAATACTCGGGGAAGTATGTGTACCCATAATAAGAATCAAAGAGTTCCAATGTCATCACAAAAACAAACCAAACATCCATAGGTATAATGACGAACTCAACCAAATAACTCAATCATCATGATCATAAACAAATGTTAATCTCTATGCTAAGCAAACAAGCATAAGATAGTGATGATCATCAACAATAAATACACAACCAATGAACTAATCAACATATTCATCAACACCATATGCAAAACAAGAACGAATATAAACATTACGGTCCTAAATAGTGTCGAATTATTACATGCCAAATTCAAATTCATTGTTTTATCTGGGAATTACATACTCTCCGGATACAAATAACTACCATCCATCAAATATGAATAAACATAAACTAAATTGTTTCATCCATCATACTACCAAATTAACATAACCATTCATCAAATTTTTTTAAACTTCCCAAACCTTCCGCCCGAATTATTACAAACCAATTGTTTCAAGACAAGTTTCACAAGTCAACGATAACAAGTTTTAACTAAACCATCAATAAAAAAGAGCGAGAGCACAACAATTAAATTCACCACCAATTGTAACCTCCATAGTACGAACTCCCAGATTGGTCCGGGTTTGGATAGTCATCATAGTTTGGTGGCCTATTCCATGAATCTTGCTCTTGTTGTTGTTGTTGCCTCAATCTTTCAAAGTGCTCAAATTTACGAGCTCTCCTTAACGCTTCATTATGGTCATAGTCAATAAGAAGTTTGGCTTCTCGAGTGCTCATAATCATACGGGTTGTAAGTGGGGGCAAATAGCATCGGGGCACTTAGGTCAGCGCGGTTGAGTTGGTTGCAATGGACTTGCCATTGAGATACCGCACAGAGGCCCAAAAAGTTATAGCCACCTCGTACTCTTGGTTGCCTTGATTGATATTAAGTTGTGAAAATTGGTTGGTAAGCCAAGAGTGGTCATATTCCCCCAGGACACCACTTCCCGACCCCGGTGCCCTACTACTAAACCCAATGTTTCCTGTTTCAAATTCATGTCTCACCCTCTCTTCCTCTTCTCCTTCATCTTCTTCCTCAACACGTGGGTTTCTAATATCAAACCATGGCCTCATTATGTTTTTTGGTCTCGCTTAAGAATCTTACCCCCTTTGTAATTCTCATAATTGAATTTGGACATCGGCTTAGATACACATCTCCAAATCAATCCCCAATTAATAGGCTATTCGGGTCACACAAACACCTCCCACCATCCTCTTCTTTACCTTGTTCCCATGTTTGTCAAACAAATAATCGGCTAAAATGTGCGGAATGTGAACATGGGCGTTGTTTGAGATTCGGTCGGTTAGCCAAATGTCTAAATAGGACATTTTTTCGTTGCTATGGAAATGGTAATTCACCGTGTTAGCATCAAAACGGGCTATGACCCGAAGGTGGATGGTCCTTAAGGTGTTGGCTACGGTCTTTCCTGGGCTAAACGCTCTGGTGCTCATTCGGTGCCAAACACCGGGATAGTCAAAGCTTCTGTGGTCAATGTTTGGGATTTCACATGTATTAAGATTAGCCGTAATAACTTCAGTGCGGTTCTTAAACTCTTTGTATATCCCCAATGCTTTAATAATATGAAGCATACTCATGCTTCAGGGCTTTCCCGCAAGTTGGAATTGCATGTAACTTGGACAATCAATTAAGTCTACATGAAAGTTGACTCTCAATGTGGATGTGAATTCTACGGTAGGGACAATGTACACTGGTTCGTTTAGGTCGAAGAGCCAGATCCAAGGGCTAAGTTGTAACCCATTGAAGTTAACCTTGAATAGGTCTTCACACTCATTACGCATACCCGCCTCATCCAAGGGGGACCAATCTATGTACTTTCCCGGGTAAAATTCATCACGAAACCTAAGTTCAAGGCCAGATCTATAGCTTTCATTCATCAAGATTTTTTGTAACCAAGGGTCTGCTGAGAGTCTTTGGATATCCTCAGGAATCATCGTTTCTTCTTCCTCCTCATCAGGTTGTTGAGAGGGTGCTGGTCGCTCCCCTCTACCTTTTACTCCAATTGACTTTTGTCTTTTTCCACCACCGGATGTACCGTGTGTTCTTTGTGGTTCATTGGTCTACAAAACAAGACAAGCAAGAAAACATTGTGGAAAGGTAAAGGTTAGCATATAAACGATTTGCCTTCAAGTCTCAATCATTATCATCAAGTTGATTTCAATAATTCACAATTAGTTTCATCATGCAAATTATGTGCGTAGATATCATACATGAATAAAACAATTGTAATTGAGCACGGTCAAACATGAAATCAAACAAAGGTAACCCACGTGGTACAATCTCAAACATTTCAAAAAGTTGCAAAATTTAGCTCATGCAATCAATTGTCAAATTATATGTAATATCATAAGCTATACATGCATTATCATTAATCATTAAGCTTCACTTGGTCAAACATGGTCAACATGAACCAATTGCAAAAAGTCAACTCTAGTCAAAGTCTAATTTGTTCAAAATTTGGCTAAGACAAAGAGCATTCATCAAATTTTCGCAATTCTTCATGTTATAACATTTATATGCTGCAAACAAGTATAATCATCACTAATCACATGCTTAAATTGGTCAAACCCAGTCAAACCTTAACTTACGAACCCTAATTTGCAATTTCAATTCATACAAGCATGAAATATGGGTTCAAAGCAAGATAATCATGGTAACCTATTAATTAAACATCAACAACATCAATTACAACTCTAATTTGGCTCAGAATCAAAAACTTCCAAAGTGGATGAACCCTAGAATTTCAAAGTCAAAATCCATGTAACTAATCATGCAAATCATGTTAATAAACATCAATGTATACTAGATTCATCAACAATTCGACCATTAACATCATTAATCATGCATAATCAACAATTTAAGCATAAAGAGAAAAATAGTAAAAATCACAAGAATCATGTTAAAGATTAGTTTAAGTGATGGATTGTTACTTTTCCCATATTAGTAGTTGAAGATTTGCAAGAAACTTTAAGTAATTTGAAGTTTGGTGGTGATTTGGGTCGATCAGGGTTGATAGAGCGCCGTTATTGGAGAGAATGGGTGAGTTGTGGGTGAAAAAATGAGGTGTTTGGTCGGGCAGATTTCTTAAGTAACAATACATCATTTAATGTAAGTATTCTTATCAAGTTTAAATATTACAAATAAGCACGAAAAACTATCGAGCACTTAGAACCCGGTTATTATAGCACCTAATGTAAGTATTCTTATCAAGTTCGTCTCAAGAGAGCGGTATAAGTTGAATAATTGAAACTATTAGTTATCCTAGGGTTTGTTTGATTGGGGGTTTTGTGATTGATTTTAACTATCAACTAAACTTAGCAATTAAAACTAGCAACAAGTAACAAGTAACTAAGAATTTAGATTTAATCAATAAACAGAAGAGTGTTCACTTACCTAATCCTCTATATGCTTGGATTGCCCTATTTTACCCAATTTGATATCACACTAGTTGTTTGAACTAGTAGATGTTTAGTATTACTACCAAACCTTAATCAAATTATACTTTAGCAAATTCACATAAGCATGGTATCCTAAGATCAAGTTAAGTATGAGTTGGTTATTGAGATCATGCTTGGGTTGAAATCACTTAAAACCCTTCAACTATCAAAATCACTTAAGATAGTCAAACACCACTATGTTGAACAAAGGTGAATTAAAAACCAACTTAGATTATAAACACAATCACTTGAAATCCCTATTCTAGTTGTCTAAATCACCTAAGGTGTGGAAGCACAAATTGATTCACTTCTCAAATCACTAAGAGAGCTACTCAATCTATGTAATCAAAGTAAAACTTATATCAAATCATAGCAATGGACCTCATAGCTAACACAATAACACTTGCTCGTGTATTTTCATTCAAAACAACTTTATTCAATAGATTAAGGGCTAATCCTATGCATTAGAGATTTATAGATAAGCAAACACAAACAAATTAGCCAAGCATGGCTAAGATTACAGTAATATTAGGCATAGAAACACAAATAAACATCACCTTGAGTGATTACAAGTAATTAGTTCAAAGCTAGATGAAGTAAAGTAAATATTACAACTAAATAGTGCAAATGGATAAAGTAAAGTGGAGATTACAACCCAAAATGATAAAGAGAAGAAGATCTAGAGCTAATATGGATGAAACTTGAGCTTGCTTCCTTCAAATCACCTTAAAACTCTAATGGATGATGAAATTAGGGTTTTGTGTGTGAAATTCGGACCAAAAACTGCAGCTCTCTCTTGATGTAACCTCCTCTCTTTCCTTTTATAGTGCTGAAAATTCTGGGCTGAATCGGCGTCAGGAGCGCCACTTTTCTCTCAGGAGCGGTGCTTTTGTATTCAGATGCGGCATTTTTCTTGGTAAGAGCGGCGCTTTTGGCGTTTAAGAATGTCACTTCTGGTCACTGGTGGAAATTGGAGCCAAAACGTGCATGATAGCGCCGCTTTTAACTGAGGAGAGGCGCTTTGGATCATCAGGAGCGGCGCTTTTGGAGCTGTTTCCTCCCCTTGTAATTTTCTTTGCAACTTTTGATTAGGATTTGGTCAATTTTACAGCAAATCAGGCTTTTAGCCTTGAACCGAGACTTTAGTGCAAAAAAATAACTTTCGGGCCCAATGATCCTCAAAACCGAATGAAATGAGGGAGATATTGCGAGATAAAATGTGTATAATTGGAGCAATATCAGCAGATTAGGCTCATTTTCGCAAGATAACTAAAAAACAGCACTGCAATCAAGACTTCCTTAAGGCTTTCTCCCGTTCAAAACAGTTTAGATTCCAAAAATGATATTGTAGTATTTTTAAAGGTGAATTTTGCAATTTTAGATCTTAGAATAAATAATACCTTCACATGTGAATTGGTGTGCCTGTTTAAATACCACTACGATACTTGTTTATATTTAATTATGTATTTAGGTACATCGAGAATCATGTTGGGCTACTATCTCACCACTAGCTATCAAACGTTGCTGCTTTTATAATGTCTTGGTTTTATTGTTCGCGTATTTTTAGCCGCTTTTTTATTTCTCTAAATTCATAACTTTTTTTTTTGATTCTAAATTTCATATTGAATGCGAATATATGAGAGTGTAGTTCCGTTTTTATGATAATTAATGGCCGCAAAACACATATTTGAAGTCACTACATTCCCCAGAAAATCGAGCCAAATATTGTGGAGAATTTTCCGAAATATTTTCATTTGCATAATAGGCCCATTTATGAATGATAACTAGAAAACGACGATATGAGCAAGAATTTCTTAAGGCTTTCCCTTGTTCGAAGTAGTTTAGATTCCGAAATGACATTTTACTATTTTTAAAGGCGAATTTTGCACTTTTAGATCTTAGGATAAGTAATACCTTCACATGTGAATTGTTGTGCCTGTTTAAATACTACTATGATACTTGTTTTTATTTAATATTGTATTTACATACATTCAGAATCATATTGGGGCTACTATCTCACCACTAGCTATCAAACGTTGCTGCTTTTATAATATCTTGGTTTTAATGTTCGAGTATTTTTAGCCGCTTTTTTATTTCTCTAGAATCATAACTTATTTATCTTTTTGTTTCTAAAATTCATATTGAATGCGAATATATGATAGTGCAGTTTCATTTTGATGATAATTAATGGCCGCAAAACACATATTTGAAGTCACTTCATTCACCACAAAATCGGGCAAAATTTTGTGGAGAATTTTTCAAAAAATTTTCAATTGCAGATTAGGCCTATTTTCGCAAGATAACTAGAAAATGGCGCTACGAGCAAGGCTTCCTTAAAGCTTTTTCCCGTTTGAAGCAGTTTAGATTCCGAAAATGACATTTTACTTTTTTTAAAGCTGAACTTTGCACTTTTAGATCTTAGGATAAGTAATATCTTCACATGTGAATTGTTGTGTCTGTTTAAATTCCACTATAATACTTATTTTTATTTAATATTGTATTCAAGTACATCAATAATCATGTTGGGGCTACTATCTCACCACTATCTATTAAACGTTACTGCTTTTATAATGTCTTGGTTTTATTGTTCGCGTATTTTTAGCTACTTTTTTATTTCTCTAGATTCATAGCTTATTTATCTTTTTGTTTCTACATTTCATATTGAATGCGAATATATGAGAGTGTAGTTTCATTTTGATGATAATTAATGACCGTAAAACACATATTTTAGTCACTATATTCCCCACAAAATCGGGCAGAATTTTGTGGTAAATTTTCCGAAAATTTTTCAATTGCATATTATGCCCATTTTCGCAAGGTAACTAAAAATCGGCACTACGAGCAAGACTTTCTTATGGCTTTCTCTCGTTCGAAGCAGTCTGGATGCCGAAAATGACATTTTACTATTTTTAAAGGTGAATTTTGCAATTTTAGATCTAACGAAAAGTAATGCCTTCACATGTGAATTGTTATATCTGTTTAAATACCACTATGATAATTGATTTTATTTAATATTCTATTTGGGTACATCGAGAATCATGTTGGGGTTAGTATCTCACCACTAGCTACAAAACGTTGCTGCTTTTATAACGTCTTGGTTTTCATGTACGTGTATTTTTAACCGCTTTTTTATTTATCTAGATTCATAACCTTATTTTTGTTTTTGTTTCTAAATTTCATATTGAAAGCTGATATATGAGAGTGTAGCTTCATTTTGATGATACTTAATGGCTACAAAACACATATTTGAAGTCACTACATTCCCCACAAAATCGAGCAAAATTTGGTGGAGAATTTTCCGAAAAATTTTCAATCGCAAATTAGGCTCATTTTCACAAGATAACTAAAATATGGAGCTACGAGCAAGACTTCCTTAAGGCTTTCTCCCGTTCGAAGCAGTTTAGATTTCAAAAATGACATTTTACTATTTTTAAAGGTGAATTTTGCAATTTTAGATCTTAGGATAAGTAATACCTTCACATGTGAATTGTTGTACCTGTTTAAATACCACTATGATACTTGTTTTTATTTAATAATGTATTTAGGTACATCGAGAATCATGTTGGGGCTACTATCTCACCACTAGCTATCAAACGTTGCTGCTTTTATAATGTCTTGGTTTATTGTTCGAGTATTTTTTGCCACTTTTTTATTTCTCTAAATTCATAACTTATTTTGGTTTTTGTTTCTAAATTTCATATTGAATGCGAATATATGAGAGTGTAGTTTCGTTTTAATGATACTTAAAGGTCGTAAAACACATATTTGAAGTCACTACATTCCCCACAAAATCAGACAAACTTTAGTGGAGAATTTTCCGAAATATTTTCATTTGCAGATTTGCCCCATTTATGAAAGATAAAGAGAAAACGACGATACGAACATGACTTTCTTAAGGCTTTCCCCCGTTCGAAGTAGTTTAAATTCTGAAAATGACATTTTACTATTTTTAAAGGTGAATTTTGCACTTTTAGATCTTAGGATAGGTAATACTTTCACATGTGAATTGTCGTGCCTGTTTAAATACCACTATGATACTTATTTTTATTTAATATTGTATTTAGATACATTGAGAATCATGTTAGGGCTATTATCTCACCACTAGCGATCAAATGTTGCTGCTTTTATAATGTCTTGGTTTTATTGTTCGAGTATTTTTAGCCGTTTTTTATTTCTGTAGATTCATAACTTATTTATTTTTTTTGTTACTAAATTTCATATTGAATACGAATATATGAGAGTGTAGTTTAGTTTTGATAATAATTAATGGCCGCAAAACACATATTTGAAGTCATTACATTCCCCACAAAATCGGGCAAAATTTTGTGGAGAATTTTCCGAAAAAAATTTCAATTATAGATTAGGCCCATTTTCGCAATATTACTAGAAAACGACGCTACAAGCAAGATTTCCTTAAAGCTTTTTCCCGTTCGTAGAATTTTAAATTCCGAAAATAACATTTTACTATTTTTAAAGCTGAATTTTGCACTTTTAGATCTTAGGATACGTAATACCTTCACATGTGAATTGTTGTGCCTGTTTAAATTCCACTATGATACTTGTTTTTGTTTAATATTGTATTTAGGTACATTGAGAATAATGTTGGGGATACTATCTCACCACTACCTATCAAACGTTGCTGCTTTTATAATGTCTTGGTTTATTATTCGAGTATTTTTAGCCGCTTTTATTTTTCTAGATTTATAATTTATTTATCTTTTTGTTTCTAAATTTCATATTGAATGTGAATATATGAGAGTGTAGTTTCGTTTTGATGATAATTAATGGCCGCAAAACACATATTTGAAGTCACTACATTCCCCACAAAATCTGGCAAAATTTTGTGGAAAATTTTCTCAAAAATTTTTAATTACAGATTAGACCCATTTAAAACAGCGCTACGAGAAAGATTTCCTTAAAACTTTTTCCCGTTCGAAGCACTTTAGATTCCGAAAATGACATTTTACTATTTTTAAAAGTGAATTTTGCACTTTTAGATCTTAGAATAAGTAATACCTTCGCATGTGAATTGTTCTGCCTGTTTAAATACCACTATGATACTTGTTTTTATTTAATATTGTATTTAGGTACATCAAGAATCATGTTAGGACTACTATATCACCACTAGCTATCAAACGTTGCTGCTTTTATGATGTCTTGGTTTTATTGTTCGAGTATTTTTAGTCGCTTTTTTATTTCTCTAGATTCATAACTGTATTTTTGTTTTTATTTCTAAATTTCATATTGAATGCGAATATATGAGAGTGTAGTTTAATTTTGATGATAATTAATGGCTGCAAAACACATATTTGAAGTCACTGCATTCCTCACAAAATCGACCAAAAATTTTTAGAGAATTTTCTGAAAAATTTTCAGTAGCAGATTAGGCTCATTTTCGCAAGATAACTAAAAAACGGCGCTACGTGCAAGACTTCCTTAGGACTTTCTCCCGTTCGAAGAAGTTTAGATTCTGAAAATGACATTTTACTATTTTTTTTTAACAGCAAGGAAAATTACTATATGAGAACCAGAAAGTATTACAAATACACGAGGAAGCAAAACACAACTATACACAACTACAAGAATAGTGATCACCCTAAGACTTACAAGGCAATCACTCTAGGCCATATGAAAATAAGTTACAAAACAGAACGAGGTGCAAAGATTGCATCTCTGTAAACTGCCCGAAATAATCTACTAGACGGAGAGATATATGCTCAGGTTTGTGAGCCACAATTGCTAATCTAGAGTTCTTTTCTTCAATCTATTGGATAGCCACTTGAAGGACTTGATTTGTATCTCCTTAAGTGATATCGGTAGATTCCAACTTTTACCTTGGAACACCATGGTATTTCAATTTTTCCATATGAGATACGTACAAATCCATGATAACGCTTGCCATAACTTCTTGCCAAAATTTGACATTGCTACATTCCCGTTACCATTGAAAATATCATTGAGACTAAAATTTGAAATGTTACACATGTTCCTCCATTTAAAAACCCGATCCCATACGTCTATAGCGTGTTTACAAAAGATAAGTGAGTGGTCCACGGATTCCAAGTCATCATCGTAAAGTGGGCAATGTACCGTATGGAGATCCAAGCCTCTTTTATCAAATTCGAGTCTAGCGGGTAGCCTTTTTTTCAACGCCCGCCAAAGAAAGATCTCGATTTTTTTGGAGCAAGATTGTTTCGTAGGGTACCTGCATTCGAAATATTAGCAGAAAGAATCCTTTTGTCGATCTCAGCAGCAAGCATTTTTACTTTGAAACCACCATCAGTGGACAATGACCACTTCCACAAATCCCGTTTACTGTCGTCGAGGGATACCAAAGCTAACAAGGATAACAAACTATTTAATTCGCCTATTGCTCTTCCTGTTAGATTTCTTTTCCAATGCCACTCAACAGCCCCTTCGTCGAACCGATCTTTAACTGAAGAATCTTAGCCTGCTCGAGTCTGTAGAGTCTCGGGAATAGAACACATAGTTTATCTTCTCCAATCCAGTGATCTTTCTAGAAAGATGTAGAGGTTCCGTCGCCAATTGATTTGATGAATGAATTAGTGAATGGGACTTGAGAATCATCTATTTCTTTACGTGAAAGTATAATACTATGCCAAGTTCCAGAAAATGAAGACAGATTAGTGTAGTTTCCAAGGATAAGTCGCCATACGGTCCATGGATACTCCGGATGATTTTGGCCCAAAGTGAGTCGGTTTCGGTTTTAAACCTCCACCACCACTTCCCCAAAAGTGCAAGATTTTCCCCTTTTAAAGACCCAAAATTTAGCCCCCCGTTCCCGAAAGTATTAATGAAACACTCACATTTAACCCACACAATTTTAGATTCCGAACCCGCACCCCCCCCCCCCAAAGAAAATTCGTCTCACACTCTCAAGTAATTTTAACACACATGGTGGCTCACGAAAGAGCGAGAAGTAGTACAGTGGAAGACTCGATATGACCGATTTAATAAGCACTAGTCGTCTACCAAAAGACATCGATCTCATTTTCCAACCCGAAAGCCTACTTTTTATTTTGTCAATTACCGGACACCAATCACTTAACTTTTTCATCTTTGAGCCAATAAGAATACCAAGATATGTGAAAGGGAAGTTGCCAACTTGATAGCCCATAAGATGAGAAAGTGTATTGAGTTCATTACGACTTACCTCTACCCCATAAACATAACTCTTATGAAAATTCACTTTTAGTCTGGAAGCCAATTCAAAACATTTTAAAAGGTTCATAAGATTAAAGGCATTTAGACGACTCCACTCTCCAAAGAAAATAGTGTTGTCTGCATATTGGAGAAATTATGACCTTATTATTTCCGACTTCGATTCCCTTAAAGAGACCTTTATCCGTCGTTGCCTTAGCAAAGATGTTCAAACCTTCCGCTTGTGATGACCCGGGAATTTCTGACCAAATTTAAAACCTGAATCTTATTTGATTTCGATACGATAAGCAAAGTCTGTAATGTTGAGTCTCAAAGTTTTGAATTATTCTCATGAATTCATTTGACCTTCGACTAGTTCCGACGATTCACGAACAATTGTAAGTAAATAAATATGAATATCTATATATGTATATATAGTATACAGATATAACTGGATACATTTAATTACTAATATTATTGTTATTATTAGTAATATCATTATTGTGGTAATTAGAAAAAAAAAATTTTGATTTTAGTTATTAAGATTATTATTATTATTATTTTATAATACCCATTAAAATAAAAATCATTATTTATATTATGATATACTCATTTATAATATCATTTTTAATGTTATAAATTATTATTATTAACATTAGTGATAAAATTACCATTAATTATTATTATTATTTATATAATAATTATTATTATTATTAATACCAATTATTATCATTAATATATTTATTAATATTAATTATATAATTTAAAAAAAAGGTACAATTCAGTTGTGTATTACTTTCAACCTGTGGATAATTGGTACTACTGTCTCCAAATTGTTAGATATCACAATCGATCAGTGCACATTGTGACAAATGCTGTTAGTAATCCAACTCACCTTTTCAATTTTTTAATATTTTGACGGATCTTAAATTCCTAATTTAAGAAGGTCGACGATTATTATTAAAAACAAACGATTACCCTTCAGTCATAAACGATTTAAACACTTTCACTTTCATATTGAGTATAGGCACAGGAAGCATCTTCAATTCAATGAGAGTTTAAAGAAAATAACAGTACAACTCGATATATATCTCTGTTCTTCCACTTTTTGTCAAAAATTCGATTTCTTATCAAATTCCAAAATGTAATAATGCCAAGTTGTTAGAAATCTTTAGTCTAAACTATCTGCAAAATTTCAAAGATCAATTTCATCTATCGAGTCTTAATTTTCAAGTCAAAGTTTATTTTAAAAAAAAAGTCAAATATTTGTTCATAGCGAAATTCGTGATTATGTTAATGTTTGCGAATAAATTAACAGTTCATAGAGTTTCTATGGTGGATTTAGAATATATTTCATGTAGGAATTTTTGGTCAAAACGTTCTTATTCTTGAAATCAAATTTTTTTTTTTTTTACAAAGTCGAAGCAAACAGTCGCTGGGTTATATTTTATTTTTTTTTCGCGTTTATTAATTTGATATCACACTTATAAAACATTTATAAATAAATTCCATATTCTAAGGCAATCAAATTAATTCATTTTTTTATTGAACTTGCAACTCTGATTGATTAGTTAAGATGTTGAAGAAGAACATAAGAGACAGAGGGAGATAATGGTTAAATAGATATAGGATGTACTTAATTTCAGGAAAATAGATTGGACGAAATGGTAAAGGGGTGTATTGGTTAACGGGTGGTCTCGAGTTCGAGCCCGGCTATGGGCATTTTTTTTTATGAAGAATTTATGAGGTAGTTACCTTTTTTACATATCATTATTTCAATTATTAATAATATCATTTTTATTATTATTGTTATTATTACTATTATTATTATTAGTGCTAAAGTTATCAAAATTATTATTATATGAATAAGTATTATAAACATTATCATTATTATTATTATTATTATTATTATTATTATTATTATTATTATTATTATTATTATTATTATTATTATTATTATTATTATTATTATTATTATTGTTGTTGTTGTTGTTGTTGTTGTTATGATTATTATTAGTAATTATGGTTGTTATTAAATACACTAAGATTAATACTATAATTGTTATTATTATGACTAATATTATTATTATTATCATTGCTAGTATTATCATTAATACTTTTATTATTATCATTAATTTTATAAGACTATTATAAAATATAGGTATTACTATTATTATTATTAGGATTAAGATTAAGATTACGAATTGATGTTACGGAAAGTTTAATTATTAGCTTAGAAATTAAACACGAAAGGTATGATTATCATCATTATTAGTATATGTATTATAAATACAATTAGGATTATTATTTTTATTGTTATTATTAAAATTATTATCCTTATCACTAATATCATTAAGTAGTAATATTATTGTATTATCACAAGTATTATCATTATGTAATTACACAAAAATCTGTATCATAATGATCATTAACAGTAAAATTAATATTTTTACAATTATAATTATTAATATCATTATTATTATTATTAATGGAATTATTAACATTATTATCTTATTAGTAATATTAAGTATTATAATTATTATCATTTTTACTAGTATTAATATTATTACTATTATTATTAATATACAAGTGATATATATACTAAATATATATATTTATTACATATAACATAATGAAGATTAATATTTTTATATAACAAAAGGAATATAAGAAACATACATATATTATTAATATAAAGAGGACATAATTAATAAATTTATATATATTTGTTCGATTACAATTATGTATATTAATAAATATACAAATGATATAGGTTCATGAATCCGAAGCCAACCCTGCATTGTTCAGTTATTCAATATAGTCATATGTATTTTTACTACAAAATACATTAGGTGAGTTTCATTTGCTCCCTTTTTAAATGCTTTTGCAATATATCTTTTTGGGACTGAGAATACATGCACTGTTTTATATCTGTTTTACGAAATAGACACAAGTACTTAAAACTACATTCTATGGTTGAATTATTAAACCGAATATGCCCCTTTTTAGTCTGGTAATCTAAGAATTAGGGAACAGACACCCTAATTGACGCGAATCCTAAAGATAGATCTATCGGGCCCAACAAGCCCCATCCAAAGTACTGGATGCTTTAGTACTTCAAAATTTATATCATGTCCGAAGGAGGATCCCGGAATGATGGGGATATTCTTATATGTATATTGTGAATGTCGGTTACCAGGTGTTCAATCCATATGAATGATATTTTGTCTCTATGCATGGGACGTATATTTATGAGAACAATATATGGAAATCTTGTGGTCTATTAAAATGATGATAATGGCTATTTATGTTAAAATAATGAACTCACCAACCTTTTGGTTGACACTTTTAAGCATGTTTATTCTCAGGTACGAAAGAAATCTTCCGCTGTGTAATTGCTCATTTTAAAGATATTATTTGGAATCATTCATGACATATTTCAAAAGACGTTGCATTCGAGTCGTTGAGATCATCAAGATTATGATTAAATCAGTTATAGTTAGATATATTATAAAATGGTATGCATGCCGTTAACTTTCGTTGTAATGAAAGATTGTCTTTTCAAAAACGAATGCAATGTTTGTAAAAATGTATCATATAGAGGTCAAATACCTCGCGATGTAATCAACTGTTGTGAATCGTTTATAATCGATATGGACTTTGTCCGGATGGATTAGGACGGGTCCTTTCAGTTGGTATCAGAGCGGTGGTCTTAGCGAACCAAGTCTGCATTAGTGTGTCTAACTGATAAGTTATTAGGATGCATTAGTGTGTCTGGACTTCGACTGTGTCTACATGTCAAAAGTTTTGCTTATCATTTCGTGTCGAAAATTTACCTGCTCATCATTCTTAGGGAATCAATTGCTTATCATTCTTAGTCTAGACACATCTTACTGCATTGATTGCATGAATAGTGTATAGACAAAAATTCATATCTTAGCGTATCTGCTATTGTTACCTTTGCCTGACAGATTCTGTAGATTCCTCCGTAACTTATGGGATTTTAGTATTATATATGCATATGTAAATTATATATTATAGAGTACTAATCTACATCCTACAATCTATTTCTTATCAAAAATCCTTCATCTGATCATACGAGATGAATCCCTCAACCAGTTCGAGTCCCTCAGATTTCGATAGCTATTCCGATAGTTATTCCGACAGCTATTCTGACATGGATATTCACCTAAGCTCCGAAAGCAGTGTCACCAGAATGAATCAACCAATTATCCATCCCCAATTCATCTGAAGAGTTCGTAGTCTACTTAATCATTGGAGACAAGAAGAAGCGATCCCTTTCATTCACCATATAGTCCTCTGGGCGAAGAACCCGAAACATTCACCGGCGAACCAATCCGAAACACCATTCTCAATCTCATTTCCCGAATATCTCACCACGATTATATTCTATCTAAAATTCTAAACCTTTTTCATCCGCTCGTTCCGAACGACAATCATCCTGTAGTAATGGAAAAAGTCAACGAGCTTCGCGCCCGAGTTGTAACCTTGGGAAATATGGTGCAAAATGTACCAGCTTCAGCAACATCACCGGCACCAACAGTACCATCAATAACAGCACCAGTATCATCAACAATCCATGCTTCAATATCATCATCTGTACTTTGAGTATGATCTTCGTTCTACGTATCGTTCTACCTCATTTATCTTCGTTCGACATGACGAATATGTAATCTCTAAAGTTTTAGAGATTATTTATTCTAGTTCCAACCGAAAAGAAAATGAGTTTAATATCATATTAACTCATTAAATCCGTGATTATATCTGAAGAAAATATATATGTATATATATTTTCATAAAGATTGTAATTAAAAATTCTTTTGTACAAACTGTTAATGATGAAAATATTTTAACGGGTAGGTAATACCCGAGGAATATTTAAATTTCACATTAATAAGTTACATTGTACGTTCTTCGAATCTATTTCAATATTCATATACTATCCTACTTACATCCACCGATATACGTATCCATTCACCAAAGAATAACTATTTTCATTCAAATTCAAATTTCATATTAGGATTTTGACATATCAGAATCCAACAAGTGGCTTAATGAAGAAAAAATGGACACAATAAAAATTGATTAGAAACACACTAATTAACAATATGAAATTTTGTTAAGAATCTACGCTAACAAAATCCTAGCTAACTGTTCCTAGCTAACTGTTAATTCCGTATTACATTTAATTTATCGCAATTTAATTATCACAATTTATGTTATCGCAATTTAATTCTAGCAATTTTATTTATTGTTATTTAATTTCTGTTATTTACTTTACGCACTTTATTTATCGTTATTTAATTTCTGTTATTTATTTTACGCACTTTAAATATCGGGACACGTATTCAAGGTTTTGACATATCATATCGACGCATCTATATATATTATTTGGAATCATCATAGACACTCTATATGCAGTAATGATCGAGTTCTCTATACAGGGTTGAGGTTGATTCTAAAATAATATATATAGTTTGAGTTGTGATCGAGTCTGAGACGTATACGGGTCACGACACGTATTAATTAATTCGAATATTATATATTAAACTATATATATGAATTATTGGACTGTCAACTGTGGACTATCGACTGTGGACTAATAACATTAAACAATTAAAATGAATTAAAATATTGATTATAACATATGAAACTAAACAATTCTTCAAGTTTGCCACTTGATTTCATCTTAAACGCCATTTGTATCTTGACAATTCTAATTTACGTTCAAACCTTTCATGATTCTTGAAAATATCTCAATCGAGAGGATGAACCAACCGCACTTCATCTACAGAAGAAAAGATTGATGCATATAGATATGCACTTACAACCACTCGAAACCTGAGTAAACGTTTAAAACGTAGCTATGCTAATTTCTTAGTGTTATTATTACCAAAAATAACTTTGGAATCCCTTTCCAAATTAGCAAATTTTGTCACGGCTCCAGCAAGTTAACTTTAACTTTTCGTTCGAAACAACCTTATTATAACCTTGATTTATATGTGTACTCTTTTATTGTTACCGGGAAACCTTTGTATTCCATCTTATTACCAGCAGACGTACCAACAACCTCGTTACTTCTTGGCTTAAATCTCTCTGATAAATCATTATATTTATTCATAGGAACCCTATCATATACTCATCCGCATCTTGTAACGAGAACTGCCATACCAATTACCGGGAATCAGCAATACTTTGAAAACTCACAGCATATCTACATCAACAGTTATATGTATAACATTTATCCCTTAGAATTATGATCTTTCATTCTGAAATTCTGAAAAGCACTCAGTCTACGAATCAATACTCTGAATGTTGAAAAAGCTGAATGAAGCAACAGAAACCGTAGACAACCATAAATGACCTTGATCATCGGAAGTTTGATGATAGAGAATAGTATGTTGGTAAAGCTCAGAAAAGTTGGAACTAAAAAAAACGGATTGAGCTAACCACGAAGGAGACCAAGGATAAATACAAGGACCATACCCTATATTCAAAGAATCCAGGTAATTCTGGATCCGTTGAAATCTTTAGAGAAAATCTTGCTCCGAAGTCATGTTAAAATTTTGCTAAAAATCTTTCTCCATCAACCATCGAACTTAGAAATTCCAAAAATATCATCATCAGTATCTTCGATATTTCTGAGGATATTTTCATAAATATTCTCATCCGAAATTATATACCTCTCCGTGCTTCCTGTGTATCATTATATTGGAAACATTCAAGAGAAAATTTAGTACCAAAAAACAGATTATGCGAAACTATGAAGAAAGCCGTGGACAAATCACAAAGAATAAGTTTGACTTCAAAGAATTCAAATGATTCAATGTCTGCTAAAGTCTTTAGTGAATATCTTGCTCCTTACTTTAAACCCTTGCAGACAATAGTTTCTATCATTCTCTGAGCTTAGATATTCCGAGATATTATCGTATCTTTCATTATAAATATCCTCCATATTTCTGGAGATAGTTTTATAACTATTTTTATTTGAAATCATTAATCTCTTCATGCTATCAGTATTACATCATATAGAAACTGTTAGTTTCTATATTCTGTAAAATTTGGAGCTTAAAATATGAATGTTATTGAAGTAATATTGGGAATTGATGCATGAGTTAGTATAATATAATGACACTTGATCAACGTGATTATATTACAGTAAGTCATGCTGAGTTTCTAATGGGACGTGATGGTTCACAGATCATAACGTCATCATAACTCTGTCATTCTGCTTAACTTCTGAACATATCAAGAAAAATATATTCTTGATAGTTCTATTCTCAGTGATTCTAGTAATTTGACAAAACAATTCGTGCTATTACCGTTCCTTTCTGCTTAATATATCATAATCATTTGAAACTCCATACCTATGAATTCTGGACCGTTACTTGCGAAAAGTAAACAAAAGCATGAAGCTCCGAAATCGAAAGGGGGTATAAATCGCAGCAAATAAGAGAGCACATTAACTGTGGATGACAATAATTATAGGAGACAGAAGCAGGGACATTGAAATATAAGGGAAGATATAAAACCCAATAACAAAAACAGAAGTTACAAACCGTGGATATTAATACGAATAGTAATATAAAGACATGGTATAATTAAGAATAGTATCCCCCAAGGCAATAGTAGAAGTAAACAGATTTTCTGGTGGAAGATTGAAAAGAAGGATGATAGATACATAGATAGGAAAATATCAAGAATCAGAACTGGATGGAGCATTTCTACAATATTTTAGAAGTAGGAATAGAGGAAGAAAGTATAGGAATGGTGAAAGTAATGGAACGGAAGAAGTTCATTTATAGTGAAAATACTAGACAAAGAAATCAAGGCAGATTTCTGCATTAATTATAGATATCTTAATTTCCTTACTCGCCGAAGAATCAAATCTTTTAGATTTCGAAGATTTTCTTCAAATTCCTTGAATTCCGGAATTCAAGCAAAACAACGTCAAAAGCTAAGACGCATCTTATTTTCTAAATTCAACCAAGACAACGTCAAAATCTAAGAAGAATCTCTATTTCTCATTTCACTCTTTTATGATAACTTCACTCGTACGCTTCATATGCTCAGGTTTGTGAGCCACAATTGCTAATCTAGAGTTCTTTTCTTCAATCTATTGGATAGCCACTCGAAGGACTTGATTTGTATCTCCTTAAGTGATACCGGTAGATTCCAACTTTTACCTTGGAACACCATGGTATTTCAATTTTTCCATATGAGATACGCACAAATCCATGATAACGCTTGCCATAACTTCTTGCCAAAATTTGACATTGCTACATTCCCGTTACCATTGAAAATATCATTGAGACTAAAATTTGAAATGTTACACATGTTCCTCCATTTAAAAACCCGATCCCATACGTCTATAGCGTGTTTACAAAAGATAAGTGAGTGGTCCACGGATTCCAAGTCATCATCGTAAAGTGGGCAATGTACCGTATGGAGATCCAAGCCTCTTTTATCAAATTCGAGTCTAGCGGGTAGCCTTTTTTTCAACGCCCGCCAAAGAAAGATCTCGATTTTTTTGGAGCAAGATTGTTTCGTAGGGTACCTGCATTTGAAATATTAGCAGAAAGAATCCTTTCGTCGATCTCAGCAGCAAGCGTTTTTACGTTGAAACCACCATCAGTGGACAATGAACACTTCCACAAATCCCGTTTACTGTCGTCGAGGGATACCGAAGCTAACAAGGATAACTAACTGTTTAATTTGCCTATTGCTCTTCCTGTTAGATTTCTTTTCCAATGCCACTCAACAGCCCCTTCGTCGAACCGATCTTTAACTGAAGAATCTTAGACTGCTCGAGTCTGTAGAGTCTCGGGAATAGAACACATAGTTTATCTTCTCCAATCCAGTGATCTTTCTAGAAAGATGTAGAGGTTCCGTCGCCAATTGATTTGATGAATGAATTAGTTAATGGGACTTGAGAATCATCTATTTCTTTACGTGAAAGTATAATACTATGCCAAGTTCCAGAAAACGAAGACAGATTAGTGTAGTTTCCAAGGATAAGTCGCCATACGGTCCATGGATACTCCGGATGATTTTGGCCCAAAGTGAGTCGGTTTCGGTTTTAAACCTCCACCACCACTTCCCCAAAAGTGCAAGATTTTCCCCTTTTAAAGACCCAAAATTTAGCCCCCCGTTCCCGAAAGTATTAATGAAACACTCACATTTAACCCACACAATTTTAGATCCCGAACCCGCACCCCCCCCCCCAAAAGAAAATTCGTCTCACACTCTCAAGTAATTTTAACACACATGGTGGCGCACGGAAGAGCGAGAAGTAGTGCAGTGGAAGACTCGATATGACCGATTTAATAAGCACTAGTCGTCTACCAAAAGACATCGATCTCATTTTCCAACCCGAAAGCCTACTTTTTATTTTGTCAATTACCGGACACCAATCACTTAACTTTTTCATCTTTGAGCCAATAGGAATACCAAGATACGTGAAAGGGAAGTTGCCAACTTGATAGCCCATAAGATGAGAAAGTGTATCGAGTTCATTACGACTTACCTCTACCCCATAAACATAACTCTTATGAAAATTCACTTTTAGTCTGGAAGCCAATTCAAAACATTTTAAAAGGTTCATAAGATTAAAGGCATTTAGACGACTCCACTCTCCAAAGAAAATAGTGTTGTCCGCATATTGGAGAAATTATGACCTTATTATTTCCGACTTCGATTCCCTTAAAGAGACCTTTATCCGTCGCTGCCTTAGCAAAGATGTTCAAACCTTCAGCTTGTGATGACCCGGGAATTTCCGACCAAATTTAAAACCTGAATCTTATTTGATTTCGATACGATAAGCAAAGTCTGTAATGTTGAGTCTCAATGTTTTGAATTGTTCTCATGAATTCATTTGACCTTCGACTAGTTCCGACGATTCACGAACAATTGTAAGTAAATAAATATGAATATCTATATATGTATATATAGTATACAGATATAACTGGATACATTTAATTACTAATATTATTGTTATTATTAGTAATATCATTATTGTGGTAATTAGAAAAAAAAAATTTGATTTTAGTTATTAAGATTATTATTATTATTATTTTATAATACCCATTAAAATAAAAATCATTATTTATATTATGATATACTCATTTATAATATCATTTTTAATGTTATAAATTATTATTATTAACATTAGTGATAAAATTACCATTAATTATTATTATTATTTATATAATTATTATTATTATTATTAATACCAATTATTATCATTAATATATTTATTAATATTAATTATATAATTTAAAAAAAAGGTACAATTCAGTTGTGTGTTACTTTCAACCTGTGGATAATTGGTACTACTGTCTCCAAATTGTTAGATATCACAATCGATCAGTGCACATTGTGACAAATGCTGTTAGTAATCCAACTCACCTTTTCAATTTTTTAATATTTTGACAGATCTTAAATTCCTAATTTAAGCAGGTCGACGATTATTATTAAAAACAAATGATTACCCTTCATATTGAGTATAGGCACAGGAAGCATCTTCAATTCAATGAGAGTTTAAAGAAAATAACAGTACAACTCGATATATATCTCTGTTCTTCCACTTTTTGTCAAAAATTCGATTTCTTATCAAATTCCAAAATGTAATAATGCCAAGTTGTTAGAAATCTTTAGTCTAAACTATCTGCAAAATTTCAAAGATCAATTTCATCTATCGAGTCTTAATTTTCAAGTCAAAGTTTATTTTAAAAAAAAGTCAAATATTTGTTCATAGCGAAATTCGTGATTATGTTAATGTTTGCGAATAAATTAACGGTTCATAGAGTTTCTATGGTGGATTTAGAATATATTTCATGTAGGAATTTTTGGTCAAAACGTTCTTATTCTTGAAATCAAATTTTTTTTTTTACAAAGTCGAAGCAAGCAGTCGTTGGGTTATATATTTTTTTTTCGCGTTTATTAATTTGATATCACACTTATAAAACATTTATAAATAAATTCCATATTCTAAGGCAA